>NC_090648.1:437504262-439904262 GCF_040937935.1 Hyperolius riggenbachi
TGAACAGGCCTGCAAATCAGATGTTTCTGAATGGAGTCTGACTTGATTAGCCACATGCTTGTTTCAGGTGTGTGATTCAGACACTATTGCAGCCGGAGAGATCCACAGGGTATTGTTTCAAAAGAATTTCCCTTTACTTCAGTGTGGGAATTACTCCACTTCACTTAGAGTAGAGCAGATTTAAAGGGACTCCGAGCAGTGCAGAAACTATGGAAAGATGCACATCATTTTAAAGCTCTCTTTCTCCTCTTTTTAATGATATATAAACCGTCGCCCTACGCCTTTTAGTTTTCGCTATTTTTGCGATTGAAATTGCCGCAGCCGCGATTTCGATCGCGAAAATAGAGAAAACTAAAAGGCGTAGGGCGACGATGTAGGTGTCGTCAGAAAGAGAGCAATGATATCCATCAAGCCATAGTTATATTGTATTACACAGGGCGACTTTTTGTCAAAGTCAGCAGCTGCATTCAGCAGAATGGAGCTGCTGACACTGGGGAAAGTGTCGTCCTGTGTAATACAATATAACTACGGCTTGATGGATATCATTTTAAAGCTCTTTCTCCTCTTTCTGACGACACCTAAATCGTTGCCCTACACCTGGATCAGCAGGACAGCCAGGCAATGTGCATTATTTAAAAGGAAATAATTATGGCAGCCTCCATATCGCTCTCACTTCAGGTGTCCATTAAAGTGATGGTTTATTTTACTAGCCAATAGGGAAATAAAAATCAGGCTACTTCAGTTCTTTTTTAAAGGGACTCCAAGCAGTGCAGAAACTATGGAAAGATGCACATCATTTTAAAGCTCTCTTTCTCCTCTTTCCAATGATATATAAACCGCCGCCCTACGCCTTTTAGTTTTCGCTATTTTCGCGATTGAAATTGCCGCGGCCGCGATTTCGATCGCAAAAATAAAGAAAACTAAAAGGTGTAGGGCAACGATTTAGGTGTCGTCAGAAAGAGGAGAAAGAGAGCTTTAAAATGATATCCATCAAGCCGTAGTTATATTGTATTACACAGGACGACACTTTCCCCAGTGTCAGCAGCTCCATTCTGCTGAATGCAGCTGCTGACTTTGACAAAAAGTTATATACAATATAACTATGGCTTGATGGATATCATTTTAAAGCTCTCTTTCTGACGACACCTACATCGTCGCCCTACGCCTTTTAGTTTTCTCTATTTTCGCGATCGAAATCGCGGCTGCGGCAATTTCAATCGCAAAAATAGCGAAAACTAAAAGGCGTAGGGCGGCGGTTTATATATCATTGGAAAGAGGAGAAAGAGAGCTTTAAAATGATGTGCATCTTTCCATAGTTTCTGCACTGCTCGGAGTCCCTTTAAAAAAGAACTGAAGTAGCCTGATTTTTATTTCCCTATTGGCTAGTAAAATAAACCATCACTTTAATGGACACCTGAAGTGAGAGCGATATGGAGGCTGCCATAATTATTTCCTTTTAAATAATGCACATTGCCTGGCTGTCCTGCTGATCCTCTGCCTCTAATACTTTAAGCTATAAATCCTGAAAATGCAGCATATCCGATGTGTCTGACAGAAGTTTGAATGGATTTGCTGCATGCTTATTTCAGGTGCGATTTAGACACTACTGATGCATGAAAAATCAGCAGGACAGCCAGGCAACTGGTTTTGTTTAAAAGGAAACACATATGACAGCCTCCATATCACTCTCACTTCAGTTGTCCTTTAAAAGTCCACCACAGAGTCTTGAATGTTTGAAGTGAGTATAGTCCTGACTAATTTGGGTATGGGTACTCTTTGTTCTTGGCACAGTTTTTCCGTTATGCAGCACTGTTATCAGCTATATTTACTTCATTTAAACTTCGCAGTTCATCTGGCTGTAAATAATGCATATTTATATCCCCTCTCAGAACACTTCGTTCTCTGCACAATTTTAACCAATTTTTAATTCTTACCTCTTTTCTTAAAGGGGAACTGAAGAGAGAGGTATATGGAGGCTGCCATGTTTATTTCCTTTTAAGCAATACCAGTTGCCTGGCAGCCCTACTGATCCTCTGCCTCTAATACTATTAGCCATAGCCCCTGAACAAGCATGCAGCAGATCAGGCGTTTCAGACTTTAAAGTCCGATCTGACAAGACTAGCTGCATGCTTGTTTCTGGTGTTATTCAGATACTACTGCAGAGAAATAGACCATCAGGGCTGCCAGGCAGCTTGTATTGATTAAAAGTAAATAAATATGGCAGCCTCCGTATCCCTCTTACTTCAATTCCCCTTTAAAGGGACTCCGAGCACCTCTCATGGGTATGCCTTTAAGACTCTGATCAGTACTGCATAGTACTTAAAGAGACACTGTAACCTCAAATTCCCCGGGGGTGTACTCACCTCGGGAGGGGGAAGCCTCAGGATCCTAATGAGGCTTCCCACGCCGTCCTCCGTCCCACGGGGGTCTCGCTGCAGCCCTCCGAACAGCGGCCCGACAGACCCGACTGTTAATTCAATATTTACCTTTGCAGGCTCCAGCGGGGGGCGCTGTGGCTGCTTTTGGCTCCGACGTAGACGGGAATACCCGATCTCAGTCGGGTCCGCTCTACTGCGCCAGCGCCGGAGACTTGCGCCTCCGCAGAAGAGCATACCCGACGGCGATCCGGTATTTCCGCCTACTTCGGAGCCGACAGCCGTCAGAGCGCCTGCACAGGAGCCGGGAAGGTAAATATTTCGCCGCTGTACGGAGGGCTGCAGCGAGACCCCCGAGGGACTGAGGACGGCGTGGGAAGCCTCATTAGGATCCTGAGGCTTCCCCCTCCCGAGGTGAGTACACCCCAGGGGAATTTTTGATTTTACAGATTCTCTTTAAAGATGCATACCTTTCTGTAGCTTGTGCTCTCCTCTTTCATTTGATGCCGGAATCGCCGTTCTACACCAAATAGTTTTCGTTCGATTCCAATTTAAAAATCGCGGCTGCCATCCTGGCTATGTTATAACTTCCGGGTCACTGCTGTCTTTTCTGTTAGAGACATGCATCACTGAATGAAGCAGGAAGAGGAAGTGACACGCATGGCCATTGCAAGAGGCTCCTCCAGAGGGGTCATAGCACGACTTTGTTGGAAGTCTTCTGGCTTAAAGGCCTATGAGAGGTGCTCGGAGTCCCTTAAATGAGAGGGATATGAAGGTTACCAAATTTATTTCTTTTTAAATGATGCACAATGCCTGGATGCCCTGCTGATCCTCTGCCTCTAATACTTTTAGCCATTGACCCTGAACAAGCATGCAGATCAGCTATTTCTGGCTGGATTAGCTGCATGCTTGTTTCATGTGAGTAATTCAGACACTACAGCAGCTAAAGCGGATCAGTAGGACATCGTTTAAAGTGGGATTGTTTAAAGTGAACCAGAGATGAAATGGGAAAAAAAAGATACATACCTGGGGCTGTCTCCAGCCCCATCCGCCTGGATCGCTCCCACGCTGCTGTCCTCCGATGTCTGCAGTTACTAGAACCTTGTCCCCACACTGCCGTCAGTCGTAGCCAGTCTAGAGTAAGAGAAGTGCACAGTAGCCGCTGGAGAGATGCGTAGAGGATGCACTTCTCCTGCGTAGGCTGGCTCCGATGACGTCGGTGATGGGACCCGGTTCTCGTAGCTGCAGACATTGGAGGACGGCGGCGTGGGAGCAATCTATGCGGATGGGGTTTGAGGAAGCCCCAGGTATGTATACATTTTTTTTCCTTTTCCCGTTTGTTTTCCTTTAAAGGGAAATCAATATGGTAGCCTCCATAGCCCTTTCAGTTCGGGTGTACTTTAATTCAGTACTGATGCTGGATACCTCCCCTACTTAATGTTGGCTCATTTCTAACTATAATCTTCACCCATTCAGTATTATCCTATTTCTAATGCTAGGTATACACCATGCAATTTTCTGACAGATTTACTGTCAGATCGATTTATTTCCAACTTTTCCGATCCATTTCTTTTTATCGATTTTTTTTTTCCCATTCACGTCTATGAAAAATGGATCGGACATGTTGGAAATAATTCATCTGACAGTAAATCTGGCAGAAAATTGCATTGTGTGTACCGAGCATTAAGCAAGCCAAACTCTTATCGATTTGATCAAATCTCACGGAAAACTGTAGTGCAACAAGCCACTTCGACCGCAATTTTGACCGATTTGCTGTAAAAAATTGATCAATCAAGTTTGATTGGAAATTTTTGGTCAATAGGACGTGGCGGGGGAGCAGTAGATTGATGGCCCATAACGTTGCACTGTATCAAACCCTGCAGTGCTGTGGTTCAACGGGTTTTCCGTGTATGGGAGGATTCAATAGTTCTCTGATCAGATTCAGGCCAGAGAGGGACCTGAATTCACTAAAGGCAGTTTGTTAAAATCATTACGGTCGGTAAAATACCACATTCTGTATTTTACACTTCTTTTCCAAATTCGCTAAAAATTTCTCGCATGAGGTAGAAGTTCGGTAATTTACTGAACAAACATGAGTCAATTCTCTAAGGGCCCATTTCCATTACATGCGTTGCGATGCGGCTACATAGCAGCATCGCAACGCGGGTGTCCTGAAACCAATGGAACAGTGCGGAGTGATCCGAGAATCTGACGCCTGCCATCCCCTCCACACACTTCCGCATCTCTCGATGCGGAAGTGAAGCGAACGGCAGCGGAAGTGATGCGGCTAGGTAACCGCACTCAAATCACTTCATAGTGGAAACTGGCCCTAAGCCATGCTCTGTAAGTCACATACCATCCGTGTAGCAGATCAGCAGTGAGGCAAGAAGCGGTTTGTATGAGTTGGGGTTTTCTGTCCAGTGCTGCAGCCACAAGGGGAGCTCTTCTGTATGCCAGAATACAGATTTTCACATCTAAGGCGATGCAACAAAGCTTCATAAAAATGTACTTCCCCTGCACTGTCACAGTGAAGATCCACCTTCCCTATTGGCTGCCTGGCTCTCCCTATTGCCTGTCTGTCAGATCTACTGCACAGAGAGCATTGAGAGAGTGAGTTATCGGCTGGAGAAAAATATTGAACACTTTTGCCAAATTTACCGAATTCGTAAATCTTTGTGAATTGTAATTTCTTGAGGCAATTACTGCACAAGTCTGCAATTTACCTCACTAGTTGATAACTCTCTAATTTTCTGTGCGGTAATAGGTTTAGTGAATTGGAATTTGGGAAGGTGTTCGGTAAAATCAACTGTTTTAAGCATTACCGAATGCGGTAATGCTTAGTGAATTGAGGCCATTGGGTGGCATTCTGTGTGTGGGCAACTTATACTTGTATATAGCTGTGTAATTTAACCATTTATGTCGCCTGGGTGTGATGCTCACGTCCAGGCTGCTACTGTGCTGCCGCTCCCGGCTTCGCTTGCCACCCCCTGGTAGCCCAGAGATCAATGAATGGGAACCCAGCAAAAATACAGACAGCTTCTCATCAGAGGCCGCGGTCTTTCTGGGGGAAAAAAAAAAAAGTTTAAGTCCTCTATATGCTTCCTGGAAGCTAGGAGGACTGGGGAAAAAACGCTGTGGCCAAATAGTAAAACTACATCTACATACATATTTTTTTAAAATACAATAAACACACATTATTACATTTAATCACTTCCCAACTGAGGGGTTTTACCCCTTCAGCATCCGAGCAATTTTCTCCTTTCAGCGCTCCTTACATTCATTCGCCTATAACTCTATCATTACTTATCGCAATGAAATGAACTATATCTTGTTTTTTTCGCCACCAATTAGGCTTTCTTTCGGTGGGACATTATGCCAAGAATAATTTTATTCTAAATGTGTTTTAATGGGAAAATAGGAAAACATATGGGAAAAAAACATTATTTTTCAGTTTTCGGCCATTATAGTTTTTAAATAATTCATGCTACTGTAATTAAAACCCATGAAATGTATTTGCCCTTTTGTCCCGGTTATAAAACCATTTAAATTATGTCCCTATCACAATGTTTGGCGCCAATATTTTATTTGGAAATAAAGGTGCATTTTTTTCAGTTTTGCGTCCATCCCTAATTACAAGCCCATAGTTTATAAAGTAACAGTGTTGTACCCTCCTGATATAAATATTTAAAAAGTTCAGTCCCTAAGGTAACTATTTATGTATTTTTTTTAATTGTAAATTTTTTTATTTTTTTTTTAATTACAAAAAAAAGGGGAGTGTGGGAGGTAATGAGTTAATTTTTTGTGTATAAGTAATTTATGTGTGTGTGAAAAATAGTTTAGGGTGTAGTTTACTATTTGGCCACAAGATGGCAACAGTTTAATGCGACCTCCAAGCGTCCTTCCGGAAGCTTGGAGGAAGTACAAAGAGGCTGGGATTTTTTTTTTCTTTTTCTCAATGATCGCGCTGCTTAGCGGATGCAGCAGATCATTGCGGGGCAGAGATCAACGAACGGGAATGTATTTTCCCGTTCATTGATCTCCGGGCGAGTGGGCAGCTGCGTGCATGATCGCGGGAGTGCGAGCGGGAGAGCGGACAGCGGCGGGGGTACGTATATCTACGCTCCGGGCGGGGAAGTGAAGTCCAAAGGAGCGTAGATATACTGTACGCGGGCGGAGAACTAGTTGAAATTAACTGTTTATTTCCCACAAATAAAATTTTTAAAGAAAAAATTAGTTAAAAAATAGTTACCTAAGGGTATGAACTTTTTAAATATGCATGTGAGAAGTGTATATTGTGGCCATTTTTTTAATTATAAGCTTGTAAATAGTGATGGAAATAAAGGTGCATTTTTTCAGTTTTGCATCCAAGTAAAATATTGGCGCCATATATTGTGATAGGGACAAAATTTAAATGGTGTAATAACCAAGACAAATGGGCAAATAAAATACATAGGTTTTAATTGTGGTAGTGTGTATTATTTTAGATCTATAATGTCCGAAAACTGCGAGGTGATGAATTTTTTCCATTTTTTTTTAATATTCGTGTTAAAATGCATTTAGACAAAAATAATTCTTCGCAAAATGTATCACCCACAGAAAGCCTAATTGGTGGCGGGAAAAAAACAAGATATAGATCAATTCATTGTGGTAAGTAGTGATAAACTTATTATATGGGAGGTGAAAATTGCTCTTTTGCATAAAGTGAAAAATCCTTTGGGCTGAAATGGTTAAAGAGCAGCTGTCAGCCATACTATCTCAAAAAACACATATATACAGTAAGTAGATAAATACTTGCTCTACTTACATAACATGTCTATTGCACTAGTATAGTTAATGTGGTTATAGGCGCTCCTCCAATTAACTAGATGGTTTCACAAACAATGGAGCAAACAGGTATGGGTCGCCGCACAGTGGGATGGGAAATGCCTCCCTAAATAAATGATATGAAGCCTGTGCAGGCGCTCAACATAAATGATAAAAGTCCACAGTCCCAGGCCAGTCTGTATTCAAACGGACCCAGACAGTGGATACATTTCTGTGAACTCATGATACCAAGTACTCTCACCAGATCAGTTGGCTGACTCAATGACAAATCAGCAGACACAGCATGTACATATACTCCAATGATCTCCCACTGTTATTGGCATCTGTAGATTCAAACACAATATGCGGACATAACGTAATACTGCCGTGGATCACAGGATTAAAAGTGACTGTATAATTCACCCTGTGTCAGGTGATCAAATTTGTGTTTCCACCACCGGCAATGCAATGGTTAAATGCTCACCAGATTCCAATGCTGACCCTCAGATTCTATCAGCAATGTGCGCTTATGTTTGGATCTTTTCTATTCAGATGGGATGCACATTCCTTAAGGACTGAAACAAATGCTACCATAGCGTGATACTGTATTTATTAAAATGTTAAAAACATAGTATTGCACTTACAAAAGTAGACATCAATCAGTACATAAAGTACAATCCTCGGCAATCTGTGATAGGTTCCTCTGTATCCTGAATCACGTCTCCCAGTGCGACTTCCGCCAGAGGCCACGCCTTACTAGTTTCGTCAATGTCTGATGAGTCACATTGACGAAACTAGTAAGGCGTGGCCTCTGGCGGAAGTCGCACTGGGAGACGCGATTCAGGATACAGAGGAACCTATCACAGATTGCCGAGGATTGTACTTTATGTACTGATTGATGTCTACTTTTGTAAGTGCAATACTATGTTTTTAACATTTTAATAAATACAGTATCACGCTATGGTAGCATTTGTTTCAGTCCTTAAGGAATGTGCATCCCATCTGAATAGAAAAGATCCAAACATAAGCGCACATTGCTGATCGAATCTGAGGGTCAGCATTGGAATCTGGTGAGCAGTTAACCATTGCATTGCCGGTGGTGGGAACACAAATTTGATCACCTGACACAGGGTGAATTATACAGTCACTTTTAATCCTGTGATCTACGGCAGTATTACGCTATGTCCGCATATTGTGTTTGAATCTACAGATGCCAATAACAGTGGGAGATCATTGGAGTATATGTACATGCTGTGTCTGCTGATTTGTCATTGAGTCAGCCAACTGATCTGGTGAGAGTACTTGGTATCATAAGTTCACAGAAATGTATCCACCGTCTGGGTCCGTTTGAATACAGACTGGTCTGGGACTGTGGACTTTTATCATTTATGTTGAGCGCCTGCACAGACTTCATGTCTATTGCACTGTCCCACATTTTGATTTTAGTGATTTTTCTACAGTAAAAAAAGAGAAAATCCTTATTTCCCATTTTAAGTGTGGCTATTTTGAAGCCAATTCTGATGTCATTTCTTCACTTAGTCTCCTCTGCCTGATTTGCCTGCCCTTCACTATAGAAAGTGCACTGTCTCAGCATGAGAAATATTGGTCAATCAGAGAGGAACAGAGGTGTGGGAGGGGAAAACAGGAGGGAAAGAGGCTTCAGCCAATCAGGCTGCATTAGTTAAGTCTGAGGGGAAGTAGAAAAGGACAACCCAGCATGCCCTGCAACTTCCTTTTTGTGTACCAAATTTTGTGTGTACCAAATAAGTCAGGTAAACTGAGGAATGATCATTTATCAACAAAAAAGTAATAGTGATTTTAACTTTTGGATTTCCTGGTTAGCATCCTTATCACTTGTTTACCAGATAAAGATAAAGAATTGATTTTTTATTTTATGCCCGACACTTACACTTTAACAACTTGTCAGCATACAGATTTTGTGTCTGATGAGACACAATAGCCAAAATCTTACTGTTCTATTTTTAAGTTAGTCAATAAATGGCATCATCCTGATTCAAAGCTTCTTGCTTTTATCCCTTTAAATTGTGAAAAAAATGAACCTCCCCCAATTTGAATACTAACCAATAGTTACCTTTAGTCAGTCAACCCTGGTGCTGAATTCATGCACCAAAGCCCACATCAACCACAACCAATAAAACGGATTATTTTGAGTTGATGGACTATATCAGTGGTCCTCAAACTAAGGCCCGTGGGCCGAATGCGGCCCGCCGAGGCTTTTGCACTGGCCCCCCAAACACAAAATCTATAACTTATAGATGCGGCCCACTGCACCTTTAAATATCGGCGGCCCGAATATAGAATAGCAGTGCTGGCATCACCCATCCACATACTGTAGAAGCCAGCGGGAAGTCGTACGCTGGCTTCCAATCCAAGTCTGCATCAGGTGACACTGCTGTCCAACTGGACGGCAGGTTGTCACCTGGGTATGCTTCACTGTCTGGTGCACAAAGACGGTCTTCGGGCGCCGCATGCTGATGGGAATTCTCCTCCAGGCATGATTGGGGGGAATCAATACCTAGATTCATTTTAATGTTATTCAACATCATTTTATGTATGTTCTGGCCCCCCAGCAGTCTGAAGTACGTTGACCCGGCCCTTGACCGAAAAAGTTTGGAGACCTCTGGTCTATATTCTCACAGTTCACTATTATTTGTATGCAAAACACATTGACCTTATCTCTGAGAATACAGTGGCAGAGTGTTCTTAAAATACTGAAGACTTTAATACAGATTATGCTGTGGGTCATAATTGTAATATACTTACATAACCAGAATCTCACCTTCCCATGCCTGCCAACATATTACTTAGAACCTCTGCTCTTCCTGGGCACAGCATTATGTTCTTTTAGCAGCTGTAAATTTTGCTAAAGCCATTATGTTTATCTTGTTTGTGTCTTCCATTGCAGAGCCGGTGAAAGCCACCCAAGCAGGGGAGATGGCTGGTGGAGTTAAGAAAATGGGGCGATTCCAGGTAGGTTTATCACTAGATATTATTTTTCCTAACTGGGTTTAGGTTACTGAAAATAAACCTAAAGTAGATTCTACCAGCAACATACCTACAATGCTCTAGGGTTGTGCGAAGTCTGTGTTGAAATCAGGGCAATATAGCTGACCTCAAGTACTGGAGACCTGTAAAGTCTTCTTCTCCTGTGAGTTTTGTAGTCCTTAAAGGAGTTATCAATAATAAAAATATTTATATAGCGCTTTTCTCCCTGGGGACTCAAAGCGCTGTGACCCTGCATTATGCAGTCTCAAAGGCTAGGGAAAAGAGGTGAGTTTTAAGCCTTTTTTTAAAAGCTGTCCAGAGAGGGAGCCTCTCGTACTGATTGTGGAAGTGAGTTCCATAGAGTAGGGGCTGCGTAGGAAAAGGCCCGAGCACCAAATGTTAAGTGTATCCTGGGAATAATCAGCTTCATCTTGTTGGCAGAGCGGAGGGTGCGTGAAGGGGCATAAAGTTCCAATAGATCCACTATGTATTTGGGTCCCATGTGGCGTAGAGCCTTGAATGTCAGCAGGCAGATCTTAAAATTGATTCTCCATTTTACTGGCAACCAGTGAAGAGTTTGCAGTACTGGGGTGATGTGTGAGCTGCGGGGGGCATTGGCTAGGAAGTCTGGCTGCAGCATTCTGTACTAGCTGTAAGGGGCGCAGAACCTTTTCTGTAGATCCGATGAACAGGGCGTTGCAGTAGTCTAGGCGGGAGGATACAAATGCATGAACCAGGGCAGGTAGGTCTTCAGCTGGGATAAGGTGTTTGATTTTTGCTATATTTCTTAGATGGAAGAAGGAAGACTTGACGTCAGCTGATATCTGCTGTTTGAGTTTTAGATTTCCATCCAGGATCACCCCAAGGTTTCACACAGTCTTTATACTGTACAGTATCTCCCCCAATTGCTAGTTTGAGGTGGTGAGCGTTTTGAACTTTATCCATCATGTGTGGACCACCTACCATCAACACCTCTGTTTTGTCAGAGTTCAGCCTCAGCCAGCTGGTGTTCATCCAATTTTGTAAATCTATATAAATAGTACACTTCAGCGCGAATTCACTTGTGTCCACCACCGAAAACACCATAAAAATAATACGCTTACCAGATTATCACAGACCTTAACTACAGGGTCTGCAATATGGCTTAATGAGGTCAGCAGCAGGTATCTTCGCAGCCGGCCTCCTCTCCAGACAAGCCGAGCAATCTAATCCTCAATTGCAGTATTTCACCAAAAATGAGGCATGCAAAGAGACAAACGCACATCTAAGCGTATCTACAGCGATTTTAATATCTCATTTAAAAAAACATAAAAGTTTTTTAAAAGTCACTCACATCTGGGCCCTTATGACAGGGACCCACAAGGAAAAACAGCACTTAAAACATAGGACGCCGTCCAGCCACACGTCCGCCTCGTCCGACCGGTTTCACTGTCAAAGTTTCATCAGGGACTAAAAGACAAAGTGGCTGGATATACCCTTTTATAGTATTTACCTTAATTAGGTTGCAAGTGTGCAGGGGAAGCCGCTCCGGAGAACGCTATCAGCACTTCCAGGAAGATGGTGGTGCGCTCCACACACCATCACTTCCGTTTCCGCCTCCCTATGGGAGCAATACGTATTTCCGGAAGTTAATTACATTCCGTATACAGATACAACCCGTACTTCCGGATGTCTATGTATCCGTATATGGCAAACCTCCAAGTTAGTGGGTGTATATAAAATAAAGGATTACACCAAAAGTTACATTTAAAAACTGCCATCCTGTAAGAATGATCTTTATAAAGTAATCATTCCCTTATTTCTAACTTGAATAAACTCATTATTATTATAACGGCGGAATCGTGGGGATGAACGGCGTCCCATTTACAATATTCAAGGCATTTCTTATCCAACACTGCCATCTCCTGGTGGCAAAAATTCATTACATACTGAAAAACATTTCATGTAATTACACATAGCTTTTGAGATGGAAGCAGCTCTAAGCATGAGCTCCTGAAAACCCACCTAATTTTACCTTGTAATGAGCAACTAAAGGGAAATAATCTGAAAAATGAAGCAACCTATGGAAGAGTAAAGCTTAAAATGCAAACAATCTGAATGAAAAGGAAAAACAATAAAAAGACACCAAAAAGGATTATCAAGCTGGACCACTCAGAGGACCACTCAGAGGAAAAGCAGAGAAGATCAAAGGAAAGCAAACAGCAGCAGCAAACCAAATCCTGTCAACCAACAGATCCTAACAGCAGAAACCATCTCCAGAATCGGCCAAGTCTGCAGAACTGAGTCCTTTGAGGTAAGGGCATTCTGCTAAATATTACATTCTCTATAGAAATAAGAACAGTTTACTTAGCCATTTTACAATGGAAAGCTTAAAACCAGCAGAACAAAAGACTAGCCATGTTACAGATGAGCCCAGCACAGCCAGCAGGGGGTCTCTGTCTGACACCCTGGAGATTGTTTACACACCCAAGAGCAAAAGCAAGAAAGCTAAGAAAGCTCAAAAACAGAAAATAATTCAAGATAACCCAGAGACTCTTTATGCAGACTTCTCATCTAAACCCAGAATAAAAACAGATCTGTTATTCCACACAGAGGAAACCGAGGCCTGGCATACTGCTATCTGCCACCAATACAAGAACACTGAATTAGGAAGTGTACCAAAAGGAAAACAAATAAGAATTATGGATCAGGAAGACTCAGAGACGGTTTTGCTGACTGTTAGCGTGTACCACAATGGCACAATCATGATACAAGGTGTACAACACTACCTGGATGAGTTTGAAAAGCTGTATCCTCACATGCAAAATCAAGTAATAAGTCAAATAGAAAACCAGCCAGATCCAGATGCCATTAACAGTGGACATATACCTACCAAACCATCCTCCAGAGGCAAGGCTGCATCTGGTGTGAAAACATCACATCCCACACAAGACACCCTCAAAGACAGTTTATCTGAATTGGAAAGAGACTTTCACCTTTTCAGAGAGCAGATTGCAAAAAACAAAAATGACAATGAGATTACAATTAACCAACTAAAAACGGATTTGAAGTCACTCAAAGATGCAAGTGAAATACTGCAAGCTGAAAACAACCAGCTTAAACAAGAGATTGCAAGCCTTAAACAAATAAACATCCAGCCCAGGGAAACGGCTCCACAAACACCCCTCAGAGAAACAAATCAAGAGATCTGCATTTCAAGTTCACAGGACCATGAAACAAAGCAAACGGAAAAGACATCTCAAAGTTCAAAGAACAGCAATAACGCCTCTGCAGAGAGACTCCAGCCAAAGAGACCAAGCTATGACATAGTGCTGATAATTGATTCTAATGGGAAATACATCAATACAAGAGGTCTTTTTCCTGGGAAACATGTTAAAACAATACCCTGCCCAACAATTGAAAAAGCAGCAGAGGTCATAAACAAGCCAAACTTCACTGCCCTTAACCACTTCACCACTGAGGGGTTTTACCCCCTGACCACCAGAGCAATTTTCACCTTTCACCGCTCCTTCCATTCATTCGTCTATAACTTTATTATTACTTATCCCAATGAAATGAACTGTATCTTGTTTTTTTTGCCACCAATTAGGCTTTCTTTAGGTGGGACATTATGCCAAGAATTATTTTATTCTAAATGTGTTTTAATGGGAAAATAGGAAAAAATGTGGGAAAAAATTATTATTTTTCAGTTTTCGGCCATTATAGTTTTTAAATAAAGCATGCTACTGTAATTAAAACCCATGAAATGTATTAACCCATTTGTCCCGGTTATAAAACCATTTAAATTATGTCCCTATCACAATGTTTGGCGACAATATTTTATTTGGAAATAAAGGTGCATTTTTTTCAGTTTTGCATCCATCCCTAATAACAAGCCCGTAGTTTATAAAGTAACAGTGTTGTACCCTCTTGACATACATATTTAAAAAGTTCAGTCCCTAAGGTAACTATTTATGCTTTTTTTTTTTTATTGTATTTTTTTTTTTTTTTTAATTACAAAAAAAAAAAAAAAATTGGGGAGTGTGGGAGGTAATGAGTTAATTTATTGTGTAAATGTAATGTTTGTGTATGTAAAATGCTTTTAGGGTGTAGTTTACTATTTGGCCACAAGATGGCCACAGAGTGTTTGTTTACATGCGACCTGTAAGCGTCCGGAAGGACGCTTACAGGAAGCAGTAGGAGGCTGGGAGACGCACAATGATCTCGCTGTTTCTAAAAGAAGCAGCAGATCATTGCGGGGGCTAGATCAACGAACGGGAATGGATTTTCCCGTTCATTGATCTCCGGGCGAGCGGGCGGCGGCGTGCACGAGCGGCGGGTGCGCGCGCACGAGCGGCGGGGGCGCGGACAGCGGCGGTAGCGCGGAAGGTACGGATTTCTCCGTCCCTGGTTTTTTAGGAGGGAAAAAAGGGGCGGAGAAATTCGTACCGCTGGGGGTAAAGTGGTTAAGCATATCATCATACATACAGGGACAAACAACCTGGACAATAGACAAGACCTCATTGCAGACAAACTGTCCTCCTTAATAATGGCCACAGAAAAACAATTCCCTGGCTCCAAAATCATTTTGTCTAAATTGCTACCAAGAAAAGACATCTCTCCCCAGACAATCCAGGATATAAATAAGCAGCTGACTACCAAAATCAGCCCATCAGCAAACCTACAACTGGCAGAACATTTCTCTATATCAGATCAGCATCTTTATGACAATAAACACCTCGATAAGCGAAGAGTGAGCCTGCTGGCAAAAGAGTTTAAAGACCTGGTGCTTAACAGGCCCCTGACGCCCAGACACCAGATAGCTGTAGTACCAGCCAATCCAAGCCAGACTACCCCCAAAAGGCATAACATAAATCGCTCTGTAAACCAAAATGTGAATCCCTTGAGATGGCAACAAAGGAGGAACCCAGCCACCACAAGACCTACAACTGAGATAACACCACAGAGCACTGACATGGCAGAAGAACTAAGGAAACTGCTTCCTTACAATATGCTGAAGGATGGACTGTGGAAAACTGACTGCCCTATAAACAGCTCATTACAAGGTAAGCAAAACCAAATACAACATGAAACCCCTCATAATTAGCAGCTGGAATATTCAAGGCTTGAATGCTTCAGCTTTTGGAACCAAAATAAACGACCCAGACTTTGAAGAAAGACTAAGAAAGGTGGACATACAGATCCTCTTAGAGACATGGACCCAGATAGAGGACGAGTCATCAGTACCCATTGGTTATCAGGAATTCACTGTCGCAGCCCAGAAACACAAACATATCAAGCAGGGCCGCTGCTCAGGAGGGATTACAATCTGGTATAAGGAGGAGCTCCAAGAATACATCAAACCAGTGAAGAGAGGGAAGAGCCACATCTGGTTAAAGTTAAGCAGCCCCATCATCTCTTCTCAGACTGACATTTACCTCTGTGCAGCATATATTGCACCAGCAGAATCACCATACTCTAATCCAGAGAGCTACCAAGTCCTACAAAGGGAAGCTGCTCACTTCCAAACCTTGGGGAAAATACTTATCTATGGTGACCTAAATGCCAGAACAGGAACAGAAAAAGACTACCTCACCTCAGAAGGCAATTTCCATATATTTGGACCTGAGACCCAGTACCCTGAAACCATACAGAAAGATAGAAACAGCTATGACAGCACAGTCAATAAGTATGGGAAACAACTGCTGAACCTCTGCAAAGGTCTAGGACTTCACATCCTTAACGGCCGAACCAAGGGGGACTCTCTAGGGAGATACACACTAAACTCCCATGTAGGCAGTAGTGTGGTGGACTATGCCATCAGTGACATGGACCCTGCAAGCATCCGTGCTTTCATAGTCACCCCACAATCACACCTGTCAGACCACAACCAAATCCTACTATACATCAATTCCTCAAGTAAACCCTCTGTACAACAACATCCAGGAAGCCTGTGTAACCTACCACCCACTTTTAAATGGTCCAGAGAATCAACCATAAAGTACAAGGAGACTCTCAACAGACCAGAAGCAATACAGCTACTTCTGGACTATCAAACATATACCTACAACCCTGATCAACAAGGTGTGCAGCAAGCAGCAAAGTACTTCAACCAGATATTACACATATACAGATATTACACACAATTGCAGAAATGGCCAACATAAGAAGGACTGCCCAAAAGAGACCATCAAAGAAAAACTCAAACAAATGGTTCGACAGTGAATGCCAGTCACTAAGAAACAACCTACGAGCCATATCAAACAAAAACACAGACATCCAAACAACATAGAATTGAGGACAGCACATGACGCCGCACAACGTCAATATAAAGCAACCATTAAAAAGAAAAAACAAAATCACATCCAAAATCGACTCGAACGGCTTGAAGAATCCCTGCAAGACAACTCCTTTTGGGAGACCTGGAAACAAATTGGCAAAAAACCCAAACAAAATAATCAGCATATCCAAAATGGCCAAGTCTGGCTACAATACTTCAAAGACCTATACAGAGACATTCCTATAAAAGAACTCAGCCCAGAACAAGTACAAATATTTAGCAAATTAAAGAACCTGGAGGAGAAGGTGAAAGATTTTCAAAACCCACTTGACACACCTTTCACACTGGAGGAAATAAAAGAGAAGATACAATCCATGAAAGGCAAAAAAGCTAGTGGTACAGATGGAATCCTATCAGAAATGATCAGATCTGGCACCCCAGAAATCCATGCTGCAATATGGAAACTATTCAACCTGGTCCTGTACGCCGGTTACTTCCCTGAAGTCTGGAATGAAGGACTCATAACTCCTATTTACAAGAGTGGAGATCGCTATGACCCAGCCAACTACAGAGGCATCTGTGTGAGCAGCACACTGGGAAAACTGTTCAACAGCATCCTGAATAAGAGAATCCTCACCTTTCTCACACAGCACAATGTTATCAGTAAGAGCCAAGCAGGTTTTATGCCAAACCATCGCACCACCGACCACATCTACACCTTGCACACCCTTATCAAGCACCATGTACACAGACGAAGAAAGGGAAAAATATTTGCCTGCTTTGTGGACTTTAAAAAGGCTTTTGACTCAGTGTGGCATCCAGGTTTGTTCCTGAGACTCCTAGAGAGCGGAGTAGGAGGGAAAACATATGATGTCATAAAGAGCTCATACACTGGGAACAAGTGCAGTGTGAAAGTAAATGGGAAAAGAACACCTTTTTTCCTCCAGGGTCGGGGGGTAAGACAGGGTTGCAGCCTTAGTCCAACACTTTTCAACATATACATCAACAAATTAGCCTCAGCCCTAGAGGCTTCATCAGCACCAGGACTCACCCTGCATGACACAACAGTGAAATTCTTACTGTATGCAGATGACCTGTTACTGCTATCACCAACTAAAGAAGGTCTACAAGACAGCCTAGAAATCCTGGAGAAATTTAGCACAACATGGGCACTCCCCATTAATCTAAAGAAAACCAAAACCATGGTGTTCCAGAGGAAAAACAGGTCAGCCCAGAGCCCATCCTTTATACTCAATGACTGTGAAATCAGCAGAACTGATAAATATACCTACCTTGGTCTGGAAATCAACCAATCAGGAAGCCTTAAGTCAGCCATGGAGGCCCTAAAAGCCAAAGCATGCCGAACGTTCTATGCCATCAGGAAAGAACTGTACCACCTCAAACCACCAGTAAAGGTCTGGATGAAGGTTTTTGACAGTGTCATCACCCCAATCCTACTGTATGGAAGTGAAGTATGGGGCCCCACCACCTACCCAGACCAATCAAAATGGGAATCCAGCCCAACAGAAATATTCCACCTTGAGTTCTGCAAACACCTTCTCCATGTCCATCGGAGTACCTCAAACAATGCCTGCCGAGCTGAGCTGGGGAGATTCCCATTACTGCTTGAGATACAGAAGAGAGTGTTGTCCTTCTGGGCCCACCTACAGAGCAGCAGCCTTGACTCACCCCACTACAAAGCCATGCTGCACAATGAAGACCAAGAAAAGCCGTGTGCACTGAAAGTCATGGTCAGCTCTATACTCCCTCCAACCCCCGACCCACAGGTCATAACAAAAGTCCAGATAAAACACACCACAGCTAAGAGCAAAGAAGACTATGTGGAAAAATGGAGGAGTGAAATAAAACCGTCACAAAAGCTAGCCATATACCAGTCTCTACAAAGAGAATATAAAATGGCCCCATACCTGGAAAAGCTGCAAAACTCTCAAGAGAGGAAAATCCTGAGTGTCTACAGACTGAGTGCTCACAACCTCGAAATAGTCTGGGAGACACAGACAGACGTACAAACCCAGGGAGGAGAGACTATGCCAACACTGTGAGCAGAAGACCCTAGAGGATGAAAGCCACTTCCTGCTGCACTGCCCCAAATATACTGCAACCAGGGACACTTACTTTAAGAAATTGTTGGAACTATTCCCAGACTTTTTCACACTGGAAGATGAGAGAAAAACATATATCCTACTAGGAGAAGAGGAATCCACAGTGACAATCGCTGCACACTATGTCACAGCATGCCACAGACTGAGAGGAGCATAACGGAACTGAAAACCTAAAAAATGTCCACAGACTGCTTAGCCATTTTCCCCCTACCCCACCCCCTCCCATGTCCCCTATTTCCCCTTGCTTTGGCAATACCTGTAATGAATCTTGGTCATGCCAATAAAGCTATCTTTGATTTGATTTGATTTGTGTAAAATCAGTCCATTTCTTGTCCTACACTACCATCTACTGGTGATAAAATTTCATTACATGCTGGAAAAAAGATTACACATTGGAAATTCAATCACTCTCCAATGTACAATCCAACATTCCCATCTAATGGTTAAAAATTATACTGATGAACTCATCCATAACATCATATATTAGAAATAAAACAGTTCAAATCTAACTCAACATTTAATCCTTGTGGTACCATACAATTCAACTCATATATCCATTTCGTCTCTAATTTTGACACTTCTCTTATCTTATTGGAACCTCTCCAATTCCCCAGATATTTCTGGATACCACAGAAAACCAATCCCGAGGGATCTTTATTGTGTTTTATTCTGAAATGGTCAGACACTGAATTATGAATGAATGAGATTATCTATAGAAGGGCTCCTACAATAAAAAGTTTAATAACAGGAAGTGCCATTGACCAACCACATTATAGAGGGTTGAGTTTTTTTGGGGAAAAAGGTTTTTTTAAGTGTCGAAAATGTGTGGCATGCACCACTTGTACTCTTACCCCCAGAAAACAAAATATTTTTTCAGATTTTTATGAGATTAAAGAATTCATCACTTGTGATTCAAAATTTGTAGTGTATTTACTCATATGCCCATGTGGTCTTAAGTATGTGGGGAGGACAAAAAGGAAACTAAAAGAACGTCTGGGGGAACATATTAATAATATAAAGAACGGATTTGAGGGACATTCAGTGTCTGACCATTTCAGAATAAAACACAATAAAGATCCCTCGGGATTGGTTTTCTGTGGTATCCAGAAATATCTGGGGAATTGGAGAGGTTCCAATAAGATAAGAGAAGTGTCAAAATTAGAGACGAAATGGATATATGAGTTGAATTGTATGGTACCACAAGGATTAAATGTTGAGTTAGATTTGAACTGTTTTATTTCTAATATATGATGTTATGGATGAGTTCATCAGTATAATTTTTAACCATTAGATGGGAATGTTGGATTGTACATTGGAGAGTGATTGAATTTCCAATGTGTAATCTTTTTTCCAGCATGTAATGAAATTTTATCACCAGTAGATGGTAGTGTAGGACAAGAAATGGACTGATTTTACACATGAAATGTTTTTCAGTATGTAATGAATTTTTGCCACCAGGAGATGGCAGTGTTGGATAAGAAATGCCTTGAATATTGTAAATGGGACGCCGTTCATCCCCACGATTCCGCCGTTATAATAATAATGAGTTTATTCAAGTTAGAAATAAGGGAATGATTACTTTATAAAGATCATTCTTACAGGATGGCAGTTTTTAAATGTAACTTTTGGTGTAATCCTTTATTTTATATACACCCACTAACTTGGAGGTTTGCCATATACGGATACATAGACATCCGGAAGTACGGGTTGTATCTGTATACGGAATGTAATTAACTTCCGGAAATACGTATTGCTCCCATAGGGAGGCAGAAACGGAAGTGATGGTGTGTGGAGCGCACCACCATCTTCCTGGAAGTGCTGATAGCGTTCTCCGGAGCGGCTTCCCCTGCACACTTGCAACCTAATTAAGGTAAATACTATAAAAGGGTATATCCAGCCACTTTGTCTTTTAGTCCCTGATGAAACTTTGACAGTGAAACCGGTCGGACGAGGCGGACGTGTGGCTGGACGGCGTCCTATGTTTTAAGTGCTGTTTTTCCTTGTGGGTCCCTGTCATAAGGGCCCAGATGTGAGTGACTTTTAAAAAACTTTTATGTTTTTTTAAATGAGATATTAAAATCGCTGTAGATACGCTTAGATGTGCGTTTGTCTCTTTGCATACCTCATTTTTGGTGAAATACTGCAATTGAGGATTAGATTGCTCGGCTTGTCTGGAGAGGAGGCCGGCTGCGAAGATACCTGCTGCTGACCTCATTAAGCCATATTGCAGACCCTGTAGTTAAGGTCTGTGATAATCTGGTAAGCGTATTATTTTTATGGTGTTTTCGGTGGTGGACACAAGTGAATTCGCGCTGAAGTGTACTATTTATGTTAATTGAAAACGTTTTGCTGAGACGTTGGACTTTGGCTGCGATATATGTAGTGTTCCACATGTTAAGATTTGCTTGGCTGCGCTGATATTGTTTTTTGATTATACAATTTTGTAAATCCACTAGACACGCATTTATGGATGCTGATGGGTCTTGGGTGCCAGGCTTGAAGGACAGATACAGTTGTGTGTCATCTGCATAACAATGGTATCCTAGGCCATAGTTCTGGATTATTTTGCCCAGTGGGAGCATGTAGACTGCAAAGAGTAATGGTGATAGTACAGAACCCTGTGGAACTCCATAGGGAAGTGGCACTGGATTAGAGTAGTGTGTGCCCAGACATACTTGCTGTGTCCTGCCAGATAGGAAGGTCTGAAACCAGCTAAGAACAGTACCCCTTAGGCCGAAGTAATTCTTCAGGCAATCTAAAGAAAAAAAGTGCTACTTACCCGGGGCTTCCTCCAGCCCCAAGCTCCCAGCATGTCCCTCACCGCAGCTCTCCCTTCAGCTGTTCGTCGCAGCTCGCTCCCGCTCCCCAGCGATGACCTCAGGCCAACCTCCAGGTCGGCCTGTACTACACCTGCGCGAGCGGCGCTGTCAATCACCGCCACGTGGGCCTGAACGAACTGCGCAGGCGCAGAACTACTGCGCCTGTGCAGTCCGCCTCGGCCCACATGGTGTTGATTGACAGCGCCGCTCGCGCAGGCGCAGTACAGGCCGACCTGGAGGTTGGCCTGAGGTCATCGCCGGGGAACGGGAGCGAGCTGCGACGAACGGCTGAAAGGAGAGCTGCGGCGAGGGACATGCTGGGATCTTGGGGCTGGAGGAAGCATTACCTGTATTGTGCTGTTGGTCACCCCTGTTATCATTGTCTGTAACCTTATTTATTGTACAGCGCTGCATAATATGTTGGCGCTATATAAATCTAATAAATAATAATAATATATCCGTCCATAAAAACATGCTGTGAACAGTATAAACGAGCATACACATCAATACTCTCCTGCACTGTATACTAGACCCTTGCTTGACACATTTTGGCAAGTTACAGGAAAAAAAGTTTAAAAATAAATTGGATCACTTTTTGCACAGAAATCCTGGGAAAATTGAACGCCAGGGAGGTTAAATATTTGTGGAGTTGGTCCTGGAGTGGACAATGCACATTTATTTTAAAGCACACCTAAAGTGAGAGGGATATGGAGGCTGCCATAGTCATTTCCTTTTAAACCATGCATATTGCATCCTGCTGATCTTCTGCCTCTGATAATTTTAGCCATAAACCCTGAACAAGCATGCAGATCAGATGTTGCTGGGGGCTCACATTTGAAGACTAATCGTGATTTGGTGGTCAAAATCTTGTGTTGTACCGCAATTTGTGCTTGTGATTCCCGATCAATAGAACGAAAATCACGGCTCAATAGTCACCAATTTATTGAAATCACAAATGCTGCAGTGAATATATCCATAGCGTACATTAGCAGCAGTGCTTTGCTGATTGTCGGCCATCAGCAAAGAGCTGCCAAAGAGCCAAGTGTGAACCAGCCCTTTGACTGGATTTGGTGCATGCTTGTTTAAGGTGTGTGATTCAAACACTACTGATGCATGTCAGTGTATAGTCTTATATAGTTATATATGTTGTATATAGTCGTATATAGTTATATATCAAGATGGCAAAGTGCTGATTTTTTTATGGTCTCTTTATACTCTGTATGTAGGTCTCGGTAGCTGCAGATGATGTCCTGAAGCCAGGTGAAGGGCCTACATTGACAAAACAAGACTCTCTATCCACTTCCTCTACCACCTCTTCCTCCTCCATGTCATGCAGCAGCCCAGAGAGTACTTTGGTGAAGCCACAGCTGAGTGCATCCAGCTCATTGGATATAGTGGATGGTGTAGGGCCTGATCGGGTCTCTGCAAGGAGCCATTCCCCTAAGCAGTCAGTACAAGTGGGTCGTTTCCAGGTCACCACCGCCACCACGGACAAAGTAGGCCGCTTTTCAGTGTCTCGTACGCAGGATGACCCATCTTCTGGCCATACTGAAACTGAGCGACTCAGATCATCTTCTCCAAAGACGCGGCCGCATCTGAATGGACCTTCTTCCCATGCAGAATCATCAACCACTTTGAGTGACCCACCCAAAAGCAACAATGAGGACAGCTTGGGAAGCCCTATCACCCAGCATCCTCTGGGGCCAAAGATCACCATCCAGAGTCTCAGCAACTCATTAAACTCTTCATACATGAGCAGCGATAATGAGTCGGACATAGAGGATGAGGAGCTGAAGAAGGAGCTGCGAAGGCTTCGAGACAAGTGAGTGGTCAGCTTCATGAATCTTGTGTATAGTCTATGAAGATGCAGGCCTGTTTGTACATGAATTGTGAGTTTGCTTATTTAAATATAGTAAATGCCTGAAAGGTATGCCAGGCAAGAGATAAGGTACACATCTTCTACATAAGTTGAAGAGAAATCGAGAGCCCAATATGGTGTAGTATGTCAAAATTGATTGGATAAATGAAACAGTGAGATGGTAATACTCACAAACACGGGGTACCACCTAGGTAACCACTCATTAGGCAGGTGAGGAGATTAGACCTGTCCTCACTCAGGATTAAGAAGTCGCTCTCTGTAGATAGGAAGAAAGGGGGTAGATCACCCCTCCACCTGGGGTGGACTCAAATATATTGGTAGGTGAACAGAGGCGCCAGGAGGATAAAAGTACATAACATTTAAAAAAAATTGCTGGGAGGAAGTGGTGGACTCGCCTCCATTAAAGCAGACACCAAGGACTGTAAATATATAGATATACACATTTTTGAAAATACCCCAAATATGCAACGTGTTTTGTGGGCACAGCCCACTTCTTCAGGCAATAAGCTTATATCTGTATATTTACAGTGCTTGGTGTCTGCTTTAACGGAGGTGAGTCCACCACTTCCTCACAGCAATTTTTTTTAACAATTTGATGTACTTTTATCCTTCTGCGCCCCTGTTCACCTACCAATACATCTTCTACATGTGTCTTCCCTTGGGCTCAAGCTCTATAATATGGGGTACACTGGGGAGAACATGCTCTACAGCTGAGCCACACGTCACCATGGGGTGGGGAGGAGGGGTGACTGCTCAGCACATGGTGGACTGGATTCCAGCAGGCATATGAGAACTTCAATGCACTTTGCTGTTTCTAATAAAGGTCAACGAGATGCATACAATTTAAAGTCGATGCAAATTGAAGCAACATTTGATCAGTTTTAAAACTGTAAACAGTTTTAAACATAAACATAAAAATTGCACCAACTCAGGATGTTTTGTATCTCATTGATCATGTCTAGTCTTAAGGTGGCCACTAATGATCCAATCTTTTTCACCCAATTTTACCAAATCTATGCAGTATAAGGGTAAACTGAATGAATATATTGAATGGATAATTTTGCCAGTCCCTTATATTACATAGAAATGGTAAGATTGGATAAATGGTAAGATTGGATACAAAGATTGGCTCATTAGTGGCCACCTTTAAGAGAACCAGGTAGCTCAGGTTCAGAAACACATATTTGTCTCTAGCTCCTAATGAGGCTTCCCTCAATGTCTCCTGGTCCTCCTTGCCGCTCCTGGACCCTCCAGCTGATCTGGGCCGCACTATTCTTATGGCATGAGTGCGGCTGTGCTGCAGCAGTGCAGGCACGTGCTACTGCACAGGACTCTTTTGTAGGAGCAAGATTGCTATAGATACCTATTCAGTTGAATAACCAAAAATAATTTACCTGTAGGGTAAAACCCTACTGTTAGCCTCTCAAGTAAAGCCTAGCACACATGTATGTAGATTGTCACCCGGGCAGGGACCTGATCCCTAGGGTAACCGTTTAAGGCCAAGTCAGTATAGACAAGTCGCTAAGGTGTAGGCTAACGATGCATGCTGTTACTATGGAGATTGGAGAAGGCTCAGTTGAGCATCAAGAGGCATACTAGTTGAATGGGAGAACAGTGCCTGCAGCCTGCACTCGGCCAAGACAATCTGCCAGGCTGACGGATTGGATGCCTATATACATACACTAGATTCTTGGCAGAGGCATCCCCCAACCAACTGCCTAGGCTGAATGCTGTCTAGTGTGTGTACAAGACTTAGTGTACCTGTAGTGAAACTTGAAGCAAAAGTTATACTTGCCTCAGTAGAGGGAGCTAGTCTGAGACCTCCCTCGTCCTCCTCAACCTCACTGATCCAGTGCTGGGACCCTCTGAACATTATGAGCAGGGTTGCAATGTGCAGACCTGTCAGATAACAGGCGGGAGCATGAACGCAAAGAGGAAGGTCCCCGCCAGAAGTAGTGGGGTAGAGAAGAATTGCAGACGCCTCTGGATCATTTATGGAGTTAGAGAGGAACTCCAGTGAAAATAATTTAATTAAAAAAGGGATTCATTTTTTACAATAATTATGTATAAATGATTTAGTCAGTGTTTGCCCATTGTAAAATCTTTCCTCTCCCTGATTTACATTCTGACATTTACCACATGGTGACATTTTTACTGCTGGCAGGAGATGCTGCTTGCATTTTGGCAGTTGGACCCAGCTGTAAACCGTTTCCCGTCTGTAAACCTCATTGGATTGTGGGAAATAACAGCTGTCAGGACCATGGTCCTGACATTCCACTGTGGGAGGGGTTTTTACCACAATATCAGCCATACACAGTGCCCCTGATTATCTGTTTAAGAAAAGGAATAGATTTCTCATGGGAAAGGGGGTACCAGCTACTGATTGGGATCAAGTTCAATTCTTGGTTACGGTTTCTCTTTAAGAATCTGACTTGTGTTTTTCGTCATAGGCTTGCTTTAAAGAGGAACTGTAACATAAAAAGATCCCCTGGGGGGTACTCACCTCGGGTGGGGGAAGCCTCCGGATCCTAATTAGGCTTCCCACGCCGTCCTCCATCCGTCAGGGGTCTCGCTGCAGCCCTCCGTGGAGTCCGGGCAGCGGTGACGTCATTATTTACCTTCCTGGCTCCTGCGCAGGCGCTCTGACGGCTGTCGGCTCCGAACTACACGGAAATACCCGATCGCCGTCGGGTCCGCTCTACTGCGCAGGCGCAAGTTTCCTGCGCCTGCGCAGTAGAGCGGACCCGAATGAGATCGGGTATTTCCGTGTAGTTCGGAATGGAAAGCCGCCACAGCGCCCCCGCTGGAGCCAGCAAAGGTAAATATTGAAATGACAGTCGGCACAGTCGCCGGCTGTTCGGAGGGCTGCGGAGAGACCCCCGTGGGACAGAGGACGGCGTGGGAAGCCTCATTAGGATCCGGAGGCTTCCCCCACCCGAGGTGAGTACCCCCCAGGGGATCTTTTTATTGTTACAGAGTCTCTTTAAGTCTCCTGATGTTGCTGGCTCATCACATGTATTACAGTTTCATGGAGACCTTGAGAAAATGTTGTCAAAAGCTTTTTTTCAGCCCCCTGATTGAGGATATTAGTATTTTTCTTGGAGGGGGGCTGATTTTGTTTTCTATACCTATTATAGTAAAAGAAACCTGTATACATAGCGGAGGTCTTATATGTGGTCAGTATGCTTTCTATGTCTGTCTAATGCCAGGTACACATGATGCAAATTCCCATCAGATCAACACGTTGAATCAATAATTTCCGCCATGTCCAATCTGCTCCAGAACTATTTTTAAATCAGTACTGCACGAAATCAATCCCATTATCAATCGGGGGCACATCGGACACGTCAAAAATGTATTCAACCCATTGATCTGATGGGAAATTGCATAGTATATACCTAGAATAAGAAACCATTCAGCCTCTCCCTTTTCTTATGGCTAGGTTAGAAGATGTACAGATTATGAAGTGTCTGAAAAACATTCCTCTATAGTGTTAGTATATGATAGTTGCCTGAGCCAGCTATTGTCTACCTTGTAGTCATAATTAAATGGATCTCTGCAGCTTTTGCCAGCTTGAGGGGTATAAATTGGATACTTACTTACTATTTTTACTAGAACAAGGCTTTGCATTCATGGTGGTAGCCCTGCCCCTTTTTGTACCTGATCTTGCATTTCTATGGGCCTGACACTTTGACGGGTGGACCTGATGACCAATGCTGTAACATAACTCAGCAGATGCGACTGAACAAAGCCAGTCTTGGAAAGGGTAGAGCTAGTATTCCAGAGGCAGGTTTTGTTTTTTTGCCTTTTTTGGAGTGTCTGTAATACTGTACTCTTAGACCTAGAATAGATAACGTAATACCTATTGTAAGGCTCTTCTACGTTCCATTCTCATATGCTGGCAGGAATGTAAAACATGAGCTCCAGTTCATTTTAAATACTGGCAGAGTCACTTTATATGCTACTTGATGTTGGCTATTTGCTGTGCATCATCTGCAAGTTGTAAGTGGTGGTTTCTCTACAGGCACCTGAAGGAGATCCAAGAGTTACACAGCCGACAAAAGCAGGAAATAGAGCTTTTATACACCGCATTGGGCAAAGTCCCTCCCGCTGTCATCATCCCTCCGGCAGCGCCGTTGTCTGGCCGAAGGCGAAGACCCACCAAAGGGAAGGGCAGCAAATCTAGCAGGGGGAGCTCTCATGGAAACCGAAGTCCTCAGCTCTCAGGCAAGTAGATATGTTGACCCTGCATTTTTCTCATAATGTTAATTTTATTGCAGACAGGTAAGATCCCGATTGTCTATACAGCATGGAAGCAGCTAACTCAGAGACAGACCAACTGGAAATGTGCTCCTCCTCCTCCCATCATCCTCTCTGGCTCACCTCTTCTATTCTTTTACCTGTAGGTGACATGTCCTCACAGAGTGCTCCTGCCACCATACCCCCCCAGCAGAACCTCCTCCTGCCCCCCACTAGTGTGCCGGACTCCGGGCACCACCTGAAACCCTCACCCTCCAGCGACATCCTGTGCTCCGCCTTCACCAGTGATGCAGCTCTCTCTGTGCCCAGTTTATCCGCCCAGGGACAAGGTAAACCCAAAGGCACACCCCTGGGAACTCCTATGACTTTAAAGCCAACTGGGAGCCTCTGAATCACCTTCCCCCTTTTCACATGAGCTCTAAAATGTTCCTACTCGCTGTTCTCACAGCTGCAGGCAGGGGGTGCTGATGTGTTTTCTCCTGTATTTGGAGCACATCATTGCCTTCCTACAACAGGAGGTCATTACATGTCAGTATTTTCACAACCATTACAAAATAGGTTTATTTTTCATTTAAAGTGATACTGAAGCAAAAATAAACTTAGAGAATGAATTGTATGTGTAGTATGGACAATTAATAGCAAAAAAAATTCTCATTTTTATTTATATAGCTTTTTGGTTTATAACATTGCTTCATTCTGTCATATTTGCAGTTTACAAACCATACTCTGTATTTAAACTGTAAAACAGAGCAGAGCTAATGAACCTTTGCAGTAAAATCTTAAAGGGAATCTAAAGTGAACATAAATGTATATGATATTTGTGTAGTACTGCTAAGAAATAAAGCATTAGCACAGATTTGAGTCTCATATTGTTTCCAGTACAGGAAGAGTTAAGAAACTTCATTTGTTATCTATATAAAATTGCAGAGCTCAGAGAAGCTCTATTGCAAAGTGGTGGACAGCACTGTCTTTTTGAAGCACTTATCTCAACTGTCTCTCATTGTTTCTGGTTTATGATTTTTCTGTAGAGAAAAGTTCAAAGGGTCACCAGTCTGCTCTGTGAAATCATTTAAAATGCTGAGTGTATTGTGGAAACTGCAATTATTAGAGCATGATGCAGTGTTTTTTGTTTTGTTTTGTTTTTTAAGCTATATACCTTAAAACAAAAATATGACACTATTTTCTTTGCTACTAATGTTCTATTAATTATCCGTATTACACAGCCAATTCATTATATCATGAGGTTTTTTTCCCGCGTCAGTGTCACTTTAAACAACCTAGAAACAGTGAGAGAGAAGTGCTTCAGAAAACAGCACTGTAGCCGACCAAGCTTGGCTGAGAGCTCAGGGAAGCTCTTTTTCATAGATAACTGAAGTTTCTTAACTCTTTCTGTACTGGAAACCAATATGATACCTTTTTCTTTGCTACTTATGTTCTGTTTTTTAGCTGTATTTCACGTACAATATTATATCATAAGTTTATTTTCGCTTCAGGTTTGCTTTAAGGATAGTGCATACAGCCATGCAATTGGTTCCTGAACACTTTACATCCAGTACCACTAGTACATAGCACAGATGCTGATCAACTAGAAAGCCGTTTGCTACTGTACATCTAGAACCAGTGGTATAAAGGCAGCCTAAGTGTAATGCCATTTATGCTATTGTACACCCAGGGCTGCTGGTTTATAAGTACAGCTGCAGCCTAAATATTAGTCTTTTTATATCTCACACCCTGAACTGCTGGTGTGTATTAGAGATGTGTAGCTAGTTATTTAGTTGCACATCCAGATCTGCTGGTCTGATTGTACTGATAAAGCCTAGCTAGATCTATTTACCTAACTGAACACCTATGTTTGCTACCTGAAGCATGGAAGCAGCCTAAATATAGAGCCATTTTTTCAATATGTGTCCCCTTATTGGCTGCTGTCAGTGGAATTGGCAGAAACTGTGCTTCCTAGGCTTATCACACTTTAAGTACACCTGAAGCACACCTGAAGCTTAAAACAAAAAAAAATTGCCTCAGTATTGGGAAGTCTTTGGATGTTCCAGAGGTTTCCTGGATCCTCCTGCAGCCCACTGTTCTGTTCCTTCGCAAGGTCCATGTATACCCATTCGACTTGTGCTGTCAAAAAAGGTTTCCTCCAGCACCATAGACATGCGCATACCAATTGCGCATGTGTGAGTCAAGTTGGAGTGTACCTAGTAGAATGAAGCCATTCATGCACCACTTTTTTCCCATCTGTGTATGAGCGCTTTGTACTACTGGGCATGCACGTAAGAAACCTACCGACTGTTGCGTGCTTTGTGCTACTGGGCATGCACGTAAGAAACCTATTTGACTGTCGCGTGGTGAATAGGTATACAAGGACCCTGCCATGAGTCAAATAGGTATTTGAGCCAAATTTGTGAATGATAAAATGGTTGGCTGCAAAAGATCCAGGAAGTCTCTGGACTATTCATCCAGAAGCTTACCACTACTTGGGTAAGTATGTCATTTTTATTCTTTCCCACGCTTTAAGTATAGTTTGTCTAAAGAACTCCATTACCAAAAGATAAACAAGTATTCTGTTTGGACTTGCCAAATAGTACTTTTGTCACATTATACCTGACTTAGCTGTCTCTCAGGTTGCTATTTGGTGAAAAACTTAGCAAAGAAAAGGTGATTCTAGAACAAGAGTTGAATTTTTGTAGCACTAAATTAAAGAACTGAAGTGAGAAAAATATGGAGGCTGCCATATTTCTTTCCCTTTAAACAATACCAGTTACCTGGCTGTCCTGCTGATCTATTTGACTGCAGTAGTGTCTGATTACCAGAAACACACATGTAGCTAATCTAGTCAGATCTGACAATAATGTCAGAAACTCCTGATCTGCTGCATGCTTGTTCAGGGTCTATAGTTAAAATTATTAGAGGCAAAGGATCAGCAGGCTAACCAGGCAACTGGTATTGCTTTAATATGGCATCCTCCATATCACTCTCACTTCAGTTGTCCTTAAATGTCTTCCTTCAATTCCACCTCTACATTATCTCACTTCCTCCATTAACCTATGGGAACATTTGACTACCATGGTTCCATACTGCTCTCCAACCTTCTCTTTAATGATTGGTACACACACTGTATAGTGTACCAGCCATTAGACTAGACATTGGTGACTAGTTCTCTTTCAAGTCAAATACTCCACTTTATAAAAATCTGGAATAATTAAAACATAAGGGTCAGGGCAGTTCATGATCTACCATGCATTTGTTTACTGCGCTTATAAAACCACCAAGACCCACATGCTGCAGGGCACTTGACCTGCTCATTTCCCCTCACCGCTGACATGAGACCTCTGTGCACAATCCCTGGTGTAAGCACGCTCTACTTACTGTATATACTTGCAGACAGATACATTGAGTATTTTATACCTGAAAGTATTATGAATAAGGGTTGGCTTGTCCATATAGTACCCCCTATCAACAAATGCAGTAATCATTTCCCATGCATTTCTCCCAAATAATTAAAAGTGCTGTACAAATCCTTTAGTTTGAATGATTTAAAGTAAACCTTTACTGAAGAAAATGGGGACAAAAAAGATACATAAAGCGGATCCGAGATGAAAAACTAACTATAACAAGTAACTTGTCTATATATCTTATCTAAAGTTTAGTTTACACAGCATATCTAGCTGCAAAAGTTTAAAAAGTGTATGATTATTTATTCATGTGATACAATGAGGGCAGCCATGTTTTTTTGTCATATTGTCACAGGTTAAGGGCTGGAGATGCTATCAGTTTTTTCTTGTGTGCAAATTCAGCCCCCTCTCCTCCTCCTTCCTCCCCTCTGCCTTTGAAATCAATGGCTAGTAACACCTCCCCCTACTGCCCAGACTGAGCTCCTGTAAGCCCTTGCTATTGTCTGAAAATGCCTTGACACTCTGAGGACTGTGGGCGAGGCTTGTTTAGTTTATAGGGAATTAAAGTATTAAAACAAAATAAGTATTTGGCTTGAGGAATGCCCTATAAACTATAGGAAAGGGACACAATTATGCAATGAGTAAAATTTTATCTTGGATCCACTTCAAAGGATTTTTGGTTGGGATAAAAATATATGTATTGTACCTGCCAGACACGCAGTGACATCACCCATTCTGAGGCTATGAAGTTTGATTCAGAGACTTATAAATCATACAGAGCAGAGCCTTTGGATGTTCTAGGGGCTTCCTGTGTCCTAGAATCCAAGGCCGCTGTCTGGGACTCTTGTTTGTGGCCACCCTCCCCTCCGTGAACTAGCACAGCTGTATTGCGTCTGTGCAAGTATGGCTGCAGTTGCACGGTAGCACAGAGCCCCTTGTGGAATGTAGGCGCAGTATGGGCAGACTCACGCAGTACTACCAATTCTCATACACAGCAAGGAGCGTGGCCTCAAGGACCTACCCAACAAGCTCTTGTAAGATATGTTCAGAGGGACCCTGCACATGAATGCTGGGCACCTAGATGGATGAGTTAACCTCTGATATATCCAGGGGTTTATATCTGCTAAACCTTAGCTAAGGTATCTACGTTTTGTCATTTTTTTTTTTTCAGTACAGGTTTACTTTAAATGTTTTAATGTACTGTGTCCATGCCTCCCCCTCAAAATTGCCATTTGAAAGAGTGCTGTAAAATCTTATTTACTTTCTTTGGCAAACCTACAAAGTCCCCACAGATCCCAGCTCTTTCAGTCAAAGGTCCAAAGTCATGTCCTAGATCTCTCACACTGTCCCATACCGACCTGTTCACCTCGAGTTCACCTGTTAGAGGTCTGAAACTTGTGGATTTACCAGAGGAGATGGATAAAATTGTGCAGCATCTCTAAATCCATTCTTTGCCTGTGTATCTCACAGTAAAAGATAGTATGCGGAGTTGTGTATATAATGGGATCACCTAAGGACCGATGTACTTCTGTGGGAACACTTTTCACTTACCAGCCATTTATGCAGTTTTATAGGGTTTGGATTGCCAGCTCAGTTTCTCTGCAAGTATGTACAGTATATATGCATCTACACACATTTACATAGTTTGGTTGAAAAAAAAAATCACATCCGTCCAAGTTCAACCAGGGATATAAATTATTGATTTATAAAGCGCCAACATATTCTGTGGCGCTGTTCAAAGTAAGAAACAAACATGAAGTACGGTACATAATAATACAGACAATGGTATACAATAATATACAAAATACAGAGTTGGTACAAAGTACAGAATTGGCAATAACAGTGACAGAATAAATAAATGTGTAACAAAATCCAAAACACAAAGGGTGAGAGAGCCATGCCCTTGCGAGCTTACAATCTCAAGGGAAATGAAGTACATTTCTTTCCTCTGCCCTCATATATTGAAGTTAATCCAGCTGAAGGTAATAAAAAAACCTTACAAGGCTTTGGCCAATTAACCTTTAACGGGAAAAAAAATCCTCCTGCTGAGTATTGCCAAAGGTGGTTTGGATATACATTTTTGCCATAACTATTTCCTGTGATAAAATATTCCACATTGCACCTTGTCATGCACATCAGCACAGAAAGGCGCCTTGGCACCTGACTGCTGCTGTTTACATACAGTCATTTTTTTAAATTAAAGAGTACCTAAGTTAAATGACACTCTCTTAATAAGGACAGATAGGGGTGGGGTGTCGAGGGGCTTAAATACTTACCTGTTCTGGCATCATCCTTCCGGACAGGTGATCGATCTACCCCCTCACAGAATGGGCCCTGGCAATTTTCTTTCAAAATCACTGCTGAGGTTCTGGCCATCCCAATCCATCCTATCTAAGTAGGCGCCTTTCATTGACAGGCTTTGTCATTTTAGCTTAGATATTCTTTAAACTATGTTTCACAATTGCAATGATTTAATTGTCCCAGTTTTTTAAAGTGGGATTTGATTTCATTAGCTGTTCTACCAGTTGTATTTGTTAAAACTTAGCCAGAAAAATATAGCATTTTCACCATGATTACTGAACGTTTGTGTGTCCACATCATATATCATATAACAGTCCAGTTGCTACATGTACCAGCCTGCAGTATAAAGTTTTATCTATCAGAGCATGCTGGGACTTGTAGTACTTAGAAATGTGACAGGGATTCAGGCTGGATCCACATTATGAGCTCTTTTGTGAGCGCCTGCTAAACGCTTGTTAAAAAAAGCGCTCCCATTCACTTTCATTAAAACCGTGGTAAAAATCGCTGTGATCGTGTACATGAAAAAAGTATGCAATTGTGGCAATTTTTACCGCGATTTTAATGAAAGGTAATTGGTGCGTTTTTTTTTTGTTTTTTTTTACAAGCGCTAATCAAATACAACCGCTCACAAAAGCACTTATAGTATGGATCTGGCTTCATTGCTCACAGTAAGATGAATAGTAATGAAACACCCAGCCAGTAGAGGGAGTTGTTACAATCATGCTGTGTTTATGTTCACACACTGCACTGTGCTGCTCCATGTTGGAATTATCACCAGATCAGAGCAGCACAACCTAACCCCCTCTCCAGACACTCTTATCCAATGTTTTCCTTCACATGTGCTGTCTCGTGACCTGTCTTTGCAGCGTCTGTCTGTCCTTTTGTCTTTGTTTTATTCCGTCTCCACCACAGGCTGGGCCAAGTTTAACTGTGAATCAGAGCGGGTCTCCTTCAAAATGGCGGGCAGGAGGACGCGATTTCTGAGTACGCCCTGCTTGGCTCTTTGTGTGTAACTCTTTACTCCTTCCTTGTCTCTCCTTTCTTCCTCCTCTTCCCTTTTTGCTGGCATGCACCCCCTTTGCCATGAGCTGCAGATTTGCTTCCTGGTAGAACGAGCAAGGAACAGTGGGGTATATTTATCAAAACCAGTGAAAGCAGAATTGGAGTAAATAAGGAGCAAATCCATTGTAAACATGGAGCAGTTGTTAAGACCAATCAGAATCCTTGCTATGGACAATCACAGACAAAGCTGGCACCTCCTAAATATATCATCATTCATAGAAAACAATCCAAAAAGTCAACATTTTGGGGACCACGGAGGGTCCCTTTCTCAAGACAATGCCCGCTCAAAGGCAAATATCTGTCCACTGCTTGTGGCCACAAAGAAGGATCAGGTGAAGACACCCATATACACTCACTCGTTGGGTTTTTGGATTGTGTTTTATGATGAAATATATTTTTAGGAGGTGCCAGATTATCTTTGATTGTACATGACTGAGGCATCATCCTCCAATCAGCTGTATCACTCCTCCACCAATTTCAGTAGCTGATCCAATATTGTCAGTGTGAGAGAACTCCAGTTGTTAAAGCATTTCCTTGCCATGGACGCCTGTTTTATTTTGTACCAGTGATGCTCCAGTTTTCCTTGCATTGTTTTTGGTAAATCCAGCCCAGTGGGTGTTCTGGGTAAGTTACATTCTCATCCTAAATATACATCAAAAGAATAAAACCCATTCCACACACTGTTCATTTTCTGTCTGTTAGAACTGACAGCCCATGTAAGTCAATGAGCTTACTTTTACTTCTAATGCGTATTCCATCTTCCTGATTGGCTTTCAAGTCACCCTACATCGAGAGGGCTAAAAATGACTACTTGCCTGTCTGTTGTGCCGATCTTCTGCTTCCAGTAATTTCTGCCCATCAATGAGAATTGTTAGTGATCCAAATCCCACAGACTACATGCATGTGTGTGACTCGGAATACTGAGACTAAAGAATCATCATTCCTTTCAGCCCGTCTTCTATTATTTTCTGAAATGTATTACAGGTGGCAGCCTCCATATTCTACTACAGTGTTCCTTTCAGTTCAAGCTTCAGGAATAGTTTTTCATCTGCTCAGTGTCTCCCTATTGGTCCAAATTTCTTTATTTATTTCCTGCCCCTTGACCTAATAAGGGGAATTCGCCCAGAAAGAGATAAACAATAAAAACTCTAAATGGGATGCAACTTATCACACAGCCCAGAACTAAATTAATTTTTCTTGGGGTTGGGCTTTAAGACATTTAGAGTTGGGCTTAAAATCAGCCTTTCATTAGATAAAATGTTGATTTTAATGAATGATTTTATATCAATTGAAAGTTTGGTTAAGGTACACCTTCTGTCATTTTTTTTTATTGTTTTTGCCCCATAGTAATAACTTACCGGGGTGTAACATGCCTGTATTGTAAAACAGGGCTAAAATCAATAGTTACAAGCATATTGCATTATTGCTCAGAGCTTCACTTGGAAGCATTTTAACCATACTCAAGTACACAACACCTTCCTGACCAGCTTTAAAGGACACCAGAGGTGAGAGGGATATGAAGGCTGCCAGTTGCCTGGCTCTCTTGCTGATCTTTTATGCATTGGTAGTGTCTGGATTGCACACCTGAAACAAGCAAATCCAGTTAAACGTCAAACATCTGATCTGCATGCTTGTTTAGGGTCTATGTCTAAGAATATTAGAGGCAGAGGATAAACGGAACAGCCAGGCAATTTGTATTATTTAAATTAAATGAAATAAATATGGCTGCCTCCATATCCCTCTCACTTTAAGTGTCCTTTAATGCTGGGTCAGGAAGGTGTTGTGTAAAGTTCGGCTTGGGATTATAGGTTAGCCCTTCAATGACCCCTTCTGTTCTTTTCTCAGCCCATATCCACATGCTGGTCTTGTCCTGACCCTAGTAATCCCATAATGCAGCTTATGGCTCCACTCCGTTTGTCAGGCTTGGAGGAAAAAGGAGGCCTACAAGCTCAATTATGTCATCATCCTGCGACATGACATTAGTTTTGTGAAGGCACTGAAACCTCTTGCTATCCTTTTGCATTTTGCAAGCTCAGCCTTTTCTCTTTTTTACAAGCCTTCTGTTTGCACAGCTTCAGCAATGCCGCATTTGCTGTTTTCTTGCAGTGTTTATTCCTTTCAATTAAACAGACATGTGAGAACTTACTCTATCAGTAAAATTTTACCTCATTGAACAGATTTTTCATCTGTCATTTAATTGCACTTCTGTCCACTTCAGCTGTCTGTGAACCATCCAAAGATTGCACAGTCGCCAATCCACCAATAGGCACTTCTAATCTCACTAGTAACAGCATATAAAGATTCAAGAAGTAAAAGGGTTAAACAGGCATTGGCCTAACACACGTTTTGTGGGGTTCGTGCACTTCAGAGGCCACAAAAAGTAGCCCTCCTTGGCTGGAATCTTGAAGTGCTGTTACTGGTGAGGTTAAAAGAGCCTATTAGTGGACTGGTGCCTTGCCTGTGCAATCTTTGCATGGTTTGAATGCTGCTTCGCTGGAAGCACACCACTGTATTGGCCACTTTTATCCCCTGCCAGTGCGTTGGTGCCGAACTTTCTATGCATCAGCTGTATGTGAGGCTGCAAGGACCTCTAATGGGACTGCTTATTTCGCTTTTTACTGCTAACTGCCACTAAACAAAACCTTCAGCTTTCTTTTTAATGTGTATTCCCGATGAGCAACTTTCATATGTAACACACGAGTGCCTTTTATTAATGACCTCCGGTAATTGATAACATGCCTCTTGGTCAAGATGGAGTGTTGTTTTGTCAACGGGCATTGCTACAATAATTTATGGGGATTCTGCTTCCTTGCTGTCATGAGCAGACACTGGAAGGAATCAGAGATTACTTTGCTATTATGCCATTAAGGTTAGTTTTTATACTTCAAGTTGAACGTGTTTTCAATATTTTAACAACTTACATTTTGGGTTAAGACCTTAATAGTCCTAGTTCACCTTCCAGTTTTTTTAAGAGTAATCACAGCTGCTTCAACACTTTAATCACTATCAAGCATGGGCCTGGCAGCAGAGTGGGTGTTCCCAGGTAGAGCGCACTGTCATCTCCTCCCTGTATTGTTAAGATATTTAAAGAGAGTCTGAAGCGAGAATAAATCTCGCTTCAGACCTCATAGATAGCAGGGGCATGTGTGCCCCTGCTAAACCGCCGCTATCGCGCCGCTAAACGGGGGTCCCTTCACCCCCAAATCCCCCTCCGTGCAGCGCATCCCCTCTTCCTGGTTGGGGCAGGGCTAACCGCCGCAGCCCTGCCCCACGCGCGTCTGTCAGCGCGTATCTCCGCCTCTCCCCCGCCCCTTTCAGTCTTCCTTCACTGAGAGGGGCGGGGGAGAGGCGGCGATGAGCCGCTGATAGACACGACTGGAGGCAGGGCTGCAGCCGTTAGCCCTGCCTCCAGGAACGAACAAGATTTGCGGGGGTGGGTTTGGGGGTGAAGGGACCCCCGTTTAGCCGCGGGATAGCGGCGTTTTAGCAGGGGCACACATGCCCCTGCTAACTATGAGCTCTGAAGCGAGATTTATTCTCGCTTCAGAGTCTCTTTAAGTGGTCAGCACTATGATTGCAGCAGATTCCATAATAATAAGACACTGCTGAGGAGCAGTGCTGGCCATAGAGCATAAATCTTACCAGCACAGGGAGGAGGTGGGCAGAGTGAGATGATCTCTCCTGGCAGGGAAAGGCTGGTAGCTCACCTCTCATAACTCCTCTGACTTCTCTGTGCATGCTGGTGAGATAGAAAGCTGTCCACACACTCCTCCTATCCAGTAAAGCTGTATAAATGTTGATCAACAGAAAATGGTGCTTCAGAAGCCAGCCGACCAATGATTTTATATTTTTGTGCAAAAGTAACATTTGCATTTGTGAGATAACCTATTACCTGTTGTGGTGCGCAGTTATCAGATCTTTAATTATTGCAAAAAGTATGGCAATACACAAAATATCATGCATAGCTAATTAATCAGGACTTAAAAGCTCCTTGCAAAACAGAGGGACGTATCCACAACGCATAGATGGAATATTTGCTATTGCTGGAGTTCCATGTTGCAGTGCACTGAGCACCCATCACACATTTTTAGTTATTTTTTTTCACAATGAACCCATAAGATAAGGGTAGTTTGTATTGCAGTATAGGGGGAGCACCATCATGGAGTGTGGTGTCACCATTCGCAGCGGCTTTAATTCAAAGATCCTGCCTGTAGAGAAAGCTCCTGGCCGCAATGCATGCTGGGAGCTGTAGTACATAGATGTGAGTACATCTCGCTCCAGGGAGATGTACGGACTACAGCTTCCGGCATGCATTGCGGTCGGGAGGTCGCTCCACAGGCGGAATCTTTGCGCTCCGGACGGGGAGATACTAGGGCAACTCCCCGTAGACAAGCAATGGCTCTCCCCTTAAACCCCGACCCAACAATGGCGTACTGCAATACGAACCTTTCTTATGGGTAGGTTCATTGTAACATAATCAAAAAAAAGGGTGCTCAGTGCACTTTAAGAGCTACATATGCAATAGTGTCTAGTTGGTAGAAGACCGTCAATGTTTTTCGCAATGAGCACTTACACCTTCAGGTTTTCGCAACTGTATACCCTCTAACCAGAAAGGCAGCACTAACCTAACAAACCCAGAATTGTATTGTAGGACATGTAACCTGTCACAATCGCTGGCTCAGCCTCCGCTTACTCTGCAGCTATTGGCATTGGTCTCGTTAGAGATTCCGCTTTCTGCTTAGCTCCGCCTACTTTCTGCCTACCGCTTCACTTTCCTTCCCCACATTGAGCCATCTCTGTTCTTTGGATGTCTGTTTTGTGCTAACACTTTCTCTCTTTCTGCTTCAGGGAAGATGGTGAAAAAAGTCTGCCCTTGCAACCAGCTCTGTAGTAACTATCTTTTCTATATATCTTTATCATTGCTTCCCATCACATCCTGCACTCTTCACATCCAGAAGTGTCTGCATATTTCACTGTGAAGCACCTGCAGCCATCTGCTGGCCTCTCGGTGAATGGCAGTCACCTGGTATTATTCGGAATGACTTTAGTGGTGCTTGAAATCCACTGTGTAGCGTTTAGAGGCCATGGCAGTGCTCTCCATCGGAGGACCTTTCTAGAGGTTATGTAGGCAGAAAGACCAGTTTGTTTCCTGCCATATTGTTCCATGAGTGTTTGCAGTTTCCTATCTAAACTGTATAACACAATTTGGAGAGGAAAAAAATTAGAGGTTTTTTTAAAATGTCCTCCAGAAATTTTTATTTCATGCAAGATTTTCATTGTTTAAAGGAACCCAAGCGCCAATTTATCAAAATACATTAAATGACCCTCCCCCTAATGCTGTTTTGTAAAAAAAGTGTGTGCCATAGGGGGTGGCAGGCATTACCTTCTGCAGCCCCATCTTTATGTCCAAAGTGAAAGATACAGTGTTGGCACCAAATGCCGACAGGATGGACCTTGTACCTTTTACAGCTCCTATTTGGTGTGCACTCGCTGAGAACACAATTGTAATCCGCAGCAGCAGGTAAGGCACCAATCCAAAATGCAATGCATCATCATCATACTGTTGGTCCCTGAGGAAGTAGAATCTCCGTAAAACTGCTGGAAGACCAGTATATTGCTGTGTCACTGCCTTGTTCTGTACCGCGCACATTAAAGTCTCCATTGCATTTTGGATTGGTGCCTTGCCTACTTCTTCTGCTGTGGGCCCCTATCTTTATGTTGGCATCCATCCCCAGAGGGACCTGCAGGTGCTGCAGAAGCTCCCGGTGGTATTGCGCGACCCTAACCACTGCAGTGCATTCTAGGAAATGTAGTCCTTCAATGGGAGGTCATCTCCTGGCTGGTAGATGAACTTCTGTCGAAGGTCTACATCTCCCAGCATGACTTGCAGAGGCCAGGTGCGTGCAAATACGCCATGGGCACTTCAAACTTGAAGCTGTGGGTCTCCCTGGAGAAGATGGTTGCCAGCATTAAAACGGGTGTCAGGGAGCAGCACCCCAAAGGTAAGTTATGCCTGGCACACTGCAGTGGTGGGAGGGTTTGTTTTATATAGTTTGATAAATGGGTGCTTGGATTCCTTGAAGACCCCAATGTGAGGTAGCTGAGCATAAGTTATACTGGAAGTATTCTGTGTTTCTGATCATAGATGAGCTCAGAAAAGAGCTGGATTATCCCGTCTCATGAACGTCCCATAGCCTTTCTCTCCACAAATAGTAACCATGTCTTAAGGCGCGTACACACGCCATACTGTAGCTAACGACCGGTCTGTCAGACCCTCCCGCTGGGCGAGCGTTCTCCCGACAGTAGCACGTGTGTATGCGCTGTCGGCAGACTGAGAAGACTGTTTCTGACAGGTCCACTCAGTCTGCCGACAGCGCGTACACACGTCCTACTGTCGGCAGAACACCCGCCCAGCAGGAGGGTCTGACGGACCAGTATGGCGTGTGTAAGCGCCTTTATTCAGCGTGTGACCTCCTCCTTCTGAAAGTTTGCTTTCTCCACTTCAGGTGCTAAAGAAGAAGGAAATGAATCCCCATAGGAGCACCAGGACAATCACGGAATAATATTGCAATCATAAGCCACACCAATAATTGATAAAGATGTAAACGTTATTGGCAAATATTGCAATGGATTGCTATTGAATTCAATTGTTTAGTGTACCATTGTTATGTGACTTATTTGTTTGGCATGTGGTTGTTGGCAACTGGTGATATACATATATAATGTACAAACTTTATAGAAACTTTGTATTACACAGGGCGACTTTTTCTCAGTCAGCAGCTCCATTCAGCAGAAAAAGTCACCCTGTGTAATACAATGTAACTATGGAAAGATGGATATCATTTTAAAGCTCTTTCTCCTCTTTCTGGCGACATCTAAATCGTCGCCCTACGCCTTTTAGTTTTCTCTATTTTCACGATCGAAGTCGCGGCCGCGGCTATTTCAGCAACTAAAAGGCATAGGGTGGCAGTTTATATATCATTGGAAAGAGGAGAAAGAGAGCTTTAAAATGATAGATGCATAGTTTCCATAGTTTCTGCACTGCTCGGAGTCCCTTTAAAGGACAACTGAAGTGAGAACAATATAGAGGCTGTCGTATTTATTACCTTTTAAAGTGAACCAGAGAGGAGAACAGAAAAGATTTTATACATACCTGGGGCTTCCTCCAGCCCCATGTGCACGGATCGCTTCCACGCCGCCGTCCTCCGCTGCCTGGATGCGCCGGTACAGGGTCCCGTCATTGCCGCGAGTCGGCGGGTGGACGCGGGCAATTGTCCGCATCACAGGGGCTCCCTCCATACACTTACGCTTGCCACTGTGTACTGCGCAGCCGCAATGCGTAAGGGTATGGAGGGAGCCCCTGTGATGCGGACAATTGGCCGCGTCCGCCGGGAGTGGCGGGCCCGGTACCGGCGGTTCCAGGAAGCGGAGGACGTCGGCGTGGGAGCGATCCAGGCTTATGGGGCTGGAAGAAGTCCCAGGTATGTATAAAACCTTTTCCTTTTTTCACCCCCCATTCCTCTCTGGTTCCCTTTAAACAATACCAGCTGCCTGTCAGCCCTGCTTGACCTAGCTGTAGGAAAAAATATAGAAATATTTCATCTTTACATTGATATTTAAAAAGTTTAGACCCTTAGGTAAATATTTACATTTTTTTTATTGTAATGGGTTTTTTTTTTATAGTAAACATTTTATTTGGGTAGTTTTGGGAGGGTGGGAGGTAAACAATAGATTTATAATGTAAATGTGTGTTCATTTTAATTTATTTTTACTTTCAGTTGTAGTATTACTTTTTGGCCACAAGATGGCGGCCATGAGTTTGTTTACATGAAGTCACTCTAAGCGTAACACACATCGGGGAGGGAACGGTAGAAAAGGCGCAGCTTCCGAGAGAAGCTGTCGCTTTTTCAGCGGGGGAGAGGAATCAGTGATCGGGCACCATAGCCCGATACATTGATTCCCTGGCTACTGAATCCGTGGACGGGAGTGTGCGTGCACGCGCGCGATCGGCCGCGGGAGCGCGCATGGTTCCTGGACGTAGTTTCTACGTCCAGGAACCAAAATAGGTTAAAGTGTACCTGAGCCTAAGCTTGGGTACACAAAATCCGATACTTGCCTAAAAAGAGGGAAGCCTCAGGAGGCTTCCCTCGCTATTCCTTGGTCCCCCTTGCTGAGCGCGGCCCCCCGGAAGATTAGCAACAGTGCATTGTTGCCAATCCCATCGGGGCTGCACAGATCATCCTCCTAGTTAAAGTGCACGCAATAGCTGACTGAGCCAGCATGCGCAGTAGCACGGAGCCGTGGGCTCGCGTGGTCATTGCATACAGATAAACCAGGGAGAGGAGCTGTGCGACCCCGATGTGAAGGGGGGCCACGCACAGCAATGGGGAGCTTTTTAGAACCGAAGGAAGAGTCATTAGGATCCTGAGGCTTCTAGTCTAAATGGCAAGTGCAGATTTTGAAACCGAGCTTTGGCTCGGATGCGCTTGAGTTGTATTATTGTGATTTGAGGCCACTAGATGGTGGTCTTACCTTACTTATAATCTCCATCTTAAGGTGGCCATACACTGGTCGATTTGCCATCAGATTCGACCAAAAGATAGATCCCTCTCTGATCGAATCTGATCAGAGAGGAATCGTATGGCCACCTTTACTGCAAACAGATTGTGAATCGATTTCAGCCTGAAACCGTTCACAATCTGTGGTGGTGGTGCTGCCGCCGCTCCCCGCCCCGCATACATTACCTGTTCCGCCGGCGCGAGTCCCCTGGACACCGCTGCTCTGTCTCCGTGCTGGTCTGGTCTCCGGCATGCTTCACTTCTTCCTGCCCGGCAGGAAGTTTAAACAGTAGAGGGCACTCTACTGTTTAAATTTCCTGCCGGGCAGGAAGAAGTGAAGCATGCCGAAGACCAGACCAGCGCGGAGACGGAGCAGCGGTGACAGCGGGACTCGCGCCGGCAGAACAGGTAATGTATTGCCGCTGTATTGCGCCGGTCGGAAGGATCGACGGGAACGATGGATTTCGGACGGAAATCCATCGTTCTGTCAGCGGTGTGCGCAGCGATTTCACGGCCGTTTCGATCACTGTGATCGAAACTGACGTATTTCGGCGGGAAAATCGTTGGGTGTATGGGCCCCTTTTCTCTATATCCTTTAAGGTATAAAGTAGAAAAAAGAAAAAAAAATGTTAAACGGCACCATTACATTCCTAACTGATTGGCCTATCCTTGCCCATATTTTAATCTCCCATCCCTGCACTTCCTTATATGCAGCGTTCCGCCCCATTGCAACCCGCCAACGCTATATATCTTTTAACACGCACTCACGTGTGCTTCCCAGCATCTCACCACCATCATTTTTGGTTTATAATCCTAATATTTGCTATAATGCATGATGTATTTTATAGCCTTTTTATGCACTTCCTTTATTGTTCCCGTTTGACAAATTACTCCTGCATTGTTGTTTTTAATTGCAATATTTGCCAAGAAAGTTTATATCTTTTATCACAGATTATAGGTGTGGTTTATGATTGCAATATTATGCAGTGATTTCCCTAGTTATTATGGGGAGTCATTTCCTCATTCTTTAGTACATGGTTTGCTCCTTCCCTGAGCACAAAGTAATACTGTTATCTGTTGTTTTGAGCGGTGCTATTCCATTGTGGTTTACATATGTTAATTTCTCCACTTTAGGGACAAGCAGCACCAATACAGTGGCTCCCTCCAATCCTCCAGCACCTCAATCCAACACAGCCCCAGCATCCTCTAGTCGCAAGGGGACCTTCACAGATGATTTGCACAAATTAGTTGATAACTGGGCTCGGGATGCAATGAATCTGAGTGGAAAGAAGAACAGCAAGACACCTGGGCACCCCAACTACGAAGTGAGTGGGCACAGCTATTCCCTTTTGGGTTAAACCGTTTTACTTTTACAGTATAGGACAGTTCTCTTTTGTCCCCTACTTGTACTTAAAGGACCATGATTGAGAAAAATTGTAAAATTTAAAATACACATTAATTAGTGTTACATTTGTCCCAGCGTAAAATGCACTTCAAGTACTTTTTTCCTATGCTCCTGTCACTTGCAGTAGGCAGGTAGAAAAGTGACAGATTTTAGACTAATCCATCTCTTCAAAGGGGATACTAAAGAATTCCTTTATTTTCAAAAGCACTCCCTGGATGGTAGTGGAATACTCCAACTGCCAGTAGAGTGTGCACAGGAGAGTGGCTTTCCATCTCCACTGTAAAGGTCCTTTACAATGAGATGCTTTTGAAGACTGTAATACTATAAATCTCCCACGAGGGAATGTGCTAGTACAAAATCTTTCAGACTTTTATAAGCTATTGTGACAGCTTCATAGAAAAAAATAATTTATTGTGCATTTTATTCTGGAACAAATGCACTAATACATATTTTAACCACTGAAGTCTATCTGGACGGATATATCCATCCAGATACACTATGCTGCTGTCAGTGTGCCGTGCGTATGCTCCTGCCACCGTTAGCCCTGAGATCAATAAATGGGAATATAGTTCCCATTCATTGATCTAAGTCCCCCGCAGAAAAACAGACGTCCTCTTATCAGAGGCTGCAGCCTTTATGCAGAAAAGTTTCCTGTCCTCCTAATGCTTCCTGGAAGCGAGATTGTTTGCTTCCAGAACTTTTGACTGTGGCCAAATAGTAAAACTACACCCACATACATTTTTTATTAAATAAATGCATTCTATTACATTTAAAATTAGCTGTTTACCTCCCACACCAAAAATTACCCAAATACAATTTTTAATAAAAAAAAAAAAAAAAAAGAATTACAATAAAAAAGTTACCTAAGGGTCTGAACTTTTTGAATATTCATGGCAAGAGAGTATATAAATATATATATTTTTTAATTATAAGCTTGTAAATAGTGATGGATGCAAATTGAAAAAAATGCACCTTTTATTTCCAAATTAAATATCGGCGCCATAAATTGTGATAGGGACATAATTTATAATATAATAATAATATAACTGTGTAATAACCAGGACAAATGGGCAAATAAAATACATGCTTTTTAATTACAGTAGCAAGTATTACTTTCAAACTATAATGGCCAAAAACTGAGAAATAAATGTTTTCCAATCCTTTCTTAATCTTCATGTTAAAATGGATTTAGACTAAAAAATAATTCTTAGCAAAATGTACCACCCAAAGAAAGCCTAAATAGTGGCGGCAAAAAAAGATATAGATCATTTCATTGTGATAAGTAGTGATAAAGTTATTGGCGAATGAATGGGAGGTGAAAGTTGCTCGGATGCATAAGGTGAACAACACTGTAGGCTGAAGTGGTTAAGTGTAACAAATTTCCGCGCTGGTTGTCCTGTAAATGTAAATGGCACTCAGGTTCTGAGATGCAGTGTTAGATAAACATAACCACCACAGGGCCCTGCAGTGATGCTGTCGCACAGCATACCACCTCACAAGCTAGATTGTAGACCTGGCTCCCATAGGGAACACCAGGAACCAGGTCTACATTGAGCTCAATCATGAAATTTATATTGCATAATGGGAGCCAGGAATGTTGCTTGTCACAGTAAGTTATTTTACACAATAGCACATCCTAGTACAAGTATATGGTTCTTCTTTAAACCCCTACCAAACCCAAAACTGAGCAAGAGAAACCCGCTCCAAGCATGTCCATTAAAATTCTACTAAGTTACCATCGACTCTTATATCCAGATATGTCCATCTGTCTGCTAAAATACATACAACAGGACTTTCTGGAAGAGGTAAATGTGGTCCATAGAAAATACTTGTAGTTTTTGACCTGTCCATTTTGAGTCAGCTGTACCGTAAGTGAAAATCTCAGCAGCTGACCATGTGACTAAAGCCTAAATGCCATAAAGCAGCAAAATGTGGATAAAAATTAAAAATTTCTTGCACATTTCTGTAGTTCTAAGTGGAATATTCTTACTAAAAACCGCACAATCAATCGTATAGCTCAGTGATCTGCAAACTTGGCTCTCCATCTTTTAAGGAATTACAAGTCCCACAATGCATTGTGGCAGTCTGACAGCCACAGTCATGATTCATAAAGGCAAATGCATTGTGGGACTTGTAGTTCCTTTACAGCTGGATAGCCAAGTTTGCAGATCACTGGTATGGCTTAGGCCTCTTGCACACTGCAAGCAAATCAGATTCAGATTCAGATTTTTAATCTGTTTTTACATCCGATTCCGATTCAGATTTTTAATCTTAACTGCATGCTGCGTTTTTTGATCCGTTTTTCTGTTGAATGTATTCAAGGAAAATCGGAAACGGAATCGGAATCGGAAACGGAATCGGAATCGGAAAACGGATTTGCAGTGTGCAGGGAGCCTTATACTGTATAAAAAAAATGTACTACCGGTATGTGCAGTTGCTGCGTAATGTTTTTTCAGCCACTAGATGGCAGCATAACACTGCCCGAGTTTTTTAGTATGGTCAATGAGCAAATGCGTTAATGCTAATGTTTAATACATGTGTAAGCAGCTTGAAAATGGACCAATTAAATGCCACAGCAGCATTTGATTGGTCTATTTTCAAACTGCTGAAATGTACATAAAGTTAGCTTAAACCTTTGCATCTACCTGTAATTGCAGAGCTGACTTGGGGAGATTAGGCCAGTACACTATCACTAAACAAAAGTTGGGGGGGGGGGGGGGTGGGTCGGCTTATACTCGAGTATATATGGTGTTTCTGTTATTTTTATATATTGCAGCTGTCACCATTCTTTTCCCCTTATGGACCCAGAGCCATTTTCACATTTCAGCGCTCCTCCCATTCATATGCAAATAACGTTATCACTACTTATTGTCACACTCACCACACTTTGGTCCGGAGGGGTCTCTGTGCGCGATCCTCTGTGCGCACGCGCGGGGGCGCACTGTTATGTCTATTTCCGGGTCGGCGCGTGGCGTTGTGCGCATAAGTGTTTGCGCGCGCAGAACTTTGCGCACGTGTGCGCATGGAATTGCACACGCATGTGCGGTCGCTTGCACGCGCTAATTTCGGTGCCAAAACTCAGTATTTAAGCAGCACTGCCTGTAACCACAGTGCTTCTTGTTCTGACCGCTTGGCTGACAGCACACTGGAACTACAGTTCACCGGGAGCGGTTTCCTGATCTGATTCCTGTTGTAACCCTTGGCTTGTGACCCCGACCTCCGCTGATTGCCGCCTGCCTCGACCCTTAGCTCTGTTCTCGGACTATTGAAGATTGCCGCCTGCCCCGGCCCTTGGTTTGTGACCCTGATCGCCGCCTGCCCCGACCTCCGGCTTGTGACCCGACCTCCGTAGTCTGGCGCCGGCCCCGGACCTTTGGACACCGTTTGACCAAGTCTTCTCCACCATTAGCGTCACCGTTCTCCTGACCACTTGCTGAGGTTATAGCAGTAGCGACCTGGTAGGGCACTAGGCAGCGAAGTCCCACATCCCCCTCAAGGGGGTGTGATCCTGCATTCCCCTCAAGGGAGTGTGGGTGAAGACCTGTGGTCACCTAGACTCCGCTACTGGGCAACACCTCTTCCATCATGGGAAGGTCAACGGAGACTGAAGACCTATCTGAAGTCTAACAGTAACAAGCAGCCATTATGGACGCTAGTGGAGCTCGTACGCCGGTGGAAATCCTCTACGAGTTAGTGACTCAGTTGCGGGTTTCAGTTGATGAAGTTCAGAGGGGCTACCAAGAAATTCGTGATCAACTGCGTGGCTCAATTACGACTCCGGCCGGAGACCCTACTTCTGTCCAGGCTCCTGCTCCCGCTGCTGCTCCTCCGACCGGTGGTGATGCCGTTCCAGTTGAGGGAGCTGCCTAACTGGTGCCCGAACCCAGACTACCCAGAGCAGTTCTCAGGGGATCGCTCTAAGTTTAGATGGTTCCAGAGTGCTTGCCGTCTCCACTTTTCACTGTTACCTCGCACTTATGCTAACGAAGAAATTAAAGTAGGGGCAGTTATCTCTCTTCTTCAAGGAGATCCACAGGCCTGGGCCCTTCGCTTGGTCGAACAGCGCCACCCGTCACTACAGAGTCTGGATGTCTTCTTTGAGGCTATGGCGGAAATCTTTGATGATCCGGGACGGGCTGCCTCTGCTGAGAATGCTCTTCAGTCTCTCCATCAGGGAAGAAGACCGGTCGAGGATTACGTAATGGAGCTCCGCGGCTGGGAGGCAGACGTTCCCTGGAATGATTCAGCGCTCAGCTTCCAGTTTTGTCTAGGGCTTTCAGACAATCTTAAAGACGAACTAGCCAGGGTCGGAGTTCCTGAAACACTGAAAGAACTTATTCGCCTCTCCATACAAATTGATAGGCGTTTGAGGGAGAGACGTTCAGAGAAATCTTCCTCATTCAGGCCAGCTTGGAATCTGCCCAGCCCAAGGTCTCTTCCTGCTCCAGTGGTTCCTGTTTCTACCACTCAGGATGAACCCGAACCCATGCAAATCGGGCTTGCCCGTCCTGCTATATCACAAGAGGAAAGACGGCGTCTGAGGTCATCTAACCTTTGTTTGTATTGTGGAAGTCCGGGTCATTTCCGTATAAACTGCCCAGTCAGACCCTCTGGTGAGCCTGAATTTTCAGTGTGTGCAAGCGGTACCCTGCCCCCTCCTCTGGCCTCCTCTCATGTCCCGCTTACCCTCGTTGCAGGAATCGCCAGGAAGGAGCGTCACGATTGAGGCCATCGTTGACTCCGGAGCCTGCTCATGTTTTCTGGACATCCAACTTGCTCAACGTCTGGGATTACCTACTTGCCGTAAGCGCCAACCGCTCATCATCCAGCTGGCAGATGGTTCTGCTACTTGCTCTGGTCCAGTCACATTAGAGACTGCCACTCCTTGTTACCATCCAGGGGGAGCACCAAGAGTATTTAAGTTTTGATCTGCTGCCATCCCCGCTGTTCCCTGTCATCTTGGGAATGCCTTGGTTGAGGACTCATAATCCTGCGATAGACTGGATCTCACGGGAAGTGTCCTTCCATTCAGACTACTGCTTACGGTCCTGCTTTCCCCGTGCCGGGGTTCTGTTCTGTTTGAATTCGCTCAAGAAGGACATCATTCCTGAGATTTATCACGATTTCTTGGACGTCTTTGATAAGGCAAAAGCGGACACTCTTCCTCCTCACCGTCCTTACGACTGCCCTGTCGACCTTCAAGCAGGAGCTCCAATACCCTTTGGGAGAACCTATCCTCTTTCCGTGCCAGAGACTGTGATTCTCAAGAAATATATAGAGGAGAACCTTAAAAAGGGCTTCATCCGACATTCAACTTCTCCTGCTGGAGCCGGAATTTTCTTCGTTGAAATGGACGGTTCGCTACATCCCTGCATTGATTACCGGGAACTTAATAAGATCACGGTCAAGAACTGTTACCCGCTTCCTCTCATGCCTGATTTATTTCAGAGACTACGTTCTGCTCGCATCTTCTCCAAACTTGACTTACGGGGAGCTTATAACCTTATCAGAATTCGTGAAGGAGACGAATGGAAGACTGCTTTCCGCTCTCGTTTCGGGCACTTCGAATATTTAGTAATGCCTTTCGGCCTCTGCAATGCCCCGGCCACCTTTCAACATTTCGTGAATTACATCTTCAGAGACTTTATTGATACCTTCATGGTGGTTTATCTCAATGACATTCTTATCTTTTTCCTCCTCTCAAGAAGAACACTGGGGTCATGTGAGAGAGGTTCTGGCCCGTCTTCGCACACATGGAATCTATGCCAAGCCCGAGAAGTGCGAGTTTCACAAGGAGAATATCCAGTTTCTGGGGTTAAAGATTTCCCCTGGAGGGATGGAGATGGATCCCCAGAAAGTCTCAGCCATTCTGGATTGGCCGACCCCTGCTGATCGTAAATCAGTGCAGCGCTTCATTGGCTTCGCCAACTTTTATAGGAAGTTTATTAAGAATTTCTCACAGATTGTGGCTCCAATCACACGGTTGACCAGCAATCGTCAAGCATTTAATTGGACTGCTGAAGCCCAGGACGCTCAAGGTCTGTTTCACTTCGGCTCCTATTCTGAAAGATCCCGATACCACCAAGGCCTTTCATCTAGAAGTAGATGCTTCAGAAGTCGCCCTAGGAGCCATCCTTTCCCAATGGTTTGGTCCAAAGGCTATTCTGCACCCAGTCGCCTTCTTCTCAAGAAAGCTGAATTCCGCAGAGAAGAATTATGACGTTGCGGATCGGGAACTTCTCGCTATCAAGGCGGCTCTGGAAGAATGGCGGTACCTACTAGGAGCAGAACAACCTATCCTTGTCCTCACCGATCATAAAAACCTGGAATACCTCCGAACTGCAAAGGGATTGAGACCACGCCAGGCTCAGTGGTCACTTTTCTTCTCCCGGTTTAACTTCCACCTGACCTACCGCCCTGGCTCAAAGAATACCAAACCGGATGCCCTGTCCCGCATGTTCCAGTCAGAGTCCATGTCTGACCCAGCTCCGGAAAACATTCTTTCCTCCCAGCATTTTTTACTTCTCCAATCAAGCCTTCTTGATCTAGTCCGACAAGCCTCATCCCGTTTGAGTGAGCCTCCTGACCTCACTGTCAAAGAGGGGCTCTATCATTTCCAGGAAAAGATTTTTGTCCCCGAGGAGACTCGTCTATCAATACTGCAAGCTTGTCATGACAGTAAGTTGGTAGGACATTTTGGGGTTACCAAGACTAAGGAACGTATCCAGAGAAGTTTTTGGTGGCCTGAATTGGTCCAAGACTGTCAATCTTATGTGACTTCCTGTGTGATCTGTGCCCGGTCCAAGAATGCTCGTACCCATCCCTGGGGTCTTTTAAATCCACTTCCTGTTCCGGCACAACCATGGAAAGAGATTGCTATGGACTTTGTGGTAGACTTGCCTCCCTCTGAGGGGTTCACCACCATCCTAGTGGTGGTGGACCGACTCTCTAAGATGACTAATTTCCTACCCTTCAAGTCTGTGCTGTCTGTTTCTGAAACTGCTCAAGTCTTCTTACGAGAGATCGTGAGACTCCACGGATTACCCTCTGACATTGTGTCCGACCGAGGAACCCAATTTACCTCCAGATTTTGGCGGGAGCTTTGCAAAAATCTCGGGATTAAATTATCACTTTCTTCTGGATATCATCCCCAATCCAACGGCCAGACAGAACAAATCAAACGATGGAGCAATATATCAGGTGTTTTAAGTCTGCTTCACAAGATGACTGGTACTCCCTGTTTGCTACTGCAGAGTTTGCATTTAACAATTCTATTAATTCTTCCATGGGTCAGTCTCCATTCTTCATCAATTGTGGATATCATCCGTCAGTTCTGCCTGGTCTTGACTCATCCTCAATATGTCCTGGTGTACAGGAAAGGATTTCAACACTGTCCATAATGCTTTGCAGAAGGCTCAGGAAAAGGGGAAGAGATTCGCTGACAGACTTAGGAGGGAGGGTCCAGTTCTAACCCCTGGAGATCTCGTCCGGCTTTCCACAGCAAATCTTAAACTCTGTTGTCCATCTAAGAAGCTTGCTCCCCGGTTCATCTGACCTTTTCCAGTGCTAAAATAGATTAATCCAGTGGCTTTTAAGTTATCCCTCCCACCCTCCCTACACATCAACCCTGTCTTTCATATCTCCTGCCTGAAGAAGGTGATTCCTAGCAATTTTCCTGGACGTTCCTCTGATCCTCCTCAACCAGTGTTAGTGGACGGTTTGGAGGAGTTTGAGGTAGATGACATCTTGGATAGCAGGAGAATTAGGAATTCTCTCCAGTATCTGATTAAGTGGAAGGGGTTCGGAGTGGAGGAGAATTCGTGGGAACCGGCCTGCAATATTCATGCCCCTAGACTGGTCAGACGGTTCCACCTAAGGTCTCCTGGAAAGCCAGGTCCTAGGGGCACCCGGAGGTTGCCCCTAGGGGGGGGCAGTGTCACACTCGCCACACTTTGGTCCGGCAGGGTCTCCGTGCGCGATCCTCTGTGCGCACGCGCGGGGGCTCACTGTGTTATGTCCATTTCCGGGTCGGTGTTGCGCGCGTGCGCATAGAATTTCGGCGCCAAAACTCAGTATTTAAGCAGCACTGTTCTGACAGCTTGGCTGACCGTTCCCGGTGAACCGTAGTTCCAGTGTGCTGTTTCCTGATCTGATTCCTGTTGTGACCCCAACCTCCGCTGATTGCCGCCTGCCTCGACCCTTAGCTCTGTTCTCGGACTATTGAAGATCGCCGCCTGCCCCGACCCTTGGCTTGTGACCCCGACCTCCGCTGATCGCTGCCTGCCCCGACCTCTGGCTTGTGACCCAACCTCCGTAGTCTGCCACCGGCCCCGGACCTTTGGACACCGTCTGACCAAGTATTCTCCACCATTAGCGTCACCGTTCTCCTGACCACTTGCTGAGGTTATCCCAGTAGCGACCTGGTAGGGCACTAGGCAGCGAAGTCCCACATCCCCCTCAAGGGGGTGTGATCCTGCATTCCCCTCAAGGGAGTGTGGGTGAAGACCCGTGGTCACCTAGACTCTGCTACTGGGCAACACCTCTTCCATCGTGGGAAGGTCAACGGAGACTGAAGACCTATCTGAAGTCTAACACTTATCACACCAAAATTATCTATACCTTTTTTTTGACAAATTTTCTTTGGGTGGCATTTTTTTAGCTAAGAATTTTATTCTATATTCATTTTAATGGGAATAATAATAAACAAAAGTTCTCAATTCCAGCCATTATAGTTTTAAATATGATAGTCTAAAACGTGGGATTTTTGGAGGTACTTCTGCGCTATTTTATCTAACCAAGATTTCAAAGATTTATAGTTTTTGAAAAGGTTCAGAGAGAATGGGAGAAGCTGATTGGTTGCATTATGCGTAGTTCACACAAGCTTTCAGCGGTGCATTTAGTTAATGCTAAATGATTCTCTAAAGGAGCAGAAAAGCATTTGGCATAGCGCCAGTTCAACCCCCGTGTGAACCGGCCCTTGCATGTGCAAAGATCAAAGGAGTTACCTTTAGGCACATTTACTGTATGTTACAACATAATACAGTGTTTTAATTTTCTAAATATTATAGGTGAGGGAGTATTGAGGAATGGGTTGCAATAACCAATATGAAAGGAATAAGTACTATTTGCTTTGATGAATCCTGGATTCCTTCTACTCTAAATGCAGTTTATATAGGTAGGCAGATGACAGGGTGGTCCTGTATGCAGTGAAGGGTTAGTGTAAACTATTATTACAAACGTTCTTTTGGAAATGTGTGTTGCTGAAGGGTCTCTGTTCTTTTTCTTTTTAGGGTCCTGGAATGGCTCGAAAGTTTTCTGCTCCTGGACAGCTGTGTGTAACTCTGCCTCCGTCCCTTGGGGTGCCTGTCTCTATGCCTGCAGCCTCCGCCAACTCTCTTGGTCACTACCCGATAGGCGTTTGTACCCCTCAGCAGTTTGGCTATCCTGGCACACCCTTCCAAGCACAGTGGAGCGGTCCTGGTGTCCCACCACCCTCCCAGCCCATCAGCCAGTTCCCACCAGCTGTGACGACATCCTTACAGAACTTCAACATCAGCAGCCTTCAGAAATCCATCAGTAACCCTCAGGGGTCCAATCTGCGGACTACCTAGCAGGAGAACGACAGGAGAACCCTGACAAGTACTGCAAAGCTGAGAGGTGCACAAGAGGGGGAATGTTGCGACATTTTCCCCTCCGCTGCAAACCCCACAGCGCTACGTCTCCTGCCTCTCATACATGCTTCTGTCCCTGCTTCTCCTGTCTGAAGAGGTGGCAGTCTTGGCCCTTTCCATCCGGAAGGCTGCTGTGAGCACCCTGGAGCTCTGCACGATGTCTGTAGCCCTGGCAGGGGGCGGAGACAGGGAAACGAGGGAGATTCAAATCCTGTTGGATGAGCAGCAGATAGGGGCACGGTCTTCTCTGCTCTATGGTATATATAGGTCATTAATGCTTTCAAAGAACTCTTTAACGGCTATCGACTGCAGCATTACACTTGTATGAATTAAAGTAAATATATAAATATATATAAGTATATTGAAAAAAAATAATAAAAAAAAATTAAGTTCGGTGAGGACAATACTCTGCCATCAGTTATGATGTGGATACACTGTGATATAATATATTTATGTTGTTGGACAACAGTAGTAGTTATAATAAAATAGCGGAATGTTTAAGAGGGTTACAGATGAAACTAGAGCATCGCGCTCCTCTCTCTCTCTCTCTCCTCATCAGTCACTTTAATAAAAACAAAAATTTTCTTTTTGGCTCTGTCCAATCCTTTTATTAGTTTTAATGTGAATGTAAAATTGTACAGAACTTGAACCAACTTCGCCCTCCCGAAAAAAAAATACTTGCTTTGCATTTTAGTGCCTTGAGAGAGTTGGCCTGAGTTTCTTCCTCTGTGAGAAAAGAGGTGTTTGGCTTGCAGCTGCCATTTTTTAGAGGGGGGATTTAAGCCTCAGTTTCTCCAACTGTGGGACTATCATTATGCACTCAACGATGACCAACGTAAAGGCTGGTGAGCCCAGAGTGGGGACTGGAGGATTTACCCATAGAGTAGATGGTCTGTGTCTTATTATTAAGGTTGGAGCATGTGACTAATGTACAAGAGCGTGGTACCGGCAGAATTGGCTGTACCATTAGTTTTAGGCTGGAATGGTGAAACAGAAAAGTATTAGTTATAAAACGGTTGGTGCTGATCTTTGTAGGTTTTTTTAAAAAACTGTGGGCAGTTTGTATTTTTCCACTGTCTTGAGGCTGTAAAGGGATAAGTATGGCTAAGATTTTCAGTTGAGAAACTGTGACAGTGCCTTGGGATATGAGTAGAGGGACCAGTTGGTGGATTTTAAACGTTGGCATTGAAGGGTATTTTAGAGTGACTCCTTGAACCTCCAGAGGAACGCCTCTCTCCTCCCCTCTGTGGCACCTGTAGGTAAAGAAATGATCTGCAAGCAGTATTAGCTCTGTCTTGTTGGACAGTTATATTCAAGTTTACACCAAAGCGAATAGAAAAGCTTACAATGCAGAGTAGGAGGTCCTCACAGCAGCAATGTCCGTGTCCTGCATCTGTTGTGTCGTAGGGCGATAGACTTGCAGTTTTTTTTTTTACTCCTAACAAAGCTGTATCCTAAATCCTTGAATCATAATACAATGTTCTGTGTTACGCCTCCGGGCCTGTCTGTCATTTGGCAATACTGGAAAAATTGCTCTCTGCCGTTTCTTCTCTAGTTTTAACCAGATTCCTGGTTGTGGTCCTTGTTAGAGCAGCGCAAACGGTCCGTTTATTATTATTAGAATTATGAAAAACCGGCTCTGTCGATGTGCAGCCTGGCTGGAAGGTGTCTTAAAGGCCTTGAGAATGTATCTAACAAAAGGGCTACACGGATCCATTTTGCTATCGGGGTGATGCAGATAATGGGCGGTTAGATCTGAAAATAATTCCAATTTAGTGATCAGCCCCTTGTAGTCACCACTGAAGACATCCAAAGCTAGCTGTTTGTTTCTTTTAGTATTGAATTCACCATTCCAAGACAATGAAACGGCTGTGGGGCCTGACCTATTTCCATCCTGGCTGTGTGTCGTCAGGGGTCCTGGGGCTGAGGTGCTGGTCTTAGAGCCTGATGGGAGTTCTAACAAGGGATTTGCAAACATGGCAGCAGATACATATTTATTTTATCTATTTTATATCTTTTTTTTCCAATTTATTAAGTTTTTTTTTGAGATTTTTATTTCATTTAAATTGTGCATGCTTTGCATTACTTCCACTAATTTCTCCTCTTCTTTCCTGTGGACACAATTAAATAATCATGCTACTGAGCTGTTTAATAGGTATTGACACCACTTCTTCAGCATCCTTGTACCTTTTCACTTGCTTAAACCATGCTCCCCCCCCTTTCCTTGTGCTTCCCCTTCCCCACCCTGCACTCCTCCCCCCTTCCTCAAAGAGTCTTTCCTGAGTTGTTTTCCAAGAAATATTTAACACTGTATGAAAATGAAATAAAGAGATTGTGGGATTCCCTGGAGCTGTGAATTTTCCGTTTTGCACTTTTTGTCCTGCATCTTTCTGTACAAATTTGCACTTTTCTCTTTTTATCGCCTCTGTAGACTGATATTAAAACTAATAAAGGAAGCCTTATTTTATGCTGCTGTTTTTGAGTTCTGATTGTGTGTGTGTGTGCGTGCGTGTGTGTGCGTGCGCGCCCATAAGGGTTTGAGCTGTATCTGTATTCTATACAGTACGTACTGTTCTTGTGCTTCTTAAACACTTCCCGACCGCCGTATATACAATTGGCGGTCGGGAAGTGGACCCCGCAAGGACCGCCGTATTGACAAATGGCGGCGGTCCTTTTACGGGCATGGGCGGCGCGATCGCGTCATTCGTGATGCGATCGGCCGCCGGGGACTGGCTCCACCCACCTCGCGCTGTAACCCGCCGGCCGTTCGGAAGCGCCGGCGGGTTACTAGCACCCGGATAATTTGTAATGTATACAAAGTGTATTATACAGGCTGCCTCCTGCCCTGGTGGTCCCAGTGTCCGAGGGACCACCAGGGCAGGCTGCAGCCACCCTAGTCTGCACCCAAGCACACTGATTTCCTGCCCCCTGATCGCCCACAGCACCCCTCAGACCCCCCCCCCCGCCCACCCCCCAGACCTCTGTTTGCACCCCCCTAATCACCCATCAATCACTCCCTGTCACTCTGTCAACGCTATTTTTTTATGCCCTAAACTGCCCCCTGCTCCCTCCTGATACCCCCCACCCCTCAGATTCTCCCCAGACACCCCCCCCCCCCCTGTGTACTGTATGCATCTATCCCCCTGATCACCTGTAAATCACCCATCAATCACCCCCTGTCACTGCCACCCATCAATCAGCCCCTAACCTGCCCCTTGCGAGCAATCTGATCACCCACCCACACCAATAGATCGCCCGCAGATCCGACGTCAGATCACCTCCCAAGTGCAGTGTTTACATCTGTTCTCTACCCTAAACACCCACTAATTACCCATCAATCACCCCCTATCACTGCTACCTATCAGATTAGACCCCTATCTGCCCCTAGGGCACTCAATTACCCGCCCACACCCTCAGAACGCCCTCAGACCCCCAACCCTGATCACCTTGCCAGTGCATTGCTTGCATCTATTCCCCCCTCTAATCACACCTTGAGACACCCATCAATCACCTCCTGTCACCCCCTAGCACACCTACCCATCAGATCAGGCCCTAATTTGCCCCCTTGCGGGCACCCAATCACCCGCCTACACGCTCAGATTGCCCTCAGACCCCCCTTATCAATTCGCCAGCGCAATATTTACATCTGTTCTTCCCTGTAATAACCCACTGATCACCTGTCAATCACCCATCAATCACCCCCTGTCACTGCTACCCATCAATCACCCCCTCTCACTGCCACCCATCAATCGGCCCCTAACCTGCCCCTTGCGGGCAGTCTGATCACCCACTCACCCCAATAGATCGCCCGCAGATCCGACGTCCGATCACCTCCCAAGTGCAGTGTTTACATCTGTTCTCTACCCTAAACACCCACTAATTACCCATCAATCACCCCCTGTCACTGCTACCTATCAGATTAGACCCCTATCTGCCCCTAGGGCACTCAATTACCCGCCCACACCCTCAGAACGCCCTCAGACCCCAACCCTGATCACCTTGCCAGTGCATTGCTTGCATCTATTCCCCCCTCTAATCACACCTTGAGACACCCATCAATCACCTCCTGTCACCCCCTAGCACACCTACCCATCAGATCAGGCCCTAATTTGCCCCGTGTGGGCTCCTGATCACTCGGCCAAACCCTCAGATCCCCCTCAGACTCCCTTCCGATCACCTCCCCAGTGCATTGATTGCATCTATTTTCCCCTCTAACCACCCCCTGAGACACCCATCAATCACCTCCTGTCACCCCCCTAGCACTCCTATCCATCAGATCAGGCCCAATACAACCTGTCATCTAAAAGGCCACCCTGCTTATGACCGGTTCCACAAAATTCGCCCCCTCATAGACCACCTGTCAACAAAATTTGCAGATGCTTATACCCCTGAACAGTCATTTTGACACATTTGGTTTCCAGACTACTCACGGTTTTGGGCCCGTAACATGCCAGGGCGGTATAGGAACCCCACAAGTGACCCCATTTTAGAAAAAAGACACCCCAAGGTATTCTGTTAGGTGTATGACGAGTTCATAGAAGATTTTATTTTTTGTCAAAAGTTTGTGGAAAAAAAACACAATAAAAATCAATTTCCGCTAACTTTTGACAAAAAATAAAATCTTCTATGAACTCGTCATACACCTAACGGAATACCTTGGGGTGTCTTCTTTCTAAAATGGGGTCACTTGTGGGGTTCCTATACTGCTCTGGCATTTTAAGGGCCCTAAACCGTGAGGAGTAGTCTAGAAAACAAATGCCTCAAAATGACCTGTGAATAGGACGTTGGGCCCCTTAGAGCACCTAGGCTGCAAAAAAGTGTCACACATGTGGTACCGCCGTACTCAGGAAAAGTAGTATAATGTGTTTTGGGGTGTATTTTTATACATCCCCATGCTGGGTGGGAGAAATCTCTCTGTAAATGGACAATTGTGTGTAAAAAAAAAATCAAACAATTGTCATTTACAGAGATATTTCTCCCACCCAGCATGGGTATGTGTAAAAATACACCCCAAAACACATTATACTACTTCTCCTGAGTACGGCGGTACCACATATGTGGCACTTTTTTACACCCTAAGTACGCCAAGGGGCCCAAAGTCCAATGAGTACCTTTAGGATTTCACAGGTCATTTTGCGACATTTGGTTTCAAGACTACTCCTCACGGTTTAGGGCCCCTAAAATGCCAGGGCAGTATAGGAACCCCACAAATGACCCCATTCTAGAAAGAAAACACCCAAAGGTATTCCGTTAGGAGTATGGTGAGTTCATAGAAGATTTTATTTTTTGTCACAAGTTAGCAGAAAATGACACTTTGTGAAAAAAAAACAATTAAAATCAATTTTCCGCTAACTTGTGACAAAAAGATAAAATCTTCTATGAACTCACCATACTCCTAACGGAATACCTTGGGGTGTCTTCTTTCTAAAATGGGGTCATTAGTGGGGTTCCTATACTGCCCTGGCAGTTTAGGGGCCCTAAACCGTGAGGAGTAGTTTTGAAACAAAAATGACCTGTGAAATCCTAAAGGTTTCATTGGACTTTGGGCCCCTTAGCGCAGTTAGGGTGCAAAAAAGTGCCACACATGTGGTATCGCCGTACTCAGGAGAAGTAGTATGTGTTTTGGGGTGTATTTTTACACATACCCATGATGAGTGGGAGAAATATCTCTGTAAATGGACAATTGTGTGTAAAAAAAAAAAAAAAAAAAAAAAAATCAAACCATTGTCATTTACAGAGATATTTCTCCCACCCAGCATGGGTATGTGTAAAAATACACCCCAAAACACATTATACTGCTTCTCCTGAGTACAGCAATACCACATGTGTGGCACTTTTTTGCAGCCTAACTGCTTTACAGGGGTGCTTACAATTTAGCACCCCCAAAATGTCAGGACAGTAAACACCCCACAAATGACCCCATTTTGGAAAGTAGACACTTCAAGGTATTCAGAGAGGGGCATGGTGAGTCCATGGCAGATTTCATTTTTTTTTTTTTGTCACAAGTTAGAAGAAATGGAAACTTTTTTTTTTGTCAGTGTCATTTTCCGCTTACTTGTGACAAAAAATATCTTCTATGAACTCACTATGCTTCTCAGTGAATACTTTGGGGTGTCTTCTTTCCAAAATGGGGTCATTTGGGGGGTATTTACACTATACTGGAATTCTAGCCCCTCATGAAACATGTCAGGTGCTCAGAAAAGTCAAGAGATGCTGGAAAATGGGAAAATTCACTTTTTGCACCATAGTTTGTAAACGCTATAATTTTTACCCAAACCAATAAATATAGGCTGAATGGGTTTTTTTTTTTTTAATCAAAAACATGTTTGTCCACATTTTTCGTGCTGCATGTATACAGAAATTTTACTTTATTTGAAAAATGTTAGCACAGAAAGTTAAAAAAATCATTTTTTTTTGACAAAATTCATGTCTTTTTTGATGAATATAATAAAAAGTAAAAACCGCAGCAGCAATCAAATAGCACCAAAAGAAAGCTTTATTAGTGACAAGAAAAGGAGCCAAAATTCATTTAGGTGGTAGGTTGTATGAGCGAGCAATAAACCGTGAAAGCTGCAGTGGTCTGAATGGAAAAAAGTGCCTGGTCCTTAAGGGGGGGTAAAGCCCACGGTCCTCAAGTGGTTAATTCAGAGCCTGGAATATTTATAGATGAATAAACTGTGATAGTGTCATATGTTTAAAGTGAACCTGAAGCGAGATGTATGTGGAGGCTGCAATAGTAGTATCTGACTGTACACCTGAAACAAGCCTGCACCAAATCTTGTCAGAATCCTGTGATATGCATAATTGTTCTGGGTCATTTGCTAAATGTATTGGCGGCAGAGAATCAGCAGGACTGCCAGGCAACAGATATTGTTTTAACCACTTGAGTACCACGGTGGTAAACCCCCTAGTGACCAGGCCATTTTTTGATAATTGGGCAACTGCCGCTTTAAGGCTCGCAGCACACAAGTGATATCCCCCCCCCCCCCAACAGAGCTTTGTTGGTGGGGGTCTGATTGCGCCCCCAAAGTTTGTTAAATTTATTTAAAAAGTAATGATATATTATATTTATATATTTTTTATTTATTTTACCACCTTCTCTCCCTCCCCAGGCCAGCCAATCAGCGTGTTCGGCTGTCATAGGCTTCAACCTATGACAGCGGATCACTTTTGTGATTGCTACGGGGACAGCCGTGTCACACGGCTGTCTCCAGTACAGCGCTGCTGTAAATCGCAGCTGTGTACAATGTTAATAGTTTCACCGTCTAACAGTCTTTTGAATCCGAGCGGTGTTTGCTGCTAGGAGACTGAAGGTGGAGCGGAGCTCCATCATTAGTGCGCGTGATCTGCGCATGGAGTGGTCTTGTGGCTGCCGCCGCGTTCACGCCAATTAGCGTGGAGCGGTCGGCAAGGGGTTAAAGCAGGGGTGCCCACACTTTTTCGGTTCGCGAGCTACTTTCAAAACTGCAGAGCCCAGGAGCTCTAAAATTGATGCTATATGCCTACCCTGGCAGCAAAGCCTTTGGCCTCTGTGCACTCTTCTCCTCACAAGATAGAGGAGCGTTAGCCTCTGAAGACCCGTGGGACCTGGGGGAGGCGTGGCCTCATGGTATGCACAGCATCATAGAGGAGGGGGAGGGGATGTTCACTATTCGCTCCTCTCCCCTTCAGCCAGGTGCTCAGTAGCTTTTTCTGACAGCGCGGCTTCATAAAATTTCACAGGCTGCAACACAGCAGCAGCTAAATTTGAGAAGACGCGGCCGAACGTCACGATCGACCTATTGGGCACCCCCGGGTTAAAGGAAATAAATATGGCAGCCTCCTTGTTCACTTTAGGTTCCCTTTAACTACCTAATGACTGCATCCTGCCAATGGGCGTGAACGCGGCGGCAGCCCCAGGACTGCCTAACGCCAATTGGCGTCAAGTCCTGGAGTTGCAGTTTCCCATGGAACAGCTGCGCACATGCGCGATCGTTCCCATTCACTGAGCCGAGCTCCGTGATTAGCCTGATATCCCCTTTGTCTACATGCGTACAGCGCTGCGGTCTCCAGCAATGCTGTACGAGATCGGCGATCCCCGGCTTCTGATTGGCTGGGGATCGCCATCCTCTCATAGGCTGATGCCTTTGAGAGGCGGAACAGGACAGATCGCCGTCCTGTTCAATTCTAGTGCATGGAGGGAGGGTGAAACAGCCTAGACAGAAAAAATTCTGCCACAGCGATCGAACACCTCCGGCGGCATGTCCCCTAAGAGACAAAAAAAAGGTGAGTCCGATCGCTGGGCTCCATAGCTGGGCTGTGCAGGAGGTTGAAAGCCTGCACAGCCCAGCGAAACAGCCTGCTCGGTAGGGGGGTTTAACACTGTGGTCCTCAAGTGGTTAAAGGGACCCCGAGCAGTAAAAATGAAATTGGTACTTACCTGGGGCTTTCTCCACCCCACCGTAGGTCGGGAGGTCCCTCCGCACCGGCGACACCCAGGCCGGGTGTCTGGCTCCCACTTCCTTATTAGTGATGCTCTTCGTCATCACTGCGGTCAGCGTGACTACTGCGCATGCACGGTTTAATCACACATGCGCAGCACTGTCACGTTGGCCAGCGTGATGATGAGGAGCGTCATCGATAAGGAAGTGGGAGCCCGACACCTGGTCCGGGTGTTCGCCGATGCGGCGGAGGGACCGGGAAAGGAGCCAGTAGGACGCCGGGGGACCTCACGACCTACGGTGGGCTGGAGAAAGCCCCAGGTAAGTACCAATTTTGTTTATTCTTACTGCTCAGGGTCCCTTTAACCAAACAGTTTCTGCTTCTAGGTAAAATTTTCACTTCTCAAGTTACTGCTGCGCTCTCCAGACCTGAAACACACATATGAGCTCCACATTGGGTGATACCATTCAGATTAAGTTATTATCCAATGCCTCCACCTTAGTGCATCTGTGTGTCACTCTCCCTGGTTGGCCCACGTCCCCTCTCTTTATAATGCTCACCAGATGTTCACCACCTCAGTTTCCAGGTGGATCTTAAAGGGATACTGTAGGGGGGTCGGGGGAAAATGAGCTGAACTTACTCGGGGCTTCTAATGGTCCCCCGCAGACATCCTGTGTTGGCGCATCCATTCAAAAGACTGTTAGACGGTGAAACTCGCTTAAGATATCTCCGGTCAGCAAAACACGGAACTTGTACACTTTTAGCTCCCTTTCTTGAGGTCTCCTTGTTTATTCCAATAAAAATTCTCTCGATTAAAAAATTCCACACGTGTTTTATCGAGAGAATTTTTAAGATATCTTAAGTGAGTTATCCACCTATAGTCAGAGGTGGGCTGCATCTGGTGAGCTAATTGGCATGTTAGTGTGTGGATTGGCACAAGCACTGGGTGTTATCACGGAACCACGGTGGTCTTTTTAGCATACAGTGTGTGATTATTGGAGCAATACTATATGTGGAAGTGTCTTTTTTTTCCGCAGAAATAAGCCCCGGAGAGAGCTGGCCCTCAATATTGCTTAAGATCCACCTGGAAACTGAGGTGGTGAACATCTGTTGAGCATTATAAAGAGAGGGGACATGTGCCAACCAGGGAGAGTGACACTTGGGAATTTTTTAGTCACACAGAGGCACTAAGGTGGAGGCATTGGATAATAATAACTTAATCTGAATGGTATCACCCTATGTGGAGCTCATATGTGTGTTTCAGGTCTGGAGAGCGCAGCAGTAACATTGGAATATAATACTGAACACTGGATTTTTCTGCAGCAATCCCAGCGAATGGTGAAAGGGTGAATTAAGACTGTGTAGACTGGCACAATACTTTTGTTTTATTTTCACTTCTCCCAGTGTTTCTACAGTTGTGCTCATAAGTTTATATACCTTGGCAGAATTTAAGATTATTTAAGGCTCATTCGCACTAGTGAGTTGAAATACAAAAACTCATGAATTGGTTTGTGAGTTGTGCATTTCTATGGGTCTGAGGCTGTAGACACACTATGAGCGCTTTCTGAGTGCTTTTCTGACCATCAGATCTTTGAGCGGTTTTTTTTTTTTGTCTTTGTTTTTTAAACCACTCTGACTTGCATTAAAATTGATGCGATCCTAACTATTCTGACTCTAAGTCAATCGGAGCATTTTTAATAAATGCTCAGAAAGCTCTGATGGTCAGAAAAGCACTCTAAAACCTCTTAGTGTGTCTACAGCCTTAGGCCCGGTTCACACTTGCGTTCCAGGTCCGGTTTCCCCGGACCCGGAACGCACCGTATACTGTACAAACGGACCCGGATGTGAATGGATACATTGTTATTCAATGTATCCATTCACTCCCGTCCGTCTGTCAGGATCCGGGTCCGGGCTGCGTTCAGGATTTTTCCAACATGCAGCATTTTTCCGGAACGCAGGCTCCAGCCGCCGCACCTGACCAGGAACCTGACCAATTTCCCCGCACAATAGGCAGTGATGAGAAACGGAAGTTTCTCATCACACTGGCAATACCCGTCCTTCCTTTGCCACATGGGGGATCCAGGCATGGACAGATGGAGAGGGGGGGAGAGACGGCAGCGCTGACAGGACAACAGCCCAGGTATGTTTATTATTGTATTGTGGGCTGTTGTCCTGTACTGTGTGCGCTGTGTCCCCGACTCCCCCCATGCCTGTCTGTGCTGCCGCGCCTGTTTAAAGTACAGTATCGGCAATCCGGAAGTGTTACTTTCCGGATGCTGAACTGATACTTTTTTTGTCCGCAATCTGACCGGATCCTGAGGGATCAGTACGGGACCCGGACCCCCCCCGGACGTACAGCCCGGTTTCACACAAAACACAAGTGTGAACCGGACCTTAATCACCCCAACGAGCTAAAATGCACTGCACAGCAACTCACTGTTGTAGTGTGAATGAAAAAATAAGTCTATGGACTTTCATGTTACCATGTAAAACTCACATTATGTGCAGTGAGTCAAAACTCACTGCAATTCATAGTGTGAATGAGCCCTTAACCATTTTTTTTTTATAGAATATGAATAATACAAATACTTTTCTTTCACTCATGGTAAAGGTGGGTACGCACGTCAGATAAAAGTCTTTGGAAAATGAAAGATCACAGACCAACTTTACCCCCTTCCATGTAGTATGAGAGCCATACGCTACACAGTCTATTCTATGGAGCTGAACTCCCCATCAGATACAAATCTTTGCAAGATGCTGCACACAAAGATGCTGCACACATTCAAAAGATCAGTTCCTGCAAAAGATCCGTTCCTGCAAAATGCATTCAAAGTCTATGATATCTGCAGATCTCATACACACCTTGTTTAACGGACCATCATCTGCAGATCAGACAATTATCTGAAGATCCAGGATCTTGCAAAGATTTTTATCTGATGGGGAGTTCAGCTCCATAGAATAGACTGTGCAGGTATGGCTCTCATACTACATGGAAGGGGGTAACATTGGTCTAAGATCTTTCATTTTCCAAAGACTTTTATCTGACGTGTGTACCCACCTTTAGTGGTTGGCTGAAGCCATTTATTGTCAAACAACTGTTTTTACTCCCATTAAAGGTAACCATCTTCACCTGTGATCTGTTAGCTTGTGATTAGTGGGTGTGTATAAAAGGTCAAATAAGTCTCTGGACTCCTGACAAACCCTTCCATCTTTCGTCCAGTGCCGCACTGATGTTCTTTGGTTTCTAAATCCTGGAGAAAGAAATGTAAAGCGATATGTGGAGAAAGGTAGCTGAACTCTATAAAACAGGAAAGGGATATAAGAAATAATCCAAGGAATTGAGAATGACAATTAGCAGTGTTCCAAATCAAATGGTGTGTACACGCTTGAAAGATAAATTAAAGATCTTAGACCAATTTTACCCCCTTCCATGTAGTATGAGAACCATACCTACACAGTCTATTCTATGGAGCTGAACTCCCCATCAGATAAAAATCTTTGCAAGATCTGCACACAAAGATGCTGTAACACATTCAAAAGATCAGTATCTGCAAAATGCATTCATAGTCTATATCTGCAGATCCTCATACACACCTTGTTTAACAGACATTCATCTGCAGATCAGATCCACCAGGATGGATTTTCAGATCTGCAGATGATTGTCAGATATGCAGATGAATGTCAAACAAGGTGTGTATGAGGATCTGCAGATATAGGGCTTGATTCACAAAGCGGTGCAAAGTGTTTGCACGCCTGTGAAAAGCCCTTTATCACGCCTAAACTCAGTTTAGGCGTGATAAGAAGAAACTCGCGCGATCTCCCGCGCGCAAAGTTTTGCGCGCAGTGTACCATGCTTCGCGCAGCGTCCAAGAGCAGCACAAATCGGTGATAACTCAGCTTTGCACGGCTTATCACGCCTAAAGTCTTTTAGGCGTGATAACTGAGTTATCACCGCTTTGTGAATCAGGGCCATAGACTATGAATGCATTTTGCAGGAACGGATCTTTTGCAGGAACAGATCTTTTGCAGATACTGATCTTTTGAATGTGTACAACATCCTTGTGTGCAGCATCAACGATTTTTATCTGATGGTGAGTTCAGCTCAATAGAATAGACTGTGTAGAGTATGGCTCTCATACTACATGGAAGGTGGTAAAATTGGTCTAAGATCTTTCATGAATCTTTAAAGTGTGTACACACTAGAGATGGCCCGAACCTACGATTTTAGGTCCGCGAACCACAATAGACTTCAATGGGGATGCGAACTTTGAAAACTAGAAACATTTATGCTGGCCACAAAAGTGATGGAAAAGATGTTTCGAGGTGGTAACACCTGAGTTTTTTCAGTGGGGGGAAAAAGTGGAATAGTGAGAACAAGAGGAAAACATTTTTTTTTTTTCAAAAAAACCTTATACTTTTTGAGAAAATCAATTTTAGAGTTTCAAAGAAAACTGTCTCCCCTCACCCCTCCCCCACCCCCCAGAGCCCCCCCATACCATAGACCATGCGGGCTGGTATAGCTCAGGGTGCGAAGCCCCAGTCGGCCGGGGCTCCGCATTCTGGCTATCCCAGCCTGCATTGGGGACAAGGGGTTACAGAGGCTCGGGAGGAGGGACCCCACACCATTTTATTTTTTTTTCAGATTTCCCACACTCAGCACATAAAAATTATTTTAAAAAATTATTTTTTTTTTTAAAAACTTCCGAGGCCACAAATGTGAAAAAGTTGAATACCTTTTCATAATCCAGATCCATGGAGGACGCCATCCGCGCCCTCCCGTTCATTCCGCCATGGCTCCCGTAGTAATACCGGCCCAGGTCGGGTCCCGACCCCTCCGAACAGGTCGGGTTCTCATTCCCCCTCAATATGGCCGCCACAGATTGCCGCGGTTGCGCAGTCTGTAAAGATGCGATTGCGGCTGAGCAGCTCTATGGCCTCCTCCCGCCGCACCATCAATATGCGTGCATACATCGGACGTATCGGGAGGAGGGCCTAGAGCTGCGCAGCCGTAATCGCGTCTATGCGGACTGCACAGCCGCGGCAATCTGTGGCTGCCATATTGAGGGGGGGAATGAGAACCTGACCCGCTCGGAGGGGTCGGGAGCCATGACGGAATGAACGGGAGGGCGCGGATGGCGTCCTCCATGGATCTGGACTATGAAAAGGTATTTAACTTTTTTCCAATTTGTGGCCTCGGAAATCCTTTAAATATTGTTTCCTGCTATCTTTTTAACATATCCTGCAAATTTGGTATTGCTAGGATGTAAGGGGCCTTTGCTATTAACTGCTAAAGTCGGCGGGTGATAACCAACCAGAGTTATAGGTGTGCAAAAGTGCTGAATTCTGCCATTGGCTTTTATTGGGCTCCCTATTTCACTTTTAAAAATCCCAAATCTTTTCAAAGGACGATGGGTCAGCAGTGGCACATTTTCTAGCATTGTAGGGACTCTTAGGGGGATCATGACTGGTGAGTTTCGGGCCCCTAGGCCAAAGAGGTCATAGCCTAGGGTCACAAAAACCTGTTCATTTTGGCAATGTTAATGGTGGCGATTCTGACGAACATAAATCGCAGCCATGGCCGTTAGCAAAGTCTGAATCTCACGCAGGTAGAAGGCATATTGTTGTACTTGGACTCAGGGGCGTAACAATAGACCCTGCAAGGGATGCCTCCGCAGGGGGGCCCAGAAGCCACAGGGGGCCCCATGGGGGGGGGAAGTTTGAGAGACTGACAACTAAGGGCATGGAGAGAAAACGTATTCTGCTCTCTACCTTTGTTATATTGACTGCAAGTGTCCACCACACAGAGAAGGAATCATACACACTTTGGAATGTGTACACTGTCCCTGCTCCCTAGGGTTAGTAAAAAAAAAAACATCTGTCTCACACTGCAGCAAAGTTCTGATAACTTCATGTACAACGTTACAAACAAAGAAGTCACAGGTTGAAAAAAAGTTGTAGACTAAAGGCGCGTACACACGCCTGATTCATTCAAATGATGAGTCGTCAGACCCGCCTGCGGGGCGCCTGTTCTACCGACAGTTTCTCCATGTGTACAGTCTGTCGGCAGGCTGATAAGGCTGGTTTTGACCAATCCGACGAACTGTCTGCAGAAAGGCCACTCCGCGGGTGGGTTTGATGACCCGTCGTTTGAATGAATCAGGCGTGTGTACATGCCTTAACCCTTATTCAGCCTTAATCTCTCAGAAGAGATTCCTAGATTATCACACACAGGCTAGTGACCTTATGGTGTCTGATTACGGACACAGTGGAGTGGGTAAGATTGATGTCTGACTGTCCCTTCCTCAATGAGAGCTTGTTGTCTCATACTGAGTCCAAGATCCTGTAATTACAGTATCAATCAGTGACATTCTGAATGTTTTGCCAAAGTTACAGTGAATACTATATCTTATGTTCAGCATGTCATTGTTGTTCCTCCATATAGCATATTATTATTTATTTATAAAGCGCCAACATATTCCGTGGCGCTGTACAATGTAAGAAAACAAACAAGGGATACATAATGATACAGACAATGATATACATCAAATATGAACAGTGATACAAAATACAGCACTGCTGATTACAATTTGATTTAACATGATGACTAAAATGTATAAATGTCTAACAAAGTGCAAGCAACTAAATTAATAACCTTCCATGACACAAAAGGGTGAGAGCCCTGCCCTTGTGAGCTTACAATCTAAAGCATATGCTCTCATGTAGTAGAATAATACGGATGTGTGTGTATGTATGTACTGGGAGCAGAGCTGCGACGAGGGACTTGTTGGCTACAAGGGGCTGGAGGAAGCCCCGGGTAAGTAGATCTGGGGGTAGCATAGATTGCCTGTCAAAAGTGTTATCTACATGGGAAAAACACATTGATCCTCAGTTTTCCTGTGCAGAAAGCAGTGGGGGTGGGGAGGCCCCATGCAAAGTTTCGCAGGGGGGCCCAGTTATGTCTAGTTACGCCCCTGCTTGCACTCCAATGTTGGGTTCCCTACATCTCTGCAAACCAGAGTTACAGGGGTGCAAAAGTGCTAAATTTCCCTATAGGCTTTCATTGGGCCTCCTATTTCACTTTCCAAAATCTCACATTGTTTCAAAGGGTGATGGCCCAGCAGTGGCACATTTTCTAGCATTGTAGGGACTCTTAGGGGGATCATGACTGGGGAGTTTCGGGCCCCTAGGCCAAAGAGGTCATAGCCTAGGGTCACAAAAACCAATGGGCTGTGTAAGTAATGTACCTGCCCTGACCGTGCTTGGCAGACCAGGCATCCGTGGTCAGATGGACCCTTGACCCAACGCTGTGTGCCAGAGATGACACCTGGTATCTTCCACTGCGGTGTCCCAATGGCCACAAATTTTCGGAAGGCCTCAGAGTCCACCAGCTGGTATGGTAACAGCTGGCGGGATAACAGTTCCGCCAAGCCAGCTGTCAGACGCCGGGCAAGGGGGTGACTGGCAGACATTGGCTTCTTCCGCTCAAAGATTTCCCTCACGGACACCTGGCTGCTGCTGTGGGCAGAGGAGCAGGAACCGCTCAAGGTGAGAGGCGGAGTGGAGGAGGGTGGCTGTGATTGTGAAGGTGCAAGGGAGAAAGCGGCTGAAGATGATGCACCTGAAGGAGGGAGAGGAGAAGGAGGGTGGCTTTGCTTTTGTGTGCTGCTTTTCCTCAGGTGGTCTTCCCATTGCAGTTTGTGCCTTTTCTCCATGTGCCTTCGTAAGGCAGTTGTCCCTACGCGGCTGTTGGCCTTTCCACTGCTCAATTTTTGGTTGCAGAGAGAACAGATGGCATTGCTCTGATCTTTGGCAGACACACAAAAAAATGTCCACACCGCTGAGCCCCCCTGGGGTGATAGCACTATGGTGGCATCAGCAGCTGACGTTGAAGGGCATGTTGGCTGGCTGTCCATAGGTGGCGATACATGGCGCCGGAAACTGCCACCAGCTGTTTCTGATGACGAGCTCCCCCTGCTTCTTTCAGCAACTCGTCTCCTCCTACTCCTCTCCGACTCCCCCTCTGAACTGTCCCCTTGGTCATCGTGTCTCTTAGGATCGCACGTGGCATTCATGGCAGTATCATCAGCATACTCATCCTCAAAAGCTTCGCTTGTATCAGACACCTCCAAAACTGCACCAACAGCAGGTACTTCATCCTCCTCCTCCTCACACCTTACATCCATAGTGTCGCCTAACTCAGACATATGATGTGCTGTAACTTGCTTAGCGCCTTCATCTTGTTGTAACAATAATGGCTGTGAATCAGTGATTTCCCCACCAAATAACTCCTGCGAAGTGTCAAATGTAGCGGATGTGGTACTTGGAGTAGCACTGGTGGATTCGGAAGATGAGGTGTTCTGTGTTAAATAGTCAACCACGTCCTGACAAACTTGGGAGTTGATGGGACGTGCCCTCTTCTGAGCACTGTACTGTGGGCCAGGGCCGCACGAAATCACGTCAGCACGACCTCGAACAGACCTGGCGGGTGGCCTGCCTCTGGGTCTGCCTCTGCCTGTTGTTTTGTCCATTCGGGGGGGGATGAAGTGAAAGGTATGCACTGACTTAACTAATACAATTTGCAGTCACACAGGTGCAGTGAACAGGTAGCAGTGACTGGCATTAGAATACAATGTGCAGCTGTCCAACAGGTGCAGTTAACAGGTATGCACGGACTGGTATACTAAACAGCGTGCGGTCACACAGGTGCAGTGAACAGGTATGCAGGGATTTGGTATTACAAATGTGCAGCTGTCACACACAGGTACCGTGAACAGGTGCAATGACTGGTGGTATATTACACTGCTTGCGCTCACGTAGGTAGGTAGGTGCATTGAACAGTGAACAGGTGCATTGATTGGAATTACAAATGTGCACCTGTCACACACAGGTACCCAGGTACCGTGAACAGGTGCAATGACTGGTCGTATATTACACTGCTTGCGCTCACGTAGGTGCACTGAACAGGTTACAGGTATGCACTGCAGTGATTGGAATTACAAATGTGCACCTGTCACACACACACAGGTACTGTGAACAGGTGCATTGACTGGTGGTATTAACAATGCGTGCGCTCATGTAGGTATAGATAGGTAGGTGCACTGAACAGGTGCTGTGATTGTGATTACAAATGTGCAGCTGCCTTTTACACACACAGGTACCCTGAACAGGTGCAAATGACTGGTGGTATTAATGCGTGCGCTCACGTAGGTATAGGTAGGTAGGTGCACTAAACAGTAAACAGGTGCAGTGACTGGGATTACAAATGTGCAGCTGACACACACACACACACACACACACACACACACACACACCTGTCACACACACACACACACACCTGTCACACACACAGGTAGTCACTGAATGTGCAGGGCCTGGCAGTGGCACAGTAGGAATAACCAAGGCTGTCTATGCAACACAAGTGTCTGTGGGACACACAAAAAAAAATAAATTGATCACAAGAACAAGATTAGCTCTCAAAGGAGCTGTTGAGGGGTGCTTTTTTAGCAATAAGAATCAGCAAGGACCAAGCTAACAAGCCTACAAGAGCCTAACTAAGCTTTCCCTACAGCTCTCTCTGCAGCAGCAGCTCTGCCTTCTCTAATTACTGCAGGCACACGAGTGAGTCCAATGCCTGACGCTGCCTGCCTTTTATAGGGGGGGGGGTGGCTCCAGGAGGGAGTGTAGCCTGATTGGCTACAATGTGCCTGCTGACTGTGATGTAGAGGGTCAAAGTTGACCCTAATGATGCACTATGGGGGCGAACCGAACTTACGGAAAAGTTTGCGGTTCTCCGCAATCGCGAACCCTGGAAGTTCGCCTCTTCCCCGTTCGGGCCATCTCTATCAATTACATCTCGGAGACCACAGATGGTGGCTATTGGCCAGGTCATGTGGTTGATAAGACACACTATGCATCATGCCACAGGACCTATACCAAATTGGAGCTTCCGGTGACTTGTACCATACATTCCAGGAATGGAATTGTTTATGTACTCGCTGGTCTTTGTTTACATATAGAAAAATGAAGACACTTACGTTTACCCTGCTACCAGCCTGAACATCAGTTAATTTGGACTGATACATTTCTGTGGCCTTCCTTGCAAAGCAAAATGTTCTACTAAAATCCTCAGAATTGTTCTTCTATAAGTGTGTCTTCAAGCGATATAAACCCCTGCCATAATATTAAATAAAAATATGTTTTCCTACTTTTTATATGCCGGTTATCATATTTGCTTTTGTGCATAAAAATTATTATTAATTTAGAAATTACAAGTTCCCAAAGTACAATTTTTTTGCTTTGAGAGCTGCCTTTGCATTTTATTCATAACTGATTTATTCATCTTGAATTTTGAGCAGACATGCTTTCTGAGTGTCTGTCTGTGTTCAGGAGAGTCTGCACAGTTAGAGAATGTGTTATTCCTCACTTGATACAATTAAAGAGAACCCGAAGTGGGTTTTAAGAATGCCATTAGGACACAGAGGCTGGTTCTGCATACAATGACCAGTGCCCCCCCAGGCCCCCACTGCGCTCTGCTGTCCCCCATGAATAAAACCGCCGTGCTAGCGACATGCAGGGTGTCGCTAGCAGGCTGTTTACCTCTGAGTGTCTGTCGTCGCCTCTCCCCCGCCTCCTCTATAGCTCTGCTCCCTGCCTGTGTCCCTTCCCTCCAATCAGTGTGATGCTAGTATGGCGGTTTTATTTGTGGGGGACAGCAGAGCGGGGGGTGGGGGAGGGGCCTGGGGAGACACAGTATAGTACACAGTATAGTATAGTATAGTAACATTGTATGCAGAACCAGCCTCTGTGTCCTAATGGCATTCTTAAAACCCACCTCGGGTTCTCTTTAAGTAAACACAAGATAACTATATCTCCAGTTCGGATGCGTCCAACTTTCTCTGCAGGGAGCTTTTAAGTCCTGTGTTTAACTAATTAAATGCTGTTCTAGTAAAAAAAATGGTGGTAGTATATAATATTCTGTAAATAATCTTTTAGAGAAAAGAAGAAATGCTGGGTTTCATTCCACTTTAAAGCAGAACTCTGAATATCCAGTCGTTGGCTAAAACAGTGGTTCTTCAAAGTAAATGTGCGGTTCTATACAGCAAGAAATGTATGCCTTAATTCTTACAAGCATGAATAATTGAAATTTTGCATTGTAATTCACCATTATGAATGTAAAATTTTGATTAAAAAAAAACAAAACAATTTTCTCAAAAACTATAAGGTCTTTTTGACCATGTATGGGGATTTTGCTATTAACTGCTAAATTGGCATAAAATGACACAAAATTAGAAATTACACAAAAGCAATTGAATTTTCAAATCATAATTACGTACGGCCATATTTGTGAAAATGTACGCAAAATTAAGTGTAATCGTAATTATCAGATTCCGATCATCACTATTAAACAACCCTCATGCTTCCTACATCCAGTCATGTGGTAGTCAGGTGGGCAGCAGGGGGCGTCTTCAAAATGTTTGCCTTTGGGCTAGAACCGACTCTGTATGTACTGACATTAAGAAGGGCAGCCAGTCAGCATGCAAAGATCAGGAGGAGTTCAGACATGGGTCAGGTGACCAAGCCTCAGACTGTCAGAGTAATAACTTCAGGATCAGAAAATAGGAGTCTCAGTTCTCAGAGTAAAGCAGTCATATAGCATTAAAGGGAATCTGAAGTGAAAATGAACGTATGATATAATGGATTGTATGTGTAGTACAGCTAAGAAATAGAACAGTATTAGCACATATATGAGCCTCATATTGTTTCCAGTGCAGGAAGAGTTAAGAAATGTCACTTGTTATCTATGCAAAAGAGCTTCTTTGAACTCTCCGACCAAACGTTGGTCAGCTACAGTGCTGTTTTTTGAAGCACTTACGCAACAAATAAACAGTGAAAGACAACTTCAGATTAGATTTTACTGCAGGGGAGTTCAAAGCGTCAATAGCTGCTCTGTTTCATAGTTTAAAATGCTGAGTGTAGTTTGTAAACTGCAAATATTAGAGAATGATGCTATGTTATAAAGCAAAAGTAACTGAAATTAAAAATAATTCTTAGACTCTTCTTTGCTAATAATGTTCTATTAATTATCTGTACTACACATACAATTCATTATATAGCATACCTTTTTTGTTTTTGTTTTTTTTCGCTTCAGTATCAGGAGTGCAATAAAAGTTTTAAAAAATAAATTAGGCTGGCAAAGATTGAAGCTGAAAATCAAATCACTAGGGATATCAAATCTAACCCAAAGAAGTTTTACATGTACATCAATTCTAAAAAAAAAGGAAGGTTGACTGTATTGGGATCCTAAAGGATGAGGGAGGAAACTCAATGGTGGATTAAGGCTGAATTAAAGCGGAATGAAGCCCAGCATTTCTTCTTTGCTCTAAAAATTTATTTACAGCATATTATATACAACCAGCATTTTTTTTTTACTAGAACAGCATTCAAAGGGTTACACACAGAACTTCAAAGTTCAGTAATGAGAAATCTGGACGTATCCAAAGTTTAGATAATGTCATCTTGTGTTTACTTAATTGTATCAAGTGAGGAACGTGACACATTCTCTGACTGTGCAGAAGCTCCTGGACACAGAAAGACACTCAAAGCATGTCTGCCTTCAATACATAAGGAATAAAACCAGTTATGAACAAAATGCAAAGTCAGCTCTCAAAGCAAAAAACTGTACTTTTGGGAACTTGTAATTTCTAAATGAATAATAATACTTATGCACAAATGCAAATATGATAACCGTATGGGCATATAAAAAGTAGGAAAACATGTTTTTATTGAATATTATGTCATGGTTTTATACCGTTTAAGCAATTATAAGGAGTGCAATAAAAGTTGTAAAAAAAAGAAATTAGCCTGGCAAAGATTGAAGCTGAAAATCAAATCGCTATGGATATCAAATTTAACCCAAAGAAGTTTTACAAGTACATCAACTCTAAAAAAAGAAAGGTTGACTGTATTGGACTCCTAAAGGATGAGGGTGGGAACTCAATGATGGATGACCGCAGTAGGGCAGTTATTAAATGCTTTCTTTGCTTCTGTCTTCTCAACGGAAACACCACTTGCAAATTACAGATGCAGAAAAGTCTCAATCTTCCAATTGTAATATTAAATACTTAACGCAGGAAGAAGTGAAGGTAAGACTAAATAAATGAAAAAAAGACAAGGCACCTGGCCCGGATGGCATGCATCCTCGGCAGGGGAGGACTGGCCAGGGGGGAAGGGGTGAGATTTCCCCCCAGGCTGCCTCTCATTTAATGATTTAGGGCTGGCACTGTGCCTGGTGAATTCAGGTTTTTGTGTAAGGCAATGTGAAATACTAGGCTGAATGAGGGAAATAAACGCCCAATTAAGGAGCAATTGCAGGGCGGGCAAGCTAGTAAATATACACAGCATGATACAGAGCAGAGGCTTGCCTGCAGGGTCCGTGGGAAAAAAATCTGTCTGGTCTCTCACCATTGTTAACTGCATGTGCACAGCTACATAAGATATTGTCTAGGTTGAAAAGTTTTCGACAGTCTCTAGACTCCAGAAGGGCTGCTTGCAGACAGTCCCTAGACTCCGGGAGGGCTGCTTGCAGACAGTCCCTAGACTCCAGAAGGGCTGCTTGCAGGACTTGTGTAAGAGAAAGAAACCGTTGTAACTCAAAATGTATTATGTGCCCCCCGGTGCCAGTGCATTTATACTTTACCAGTCATGCTCTCCCTCGAGTGTCCTTGCTGTATTTCCCATGTGACTACTGGCATATAGCACGTGGGGCACGTGTGTGATGTCATTTGGGCTGGGGCTGCCGTGAAAACGGGCCTCTAGTTTGTATTTTCCCCCCAGGCCAAAAGGTCCCAGTCCTCCCCTGATCCTCGGGTCCTAAGGGAATTAAATTCAGTTATAGATAAACCCCTTTATCTTATCTTTTTGTGACTCTATTTCAACTGGCAGAGTCCCAGTAGCTTGGTGTACAGCCCACATTTTCCCATTATTTAGGAAGGGCAAAAAATCTGATCCAGGAAATTATAGACCAGTAAGCTTAACATCAGTTGTATGCAAACTATTTGAGAGGTTACTAAGAGATACGATACATGACTTCATAGTAGAAAATAATCTTATTTCTCAGCATCAGCATGGGTTTACTAAAGACAGGTCCTGTTTGACTAACATGCTCAGCTTTTATGAGGTAGTGAACAATAATGTGGATATTAGGAATGCTGTAGATGTGATATACTTGGACTTTGCAAAGGCCTTCGACACTGTTCCCCAAAAATGTCTGGTGCAAAATCTGAGGATGCAAGGACTGGGGGAAGAATCTGTGTGCATGGATAAGGAACTGGCTAATGGACAGAAAACAAAGAGTTGTGGTCAATGGATCATACTTAAAATGGGTGACTGTTAGCAGTGGGGTCCCACAGGAGTCTGTACTGGGTCCACTGCTCTTCAATTTATTTATTGATGACCTAGTAGATGCAGTAGAAAGCAGTGTTGCTTTCATCGACAAGTTAAATACATGTATTCAATGCCAAGCTGCTGCAGCTAAAGCTAATAACATTTTGGGATGCATTAAAAGGGAAATAAAAACTCGAGATGCTATCATAATATTGCCCCTGTTTAAAGAGACTCCGTAACAAAAATTGCATCCTGTTTTTTATCATCCTACAAGTTCAAAAAGCTATTCTAATGTGTTCTGGCTTACGGCAGCACTTTATACTATCACTGTCTCTGTAATAAATCAATGTATCTTTCCCCTGTCAGACTTGTCGGCCTGTGTCTGGAAGGCTGCCAAGTTCTTCAGTGTTGTGGTTCTGCTATGAACTCCCCCTTCCAGGCCCCTCTATGCACAATGCCTGTGTGTTATTTAGGATTAAGCAGCTTCTCTCTTATCTTTTACAAGCTGGATAAATCGTCCTCTGAGCTGGCTGGGCTTTTTCACATACTGAAGAATTACAGACAAGGGCAAAGCTGTTTGCAGGAAGAAACAAGCAGCCTGAAACTTCAGTGCATGAGAACAGGGGGAAAGCAACACACAAATGATCTCTTGAGATTCAAAAGGAAGGCTGTATACAGCCTGCTTGTGTATGGATGTATTTTCTATGTGTGGACATACTGTACATCAACCTACTTCCTGTTTTGGTGGCCATTTTGTTTGTTTATAAACAAACTTTTTAAAATTGTTTTTAACCACTTTTAATGCGGCGAGGAGCGGGCGAAATTGTGTCAGAGGGTAATAGGTGATGTCCCCTAACGCACTGGTATGTTTACTTTTGTGCGATTTTAACAATACAGATTCTCTTTAACTCTCTAGTAAGGCCACATCTGGAATATGGAATATTCCTATTCTGGGCACCACATTACAGGAAAGATATTGCAGTCTTAGAGCAGGTGCAGAGACGAGCAACAAAATTGATACGAGGGATGGAAGGTCTCACTTACCAAGAAAGGTTAGATAAACTGGGTGTATTTAGTCTAGAGAAAAGACGCCTTAGAGGGGATCTAATTAACATGTATAAATACATTAGAGGGCAATATAAAAGCTTGGCGGATGAGCTTTATGTCCCTAGGCCTTCTCAAAGGACTAGAGGACATGATCTGCGCATGGAGGAAAAACGTTTTAGCTGTTTATTTAGGAAAGGGTTCTTTACAGTAAGGCCTGGAACTCACTACAAATCGCAAATCGCTAGTACAATCTCTATCGTTTTTAATAAGTGATTTGTAAGCGATTTCATGAGCGTTTTCCGGCGCTTTTGGGAGAGATTTTAAAAAGTGTAAGCTTTTTGCCTGCGATTGTGTAGCGATTTTGGATTAGTGATTTTAATTCTGATTGGTCCTTTCAATGTATCATATTTTAATTACAGTCTACAATCACACTCAAATCGCTATGTGTAGCGATTCATGAGCGATTTGCCAGTGCTTCAATACATTACATTGAAGCGCAAACGCTTTCAAAATGTTGCATGTCCTGCGATTGCGATTTTGCTATTCGCAATCACTACTGTGGAATCTGTTACATTTATTTACATTGGCAGGGCGTTTAGGGAAAGTGCTAGCGATTCAAAGCGCTCCCCAAACGCTCAAAAAAATCGCTCTAGTGGGTTCCAGCCCTCAGAGTGATTAAGATGTGGAATGCATTGCCTCAGGAAGTAGTTATGGCAAATTCTATATCTACACTTAAAGGGGGCTTAGATGCTTTCCTTGAGTTGAAAGACATCCATGGCTATAGTTACTAGGTAATGCCCAGTGGTGTTGATCCAGGGATTTTACCTGATTGCCATCTGGAGTCGGGAAGTAATTTTGTCCCTTGGGCTAATTGGACCATGCCTTATAAGGGTTTTTCGCCTTCCTCTGGATCAACAGGGATATGTGAGGGAGCAGGCTGGTGTTGTACTTTATTTTCTGGTGAACTCGATGTAAGTGTCACTTTAAGGCACTGATGGAGAAAAGGCCGTGCTGAATAGAAAATATAAAGATAAGCTGGGCCACTAACTACATCAAAACATTTTCTTCAGGTCAGAGTGTCTCTTTAGTGGTTTCTTTATTTATAAGGTTACCAGGATCCCCCGTTATTCTGCATTGAAGGATTAAGACCACGAACAAACCATTTATTTTGAGCGCTGTTAAAACAGCGCAGGCGGTTTGGGTGCAGCAGGCGCCACCATAGGCCGTAGTAGGAATTACAGCTATTGCTGCGCTCAGTGAGTAATTTGTGTGGCGTCAAAAGGCGGATTTCAAATTACCTTTAAAACATTGTAATTCAGCCGCCAGCAGTAGTTGGAAACCGAATTACATCATTTCCCACCATCCACGGCGACCTGGAGGGGGAATAGTAATTAGTGCAGCCGGGGACTTGTGCAGGAGCAGGGTGAGCCAGACATCGGCTTTATCCTGCGCCCAAATCTCCCAGCGGCTACGCCACCGGCATGCATTTATTTTGCTTTTAAATGTCATTGTAAACATTGCCTGTAATAAATATATGCCTTTCTTCTTCTGTAACAGATCTGAATCGGCATCTTGTATACAGCAGATATCTTTCCTGTTTCCCTGGATCTGGAAAGTGAGCGACAGGTGAGAGATTCAGCCCATTTTCAAAATTTTAACTTTCAATGTGATTTTTACAATCGAATTCTATAGAAAATTTTCCGTTTATGACGGCAATAGGTAAGGAATGATTCTTTGGTTGATTGTTAAGTAGGATAAAATCGATCCAAAAGATTTATTTTATGATCGAATTTGAAGAAACAATCATTCAGTAAATGTGAACAATCGATAATCGCCTTCCGATTAGTTATGATTGTTCAAGTTGCATAGAAAGATTAAAAATTAGTATCTATGTATCTGTGCGCTCACTATAACCACTATTATACAGTATTCAAACAATTTCACACATATAAATATAAACTTTATTTTATCAATCACCAAGCATATTGTGTACAGTCCAAAAATGTCTCCAGTAATTTTGCGCTCTCATGTGCCAACTCCGTCCTCTTGCAGTGATATCACTCAAAAAACGAAAGAAGAAAAAAAAAGAAAAAACCATAGCGTGATACTGTATTAACAGATATATTCCTTATTAATAATCACCCAGTGTCTTATAACCGTTTATGTATTTGTCCACCAGTGCTCAAGGTATGACAGGTCCTCACCAAATGTTGTAGCTGTCAAATAACAGACCCTGATGAGTACGGATGTACGAAACGCGTTGGGCGGAGCTAAAGGCTTGGCTAAGTCGGCATGAGAGAACCTGCATTGTGATAAGCGTGCTTTTACCTTGGAAATGTGAGTACTAAACTTTTAAAGTTTTAAATAAACTATACATTTTACATTATAAGAAGCTCTTTTAGTTACTAGGCATGCAGCGTGATATGTAAGGCTGCAAGCGCTGCTGCTGGGAATAGTGATCCATCCTGCCGAGGCTGAGCTGTCTGAGTATTTGCCTGAGGAAACCATAAGCGCTATTGCTGTCGTATAACGTGGGCAGCAGAGGATCAGGTGAGAGGCCACGTGTGATGGTGGAGTTGCTTCATGCATACAAATAGGTGCCTTTTGCTGTCTGTTGCTTGGCAGCTGTAACATATAGTGAGGACCTGTGAAACCTGGTTTTGGGTGCATGTATAAGGCAGGGTTGCCAACCCAATTTCTTATTTTTGCTGGACAAAAAAATCTGGACACCCCAAGTTTTGGACGGACGGGGGCGGAGTCAGGGGGCGGAGTCAGTAGCTGGCTTCTGCTTGTAGTGGAAACAGGCCCTAACCAAGAATTGACCTTCATTCCAATCAGTAGCTGATATGATATACCCTCTTTCCCATGAGAAATGTTTTCCCAAACGGATTATCGGGGACACTGTATGGCTGATATTGTTTTGCATCTCCTTCCACTGCACTGACATCACCTGCCAGCAGTAAAAATGTCACCATGTGATAAATGTCAGAATGTAAATCAGGGAGAGGAAAGATTTTACAATGAGCCAACACTGACTAAATCATTTATACACAATTGTAAACGTGAAGCACTTTGTCATTAAGTTCCTCTGGTGGGCCTGGTGGGGACTGTATGATAGGTGGTGGGTAATGTAATGTGAGTTATGGTTGTCAGGAATGATAGTGCAGGACAGGTAGACAATGTTGTCTGTATGGTAAGGGGGTTATGGCTGTTAGGGAATTATAGTGTAAGTAGATAATGTTGACTGTATGGGTGGGTTATGTGAGTTCTCCCCCTCCAGTGACAGGCAGCCAGCACAGCACCTCTCCTCCAACTAAGTCTCCCCCTGTCTCCCACTGACTGGACCCCCAGACCAGTGCCACAGACACCCAGCCCCCACTGCCTCTTTCTCTCACACAGACACAGAGACTCACACTCACAGTGAGTGTGCTTGGGTGGCTGTTTGTCTCCCTCCCTGGCTCCAACTAAGTCTCCCCTGTCCCCCAACCAATCCCACAGACTGCCAGCCCCCAGGGGTGCCCCTCTCTCCCTCACAGAGAGACTCACAGTTAGTGTGCTGGGCTGCTGGGTCGACTCGGCTGTTTTTCTCCTTGGCCTGGTCTGGTCGCTCCTGGTAGCCTGGCAGGTGGCGGCTGCTGGGCTGTGGGTGGGGCGGGCTCCAATCAGTCTGCTGTAGACTGCTTGGTCGGCTGTTTGTCTCCCTCCCTGCCCTGGCTCCAACTAACTCACTCTCCGCCTGGTCCCCCAACCAGTCCCACAGACTCCCAGCCCCCACTCCCAGGGGTGCCTCTCTCTCCCTCGCAGAGACTCACAGTTAGTGTGCTGGCTGCTGGGTCGACTCGACTTGGCTGTTTTTCTCCTTGGCCTGGTCTGGTCGCTCCTGGCAGCCTGGCAGGTTGCGCCTGCTGGACTGTGGGTGGGACGGGCTCCAATCAGTCTGCTGTAGACTGACTGACTGAGACTCACTCTGCCAAGGCTCAGAGTCAGGCTGCTGATCTGCTCCTGTGCTCGGTCGGCTGCTGCTGGTCTGCTCCTGCCCTGCTCGGCTCTGCTGCGTGGCTCGGCGGCTGTGTTTGCGTGCCTGAGTGCTGTCTGTGCTGCGACCTCAGCTCCGACCTGGCTGTCGTCCGTGTGACGCACTCCTCTCCTCGCCATCCTCCTCCTCGTGACTCTCGTCTCGCTGCTGTGCTCAGAGTGGGCTGGGCCGGCTCCCTCCCTGCATCTGTTATTGGGCAGCGAGTGACACCGGCGCCAAAAAGAGGTTAGCTGATTGGAGGGGACACCCGGGGAGGAGAGGGCGGCTGAGGGGAGACTGAGGGAAGGGGGAAAAACAGCGCGCGTAGCGCAAGGCGCATGCGCAGAATAGATTGGAATAATTTATGCACTTTTGGACGGACAGGAAATACGGGCAGTACGGACAGTTCTATTTTAAGAGCTTCTGTACGGACAGTCCGTCTTTTGACGGACGCTTGGCAACCCTGGTATAAGGAGGTGACAGTTAACACTGCTTATGTGGAAACTGGAGTCTTTGATATGACTTTGGTGCTGTCTGTTATTTGACAGCTACAACATTTGGTGAGGACCTGTCATACCTTGAGCACAGGTGGACAAATACATAAACGGTTATAAGACACTGGGTGAATGTTAATAAGATATATATGTGTTACAGTGGCGGACATATGGCCGTGCAGGCCGTGCCGCCGCACGAGGGCCCCTGAAGTTCCACTGCTTCAGGGGCTCATTAAGTATTGCAGGGTTTTTTTGGTTTTTTTGCTTTTAATTTTTTTAACCTGGGGGGCCCAGACTCCTGTCCGCTAGAGGCAGCTGCCGCTTGGTCTCCGATATGTCTCCAACTTGGAGACATATCGGAGACCAAGCGGCAGCTGCCTCTAGCGTCTGCTGCAGTCCCGGCCGGAGACTTCCTGTATTTTCTGCTCTCCCGCCGGCCGCCGCGCATACCGGGAGGGGGGCCCCGAGGTGAGTGAGGGAGGATAGGAGTCGGGCCCCCCACCCGGATAGCTACCCACCCGGCTACCTTACCCACCCACCCGGCTACCTACCCGGCTACCTAACCACCCTGCCGGCTACCTACCCACCCACCCGGCTACCTACCCACCCGGCTACCTACCCGGCTACCTAACCACCCTGCCGGCTACCTACCCACCCACCCGGCTACCTACCCACCCGGATACCTACACACCCACCCGGCTACCTAACCACCCACCCGGCTACCTAACCACCCACCCGGCTACCTACCTACCCACCCGGCTACCTAACCACCCACCCGGCTACCTAACCACCCACCCGGCTACCTACCCACCCGGCTACCTAGCTACCCACCCGGCTACCTAACCACCCTGCCGGCTACCTACCTACCCGGCTACCTACCCACCCACCTGGCTACCTACCCACCCGGATACCTACACACCCACCCGGCTACCTACCCGGCTACCTACCCACCCACCCGGCTACCTACCCACCCGGCTACCTAACCACCCACCCGGCTACCTAACCACCCGGCTACCTAACCACCCACCCGGCTACCTACCCGGTTACCTAACCACCCACCCGCCTACCTACCAGGCTACCTAACCACCCACCCGGCTACCTACCCGGCTACCTAACCACCTACCCGGCTACCTACACACCCACCCGGCTACCTACCCACCCACCAGGCTACCTACCTACCCACCCGGCTACCTACCAACCCACCAGGCTACCTACCTAAAGACCCACCAGGCTACCTACCCACCCACCCAGCTACCTAACCACCCACCTACCCACCCACCAGGCTACCTACCCACCCGCCTACCCAGCCACCCACCAGGCTACCCACCCACCCGGCTACCCAGCCACCCACCAGGCTACTTACCCACCCGGCTAAGGGCTACCTACCTACCCACCCGGCTGCCTACCTACCTATCCACCCAACTACCCATGGGAGCTGCGCGCCGGATGGAGGCTGGGACAGGAGGTCTGCTGCTGCAGGTGAGTAAATGGTTTTTTTTATTATTTATTTTAGCAGGTGTATGTTCTGGGCAGGTCTGCCACATGATTGCATGTATGTTCTGGGCAGGTCTGCCACATGATTGCATGTATGTTCTGGGCAAATTTGCTACATGATTGCATGTGTTTTCTGGGCAAATCTGCCGACATGATTGCACGTATTTTCTGGGCAAATCTGCTGACATGATTGCACGTATTTTCTGGGCATATCTGCCGACATGATTGCACGTATTTTTTGGGCATATCTACTGACATGATTGCACGTATTTTCTGGGCATATCTGCCTACATGATTGCACATATTTTCTGGGCATATCTGCCGACATCATTGCACGTATTTTCTGGGCATATCTGCCGACATCATTGCACGTATTTTCTGGGCATATCTGCCGACATCATTGCACGTATTTTCTGGGCATATCTGCCGACATCATTGCACGTATTTTCTGGGCATATCTGCCGACATCATTGCACGTATTTTCTGGGCATATCTGCCGACATCATTGCACGTTTTTTCTGGGCATATCTGCCGAAATGATTGCACGTATTTTCTGGGCAAATCTGCCGACATGATTGAATGTATTTTCTGGGCAAATCTGCTCACATTATGTGTATTTTCTTGAGAAAACCTGCACAATTATGTGCATTTTCTGGGGAAAGGGTCACCAAAACTTGGGCCCACTGTCTTTGCGTTGCACTTTTCAAGGGAACCTGAGGTGAGAATAATATTGAGGCTGCCGTATTTCTCTCCTTTTAAGCAATACCAGTTGCCTGGTTGCCGTTCTGGTCCTCTGCCTCTTATTCTTTCAACCATAGACCCTGAACAAGCATGCAGCAGGTCAGGGGTTTCTGACAATATTGTCAGAACTGAGACGATTAAGCTGCATGCATGTTTCTGGTGTAATTCAGTTTATTACTGCAGCCAAATAGATCAGCAGGGCCGCCAGGCAACTAGTAAGGCACCTATTTGTATGCATGAAGCAACTCCACCATCACACGTGGCCTCTCACCTGATCCTCTGCTGCCCACGTTATAAGACAGCAATAGCGCTTATGGTTTCCCCAGGCAAATACTCAGACAGCTCAGCCTCGGCAGGATGGATCACTATTCCCAGCAGCAGCGCTTGCAGCCTTACATATCACGCTGCATGCCTAGTAACTAAAAGAGCTTCTTATAATGTAAAATGTATAGTTTATTTAAAACTTTAAAAGTAGTGTACTCACATTTCCGAGGTAAAAGCACGCTTATCACAATGCAGGTTCTCTCATGCCGACATAGCCAAGCCTTTAGCTCCGCCCAACGCGTTTCGTACATCCGTACTCATCAGGGTCTGTTATTTGACAGCTACAACATTTGGTGAGGACCTGTCATACCTTGAGCACTGGTGGACAAATACATAAACGGTTATAAGTCACTGGGTGATTATTAATGAGGAATATATCTGTTAATACAGTATCACGCTATGGTTTTTTCTTTTTTTCTTCTTCCTTTTTTGAGTGATATCACTGCAAGAGGACAGAGTTGGCACATGAGAGCGCAATATTACTGGAGACATGTTTGCATTGGAAGATTGCATTTACTGAAAATTTGTACCCACAATGGGCAGCTTATTAGAAAAAAAATTGATCTGAAAAATGGATTTTCTGATCGAATTTGAAAAAAAGAAATCGGTCAGTAAATATGAAGACTCGATAATTACCTTCAGATTAGTTGCGATCATTAAAATCACATAGAACGATCGCATTTAGTGAAAAAATATACTGTTAATTGCCACCTTACTGAGAGGCTTTTCAGTTTAATGATCAGATGGGCAGAGCGGTTGGAGCTGCCCTGTGCTCCTCCCAGATGGCAGTTTATGCTGGAGGACAGCTGATCATTTGTAAACAGTCAGATATGTCACATAACAAAACTGTTTATTAATTACTAATAATGACTGCCACACTAGCCAGTAAGCTATTACATTTTGATTCTTTAATATAAATATCACTCTACATGTTTTTTTTCATGAACCTTCTAGAAGGTGGCCAAGCCTGGCCTGCCTCCAGCAGGTGATGATGTCACAATACGATACAGGAAAGCTGATGATGTCATAATGTTGCTGTTGCTATATAAGCCACTCAGACAGGCTCCACCCTCATTCCCTGGTTTTCACTCGAGTAGTGAAGGCGATTTCTTGTGTGTCTGAAGCTTGCTTCTTATACATATCTTATTTAGTTCCTCTAGTAACAATCAAGCAGGAACTAAACCCTCTACCAGAAATGGTAGAGGTGTTCGACCCTCCCTCTCCCATCCGGGAGCGGGGGTTTTCTAAAAACTCTTTTCTTCCTCTGCCCACCATAGAGGAAGAAACAGATCTTCCACCGCCCAGCGAGGTGGAAGCTATTCCCTCCCAAGACAACCAGGACCAAAAGGCTATTCTTCCTCCAGTTATCGAGGAAGAACACCTCTCTGAGATTCAGGGAGAGCCTTTACCTGAGAGTCAGGAGGAAGAAGACCCTCTGCCGATCATCGAAGAGGGTCTTATTGAGGAGAGTCGGGAACCAGAGCCCGAGCCTGGGCCCAGTGAACAGCCCCAAGCCATTGCAGAGTCCAGCAATGGCATTGGCAATGGAAGCCTACCCAAACCACCGGGCAGATTCCGGCGCTTCCTGGGCCGTATCAGGACAGCTCTGGCAAGACTGTGCTCTTGCACTTCCCGTCGTGCTTCAGTGGCAGATCTCAATGGTAAGTATTATGGAAAATCATGTAGATAAGTGTTTACGTAGAGAAGTGTTTTCTTTATTCACTGACATATCTGTACATAGGGTCACACTGCATCCTTCACACACACTATGTTTCCCATTCTGTAACAAAGCATTATCAGGTGTCCAATTCACTAGTGGTAATGGCATGACATACATTCATGAAGTAACAGCTCGTCCTTAGTGGTAGCCAGAAATTACGCCTTTGCGTAATATTACGCATGATAATTCGCAATTACGCATCCCAATGCGTAATTTGTGGATTATGCATAAAACAAATTAGAATGTAAACGTAATTGCTAACTGTAACTATGCATGTACGTGTAATTTATGCAAAATTTTGTTTGTGTAAATTCGCTAGACAAAATGACGTATATATGCGTAATTTACGTGAATGTCGCCTCATTTTATTTGTGTAATCTTGCAAACAAGAAAATCCAACACCACCTACCCAGTACACTGATGGACGTAAACGTTTTTATGCATTTGGACATAGTTTTTTAAATTAAATATTTAAATAATAGCCCCACATGCCCAGTACACTGACTGATGGACGCAATGTTTTGTACGTAAACAAACACATTTTTCTCATTGAATATTTAAATAATAGGCGCATAAATAATAAATAATTTAAATAACATGCAAATATTTGTATGCACTGAACGCGACATTATGTGTAATTGCCTAATTACAGGCATAATTACGATTCACAAATGTATTATGCTGTACATAATGAAATTGCAATTACGTGAAATTTCCGATTAGTTATGATTGTTCAAGTTGCATTTATTGAAAAATTGTACCTTTAATGGGCACCTTATTAGGAAAAATTGATCTGAAAGTTGGATTTTATGGTCGAATTTGAAAAAAAGAATCGGTCAGTAAATATGAAGACTCAATAATTACCTTCAGATTAGTTTCGATCATTAAAATCGCATAGAAAGATCGCATTTAGTGAAAAAATATACCGTTAATTGCCACCTTACTGAGAGGCTTTTCAGTTTAATGATCAGATGGGCAGAGCGGTTGGAGCTGCCCTGTGCTCCTCCCAGATGGCAGTTTATGCTGGAGGACAGCTGATCAGATATGTCACATAACACAACTGTTTATTAATTACTAATAATGACTGCCACACTAACCAGTAAGCTATTACATTTTGATTCTTTAATATTCTTATCACTCTACATATTTTTTTTTCCATGAACCTTCTAGAAGGTGGCCAAGCCTGGCCTGCCTCCAGCAGGTGATGTCGCAATACGATACAGGAAAGCTGATGATGTCATAATGCTGCTGTTGCCATACCTCCCAACTTTTTGAGATGAGAAAGCGTGACACTTAAGACACACCCCTGACACACCCCCTGACACACCCCTAGTCAATCATACAAATATATATATATATATATATATATATATATATATATATATATATATATATATATATATATATATATATATATATCCAGGGCCGGTGCTACCATAGAGGCAGAGGAGGCAGCTGCCCCAGGGCCCCAGAGCTTGTAGGGGCCCCCAGTGGCTACAAGAGGAAAAAAAAAATTTCAAATCAGACTTATAGTTTTTGAGAAAATCGATTTTAAAGTTTCAAAGGAAAAAACCTGCCGACTTTAATGGTTGATAGCAAATCCACCTTAAATGCTAGAAACGCTAAATTTGCAGGATATGTTAAGGAGATCATTGGGAATAAGAGGAAAAAACAATTTTTCAAAAAGACCTTATAGTTTTTGAGAAAATCGATTTTAAAGTTTCGAAGGAAAAAAGTATATTTTTAAATGCGGTAAATGTCACTTTTGGTAGCAAATCTAACGGTAGTGTAATTTTACATGCATCAAACGAAAGCGCAATAAATTTCCTGACGAGGTTTCCAGGGGGTCCATACGCAGCCGCAGCGCTTTGGCTAGGGATCGCTATACAGCCGCAATATGGCTGTATGAAGATCCCTGGCATTTTTTTCTATTTTCCCAAAAAAAAAATTATGTTTAGAGTGTGGGAATTTTTTGTTTTGTTTTAATTATGTGGGGTCCCCCCTCCTGAAACTTTTTAACCCCTTGTCCCCCATGCAGGCTGCGATAGCCAGAATGTGGAGCTCCGACCGATTGGGACTTCACACCCTGACAATACCAGCTGCAAAAAAGGTCCCCTAATGCCGATTTTTGTTCCAGGGTATATGTTGGGGGGGGGGGGGGGCCCAGGTTTATTTTGCCCTGGGGCCCCCTTGTTGCCTAAACTGGCCCTGTATATATATACATATATATATATATATATATATATACATATATATATATATATATATATATAAATAAATCTGCAATTGTCATTTATTAAAAAAATGGTGGGGAGAAGGGTGAGGGTGCCCATGGGTGTGGAGGTGAAAAAAGGATCGAGGCGCCAGCCGGCGGCTGTGGTGTGTGGGATGCGGGTCTGGGATAAGATTGTCCCTCCCTCCGAATGTGCCCCCCAGTGTCCCCCTGTATGGAGAGATTAAGAGCACAGCGGAGCGGGCAGGCTTAACATTCTTCCTCAGGTACCGGGCATCTTGCTTCAATCTACTTACTGTGACCTTACAGGAAGCAGGAAGCGGAGAAGACCAGATGCCCGGTAGGCGAGGAAGAATGGTAAGACTGCCCGCTCCGCTGCGCTCTTAATCTCTCCATACAGGGGGACACTGGGGGGCACATTCGGAGGGAGGGAGGGACAATCTTATCCCAGACCCGCATCCCACACACCACAGCCGCCGGCTGGCGCCGCGATCCTTTTTTCACCTCCGCTGCCTGCCGAGACACAAAGGGGGGAATCCTGGGACAGCGGGACCCCTCCCCCAACCCGTGACCGTCCCGACGAATCCGGGATGGTTGGGGCCCCTGCTGTTGCTGTATAATTACAGGCATAACTACGATTCACAAAAATAATATGCTGTACTGTGCGTAATTGTGAAAAATTACGTGAAATTTTGCGTAATCATAATTGACCCATTATCAGTACTACTACTCGACCTACCTCCAATGTTTCTACATCTATTTTCTCTGCTGTTGGCATTTGACCCTAAATTTTGCCATAGATGAAAAATTGAACGTGTCGTGTGTATTTGTGTGTGTGCGTGTGTGCGTGCGTGCATGTCTGCGTGCGCATGTGAGTGTGACACCATCACTCGAAAACACCTTGACCTATTTCAACAAAACTTGGCATATTGATCCCATACTATCTGGGAAGATATATTCTGGGGGTCTCACATACCACCTCCCTCCCCCCCTGCTTCCCTGCACACCTGGTCGGAACCACAATCATACCTGGTCGGAACCAGCCAATCATATTTCACTCATTCATGTCAATGGAAAAAATGTAAAAAGGTTGCCATTCTTAGCTTAACCACTTAACGACCACGGTCAGCTGATCGGCGGACCTAGGTGTTAAGTGGTTTTACATGGAAAAGGCCGCTCGTTCGAGCGGCCTTTCCATGTCAGTTCACGGAGGGTGTCTCCGTTAACTGCCTGCGAGCCTCCGGTCGCGGCTCGCAGGCGAAATGTAAACACGCAGGGAAGAAATCCCCGCTGTTTACATCATACGGCGCTGCTGCGCAGCAGCGCCGTAAAGGAGATCGGCGATCGGACATCGGCCCCTGATTGGCCGGGGATCGCCGCATTCTGATAGGCTGACGCCTATTAGAGGCAGCGCAGGATGGATCTCCGACCTGCGCCGCCCATAGCCTGCGGGAGAGGGAGTGAAGGACGGGGAGGCTGGGAATCACTGCGGAGGGGGGCTTTGAAGAGCCCCCCCCCGCAAGGCACAAGTAGCCGGCGGCGATCAGACCCCCCCAGCAGGACATCCCCCTAGTGGGGAAAAAAGGGGGGAAATCTGATCGCCCTGGTTGATTCATGATCTGTGCTGTGGGCTGGAGAGCCCACGCAGCACAGATCTGCGCCAAATCCCCTGGTCCTTAAGTGGTTAATAAAGCCAGAGTCCCCAAACTTGGCACAGTTGGCCACTTGGTGACCGAGGTTACAGATTCAGGGAAAGTGGGTGGAGCATAAAGCAGGCAATCGAATTTCAGCCATTCATTTTAATTGGTAAAATGTAAACTGCAGCCATTCTTACACTGTTAATGGTAGGGTTCTCAAACTTGGCACAGTTGGTCACTGGGTGACTGGGATAAATATTCCTGAAAGTGGGTCGAGCCTACAACAGCCAGTTGAAAATCAATAGGTGAATTTTAAGGAGAATATTTAAATTGCTGCTATTCTTGCACTGCTAATGGCAGACACCTCAAACTTGATACAGTCGTCATTGGGTGACTGGGGCTCAAATTCAGAAAAGGGGGCAGAGCCACAAACGGCCAATAAGATTTTTTTCATTTCAAAGGGAAATTTTAAATTAAAGATGCCAAGGACCCCAAAGTTCATAAACTTGGTCACTGAGTGACTGTGTGTCAAGCTTAGAAAAAGTGGGCGGAGCCAAGCACCACCACATTTTTTTACATGGGAAAATGTAAACTGCAGCCATTTTTACACTATTAATGGCAGGGTTCTTAAACTTAGCACACTTAGTCACTGGGTGGGAGGGATTAATATTCAGGAAAGTGGGTGGAGCCTACAACAGCCAATCAAAATTCAGCTGTTGATTTTCAAGTGAAATATTTAGATTGCTGCCGGTCTTACACTGTTAATGGTGGAGGCCTCAAACCTGGTACAGTCGGTCATTGAGTGACTGGGGTTCAAATTCACAAAAGAAGCAGAGCCACAAACAGCCAATCAGATTTGTTTCATATCAATGGACAACACCGATTCATCAGCTAGTGTTAATTACAGGAGACATAAGTCTTCAATGTTAATCAATCGCATAATTATTTTAAAAATCTAGTTTGCAGTTCGTGAAATTCTGAGGATACGGCTCTGTTATTTATTTCTAGCGGGAGTGGTCTTAAAAATAGTATGATTATAAGGTGTGACCACTTTTCTTAACAGCCCCCATCCTATGTGCCCCATCACATGCTGTCAATTATAGTGTGTCCCCTTTGGCACCTTGTACTGCCACATCATAATGCCTTTCATTATAGTGGTCAGACATTGTATGTGGTCAGCCCACTGTAGTGGAGTTACACTGACCAGGCAACAAGCTCTGGTGATAGGCTGATCACTACAGAGGGTCCCTACACCTCCCCCTACAGGTCATAGACTAATCTTGCAGTTGGGCAATGGGCCCAATTAAATAGAACAGCAGAGATATAAAGCAAGACATGCATTTGCATATATACCAAGCCTAGTAGCAGATAAGTCTTAACAGGCCCTTGTAGTTTCATATATACACTTATAATGAACATGGAGATATTAAATCTGTTGTCTCTTTTTCTCTGCAGAACCAACCGAGATCCCAGCCACAAATGAGATTCCGTCCACCAGCGCCAAACGTACAGCTCCATTGACTTTAGAGAGCTTTACATGCCATGACATCCTTGGATGTGGCAGTTTTGGTAAGGTAGGTGATCAGACTGATGTCTCCCTTGTTTTACCTATACATATTGCAAAAACAATCTCTCCACAAGTAATTCTGTACTAACACATTGTCTCCTGCAGGTGGTGCTGGCTTCTCATCGTGCCACTAAAAAACAGATGGCACTGAAAATGGTGCAGAAGAGAAGGATGCTGAATTCGTCTTCGAGCCCCTTCATGGAGAGAAAATCCCTCCAGATTGCTGCGAGCAGCCCCTTCTGCAGCCAGATATTTGCTACATTCCAGACAAAGGTAAGTGTCTCCTTCCCCTCTACTTACATTGTGGGGAATTTCTCACCTATCATTCATCTACAAACAAGACTAGAAGTACCACCAAAATCCTTCCAAGTGGTGTAGATAAGAGAGACAAAACAAGGGTGGGGGCGGCTGTATAGTGCTTTACTCAACACTAACCAATCACCAATAAGTCACCAGTATTGGTGCAGAAATGAAAAATAAGACTGTCCCCTCTTGGACTTTGTAGCTTCTCTTTGCCCCTCGCTCTCTATAAAGATAGGTATCACTAGGAATACTATCTAGCACATACATACCAAACTCCGGCCCACAAGTGGTTTCCCCACTTTGCATTATGTTTGGCCCACTCTAGACCGCCAAGGATGTCATATTGGAGGCGAAGCCATGTGGGGGAGGGAGCAGGAAATCACTAGTCTCCAGGGAACTTTATTGGGAAGGAGGAGGGTCCCTGGTCACCAGGGAAGGGGGGGGGCTACTAGACACCAGGGAACTGTATAGGGGAGAGAGGGGCACTAGACACCAGGGAACAATGATACGCCAGGAAAATGTATAGGGGAGGAAGACCATTAAATACCACGGAACTATATAGGGGAGGGAGGAGGCATTAAACACCAGGGAACTGTATAAGGGAAGGAGGGGGGCACTAGACACCAGGTAACTGCATAGGGGAGGGAGGACAACTAAGCAACAGGTGTATCTATAGGGGAAGGAGGTTCATTAAACAACAGGGAACTATATAGAGGAGGAAGGAGGCATTAGACACCAGGGAACTGTACAGAAGAGGTAGAGGGACCACTATACACCAGGGAACTGTATAGGGGAGGGGGCTACTAAACACCAGGGAACTGTATAGGGGAGGGAGGGGACACTAGACACCATGGAACTGTATAGAGGAGGGAGGAAGCACTAGACACCAGGGAAATGTATAGGGGAGGGAGGACCATTAAACACCAGGGAACTGTATAGGGGTAGAAGGAGGCATTAGACACCAGGGAACTGTACAGGGGAGGTTGGAGGCACTCGACACCAAGTAACTGCATAAGGTAGGGTGGAAGGACTAAGCAACAAGAAACTCTATAGTGGAGGGAGGACCATTAAACACGAGGGAACTGTATAGGGGAGGAAGGAGGCATTCAGGGGGAAGGAGGCATTAGACACCAGGGGACTGTATAGGGAGGAAGTAGGAATTAGACACCAGGGAACTGTACAGAGGAGGTAGGGGGACCACTAGACACCAGGGAACTGTGTAGGTGAAAGAAGGCCATTAGACACCAGGGGACTGTATAGGAAGGAATCAGGAATTAGACACCGGGGAACTGTACAGAGGAGGTAGGGGGGCCACTAGACACCAGGGAACTGTGTAGGTGAAGGAAGGCCATTAGACACCAGGGAACTGTATAGGGGAGGTTAGGGGGATCACTAGACACCACTGGGAACTGTATGAGTGTGGGCATTAGACACCAGGCAACTTTATAAGAGAGGGAGGTGGCCGCTAGACATTGTGGTTGGCCCGTGACTTGGTCCCAGTGTTCAGTTTTGGCCCACTTTGTGTTTGAGGTTGACACCCCTGATCTAGCCTGAGTACTGGGGTACAGAGCACCAGTACCCCACTGAGGAAGAGGATAAAGCCAGAAAATACTGTATGTTAATAAAGTTACCTAACTAACACACAATCTGGTGTCCATCTAGGAGGTGAGGGCTTCCCCCATGATTTTTTTTTTTTTTGAGGATTTTATTGCCTCTGCTAGCACTTGCCCTCTGCCTTAACCAAACCTTATTACAGGTGGGTGTGGCTGGGGGTGGTGCTTATACTGTTTGGTGGCACGACTTGATGTCACCTCTCCTGTTACTGTAACGTTTTTCTTTCTGTCTCCACAGGATTTCCTATGCTTTGTTATGGAATACGTGAGTGGCGGATGCCTCACGTACTTGATCCAGAGTTCCGCACTCCTTGAGGATATTGCTGGGCCCAGGTAAGACCATTAGGGCCAGAGCCCACTAACGCAGCTGAACGTAGTTGGGTCCGCTTTTCAGAAACACATCAATGTTACAGATGCTGAAAAGCGGACACAACTGTGTTCAACTGCGTTAGTGGGCTCAGGCCCTTGAAAAACTCCTGTGTTGGGGGAGGGGTGGGGAAAACGATTTTACACTAAATATTAAACTTACTTTTCATGGTACACGACCACCACACTATCACTGCCCCTTACTGACAATATTGTCAATAGTGTCACCTCAGTGAGATAAAATATATTACATTTACAATTAGTTACATAGTGTTGAGGTGCAATGACCTTTCAAAGAGTTGTCTTAGGCAGGGAACACACTTGACTGTTTTCGTGCGCGTTTTCTGCACAGAAAAACTGAGAACTCATGTTAATGAATGGGCTAGTTCACACTTAATATGTTGTTCGCACAGAAAAAAACTGACATTCTGCATGATGACTCTGCACATTTTGTCAGTTTTCTCTATCAATTACATCAGCTGCTGTGAAAAAACTCACATGTTTTCCTGCATAGAAACACACTTGGGGCTCGATTCACAAAGCGGTGATAACTCAGTTATCACGCCTAAAAGACTTTAGGCGTGATAACCTTTGCACCACTGAGTTATCACCGATTTTTGCTGTAACTCGCGCGAAGTTTCCGCGCGTACGTGCGCGCGCAAAGTCCCATAGGGCTTAATGGGAGCTTCGCGCGAAGCGGGGACATTGCGCGCGCGCGTGCACGGTTTTGCGCGCGGAAAATTCGCGCGAGTTGCTTCTTATCATGCCTAAAGTGAGTTTAGGCGTGATAAGGGGCTTTTCACTGGCGTGCAAACACTTTGCACCGCTTTGTGAATCGAGCCCTTGGTGTGCAGAAAAAGTATGCAGAAAAATGTGCGCAGAAAACTGAAAGACAAGTGTGTTCCCTGCTTTAAGGTAGCCATACATCTAGCAATGTATGGAGAGATTCGACCAAGAGACAAATCTCTTTCTTATCGAATCTGATAAGAGAGAGCTGTCAGCTGCCCATACATCACAGGCCGATTCCCGATCAATTTCATGAAATTGATCCGGAATAGACCTTGTGCGCTACATCCACCACCTCGCCGCCTAACACTGTGCCTCCCTAATGAAGAATGTCTCCCCAGTGCCCAGTGTAAAGTATACATTACCTGTCCACGGCCTGCGCTTGTCCCCACTGGCTTCTGGGATCCCTCCTGCATACACGCGCCCCAGGTGGTTTCCTAGCAAGGGCGCGTGTGCGGGACATCATACAGCACGCCCTTACTAGGAAACCATGTGGCGCACGCCTGTATGGAGAGGGTAATGCACCCGGAGTAGCGGAGGGACAAACGCAGGCTGCGGACAGGTAATGTATACATGGGGCACCGGGGGGACATTCATTAGGGGGACAGCGGCAGGGATTGCGTCGCATTCATCGATCATTGCGAACGTACCCACCATGCACCTGATCGAGCAAGTCGGCCCAACATCTTGCAGCATGCGTGATCGAGAATGCAACCAATTTTTGTCCTGAAATTGGTCACATTGTCGGTCGGGCATGCACTTGGCGGCACCAATTTTCGTCCAATTCGATTATAATAATCGAATCTGATGGTCGATCGGCTGCCAAGTCGCCTGATGTATGGCCATCTTAAAGTTATCAGCACATGAGACAATCATTATTTATATTTTCAGCATTGTACAATACATTTAGTATTTTATACAGTACATAATTAACTGTTACCCAAGTTACCTGGTAACACTGCCAGTGTGGCTACGTAGATACACTCTGATTATAGGTTTGTCCTCCCTGCTATCAGTTATCTTGCTGTATATCAATTCCCAGCACTGCCTGTTTATGTATTTATCACATGACTGCAGCAGCCCTAATGTTGGTCACACAGCCGGAGGGAAGCCGTAATGCTGGTCACACAGCCGGAGGGAAGCCTTAATGTTGGTTACACAACTGGAGGGAAGCCTTAATGCTGGTCACACGTCTGGAACAAGGAAGTGGTGAGTCATTCCCCGCCCGCCGCTGATCTAATAAAGTTGGGAGAGTGCCGATAGAAGGGATCCAGATGAGGAGGGGATTCCCTCTATCGGCACCCCCCACCCCACCGCTGTGCCCACTGCCGCTCCTTTCAAGCTGCCTATACTGGGGGAAACAATACTACCTATACTGGGGCAACTATGCTACCTATACTGGGGCTACTGTACTACCTATACTGGGGGCAACTATACTAGCTACCTATACTGGTGCAACTATACTACCTATACTGTGGGCAGCTATACTAGCTAGCTATACTGTGGCAACTATACTAGCTACCTATACTGAGGGCAAAATTATTGGCTGCCTATACTGGGGGCAACTCTATCTCGCTACCCTATACAGGGGGCACTTTTACCGGGATACCTACCTACCTATACTGAGGGTAAAAATTGTCGAGTGCTATGTGATCATTCCAAATTGGTGTGTGTGTGTGTGTGTGTGTGTGTGTGTGTGTGTGTGTGTGTGTGTGTGTGTGTGTGTGTGTGTGTGTGTGTGTGTTGTGTGTGTTGTGTGTGTTGTGTGTGTTGTGTGTGTGTGTGTGTGTGTGTGTGTGTGTGTGTGTGTGTGTGTGTGTGTGTGTGTGTGTGTGTGTGTGTGTGTGTGTGTGTGTGTGTGTGTGTGTGTGTGTGTGTGTGTGTGTGTGTGTGTGTGTGTGTGTGTGTGTGTGTGTGTGTGTGTGTGTGTGTGTGTGTGTGTGTGTGTGTGTGTGTGTGTGTGTGTGTGTGTGTGTGTGTGTTGGGGGGGGAGGCGCATCATCACAAGTTTGCCTTAGGCAGCAAAAAAAGTCTAGACCAGCCCCGATTACAGATATAATATTAAAAATGCATAACAATATTAAAGAGACAATAGACACATGACATTCAGATATGTTTACTATCTACAGCCATCCTGTAAACTTCAGCTGAAATCACCATTAATGTTAATTCTTATCTCTTCTCCATCAGGTTCATAACAGCTGAGATCCTGTGTGCCCTGAACTTTCTACACAGCAAGGGTGTAGCTCACAGAGACCTTAAGCCGGACAACATTCTGCTAGACAGCGCCGGCCACGTGAAGATCGTGGATTTTGGCATGGCAGTGACAGATATGTTCGGACAAAGGATGATCAACAGATTTGGTGGCACGCCTACTTATCTGGCTCCTGAGGTAAGTTAAGGTCCTTCCTAGACCTGTTGGAAAGGGTCCCTCCATTTGTAACTGGTATTTGGGGTTTGAGTCAGGCCTGGTGGGTGGATTCATCTTCTAGCTTCACATATTGCTCATAGACACCAGTGATAAGGGAAACAGTAAATTCGGGCGCCTGAGGCTAGTGGACAAATCGGGCGCCGCCATTCACTCCTATAATAAATATCGTTTAATGGGCGCCCGATAGGAAAAAAGGGCGCCGGAGAAAACTAACGTTTTAAAAGCGGCGCCCGGAGATTTAATGTTTTATTACTGTTTCTCATGATTACACATTATTTAATGATTTATACATTTTTAAATATTATTTTTAAACGAAAAACAGTACAATATTTTTTTCCAAACATTATTTTTAAACGAAAAACAGTACTTTTTTTTTTTTTTTTTTTTTTTCCTTTTTTTTCCATTATTTTTAAACGAAAAAACCAACAGGGGGGTCTTAGGTTTAGGCACCAACAGGGGGGTCTTAGGTTTAGGCACCAACAGGGGGTCTTAGGTTTAGGCACCAAAAGGGGGGTCTTAGGTTTAGGCACCAACAGGTGGGTATTAGGTTTAGGCACCAACAGGGGGTCTTAGGTTTAGGCACCAACAGGGGGGTCTTAGGTTTAGGCACCAACAGGGGGGTCTTAGGTTTAGGCACTAACAGGGGGGTCTTAGGTTTAGGCACCAACAGGGGGGTCTTAGGTTTAGGCACTAATAGGGGGGTCTAGGGGTTAGGGGTAGGTACAGGGAGGGTTACTTAGGCACCAACAGGGGGGGTCTTAGGTTTAGGCATCAACAGGGGGGTCTAGGGGTTAGGGGTAGGTACAGGGAGGGTTACTTAGTAATTTTTTTTTTAAACGTTATTATACGTTTCACTATTTAAACGAAAGATTAACGTTTTTACAATTGCCGATTTAATGCACATTATTTAATGATTTATAACTTTAAAAAACATTAATTTTAAACGAAATACAGTACAATACATTTTTAAACGTTATCCATGCTTATCGTTAAAAACCCGGCGCCCTTTTTTCCCAGCGCCCCTTTTTAACGTACGCAGTGATAAGGACTTGTCACTGCTGTCCAGAGAGATGTAAGAAAAATTGCATGTTATATATTCCCCCAGAATCCTTAAAAGAATCCTTAACTGAGTTGTAATTGTTGTCTTATCACCTCTATGTCTGGCCAGTCCATACAATGTGCTAATCTGTCTTCTCTCCATGATGTTTCCACAGATCTACAACCATGAGCCAAGCAATTGCGCGGTGGACTTCTTCGCCTTAGGCATAATAGCCTTTGAGATGATGATTGGCTACCACCCATTTAAAGCTCAAACTTCACGGGATCTTCAGTATGGTATTTGCTGCACTGAGCCCAAGTTCCCGACTGAATTTGATGAGGATGCCCAGGATGTCATAGAGCGGGTGAGTATATATCCACTTACAGCTCGGCACGGGAAACCTGTCGATGCTGTTTATGCTACAATATGGAGCAGACTAGGTTGCATTGTTATTGCTTTAGTACCATTGATAGTTTGTTTTACTGTTTCATTTTTCTTTTCTTTTAGCTTCTCTGCAAAAGAAAATCAGAGCGCCAGTTTTTGGCCAGCCGCTTGCGAGATCACATATTCTTCCGGGGCATTGACTGGAAGGAGATAGAAACTGGGAAATCCACATCCCCAGTTCTCCAATATGTTGTAAGTATATGAACAAAACTATAGATCATATTTCTAAAACACATTAACACACACTCAGGCCAGAAACCCACTAGGAGCGCTTTTCTGAGCGCTTTGTGATTGGAAAAGCTCTTACTAATGTAATGCTATGGGTGTTATCCCACTTAAGCGATGTGATTTTATAAAAATCCCCCATAGCATTGCATTAGCAAGAGCTTTTTCAAATCACCAGCGCTTAGAAAGCGCTCCTAATGGGTTTCTGGCCTTAGTCACATTAACACTGCCAGTCATCATACAGTATTTCAGTAACCCACTAATTGATTTGATTTTTGTGTCTCTCTGCAGAGATCTCCGATGCCACCAACACAGACTATGAGGAAGAGTGACCTGATCCCCAATGACCTGAAGAAATTATCACGCAAGGAGGATCAGCAGTTCAAAGACTTTTCCTTTGTGAGCAAAACATGGAGGGAAATGACTAAGTAAAAGTCAGAAGGCAAATTGTTCGAAGCCTTCCTCTGGATCATAATAAAATGTCTCAAAAACCAACACTGGGTATTGATAAATGATATTGCTTTAATTTTGTAGTTGTAGAGTTCTACTATGTGACGTATGAGGCGATGCAAACAATATGGAAAGCTAAATGAAATCTCATGTAAAGGTTCCCTCCACCCATAACTGGAGTTTCAGGCGTTTTTGTATTCTGGTAGAAGGGGAGGTGATGTGAGGCCCAAACAAGGCCACATTATTTTTGGCATATCGTCTTCAGGGTGACGGTAATTAAATAGCAGGAAATGGTACTAGGAGGATTATAGATGCTGGCAGAGCCGGCGCTTCCATAAAGACAAGGGAGGCTATTTCTCCAGGACCCCCGACCACTGCTGGGCCCCCCGCACTGCTCGACCTCTGACCTCCCCCTCAACTTTTAGGGCTCTTTTCCACTAGTAATCGCAAAAGAAAATCAGAAATGCAAGCAATTGCGATTTTTCATCGATTTTGTTTTGCAAAAGCAATTTTGCATTTGATGTTAGTTAAATGTCAAATCGCTTATTAAAAAAACCTCTAAAAAGTGATTGTGATTTAGCGGAAATCGAATTGCGATAGTGGGAAATACTTTTTGCGATTCCTATGTTGAATTCACTAACCTAGCGATGTAAAAAAATCGCTAGCGTTTTGAGATTTTAAGCAAATCGCCTGCAGTGGAAAAGGGCCCTTATGCTTTCCCAGGGCCCCTGTCACGATAGCAGCATTGTATCTGCTGACTATTCCGCCAAGCAACCAGTGATGCTGTGAACCAGAAGTCCAGCCCGGCCTTCCTATTGGAGCATGGCATTTGATAGGCTGGCCTGATCTTCTAAGCACCAAGGCAGAGCCATGCACCAGAGGCCGTGCTGATGTCACTGCAGGGGGAGCAGCGGACCAGACACTGGGACAGGTGAGATTATTATTATTATTGATTAAGAAAGTGCCAACATATTCTGTGGCGCTGTACAAAGAAACAAACATGGGGTACATAATAATACAGACAATGGTATACACCAACATACAAAATACAGAATTGGTAAGTTGGTAACACAATACAGAATCGATACAAAATACAGAGTTGGTAATTACTGTGACAAAAGTAACATGATGAATAAAATGTATAATGAGTTCCAAGACAAAAAGGTGAGAGAGCCCTGCCCTTGTGAGCTTACACTCTAAAGCAAGGGTCCCCAAACATTTTTGGTAGAGGGCCGGGTCAACATACTTCAGACTGCTGGGGGGCCGGAGTATACAGAACATAATATGATGTAGAAGTCTTTGCGAGCCAGACAGTGAAGCATACCCAGGTGACAACTTGCAGTCCAATTGAACAGCAGGGTCATCTGATGTGGAATTTGATTGGAAACCAGCAAATTACTGCTTTCTGGCTCCATTCTATAGGCGCACCACCAATATTAAAAGATGTAGCTGACCGCATCTATAATACATTTTGTGTGTGTGGGCCGGTAAAAAAGCCTCGGGCCACATTCGGCCCGCGGGCCTTAGTTTGAGGACCAGTGCTCTAAAGGGACTCCAAGCTGGTATCCTGCAGGGGTCTCGGGAAACTCATGGATTATCTGTATAGTAATAGCAGTCTGTGTACAACACAACTAGGGGCGCTTATACTTTACTCAATATTACAGGCCAATTGACCTTCTGATTTGATAATTTTATAGATTCGGAAGAGAATTGGTGCCTGATGGATGCCCGATTGATCTTTTGACTGATTACCAGCTGAAGTCGGTCAAAAGGAAAATCTAGAAAATCTCAGTCAGGCTTGGTAGGGTGCGTGATGGTAATGGCAATCGATATCAGGATGACCGATGGAGTCTCGCCGGTGTCGCCCCAAGTGTATATGACCCCCCTCCCCATGCCCATGAGCAGTGTTGAAAGCTCACTTGTCAAGCCTTGTAAAAAGGATCCTCAGCGCTTGGTATCAAACTGGGTCTCTGCAGTCAGCAATAGTGCTCTCAAAACAAATATGGTGATCGCCACCCAGACAATAAGAAATCAATGGTCACCAAATTGCATAAAAAGTAACCAATTTATTTGGGCACCGTTGTCATTTTATTGATTCCAAAACCTTTAGAACTAATTATTGGAACTCAAATTGGCTTGATAAGCTCAGTGACCCCCGACCTACATACACAGGTGATTCCAATTATGAGAAAGAGTATTTAAGGGGGTCAACTGTAAGTTTCCCTCTTTTTAACAAGGTTGCCCACACTTTCGCATCCAACTGTATATCGCTTTTTAAAGGGCTAGCACAATTATAACCCTATGACCGTGATCTCAGTGCGCAATTTCTGCCGATCGTGGGTGCTCCGCAATTAACAGCAATCACAAAACGTGTTACCTGCAGCATTTTGCCGTGATTCTCGAGTGATCGTGGTACAGTCCTTAAACAAGCGCTAGATTGCGATCATCGGAGTGTACAGTGATTTTACTGCGCTAATCGCGGTAAAATCACACGCACAAAGCGGTGCTACCGTTTTGCCGATTGCAAGTGTGAATTGGCCATTAAACAACTGCATGGTAATAGACCAATGCCCAGTCTCCAGTTTCCCAGTCTCCACAAAAAGCAAAATAAAATCACAAGAGGTTAGTACACTACTCTCATAATGTAAATCACTTGTGCGGAGGCCACATCTGGGATAGAGTTTTGGGCACCACACTGTATGAAGGATATTGACATTCTAGAAAGGGAACCAATCGGACAACTAAATTCAATCAGAGTAATGGGAGGTCTTTTGGAAAGTTAGACAAACTGGGCTTACTTAGGCTGGAAAAGAGACGACTTATGAATGACTTAATAAATAATTACATCCAGGGGCAATATAAAGAGCTGTATTAAAAGTGCTATATATATATATATATATATATATATATATATATATATATATTATTATTATTATTATTCCCATGGCCAGACTTTTGGTAAGGCCGCAGAGGCTCGGGCCTTCGGCGGCAGGCCAAGGGGGAATCTGGACATAAAAGTGGGGTTGCTACATACGAAAGAGGAAGCTGAAAATGGGGAGCAACACATGAAAAGGGCAATTGATGCCCAAGGGAGCTGTTCATGACAGAGAGGAGCTACGGTACATGGGTGGTACACATGGAAGAGGGGGCTGCACATGGAATGGGAGAGGGGCTACAGTACATGGATGATACACATGGAACAGGGGGCTGCACATGGAATGGGAGGGACGCTGCTGCACATGGAAAACGAGCCACAACAAACTTGACCAAGGGACACAAAAAGTCTAAATCCGGCCTTGCTCTGGACATTACTACCGTGACAGACGTTTCAGCCGAAAAACTGAAGCACAGGAAAGTGTAAAGGCTAAAAATCGTAGGGCTAGTAAAGATAAAAAACACAGGGACACCGGGAGCCCAATATCATGTATTATCGTTGTATAATTGGTCTATCGCAGAAAAAAATATACTCACAATTCTGGGTTGCTATTTCGGCAACCACCATCAGAACATGTGGAGAAGTACCGTCTCCACTCGGCCTTGTTGGTCGTCGCTCCCGAAAAAAGATACTACTATAATAGGCTTACAGTAAGTATAACCCCACTTCGTGGGGTACTAATTGGTAACAACACTGTGGGAGGCGCCCTTGTATCTAATTATTTTCAATATCTATTACTTTTTTTAAAAAATAGGTAAAGTGTGCCTTACCTGTTATGAAGGCTCGTACACACAGATCAGGTAAAAATGAATTTATTTCAAGCACAAATGGACTGGACAACGCGTTTCGCGACCGCAAGTCGCTTCCTCAGGTCAAATAAAATGCTGTTAGCCAGAGATATGTAGCGTGGGCGCCATTGGCGGAGTCCGCCGTGGTTCTCTTTTAAAATTGAGCCTCCCACAGTGTTGTTACTAAAGGCTAAAAAGCTATTTATACAAGGCTCAAAGTCAGTGAGGACAGGAAGCAGGCACACACACTCTTATTACTGGGGGACAAATCTGTTGGCACAGACGTGGCATGAAGCAACCATTAGTGTCTCTATAGTATATCCTTTCAGCTGCTGGTCATGGGTGTTGTGTGATCACCTGACTAAAGGGGTAGGAGGGGGGACCTAGGATGTTTTGGAGGGGGGGGGGGGACCCAACCTAGATGCTCTTTCACAGCAATAATATTTTTCTCCCAAAATTATTTTGTTTTATAGTCCAATTATGGGAAAAAATTAGGCGTAAATGCACATCACACGTTCCACAGTTATAAAACAGTTATAAAACATTTACAAGCAAATTATTTGTCCCTTCCCGACTAATAGATACCATGTATGCCACATTTTACTTCTAGCTGCGCATGTGGTGTACCGTAATCCCCAGTCTGCACGTCTGTGGTGACTGTTCAGGGGGCATAGAGCTGTACAGATGCATCACTAGGCAATGGCAGAGCGTTACATCTGTAGAGTCTTGGGGCCTGAGACTTTTGCCCTAGCGATTGCATCCGATCGCTATTGGTGGCAGTCATTAAAAGTTTCTAAACAGGTTAAGGTATTGCAAGGGTTAATAATGGGTTAATAAGCTAGGTTTAGGTTAAAAATTAATGGGGATTTAAAAAAATCTTATTCTTTTATTGGGCCCATGTCACTTTAACCACTTCCGGGTTTCGGGTGGTTTGGCTGATCTGTGCTGCGGGGACTCTTCAGCCCGCAGCACAGATCAGATAGCAGGCAGGGCGATCAGACTCCCCCCCCTTTTTTCCCCACTAAGGGGATGTCCTGCTGGGGGGGTCTGATTGCCGCCGCTCTGCTGTGCCTTGCGGGGGGGCTCCTCAAAGCCCCCCTCCGCAGCGCTATTCCTCCCTCTGCCTCCTTCCCTCCCCTCTTCACTATGGGCTGCGCAGGACGGAAGTCCATCCTGCGCCGCCTCAGATAGGTTTCAGCCTATCAGATGCCGGCGATCCCCGGCCAATCAGAGGCCAGGGATCGCCGATCTCCTCTACGGCGCTGCTGCGCAGCAGCGCCGTATGTATGTAACCAGCGGGGAAGATCTTCCCCGCGTGTTTACATTTACCCTGTGAGCTGCGATCGGAGGCTCGCAGGGTGTTCACGGAGACCACCCTGGGATGTGGGCACTATGGGGACCTCAGCAGCTGATGCTGAAGGGCAAGTTGGCTGGCTGTACATAGGTGGCGATACATGGTGCCGGACACTGCCACCAGCTGTTTCTGACGAAGAGCTGCCCCAGCTTCTTTCAGCAACTTCTCTCCTCCTACTACTCTCTGACTCCCCCCTCTGAACTGTCCCCCTCTTCATCTCCTCTATTGGGAACATACAGAGGATCCGTATCATCGTCATCATCGTAATCATCCTGCCCAGCTTCGCTTGCCTCAGAAAAATCCAAACATGCACCATCAGTAGGTCCTCCATCCTCCTTACACGTTACATCCATAGTGTTGCTGCGTAACTCAGACATATGAGCTAGTGAAAATTCATCTGGCTGTAACAACAATGGCTGTGCATTAGTGATTTCACCACTAAATAATTCTTGCGAAGTGTCAAATGCAGCGGAAGTGGTGCTAGTAGTAGCGCTGGTGGCTGAGCAAGATGAAGTGTTCTGTGTCGCTAAATACTCAACCACGTCCTGACAATCTTGGGAGGTGATGGGACGTGCCTTCTTCCGAGCACTGTACTGTGGGCCAGGTCCACACGAAATTACATTTACACGACCTCGCACAGATCTGCCGGGTGGCCTTCCTCTGGCTCTGGCACTACCTCTTCCTCTACCTGTTTTGTCCATATCGGGTATGCACGGAGTGGTATATCACACTGGTAGCACTCACGTAGGTAGGTGGGTTCACTTAACTGCACAGGTATGTGCACTGATGCGGTGGGTTCACTGAACAGAACAGGTATACAGTGGCGGGTTCACTGAACACAACAGGTATGCAGTGGCGGGTTCACTGAACAGAACAGGTATACAGTGGCAGGTTCACTGAACAGAACAGGTATGCAGTGGCGGGTTCACTGAACAGAACAGGTATACAGTGGCAGATTCACTGAACACAACAGGTATGCAGTGGCGGGTTCACAGAACAGGTATGCAGTGGCGGGTTCACTGAACAGTACAGGTATGCAGTGGCGGGTTCACTGAACAGAACAGGTATACAGTGGCGGGTTCACTGAACACAACAGGTATGCAGTGGCGGGTTCACTGAACACAACAGGTATGCAGTGGTGGGTTCACTGAACAGGAATACAGTGGCGGGTTCACTGAACAGAACAGGTATGCAGTGGCGGGTTCACTGAACAGAACATGTATACAGTGGCGGGTTCACTGAACACAACAGGTATGCAGTGGCGGGTTCACTGAACAGAACAGGTATACAGTGGCGGGTTCACTGAACAGAACAGGTATGCAGTGGCGGGTTCACAGAACAGGTATACAGTGGCAGGTTCACTGAACAGAACAGGTATACAGTGGCGGGTTCACTGAACACAACAGGTATGCAGTGGCGGGTTCACTGAACAGAACAGGTATACAGTGGCGGGTTCACTGAACAGAACAGGTATGCAGTGGCGGGTTCACAGAACAGGTATACAGTGGGAGGTTCACTGAACACAACAGGTATGCAGTGGCGGGTTCACTGAACAGAACAGGTATACAGTGGCAGGTTCACTGAACAGGTATGCAGTGGCGGGTTCACTGAACACAACAGGTATGCAGTGGCGGGTTCACTGAACAGAACAGGTATACAGTGGCAGGTTCACTGAACAGAACAGGTATGCAGTGGCGGGTTCACAGAACAGGTATACAGTGGCAGGTTCACTGAACAGAACAGGTATACAGTGGCGGGTTCACTGAACACAACAGGTATGCAGTGGCGGGTTCACTGAACAGAACAGGTATACAGTGGCGGGTTCACTGAACAGAACAGGTATGCAGTGGCGGGTTCACAGAACAGGTATACAGTGGCAGGTTCACTGAACACAACAGGTATACAGTGGGAGGTTCACTGAACACAACAGGTATGCAGTGGCGGGTTCACTGAACAGAACAGGTATACAGTGGCAGGTTCACTGAACAGGTATGCAGTGGCGGGTTCACTGAACACAACAGGTATGCAGTGGCGGGTTCACTGAACAGAACAGGTATACAGTGGCAGGTTCACTGAACAGAACAGGTATACAGTGGCAGGTTCACTGAACACAACAGGTATACAGTGGCGGGTTCACTGAACAGGTATGCAGTGGCGGGTTCACTGAACACAACAGGTATGCAGTGGCGGGTTCACTGAACAGAACAGGTATACAGTGGCAGGTTCACTGAACACAACAGGTATACAGTGGCGGGTTCACTGAACACAACAGGTATGCAGTGGCGGGTTCACTGAACAGAACAGGTATGCAGTGGCGGGTTCACTGAACAAAACAGGTATACAGTGGCGGGTTCACTGAACACAACAGGTATGCAGTGGCGGGTTCACTGAACAGAACAGGTATACAGTGGCGGGTTCACTGAACAGAACAGGTATGCAGTGGCGGGTTCACAGAACAGGTATACAGTGGCGGGTTCACTGAACAGAACAGGTATACAGTGGCGGGTTCACTGAACACAACAGGTATGCAGTGGCGGGTTCACTGAACACAACAGGTATACAGTGGCGGGTTCACTGAACAGAACAGGTATGCAGTGGCGGGTTCACAGAACAGGTATACAGTGGCAGGTTCACTGAAAAGAACAGGTATACAGTGGCGGGTTCACTGAACACAACAGGTATGCAGTGGCAGGTTCACTGAACAGAACAGGTATACAGTGGCAGGTTCACTGAACAGGTGTGCAGTGGCGGGTTCACTGAACACAACAGGTATGCAGTGGCGGGTTCACTGAACAGAACAGGTATACAGTGGCAGGTTCACTGAACAGAACAGGTATACAGTGGCGGGTTAACTAAACACAACAGGTATGCAGTGGCGGGTTCACTGAACAGAACAGGTATGCAGTGGTGGGTTCACTGAACAGGAATACAGTGGCGGGTTCACTGAACAGAACAGGTATGCAGTGGCGGGTTCACTGAACAGAACAGGTATACAGTGGCGGGTTCACTGAACACAACAGGTATGCAGTGGCGGGTTCACTGAACAGAACAGGTATACAGTGGCGGGTTCACTGAACAGAACAGGTATGCAGTGGCGGGTTCACTGAACAGAACAGGTATACAGTGGCGGGTTCACTGAACACAACAGGTATGCAGTGGCGGGTTCACTGAACAGAACAGGTATACAGTGGCGGGTTCACTGAACAGAACAGGTATGCAGTGGCGGGTTCACTGAACAGAACAGGTATACAGTGGCAGGTTCACTGAACAGAACAGGTATACAGTGGCGGGTTCACTGAACACAACAGGTATGCAGTGGCGGGTTTACTGAACAGAACAGGTATACAGTGGCAGGTTCACTGAACAGGTATGCAGTGGCGGGTTCACTGAACACAACAGGTATGCAGTGGCGGGTTCACTGAACAGAACAGGTATACAGTGGCGGGTTCACTGAACAGAACAGGTATGCAGTTGCAGGTTCACAGAACAGGTATGCAGTGGCGGGTTCACTGAACAGAACAGGTGTACAGTGGCAGGTTCACTGAACAGAACAGGTATACAGTGGCGGGTTCACTGAACACAACAGGTATGCAGTGGCGGGTTCACTGAACAGAACAGGTATGCAGTGGTGGGTTCACTGAACAGGAATACAGTGGCGGGTTCACTGAACAGAACAGGTATGCAGTGGCGGGTTCACTGAACAGAACAGGTATACAGTGGCGGGTTCACTGAACACAACAGGTATGCAGTGGCGGGTTCACTGAACAGAACAGGTGTACAGTGGCGGGTTCACTGAATAGAACAGGTATGCAGTGGCGGGTTCACAGAACAGGTATACAGTGGCAGGTTCACTGAACAGAACAGGTATACAGTGGCGGGTTCACTGAACACAACAGGTATGCAGTGGCGGGTTTACTGAACAGAACAGGTATACAGTGGCAGGTTCACTGAACAGGTATGCAGTGGCGGGTTCACTGAACACAACAGGTATGCAGTGGCGGGTTCACTGAACAGAACAGGTATACAGTGGCAGGTTCACTGAACAGAACAGGTATACAGTGGCGGGTTCACTGAACACAACAGGTATGCAGTGGCGGGTTCACTGAACAGAACAGGTATACAGTGGCAGGTTCACTGAACAGAAGAGGTATACAGTGGCGGGTTCACTGAACAGGTATGCAGTGGCAGGTTCACTGAACACAACAGGTATACAGTGGCGGGTTCACTGAACACAACAGGTATGCAGTGGCGGGTTCACTGAACAGAACAGGTATGCAGTGGCGGGTTCACTGAACAGAACAGGTATACAGTGGCGGGTTCACTGAACACAACAGGTATACAGTGGCGGGTTCACTGAACAGAACAGGTATGCAGTGTTGGGTTCACTGAACAGGAATACAGTGGCGGGTTCACTGAACAGAACAGGTATGCAGTGGCGGGTTCACTGAACAGAACAGGTATACAGTGGCGGGTTCACTGAACACAACAGGTATGCAGTGGCGGGTTCACTGAACAGAACAGGTATACAGTGGCGGGTTCACTGAACAGAACAGGTATGCAGTGGCGGGTTCACAGAACAGGTATACAGTGGCAGGTTCACTGAACAGAACAGGTATACAGTGGCGGGTTCACTGAACACAACAGGTATGCAGTGGCGGGTTCACTGAACAGAACAGGTATGCAGTGGCGGGTTCACAGAACAGGTATACAGTGGCAGGTTCACTGAAAAGAACAGGTATACAGTGGCGGGTTCACTGAACACAACAGGTATGCAGTGGCGGGTTCACTGAACAGAACAGGTATACAGTGGCAGGTTCACTGAACAGGTATGCAGTGGCGGGTTTACTGAACACAACAGGTATGCAGTGGCAGGTTCACTGAACAGAACAGGTATACAGTGGCAGGTTCACTGAACAGAACAGGTATACAGTGGCGGGTTCACTGAACACAACAGGTATGCAGTGGCGGGTTCACTGAACAGAACAGGTATACAGTGGCAGGTTCACTGAACAGAACAGGTATACAGTGGCGGGGTCACTGAACAGGTATGCAGTGGCGGATTCACTGAACACAACAGGTATGCAGTGGCGGGTTCACTGAACAGGACAGGTATACAGTGGCAGGTTCACTGAACAGAACAGTTATACAGTGGCGGGTTCACTGAACACAACAGGTATGCAGTGGCGGGTTCACTGAACAGAACAGGTATACAGTGGCAGGTTCACTGAACAGAACAGGTATACAGTGGCGGGTTCACTGAACACAACAGGTATGCAGTGGCGGGTTCACTGAACAGAACAGGTATACAGTGGCAGGTTCACTGAACAGAACAGGTATGCAGTGGCGGGTTCACTGAACAGGTATACAGTGGCGGGTTCACTGAACAGAACAGGTATACAGTGGCAGGTTCACTGAACAGAACAGGTATACAGTGGCGGGTTCACTGAACACAACTGGTATGCAGTGGCGGGTTCACTGAACAGAACAGGTATGCAGTGGTGGGTTCACTGAACAGGAAAACAGTGGCGGGTTCACTGAACAGAACAGGTATGCAGTGGCGGGTTCACTGAACAGAACAGGTATACAGTGGCAGGTTCACTGAACAGAACAGGTATACAGTGGCGGGTTCACTGAACAGAACAGGTATGCAGTGGCGGGTTCACTGAACAGTACAGGTATGCAGTGGCAGGTTCACTGAACAGGTATGCAGTGGTGGGTTCACTGAACAGGTATGCAGTGGTGGGTTCACTGAACAGGTATGCAGTGGTGGGTTCACAGTACAGGTATGCAGTTGTGGGTTCACAGAACAGGTATGCAGTGGCAGGTTCACTGAACAGGTATGCAGGTATCCAGTGGGCTCACTGAACAGAACAGGTATGGTGGGCTCACTGAACAGAACAGGTATGCAGCCAGGAACAAGCTAAGCCTAACTAATCTTTCCCTAAGAGAGACAGTCTGCAGCAGCTCGCCCTACTCTCACTAACACAGGCACACGAGTGAGCTTAATGGCCGCCGCTGCCTGCCTTTTATTAGGGGGGGGAGTGCCTCCAGGGGCTAGTGTAGCTTAATTGGCTACACTGGGCCTGCTGACTGTGATGTAGAGGGTCAAAGTTGACCCTCATGGTGCATTATGGGGCGAACCGAACTTCCGCAAAATTTCGCCTCCGAGCACTGTACTGTAGGCCAGGTCCACACGAAATTACATTCACACGACCTCGCACAGATCTGCCGGGTGGCCTTCCTCTGGCTCTGGCACTACCTCTTCCTCTACCTGTTTTGTCCATATCGGGTATGCACGGAGTGGTATATCACACTGCATGCACTCACGTAGGTAGGTGGGTTCACTTAACTGCACAGGTATGTGCACTGATGCGGTGGGTTCACTGAACAGAACAGGTATGCAGTGGTGGGTTCACTGAACACAACAGGTATGCAGTGGCGGGTTCACTGAACAGAACAGGTATACAGTGGCGGGTTCACTGAACAGAACAGGTATACAGTGGCGGGTTCACTGAACAGGTATGCAGTGGCGGGTTCACTGAACACAACAGGTATGCAGTGGCGGGTTTACTGAACAGAACAGGTATACAGTGGCAGGTTCACTGAACAGAACAGGTATACAGTGGCGGGTTCACTGAACATAACAGGTATGCAGTGGCGGGTTCACTGAACAGAACAGGTATACAGTGGCAGGTTCACTGAACAGAACAGGTATACAGTGGCGGGTTCACTGAACAGGTATGCAGTGGCGGGTTCACTGAACACAACACGTATGCAGTGGCGGGTTCACTGAACAGAACAGGTATACAGTGGCAGGTTCACTGAACAGAACAGGTATACAGTGGCGGGTTCACTGAACACAACAGGTATGCAGTGGCGGGTTCACTGAACAGAACAGGTATACAGTGGCAGGTTCACTGAACAGAACAGGTATACAGTGGCGGGTTTACTGAACACAACAGGTATGAAGTGGCGGGTTCACTGAACAGAACAGGTATACAGTGGCAGGTTCACTGAACAGAACAGGTATGCAGTGGCGGGTTCACTGAACAGAACAGGTATACAGTGGCAGGTTCACTGAACAGAACAGGTATACAGTGGCGGGTTCACTGAACACAACTGGTATGCAGTGGCGGGTTCACTGAACAGAACGGGTATGCAGTGGTGGGTTCACTGAACAGGAATACAGTGGCGGGTTCACTGAACAGAACAGGTATGCAGTGGCGGGTTAACTGAACAGAACAGGTATGCAGTGGCGGGTTCACTGAACAGAACAGGTATACAGTGGCGGGTTCACTGAACAGAACAGGTATACAGTGGCGGGTTCACTGAACAGTACAGGTATGCAGTGGTGGGTTCACTGAACAGGTATGCAGTGGTGGGTTCACTGAACAGGTATGCAGTGGTGGGTTCACTGAACAGGTATGCAGTGGTGGGTTCACAGAACAGGTATGCAGTGGCAGGTTCACTGAACAGGTATGCATGTATCCAGTGGGCTCACTGAACAGAACAGGTATGGTGGGCTCACTGAACAGAACAGGTATGCAGCCAGGAACAAGCTAAGCCTAACTAATCTTTCCCTAAGAGAGACAGTCTGCAGCAGCTCGCCCTACTCTCACTAACGCAGGCACACGAGTGAGCTTAATGGCCGCCGCTGCCTGCCTTTTATTAGGGGGGGAGTGCCTCCAGGGGCTAGTGTAGCCTAATTGGCTACACTGGGCCTGCTGACTGTGATGTAGAGGGTCAAAGTTGACCCTCATGGTGCATTATGGGGCGAACCGAACTTCTGCAAAATTTCGCCTGCGGGACGCGAACGCGAACCACTGAAGTTCGCATGAAACCGTTCACAGGCGAACCGTTTGGCCCAACTCTAAAGATAACTATATCTCCAGTTCGGATGCGTCCAACTTTCTCTGCAGGGAGCTTTTAAGTCCTGTGTTTAACTAATTAAATGCTGTTCTAGTAAAAAAAAAATGGTGGTAGTATATAATATTCTGTAAATAATCTTTTAGAGAAAAGAAGAAATGCTGTGTTTCATTCCACTTTAAAGCAGAACTCTGAATATCCAGTCGTTGGCTAAAACAGTGGTTCTTCAAAGTAAATGTGGGGTTCTATACAGCAAGAAACGTATGCCTTAATTCTTACAAGCATGAATAATTGAAATTTTGCATTATAATTCACCATTATGAATGTGAAATTTTGATAAAAAAAACTATAAGGTCTTTTTGACCATGTATGGGGATTTTGCTATTAACTGCTAAATTGGCATAAAATGACACAAAATTAGAAATTACACAAAAGCAATTGCATTTTCAAATCATAATTACGTACGGCCGTAATTGTGAAAATGTACGCAAAATTAAGTGTAATCGTAATTATCAGATTCCGATCATCACTATTAAACAACCCTCATGCTTCCTACATCCAGTCATGTGGTAGTCAGGTGGGCAGCAGGGGGCGTCTTCAAAATGTTTGCCTTTGGGCTAGAACCGACTCTGTATGTACTGACATTAAGAAGGGCAGCCAGTCAGCATGCAAAGATCAGGAGGAGTTCAGACATGGGTCAGGTGACCAAGCCTCAGACTGTCAGAGTAATAACTTCAGGATCAGAAAATAGGAGTCTCAGTTCTCAGAGTAAAGCAGTCATATAGCATTAAAGGGAATCTGAAGTGAAAATGAACGTATGATATAATGGATTGTATGTGTAGTACAGCTAAGAAATAGAACATTATTAGCAAATATATGAGCCTCATATTGTTTCCAGTACAGAAAGAGTTAAGAAACATCACTTGTTATCCGTGCAAAAGAGCTTCTTTGAGCTCTCCGACTCAGGGCTTGTTTCCACTGTTGCGACGCGATTTCGCCGGCATTCCGACGCTTGTAAAAACACATGCGGATGCGTTTCCGCATGCGTTTTTACCCGCGATTTCGCATGCGATTTCGCATGGCAGGGTGCCATGCGAAATTAACCATGACACTGCCAGGGCAAAATAAAATTGTAAAAGGTGCGAAATCGCACGCGAAATCGCGGGTAAAAACGCATGTAACAGGGGGGCGTGGCCAAGATGGCGATCTGAAGGCAGCAGGGGAGAGGAGCTCCGTTGCCCGGCATCTGTAAATCCTGATAAATACTGCACCGCTGCACTCAAAAAACATCTCGGATACGCAAAAACCTGCCTAGACCACACAGACGTAAAACTGGAGTGGCACGACTTACCGAACTCCTCTGTTGAAGAGAACCCTGCACCGCTCCAGTGCAGCGGGGACTCCCCCGGCCCGATCCGGACACAGAGAGCGGCTGAGAGATTCTCTCCATACGAAGCAGACATGTCGCAGCGCACTAAGGGGAGAGATAGAGAGAAGGACAAGGGTGATAAGCAGACCTTGCCCGGACAGGCTAATCTGCTACCACCTCCAGAAAAAGCCTGTCCTAAACAGAACAGGGAGGTGCAGGTTGAGATACACGCGGCTCCTCAAGATGGCGATGGCTGTGACTCGCAGCCTCCCCTGGCACAGCTTGAAATCCTGGAAGCCATCAAACAATGTCAGGCCACTCTAACGCAAAAAATGGACAGCTACGAGACAGGACTAGATCTCCTCAGACATGATGTGGCAAACCTCCGAGATCGCACTAAAGAGTCCGAGCGCAGAATATCAGACATAGAAGACACTCAGCAAGATCACTCCCGCGCAATTCCAAGAATGGAGAAACGGTTGGACGACCTGGAAACAAGAGCGGTGGATGCGGAGAACCGCAACCGCCGCAACAACCTCAGGCTACTGGGTCTGCCCGAAGGATCAGAGGGTGAACGGGTCCCGGACTTCATCGAGTCCCTTCTCCGCAAACTCCTTCCGGAGGACACCTTTTCGCCATATTTCCTAATTGAGAGAGCGCATCGCATGCCGGCGAAGAAAGGCCCACCAGGAGCACTCCCCAGACCGGTAATCTTTAAGTTACTTAATTATCGTGATCGAGATGCCATTTTGGCAGCAGCTCGGAAAGCAGAGACCTTAACATTTGAAAACACTCGTCTCATGCTCTTTGCGGACTTTACTGCTGAGACGCAGAAACTCCGGAAATCCTTCAACAATGTTAAGCTTAAGCTCCGTGAAAAAAACATTAAATATGCAATGCTGTTCCCTGCCCGTTTGAGAGTGGAGGATGGGGAATCGGTCATATTTTTTGAAAAACCGCAAGAGGCAATGACCTGGCTGGAGGCACGCCGCTAATGTCACTGTTGATATATAAATTCCGCACGGTTCTAAGTTCTACGGGTTATATTATGCACTGCTCTATGAGTTTAATGGTGGGATCTCTAACTGCGGCTCGGACCCCCCTGATCTGTATGTATATCCCCTGGTAAGGTCTATGATCTGCCTCTTGTGATCGCTGTGGTTGCTACGATGCATTATGAACCCTGGTATAAGCGAAATACTGCTGGTTATTATTTCCTTGCCCTCGGCGCCCCACTCGGGCCCGCCAATATATTTCTGGTATACAAACCTCTGCCTAAAAATGGATTGATTACATGTACTAAGGTCAGCTATTGTGTACTGTGCCATGTGAAGCCTAAATGAAGAATTTAATACCTTGAGACAGGATGGTCCCCTGTATATATCACTGCGTATCCCCTATGTTTACGTATAGAATTTACTTTTTACATGTCAAAAATGGGATTATACTGTTAAAATGCTGGAAATGACAGGGGAAAGGTATTGGTTAAAATGGCGCTGGCTACTAGATACCGGGTGGAGGAGATGGCGGGATGGCGGGCTTGGGCGATTGCTTGGGGTGGGGCCTGGGGGCGGTGCTGACGCCTGACGGATGCTGGGCCTGCGTTTTAGCTGTCCGGCGCCTGGCGGGCTCCCGCTCTGCTCCCTGGCTTCCCTCAGGGGGAGGCAAGGATATAGCTCTCTACCTAGCTAGCGGGCAAATGTGTTGAAATAAGATGGGGTGCCCTGCCGCGGAGGGGGATGGATGCTGACGCTTAGGGTGACGGGCCCCGTCACTGGACCGTACTATGTGCGGCCCATACCCCGGCCCGGGCCCGATGCGTCCTCCTCCGCCCTCTTCGTGGTAATGGCAAGCCCATGCTAACATGTTGAAGCCCTGCTGAGAGATACCTGAAGAGTGGCCAGTGATAACATATATATATTTAGAGTTTACGCTGTTCAGGAGATGCACTGATAACAACATAGTTGGAGGGGGTCTTGCCACTGAAATATGTACCTGGGCGCTGGGATGGTCCCCACTGAGCGGAAACTGCGATAATGGTAAACGGCGACCATTGGTGGGTTGTGGGTCCCTGCACGCAGGTATCCAGAATGTACATGCCCTGTGCCGAATGGTATAGGATGGGCAGTAACCGGGCGGGACTTTCCCCCCCTCGGGGGTGCCTTTTCTCATTAATGACACAAAATATGGTGCCCTGAACTAACTACCTGGCCGCCACACTGGTAAGACTCCCATTAGCAGGTGTATTGGGTGGAAGTCTATTCCTCCAAATTTAGATATCTTCCACAATCCTGCAAATCTAACTAATTCAAATGCCCAATACACTTTCTCTGCAAGATACCACTATATATTCAAGAGCATTACTTATCCTTAATTGATAGTTTGCAACGGTTTAAAATTATGTACCCCCGGTTTACCGGGAGATGCCGGGCATGGTCCTCCTGGCCATCGCACGCCCTCACACTCTTCACTCTTGCCTCTCTTCCTCTTGACCTCTTTCTTTTCCCCCTTTCTCATCTCCCTTCTTCCTCCCTGCCTGCCTTGCGGAGTGATTCTCAACACACCGTTCTGCACTGATTTCTCCCCTTCCTATCTAAGCTTCTACCCCCATTTCTCCCTCCTTTCTCTCTCTAACTTTTCAGCTGTTTGTGGGATAGTGATAAGGAATAGCGGACTAGTCCCTGGCACATGTAGCCTGGCACTACGCTGCTAAAGTTAGAATAATAGTTGGGATTAAAGCTGTGGTACTGTCAGGTCTGTTTGGTCTACAGCAGGGTTTTCTTAATTTGTTTTATTGTTCTAGTTAAATATTATTTTTGTTCTTTTTGTGTCTCGGACTGAAGTCGCTTACACATGTTTCTATACAGAGGTGATACCTACCACCAGGTTTCACCAGGTCCCCCCTGCCCTACCCATACCTGTACACACTGGATAATACTACATGTAGATACTTCTGTACATATTACTAGCATTTGGTCCAAATGGAAACCCCCTTGAAGCTTTTATCCTGGAATGTCCGGGGACTGAGATCACCATTTAAAAGATCGCTTATGTTTCAGTATGTAATGAAATACAAACCCCATATCCTAATACTCCAGGAAACACACCTAGACGGATCCTGTGTTAAAGCCATAAGTTAGCAGTGGGTCAGTAAAGCAATACATTCCACTTATTCCACCTTTTCCAGAGGGGTGTCCATCCTCATAAATAAAAGCTTATCACACAAACTCCTTGGTTCAGCTATAGATCCAGAGGGTAGATATGTAATTCTACACATGCAAATTTTGGGTTCTCCCTTTTGTATAGCGGGCATATATGCCCCTCCCCCGCTGCAAAAATCTTTCCTAAACATAATTACTGAAGCCATACAAAAATATCTCCCAGCAAAACTAATAATCATAGGTGACTTCAATGATATATTACAATCAAGCAAAGACTCATCGAATCCTGCCAGGCAGGCTAATCTAGACCTGTCGGGATGGGCAGACGCACTTTCTTTGACTGAGGTGTGGAGATGGAAAAATTCGCAAACTAAGGCCTATTCACACTTTTCGGCGGTGCATCGTTCGGCATCAAGAATAGATCTAGCTTTCGCGGGAGCGGATGTACTGAGCAGTGTGGTGGGGGCAACCTATCTACCTAGTGGTCTTTCAGACCACGCACCACTAGAAATAACATGTAATGTAGGCATTCCATATAATAAGTCGGTTTGGAGGCTAGATCCTAAATGGGTATGTGATAAAGAGATAGGTGAAAACATAGGGAGTGCCATTCAGCAATACTGGGACATAAATGAGGGTTCAACTAATGAACAAATGCTCTGGGATGCCTTCAAAGCCACAATTAGGGGCGACTATATTAACCAAATAAGTGTCAAACGCAAAAAGTATAACGAGGCATTAACTACCTTAAAACAGGCTGAAGCAGTGGCTACCCAGATGTATGCTGATGCTCCCGGAGAAAATACTTTCCGAGACCTTATGCATGCTAAGCGTAATATTAATCTACACCATACTGATCTCACCAATACTTCTTTCCTGGAATGGAAACAGCTGACTTTTGAAAAAGGAGACAAAAATGGGAAACTTCTAGCCAATATTTCTAGAGACCCAAATGCTCTGTCTACTATACCAGAAATCAGGCTCCCATCAGGCGAAGTAACCTCCAGCCCTCCAATTATCTTACAAACCTTTTGTTCCTACTTTGAAAACTTATATAAAACACAATTTAATGACCCCCAAAATGAAATGCTAAACCAACTAGGAACCCTGCATATGCCTTCCATTTCTGAAGACACTGCTAAAGAAATTGAGCAGGAGATCACGGAAGAGGAAATCATAGATTCCATAACCTCTTTTCCCCCACAGAAAACACCGGGCCCGGATGGCATACCCATTGAGTTCTACAAGAGGTACTCCCGCATTCTAGCACCTTCTTTAAAAACAACGTTTAATAAGTCCCTTGCAAATGGTTGCCTTCCACCCTCCTTTTATAATGCTCATATCATCCTAATACTAAAGCCAGACAAGGACCCCCTGGAATGCCAGTCATATCGGCCCATATAGTTATTAAATAATGATCTGAAAATACTGACAAAAATCCTTACGACCAGAATAAATAAGCATATAACAGAAGTGGTTAGTCCAGACCAAACCGGGTTTATGCCACATAAAACCACTGATATAAACCTTCGAAGAATATTTACCCATTTACAGGCATCCAAAGACAGCAACATCCCACAAGCATTGGCATTTGTAGATATCCAAAGAGCATTTGACTCTGTTGAGTGGCCATACTTGTGGGCCACATTAAGAAAAATGGGCTTTGGGGAAAGACTTATATCCTGGCTATGTGCCATATATAGATCACCCCTAACGCAGATTAAGATTGGCTCGGGGCTTTCTGAACAAATAGGCCTATTCAGAGGTACTAGACAGGGTTGCCCATTATCTCCTGCTCTGTTCGCTCTTGCGATGGAACCAATAGCAACAGCCATAAGACAGAGTCGCTTTATACAAGGTTTCCAGACAGGGGGACTAGAAGAAAGAGTATCGTTATACGCAGACGATTTGGTAATATATTTACTGAACCCAGATGAGTCCATTAAAGGTGTCTTACGGATATTCTCCACATATGCTCCATTTTCTGGCCTTGAAGTTAACTGGACTAAATCATCACTACTACCACTCCACTCCACCCCTGCACCTCAGTCTACAATGCAAATAATACATAAAACAAAGTATCTTGGTATCTGGATAACTAACCACACTGACTCTTTTATGGATAACAACTTAGTACCATTGATCCAAATGACCAAACAAAAGCTTATCAATTGGCAGCATCTCCCTCTGTCTCTGATCGGCAGAGTTAATCTGATAAAGATGAAATTACTTCCCAAATTCCTATATATATTTCGTAACTGTCCTATATGGATCCCACAAAAATTCTTTAAACAGATTAACTCTATCCTTACTGGTTTTATCTGGTATAACAAGGTTGCCAAAATTAGTCTAAAAAAAATACGAAGACCATGGACGGAGGGAGGTCTGGCCTTCCCAGACTTCTTTAAATATTTTCTCGCATGCCAGCTGGTGACTGCCAATTGGTGGCTAACGCAAGATGCCTCCAATGCTTCTATGGTACTAGATGCTGCTACCCTGGGTTCATTTGAGGCCCTTAAACAGATACTCTATCGTGGCACCACCGCCCCTTATACCCTCACAGGCAACATGAAAGTGGTCATCCGTGCATGGGCCCTGATTCATAGCTGGAACAAACCCCCCCAAAACAAACTCTCGCCAAATGTTCCCCTGTGGAACAACCCAAAACTATCCCACTTCTTCTCTATTCCTGATCCAATAGTGTGGATCTCTAGAGGAATAACACACATTGAACATATCATCCACAATGGCTCCCTTATGCAATTTAACTACATTAAAGAAAAATACAACCTCCCAAACTCATATTTCTTTAGATATATTCAGCTCAGGCATGCATTTGACTCACAATTTGCCAAAATACCGGTCCGTCTAGGCACCACGGAACTAGAAGACATACTACGCACAGAAACACTTAAAAAAGCCCTATCAGCAATCTATCAAAACATTTTGTTATTAACTGAACCCCACGTGACAGTATTTAAACAACCATGGATTAATATTCTGCCAAATTTGGATGATGAGGAGTGGGAGGATGTATGGATCAAACCATTTAGCTATCTTATAGCAGCTAGGGACAAATTGATCCAATTCAAACTGTTGCATAGGGCATACCAAACCCCTGCCAGGCTGTCCAGATTTGACCCAAGCAACCCAGTGTTGTGCTGGAGATGCGGAACAACAGATGCAGACCTTGACCACATTATGTGGACATGCCCTAAGGTGGCACCCCTCTGGAAAGACATATGCACCTACATCACCAAAGTAACAAAAAAACATATCCCCTGTGATCCTTACTATTGCATACTGGGGGACACTAGTAAGCTAGCTAACACACGGGCCGAGAGAACACTCCTAGGTCTCTTGCTCTACTACTATCGTAAAGCAATAATCCTACACTGGAAAAAGGAAGCTCCACCAACAGTACAATGTTGGAAAAAACTAATAAATGACTCACTGCAACTATATAAAGCAGCATACTTAGCCAGAGGTTGCCCACAAAAATTTGAAAAAATATGGAAAACCTGGACCAGTAATAAAGACACAAACTAAAGGATATGAGGACTGAAGTAAAATGTAAAACTCTGATATATGCAATAAATAATGTATCTGCTATATATTCTGTAAATATGCATGGCTGATGGGTTGGAGGGTGGATAGTGGGAGGGGGTGGCCGGGTGAGGAGGCGGGTGTACGTCGCTCCTAAAGATAGAGTGACATGTGTAGGTTGTTATTTGTCTGAATGTAATTGATGTGTTTTTTATGCAAAGGCTACCCTTGTCCGGTCCTTTGCAATGTTTGTATAAATGTTTTTTTGTTTACTAAAATTGCAAATAAACAGAATTTATAAAAAAAAAAAACGCATGTAACAAACGCATGCGTTTTTACTATTAAATACATTAGCGGCGATTCGCATGCATTCCACTCGCAGGCGAATTCGTTGGCTCTTTTGTGCGTTTTTTTACCGCTGAAAAAAACGCACCTCAACAACGCTACAGTGGAAACAGGCCCATCCACTTGCATTACATGTGCGAATCTGCATGCGTTGGACGCATGCAGATTCGCGATAGTGGAAACGAGCCCTAGACTTTGGTCAGCTACAATGCTGTTTTTTGAAGCTCGTACACAACAAATAAACAGTGAAAGACAACTTCAGGTTAGATTTTACTGCAGGGGAGTTCAAAGCGTCAATAGCTGCTCTGTTTCATAGTTTAAAATGCTGAGTGTAGTTTGTAAACTGCAAATATTAGAGAATGATGCTATGTTATAAAGCAAAAGTAACTGAAATTAAAAATAATTCTTAGACTCTTCTTTGCTACTAATGTTCTATTAAGTATCTGTACTACACATACAATTCATTATATAGCATACGTTTTTTTGTTTTTGTTTTTTTTTTGCTTCAGTATCAGGAGTGCAATAAAAGTTTTAAAAAAGAAATTAGGCTGGCAAAGATTGAAGCTGAAAATCAAATCGCTAGGGATATCAAATCTAACCCAAAGAAGTTTTACATGTACATCAATTCTAAAAAAAAGGAAGGTTGACTGTATTGGGATCCTAAAGGATGAAGGAGGAAACTCAATGGTGGATTAAGGCTGAATTAAAGCGGAATGAAGCCCAGCATTTCTTCTTTGCTCTAAAAATTTATATACAACCAGCATTTTTTTTTTTACTAGAACAGCATTCAAAGGGTTACACACAGAACTTCAAAGTTCAGTACAGAGAAATCTGGACGTATCTAAAGTTTAGATAATGTCATCTTGTGTTTACTTAATTGTATCAAGTGAGGAACGTGACACATTCTCTGACTGTGCAGAAGCTCCTGGACACAGAAAGACACTCAAAGCATGTCTGCCTTCAATACATAAGGAATAAAACCAGTTATGAACAAAATGCAAAGTCAGCTCTCAAAGCAAAAAACTGTACTTTTGGGAACTTGTAATTTCTAAATGAATAATAATACTTATGCACAAATGCAAATATGATAACCGTATGGGCATATAAAAAGTAGGAAAACATGTTTTTATTGAATATTATGTCATGGTTTTATACCGTTTAAGCAATTATAAGGAGTGCAATAAAAGTTGTAAAAAAAAGAAATTAGCCTGGCAAAGATTGAAGCTGAAAATCAAATCGCTAGGGATATCAAATTTAACCCAAAGAAGTTTTACAAGTACATCAACTCTAAAAAAAGAAAGGTTGACTGTATTGGACTCCTAAAGGATGAGGGTGGGAACTCAATGATGGATGACCGCAGTAAGGCAGTTATTAAATGCTTTCTTTGCTTCTGTCTTCTCAACGGAAACACCACTTGCAAATTACAGATGCAGAAAAGTCTCAATCTTCCAATTGTAATATTAAATACTTAACGCAGGAAGAAGTGAAGGTAAGACTAAATAAATGAAAAAAAGACAAGGCACCTGGCCCGGATGGCATGCATCCTCGGGTCCTAAGGGAATTAAATTCAGTTATAGATAAACCCCTTTATCTTATCTTTTTGTGACTCTATTTCAACTGGCATAGTCCCAGTAGCTTGGTGTACAGCCCACATTTTCCCATTATTTAGGAAGGGCAAAAAATCTGATCCAGGAAATTATAGACCAGTAAGCTTAACATCAGTTGTATGCAAACTATTTGAGAGGTTACTAAGAGATACGATACATGACTTCATAGTAGAAAATAATCTTATTTCTCAGCATCAGCATGGGTTTACTAAAGACAGGTCCTGTTTGACTAACATGCTCAGCTTTTATGAGGTAGTGAACAATAATGTGGATATTAGGAATGCTGTAGATGTGATATACTTGGACTTTGCAAAGGCCTTCGACACTGTTCCCCAAAAATGTCTGGTGCAAAATCTGAGGATGCAAGGACTGGGGGAAGAATCTGTGTGCATGGATAAGGAACTGGGTAATGGACAGAAAACAAAGAGTTGTGGTCAATGGATCATACTTAAAATGGGTGACTGTTAGCAGTGGGGTCCCACAGGAGTCTGTACTGGGTCCACTGCTCTTCAATTTATTTATTGATGACCTAGTAGATGCAGTAGAAAGCAGTGTTGCTTTCATCGACAAGTTAAATACATGTATTCAATGCCAAGCTGCTGCAGCTAAAGCTAATAACATTTTGGGATGCATTAAAAGGGAAATAAAAACTCGAGATGCTATCATAATATTGCCCCTGTTTAAAGAGACTCCGTAACAAAAATTGCATCCTGTTTTTTATCATCCTACAAGTTCAAAAAGCTATTCTAATGTGTTCTGGCTTACTGCAGCACTTTATACTATCACTGTCTCTGTAATAAATCAATGTATCTTTCCCCTGTCAGACTTGTCGGCCTGTGTCTGGAAGGCTGCCAAGTTCTTCAGTGCTGTGGTTCTGCTATGAACTCCCCCTTCCAGGCCCCTCTATGCACAATGCCTGTGTGTTATTTAGGATTAGAGCAGCTTCTCTCTTATCTTTTACAAGCTGGATAAATCGTCCTCTGAGCTGGCTGGGCTTTTTCACATACTGAAGAATTACAGACAAGGGCAAAGCTGTTTGCAGGAAGAAACAAGCAGCCTGAAACTTCAGTGCATGAGAACAGGGGGAAAGAAACACACAAATGATCTCTTGAGATTCAAAAGGAAGGCTGTATACAGCCTGCTTGTGTATGGATGTATTTTCTATGTGTGGACATACTGTACACCAACCTACTTCCTGTTTTGGTGGCCATTTTGTTTGTTTATAAACAAACTTTTTAAAACTGTTTTTAACCACTTTTAATGCGGCGAGGAGCGGGCGAAATTGTGTCAGAGGGTAATAGGAGATGTCCCCTAACGCACTGGTATGTTTACTTTTGTACGATTTTAACAATACAGATTCTCTTTAACTCTCTAGTAAGGCCACATCTGGAATATGGAATATTCCTATTCTGGGCACCACATTACAGGAAAGATATTGCAGTCTTAGAGCAGGTGCAGAGACGAGCAACAAAATTGATACGAGGGATGGAAGGTCTCACTTACCAAGAAAGGTTAGATAAACTGGGTGTATTTAGTCTAGAGAAAAGACGCCTTAGAGGGGATCTAATTAACATGTATAAATACATTAGAGGGCAATATAAAAGCTTGGCGGATGAGCTTTATGTCCCTAGGCCTTCTCAAAGGACTAGAGGACATGATCTGCGCATGGAGGAAAAACATTTTAGCTGTTTATTTAGGAAAGGGTTCTTTACAGTAAGGCCTGGAACTCACTACAAATCGCAAATCGCTAGTACAATCTCTAGCGTTTTTAATAAGCGATTTGTAAGCGATTTCATGAGCGTTTTCCGGCGCTTTTGGGAGAGATTTTAAAAAGTGTAAGCTTTTTGCCTGCGATTGTGTAGCGATTTGGGATTAGTGATTTTAATTCTGATTGGTCCTTTCAATGTATCATATTTTAATTACAGTCTGCAATCACACTCAAATCGCTATGTGTAGCGATTCATGAGCGATTTGCCAGTGCTTCAATACATTACATTGAAGCGCAAACGCTTTCAAAATGTTGCATGTCCTGCGATTGCGATTTTGCTATTCGCAATCACTACTGTGGAATCTGTTACATTTATTTACATTGGCAGGGCGTTTAGGGAAAGTGCTAGCGATTCAAAGCGCTCCCCAAACGCTCAAAAAAATCGCTCTAGTGGGTTCCAGCCCTCAGAGTGATTAAGATGTGGAATGCATTGCCTCAGGAAGTAGTTATGGCAAATTCTATATCTACACTTAAAGGGGGCTTAGATGCTTTCCTTGAGTTGAAAGACATCCATGGCTATAGTTACTAGGTAATGCCCAGTGGTGTTGATCCAGGGATTTTATCTGATTGCCATCTGGAGTCGGGAAGTAATTTTGTCCCTTGGGCTAATTGGACCATGCCTTATAAGGGTTTTTCGCCTTCCTCTGGATCAACAGGGATATGTGAGGGAGCAGGCTGGTGTTGTACTTTATTTTCTGGTGAACTCGATGTAAGTGTCACTTTAAGGCACTGATGGAGAAAAGGCCGTGCTGAATAGAAAATATAAAGATAAGCTGGGCCACTAACTACATCAAAACATTTTCTTCACTTTTGGTCAGAGTGTCTCTTTAGTGGTTTCTTTATTTATAAGGTTACCAGGATCCCCCGTTATTTTGCATTGAAGGATTAAGACCACGAACAAACCATTTATTTTGAGCGCTGTTAAAACAGCGCAGGAGGTTTGGGTGCAGCAGGCGCCACCATAGGCCGTAGTAGGAATTACAGCTATTGCTGCGCTCAGTGAGTAATTTGTGTGGCGTCAAAAGGCGGATTTCAAATTACCTTTAAAACATTGTAATTCAGCCGCCAGCAGTAGTTGGAAACCGAATTACATCATTTCCCACCATCCACGGCGACCTGGAGGGGGAATAGTAATTAGTGCAGCCGGGGACTTGTGCAGGAGCAGGGTGAGCCGGACATCGGCTTTATCCTGCGCCCAAATCTCCCAGCGGCTACGCCACCGGTATGCATTTATTTTGCTTTTAAATGTCATTGTAAACATTGCCTGTAATATATATATGCCTTTCTTCTTCTGTAACAGATCTGAATCGGCATCTTGTATACAGCAGATATCTTTCCTGTTTCCCTGGATCTGGAAAGTGAGCGACAGGTGAGAGATTCAGCCCATTTTCAAAATTTTAACTTTCAATGCGATTTTTACAATCGAATTCTATAGAAAATTTTCCGTTTATGAAGGCAATAGGTAAGGAATGATTCTTTGGTTGATTGTTAAGTAGGATAAAATCGATCCAAAAGATTTATTTTATGATCAAATTTGAAGAAACAATCATTCAGTAAATGTGAACAATCGATAATCGCCTTCCAATTAGTTATGATTGTTCAAGTTGCATAGAAAGATTGAAATTTAGTATCTATATATCTGTGCGCTCACTATATCCACTATTATACAGTATTCAAACAATTTCACACATATAAATATAAACTTTATTTTATCAATCACCAAGCATATTGTGTACAGTCCAAAAATGTCTCCAGTAATTTTGCGCTCTCATGTGCCAACTCCGCCCTCTTGCAGTGATATCACTCAAAAAACGAAAGAAGAAAAAAAAGAAAAAACCATAGCGTGATACGTATTAACAGATATATTCCTCATTAATAATCACCCAGTGACTTATAACCGTTTATGTATTTGTCCACCAGTGCTCAAGGTATGACAGGTCCTCACCAAATGTTGTAGCTGTCAAATAACAGACCCTGATGAGTACGGATGTACGAAACGCGTTGGGCGGAGCTAAAGGCTTGGCTATGTCGGCATGAGAGAACCTGCATTGTGATAAGCGTGCTTTTACCTCGGAAATGTGAGTACACTACTTTTAAAGTTTTAAATAAACTATACATTTTACATTATAAGAAGCTCTTTTAGTTACTAGGCATGCAGCGTGATATGTAAGGCTGCAAGCGCTGCTGCTGGGAATAGTGATCCATCCTGCCGAGGCTGAGCTGTCTGAGTATTTGCCTGGGGAAACCATAAGCGCTATTGCTGTCTTATAACGTGGGCAGCAGAGGATCAGGTGAGAGGCCACGTGTGATGGTGGAGTTGCTTCATGCATACAAATAGGTGCCTTTTGCTGTCTGTTGCTTGGCAGCTGTAACATATAGTGAGGACCTGTGAAACCTGGTTTTGGGTGCATGTATAAGGCAGGGTTGCCAACCCAATTTCTTATTTTTGCTGGACAAAAAAATCTGGACACCCCAAGTTTTGGACGGACAGGGGCGGAGTCAGGGGGCGGAGTCAGTAGCTGGCTTCTGCTTGTAGTGGAAACAGGCCCTAACCAAGAATTGACCTTCATTCCAATCAGTAGCTGATATGATATACCCTCTTTCCCATGAGAAATGTTTTCCCAAACGGATTATCGGGGACACTGTATGGCTGATATTGTTTTGCATCTCCTTCCACTGCACTGACATCACCTGCCAGCAGTAAAAATGTCACCATGTGATAAATGTCAGAATGTAAATCAGGGAGAGGAAAGATTTTACAATGAGCCAACACTGACTAAATCATTTATACACAATTGTAAACGTGAAGCACTTTGTCATTAAGTTCCTCTGGTGGGCCTGGTGGGGACTGTATGATAGGTGGTGGGTAATGTAATGTGAGTTATGGTTGTCAGGAATGATAGTGCAGGACAGGTAGACAATGTTGTCTGTATGGTAAGGGGGTTATGGCTGTTAGGGAATTATAGTGTAAGTAGATAATGTTGACTGTATGGGTGGGTTATATGAGTTCTCCCCCTCCAGTGACAGGCAGCCAGCACAGTACCTCTCCTCCAACTAAGTCTCCCCCTGTCTCCCACTGACTGGACCCCCAGACCAGTGCCACAGACACCCAGCCCCCACTGCCTCTTTCTCTCACACAGACACAGAGACTCACACTCACAGTGAGTGTGCTTGGGTGGCTGTTTGTCTCCCTCCCTGGCTCCAACTAAGTCTCCCCCTGTCCCCCAACCGATCCCACAGACTCCCAGCCCCCAGGGGTGCCCCTCTCTCCCTCACAGAGAGACTCACAGTTAGTGTGCTGGGCTGCTGGGTCGACTCAGCTCGGCTCTTTTTCTCCTTGGCCTGGTCTGGTCGCTCCTGGCAGCCTGGCAGGTGGCGGCTGCTGGGCTGTGGGTGGGGCGGGCTCCAATCAGTCTGCTGTAGACTGCTTGGTCGGCTGTTTGTCTGCCTCCCTGCCCTGGCTCCAACTAACTCACTCTCCGCCTGGTCCCCCAACCAGTCCCACAGACTCCCAGCCCCCACTCCCAGGGGTGCCTCTCTCTCCCTCGCAGAGACTCACAGTTAGTGTGCTGGCTGCTGGGTCGACTCGACTTGGCTGTTTTTCTCCTTGGCCTGGTCTGGTCGCTCCTGGCAGCCTGGCAGGTTGCGCCTGCTGGACTGTGGGTGGGGCGGGCTCCAATCAGTCTGCTGTAGACTGACTGACTGAGACTCACTCTGCCAAGGCTCAGAGTCAGGCTGCTGATCTGCTCCTGTGCTCTGTCGGCTGCTGCTGGTCTGCTCCTGCCCTGCTCGGCTCTGCTGCGTGGCTCGGCGGCTGTGTTTGCGTGCCTGAGTGCTGTCTGTGCTGCGACCTCAGCTCCGACCTGGCTGTCGTCCGTGTGACGCACTCCTCTCCTCGCCGTCCTCCTCCTCGTGACACTCGTCTCGCTGCTGTGCTCAGAGTGGGCTGGGCCGGCTCCCTCCCTGCATCTGTTATTGGGCACCGAGTGACACCGGCGCCAAAAAGAGGTTAGCTGATTGGAGGGGACACCCGGGGAGGAGAGGGCGGCTGAGGGGAGACTGAGGGAAGGGGGAAAAACAGCGCGCGTAGCGCAAGGCGCATGCGCAGAATAGATTGGAATAATTTATGCACTTTTGGACGGACAGGAAATACGGGCAGTACGGACAGTTCTATTTTAAGAGCTTCTGTACGGACAGTCCGTCTTTTGACGGACGCTTGGCAACCCTGGTATAAGGAGGTGACAGTTAACACTGTGCTTATGTGGAAACTGGAGTCTTTGATATGACTTTGGTGCTGTCTGTTATTTGACAGCTACAACATTTGGTGAGGACCTGTCATACCTTGAGCACAGGTGGACAAATACATAAACGGTTATAAGACACTGGGTGAATGTTAATAAGATATATATGTGTTACAGTGGCGGACATACGGCCGTGCAGGCCGTGCCGCCGCACGAGGGCCCCTGAAGTTCCGCTGCTTCAGGGGCCCATTAAGTATTGCAGGTTTTTTTTTTTATTTTGCTTTTAATTTTTTTAACCTGGGGGGCCCAGACTCCTGTCCTCCCCCCTCACCTCGGGCCCCTCCCCCCTCACCTCGGGCGCCCCCCCCCCCCTCATGCGGCGGGAGAGCGGAAAATACAGGAAGTCTCCGGCCGGGGCTGCAGCAGACGCTAGAGGCAGCTGCCGCTTGGTCTCCGATATGTCTCCAACTTGGAGACATATCGGAGACCAAGCGGCAGCTGCCTCTAGCGTCTGCTGCAGCCCCGGCCGGAGACTTCCTGTATTTTCTGCTCTCCCGCCGGCCGCCGCGCATACCGGGAGGGGGGCCCCGAGGTGAGTGAGGGAGGATAGGAGTCGGGCCCCCCACCCGGATAGCTACCCACCCGGCTACCTTACCCACCCACCCGGCTACCTACCCGGCTACCTAACCACCCTGCCGGCTACCTACCCCCCCACCCGGCTACCTACCCACCCGGCTACCTACCCACCCACCCGGCTACCTACCCACCCGGATACCTACACACCCACCCGGCTACCTAACCACCCACCCGGCTACCTAACCACCCACCCGGCTACCTACCTACCCACCCGGCTACCTAACCACCCACCCGGCTACCTAACCACCCACCCGGCTACCTACCCACCCGGCTACCTAGCTACCCACCCGGCTACCTAACCACCCTGCCGGCTACCTACCTACCCGGCTACCTACCCACCCACCCGGCTACCTACCCACCCGGATACCTACACACCCACCCGGCTACCTACCCGGCTACCTACCCACCCACCCGGCTACCTAGCCACCCGGATACCTAACCACCCACCCGGCTACCTAACCACCCACCCGGCTACCTACCCGGCTACCTAACCACCCACCCGCCTACCTACCAGGCTACCTAACCACCCACCCGGCTACCTTCCCGGCTACCTAACCACCTACCCGGCTACCTACACACCCACCCGGCTACCTACCCACCCACCAGGCTACCTACCTACCTACCCACCCGGCTACCTACTAACCCACCAGGCTACCTACCTAAAGACCCACCAGGCTACCTACCCACCCACCCAGCTACCTAACCACCCACCTACCCACCCACCAGGCTACCTACCCACCCGCCTACCCAGCCACCCACCAGGCTACCCACCCACCCGGCTACCCAGCCACCCACCAGGCTACTTACCCACCCGGCTAAGGGCTACCTACCTACCCACCCGGCTGCCTACCTACCTACCCACCAGGCTATCTATCCACCCAACCACCCATGGGAGCTGCGCGCCGGATGGAGGCTGGGACAGGAGGTCTGCTGCTGCAGGTGAGTAAATGGTTTTTTTATTATTTATTTTAGCAGGTGTATGTTCTGGGCAGGTCTGCCACATGATTGCATGTATGTTCTGGGCAGGTCTGCCACATGATTGCATGTATGTTCTGGGCAAATTTGCTACATGATTGCATGTGTTTTCTGGGCAAATCTGCCGACATGATTGCACGTATTTTCTGGGCAAATCTGCTGACATGATTGCACGTATTTTCTGGGCATATCTGCCGACATGATTGCACATATTTTTTGGGCATATCTACTGACATGATTGCACGTATTTTCTGGGCATATCTGCCTACATGATTGCACGTATTTCCTGGGCATATCTGCCGACATCATTGCACGTATTTACTGGGCATATCTGCCGACATCATTGCACGTATTTTCTGGGCATATCTGCCGACATCATTGCACGTATTTTCTGAGCATATCTGCCGACATCATTGCATGTATTTTCTGGGCATATCTGCCGACATCATTGCACGTATTTTCTGGGCATATCTGCCGACATCATTGCACGTTTTTTCTGGGCATATCTGCCGAAATGATTGCACGTATTTTCTGGGCAAATCTGCCGACATGATTGAATGTATTTTCTGGGCAAATCTGCTCACATTATGTGTATTTTCTTGAGAAAACCTGCACAATTATGTGAATTTTCTGGGGAAAGGGTCACCAAAACTTGGGCCCACTGTCTTTGCGTTGCACTTTTCAAGGGAACCTGAGGTGAGAATAATATTGAGGTTGCCATATTTCTCTCCTTTTAAGCAATACCAGTTGCCTGGTTGCCGTTCTGGTCCTCTGCCTCTTATTCTTTCAACCATAGACACTGAACAAGCATGCAGAAGGTCAGGGGTTTCTGACAATATTGTCAGAACTGAGACGATTAAGCTGCATGCATGTTTCTGGTGTAATTCAGTTTATTACTGCAGCCAAATAGATCAGCAGGGCCGCCAGGCAACTAGTATTGTTTAAAAGGAAATAAATATGGCAGCCTTCATATCACTCTCACCCCGGGATCACTTTAAATTACAGTTAGCTCCGCCCTTATCCGGTCATTGCCACGCCCATTTTTTTGCCGCGGCGCTACGCGCCACAGGTTCTATCCACACCCAATTTTTGCCCAGGTTATCGCCACGCCCAATTTTTTGCCGCGGCGCGCTCAGGGGGCCCACAATTGATATTTTGCACAGGGGCCCACTGCTGCCTGTGTCCGCCACTGATGTGTTAATACAGTATCACGCTATGGTTTTTTCTTTTTTTCTTCTTCCTTTTTTAAATGATATCACTGCAAGAGGACAGAGTTGGCACATGAGAGCGCAATATTACAGGAGACATGTTTGCATTGGAAGATTGCATTTACTGGAAAATTGTACTCACAATGGGCAGCTTATTAGAAAAAAAATTGATCTGAAAAATGGATTTTATGATCGAATTTGAAAAAAAGAATCGGTCAGTAAATATGAAGACTCGATAATTACCTTCAGATTAGTTGCGATCATTAAAATCGCATAGAAAGATCGCATTTGGTGAAAAAATATACCGTTAATTGCCACCTTACTGAGAGGCTTTTCAGTTTAATGATCAGATGGGCAGAGCGGTTGGAGCTGCCCTGTGCTCCTCCCAGATGGCAGTTTATGCTGGAGGACAGCTGATCATTTGTAAACAGTCAGATATGTCACATAACAAAACTGTTTATTAATTACTAATAATGACTGCCACACTAGCGAGTAAGCTATTACATTTTGATTCTTTAATATAAATATCACTCTACATGTTTTTTTTCATGAACCTTCTAGAAGGTGGCCAAGCCTGGCCTGCCTCCAGCAGGTGATGATGTCACAATACGATACAGGAAAGCTGATGATGTCATAATGCTGCTGTTGCTATATAAGCCACTCAGACAGGCTCCACCCTCATTCCCTGGTTTTCACTCGAGTAGTGAAGGCGATTTCTTGTGTGTCTGAAGCTTGCTTCTTATACATATCTTATTTAGTTCCTCTAGTAACAATCAAGCAGGAACTAAACCCTCTACCAGAAATGGTAGAGGTGTTCGACCCTCCCTCTCCCATCCGGGAGCGGGGGTTTTCTAAAAACTCTTTTCTTCCTCTGCCCACCATAGAGGAAGAAACAGATCTTCCACCGCCCAGCGAGGTGGAAGCTATTCCCTCCCAAGACAACCAGGACCAAAAGGCTATTCTTCCTCCAGTTATCGAGGAAGAACACCTCTCTGAGATTCAGGGAGAGCCTTTACCTGAGAGTCAGGAGGAAGAAGACCCTCTGCCGATCATCGAAGAGGGTCTTATTGAGGAGAGTCGGGAACCAGAGCCCGAGCCTGGGCCCAGTGAACAGCCCCAAGCCATTGCAGAGTTCAGCAATGGCATTGGCAATGGAAGCCTACCCAAACCACCGGGCAGATTCCGGCGCTTCCTGGGCCGTATCAGGACAGCTCTGGCAAGACTGTGCTCTTGCACTTCCCGTCGTGCTTCAGTGGCAGATCTCAATGGTAAGTATTATGGAAAATCATGTAGATAAGTGTTTACGTAGAGAAGTGTTTTCTTTATTCACTGACATATCTGTACATAAGGTCACACTGTATCCTTCACACACACTATGTTTCCCATTCTGTAACAAAGCATTAACAGGTGTCCAATTCACTAGTGGTAATGGCATGACATACATTCATGAAGTAACAGCTCGTCCTTAGTGGTAGCCAGAAATTACGCCTTTGCGTAATATTACGCATCGTAATTCGCAATTACGCATCCCAATGCGTAATTTGTGGATTATGCATAAAACAAATTAGAATGTAAACGTAATTGCTAACTGTAACTATGCATGTACGTGTAATTTATGCAAAATTTTGTTTGTGTAGATTCGCTAGACAAAATTACGTATATATGCGTAATTTACGTGAATGTCGCATCATTTCATTTGTGTAATCTTGCAAACAAGAAAATCCAACACCACCTACCCAGTACACTGATGGACGTAAAAGTTTTTATGCATTTGGACATAGTTTTTTAAATTAAATATTTAAATAATAGCCCCACATGCCCAGTACACTGACTGATGGACGCAATGTTTTGTACGTAAACAAACGCATTTTTCACAATGAATATTTAAATAATAGGCGCATAAATAATAAATAATTTAAATAACATGCAAATATTTGTATGCACTGAACGCGACATTATGTGTAATTGCCTAATTACAGGCATAATTACGATTCACAAATGTATTATGCTGTACATAATGAAATTGCAATTACGTGAAATTTCCGATTAGTTATGATTGTTCAAATTGCATTTATTGAAAAATTGTACCTTTAATGGGCAGCTTATTAGGAAAAATTGATCTGAAAGTTGGATTTTATGGTCGAATTTGAAAAAAAGAATCGGTCAGTAAATATGAAGACTCAATAATTACCTTCAGATTAGTTTCGATCATTAAAATCGCATAGAAAGATCGCATTTAGTGAAAAAATATACCGTTAATTGCCACCTTACTCAGAGGCTTTTCAGTTTAATGATCAGATGGGCAGAGCGGTTGGAGCTGCCCTGTGCTCCTCCCAGATGGCAGTTTATGCTGGAGGACAGCTGATCAGATATGTCACATAACACAACTGTTTATTAATTACTAATAATGACTGCCACACTAACCAGTAAGCTATTACATTTTGATTCTTTAATATAAATATCACTCTACATATTTTTTTTTTTCATGAACCTTCTAGAAGGTGGCCAAGCCTGGCCTGCCTCCAGCAGGTGATGTCACAATACGATACAGGAAAGCTGATGATGTCATAATGCTGCTGTTGCCATACCTCCCAACTTTTTGAGATGAGAAAGCGGGACACTTAAGACACACCCCTGACACACCCCTGACACACCCCCTGACACACCCCTAGTCAATCATACAAATATATATATATATATATATATCCAGGGCCGGTGCTACCATAGAGGCAGAGGAGGCAGCTGCCCCAGGGCCCCAGAGCTTGTAGGGGCCCCCAGTGGCTACAAGAGGAAAAAAAAAATTTCAAATCAGACTTATAGTTTTTGAGAAAATCGATTTTAAAGTTTCAAAGGAAAAAACCTGCCGATTTTAATGGTTGATAGCAAATCCACCTTAAATGCTAGAAACGCTAAATTTGCAGGATATGTTAAGGAGATCATTGGGAATAAGAGGAAAAAACAATTTTTCAAAAAGACCTTATAGTTTTTGAGAAAATCGATTTTAAAGTTTCGAAGGAAAAAAGTATATTTTTAAATGCGGTAAATGTCACTTTTGGTAGCAAATCTAACGGTAGTGTAATTTTACATGCATCAAACGAAAGCGCAATAAATTTCCTGACGAGGTTTCCAGGGGGTCCATACGCAGCCGCAGCGCTTTGGCTAGGGATCGCTATACAGCCGCAATATGGCTGTATGAAGATCCCTGGCATTTTTTTCTATTTTCCCCAAAAAAAAATTATGTTCAGAGTGTGGGAATTTTTTGTTTTGTTTTAATTATGTGGGGTCCCCCCTCCTGAAACTTTTTAACCCCTTGTCCCCCATGCAGGCTGCGATAGCCAGAATGTGGAGCTCCGACCGATTGGGACTTCACACCCTGACAATACCAGCTGCAAAAAAGGTCCCCTAATGCCGATTTTTGTTCCAGGGTATATGTTGGGGGGGGGGGGGGGGGCAGGTTTATTTTGCCCTGGGGCCCCCTTGTTGCCTAAACTGGCCCTGTATATATATATATATATATATATATATATATATATATATATATATATAAATCTGCAATTGTCATTTATTAAAAAAATGGTGGGGAGAAGGGTGAGGGTGCCCATGGGTGTGGAGGTGAAAAAAGGATCGAGGCGCCAGCCGGCGGCTGTGGTGTGTGGGATGCGGGTCTGGGATAAGATTGTCCCTCCCTCCGAATGTGCCCCCCAGTGTCCCCCTGTATGGAGAGATTAAGAGCACAGCGGAGCGGGCAGGCTTAACATTCTTCCTCAGGTACCGGGCATCTTGCTTCAATCTACTTACTGTGCCCTTACAGGAAGCAGGAAGCGGAGAAGACCAGATGCCCGGTAGGCGAGGAAGAATGGTAAGACTGCCCGCTCCGCTGCGCTCTTAATCTCTCCATACAGGGGGACACTGGGGGGCACATTCGGAGGGAGGGAGGGACAATCTTATCCCAGACCCGCATCCCACACACCACAGCCGCCGGCTGGCGCCGCGATCCTTTTTTCACCTCCGCTGCCTGCCGAGACACAAAGGGGGGAATCCTGGGACAGCGGGACCCCTCCCCCAACCCGTGACCGTCCCGACGAATCCGGGATGGTTGGGGCCCCTGCTGTTGCTGTATAAGCCACTCAGACAGGCTCCACCCTCATTCCCTGGTTTTCACTCAATGCACTGAACGCAACATTATGTGTAAATGCCTAATTACAGGCATAACTACGATTCACAAAAATAATATGCTGTACTGTGCGTAATTGTGAAAAATTACGTGAAATTTTGCGTAATCATAATTGACCCATTATCAGTACTACTACTCGACCTACCTCCAATGTTTCTACATCTATTTTCTCTGCTGTTGGCATTTGACCCTAAATTTTGCCATAGATGAAAAATTGAACGTGTCGTGTGTATTTGTGTGTGTGCGTGTGTGCGTGCGTGCATGTCTGCGTGCGCATGTGAGTGTGACACCATCACTCGAAAACACCTTGACCTATTTCAACAAAACTTGGCATATTGATCCCATACTATCTGGGAGGATATATTCTGGGGGTCTCACATACCACCTCCCTCCCCCCCCCCCCCCCCCCCGCTTCCCTGCACACCTGGTCGGAACCACAAACAGCCAATCATATTTCACTCATTCATGTCAATGGAAAAAATGTAAAAAGGTTGCCATTCTTAGCTTAACCACTTAACGACCACGGTCAGCCGATCGGCGGACCTAGGTGTTAAGTGGTTTTACATGGAAAAGGCCGCTCGTTCGAGCGGCCTTTCCATGTCAGTTCACGGAGGGTGTCTCCGTTAACTGCCTGCGAGCCTCCGGTCGCGGCTCGCAGGCGAAATGTAAACACGCAGGGAAGAAATCCCCGCTGTTTACATTGTAAAGGAGATCGGCGATCGGACATCAGCCCCTGATTGGCCGGGGATCGCCGCATTCTGATAGGCTGACGCCTATTAGAGGCAGCGCAGGATGGATCTCCGACCTGCGCCGCCCATAGCCTGCGGGAGAGGGAGTGAAGGACGGGGAGGCTGGGAATCACTGCGGAGGGGGGCTTTAAAGCGCAGATCTGCGCCAAATCCCCTGGTCCTTAAGTGGTTAATAAAGCCAGAGTCCCCAAACTTGGCACAGTTGGCCACTTGGTGACCGAGGTTACAGATTCAGGGAAAGTGGGTGGAGCATAAAGCAGGCAATTGAATTTCAGCCATTCATTTTAATTGGTAAAATGTAAACTGCAGCCATTCTTACACTGTTAATGGTAGGGTTCTCAAACTTGGCACAGTTGGTCACTGGGTGACTGGGATAAATATTCCTGAAAGTGGGTCGAGCCTACAACAGCCAGTTAAAATTCACCTATTGATTTTCAAGGAGAATATTTAAATTGCTGCTATTCTTGCACTGCTAATGGCAGACACCTCAAACTTGATACAGTCGTCATTGGGTGACTGGGGCTCAAATTCAGAAAAGGGGGCAGAGCCACAAACGGCCAATAAGATTTTTTTCATTTCAAAGGGAAATTTTAAATTATAGATGCCAAGGACCCCAAAGTTCATAAACTTGGTCACTGAGTGACTGTGTGTCAAGCTTAGAAAAAGTGGGCGCAGCCAAGCACCACCACATTTTTTTACATGGGAAAATGTAAACTGCAGCCATTTTTACACTATTAATGGCAGGGTTCTTAAACTTAGCACACTTAGTCACTGGGTGAGAGGGATTAATATTCAGGAAAGTGGGTGGAGCCTACAACAGCCAATCAAAATTCAGCTGTTGATTTTCAAGTGAAATATTTAGATTGCTGCCGGTCTTACACTGTTAATGGTGGAGGCCTCAAACCTGGTACAGTCGGTCATTGAGTGACTGGGGTTCAAATTCACAAAAGAAGCAGAGCCACAAACAGCCAATCAGATTTGTTTCATATCAATGGACAACACCGATTCATCAGCTAGTGTTAATTACAGGAGACATAAGTCTTCAATGTTAATCAATCGCATAATTATTTTAAAAATCTATTTTGCAGTTCGTGAAATTCTGAGGATACGGCTCTGTTATTTATTTCTAGCGGGAGTGGTCTTAAAAATAGTATGATTATAAGGTGTGACCACTTTTCTTAACAGCCCCCATCCTATGTGCCCCATCACATGCTGTCAATTATAGTGTGTCCCCTTTGCCACCTTGTACTGCCACATCATAATGCCTTTCATTATAGTGGTCAGACATTGTATGTGGTCAGCCCACTGTAGTGGAGTTACACTGACCAGGCAACAAGCTCTGGTGATAGGCTGATCACTACAGAGGGTCCCTACATCTCCCCCTACAGGTCATAGACTAATCTTGCAGTTGGGCAATGGGCCCAATTAAATAGAACAGCAGAGATATAAAGCAAGACATGCATTTGCATATATACCAAGCCTAGTAGCAGATAAGTCTTGACAGGCCCTTGTAGTTTCATATATACACTTATAATGAACATGGAGATATTAAATCTGTTGTTTCTTTTTCTCTGCAGAACCAACCGAGATCCCAGCCACAAATGAGATTCCGTCCACCAGCGCCAAACGTACAGCTCCATTGACTTTAGAGAGCTTTACATGCCATGACATCCTTGGATGTGGCAGTTTTGGTAAGGTAGGTGATCAGACTGATGTCTCCCTTGTTTTACCTATACATATTGCAAAAACAATCTCTCCACAAGTAATTCTGTACTAACACATTGTCTCCTGCAGGTGGTGCTGGCTTCTCATCGTGCCACTAAAAAACAGATGGCACTGAAAATGGTGCAGAAGAGAAGGATGCTGAATTCGTCTTCGAGCCCCTTCATGGAGAGAAAATCCCTCCAGATTGCTGCGAGCAGCCCCTTCTGCAGCCAGATATTTGCTACATTCCAGACAAAGGTAAGTGTCTCCTTCCCCTCTACTTACATTGTGGGGAATTTCTCACCTATCATTCATCTACAAACAAGACTAGAAGTACCACCAAAATCCTTCCAAGTGGTGTAGATAAGAGAGACAAAACAAGGGTGGGGGCGGCTGTATAGTGCTTTACTCAACACTAACCAATCACCAATAAGTCACCAGTATTGGTGCAGAAATGAAAAATAAGACTGTCCCCTCTTGGACTTTGTAGCTTCTCTTTGCCCCTCGCTCTCTATAAAGATAGGTATCACTAGGAATACTATCTAGCACATACATACCAAACTCCGGCCCACAAGTGGTTTCCCCACTTTGCATTATGTTTGGCCCACTCTAGACCGCCAAGGATGTCATATTGGAGGCGAAGCCATGTGGGGGAGGGAGCAGGAAATCACTAGTCTCCAGGGAACTTTATTGGGAAGGAGGAGGGTCCCTGGTCACCAGGGAAGGGGGGGGGGGGCTACTAGACACCAGGGAACTGTATAGGGGAGAGAGGGGCACTAGACACCAGGGAACAATGATACGCCAGGAAAATGTATAGGGGAGGAAGACCATTAAATACCACGGAACTATATAGGGGAGGGAGGAGGCATTAAACACCAGGGAACTGTATAAGGGAAGGAGGGGGGCACTAGACACCAGGTAACTGCATAGGGGAGGGAGGACAACTAAGCAACAGGTGTATCTATAGGGGAAGGAGGTTCATTAAACAACAGGGAACTATATAGAGGAGGAAGGAGGCATTAGACACCAGGGAACTGTACAGAAGAGGTAGAGGGACCACTATACACCAGGGAACTGTATAGGGGAGGGGGCTACTAAACACCAGGGAACTGTATAGGGGAGGGAGGGGACACTAGACACCATGGAACTGTATAGAGGAGGGAGGAAGCACTAGACACCAGGGAAATGTATAGGGGAGGGAGGACCATTAAACACCAGGGAACTGTATAGGGGTAGAAGGAGGCATTAGACACCAGGGAACTGTACAGGGGAGGTTGGAGGCACTCGACACCAAGTAACTGCATAAGGTAGGGTGGAAGGACTAAGCAACAAGAAACTCTATAGTGGAGGGAGGACCATTAAACACGAGGGAACTGTATAGGGGAGGAAGGAGGCATTCAGGGGGAAGGAGGCATTAGACACCAGGGGACTGTATAGGGAGGAAGTAGGAATTAGACACCAGGGAACTGTACAGAGGAGGTAGGGGGACCACTAGACACCAGGGAACTGTGTAGGTGAAAGAAGGCCATTAGACACCAGGGGACTGTATAGGAAGGAATCAGGAATTAGACACCGGGGAACTGTACAGAGGAGGTAGGGGGGCCACTAGACACCAGGGAACTGTGTAGGTGAAGGAAGGCCATTAGACACCAGGGAACTGTATAGGGGAGGTTAGGGGGATCACTAGACACCACTGGGAACTGTATGAGTGTGGGCATTAGACACCAGGCAACTTTATAAGAGAGGGAGGTGGCCGCTAGACATTGTGGTTGGCCCGTGACTTGGTCCCAGTGTTCAGTTTTGGCCCACTTTGTGTTTGAGGTTGACACCCCTGATCTAGCCTGAGTACTGGGGTACAGAGCACCAGTACCCCACTGAGGAAGAGGATAAAGCCAGAAAATACTGTATGTTAATAAAGTTACCTAACTAACACACAATCTGGTGTCCATCTAGGAGGTGAGGGCTTCCCCCATGATTTTTTTTTTTGAGGATTTTATTGCCTCTGCTAGCACTTGCCCTCTGCCTTAACCAAACCTTATTACAGGTGGGTGTGGCTGGGGGTGGTGCTTATACTGTTTGGTGGCACGACTTGATGTCACCTCTCCTGTTACTGTAACGTTTTTCTTTCTGTCTCCACAGGATTTCCTATGCTTTGTTATGGAATACGTGAGTGGCGGATGCCTCACGTACTTGATCCAGAGTTCCGCACTCCTTGAGGATATTGCTGGGCCCAGGTAAGACCATTAGGGCCAGAGCCCACTAACGCAGCTGAACGTAGTTGGGTCCGCTTTTCAGAAACACATCAATGTTACAGATGCTGAAAAGCGGACACAACTGTGTTCAACTGCGTTAGTGGGCTCAGGCCCTTGAAAAACTCCTGTGTTGGGGGAGGGGTGGGGAAAACGATTTTACACTAAATATTAAACTTACTTTTCATGGTACACGACCACCACACTATCACTGCCCCTTACTGACAATATTGTCAATAGTGTCACCTCAGTGAGATAAAATATATTACATTTACAATTAGTTACATAGTGTTGAGGTGCAATGACCTTTCAAAGAGTTGTCTTAGGCAGGGAACACACTTGACTGTTTTCGTGCGCGTTTTCTGCACAGAAAAACTGAGAACTCATGTTAATGAATGGGCTAGTTCACACTTAATATGTTGTTCGCACAGAAAAAAACTGACATTCTGCATGATGACTCTGCACATTTTGTCAGTTTTCTCTATCAATTACATCAGCTGCTGTGAAAAAACTCACATGTTTTCCTGCATAGAAACACACTTGGGGCTCGATTCACAAAGCGGTGATAACTCAGTTATCACGCCTAAAAGACTTTAGGCGTGATAACCTTTGCACCACTGAGTTATCACCGATTTTTGCTGTAACTCGCGCGAAGTTTCCGCGCGTACGTGCGCGCGCAAAGTCCCATAGGGCTTAATGGGAGCTTCGCGCGAAGCGGGGACGTTGCGCGCGCGCGTGCACGGTTTTGCGCGCGGAAAATTCACGCGAGTTGCTTCTTATCATGCCTAAAGTGAGTTTAAGCGTGATAAGGGGCTTTTCACTGGCGTGCAAACACTTTGCACCGCTTTGTGAATCGAGCCCTTGGTGTGCAGAAAAAGTATGCAGAAAAATGTGCGCAGAAAACTGAAAGACAAGTGTGTTCCCTGCTTTAAGGTAGCCATACATCTAGCAATGTATGGAGAGATTCGACCAAGAGACAAATCTCTTTCTTATCGAATCTGATAAGAGAGAGCTGTCAGCTGCCCATACATCACAGGCCGATTCCCGATCAATTTCATGAAATTGATCCGGAATAGACCTTGTGCGCTACATCCACCACCTCGCCGCCTAACACTGTGCCTTCCTAATGAAGAATGTCTCCCCAGTGCCCAGTGTAAAGTATACATTACCTGTCCACGGCCTGCGCTTGTCCCCACTGGCTTCTGGGATCCCTCCTGCATACACGCGCCCCAGGTGGTTTCCTAGCAAGGGCGCGTGTGCGGGACATCATACAGCACGCCCTTACTAGGAAACCATGTGGCGCACGCCTGTATGGAGAGGGTAATGCACCCGGAGTAGCGGAGGGACAAACGCAGGCTGCGGACAGGTAATGTATACATGGGGCACCGGGGGGACATTCTTCATTAGGGGGACAGCGGCAGGGATTGCGTCGCATTCATCGATCATTGCGAACGTACCCACCATGCACCTGATCGAGCAAGTCGGCCCAACATCTTGCAGCATGCGTGATCGAGAATGCAACCAATTTTTGTCCTGAAATTGGTCACATTGTCGGTCGGGCATGCACTTGGCGGCACCAATTTTCGTCCAATTTGATTATAATAATCGAATCTGATGGTCGATCGGCTGCCAAGTCGCCTGATGTATGGCCATCTTAAAGTTATCAGCACATGAGACAATCATTATTTATATTTTCAGCATTGTACAATACATTTAGTATTTTATACAGTACATAATTAACTGTTACCCAAGTTACCTGGTAACACTGCCAGTGTGGCTACGTAGATACACTCTGATTATAGGTTTGTCCTCCCTGCTATCAGTTATCTTGCTGTATATCAATTCCCAGCACTGCCTGTTTATGTATTTATCACATGACTGCAGCAGCCCTAATGTTGGTCACACAGCCGGAGGGAAGCCTTAATGCTGGTCACACAGCCGGAGGGAAGCCTTAATGTTGGTTACACAACTGGAGGGAAGCCTTAATGCTGGTCACACGTCTGGAACAAGGAAGTGGTGAGTCATTCCCCGCCCGCCGCTGATCTAATAAAGTTGGGAGAGTGCCGATAGAAGGGATCCAGATGAGGAGGGGATTCCCTCTATCGGCACCCCCCACCCCACCGCTGTGCCCACTGCCGCTCCTTTCAAGCTGCCTATACTGGGGGAAACAATACTACCTATACTGGGGCAACTATGCTACCTATACTGGGGCTACTGTACTACCTATACTGGGGGCAACTATACTAGCTACCTATACTGGTGCAACTATACTACCTATATTGGGGCAACTATACTACCTATACTGGTGCAACTATACTACCTATACTGGTGCAACTATACTACCTATACTGTGGGCAGCTATACTAGCTAGCTATACTGTGGCAACTATACTAGCTACCTATACTGAGGGCAAAATTATTGGCTGCCTATACTGGGGGCAACTCTGTCTCGCTACCCTATACAGGTGGCACTTTTACCGGGATACCTACCTACCTATACTGAGGGTAAAAATTGTCGAGTGCTATGTGATCATTGTGTGTGTGTGTGTGTGTGTGTGTGTGTGTGTGTGTGTGTGTGTGTGTGTGTGTGTGTGTGTGTGTGTGTGTGTGTGTGTGTGTGTGTGTGTGTGTGTGTGTGTGTGTGTGTGTGTGTGTGTGTGTGTGTGTGTGTGTGTGTGTGTGTGTGTGTGTGTGTGTGTGTGTGTGTGTGTGTGTGTGTGTGTGTGTGTGTGTGTGTGTGTGTGTGTGTGTGTGTGTGTGTGTGTGTGTGAAGGGGGGGGGGGGAGGCGCATCATCACAAGTTTGCCTTAGGCAGCAAAAAAAGTCTAGACCAGCCCCGATTACAGATATAATATTAAAAATGCATAACAATATTAAAGAGACAATAGACACATGACATTCAGATATGTTTACTATCTACAGCCATCCTGTAAACTTCAGCTGAAATCACCATTAATGTTAATTCTTATCTCTTCTCCATCAGGTTCATAACAGCTGAGATCCTGTGTGCCCTGAACTTTCTACACAGCAAGGGTGTAGCTCACAGAGACCTTAAGCCGGACAACATTCTGCTAGACAGCGCCGGCCACGTGAAGATCGTGGATTTTGGCATGGCAGTGACAGATATGTTCGGACAAAGGATGATCAACAGATTTGGTGGCACGCCTACTTATCTGGCTCCTGAGGTAAGTAAAGGTCCTTCCTAGACCTGTTGGAAAGGGTCCCTCCATTTGTAACTGGTATTTGGGGTTTGAGTCAGGCCTGGTGGGTGGATTCATCTTCTAGCTTCACATATTGCTCATAGACACCAGTGATAAGGACTTGTCACTGCTGTCCAGAGAGATGTAAGAAAAATTGCATGTTATATATTCCCCCAGAATCCTTAAAAGAATCCTTAACTTAGTTGTAATTGTTGTCTTATCACCTCTATGTCTGGCCAGTCCATACAATGTGCTAATCTGTCTTCTCTCCATGATGTTTCCACAGATCTACAACCATGAGCCAAGCAATTGCGCGGTGGACTTCTTCGCCTTAGGCATAATAGCCTTTGAGATGATGATTGGCTACCACCCATTTAAAGCTCAAACTTCACGGGATCTTCAGTATGGTATTTGCTGCACTGAGCCCAAGTTCCCGACTGAATTTGATGAGGATGCCCAGGATGTCATAGAGCGGGTGAGTATATATCCACTTACAGCTCGGCACGGGAAACCTGTCGATGCTGTTTATGCTACAATATGGAGCAGACTAGGTTGCATTGTTATTGCTTTAGTACCATTGATAGTTTGTTTTACTGTTTCATTTTTCTTTTCTTTTAGCTTCTCTGCAAAAGAAAATCAGAGCGCCAGTTTTTGGCCAGCCGCTTGCGAGATCACATATTCTTCCGGGGCATTGACTGGAAGGAGATAGAAACTGGGAAATCCACATCCCCAGTTCTCCAATATGTTGTAAGTATATGAACAAAACTATAGATCATATTTCTAAAACACATTAACACACACTCAGGCCAGAAACCCACTAGGAGCGCTTTTCTGAGCGCTTTGTGATTGGAAAAGCTCTTACTAATGTAATGCTATGGGTGTTATCCCACTTAAGCGATGTGATTTTATAAAAATCCCCCATAGCATTGCATTAGCAAGAGCTTTTTCAAATCACCAGCGCTTAGAAAGCGCTCCTAATGGGTTTCTGGCCTTAGTCACATACAGTATTTCAGTAACCCACTAATTGATTTGATTTTTGTGTCTCTCTGCAGAGATCTCCGATGCCACCAACACAGACTATGAGGAAGAGTGACCTGATCCCCAATGACCTGAAGAAATTATCACGCAAGGAGGATCAGCAGTTCAAAGACTTTTCCTTTGTGAGCAAAACATGGAGGGAAATGACTAAGTAAAAGTCAGAAGGCAAATTGTTCGAAGCCTTCCTCTGGATCATAATAAAATGTCTCAAAAACCAACACTGGGTATTGATAAATGATATTGCTTTAATTTTGTAGTTGTAGAGTTCTACTATGTGACGTATGAGGCGATGCAAACAATATGGAAAGCTAAATGAAATCTCATGTAAAGGTTCCCTCCACCCATAACTGGAGTTTCAGGCGTTTTTGTATTCTGGTAGAAGGGGAGGTGATGTGAGGCCCAAACAAGGCCACATTATTTTTGGCATATCGTCTTCAGGGTGACGGTAATTAAATAGCAGGAAATGGTACTAGGAGGATTATAGATGCTGGCAGAGCCGGCGCTTCCATAAAGACAAGGGAGGCTATTTCTCCAGGACCCCCGACCACTGCTGGGCCCCCCCGCACTGCTCGACCTCTGACCTCCCCCTCAACTTTTAGGGCTCTTTTCCACTAGTAATCGCAAAAGAAAATCAGAAATGCAAGCAATTGCGATTTTTCATCAATTTTGTTTTGCAAAAGCAATTTTGCATTTGATGTTAGTTAAATGTCAAATCGCTTATTAAAAAAACCTCTAAAAAGTGATTGTGATTTAGCGGAAATCGAATTGCGATAGTGGGAAATACTTTTTGCGATTCCTATGTTGAATTCACTAACCTAGCGATTTAAAAAAGTCGCTAGCGTTTTGAGATTTTAAGCAAATCGCCTGCAGTGGAAAAGGGCCCTTATGCTTTCCCAGGGCCCCTGTCACGATAGCAGCATTGTATCTGCTGACTATTCCGCCAAGCAACCAGTGATGCTGTGAACCAGAAGTCCAGCCCGGCCTTCCTATTGGAGCATGGCATTTGATAGGCTGGCCTGATCTTCTAAGCACCAAGGCAGAGCCATGCACCAGAGGCCGTGCTGATGTCACTGCAGGGGGAGCAGCGGACCAGACACTGGGACAGGTGAGATTATTATTATTATTGATTAAGAAAGTGCCAACATATTCTGTGGCGCTGTACAAAGAAACAAACATGGGGTACATAATAATACAGACAATGGTATACACCAACATATAAAATACAGAATTGGTAAGTTGGTAACACAATACAGAATGGATACAAAATACAGAGTTGATAATTACTGTGATAAAGTAACATGATGAATAAAATGTATAATGAGTTCCAAGACAAAAAGGTGAGAGAGCCCTGCCCTTGTGAGCTTACACTCTAAAGCAAGGGTCCCCAAACGTTTTTGGTAGAGGGCCGGGTCAACATACTTCAGACTGCTGGAGGGCCGGAGAATACAGAACATAATATGATGTAGAAGTCTTTGCGAGCCAGACAGTGAAGCATACCCAGGTGACAACTTGCAGTCCAATTGGACAGCAGTGTCACCTGATGTGGAATTTGATTGGAAACCAGCAAATTACTGCTTTCTGGCTCCATTCTATATGCGGACCACCAATATTTAAATATGTAGCTGACCGCATCTATAATACATTTTGTGTGTGGGGGCGGTAAAAAAGCCTCAGGGGCCACATTCGGCCCGCGAGCCTTAGTTTGAGGACCACTGCTCTAAAGGGACTCCAAGCTGGTATCGTGCAGGGGTCTCGGTAAACTCATGGATTATCTGTATAGTAATAGCAGTCTGTGTACAACACAACTAGGGGCGCTTATACTTTACTCAATATTACAGGCCAATTGACCTTCTGATTTGATAATTTTAAAGATTCGGAAGAGAATTGGTGCCTGATGGATGCCAGATTGATCTTTTGACTGATTACCAGCTGAAGTCGGTCAAAAGGAAAATCTAGAAAATCTCAGTCAGGCTTGGTAGGGTGCGTGATGGTAATGGCAATCGATATCAGGATGACCGATGGAGTCTCGCCGGTGTCGCCCCAAGTGTATATGACCCCCTCCCCAAGCTCATGAGCAGTGTTGAAAGCTCACTTGTCAAGCCTTGTAAAAAGGATCCTCAGCGCTTGGTATCAAACTGGGTCTCTGCAGTCAGCAATAGTGCTCTCAAAACAAATATGGTGATCGCCACCCAGACAATAAGAAATCAATGGTCACCAAATTGCATAAAAAGTAACCAATTTATTTGGGCACCGTTGTCATTTTATTGATTCCAAAACCTTTAGAACTAATTATTGGAACTCAAATTGGCTTGATAAGCTCAGTGACCCCCGACCTACATACACAGGTGATTCCAATTATGAGAAAGAATATTTAAGGGGGTCAACTGTAAGTTTCCCTCTTTTTAACAAGGTTGCCCACACTTTTGCATCCAACTGTATATCGCTTTTTAAAGGGCTAGCACAATTATAACCCTATGACCGTGATCTCACTGCGCAATTTCTGCCGATCGTGGGTGCTCCGCAATTAACAGCAATCACAAAACGTGTTACCTGCAGCATTTTGCCGTGATTCTCGAGTGATCGTGGTACAGTCCTTAACCACTTGCCGACCGCACGCTTATACCGTGCGTCGGCAAAGTGGCAGCTGCAGGACCAGCGACGCAGTACTGCGTCGCCAGCTGCAGGCTGATTAATCAGGAAGCAGCCGCTCGCGCGAGCGGCTGCTTCCTGTCAATTCACGGCGGGGGGCTCCGTGAATAGCCTGCGGGCCGCCGATGGCGGCTCGCAGGCTAAATGTAAACACAAGCGGAAATAATCCGCTTTGTTTACATTGTACGGCGCTGCTGCGCAGCAGCGCCGTAAGGCAGATCGGCGATCCCCCCGGCCAATCAGCGGCCGGGGATCGCCGCCATGTGACAGGGGTAACGCTGGTCCTTAAAGGGATACTGTAGGGGGGTCGGGGGAAAATGAGCTGAACTTACCCAGGGCTTCTAATGGTCCCCCGCAGACATCCTGTGTTGGCGCAGCCACTCCCCAATGCTCCGGCCCCGCCTCCGGTTCACTTCTGGAATTTCTGACTTTAAAGTCAGAAAACCACTGCGCCTGCGTTGCCGTGTCCTCGCTCCCGCTGATGTCACCAGGAGTGTACTGCGCAGACACAGACCATACTGGGCCTGCGCTGTGCGCTCTTGATGACATCAGCGGGATCAAGGACACGGCAACGCAGGCGCAGTGGTTTTCGGACTTTAAAGTCAGAAATTCCAGAAGTGAACTGGAGGCGGGGCCGGAGCATCGGTGAGCGGCTGCGCGGGCACAGGATGTCTCCGGAGGACCATTAGAAGCCCCGGGTAAGTTCAGCTCATTTTCCCCCGACCCCCCTACAGTATCCCTTTAAGGGGGTGTAAAGGGTGGGTCCTCAAGTGGTTAAACAAGCGCTAGATTGCGATCATCGGAGTGTACAGTGATTTTACTGCGCTAATCGCGGTAAAATCACACGCACAAAGCGGTGCTACCGTTTTGCCGATTGCAAGTGTGAATTGGCCATTAAACAACTGCATGGTAATAGACCAATGCCCAGTCTCCAGTTTCCCAGTCTCCACAAAAAGCAAAATAAAATCACAAGAGGTTAGTACACTACTCTCATAATGTAAATCACTTGTGCGGAGGCCACATCTGGGATAGAGTTTTGGGCACCACACTGTATGAAGGATATTGACATTCTAGAAAGGGAACCAATCGGACAACTAAATTCAATCAGAGTAATGGGAGGTCTCTTGGAAAGTTAGACAAACTGGGCTTACTTAGGCTGTAAAAGAGACGACTTATGAATGACTTAATAAACATGTATAAATACATCCAGGGGCAATATAAAGAGCTGTATTAAAAAGTGCTATACATATTATTATTCCCATGGCCGGATTTTTGGTAAGGCCGCAGAGGCTCTGGCCTTGGGCGGCTGCAGGCCAAGGGGGAACCTGGACATGAAAGTGGGGTTGCTACATATGAAAGAGGAAGCTGAAAATGGGAAGCAACACATGAAAAGGGAAACTGATGCCCAAGGGAGCGGTTCATGACAGAGAGGGGTTACAGTACATGGATGATACGCATGGAACAGGGGGCTGCACATGGAATGGGAGGGACGGTGCTGCACATGGAAAACGAGCCGCAACAAACTTGACCAAGGGACACAAAAATTCTAAATCCGGCCTTGCTCTGGACATTACTACCGTGACAGACGTTTCAGCCGAAAAACTGAAGCACAGGAAAGTGTAAAGGCTAAAAAGCTATTTATACAAGGCTCAAAGTCAGTGAGGGCAGGAAGCAGGCACACACACTCCTATTACTGGGGAGGTAAATCTGTTGGCACAGACATGGCATGAAGCAACCATTAGTGTCTCTATAGTATATCCTTTCAGCTGCTGGTCATGGGTGACGTGTGATCACCTGACTAAAGGGGTGGGGGGGGGGGACTAGGATGTTTTGGAGGGGGGGGGGGACCCAACCTAGATGCTCTTTCACAGCAATAATATTTCTCTCCCAAAATTATTTTAAAGTCCAATTATGGGAAAAAAATTAGGCGTAAATGTACATCACACGTTCCACAGTTATAAAACATTTACAAACAAATTATTTGTCCCTTCCCGACCAAATAGATACCCCGTATGCCACATTTTACTTCTAGCTGCGCATGTGGTGGACCGTAATCCCCAGTCTGCGCGTCTGTGGCAACTGTTCAGGGGGCATAGAGCTGTACAGATGCAGCACTAGGCAATGGCAGAGCGTTACATCTGTAGAGCATTGGGGCCTGAGACTTTTGCCCTAGCGATTGCATCCGATCGCTATTGGCGGCAGTCATTAAAAGTTTCTAAACAGGTTAAGGTATTGCAAGGGTTAATAATGGGTTAACCACTTAGCAACCTTTGCCACGCTTATCTACGCCCCTTTAAAATTCACCTGGGTCACAGGAGCGTAGATAGGCATCTCCTGTTTGTTTTCCCGCTGTGAGCGTTCGCGTGCGCGATTGCGTGCACGCGGATGCGCAGTCATATGCACGCGGGTGCGCGGTCGCGTTTGGCACCCGCTGGTCAGCCAATCAAAGTGCTTACAAGTTTGAATAAGCACTGCCAAAGCCAATGACAGTGCTCATTCATTCCAAATGTGTGTAAACACTGAATCAGTCACTATGCTGTTACACTCACACTCGTGAGAGGATCTCAGATAACTAACACAGCATTAGTGAGTGATCAGCATCAGTGAGGTTTTTTTTTAATAAATTATACCCCCATTAAGCCCATTAACCCTTGCCTCCCTGAAATGTTAAAATTGCTGTGGTTTTTAGGTTAAAAACCCTGTGGTAGAGAAGTGGTTAATAAGCTAGGTTTAGGTTAAAAATTAACGGGGATTTAAAAAAAATCTTTTTATTTTATTGGGCCCATGCCACTTTAATTTTTTTTTTTTTTTACTTTTACAACTTTTTTTTTCTAACTTTAGCTAACAACAACAATCATTCACAGGGCCATTCACGTGACGTGCATGGTCATGTACATGCGCGGTCACATACACGCACGGGAGTGCGTGTACACGTGCATGCGTGTACTAGAACATTCAGGGAGACTAATTCGGACGTAGAATCTACGTTCTGAAACTTCAATCCGAGCTTCCTCGTCCAGACAGGCACTGCTGCTTTCCCTGCGTGGTGCGCGCGATCGGGCGCGCGCGCGCACCTGCCGCCCGCCGCTAGCCCCCCGATCAGTTTCCCGATCTTACTTCCCAGCAGAAATACCGACGCTTTCTATCCAGAGAGTACGGTATTTGTGCCCCCAGGAAACAACTCCTCTGATTTTTAGTTCCTGGATGCGCGATCGTTTGCATCCAGGACTTTTTTCACTGTGGACATCTTGTGGCCAAATAGTAAACTGCACCCACATACATTTTTAATTAAAGAATTATATTATTTTACATGTAAAATAAGCAGTTTCCCTCCCACACCAAAAATTACCCACATACATTTTTTATTAAAAAAAAATACAATAAAAAAACAACATAAATAGTTACCCAAGGGTCTGAACTTTTTAAATATGCACGTCAAGAGAATATGTTATTATATTATTTAAAATTATAAGCTTATAAATAGTGATGGACGCAAATTGAAAAAATGCATCTTTATTTCTAAATGAAATATCGGCACCATAAATTGTGATAGGGATATCGTTTGAACGGTGTAATAACCGGGACAGATGGGCAAATAAAATACGTGAGTTTTAATTACGGTAGCGTATATTAATTTCAAACTATAATGGCCAAAAACTGAGAAATAATGAATTTTTTTCATTTCTTTCTTAATCTTCCTGTTAAAATGGATTTAGAAAAAAATAAATTCTTAGAAAAATGTACTACCCAAAGAAAGCCTAATTAGTGGCGGAAAAAACAAGATATAGATCAATTCATTGTGATAAGTAGCAATAAAGTTATAGGCGAATGAATGGGAGGTGAACGTTGCACGGATGCATGAGATTTTCAGCACTGCGGTGCTGAACCGGTTAAGTAGTTACATACCCAGCCTACCTGAGTATTTGAGTATTCTTGCTGACCATGTCCATTCCTTTACGAACCACAGTGTACTTGTCTTTTGATGGCTACTTCCAGCAGGATAATGCACCATAATTACAATACTCACATAATCTCCAACTGTTTTTTTTTTAACATGACAATGAGTTCATTGTATTGCACAGCATCCACTGTCAGCAGATCTAATAGAGCACTTTTGGGATGTGGTGGAATGGGAAACTTGCATCATGTGCAAATAACAAATCTTCAGTAACTATGCCATGCTATCGTGTAATTTTGTACCAAAATCTCCAAGTAATAAAACAAAGAATTAAGGCAGTTCTGAAGGGAACTCAGTACTAACAAGATGGTACATTACAGGGGCGTAGCTAGGAATGACTGGGCCCCATAGCACATTTTTTTTATGGTTCCCCCCCCCCCCCCCCCCCGTGTGGTGCCCCTGATTAAAATAATCGTAACGCAGCACACCGTAAGATAAAAGTAATACGGCAATCTTTCACCAGAAAATAATCATAATGCAGCAATGTTTGACCATAAAATAATCGCAATGTGTGCAGCATTTCACCAGAAAATAATCGCAACATTGGCGGCATGGAACGTTGGCAGCAGGGACAGGAAAGCTGGTCAGAGTTGATGGGAAGATGGATGGAGCCAAATACAGGGCAATCTTGGAAGAAAACCTCTTAGAGTTTACAAAAGATTTGAGACTGGGGCGAAGGTTTACCTTCCAGCAGGACAACAACCCTAAACAAAAAGCCAGGGCAACAATCTAATGGTTTAAAACAAAACATATCTATGTGTTAGAATGGCCCAGTCAAAGTCCAGATCTAAATTCAATCGAGAATCGGTGGCAAGATCTGAAAACTGCTGTTCACAAACGCTGTCCATCTAATCTGACTGAGCTGGAGCTGTTTTGCAAGGAAGAATGGGCAAGAATTTAAGTCTCTAGATGTGCAAAGCTGGTAGAGACATACCCTAAAAGACTGGCAGCTGAAATTGCAGCAAAAGGTGGTTCTACAAAGTATTGACTCAGGGGGCCGAATAATTACGCACACCCCTCTTTGCAGTGATTGATTTGTAAAAAATGTGTGGAATGATGTATGATTTTCGATCCACTTCTCACATGTACACCACTTTGTATTGGTCTTTCACATGGAATTCCAATAAAATTGATGCATGTTTGTGGCAGTAATGTGACAAAATGTGGAAAACTTCAAGGGGGCTGAATAGTTTTGCAACCCACTGTGTATATATATATATATATATATATATATATATATATATATATATATCATATCAATTTTTCCTTTCAGTGTTTCTTTTAGTTCATGTATTAGCCTTCCAGTAAGTAATTATGAACCCCCAAAGTTGTGAATGTAGCAACAATGACCCCCAAATATCAAAATATCAAATGCAGTTATGACCAGGGCTGTGGAGTCAGAGTTGGAGTTGGAGTCGGAGTCACGCTCATGCGCAGAGAGTGCCCGGCAACAGGCGCGTGATCTAGGACGCGCTCCGCCGGGCAGCGCAGGCGTACTACTCCGGGTCAGTGCGACCCGGAAGTAGTAAAAGCCCCAGAGATGTTCGCCGGGCGAACAGTTCGCCACATCTCTACATATGAAATGCACTGATCATTCTCCCACATAAAAGGAATCAAACATTTTCTCATAGAAGAAATGGCACAAACATTACCAGCAATATGAAATGGAGCAAGCATTACCAGCAATATGTAATGTAGAAAACATTATCAATATGAAATGTAGCAAACATTAACAGCAATATGAACAGCAGTAAATATTACCAGCAATATGAAATGCACAAAACATTTCTCCACATAAAAAAAATGCAGCGCTCATTTTCTCACATAAGAAATGCAGCAAACATTACCACCAATATGAAATGCAGCAAACATTTCCACACATATGAAAAGCAGCAAACATTTCTCAACATATTATATTTGGCAATCATTACCCCCCCCCCCCCCCCCTCCTTATATATCAGAACAGTGTAAAATAGCAGATCTGAGATGATTTCACCACTTCCTTTAGGGAAATAGGGAAAACTATCTAAAAGTTACAGAAACAGGAACAAATAATTTGTGTTTATGTATTTATATAGCCCTGACAGTCAAGATGATGGAATTAACTAGAGCCACTTCCTAGGAAGATGCTGTTTAAATGTTTGACTCATAAGATTGTGATTTCAGCAGAAGTTGTGCTGTATTTAGGTCTGTAGAAGAGTCTGCATGTCTCCTGCTGTTAGGAAAGTGATTGTCTTTCTTGCTGCCCCGGTAATGTGTTAAAGCAATTACAATGTTTTATTTATGAAGTGTAAACATATTCCTTTGCTCCATGCAATGTTCTTAACATAGCAGCTCATGTTTTATTGTATGTACCGGAAAGTCTTTGAGAGCTACTGTGAGTAAATGTAAAGATTATATGGGATATTAATAGGGTTATATGAATGATGTGAGCAGCAAGAGACTCGGAGAAGATCCTCAAAGTTTAAGAAGCTCTCCTTTGTTCATTGAATGCAGCCAGGGGTGTAACTAACTATACATCGGGAAGACCCTAGATACATTTTAATGGGGCCCAATAATATTCACACTCCTTCCTTTGCATCCCCTTAATGACCCACAATGCCTGGGTGCCCATCCTGTAAGGGTAATAAAGCATGTGTCCTCACAGCCAACAAGTGTAGCGACAAAAACCCCTGATATGGAGGTCAGACCCCTGTGTCTAAGACAACAAGTACAAAACATTTGTAAAGCGCTTTTCTCCTGTAGGACCCAAAGTGCATAAACTTGTCTCAGATCAGTACATCAAGATGTTGATCTGAGGTTGTGGGAGGTGTGATGAAGTTGTAACAAAGGAAGGAAAGGTTAGTATCTGAGGACCCTTCATAGCTCTGGGCCCCCTTATAGTTACAGGAGCTGCTCCCCCATAGTTACACTTCTGATTGCCTGAGGCTATGTTTAGTTGGGTAACTGTCAGATGACCCCCCCATCATAGTCAATTAGTCATTGTTTAAATGTTCCCATTATTTCCTGCCCCCCTTTGTGCCACTTGCCGATCACCATGTGCCTTCTTCTGCCCCCTTGTTCCTACTTCTATCCTTCTTTGTAACTCTTTCTGGCCCTCAAGCCTCCTCCTGTCCCCCTGTGCCTCCCTCTGTCCACATGCCTCTTTCTGTCCCCTTGTGCTTCCTCTGCCACCCTCCGTCCCACTGTGCCTAGGCTCCTTCTGCCCTCCTTTGTGCATCTCTCTGTCTCTCCCCTCTCTTGCAATCCCCAGCCCAGTGTGTAAATGCAGAGTATAGCGCAGCAAAAGCTGTGCTCTCATCCCTGCTGGAGTCCAGCGCTGTGCCTGTGTGCCCATCCTGTCTGTCTCCTTCTTCCTCTAGTGCTGGCACCTCACTCTCCTCATGTTGCGTGTAATCATGCTATGTGTGGTAGGAGATGCTGGGCACTAGGCCGAGCAGACTTGCGGAAGCACAGCACTGGACTCCAGCAGAGGGGTGAGAGCACAGCTTCTGCTGCGATATACTCTGCATTTACACACTAGGCTGGGTGTGAGCAGGGAGGAGTTGAGCAATGCAATTTGACAGGATCGGCGGGTTGTCTGTGTCTTGGGGACTACCTTATAAACCACATGATTCATATTCTTAAGGGCCTATTTCCACTAGCACGCAACTGAATTGCGTCCGGAAATCCGCACCCGTTTTTAACCTCCCTGGCCGTGCATTTCTGTCTGGAATTATGAGTCAAAAGCAGAACATTTTTTCAAGAATTTTAGGCCTCCAATTCTTAAGACATAACTCACCAAAATATGTCAGAATGAAAGCCTGGTAGACATTCTGTATATAAATAAAAGACTAGAACACAAATTTGTTGAATTAATTAAATGTATGAATAAACTGAAAAAAATTGTGGAACTGTACAAATAAGGCAGGCAGAGAGCAGTCAAAATCTAGGCAGAGGTCGGTGCAGGCGGCAGGCAGAAAGTAGTCAAAAAACCCAGGCAGAGGTCGGTGTAGGCAGCCAGCAGAGAGTAGTCAAAATCCAGGCAAAAATCGGTAACAGTAAGGGCCCATTCACACTTGAGCGTTTTGACAGCGATTTATGAAAAAAACGCTCAAACGCTAGTGTTTTTCAAAGAGCTAGGGTAATAAAAGTCTATCGGCGATATGCACTAATCGCCGCAAATCGCCCAAAAATGCTAAACGCAAACGCATAGCCTGCACCATTTTCAGATGATCTCCCGGCGATTACGTTTTAGTGCTATAAAAGCGCAAAATGCGATCGCTAAAAAATCAGCAGGTGTGAATGGTGATTTTTTTTGGCGTTAATCGCCAAAAAACGCCAGAGCAAAATGCTAGCAAAATCGCTAACGTTCTGCGAACAGCAAGTGTGAATGGGCCCTAAGAAGGCAGAAGCACTCAGCTCAAAAGCAGTTGGGAACCAAATGGCTATATTGTTAACATCCTGTGCTTTCAAATGAGCTTATCTGCCATTTCTGCCATGGCAGTCAGGTGACAGGAGAGAGATCAAATTACAACTTGTGATTAGAGACAAATGAGGAGGAATTAGCCGCCGGGTCCCTGGAAGAAGAGCGGGGCTATGGGGATCTCAGCGGCCAGAGAAGGCTGCAGATAGCCGGGGGTACAGGCTGGAGTCCTGCTGCCGATCCCGCACGGGACTCCAAAACCATGCAGAAAGCAGGACATTACCTACCCCGAGCTGAGCTTGGGATTACCGCTCTGGGCACATTTTTCGTAACCCGAGCACAGCTCGGGGTTACCGCCAGGGAGGTTAATGCGGATGTGCGTTACGCATACGCATTTTCATGCGTAAATTCGCATTGCGATCTGAACTGCCTAGCAACAAGAAGACAGGCAAAGGAAAAGACATTATGCATTCCGGGTAAATTCACGAGGGGGGGGGGAGGCGGAAGGGGGGAAGGAGACACAGGACTTCTGGCCTGGAGTGACAAAAACGCTAGAAACACCCCTGCTTATACTATATATAGGTAGGGAAATTGGCCAGTGATTGGCCAATCAAAATTGGATGTGTGTATGTACTCTGAGGTCCTGTTCACAGTAGAGTGTTGCGGTGCGGCACTGCAATGCTCCAGCTGTAGCAACTATCACAGTGCGGTGGGGACGATGCGATATAATGGTGGGCGGCATGGTAACGAAAATGCTTGCGGTAACAGTGGAAGAGAAACATATTTTTCATTGAACTGTATGCTTCACTGTACCCGATAGAGTGTGCGGGTAATGTGCGACTCTGCTGTATCTAACCTTGCATTTCTGCTGTCACGGAGCCCAAGGCTAGGTTCCTAGTGGTGCGTTGCAGTGTGGTGTGATGGCCGGATTCTAGCTCAGCTTGCTGCACTGCAAGGCACTGTCTTTGCAACGGTCACAGTGTGGCGGGTGCTGTATAATGGTGTGCAGCATCCACATAATGCACGTGGTGACGTGAAGTGAAGCATACTTTTCATTGACTGTATGCAACGCACGGATAACATGTGCCACCACCTTCTCAGGAAATGCAACGCAACTCCCACTGTGAACAGTACAAGAGGCAGATAATTGAGAGGAATGGTCAATGACATAAAAAATTTTCCAAGTTGATGCAGGATTTATGCAAATTTATGCAACTTGAAAATAGACCAATTCTAATTTCACCTCAGCAGAATTCGATTGGTGCAATTTCAAGATTCATACATTTGTAAACAATTTGCATAATCCAGCATCAACTTGGAATGATTTATGACCATCCCTAATGATCAGGAGGAAAGCCGGGCAATTTGCATTGTTAAAAAGGAAATAACTATGTCAGCCTCCATATCACTCTCAGGCCCAGTGCACACCGAGCGGTTTTTGGAGCGATCCGCTGGCCGCATCCGCCTATAAAAACGCTTGTCTAATGTATTGCAATGGGATGGTGCACACCGGCGGTTTGCGGTTTTTGCCAAGCCGCAAACACGCCTCCTGCTGCGCGTTTGCGGATTTCGGAAGCGTTTCGTCCTCAATGTAAAGTATAGGAAAAACGCAAACCGCTCTGAAAAACGCTACTTCAGAGCGGTTTTCCAGGCATTTTTGTTACAGTAGCTGTTCAGTAACAGCTTTTACTGTAACAATATGTGTAATCTGCTACACAAAAACGCACCCAAAACCGCTAGGTATGTTTAGAAAACCTCTCTAAACATACCTAGAATCGCTCTGAAATCAGCTCCCAAAACCGCTAGCGTATTGCGGATCTGCTCGCGGTTTTGGTGTGCACTGGGCCTCACTTCAGGTTGTGCTTTAACCTCTCTGCGATCGCCTAACGCAAATTGGTGGCCGCAGCGTGGCCCTCTCAGGTCTCAGCGACGCGTCACTGTAAGCAGGGGACACCAGCGAACAGCCTGCCAGCCAGCGATTGGCGCTGGCAGGCTGTTAATTTAGGTAATTTAGCAAATTACATTTGTTTATATAGCGCTGCCATCTCATGTAGCGATGTACAGAGTAATCCTGTCACTTCAGGCCTCTTTTCCACGGACTGCAAGCAGTTACCAGGCAGCAGTGAGCAGTTACCAGGCAGCAGTGTGCAGCAAGCAGGCAGCAGCAAGCAGTTGTGAGAGTTTGAGAGGCATTTCACTGCCTATCAACTGCCTGTGGAAAACAGGCTTAACTGTGAGTACATTTGAAATCGGCGCCGGTAGACTTGGGCGCAGGATACAGTGGTATATAGCTGATCCTGCTTCTGCACAAGTCCGGGCCAATTTAATTACTATTCCCCCTCCAGGCCGCCATGGATAGTGGGGGAATGAAATAATTCGACTTCCAGCGTTTGCTGGAGGCTGAATTATTATGTTTTTAAGCAACCTCGGCTCCGTCTTCTGACGGAGCCGACGTTACTCACTGAGCGCTTCAATAGGAATGATTCCTATTAAAGTCTATGGAGGCGCCGGCTGCGCCCAAATCTAGCAGCGCTGAAAAGCACTGCTCCGCTAACTGTCCCTCGGAGGGGCTCACAAGTTAATCCCTACCATATAGGCATATGTAGGCATGTATGTAGTGAAGTGTATGTATCAAATACCACCAAAAGAAAGCTCTATTTGTGAGTAGAAAAAGAGGTAAAATTAATTTGGGAGCTAAGTTGTATGACCGAGCAATAAACCGTTAAAGTTGTGAAGTACCAAATTGTAAAAAATGGCCTGGTCACTAGAGGGGTATAAACCTCTGGGGCTGAAGAGGTTAACATACAGTTTTCACTGAAGGCGATCTCTGAGTATCATGCTTCTACTGCAGAAGTTTACTTCTGAGTCGTATTATCTTTACGCACCACCAAAATATTATTGCAGCAGCTTTTTCCCAGTTTACTGTGTTATGTAATTCAGTAATTGTGGAATTGCTGCAGTACATCTTATGTACATAGCTCTCTGCAATAATACTTTCCAACACTCTGTAGGGAGCATATGATATACTGCTGCCTGTCAGTTTCTTACTGCATTATTCAGTGCAGGGCCCGGGCTGTTTAAACAGAGCGCTGACCCAACGGATTCAATTCCTGCAGGCTATTCAGCTTTTAAGAGGAAAAAAAAAAGAAGCTAGCATCTCTTGCTGGTCCTGCTTGGCTCTCTAAAATTCTGATTCGTCTTCTGCAGCGTCAGTGCAGCAGAAAGCTTGCTGGACTCAGAGACTGCAGAGCCCACATTCCTCCCTGCAAGCAGCTTGCTGGTGCACTCCTGCAGCCCTTACTCCAGGCCTGAGTAATGAACTAGAGGATGACAGGCTGGCTGGGTGCTTAACTGAATCAGAAAACTGCTGCAAAGTCAGACAGATGGAGCCCAGGCAAGGAGAGAGGGGAGGACGAAAAGAGGAGGGAGTGGAAGTAAAGGGCCGGGCGAGGAATCCAAGACACCTGTATGATGTTACCTGTTAAATTATACAGCGCTTAGTGAGCTTAGGTATAGGAAACCAGAGACAAGTCAGCAGAGCCTATTGGAATACAAGCCTGGAGGTGTGCAGTTTGCTGCTGGGATCACTGAACCTTGACAGAAACACACACACAGATCTTGAGATTAACCTTGGAAGTTTAGCTGAGGAAGCTGGCAAATAAATAGGGAAATCGGGACATGGAAAATCACCAAATTTTCATCTGCAAAGCTTAAAGCAGAAAAACACCTGCACTACCTGGTGAAGATCTGAGAGGAGGATTGCCCTTTAATGTGCGCTGACCTGACCGCAAGGCAGAGCTAACCTATTACTCTCCTCTCCTGCTTTGGAACGGTGGAAGGATGGTGCATATCCCCGATGATGCTGATTTTAACACTTTCCGGGAGCAGTGCGAGAGCAATGATGGTTGGCAGTGCCAATACAACAAGGGGGGAGTGATGGTGTGGAGCCAGGAGCAGGAGAGCAGCAAGGCTGTGAAGAAACTCAAGGTACGCTCATTATAATATACATGGGGTTTAAAGCGAACCTGCATCACTGGGTCAGAAATGGGGCCCTAGGCAAGATGGCTGATGGTCACCTGGCTTATTTTTAGTATGTTTTGGTGGGGGTTGGAATCCACCAGGCCCCTACACTCTCTCCCGGCCCTAGGCAACTGCCTAGGTTTGCCAAGGGTAAAGGCTGCTTTGTAACGCGGCTTACTGCACTGCAATGCACCACATCACATATGCCACATTCACAGTGCAGTGGGTGCGTTGTGGTATATCGGATTCCAGTATGATAAAGTGCTGATAAAAGCGCATGTTAGCAGTATAAGTGAAGCATTGCACTGTACCCGACGCAATGTAAATATTGTGTACGCGGACTGCTGTCACGGGGAACACACCGCAATGCCCACTGTGAACATAGCCTTCACAACCATACAGTGCATACGAGTGTGACCCACACCTGCGCTGTAGCACGGAGCTGCGTGTGCAGCTCTGACCAACTGCTGCGCATGCATGAAAGCATATTCAACATTTGTTCCCTTTAAAGTAAATCTGTCATTAGAGCGCAGAGGCGTAAGCACTGAGTGAGCAGGCAGTGAAGCTGCAAGGGGGCCTGGTGCTTTGGGGGCCCCTGACTTCTACAACCTGACACGCAGTGGTGCTCAGCAAGATTTCGGATATCCGAATTACCCAGATAATCCGAACTTTTTCCACTATGCAAACTTTAAATAGCAATTCGGATATTTTTTAAAATCCGAATAGACTATCCGAGCAAACTTGGATTTCCCATTTGAAATCCGGGCGAATAGTTAGTTCAGATATCCGAGCAGAAGCCAAAATGACCTTCAATGGCCAAAATGAGAGATCGATCGATCCGAAAGGGTTTTTTGTCATTTTAACCACTTGCCGACCGCACGCTTATACCGTGCGTCGGCAAAGTGGCAGCTGCAGGACCAGCGACGCAGTACTGCGTCGCCAGCTGCAGGCTGATTAATCAGGAAGCAGCCGCTCGCGCGAGCGGCTGCTTCCTGTCAATTCACGGCGGGGGGCTCCGTGAATAGCCTGCGGGCCGCCGATGGCGGCTCGCAGGCTAAATGTAAACACAGGCGGAAATAATCCGCTTTGTTTACATTGTACGGCGCTGCTGCGCAGCAGCGCCATAAGGCAGATCGGCGATCCCCGGCCAATCAGCGGCCGGGGATCGCCACCATGTGACAGAGGACGTCCTGTCACTGGCTGCACAGGACGGATAGCGTCCTGTGCAGCCCGGATCACTGGGGGGACAGGTAGGAGAGGGAGGGGGAGGGAATGTCGCCGCGGAGGGGGGCTTTGAGGTGCCCCCCCCCCCCCCCCCCGCAACATGCCACCAGCAGGAGCGATCAGACCCCCCCCCTGCACATCATCCCCATAGGGGGGAAAAAGGGGGGCGATCTGATCGCTCTGCGTGCCTGCTGATCTGTGCTGGGGGCTGCAGAGCCCACCCAGCACAGATCCCATCAAACAGCGCTGATCCTTAAGGGGGGGTAAAGGGTGGGTCCTCAAGTGGTTAAGAGACTTTTGGAAGCATTATAAGCCATTTTCAGATCACTTCCGGTTTTCTATCCCGATATCCGAATCCGGCCGGATAATGAGGTCGGATATCCGATTCGGAACCGAATTGGAAAATTTTAAACTCTGATATCCGGATTGGATATGTAGGTATCCAAATTAGATCCAGATAGTGAAAAGTGGTATCTGAGCAGCACTGCTGACACGGCTAGAGGTATTCGGATGCCTTTCTTGGGGGGAAAAAATGCTTCAACTCCTAATAAAGTGTGAAAGTGAGTATGAAGCGAAATAAGCTAAAAAAAAACAAAAAAAAAACTTGCCTATAGGGAAGGGTCCTATAGAGGCTTCCCATTCTTCCTCCACTCCGGGACAGTCCCTTGGTTCTAGCGCTGTGTCCCCATTAGCAGTTTCCGACTGATGAGTCAGAGACTGCTCTCCTCCTCTGCGGGAGGCTTTGGAAGTCTTTGGGAGCCCGAGTGCTTCAGAAGAGGCTCCATGCTGCGCTTGCCTGAGCATGTATTCTTGCGCATGCGCAGTACAGAACCGCCCATCCTTGAGGGAGTTTGGGGGAGCCAGCGCTGGAACCAGCAGAACAGGAGAGGAATAGGAAAGCTCTATAAGGGCTGGAACGCACTAGAGCGATTCAAAAAGCTCAAAAGGATCTCCCTAAACGCTCAGCTAATGTTAATGGATGGGCCAAATTCCACTGGAGCGATTGAGATTAGCAAAATCGCAAATGCAGGACATGCAGCATTTTTAGCGTTTCTGCAATGTAAAGTATATGAACGCTGGCATAATCGCTCAGGAATTGCTGTGCAGAGCGATTTTGCTAGCGTTTTTAAATTACTGCACAGTGTAAAAAAAAAAAAAAAAAAAAAAAAAAAAAAAAGAATATTGAATGGACCAATCTGAATTAATAACGCTAATCACACCACACAATCGCTGGCAAAATGCACTTTTTAAAATCCCTACCAAAATCGCTAGAAAACGCTCATGAAATTGCTTTCAAAATGCTCATTAAAAAACGCTAGCAATTGCGATTAGCGACAGCACTTTGTAGTGGGTTTCAGGCATTAGACCCATAGACATCTCTCTCCTCAGGCGAGTTTCTGTTTTTTTTTTTTGTTTTTTTTTTTCCCTTAAAAGGATACTGTAGGGGGGTCGGGGGAAAATGAGTTGAACTTATCCGGGGCTTCTAACGGTCCCCCCCACAGACATCCTGCGCCCACGCAGCCACTCACCGATGCTCCGGCCCCGCCTCCGGTTCACTTATGGAATTTCAGACTTTAAAGTCTGAAAACCACTGCGCCTGCGTTGCCATGTCCTTAATCCCATTGATGTCACCAGGAGCGTATTGCGCAGACACAGACCATACTGGGCTTGTGCTATACATTCCTGGTGACATCAGCGGGATCGAAGACACGGCAAAGCAGGCGCAGTGGTTTTCAGTCTTTAAAGTCTGAAATTCCAGAAATGAACCGGAGGCGGGGCCGGAGCATCGGCGACTGGCTGTGCGGGCACAGGATGTCTGCGGGGGACCATTAGAAGCCCTGGGTAAGTTTAACTCATTTTCCCCCAACCCCCCTACAGTGTCCCTTTTTAAGACTCCCTTTTTAAAAGAGAAAATATGATAAAATGTTCTATTTCTCAGATAATCGTGATAACTTGTGTGTACACAGGAATCTTTTATATAATCACAACTCCTGCTGTAAGAATAAAGCCTTCTTGTCACTATTCTAGTGGGGGGTTGGTCAACAGACCTTGAGGAAAAAATACAATAGGACAGGAGCCCAATATAGTGTAATATGTTTGGCATTTGATTGGAAAGAAAAGAAAAAAAGAGATGTACACACAAACCAGAGCTGCTGTAACGCAACCACTAGACTCCACTCTACTTTTTAGAGAGGACAACCACATAAAGGGCGACTTTGCCCACAAACCAAACGGTATTTGCCACACGCACAGAAGGTAATTGCTTGGGATGATCAATGAGATGTAAATATTTCTGAGTTCATGCAGGATTATGTAAATATTTATGCAAATATATGCAGCTTGGAAATGGGCCAATAAATTTAAACCTGGGTTGGACTTGTTTGGCCCATTTCCAAGCTGCATATATTTGCATAAAAATTTACATAATCCTGCATGAACTCAGAAGTAGTGATGTTTCTTTTCTTGGGAAAAAAAAATAGTGATGTTGGCGAGCTATTTGCCGCAAACATCTATGGGCAGCCTGGCCGTATACTTCTTTGGGGTCCCAATGTCCCGCAGTGGTACGCATGCCCCTGTCCACACGCGTCCATTAGTATGCATGCCCAGGCCTGATTGCGTGCCTGTGGCCGGGCACGCTTCAAGACGTCGCGCACATGCGTGAAGCGTGCCCGGCCACAGGCGCACACATTCAAAGACGCGCACTGCCGAGCCTGGGCACGTGTACTAATGGACACGGGCATGCGTACTACTGCGGGAGATTGCGACCCAAAAGTAGTACTCGGCTAGGCTGCCTATAGGTATTCGCTGGCGAGCTGTTCGCCACCATCTCTACTCAAAAATATCTCTAAAAAGTAGATCGGGGCCAGGGGAGGGTTATACAATTTGTGACAGAAAACTGGATGAGGCCCCCAAGGAAATACGATATGAATATCACAAATGTAAAAGAGGTGTCTTACCTGCACAATTGAGACAAGGTGTTTTCTGAGTCAAACACCAACTTCCTCAGGCCAATAATGTTCCTACAAGGATAGATGCACAATACTCAGGGTTCCATAATAAGGCTATCATGTTTGGACATCATGTCCATCATGCATCCACATATAATAAAAACAGTATTATATCTAATAGGATCATTATTAAATTCATTTAAAACCTAGTGACTCATTATGCAAGTTTAGACATTATACCACAGAATGGGGCAACCTTAAGATTACTGGCATATGTACATAAATACATAGCACCAATCTAATACTGGCTAAAAACTAAATATCAAATGACACTGTAATCATTTATGTATAAGCAGGGAAGAGGGGGGGTATAAGTTGTGGGACTGTGTATGAGTATAATAATATATCAAACTATCTCTTCTTCCATATCTACAGTATATAAAAAGATAAAACCATGAATAAATACATACTAAACATGTAATGGCATAATGTAATCTGTATTAAATTCATGAGTAGGATGGAGAGCGCTACCTTCCCATAAATGTAATATAGATTATGTTATGACATTACATGTTTAGTATGTATGTATTCTTATTTATCCATTGTTTTATCTTCTTATATGCAAATGGAGACCTTAAAGAGGAACTCCAGTGAACATTTTACTGTTGGCAGGTGATGTAGATGCTGCATGGTTTTTGGCAGTTGGAAACAACTGTAAACAGCTATTTCCCACAAAAGTTCGAACTTTTCTTGTGGGAGGGGCTACTTGTGGTAGGGGTTTCACCACAATATCAGTCATACAGCGCCCCCTGATGGTCTGTTTGTGAAAAGGAATAGATTTCTCATGTAAAAGGGGTATCAGCTACTGATTGGAAAAAATTCAATTTTTGGTCGGAGTTTCTCTTTAAAATCCCTCTTCCTAACATCCATAATTTTCAAATCGATACATTTTTAAAAACCATATTTAAAAAAATTAAAAAATCATAAGTACAAAAGATTACAAAAAGCTAAAAAAAAAAATGGCTTTCTAACTTTCAAAAACAAAAAATGTTGGTTAGCAATCGGTGTGTGACAGCGAGGAATGGTAGGGATGGAGGGGCGCACTTTAATGTCTCAGGCGTAGGTGCTGGAGGACCTTGTCCCAGCTCTGGGGCACGCTGTTGGGTGCCCACATTTCTGCTTTAGACACCCAACAGACGAGATTTGCATTAGCGCCTGTAGTGTGCCCAAATCGTCCATTAGCCCAAACTTCCTGCTTCCCCTTCTTCGGTAGGAAGCAATTGGAGGGAAGAGTTCCCCCACCCATCACAACCCCCATTATGTCATCAGAAAAGAATGGAACCTGTGCCTGATTAGTGTTGCTGTCCTTCATCCCAACCCCCCCCCCCCCCCCCTTACCCCTTTACTTCCTGTTACAGGGAATATAGGCAATGAAAGGGAAATAAAGACGGCAATAAAATCTTTTTAGTTTTGTAGCAAAATTTAAATCCTTTTTTAAAGTTTTACGGCAGCCTGTGGTGCTGTTGGAGGCTCATTTATACTTCCTGTTTCTGATTTTGCCATAAGAAGTTACATGAACATGTTAGCCCTTCTAATGCCTGGTACACCCAATGAGTTTTTCTGGCATTTACTACCAGATTATTTCCAACATGGCCGATCAGGGCCGAGGCAAGAGAGGCTCCAGCCTCAGGGCGCTGTGTAGGAGGGGCACACAGCTCACTCAGCTATCATTCCCCTATTGTGTTTGAAGCAGAGAGAAATGGGGAAAAAAGATATATGGCAGTGTCTGCAAGCCAGATAACTAGAGATTAAGGTGTTGGAGAGGGGGTGTTGTGGGCCCTGGGGCGCCTCATAGTCTAATAGCAATCAGTGTGTGACGGCTGGGGTGGGAGGGAAGGAGGGGCGGCGCACTCTGGTGTCTCAGCCTTGGGTGCTGGAGGACCTTGTCCCGGCTCTGTGTCCGATCTGACTTCTGTTAGAATGGAAGTATAGGATATAGGAAAGACTGTTTATACTCTGAAGAAATCAACATGTAACAAAAGATGCCTGATGGAATACTTGTATAACTCTGATTGCTGAATAAAGCTGGTGAAGGTGGCTGTCTCCGCTCTATCTCCTGTATGCTGTCGCTGTGAGTTGCAGCTCTGAGTTGCTGGTGCCGGAGTAAAAGGGGTGTTGTGCTGTTGCCAATAGCAACCAACGTATAGGTTCTTACAACTTCCAATCAACTTTCCGTTCATTTTTCCATTCACTTCTATGGAAAAAATCGATCGGAAAAGCGATCTGAAATTAGATCGGACATGTTGGAAATAATCGATCTGACAGAAAATCTGTGTGTACCAAGCATAATGCTTCATGTGGACCAATTAAATGCAGGAGGATGTACTATGGCCTTGAATTATTAACAATCGTCTCTTATTCAGAATCAATGGCAAAAGATTAGTTCTTACCTATACAAGGCTGCTGTAAGGTTACTGAATTACTACTGTATTTGTATTATTGCAGCCTTATGTAAAAAAGATTAAATAAATCCAGGTCTATATTCCTACAGCATGAAAAAAAAAAAAACCCTTACCTGCAGCAATGCCACTAATTCCCTAACTTTTTAAAGTGACCCTGTACATAGCTCCCAACTGTCTCTCCTCTGGAAGGACAGTCCCTCTTTGGGAACCCTGTCCCTCTTTGGGACAGTCCAAGGATAGGTTCGCACACCAGCTTCTCCAATAAGCAAAAATTGTAGTTTTATTTCACCATAATGCGTCAACACTATGTATAACAATTGTTTCGGGGCCACAAGGGGTCCCCTTCCTCAGATAAGTGCAGACAAACCTTTCAATATGAAGTGCACACCACATTAAATAAAGTGACTAAACAGGTCAGCCCATTGGAACCGGGCACACGCCCACTCATTAAAATATATAAATAAAAAGGAGCGCTCCGTAGTGTATTAAACCTTTTTAATAAAAACCACGCAAGGGTTAAAAGCACTTACTAGAAAGTGATGAACATCAGACATATCATGGGTTGAAAACCCCCAAATCCATGACCCCGGGTGGCACCCTGTTCCTCCTCTGTGGCCAGCAGTGGGAGTAGTCCTGGATGTTAATGGACACTGGGAGCCTATCCTCTGATCAAAGGGTGCAGCAACTTCGCAACGCGTTTCGGCGTATCCACGCCTTTATCAAGCTCTGCATTAAAATATGTAAACATGGGTCACACAGGACAATCTATGCTTAATATACATGTCAAACACAAAAATCATAGAAGTGTCAATCACATATACAATGCCCACTAATGGGTCTCCTAGCAAACTTTTGCTGATAGCATAAAATAGTCCTAAAATATGGTAAAGACAAAGGCTGTCACTCACCAATATGTTTAAATTGATTGGATGCCTGTTCCCGCCGTGGGAAATGACTCATACTGCAAGCGTTAACCGCTAATCGATGCCGGGCGGCAGGACCTCGTAATGCGTACTTCCGGTACGCCTAGCTGTGTCCAGCCAATCGCAAGGCACGTGACGCCAAAGCACTCAGTAAGTGCCAACGAACCGCCAGAACGGAAGGGGCGTGTCCAATGCTTGCGTGTAGGGTCCAATGGAATAGAACCCCTCTGCGCAAGAAAAAACTGACACGCTAACAGAGCGCGTCGCGCGAACAAAATAAAGTGACGTGCTGAGGGGGCGTGTCATCATGCTAACAGCTATGCGCAAGCATAAGGCATAGCATAGTATGGCAACTGTCCCTCTTTGGGAACTTTGTCCCTCTTACTTCCTTATTTGTCCTTTTTCAGGACTAATGTACAGATCTATATAACTTTATGTATTTTTCTACTGAAAAATGTGTTTAATAGACTTTATTCCCATTGTTTTAAATGTAATATATTTCTTGAATTCAAATGTTTATATAAAGGAAAATGAATCAGGATAGAAAGGACCAGTGTGGTTTGAATTTTATAAAACATATTTTTCTTATGGAATCTTCATGGTATGAGTGACTGGGGGTGTGGTTAGGTGTGGCAGGGGCATGGCCTAAGTGTCCCTCTTTCTTATCTCAAAAAGTTGGGCGGTAAGCCTGTAGTAGGTTGCTGTAAACTAAATAGGTGGTAAGATTGCATAATCGGCAGCATAACGGTGTCTGTCCCTAAGGGCCCTTTTCCACTATCGCGAATCTGCATGCGTCTTCTGCATGCAGATTCGCATAACCAGGATGGGCCTGTTTCTACTTGTCAGGAATTCTTTGCGGTTTTCTGTGCAGGAAAAATCTCCATGACAGAGCCATCAGAATTCGTAGACCGCAAGGCGATTTGCATACGTTTTTGCCTAAAATCAATGTAAAAGCACACAGGCACTGACATGGTTAAATTCGCATTCATACAAAACTATGCGAAAAACGTATACGAATACGCGGTAAAATTTGCATACAAACTCGTACGCATTCGCATGCAAATTCGTTTCCGTGTTTTTCGCAACAAATTCGCACTGCACAAGTGGAAACAGGCCCTAACTAAAGTGAGCTCAAGCAAGTTTCTTCACTCAAATGAGAATGAAAACTATGGACTTGACAATCAGCTCCTTCCTCTGGCTTCTGCAAGGCCAGGCTATGTTTGGAAAGGATGTGACCAGGGGGCAGTAGGAGGCATGACGTGGGTTGGTTTTTGTTTTTTTTCTTGACTGCAGAACCAGAAAATCAGGGAGCTGCCATCAAAGCAATGAATTTGGTTCCATGGTGCGCCTGGTGATTTGGATGCCATAGCCCACAATTAGCAGCTATGATGTTGCCAACAAGGTCATTTAGGCATGAGGCACTGGAGTTCAATTATTACCTAGCCTGCTAGTGGCAGGGAATGGGGCGGTGTATAGCCAAACTTCAGCTACAAATGGCAGCAGTGCTGCGGCAATGGGTGCTCAACTACAGTATAGCAGTGCCATTTGGCTGCACACTCAGTCAAGCACCCAGGAGGTTAACTTAAGATAGATAGATATATATATATATATATATATATATATATATATATATATATATATATATATATATATATATATATATATATATATATATATATATATATATATATATATATATATATATATATATATATATATATATATATATATATATATATATAATCTCTATCTATCTATATCAGCAAGCTCATGGTGAACCAGATCTCGTTGGAGTGTGTAAGGGGCTACAATGGTCCTAAAAGCCACCTTACTAAAATGGCATAGAAAACAAGTTTGATTTCTTGATAATTCAGGTTGGAGTGATCTCCAAGATATTTCCCAGTGCATTACAGCTGAATATATGCAAAGAGTTCAAGATAAAAACAAAACAATCCCTTAGTATTCCTAACCATAAATGCTTATTTTAGGTTAATCCTAAACCAATATCCTCAGAAATGTCCCACGCCAATATCCTCTCGTTATATGTTGGTTGAAGACACCCCAACGAGTAACAATGAGCGGCCAAACACTTTGCCACTGGCAACGCATCTTTTAAAGTGCCGCTGGAGCTCTCCATTGGTTTTTAACAGACCAATAGGAATCCTTCTAAAGGAGGACCAATGGAGAGCTTCAGCAGTACATTATAGATGTACTTTAGTATAGCAAGCCCAGACCCTGATTGCCACTGGCACCCACGATCCTTCCATGCCCTGATAGTCATTGGTATTCTTCAAGCGTACATCAAAAAAGGGTGTCGGGGAAAAAAGGGCGCGTGGTGTAAACGATAAACAGTATTATCGTTTATAGAAATATTGTGTAGAATTTCGTTTAGAAATAGTGTTTTAAAAATTTTTAAATCACTAAATAATGTGTATGAGATCGGCAATTCTTAAATCGTTAATCTTCCCTGTTTGTAAACTGAAACTTATATTTACGTTTGTTAAAAACCCTCCCTGTACCTATCCCTAACCCCTAGACCCCCTGTTGGTGCCTAAACCTAAGACCCCCCCTATTGGTGCCTAAACCTAAGACCCCCCTGGTGGTGCCTAAACCTAAGACCCCCTATGGATAATAATGTTTTACAGACATTAATAAATAAAAAATGTAAATAATTTTTTGGGGTGGATAATAATGTTTTAGAAATAGTGATTTAGTATCTTTATAAACGTTATTCGTCACGGGCTTATTTTGTAAAGTTAAATCATCACAAACATAGTTATAAATCCTTAAAAATCTCCGGGCGCCGTTTGTTAAAACGTTAATAATCTCCAGCGCCTTTGTTAAAACGTTAATAATCTCCAGCGCCTTTTTTTCCCTATTCGGCGCCCATTAAACGATATTTATAATGGGAGTGAATGGGGCGAACTTTTTGTCCACTTGTCTCATGCGCCCAAATCTGCTGCTTCCATTCTTCAATGCGTTTCCACCCTTAAAATTTGTGTCGCGTTCATGGAAATGTGTATGGGCAAAAGTTGACATGAATTTATAGCATTAGCGCAAAAATTTGTCCAAAGCGAGAAAGGCCCAATATGTTGTGAAATCAAGCATGAAAGAATATTTGTTTCCCTAGTCACCTGTACTGAAGAGAAAATAAATGAGCGCTTGCTGAGAGACTTTTTCTGAGTTTTTTTAAAAAGAGAAAAAAATACCTCTCCCATTGACTTGCATTAAAATTGTGCTACAATTGCCACGATCGCTGCGATTTTAATGTAAGTCAATGGGAGCTTTTTTTTATGTTCAGAAAGCGCTGGGGGCCAGAAAAGCTCTCAGAGAGCGCTCAGTGTGTCTGCATAAAACTTGCATGCTATTCCACATAACCCTTCAAAAAACTAATAAACGATTAAAGTATAATGGCACAAGATATGGTGAGATGGGTGGACAGAGTATGTACCTGATCCTCATTCTTCAAAGCACTTATATGTTGCGAGTAGCTATACGTTCTACAAAAAGAGAATGCCTTTATACTCCTACCCTTGTTGTTTGTATTCAAAGTCTCCTTCAGTTGGCACAAGTTCTAGAATTCCACATCATCTTGGTTCTTTTGAAGGTATGCAATCCTTAAAATACCAGAGTAGCCATGACCTTTACTGCTGACTTCTGGGGTTTGAATTCTTGTCATAGTGGCAGCCATTATGGCACTCAGTTTGGTCTCTCTCTGGTCGTTTGTGGTATAACCATGTTACTTCAACAGTGGTGAGCTTCTCCAAAAAATGGTCAAAGAACGCTCAGTATGCTGCCTGTTCAACTTCGAGGCATCCACTTGATTTCATTTTTTTTTTTCACAATCCACCAACGTAGGCCTCGTAAACATGCTTTATTAAAGTTGGTTGAGGCGGCTGATAACGACTGCCATAGCCAATAATCTGGCGCCAGACACCTGACCTCAAACCCCCTCCCCCCCCCCCCCCCCCCCCCCCTCTTGTCATATTGTTTCCTTTTTTGGTGTGTAATGGCTAACATCTGCTCCTTCTTTAATAATGCATAAACCACTTATTTTTTTTTTTTTTTTTTTTTTTTCCTTTTGCGGCATGTTCTGCACTGGATATATTTTTTTTATCCTTACGGATGACACTTGAAACATCTTCCCTTTTGGGGCAATCGTCTGAGATCAAACACTCCTTTCAGTTGTCTGTATGAGAGCTCTGCAAGTAAAAAGAACTCCGGTGCCAACTTATTCCAAAACCTCAAAACTTTATCAAACAGAATAATCATGACGGCTGCACTTTCAGAGTTGTTCTCGCTTGACAAATCTGGGATGGTTTTTGCCTGGCATTAGAATTTTTACTGAGCAGGCAGGATTTTTTTTCTTCCTAATTGATATATGGAAAGTACCTCTGTTTAAATCAAATTGCATTTACTGGCACAATGCTTGCCATACCTCTCGGCAGTAACCTGCACATCTTGCTTCAGGCTAAGCGCGTAGCCTTGGCTTTTATTTCATTCCTATACACTGATTTAATTTTGATTGCCGCTTGGTATGCGACTTTTGCTTATTGGTGGCAAATTCCACGTGCATTCTCCCCCCGGTGGAGGTATTAGATTGTGAGAGGACAGTGACATGACTGTACTCTGTAAAGTGCTGCTATATAAATATACATAACAATAATATGGTAGGACATTAGACTGTAACTATGGTAAGATTAGATTGTGAGCTCCAATGAGGACAGTCAGTGCTGTATAACTGCATCAAAAAAAAATAAAAATGGTAGGACATTAGACCAGGGCTGTGGAGTCACGGGGTCGAAGAATCCGGGCAATTTTGGGTACCTGGAGTCAGTGGTTTCATAATCAGAAGAGTCTGAGTCAGATTATTGTTATACCAACTCCACAGCCCTGCATTAGACTATGACTATGGTAACTAGAATGTGAGCTCCTCTGAGGATAGTCAGTGACATGACCTGTATAGGTAGGCAGTAGCCCCCTATAGATAGGCTGCATGCCCCTTTACGTAGGTAATAATGACTAGAGATGGGCGTAACGGTTCGCCGGCGAATGGTTCCCGGCGAACTTCCGGTGGTTCGCAAACTTTTCCAGAAGTTCAGTTCGCCCCCATAGTGCACCATTAGGGTCAATTTTGACCCTCTACATCAGGCTACACTGCTTCGTGGAGCCACTCTGGAGTTTGGTGTGTCAGTGTGAAGCAGTACTCTAATTACACTCCCTGATTGATGTATACACATGCAAGATGTTTTAAAGCACTTTAGGCCTGCAATTTAGCATTCAATGTGATTTCTGCCCTTAAAACGCTGCTTTGCGTCAAATCCAGATTTTCCCCCCGGCACTTTTGGCATTTATCCCACTCCGCCATGCCCCCCTCCAGGTGTTAGACCCCTTGAAACATCTTTTTCCATCACTTTTGTGGCCAGCATAATTTTTTTTTTTTTCTAGTTTTCAAAGTTTGCCTCCCCATTGAAGTCTATTGCGGTTCGCGAAAGTTCCAAAAATCAGAGGTTTGGGCCATCTCTAGTAACAACCTCCTATTCGGCTGCCTTGCTTTGGGTAGGCAGCATCCCTTTGCCTAATTGTAGACAGAGAGCGGATGCTGCTGAGCAGAGTGAGTGTGCTTGGGGAGCAAAATGAGGGCGCTGCTGAGTGAGAGTGCTGGGGGAGAATGAGAGTACTAGGGAACTGAATGCGAGTGCTGCTGAGTAGAGGGAGTGTGCTTGGTAAAGTGAGGGTTCTGCTAAGTGAGAGTGCTAGGAGCAGAGACAAGGTCCTCCAGCACCCAAGGCTGAGACACCAAAGTGCGCCACCCCATCCCTCCCACCTCAGCTGTCACACACGGATTGCTATTAGACTAAGAGGGCCACAGGGCCCACAACCTCCCCAACACCTTAATATCTAGTTATGTGGCTTGCAGTCGCTGCTATGTATCCCCTTTTTCTTATTTCTTTCTGCTTCATACACAATTAGGAATGACAGCTGAATGAATTGTGCGCCCTCTCCTACACTGCGCCCTGAGGCTGGAGCCTCTCCAGCCTATGCCTCGGCCCGGCCCTGGCTAGGAGGGGCAGAATGAGAGTGCTGAGAACAGGGTAAGATTGCTGGGACCAGAATGAGAGTGCTGGGAAACTGAATGAGAGTACTGCTGAGTAGAGTGAGTGTGTTTGAGAATATGAGTGCTGGGGAGCAGAATGAGAGAGGGGGGGGGGGGGCAGAATGGGTGATGGGGAGGGGGGTGCACAATGGGAATGCAGAGGGGGGACAGAATTAGTGTTTGGGGGGGGGGGGGCAGGGTGAGAGTGCAGCAGAGCAGAATGAGGGTGCTGATGGGGGGGGGGGGGGGGGGGGGAATTATACAGCAGGCACATATTGAGGATGCAGATGCGGGCAGACAGTGTGGGCTGACAGTGAGGAGAATGTACACACACTCTTGCTCTCAGTGGTCTTATGCACAGAAGACCTGCATCTTTACCATTTATCTGCTTCACACACCAGCTCTACTCAGTGCAGTGGGGAGGCGAGGCTAACCAGATCCTCATCCTGTCTCCTATTGATGACCCTCTCCCCCTTGCCTCCCAGATCACACTGTCACAGCCTGGATGGACTTCCTGGACAGCTTGCCAACTGCAACCTAGCAACAGAATGCTACAGCACAGCAGCACAGAGCGTTCCCCGATCACAAGGGCTGAACCATTTACTGAAGGAGGGGGGGCGGGGGGGTGGGGGGGTGTCTAAACTTCTGCACTGAGCAAAGTAAAAGCGTGTGTTCTATGACACCCCCCTCCCAGATGCAGAGGGCAGCTCCCCCATGCCCAGCCATGGAGGCTAATTGAAAAAAACAAACAAAAAAGAAACTTAAAATGCTGACAGGCCAGCTGACACCCCCACCCCGAAGAGCCAATAGAGGCCTGTGCCCACAAGTGCCTCTTACTAGAGACAGGCCTGTCTATACCTGTTCTTTTACTTTAGGCACATTGAAAGAGTGCTGGTGTGAACCAGGATATTTTTACCAGAGGCGCAACTGCATTTGAAGTGCATTTGGACAACCTGCTCTGCTCAAAAGCCTCTCAAAAGCGTTCTGTTTGTGATGCTTACATTGTTTCCTATCATTGCTGAACTAGTTAGCCCTAATTTTATCACCTGAGTTAGGCAAAAAATATCTAAAGCTTGCCATGCAAACATTGATTTTGATCACCCAAATGGGCGCCACCAGCCAGCCATCGTGCCACTCGTGTCCGCAAAAAAATAAATAAATGTAAAGCTGGAGCTGGTGTAATGTCTGATTGCGCTGCCCGGAAGCTCCCTTCCACACTGAGTAGCACGCATGCTCAGTGCGAAGTTAATGATGCTGCTGGAGATAAAATACAAAATATCTCCGCTCCCACACCTTTTACACTCCCCAAATTTTCAGGGTACGGAGGGGACCCCCCAAACGACCTCTATGCCAAATTGCAGCCCCCAAGACCCGCTGGTTCAGGAGATAGATTGTAGAAATCTATCTCGGGAACCAGCGGGTCTCGGGGGCTGCAATTTGGCATAGAGGTCGTTTGGGGGGTCCCCTCCGTACCCTGAAAATTTGGGGAGTGTGGGAGCGGAGATATTTAGTATTTTACCTCCAGCAGCATCATTCTATAGGAAATGTGGCCGCACAGTCTCCTACTGCGCATGCGGGGCAGCGCAAATCCACAGGCAGTGTAATCGGCCACAACACCGGCACTGATTGTGCTGCTCCTTTGCCATGACACTTTTATTGATGATCCTACAATGAGCCCCTAATGTCAGTTGCCTCTTCCTCCAGCATTACTGTGGACCAGGCCTTTATACGCACATTTAATCTATTTGAAAGGGGTTCCTATTACCACTCACATGAAGTACATTCCAATCCGAGCTGCCAGCATCTCATCAAGCTCGAGATGTTCCAGGGGACATCGGGTACATGTATAATAGACTCCCAGACTTCTACTACATTAATTATAAACCTAGTGTGTCCCCTAACATGATTAGCTGGCCACTTGTGCAGTATATATCACGCTACCTCACTGCTGTAAAAGTTTTTTGCATTCCCTAAGCAAAAGGAAAATCGCCCATTATGTTACAGGCAGACTCCTCAACCCAGTTATCTTCAGGGTTCCTGAGCCCTATGGGACGTACACACGGCAAACAAATGTCTTTAGCTGCGAGGCAGAGACTAAAGACAAGATTTCAGCATGCAGGCACAAGCAACAGATCGCCCTATTGACAAATGTACACACGCGACAACATCCATAGCGATATGGCAAAGGAAGCTGTCTGTCAGGAACTACATAGCCACGATTGTTCCGCCGGATGTTACACGCACGCGTGTTGGAAACGATTCTGCTGTCTCTAGCAAACAGTCGTACACACGGCACAACATCACGAGTTTGCGCGACAAAAGTTGCAAGCGATCGGAAATTTCAATCGCTCAGAACAGTTAGTCTGCCGACAGACTTTGCGGCTACATACACACGGCACTGTTGTCACCTGAACCGTGGCTTCCATGTGTATGGGCATTTAAAATCCAATTACAGTCTCTTGGGTAGTGTTTTATGTACAGTGTGTGGGGAAATAATTTCTCCTAACAATCAAAAGTTATGCAGCTTAAACTTGGACCAATATAATTGACAGAAAGTTATTCTGATGGGTCCAATTTCAAGCTGCATATATTTCATATCAAATTTGAATACACAATTTGCATCTTATTGATCCCTATTTATAACTGCTATTCATTATAACCAAGCTGTATATGTCAGCTTTGCAAACCCAGCAGGTCTTGAGGTGCGTACACACATGCGACTATAGTCGTTTGTAACGATCGTTCCCACGATCTTTACCAACGACGATCGTTAAAAAAAAGAACCACCGACTATTAAGGCAAACGACTAACGAGCCAAATCTCTACAAAAGAAAGTTCTGTCTCGGCGGATTTTAACCAACGACGATCGTTTGCAAAAGTAGTACATGGTTGGAAACGATCGTTCATACTAGGCTTGACATGCGCATTTCACAATTTCTCCCTGAAACTTCTCATTTTTATGCGCAGGCGCAATAGTTGCTTTACGTGATGTAACGTTCGTTCTAACAATCAGATCGTTACACACCTTTTAAAACTAACTTTACTTAGGTCGTTCTTTCATCAATTAAAAGTTCGTTCGTCGTTCTCAACGAACGATCGTTGTCGCATGTGTGTACGTAGCATCACTCTCTCTTTATGGGAAGAGGAGAAAAAAAAAAAACCACGAAAGGCAAAAGCAATAAATTCAAAAGAGGGGGGAAAAAAAGTACAATGCACAAAACTGTGCTTTATAAAATATATATATCATCGATGGGCACCTTTTACATTACCTACAGATCTGTTTGTTAGCTATTGGTTGAAACGTTTTTTTGTTGTTGTTTTTTTTTGTTAGAGGATTTCAATATATCTTTAGCCTCCCATCGTGTACAGGATGATATTTTTTTTTTTTTTTTTTTTTTAAGATATTCAGGAGAAACACACAAAAAATCTATAGGGTGGCACAGTTTTCTGCTGTTGCCTTGAAGCACTAGTCATGGGTTTAGTTCCTTTTATATATAATCTGTGTTTGTCTAGGTTTTTACCAGGTACTCCAGTCTAGAGTTGGGCCGAACCTCCGATTTTAGGTTCGCGAACCGGGTTCGCGAACTTTCGCGGAAGGTTCGGTTCGCGTTAAAGTTCGCGAACCGCAATAGACTTCAATGGGGATGCGAACTTTGAAAAAAAAAAAAAAAATTATGCTGGCCACAAAAGTGATGGAAAAGATGTTTCAAGGGGTCTAACACCTGGAGGGGGGCATGGCGGAGTGGGATAGATGCCAAAAGTCCCCGGGAAAAATCTGGATTTGACGCAAAGCAGCGTTTTAAGGGCAGAAATCACATTGAATGCTAAATGACAGGCCTAAAGTGCTTTAAAACATCTTGCATGTGTATACATCAATCAGGTAGTGTAATTAAGGTACTGCCTCACACTGACACACCAAACTGTTCACTGAACAGAACAGGTATGCAGTGGCGGGTTCACTGAACAGGTATGCAGTGGCAGGATCAATGAACAGGTATGCAGTGGCAGGATCACTGAACAGGTACGCAGTGGCAGGATCACTGAACAGGTACGCAGTGGCAGGATCACTGAACAGGTATGCACTGGCAGGATCACTGAACAGGTATGCAGTGGCAGGATCAATGAACAGGTATGCAGTGGCAGGATCAATGAACAGGTATGCAGTGGCAGGATCAATGAACAGGTATGCACTGGCAGGATCACTGAACAGGTATGCAGTGGCAAGATCAATGAACAGGTATGCACTGGCAAGATCAATGAACAGGTATGCACTGGCAGGATCACTGAACAGGTATGCAGTGGCAGGATCACTGAACAGGTATGCAGTGGCAGGATCACTGAACAGGTATGCACTGGCAGGATCACTGAACAGGTATGCAGTGGCAGGATCAATGAACAGGTATGCAGTGGCAGGATCAATGAACAGGTATGCAGTGGCAGGATCAATGAACAGGTATGCACTGGCAGGATCACTGAACAGGTATGCACTGGCAGGATCACTGAACAGGTATGCAGTGGCAGGATCAATGAACAGGTATGCACTGGCAGGATCACTGAACAGGTATGCAGTGGCAGGATCAATGAACAGGTATGCACTGGCAGGATCACTGAACAGGTATGCAGTGGCAGGATCACTGAACAGGTATGCAGTGGCAGGATCACTGAACAGGTATGCAGTGGCAGGATCACTGAACAGGTATGCACTGGCAGGATCAATGAACAGGTATGCACTGGCAGGATCACTGAACAGGTATGCACTGGCAGGATCACTGAACAGGTATGCAGTGGCAGGATCAATGAACAGGTATGCACTGGCAGGATCACTGAACAGGTATGCAGTGGCAGGATCACAGTACAGGTATGCAGTGGCAGGATCACTGAACAGGTATGCAGTGGCAGGATCACAGTACAGGTATGCAGTGGGCTGAGGGCTCACTGAACAGAACAGGTATGCAGCCAGGAAGAAGTTAAGCCTAACTAATCTTTCCCTATGAGAGACTGCAGCAGCTCGCCCTACTCTCACTAATGCAGGCACACGAGTGGCCATAACGGCCGCCGCTGCCTGCCTTATATAAGGGGGGGTGGGGCTCCAGGGGCTAGTGTAGCCTAATTGGCTACACTGGGCCTGCTGACTGTGATGTAGAGGGTCAAAGTTGACCCTCAGGTGCATTATGGGGCGAACCGATTTTTTGCGAACTTTTGCCGCAAAACGTTCGCGTGCGACACCCGCACGCGAACCACCTAAGTTCGCGCGAACCACGTTCGCCGGCGAACCGTTCGGCCCAACTCTACTCCAGTCCCCCCTCTCCCCCCCCCCCCCCCCCCCACACACACAAATTGCAGCATGTTCATTACCTCCGCCTCCCAAATGTCTTGTAGAACCTCAGTCTAATCCCGACCATAGTCTGGGACAGTTGGTGACCTTACTTTGAACTCTTTAAAGTGCTGCAGAAGATGTTGTTGCTATATGAAAGTGGCTGGAAAGTGTAGTGGTTATGGGCACAGCCTCTGACATAGCCCAGGGTTTGAATTTCGGCTCTTCCTATTTAGTAAGGTGTCCTTGGGCAAGAACCCCAAATACTGCTACTGCCTACTGAGTGCACCTAGTGGCTGCTGCACACAAGCGCTTTGAGTCCGACAGGAGAAGAAAAGCTGTACAAATGTTTTATTATTGATTGTAAATACATAATAATGATATGGTTATAATCCAACCAGTTCTATCCAGCCATCCCTTTCTCAGTCATAATTATATACGGTTTCCCACAGGTCTTATATTAACCACTTCACATTCCTAAGTTTTTACCCCTTAAGATTCTTGACAATTTTGACACTTAGCTGTGTCACTATTGATACAGCAATTACTTTTTCAGTACAATATAGTGATCGCTACAGGCAGCTGTCATTAAAGGTGTGCACACATCTTAAAGGACAACGATCAAAGTTAACTAATATTCTAAATGCCACATACATTTCCAGTAATTACTAGCAAATAGCAATACAAAGTCTTTTTTCATCTTTAAGTTTTATATGACGAAAATGACATTTACAGAGAACCATTCTCACTGTGGGCATTACAATGGAGGCCTGTGTCCAGCACATCCAGCATTCAGAAACTATCTTCACTGGCTCTAATACTGTGACTGGAATCTGTTCAGAATGATAGGAAGCAGAAATATAGCTTCAAATGTGTGTAAATAATAATCAGCTGAAGTTCTGTGTTCCTGCCTGTGTGTGTGTGTGTCTCTCTCTGCCACACAGTGTAAAGTAACAATAACAACAATAACAATAATATTTATATAGCGCTTTTCTCCCTGGGGACTCAAAGCGCTGTGACCCTGCATTATGCAGTCTCAAAGGCTAGGGAAAAGAGGTGAGTTTTTAGCCTTTTTTTAAAGCTGTCCAGAGAAGGAGCCTCTCGTACTGATTGTGGAAGTGAGTTCCATAGAGTAGGGGCTGCATAGGAAAAGGCCCGAGCACCAAATGTTAAGTGTATCCTGGGAATAACCAGCTTCATCTTGTTGGCAGAGCGGAGGGTGCGTGGAGGGGCATAAAGTTCCAATAGATCCGCTATGTATTTGGGTCCCATGTGGTGTAGAGCCTTGAATGTCAGCAGGCAGATCTTAAAATTGATTCTCCATTTTACTGGCAACCAGTGAAGAGTTTGCAGTACTGGGGTGATGTGTGAGCTGCGGGGGGCATTGGCTAGGAGTCTGGCTGCAGCATTCTGTACTAGCTGTAAGGGGCGCAGAACCTTATCTGTAGATCCGATTAACAGGGCGTTGCAGTAGTCTAGGCGGGAGGATACAAATGCGTGAACCAGGGCAGGTAGGTCTTCAGCTGGGATAAGGTGTTTTATTTTCGCTATATTTCTTAGATGGAAGAAGGAAGACTTGACGACAGCTGATACCTGCTGTCTGAGTTTTAGATTTCCATCCAGGATCACCCCAAGGTTTCGCACAGAGTCTTTATACTGTACAGTATCTCCCCCAATTGCTAGTTTGAGGTGGTGAGCGTTTTGAACTTTATCCATCATGTGTGGACCACCTACCACCAACACCTCTGTTTTGTCAGAGTTCAGCCTCAGCCAGCTGGTGTTCATCCAATTTTGTAAATCCACTAGACACGCATTTATGGATGCTGATGGGTCTTGGGTGCCAGGCTTGAAGGACAGATACAGTTGTGTGTCATCTGCATAACAATGGTATCCTAAACCATAGTTCTGGATTATTTTGCCCAGTGGGAGCATGTAGACTGCAAAGAGTAATGGTGATAGTACAGAACCCTGTGGAACTCCATAGGCAAGTGGCACTGGATTAGAGTAGTGTGTGCCCAGACATACTTGCAGTGTCCTGCCAGATAGGAAGGTCTCAAACCAGCTAAGAACAGTACCCCTTAGGCCACAGTAATTCTTCAGTCGCTGGATTAGTATTTCATGGTCCACAGTATCAAATGCTGCTGACAAGTCAAGAAGAATCAGAATTGAGCAATCACCCTTGTCCCTTGCAGTAAGTAGATCATTCATTACTCGGACTAATGCTGTTTCAGTGCTGTGCCTTTTCCTGAATCCTGACTGAAAAGTATCAAAGATGTTGTTATCTGTAAGCCTGGCTTCTAGTTTACAGCCAGGTTACAGTGCAGCTCTACCTCCCCCCCCCCCCCCCCCCCCCCCCCCCGATGCTGACACAAATTGGTAAACACAACTTTTCTTTTCACACAGGCTCTGATAAGAGACTTCTGAAAAGCATTTTATTGTTGCCGGCTAAAAGCTCTAGAGGCATGTGGGGCTTACAGAATAAGTGTTTCTTTGATAGTTGTCCTTTAAGGCCAAGTACAGGTGAAACATGGTGTTAATAGGCTAAGAGGAGGTTAATACTAGAAACGTGTGTGTAATTTATTTTTTTTTCATTAAATGGGTGCACAAGTCGTAACGTGGGGGGTGCACGAACTGGAGTGCAAGAGGGCTGATTTCAACCTCCCTGGCAGTACGATGCCTTACTGATTTTAAGGTCTAAAAGCGGTACAATTTCTTTTAATTAACTTTTAGACCCTAGAAACAAGAAAAAAATCATTACCCCAGAGAGCCTGCAGCAGCCACCCGCACTTGCTCACTTTCCTGGTATCCAGCGATGCAGTTCTCCCGCCGTCCTCCAGGTGGAGCTGTAATCCTGCTGGCATCTGGATCCCGGGAAGGTGAGTTGAATCGCCCACTGCGCGCTATGCTCTGCATTAACCTCCGGGCGGCTACCACAAGTCAGGCCCTGGGTTACCGCTCTAAGCTGTGGATTTCCAGCCCCAAGCCAGACTCGGGGTTATTGCTAAGGAGGTTAATGCAAGACATGAGTCTTGTGTCCTAGATTCTACAGGGGGGATAATCAGGACATGATGATCTTAAATGATTAAGAATTTGCTTCAAATGATGGTTGAGAGCTTATTTTCAGGGGATGTTTGTTTATGAAAAAAAATCTATATTTATTCTTAGAAAAAAAAATCTTTTTGAAAATGTCATCACCATTCTGAAACATCATAATTTCCCACACTTGCTTTGTTACGCATTATGTCACCAGTCACTCAAGTCTGTACAGAAGCCAAATCTGCTTCTGTACAAGACAAGGCCCATAAGTGCTGATCTGACAGATGTCGGAGGGAGATAGCAGAGCAGCCTCACCTATTCATTAAGAATCACATTCATTACTGCATATATAGTCGTTATCAAGACACAGATACTGATTTAATCACCCACCTGAAACAAGCATGTGGCAAATGCCGTCAATCTTTTAATGTGCATGCTTGTTCAGGCTCTATGACTAAAGGTATACGAGGCAGGACAGCCAGGCAATGTGCATTGTTTAAAAGGAAATAAATATAATTTCTGATGACTGCTATATAGGTATCAACAAAATGTACAGAAGCAATAAGCAGGAAACAAGAGGTAGGGCAATACAAAAGGTTGTTTTTAACCAGGGATGTTGTTATCTGCTTAGAATGAAGACCAAAGCTTGACAGAGGCTGATAGTGGAAGGGCCTAGGTTAGTGTATTTTTGCTTCTTTGAAAAAGTACTTTTCAAGGGCACACTTGCAGGTTGCATAGTTTGGAGAATGTATCTTGGAAGGGAATTCCAGAGAATGGGAGAGACTCCTGAGAAATCTTGTATATATGAATGAGAGGAGGTGATTCTAGTGAAGGAAAAAAAACAGCTGTATGCAGAGTGAAGGTTGTGGTTTGGAGGGTATTTGGAGACTAATTAGATGTTTTGGGAAGAGAAAATGTAGATAGATTTGTAGATTAAAGTGAAAAGCAGGGGCGTAGCAATAGGGGGTGCATAGGTTGCGACCGCATCAGGGCCCTTGGGACAGAGGGGATCCATAGGGTCCTCCCTGAACTGCAGTATTGGCTCTCTATTGGTCCTGTGTTCATAATAATCACTTCTATGGATACTTTAATTAGTGGTAATCATTATCAAGCTGTTCCCCATTCCCTTCTTGCACCTCTGATACTGTAATGAAGTGATTGCCACACAGGCAGGGGCGTAGCAATAGGGGGTGCAGCGGTAGCGACCGCATCGGGGCCCTTGGGCCAGAGGGGCCCCATAGGGCCCTCCCTCAACTACAGTATTAGCTCTCTATTGGTCCTGTGCTCATAGTAATCACTTCTATAGATACTTTGAATAGTGGTAAACATTAACAAACTGTTTCCCATCCCCTACTTGTACCTCTGACACTGTAGTTGCCATTGGCAGGTTTTGGGGCGGCGTATCAGTTATGTATAGAGTGCTTGGGGGGCCCCATTGTAAAACTTGCATCGGGGCCCACAGCTCCTTAGCTACGCCACTGCACACAGGTATCATTGCTATTCCACTGACCGGCTGGCTGGAACTGGCTCTGGAGCATCTGGAGCTTCATTCCCGCATGAAAAAAAAAAAGTTTTCCCCAGAGGGCAATTTAGTGTGCGCTACGAGAAGAAAACCAGAGTCAACATTTGCAAGTCCAGGAACTGCTCATACTGCAGAAAATCCTCGCTTGCAATTAGAAACAAGTCCAGTCATTTTTTTACAGTAGGAGAAAAGGGGGTGTATTAGTGCCCAGCCAGCAGCACTGGAACATTACTGGATTGTGACATGAAAAGGATTGCTGAAGTTCACTAATTACTTTTAAAGCAGGAGGATTAGCCATACTATGCCAGGGGAAAAAAACATATATAATTAAATACTTGATCTACTTACATAGCACATGTATTGTACGTTTTTGATTTCAGTGACTTTATATAGTAAATGAAGAGAATTCTGTTCCTGGCAGGAGCGATGTCTTTTGCCCACAGTTTGAGGCTAAATCCTGATGTCATTTATTCCCTTAAGTTTTTTTTTTTTTTCTTTCTTTTCTCCTCCAATCACTGAGTCCCCTCAGCCTTGCTTGTAAAGTGAGCAGTTGATCATGTTTCAGCTAGGCAGCAGTTTGCTTAGCCAATCAATTTTGTTGTTTTGATGATCATTTTAAGTTAATAAAAAAAATCCTAACTCCAAATACAGTAGATACCTTCCCCCCCCCGCCCCCCCCCCCCCCCCAAAAAAAACCCCTCTATTTGTGAGAAGAAAAGGAGGTAAAACCACTAAAGTTGTGAAGTGTTGAATTGTTTAAAAATGCCCTGGTCACTAAGGGGGGGTATAAACCTCTGGTTCTCAAGTGGTTAAAGTGAATGTTTACCGTTAAAAAAAAGAAAAAGTCAGATACTCACCTAAGGAAAGGGAAGGCTCGGTCCTAATGAGCCTTCCCTCTCGTCTCCCGGTTCCGCGCAGGATCCCCCGTGGCAGTATTCGACCAGTTCGGTCAAATACTGCCACTTCCGCAGCCGAAGGGAGCTTTCGGGAGCACTCGGGCTCCCGATGACGCGGCCGCTCCATACTACGCATGCGCGAGCGCCCTCTATGACGCGCTCGCGTGTACGCAGTATGGAGCGGCCCGTCTTCGGAAGCCCGAGTGCTCCCGAAGACCTCCGAAGTCCCTCCGGCGGTGGACATGAAGGGGGGAGCCAGCGCAGCACCGAGGGCACCGGGAGAGGAGAGGGAAGGCTCATTAAGACTGAGCCTTCCCTCACCTTAGGTGAGTATCTGACTTTTTTCTTTTTTTTAAACGGTACCCAATGCTAGAGAACCTGAGGTGGGCAGATGGGACACAGAGGCATATTCTCTGCTCCATGACCTGTCTCTGTGTCCCCACACAGACGCTCTCTGCCCCCCCCCCCCCCACGCTATAGCCCCCCCCCCCCGAGATTAGCGACAATGTTTGTCGCTATCTCAGAGGTAAACACAGAGTGAGGTATTCCCTGTTCAAATCGCCCATCAGGGGCATTCCTGCAGGGTTTCCAGAGCTGCCATTGGGCAACTCTCTCTCCCTGGGTTTTATTTGGGTGTTTGGCTGAAGTTACAGGACCTGGTACCGAAGAGGGAGAAGACTGAGGACGGCGGCGTGGGAGCGTTCCATGCGCATGGGGCTGGAGGAAGCCTCAGGTATGTCTAAAACTTTTATATCCATTCAGTTCTGTTTCCTTTAACCACTTAATGTTTATAGTAAAGTATATCTATACCCCTATAAACTTCACCTAAGACTCAGGGGTGTAAATAGATATATATACTCTGCCATGATTGCCGCTGTGCACACTCCCGCTCGCTCGTGCACATGCTCTCACGCCATTCTTGCTGCCGTCTGTTAGCCTGGAGATCAATGAATGGGAAGGCAGTCCCCAATGAATGGGAACTTTGGTCCCTGTGTCAATGATCGGTGCATCAATAAGATACCTGCGCTCATTTGTTTACACACAGTCATTACTTCCTGTTTCGCCTACTAAAAGCACGCGCAGGAAGCTAATGACTGAGGACATCTTGAGGCAAAATAGTAATTTTATTTAATTTATGTTATTAAAGAGACCTACACATAATTTAAAATTAACTCCTTGTCTCCCACACTCCCTTAACTACCCAAATAAAAACTTTTGCATTAAAAAAAAAAAATTACCTTAGGGACTGAACTTTTTATTATGAGCTTGTAAATATTGGACGCAAAACTGAGAAAAATGCACTTTTTATTTCCAAATAATCTATTGGTGCCATACATTGTGATAGGGACATCATTTAAATGGTGTAATAACCAGGACAAATGGGCAAATAAAATGGGTTTCAACTATGGTAGCATGCATTATTTTAAAACTTTAACTGCCTAAAATTGAGGGATAATGATTTTTTTCTTAATATTCCCGTTTTTTAAAATGCATTTAGAAAAAAATTATTCTTAGCAAAATGTACCACCCAAAGAGGCTAATTGGTGGCAGAAAAAACAAGATGTAGACCATTTCATTGTGATAAGTAGTGAAAAAGTTATTGGTGAATGAATGAGGAGCGCTTAAATGTGAAAATTAACGGATGCATAAAAATAGCCGCAATGTTTTTTTTTCTAAGCGCCGGGATCGTAAAAGGAAAAAAAAGCAATTGCGGCTATTTTGCTACGATTTGAATGCAAGTCAAGGGAAGTGTTTTTCTTTAAAAAAAAAAAAAGACCAGTAAAATGCTCTCTGGTATGCCTGGGCCCTGAGACATCTGCCCTTATCAGCAACACCATCGACTAACAAGCGGGTAAGCACTTATATAGTTCACCTATCCTCTATCTATATGTGAGTTTGTTACCTCTTGGCTGTAAATAGTTGAGCAAGAGGCTGCCAGTGGCTTCAAAAGAGTCGTTTTGTGTTCCAATCAATTATGAATGAAAGGTAATGAGACGACAAGATGCAGTTCCCCCATGCTTTACAACAAAGGGGTTTCTCTTTGGTGGATGGAAATTTAATAATCTGGCCGTTAACAGTTCATTAGAATTTTAACATGCACAATCAAAATTCAGATGGGATAAAAGATACTTATTGTTTTCTGAAATATACATCATCACCTAACCTTCCTCTGTATTGTGTGCATTTTAAAGTCCTAGTGAAAAGATGAGGGGTACCTATAGTTAAAAATTGGTAATGCATATATTAATACTACATAAATCATGTGCTATTTTAAACAATCCTTTACATTTAAATATGCAGTGGCCATAATAGATTTTTTTTTTTTTTTTTTAAATTGAAACTTTTTGGTAACCATAGCATCAGCATACAATAAGGTTTTACCTAACTGTATATCACTAGGTTTTTGCAATTTATTCAGGAATTACCGGACCCAGTGAGGTGCTAATAGTTTTTTTAGAATTTATAAATCACCAACATATTACGCAGTGTAGAGCTGTACAGAGGCGCCAGTAGGATAAAAGTCACTAAAACGTTTAAAACGTTCGGGATGCGGTGGTGGACCAGCCAACCCAAAACAGACACAGGTACTGTCGATTCAAGTAATAATTTATTTATATACTCCAAAGACAAGTTGCAACGCGTTTCACGGGCAAAATCCCGCTTCCTCAGGCAATAAACAACTGGAGTGATACACAGCACGGCGTCCAAAATACGCTTGGCACCTCTGCATCCCGAACGTTTTAAACGTTTTAGTGACTTTTATCCTACTGGCGCCTCTGTACAGCTCTACACATCAAGAATCCACCCTTGGTGGAAGGGTGGTACACCCTCTTTTTTTCCTCTATCCACAGAGAGCGACGTCTTAATCCTGAGTGGGGACAGGCTTGGTCTCCCCATCTGCCTTTTCAGTGGTTGCCTTGGAGGTAACCCTGGTTTGTAAGTACAATACTTACGTTTCATCATTATCATTCGCACTCCTCCAATACAAGCTACACTATATTGGGCTCTCGGTTTTCTACCTTTTAACATATTACGCAGTGCTGGACATTAGTTTAAGTTACAGAAATTATTTAGGGGTGACATACAGCAATAAGACAATACAGGAAAACAAGAAAAACCAGATCACGCAGCACAGTATGAGTACAAGGTAATGCTTAGTCACTGGATGGGAGCATGGGGATTAGGCAAGGTTGAGTTCACTCAGATGCATAGCATGGGTTCACAGTAATGGAGGTGCATGATCAGATAGGACACAAATGGAGAAGGAACCCTGCCCAAAGGCTTTCAATCTAGAGGTAGAGGTAGGGACACAAAAAGTAAGGGACCAGAGTTCAGCTATGTGTTTACAGCACTAGTGAGGGGTGGTAGGCCAGAGTGAAAAGGATAGTTATGAGGGCCTTCTTGAAGATGTTGGAGGGTGCTGCCCTACTGCGTAGAGGTAGGAAATTCCATAGTGTTGGAGCAGCTCTTGAGAAGTCCTGGAGGCATGAATGGGACTGAGTGATGTGGGGGGGCGAAGGGGGGTGTCAGGCGAAGTTCATTGGAGGAGCGGAGTGAGCGGCTAGGCGTGTACTTTTTTTTTTTTTTTTTTTTTTTTTTTTTTTTTTTTTAGTAAGCTTGAAATGTAGGTTGGACAGGTTTTGTTGACAGATTTGTTGGTCAGATGCAGTATCTTGAATCTGATTCCGAACTGGATAGGAAGCCGGGGGAGGGATTCACGGAGGGGAGGCGCCCTGGTGGAGCGATGGGAGGAGTGGATCATTCTGGCTGCTGCATTCATGACGGACTGCAGCGGGGCAATTCGGGTCATAGGAAGACCAGACAGAAGGGCATTGCAGTAGTCAAGGCGGGAAATTCTGAGGGCATGGATGTGGAGTTTGGTGGTGACAGAGGTCAGAAAAGAGCGGATCTTGCAGATGTTTGGGAGGTGGAAGTTGCAGGACTTTGTGAGGTTTTGGATGTGGAGAGTGCGGAGTCCAGGGTGACACCCAGACAGCGGGCTTGAGGAAGGGCGAATGGTAGTGTGGTTAACAGTGACATGCACATCTGGGAGGTTCAGGGATGGCCGGGGTGGGAAGCTCATAAATTCCGTTTTTTGTCCAGATTTGGAGAATATGGACAAATCTCCAAATACAATTTTGTGCAAATTAAGCTTTGAAATTAAAAAATCTGCCCTAGCTGCTGCATTAAAACTCGTCTGTTTTCGGCTGGGAGCTCAATAGGAATGCGTTTTCTGCACTGTGCATTATTATTAATTATTATTATTATTATTTTATTATATAATTTTTTTTGTGCTTCATTTTTAGTGCGTTTTTGTATGTGTTTGTGGTGTATCAAAAATACACCACAAAACGCATTCCTCTGTGTCTTCTTATAGATTTAGTGTGTGTTTTTATATGCGTTTTAGAAAATTATGCAGCAAGTTGTGTGTTTTTTCCAAAACTAAAGAAAAATGATCATATGCTTTCTACATGTGGTCCATAGACATGCACTTTCCGATACGCTAGCATTTCTGCCTAGTGTGTTCCTAGCAGGCATATATTTTGCAAACATCAGAATCGGAATATCACTGATCATCCTGAAAGTGGGCAGCACGGTGGCGTAGTGGTTAGCTCTCTCGCCTTGCAGCGCTGGGAACCTGGTTCGAATCCCAGCCAGGGCACTATCTGCAAAGAGTTTGTATGTTCTCTCCGTGGCTGCGTGGGTTTCCTCTGGGCACTCCGGTTTCCTCCCACATTCCAAAAACATGCGGATAAGTTAATTGGCTCCCCCTAAAAAAATTGGCCCTAGACTACAGTACCTACACTACATAATATAGACAATGGTAGGGATTAGATTGTGAGCTCCTTTGAGGGACAGCTAGTGACGATAGATATATATCTATCTCTATCTCTCTATCTCTCTATCTCTCTATCTCTCTATCTCTCTATCTCTCTATCTCTCTATCTCTCTATCGATAGATAGATAGATAGATAGATAGATAGATAGATAGATAGATAATCTAATCTCATAAATAATAATAATTGGGAAGCAAACTTTATAAGCGTTGTTGTTGTTTTTATAAAGTGCCAACATATTCCATGTACAAATTAGGAAAACAAACAAGGGTCCAGACAATGATATACATAAAAAAAATGGTATTTTGATACAGAACTGGTGGTTACAATGACAGATGTAGCATGATGAATAAAATGTATAACCGAGTGCAAGCTATGAAATTAGCAACAAAATCCAAGACACAAAAGGGTGATCGAGCACTGCCCTTGTGAGCCTAAAATCTAAAGGAACGGTGGGGAAACAAGAGGTGGGGGGTATGCGGTGTATATGTACAGGCACAGTGCTTGTTTAGATTATCTAGTAAGGAGTAAAACTTGAGCGGTTGAAGGGGAATGGCTTTAGCTAGGGAATATGCTTGTTGGAAAAAGTGACTTTTGAGGGAATGTTTAAAGTGGATCCGAGATAAAATTTTACTTATTTACTTATTTTATTGCATAATTGTGTTCCTTACATATAGTTTTATAGGGCACTCCTCCAAGCCAAATACTTAAATTTTTTTTTTTTTTTTTTAATACTCTAATTCTCTATGAACTAAACAAGCCTTGCCCACAGCTCAAAGTGTCTTGGCACTCCATGTAGCAAGGGCTTATGGGAGCTCAGTCTGGGCAGGAGGAGGAGGTGTTACTAGCCAGAGATTTCAGAGGCAGAGGGGAGGAGGGAGGAGGAGAGGGGAGTGAGCTGAGGGCTGGAGATGCAATTGCAGCTTGCCTGTGTATTATGTGACAAACAAAACATGGCCGCTGTCATTGTATCACAGGAATAAATAAACATGAAACTGTTGAAGCTGTTTGCAGCTAGATTTGCTGTGTAAACTATCTAAACTTTAGATAAGATATATAGACACGTTACTTGTCATAGATAGGTGTTTTTTTTTTTTTTGTTTTGTTTTTTTAATCTCGGATCCACATTAAAGCTAATGTAACCCCATATTTAAAGAAGGGGGAAAAAAAAAAAAAAAAAAAGATACTCCCGTAAGGAGAGGGAAGGCTCGGTCCTAATGAGCCATCCCTCTCCTCTCCCGGTTTACACAGGAAGTTGCTCTTAGAGATCGGAAGACCTCCGGCGAGAAGGAGGTAATGTGTTCAGCTTCAGCCTGCCGCTGCTGCCTGCTGCCACCAATGATTGCAGGAGGGGGAGCGCTGAGAGGAAAGCCCGAGGTGAGGGGGGGGGGGAATTCCCCCCCCCCCCTCCCCACCGATCTGTGGCCACGCTCTCCTCTTATGCTGCGACCCCCTCCTGCCCCTAAAAGTCCCTGAGCGGGCCCTAGGCCCCCCTGCGATGGCAGGGGTCACATCCCCTATTGTTACACCAGTGGCATCAGGGACACAGAGGAGAGGGGAGAGGTGTGGCTGAAAGAGAGAGCAGCGAATGAGGAGACAGTGTCTCCTCCCATCCAGGCTGTGACAACTGGGGGCGGGAGCAGAAAGTCTATGGAGGCTGATGGGGAAGCCAAGACAGGTCAGTGGCACATCATGGTACTGCACCCCGCTCACTGAGTGCACGCGCTGTGCAGCCAGCCTGGGGGAGCATCTCTTGCCGCAGGGGGAATCCACACTGACATGCATCGGCTCTGTTCTCGGCGGGCATTGGCTCCTCACATTCGCTGACACTAGTGACAAGTGCTCAGCAATATGGCCAAATGGCTTCAGAAGGTTTCTGAAGCTATTTTCTTTGTTTGAAGGGACTATGTGACTGCCTGTGCTGGGATGGGGAGGGGGGGATCCATGACACTGTGGGAGAGAGGGATTCTGCAGCTATTTGCTAGGCTTGGAGGGGGAAGAAGAATTCAGTGAATGGGTTACTGCCTATGTATGCTGGGGTGGGGTTCGTTACTGTGTGGGGGAGAACAATTGGTAGATCTCGTGGACTCTGCGATTTTTAAAGTTGCTCGCCAGCTGAAAAAGTGAGGGCACCCCTGCCATAATAGAGCCATATTAATCCATGCCATGCACTGACACATCATTGCATTCCAGTGGTTAGAGGAACTGTCGCGAAAATCTTAAACTTTAAAACACATACAAATAAGTACATTTCTCCCAGAGTAAAATGAGCCATAAATTACTTTTCTATGTTGCTGTCACTTACAGTAGGTAGTAGAAATCTGACATTACCGACAGATTTTGCCGGCCAGCTCCCCTGCTCGCTGCACACTATTTTGGCAGTTGGACGGAGCAACTGCCATTCACTAAGGGCTTTTTAAGATAAAGAAAACCCTGAGAACCCCCCCCCCCCCCCATGAAAAAATGGGCTAGTCCAAAATCTGTCGGTAATGTCAGATTTCTACTACTTACTGTGAGTGACAGCAACATAGAAAAATAATTTATGGCTCATTTTACTCTGGGAAAAATATACTTCCTCTTTGTATGCATTTTTAAAGCTTAAGATTTTTCGTGACCGTTCCTCATTAAGGAGGTGTGCTTAGCTTACAGGGACAACAAAGGATGATTTGCATATTTAGCAGTAATGTACTGGGTAGCACCGCAGAGGTCACTCCAACCTGAATAATCACAAATACCTTCCGTTTTTAGAAGGCAAACTTCGGATTTTTAATTAAATTTTGGTCTCTGTCAGCTCCTTGCGCACTCCTAGGAGTTCTGGTTGTCCACAAGCTTGCTGGGCAATTTCTAAGCATTGCAGTGTGACTCTGTATGCATAAAGCACTGACCCATTCAAAGACACTCTATTGGGGATACTATTTTTATGCACACCCTAATCGCATCCCCTCCTCACCCGATCCTCCTTGAAAATGATTCCACTGCACGGTGTTATTATGACAGAGCACAGCAAATATGTCAGTCTGTAAAGAGAACTCGAACCTCAGATTTTGGGTTCGCGAACTGCGAATGTGAACCACTGCAAAAGTCTGCGAACTCGGCGAACCACAATAGACTTTAATGGGCAGGCGAACTTTAAAAACTACAAACACTGTTTTTGACCACAAAAGAGATGGAAAAAATGTTTCAAGGGGTCTTACACCTGTAGGGGGCATGGCGGAGTGGGATACACGCAAAAAGTCCCGGGGGAAATTACAGATTTGAGGCAGAGCAGGGTTATAATCCCTAGAGGGCAAAAATCACATTACATCCCTAAATTGGAGGCGTAAACTGCTTGAAAATATCTTGAGTGTGTATCCATCAATCAGGTAGTGTAAGTAGTGTACTGCTTCACACTGACAGACCAAACTCACTGTGTAACGCACCGCCGCAAAGGCTGTTTATATTTGTGTGCTGCTTTTATGAATGTGTGCATACCATTGGTGTTTGTGTTTTCCAATCAGGTGACTTAGCAAAGCAGTTGTCTCTAGTTGGGTGTTGGGCTTCCTATGACTCAGTTTCTTTTGGCAGAGGTTGCAGATGGCATTGCTGGTATCAGAGGCACACAAAAAAAATGCCACTGTGGTGAGCTTTGGAATGTCAGCATTCGGGTGGTGGCAACAGCAGGCCTTAAAGAGACACTGAAGCGAAAAAAAAAATATGATATAGTGAATTGGTTGTGTACTATGAATAATTACTAGAAGATTAGCAGCAAAGAAAATATTCTCATACTTTTATTTTCAGGTATATAGTGTTTTTTGTAACATTGCATCATTCTATAATATGTGCAGATTACACAACACTCAGCATTCAAAATGAGTCTTTCAGAGCAGTCTGTGAAGTAATGACCTCTCCTCTAGCAGATGAAAAGTAAATAGTCCAGGAACAGTTGAGATAATAAAAGTCAGATAACAGCCCTCTCCACCACTAACTTAGTCGGAGAGCTTAATGGCTTGTTTGCATAGAGATAACAACTGGAGTTTCTCAACTCTACCTGTACTGGAAACCATTACACTGATGTATCTGATCTTAGGGCCCTTTTCCACCAGTGCGTTTGCGCTGGCTAGTTCGCAAAACCGCAAACCGCTAGCGATTTTACAATCGCTACGGTTTGCTTTTTAACATAGGAATCGCGGTAGGTCATTTCCACTACCGCAATTCGCTTTTGTCGGGAACGCGAACGCGCGGCGGAGCGATAATTGCAGCGATTTTGCTATGCAGTGCATAGCATAGCAAAATCGCGGCCGCAAACGTCGGGGGAATCGCCGGTTTTGCGATTCAGCAATCGCTAGCGTTCAGCATGAACGCTAGCGATTGCAGGTGGAAAAGGGCCCACCTTAATGTTTTATTTCTTAGCTGTGCTACACATACAAATCATAATATCATCTTTTTTTCCGCTTCAGTGTCTCTTTAAATGGCGTGTTGGCTGGATGACCCCAAGTGTATCATTAACTGCATCATGTGTAAATGACTCCTCTGACATGTCAAGTGGAGCAGCTGCATTGCTAGTGGTACTGTTAAGTTTTTGTATGAAACCAGAAGCAGAGCAGGAGGAGGATGGTGCATCAAGGAGGTTCTGTGCAGAAGCTGTAGAAGATGTGGTGCGCTGTTTAAGCCAGTCCACCACTTCCTCAGAATCTTGGGGGTTGAGGGTACGTTCCTTCTGAACACTGTACTTTGCTCAAGAGCCGCATAAAATCACGCCAGAACGACCTCGAGAAGACCTGCCGGGTGGTCTACCTCTGCCTATTGTTTTGTCCATATGGGGGGGAGGGGGTATGCAGTACTACTAACAATATTCAATAGTGGTAGACTGTGTACCTCTTTGTGATTACATACACTATCAGTATCAAATACACAGCAGCAGATACAGTGAAAGATGTGCACTGGACTATTAGTGTGCAGAGTCACATAGATGCAGTGAAAGGTATGCAGTGGTATAATAGTGTGCAGTCACACAGATGCAGTGACTGGCATAATACAGTGTGCAGTCACACAGATGAAGTGAAAGGTATGCAGTGACTGGTATAATACAGTGTGCTGGGCCTGGCACAGTACAGCAAGGGCCAGCTGCGACAGACAGGGCTGTACTTATGAAGTGTCAGTCACTGTGGCACACACAAAAAAAAAGACATCAGAAGAACATTAGCTCTCAAAACTATTTTGGGGCGCTTTCAGCAACAAATCTCAGCAAGGAGCAAGCTAACAAGAGCCTAACTAGCGCTTTTCCTATCTCTCAAATGTCTCTACCTTCTCTCAGTAGCAGCAGACAGTGAGAAGATGGCCGACGCTGCTGCCTTTTATATGGGGGGGCTGGGGTCCAGGAGGGAGCGCAGCCTGATTGTCTGCTGACTGTGATGTAGAAGGTCAAAGTTTAGTCCAATGATGAGGTATAGGGGCAGGTCGAACTAGCTATGTGTTCACAGTTCGCCGTGAACAGCGGAATTTCGCGCAAACAAGTTCGCCGGCGAACCGGTCGGGCCATCCTCTATAAGTCTGTCCATAGAATTACAATGCAAACCTCTGATCTAGACAGAATTTTTTATTTTATGTTTAGCCAGTGAAGTGATTTACCATGGTAATTAAATTTCTTGGAAACAAGCAAGTCCTACTCTATAGAACCACCTTAATTAATTCCATGCTCTGATGAGGATCAAACAATCTGAAACAGTCTGTATGCATGGTGGATTAGTGTGGCTCTGTAATGTTAACATGCTGACACCTCATTGCATTCCAGTGGATCTGGAGGTGTGTTTAGCTCACAGGGACAATGGATAATTTGCATATTTCAGCAGTTATGCACTGGGAGACATCTCAGAGCTCACTCCAACGTGAATTATTGCAAATGCCTTCTGCAAACTTTTTTTTTTAGTTTTCCAAGAAACTAGAACATTTGCTTTTAATTTTCCAGATTTTAGTTTTTCTTTTAACCTGCACTGCCACCTGCAGGTATGTTGTGGTGCCACAATGACAAACGCATTATCTCCACAATGATGCCTCCACCCTGTTGATTTAGCCGGAGCTGTTGGCACCAAGCAGAGCAGCTGTGGCGTGGAAGGTGAGCGACAGAGTAAGGGGATAAAACCTTGAATGCAAATATATGCCGATTGGAGCGTGCATCAAAAAAGGGCGCCGTGAAATAAGGGTCCACTTATTAACTAATTTGCCGCCAGGTATTAACGAAATTTGATAATGAGAACCATAGTTGTCAAGCCTTATTAACGATATACTGTTGCAAACTGCAAATGAGATAAAATAAAGAATACATATTAACGATAAATGTTGTTGCGTTTTTCGTCAATACTGCTTAAAGAGAATCTGTATTGTTAAAATCGCACAAAAGTAAACATACCAGTGTGTTAGGGGACATCTCCTATTACCCTCTGTCACAATTTCGCCGCTCCCCGCCGCATTAAAAGTAGTCAAAAACAGTTTTAAAAAGTTTGTTTATAAACAAACAAAATGGCCACCAAAACAGGAAGTAGATTGATGTGCAATATGTCCACACATAGAAAATACATCCATACACAAGCAGGCTGTATACAGCTTTCCTTTTGAATCTCAAAAGCTCATTTGTGTGTTTACCTTCTGTCCCCTTCTTCTCTCATGCACTGAACATTACAGGCTTCCTGCAGACAGCTCTGCATGTGCCTGTGTTTGTAATTCCTCAGTATGTGTCAGCCAGCTACTTTCACAGCCTAACAGAGGAGGATTTTTATCCAGCTCTCTTCTATCACTGATAAGATAGCAGAGAAGCTGCTGGCTTATGTAAATAAAACACACACTGGAGTGTGCATAGAGGAACAGACCAGCATGGAAGAGTTGGCAGCCTTCCAGACACAGGCCGACAAGTCTGACAGGGGAAAGATACATTGATTTATTACAGAGGCCGTGATAGTACTGCAGTGAGCCAGAACAGATTAGAATAGGTTTAGGAACTTGTAGGATGGTAGAAAAAACGTTGTAATTTTTGTTACAGAGTCACTTTAACCCAACCCTACCCTCACACAGAACCCTCCCCTGGTAGTGCCTAACCCTAACCACTCCCTCTGCAGAAACACCCTTTTACATATATTAACAATAACACCTTTGAAAACGTAAAATCTGCACTTAACGAAATAATGACAAACTATAACGTTGTAAACTTCTAAAACAATAACTACCTCGAAAACTATAATGTTCTAATGTTAACAAAATTTTTCACGGTGCCTTTTTTTTTTTTTTTTTTTCTTTCTTTCTCCACCATATGAACGATAATTGAATTAAAGTCTATGGCGGCGCCCTTTTCATCCACCCTCAGCCGGCACCCTTTTTTCCTGCTACCCGCTTGTATATTTAACCAATCAAATCCTGCCGAGGTGCAATTTCAAGCGACATAAATTTGAACTCAGAATTATTTGCATCCCATTGACCTTCAATAGTCTTAAAGGAGTGCTTGTTTTGTACATTTGTTTTCTGCGAATGTTTTAATTTATCAAGCTCTGATTGTATGAGGAAAACACATTTTTTTTTTTCTTTTTTCCTTTCATGGGGTGTGTTTTTGTGTTCCAGTAGATGCTTCATCCCGCCTACGAAGCAACTGTTTTCTAATTGTATGTTAATAAACAGCTCAGTCTGCAGTTGCCTCTCGCGGACCACCCTCCACAAAAATCCTAGTTGTTCTGTTCATAATGAGATCTATCAATCCATGCCTAGCATGGAGATCCAAAACTACTTGAAATTGCTGTCAGAAGTTAAGAGTACTTGAGATTAAAATGACAGACTCTGTCTAAATCATGGAGGATTGGGGAGGGGAGATGGGCCGTAGGGTTAAATACTTACCCATCCTGGCGTCATGCCTCCAGGCAGGTGATTGCTCCGCCTCCCCTTCTAGTTGGGCTCTGGCTATTTTGTGTGAGTGGGGGAGGGGGGGGGGGGGCTTTAGTTACTTGAGGCAGGGAACACATCAGGCAGAAACTCTAGCATTGCATAAAACGCAGCGTTTATGCGTATAATGTTGGTCAATGGGTTGCATAAAAACTAACTGGGCCGGCCGAGATCACAAAATTTGCTAGCAGACACGCCGCGGTGGGAAAAATAGGACGCGGACACCACCTAACAGGAGTGACACCGCTGGGCTCCTCAGCCCGATAGGCTTTCTATACCACATCTGTCACGTAAGTGCGCTGGATAGCGCAGGCCGATGCTGATTGTTCTTATCAAGTTACGCTACGAGCGTTTTTTATGGTTGTTTTACATGTGTACTATGGATTAAATTGTTGTGCCTTCATCTGATGAGCTGCTCTTGCCTGGTTTATTGAATCAAGCGCTAGACCCACCTGGAATCTGTGGATGTCATCTGGTGAGCGGTTATTAATAAGGGAGAAGTTGTGCTCTTGCACACTGAGTGGAACACGTGTGCACCACCTATCACTTGGGGTGTTCTGTATGGTTTGAACACACTTTATCCAGCAGTAATGCTCTATGTATAGTGTGTTTGAATTTTGTAGATGGTGAGAACCTGTAGAAGAGGAGTGCCGTCACATATCGCTTTCCTTGGGTTTCATTAAAAAAAAACATGTGTATGTGTTTTGTAATATGCGTTTTTTAAAAACGCTGTTTTTGTTGCATGTTTTTCAAAAATGCATAAAAACTGCACATAACGAAAGTCAATAGTGACACAGAGGTATTGCATTTTAGTGCGACTCACTCACTCACTTATGTTTTATGATGTATTTCTGCTTCCTGTTGACTTCCTAGAGAGTTGCATAAAACGCATTAAACGAAAACGCATGCAAAGTGCATAAAAATGTACGCAAAACGCAAGAAAAACGCATGTGCGGGAAAAACGCAAATGCACTAAACGCAAATGACAGAAAACGTGACCTTTCACACACTGACAAGTGTGGACCAAGCCTTAGTCGCACACCTGCAACAAGCATGCAGGCAGTGAAGTCAGGCCAGAGTTCAAGTCACTGGCCCAGAATGAGTATACAGATCAGATGCTTTGAGTGTTGAGCTACGAACACACATGCGACAACGATCGTTGAGAACGACGAACTAACTTTTAATTGATGAAAGAACGACCTAAGTAAAGTTAGTTTTAAAATGTGTGTAACGATCTGATTGTTAGAACGAACGTTACATCACGTAAAGCAACTATTGCGCTTGCGCATAAAAATGAAAAGTTCCATGGAGAAATAGCGAAATGCGCATGTCAAGCCTAGTACGAACGATCGTTTCCAACGATGTACTACTTTTGCAAACGATCGTCGTTGGGAAAAATACGCCAAGCTAGATCGTTCGTTTTTAACGATCTAGCTCGTCCGTCGTTAGACTTAATAATCGTTGGTTGCTTTTTTTGAACGATCGTTTCAAACGACTATAGTCGCATGTGTGTACGCACCTTTAGAGGCAGAGAATCGGCACAGAAGTCAGGCAACTGGTATTGTTTGTTAGAGAATAAAGATGGCACCCTCCATATTTCTCATTTCAGTTTCCTGCTTAGGGCAGACTATGTAAAAAAAAAAAAAAAAAAATACTAGCAAGGTAATTTGCGCTCTGGAATAGATCTGCAGTGTGCTTCCATGAAAGCAGGAAGTAGACGGACATATTGTTAACATCCTGTGTTTACAAATTAATTTTCTGCCATGGCAGTCAGCTGACACAGCTGAAGAGATCAAATTACAACTTGTGCTTAGTCACAGATGAGTGGGAATTAGACAGGCTAAACTCTCTAAGTACATACAGTGTGCATTTCTATATGTTTTTCTTCTGTCCTGTGCAAGAGTTCAGGTCCACATTAATCAAACTCTTCAGCAGGCCCTCTTTAATTCACAGCCCCCTTGGGCAGCAGCTCTCCACTAGCATGTATTGCTCCCCATTTTCAAGATTGTCTGTCTGCTGCAGCAACCTCCCTTTTCAATGTCTGGTCGCCTCCTTGAGTAACAGCTACGATAGGCTCACGCCTTACTGGCCTTTTCAGAAATCTGGCCTTGCTCCTTGGATTTGTGGGAATATTCTGCCCCATGCAATAAGTAACTTTGCCAGTATTGCCTATTACTGAGACACCTTATATTGTTAGTGCAACTTCTAATCTGTGTAGATGGTAAGAGATTTCGTAATTAAACTTTTTTTCTGAGTGCAAAGACTACACGGAGTCCTGGAACGCTGTACTATATGTTCAAATTCTCCAGGCACCTGATATTCAAATAGTTTCCGTCGCCGATCACCCGCTGAGATTAGACTGCTGCATTAATAAGAGTGCGAAATAATCAAAACAAAGCAGGAGCAAGCAAAATAAAGGCCGGTTCTCTAATTACTCAGCATCAGAGCCGGCGGTTTATTAAATATTCAGGTGACCCTAATGAGGGGCCAGTGACATTCCATTCATTGCGCAAGCTGCCACTTCCTGCACAGAGGGATACAGACACACTTGGGAGAAGGGGCCATGAATAATGCACTTCACCTTTGTAGACCTGATATTGGGGATCAGTTTGGGTTACTAGGTAATGGTTTCAAGGTACGGCACGGCTCAAACGCATGCTGTGACGAAAGAACACATGGAAAACCGGCGTGAGATGAGCGTATGACCGGAATATGACCCTGTGTAATGCCCACGGGCTACATTTTTATGCATTTCATTCCTTAAAGAGGAACTGCCGCGAAAATCTTATAATTTACAACGCATACAAATAAGAAGTACGTTCCTTCCAGAGTAAAATGAGTCATAAATGTCTTCTCTCCTACGTTACTGGCATTTACAGTAAGTAGTAGAAATCTGACATTACCGACAGACTTTGGACTAGCCCATATCTCCATAGGGGATTCTCAGCATGGCTTTTATTCTTTATAAAGACACTTCCTGAAACAGATTTATACAAAGATGCTGGCTAACCTCCCTGCTCACTGTACACCTTTTTGGCAGTTGGATGGAGCAACTGCCATTCACCAAGTGCATTTTGAAAATAAAGAAATCCCTGTGAACCCCCCCCCCCCCCCCCATGAGGAGATGAGCTAGTCCAAAACTTGTCGGTTCTGTCAGATTTTTTACTACCTACTGTAAGTGACAGCAACATAGGAGAAAAGTAATTTATGGCTCATTTTACTCTGGAAGAAACGTACTTATTTATTGTATATGTTTACATATATTTTAAATTTTTAAGATTTTCGTGACGGTCCTTTTAAAGGGAACCTGAACTGAGTATAATTATTTAAAATAAACACATGAAGTACCTGCAAATGAATATTACATACTTACCTCGCTATCAGTTCCTCTCAGAAGCTCACTATTTTCTTCTAACAATGATTCCTTCCGGTTCTGACAAGATATTTTGTCAGAACCAAAATATCAGTTGCTTTCAGTTATAACTGAAAGGACAACTGATGTGCAAGGTAATGTCCATGTTTCGCTATGCCTCCAGTGGGTGATATTACAGTTTAACAGTGTGCTGACCAGTAAGCTGTTATGGGGTAGAGGCCATTTTCAAAATCGAGGCTAGAGAATTCCATCGATAAAAGGGAACAAACAGGATGCAGGAAAGGAGAAAGAGATTGATGAGTAGGCTACAGAGGTACGTATGACTTGTGTATGTTTGTTTTGACTTTTAATTTTCAGTTCAGGATTGCTTTGAAGCTAAAGGATACAAACACATGATGATGTAACCAGGGGCTTAACTAGAGGGGAACAGCCCCTGCGGTCGCAGAGGGCCCAGAGCTGTGGGGGCCCCAACTACTAACCACCCCCTCTCCTTCCTCTAATACAGGGTACTATACATCAGATCTGGTGTTTTTATGGCTACGCTTGTTATGATGGCCACACTTGTTTTATGGCCCTTGTGAGATGGGCCCCATGGCCCCCGAAGGGCAGGTAAGGGAAGGGGTGTGAACATTAGGGGGCGTGGCCACATCCAAAGTTTTGCTGGGGGGGCGTGCATGAATTGTAGTTACCAGGCCCGGATTTACCTCACAGGAGCCTATAGGCACTGATTTCCTGGCACCTTAGACTTCACCACCCATGAACCAACAAACTCCGCCGAACCGCACTGCAAGTGTCCTGGCTGGCCCAGCTGTCACTTCTCCCTTACTTTCCTTGCCCGTCATAGGTAGCTACGGGTGTTCCTTAGCAATATGCAATCTGAAGTACCCTCAATATTAATTACCTAGAGGAACCTCATTATTAAGTAATTAGAGGTGCCCCCAAGTATTAGGTATCTAGAAGAACGAAGTAGCTAGAGGAACCTCAGTATTAAGTAGCTAGAGGTGCCCCTCACTGAAGGGAGATCTTGTCAGTGGAATGCTGAGAGCAGGGTGAGTAACCTCTCATTTACACTCTTATCAGGACTCTGCAGAGGGAAGGAGGCGCTCAGGGAGAGGAGTAAGCTCCCTTTCCATCAGGCGCCTGTAGGCGCGTGCCTACAGTGCCTTTATGGTAAATCTGGACCTGGTAGTTACGCCACTGGATGTAACCTATACATGAGGTCAAAGAACTAGGAGTTACATGTCTAAAAATATCAACCAGCATTTAACCCAGCAGTCTTCTTCACTGTTCAGCAAAAGGATTGTGTGATTGCTTGCTAAGAACACCTAGAAGTGTTCCAATTTACACGTGTACCTATATATCTCTATCTCTATCTCTATTATAATATAATATAATTTTTTTTTTTTATGCAGCTTGAAAATGGACTAATCAGATTTAATTCTTAGCTTGGCTCTAACCTTGTGGACTGCTGATGCAATAAATTCGCAAGCTTCAAGCTTTTGAAACCTTACCATTGTGGTGACCTGATTCTCCATTACTTTGCATGTGACTAGGTGGCGCTGGCTAGCTGCCCAGGTTATATTGAGGTTCTATATTAACCTCCCTGGCAGTATGATTACTTCCAGATTTTATTGTCTAAAAACATGTGAAAAAATTGCACCGCTTTTAGACTCTAAAAATCATACCGCCAGATAGATTGGCAGCAGCCCTACACCTTAAACATCTCCTATGGATCCAGTTTGGCGAACACTTCCATTCCAGCGCAGGAGATTTGGGCGCAGCCGCCGCCACCATAGGCCATAATAGGACTTACGGCTATAGCGGCGCACAGGGAGTAACTTCAGTGCCATCAGAAGACGGAACTAAAGTTACTTATAAAACACCATAATTCGGCTTCCAGCAATTGCTGGAGGCCCAATTAATTTAATTTAATTCCACACCATCCATGGCGGCCTGGAGAGGGAATAGTATTTAACGTCGCCGGGGAGTTGTGCAGGAGCAGGATAAGCCATACCAGCTGTATCCTGCGCCAAAGTCTCCCGGCGGCGATTCCTCTCGTATGCCCTGCTCAGGGTTACCGCTCTGAGCTGCGGATTTCTGTCCCGAGTCTGACTCTGGGTTACCGATAAGGTTACACCTCTGGAAAGGTGCGCCACTTTGGGACTTTACCTACTGAACAAATGTAATCCTTGGTGGAACTTCATCGGTCCATTTTCAAGCTGTATACATTTGCATACAAAATTTGCATAATCCTGTGAAATTTGCTTTGATATGAATGCTTTGGATTACAAGCATGTTTCTGGAACACAATATGCTCGCAAACCAACGTTCCACTGTATATGATATTGCACAGAGGGAGCTACAAAGCACAAAAAACAAAACAAACAAAAAAAAACTTTACAAACAGAAAACTAAAGAAAAATGCTCTATGTAAACATCTAAAGTAAATCAAAATAAAATGATCTGTTGCGCTCAATAAAGGATAATTTATTGCAAATCCCATACAAATAAAAAAAAAGGTGTAGGTGACCAATCAATAGCACATAAAATACGGAACTTCAACCACCATAAGGGCCCATTCACACTGGCAAACGTAAAAATGCTAGTGCTTAGCGCTGGTGATTTTTTTTTTTTCCGCGATTATTGCCGTAAAATCCCTGTACACTCGTGAATTTTGAGTGATCGAGATTAGCGCTTTTTAGCATTCTAATCATGAATTAGAATTGGGGGGGAAAATGCTGCATTTTGTGATTGCCGCTAATCATGAATCGCCAGCAATCAGCAGCAATCGCAACAGTAAGATCACTGCCATGTAATTAGTATTGTGCCAGCACTTTAAAAAGCGCTAGCACTTTGTCGTTTAGCAGGAATAGCCCCAGTGAGAACAGACCCTAAAACATACACATTCACATGGAGTGTCTTATGGTGGTCGAAGCTCTGCTTTGTGCTATTGATTGGTCACTTAGACTTTATATTGCATTAAAAGCAAAAATGTTTGCAAATCACATACAAGTAATCATTTTATTTTGTTTTCAGTATATTATATATTTAATAAAGATTAGGTTTTTTTTTTTTTTTTGTTGTTGTTGTTTACAACGTAACGCAGCAATAACAGTAGTATTAACCGGGCCAGTTCTACCTACAATGGGGCCCCAGGGCAAAAGTAACGGGGGGGGGGCCCTAGTAAGACCCCCCCTGTAGCCCCCGAGCCAGTTCCCATGACCCATCCCACCACCCTCCCTAGCTGGTGGGAAGAGACACCTGTCCATGGGAGCCCCTACAGACTCTGGGGCCCTGCCCCCTTTGCCTCTATGGAAGCGCCGGCCCTGAGTATTAATTCAGACCATTCATTTATCCTTGCTATAATATAGTTTTCTACCTAAATGGCTTTCTTTAGTAACAAACCAGTGAGGGCGGGGTCAAATGTTTAAAAAAACAAAACAAAACTTCAGTAGTGGAAAACCCCTGGATACTCCAGAGTCCAGACGCTCCCCATATTGTCCTCGACACCACCACTGCTGCCCCCTCTTCTTGTATGCAGCGAAGCTCCAGTCCGCGTACAAGCGCAACTGTACCGGGCATGCACAAGTACAGTCTGCAGCTGCACAGTAGCAGCAAGTACAAAATGAAACCGGTTTACCTCAAAACAGAGGTTAAAGTGAACCTAAAGCCAAACACAAAGTTTAACTTACCTGGGTCTTCTACCAGCCCACTGCACCTGCTCTGCGCCTGCGCCAGGCCAAAACAATCATTTCGGTCTACTGCAGTGGTTAATTCTTGTACTGTGCATGTACAGGATCGAGGATTCACACGGCCAGGGATATGCAGGCGCAGTGGCCAGGGCCGGTTTAAGCAACAATGGGGCCCCAGGGCAAAATAAACCTGGGGGCCCCCCCCCCCAACATATACCCCGGAACAAAAATCGGCATTAGGGGATCTTTTTTTTTTTTTTTTTTTTTTGCAGCTGGTATAGTCAGGGTGTGAAGTCCCAATCGGTCGGAGCTCCACATTCTGGCTAACCCAGCCTGCATGGGGGACAAGGGGTTAAAAAATTTCAGGAGGGGGACCCCACATAATTTAAAAAAAAAAAAAAAAAAATTCCCACACTCTAAACATAAAAAAAAAAATTGGGAAAATAGGAAAAAATGCCAGGGATCTTCATACAGCCATATTGCGGCTGTATAGCGATCCCTGGCCAAAGCGCTGCGGCTGCGTATAGACCCCCTGGAAACCCCGTCAGGAAAATTATTGCGCTTTCGTTTGATGCATATAAAATTACACTACCGTTAGGTTTGCTACTAAAAGTGACATTTACCACATTTAAAAGTATACTTTTTTCCTTCTAAACTTTAAAATCGATTTTCTCAAAAACTATAAGGTCTATTTGAAAAATAGTTTTTTCCTCTTATTCCTAATGATCTCCTTAACATATCCTGCAAATTTAGGGTTTCTAGCATTTAAGGTGGATTTGCTATTAAACTTAGTCGGCAGGTTTTTAAATGTGTATTTTTTTTTTTCCCTTTGAAACTTTAAAATCTATTTTCTCAAAAACTATAAGGCCGATTTGAAAATTTGTTTTTTCCTCTTGTAGCCACTGGGGGCCCCTACAAGCTCTGGGGCCCTGGGGCAGCTGCCTACTTTGCCTTAATGGTAGCGCCGGCCCTGGCAGTGGCCATCGACTGGACCGGTTTGTCCCAGTGCAGGCACAGGGTGGCTGCAGGGGCCAATAGAAGCCCCAAGTAAGTTTAAACTCTTTTTTTTTTTTTTTTTTTTTTTTTTTTTTTTTTGCTTTAGGTTTCCCTGGGGGACCTTTTTACACCGGGGTGGTGTATTTTTACCCCACCCCACCACCAGACAATGAAAGTCTATGGAGACTTTTATACTGCCATGGTGTAGTGCGACGGAAGTGACGTTTTCGCTGCTTCCCCAATGCTAGGACTACGTTAACATGCGTATTTGGAAGTCCTATTACTTTATGGTGACACAGAGATTTAAAAAATGTTGGCGGCGTGCATGCATATTTTAACAATAAGCTTCCGTGTACTTCCGCATACCAGAAGCCGGTGTTCCCTGAAGGCCTGTTTTTGGGGATGCGGCGGGCGCGATGCACCGCTGCCGTCAGCTTACAGTGTGAAACCGGCCTCAAGGAACTTCAGTTTACTGGACGCCAACAATTATGTACGTTATTTGTGTTCCATAAATTGGATTTTCTTACCCTTCGTTCTGAGGTAAGACTGTTTCATTATTTACTTTGTCTATGGCATATAGTTCTTTGAGGTCCATCTCCTCCTAAAGGTGTGTCTGCGTTTTGTTGTGATTCTGAACTGATTTTGGTATTCGCCTAGGCTATGTTTCATTACTATTTTTCTTTCAGATGCGGATTGTATGCAAAGATGTCTCTGCTGACACAATGTATGACGTACTACATGACACCAGCTACCGCAAGAAATGGGACACAAACATGATAGAAACCTATGACATTGGAAGGCTTACAGTCAATGCTGATGTGGGATATTACTCATGTAAGACACTTTTTTTTTTTTTTTTCTTTTTTTTTTCAAATTCTCTCCAAGGCTTTACAAAATCAAATGCCATGTCTATGAACACATAATTAGCCTGGAAATGCAGAAGTGATGAGCCAAAATGTGTTATTGTAATAACAGAAAATTTGCAACAATGACACAATTGTAATTATCAGAACATTCGTAATTCCAGAATTAATAATTGTGTTAAATTGTAATTTCGTGATTTCAGTCGTAATTCCATAATTTTAGCGTAATTACAAAACATTACACTACATTTTTACACAAAAATGAGTCCCGAAAATACTCCTAATTATAAAAAAAATTGTAATTGCAGAAATGTCACGAAAATGATCGTAATTACGAACATTTTGTGCATGGTCATGATTACATGAAATTTCGTGTCATTTATGTGATTATGATGATTCCATTACGGTCGTAATAACAAAATTGACATGAAATTTCATGAAAGGACCACTCGGCGAAAAAAGTAAGCAGATAAAATCTGACAGGTTTTGAACTAGTCCATGTCAACATGGGGGATTTTCTTTCAAAAGCATTTCCTCAACGGCAGTTTAACTGTAAAAACAGTAAGATGCCAGCCTCCCTTCTCACTTGCACAATATTTTGGCAGTTAGACTTGGCAACGGCCATTCAGGAAATGTTTTTGAAATCAAAGCAAAACTTGAGAATCCCCCCGTGAGCAAACGGACTAGTCCAAAACCTGCCGATTCTGTCAGATTTTAACTGCCTTTTTTTTTTTTCGCTGGAGTGGTCCTGTAAGTTGCTCTCATGTATACTTCTTTTTAGTGATGATTGCAATGTGCCTATCAGTGTGTGTGTGTCTGTGGTGTTACAGAAACGTAACCACAGAGTAAGTTTATTCAAGACTGTGCAAAGTCCACTGCTAATGTTGATTCCAAACTATGTGCCATAATCAGTGGGTAGGTTCCTTAAAGTACAACTGTAGACAGAGGCTGCCATATTTATTTCCTTTTAAGCAATACTAGTTGCCTGGCTGTCCTGCTCATCCTCTGCCTCTAATACTATTAGCCATAGACCCTGAACAAGCATGGGACAAGCATCAGGTGTTTCTGACATTGTCAAATCTGACAAGATTAGCTGCATGCTTGTTTCTGGTGTGATTCAGATACTACTTCAGCCAAATAGATTAGCAGGACTGCCAGACAACTGGCATTGTTTCAAAGGAAATGCATATGGCAGCCCTCTATATCTCTCTCACTTCAGGTAACCTTTAAAGCCCACCTGAAGTGAGAAAGATGGAGGCTGCCATATTTATTTCCTTTTAAACAATACCAGTTGCCTATCAGTCTTGCTAATCTTTTTGGCTTCAGTGATGTCTGAATCGCACACCTGAAATAAGCATGCAGCTAATCCAGTCAGATTTCAAACACCTGATCTGCATGCTTGTCCAGGGTTTTTTGTTAAAGGTACGAGTCAAAGAATCACCAGGACAACCAAGCAATGTGCATTGTTTAAAATGAAATACATTTGTCAATCCATATCGCAGAACGAGTTATTTATGGCCCAGAAATAGCCAAGAAAAGTTCCAGGATCGCATCATTTTGCTTCTTGATAGAAGCCGAGCTGTGCGCAGTCGCTCTGCCTGTTATCCAGTCAATCTCCGCCTCTCCCCACCCCTCTTAATCTTCTTTCACTGAAAGGGACGGGGAGAGGTGGAGATTGACTGGAGAACAGGCAGAGTGACTGCGCACAGCTCTGCTTCTATCATGAAGCAAAATGATGCGATCCTGGCACAGCTCTGCCTCCCCGGGCAGCAAAATCTGCAACTTGCAAAGTCGTGGAACTTTGCTGGTCAATTTCTGGGCCATAATAACTTGTTCTGCTGTGGGGATGAGGTGAATCAGCTTCGAATTTAAAGATAAACTCCGACCAAGAATTTAACTTTATCCCAATCAGTAGCTGATACCCCCTTTTACATGAGAAATCTATTCCTTTTCACAAACAGACCATCCGGGGGCGCTGTATGACAGTTTCTTGTGGGAGGGGTTTCACCACAATATCAGAGTACATACTCCTGGCAGTTTCCTGTCTGTGAACCTTGCTGCATTGTGGGAAATAGCTATTTACGGCCTCTTGCACACTGCAAGTGATTCAGATTCCGCTTTTTAATCAGTTTTTACATCCGAATCAGATTCCGATTTGCAGCTTGCTCCCTGCACACTGCAAATCGGAATCTGAATCGGATGTAAAAACTGATTAAAAAGCGGAATCGGAATCGGAATCACTTGCAGTGTGCAAGAGGCCTACAGCTGTTTCCAACTGCCAAAAAACCATGCAGCAGCTACATCACCTGCCAACAGTAAAAATGTCACCATGTAATGTCAGAATGTAAATCAGGGATTTAAAAGATTTTACAATAGCTAAACACTGACTAAATCATTTATACATAATTATTGTAAAAATGAAGCACTTTTTTATTACATTATTTTCACTGGAGTTCCTCTTTAATGCTGAAGATGGCTGAATAAGAAAATAAGGTAAAAAAAATATAGACTTCAGTGTCTCTTTAAGGAGGCACAGTCTGTTTGACAAATGCCCAATGGCAGCTGTCTCCCCCTCAGCAACCTTAAGCTGGTTGCCATGCCACATCCCACCCTTGCCCCAGTCACACATCTGTACCCTGAAAAGCATTGTTGGGTTCCCCCATCATTCACCTCCTCCTTTCCCCCACAAATGCAGAGTGTACACACAGCGGAGTCAAGCCGACTCAAAATGCCATGCCGGGCTCTACACTCTGGACTTCTTCCAGAATGCGCCTCTCTTGTTCATTTTCTGCAGGCATGTATGCACTGACTAAATCCCTGCACATCCCATGGATAGCGACTCCACCGCAGGGGGAGCCATGGAAACTGGAAACCTGGAAGAGGACAATGAAGAACGCCACAGCAGAGCATGTAAAGTACGCAACTTACATCCGGCTGCGCATTAACCCTGGCAGCAGGTAGTTCAATTCAGCCCCGAACCCATTGGAAGGGTGGAGGAGACGCCTTGGGGCCCTGGGGCAATTGCCCCCCTTTGCCTCTATGGAAGTGCCGGCTCTGTGAAACAAGATCTTCAGAACATCTACATTATGAATATATTTAAGCAACACGTGTAATTCAAAAAAAAATGGCTGGTTTGGTAGAATATGTTCAAGTTTGTTTTAACGTGTGTAAAATAACTCCTTTTGTAGACACAAAAAAATAATAATTTAAAGGAACACTCTCAATTCTAGGTTACAACATGTTAATTGATAGTGTTCCTGAAGTGCTGGTAAATCATGATGTATACTGGATAAGCAAGAGATAAGATAAGCAAGTCAACATGTATTTCACTTGCTTATATCTATTGTTTACTTTCACTAATCCTGTTTACTCTTAACTGACAGCAAGTCTGCTCAAATCTGACAGCAGAGTGAACCGTGAGTCGAGGGGGAATTCCCTCAGTGCATCTGGTAACCCTGTAGGTGTAAGAAAGCTCTTAGCAGCTGCCTGTGTCTCTCTGACTGAAGTGTCTGAAGAGAGCAGAGGAAATGTAACTTGTTCTAAACAATTGTAATTGTCTTAGACACCACAGCTTTTCATACTCCCTTTTTTTATTGGGGGGGGGGCTGTGCATTGCAACACACCCCTTTTGAGAATGATTTGTTCCAATACAGCTAAATCCTACACACAATGAATTACAGCTTTTGCCTCTGACATTTTAACATGAAAAGTAGGAAAATGTTTATACAGCTACTTAGACATTATTTGTACATTGTCATTTTAGAGCACTTGGTTTGATAGCTCCATTCAAGTCTTACATTAAAGGAACACTGTCTGGTAATTGCATTTCTATTAGTACTTTTATATTCTATCTGAATTTTCTGTTTTCTACCTCTACATGTTACAGGGAAATGCCCAAGTCCACTTAAGAACAGGGACTTTGTAACTTTACGCTCTTGGTTACCTCTCGGCAATGATTACATGATCATCAATTATTCTGTGAAGCATCCGGTGAGTCTTGGTGGGTTTTAACTTTCTGTATATTGGCATTTTTATATGCTAAAAACTTTTCTGTTAATGTTATGCAAACATATCCAGCTTGGAAATTGTTCAACCAAATGCAGCTCCTGATCAATGCTTATTAGTTTTTGTCAATCAATCGCTGATCAGGAAAGGCCGTTCTGTGGGAGATTGAGCGGGGCAGAGCACAGGGGGGGCTGCAGGCAGGAGTGGCAGGACAGTGAGGCTTCCTAGCTTTGTACTGCAGTGACAAGTACAGAGCTTGAAAAGAAACAATAGGAAAGGATGAGAGCCCTGGTAGTGTAGTACGTTAGACAAATGAAAAGATCTTAGTCGATCAAATTTATACTCACAAAATTGGATTGCCACCAAGGCAACCACTGAGATCGCAAGCGGGGAGATTAGACCCAACCCCATTTGGGCTAAAAGTCGCTCTCTGTAGACAGGAAAAAGATGGTGCCCCCCTTCCACCAAGGGTATACTTCTATAGTAATTTGAACAGTGTAACAGAGGTGCCAATTGTAGAATAAAAAGTTTTTAAAAAGGGAGGTAGTGGTGGACTTGCCTCCCACAGTAGACTTACACAAGTCGATTTGAACAGTAAAATTCACTTCATTTACAGCTCCAACAATTTGCAATGCATTTCTCGAGGCTATGTCTGCTTCATCAGGACATAAAAGGAGCAGCTATTTGCTGTGTAAGAGCGAGCATAAGCACCTCTGACCTGTAACCCCCTCTAATGCCAGAGCTTTTTGCAGTAAAAAAACAGTCTGCAATCTTTTTCTGAACTACGATACTTTCTAAATGGTTTTTACCCGCTGACTTTGTAAAAACATGTTCTCTTGTGTAAGCCAAGGGGTTATCTTAAAGGGATACTGTAGGGGGGACGGGGGAAAATGAGCTGAACTTACTCGGGGCTTCTAATGGTCCCCCACAGACATCCTGTGCCCGCGCAGCCGCTCACCGATGCTCCGGCCCCGCCTCCGGTTCACTTCTGGAATTTCTGACTTTAAAGTCAGAAAACCACTGCGCCTGCGTTGCCGTGTCCTCGATCTCGCTGATGTCATCAAGAGCGCACAGCGCAGGCCCAGTATGTTCTGTGTCTGCGCAGTACACTCCTGGTGACATCAGCGGGAGCGAGGACACGGCAATGCAGGCGCAGTGGTTTTCTGACTTTAAAGTCAGAAATTCCAGAAGTGAACCGGAGGCGGGGCCGGAGCATTGGGGAGTGGCTGCGCCAACACAGGATGTCTGCGGGGGACCATTACAAGCCCCGGGTAAGTTCAGCTCATTTTCCCCTGACCCACCCCCCCTACAGTATCCCTTTAAAGGACCACTATCGCAAAAATTGAAGAATTAAAATACATGTGTAAATGTACAAATAAGAAGTATCGTTTGTTAAAATGAGTAAAATGAGCCATTAACTACTTTTCTCCTATGTTGCTGTCGCTTACAGTAGGTAGAAGAAATCTGACAGAACCGACAGGTTTTGGACTAGCCTATCTCCTCATGGGGGGAGTCTCAGCATGGCCTTTATTCTTTATAAAGACACTCCCTAAAAAGGATTTATACAACGATGCTGGGCAGCATCTCTGCTTGCTGTACACTATTTGTGGTAGCCAAACATCTAGCAATGATGGGCAGATTCGACCAAGAGACAAATCTCTAATCGAGAGAGATCTATCGGTTGCCCATACACCGCAGGCTGATTCACGATCAATTTCATGCTGGAATCGACCTTGTGACGCAGCATCCGCTGCCTTGCCAGTCCGATGCTGCCCCCAAATGTTCAGTGTGCCCGGTGCACTATACGTTACCTGTCCATGTCCACCGCTGGCTCCGTCCATACACGTGCCTCATGTGGCTGCCGGAGTAACGTGGGCGAGTGTGTGGCATTGCACGTGCTCCCACGTGTATGCCGGAAACCATGTGGGGAGCGTGTATGGATGGAGGAAGGAGCCAAGAACCAGCAGTGGACATGGACAGGTAATGTATAATGTACTGGGCACCAGGGGACACATTGAACATTTGGGGTTAGGGGGGACAGCGTCGGATGTTTCGTCCCGTTCATCACTCGTCCTGAATTATCGCTTGCCATTACCGCGGTGCACCTAACCAATTGTGATTGTCCAACATCTTGCAGCAAGTCTGATCAACATGCTCTGCCCCAAATTGGTCGCATTTATTTATTTTTCAATTTTTTTGCAGAAACATCCACCTCGGAAGGACTTTGTGAGGGCCGTCTCCTTGCAGACTGGATATCTCGTTAAAGCAAATGGGGAAAACAGCTGCATAGTCTATTACCTCACACAAGTTGACCCCAAAGGTAAAACTCAAGTGCTATGTGCCTGCTTCTCACATGTCAACTTTTACTCTTATTCCATTCCAGCTAGAGCTCACTTTTAACATATTTAGAAGCACTCTTAGGTTCTTATTGTGGTTTGTCAGGATAAAAAGTTGACGGAGCTGCCCATAGAAAATAAAACTAAGTTGAAATGGAAAGTTTAGGAAACATACTCAATTATTATTGGCCAATTACTGACCAATTTTACCACCTCCATGCATACCTCCCAACTTTTTGAGATAAAACAGAGGGACACTTAAGCTACACCCCGTCACACCCATATTCACGCATACTGTAAAGATTTCATAAGAAAAATATTTTGTAATTCAAACCACACTGCTCCTTTCTATCCTGGCTCATTTTCCTTCATATAAACATTTTAAAATTAGTAATATATCAATTTTAAAGGATGGGAATAAAGTTTAGAGTCAATCAAACACATTTTTTTTAGTAGAGAAATATATATGTTTACATAGAAGGAAGGACAAAGTCCTGAAAGAGGGACAAGTGAGGGGAAAAGAGGGACAGGGCTACCAAAGAGGGACTGTCCCTCCAAAAAAGGGACAGTTGGGGAGCTGTGTCCATGTAGTATGAGGGTTACCTACACAATCTGTTGATAGTATTCAATATCTGTAGACCCTCATACTGCATGGAGGCAGAGCCAGATCATTCACAAGGCAACCGTGGGCAGGTGCCTATGGCCTGGTTTATGCTAGACCCCAACACCAATAAAGCAAGGTGGCCATTAACGATGGGCCCAAAGTTGTTGCTTGCCTAAGGCCCCATTTCACCTTAATCCATCTCTGCATAGATGTGGTAAAATTGGTCAGTGATTGGACAATCCTAATTTAAAGTGTGTTTCAAGGACCGGCTGACATTTGTCAGATCTGTGCTGCGTGGGCTCTTCAGCCTACAGCACAGATCGTGTAATAGGCAGGGCGATCAGACGTTCCCCCCCCCCCCTTTTTTTCCCCCACTAGGGGGATGTCCTGCTGGGGGGGGGGTCTAATCGCCGCCGCTGCCTTGTGCCTTGCGAGGGGGGCTCCTCAAAGCCCCCCTCCGCAGCGCTATTCCATCCTCCCTCTCCCTCCCTCCTTCCCATGGGCGGTACAGGACAGCGATCCGTCCTGTACCGCCTCTGATAGGCTTCAGCCTATCAGATGCCGGCGATCCCCGGCCAATCAGAGGCCGGGGATCACCGATCTCCTTTCGCAGCAGCGCTGTACGCTGTAAACACCGGGGATTTCTTCCCCGCGTGTTTACATTTAGCCTGTGAGCCGCGATCGTAGGCTCGCAGGCTGTTCACAGAGACCCCCTCCGTGAACTGACCTGGAACGTTTCCATGTAAATTCACTTACGACCAGCCGCTGCCTATTGGTGTTAGGCGGTCGTTAAGTGGTTGGCTTAGAGAGACTTGTAGAGAAAAGAACATATTAATAAAATCGCTTATTTTTTGCAATATTGATTTATAGATTTAGCCAGTGTTTGCTCATTGTAAAATCTTTACACTCCTTGATTTACATTCTGAAAATTATCACTGGTGGTGACCTCTTTAGTCCTGCCAGGTGATCTGTACAGAATGTTCATTACTGAGAGTTCTATGCACAGAGGGAGATGCTCTGTTTGCTTGGCAGTTGGAAAAATCCGTTATTTCCCACAATGTAATGAGGTTCACAGACCGCAAACTGTCAGGACCATGGTCATGACCTCACACTGTGGGAGGAGTTTCACCACAATATCAGCCACACAGACCCCCCCGATCTATTAGAGAAAAGGTAAAGATTTCTCATGGGAAAGGGGGTATCAGCTATTGATTGGGACAAAGTTTAAACCTTGGTTAAAGTTCCTCTTTAACCTCCTTGGCGGTAACCCCGTGTGTGACAAGGGGGAAGCCGGCGGAGAGTGCCGCTCAGGCCCTGCTGGGCCGATTTACACCATTTTTTTTTTTTTTTTGCTACACGCAAACCAGGATGATGCCATTTATTGGCTAACTAAAAATGAATAAAAATAAGCAAGCTTTCGGCCTTTCAGCCTTCGTCGGGCTTATATCCTGTTAGTTTGCAGGCTGGTGGTACAGACAGCTTATATACATGCAACATCAAAAGGGAAAACAGATATTTTTTCCATGTATATAAGCTGTCTGTACCACCAGCCTGCAAACTAACAGGATATAAGCCCGACGAAGGCTGAAAGGCCGAAAGCTTGCTTATTTTTATTCATTTTTAGTTAGCTAATAAATGGCATCATCCTGGTTTAAAACTTCTTACCATTAAGAAAATTATAGTGCACTTCATTTTTTTGACCATTAGATGGTGCTGTAGATCTTCAAAATAAAATGTCTCACATGAAAGTTGTTACAGAATACCCAGATAACTTGTAGTGACTCAGAAGTGGTAGAACAAGAGGAAAAGTGGCTAAAGATACAGAAAAGCCCTCTTATTGGAAATCCAAACCATACCCAAATTACACAGGGCAGCAGAACTGTATAATATTTACTTGCTCCAACGATGCTCCATGTCTCTTCCTGGCAGTCGCATGCTCTGTGCTTCCATACCGCCTTCTCCCGATCACGTGACAACATAGTAGCCAGAGGTATGCAGCATAGAACATGTGGCTGATGATCAGAGGAGACCTGAAGCAGTGCTGGGGCAGGCAGATATTAAACTCTTCCAATGCATTCCTTTACAGAAGGGGAGGATGAGCAAACCCAATATAGTTATACCACTTAGTTTTATGCTTTTCAGTAAAATCTTATTAAACAATTTGGCCCGCGACTTAAGTGATTGTGTTTGACACCACTGATGTAGAAGCTCCCCTCTACCTAGCGAAGTATGTGTTTTTTGTGGGGTTTTTTTTTTTGGGGGGGGGGGGGGTGAGGTTCAGATTTACTCTGGAAGTAATGTATCATGGGAAACCATGCTTGCTTACAAATACGCAAATCGGCTCTTTATATTCTTAAAAGCCAGGCACTCATCCAGAATTGCTGGTGTATAGTGAACATAGGCTAACTATACACCAGCAGTTCTGGATGTGTGCCTGGCTTTTAGGGAGATGGAATTTCAAAGAAATTTTAGTTTGTTTTTTTTGTTTTTTTAATCTTTCATCTTCTTTCACAATGAATATGTTGTGCTGTCCACTTTTACCTCTCAGATCCTGGTTACTCTGTGAATACCCCTCCCTCACACCTTTGTATCATTGCCCTGATCTTTTTATGCCTTTACCAAAACGAGGACTAGTTAAGAAGTTTAACACTCAGCAAGGCTCACCAAAGCACTTCTCAAAGGACAACTGAAGAGAGAGGTATATGGAGGCTGCCATGTTTATTTCCTTTAAAGCAATACCAGTTGCCTGGCAGTCCTGCTGATCCTCTGCCCTTAATACGATTAGCCATGGCCCCTGAACAAGCATGCAACAGATCAGGTGTTTCTGACTTTGAACAACACCAGAAACCTGCATGCAGCTAGTCTTGTCAGATCTGACTTTAAAGTCAGAAACTCCTGATCTGCTGCATGCTTGTTCAGGGGCCATGGCTAATCGTATTCGAGGCAGAGGATCAGCAGGGCTGCCAGGCAACTGGTATTGCTTTAAAGGAAATAAATATGGTAGCCTCCGTATACCTCTATCTTCAGTTCCTCTTTAAGCTTACCTTTTTTGTTTTGGCTTATACATTTTACAGAATATTTTTACAGAATAGTTATTACTGTGCTGATTCTGAAGTACAACTGCACATTTGATTTGTTTTCCTTTTCCAAAGGATCATTACCAAAGTGGGTTGTAAATAAAGCATCTCAGTTTGTGGCCCCAAAGGTAAGAGATATAATTAATTATACATGTGACGCATTCACTGACTGTTGGGTTTTCTTCCTTTTTGCTTGCTTTTGTGATTTTTGAATGTATGTGGCACACAGATAGCAAGTGTATGATACTAAATGTGCAGAAAGTTATGCATACAGTATTTTTCAATCATTTTGTTTCTTCCTAGAAAGGCTACATAGGTGATGTCCTAGTCATGTTCTCTGGTGATCTAGTGGTCAACAATCCCACCCCCACCACCACCTTCCACAGTATTTCCTGGTGGTCTGGTGGCCTCCTCAGGGCCGGCGCTACCATAAAGGCAAAGGGGGCAACTGCCTCGGGGCCCCGACCTCTGCTGAGGCCCCCGCAGCGCCGGCCCTGCTACATTCTGCCTGCTCCCCGGGGGCCCTGCAAGTATAATAGCCATAATTACCTATTAGTCCTGGCGAGTGAGCAGACGGGCAGCGGCTGCACTTTGAGACGCTGTCTCCCTCCCACTCCTATGACCCAACGCGTCATTTGTAAACACGTGCCGGGTCATAGAGTGGGAGGTAGACAGTGTGTCTCAAAGTGCAGCTGCTGCCAGTCTGCTCACCCGCCGGGACTAATGGGTAATTAGGGCTATTATACTTGCAGGGCCCCGGGGAACAGAGGGGTGTGATGTGACTTAACCCCCCCCCCCCCCATCCTCCTCAGTATTCCCTTGTGGTCTAGTGGTACCCACCACGCCATAGTGGTACGCCACCACACATTATGCTGTGGTGCTCTAGGGATCCCCCTCCCCCTTACAATATGTGCTAGTGGCACCTCCATCCCCCTCAATTCCCTCATTCTGTGCCGGTGACATGTTAATATAGAGCCCGGGCATTGCTTCCAGGGCCTAAAAGGTAAAAAAAATTTGTCGGAGGGTGGTAAAGCAGGATGAAATGCAGCCTTACCTTCAGATGACACTGTTTCAAGCATCATACAGGCTTGACAAACTTAAAGAGACACTGAAGCGAAAAAAAAACTATATTATGATTTGTATGTGTAGTACAGCTAAGAAGTAAAACATTAAGATCAGATACATCAGTCTAATTGTTTCCAGTACAGGAAGAGTTAAGAAACTCCAATTGTTATCTCTATACAAAAAAGCCATTATCTCTACGACTTTCAAAGTCGTGGAGAGGGCTGTTTTCTGACTTTTATTATCTCAACTGTTAGTTAACTATTTACTTTTCCTCTGGCAGAGGAGAGGTCATTAGTTCAGACTGCTCTGAAAGAATCATTTTGAATACTGAGTGTTGTGTAATCTGCACATATTAGAGAATGATGCAATGTTAGAAAAAACACTATATACCTGAAAATAAAAATGAGAATATTTTCTTTGCTGCTAATCTTCTAGTAATTATTCATAGTACACAACCAATTCATTATATCATATATTTTTTTTCGCTTCAGTGTCTCTTTAAAGGACAACTAAAGTGAGAATTAAAAGTACAAGAAAGTAGTAGGTTGGCACTACTGCAACATTATAGACAGTCAGGATGGGGGTGGTGAAGTTAAGTCTGCACTCCTACCCTTCAATTCAGCACAGCGTGCGCTAGCAAGTAAAATGTGGCATAGAAACATTTGGAAGAAACGGGAAAGGCCGTCACTACTGTAGTCGCTGGTTTTATTAAATAGTCTCGCATGCGTAAAAATCAGCTGTATGCTCAAATAGTGGACATGCCGATATAGAATGGAGTGCAGGGGTTGATGGCGGTGGGTGCTGGGTGCAGCTGCCTGACAGCCGTTTCGCGCTACCCTGCACTTCTACGGAGGCTGTGGGGTGAGACGCAATGACTTCTGGTATAAGTAACCAAATGGCCAACATGCGGCGTGTTGCGGTCATTTGCTCCGCCCTTCCAATAACCTTTAGCCTAGCGCAAGCCACTGGAGTGCATATGCACCTCAGCAAGACTTGATGTCATGGCATATTACTTCTCGGATGTACGTCTTGCGTCTCACCCTATTGGGCGACGCGTGCACAGCTATTGCGTATATGCACTCCATCTAGGGTATAAAAAGAAGGCAGTCTAGAGCCTGCGGCACTGAAGGCTGAAAATGGAAAGTGCAGGCGTAAGTGGGGTAAAAAAAAAAGAAGACAAAGCGATGAATTAAGTGGAAGCATACGTAAAAGGTGTGAATTAAATGCCCTTCGTGCCCCACACTATAGAGCCCCTCTGGAAGTGAAAATCCATTATGAGGGTGTATGCCACTTACTAGGAAGTGCCAGTGGTTAGGGGATAGAGATATAATTATTATTATGCAAAATACATGATGAAAATAGACATAAAAATGGAAATAGAAAATCTTGGGAGAACCAATAAGCCCCAAGAAGACAAACTGAACTGGGGTATTATTGGGAATCCATTAAAGGGGCTCAGTCATCTAAGGGGGAAAGTAGCAGGAATACAACTTAGCACACTTGTCAAAAACCTGAGCGGTTCTTGCCTTTTTCATGATTGCTAAATCAGTAAAGGACCAGCCTTTAAAGCGTTGCTATCATATAAATCCGGCATATCAGGGTCTGAATCCAGTAATTATAGGTTGACTGTATACCTTGAAATGAATCAGAGCATTCACTATATGATTTTATATTAAAAAAATTGTATTTTCTTATCATACAGCATATATACAAAATATGAACAGTTCCAAGTAGTGTTTTCTTCTAACAGTATTCCATCTCATCAAGGCTTTAGAGCCAAACGATCATCAATCTTCTAAGCACATTTAAAAAAGAATATAACAGTTGTGTTATGTAGAATAAGGTAAAAAGTAGTCTCATCTGTATCAATAGCTGTGTATCTAGTAGCTGTGTAAAACTTGTAGTAATCGTCTTAAAGAAATAGCATAAACAAAAAACTTCTAAAAAAACTTCTTACTAACATCTTAACAGAACTTGATGCTGAAAAATTAATAAAGTAGATCACCAGAATATTAAGCATATTGCCCCTTCTCTGTCATCTCTTTAGCATCTAGAACCACGTGTGGGAAGGTAGCTTCTGCCTCGTGTGTCTTCTCAGGAGATTGTTGGGCTTCTGCAAACTATGAGCTTGCAGCTCCTACTTTTATAGTGATTGCATGCAATATGGCTGCCTAATCTGGAATTTCCCTAAATCCCAGGTTCTGATTGGCTAAACTTTTTCGTGCGTAACTCGCTAGCTTTGTTTTGAATACTGTAAACAGTTGACATTTAAAATAACCATAACAGATTTTGTTTATAAACGCCAGAAACCCTCTGGGCGATATAATTACATCGCCCAGGAGGGGGCGCAGCACTTTTTTTTTTTTTTTTTTTTTAAATCATGTAGCTAGCCTAGTGCTTGCTACATGATGGCCGCTGTGCAGCGGCATCCCCCCACCCCCTCCGATCGCCTCCGGCGCTCAGCGCAAGCAGGAGATTCCGTTCAGAACGGGATCTCCTGCTTGGCTTTCCCCATGGCGATGCTCGCGATGACGTCACCGACGTCGTGACGTCAGAGGGAGTCCCGATCCACCCCTCAGCGCTGCCTGGCACTGATTGGCCATGCTGCGCAAGGGATCTGGGGGGGGCTGCGCGGCGGATCGGCGGCGAGCGGCGGCGATCGGAAGTTACACGAAGCTAGCAAAGTGCTAGCTGCGGGTAACAAAAAAATAATTATGCAAATCGGCCCACCAGGGCCTGAGAAATCCTCCTGCGCGACATACCCCGAGCTCAGCTCGGGATTATCGCCCAGGAGGTTAATTACCTCATCTTGTGAGCATTAACGTCATTTGGAATGTTTACAAATTCTGATTAGGTCATTTCTGAAGCAGTTAATTAAAAATGGACGTCACCAGCCATCTTGTCTGCTGGTTGACTTATTTCCCCCAGACATTGGGACTTCCAAACATTAAACAATGTCATTCATGACACATTTCTGATCATGTGTCCTTCTGCTAATTAGTTTGGAATGTGTCTGTACTTTCCCAGACATAAGATTGGTCAGGTTGACACTGTAAAGAGTTTTCAGCAATTTAAGGCTTATTGAAATATACAGAACTTCTAATATACTTATTTAAATATAAAGCTTATTATATAATTCTTCTTAATACAATTAATCATATAAGATATAATTGCACATTAAAATGTAATAATATAAAATACTTTTCCATATGTTTGTTTTTCTTATGAAGAAATAAATATAATATTCACTGCCAGATGTCGTCATTGCATCATGTAAATATTAAGCTGTATTAATAATAATTTTATAAGACTATGAAACCGCCAGGTGGCATAATTGTCCTAAATACGGGACAATAAAGAAAACCTTCTAAAGTTCTAATATTTACATTCTAGAATGTTTCATAGTCAAAACATGGCATTATATTCTTGCTAATATGCGTCTGAATTACAGTTTTTAAAGCTGGATTCTGCTAGTAACAGTATTCAAAGTAATACATTGTATTATAGGTTTTAACAATTTATTTCTTTGGAAGGACTGTATTGATTATTAACATTTAAATTAATACTATTTATATGTAATAATTGAGCAAATATAGATATATGATTGCTGCAGTAATGTGATTTTTAAACTTCTTCTTTTCAGTCTTCACACAGTACGCTTATCTATAACCTTGACATTTGAAAGATGCTTTGTAACATAAACAAAAATGTTTTAGCGTCTTGTAAGTAGAATAATCTTATAAGTTTCACAGCCTGGAATATGATGAGATGTCTCAGAGCAATATTTTAAAGTACTCTAACTTTACAGTTTACAATAAAAGTTTGTGGCAGAATTCTATTTATGCAGGAAAAGCTGTCATATGTGTATGTTTTAAGTTTTAAATTAATGATGCTTATTAAAGTTTTACAGTGCATAGAACATTTCAGTTAAACAATAGAATTATTGTACTTGCAAGATGAGCTTCATGAACTGCATAAAGACTCCTATGGAGATATGTCCTCAGTTTCAAAGACAAGGTGGAAGAAAGTAAAGGGAGTGCACCCAGTTGAATGCTTCATTATCAGTTACATATAGAAAGACATAAACAGACCTCCTGCTAGAGGTCCAAAAAGCAGGCTAGGTCTGTATAGTCGTTTAGGCCTAAAGTGCCCATAGAATCAGTCCATAAGATTAACAGAACCTCCTCTCTTTTCAATTTCCTCTCTCGATCACCCCATCTTGTGGAGGGAGGTACATGTATAAGGGCCCGTTCACACTGCACGCGTTTCCAGCCGCGTTTTGGAAACGCGTGCAGGTGGCCAAAACGCACGACATCAGACATTGCATAGAGTGCAATGTCTGATGTTCACACAGCATGCGTTCCGGACCTGTGCGGTCCGGGAACGCATGCTGCACGCAGATTTTACAAAAACGCGCGGCTGTCCCATTCACTTTTCAGTGATGGGATCAGCCACGCAACGCATACGAACGCGGACATGCGTGCGTTCGTATGCGTTGCGGTCCGCATGTTGTAGTCTGAACGGGCCCTAAGTCCAGTAAATGTAAGCTTATTATGTTTCCCCTTATGGACCTCTTTCATATGCTCAATCACTCGGAGATCCTTTTCCTGAACTTAGTTATAGTGCACTCAATCTCTCATTTAGAGATCTTGTTGTTTTTCCTAGGTAGAACCTACCGCAAGGACACCACAGAGCATAGACCAGAAATATTGTTTGGCACGTGAAAAAAGTTTGCACGTTTTGTCGCTCAGAGCCCTTCTGAAAACGTGTGCTCGTAGTCCTTTGCCTACATGATTTGCAGTGCCCGCATCTGTTTTTACTCTGCGGCTGTCCCCTGCATAACCAATCACTGCCATCTTGAGATTTAAACTCTCTTCTACTGACCAAAAATCCAACTGTTGGGGACCTTCTGAAGGAGAGCAGAGGAGCTTCTTTCACCAAGCTTTCAAAACCGGGTCCCTTAACAAAATGTCCCAGTTCTTTGTGATAATTTTTCACCTTTTTTTTTACATAGCTGTATACTCAAAAGAAAAGTGGGTTCTCCCCACCTTCTCTCTGGTTTTCTCTTTAGGAGGGGCTCCTTTTTCTGTGCATTTGCTTTTTGAAAGGCTTTCTGAATTAAATCAACGTTATAACCTCTTGCCAGCAGTCTAGAGCCTAGCCAAAGGGTGAGGTCTGTATTACATGACTGGGGTGGAAGCTTGAACTATGCAACAAAGCATTTGATGCAGTTGGCTTGCGATAGCCCTTTGGAATTAATCTATTCTTTACTTCGAGTTCCAAATCCAGAAATGCAATTTCCTTTTGGTCAAGCGTGGCTGTGAAGCTCATATTGATGGAGTTATTAATGTGGGACAAAAAGTCTTCCAGGAGAAAAGCGCAATATAAATGTTCTGAGTCTTGTCAAAGTCGAAAAAGGATTCACGACTCCCGGGCCAGAAAACTAGGACATCATCCACGTACCAGGACCACATCCTGAGTAGTTGTTTAAAAAGATTGAGCTCTGAGTGGATGTACAGCACCTCCCACCATGCAAGGCAAATGTTGGCATAGGTACACAAGACTGCCGTTCCCATGGCGGTTCCTGACAACTACCTATTCTACTTCCTATCAAAAATGAAAGCATTATGCGTTAGTGCGAAGGAAAGACTCTCACATATACAGTATAGGTCTTATATGTCACGTATTTTTTCAGTTTTGTCGAGAAAAAAATCTAACCGCTTTAACACCCAAATTATGGGGTTATGCGATTATACAGACTCTCCACGTCTGGCACCCAAAAGGTCGCCTGTGTGCCATTGGAGGTCCTCCAGACCTTTAAGAACATCTACCGTATCTGCCAGGTGCGAGGGAATCTTATCCAAGAGGGGTCTCGGGGCATGGCCCAGATACCTGGAGAGTCTCTCCGTGGTCAATGGCCGAGACAATAGGCCAACCTGGGGGACTAGTCCGGGACTTGTGAACCTTTGGTATGTGATACCATACTGGTTTTGTGGGCTGGGTGGGCAGCAAATCATTAGCCAGGGTAGATGTAAGCACTCCCAGCTCTACTCTTCTGAAGAATGACCTTAACAAATTTTGATAGTTTGTTGGACCCCCAGGGGAGAAGTTGGTAAACTCTCTGACTTAGTTGTTTGAAAGCCTCTGTTTGATATTGCTCAGTGGACATTATGACTATCACACCTCCCTTATCTGCCCTCTGAATTTGTAGATCAAGTCTTGAACGTAACCATTTAAGTGCTCACCCCTCTTCCTCTGAGATTTTTTTAACTGCTCTAGGGTAGACCTTTTCCTTCAAGTCCCTTTCCACTACTTTCTGGAAAATATCCAGACTGGAGCCTGGTTGGACCGGGAAGGGGGCTGTAGATTTACATGGTTTAAACTGACTGCCTTCTCCATTTTGTTGAGCATCTTCTCCCTGTCTTTGGTTGCTGTTGGTACTTATTTTATTTTAAGCAATACCCGTTGACTGGCTGTCCTGCTGATTCTCTGCCTCTAATACTTTTAGCCATAGACCCCGAATAAACATGCAGCAGATCAGATGTTTCTGACATTAATTCCAGATCTGACTGAATCACACCAGAAACAAGCATGCAGCTAATCCAGACACTACTGTAGCCACATAGATCAGCAAGGCTGCCAGGCAACTGGCATTGTTTAAAATGTATTAAATAAGGTAGCCTCTCATTTCAAGTGTCCTTTAAAGCTAGTGATACTTGACTAGTAGGATGCGGCACCCCAATAGCTGTTTAGAAAGGTACTACTTTTGAATAGATTCTCGCCTCCCTAAAGGACCTGCTCACAAAGAATGTGTGATGATCAAATTAGAACAATGCGTTCTTTCTATCCCAGCTTGGATTTGCTTTTATATTCAACATTAACAGGTTCTTTTTTCTCTTTATGGGAGTTATGGGAGCAGTACTGTATAATCAAAAATTTCACTTACCTGGGGCTTCCTCCAGCCCACCACAGGCTGCGAGGTCCCCTGGCATCCTCCTGGCTCTTGTCCGTGTCCTTCCGGCAGATCCGTTACCGGCGACACCCGGGCCGTGTGTCAGGCTGGCTCTTCCTGGTTCCTGACTCTGTGTCGTCACGCCGGCCGGCGTGACAGTCCTGCGCATGTGTGGTTTTGTAAACTCTAAACCGCGCATGCGTAGGACTGTCACGCCGGCTGCCGCAATGACGCGTAGTGACCGGTGTGATAACGGGGCACATCAGGAACCAGGCAGAACTGGCCCAACACCCGGCCTGGGTGTCGCCGGTAACTGATCCGCCGGAGGGACACGGACTTGAGCCAGGAGGACATCAGGGGACCTTACAGCCTACGATGGGCTGGAGGAAGCTCCAGATAAGTGAAATTTGGTTATACGGTACTGCTTAGGGTCCCTTTAAATGCAAATCTTTAACGTCAAAAAGAATACATCTTTTAATGAAATCTAAACTCAATAAACTCAAATATCCTTCATGTTGCTTTTTGAATTGATCCCTACGGGATTTCCATGATTGTTGCTAAGCTTATCATAACTATCCTAAAAATCTTGACTTCACAGGCCATGAAAAAGATCTACAAGGCTGGTATAAAATATCCAGAATGGAAGAGGAAACATGAGCCGCACTTCAAACCATGGGTGTACCCAGAGCAAAACATGCTGCCCACCTTAAATTTGGATGACTTGGCCATCCAGAGGGCTGACGAACTGGAGAACATCGATGAAAGTGGAGTATCTGAAGAAAGAACACACATTAGTGATGATGAAGATGGACTTTCAAAGGAATCTTAAAATTTTAATCTTTCATCTTATTTCACAATGTACATTTTATGCTGTTCCATTTTACCTCTCAGCTCCTGGTTACTCTGTGAATACCCCTCCCTCACACCTCTGTACCATTGCCCTGACCTTTTTATACCTTAGACCTTTTCCAAAATGAAGACTAGTTTAGTGCTCTGGTGAGCCTTGTTGAGGGGTAAACTGCTCAAGCCTACATTTTGTTTTTTTCTTTCTTCAGCTAAACTTCATAGCGGTTTGTGATTAGTTCTGTAAACCAAAAGACCTCAAGTGGGTGGATTTGAGACCAATCATAAAGTGTGAAATACTATGTCTTGGCAAATAAAAAAATTGAATACAGAGACACGCTGTGATATATATTTTTTTTTTGTTCTCCTTTTGTATATTCTTTGATGGTCTCATGTGACATAAGAAGAGGACAGCTCTGATGTTGGAATTGCTCAAGCTAACGGACTGAACTGTGTTTGGCTGCCTGCTGGGTGATAGAGTCCCTTTATTTACTCATAGAGACTGTGAGCGCGTTCTATATTCCTGCTAATATTTATTGGTGTATATACCCTTATTTAACCACTTCACAACTGAGGGGTTTTACCCCTGAAACACCAGAGCAATTTTTACCTTTCAGCGCTCCTTCCATTCATTCGTCTATAACTTTATTATTACTTATCGCAATGAAATGAACTACATCTTGTTTTTTTCGCCACCAATTTTTTTTTTTATTACAAAAAAAAAATTGGGGAGTGTGGGAGGTAATGAGTTAATTTATTGTGTAAAACAAATGTATGTGTATATAAAAAATGCTTTAGGGTGTAGTTTTACTATTTGGCCACAAGATGGCCACAGTGATTTTTTTTTGTGTGTGTTCATGCGAACTGCAAGCGTCCGGAAGTACGCTTGCAGGAAGCACAATGAGGCTGGGAAAATCACAATGATCGCGCTGCTTCTCATAGAAGCAATTGTAGCAAAGGAGAGCAAACAGATATCCGGGCACCAGCCAGCAAAAGTACTGCATAAACTCCTTTATTCCTTCCCCAAGATCCCTGACAGAAAATTGCAAGGCCTAACAGCCGTTTCACAGATAAATCTGCTTCTTCAGAGGCAACAACTTTGTTGCCTCTGAAGAAGCAGATTTATCTGTGAAACGGCTGTTAGGCCTTGCAATTTTCTGTCAGGGATCTTGGGGAAGGAATAAAGGAGTTTATGCAGTACTTTTGCTGGCTGGTGCCCGGATATCTGTTTGCTCTCCTTTGCTACAATTGTACCTGTTTGTTCCGGAGGCACGGCCTACAACCCCTGTTACCCCCTTGGGGCTGCCTACCAGGGCATTTAGTGCCACCCTACGTGCTCTCTTTTTTTTCTTCTCATAGAAGCAGCCGTTCATTGCGGGGGCTTAGATCAACGAACGGGAACGGTTTTTCCCGTTCATTGATCTCCGTGCGGGTGGCGGCATGCATGAGCGGTGGGAGCGCGGACAGCGGCGGTAACGCAGGAGGTCTCAGTCTCCGGGATATCTTAGTCCCTGGGGGTGAAAGGATGGAAAAAGGGACAGAGATATCTGCATATTAACCACTTTACCCCCACTGGTGCAAACCTTAGATTTATGCATAACTGCTACTGAATATCCTGAGCGCATATACTTTGTTCATCGTAAAATTATGCACCTGCCTAATTTTGTTTAAACAATTATTGCACACTTTCTGTAAATCCAATACACTTAATTTCACTTCTCAAATATCACTGTGTGTCTCCTATATGGTATATTTAACTGACGGTTTTTATCATAACCAACGATTTATACAGGAAAATCATGACAATTAACAAGGCTGCCCAAACTTTCACATCCCACTGTAACCGCACTAAATAGCAGTGAGTTGGTGCGCTTTTACCACACACTTAGGAAATGGCTGGAAATTCTCCCAAAGTCAGCATTGCTGGGTGCGCTCTCAGTTCAATTCTAGTCAAGGAAAAGGTTACTTCAGTGTTCTTCCAGAAGAAGACATGCAATTCATTCCTACCCTTTACTTCCTACAAATAGAAATCACAAGACTGATCACAACAATATAAGCAATACTCCACTGGGCTCTCAAGTAGATCACCTTCTTAGATCAGAGAAAAAGTGGCCGCTGGGCTGATTGTGCATGAGTGTACCAAGCTTTCACTTCAGAAACAGCTGGTCCCTACTAATTGCAGATCCTATCCTCTTGAGCAAGACAGCCATCAAACAGAATAGTTGCCATGGTACCAAATGGTCACCATGGCAACAAAGTGGTCATAACAAAAGGTCACCATGGACACCAAGTGGTCTTCATGGCAACTGTCGCCTTGGCAACAAATGATCGACATGACAACTAAATGGTCGCCATGGAAACTGACGGTTGCCATGGCAACCAAGTGGTCATCATAGCAATGGTCGGTATCACCAGGGCAACCAAGTAATCGCCATGGCAACCAAGTGGTTACCATGGCAATGGAACAGTCATGGCAACCAATTGGTCTCCATGGCAACGGTCATCATGGCAATGAAGTGGTCGCCATGGCAACCACGTGGTCGCCATTGCAATGGTCATCATCACCAAGTGGTCATCATGGCAACTATCGCAATGAAGTGGTCGCCATCGCTAAGTGGTCATCATGGCAACGGTCACCATGGCAATGGAACGGTCACCACGGCAACCAAATGATTGCTGCAGTAACAGAATGGTCACCACGGCAACAAAGTGGTTACCGTGGCAACGGTCGCTATGGCAACAATCGCCATGCCAACCAAGTGGTTCTCATGGCAACGGTCAGCATGGCTACCAAGTAGTCACCATGCCAACCAAGTGGACATCATGGCAACGGTCACCATGGCAACTAAGTGGTTATGGCAATGGTCGTCATGGCAACCAAGTGGTTGACATTGTAACGGATGGCCGCCATGGCAACAAGTGGTTATCATGGCAACAGAAAGGTAGCCATGTCAACAGGCGGTCGCCATGGCAATTAAGTGATTGCCACAGCAATGGAACGGTTGCCATGGCAATGGGCAGTCGCCATGGCAACCAATTGATGGCCATGGCAACAGAACGGTTTCCATGACAAGTGTTTATACGCTACAACTGCTTTATTCTTTAACCTCCTTAGCGGTAATCACTAGTACAGCTTGGGGTGGAAAAAACATACCAGGAGCGGTAACTCCGAGCTGAACTCGGGAGGATAATGCACTCTGGGGTTAGTCAGGTGACCTATGCTGCTAAAGATCCAGCATGCTAGATCTTTAGGTGATGTCAGAGAGGGAGGGAGGGGGGCTCCTGTACACATGATAGATTCTCGGTGCAGGTGCTCCTAGATGGCCACCATTACTTCAGTGTGTGTACATATGAGGTGAGGGAAAAAAGGACACAGTAGGAGCTGAAGAGTATCTGTACCACCAGATAGAATTCCCTTCTGTTTTAAGTAGCAAATACAATTCTGTTCACAAACCATAAGACTATAACCTGAGGTCTATGCAGAGCAATACACGCAGCGGGCATTTTTTTTAACTCCCCTCCCGGGGGATCCCAATGTCGGCCGCCATTCTTCTTCCTCTCCTCTGAGGCTCTGCTTCCCCCTGGTGAGATCGCCGTCTGTTGTCATGTTGACAGCCGGCAATCTCACTAGCGTTACAGCGCCACCAGGAGGACGGAGGGAAAACTGCAGCGTTTTTCCTTGTTTTAGGGTCTAAAAACATGCAAAAGGATTGTACCGCTTTTAGACGTTAATATATGAAAAGAATCATACCACCAAGGGGGTTAATAGAGATAGTCAATAAGAAGCTGTTAATTCGTGCTTGCATACAAATGTAATGCAAAATGGGTGAGTAAATGCACTTCCCATTTGACAGGACCATCTTTAGAACTAGGCACAAGTCTAGAGGTTCCAGTGTGCTGAGGCAGCCGTTACGGGTTGACAAACCCCTGCTCACCATCCTGGAGCTACGAGGACCTCCCTTCCTCTGGGGTATAGAGAGCTGACTGGATGGGCCAGATGGTCAGTCCCATTCCGGCCTGAGAATGAGGTGATGGCCAGAGAAAGTCCACATAATTTAAGTGCAGTGGGCGGGCCTGCGTTTGCATCTAGATTTGCTAGTTCAGTGAAGGGTGCAGTTTAGGGCACCAGAATTTCTCCCCAAGGTACACAAAAGGGTCAATCGGACCTGACACCTAGGGTGCCCTAAGTCAAAAAGTGAGAATTAGCCGCTGTGGCTTTGTGCCTCTGCCTGTAGTTCGCCTAGTTATTTATGCCAGCAAGATGATGCCTAATGATGCATGCTGGTAAGCAGAGGCTACAGGCTGCCCCACTCAATCGCTGATTCTCTAGAGCTTTGTAACAGAGTAGCTCTTTTTCAATCTTTCATAATCAACAAGCTGGATTGAATCTAGTTACTGTCCTGAATTAAACAGGAAGAGTTTGTTCAGGAAAGAGGCTGAACATCGGAAAATTATTACTACTCAGCTGGCAATTAAAGAATGACATTGGATTAGGAAAATAATAATAACGCAAGTTTAGATGTGTTTTTTAGATGGAAAAAGTTTATTACATATGAGTGTCATGCCTATCCTCTTTTTGTGTGATGACCTTCACCAGCAAGTCACTGCTGAGCTGTACAAAGAGTTACAGATGTGATGCCTTGACCTGTGAATAGCAGCAGATTGTGTAACTTCAAGCTTTCATATGGGCTTACTTCCTGTTTTCTTTATTGGACGGTTGTTCTGTTTTCTTTATTGGATGATTGTCAATGTGATAAGTCTTTGTGTTTGAAAAAGTAGTAAAAGAACTCGTCACAGTAGTTCTTGACTATCTCAAGGAATGTTGAGTTCTGGCCTAGGGCTGAGGGCACAAAAACAGAAGCAAAGCAGGTAATTTTGGCGCCAGGTGCTCAGCTTCGGGCGCTGAAACCAGGCACCCTGTAGCAGCAATGAAACGCGAGGGGCACATAAGGGTCATTCGGGAGGGGGAATAGTATTTAACGCCACCGGGGAGTTTGCAGCAGCAGGAAGAGCCGTCATTCAGCTCTCCCGGCGCCCCAACTCACCAGCGACATGTATATGTACGTATGCAACAGAAGACCCGTTTCCCAGAGTCTTCTCCAGGATGGAACCCCAGGTGAGCTACATTTCTTCCAGTTACTACTGTACAGGAAAAGGTTAAACATTTGCAAAGACAATGGCAGCCTTATGCTGGGAATACAGGGTTCATTTTTGAGGTGATTAGATGGTTTGACAGATAATTTACGACATGTCCAATCTCCCTTTCCATCCTTTCGCCGCTTGATTTCTGATAAAAATGAATGAAAAAAGATGAGAAAAACGAGCCAAAGATAAGTGAATCGACTGCAGAATCGAGCGGCAAAAACGATAGAGAGGAGAATCGAGCGCCAGAAACGAACCGTGTATTCCCAGCATTAGTATATATACAGCTTCCAGGATCTTACAGTCAGTTCCTGCCCATGGATAGAGAAGGTACTCTGCAGCAGGAAATGAATATGTCAGGTGGCATAGCCTAAAGCTGGGGTCTCCTCCGTATAGTGTACAGTCAGCTGGATTGGTGCAGGAAGGTGTCAACCTCACGAAGGTTACAGACCTCAAAAGATGCTTGGGCTTTGAGCAGCATGCCAGTTGCAGGCGCAACAGGATGTAGATCGGAGGTCTGATTGTCCCTTCCTAGTCAGGTGACTTGGAAGGATAGATGGCTTGCCCATCTGATGCGGAAGCTGGAAGTCTGTTAGCCATGCTGCTGCCAGGCGGAGAATGAGATGAATAGAAAGCAGCAACCTTTCAGTCATATGGATTTGCTAGGGTCTGCCTCCACACCATCATATGTACCACTTGTAGCTACTACTATGGCCTCTCCGATGAAAAGGTGAAATTTCATCCCTAAAGGAACTGTCCGTTTCAGAGGAAGAATCTTGAAGATCTGAGGAAAGCAAGAAAGTGCAGAAAACATATGGGTAAGAAGAACCAGGGATGGAGACATCTCTTCTAAAGCATAATTGTGCAGTTTTCCATGTGAAGGAAATCTCCTGTTTTTGGAACAAAACTGGATGAAATATTAGATGGGTCACCTTCAGCCAATAACAAAAAGAACTTTCCAAACCTAATGACCCTTCAAAAGACACAAGTTACTCACCAGTAACGTCAAGAAAAAGACTGTTAAAGGACAATATTGCACCACACCGGATAAAGTACCACAAATGTATATCATTTATCGAACATCACTTATTAAAACCATAAGGTAGAGAGGTAGCGGGGCACCCACATCAATATATAGTATAAATAACAATTTTCATGAGCAGGTATCAGACAGATAAGTAAGGTCATCCAGTGCAATCTAAACATACAAAAATAGCATAAAACCATGATCATTTGAACAAATATACAGCTAAACGGTGTGTACCTAAGTCACAACCTATACTACTATATATTGATGATGTGGGTGCCTCTCTACCTTAGTTTTAATTGTTTTTAATATGTGATGTTCAATAAATGATATAAATTTGTGGTACTTTATCCAGTGTGGTGCGGAATGTTCCTTAGCCAGTCTTTTTCTTGTATTTTGAGTTTTCTGCACACTCTGGATTTATACTATAGTATTCAATATGGTTTTGGAGTTTTGTTGAGCACACACTTCAACTGCCTGTGAAAATGAGCCCTTAGGTCCCTTTTCCATGAGCAATTGATAGGCAGTGAAAAGCCTCTCAAACTCTCACAACTGCTTGCTGCGGCCTGGCATCTGCTTGCTTCTACTTGGTAACTGCTCACTGCTGCCTGGTAACTGCTTGCTGAGCACACAGTTCAACTGGAAATGAGCCCTTAGTTGACAGCAATCTAACTAAGGGCCCTTTCACACAAGCAGTTGATAGGCAGTGAAAAGCCTGTGGAACTCTAACAACTGCTTGCTGCTGCCTAGTAAATGCTCTCTGCTGCTTGGCAGCTGCTTGGGGAGCACACAATTCAACTGCCCGTGTGAAAGGGCCCTAAGGCCTCTTTTCCACGGGCAGTTGAACTGTGTGCTCAGCAAGCAGTTACTTACCAGGCAGCAGTGAGCAGTTACCACGGAGCAGCAAACAGTTGTGAGAGTTTGAGAGGCTTTTCACTGCCTATCAACTGCCCATGGAAAAGGGACCTAATGACACATTTTCACAGGCAGTTGAATTGTGTGCTCAGCAAACTGTTAGGCCAGAAACACACTAGGAGCGCTTTTCTAAGCACTAGCGATTTGAAAAAGCTCTTGCTAATGCAATGCTTTGGGGGATTTTTATAAAATCCAGTTGCATGGCTATCCTGCTGATCCTCTGTCTCTAATACTTTTAGCCATAGACCCTGAACAAGTATGCAACAGATCAGGGGTTTCTGACATTGTCAGATCTGACCACATTACAATATTAATACAATAACATTTCTATAGCGCCCCACATTAGCTGCATGCTGGTTTCTAGTGTTATTCAGACACTACTGCATGGCTGTCAGGCAAAAGGAAATAAATATGGCAGTATCCATATTAAGACCCTGCATAGCTTGGCGTGCGAAAGCAAATGCATATTTGCATGAGCATTGCCTCATGAATAGCCAATTGAGCCAGATTTGCAGAGCCAGACTTGCTAGGGTTAAAACTTGGTGTTAGAGCACGCATAAATTTTCCTCAGCATTTTTTGCAGTTGTATCCTTTTGGAGGCAGGTGGAAGATGGCTTGCTCTGGTGGTGTGAGCCCTGGAGTGAGTTGTTTGCACCTGTCCTCCCCCCCCCCCCCCCCCCCCCCTCTGGAGTGTTGTGTGTGAGCCAGCCCTGAGCTCTAGAGCTTGGGGTGACCCATGCTTCACTCCTTCTCATGTGGTGCCCCCAAGTTAATGCGCATGTAGCAGAACGCAATGGACGTTAAGGTAAGTGCCTGTTTTTAATATTGGGAGGTTGGAGCGGACGGCTCCCCCTGGCGGTGGCCACGCTTGGGGGGGTCGCCTGCGCCACCCAGCCTCCCCCTCCGGGGTGCTACTATGGTTCCCAGGCTGTGAGAGTGCCTGGGACCCCACGGTCCCCCGGTTGTATGGGGGCATTGGGAAGCCTCTCCGTGGCGCTCCTGGATAGTGCTAATGTGGCATGAACTAATTCCCGCAGGGAAACCGCTTTGAGGTATTTGTTTTTTTGACCCTGCTTAGTTTGGCGTGCGAAAGCAAATGCATATTTGCATGAGCATTGCCTCATGAATAGCCAATTGAGCCAGATTTGCAGAGACAGACTTGCTAGGGTTAAAACTTGGTGTTAGAGCACGCATAAATTTTCCTCAGGTAAGCATTAAGTAGAAGGAAGCCTCTGAATCATCCAGAGGTTTTCTCCATCCTCCTCCTCAGGCTGGGAGCACACTTTGTAGAATTGCATGCAGGGCCGGATTTACCATAAGGCACTGTAGGAACATGCCTACAGGCACCTGATGATAGAAAGGGGGCTAACTCCCAACCCTGAGTGCCTCCCTCCTGCCTTAACTATGCAGACTCCTGAGCAGAGTGTAAATGGGGGGGGTTACTGACACCAGGTTCCGGCATTCCACTGACCAGATCTCCCTTCGGTCGGGAGCACCTCTACCTACTTAACACTGAGGATAGCTCTGGCTACATAATATGCAGGGGCACCGGCGGTAGCTAACTATGATGGGCAAGAGAACTAGGGGAGAAGTGACAGCTGGGCCAGCCAGCCAGCACACTTGCGGATCGGTTCCTCGAGAGTTTGTAACTTCACGGAGGGCGAAGTCTAGGCTGCCTGGTCATCTGTGCCTTTTAGGCTCCTGTGATGTAAATCTGGGCCTGATTGCATGAATTTTTTTGGGAGTGCACTCATGAAAAACGCATGCAATTCTGCAAAAGTGTGCTCCCAGCCTCACAGTTCCAGCACTGGGACCCCCATCCATCAGCAGGGATTTATTAATAGAGCACAGCATCACCTGCACACTAGCACGGAGCTGAAAGGGCCTGGCTTTTTCCACCAATGTTTGAACGGGGACTCCTTGCTTTTGTGCAGGCACACAGAGCAGGGACATGGTCCTCCAGCACCCAAGGCTGAGACACCAAAGTGCGCCCCTCCATCCCTCCCACCCCAGCTGTCACACACTGATTGCTATTAGACTAAGAGGGCCAGAGGGCCCACAACCTCCCCAACACCTTAATCTCTAGTTATCTGGCTTGCAGTCACTGCTATGTATCCCCTTTTCTTATTTCTTTCTGCTTCATACACAATTAGGAATGACAGCTGAATGAATTGTGCGCCCCCTCCTACACTGCGCCCTGAGGCTGGAGCCTCTCCAGCCTATGCCTCGGCCCGGCCCTGCAGGCACAAGCCGCCATGAGTAGTGCGTCCATGCTCCTTTGTATACAGAAGCACTGCACCAAACCTCTGAGGGTTTCAGCAATGGATCAGTGGTCAGGAGGAGGAGGAGGCTTCATTCTACCAAGATAAGTATCTACATTTTTTTTGTCCCACGCAGCACAAAGGTTTGCTTTAACCACTTAAGGACCGCAGTCTTTTCACCCTTAAGGACCAGAGCCTTTTTTCCATTCAGACCACTGCAGCTTAAATGGTTTATTGCTCAGTCATACAAGCTACCATCTAAATGAATTTTACCTCCTTTTCTTGTCACTAATACAGCTTTCTTTTGGTGCTATTTGATTGGTGCTGCGATTTCTACTTTTTATTCTATTCATCAAAAAAGACATGAATTTTGGCAAAAAAATGATTTTTTTAACTTTCTGTGCTGACATTTTTCAAATAAAGTAAAATTTCTGTATACATGCAGCGCGAAAAATGTGGACAAACATGTTTTTGATTAAAAAAAAACCCATTCAGTGTATATTTATTGGTTTGGGTAAAAGTTATAGCGTTTACAAACTATGGTGCAAAAATTGAATTTTCCCATTTTGAAGCATCTCTCTCATTTCTGAGCACCTGTCAGGTTTCATGAGGTGCTAGAATTCCAGGATAGTATAAATACCCCCCAAATGACCCCATTTTGGAAAGAAGACACCCCAAAGTATTCACTAAGAGGCATGGTGAGTTCATAGAAGATTTTATCTTTTGTCACAAGTTAGCGGAAAATGACACTTTGTGACAAAAAAAATAAATAAAAAAAAGTTTCCATTTCTGCTATCTGGTGACAAAAAAAAATGAAATCTGCCACGGACTCACCATGCCCCTCTCTGAATACCTTGAAGTGTCTAGTTTCCAAAATGGGGTCATTTGTGGGGTGTGTTTATTGTCCTGGCATTTTGGGGGGTGCTAAATTGTAAGCACCCCTGTAAAGCCTAAAGGTGCTCATAGGACTTTGGGCCCCTTAGCGCACCTAGGCTGCAAAAGAAATGTCACACATGTGGTATCGCCTTACTCAGGAGAAATAGTATAATGTGTTTTGGGGTGTATTTTTACACATACCCATGATGGGTGGGAGAAATATCTCTGTAAATGAGATTTCTTTTGATTTTTTTACACACAATTGTCCATTTACAGAGATATTTCTCCCACCCAGCATGGGTATGTGTAAAAATACACCCCAAAACACATTGTACTACTTCTCCCGAGTATGGCGATACCACATGTGTGACACTTTTTTGCACCCTAACTGCGCTAAGGGGCCCAAAGTCCTATGAGTACCTTTAGGATTTCACAGGTCATTTTGAGGCATTTATTTTCTAGACTACTCCTCACGGTTTAGGGCCCCTAAAATGCCAGGACAGTATAGGAACCCTACAAGTGACCCCATTTTAGAAAGAAGACACCCCAAGGTATTCCGTTAGTAGTATGGGGAGTTCATAGAAGATTTCATTTTTTTTTCACAAGTTAGCGGAAATTGATTTTTATTGTTTTTTTCACAAAGTGTCATTTTCCACTAACTTGTGACAAAAAATAAAATCTTCTATGAATTCCCCATACACCTAATTGAATACCTTGGGGTGTCTTTTTTCTAAAATGGGGTCACTTGTGGGGTTCCTATAATGCCCTGGCATTTTAGGGGCCCTAAACCGTGAGGAGTAGTCTAGAAACCAAATGCCTCAAAATGACCTGTGAAATTCTAAAGGTACTCATAGGACGTTGGGCCTCTTAGCGCACCTAGGTTGCAAAAAAGTGTCACACGTGGTATCGCCGTACTCAGGAGAAGTAGTATAATGTGTTTTGGGGTGTATTTTTACACATACCCATGCTGGGTGGGAGAAATATCTCTGTAAATTAAAATGTTTTGATTTTTTTTACACACAATTGTCCCTTTACAGAGAGATTTCTCCCTCCCAGCATGGGTATGTGTAAAAATACACCCCAAAACACATTATACTACTTCTCCTGAGTACGGCGATATCACATGTGTGACACTTTTTTGCAGCCTAGGTGCGCTATGGGGCCCAACGTCCTATTCACAGGTAATTTTGAGGCATTTGGTTTCTAGACTACTCCTCACGGTTTAGGGCCCCTAAAATGCCAGGGCAGTATAGAAACCCCACAAGTGACCCCATTTTAGAAAGAAGACACCCCAAGGTATTCCGTTAGGTGTATGGTGAGTTCATAGAAGATTTTATTTTTTGTCACAAGTTAGTGGAAAATGACACTTTGTGAAAAAAAACAATACAAATCAATTTCCGCTAACTTTTGACAAAAAATAAAATCTTCTATGAACTCGTCATACACCTAACGGAATACCTTGGGGTGTCTTCTTTCTAAAATGGGGTCACTTGTGGGGTTCCTATACTGCCCTGGCATTTTAGGGGCCCAAAACCACGAGGAGTAGTCTGGAAACCAAATGCCTCAAAATGACTGTTCAGGGGTATAAGCATCTGCAAATTTTGATGACAGGTGGTCTATGAGGGGCCGAATTTTGTGGAACCGGTCATAAGCAGGGTGGCTTCTTAGATGACAGGTTGTATTGGCACTGAAGTGCAGGAATGTTCTCAAATCATGACCTGGACATGGCAATTAAGTCGTACCAGCAGTGATCAGAAAAAAAATTTCTGTCACTGCGGTGGGGCGGGTGAGGGTTTGGCCGGGTGATCAGAAGCCCGCAGGGGGCATATTAGGGCCTGATCTGATGGGTAGCAGTGACAGGTGGTGACAGGGGGTGACGGGGTGGTTGATAGGTGATTACAGAGGAGAATATATGCAAGCAATGCACTGGCGAGTTGATCAGAGGGGGTCTGGGGGGCTAATTTAGGGTGTGGGCAGGTGATTGGGTGCCCGCAAGGGGCAGATTAGTGTCTGATCTGATGGGTAGCAGTGACAGGTGGTGACGGGGTGATTGATGGGTGATCAGTGGATGATTAGAGGGGAGAACAGATGTAAACAATGCACTTTCAGAGGTGATCTGAGGGTGGGTCTGCACGCAATCTGAGGGTGTAGGTGGGTGATCAGGTGCCCACAAAAGGCAGGTTAGGGTCTGATCTGATGGGTGGCAGTGACAGGTGGTGACAGGGGGTGATTGATGGGTGATTGACAGGTGGTCAGTGGGTGATTATAGGGAAGAATAGATGTATACAGTACACAGGGGGGAGGGTCTAGGGAGGATCTAAGGGTGTGGGGGGTGTGTGTTCAGGAGCCCCCAGGGGGCAGTTTAGGACCTAATCTAAAAAATAGCGTTGAGATAGTGACAGGGAGTGATTAATGGGTGATTAGGGGGGTGATTGGGTGCAAACAGGTGTCCCAGGGGTGGGCAGGGGGGGTCTGATGGGTGCAGTGGGCGATCAGGGGGCAGGATCAGTGTGCTTGGGTACTTACTAGGAGGGCTGCAACCTGCCCTGGTGGTCCCTCAATCACTGGGACCACCAGGGCAGGAGGCAGCCTGTATAATACGCTTTGTATACATTACAAAGCGTATTATCCGCTTTACATGCGGAAGATCGGGGGTTAACAACCCGCCGCCGCTGCTAATTGGCTGGCGGGTTGACGTCGCGGGTGGGCACATCCAGCATGCGATCCCCGGCCAGCTAGTCCGCAACGAGCCGCCGCCGATCGGCGTATTGCGCGGTCGTTGCGGGCTCCACTTTGCCGCCGCCCCTAGGTAGGGGCGGCCGGCAAGTGGTTAAAATCACAATCCAGTTATATATATATATATATATATATATATAGAGACATATATATATAGATATATATATATATATAGATCTATATATATATAGATCTATATATATATATATATAGATCTATATATATATATAGATCTATATATAGGTGGTTGGGAGGGGATCAAGGGATACATGGGGGGGAGAGAGCTGGAAAAAAGTTTATTTTTACACTAAAATCGCACAGCCTGTCACGGCTGCAGGCTGTGCGTCTCTCCCTGTCACACAAGATCCACAGTGACAGGGAGAGGGAGGCGGAGAGGGAGGCGGAACGGCAACTATGTTGCCTTTCGGAGGGTGATCGCTGTGATTGGCTCACAGCGATCACACGGCAGGGAGCCAATCAGTGACGGCTCCTGCCGATACCCGGAAGCCTTAGCTGTCATAAGACAGCTAAGTGCAGCCGGTTCGGTGCGCGCGATCGCGGCGGGGAGCGGCGGCGCCGGTGATAGAGATCTACGCCTTGCCAGCCAGGAGCCCATCAAAACAGGGCGTAGATCTCTATCACTGCGGTCCGGAAATGGTTAAAGTGGAATTATACTTCCAAAACTCGAATTGTATTAACTACTCTTAGTTACATAAAAGAGCATTTTGAAAGCATTCCCAAGTATTCCATGTGTGAAATTGTTTATATTTTAGCTGCAGAGAGCAGTAGAAGCTTGCTTATATTTGACATCAGCAAAGGCAATAATCTCCCTGTTCTTGTGTCTTCACTCTGCTCCCCTCTGTATCTGCTGCAGTGAGAGAGAGAGAGGCAGTGTGAAGACACAAGCATCAGGAGATGCTGGCCCTTGCTGATGACAAGATACTGTAAGGCATTGTTCACATTACAAATCGCCAGCGCTATCGCAATCGCTGATCAATTTATAGAGCGCTTTTCCCTGCGATATGCGCTTAGAAAAGCACTTTTGCTTAGCGATAAATTTAGACACTTCCTGACGTCAGTCAGGAAGTGAACTCTTTGACCTGGAAATGAATAAATACAATGTATTTATTCATAAACGTGCTCAGGAAATCGTAATGCAAAGCGCTATTTTAAGTGCTTTGCGATTTCCCTATACCTTCCATTGAGCCAAAACGCTCAGAAAATGGTATAGGTAGCACGTTTGTGATTAGAAACAAATCGCAACGCTCAAATGTGAACACTCTCATAGGGAATCATTGCACAAGTGTTTTTAGAGTGATTTACAAAATCGCCAGCGCTTAAAAAAAAAAATCACAAACGCTCATTGCTTTCCAATCGCGTTTGCGTTGGCCGTTTTGTGACGTGTTTTTTTCCCCTTCCCGGCGATTTCTGTGAGTTGGGCCGTTTTTATTAAGAGTTTTTGCAGAGCGATTGCATTTATTCACTTCCTGACCTCGGTCAGGAAGTGAACTCTTTGATCCGGAAAAGAATAATACAATGTATTTATTCTTAAAAAAACCCCGAACGCAATCGCTGCACAAAGCGATTTTGTGAGCGTTTTGCGTTTTTCCAATACCTTCCATTGAGACAAATCGCCTCAGAATTGGTCCATGCAGTGCTTCTCTGAGCCAATCGGTAACAAACCGCACAGATGTGAACTCTCTCATAGAGAATCATTGCACAAGCGCTTTAACGCTTAAACTCCAAAAGCGCCTCCAGTGTGCGCTTTTTTAAAGTGATTTTTTAAGGCGATTCTAGGCATATGCCTAGCGATTTTCTAAGTATGCCTAGCGGTTTTTGGAGCGTTTTGGTGTAGCGGTTTTTATATTTTGTAACAAAAATGCTTCTGTAAACAAAAACGCTTGGAAAATCGCTCTGATCCATCGCTTATTAGAGCGATTTTCCACTTTACTATACTTAACATTGAGGTGGAATCGCCTCAGAAATTAGCAAAAATGCTGCAGGACCCACCTTATTGTTTGGGGGAAAAAGCACATTGCTCTGGTGTGCTCCATCCCACTCAAATGCATTAGCTAAGTGCTCTTCAAAGCGCTATCATTTTCAAAAACGCTCAGAAAAGCTCTTGGTGTGCAACAGCCCTAAGAGCTGGTTCACACCGAGCGGGTTTACTTGCGTTTTTACTGCTGCTTGCGGCTGCGAATACGCTAGGGTAATGTATTTCAATGGGGTGGTTCTCACCAGAGCGGAAGGCGTTTTGCTGAAACGCATACCCTGGGCTGAGGCATTTTTTGGATTGTGGAAGCGTTTCTGCCTCCAATGTTAAGTATAGGAAAAACGCAAACCGCTCAGAAAAACAGCAGTTCAAAAAAACGCTCAGAAAAACGGCATTTTTGTTACAGAAGCTGCTCAGTAACAGCTTTACTGTAAAAATATATGAAATCTACTACACCAAAAACGCTACCCAAAACCGCAAAGCGCTAGCTAAAACGCTTGATAAAAATAAGAAAAAGCGGTTAAAAAATCGCTAGCGTTTTGCGGATCTGCTAGCGGTTTTTGGTGTGCACCGGGCCTAATGCTTCATACACACTTGAGATAAGTCTTTGGAAAAGGCAAGATCACAGACCAATTTTACCCCATTCCATGTAGTATGAGAGCCATACTCTACACAGTCTATTCTATGGAGCTGCACTCCCCATCAGATAAAACCTTTGCAAGATGCTGCACACAAAGATGCCCGTACACATTCAAAAGATCATTATCTGCAAAAGATCTGTTCCTGCAAAATATCCATTCCTGCAAAATGCATTCATAGTCTATGAGATCTGCAGATCATCATACACACCTTGTTTAACAGACTTCATCTGCATATCTGGCAATCATCTGCAGATCTGAAAATCCATCCTGGTGGATCTGATCTGCAGATGATTGTCTGTTAAACAAGGTGTGTATGAGGATCTGCAGATATAGACTATGAATGCATTTTGCAGGAATGGTTCTTTTGCAGGAACAGATCTTTTGCAGATAATGATCTTTTGAGTGTGTACGGGCATCTTTGTGTGCAGCATCTTGCAAAGATTTTATCTGATGGGGAGTGCAGCTCCATAGAATAGACTGTGTAGAGTATGGCTCTCATACTACATGGAATGGGGTAAAATTGGTCTGTGATCTTGCCTTTTCCAAAGACTTTTATCTCAAGTGTGTATGAAGCATTAGAGTAGATTCTGAAATTTTAGTTTTGGTAGTCTAAGCCCACTTTTTAGAAAGCAAATCTACAGTTTCTATTATGCCATCTACTGTATCTAAAATAGCCATGTGTAAACCGCTGGTGCAGCTGTCTTCAGATCCAACCTTTACACTTTCATACTGTCTTAATTTAAATAAGCGTTTATTTCTAAAACTGGTAAAAATAGTAGCATAAAAAGAAACAGGAAACTCATTTCTCCCCACACCCACTTTCACAGTACGTGAACATTTTGAATGACATTGAGGAAAGCAAAGCTAAAAATGCTATTAGTGATAGTTAAAGACATTTTATAGATAGTTAAGGTGTATTATTTAAAGGGACACTTAAGTCAAACAAAAAAAAATGAGTTTTACTCACCTGGGGCTTCCAATAGCCCCCTGCAGCTGTCCGGTGCCCTCGCCGTCTTCCTCCGATCCTCCTGGCCCCGCCGGCAGCCACTTCCTGTTTCGGTGACAGGAGCTGACAGGCTGGGGACGCGAGTGATTCTTCGCATTCCTGGCCACAATAGCGCCATCTATGCTACTATAGCATATATCATATACCATATAGCAGCATAGAGGGTACTAATGTGTCTGGGAATGCGAAAAATCACTCGCGTCCCCAGCCTGTCAGCTCCTGTCACCGAAACAGGAAGTGGCTGCCGGCGGGGCCAGGAGGATCGGAGGGAGGCGACGAGGGCACCGGACAGCTGCAGGGGGCTATTGGAAGCCCTAGGTGAGTAAAACTCATTTTTTTTGTTTGACTTAAGTGTCCCTTTAAAGCTCACTTGATAACTCCTCCACAGATTTTATATGAACTACAGTATATATTTTGCATAATGTCAAAGGTGTCTATTTGGTGCAGCAGGGCAATATACATTTTGGGCTCTAATCACAAAACGTATCATACTTGACTCATTTATCACCTATTTGATAAAAAAAATAACCTTTCAGCAATCAGCACATACTGTATACAAGCAAAATAATCACTCAAAGAAGTAAGTTTCTTTTTTTTTTTTCCAGATTAACTTCATTTCAATATTACTTTTCTTTCCTTCTGTATATTATATTTTTGCTGTTTGCGAGCTTAAAAAAAAGTAATGAAGATAAGGTGAAAACAGGTAAAAAGAAAACCTTTGAGAATCATGCCCATTGTTCACAGACAGATTTGAAACTGAAATAAAATGTTAACATTTTGTTATATTGGACCTTAAAGCACTTGAGGGCCACTAAGAATGGTCTTAGTATGCCACAGTGGCATGTTGGGGAGTCTTGTCCATAGACTTCCTACTGAATAGGTACTTGGTCCAGCCAGTAATCAAGCCTTGCTCTTGTGGCAAAGGTGGCTTCTAAGGATACATCCAGCAGTTTTACTCACCTGGCGCTTCTACCAGCCCTTAGGTGTCTGTTAGGTCCCACGGCATGGTTCTGCTCTGAGCCCTGCCTCTCCCCTCCGAAACATTGTGACCTGCGGGCAGGTCGAGATCTTTTGCACCGCACGCCTCTCGGGATCGCGCTCCCGTCGCAAGGAGTGCTTTGTGCAGCTCAGAGTGGATTGAGGGAGTTGGTGCAGGAGCAGGGTGTGCCGTTTTTCAGCTTCACCCTGCTCTGATATGGTTTGCACTGATAATGAATGAACTCTACTGGAAGAAGCATCAGGTAAGTTAAACTGGCCACCTCTATTCCACTTCAGGTTTCCTTCAACTCCTAAATGACCACCTCACACCAATGGCGTGAGCGTGGCAGCAGCCCCAGGACCGCCTAACGCCAATTGGCGTCAAATCCTGGGGCGGGGATTTGCAGGAGATCTGCTTCAATGACGGAGCTCCGTCATCAGTCTCCCAGTGGCGATCGCCGTCTATTTACTCTGTACAGCTCTGCAATTAACGGCAGCGCTGTACTAGGGACAGCTGTGTGACACGGCTTTCCCCCTGGTCGTCAAGGAAGTGATCCGCTGTCATAAGCTGAAGCCTATGACAGCCGATCACGCTGATTGGCTGGCGGGGGGAGGGATAATAAAATAAAAAAATACAAAATGTATTATTATATTAAACAAATATTTGTAACAAAAAATAAACATATTTGGAGCAATCACAGCCCACCAACAGAAACCTCTGTTGGTGGGCAGAAGAGGGGGGATTGTGTGCTGAGTTGTATGGCCCTACAGCAAGGCCTTAAAGCTGCAGTGGCATATTTTGTAAAACATGGTCTGGTCAGTGGTCACTAGGGGTTTTAACCACTTTACCCCCGGCGGTACGAATTTCTCCGTCCCTTTTTCCATCCTTTAACCCCCAGGGACAGAGAAATCCGTACCTTCCGCGCTACCGCCGCTGTCCGCGCTCCCGCCGCTCGTGCGCGCGCACTTGCCGCTCGTGCACGCCGCCGCCCGCTCGCCCGGAGATCAATGAACGGGAAAATCCATTCCCGTTCGTTGATCTAAGCCCCCGCAATGATCCACTGCTTCTATTAGAAACAGCGCGATAATTGTGATTCTCCCAGCATTTTACACATACAAATACATTGTATTACACAATAAATTAACTCATTACCTCCCACACTCCCCAATTTTTTTTTTTTTTGTTATTAAAAATAAATAAATAAATACAATAAAAAAATAAACAAAATAGTTACCTTAGGGACTGAACTTTTTAAATATTTATGTCAAGAGGGTATAACACTGTTACTTTATAAACTATGGGCTTGTAATTAGGAATGGACGCAAAACTGAAAAAAATGCACCTTTATTTCCAAATAAAATATTGGCGCCAAACATTGTGATAGGGACATAATTTAAACGGTTTTATAACCGGGACAAATGGGCAAATACATTTCATGGGTTTTAATTACAGTAGCATGCATTATTTAAAAACTATAATGGCCGAAAACTGAAAAATAATATTTTTTCCCACATTTTTTCCTATTTTCCCATTAAAACACATTAAGAATAAAATAATTCTTGGCATAATGTCCCACCTAAAGAAAGCCTAATTGGTGGCGAAAAAAACAAGATATAGTTCATTTCATTGCAATAAGTAATAATAAAGTTATAGACGAATGAATGGATGGAGCGCTGAAAGGTGAAAATTGCTCTGGTGTTCAAGGGGTAAAACCCCTCAGTGGTGAAGTGGTTAAGCCTAGGGTCCTCAAGTGGTTAAAGGTACCCTGAAGAGAAGGAAAAAATGCCAAACTGAGCTTAACTGGGCTTACTCCAGCCCCCCGTAGCCCGCAATGCCACTTGGCATCCTCTGGGCTCCCTCTGCTCTTTCTTGGGAGGCTCCGTTACTGCGCTACTAGGCCGGGAGTCGTGCCCATCTCGCTCGCATGCCCATCTCACTCGCGCGCCCGTTGTCATGAAGGTTTTTCCACAGCTCCCAACTGTCCCTCTTTTGGAAGGACAGTCCCTCTTTGGGAGCCCTGTCCCTGTGTCCCTCTTTCCTCCTCATTTGTCCCCTTTTCAGGACTTTGTCCCTCTTTCTATGTAAATATATGTATTTATCTACTGAAAATGTGTTTGTTCGACTCTAAACTTTATTCCCATCCTTTAAATTGATGTATTTCTAATTTTCAAATGTTAATATGAAAGAAAATGAACTAGGGTAGAAAGGACCAGTGGCGTTTGAGTTATAAAACACATTTTTCTTATGAAATCTTTATGGTAATTATGACTAGGGGTGTGATTAGGGTATGTGGCATGGGTGTGGCTTAAAGGAGCACTACAGCGAAAAACTGTAAAATGTAAAATATGTGCAAACATTTAGAAATAAGAAGTACATTTTTTCCAGATTAAAATGAGCCATAAATTACTTTTCTCCTATGTTGCTGTCACTTACAGTAGGTAGTAGAAATCTGACAGAAGTGACAGGTTTTGGACTAGTTCATCTCATTATAGGGGATTCTCAGGGATATATTTATTTTTAAAAGCACTTACTGAGTGGCAGTTGCTCTGTCCAACTGCCAAAAAACTGTGTACCGAGCAGGGAAGCTGTCCAGCATCATTGTTTAAATCCTTTTCCAGGAATATCTTTATAAAGAATAAAAGCCTTGCTTAGAATCCCCTATGAAGAGATGGACTAGTGTAAACCCTGTCACTTCTGTAAGATTTCTACTGCCTACTGTAAGTGACAGCATTATAGGAGAAAAGTAATTTATGGCTCATTTTACTCTGGTAAAAATGTACTTCTTATTGGTATATGTTTGAACATAATTTACATTTTACAGTTTTTCGCTGAAGTGCCCCTTTAAGTGTCCCTCTTTCTCATCTCAAAAAGTTGGGAGGTATGGTTCTTCTGTTCAGGGTCCCTTTAAGCAGAAGTACAATCCTGCACATTACTACTGTGACCAGGCTATATACTTGAGTTCACCTCTGATTAATAAGACATTTTAGGCCGGTGATACACTATAAAAACCTGTACAAATCATTGCGTTACAGTAATGTCTTTGTATATTTATATATATATGCATTCTCTGTGAAGAGCATGCCATGAGATCATACCGTATCCCTAAACAAAGAGCAGATTTCATAAATCTTGTGGATGGATTCTGATTCAACAGTAAAGCTCATTGACTTCCTGCCAACTGATTGAGTCTTGACGTCTCTTTCCGGAGACTGTATGGTCCAGGAAATGGGAAGTGCTGTGCAGTGGGAGATAAGTCAACAGCTGTGAACCAGTAGCCGGGTTTACAGGCAAACAAAGAACCAGCAGCAAATTCTATTTTCCTTTGTTTAGAATCAGGAGAATGCACGGCACTTTACACAAGGGCGATTGTCTCCTCACAATGACTGGATTCTGGAGGGTCTGAACGTGGACATTTCCCCTCTGTGCAATGCTGTGTGAGCACTAAGCACAGGCTGGAGACTTGCATGAGACCCAGCGGGCAGGGGGCGCTAGAGGTCTAGTTTTTGCAGAAAGATAACGCTAAAAAGGATTCTTTATGACCTCAAACCAAGGTAGAAGAGTAAAAAAAATGTATTTTTTTTAAAACATTTTCACTACATTAAAGAGACTCCGTAACAAAAATTGCATCCTGTTTTTTATCATCCTACAAGTTCCAAAAGCTATTCTAATGTGTTCTGGCTTACTGCAGCACGTTCTACTATCACCATCTCTGTAATAAATCAACTTATCTCTCTCTTGTCAGACTTGTCAGCCTGTGTCTGGAAGGCTGCCAAGTTCTTCAGTGTTGTGGTTCTGTGATGCATCTCCCCCCTCCAGGCCCCTCTCTGCTCACTGCCCGTGTATTATTTAGATTAGGGCAGCTTCTCTCTTCTCTCTTATCTTTTACAAGCTGGATAAATCCTCCTCTGAGCTGGCTGGGATTTCACATACTGATGAATTACATATGGGCAGAGCTGTCTGCACTCTGCAGTAAGAAACAGCCTGACACTTCAGTGGATGATAGCTGCAGGGGGGAAAGAAACACACAAATGATCTCTTAAAATTCAAAAGGAAGGGTGTATACAGCCTGCTTGTGTATGAATGTATTTTCTATGTGTGGACATACTGTACATCAACCTACTTCCTGTTTTGGTGGCCATTTTGTTTGTTTATAAACAAACTTTTTAAAACTGTTTTTAACCACTTTTAATGCGGCGAGGAGCGGCGAAATTGTGACAGAGGGTAATAGGAGATGTCCCCTAACGCACTGGTATGTTTACTTTTGTGCGATTTTAACAATACAGATTCTCTTTAATATACAGGCGGATCAAGCGTGTTTACAAATACAGTACATCAAAGTCTCCAGTATCTGGCAACGGCAGGGATCACCTGAACCAGCCAAAGAAAGCACAACCCTCCCCCCAGAAATACTCACCAAGCCTTCTGGGATGTCTTGTAGTCTCCCTGCAGCTTCATAGCTGGCTCCTGGAGGCTTTCCGGCATCCTCTGTGCACAGAAACCATCGTGTCACCTGACCCGGATTGCTGTGCCGGCTTCCGTGCACAGCGCAGGGAAAGTCACTTGGAGCTGCAGGGAGACTACCAAGGTCGGATTTATTAATTTATTTTTTTTTGCCCCTAGGTCAAGTATATTGGGGCTCCCCTTCCAAGTGCAGCAGCACCCACTCCTCTTCCATGTCTATCCTCCATATACAGCAGCCCCCTCTTTCATGCACAGCTCTCTTGGACATCAGATTCCCTTTTCATGAGTTACTCCCCATTTGCAGCCTTTTCTTTTATATGTAGCAAGCCCTATTCCATGCCCAGGTGACCCCTTGGGCTGCAGCCGCCCAAGGCCCGGGCCCAGGGGCGTAACAATAGGCCCTGCAGCGCCTGCGCCCGTAGGGGGGCCCGCTCAGGGCCGTTTTTTGGGGGCTGGAGGGGTGGCAGCATGAGGGGAAAGCCTTGCCCACAGTCGGCGGGGAGAGGGGAAGTTCCCCCCTCTCCCTCACCTCGGGGCTCTCCCCTCCAGCTAGTGAATGTGTGTGGGCAGCGAGCAGCAGCGGCGGCAGGATACATACCCTCTTCCTTGCGTTCCATCGCCGGCTTCTCGCTCTAGCGGCTGACGTCACTTCCGCTTCCGGAAGTGACGTCAGCCGCTAGAGCGAGAAGGCGGCGATGGAACGCAAGGAAGAAGGTATGTATCCCGCCACCGCTGCTGCTCGCTGCCCACACACATTCACTAGCTGGAGGGGAGAGCCCCGAGGTGAGGGAGAGGGGGGAACTTCCCCTCTCCCCGCCGACTGTGGGCAAGGCTTTCCCCTCATGCTGCCACCCCTCCAGCCCCCAAAAAACGGCCACGAGCGGGCCCCGGGGGGGGGGGGGGGCCCGCTCTGAAATTCTGCAGGGGGATTTTCAGGTGTCTGTTGCCCACATTACGATTTTCAGGTGTCTGCTGCCCACATTACGATTTTCAGGTGTCTGCTGCCCACATTGTGATTTTCAGGTGTCTGCTGCCCACATTGTGATTTTCAGGTGTCTGCTGCCCACATTACGATTTTCATGTGTCTGCTGCCCACATTGCGATTTTCAGGTGTCTGCTGCCCACATTGCGATTTTCTGGTGTCTGCTGCCCACATTACGATTTTCTGGTCACTGCTGCCCACATTGCGATTTTCTGGTGACTGCTGCCCACATTAGGATTTTCTGGTGTCTGCTGCCCACATTACGATTTTCTGGTGTATGCTGCCCACATTAGGATTTTCTGGTGTCTGCTGCCCACATTACGATTTTCTGGTGTATGCTGCCCACATTAGGATTTTCTGGTGACTGCTGCCCACATTGCGATTTTCTGGTGACTGTTGCCCACATTGCGATTTTCTGGTGACTGCTGCCCACATTGCGATTTTCTGGTGACTGCTGCCCACATAAGGATTTTCTGGTGACTGCTGCCCACATTAGGATTTTCTGGTGTGTGCTGCCCACATTATGATATTCTGGTGACTGACTGCTGCCCACATTAGGATTTTCTGGTGACTGCTGCCCACATTACGATATTCTGGTGACTGCTGCCCACATTAGGATTTTCTGGTGACTGATGCCCACATTGCGATTTTCTGGTGACTGCTGCCCACATGGCGATTTTCTGGTGACTGCTGCCCACATGGCGATTTTCTGGTGACTGCTGCCCACATTGCGATTTTCTGGTGAACTCTGCCCACATTACGATTTTCTGTCCCACATTACGATATTCTGGTGAACGCTGCCCACATTACGATTGTCTGGTGAATGCTGTCCACGTTACAATTTTCTGGTGACTGCTGCTCACGTTACGATTTACTGGTGACTGGTGCCCACATTCAGGCTCGGACAGAGCCGCCGAACCACCGACGGTCCCATCGGTGGGCCCCGACTTCCCCTCCTCCTGGGGGCCCCTAGGGGTGCGCTGGAGGGGAGAGCCGCGGGGAGGGCAGCCCGACTGTTTTTTTTTTTTTTTCCCCCTTAAAAAAAACTCTTTTCCCCGGGGGGGCCCCCTCCTATCCTCCCCCTCCCTCACCTCGGAGGGCCCCCCTCCTGTTACGAGCGGCGGGAGAGCGGCGGGTACAGCAAACTTCCGGAGAGGTAAGGCAGAAGATAGAGGTCCAGCTGCCTCTCGGGCTACGCTGTCTCCTCTATGCCGCTCGCACTGCTTCCTGGTTTAGTGCGAGTGGCATAGAGGAGACAGCGACTGGGAGGCAGCTGGACCTCTATCTTCTGCCTTACCTCTCCGGAAGTTTGCTGTACCCGCCGCTCGTAACAGGAGGGGGGCCCTCCGAGGTGAGGGAGGGGGAGGATAGGAGGGGGAGGATAGGAGGGGGCCCCCCGGGGAAAAGAGTTTTTTTTAAGGGGAAAAAAAAAAAAAAACAGTCGGGCTGCCCTCCCCGGGGCTTCTAATAGGAGGGGGGACACCCAGGTGAGGGGGAGCATAGGAGTCGGGGCCCCCACTGGCTACCCACCCGGCTACCTAACTGCCCACCCGGCTATCTAACTGCCTACATTCCCACCCGGCTACCCTTCTGCCTACCCTCCCACCCGGCTACCTAACTGCCCTCCCGGCTACCTAACTGCCTACCCTCCCACCCGGCTACCTAACTGCCCACCCGGGCCGGCTACCTAACTGCCTACCCTCCCACCCGGCTACCTAACTGCCCACCCGGCTACCTAACTACCTACCCTCCCACCCGGCTACCTATCTACCCACCCGGCTACCTAACTGGCTGCCCACCCGGCTACCTATCTACCCACCCAGCTTCCTATCTGCCTACCCTCCCACCCGGCTACCTAACTGCCCACCCGGCTACCTAACTGCCTACCCTCCCACCCGGCTACCTAACTGCCCACCCGGGCCGGCTACCTAACTGCCTACCCTCCCACCCGGCTACCTAACTGCCCTCCCGGCTACCTAACTGCCTACCCTCCCACCCGGCTACCTAACTGCCCACCCGGGCTGGCTACCTAACTGCCTACCCTCCCACCCGGCTACCTAACTGCCCACCCGGCTACCTAACTACCTACCCTCCCACCCGGCTACCTATCTACCCACCCGGCTACCTAACTGGCTGCCCACCCGGCTACCTATCTACCCACCCAGCTTCCTATCTGCCTACCCTCCCACCCGGCTACCTAACTGCCCACCCGGCTACCTAACTGCCTACCCTCCCACCCGGCTACCCTTCTGCCTACCCTCCCACCCGGCTACCTAACTGCCCACCCGGCTACCTATCTACCCACCCAGCTACCTATCTGCCTACCCTCCCACCCGGCTACCTATCTGCCCACCCGGCTACCTATCTACCCACCCAGCTACCTATCTGCCTACCCTCCCACCTGGCTACCTAACTGCCCACCCGGCTACCTAACTGCCCATCCAGCTACCTATCTGCCTAACTGCCCACCCGGCTACCTAACTGCCTACCCTCCCACCCGGCTACCCTTCTGCCTACCCTCCCACCCGGCTACCTAACTGCCCACCCGGCTACCTAACTGCCTACCCTCCCACCCGGCTACCTATCTGCCCACCTGGCTACCTATCTGCCCACCTGGATACCTATCTACCCACCCAGCTACCTATCTGCCCACCCGGCTACCTATCTGCCTACCCTCCCACCCGGCTACCTATCTGCCCACCCGGCTACCTATCTGCCCACCCGGCTACCTATCTACCCACCCAGCTACCTATCTGCCTACCCTCCCACCCGGCTACCTAACTGCCCACCCAGCTACCTATCTGCCCACCTGGCTACCTAACTGCCTACCCTCCCACCCGGCTACCTAACTGCCCACCCAGCTACCTATCTGCCTACCCTCCCACCTGGCTACATAACTGCCTACCCGGCTACCTAACTGCCTACCCTCCCACCCAGCTACCTATCTGCCTACCCTCCCACCCGGCTACATAACTGCCTACCCGGCTACCTATCTGCCTACCATGCCATGGGCGTCCCTACATAGGGCAAAATGGGGCATGCGCACTCCCCTGGCTAGCTGCTGCCCCCCCCTAGCTACCCGGACGTGGCTGGCCCGCCCGCCCTGGGGTGGCAGCGGAGAGAGAAAAGAAGCGGCAGGCACAGCGGCGCTGCCTGCCGCATCACTTAATTCTAAAGGGGGGAGCGAGAGAGGGGGAGCCCCAAGGTGAGGGAAGGGGGAGGGGGAAACGTCCTCCCTTCCCCACCGCTTCTCTTCTCTCTCCGCTGCCACTGAGGACACCTATAGATCTGGCTATTTAAACTGGGGACACCTATAGACCTGTCTATCTATACTGGGGGGCCCTGTCACTACATACACCGGGGGGGGGGGTCCCTGTCACTGCATACACTGGGGGCTCCTGTCATACCTAAACTGGGGGTACCTGTCACTAACTGAACTGGGGGGGGGGGGGCGCCTGTCAATACCTGAACTGGGGGCACCTGTCACTACCTGAACTGGGGGGCCCTGTCACTACCTAAACTGGGGGCTCCTGTCACTACATACCCTGGGGGGCACCTGTTACTACCTTAACTGGGGGGCACCTGTCACTACAAACACTGGGGGCTCCTGTCACTACCTAAACGGGGGGTATCTGTCACTAACTAAACTGGGGGCTCCTGTCGCTACCTAAACTTGGGGGTCCTGTCACTACCTAAGCTGGGAGGCTCCTGGTGCTACCTAAACTAGGGTGCACCTGTCACTACCTAAACTATCCAGGCCAGCCCAGCATCACCACCAGCCAACCAGCCCAGAATCACTGTCAAAAAGGCCACAGCATCACCACCAACAGTCAGGCCAACATTTACTTCAACCAGCCAAGTACAGCCCAGCATCACCGCCAGGCCGGCCACAGCATCACCGCCAGGCCTTTCAGCCCACACATCATCCCCAATCCAGCCAAAAACAGTATTGCCTGGCACAGCAGCCAGTAGAGGAGAATTCAGAAGCCAGGTGAGAGGTGTCTACCATATTAAGGGGGCATTCTGCCTATTTATGTGAAATGCTGTTTATTTATGTGCCTCATGACTGCTGAATTTGTCTTGTTGGGGGCCTCATGGTTACTGAATGTCTTGTTGGGGGCCTCATGATTGCTGAATTTGTCTTGTTAGGGGCCTCATGATTGCTGATTTTGTCTTGATGGGGGACCTCATGATTGCTGAATTTGTCTTGTTGAGGGTCACATGATTGCTAACTGCGAGACTATGGAAAAAGCTGAATCATCATCATATGAGACAATAGCTACTTTTTAGCTTTTTAAAACAGAAAATAAAACTGGGAGGTTCTAAAAAAAAAAAAAAAAAAAAAGAATACCTTTTTCAGGAGTAGGATGGATGAAATTGTTTATCTTCACAGTTTATTTTCAACTTGGATTTTCCATAATGTTCATGTATGAGTTAAAACGTTTTTATTTAGTTTAAATTGCTGTTGCCACTTTGCAATAGATAAGTGACTTTTGGGTTGCAGTTTGGGCACTCTGCCTTCAAAAGGTTCGCCACCACTGTCCTAATCTAATGTCCCACCATTCATGCAAATTTGTCTCCACCCATGACTACACCCACATTCTGGTCCATGACCACACCCAATTCTTCCATGACCGCACCACTTCTTCCCCCTCCCCCTTTTTTCTATCTGCCCACCCGGCTAGCTATCTGCCCGCCCTCTCACCCTGCTAGCTATCTAACCTATACTGGGGGCAGCTACCTATCTAACCTATACTGGAGGCACCTACCAATGTAACCTATACTGGGGGCAGCTACCTATGTAACCTGTATTGGGGGCATCTACCTTGCTAGCCTTTACTGGTGGCAACTATACTGGCTACCTATATTGGAGGCACCTACCTAACTAACCTATACTGGGGGCACCTACCTATCTAACCTATGCTGAGGGAAACTATTCTGGCTACCTATATTAGCCCACTGCCTTACTGTTACAGTTACATTACAATTACCCCCCACCCATGTGATGTCATGTCCACACCCATTTTTTTTTGTCGCTGCGCGCTTTGCTTTTTTGGGGGGGGGGGGGTGTTGGTAAATTATCCTCACCGGGTGTCAAACACCCTAGCTACGCAACTGGAGGGGGGCGCAGCTTGGAAGGGGGGGAATTGGGCACAATTACATGTGTGAGCCTCAAAATGGGGGGGGGGGGGGGAGGGAGGAGGAGGAGAGGGGGTGGGCCCCAGGCTGAAACTTCCTTGGTGGGCCCTTGGTGTCCCAGTCCGACCCTGCCCACATTATGATTTTCTGGTGAACTCTGCCCACATTATGATTTTCTGGTGAACTCTGCCCACATTATGATTTTCTGGTGAACGCTGCCCACATTACGATTGTCTGGTGAATGCTGTCCACGTTACAATTTTCTGGTGACTGGTGCCCACATTACGATTTTCTGGTGAACTCTGCCCACATTATGATTTTCTAAAGGCCCACATTACGATTTTCTGGTGAACTCTGCCCACATTACGATTTTCTGGCCCACATTACGATTGTCTGGTAAAATGCTGCCCACTTTACAATTAATTTACAGTGAAACGCTGCCCCATTACGATTATTTGGCACCTATGGGGGGGGGCCCCATCCAAATATTCGCAGGGGGGCCCACTGATTTCTAGTTACGCCCCTGCCCGGGCCTTGGTGGTCTTTCCAGAAATCCGGCCCTGGAGACTGCAAGACATCGCTGAAGGCCCGGTAAGTATTTTAAATGCCTCCAAGATCCCTAAAAAAAAAAAAAAAAAAAAAAAAAAATCAGGCATGCCAGTTAGTTGAGACATCTGGTTGCCTGAATTCTGGATAACAGGGACTCTGCTGTATATCCTTCCACTTTTCCCTTTCTGGGAGAGTTGTCTGCAGATTATCAAAGGTTCTGTTAGCTAAAATGTACTTCTACTAATTACAAAAGTCATGCACAAATGCTGCATACAACCAGCCCATGAGTAATAAGGCGTGCATGAAATAGGGGCGCGAGGAAAAATGGGTGCCTGTTTTCGTTAATAAAGTTATTGTTAATATCTATTGATAGTCTTTGTTTTTAAACTGTAAATAGTGTGAATTATCATAATAAAATATCGGTATATGTTAACGATATATAATTACAACTTAACCTAACCCTATTCTCACACAGAACTCACCCCTCTCCGATCTCTAACTGTAAACCCCCCCCCCCCTTCTTGATGCTAACCCTAAACCCCCCCTTCTTAATGCCTAACCCTGAACCCCCCCTTCTTGATGCCTAACCCTAAAACCTCTCTAAAACCTCCGTTCTTGACGCCTAAGGGCAAGTTCACACTCCAAACCCAAATCGTGAACCGCGATTGCAACGGCAATTGTGATTTTTCATCGTGATTTTTGTTGTGGCTACTGTGCAACAGGATTAGAATCCCATCACGAACCCATCCGAAGTGCTGCATGCAGCACATTTGTGATTTATGCAAAACGCAAATGCTGCAGTGAGAATGATCCCATATTGCCAGCGATCAGCTAAATGCTGAAAAGCACCCGAGTGTGAACCAACCCTAACCCTAAAACACCCCGTCCTGACCCCTAACCCTAAAACCCACCTTATTGATGTCTAATCCTAACCCTCCTCCCCATCACCACCACTTTATAATGTTTAAAAAAATTCATTTCAAAACGATAATCTTCAAAAATGAATAATTTGTAAATATAAAACATTAAAAATGTCAAAAACTATAACGTCATTTTCAAAATAATTGGAGGCAGTGGTGGACTTACCTCCCTCAAGCAGACACAAGAAGCTGTGTGTTTCAACAAAAAGTAAATTTATTGGTACACTGCAGGGTATTGCTTACAACGCGTTTCACAAGTTTATACCCGCTTCATCAGGCAGTAGAGGTAGGAGCACACAGCACAATGTCAGAATCACACCTGGCGCCTGTGATTCTGACATTGTGCTGTGTGCTCCTACCTCTACTGCCTGATGAAGCGGGTATAGACCTGCGAAACGCGTTGTAAGCAATACCCTGGAGTGTACCAATAAATTTACTTTTTGTTGAAACACACAGCTTCTTGAGTCTGCTTGAGGGAGGTAAGTCCACCACTGCCTCCAAAGCAATTTTTGATATTTTAAATACTGTTTTTATACTTTTGGCGCCTCTGTTCAGTCTTATACTACATTTATATATCCACCCTTGGTGGATGGGGATACCCCTTTTTTCTTCTTCACGTCTACAGAGAGCGACTTTTTAGTCCTGAGTGAGGACAGGCGAATCTCCTCACCTGCTTATACAGTGAGTATATACATTACTCTTCATTATACCATTTGCCTTGACTTACTACACTATATTGGGCTCTCGGTTCTCTTTTTCATACCTAGGCTAAAGCTGCCCACCAGGGCCCCCCCCCCTTCAACCACTGCATCAGCTCTGCATTGGTTCTCTGTTGGTAATAATTAGCTTTCACTATGACAAATGAAGCAATCACTTTCATTTGATACCCATACATTACTCAATTTAGCGGGCTAATGGTCCATTCAATTTGATAATTTTATGGAATCGGTGGAAAATCTGCGCAAAATGGCCACCTGATTTAATTTTACAGGCTGAAATTAATTGAAAAATCTCTTGATTTACGGCAGTGACAGCGTTCGGTATGATTAGATTGTGAGCCCCTATGAGGGACAGTTAAGTGACAAGATATTATACTCTGAATAAACAAGGATAATAGAGGCGCCAACATAGGATAAAACAAGTTAAGATGCGTCTAAAAGGAGGGAAATGGGTGGATTCACCTCCCTCAGGTATACAAATGACCAGGCTAAGTTCAGCCGTTAAATGTACAACTGTATTTATTTAAAACAATTCTCCAAATATGATGCAACGCGTTTCATGGGCCAACATTCCGCTTCATCAGGCAATTGAACAAGGAGAACACAATTGTGGGTCAGTAAAAGTCAGAGCGCCTCTAAGATAGAGGCCTGATGAAGCGGGATGTTGGCCCGTGAAACGCGTTGCATCATTTTTGGAGAATTGTTTTAAATAAATACAGTTGTACATTTAACAGCTGAACTTAGCCTGGTCATTTGTATACCTGAGGGAGGTGAATCCACCCATTTCCCTCATTTTAGACGGATTTTAACTTGTTTTATCCTATGTTGGCGCCTCTATTATCCTGGTTTATTCATATACTTAGTCCACCCTTGGTGGAGGGGTGTATCCCCATATTTTCCTGTCTATAGAGAGCTACTTTTTAAACCTGAGTGGGGTCAGGTGAAAATTCTCCCCACTTGCTGTTCCAGTGGTCGCCTGTGTGGTGACCCTCACTTGTGAGTATAATCTTAATCCCATAAAATTTCCAGATTTTTAGAAAATACTACACCAGATTGGGCTCTCGGTTTTATTTTTTTTTTCCAAGCAGATATTATACTCTGTACAGCGCTGCGGAAGATGTGTAATACAAAATAATAATGGGGACCAGATGGACCGCGAGCCGATCTCCCCGCAAGTGTATACATGTCCCCCGTGCCCGTGTTTTTCCCGGACTTCTCCGGTGTCCAGCGAGCGTCTGTATCACGCCTGAACCATGTATCGCCGGACACCAGAGGGGGCCAGGAGTCATGCCGGTGGTGGAAGGTGAGCCTTTATAGGCGCAGATACTTGGGATGCGGTAAGCCGATTTCTGATAGATTTCATGCTGAAATCTCTTGGAAATTGGTGTGCTGTGTATGGGCAGGCAACAGATCTCTCTCCGGTCAGATTCAATCAGAGAGAGCTCTATCTCATAGTCAATTATTATTTATTATTATTTATTGTATTTATAAAGCGCCAACATATTAAGCAGCGCTGCACACTAGATAAATGGGTTAACATACAGGTAGAACATATATGGAAACTCACAACAAAACAAGATCATGCAAATGATTTGATAACAATACAGTGTCATAGGTCAAAATAGAGACTGTTCGAGTCTACAAGAGGGGTGGTTGTGAGTAAGATTGCATAATCAAGCTGGATACATTAGGGAGGAGGGCCGTGCCAGAGGTTTACATTCTAAAGGGTGGGGTGGAGACAATAGGTGCATCTTTTGAGAGGGTGTCTAACAGAACATATTATGGTGCTGGTGTAGGGGGGTATGCGAGCGTGAAGAGGTGAGTCTTGAGAGCTTGTTTGAAGTTATTAAAGGTGGGGGAGAGTCTGACAGCTGGTGGGAGCGAGTTCCAGAGAGTAGGGGCAGCCCTGGTGAAGTCCTGCAATCGTGCATGTGACTGAGTTATGCGTGGTGCGACTAGGCGCAGGTCATTGGAGGATCGGAGGGGGCGGGCTGGTATGTGCCTGTGGACCAGATCAGAGATGTAGGTCGGGCAGGTCTTGTGCACTGATTTGTAGGCCAAGCACAGGATTTTGAAATTGACCCTAAAGCTGACGGGGAGCCAGTGTAGGGCTTTACAGAGCGGAGTTGTAGAGGCGTTGCGGTGAGAAGAATGTATCAGTCTGGCTGCCGCATTTATTACCAATTGAGTTTCATTACCATAGAGTAATGTATGGGTACCCTAAGTTCATAGTGAGGCGTGGCGGTGGGACGAAAATTAGGCATTTTTATGCAAAACGTTGCATGAGTCCTGTGTGATACGATCCAACAGACTACAGTATAATAACATATGTATGCATTACCGCATAATGTGCACCTTACCAGTGGCAGTGAAGCATATTTCATTAACTGTATGCTTCGTGAGCAATGTAAAGTTTGCATACAGTGGAGCAGGTGAAGTTTAAAGTGAAATTTAGGAGCACGTGCTGTGCCTTACTACCCGACCAGCTGAGCAGCATGCCCTGCTCTATGGAGAGGGGAGGGGTAAGACATACTGGCGGCTCAATGGCTATAAGGAATTTCCTTTGAGGTTCCCTCAGAAAAAAAAAAGATCAGCCAGGGACAGCAATCCATTCCACTACATCACTTAACCATTTCAGCCCATGGGTATTTTTCACCTCATGCATCAGAGCAATTTTCACCTCCCATTCATTTGCCAATAGCTTTATCCCTACTTATCACAATGAATTGATCTATATCTTGTTTTTTACGTCACCAATTAGGCTTTCTTTGGGTGGTACATTTTGCTAAGAATATTTTGTTTTCTAAATGCATTTTTTACAGGAATATTAAGAAAAAAATGAAAAAAAGTCATTATTTCTCAGTTTTCGGCCATTATAGCTTTAAAATAATACATGCTACCATAATTAAAACCTATGTATTTTATTTGCCCATTTGTCTCGGTTATTACACAATTTACATTTTGACCCTATCACAATGTATGGCGCCAATATTTTATTTGGATAAAAAGGTGCATTTTTTCAGTTTACGTCCATCACTATTTACAAGCTTATACTTTAAAAAATGATCATGATATACCCTCGTCACATGCATATTTAAAAAGTTCAGACCCTTAGGTAACTATTTATTTATTTATTTTTTAATTCTATTTTTTTTTCCACAAGATTGTGATTAGTCACAGATGAGAGGGAATTAGACAGGCTAAACTCTCTAAATATATACAGGGTGCATTTCTCTGCGTTTTCCTTCTGTCCTGTCCTATACTATTAAATTGTAAAGTATCTGTATTAAATACATATATTTTACTAAGGATAAACCTAAGCCTACTCTCACACAGAACCCACCCCCAACACTTAAACCCAACCGCCCCCCTCCGCAAAAACACTATTCCTGATGCCTAACCCTAACCCCCCCCACCCACACACAAACTTCCTACCTGATGCCTAATGGCCCGTACTCACGGGCTGCAAATGTTGCCTGTCGCCAGCACACGTGAGCGTGTGGGCGACAGGCCGGCGACAGCTCCTCGCCAGGTCCCTCCGCGTACACACGCGGAAGAGGGACCAGCGGCGAGGCGGAAGCTGTCGCCGACGTTCCTCCTCCCTCCGCCGGAAGCTCCATATACTTTAATGGAGGTTGCTGTCGCTAGTCCGCGTACTCACGCGGACTAGCGACAGTTGCGGCGGAGGTGCGGCGGCGACTGTCGCCATGCGATTGAAACTTTCAATCGCATGGTGACATGAGCGACGGGCGACAGTTCGGGGTGCGCGCGCGTGCAACGGCCCATACTCACGGGCGGCGCGCGCGTGTTGCGGCGACAAAAGTCCCTCGTGAGTATGGGCCATAACCCTAACTGGATCCCCACAAACGCCCTACTTGATGCCTAACCTTAACCCCACTGCCGCCAATGTTTTGGGCAATTGAAATATGGTCACCCAAATTGGCTGCTTTGCTTGCACAGATACCATGTGGCGTGACTTCCTCTTCTGTTAGGTTCCTTTTTTTACTGGACGAAGCAACGCCCACTGTGAAATTAGCCTTAATGATGAGACAAGGGTGTTGCTACTCTGTCAGTGAAATAATAAGTTGGAGCAGTTTTACTAGCTCTGAATGAATAGTCTGTATTACAGCATAGTGAGGTCACCACTATAATTACATATTGATAGGCTGCATCATGCTGCACTGATGTCACCACCAGCTTCTTATGAATTGATGGATTGTGCGCTGCCACAGTGATGTCAATCTGGCCTCAGCAAATTTATTGTAGCTATTCCTTGCTGCCTATGAATTGCTGGATGCTGTGTTTTGTAAACAGGGGAGTCCTCAGCGGAGATCTGGGCATGAATAGTAAAGCAGACCTAAACTTTTCAGTATAGGCCCATATCTCTTGTATAGCTGTATACCTTATATCTGTACCTGGCTGTCATTATGGAGCTCTTGTACATGTGGATATTTTGAAGCCTTCTGCATTATGTTTGGGCTTAAAGAGACACTGTAACATCAAAAATATCCGCTGGGGGGTACTCACCTCGGGTGGGGAAAGCCTCGGGATCCTAATGAGGCTTTCCACGCCATCCTCTGCCTCACGGGGGTCTCGCTGCAGCCCTCCGAACAGCCGCCGACAGACCCGACTGTCAATATTTACCTTTGCAGGCTCCAGCGGGGGCGCTGTGGCTGCTTTCGGCTCCGAAGTAGACGGAAATACCCGATCTCAGTCGGGTCCGCTTTACTGCGCAGGCGCCGGAGACTTGCGCCTGCGCAGTAGAGCAGACCCGACGGCGATCGGGTATTTCCGCCTACTTCGGAGCTGACAGCCGTCAGAGCGCCTGCGCAGGAGCCAGGAAGGTAAATATTGACGTCACCGCTTTACGGAGGGCTGCAGCGAGACCCCTGAGGGACGGAGGACGGAGTGGGAAGCCTCATTAGGATCCTGAGGCTTCCCCCACCCGAGGTGAGTACCCCCCAGGGGACGTTTTGACGTTACAGATTCTCTTTAAGTATGGATATTGGGCCGGATCCAATTCACTTTTTCTCCTAAGTTTTCTCTTAGAAGATCTTCTTTCATCTCCTGTTTAACTACCTGCCGACCTCTCCGCGCCAATTGGCATGAACGCGGCGGCAACCCCAGGACCACTCCACGCCGAGGGGGGGGGGGGGGTGGAGTGAGGGAGGGATATAAAATAAATAAGAAAAAGGTAAAATGTATTCAAAAATTAATATAACAAAACAAACAACTGGGGAGCGATCAAGCCCCACCAACAAGAGAGCTCTGTTGGTGATTAGAAAAAAAGTGTGTGGGGGGGAATCACTTGTGTGCTGAGTTGTGCAGCCCTGCAGCTAGGCCTTAAAGCTGCAGTGGCCCGATTAGTAGAAAATGGCCTGGTCATTAGAGGGGGTTTAACACCACGGTCCTCAAGTGGTTAAAATAACTTTTCAGCACTCTGAAATTGAAAAACTTGCTGGTGCCTTAAAGGAAATCTGTAATGGAAAAAAAAAAAAAAAAGCTGCCCCTGGTGGGTACTAACCTCGAAAGGAGATCCTAATGAGGCTTCCCGATCCTCTTCACCCTCCAGTGCTGGCAGCTCCCGAACACCACGTGCGGCAATATTTACAATCTGCGCTCCTGCGCAGCCACAGTATCAGCTTTCCGGCAGAAATAGCCAAGCTACAGTAGAGCGGACCCGGTCAGGCTTGGCTATCTCCTCCTGAGCTGATCGGAAAGCTGATACTGTGCAGGAGTGCAGATTGTAAATATTGGCGCACTACTGCCCCTGCACACAGCTTGTCAGCGATGCGTTGCGCTGGAGGCATCCAATCTGACGCGACGGCAACAGTGTGGTGTCAGCGAGCATCCACGGTGACATGTGGCGACCGGAAGTGATGTAAGTCAATGGCGCCGCAGATATTTTAAACCGTTTCGCATTCGCATTGCGCATGTACGAAAGTGTATTTTTTTCAATACACTTCCGAGCAATTCGTATTTCCACCACAGGAAGTGAGCGCTAGAGAGCCACACTTCAGATTTGAATTGCTGCCAGGATTGAAATGAAGGCTCCTTACTGCACATTGCCGCAGGTAATTACAAAGCATTTGGTTGCACCGCAACCAAAAGGCTGGTTACTAGTGTGAAACTGGCCTTAACCACTTGAGAACCGCAGTGTTGAACCCCTCTACCGACCAGGCTCTTTTTTGTTGCACTGGGCTGTGCAGGCTTTTCAGCCTCCTGCACAGCCCAGCTATGGAGCCTAGCGAACAGACTCACCTCCTTTTTTGTCCCTTAGGGGACTGCCTGAGGTGTCTGATCGCTGTGGCAGTTTTTTGTTTTTTTTCAGCCTGTATCAGGCTGTTTACCCTCCCTCCTTCCTCCCCTTCCCTCCGAGATCCTGCATTGAACAGGACGGCGATCCGTCCTGTTCTGCCCCTCATAAGCATCAGCCTATGAGAGGACGGCGATCCCCAGCCAATCAGTGGCCAGTGATCCCCGATCTGGTACAGCGCTGCCGGAGACTGCAGCGTTGTACGGATGTAAACAAAGGGGATTTATTTCCCCTTTTGTTTACAAACAGCCTGCTAGCCGCAATCGGCATCTAGCAGGCTAATCACGAAACTCTGCTCCGTGAACGGGCAGGGAACAATCGCGCATACACGCGGCCGTTCCCTGGGAAACTGCAGCTCCAGGACTTGACGTCAATTGCTGTTAGGTGGTCCTGGGGCTGCCGCCGTGTTCACGCCCATTGGCGTAATGCGGTCGTTAGGTAGTTAAAGTGGTCTGAAAGCCAACATTTCTACTTTGCTCTAAAATATTCCTCACAGATTAAAAGCTACTATCCCAGATTTTTTTTTTAGCAGAACATCACTGAAATGGTTAAACAAAGCACTTTGTCCTGCTATTCAGCTTCAAATCCGCATCCAAACTGGAGATAACAGTATCTTTGTTTACATTCCAATGTTGTTACAATGTGTGTAAACATAGTCTAACAAGTGAAAAGGAGCTCTCTGTGAAGCTCTCTGTGCTTCAGGCACATACACAGTTCAGAAAAGCTCATTAGAAGATGTTAATATATAATAAAAAGTAGTTTAAATAAAATGCAATGTCAGCTTTCAGGACAAGATAAACTACACTTTGGAAACTTGTAATTTGTAAACGGACAATATTACTTATGCACAAAAGCAAATATAACTGTATGAGTAATAAAAAGTAGGAAAACAGACCAAAACCTCAAGTTGGAACACCTCCTCAGATTTAAAAACAACCAAAATGTATTAAAATATAGATGGGAATATGATTGGGCCTCCTTTCTACATTAACTCCTGCTTGGTATAGAAGGACCCAATAAATAAATATTAAACACAAAGTTAACCAGATCAACCTCAGATCTAACCAGGCTCACTCCAGGCCCACAAACCCTATCCTTCCCGTACCCCACCCCCCCCTTCTGGCTGACCATCTTTAATTAGTTGCAAGTTCTGATCATTAGAATGTAGCAGACCAGGACCTCTGCAACTGCTCTCAGGTGATATCTCAAAGTTTTTAGGCCTCAATATAAGGCCTACAGCAAGTCAATATTAGAATAAGTTCACTAGACTATTAGTTCAATGTTATTATAGATTTTATGTATATGCCTACTCTTGACTAGATTTAGTCGTTCCTATATAAGATGTGTACTCTCCTTGCACATTTAAGGTTTAATATGGATATTGGACCATATATCAACGTGTTAGATATAAAAATATGAGAACTCTGGACCTTAGATGTCAGTTTTTGGATTGTTATATTCAATTATTCAATTATTAAGATGTATGATTAGGCTTCGACTGTTTATTACCTGTTTTAAAATTCAATAAAAATTATTAACACAAAAAAAAGTAGGAAAACACATTTTTATTGAAAACTGTGTCTGAGTTTCAGACCACTTTAACCACTTCCCGACCGCCGTATATACAGATGGCGGCCGGGAAGTGCACCCCGCAAGGACCGCCGTATAGACAAATGGCGGCGGTCCTTGTAGGGGCATGGGCGGAGCGATCGCGTCATCAGTGACGCGATCCTCCGCCTCCGCCTGGCGCCGCTCACCCGCCGCAACATCCCGCCGGCCATACGGAAGCGCCGGCAGGATGTTAACCCGACGATCGCCGCATACAAAGTGTATAATACACTTTGTAATGTTTACAAAGTGTATTATACAGGCTGCCTCCTGCCCTGGTGGTCCCAGTGTCCGAGGGACCACCAGGGCAGGCTGCAGCCACCCTAGTCTGCACCAAGCACACTGATTTCCCCCCCCCCTGCCCCAGATCGCCCACAGCACCCATCAGACCCCCCCCCTGCCCACCCCCCAGACCCCTGTTTGCACCCAATCACCCCCCTAATCACCCATCAATCACTCCCTGTCACTATCTGTCAACGCTATTTTTTCTTATCCCCCCCCTGCCCCCTCCTGATCACCCCCCCACCCCTCAGATTCTCCCCAGACCCCCCCCCCCCAGACCCCCCCACCCCATGTACTGTATGCATCTATCCCCCCTGATCACCTGTCAATCACCTGTCAATCACCTGTCAATCACCCATCAATCACCCCCTGTCACTGCCACCCATCAATCAGCCCCTAACCTGCCCCTTGCGGGCAATCTGATCACCCACCCACACCAATAGATTGCCCGCAGATCCGACATCAGATCACCACCCAAGCGCAGCGTTTACATCTATTCTCTCCTCTAAACACCCACTAATTACCCATCAATCACCCATCAATCATCCCCTATCACCACCTGTCACTGTTACCCATCAGATCAGACCCTAATCTGCCACTTGCGGGCACCCAATCACCCGCCTACACGCTCAGATTGCCCTCAGACCCCCCCTTATCAATTCGCCAGGGCATTATTTACATCTGTCCTTCCCTGTAATAACCCACTGATCACCTGTCAATCACCCATCAATCACCCCCTGTCACTGCCACCCATCAATCACCCCCTGTCACTGCCACCCATCAATCAGCCCCTAACCTGCCCCTTGCGGGCAATCTGATCACCCACCCACACCAATAGATCGCCCGCAGATCCGACATCAGATCACCTCCCAAGTGCAGTGATTACATCTCTTCTCTCCTCTAAACACCCACTAATTACCCATCAATCACCCATCAATCACCCCCTATCACCACCTGTCACTGTTACCCATCAGATCAGACCCTAATCTGCCCCTTGCGGGCACCCAATCACCCGCCTACACGCTCAGATTGCCCTCAGACCCCCCCTTATCAATTCGCCAGTGCAATATTTACATCTGTTCTCCCCTGTAATAACCCACTGATTACCTGTCAATCACCTGTCAATCACCTATCAATCACCCATCAATCACCCCCTGTCACTGCCACCTATCAATCACCCCCTGTCACTGCCACCCATCAATCACCCCCTGTCACTGCCACCCATCAATCACCCGCTGTCACTGCCACCCATCAACCAGCCCCTAACCTGCCCCTTGCGGGCAATATGATCACCCACCCACACCAATAGATCGCCCGCAGATCCAACGTCCGATCACCTCCCAAGTGCAGTGTTTACATCTGTTCTCTACCCTAAACACCCACTAATTACCCATCAATCACCCCCTGTCACTGCTACCTATCAGATTAGACCCCTATCTGCCCCTAGGGCACTCAATCACCCGCCCACACCCTCAGAATGCTCTCAGACCCCAGTCCTGATCACCTCGCCAGTGCATTGCTTGCATCTATTCCCCCCTCTAATCACACCTTGAGACACCCATCAATCACCTCCTGTCACCCCCTAACACACCTACCCATCAGATCAGGCCCTAATTTGCCCCGTGTGGGCTCCTGATCACTCGGCCAAACCCTCAGACCCCCTTCCGATCACCTCCCCAGTGCATTGATTGCATCTATTTTCCCCTCTAACTACCCCCTGAGACACCCATCAATCACCTCCTGTCACCCCCCCTAGCACTCCTATCCATCAGATCAGGCCCAATACAACCTGTCATCTAAAAGGCCACCCTGCTTATGACCGGTTCCACAAAATTCGCCCCCTCATAGACCACCTGTCATCAAAATTTGCAGATGCTTATACCCCTGAACAGTCATTTTGAGACATTTGGTTTCCAGACTACTCACGGTTTTGGGCCTGTAAAATGCCAGGGCGGTATAGGAACCCCACAAGTGACCCCATTTTAGAAAAAAAGACACCCCAAGGTATTCTGTTAGGTGTATGACGAGTTCATAGAAGATTTTATTTTTTGTCAAAAGTTAGCGGAAATTGATTTTTATTGTTTTTTTTTCACAAAGTGTCATTTTTCACTAACTTGTGACAAAAAATAAAATCTTCTATGAACTCGCCATACACCTAACGGAATACCTTGGGGTGTCTTCTTTCTAAAATGGGGTCACTTGTGGGGTTCCTATACTGCCCTGGCATTTTAGGGGCCCTAAACCGCGAGGAGTAGTCTAGAAAACAAATGCCTCAAAATGACCTGTGAATAGGACGTTGGGCCCCTTAGCGCACCTAGGCTGCAAAAAAGTGTCACACATGTGGTACCGCCGTACTCAGGAAAAGTAGTATAATGTGTTTTAGGTTGTATTTTTACACATACCCATGCTGGGTGGGAGAAATTTCTATGTAAATGGACAATTGTGTGTAAAAAACATCAAACAATTGTCATTTACAGAGATATTTCTCCCACTTAGCATGGGTATGTGTAAAAATACACCCCAAAACACATTATACTACTTCTCCTGAGTACGGCGGTACCACATGTGTGGCACTTTTTTACACCCTAAGTACGCTAAGGGGCCCAAAGTCCAATGAGTACCTTTAGGATTTCACAGGTCATTTTGCAACATTTGGTTTCAAGACTACTCCTCACGGTTTAGGGCCCCTAAAATGCCAGGGCAGTATAGGAACCCCACAAATGACCCCATTCTAGAAAGAAGACACCCAAAGGTATTCCGTTAGGAGTATGGTGAGTTCATAGAAGATTTTATTTTTTGTCCCAAGTTAGTGGAAAATGACACTTTGTGGAAAAAAACAATTAATATCAATTTCCGCTAACTTGTGACAAAAAAATAAAAACTTCTATGAACTCACCATACTCCTAACGGAATACCTTGGGGTATCTTCTTTCTAAAATGGGGTCATTAGTGGGGTTCCTATACTGCCCTGGCATTTTAGGGGCCCTAAACCGTGAGGAGTAGTCTTGAAACAAAAATGACCTGTGAAATCCTAAAGGTACTCATTGGACTTTGGGCCCCTTAGCGCAGTTAGGGTGCAAAAAAGTGCCACACTTGTGGTATCCCCGTACTCGGGAGAAGTTGTACAATGTGTTTTGGGGTGTATTTTTACACATACCCATGCTGTGTGGGAGAAATACCGCTGTAAATGGACAATTGTGTGTAAAAAAAATCAAAAGATTGTCATTTACAGAGGTATTTCTCCCACCCAGCATGGGTATGTGTAAAAATACACCCTAAAACACGTTGTACTACTTCTCCTGAGTACGGCGGTACCACATGTGTGGCACTTTTTTACACCCTAAGTACGCTAAGGGGCCCAAAGTCCAATGAGTACCTTTAGGATTTCACAGGTCATTTTGCAACATTTGGTTTCAAGACTACTCCTCACGGTTTAGGGCCCCTAAAATGCCAGGGCAGTATAGGAACCCCACAAATGACCCCATTCTAGAAAGAAGACACCCAAAGGTATTCCGTTAGGAGTATGGTGAGTTCATAGAAGATTTTATTTTTTGTCCCAAGTTAGTGGAAAATGACACTTTGTGGAAAAAAACAATTAATATCAATTTCCGCTAACTTGTGACAAAAAAAATAAAAACTTCTATGAACTCACCATACTCCTAACGGAATACCTTGGGGTATCTTCTTTCTAAAATGGGGTCATTAGTGGGGTTCCTATACTGCCCTGGCATTTTAGGGGCCCTAAACCGTGAGGAGTAGTCTTGAAACAAAAATGACCTGTGAAATCCTAAAGGTACTCATTGGACTTTGGGCCCCTTAGCGCAGTTAGGGTGCAAAAAAGTGCCACACTTGTGGTATCGCCGTACTTGGGAGAAGTTGTACAATGTGTTTTGGGGTGTATTTTTACACATACCCATGCTGGGTGGGAGAAATACCGCTGTAAATGGACAATTGTGTGTAAAAAAAATCAAAAGATTGTCATTTACAGAGGTATTTCTCCCACCCAGCATGGGTATGTGTAAAAATACACCCTAAAACACGTTGTACTACTTCTCCCGAGTATGGCGATACCACATGTGTGGCACTTTTTTGCACCCTAACTGCGCTAAAGGGCCCAAAGTCCAATGAGTACCTTTAGGATTTCACAGGTCATTTTGAGAAATTTCGTTTCAAGACTACTCCTCACGGTTTAGGGCCCCTAAAATGCCAGGGCAGTATAGGAACCCCACAAATGACCCCATTTTAGAAAAAAGACACCCCAATGTATTCCGTTAGTAGTATGGCGAGTTCATAGAAGATTTTATTTTTTGTCACAAGTTAGTGGAAATTGATTTTAATTGTGTTTTTTCACAAAGTGTCATTTTCCGCTAACTTTTGACAAAAAATAAAATCTTCTATGAACTCACCATACACCTAACGGAATACCTTGGGGTGTCTTCTTTCTAAAATGGGGTCATTTGTGGGGTTCCTATACTGCCCTGGCATTTTAGGGGCCCTAAACCGTGAGAAGTAGTCTTGAAACGAAATTTCTCAAAATGACCTGTGAAATCCTAAAGGTACTCATTGGACTTTGGGCCCTTTAGCGCAGTTAGGGTGCAAAAAAGTGCCACACATGTGGTATCGCCGTACTCAGGAGAAGTAGTATAATGTGTTTTGGGGTGTATTTTTACACATACCCATGCTGAGTGGGAGAAAGATCTCTGTAAATGGACAATTGTGTGTAAAAAAAATTAACAAATTGTCATTTACAGAGATATTTCTCCCACCCAGCATGGGTATGTGTAAAAATACACCCCAAAACACATTATACTACTTCTCCTGAGTACGGCAATACCACATGTGTGGCACTTTTTTGCAGCCTAACTGCGCTAAGGGGTCCAAAGTCCAATGAGCACCTTTAGGCTTTACAGGGGTGCTTACAATTTAGCACCCCCAAAATGTCAGGACAGTAAACATACCCCACAAATGACCCCATTTTGGAAAGTAGACCCTTCAAGGTATTCAGAGAGGGGCATGGTGAGTCCGTGGCAGATTTCATTTTTTTTGTCGCAAGTTAGAAGAAATGGAAACTTTTTTTTTTTCTCACAAAGTGTCATTTTCCGCTTACTTGTGACAAAAAATAATATCTTCTATGAACTCACTATGCCTCTCAGTGAATACTTTGGGATATCTTCTTTCCAAAATGGGGTCATTTGGGGGGTATTTATACTATCCTGGAATTCTAGCCCCTCATGAAACATGACAGGGGGTCAGAAAAGTCATAGATGCTTGAAAATGGGAAAATTCACTTTTTGCACCATAGTTTGTAAACGCTATAACTTTTACCCAAACCAATAAATATACACTGAATGGGTTTTTTTTTATCAAAAACATGTTTGTCCACATTTTTCGCGCTGCACGTATACAGAAATTTTACTTTATTTGAAAAATGTCAGCACAGAAAGTTAAAAAAATCATTTTTTTGCCAAAATTCATGTCTTTTTTGATGAATATAATAAAAAGTAAAAATCGCAGGAGCAATCAAATAGCACCAAAAGAAATCTTTATTAGTGACAAGAAAAGGAGCCAAAATTCATTTAGGTGGTAGGTTGTATGAGCGAGCAATAAACCGTGAAAGCTGCAGTGGTCTGAATGGAAAAAAAGTGGCCGGTCCTTAAGGGGTAGAAAGCCCTAGGTCCTCAAGTGGTTAAAGGAGGTACTGTAAAGGTTTAAAAAAAAAACAAAAAACAGGTAAACTTACCTGGGGCTTCTACTGGTCCCCCGCAGATGTCCTGTGCCCGAACTGGGACAAATCGGTCCCCACCGCGGCTTGCTTCCAGTATTTACAACATTAATGTCGCAAACCACTGCATCTGCATGTGCTTGGACACGCGTGTTCTCGCTACTGCTGACTTCACCAGGAGCCTGCGCAGGAAGCTCCCAGTAATGTCAGCTGGTGCTTAATGTAAAGTGGGGATAAAGAACCCCCTTCAAATTTTTATGACTGTTACACATTTCCTGCCCATGAGCTCACCAGAGTTGCCAGCCCAGTCCCAGAATTTTTTTTAGTTATTACTATATTCTCTATGAATTTTAACGGAAAAAAATAAAAAAATACACTAGTTTTAAGATTAACAATGGTACCGAAGATAAAACCCACACATTTTATTTGACCATTTATCCTGGTGATTCAAACATTTAACTATGTCCCTAGTACTATGTATGGGAATAATTTATTATTTGGAATTAAAGGTGTATTTTTTTCTATATTTTGATTTTCTTTTTGTACCCTATCTATAAATGCAAGCCCTTATTTGCAAAAATAAATGTAATATACCCTCATGGCATACATATCTAAAAAGCTGAGTCCCTCTATGGTTACAATTTATGTCTTCTATTTTAAACTCTGCTTTTCAGTGTTTTATCCAAATTATATAAAAATAAGACAAATCGCCATCATATGCTGGCAACACAGGCCGATAACAGTATGATTCCTCAACACCCACCCAAAAAAAATGTAAGTGCTGGGGGCACATGGGTGATCTCGAGAATGGATTGGAAAGGGTTAATGCATACATTGTTTTACTTTGATATCATTTCATATTATCTTTTGGCCAGAGGAAGTGCATGTAATGCTGGGAATACACGGTTCGTTTTTTTAGCTGATTAAATGGTTCGATAGATCATTTCCGACATGTCCGATCTCCCTTTCGATCCTTTTGCCGCTCGATTTCTGATACAAGTGAATGGAAAAAATAAGAAAAACAAGCGGAAGATACGAGAATCGGCTGCAGAATCGAGCGGCAAAAACGATCGAGAGCAGAAAGGCACGGCAGAAACGAACCATGTATTCCCAGCATCAGGCAAGTTGTGTTTCTCTGATCACCAGATTCTCAGTTATTCCCTTTCAGAAGAACCATCCTTCATTTTGCCCTAATTTATTTTGTTTACAAGCTGGACGTCTCCCAGAACAGACCATGCACACCTACGGACCAGCAGATAATGCATTATAATTTATCCTGTAATTGCTGGGTCCATCCAAGCTTACTGCAGTGTTTTCAGTCAGTGCTCTGGGTGGAGTGGGGGAGTTGGGCAGAGCTGATAAGGAGGACAGAGAACCATAAACAGAGGAGGGCTTCTGCAACCTCTACTGACCTTTGTTTTATTTCAGAATAAGTGCAGAAGAGATAGCTGCATTTTTTGTTTGTTCTTTCTGGTCAGGAATTCCCAGTTCATGCTGAAATAACACAGACGTGAAAGAATGAACCTTCTGTGACCTGCCACCCTCTTCTCATAGTCTGACTCCTACGCTGTATATATTTTATTTTAGGCAAAATAAAATAGATACAGCACAGATCATGTTTATTGTGGGGAGGGAATTGGGAAATAGGTTATGGGACATATTTATCTTGCCATGACTTTTTTTCAATTTTTATCAAAAATAATTTCCTTCAGTGGAAAATGCATGGAGAGGTTTTTCCTCTGACAGAAAGGTATTGTACCATTTTAGCCATCAATAAAAGCAAGAAGTTTTGAATCAGGATGATACCATTTATTGGCTAACTTAGAGTAAGCATTCGACTATTCCGCCTTCATCAGACTGAATCCTGTATGCTTACAAGATGTTAGAACATAACGCTATATACATGCAACATCAAAGAGGGATACATGGATTTTTTTTTGAAAGATAAATACATGTAATTATGATGCCTTAATTGAAACAAAACATCCAAATAGGTTATTGAGAGGATGTTAGATGATTTCTTGAATTCTTGATTTCTTGAATTTAGAATTTATGATGCCTATGTGCCAGGCAAAGTCTCAATTATGTGAGCATTGAGTAAACAAAGGGTCTTATCGGTTTGTCATAATTCAGCTAACATCCTCTCGAGATCCTATTTGGATTTTTTGTTTCAATGAAGGTATTGTAATAACATGTATTTATGTTTCCAAAAAAAGCCCATATATCCCCTTTTGATGCTGCATGTATATAGCTGTCTTTTCTAACATCTTTTAAAGAGAATCTGTATTGTTAAAATCGCACAAAAGTAAACATACCAGTGTGTTAGGGGACATCTCCTATTACCCTCTGACACAATTTCGCCGCTCCCCGCCGCATTAAAAGTGGTTAAAAACAGTTTTAAAAAGTTTGTTTATAAACAAACAAAATGGCCACCAAAACAGGAAGTAGGTTGATGTACAGTATGTCCACACATAGAAAATACATCCATACACAAGCAGGCTGTATACAGCCTTCCTTTTGAATCTCAAGAGATCATTTGTGTGTTTCTTTCCCCCTGCATCTCTCATGCACTGAAGTTTCAGGCTGCTCTTTTCTTCCTGCAAATAGCTTTGCCCTTGTCTGCAATTCTTCAGTATGTGAAAGCCCAGCCAGCTCAGAGAACGATTTATCCAGCTTGTAAAAGATAAGAGAGAAGAGAGAAGCTGCTCTAATCCTAAATAACACACAGGCAGTGTGCATAGAGGGGCCTGGAAGGGGGAGTTCATAGCAGAACCACAACACTGAAGAACTTGGCAGCCTTCCAGACACAGGCCGACAAGTCTGACAGGGGAAAGATACATTGATTTATTACAGAGACAGTGATAGTATAAAGTGCTGCAGTAAGCCAGAACACATTAGAATAGCTTTTTGAACTTGTAGGATGATAAAAAACAGGATGCAATTTTTGTTACGGAGTCTCTTTAAGCATACAGGATTCAATCTGATGAAGGCAGAATAGCCAAAACTTACTCATATATTTTTTAAGTTAGCCAATAAATGGTAGCATCTGACAGAATAGTCTATTTCAGTGTTGAAATGAATCACCATAAGTAAAAAAAAAAATTATTACTGTTATTTTGGATTTATATACAGTGGGATGCGAAAGTTTGGGCAACCTTGCTAATCGTCATGATTTTCCTGTATAAATTGTTGATTGTTACGATAAAATATGTCAGTTAAATATATCATATAGGAGACACACACTGTAATATTTGAGAAATGAAGTTTATTGGATTTGCAGAAAGTGCGCAATAATTGTTTAAATAAAATTAGGCAGGTGCATAAATTTAGGCACTGTTGTCATTTTATTGATTCCAAAACCTTTAGAATTAATTATTGGAACTCAAATTGGCTTGGTAAGCCCAGTGACCCCTGACCTATACAACACAGGTAAATCCAATTATGGGAGAGTATTTAAGGGGGTCAATTGTAAGTTTCTCTCCTCGTGTAATTTTCTCTGAAGAGTAGCAACATGGGGGTCTCAAAACAACTCTCAAATGACCTGAAGACAAAGATTGTTCACCATCATGGTTTAGGGGAAGAATACAGAAAACTGTGTTAGAGAGTTCAGATTTCTGTTTACTCAGTTAGGATTAGGAAGATATTGAGGAAATGGAAGACCACAGGCTCAGTTCAAGTAAAGGATCGAAGTGGCAGACCAAGAAAAATCTCGGATAGACATAAGCGACGAATGGTGAGAACAGTCAGTCAACCCACAGACCAGCACCAAAGACCTACAACATCATCTTGCTGCAGATGGAGTCATTGTGCATCGTTCAACCATTCGGCGCACTTTACACAAGGAGATGCTGTATGCGAGAGTGATGCAGAGGAAGTCTTTTCTCCACCCACAGCACAAACAGAGCTGCTCGAGGTATGCTAAAGCACATTTGGACAAGCCAGCTTAATTTTGGAATAAGGTGCTGTGGACTGATGAAACTAAAATTGAGTTATTTGTGCATAACAAGGGGTGATATGCATGGAGGAAAAAGAACACACATTCCAAGAAAAACACCTGCTACCTACCCAAAAATATGGTAGAAGAATGAAGCTGGCACACCACTCCGTTCTGGGTGCTTGATGTAGTGACAAGGCAGTGCCACTTAAATCCTGAAACTGTTGGATACATCAGCACACCAATTTTGATGCAACGCACATTTATTGCGCACTACTCCACATATACACCCTACAATTGTTTCGGGGCCGCGCAGGGTCCCCCTTTCTCAAGGCATGTGGATTATGCCGCATGCCATGAGAAAGGGGGACCCTGCGCGGCCCTGAAACAATTTTCGGATGTATATGTGGAGTAGTGCGCAATAAATGTGCGTTGCATCAAAATTGATATGCTGATGTATCCTACAGCTACAGTAAAATATGGTGGTGGTTCCATCATGCTGTGGAGTTGTGTGGCCAATGCAGGGACTAGGAATCTTGTCAAAGTTGAGGGAAACATGGATTCCTCTCAGTATCAGCAGATTCTGGAGACCAATGTCCAGGAATCAGTGACAAAGCTGAAGCTGCGCTGTGGTTGGATCTTTCAACTAGACAATGACCCTAAACACTGCTCAAAATCCACTAAGGCATCCCCCAAATCCCCAGACCTGAATATAATTGAAAATCTGTGGTGTGAGTTAAAGAGAGCTATCCATGCTCGGAAGCCATCAAACCTGAATGAACTAGAGATGTTTTGTAAAGAGGAATGGTCCAAAATACCTTCAACCGGAATCCAGACTCTCATTGGAACCTACAGGAAGCATTTAGAGGCTATAATTTCTGCAAGAAGAGGATCTACTAAATATTAATTTCATTTCTTTTTTGTGGTGCCCAAATTTATGCACCTGCCAAATTGTGTTTAAACAATTATTGCGCACTTTCTGTAAATCCAATAAACTTCATTTCACTTCTCAAAATTCACTGTGTGTGTGTCTCCTATATGATGTATTTATTTACATTTTTTTATCGCAACAACCATGTAATGCTGGGAGGCATACTTTCTGACCACCCAGCACAACAAGGCTAGTAGCTGGATAATGGAAGAGACTCCACAAATGGACACAGGAGTAATGAACAAGGGAGCAAGATTGCCCAGAGCAACTGCAGCTCTGGGCCGCCTATCAGGCTAGATGCCATGTGATACAATACAGAACAGACGTAGTCGGTAACAGACTTGGGTCATACACGTTAATTCAGATGTCAGTCATATTGGAAGGATTAGGCAGATTTGTAGTCGAGAGGCAGGCAAAGGTCGGTACACAATACAATATACAATATTTGTAATGCTGGGGGGTCATACTTTCTGACCACCCAGCACAACAAGGCTAAAAGCTGGATAATGGAAGAGGTTACACAGGCTGCCCAGAGCAACTGCAGCTCTGGGCTTCTGATATCGCTACAAATAAGACGCAATGGCAGCGCAGTGCGATGTTGCGCTGTCTTAGTGTGCACTGTGCTGCCTTAGCCATAGCAAGCATTCAGACAGGTACAAGACAGGACTATAGATTGGAGCGTAACTAGTAGCAACCGCAGCTCACAGTCACGTCCACAGAAGCAGAGCAAGCTGGCTAACAACAGTCACCAGCAAGCATCCACCCAGGAAAGACTACAGGATAGAACGTAACTAATAGCAACTGCAGCCTATAGTTACGTTCCCAGAAACTAGAGTAGCAGGAATACTACCAGTCACCAATGTGGTGATGGCAGAATCCAAGCTATCTGGATAATGGACTTCACTGATCCACCGCGGATGCAGCGAACGTCCATCAAGCATGGAACTAGGCAATACACAATGATAAGAAAAATAACAAACAGCTCAACAAACGGATAAATATATATTAGCAAGTCTGCATATATATTTATCAAGAACTAGCTGAAAGCACAAGTAATAAGGTTGCATAGTACTACAATAACAGAACTATACAAAGTAGCAAGATGCCCATTAGATCAGCGTACTGACCACTATGACGGGCGGGGTATAAAATGGGATGCAGACTTTTATTCTGGCATCAGCCAATGGACACAGGTATGCAAATCTCCACACAGCTGAATGGTAATCACTCAATCCTGAGCTGGCTTGATTACCATTTGCTAGCTGGCTGTGAATGCAAAGGACCCCCATAAGAAATACATGCAGAATTATGTAACAACATGCATGCAGGAAATCCAGGGCTATCTGGCCGCAGCTCAGCTGCAACAAGCAATTGGTGGGATGATGACAGCATCCTGAGCTGCCCAGAACTGCAGAGTGATTGCAAAATACAATGAGACCAATTGCAAATGCACAACCGAATGCAAGCAGATAAGCCAGAACGGTCCATTTGCAGCTCCACTGCAACAGACAGAATATGCTACAGGAGAGATCCTTACAATATTACAATAATACAATACTGACTGACTAGAGTACATATATATCGTACTGATGCGCAATATATGAAATGTAGCTCTCAAATAACTCACTAGCTAAAGCACAAGTAAAGACAATTAACAAGACAGACAACAGACAACAGACAGACGGAATGCTCAGCCAATCTAGTCGCTGTTTCAGCGACGGCAACATTCACACTGAGATAGACAAGACTAAAGGTAGGAGCGTAACTAATGGCAACTGCTGCTATAGTTTGTCCCCAAGAACAAGGCAAGAACAAGGCTAGAAGGAATACTACCAGTCACTAACGTGGTGTTCGCAGAATCCAAACTATCAGGATCAGAAGGACTTCACTGACCCCCACAGGTTAGTAAACGTCCAGCAGACATGAAAATACAGAGAAAGGCATTATACATTTACAATAACAACTTTCACAGCATAGACCCAACGACAACTCAGAGAGCTGAACGCTATGTAGGGCGGGGTCTAAAATGGGAGGCAGACTTTTATGCCGGCATCAGCCAATGGATGCAGGTATGCAAATTCCCACACAGCTGAATGGTAATCATTCAATCCTAAGCTGGCTTGATTACCATTTGCTAGCTGAAAGACTATCATAACAAATACATGCAGTACTATGCAAGAACATGCATGTAGGAAATCCAGGGCTATCTGGCTACAGTTCAACTGCAGCAAACAGTAGGAGGAATCCTGACAGCATCCTGAACTGCTCTGAACTGCAGAGTGATTGCAAATGACAATAAGACTCACTGCGAATGTGCAACCGAATGCAAGCAGACAAGTCAGAACTGCCCAGTTGCAGCTCCACTGCAAGCGACAGAGCATGCTACAGGAGAGATCCTGACAAACCAATGATTTATACAGGAAAATCATGACAATTAACAAGGTTGCACAAACTTTCGCATCCCACTGTAGTACCATCATCTTCCATGGTGCAGTAAAATAGGGTATACAACACATACAACGCAATGGGTTACAGATAAATTATTTGAACAGGTCAGTGATGGATCATAGATGAAGGTGGAAAATCAGGCTGGTATAAACCCTGGCGAGAGATCACTGGCGAGAGATCACCATGGTTAGTCAGGAGCGAAGCTTTAGCACATAACCAATCAGTGCTGTCACCAGATCAGCCAATCACAGCCGCCCGCTGCTCCTTTTTCTAACTGGTGCCTGGGGTCCAATCACTGCACTCCATCAGTAGCAGTAACTCACCAGGTGTCACTGCAACTGATTGAGTGCAGTGATTGGCCCAATGACGATGCTGTGTGCCCGCCTGCGAGACCATCGGCACCAGTTAGCAAAAAGAGCAGCGGACAGCTGTGATTGGCCAGTATGGTGCCAGCAACCCACCTGATTGATCGCGTGCCAAAGCCTCCCCTATGACTGGCCATGGTGATTTCTTGCCAGTGATGGGGTTTTGCCGTAGCAGCACTTCATTAACCAGTAATTTTGCTTGAGCCACAGGGAAACATGGACACTACCTTGCACATGACTTGTCCTTTCAGCTTCCAGAGAGAGGAGTCTGACTACATCTAGTCAGGACTGGAAGGAATCTTTGTTAGAAAAAATTGGTGAGATTCTGAGAACAACTAATGGGCAGCAAGGCAAGTATGTAATATTCATTTTCAGGCATATCATGTTAGTTACATAGTTACATAGTTATTTTGGTTGAAAAAAGACATACGTCCATCGAGTTCAACCAGTATAAAGTACAACACCAGCCTGCTCCCTCACATATCCCTGTTGATCCAGAGTAAGGCAAAAAAAACCTTACAAGGCATGGTCCAATTAGCCCCTAAAGGGAAAAATTCCTTCCCGACTCCAGATGGCAATCAGATAAAATCCCTGGATCAACATCATTAGGCATTACCAAGTAATTGTAGCCATGGATGTCTTTCAACGCAAGGAAAGCATCTAAGCCCCTTTTAAATGCCGGTATAGAGTTTGCCATAACGACTTCCTGTGGCAATGCATTCCACATCTTAATCACTCTTACTGTAAAGAACCCTTTCCTAAATAAATGGCTAAAACGTTTTTCCTCCATGCGCAGATCATGTCCTCTAGTCCTTTGAGAAGGCCTAGGGACAAAAAGCTCATCTGCCAAGCTATTATATTGCTCTCTGATGTATTTATACATGTTAATTAGATCCCCTCTAAGGCGTCTTTTCTCTAGACTAAATAAACCCAGTTTATATAACCTTTCTTGGTAAGTGAGACTTTCCATCCCACGTATCAATTTTGTTGCTCGTCTCTGCACCTGCTCTAAAACTGCAATGTCTTTTTTGTAATGTGGTGCCCAGAACTGAATTCCATATTCCAGATGTGGCCTTACTAGAGCGTTAAACAGGGGCAATATTATGCTAGCATCTCAAGTTTTTATTTCCCTTTTAAAGCATCCCAAAATTTTGTTAGCTTTAGCTGCAGCTGCTTGGCATTGAGTACGATTATTTAACTTGTTGTCGATGAGTACTCCTAAGTCCTTCTCCAAGTTTGATGTCCCCAACTGTATCCCATTTATTTTGTATGGTGCTAGACCATTAGTACGTCCAAAATGCATGACTTTACATTTTTTAACATTGAATTTCATCTGCCATGTATGTGCCATATAGCCATCCTATCCAGATCCTGTTGCAATATGATACTATCTTCCTGAGAGTTGATGATTCTGCACAATTTTGTATCATCTGCAAAAATAGCAACATTGCTCACTACTGCGTCTACTAGGTCATTAATAAATAAATTGAAGAGCACTGGACCCAGTACAGACCCCTGTGGGACCCCACTGCTAATAGTCTCCCATTTTGAGTACGATCCATTGACCACAACTCTTTGTTTTCTGTCCATTAGCCAGTTCCCTATCCATGCACACATTCTCTTCCCCAGTCCTTGCAACCCCAACTTTTGCACCAGACGTTTGTGGGGAACAGTGTCAAAGGCCTTTGCAAAGTCCAAGTATATCACATCTACAGCATTCCCAATATCCATATTAGCATTCACTACCTCATAAAAGCTGAGCATGTTAGTCAAACAGGACCTGTCTTTAGTAAACCCATGTTGATGCTGAGAAATAAGATTATTTTCTACTATGAAGTCATGTATAGTATCTCTTAGTAACCCCTCAAATAGTTTGCATACAACTGATGTTAAGCTTACAGGTCTATAATTTCCTGGATCTGATTTTTTGCCCTTCTTAAGTAATGGGAAAACATGGGCTGTACGCCAATCCACTGGGACTCTGCCAGTTGAAAGAGAGTCACAAAAGATAAGATAAAGGGGTTTATCTATAACTGAACTTAATTCCCTTAGGACCCGAGGATGCATGCCATCTGGGGCTGGTGCCTTGTCTATTTTTAATTTAGTCTTGCCTTCACTTCTTCCTGCGTTAAGTATTTAATATTACAGTTAGAAGATTGAGACTCTTCTGACTCTGTAATTTGCAACAGTGCTGTTTCTTTTGTGAAGACAGAAGCAAAGAAAGCATTTAATAACTCTGCCTTACCTTGGTCATCCACCATTGAGTTCCCACCCTCATCCTTTAGGAGTCCTATACAGTCAACCTTTCTTTTTTTAGAGTGAATGTACTTGTAAAACTTTTTTTTGGGTTAGATTTGATATCCCTAGCGATTTTGTTTTGCAGCTTCAATCTTTGCCTGCCTAATTTCTTTTTCACAATTTTTATTGCACTCCTTATAATTGCTTAGTGCAGCCTCGGTCCCCTCCTGTTTTAAGACCTTATAAGCATTCTTTTTCCTTTTCATTTTATCTTTAACCTTCCTATTCATCCATAGAGGCCTTTTTTTATTCCTAAACATCTTGTTTCCATATGGGATATACATACTACAATATTGATTGTGTATAAGTTTAAAAACTTGCCATTTCTCTTCAGTGTCTTCCCCTTGTAGTACATTATCCCAGTTCACCAAACTTAGTGCCTGCCTAATTTGATTGAACTTTGCTCTTCTAAAATTCATAGTTTTAGTGGTCCCGCTGCCCCGTGGCCTATCAGTCACCAGATCAAACGTTATCATGTTGTGATCACTATTTCCCAAATGCTCTTGAACCTGCACATTTGATACATTATCTGGTCTATTAGAAATGATCAGATCCAGTAACGCATTCCCCCTAGTTGGTTCCGCTACCATTTGAGTCAAGTAATTGTCCATGTGTTTATTTTAAATAATTTTACTTGGCTCAGGTTCACATTAAACCTTTAACACTGTAAATTATTATACATTCTGTTTGCTTGATATAAGTTCACATGGAGGCTGCGTATGTGTCAATTGCTTATATCGCTTCCTCTTTGACATTGGCAGTGTTTATGAGGAACTTAAACAACAGCTTATCAACATTTACCACAGAAGCTAAAAGGAAAAGTTCCAAATACAGTATTTTTTGTCAAATATGAGCTCTCAGTGTCATCTTATTTCTTCCAAATTGTGCTTAATTATTGCTATTTGTATTATTTGTTGTAATATTATAAACACCTCTCTTAGCTTACAGCAGTGCAAAATGCAGGTACAGCAAAGTCCTGGTATCCGCCACCGGCAGGGATCGCCAGGATCCATATGCTTGCCGGATGCTTAAGCAACTGGCCTAAAAATCACAACCCCCACCCCAGTGCAGCAATAAATACTTACCGAGCCTCCAGTAACCTCTTCTAAGCTTCCTGTAGCTCTCGTCAGCTTCCCAGCATCCTCCATGCACAGCTCCCAGTGTGTCACCTGACCCGCATCAGGTCACGTTACACGCCGGGAGCTGTGCACGGATATCAAAAAGCGGATAGGAGCTACAGGAAGCTTAGAAGATGGCGCTGGAGGTTCGGTAAGCGTTTTAAACCTTGCAAAACCCCTGCAAAAACGTGCAAAACACAGTACCCATTGCTAGTTAGTTGAAACTTCCGGTTGCCTGGGTTCCAGAGAGAGACTTTGATGTACTATGATTGGGCTAAGATATGTGATGATTCATATGCCCTTATACAGCTTTTCCACTGATCTAGAGTCATGTGACAATTTTTTTCGGTGTGTTCACCAGGACGTGTTAAATAAAGTTTACTCAGAGAGCAGAGAAAAAAGAAAAGAGAAAAGAGTGTGTTCCTGAGAGAAACCAAAGCATGGTGTCTGTGTGCAGTTTATCCTCCATCAGAGAGCTACTGTAACTTACAAAATAAGATTAGAAAGCAGCATTAGGCTGGTTCAGGGCCGTTTCTTGGGCAGTGCAAAGCTCTTGTAGTGTGCAGTGTAGTGTGCACCAGTCCTCTCAATGTTTCTTGCCTGTTTAAGGGCTTCAGAAAACAGGATTGTATTCCACCCAGTGAGTTGAATAGCTCAGAGAAGCTATTTTGCATAGATAACAACTGAAGTGTTTCAACACTTCCTGTTCTGGAAAACAACATGCAAATTTTTTGTTTTCTACTAATGTTCTATTTCATAGTACTAAACATACAAATCATTACCTCATACGTTTATTTTCGCTTCAGGTTTGCTTTAACCACTTAAGCCCAACTGGACGAGATTTCTCGTCCAGTTGGGCTGCGCGCACTCCCGCGGGTCGCGCGCGCTCCCGCGGGCCCCCCCGTGCGCGCCCCCGCTGCTGGCCGCTAGATTACCGATCAGTGAAAGGGATTATAAATCCCTTTCGCTGATCGGACCCCCCCGGAGAAAAGCCGACAGCGTCTCTTCAGATGCTGCGGCTTTTCTGAGCTCTGGGCTCCTTTCTTCTGCCTGGGAGCGAGATCGATCGCTCCCAGGACTTTTTGATTCTGGCCATCTTGTGGCCAAATAGCAAATTACACCTGTAAAAAAAAAAAAATTCAAATTAAACATATAAATATATTAAAAAAAACCTGTTTACCTCCCACACCAAAAAATACCCACATACAAGTTTAAATAAATAAAAAAAAAAATTACAATAATAAAAAAAACAAAAAAACATAAATAGTTACCTAAGGGTCTGAACTTTTTAAATATGCATGTCAAAGGAGTATATCAATATGATTTAATAAATTATGGGCTTCTAAACAGTGATGGATGCAAAACGGAAAAAATGCACCTTTATTTCCAAATAAAATATTGTCGCCATACATTGTGATAGGGACATAATTTTAACGGTGAAATACCCGGGGCATATGGGCAAATACAATACGTGAGTTTTAATTATGGAGGCATGTATTACTTTAAAACTATAATGGCTGAAACCTGAGAAATAATGAATTTTTTCCATTTTTTTCTTATTCTTCCTGTTAAAATGCATTTACAGTAAAGTGGCTCTTAGCAAAATGTACCACCCACAGAAAGCCTAATTGGTGGCGGAAAAAACAAGATATAGATCAATTAATTGTGATGAGTAGTGATAAAGTTATTGGCAAATGAATGGGGGGTGAAAGTTGCTCGGATGTAAAAAAATGTCAACCCTTCGGGCTTAAGTGGTTAAACCAGTTAAAGAAAAATTGGAGCAAATGTCGTGCAAACTGAATGATTGCTACAGTTTCAGCCTAAGGGAGCTGATAACCAAGAGGAGGAGCTGGGTTTGGTAGTAGGGATCTATTGCTCATGACAGGGTGCTGCACACAGAAGTGAGGGACGGCTGAACATGGAAGGAGGGGCTGCTGCACATAGAGGAGGAGGCTGCACATGAGGAGACTAGGGGCCTGATTCACAAAGCGGTGATAACTCAGTTATCACGCCTAAAATACTTTAGGCGTGATAACCTTTGCACTAGCAGAGTTATCACCTCTTTGTGCTGCTGATCGCGCCTAGCTCCCGCGCGCAAAACTTTGGCAAATTTTGGCAAACGCAAAGTCCCATAGGGCTTAATGGGCGCTGCGTGCGCAAAACTTTCGCGCGGGAGCTTCGCGCGAGTTAGTAGAGATCACGCCTAAACTAAGTTTAGGCGCGATAAACGGCTTTTCACAGGCGTGCAAAGTGTTTGCACCGCTTTGTGAATCAGGCCCTAGGAATTTAGGGATACACATGGAAGAGAAGGTGAAACAAAGTTAGCCTATGTTGACCAATATTAAGAAGTTTTGGTTCAAGCTGATATTATTTATTGGCTAATTTAGAAATGAATAAACAGTAAGCTTATGTAAGCAAATGCAGTCCGAGAAAGGCTTATTATTAGCCGAAAGCTTACTGTTTCTTCATCTCTAAGTTAGCCAAGAAATGGTATCGTTCTGATCTAAAACTTCTTGCATTTAGTGATAGCTAACACAGTACAACACTACTGCTTCTTCTTGGCCAATATTATAAAATCCCTGTATAAGATGTCCTGGTGCAGAAACCATGCAGTGATCAGCATCAGGCTGGGTTCACATATGGCATAGCGTGAAAAAGTAGCATTTTAGGATGGTGCGTTTGTGATTTTCTCTTGCATTTTCCTGTATTTTTGGTGCATTTTGCGTTTGCGTTTTTTTGCACAGATGCAGGTTTCATGCATTTTAATGCTTTTGCGGTTCGCTAATGGGAACCGCATTTGCGTTGTGTAAAAAAGTGTATGCAAATCACTAGGAATACAACAGGAAGCGGAAACACATCAGAGATCTTTACTTTTTAATTAAAAACGCATGAAAAAAACAATGCATATGTGTCACTATAGACTTTGGTTATGTGCGTTTTGGCAGCCAGCCTGCATATTATGCAACACTACCAGCGTCTGCAGAACGCATATTGTACAAACACAGTGAAATGCAGCTTCTGCATCCCATAGACTAACATTGCTGCATAAAACGCAGCGTTTCCCGCTACGCTAGCATTTCTGCTATGTGTGCACCAAGCCTCAAGCACATGAATGGGGAGCTGGTGACAGCCAACACTGACCCAAACCTAAAGCAAACAATCAAATGATTTTGGCTTGCATGCAAATTTAAAGCAAATTGTATGCAGCTTGAAATGTGGCCAATCCAAATGTGGACTGCCGGGAGGCAGTCCTGCTGCAGGCAGCACAGCAGAAGTGTTAGCCAGCCAATCACCGTGTAGATTCAGTCCCCGCATGGTGATGCTTTACATAATAGAGAACAGGATCGGGCCTCCTAGCTCCCGTGAATGAGGTGGGTGGAGGGAGGGAGGCTCCACTGACAGATCTTTGCCGGGACCCCCGGTCCAGGATAGCAGAGATGGATTAAGATGTGCTGGGGCCCTAGGCAAGGTAGTAGATTTGGGGCCCCCTTGTGGTCCTTTTGCTAAGCTAAAGTGAAGAGAGGTCACAGGAGGTAGCAGGTGGGCCCCTTGACACCCAGTAGGCCCCAGGCACCTGGCTAGGCTGCCTGGTGGATGATCGCTGCTGTCTTGACAAACAGGCTTTAACTACTGCCATGATCTGAAATCATTATTACTATTTCTTTTTTTTCAAATATAATCATCAAGATTTAGTAGCAGCTCAACTGACTCATCACTTGGATGACCTCACGTGAGTCAGAAGAATTAATTTCCATTGGCAGGATGTCTGCCTCGCTGGTCCAAATAGCGAACTGAAATTTGTGCCATTCACTAATCCAGTACACAGAGCAGACTGGCTGGGGAAAAAAGGGAGATAGCACAAGCAAGGTCAGACGGATGGCAGTGAAGCAAAGGTTTGAGACCAATTAACCATTGCAGTCAGCTGCCCAGGTTTTCTATGTATTTATGAGTGGTTTCTCCAAGTATCTGGATACTATTTGTACAGCATTTGTTTAGCATTTAATAGGCATTTTCAAACCTTAGCCAAATGATCGTTAAAGATTGTTAACCCAATAGGACAGTGATTCTCAACCTGGGGTCCGCGGACCCTTGGCAGTGCATAGGACCTGTCACAGGGTCCCCCAGGGGCTGCAGACAAAATGGGGGATCTTGCCCTCAGTGTGAAGTCTTAGCAACCGTCTGGCAAAAGAGCTTTGGGAAAATGGCGTCCGAAGCTCTGGCCACCATGTTCCTGCAGCCTATTAAAAGAAAGCAGGTGGGCAGCAGGAAACAGTGGGGCAGGCCACCAGAAACAGAGGGGAGGGGATGACCAAAGTGGGGTGGAGAGGCAGGTGGGCAGAGTTAGGGGTGAGCATCATTACTTACCTATGGGGTGATGCTCCTCTGGCTCTTCCTCTGTATGGGATCTGCAATCTTCTCCAGGAGAAATCACAGCTGCAGTCTCTCTGGAGAAGATGGCAGATCCCATTCAGAGGGAGAGTCTGAGAAGCAGCTCACCGTAGGTAACTGATGCTCACCCAATCCCTTATCCCCCCCCCAGCACCATGCTCATCCAAGACCCCTCACCACCACCAACAGCACCACAATCTATTACAAACAGGTCCATTAAAAAAATAATTCCAGGTGCTCCGTTGCCTTTAAACGGTTACCTAAACCCTTGGAGAACCACCAGAGGCCACATTGCAGCAGTCTTTCTGTTTCTTCCAGCTGCCTGCCTGAAATCAGATACATTGGGGGATCTCCACAGGAGTGGTGCCTGTCTCTTCACATCCCCATGTGCTTTTAATTGGCATGCTTGGCTGTGCATGATGATGTCATCAGATGTGGCATGCACTGATGCTGTCAGGCTGTGGGCACTCAGTCTTCAGCCTGAGAACCAATGCGATTGGTGTGGTGTCAGATGGGTGGGGGAAGGCAGGCAGGAGCTCAGTTACATGTAGTGAGAGGATGGGGTCATGCAGAGAAGAAACTATCGGAGCAACAGCCTGTGCAGTTGCAGAGGGGCCCAGGGCTGTGAGGTGCCCCAAATACTCACCCTTCCTCTCTCCAATACAGGCCTTCGCCTCTATGACAGGTGTTCCCGTGATCTTAAAGAGGGGCTCGTCAACGTTATACTGATAGATACCATGATTTGTAGTTTCGTTTCTCAGGTTATTGCAGCACTTGGGGTCCACCAAGTAATGTTCTTCCTTGGGTTTGGCATAAAATGCCTAGAAATACTGTACGTACGTATGTGTATGCCCCCGGTGAGTTGGCCATCAAATCCCCAGCAACATTAAATACTACTCCTCCTACAGCCCGATGGTGGTTCGATCAATCCCCACACAACTCGGCAACTATGTTGGAAGAAGAGATAATGGGCTCCTTTGCAGCCCTTTCTAGCCTTTCTTTTAGAGGGAGTAGACATATACCTTGAGCCAAACATGTTGATGAATGTTAAGGTGTTGGAAAACGTTAACAAGGTTTTTGTGCCAACTGGGTCAAATTTCGCAATACACCCCACTGTGGATGAACTCTTCCTTGCCTGATTTCCTAATGGTACCGGACCCCAACATTTGGGTGGACTTAGGAATTTTCAAGCTGACGGATATTGTGTGTAACAATACACTCAAGCCGTTTGTTTCATTCAAACGTGACCATAATTTTCCTAACTATATGTATTTCAGGTACATACAATTAAAACATGCCTTTACGGCACAATTTCTGTCTGTGAGTTGAACTATACTTGCACTGTCCCATACCATTGAGGGGGAAATGAGCAAGAAAGACCTTGAACATGTTATCTCAGTCCTGTATAAAAATTTCCTCCTAAAAGCTCTCCTAAACTTTATCTGGCATGGCAAACCGATATTCCAGATCTAACTCCTGAGCCCTTGGAAAATATCTTAAGGTACCCATACACTTGTAGATTAGCAGCAAATTCGACCATTAGATAGATTCCTGTCAGATGCCTGTCAGGTCGAATCTGACAGGAATCTATCTGATGTGTCAACACACAAGGAACAGATTTCCAATAGATTTCAGAATGAAATCTATTGAAAATCGACTGAAATGCAATGTTGCACCATTTTGATCCAATGCAACCCTATGGGCCATCGATCTGCTGCAGCAGATCGATCATGCTTCCTGTTGAATCGATTTCTAGCCAATTAGATCAGAGCAGTCGAATCGGCCGTCAATCAATATCTGAAATTGACCCTTGTAAGGGCCCCTTTAGGGTACTTTGTCCCTGTTTCTATCTCAGCATGTGACAGACTATTGCTTTAAAATTTCTACATAGAAGCTACTTATCGTCTGATAAGTTACAAGAAATGTATTCCACTGCACAGGGAATGTGTGGCAGATGTCAGCAAGCGGGGCCAATTTTTTTTTGTATGGTTTGGCAGCATCTGCGAATCTACCGTTCCTGGCTCCAAATACATGCTGAACTGCAGTGGATATTTGGAATTTCCATTGACTTCACCCCTGAACAGGTGTTGCTAAATTTTAATAACACCCTACTGCTTTGTGCATAACACAACTCCTAACTTATATAATAAAGGTGTTGCCAAATAGCCTGGCAGAAGATGTCCTCTCTACCCATGAAATGCAATCTTATAGGACTCTTATATATTATGCTCGAAAAATGATAATACTTACATGGAAACAGCCCCTGACTCCCAAAAAGAGAGACTGGATCTCTTATGCTCACAATTACCCGGTGCTCCTGAAATGTTTAACCTAAAGAGTTATTAAAGACAGGAATTAAAGGGAACCTGGAGTGAGTAAAATGATTTAAAATAAACACATGAGGTAACTTCAAATGAACATTACATACTTACCTCACCATCAGTTCCTCTCCGAAGTCCACCATTTTCTTCTGACAATGATCCTTTCCAGTTCTGACAACATTTTGTCAGAACTGAAATATAGCAGTTGCTGTCAGTTATATATCAGTTGCTGTCAGTTATAGCTAAGAGGACAACTGATGTGCCAGGTAATGTCCATGTTTCCCAATGGCTCAAGTGAGCAATGTTACAGTTTAACAGTGTGCTGACCAGAAAGCTGTTATGGGGTTATGGCCATTTTCAAAATGGAGGACAGAGAATTCCATCGATCACAGTGGACAAACAGGACGCAGGAGAGGAGAGGAGAAAGAGATTGAGTAGTAGACTACACGGGCGGTATGTATGACTTGTGTATGTTTATTTTGACTTTTAATTTTCAGTTCAGGTTTTCTTTAAGCTTAGTGAATTGAGGCCATGGTCTTGTTGGATTTCACATTACAAGCTTACGTTTGATGACTGATCTTTACTGAAGGTACAGAACTGGAGGGTACCAAGGTTCCTACAGGGAGATGCAATCAGACCAGGACTATCCCAGGCTTTTAGGCATGATATAGGCATGATATACTGTAATGTGTCTTGAATGCTGTGCTGAATTAGCCGTTGGGCCTGGTACCGGATATTTATAAGCCGCACTTACTGTTTTTGTTGTGTCAATGAGAATCTTGACACTGTTTTTGTAATGCTTTTTCTCAGAAAATCAATAAAAATATTCTCCCCCCCCCAAAATTTTTTTTATTTTACTATTCCTCCTCTGAATCTTAGCAACTCGGGGGATGAGTAATTAGAGGTCTGGTGATTGCCGGTACCCCAGATTACTCTTACGCACCTAGTGTAGTATAGCATGATTACTGCTATGGCAGCACCTGGTTTTGGCACTGAGTGGCATGCGCCAAAACCACGTGCTTCGCCTAGAAATGTCCTGCTTATTTGCCAACAAAGGCAAGTAGGTAATGAGTGTAAGGGACAAGAAGAAAAATGGTCTACACAAATGAGAATTAAAATAACATAGATATAAAAGGGTATGGCAACAGAACACATATCTGTATAGAAGACTTGAGAGCAGTTTCGACTAAGATTATGTTGAAATACACCCAACAAGTCTGCAATGCAAGCCACTTCCTGGCTGTAAGCGATACAGTGTTTATTGAGAAGTACAGCAAACTCCCTGCTAATTTGTACCATTGCAGCCAGGTCAAACAGTGGAATCATTGCTATTGAGAACTGAAATGTTAATAAGAGGGCATTCAAATGCAGGTCAGGTTAAGGCGAAGGCACCTCCTGCTCAGAACCTTCCATTGATGAGTAAGTCATGTGTCCCTAATAATAAAAAAGACAAGTTGGGCAAAAAGTTCAGTAAACATTAGCATAAGTAGAAGAGAAAAAGTTCTGTAAATCACGCTTTTTAGTTAAATACTGATCTGCACTTGGGCAGGTGCAAGGGGATGAGGTCCTTAAAGGACCTCTGTCCCGAAAATCTTAAAATAATATATATAAACGTATACAGTTTGGTAATACATTTCTTCCAGAGTAAAATGAGCCATAAATTACTTTTTTCCTATGTTGCTGTCACTTACAGTAGGTAGTAGAAATCTGACAGAACCGGCAGGTTTTGGACTCGCCCATCTCCTCATGGGGGTTCACAGGGATTTCTTTATTTTGAAAATGCACTTAGAAAGGCAGTTGCTCCGTTCAACTGCCAAAAAAGTGTACGCTGAGCAGTTAGTGTCTGTAAGTGACAGCAACATAGAAGAGAAGTCATTTATGGCTCATTTTACTCAGAAAGAAACCTACTTCTTATTTGTATGTGTTTTACATTTTAAGATTTTTGCAACAGTTCCTCCTGCCTCCTATACACCGATCGCTCCCACACTGTCCTCCTTCAGTCGGGGTATACCGCACGCTCACCCCGTCTTGCTCCTGTGCCTGAGAGCACTCTGCGTCTGTCAGAACTACTGCGCAGGTGCAGAACGCTCCCAGCTGTGGGAGCGAGACATGGTGCGCTGAGTGAACTCTGCCTGTGCCGACTAGCCAAGCTATCGGGGCTTCTACTGTCCAAATACGAAAATGTTCAATGGTTGGGAGAGCCCTGCCCAATCCAGGTTACCGATGATGGTACCAAGTCGAATTAAAGTCTAAGAATGGGCCTACACAGGCTGCACTTTGTAGTGATTGCAGTTTGGGGATTCCTCAATGTAATGTCCCTCCTGTTGCGCTGTGTCATTAAAGTAACTTAATTTTTTTACTCTTTCTATAAAAGTGCCCCCATTATTGTGCTTCCCATTATAGTGCTCCATTGTGTTGCTATTTGCATTGCCCACCACTGTGCTTTCTCCTATGTTGCTGTCACTTACAGTAGGTAGTAGAAATCTGACAGAATCGACAAGTTTGGACTAGCCCATCCCACCATAGGGGATTCTTAGGTTTTTCTTTATTTGAAATGGTATCATCCTGATTTAAACCTTCTTGCCTTCATTTTCAAAAGCACTTAGTGAATGGCAGTTGCTCTGTCCAACTGCCAAAAAACTGTGTAGCGAGCAGGGAAGCTGGCCAGCATCATTGCTTAAATCCTTTTTAGGTAATATCGTTATAAAGAATAAAAGCCTTGCTGAGAATCCCCAATGAAGAGATGGATTTAGTCCAAAACATGTCGCTTCTGACAGATTTCTACTACTTACTGTAAGTGACAGCAGCATAGGAGAAAAGTAATTTATGGCTCATTTTACGCTGGAAAAGACATACTTCATATTTGTCTATGTTTGCACATAGTTTAAATTTTACAATTTTTCGCCATAGTGCCCCTTTAAGACTCTACTTAAAGCGGAATATAACCCCGCATTTCAACTTTGCTCTAAAACATTATTTACAGCATATTATATGCAACCAGCATTTTTTTTTTACTAGACCAGCATTGGAAGGGTTAAACACAGAAGTTTAAAGTTCCGTGGAGAGATATGCAGAAGTTCAGATAGATACATTTAACTAAATAGAATGTAACAAGTGATAAATGTTACACACTCTTTGGCTGTCCTCCAGCTCCTTCTCAGTCAGAGAGAGTGAGTCACATTCAACCCCTAGATACATTTATGTAAACAAAATGTATCTATGTAAGCTTCGGATGCGTCTGCAGTTCTCTCCGGGAACTTTAAAGCTCTGTATAACCCTTCCAATGCTGGTCTAGTAAAAAAAAAATGTTGGTTGCATATAATATACTGTAAATAATGTTTTAGAACAAAGTTGAAATGCAGGGTTATATTCCGCTTTAACACACCACTGCTGTTGCCCATGTGACATCCGGGGCTCGGGTGCCCTCCATGCAGGGTCGGTTTAAGCAACAATGGGGCCCCAGGGCAAAATAAACCTGGGGGCCCCCCCAACAGATACCCTGGAACAAAAATCGGCATTAAGGGACCTTTTTTGCAGCTCGTATAGTCAGGGTGTGAAGCCCCAATCATCCGGAGCTCCACATTCTGGCTATCCCAGCCTCCATGGGGGACAAGGGGTTAAAAAGTTTCAGGAGGGGGGACGCCACATAATTTGAAAAAAAAAATTCCCACACTCTAAACATAAAAAACATTTGGGAAAATAGGAAAAAATGCCAGGGATCTTCATACAGCCATATCGCGGCTGTATAGCAATCCTGGCCAAAGCGCTACGGCTGCGTATGGACCCCCTGGAAACCCCATTAGGAAATATATTCCTCTTTCTTTTGATGCATGTGAAATTACACTACCGTTAGGTTTGCTACAAAAAGTGACATTTACCGCATTTAAAAATGTACTTTTTTCCTTCAAAACTTTAAAATCGATTTTCTCAAAAACTATAAGGTCTTTTTGAAAAAAATTGTTTTCCTCTTGTAGCCACTGGGGGCCCCTACAAGCTCTGGGGCCCTGGGGCAATTGCCCCCTTTGCCTCTATGGTAGCACCGGCCCTGGCTCCATGCAGTAATGACCTTGATTATCGCACATGCACAAGTTGAGCTAGTAAACATGCATATGCTCGTGCTTAGAGGGGTAGGCCATCAATTAAAGTGAACCTGAACTCACACTGAAATTACACTGGTGATTTGTCACAGACGAGGGGGAGTTAGACAGGCTAAACTCTCGAAATACATACAGGGTGCATTTCTCTATGTTTTCTTTCTGTCCTGTGCAGGAGTTCAGGTCCACTTTACGAAAAGGGCATAAAGGAGAGCAAAATGAACGCTGGAATGCTAAAAATGTCTCTGCCAGTGAAATGGGGAACTGGATTTTTTTTTATTTTAAAATAGAGTTCCCAATCCCATAATGCTTTCCAGAATAAAAAGGCTGTTTCTTTTCCATTGTGTCTAAATTTAGAAAATGGCTTAAACGCTCCTGGACAGGAAGTGGGTGTATGAAAAATGAAACAGGATACAATCCCAGAGAGTCAAGGGTTATATTTTGCAAAAGTTGATCGACATTTCCTACCTTTTATGAAATAAGTGTTTTGCTATGTGCATCTCCTAATATACTCACTCATGCTTAAAGTAGTATTTATACTCACATTTCATCTAAAGCATAAAACACAGTATAAAACTAACAGCTAAAACCATCTGACTAGTTTTCAAGGTACTGGGGAAGTTAAAGAGGAACTCTAGTGAAAATAATGTAATAAAAAAGTGCTTCATTTTTACAATAATTATGTATAAAGGATTTAGTCTGTGTTTTCCCATTGTAAAATCTTTCCTCCCCCTGATTTACAGTCTGAAATGTATCTCTTTTATTGCTTTTATTGGCAGTTGGCCCTATTTATTTATTTATTGTATTTATAAAGCGCCAACATATTACGCAGCGCTGAACATTAATTTAACCACTTGATGACCCACCCTTTACCCCCCCTTAAGGACCAGCGCTGTTTTTACTGATCTGTGCTGGGTGGGCTCTGCAGCCCCCAGCACAGATCAGGTTGCAGGCAGAGAGATCAGATTGCCCCCCTTTTTTCCCCCCTATGGGGATGATGTGCAGGGGGGGTCTGATCTCTCCTGCCTGCCTGGGTGTTGCGGGGGGGGCACCTCAAAGCCCCCCTCCGCGGCGAAATTCCCCCCTCCCTCTCCTACCTGGCCCCCCCGGCGATCGAGGCTGCACAGGATGCTATCCGTCCTGTGCAGCCAGTGACGGGACGTCCCCTGTCACATGGCGGCGATCCCCGGCCGCTGATTGGCCGGGGATCGCCGATCTGCCTTACGGCGCTGCTGCGCAGCAGCGCCGTACAATGTAAACAAAGCGGATTATTTCCGCTTGTGTTTACATTTAGCCTGCGAGCCGCCATCGGCGGCCCGCAGGCTATTCACGGAGCCCCCCGCCGTGATTTGACAGGAAGCAGCCGCTCGCGCGAGCGGCTGCTTCCTAATTAATCAGCCTGCCGCTGGCGACGCAGTACTGCGTCGCTGGTCCTGCAGCTGCCACTTTGCCGACGCACGGTATAAGCGTGCGGTCGGCAAGTGGTTAAGTTACAGACAATATTTAGGGGTGACATACAGCAATATGACAATACAGGAATACAAGAAAACCAGATCACACACCATAGTATGAGTACCAGGTAATGCTTAGTCAGTCTTTGGATGGGAGCATGGAGATTAGGCAAGTTAGGTTCACTCAGATGCATAGCATGGGTTCACAGTAATGGAGGTGCAAGATCAGGTAGGACACAAAAGGAGGAGGACCCTGCCCAAAGGCTTACAATCTAGAGGAGCCTTAGCTATAAACAACTGTTATTTCCCACAATGCAATGAGGTTCACATGGTCCTGACATCACACTGTGACATCACACTGTGGGAGGAGTTTCACCACAATATCAGCCATATAGAGCCTACTGATGATGAAATATTTCTCATGGGAAAGGGGGTATCAGCTACAGATTGGGATGAAGTTCAATTCTTGGTCACGGTTTCTCTTTAAAACTCAAGCTTTTTACCTCAGGGGGAAAGCAGATGGCTTTGTCTCCTTTATTTGCTCACTAACTACTTAAGGGCCCTTTTCCATTAGCAGTCGCTAGCGTTCGCGCTGAACGCTAGCGATTGCTGAATCGCAAAATGTAAAAAATGACCGGCGATTTCCCGACGTTTGCGGCCGCGATTTTGCTATGCTAAGCACTGCATAGCAAAATCGCGGCAATAATCGCTCCGCCGCGCGATCGCGATCAGGTCAAAAACGAATCGCGGTAGTGGAAATGACCTACCGCGATTCCTATGTTAAAAGCAAACTGTAGCGATTTGTAAAATCACTAGCGGTTTGCGGTTTTGCGATTCAGCCATCGCAAACGCCGTAGTGGAAAAGGGCCCTAAAGGACCACTGTCGCTGTCGCAAAAATCTTAAAATTTAAAATGCATGTAAACACATACAAATAAGAAGCATATTTCTTCCAGAGTAAAATGAGCCATAAATTACTTTTTCTCCTATGTTGCTGTCACTTACAGTAGGTTGTAGAAATCTGACATTACCTACAGGTTTTGGGCTAGTCCATCTATCCATAGGGGATTCTCAGCATGGCCTTTATTCTTTCTAAAGATACTCCTTGAAAAAGATTTATAAAAAGATGCTGGCCAGCCTCCCTGCTCGCTGCACACTTTTTGGGCAGTTGGATGGAGCAACTGCCATTCACTAAGTGCTTTTGAAAATAAAGGCAAGAAGGTTTAAAGAGACTCTGCAACTTCAAAAAGATCCCCTCGGGGGTACTCACCTCGGGTGGGGGAAGCCTCCGGATCCTAATGAGGCTTCCCACGCCGTCCTCCGTCCCACGGGGGTCTCGCTGCAGCCCTCTGAACAGCCGGCGACAGGCCCGACTGTAATTTCAATATTTACCTTTGCTGGCTCTAGCGGGGGCACTGTGGCTGCTTTCGGCTCGGAAATAGACGGAAATACCTGATCTCCGTCGGGTCCGCTCTACTGCGCAGGCGCCGGAGACTTGCGCCTGCGCAGTACAGCGGACCCGACGGCGATCGGGTATTTCCGCCTACTTCGGAGCCGACAGCCGTCAGAGCGCCTGTGCGGGAGCCAGGAAGGTAAATATTATGTCACGGCTGTACGGAGGGCTGCAGCGAGACCCCCGTGGGACAGAGGACGGAAGCCTCATTAGGATCCTGAGGCTTCCCCCACCCGAGGTGAGTACCCCCCAGGGGACGTTTTGCCGTTACAGTTCCTCTTTAAATCAGGATGATACCATTTAAAATAAAGAAAACCAGAAGAATCCCCTATGGGGAGATGGGCTAGTCCAAATTTGTCAGTTCTGTCAGATTTCTACTACCAATTGTAAGTGACAGCAACATAGGAGATAATAGGAGGTAATTTATGAATCATTTTACTCTGGAAGAAACCTATTTCTTATCTGTATGTTTACATATATTTTAAATTTTCAAATTTTCGAGATAGTGGTCCTTTACTTTGTCCTGCAGCCAGCAATATCATCAGTTAGCTTCAGTGAGATATACATATGCATTGAAATGATATCAGCGCAGTTTTCTATTGTTTTCTAATTATTTTTTAATGTATTTAATTGCATTGGGACAAAAATGTAATTTTGAGTGTAATCCCACTTCTACAATGCAGATCTAAAAAAACTTGTATTTGCTTTATAGTAAATTGCTCAATATATCCAGTCTGCAGTCCCCAGCCTGGGATTTGCTCAGCTGATGCAGTCTATTGGCTTTTTTTTTTCAATACAAAGGCAATGGTTTTAAAATACCAATTCAAAAATATTTTTTGTTTAGCTGTAATAACTGTAAAATGTAGTTAGAAGTTCTGCTTGCCGAGCGCTTGTTAAAAAATTGCTCCTATTCACTTTCATTTAAATTGCGGTAAAAATTGTGTAAAAATGCCATGTTTGCGTACGTTTTTCACGTATGCAATGGTACTGATTTTTACCGCGATTTTTGAACACGCGCTCAGCAAGCGCTAATCAAACGCAAGCGCTCAAAAATCGCTTATAGTGTGGATCCGGCCTTAGGAAGTCTTGCCCAAGGTCTCCTTACTAAATAGGTGCTGGCTTACTAAACAGGAAGAGCTGAGGTTTGAACCCGTATCACCTGTGCCCTTAAAGAGAACCAGAAAGGATCAAGAAAAGCTTTTATACATACCTGGGTCTTCCTCCAGCCCCATACGCACGGATCGCTCCCACGCCGCCGTCCTCCGCTGCCTGGATCCACCGGTACCAGGTCCCATCATTACCGCCAGTCGGCCAGCAGACGCGGCCAATTCTCCGCATCACAGGGGGCTCCCTCCATACACTTACGCGTGTGGCTGACTACTGCGCAGCCGCATGAGTACGGGTATGGAGGGAGCCCCTGTGATGAGGACAATTGGCCGCGTCCGCCGGAAGTGACGGGCCCGGTACCGGCCGATCCAGGAAGCAGAGGACGGCGGCGTGGGAGTGATCCAGGCTTATGGGGCTGGAAGAAGCCCCAGGTATGTATAAAATCTTTTTCTATTTTCACAGTGCATTCCTCTCTGGTTCCCTTTAATCAGTACACTATTCAAAATAGTATGCTTGTAGCCAAATCCCAGGAAAAAACGTTCACATGGGCAATGCCTTTGAATACTATTATAAAGCCAATTACTAGAATTCTTTTAGCTTCCTCATTCATCCTGAACACACAGTGCTGCATTGTGAAATGTCCTGCGTAATCTGCTTTTACATGCGGCACAAACTGGAGTCTCTTAAAAGAATTTTACAATCAAACTTTGCTAAATCTGTTTGCCCTGAATCACAAGTGACATGTTCTGCCATAAATATGATGGTCCTGTGACTGAAGCCAGGAGATGAGCCTGCTGCACGCCAGATTCCGTTTATAGCTGAATTATCAGTGGATTAAGGCTGTATACACACTGTAGATTTCCATCAGCCAATGCGACTGTTCACAGGGCTGGTTCTAGACTTTATGTCGACTGAAGTGTGTGTGCAAAGCTGGGACTGGAAAGGAGAGACACATCCGGCTGTGCATTGCAGGCATTGGCACTATGCTTATCTCCCTCTGCTTCCTCCAAAACAGCATCTCCTCCCTGCTGGCCCGCAGCATCTTATCCCCAGGATGCCGGGTATGTGATGCACCAGCGGCGCCTCACTCACCCGCTCTCAGCAGAGTAGGGATGGGCATCGCAAGCCACAAGTAAACTACTGCTTCCTCTCTGACTACAGTGGTGCTTCATGTGACCCGGCAGCTTGTAACAGGTCACAAAGCACCGCTGTAGCCATGGATACAGGACGCTGGATAGAGATCCCATTGCTGAAATGCTGATAGGCTAGCAGGTGAGTGAAGCAATGCCGCTCATCAAGGGAGAGGGGGAGTGCGACATTTGGGCAGGGGAGTCACCTCTTGCCACCCTCTAATTGGTGCCGCTCTGAAGCATGTGATTCATGTTGCTTCATGGAAAGGAGTTTGGGGCCCCATGTAAAACTCACTGGGGCCCCAAGCCCCTTAGTTACGCCACAGGGTAAAATAATACAGAATCAGCACCAGGTCAAATATTTTTAGCCGCCCTTCGCTCTGGAAATTGTGATCAGCATCGCGTCATTTTTACACTAATCACAATTTCCAGTGCAAAGGGCGGCTAAAAATATTTGACCTGGTGCTGATTCTGTATTTTTACCCTGTGGCGTAACTAAGTAGAGGTGTACTGAACGGTTCGCCGGCGAACGGTTCCAGGCAAACATTGGGGGTTCGCGTTCGCCTGCGCCAGGCGAACTTTTCCGGAAGTTCGATTCGCCCCATAATGCACTATGAGGGTCAACTTTGACCCTCTGCATCACAGTCAGCAGGCACATTGTAGCCATTCAGGCTACAGTAAGCCCTGGAGCCCCACCCCCCCTTATATAAGGCAGCCTCCGGCGGCCATTACAGTCACTCGTGTGCCTGCTAGAGAGAGGAAAGGTACAGCTGCTGCAGACTTTTTCTCTTAGGGACAGATTAGTTAGGTTCTAGGCTGCTTTGCTTGTTCCTGACTGATTAATATTGCTTTTAAAGCACCCAGCAACAGCTCTTTTCAGAGCTCAACCTGTACATTTTTTTTTCCTGACACTTTTGTTGCATGCACAGCCTTGCTAATTGATAGTGTGTGTGCCACTGCCAGCAGCCCAGCACATTCAGTGACTGACTGCCTGTGTGTGTGTGACAGGGAGCTGCACATTGTACTACCCAGTACTGCATATACCCCAGTACCTGTTGTGTTTACTTAACCCACCTCATCACTGCATATACCTAGCTTTGTGTTGAGTGAACCCAGCTCACTGCATCTAACTACCCAGTACCTGTTGTGTTTACTTAACCCACCTCATCACTGCATATACCTAGCGTTGTGTTGAGTGAACCCAGCTCACTGCATCTAAGTCTAACTACCTGTTGTGTTGAGTGAGAACCCACCTCACTGCATCTTAAGTACCTTTACTGTATACTGTTCAGTGAACCCAGCTCACTGCATCTAACTACCCAGTACCTGTTGTGTTTACTTAACCCACATCATCACTGCATATACCTAGCGTTGTGTTGAGTGAACCCAGCTCACTGCATCTAACTACCTGTTGTGTTGAGTGTGAACCCACCTGGCCACCTCACTGCATCTAACTACCTGTTGTGTTGAGTGAGAACCCACCTCACTGCATCTTAAGTACCTTTACTGTTGAGTGAACCCAGCTCACTGCATCTAACTACCCAGTACCTGTTGTGTTTACTTAACCCACCTCATCACTGCATATACCTAGCCTTGTGTTGAGTGAACCCAGCTCACTGCATCTAATTACCTGTTGTGTTGAGTGTGAACCCACCTGGCCACCTCACTGCATCTAACTACCTGTTGTGTTGAGTGAGAACCCACCTCACTGCATCTTAAGTACCTTTACTGTTGAGTGAACCCAGCTCACTGCATCTAACTACCTGTTGTGTTGAGTGAGAACCCACCTCACTGCATCTTAAGTACCTTTACTGTTGAGTGAACCCAGCTCACTGCATCTAACTACCTGTTGTGTTGAGTGTGAACCCACCTGGCCACCTCACTGCATCTAACTACCTGTTGTGTTGAGTGAGAACCCACCTCACTGCATCTTAAGTACCTTTACTGTTGAGTGAACCCAGCTCACTGCATCTAACTACCCAGTACCTGTTGTGTTTACTTAACCCACCTCATCACTGCATATACCTAGCCTTGTGTTGAGTGAACCCAGCTCACTGCATCTAACTACCTGTTGTGTTGAGTGTGAACGCACCTGGCCACCTCACTGCATCTAACTACCTGTTGTGTTGAGTGAGAACCCACCTCACTGCATCTTAAGTACCTTTACTGTTGAGTGAACCCAGCTCACTGCATCTAACTACCTGTTGTGTTGAGTGTGAACCCACCTGGCCACCTCACTGCATCTAACTACCTGTTGTGTTGAGTGAGAACCCACCTCACTGCATCTTAAGTACCTTTACTGTTGAGTGAACCCAGCTCACTGCATCTAACTACCTGTTGTGTTGAGTGTGAACCCACCTGGCCACCTCACTGCATCTAACTACCTGTTGTGTTGAGTGAGAACCCACCTCACTGCATCTTAAGTACCTTTACTGTTGAGTGAACCCAGCTCACTGCATCTAACTACCTGTTGTGTTGAGTGTGAACCCACCTGGCCACCTCACTGCATCTAACTATCTGTTGTGTTAAGTGAGAACCCACCTCACTGCATATAGCTAGCATACCCCCGAGATGGACAAAATGGACAAACCAGGTAGAGGAAGAGGTAGAGGCAGACCCAGAGGAAGGCCACCAGGCACCGGCAGGTCTGTGGCTGTGCGAGGTGGTGTTGCTGTGATTTCATGCGGACCTGCCCCAAAATACAGTGCTCAGAAGAAGGCACGTGCCATCACTTCCCAAAATCGTGAGGAGGTGATTGAGTATTTAACACAGAACACCTCATCTCCCGCAGCCACCAGCGCTACAACAAGCACCACATCCGCTGCATTTGACACTTCGCAGGAGTTATTTGGTGGTGGTGGTGAAATCACTGATTCCCAGCCACTACTGCAACAACAACAAGAAGGCGCAGGTACACCACCTCATACGTCTGAGTTAGGTGGCGATAGTATGGACGTAACGTGTGTGGATGGGGATGATGGTGGACCACCTGAAGTTGGTGCACTTGAGGAGGTGTCTGAGGAAAGCGCAGCTGGCCAGGAGGATTATGATGACGATTATACGGATACCACATATGTTCCCGGTAGAGGAGATGACCAGGGGGACAGCTCAGAGGAGGAGTCAGAGAGGAGTAGGAGGAGACGACTCCATGATAGAAGCAGAGGGAGCTCGTCCTCAGAAACAGCTGGGGGCAGTGTCCGGTGCCATGTATCGCCAGCTATGGCCAGGGAGCACACATGCCCTTCAACGTCAGCTGCTGCTGATGCCACCGTAGCGCCATCAGCCCAGGGGGGCTCAGCGGTTTGGAAATGTTTTTACGTGTGTGTCTCAGATCGGAGCAAAGCCATCTGTTGTCTCTGCCAGCAAAAATTGAGCAGTGGAAAGGCCAACTGTCACGTAGGGACAAGTGCTTTACGAAGGTACCTGGAGAGAAGGCATAAACAGCTATGGCAAGAACACCTGAGGAAAAGAAGCACCCCTCAAAAGACATGCAGCGGAGAACAACCGTGGCAGCCGTCACAGGGGGCTTCTGCTGCTCCACGTTCCCATGGTATTGTTCGTGGCTGGGGGGAGGAAGAATGGATACACTTTTAAACAATTTAAAAATACAACCATCTAAACTTTCAAACAATTTAAAAATACAACCATCTAAACTTTCAAACAATTTAAAAATACAACCATCTAAACTTTCAAACTATTTAAAAATACAACCATCTATCATTTTCAAAAAATTTAAAAAAAAAGGGCAAAAAAACTTGCCCTCCGTAAAACATTCTTGGCAAATACTTTCGACTTGGTTTGTCTTCCGCTGGCTCAAGGGTCCATCTGACCACAGATGCCTGGTCTGCAAAGCACGGTCAGGGCAGCTACAGCATGGGTCTCAGCAGGCTCCCACTTCGGGCCGCAATCCAACCTTCATTCCCCGCGGTGACAATGGCAGACTTGCCCTCCATAACGGATTCCCGTTAAAGGATTTAAAGTTAATTCATTTCAAATACACAGCAGGGCCTCGAAAGTCCGCCTCCTGTATTGTTATTTTTGGTCACTACCTCGGGGCGGGCGTGCATGCCTACCTGCTGCCCTCCTTGGATGTGTAGTGGTGGCCGTTTCTCAGGCTCCACACCGGATTCCATCCCTCATTCCCCGGCCATTACCCGGGGTCACAAATGACAGACTTGCCCGCCTCCATATGATTCTCGTGAAAGGAATGTGGTGTCATCTTTGCCCGCCATAACTGGTTCTCGTTAAAGGATTTAAAGTACATTCATTTCAAATACACAGCAGGGCCTCGAAAGTCCTCCTCCTGTATTGTTATTTTTGGTCACTACCTCGGGGCGGGCGGGCGTGCATGCCTGCCCGCTGCCCTCCTTGGATGTGTAGTGGTAGCCGTTGCTCAGGCTCCACACCGGATTCAAACCTCTCATTCCCCGGCCATTACCCGGGGTCACAATGGCAGACTTGCCCGCCTCCACAGGATTCTCATTGTAGCGGTACTGAACAAGTACACAGCAAGTAGAAAATGTAAATTAAAAACAAAACGTAAGCTTTTTAACAATGCCATGGAAAGTTGAGAAGGAAGTCACACATTACCTGACATCACTGAGTGAGGAAGAGCAATCACGCCATGTTGCGCAGTAGTCCAGCATGGCCGTCACTACACAAACAGCTGTTTGCGGTGCGTTACACAGTGAGTTTGGTGTGTCAGTGTGAAGCAGTACTCTAATTACACTCCCTGTTTGATGTATACACATGCAAGATGTTTGAAAGCACGTTAGGCCTGCAATTTAGCATTCAATGTGATTTCTGCCCTTAAAACGCTGCTTTGCGTCACATCCAGATTTTTCACCGGGACTTTTGGCATGTATCCCACTCCGCCATGCCCCCCTCCAGGTGTTAGACCCCTTGAAACATCTTTTCCATCACTTTTGTGGCCAGCATAATTTTTTCTATTTTTCAAAGTTCGCCTCCCCATTGAAGTCTATTGCGGTTCGCGAATTTTTCCGCGAACCGAACCTTCCGCGGAAGTTCGCGAACCCGGTTCGCGAACCGAAAATCGGAGGTTCGCGACATCTCTATAACTAAGGAGCTTGGGGACCCAGTGAGAGTTTTACATGGGGCCCCAAACACTCTATTTATATGGAGCCCCAAAACCTATCAAGGGCTGAGACAGACAAAAACAGCACCGAAAATGTAAGCGTACCATGCGCCGCCATAGGCTGTAATGTGGATTACAGCTACAGCAGTGCTCAGACAGTAATTTGAGCGCCGTCAAAAGATGGGGCCCAAAATACTATAAAAACAGTGTAATTCGGCTGCCGGATATATCTGGCAGCCGAATTAAGTCTTTCCTGCTGAGTCGGCTGCAGTCTGGAGGGGGTATAGTAATTGATGGCGCGGCGCTGGGACTTTTTCAGGAGCAGGATGAGACTTTTTCGCTTTGCCCTGCACCCAAATTTCTCGGCACCTTAATTACATGCATGCACCAAGGACAGCTTCCGTGTAAGATGTGTAATCAGAACAGGGGCGTAACTAGGAACCACCGGGCCCCCCAGCAGACATTCTGACTGCCCCGCTCAGGGCCATTTTGGGGGGCTGGAGGGGTCGCAGCATGAGGGAAAAGCCATAGCCACACATCGGTGGGGGGGGGGGAACAGTCTCCCCCCCTCCCTCACCTCGGGCTCTCCCCTCCAGCATCAATCAGTGTCTGTGCAGGCAGCGGACAGCAACACATACCTTCCTGCGTTCCACTGTGAATGTTCCTCTCTCTAATGTCTGACGCTACTTCCTGTATAAACAGGAAGTTTCATCAGACACTAGAGGAACATACGCGGTGGAACGCAGGAAGTTATGTATTGCTGTCCGCTGCCTGCACAGACACTGATTGATGCTGGAGGGGAGAGCCCGAGGTGAGGGGGGGGCTGCCCCCCCCCTCCCGGCTGATGTGTGGCTGTGGCTTTTCCCTCGTGCTGCGACACCTCCAACCCCCTAAAACGGCCCGGAGCGGGCCCCAGGGGGGGGGGGGGGGGGCGGCGGGTGCAGGGGCTGCAGCCCCTATTGTTACGCCGCTGAATCAGAAGAATATAACTGATTACCAATATTCAATGCACATACAGAAGTGTCCATTGTCTGCATAACACCAATAAAAAGTTAATAATAAGATGGATGAAGGAGGGTCCCTCAGGCCCAATAGCCCCGGTGCAGTCGCAGCTTCCGTAACCCCTATTGCTACGCCACTTGATCCCTGCAATGCCCCCACAATACTAAGTCTGTATTATGTTTAGTGTATGTAAGTAGTAGACAGTGGCTTAGCTAAGGAGCTGTGGGCCCCGATGCAAGTCTTACAATGGGGCCCCCCAAGCACTCTATACATAACAATTGATACGGCGCACCAAAACCTGCCAATGGCAACTACAGTGTCAGAGGTGCAAGAAGGGGATGGTGAACAATTTGTTAATAATTACCACTATTCAAAGTACCTATAGAAGTGAGTATTATGAGCACAGGACCAATAGAGAGCTAATACTGTAGTTAAGGGAGGGCCCTTCGGGGCCCCTCTGGCTCAAGGGCCCCGATGCGGTCGCAACCTCTGCAACCCCTATTGCTACTCCCCTGGTAGTAGAATAACTTGCATGCTTCAGAGAACTGCCAGCATTCATCCAGGAATGTCTCACATGAGTCCAGTGGAATAAACGGAAATGAAGAGAGCTCATCACATGGTGTAAACACAGTTGGGTGTATTTACCATGCGGTTAAACATACCCCTCCATAAACATATACATGATATACATTACTGGAAGTGGCCTGCAGCAGCAGCAGCATCGCTGGTGGAGTGGAGGATGTGCTGCTTGCTCAGTCATTGCACAGATAGGAGGGGTGAGAGCTCTGCACACTACTGAGGAATGTAACAGGAATCAATGTATCAGGGGGATTCCTGGCCACAACTAGAGATCATCTTCTCCCAATACATCCCTTCCTCTGCACTGGGGGAGCGCAGAGCGGCTTCTGTGCTGCACAAAGGGCCGGATACGGGGAAGGAAGGTCTGGCTGAGCGATGCCTGACTCTGCACTGATACCAGCGCTGAGCTTCTGTGTTTATTGTGCTGGGGAACTTCCATAGCACAGGCTCAGCCGGACCCCGGGACTGTGGATCGTTGCTTCTCATTTGGACTGGACAGTACAGAGACCTCATAGCAGAGATCAGGAGCCTCATTGTCCTCATCCTCTGGGTGCTGCAGCCAGCCAGGTCAGTACAGTGCCTCTTTTATTACACTGGAATGTACTGCTGAAATTACTGATACAAAGCACTGCCTGGTTCATGCTTCATTCTCCAAGAGGATTAGATGTCTTATGACTACATTCATTGTTATTGTAATTTATTGCTAATAATGTGTATTTATACAGAGTTGACATCCTCAGTAGCAGTTTACAGTCGTGTTTACGTAATGCAGTGCATTGCCGCAAAAAGCATGTCTTAACTGTGAATGTGAAGCATACTTTCAATGGACTTTATGCTTCACTAAACTTCACTGCATGCGACGCAATGTGTGGATGACATGCGGTGTCGCTTTCCCTTTCCATTGGGTTCCAACTGTTTCAGGGAACGCAACGTAGCTCCCACTGTGAACTTAGCCTTCAATTGCCAATTAACAGTGCACTTTTTAGAGAACAATCGTTTTTTTGAGTAGGATCAAGAAAATATTGTATTTAGTCTATCCTTAACATTAAAGAAAACCTCTACCTATATACAGGGAATGCTCTGGACACCATAGAGCCTTTCCGGGCCTCTGTCTGTCCCATTTTTCCTGGTTAAAGTTATTTGTCCTGCTAAGTCTTCGCCACTCCTCCGTCAGCCTTTGGAACTACTCGTATCCCCGTGTAGTTCCAAAGATGAGTGCATCTGTGCCGTGCATGCGCAAGCCTGGACTCGCTTGTGTGCAGTACAGATGCGCTCGTCTTAAGAACTACTCGGTAACTGGAGTAGTTCCAAAAGAGCTATTTGAGCTAGCAGGGCCTGATTATAATTTTATGTTTTTTTATTTAGTACATTTTCTGCAGCACTTTACAGAGTACAGAGGTATGTCAGTGACTGTCCTCAGAGGAGCTCACAGTCTAATTTCTAACATAGTCTAATTTCTTACCATATTATTATGTATTTATATAGTACTGACATCTTCTGCAGCACTGTACAGAGTACATAGTCATGTTGTCACTGACTGACCTCATAGGGGCTCAGAATCTCTAATCCCTACCATAGTCCTAGTTTGATACCATTTACTGGCTAACTTAGAGATGGATAAACAGTGAGCTTTCGACTTATAAAAAGCCTTCGTCGGACTGGTTCCGAAGAGAGAGGAACCAGTCCGACGAAGGCTTTTTATAAGTCGAAAGCTCACTGTTTATCCATCTCTAAGTTAGCCAGTAAATGGTATCATCCTGATTCAAAACTTCTTGCTTTTACTCATGGCAACACTTTACTGCTTCTACTATAGTCCTAGTCTAACGTCCTCCTATATTATTATTATTATGTATTTATATGGCACTGACATCTTCTGCAGCGCTGTACAGAGTACATAGTCATGTCATTGACTGTCCTCAGAGGAGCTTACAGTTTAATCCCTACCATAGTCCTAGTCTAATGTCCTACCATATTATTATTATGTATTTAAATAGCACTGACATCTTCTGCAGCACTGTACAAAGTACATAGTCATGTAACTGACTGTCCTCAGAGGAGCTCACAGTCTAATCCCTACCATAGCCATACTCTAATGTCCCACTGTATTATTATTATTATTATGGAATATACTGACATCTTCTGCAGCACTTTACAGAGTACATAGCATGTCACTGACTGTCCTCAGAGGAGCTCACAGTCTAATCCCTACCATAGCCATACTCTAATGTCCCACTGTATTATTATTATTATTATGGAATATACTGACATCTTCTGCAGCACTTTACAGAGTACATAGCATGTCACTGACTGTCCTCAAAGGAGCTCACAATCTAATCCTACCATAGTCATAGCCTAATGTCCTACCATATTATTATTATGTATTTGTATGATGCTGACATCTTCCACTGCACTTTCAAGAGTACATAGTCATGTCATTGACTTTTCTCAGAGGAGCTCACAACCCATGTTGGCCTTTATCCATCCAGGTCAGCATCACATCAGAGCTGCTCACATTCCTTTCTGTATTGATGTATTCGTCTTGTTGAGCTGCAGCAGCCCTAATGTCAGGCAATACTTGGCAAGCATCGGGACTACATGCTGAGTATCCCATTCTGACTTCCATACTGGACTATTCTGTTGTGTTATATATTTCCTAGACAGGCAGATTTCAGACCTCATTAACCTTTCCTCTGTGAAAACAAGACTGTAGACTCCGTTAAATTGAGCCAGGGTTTCTCCTCTCCTAACCCTTATTACTAGCCAGTTAAAATAAATAAACAATTGCATTTTATATTGACCCTGGACATGCAATGTTTAAGTCCATACCCAATCACAGATGTAAAATACCTTTTAATATCTTAGTAATCCTAATGCTCAAATGTTCCTTTTTTTGTTTGAAATGAAGATTTTGAAGCTAGAATCCCAGTCTTGAAATTTTGGTCAAGACTGCTAGTGTGGCTGCTAACGATTCTTTGAATGCCTCATTCCCACTGTTCAAGCTTCAGGCACAGTCTGAATCCTTGTGAAAACAATTGCAGATCGTAGCACAGACAGTCATTGATACTACAGTGTCTGTATTATACATAATACACACATGGCCCTCAAGTGCTGGTAGTCATGGCAAAACATGTAGCCCAGTACGTGGGTGCACTATCTTGGTCCGAGCCACCACAGCATCTGTTGCTTTGCTTTCCACCGATCCTCCCATGTGATGATATCGGCCACTGCACTCAAGACTCTATCCTCCAACCTGCACTGGCATCACTCCATTACTCCGTCTTTATACCTCCCAACTTTTTGAGATAAGAAAGAGGGACACTTAAGCCGCTCCCCTGCCACACCCCCAATCACGCCCCTGGCACATCCCTAGTCACGCATACCATAAAAATGTCATAACAAAAATATATTGTTTTATAATTCAAACCACACTGGTCCTTTCTGTCCTTGTTCATATTCCTTAATATCAACACATGAAAATAAGAAATATATCAATATAAAGGATGGAAATAAAATTTCGAGTCAGTTAAACACATTTTTTTCAGTAGAAAAATACAAATATTTACATAGATTTGTACATCAGTCCTGAAAGAGGGACAAATGAGGAAGAAAGAGGGACAGAGGGACAGGGTTCCCAAAGAGGGACTGTCCCTCCGAATGAGGGACAGTTGGGAGCTATGCGTCTTGGAGATCCATGATTGGGTGAGCCTGAATGCCAGGGGGACTCAGCTCCCAGCAAGCTAGCAATAACCGGTATCTAACACAGTGGCAGTTGCCATTGCATTATGTCACTGTCTATCGCAATATAGACTGTATTTTCCAGGTGATCATGATTGGGCAATCTGCTCTTCATCATATATGTGTAGATTCGAGTTTCATTATCAAAGAATGTACACATTAGTATTGCTTATGGAAGAGTTTAATAGGAGTAGGATTTCTCCTGTGTGGACTCAACATTGGCCATATTAAGTATTTGGATTCATCATTACTGGTCTATATGACACATGACAAATGCTCACTTACGGGCAGCATGGTGGCGTAGGGATTAGCGCTCTCGCCTTGCAGCACTGGGTCCCCGGTTCGAATCCCAGCCAGGGCACTATCTGCAAGGAGTTTGTATGTTCTCCCCGTATCTTTGTGGGTTTTCTCTGGGAAGTCTGGTTTCCTCCCACATCCCAAAAAGCTGCAGATAAGTTAATTGACTTCTCCCTAAATTGGCCCTAGACTGCGATACATACATTACACGACACATACATAGACATAAGAGTGTGGTAGGGATTAGATTGTGAGCCCCTCTGTGGGACAGTTAGTGACAAGACAATATACTCTGTACAGTGCTGCGTAATATGTCAATATATGGTGGCTTATTAGAAATGAGCATGCTTATTATTATTATTATTATTGATGTATAGTGCCAACATGCCAACATGTTCCATGGTGCTAGAGGGACCTAGATTTTAGAATTATTATAATTATTTTTACGTAATTATTATTATTATTGTATTTATAAAGCGCCAACATATTACGCAGCGCTGCACAATAGATAAATGGGTTAACATACAAGGTAGAACATACAGGAAACTCACAACAAAACAAGATCATGCAAATGATTTGATAACAATACAGTGTCATAGGTCAAAATAGAAACTGTTCTAGTCCACGAGAGCGGTGATTGTCAGTAATAATCAAGCTGGAAACACTAGGGAGGAGGGCCCTGCCAGAGGCTTACAATCTAAAGGGTGGGGGTGGAGACAATAGGTGCATCTTTTAAAAGGGTGTCTAACAGAACATATTATGGTGCTGGTGTAGGGGGGTATGCGAGCATGAAAAGGTGAGTCTTGAGAGCTTGTTTGAAGGTATTAAAGGTGGGGGTGAGTCTGATGGCTGGTGGGAGCGAGTTCCAGAGAGTAGGGGCAGCCCTGGTGAAGTCCTGCAATCGTGCATGTGACTGAGATATGCGTAGTGCGACTAGGCGCAGGTCATTGGAGGATCGGAGGGGGCGGGCTGGTATGTGCCTGTGGCCCAGATCAGAGATGTAGGTCGGGCAGGTCTTGTGCACTGATTTGTAGGCCAAGCACAGGATTGGATAGGGAGCCAGTGTAGGGCTTTACAGAGCGGAGTTGTAGAGGCGGTGCGCTGAGAAGAATGTATCACTCTAAGATTTTTTTTTTTTTTGTGTGTGTGTGTGTGTGTGTGTGTGGGGGGGGGGGGGGGGGGGTTACATAAGGAAAGCATTTAACACTCAAGACAGAACTCCTATTTTAAGTTTACATCTGCTATGTCAAATTATTGAACCATTTTTTGTATGATATCTCTATATAAGTTGCTGATAAAGTCCCATTTTTGACTCATTTACACCGGAATATTCTGCACTCACATTTTATATTATTATGGTATCCACCATATTCTGTAATTTTTTACTAATGGCCCATACACATGGGCTACAACTGTCGCTGGAAACACATGCGCGCATGTTGCAGCGACAGAGCCACCATGTGTATGAGGCGCGCGCAAGCAACTGTTGCTAATCAGAGCTGTCGCCAGGCGATTGACGTGGCCAATCGCCGGCAATAGCTGTTGCAGGAACCGTCGCTAGTCTCAAGTCGGTGTGGTCGTGTGTATGCTAGTCTCTAGCAACTCTTGTGAGTCCAACAGTTCATTGAACCTGCGACAGAAGTTGCTGAGCAACAGTTTCCGCTATGTTGCAGACAGGTTGTTGCCGCGTGTATACAATCGTTACTTGTATACAACTGTCGTTGCTGGAGACTTTCAACTGTTGCTTGTCTCCATGCAACTGCAGACATCCGTGCCTCTTGTGTATGTAGCTTAAAGAGGAACTCCAGTGAAAATAATGTAGTAAAAAAGTGCTTCATTTTTTACCATAATTATGTATAAATGATTTAGTCAGTGTTTGCTCATTGTAAAATCTTTCCTTTCCCCGATTTACATTGACATTTATTACATGGTGACATTTTTACTGTGGGTAGGTTATGTAGCTGCTCCTGGCTGTTTTGGCTGTTAGAGACAGCTGTAAACAGCTCATTCCTGTCTGTGAACGTTGTTACATTGTGGCAGTTTGCCCAGAGTACCTCGGTACTGAGAGCTTCTTGTGGGAGGGGTTTCAGCACAAAATCAGTCATACAGCGCCCCCTGATGGTCTGTTTGTGAAAAGCATAATATTTCTCATGTAAAAGGGGGTATCAGCTACTGATTGGGATAAAGTTCAATTCTAGGTTGGAGTTTCTCTTTAAGAGGGCTTTTCAGTTTCTTTTAGCCCCTTATAGAGTATTCTCCTAGTGTTTGTGCATCCCCATGGGCTTTCTGTGCACTCTTTAATTTTGGTATGAGTCTAGTGTGTGTACGAAGGCTTAATATAAACTAATTGCAGTATGTTATTTTTAGTCCCGAGCTAGCAGTGGGGGATAGGTGAAAGGCAAGCTCGCCTAAGTGTAAAGCAAATGTGTAGAGGAAATAACATTTGTACAGTAAATGTGCAACGAGAGCTTGTGTCGACCTCTTCTAAATGGCCTTACTTCCTTGTAGGACCGCTGCCCTACTTTGACACCCACCTTGAAAATGAGCATCTGACCTGACTGCAGTGGGTACATTAAGCTGTTTCCTGGAAGTTAAGCATTGCACCTCCCATCCCTGCCCACCTATTACACGGGTCCCTGCCCAGCCTCCCATTCTCTCCATGGCATATTTTATCAATGAACTTCATTTACACTTCAGGTACCATTTCACTGAGCCCTGAGACCCAAGGTAGTGCTTGAAATTATATACTGAGAGGAGTTTGGGATGTATGTATGTATGTCCCAGATTCAACTCATCTGCATTGCCATCTAGATTCATTCATGGACTTTGTCTCCTCCCTGAGACAGGTTCTCAGGTGAGCAAAGGAATCTTTTCCAAGATTTGTTTCTCACTTGAGAGGACTTCTCAGCTGGGAAATAAAAGCCTAATCAACCCAGCATGGTCCAGACTGATCTGGGAGAGCGCACAGGGTGAGTGCTTGGTTGCATTAGGTATTGTGAAATTTGTGCCAAAGAAGACTGTATACACGAGTAGTTTTGGATTCAAGTCAGGTATTTGAGATTTGTCTTGTTTTGAGGGGATCTCTCAGTTTGGTTAGCAGTCCATCCACTATTAACCACTTTATCCACCACTACAGTATATCTACATCCTCTGTGACTTCATCTAAGCTACAGCTATGCACAATTGGGCATTGCTCCTGTGCAAACCTCTGGCATTATCTGATGCAGCACTAATTGGTGAAAGGGAATATATGTTCCCTGAGCCAACAAGATTGATTTTTTCCATTAACAATACATTTTATTTCTCAGTTCATAGTGAGAAATACACACTGTAGCATTATTTTAGAATCGATTATCTTCACCATAGATTGTGACAGGAACATAATCTACATTTTGTGATAAATGGTAGAAATAGCCAAACAAAATTAGTGTTTTTTATCTACAGTAGCACTTTTTATTTTTAAACTAGCATTGGTAAAACTGAGAAATATTGTGTTTTTTTTCTATTTTTTTTCCTCTTTTTCCCATTAAAATGCATAGAAAACAAAATTGTTTGAGGGACAAAACGCTATACAATTCAAGTCTAATTTGTCTTAGGGAAACAGTTATTGCTGATTAAACAGGGACAGAGCTAAACTGTCAAAACTGCTCTGGTCCATAAAGGGGAAACATGGTCTGGATATGAAGTCGTTAAGGTTTTGTTTTATTTCTGTGTATAATGTAAATAGTTTGTACAGTACAAATAAAGCTTGGTGTTGGTAAACCACAAAGACTGTCTCTCCAGACTTGCTTCCATCACTTCCTGTCCCAGAAGGCAAAATAACCCGCTACCTATTCCCTCTTTGTTAGAGAACTTTTATGAGAGAAACTGACATATTACCCACACCATGCCAGTTTCACATCACATGCCGAATGCAAGATCCTCATTCTGCTTGTCATAAAGAAACAGAGTGGTATTTTGGAACCGGGGATGTGTCCAGCAATGCCACATAAGGGACTATGGCCTCAATTCACTAAGATCATGCTGGAGATAATAAAGCAAGAGAAAATTTACCTCACACAGTGAGAGAGTTATCTTACCTCTTCATTCCTTACGTTACCTCCTCTGTAGTTAATTTACCTCATCTGTAGTTAATTTACCTCATCTGTAGTTAATTTACCTCATCTGTAGTTCATTTACCTCCTCTGTAGTTAATTTACCTCCTCTGTAGTTATTTTCACACTCAGTTAATTAACAGCCTGTCTTTAACTCTGGAGTTATTTTAAGGATTGAAGAGTTAACTTAAAGACAGAAGAGTTAACTTTAGGTTTGCCTGAGGTAAAATGTTTCCTGAATACTACATGCCTTATCACCATGGTAACAACTCTAGAAGAGTTATTAAAGACAGGAGATAAGCTTAGTGAATTGAGGCCTATCTCTTTCACCTTAAACTGCTAACATAGAATGCCGTTCTAGCAGTACTGCTGTATCTCACTGATACTTTGTTTTGTAAATTTAATTTGTAGTTATTATTATTATTATTATTATTATTATTATTGATTTATAAAGCACCAACATATTCTGTGGCGCTGTACAAAGTAAGAAACTAACACGGGGTACATAATTATACAGACAAATGGAATACACCAGTATACAAAATACAGAATTGGTGCCAAAATACAGAATGGAAACAGAATATAGAATGCATACAAAATACAGAATTGGTAATGACTGTGACAAAAGTAACATGATGAATAAAATGTATAATGAATTCCAGGACACAAAAGGGGGAGAGAGCCCTGCCCTTGTGAGCTTACACTCTAAAGGAATAGGGGGAGAAGTTAAAGCAAACTTGTAAGTATAAATGGAGAAAAAAATCAAATACCTCTGTATAGGGAAGCAAAGGCTTCCCACATCCTCCTCCGGATTAGCTCCTGAAAACTATAGATAAAACCTGTGTGGCTGTGCAGGCACTTAAAGGGACCCTGACCTCTGAAAATAATCGAAATTGGTACTTACCTGGGGCTTTCTGCAGCCCCCAATAAGGTCGTGAGGTCCCACGGCGGCGTCCTGGCTACTCTCCCAGTCTCTCCGCACAAATGGCTCCTGGCGACACCGGGCCCGAGTGTTGGGCCCTCTCTTCCTGGAAAATTATGTTAGTCGTCATCACGCCAGCCGCCTCGCGTCATCACGTCGGCCGGCTTGACTGTACTGCGTATGCGCGGTTTAATCACGCATGCGCAGTACAGGCACGCCGGCCGCCGTGATAACGCGAGGCAGCTGGTGTGATCACGACTAACGTCATTTCCCAGGAAGAGAGGGCCCAACACTCTGGCCCGGTGTCGCCGGGAGCCATTTGTGCAGAGAGACTGGGAAAGGAGCCAGGACGCCGCCGCGGGACCTCCCGACCTACGGTGGGCTGCAGAAAGCCCCAGGTAAGTACCAATTTCGTTTATTTTTAGAGCTCGGAGTCCCTTTAAGGTGCCCATACATCTAACGATTTGTCAGACAAATGACCATCCAATTCGATAATTTTTATTGAATTAGATGAAAATCGGTGCTGCCAAAAGCATGCCTATTTGACGATTCAATGAAATTGGTTGAATGTGTCTATCAGACATGGTGCAAGATGTCAGACTGAAATGCTTGAACGGCAAAGAAGGTAATTTCTTATTACCATAATGGGCCATAATGTGAATTACGGATATAGCGGCGCTCAGACTGTACTTTGGGCACCATCAAAAGACAGACCCCAAATGACTATAAAAACAGAGTAATTTGGCCACCAGCAACAGCTGGCAGCTGAATTACGTCTTTCTCTGATTCCATGGCAGCTTGGAGGGGGAATAGTAAATAACGCCACCAGGCATCTCATTGGCCACCCCTAGTAATTAAGTATACAAAATGTCTGTAACTGTTTGTCTGCACCTCATGTGACAATCACTGCAGCCCTCTGTGACTGGAGCGCTGGCAGACAGATGCTGTACTGTCTGCACCTCATGTGACAATCACGTGACTTGAGCTTTGACAGATAGATGCAGGAGTTTGCCTTGTACTGTTAGCATCTCATGTGACAATCACTACAGCCCTCTGTGACTGGAGCTCTGGCAGACAGATGCAGGTGTGTCTTGTACTGTTTGTCTGCACCTCATGTGACAATCACTAAAGCCCTCTGTGACTGGAGCTCTGGCAGACAGAAGCAGGCCTGCGACTTGTACTGTTTGTCTGCACCCCATGTGACAATCACAAAAGCCCTCTTGGACTGGAACTCTGGCAGACAGATGCAGACTTGCGACTTGTACTGTCTGCACCTCATGTGACAATCACAAAAGCCTTCTGTGACTGGAGCTCTGACAGACATGCAGGCGTACGGGTTTCCAGAGGGGGCGTTCCATTTATCCCCTATCAGAATATTTCATTCTAAACATAACAGAAATCCTGATCCAGATAGCGGGCTTAGAAAGTAAAAAGGAAGACGAGGGATTTCCTAAAAATAAGCCCACTATTCTTTCAGCAGGAAATAGCACTACAAGCTAGAAAAGAAAAATTGTTAACTGGACATGCATTGAAATCACAGTGACCTCTGACCCCTGTGTTTTACAGGAAGTCACTGGCTAAAGTGTTGCCAAGTCAGGATAAGGTCTTGTACTTTCAATGTAACTCATTTCTTTCCATAGGGGACACAGAACAGTCTGTAATACCTCATGGTAAGAGAAAAAAATAAGTACGATAGATAATATAGAAAAGAGCTTATTATTAGTTAGTAAGTAGCCTAAAGATGAGGGGGAATCAGCAAAATGGTATTATAGAATAACTTCAACGGAGGAGGGGAGGCGGCTGCGGTGGACTGAGGGCACGGAGAGAGGTTGCTTTAAGGTGGCCACTAACGGTCCAATTTCTAGTGAAAAATCGTTTGAGCGATCAGACATTCTATTTGGATTGGTTGTAAATAATCTTCATTGATGGGCACAATCAATTACGAACGATTATAAAAGTAGTCGTCCGATTTGATTTTAGTCAAACCAAAATTTGGATTTTCTAGTTGGTTGTGATAGATAGGAAGCAAAGATTGGTTCATTGATGGTGTAGTGAATGAATTTTCTTCCGATCAGAATTATCTCATCGCTCAAATGATTTTTCGCTAGAAATTAGATCGTTAGTGGCCACCTTTAGATTTACTTTAATGAAAGTCCTAGTCTTCCCTTAATTTTTCTAAACACATTTTATATTTTTTGCATTTTTTTTTCATAGAAATGCAGTTAGAAAATGCGATAAAAATTGCATAAAGTGTTTAGTTTTTGTTTTTAAAAATGTCAACTATGCACTAGTGACAGATAATTAATGGGTATGCTTTCAGCCACCATCAAGGCATTGCTACAATGGGAATCACAACCAGCCCTACACCCTGTGATCCTGACAGCATCACTGGGTTTACCATGTAATTTGCATAGAGGGCTGGGTCTCAGCCAAGTTTACACTAATGGGGGAGTGGGGGGATAAGGAGTGAGAAGGCTGTTTACGGTAAAAAGCTGGCCACCTGAAAGTCTTGACATCTTTATATGGCAAAAATGTAATGTTTTTGCAAATATATTTTAATGCACATTTTCAGGAAAAGAAATATACTGTAACTGACAGTAAATTAGAGTAAATAAGAGATCTAAATCAGTGTTTCTCAACATTTTATTGGTATGTACCCCTTTTAACACCCTGTACTCTCCAAGTACCCCCTGGCATAGTAAACATTATCACAAGTACCCCTTGACAAGTATATATTTCATTGTAGTACTTGATGATTGGTTCTAAACGATTTACAAGCATTTACTATTGCTTTTAATCAGCTAAAATACTAATTTGGTGTTGTTTAAATAAGATTTATCATTTTCTAAGACTCTAAAGTTGTTATTCTTGGTTCAGTATATGAAGCCCGAGTACCCCCTGAAACCATCAGAAGTACCACACGTTGAGAACCTAGGATCTAAATGAACGACTAAATGTGTTTATTCTTAAAAGTTAGGCTGAATTGTAGCTGTAGAGCTGTTCACAAAGAGTAAATCTCTCAGTAGCAGATGGAGAGGGGGAGAGGGCACATGATCTGCTCTGTGCTGGGGAAGCAACACCCCACTCTCTGCCTGTTTTCTGAAGTGATCCCTAGATCACAGGACCTTTCCAAAGGGAATTTCTCAGAAAAGCCTGCATCAAATGGGAACATTGGATGAGTAATGTCATAGTGCCCTATACACATGTACTAAAAATGAACCATTTGGGAGATTTCAGTAAGGCTTTAATTTAAACTGAAGTAGTTTGCAAAGTTGCTCTACATTTATCTCCATTAAATGTATGAATAGATTTACCATACCCTCAAATTAAAGAGGACCAGAGATGAGTGAAAAAAAAATAATATATACTTGGGTCTTCCGCCAGCCCCCTCCGGCCTGATCGCTCCCTCTGCGCTGTCCTCCAACTCCTGGATCTTTGGTAACGGGTCACAGTATCTTTGGTTAGTCAGTCCAGTCTCCGGATGCACAGTGCAGTTGTGCACACTCCCCTGTCTTGCTCTCTCAGCCAGGAAGGTTCCTGGCGACGGAAGTGTGGTGGGGTGGGCGCGCGCAGCCAGGCCGCACATGTGCAATAATCCCCCACTGACCAAGATAACGGGACCCGTTACCGAGGATCCAGGAGGCGGAGGATGGCTCCGAGGGAGCGATCAGGCTGGAGGGAGCCCAGGGTATGTATGAATTTTTTTTTTCACTCATCTCTGGTTTCCTTTAAATATAGAAAAACCCCATCTAATTGTAGCTAAAGTACACTATGAGGCTACTGTGGGGCCCAAAACCTCATGCAACAGACATAGCATCTGAAAACAATTTTGGCTAGAAGTGATGAATATACAATCTAGCCACATCTGTCAAACGAATGTGAGAGTCATTAATATACTCCAGTATTAGCTTTTGTTTCATAATGACTCAAGACCTATGTGTGACGACTTTTAAAATAAACTTTGGAAAGATAGACAGCCCTATAATAATTGTTCCGTCATGTGGTTACTTCCCTAAAATGTAAAATGCATATGTACAGCGTCTACATTTGTTTCAGAATAAAGAGGCAGTATAAATGTATCTCTTTATGCGTCACAGTCACTTAGGATGTACAAATCTGACAGGTTTTGGACTAGTCCATCCCCTCATGGGGGATTCTCGGTGCTTTCTTTATTTTTTAAAGCACTTACTGATTAGGAATTGCTAAGTCCAGCTGCAGTGTGCAAGCAAGTAGGAAACCTGGTAGACATCTACGGTATGTACAGATCTTTTCCATAGAGTGCTCTTGTAAAGAATAAAGGAAATACCGTATTGTACTGTGAATTCCCCATGAGGAGTTGAACTAGTCCAAAGTCTGCCAGATCTGTCGGATTTGTATAGCTTGTTGCAAGGGGAAACAACATAAGAGAAAAGTAATATATAGTGCATTTTACTATGTAAGAAAAATACTTCTTATAAGTGAACACATGTATTTTACATGTTAAATTTTTTTTTTCTTTTTTGCAATAGTCGCTCTTTTGACGCCATATTTTAACTTGAAGAGTAACTGTTAGGCAAAAAAAAAAAAGCTAATTTAAATCTGTATTCTCCTGTGTTAAACAGTTTGGAAGGAAGCCAAAAAGGCAATACTGAAGTTAAAAAGCTATCTTACTTCTTTGTTGGCTGAATAGCAATCCTATTTATCCCCAGGCTGCTAAGAAGGCCGCAGGCCGCATAACAGAAGGTGCAGAGCATGCTGGGAGGGTTTTTTTTCTCTCCACTGCACTCCCTGGTCCTCCCCTTCATTTCCCTATCCCGCCCTAAGGCTACTTTCACAGTGGGACGTTACAGGCGCACGTTACAGCAGCCTGTAACGCAGCCCAACTCACAGCACTGAAAAATCAATGTGCTGTTCACAGTGCACACGTTGTGTTAGAGTATAAGGCTGCACGTTTAATGAAAGTGCAGCATGCTGTGCCGTTATACTGGTACTTTGCTGTATTACACTGCTTGCACATGCTCAGTAAGGGGAGAGTCCGCTATTGTACCTAGCCACATGGCTAATTAATATTCACTGCACTGTAGTGTTGTCCAGATCATGAACGATTTGGATCTTCGATCCGGATCTTTTTTGTGAGTCGAATCATCCGAGATTCGGTTCACAGTGGATGTCTGGAAGAAACAGGAACTGCAGCTTCTGTGCACAAGCACAATCTTCCTGCTGCATCTCTCCCTTCCCCATTAGCACCCTTAATGTGCCCTCATTCTCCTGCACCTCTCACTCTGCTGCAAATGATTCAAAGATCCGGATCTTTTCAATGATCCGATTCAAATCATCCGAATCATTGAAAAGATCTGGTCTTCCCAGTATAGAACTAAAATGGCTCACCGCCGCCCCCTCCCTCCCCCCCCCCCCCCCGCTGACAGCACGATCGCCCGCACCCCCCCAAATCCCTCTGCTGAGTGACAGACAATATGCCCCCACCCCCTGAGTGACAGACAATATGCCCCTGGTAGACCAGAGACTGGTGAGAGTGTCTGAGTGCTGGGACTTGGGAGGGCTAAAGAATCATCAATCAGTAAGCAGGGTAAGGGAGGATATTACATCACAATTGGCTTCAGACAAGACAGTCAAAGATGGAACCTGCCATGAACTGTCAGGAGCATTAATCTCTGCAAATACTATATACTATACTATATAAAATATATACTATATACTATATAAAAATTCTGTGAAATCCAAACGTGGACAGTGAAATGCATATGTAATGTAAGTACAGCCAATATTTAGCTACTGATATGTGTGTTTTTTTTTGAGACCCTATACCTAACAGCTCCTCTTTAACAGTTTCCTCAAGCACATAAGCATTGCATGGCTACTGCTCTACCAAGAATATTCAGAAAATGTTTTGCTGTATAATAGTAGAAGGCTCACAGCACATAGTCCTGTGTGAGAGAACCATGACTACTTGATCTACTGAGATCATTATTGAGATAGTAAAGTGTCCCCACTAAATATAAAATAAAACTGGGGGGATATCTAACAAAAAGGTCATTGTTAGGAGAAGTAGGAGGGATTAAAGAGGATGGATAAAATTGTTTTTCTCATCAGTTTATTTTCACCTCGGATGTCCTTTTTTTTTCACAGTGCGACGTTAAAGTCGCACGTTAGAAAAAGTTTTAACGTGGACTAACTCACAGTAATACTATATCTGTGCAACATTCACAGTGCACACGTTGCGTTTGTGTGTAACGTGTAGCATTATTAGACAGTGCTGCATGCTGTGCGTTATACACGTTATTAACTGCGGTGGACTTTTTGCACATGCTCAGTAATGACCAGAAAGCAGACTTTTCATTGCCTGTATGCCTACTGTATGCGACGATAACAGGGCGAAGAGTTGCGTTGTGATTTTTTTGGGACGTTGCGTTGTTAGTTTGCATTGCGACTTTAACGTCGCATCAAAACTCAACATCCCACTGTGAAAGTAGCATAAAGGCATATAAATAAGTTAGGCTGGGTCCACACTGTGCCAGATTGGTATAGTCACAGCAGATCTGTTGGGAGGTATGCTCAGTGGACACATGACATTTCTCTTGTCCCTGCATTTTGGGCACATTTCCGCGTGGTGGCATCTTGGCCATCTCACCCACACTCACATATACAGAGCCAGGCTTGAAAAGGGCCAGATGTACAGCTAATGGCAAACACAAAGCAAAACAGCTGCACATTGATATTATTATATACTGACGCGTTTATAAATGTTTCCATAACGTAAAATAATGACAAAGCCATTGTTTGTACTGCATCATATTTATCTTAATGCCAGATCCCGCTTCGAAAGAAATTAAAACATTTATGTTGAAGCTGCTGAAAAGTTGTCAACTGTGAAAAGACAGTGTTGTTCTTAAACACAAACAGAGGAAGTATCAGTTTTGGAAACATTTGTGTAGTAACATAATACACAATGACAGGGTACAAAAACAATCCTGCTCACAAAGACACTCCAACGCAGATCTAATTAACAGTCAGAACATTGTGCTGCATAGAACAAGGCACCTTTGGGCTGAAGTAATTCTTGTCATGGTGTAATTAAAAAGATAAATGAGTTGACAAAGGTTTGCAATACTTGTTTTAGGGCTTGAGTCCGCTACTTCAGTTGTGTTCACTTCTGCCTACTTTTTAGCATCTGTAACATTGATGTGTAACTGAAAATCAGACAAACCTGCGTTAGTGAGCTAAGGCCCTGAGGGTTGTTGGTGAAGGGTGGAGTCACTTATGTGACACACTGATGGAGAGAGTATTTTCCGCAAAAAAAAAAGCTCAACTTTTGCTCTAGGGAGCCATGACAGGTAGGAAAGTACCAAGGTTCGTCTTGCATACCCACAGAGAGATACTGCACATTATGAGCACAACCAGCAGCTGGTCCCCACAAGTGAGTGAGCTGGTCTGAAGCTCTGTCAATAACTTAGAAGGAAACGGGAAGCCCGCTGGTTGTATGAGTACATTAAAGTGGGTTTGAACTTAGAACTTCCTCCCTGCTCTAAAAGATGACGCAACTGAATAATGACCCTGTGCAGTGAAAAAAAACAAGGAAATTGGGACTTACCTGGGGCTTCCTCCAGCCCCCCGTAGCCCGTGAGGTTCCGCACCGTCCTCCTTTTCCCTTTTCTGTTTCTGCTGGCGGATGCGGTAATCCGGCGACTTCAGTGGAAGTGTGCTCACCCGCCACGGTTCAATCTTTAGAGACTTCAACCAAAGTCACCAGATTACCGGAGCCACCAGGAGGACCAGAAAAGGGACAAGGAGGATGTTGGGGGATGTCGTGGGCTACAGGGGGCTGAAGGAAGCTCCAGGTAAGTCCAATTTCCTTTTCTTTCTTTTTTTTTTGCACTGCTCAGGGTCCCTTAAAGAAACACATTTCTTTGTTACAGCTGATACAAATCCTGCATTAAATCTGCAGTGTGTCTACTTCCTGCTTTCATGGAAGCAGACATAAGGTTCACATCCTGTGTTTACAAATTAGTCACATATGTTGTGATTAGTCACCTATGAGGGAGAATTAGGCAGGCTAAACTCTCTAAATACATACAGGGTGCATTTCTTTAGGTTTTCCTTCTGTCCTGTGCAAGAGTTTGGGTCTACTTTAACCAAGCTGTTTACTTTCAGATCATATTTTTAACTTTAAAGGGACTTATTTACACTTCCATCACTTAATAATCTATTTTTTTTTTGTTCACAATAGTGCCCCTTTAAATAACCTCAAAATAATTAATGAATAATTATAATTGCAGCTCGTACGCTCACATTTTTATCTTGTACAGCATAACCATAGCAGGATAATAGTTGTCAAACCATTTCAGATTAAATGTATACAGACGTGACATAGTTAAAAAAGATGTGATGTTTTTCCACTGATAATAAGGAAATATACATTTCATCCAGTTGGAAATTGTATTTAGTGACATGGAGGTTCTCACGGCAAGCAGTTCCCAGCCTGCCAGAATATTAGCCACTAGTTCCATTCTAAGGGCGGACACAAGAATTCCTTTGATTATGCAGATAGTTCCATCTGATCATCCTCGCTCAGCATGTACATTTGATATGATTTATGTTTAGTGTTTGTACTCTGTCACATTTTCAGGTTCCAAGATTTGCTTCAAAGGAGATGAACACATTTTCAAAATATACTATATTCACTTATTCCAGTAGCTGCATGAAGTGTGAGGTCCTCCTACCTCTAACTAACAACACTGAAACCGTCTTAATATTGTAGTTTTCATCCTGAGAAGTTACTGACACAATGGCAAAATCATTATAGGGTTGAGGCTAAGGGCCCTTTCACAGTGGCGCATTGCATTGGCCTGGTTTTGCTGCAGGCCAATGATATGCCATTGAAAGTCTATGGAACCTTTCATACCAATGCAGTCCGACGCGAAGGGACGTTTTACCGCATCCCTGACTTATGTTACCGTCGATTTGCGCTTGACATGCGGTGGACCGGAAGTCATGTAAGTCTATGGCAACGCATAAATGTAAAAATAATCTCACGTTAGCTTTGCGGCACGGAAGCGTATTTTAGCAATACACTTTCTTCGGTCACAGGAACCTCGTACATAGGCTATATGAAACCTTTGCCGAGAATCCAGCATGTGTTCTGTAGCCCCAGACCCCCCTTAGCAGCTCCGCCAGCAAACCACTTGGCAAATCGATTTGGCCGAGCGATGGTTTAGGGCCTTGTTCTCTTCACTCTCCCTGCCCACTGCGGGACGCCACTCCTGTGTCGCTCCATTGGCCCTTCGCCAATCCCCGCGCAAAGCATCAGAACACATTGATTGGCTAGTGATGCATCATTACAGTTCCTTTTGAGACATTAGACATTGTTTGTGTAAGGCCTGGCAACCTATCCACCCACGAATCAGCCTCAATGTCCCAATCTACCTCCGCCGTCTTCGCCTTGTGTGGCGCGTCCCCGCTTGAACGGGAGGTGAGAGACAACACCTACCCGACTTCGGTCACACCCAGGCCTTTAGGGCGCAAGATATTGAGGCTGAATGCAGGGTGGGTATAGATAGATCACCAACACCAAACAAGAAACAAAAGCAGAGTCCAATAACAGTCCGGAGTCAAACACAGGTATCCGAGATTCGCAGTACAGAAGGAGCAGGCAAGAGAGTAGTCGAGAGTTTTCGGGGTCAGTTCAGGCAGCGAGCAAGGAAGGTCCAAAATCAGGCAGAGGTCAAAAAGCCAAGTAATCCAACAAAGAATAGTTTTCCAACCAGGATACACGCACCCAGCAGCTAGACTAGCTAACGCTATCACGGGCAATGACAGGAAGCACTCAGCAGACTTATATACTACATGCAACCAATCAGTGGCCGGCCACATGCATACAGCAGCCAATCACACGCAGGCATAAATCAGCTGACAGTGAGATCAGCTGAAACAGATGACCACAACAGGTCAGCTGACCCACCCAATGCTGACCAGCAAAGCTTTCTGAGTGTATTAACCATAGCACAGTGGTCAAGCTCACCACCTCTGATGTGGGAGACCAGGGTTCAATCCTAGGCACAGTCACAAACTATAATTTTATATTATTAAAATAAACCCCTGCTAAGTGTTAGCTGACTCTACCTCAATCGTCGCCTCAGACCATACTGCGGCCGAGAGGAGCGGATCCTTACAGTACCCCTCCCCTGAGGAGTGGTCTCCGAACACTCCAACCTTGGTTTATCTGGAAATTTCAAATGAAATTGATGGATTAATTCTTTAGCATGTACCTGACGTGCTGGGACCCAACATCTTTCTTCTGGGCCATAGCCCTTCCAGTCAACAAGGTATAGTAAAGAATTACGTACTTTACGAGAATCCAGAATTTTTTCAATTTCGTATTCTGGTTCTCCATCAACAATGACCGGAGGTGGTGGAGAGTCAGATATCATGGTATTAACTGCCGGTTTCAGCAGAGAAACATGAAATGAATTGACTCCCCGCATGGATTGAGGCAATGAAATCCTGTAGGTGACGTTATTGATTTTTTCTGTTACAGGGTAAGGACCTATATATCTGGGACCCAGTTTGGAAGAAGGCTGCCGTAAAGAAAGGTTACGGGTGGAGACCCAGACTAAATCACCAGGTGAAAAGGAAAATTCCTGAGAACGATGTTTATCAGCAAATTTTTTCTGCTGTTTGACTGCCACCTCTAAATTTCTTTTAACCTGGTCCCATAACGAAACCATATGTGACAGCCAATCCTCCAACACTGGAAACCCAGAAGACGTACCTGATAGGGAAGCAAACTTAGGATTTAAACCTGTGACAATCTGAAATGGGGACATTTTAGTAGAGGTACTGGCAAGGTTGTTAAAAGCAAATTCTGCATACGGTAGAACTTCAAACCATTGGTCCTGACAATCAGATACAAAACACCGGAGATATTGCTCCAAAGACTGGTTTGTTCTCTCAGTTTGTCCATTAGTCTCAGGATGAAATCCAGAGGAAAATGACAATGATATACCAATACGAGAACAAAATGCTCGCCAAAACTGCGAGACGAATTGTACTCCTCTGTCAGAGACAATGTTTTCAGGGATACCATGCAGACGGAAAACATGGACAATAAACAATTCTGCCAATTCTTTTGCAGAGGGTAACTTACTCAAGGGAACAAAGTGAGCCATTTTACTAAATCTGTCAACCACTACCCATATAACAGTATTCCCCTGAGAGCAAGGTAAATCCACAATAAAATCCATCGACACATGAGTCCAAGGCCTATCAGGGATGGGAAGTGGTTGCAGATTACCTCTGGGTGCAAGATGAGAAGTCTTATTTCGAGCACAGACTGGACATGCCTTAACAAAGGCCTTACAATCCACCCTGAGCGATGGCCACCAGACATGACGAGACAATAAATCTACAGTCCTTTTTTCACCAGGATGACCCGCTAATTTGGAATCATGAAATTGCTGTAGAACCTGTAACCGAAGAGTTAATGGAACAAATAACAGACCTGGTGGTTTCTCGGCAGGTGCATCATTCTGACAGGAAGACAGTAACACTGAAAGATCAGGTGATAACTGAGAGGTGGACAGCGCATTGATAATACAATGTTTGGGAACAATGGATTCTGAACTTACAGGTTGATTAGTTTCAGGTTCAAAACAACGTGATAATGCATCTGCCTTAATGTTTTTGGACCCAGGTTTATAAGTAATTGTAAAGTTGAAACGGGCAAAGAACAATGCCCACCGGGCCTGTCTAGGATTGAGTCTCTTGGCACTTTCAATATATTCTAGGTTCTTGTGGTCAGTAAACACAGTGACTGGATGCAAAGCTCCCTCCAACCAATGTCTCCACTCCTCGAATGCCATCTTAACTGCCAACAGCTCTCTATTCCCTATGTCGTAATTTCTTTCAGCAGAGGAAATCTTGCGAGAGAAGAAGGCACAAGGGTGGAGACGTTCTGGAGAACCTGAGTATTGTGAAAGAACTGCTCCTACGCCAATTTCGGAAGCATCAACTTCAATGATAAAAGGTTTAAGGATATCTGGATGAGCCAGTACAGGGGCAGTACAAAAAGCCTTTTTCAATACCTCAAAGGCATGACAGGCCTGAGGGGGCCAATGAGTGGGATCAGCTTCTTTTTTAGTCAGGTACAATACAATACAATACAATAACATTTGTAAATGTCAGTCAAAGGAGGTCAGTCAAAAGGAGCGACCAAAGTGAAAAAACCCTTAATAAACTTGCGATAAAAATTCGCAAAACCCAGGAAACGCTGGAGAGCCTTGAGCCCGGAAGGCTGGGGCCAATCTAGGACTGCGGACAATTTAACGGGGTCCATGGCGAGACCAGAATCTGAAATAATATACCCTAGGAACGAGATTTGATTGGTCTCAAAAACACACTTTTCCAATTTGGCGTAAAGAGAGTTCTCTCTCAATTTCTGCAGTACAGTCTTGACATGAAATCTATGTTCAGAAAGTGACGCAGAATAGATCAAAATATCATCTAAGTAAATGACCATAAACCGCCCCAAGAATTTTCTAAAGATGTCATTTACAAAGTCTTGGAAGACAGCTGGAGCATTACAAAGGCCAAATGGCATCACCAAATATTCATAATGCCCATCCTTTGTATTGAAAGCTGTCTTCCACTCGTCACCTTGACGAATTCTGATCAAATTGTACGCTCCTCTTAAATCAAGTTTGGTAAAGATCCGAGCTCCTGTGACCTGGGCAAACAAATCGTCAATGAGAGGTAATGGGTATTTATTCTTAACAGTAATCTTATTCAGACCTCTATAATCAATGCAGGGCCGCAATCCGCCATCCTTCTTCTCCACGAAGAAAAACCCCGCTCCTGCGGGAGAAGTGGATGGACGAATGAAACCCTTACTGAGATTTTCCTTGATATACTCCCTCATATCCCGATCTTCAGGACCAGAGAGATTGTAAAGACGTCCTCGAGGAGGCATAGTACCAGGAAGAAGATCAATAGGGCAATCGTAAGATCTATGGGGTGGGAGCTTGTCAGCAGCCTGAGGAGAAAATACGTCAACAAATTCTCTGTAACAAATAGGTAATGTATCAAAAGCTATCTCAACCCCATGCAAAGGAACAAGTTTCAAACAATGTTTATGGCAAAAGGAGGACCAGCTAGTAAGTTGCCCAGAAGTCCAATCGATCTGCGGATTGTGCTTCTGCAACCATGGCAACCCCAACACCATAGAACAGGTAGGCATTTTCAGTATATAAAATGACTGAGACTCAATATGCAATGCACCAACTTTAAACGAGATTTCCGGAGTGATTGCTATCGGACAATTCTCCTGTAGAGGAGAACCATCTATAGCAGTCACACAAATCCTGTCCTGTAATTCCAAGGCAGGAATGCCCAATTTCGTGGCCAGTGAACAATCAATGAAATTACCTGCAGCACCACAATCAAGAAATGCTTCACATGAATGACACTTGTCACCCCAAAAAATGCTTACAGGTAATAAAATGCGTTTTAATGCAAGAGGAAGTACCTGCTCGCCTAGGTGAGTTTCCTCGGACTCACCTAGGCGCTGGAGTTTTCCGGCCTCTTTTTTACAGGACAATCCTTGGCCAGATGTCCCTTGCCTGCGCAATAGAGACACAGACCCTCAGAACGTCTCCTTAATTTCTCAGTAGGAGTCAGTTTAGAGAAACCAAGTTGCATCGGTTCTTCAGGGGGCAAAGTGACTTGAGGGACAGAAGTGACGGTAGGAAAGAAAGTTCTCCCCTGGCGTCTCTGCCGGACTCTCCGGTCCACCCGAATGGCAAGGGTAATAGCATCCTCAAGCGTTTCAGGAACTGGATGACTGACCAATATGTCTTTTACAGTCTCCGACAGACCAAGCAGGAACTGATCAAGTAAGGCAGGATCATTCCAGTTGGTAGAGACTGACCACCTGCGGAATTCTGCAGCGTATTCCTCAGCAGGTCTGCGGCCTTGTCTCAAATCTCTTAACTTCTGAACGGCTGTAGTGGAGAGATCAGGATCTGAGTATAATACTGCCATGGCCTTAAAAAATTCATCAACAGAAGAAAGGGCCACATGTCCATGTGGAAGGCCAAAGGCCCAAGATTGGGGATCCCCTTGGAGCAGTGAAATGATAAGAGCCACACGTTGAGTTTCAGAACCAGAAGCAATTGGTCTGACATGAAAATACATTTGACAAGAGTTCATAAAGTTACTAAACTGACTCCTGGTACCTGAAAATTTCTCTGGAAGTGGTAGCTTTGGTTCCGCAGACGTCCCCGAGACCGAAGCGGGAAGAGACCCTGCGTTGTCCACAGGTTGAGCCGGCAGATTAGCTTGCTGGTTTTGTAGAGTATTAACCCGTTCTGTAAGCTGGTTAACGGCTCCAGTAAGTAGCAATATATGGCGTTGGAGCTCCTCCATGATAATAATTGTAGAGGCCCGTGATAATGTAAGGCCTGGCAACCTATCCACCCATGAATCAGCCTCAATGTCCCAATCTACCTCCGCCGTCTTCGCCTTGTGTGGCGCGTCCCCGCTTGAACGGGAGGTGAGAGACAACACCTACCCGACTTCGGTTACACCCAGGCCTTTAGGGCGCAAGATATTGAGGCTGAATGCAGGGTGGGTATAGATAGATCACCAACACCAAACAAGAAACAAAAGCAGAGTCCAATAACAGTCCGGGGTCAAACACAGGTATCCGAGATTCGCAGTACAGAAGGAGCAGGCAAGAGAGTAGTCGAGAGTTTCCAGGGTCAGTTCAGGCAGCGAGCAAGGAAGGTCCAAAATCAGGCAGAGGTCAAAAAGCCAAGTAATCCAACAAAGAATAGTTTTCCAACCAGGATACACGCACCCAGCAGCTAGACTAGCTAACGCTATCACGGGCAATGACAGGAAGCACTCAGCAGACTTATATACTACATGCAACCAATCAGTGGCCGGCCACATGCATACAGCAGCCAATCACACGCAGGCATAAATCAGCTGACAGTGAGATCAGCTGAAACAGATGACCACAACAGGTCAGCTGACCCACCCAATGCTGACCAGCAAAGCTTTCTGAGTGTATTAACCATAGCACAGTGGGAGACTGATGTGGGAGACCAGGGTTCAATCCTAGTCACAGTCACAAACTATAATTTTATATTATTAAAATAAACCCCTGCTAAGTGTTAGCTGACTCTACCTCAATCGTCGCCTCAGACCATACTGCGGCCGAGAGGAGCGGATCCTTACAGTTTGGGTCTATCTGGTGACGGATGACATGTTTTAAAGTAGTATTCTGTGCAGAATGGGGATAAACCCTGCGATGGGAAAAGTTTTTACTCGCCCCAATCATGATAGCACCTCTTCTCATAACAAAATGCTCTTATGAGAGATATACCATATTTTTCGGACTATAAGACGCTTCTGACCATAAGACGCACCTAGGTTTAGAGGACAAAAACCAGGGGAAAAAATATATGCTAAACCTGGTGCATCCATGGTGAAGGGGCATCTTGTGGATTATGCCCCCTTTGCACCTCATGCCCCCTTGTACCTCCTGTGTCTCCCTGTGTCCTCCTCTGTCCCCCTTGTGTCCTCCTCTGTCTCCCTTGTGTTCACCTGTGTCCCCATGTGTCCGCTATAGTCCTCCTCTATGCCCCTTTGTGTCTTCCTCTATGCACCTTTGTGTCCCTGTGTCCTCTGTTTGTCCCTCTGTGTGGGCACAGTACAGGGAGTCCCCAACATAGCAGTGGGTTGGAGGTTCGTATTGGCAGGCCTTCACAAACCAGGAACTCCCTGCATTTGGACTATAAGACGCAGTGAATTTTTCCCCTACTTTTGGGGGAGAAAAAGTGAGTCTTATAGTCCAAAAAATACAGTAGCTGCTCTTCTGTTGAGTCTTGGAGGTGTAAATCTCCAGTGATAATTTATTGACTCCTGAAGAGAAAAGGAATCCCTGTCAATGAAAAGGAAGACCAATGACCAGAGGAAGCAATGTTTTCTGCCTATTGGTAAAGTTTTGCCTCAGTGCTCAGAGTTATGCTAAACTGACTTACCTCTAAACCAGGGGTGTCAAACTCAAATGGTGTCTAGTGAACCCCCTCCCTCCCCTATACAGTTCCCTGTTTTCTAGTGTTTTTCCCTTTTCTCCCCCATATGGCTTCCCTGGTGATGTAGGGCTTCACCTCCAATATAGCTTCCCTGCTGGTCCAGAGTGGGCCAAACATAATGCAAAGTGGGGAAACCACTTGGGGCCAAATATGATGCCTCTGGGGACCAGATTTACCCCCCCCCCCCGGCCGGAGTTTGACATGTATGCTCTAAACTAACCCTAGACTTGATATGTAACAAATCATGATGGGGCCCTTTTGGAGTATATTTATAGAGCCCACAGCTTTAGGACAATATACTTCTTTCTGCTCCCCATGGGCATGGTAACCTACGGTCTTCTCTCCCTATGACATCAAGACATATGGCCTGAAACAAAGCTATGAGGGAAAGCCCTGGTAACATGCCTATACAATTATGTGATCAGTGACATCACTTCCTGCATGGGATGTATGGGAATTTTTTAGGAGGAATACTGTTGTACCCAACATAGTTTCACAGCATTCTTGAGCCCTTCTCATTAATCTCCTCCACTGCACATGTCTGATGACTAAAGAGCTGAAGACTCAAAAATAAAAAGAGCAGTGAAATGGTTTGGGTCCATCTGGGTCCCCTCCTTCCTCTGAGTCCCATAGCAGCTGCTGCATCTGCACTATCCTGGATTGGCAATGTGTATGGTCAGAGCGGATATGATGCAGGATTCGCTGTGTCCATTCATATACATTTTGGTGTCCATTGGTGTCTGTTGTGTTTTTTCACTACAAACAGCAATGGACACCTGATTTGGTGGGAGGCATAAGGACGTGGATTCTTGCCATGTGTGTCATGTCTGTTTTCCATGCAGTGTCCAGAACAGTCATGCAAGATGAGACTACGTCTTCTGCTACTGCAACAAATAAGGTGAAAACAAGCACATCTGGATAGATCCTATAGACAGCATAGGAACAGTTGACACGTCTGTTAATCCGGTCGTCTCCATTGCAGAAAATGGTGCATTTTTACATGTGGGGTGAACCTAGCCTAATGGCTATTGCCAAAGACTGTGATAAGGACATGCGGCGGACCGGAAGTCATGTAAGTCTATGGCAACGCATAAATGTAAAAATAATCTCACGTTAGCTTTGCGGCACGGAAGCGTATTTTAGCAATACACTTTCTTCGGTCACAGGAACCTCGTACATAGGCTATATGAAACCTTTGCCGAGAATCCAGCATGTGTTCTGTAGCCCCGGACCCCCCTTAGCAGCTCCGCCAGCAAACCACTTGGCAAATCGATTTGGCCGAGCGATGGTTTAGGGCCTTGTTCTCTTCACTCTCCCTGCCCACTGCGGGATGCCACTCCTGTGTCGCTCCATTGGCCCTTCGCCAATCCCCTCGCAAAGCATCAGAACACATTGATTGGCTAGTGATGCATCATTACAGTTCCTTTTGAGACATTAGACATTGTTTGGGTCTATCTGGTGACAGATGACATGTTTTAAAGTAGTATTCTGTGCAGAATGGGGATAAACCCTGCGATGGGAAAAGTTTTTACTCACCCCAATCATGATAGCACCTCTTCTCATAACAAAATGCTCTTATGAAAGATATACCATATTTTTCGGACTATAAGACGCTTCTGACCATAAGACGCGCCTAGGTTTAGAGGACAAAAACCAGGGGAAAAAATATATGCTAAACCTGGTGCATCCATGGTGAAGGGGCATCTTGTGGATTATGCCCCCTTTGCACCTCATGCCCCCTTGTACCTCCTGTGTCTCCCTGTGTCCTCCTCTGTCTCCCTTGTGTTCACCTGTGTCCCCATGTGTCCGCTACAGTCCTCCTCTATGCCCCTTTGTGTCTTCCTCTATGCCCCTTTGTGTCCCTGTGTCCTCTGTTTGTCCCTCTGTGTCCTCCTCTGCATGGGCACAGTACAGGGAGTCCCCAACATAGCAGTGGGTTGGAGGTTCGTATTGGCAGGCCTTCACAAACCAGGAACTCCTTGCATTTGGAATATAAGACGCAGTGAATTTTTCCCCTACTTTTGGGGGAGAAAAAGTGAGTCTTATAGTCTAAAAAATACAGTAGCTGCTCTTCTGTTGAGTCTTGGAGGTGTAAATCTCCAGTGATAATTTATTGACTCCTGAAGAGAAAAGAAATCCCTGTCAATTAAAGGGAAGACCAATGACCAGAGGAAGCAATGTTTTCTGCCTATTGGTAAAGTTTTGCCTCAGTGCTCAGAGTTATGCTAAACTGACTTACCTCTAAACCAGGGGTGTCAAACTCAAATGGTGTCTAGTGAACCCCCTCCTTCCCCTATACAGTTCCCTGTTTTCTAGTGTTTTTCTCTTTTCTCCCCCATATGGCTTCCCTGGTGATCTAGGGCTTCACCACCAATATAGCTTCCCTGGTGGTCCAGAGTGGGCCAAACATAATGCAAAGTTGGGAAACCACTTGGGGCCAAATATGATGCCTCTGGGGACCAGATTTACCCCCCCCCCCCCACCGGCCGGAGTTTGACATGTATGCTCTAAACTATCCCTAGACTTGATATGTAACAAATCATGATGGGGCCCTTTTGGAGTATATTTATAGAGCCCACAGCTTTAGGACAATATACTTCTTTCTGCTCCCCATGGGCTTGGTAACCTACGGTCTTCTCTCCCTTGGACATCAAGACATATGGCCTGAAACAAAGCTATGAGGGAAAGCCCTGGTAACATGCCTATACAATTATGTGATCAGTGACATCACTTCCTGCATGGGATGTATGGGAATTTTTTAGGAGGAATACTGTTGTACCCAACATAGTTTCACAGCATTCTTGAGTTCTTCTCATTAAACTCCTCCACTGCACATGTCTGATGACTAAAGAGCTGAAGACTTAAAAATAAAAAGAGCAGTGAAATGGTTTGGGTCCATCTGGGTCCCCTCCTTCCTCTGAGTCCCATAGCAGCTGCTGCATCTGCACTATCCTGGATTGGCAATGTGTATGGTCAGAGCGGATATGATGCAGGATTCGCTGTGTCCATTCATATACATTTTGGTGTCCATTGGTGTCTGTTGTGTTTTTTCACTACAAACAGCAATGGACACCTGATTTGGTGGGAGGCATAAGGACGTGGATTCTTGCCATGTGTGTCATGTCTGTTTTCCATGCAGTGTCCAGAAAAGTCATGCAAGATGAGACTACGTCTTCTGCTACTGCAACAAATAAGGTGAAAACAAGCACATCTGGATAGATCCTATAGACAGCATAGGAACAGTTGACACGTCTGTTAATCCGGTCGTCTCCATTGCAGAAAATGGTGCATTTTTACATGTGGGGTGAACCTAGCATAATGGCTATTGCCAAAGACTGTGATAAGGACATTAGATTCTGAGCCCCTTTGGGGGACAGCGAGTGATGCACATGCTTCAATAATCTCTGTACATGCCACATGAAAAACCAAACATGCGTTAAATGGGTAAAAGCAGTTTTTAGAATCAAGCCAGCAAAAGCAGTCTCCACAATTCTCTCAGTGCACGATTAAAGGGATCCAAGCTGCTTTCTTTTTCTACAATTTGTCCTGGTTTCTAATAGCTGTAGGAGCTGCCAATCCACCCACCCCCCTTTTCTCTCTGCCCTTATTTATCCAGGGGAAGGCGGGAATGTAATCAAGTGTGACTCACTAAACAGTTTGAAGTACAGTGTCCTACCCCCCCCCCCCCCCCCTGCTGGTGAAAGCTTTTGTTTGCTCATTGCTACTGCTAATTACAGAAATCCATATCTGCCTGCGCTTTCTGTGGACAGCAGGCTGCAGAAGTAGAGCAATTAAAAAGCCTCTAACAAACATTCAATTGTAAAAAGAAGAGTTAGAATGGATTTTTTTTAGTAATGAGTCACATTGTAAATATGCATTTTTAATGTGCCATTGAGATGCCCTGTGCTAAGAATGGCGCTCGGTTCACTTTAAACACCCCGGTTCCCTGGCCCTGAACTAAACTCTCTAGCTGATTTCAAAGAAGCACAGTTTGTCCACTGTGAACAAGTGATGACATGTGAGCTCTTTGATATTTTTTTTCTTTTTCTTTTTAAAGGAACTACACAGGAGGCTGGAGAATTGATCTTTGTATATTTGTAGTAGGAGTCATTTTCAAAGACCTGTGAATAGTGGGCGAGAAGAAAGAGAGAGAGGGAGGAAAAAGACTTAATACAGCGTCTGAGAATTAAGTGGGATTTGGAAGGCGCAGCAGACTGGGCGGATTGTTCCAAACATCACTGGCCCAAGCTGTTTATGACAAATCTTGGTACCGGCAGCTACACTTTGGTACTGCAGAGACACGCGGCTGCGCGCTTCTCTTTATTCCCGCTGCCGTCCATCATAAAGCAGATGATGTGATGATTTTACAAAGAGGATGTATAAAGAAAACAAGCGTGTGCTTCCCTCAGCAGAATTTAATTACAGTGACTTAAATGTGGTGAAGTGCCTTTGATGTGGCAAAACCTGATAGCAGTCACTTTTTTTTATGAGCTCTGCGGGACAGTTTGGAAGTTCCTGGAAAGTGCAGTAGTTTTCCCATAAACATCACAACAGTTTTTCCTCAGTTTGCTTAAAGGGAACCTGAATCGAGAGGTATATAGAGGCTGCCATATTTATTACCAACTGCCTGCTGATCTCTTTGGCTGCGGTAGTGTCTGAATCACACACCTGAAATAAGCATGTGGCTAATTTTTTTGTCAGATTTTTCTGCATGTTTGTGCAGGGCAGTCAGGCAACTGGCATTGTTTACTGGGTCTGTATGCATGGCCCGGCTGTGCACGCACTCCATCACGCTCCATTTTACTCCCATCGCCGGGAGAACACTACTGCGCAGGCGCAGAAGACTGAGGAGCGCGCGCGGCCGGACCGCATCGACTTGCGGAATTACCGGACCACCTAGTGGAGGAACCAGGTGGTGTAGGAAGACAGTGAGGGACCAATCAGCCTGAAGGGAGCTGGAGGAAACTCCAGCGGCTCCATGCTACTGTGTGGGTGTGGCCATGCGACTGCAGTGCGCCTGCACTTGTGCCCTCCTTGGGCAAGTATTTGATGTTTGAACTGCTATTCACCTGTGGTTGTCTGTCATTAGTGTCCCCAAAAAACTAGTTTTAGACTATTATCATTATTGATTTATAAAGTGCCAACATATTCCATGATGCTGTACAAAGTAGGAAACAAACATGGGGTAGATAATAATACAGACAATGGTATACAGAAATATACAAAATACAGTATTGGCACAAAATAGAGAATTGGTACAAAATGAAGAATTGGTAAGTACAGTGACAACAGTAACATGAATAAAATGTGTAACAAAGTCCAAGTCACAAAAGGGTGTAAGAGCCCTGCCCTTGTGAGCTTACAATCTAAAGCAGGGGTGCCCACACTTTTCTGACTCACAAGCTACTGTGAAAATTATCAAGTTCGAGATATCTACCAACATTTAAAATAGCTAGGTGACCCTATATAGGCAGCCAGGGAGTATAGGTTAGCCAAGCATAGGTGCCCCCAGTATAGGTTAGCCAGGCATAAGTGCTCCCAATATAGGTAGCCAGGCTAGGTGCTTCAGTATAGGTTAGCCAGGCATAGCTACTCCCCGTATAGGTAGCCAGGCATAGGTGCCCACAGCATAGGTTAGCAAAGTATAAGTGCCCCCAGTGTAGGTTAGCTAGGCATAGGTGCCCCCCATATAGGTAGCTAGGTATAGGTGCCCCCACAAAGGTAGCTAGGCATAGGTGCCCCCATATAGGTAGCTAGGCACCCCCCTCGCTGGCGCTGTATGCCCAGCGGGGCATGCAGCACTGACCCCTCAGATTAGCGGTGACCCGCAGTGGAGAAGAGATCGGTTGGTGACGGCCTGCATACAGGAAAAGCACTTACTGTATTTGTGCCGTTACCTACCGGTCTCCTCTCCACTCTCCTCTCCATCTGAGGTCTCAGTGCTGCATGCAGCACCAGCCAGGGGGGATCCCGACAATATGGTGGAAGAGAGTGGCACCTGGGGAGGAAGGGGGGTGGGCAGAACGCTGCTCTCACTTGCCGCACCCCTCTCCTTTCGCCTCTTCTGATTGGCTTTGTGTTGCTCTGTATAGAGCAGCAGAGCAGCACGCAAACCGCAATCTGCCCAGAAGTCTTTCGCTTTATACTGGTAGATCGCGTTCGATGCAATGGGCACCCATGATCTAAAGGACTAAGACTATGACAGATAGGAGACTATAGTAAGGATTGGTGAAAAAACTAGATATATTCTGTAAAGTGCTGCAGAAGGTGTCAGCACTACAGTATACTGTATAAATAAAATGAGAACGATTTTATTTAATCCATCCTGCAGCTGTTTTGTGTCTTAAATTTTTTTAACTATGCTCTAAAAAAATTACATGTAACAATAGGACACCTTCAAAGAGAATGGATTTATTGATATGGGGGTGTCCTTTCCATAAAGAATATGAGGCCAGACAAGCAGATGACGTGGTAGATGAATCTTGGCTCACAAACAAAGCTAATTCTCAGATTTGAGAACAGAGCCTTTTACAGTCTCCAGCTGTGCATATTATTGGGCTCTGTGATGTGTATTCTGTCTACTTCATCATGCTTTGCACCAGTCTGATCAATATTTCTAGTGGGGACAAGTAAGATTGGGAGTTGTGGAGAAGTAATAGGCTACTAGTTGCAGTGGGGCAGGAGTGAGTGTGATTGTTATTCTTTCTCCTGGGGAGAGGGGATGGGCGCGTGGGAGATCTGCAGGGAGGAAGGAAGTCTGAATTTTTAACAATAGCTGGAAACAGACAAGAAGATGGAAACTGGCAGTTAGCAAACTGGATCCAGCAGCCCAGCTGTTGGCTCGTAAGGGCATAATCAATTAACTGCCATACAACAAGCCTTGGCTGATTTCTCCCAATTCTGTATTACTTCAGTGTGATCACAGCTAAGCTGACTGCACACTATTCAGCCATGAAAAGATCTTACTGTATATTGTGATCGTTACATCAATCAATGTCTTTCATCGATTGCAAGGATAACGCACACTGGTGCGATTGCGAGTTAATGTAGCAATTGATTAGATTTCTCATTGGAAATTCCTGTTTAATAGAGATTGTATAGTGGTAAGATCGACCATAGATTAGACATCAGACTGTACAACTGGAACCTTCTGCCATATTTTCCTTAAAGGAGAACTGTAGTGAGAGGTATATGGAGGCTGCCATATTTATTTCCTTTTAAGCAATACCTGTTACCTGGCTATCCTGCTGACCCTCTGCCTCTTAATACTTTCAGCCATAGACCCTGAACAAGCATGCAGCAGATCAGGTGTTTCTGACATTCTGACAGTTGTGATTAGACACAGCTGAGGGGGAATTAGACAGGCTAAACTCACTAAATACGTACAGGGAGCATTTCCCTATGTTTTCCTTCTGTCCAGTCCACTTTAAATGGATCCTGACAACAAAGCACTAGAGTTGATTAAGTACAGTCATTGATCCATCCAACTTGATCAGGAGCAAGTGACGATCGACAGAGAAAAAGCAATATTTTGGTTTCTTCTTATGACTCATTTCAGTATATTTTATATATTAAAACTACAAGATCAAAATTTTGGACTTTCACATCGAATACACTTCCATTGGATGGCTTGCATGCTTGAACTTCACCTAAATATTATTGACTAGTGTATGGCCACTAGGAAAGTGTAAAGAATAATAAGAATGGGACTGATCCATGAATCTATCTCCTGGCTGAAAATTGTTAGAGATCATAAGATATCCTGCAGAACTGTCCTGAATTCATTAAACATAGTCTGTTGATCCACAACAGTGCAAAACGGCGCTGGAAATTGAGGTGCCGCTGGGCGCCACCTTAGGCCGTAATGTGAATTACAGCTGAGCTATAGCGGCACTCAAGAGGCAGAGCCTAAACTACTTTTTAAAAAATCGTAATTCATAGTGGCTAACCAACAAGACCTGGATTTTATGGCACAAGTAGTCAGGTTTTAGATATTTTTTCCTGCTACTCTGTTATACAGTAACTTCTGCTGCCTGTGCTTAGAGTGTGGGTTTTATTTTTAAACCCGAGGTCTGCTTTAAGGACTTGGCACGGTTGGTTTAAAGGGAACCTGAGATGGGGCCACAACAAAATATATACACACCTGGGGCTTCCTCCAGCCCCCTCCGGCCTGATCACTTCCACGCTGTCCTCTTCTGACTCCCCATTCGCCTGCAATTGTCCCTGGACCGTTCCTGCGATCCGTGGCCAACTGCGCATGCATGGGCTGGGCGTTTTGGGCCTGCGTAATACTACTGCACAGATGCAGAACGCTCCTGGCGTGAGAGTGATCAGGCCGGAGGAGGCTGGAGGAAGCCCCAGGTATGCATATTTTTTTTAATGTGGCCCCAGCTTAGTAAGAGCAAAAATAACCTGATTCACTGACCTATCGCACGTAAGGACTAGTGGGCATTATGCAAATTGCACAACACGTCTTACGCAAATAGCATAAGCGTGCAATGTATACAATGGATTTGTTGCTCCTATTATGTTGTTAGACAAGCAAAATCGGCATTCCGTGTATAATGTAAGTTATGCTATTTTCTTAACACCCTGTATAGATTGCATAAAGCCTGGTAATTATTATGTGTGCTCTCTGCATGAGGGGTTTGAGATGGATGCTAACCAATATACTCACACTGCCTTTCCCTTGTTGCTCTAAAACTACTGTTCGTGATCATTTTGTGTGAAAATGTAGCACAAGTGCAGATATTCCTCTATGTCTGAGGCCTCCCCTTTGTAATCCACCATGTCAGATGCTACTCAGCTGAAAACTATTGTAGTTTATAAACTGCAATGGGGCCAAGGGGTGAGTCAGTGGGACTTTTTTTGTGAGATATTACTTGTACAATGAGTGTTCCAATAGAAGCTGGTCCACAGAACAGGTCATTAATGTAATGTAACATAAAATCATATACAGTATTTATTCATTGTAGCGTATTGACTGTTTGCATGTATAAGACAAAGACAGCTTATTGCACATTCCTTGCCAGTTACTAAGGCCAGAGCAGGATCATCCAACAGGCAACCTAGGCAGGTGTTTGGGGCCTAGTGGGTGTCAACGGGCCCACCTGCCAACTTCTTTGACCTCACTTCAGCTTACCAAAAGGACCACATTTTAATCCATCTCTGGCTAAGGCATATACTGTATATACATTTCATTTTCCTTTCCCCTTTAGAACAGTGCCTATAGGGGTAGAAGGGCACTTTCTCCTATTTGAGGGCTGTTTATATAGTTTACCTCCATAAGCCATTTTGTTAGAAGAAAAGTCCTCAGAAAACAATTGTATACATAGGGCTGCAATTTTGACCTTTTAACGCTGCTTCCAATAATTTGGCAATAACTTTATCACTACTTAGCACACCTTAATGATCTATGCATTTTTTTCACCACAAATTAGGCTTTTTTTCATGTGCTAGATTTGCTAAGAATTATTTTATCTGCATTTTAAAAGGGAATAAGAACAAAAAATGCAATATTGCACATATTATTCCTATTGTTCCTATTATTACATTTAAATGATGTCCCTGGTACAATGTATGTCATCAAAATTTTATTTGAATGCTACTTCCGCATTCGGAGAGGCGCCCTGAATGCGGCTACCAGCATGTAGTGGCACTTTATTTGGCCTGAGGAAGTGGGCAACTTACCACGAAATTTGCTTTGTAGTAATAAAATTCATTTTCTTATGAATTTGTCATCCTTGAGGTAAGACACCTAATTTTTTCTATTTTTTTTTTTTAATATATATTTTATTGTATATTGGGCACCTCTTCACCTTACGCCGTGCCTTATTCCCCCACCGAGGGGTGTTTTCCTACACCTGACCCTGAGTGGTTTCATACCACATAGGCTATCAGTGTGTATGTGTCTTTTCCAAGAGAGTTGTGTTGTTCCATGAAAGTGGTGTTGGGGTTGTGCATCTCCACCTGCTTATAGCGGTCGGTTGCACCTGTGCAACACACCTTTGTGAGTATTTCTCCTTTGTTCTCACAGACACCTACAACCTTTGTGACATACTGCACCATTTGGGCTCCTGTTGCCTCTGTGCTCTTTTCTAAAGCCCCATCTACACGATACAATTCTTTGTGCGTTTCGATTATAATTCTATTTACGATCCGATTAAATCCAACATGTCCAAATCGAATCCTGATCGGACATGTCGGATTTGATTGGATAGTAAATAGAATCGTAATCGAATCTCACAAAGAATCGTATCGCGTAGATTGGGCTTTAGAGTGTATACCTTCACCCTCAGCCACTACTCTGCTTCCAATACTTTTAACTATAGACCCTGAACAAGCAGGCAGATCAGATGTTTCTGTCTGAAGTCTGACTGGCTTATTCATGTGCTTGTTTCAGGTGTGTGATTCAGACATTACTGCAGTCAAACAGATCAGCTGGATGCCAGGCAAGTGGTATTGTTTAAAAGGAAATAAATATTGCAGTTCTAGGTTCCTTTAAATACTTGAAACATTTTGTGAATCCTAGTACATTTATTCACTTCTTCAGGAGAAAAGACCTATGTAATGCAAGGCGAGCTGGGTATCTCAGGTATGTTTTTAAAATGCCATTGTAGTCACTGTTGTATGTAAAGTGATCCACAGCCTTAAGGCACGTACACACGTCTTATTCCTTCAAACGACTGGTTGTTAGACACACCCGCGGGGCGGCTGTTCTGCGGACAGTTTCCCCGTGTGAACAGTCTGTCGGCAGGCTGATAAGGCGGGTTTTGACTGATCTGCTTGGCGGACAGGGACGGATCAAGACCAAGTTGCGCCTGGGGCAAGGTCAGGTTTTGGCGCCTAAAGGTCAGGTTTGGCGCCTAAACTGCCATTCATTTTGACACCTTTTTAAGAATTCAACAAACTGCGCCTGGGGCAAGATACCCGCTTGCCCCCCCCCTAGATCCGTCCCTGTTGGCGGATTGGTCAAAACCAGCCTCATCAGCCTGCCGACAGACTGTACACACGGGGAAACTGTTGGCAGAACGGACGCCCCGCGGGCAGGTCTAACAACCCGACATTGAAGGAATCAGGCGTGTGTATGCGCCTTTATACAACTGTATGAATCAAATGCATGTGAAAAAAACAGTAGGGGCTCTTCATGTGACATGATGTGAGCCTTTGAAGTCCTGTTTATATCATCCCCAAATGTTTTCATGCAGATCTGCTTAGAGATTGTATGGTCATTTATTCATTCTTGTTGCAAGACGAATCTAATTAGCAACTTTTACATAAATCAACACGCGCCCATTGATTCAGAATGATGCTATTTGCAGATATAGATCAGCTGTAGCACGCTGAATTTCACAGATACACAGCATTATTCACAGGAGGTTCTACAAGGGAGTGACGCGTTGTACAGACCCTGTCCACGACTTTTGCTTCCAACTCTGCTTAAAGTGACCATACAGTGGGATGTGAAAGTTTGGGCAACCTTGTTAATCGTCATGATTTTCCTGTATAAATCGTTGGGTGTTACGATAAAAAATGTCAGTTAAATATATCATATAGGAGACACACACACAGTGATATTTGAGAAGTGAAATGAAGTTTAAACAATTATTGCACACTTTCTATAAATCCAATACACAAGTGGAGGTGCATACATTTGGGCACCACAAAAAAAGAAATGAAATCAATATTTAGTAGATCCTCCTTTTGCAGAGATTACAGCCTCTAAACGCTTCCTGTAGGTTCCAATGAGAGTCTGGATTCTGGTTGAAGGTATTTTGGACCATTCCTCCTTACAAATCATCTCTAGTTCATTCAGGTTTGATGGCTTCCAAGCATGGACAGCTCTCTATAACTCGCACCACAGATTTTCAATTATATCCAGGTCTGGGGACAGAGATGGCCATTCCAGAATGTTGTGCTTGTTCCTCTGCATGAATGTCTTAATACATTTTTGAGCAGTGTTTAGGGTTGTTGTCTTTTTGAAAGCTCCAGCCCCGGTGCAACATCAGCTTTGTCACTGATTACTGGACATTGGTCTCCAGATTCTGCCGATACTGAGCTAAATCCACGTGTCACTCAACTTTGACAAGGTTTCCAGTCACTGCACTGGCCACACAGCCCCACAGCATGATGGAACCACCACCATATTTTACTGTAGGTAGCAGGTGTTTTTCTTGGAATACTGTGTTCTTTTTCCTCCATGCATAACGCCCCTTGTTATGCCCAAATAACTCAATTTTAGTTTCATCAGTCCACAGTACCTTATTCCAAAATGAAGCTGGCTTGTCCAAATGTGCTTTAGCTTACCTCATACCTGTTTGTGCTGCGGAGGAAAGGCTTTCTCTGCATCACTCTTGCAAAATGCGCCAAATGGTTGAACGATGCACAGCGACTCCATCTGCAGCAAGATGATGTTGTAGGTCTTTGGTGCTAGTCTGTGGGTTGACTCTGACTGTTCTCACCATTCATCGCTTCTGTTTATCCAAGATTTTTCTTGCTCTGCCACTTCGAGCCTTAACTTAAACTGAGCCTATGGTCTTCCGTTTTCCTCAATATGTTGCAAACTGTGGAAATAGACAGCTGTATCTCTGAGACAGCTCTCTGTATCCTTCCCCTAAACCATGATGGTGAACAATTTTTGTCTTTAGGTCATTAGAGAGTTGTTTTGAGACCCCCATGTTGCTACTCTTCAGAGAAAATTAAAAGAGGGAAACTTACAATTGATCCCCTTAAATACTCTTTCTCATAATTGGATTCACCTGTGTATGTACCTGTAGGTCAGGGGTCACTGAGCTTACCAAGTCAATTTGAGTTCCAATAATTAGTTGGGACTCACTAATTAGTTGGGACCCAACCGGGCTCACTATTTTTGCCTGAGCCTGACCGGAAAGCTGATACTGCGTCTGCGCAGGATCGCGGTAGGTAAATATTCACCTTGCCTGTGTTCAGGGACTGCCATCGCTCATTAGGATCCAGAGGCTTCCCCCTCCCCAAGGGCAACCACACTGGCAACCATGTGGGGGCGCAAATGCGGAAGTACAGTGAGGACTGCGGACAGGTAAAGTAAAACTGCATGGGCACAGGGCACCGGGGGGAACTGAAACATCATGGGGGACAGCGGCCAGGGGTGGCGAGGTGGCATGGCAGCGTAACACGACTGATTCACAAAATATTTAATGGTCAAATAGATCAGGAATCGGCGTGCTGTTCATGGTGGCCAACAGATAACTCTTCGATCAGAGATAGATCTGTCTCTTGGTCGATCAGCCACCTTTAGGGTCTGTGTTTTCATTTTCAACTAATTGCTGTTTTCCCCTACAATATAAGGCCTTGTGCGGCTCTACACCTCTCCTCTCCATAGTATTGGTACATTTAATTCAGCAGAGCTGAGAACGTTTGGATGGTGGGGTAAGTTCTCATAAAGTCATTCTAAGTAGTGAATGATTCACAATCTCTGCGCCCAATTGACACTTATATAAGCTGCAGATTAAAGAGACAAGGGTAGCCCCTTCCTTGTCAAAGTAAATGCTAAACAGTTTTTGTTAATCTGCGTTTCAACCTCAATAGTTACAGTAATAACTATTGAGGTAGAAGCGCAGATTAAGGAAACCTTTTTCTCATTAAGTCAGTTGCGATGTGCATTCTGTATGTCACAGCGGATTTCAGAATTAGTGTCTTCCCGAAATGCATGGTACGCTGTCTCCAATCACTTGTAATGTGCGCATTTTGGCTTGCATTATTATGACGCAACCTGATGCACCATGGAGCTAATGTGATGATGTGAATGGGCCCATTGTAGCACGTCGCTGTGCAATTATATCATACCTTATACATAGGCCACCTGCCAGTGTGTGTGCTCCTTGAAATGCGATACTGTATTACTGAGCAGTGAGTAGCTAAGCAGTAAGATGATGAGATTACTATGCTAAACATAAAGAGTAATCTCCCTTAGCAGAGGGAGGAGGGGAGTATGGTCAGGTGATCTGATTTGTGGTGGGAAAAGCAACTCCAACTCTTCTGGCACCTACAGGAGACAATCAGTCAGGTACCTTCAATGTATATTCAATGTAAAAAGTGCAGCAATGGAATGCCTAAGGGTAGTCATACATCTAGCAATGATGGGCAGATTCGACCAAGAAACAAATTTATCTCTGATGGAATCTGATTAGAGAGACATCTGTCAGCTGCCCATACACCACAGGCCGATCAATTTCAGCATGAAATCCCTCAGGAACTGCTGTGTCCGCCACTGCCTCCATAGTGTATAAATGTACATATATGTGGGCATTTATACATGACCTGTCCTGTGTCGAGGTGCCCATCCGTCTTCTGAATATACCGCTTTTCCATTACCTCCATTCCATTGGCTTCCAATTCACTTCAGAATCAGCTTCAAGGTCCTATGTTTGGCATACAAAGCTATACACAAGTCCTGCACGACCTACATCTCTTACTTGGTCAGCAGATACACACCTGGCCACCCACTTTGCTCCTCCAACAACCTCCTCCTAACCACCCCACGCATCTCACACTTCCATGCTCGACTACAGGACTTCACTAGAGCTGCTCCCATCCTGTGGAACTCTTTCCCACTGCCCATCAGGCTTGCCCCCTCCTTCAACACCTTCAAAAAAAGCACTCAAAACTCACTTCTTCAAGGAGGCCTACCTCACCTCGACGCTGCCCTAACTCTCTCTGCCGAGAACTTCTTGACGCACCCCCCCTCCTTTAGTGTCACCACCCCCTCTTTCTAGATTGTAAGCCTTTTTGCACAGCCCTCTCCCCCTGTGTATCACACTTGATTGTACACTCTACCCAGAATATATAAACCTGTATTATTAGCACTACCACTCCAGTGTATGATCTGGCATTATACTACCTTTATTGTATTGTGTATCTTATTGCTTTTTATTACCTGTATTGTTGTATCTATTGTCTATTACCTGTATTGTGCTGTTGGTCACCCCTGTTATCATTGTTTGTAATCTTATGTATTGTACAGCGCTGCGTAATATGTTGGCGCTATATAAATCCAATAAATAATAATAGCTGTGTGAGAGAACACGGAAAAGCGGTTTGCACGCGGAAACGTGCGTCTGGTAACAGGGCAGAACGCGGAGAAGCCGCCGCATGTAACAACAATAAGGCGGCTGGCTCCGCGTCCAGCGCGGCGGTTTGCACGCGGCAGCGTGTGTCTGGTGTGGCTGAGTCTGTTAGTGCACACAGGCTTAGGAATACGCGAGCGCGCGCGCTGAGAGGCAGAACTCTTATACTGGGCAAGGAGAGGTCAGCTGATCACGCCGATCAGCTGACTCCAGAGCAGCTTACTATTGGTTGATCAATTAGGGGTGGTGCCGGAGAGCACTACTCCATATATAGTTACTGCTAGCCAGTCTCAAGTTGTCTGCCGTTGCGAACACTACGTGGAAGCACTCAGACCTTAGTCAGATCCAACAGTGTGTTTTAACCAGGTGAACCTGGGAATTCCCACTGAACCAGATTACTTGTACTGTTATTCTGTTTATGCTTAGACTAGTTCCAGGGTGTAGAGACCATGGACCTCACACCCAGACTAGGGAACTTGTGTGATCTATCTGTTATACTTCAGACTAGTTCCAGGGTGTAGAGACCACGGACCTCACACCCAGACTAGGGAACTTGTGTTATCCATCTGTTATACTTCAGACTAGTTCCAGGGTGTAGAGACCACAGACCTCACACCCAGACTAGGGAACTTGCGTTATCTATCTGTTATTTCATCAGACTAGTTCCAGGGTGTAGAGAGCAAGGACCTCACACCCAGACTAGGCATTGTTGATATCTGTTATGACTTTCTGCTTTCTTGACTATCCCTTTGATCTCTGATTCGGTACCTCGCATATCTGATTTTCCGTTGCCAGACCCTGCTTGCCTTGGATACCTAATCAGCCTTCTGTCTTTGTACTTTATCTGTCCGTGTGTTGCCGACCAGGCGTGCCCGACCTCGAGAGCTATCTCTCCAGATCAAATAGTGACATCCACCTTCAGGTGTCACTCACTTTCTGGTCCTTCCTATCTCCAGCCTGACTCCACCCCTTGGAGAGTCTCAGGCTGCTGGAAGGTTTCTGTGCCCTCAAGAGCAGTTTTCCTTTACTGCCTATGGTCACCTGCTCAGCAGGTGCATTACTCAAAGTACTACTGTTACACCAAACACTCACATACCTACAGGTGTCCAGAGGTTAGCAATATATCTGTATTATCGGTGATTCTGCAGATCATCAATAATCAGGTATATGTCTGTATTCTTGGTGATACTGCAGATCACCAATAATCAGATTTTCTCTGCGTGCTGACACCAATCGTTACAAGCTGTATACACGATGCTGGCATGGTGAGTGAGTCCGTCACTCACATGCCGCATGTTATGTGGCGGAAGCATGTATACTGCTAATGGAAGAGCAGTGGATACAGAAGACAGATGGGCACCGTGACACAGGACAGGTAATGTATAACGTACATTTATAACCTTGGGGGAACAGCACCGGGGTTTTGTCACGGTTGGCGCTCGTCCTGATATTGCTTGCCGTTACCGACCTGCACCTGATCAACCACGATGGTCTGACATCTTGCAGCATATCTGATTGACATGCTGGGCCTGAAGATGGTCACATCATCGATCGGGTATGCACTTAGCGGCTTCCTTAAAACGTTTTGCATTGCTAATTTATGCTAATTTGTTGTCATAGGCATTTAGAAAAAGAGTATTCTGAACTTGGGCTTTAAAGTAAAAGTTTTTCCCTGCAAATGATGGACATCTGTCTTCCCTGCTTTGTTGCAGATTTGATACTAGATTAACATTTGCAATGACTATAAAACAGCCTTCGTATGCAAAACCTGAGAAATTCCGACTTATATAACTAGGAAAGGGCCGAGCCCTCCGAAAGGGGAGATAAGACTACAATGTGACTGATCATATCACAAGCAGTGGTCAGGGCTCACAGTACAGTTCTCAGCTGCCGTCACTTCCCTTTCCTTTTCCTTTGCATGTGAGCTCCGCTGCCTGGTGTAAAACCAGAAGATGTCCTGTCCGGGAGGATGCCCGAGGCGTAGAATGCAGCAGCCACAGCAACTGGCGGCCCTCTCTCACACAGACTCACTGCATTTGGAAGAGGGGGCTGGGCTTGTGTAGATCATTCATTCAGGTAATACAAAAGCAGAGGGTGTCATCTAAAGAACAGTCAGCATATGCCAAAGCTATGAATAGAGAACTGACATATTAGTCTGTGTAGCACAATAGACCTTATTCATTGACATGTCTTTAATGTCCTTATAAGAAGTGTTTCATCTGACTGTAATATGCATACAGTGACTGCAGTTAAGCAACCAAGCTGTTTAGAGGGGAATTCCACTTTTCTTAGGAGATAAACAGAAAAAATATTGTTCTTTTGGATTTTACTACAGCCTTAAATATTACGAGGGTTAATGTCGAACTTTATTTTAAGGGCAGTGGTATGTACTGCCCCAATCCTACGTAGAAAGATGTGTTCCTCTTTGTCTTTTTTTCTCACTGTAAGGGATAAGAATTCAGGTTCCTTATTCAATTCACTTTTTCCCCTACATTTTCTCCTAAGAGATAATTTTTCAACTTCTGTTTAAAATAATCTTTCAGCACTCTGCAGTTGAAAAAGTAGGTGAAAACACACTGTCAGCATTATTCTAAGTATTTTCTTGGCTTGCTGGTAGCTTAAAGAGACTCCGTAACAAAAATTGCATCCTGTTTTTTATCATCCTACAAGTTCCAAAAGCTATTCTAATGTGTTCTGGCTTATTGCAGCACTTTATACTATCACCATCTCTGTAATAAATCAATGTATCTTTCCCCTGTCAGACTTGTCGGCCTGTGTCTGGAAGGCTGCCAAGTTCTTCAGTGTTGTGGTTCTGCTATGAACTCCCCCTTCCAGGCCCCTCTGTGCACAGTGCCTGTGTATTATTTAGATTAGAGCAGCTTCTCTCTTCTCTCTTATCTTTTACAAGCTGGATAAATCGTCCTCTGAGCTGGCTGGGCTTTCACATACTGAAGAATTACAGACAAGGGCAAAGCTGTTTGCAGGAAGAAACAAGCAACCTGAAACTTCAGTGCATGAGAACAGGGGGAAAGAAACACACAAATGATCTCTTGAGATTCAAAAGGAAGGCTGTATACAGCTTGCTTGTGTATGGATGTATTTTCTATGTTTGGACATACTGTACATCAACCTACTTCCTGTTTAGGTGGCCATTTTGTTTGTTTATAAACAAACTTTTTAAAACTGTTTTTAACCACTTTTAATGCGGCGAGGAGCGGCGAAATTGTGTCAGAGGGTAATAGGAGATGTCCCCTAATGCACTGGTATGTTTACTTTTGTGCGATTTTAACAATACAGATTCTCTTTAAAATAGCTTATGTCGATGGTTCCTGTGATTGTAACAACCCCAGGTTCATCTAAAAGACAAAAAGAGACCAGGAGCCCAATGGTGCAGAATCGTGTAAGATTCAGGAAAGCAAAATGCTAAGGATGTATATACTCACAAAGGTGGGTTGCAAATCGTTGCAACCACCGTCAGAGCAGGCGGGAAATTTACCGTCCCCGCTCGGTTTTTCAGGTCTGTGACAGGAACGAACTGGGTGTTCGCACCCTGGAAGTTCTTTAGGACAACTAAATAACTATCACCTCTAAAAGAGGGTCGACAAGACACTTAAAACAGGTGTGGAGGCGCCCAATGCATAAAAGATAGGCTAATAAGCTGTTAACCTTATAAACAGAGAGGTAATTTTTCCTCTCTTGAAGAATTTGGACCAGTTTATTGAAAAAGGTATTTTATTCGAGCACGTAAAATAGACAACACATTTTGTGGGTGGTTGCCCGCTTCCTCAGGTCAATGAAAAAACAGGTGCCTTAACTGCTATGGCTGTGTAGTAAGCATGAGCGCCTCTCTGCTTGCTACACAGCCCTCAGTCGCAGTCCACTGCACTTGCGCCGCCCAACTAGAGGATTTACCTGGTTGGCGAGCAGAGGATCGAAACAGCATGAGAGGATGGCGAGGGAGCCCACGGCCTAAAGGTGTCTGGAAGAAGACCCAAATATGTATAAATGCTTTTATTCATTGGTCTCAGGTTTCCATTAAAGGGACTCCGAGCTCTGAATAAAAACGAAATTGGTACTCACCTGGGGCTTTCTGCAGCCCACCGTAGGTCGGGAGGTCCCACGGCGTCGTCCAGGTCTTCTCCCAGGGCCTGGTCAGAAATGGCTCCCCGGCGACACTTGGCCTGAGTGTCGGGCTCCTTCCTCATACGTCACGTCTGACGCCACCACACCGGCCGCCTCGCGTCATCACGACGTATGAGGAAGAAGGAGCCCGACACTCGGGCCGAGTGTCGCCGGGAGCCGCCAGGCAGCCATTTCTGACCAGGCCCTGGGAGAAGAGCAGGATGGACACCGTGGGACCTCCCGACCTACGTAGGGCTGCAGAAAGCCCCAGGTGAGTACCAATTTCGTTTTTATTCAGCGCTCAGAGTCCCTTTTAATGACACCGACAATAGCTGTATGCTAGCTATGTTTTCATAAATTTCTACTACATTTGACAGTCCAAACTAAGCAGCTGCACTGGCACAAATTACATTAGATAAGATTTCATCTAAAACCTTGTCTTTAAGGATACCTGACCCGAGACAAAGCTACTTAAGCTAAGCACAGATGTATTTTTGTGCTGGATCCACATAGCTCTGTGCATTGTCAGTTCCTCGTCTTGTTCCCCCCAGCCGTTATATTCACGCATTGAAAAATTTGACTTTTGGCTAAAGTCAATTATTCTGACAGGAAGAGGCAGGCTTACTGCAGTGTTTCCTCCTATCACCCTCCCATTCCCTCCTCTTAAGGGGAGTGCATGGGGTGGAAAGGAGGAGGGAGGGGAGGGCTATAGGAGGGAACATTGCAGCAAGCCTGCCACTTCCTGCCCAATTTTGACTTTGTCTTGGGTTATGACTGCTTTAAAGGAAACCTGAGAGAGATATGGAAGCTGCCATATTTGTTTCCTTTTAAACAATGCACATTACCTGGCTGTCCTGCTGATCCTCTGCCTCTGATACTTTTTGTCATAGACATTGAACAAACATGCAGATCAAATGTTTGACTTGAGTTTAATTGCATTTGCCGGATGCATGTTTCAGCTGTTGGATTCAGACACTACTGATGCATGAAAGATCAGCAGGATGCCAGGCAACCAGTATTGTTTAAATGGAAATAAATATGGCAGCCTCCATATCCCTCTCACGTCAGTTTTCTTGTAAACCTTGTACACACGCTCAGGGCCAGCCCTACCATAGAGGCAGAGGGGGAAATCCCCTGGGGCCCCCGACCTCTGCTGAGTCCCCCGCAGCGCCGACCCTGCTACATTCTGCCTGCTCCCCCGAGGCCATGCAAGTTTAATAGCAGCCATAATTACCTATTGGTCCCGGCAGGTGTGCGGACGGGCAGCTGTCTCTCTCCCACTCCATGACCCATGGGCGTGTTTACACATAACGCGCCGGGTCATAGAGTGGGAGGGAGACAGAGTGTCTCAGAGTGCAGCCGCTGCCCATCCGCTCACCCGCCAGGAGTAATAGGTAATTATGGCTGCTTTCATACTTGCAGGGCCTCGGGGAGCAGAGGGGCAATGGTGGGGCCCCCCAATGATACAGTTTGCCACAGGGCCCCTTAAACCGGCCCTGCACACACTAGACGATACTTGGCTGAGGTGGCCCCTGTTGCTTTAGGTAGTGTATATTTGGGAAAAACCTTTTTTAAAACAATCAAAAAGGTAAAAAAGAAGTCCTATAACCGTTCTCTCTATCTGAATAATCTGTTGACAAGTGGGCGTGTTAAGGAAAAATACTTGAACACAATCTTGCAGTACAAAATCGTTATTGAAACTTTATTGGCACAATACAAAAAATATTAAAAAGATTTTTTCCTTCGTGTATATGGTCCTCATGAACGTTTTGGAAAACAGGAAGCTTTCATGAAACCAGAAGGGGCATGGTCTGACTTGACATATAGCATGATCAGTACAATGGGCTTAATTTGGAGTTTAGGTACAGGCAACGACACACGTTCTTTTTGGGCTTTCTTTGAAACCTTTAATGAGGCCACCAAATATATATACACAAATAATTCTAAAAAATAAAACAGACCTAAGACACATATTAAAATCCACGTTTCTACACAAATATTTTTAAGGAAAACTTCCAATAGAATAGAGAAAGCCGCCACATAAGAGCGGAAAGTGGAAACGCCACCTAGAGGAAAAGATGGAATAATAAAAAAAAGGGGATGAAGGAAAGAGAAGGTAAAATATGTTGCCCAGAATTCAGAGAGAACAGCTCATGGATCAACACATTTACCATGAGGGCTCGTTTCCACTATCGTGAATCCGCATGCGGCCAACGCATGCGGATTCGCACATGTAATGCAAGTGGATGGGCCTGTTTCCACTGTAGCGTTGTTGAGGTGCGTTTTTGTCAGCGGTGAAAAAACGCACAAAAGAGCCGCAGAATTCGCCTGCGAGTGGAATGCATGCGAATCGCATGCAATGTATTTAATAGGGAAATCGCATGCGTTTTTCTTACGCGTTTTTTTGCGATTCCGCATAGGAACCAATGTAAATTCACACAGGCAGTGACATGGTTAAAAGCGCATATAGCCTAACCTATGCGAAATCGCATGCGTAATCGCGTAAAATAACGCGTAAAAAAACGCACCTGCATGCGATCTCATCAGCGGTGGAATCCAGGCGATTCTGCACCGCAGTAGTGGAAACGAGCCCTAAGGGCTCGTTTCCACTATCGCGAATCTGCATGCGTCCAACGCATGCAGATTCGCACATGTAATGCAAGTGGATGGGCCTGTTTCCACTGTAGCGTTGTTGAGGTGCGTTTTTTTCAGCGGCAAAAAAACGCACAAAAGAGCCAACGAATTCGCCTGCGAGTGGAATGCATGCGAATCGCCGCTAATGTATTTAATAGTAAAAACGCATGCGTTTGTTACATGCGTTTTTACCCGCGATTTCGCGTGCGATTTCGCACCTTTTTCAATTTTATTTTGCCCTGGCAGTGTCATGGTTAATTTCGCATGGCACCCTGCCATGCGAAATCGCACGCGAAATCGCGGGTAAAAACGCATGCGGAAACGCATCCGCATGCGTTTTTACAAGCGTCGGAATGCCGGCGAAATCGCGTCGCAACAGTGGAAACAAGCCCTAAAAGTGTTGCTTTAGCCAGCAATCAACCTGGTGGATCAACTCAGCTGATTGTTGTCCCATTAACCCTCCCCACACCTGCTCTGTGGCTGTGTTCACAGTTGTGCATTGCTCCATCATCCCTCCTCTCCCCTGCACAGCAACAGCACTGAGGAGTCGCGTCACGATCTAATGACTGTTCTTGTATGTGTATACGGGGCTTTAGACTGGGTTCATAAAACAGCTGGTTTATGCAATGAACCACAACGGAGGGATGAGCATAAAGATGGATCCTATGATAAAGTAAACCTGAGATGGGAGGGATTAGAGGCTTCATACTTACCTTGCACTTCTACCAGCACCCTGTAGTCCATCAGCTCCCTCAGTGTCTGTCTGATGCTCTCCTCTCTGCCACTGTCAGCCCCAGTAGTTGTGGAAAACTGTGCATGCCGGGCATGTTTTGCCCATTGCCAGGCATGTTCTACATCTGCAAGTTGGTTAAGGGTGGTTTCACACCAGGACGTTGCGTTTTAGGGGACGTTACGGTCGCATAACGTGCCCCTAACGCAACGCCTGGTGCTCCCTGCTTTGGACGTCAGAGTGAGCTGCGTTGTGCAGCTCACTCTGGCGTCCGTGATGCGCACTCTTGGACGCATGCGGCATCACGTGGTCCCGCCGGCCAATCGCCGCACAGAGCGGCCGCTCCAGGAAGTAAACACTGCACGTCACTGAGTGCAGTGAATATTAATTAGCCATGTGCCTGGCCGCTCTCCGCTTCTCCCCAATGTTACTGAGCATGTGCAAACAGTCTAACGCGGCTCTGCCGCTTACAAAGTACTGCATGCAGTACGTTATATTATGGCGCAGCGTTACACTGTAACACAACGTGGGCACTGTGAACAGCCCATTGATTTTTCATTGCTGTGCGGTGGGGTGCGTTACAGGCTGCTCTAACGTGCGCCTGTAACGTCCCACTGTGAAACCAGCCTAAGAGTTCTAACTGCACAGGCACAGAACATTCCTGGCTCTGGGAGCGAGGAGGTGCGCATCCAGGGTTGCGCATGTGCAGTAGTCCGTGACTGAGTTGAGTCCGGCACTTTATCCCCCTTCCCGAGCCCCGTCTCAGGTACACTATGAGCATTGGATCTGTTCAGACATTTCTCCACCTGTCTATTCCATGCACATACATGTCTTCCATAAGTTAGGATAGTCTTTAGAATATGTTTTTTTTTAGGAGGAAGGTGTATTTGATTATGTAGCAACCTATGAAAAGTGTATTTATAGGCATCCCTTATAAAAAAAATCCAGTAAATATTTGGAGTTTTATTTCTACTACTCTTTTCTATTTCACAGCCTGAATAGGAACATCACGTTGGCCTGGTGCACACCAAAAACCGCTAGCAGATCCGCAAAATGCTAGCAGATTTTGAAACGCTTTTTCTTATTTTTCTGTAGCGTTTCACCTAGCATTTTGCGGTTTTGTGAAGCGCTTTTTGGTGTAGTAGATTTCATGTATTGTTACAGTAAAGCTGTTACTGAACAGCTACTGTAACAAAAAACGCCTGGCAAACTGCTCTGAAGTGCCGTATTTCAGAGCGGTTTGCGCTTTTCCTATACTTAACATTGAGGCAGAAACGCCTCCGCAATCCAAAATCTGCAGTCTGCAAAACGCTTCCTCCCACTCTGGTGTGCACCAGCCCATTGAAATACATTACCCAAGCGTATCCGCAGCCGCAAGCGGATCGCAAAATGCAGCCGAACCGCTCTGGTGTGCACTAGGCCTAAAACAGCAATAGGAACTCCACTAAAAACTGCAAAATGCATACAAATTGACTTTACCTCCAGGTAAAGGCAGGTCTTAGGGCTCGTTTCCACTATTGCGGTGCGGAATCGCCTGGATTCCACCGCTGATGAAATCGCATGCGGATGCGATTCTGCATGCGTTTTTTTGCAGTGAATTCGCATAGGTGAGGGTAAATGTGATTTTAACCATGTCACTGCCTGTGTGAATTTGCATTGGTACCTATGCGAATTCGTGGCAAAAAACCCATGGGGAAAACGCATGCGATTTCCCTATTAAATACATTGCATGTGATTCGCATGCATTCCACTCGCAGGCGAATTCTGCAGCTCTTTTGTGCGTTTTTTCTCCGCTGAAAAAAACGCATCTCAACAATGCTACAGTGAAAACAGGCCCATCCACTTGCATTACATGTGCGAATCCGCGTGCGTTGGACGCATGCGGATTCGCGATAGTGGAAACGAGCCCTGAAACTGATCGGTAAATTATGTGCTAACAAGCCCCCTAAATTCCATGAGGATAGCTACTTTCAGTAAAATTTATGCAAATTACCTCATGAATTACCTCATGAGGTAAACATGACTAAAATCTACCAGAATTGCTAAATGTCATTACCTCATGAGGTAAATTACCTCACTTGAGGTAATTTGTTTGATAACCCTACCAGAATCGAGGCCAATGTGTTTGTTCCATAGAGAAGTGAACCCATCTTAATGTGATCCCAGTCTAATGCTTCATACACACTTGAGATAAAAGTCTTTGGAAAATGCAAGATCACAGACCAATTTTACCCCCTTCCATGTAGTATGAGAGCCATACTCTACACAGTCTATTCTATGGAGCTGCACTCCCCATCAGATAAAATCTTTGCAAGATGCTGCACACAAAGATGCCTATACACATTCACAAGATCATTATCTGCAAAAGATCTGTTCCTGCAAAAAATCCATTCCTGCAAAATGCATTCATAGTCTATGAGATCTGCAGATCCTCATACACACTTGGTTTAACAGACTTCATCTGCATATCTGGTAATCATCTGCAGATCTGAAGATCCATCCTGGTGGATCTGATCTGCAGATGATCTGCAGATGATTGTCTGTTAAAACAAGTGTGTATGAGGATCTGCAGATCTCATAGACTATGAATGCATTTTGCAGGAATGGATCTTTTGCAGGAACAGATCTTTTGCAGATAATGATCTTTTGAGTGTGTACGGGCATCTTTGTGTGCAGCATCTTGCAAAGATTTTATCTGATGGGGAGTGCAGCTCCATAGAATAGACTGTGTAGAGTATGGCTCTCATACTACATGGAAGGGGGTAAAATTGGTCTGATATCTTTCATTTATCTTTCAAGTGTGTACACACCATAATACTGTATCTATTGGTGCAAAGTGGTAGACCAGCTAATCAATCAGCATCTGGAAAACATTGATCGTTTACCTGATTTTTATGTCTCACATTAGTTCACAACACAGTCCATGTCCAAAACAATGCATGAAGTCCAGTAAAAAATACATCCAGCAGATAAAAATAAACATTAGCCAGATTGGAACTCGGGGGGAGGAAATAATGTCCTCTGGAAAAAATACAAGAAAAGTGGGAAAGAGGGGTGCTCTATTGTGCTTAAACCTGCTGACAGTGGCATAGCAATATGGAATGCAGAGGTTGTGACCGCACTGGGGCCCTTGGACCAGAGGGGCCCACTAGAGGCTCTCTATCCATTTATTAGCTTTCATTGTTGGTATGCTGGTACTGAACCACATTGAATAGTGGTAATCTTTAGCAAATAGTTTCCCTAATCTGATTACACCTCTTGGACACTGCAGCCATCCTTGGTTGGTTTTGGGGCTCCACATGAGTACAGTGCTTGGAGCCCCATGTAAAACTCGCACTGGGGCCCAAAGCTCAATTGCCTGCTGATCATTGTGAATGCATGCTTTTTTTATATTATTGTTTCACTGATTGCACACATGCCTCACTTTTTCTGCTTTTGACCACTTTATTACATATTATTAGTATTTATATAGCGCTGACATATTACGCAGCGCTGTATAGAGTATATTGTCTTGTCACTAACTGTCCCACATAGGGGCTAGCAATCTAATCCCTACCGTAGCCATATGTGGGGTATATTCACAAAATAACAATATGCTTAACGTGTGCAGACAGTGCACAACCTACACACAACCCTGAAGCCAATGAAGGTACCGTATTTTCCGGACTATAAGACGCTCCTGATCATAAGACGTACCTAGGTTTAGAGGACTAAAAACAGGCAGAAAAAATATACTAAACCTGGTGCACCTATGATGAAGGGGCATCTTGTGCATTATGTCCCATTGTATATCATGCCCTCTTGTACCTCTTGTGTCTCTCACTGTCCCTCTCTGTCCCCCTTCTGTCCTCCTGTCCTGTGTCCCCCATGTGTCCTCCTCTGTCCCCCTTGTGTCCTCCTCTGTGCCCCTTTGTGTCCCCCTTGTGTCCTCCTCTATGCCCCTTTGTGTCCCCCTGTGTCTTCTGTTTGTCCCCTGTGTCCTCCTCTGCATAGGCACAGTCCCCAACATTGCGGCAGGTTCGAGGTTCGTACTGGCGGGCGTTCACAAGTCAGGAGCTCCATGCATTTGGACTTTGAGACGCAGTGACTTTTTTCACCACTTTTGGGAGAGAAAAAGTGAGTCTTATAGTCCACAAAATACAGTACTTTCCCTCATTCCACTGATGTCCCCCGTGAGCATGGAGAGAGCACCAGGAAGGCTTTAAGGGTTCCAATCTAAATCTTTTATTTTTTTCTTACTTCAGGGTTGCCTTACAGCAGGATTGTTAGCCATAAATTCTACTTACCCACTGATCTGTGCTTATTATGCAGTCTACAACCTGACTCTGCATTGCAAACATTCCAGTATAATCATAAATGTTTCTGCCGTAATAAATCTTATCTCAGTCAGCCCGGCTTTTTGGTACATTGCCGAGGAGAGGGAAGCTTGTCATCTCCCCTCCCACATTCCTGCTCCTCACTAATTGGCTGAGGGCAATTCAGTGGGAAGCTGCTGAAATAGGATCGCTGCTGTGCTCACATGTATTTACAAAGCAAGCTAGATATGACAGTGCAGATTCTTGGATAAAAAAAAGACTAATGGGGGAAATTAAATCAGGATTGGCTTCAGTCAGAGGCAGAAAACATGGAAAGGGTCTTTCTTTTTATTAACTATATAAAATTCAATGAAAACAAAACAAGGACAGTACAATACATATGTAAGTAGAACAAGTATTTATCTCCTTATACATGTGTTTATTTTTCCTGGTATAGTATGGCTGACCCCACTGCTTTAAGTTTACTGTGATTTACTCAATTTACCTAGCAAGCTATGCAAATTGTGTAAGTTGCTTTTAACCTCCTGCCGGCCGCGTCACGCCGGGGTGTGTGGCCGCGGTGGCAGCCCCAGGACAGCCTAACGCCGATCAGTGTAAAGTCCTGGGGCCAGCTAATGCAGGAGATCGCGCGCAGGCTGCGCACGCATCTCCTGCCTGGGGCGGAGCTCCGCCCCACCTTCAGTCTTCGAGCGGCAATGGCTATTTACATGTACAGCGCTGCGATCGGCAGCAGCGCTGTACTAGGGACAGCTGTGTGACACGGCTGTCCCCCTGGGACACTGGAGAGCGATCGGCTCTCATAGGCAGAAGCCTACGACAGCCGATCTCCAGATTGGCCGGCTGGGGGGAGGGAGGGATAACATTTAAAGTAACACTAATTTTTATAAAAAAAAATAACAAAAATATTTGTACAAACAAAAATAAACATGGGGGAGCGATCAGACCCCACCAACAGAGAGCTTTGTTGGTGGGGAGGAAAGGGTTACTTGTGTACTGTGTTGTGCGGCCCTGCAGCTTGGCCTTAAAGCTGCAGTGGCCTATTTTACTAAAAATGGCCTGGTCACTAGGGGGGTTTAGCACTGCGGTCCTCAAGAGGTTAACATGCATCATTTACATTGCCCGTTACACAAGCAACATAAGTATTGCCTGTATAAAGCAAGTTACGCAATTTGAGTACCTCGCAATGTAAAATGTGTAAATATCAGTAAACTTTGTGTGTGTTGTCTGCACATGTTGAATTTACTGTTCTTTTGTAAATATACTCATGAAGTAGAGAGTGTTGCTCTTCATAGCCTGTCGCTGTCACTGGTCATAATTGATGACGCTCGTATCTCTCCCTGGTACAAGACTCTGCCACACAAAAGGAGGATGTTGGATGACAAAACGTGATTGCAAAAGACATGCTGACATCCTGCATATGCCTTGTCTCAGTAACAAACATCCGATAAGAGATAGGGTTCTGTGATTACAATAAGACACCCTGGCCTTGTTCTTCTTTACTTTATAGCCAGTGGTCGGAATTAATGCGAACCTGAACTCAGAATTTCCGCTCTGCTCTAAAAGATAAGCAACCGCATAATAACCTTTAAAGAAAAAAAAAACATTTCTTTGTTACAGCTGATAGAAATACTACAAGAAATCTGCAGTGTGTCTACTTCCTGCTTTCATGGAAGCAGACATAGGGTTAACATCCTGTGTTTACAAATTAGCTGCTCTGCCAAGGCAGCCAGCTGACACAATGAGAGGTCAAATTACACCGGTGATTAGTCACAGAGGAGGGGGAGTTAGACAGGCTAAACTCTCTAAATGCATACAGGGTGCATTTCTCTATGTTTTCCTTGTGTCCTGTGCAGGAGTTCAGGTCCACTTTAAAGTGACGCTGTAGTGAGAGGAAAATCTGGGTGCTGAGTCAATTCCTAGTAATAGGAGACATGCAAGTCTTCTATCGCCCCTGCAGTGTCCACAAGTTACCAGTGATTCAAATTTCATATTCATGCTTCTTGACACCTGTGAGAATTTTAAAGGCTCATACACACATCAGACCATAGTCTTTTGAAAATGAAAGATCACAGACCAATTTTACCCCCTTCCATGTAGTATGAGAGCCACACCTACACAGTCTATTCTATGGAGCTGAACTTCCCATCAGACAGAAAGCTTTGCAAGATGCTGGACACAAAGATGCTGTAGACATTCAAAAGATCAGTATCTGCAAAAGATCTGTTCCTGCAAGAGATCCGTTCCTGCAAAAATGCATTCATAGTCTATGATATCTGCAGATCATCATACACACCTTGTTTAACAGACATTCATCTGCAGATCAGATCCACCAGGATGGATTTTCAGATCTGCAGATGATTGTCTGATCTGCAGATAAATGTCTGTTAAACAAGGTGTGTATGATGATCTGCAGATCTCATAGACTATGAATGCAATTTGCAGGAATGGATCTTTGGCAGGAACAGATCTTCTGCAGATACTGATCTTTTGTGTCTGTACAGCATCTGTGTGTGCAGCATCTTGCAAATATTTTTTTCTGATGGGGAGTTCAGCTCCATAGAAAAGACTGTGAAGGTATGGCTCTCATACTACATGGAAGGGGGTAAAATTGGTCTGTGATCTTTCATTTTCAAAAGACTATGGTCTGAGGTGTGTATGTGGCCTAACTCACCTGGGATGTTAAACCAACTTGAGAGTTAGGCGACTGCTGGTTGATTTCAATTGCTTTTGTGTAGCTATTCTCAGCACCACACACCACTTATCACCTCAGTGCTTCAATTTTAATTTTAGAGCTCAAGTCTCATCGGCTGGTGTTGCGGTGATGTGTGACACATTCCTAAAGCCAAATACTTTTTTGTTTTTGTTTTAATGCTCTAATTCCCTATAAACTAAATAAGCCACGCCCACAGGCTTTCAGAGAGCCAAGGCACTTTCAGACAGTAGCAAGGGCTCATGGGAGCTCAGTCTAGGCAGGAGGAGGGGGAGGTATTACTAGCCAGAGATTTCAGAGGCAGAGGGGAGGAGGAGGGGGGGATTAGGGTTTTTTGCTCAAGATGCAGATAAGCCTGCCTCTGTGTAATGTTTACAAACAACATGGCTGCTGTCATTGTATCACAAGAAGAAAGAATCATATTCTATTAAAGCTGTTTGCAGCTAGATTTGCTGTGTAAACTATCTAAACTTTAGATAAGATATTGTGATGATCCGCTCAGCTGGCTGCACAGGCAGACAGCTGTTTGTCCATTCCTCTAGTCTGTGGGCTGCAGGTCTCTGGTACAGAGACCTGTCTTTCCATTGCAAGTTTCTGGTCTGTTCTCTTGCTGGGGAATTTGCATACATTCGTTATGCAAATCCCCTACCTGCCTTCTTTGATGACTGGCACTATAATCGGTCATACGGTTAATATCACCACCCACGGTTTCGTTTTTTTTTTCGATTCTGATGGTTTCGTTTTTCCAATGATCGAAGGCTGCAAAGAAACGAAACGAAAATCCCTTTTTTACAGGGACGGACTAGCATAAACGAATATATAATCGATCTGAACAGCCATCAAGCCTACCAATGGCTCGATTAGATAGATAAAGAGAGATAATATCAAACATGTTCGATCACTAGTCGTTCGTTTTTGGGGTCTATTAATCGAAACTATAATGAGATTATGACTATTTACATACGTTTTCAACACTCGATTCGTTTACCGAACGAATCGAAGGTTTAAACGAAGGCAAAAACGAACCGTGTATTCCACACTTAAGAGCTTTATGTTTCCCAGAAGGCTTGGCTGGTCATTTCCCTTCCATGGTCTGTTCCTGATGGACACTGCTGGAGTGTCAGCCATTGCTATCTAGTATAGTTAATTCCTGGGGGTTGCTTTAGGCTCCCCTTCTAGCCCAGTCAGGTTGTATTACCTGTATTGCCTGTTCTGTCTTGTCTTGCCTGTTGCCATTGTCCTGTCCCAATGGTGGTCGACAGGAAATGGTTCTGATCTCTGTTCTTGGAGTATAGCTGGTGCAGCGGTTGCTACCAGCTATCTCTTCTGTTCTGTCTCCTGGGATCGCGCTAGCTACTTTTCGCTAGCGCTGGGGATCCTTCTGTTCTGTCTCCTGGGATCGCGCTAGCTACTTTTCGCTAGCGCTGGGGATCCTTCTGTTCTGTCTTCCGGGATCGCGCTAGCCACTTTTCGCTAGCGCTGGGGATCCTTCTGTTCTGCTACTCTGTACCTGGATCGCGCTAGCCACTTTTCGCTAGTGCTGTGGATCCTATCTCTCGCTTGTCCCTGTTTTCGTGTGTCTGTCTTGTCTGCTACGCTTGCTGGAGGCTCGGTGAGGTAACCGTTAAGCAAGCGCTCGCGTCCTCTGTTTCATGTTTGTCTGTTAATGGTTAGTTAGGCGTGCTTGTCTCTATTGTGCTTAACACGTGGAGACCGCGCACAACCGCGTGCACTGTTGCGAATGAGTGCGGTGTTCACGGTTAGCTAGCGTTTGTTATTTTCTGTATCTCCTCATTGTATTATTTGCTGTGCCTTTGCTACCTCGTATTCTGTCCTGATCTGCCTTGTGTCACGTCTGGCGATCGCACTTCTCGCGATCGCGTTCCTATTTCATATCTGCTGTTTGTGCGCAGTCGCGGGGTGGCGACTGGATTGGCGCGCACACATACAACCTGTCCCTTTGCTCGTTCTCATTCGCAATCGCCTCTCGCGATTGCGTTCTGCGCTTCGTACAATTCCTGTCTGGCATTTGTGGAGGTACAGAGGATTGGTTCCTCTGCACTCCCCAGCGCCATCTGCCGACAGGAATTTCCCTCTACAGCACCTTTTGCTGGGTGCCTGCAAATATACGCTTGTGGAGGATTTCTGCCGTATCAGCGCACGCGTTGTGCGCTGATCACGGAGAAAGTTCCACAATCGTTACAGATATATAGACAAGTTACTTGTTATAGATAGTTTTTCATCTCGGATCCACTTTAAGAACAGATTCAGGTTAAGAACGAATCTACAGTCCCTATCTTGTTTGTTAACCAGGGACTACCCATATTTCATTCTGGGGAGAGGTAAGGGTTAGGCGCCCAAGGTGAAGGACAAATGCCATAACCACTGATATAAACAGTGGCGCACAGTGGTGAAACACTAAAACCACTAGCACAGGACCATTGCAAGAACCACCAGCACCCAATCCAAACATACGCTTGTTGGACCACATTCCTTCAGTTCCTGTTGTGTCATCCGCAGCCAGAATTGAGTGAGCATCCTTTTCAGAGAAAACGTAAAAATGAATTTGCCTTTGAGTTTTTGAATCATTACAAATATCTGCAGGATGTGGAGCAATTTGTTGTCCTTTCCATGAACTGAACTTTGCTGTCTGATGTACACAATCCTACCCATGAGTCACTGCTGCCCTTGCTCAGCTTATAGTGCCTCACATCAAGGTATTAATTAAAAAGTGAGGATGCATTTTGTACAGTATGGTGCCATGGATACCAGCTTTTGCCTGGTTTGTCTATGGCCTCAAACAGCCCTGATGCCACATGCAAAAACAGCCAGCAGTGTTCACTGGCTCCAGTTAGAGAAAGATGTAAAACTTTGGCACCAGCTGCAATTTTTAATCCTGGGATTTGCCCAGCCCTGCATTATAGTATTTGCTCTTGTCACTTTCCCAGCGTAGTATGTTCTTGTGCAGTCTTCCTCTGCCCTGTTTTAAAATGCATCCCTTTGTTTGTGAAATCTTTTTGTTTTTGAATAATGTATGCTGTCTTCCTGTCTTTCTATTAATATCTCCACATGTTGCTCTGTTTCTCTCTTCTCCTGTCTGTCACCTCCTGAGCGATGCACCACATATATAAATAAGACCGTGTAGGCGTTGGATGGACATGTGCTCCCAGCACTGGCTCATGTTTATATTAGCGATCTGCCTTCTCTTGGGAGGATTCCATCTTCAGACACATTTTAGAGTGCTTGTTTGTAACTGTGCACAGATAAATAAGACATGCAAACTCCATGCAGATAATATCTCCTGTAGTAACCACACCCCAAAACCCCAACTCAACACACAAGTGCAAAATAGGTGGTCATAGAGTGGGACGCCCACCTAAGTGTTCGGGTAATGTGGTGGTGGCGGCTGAAGTTGTTGCATCCTTCCAAACCACACTAATCTATTTTTTTATCTTTTTGTGGTGGTAAATAGCAATCCGTTTTCTTGAAATGAGGCATCCCAGAGGTCATCATAGGTTTACTATGTAAAGGTTGTCGGTTGTACAACTTTACCATTTCTGTGTAGTATGAGGGACTATCTAAGGCACAAGTGTCAAGGCCTGTGGGCTGAATCTGGTCCACCTCGCCATTGTATGTGTCCCATAATAGCGTCAAATGCTCATGATTGTCTTAGATAGGTCTGTGCTAATTAAGAATCAGAAATCTTAAATTTTTATTTCACCAAGCACGTGTCGTGCCCGGAATTGAATTTGGCACATACAGCGCTGTATCGGGGGCTATGGCATTACATTAGGAGGTTGGCCCAAAAGTCAGGGGTAGGGAGACTTATCTGCAGGCAGGCCTACAGGAATACATGGTATATATTTTTATTTAGTTTATCAAAATAAAAGGTTGTTTGTACTCAAATTCATAGTTCTGGTTGAAACACTTAGTTTGAGACTGTTCAATCAGCGTTAAAACTTAAAGGGGAACTGAAGTGAAAAGAATATGGAGGCTGCCATATTTATTTCCTTTTAAACAATACACATGGCCTGGCAGCCCTGCTGATCTATTTGGCTGCTGAAGTGTCTGAATCTCACCAGAAACAAGCATGCAGCTAATCTTGTCAGATCTGACAATAATGACAAACACCTGATCTGCTGCATGCTTGTTCAGGGTATATGGCTAATAGTATTAGAGGCAGAGGATTAGCAAGACAGCCAGGCAATGTGCATTGTTAAAAAGGAAATAAATATGTCACCCTCCATATCCCTCTTGCTTCAGTTGCTCTTTAATAAACCATCCGACTTGCAACTTAGACTGTGTTGTAGATTTTTGCCCATTACGTATGTGACTCAGTTTGACGCCCCTGATCTAAAGTATTCGTTCAATTCCACTCATGTACTCTTCTACTAAATAGATTTGGTAAGACAATCAAGATTGTGTCATTGATGGGCACCCAATTTTTACCATGTGTTATTATTATTATTTAGTATTTATATAGCACCAACATCTTCCTCGGCTCTGTATAGAGTGTATATTGTCTCGTCACTTAAAGGGATCCCAATTAAGAAAAGCCAGTTTAACTCTCCTGGCGGTCTATTAGAAACCGCCAGGGGGCAGCGCAGCAGTTTTTTTTTTTATTTTATTTTTTTAAAATCATGTAGCGAGCCCAGGGCTCGCTACATGATAGCCACTGTGCAGCAGCTTCCCCCCACCCGCTTCGATCGCCGGGATTTCCTGGAGGGCTTCCCCCGTCACCATGGCGACGGGGGGGATGACGTCATCGACGTTGTGACGTCAAAGGTTGTCCCGATCCACCCCTCAGCGCTGCCTGGCACTGATTGGCCAGGCAGCGCACAGGGTCTGGGGGGGGGGGGTGCGCGGCGATCGGCGGCTAATCGGCGGGTAGCGGCGGCGATCGGAATGCACACGCAGCTAGCAAAGTGCTAGCTGCGTGTTGCAAAAAAAATTATGCAAATCGGCCCAGCAGGGCCTGAGAAATCCTCCTGCGCGGCTTAGCCCGAGCTCGTCTCGGGCTTACCGCCAGGAAGGTTAACTTACCTGGGGCTTCAACCAGCCCCCTGCAGCCGTCCTTTGCCCATGTCATCGCTCCGGATGTACCTGTCACCCACAGTGCCCCTCTTTTTTCTGGATGTGTGGCCCAATCCATGCGCCTCCTGATCTTGCTCCTATGGACAGGAGTGATCTGCACATGCACAGTACGGGAAATTCTCTACTGCGCATGTGTAGGAAGCTTCCAGTGACAATTAAGGGAGAAGCCAGTTAACATATCTGTATGGTTTTGGGATGTGGAATGAGACCGGAGTGCCTTGAGTAAACCCACAAAGACAAGGGGAGAACATACAAACTCCATGCATATTGTGCCCTGGCTGGGATTGAAACTGGGGACCCAGTGCTGCAAGGCGAGAGAGCTAACCACTACATCACGGTGCTGCCCACCATGAGTAGCATGCCTGAGATGAATGCTGAAATTCTCACCCTCGGGCGCCCTTTCCTGTTACTACTTACAGTTTATTACTCATGGCTTGTGGGGATATTGTAAATTATTGGAAGGAGGAACTGTTTAATAGTCTGAGAAAAATGGTGTATCCCCACGCACAAGGAATCAGCACATTATATTGTTTGAGTCACCAGTGGGTAAGCAGAATGGAGAAGTCTGGAGGCCCCAGAGCAGGGACAGTGGCTGAGCGAAAAAACGTTACTAAGAGAAGTGGCTTTAGTCGTCTAGGACAGAAAGCAATAACATCGGTTTTACAAATTTGGCTACAGCAGCAGGAACTGAATCATAGCTAGTTCTGTAGTTGTTATTCATCTTATTACCCTCTTTCTACGTTACCAAGAGATTGACAAGAGGGATGAAACTTCCTGATGTGTCATCTCCATTTTACTGACAAGAGATGGTGATTTCATGTTTGTAGGCCCTCTGCAGACATTAATAGCCACAGTCAAGCAAGAAGGTGTTAGAACTTGCTGCTAGGTTGGAACATTTCATGGTTCATGCACTTGGGGGCATTTGACATTATTTATCATTAACTGACAACGCTGCTGTATCATCATAGACGCAGGGGTGTAACTCAACCATGTAGGCCGCCCCTGCAAAATGTGGCAGGCTGTGCCCTCCATCTGCATGGTGTTTGGTGTCGCTGCGTCCCACCCCCCCCCCCCCTGCCAACCCTCCGCCCCTCCATGATGTTTGATGTGTGCTGCCAACAAAGTAATGTGCATAGGCCCACCCCCTGCTCTATGATGTACTTCCTGCTGGACAGGAAGTACATCACCGGGATTCCTGTCAGTCTGTGCATGCGCGCCGCATCGCACTGTGCTCATCGTTTACACTTACTGCGTTGCCATAGACTTGCATTTCTGCAAAATCTGCACATCAGGCACATCTCATGCGTAAACACACTGTTGACTTCGTGTTAGGATTGTGGCAATATGAGTACGTCCATCGCGCTAAGTTTGAAAGTCTCCATAGACTTTCATTTATTTAGTGGCCTCTTGCTGTAAACTTGTTTAAAGCAACTTAACACAACACCATAGTGTGAAAGGGCCCTTAAAGAAATATTACCCAACCACTGTTGTTTTACCAGCTCATATATCTGCAAATCGCTACCCCTCAATAGGCAGAACAGGGATATCCGGCAAGACAGGACTGGTACAGCAGCCAAGGAAAGAAACATTAGTAAAGAGAAATCAACAATGGCAGGCTCTGTCTCTGTACTGCAGGTTTTCTTTGATAATTGTAGCTAGATAAAACAGGCGGTATATAATGAAGAAGAAAGTGCAATGACACTAAAGTATATTCAATGCATGAATCCAATCATGTGCAGGGGAATTTAAAGACGACCATTGGTTAAAAAAAAAAGTATGTGTATGCCAGTCTGTAATTTAATGCTAGGTACACACCTTACGTTTTTCCGCTCCATAGATGCATTAGATTGATAAATTCCGTCATGTCCAAAATTCCTCTCAATCGTTTTAACGCTCGATTTCTCATATAAGTGAATGGAAAACGATAAGAAAAACGAGCGGAAGATAAGAGAATCCAGCGGAAAAAACGATCGAGCAGAGAAAAAACGTATAGTGTGTACCCAGCATAAGGCTCTCTATTACTGCTGCAAGGTACAAGGATCGGCGGGTGGCAGGGTTAATTACTCACCTGCTTACCGGTAATATATTAGAGTCAGAAACTCCGCCCCCCCTTCATCTGCAAGACAACCATTGCCATTTTACCCCAAAGTCCTCTGAAGCTTTTTGGCCACCACCACCTTCGTTGTCACTGTCTACCCCCAGCTTAGCTGCCAATTAGGCTATGGATGCCGACCTGGGGACAGCAGGTGGGGGTGGCCACAGAGCTTTTGAAAACTGTGGAAAGAAAACGCCACATTGGTTTTGTAGAGGAGGCTGGTGGGATTTCTGACCCTTGCAAGATGTGCCACCAGGCTGTGAGGTCCAAAGGGTAGGTAAAAGACGGGGTGTGCATGTCGGGGGGGGGGGGGGGGGGGGGGCTCATCAAAGTTTTGCTGGGGGGCTCCATGATTTGTAGTTACTCCACTGATGAGCACCCTCTCGTATTGGTGACCTAATTATTCTTATGGGGACAGTTGACTGACTTCTAAATTTATGTCAACCACATAATTGGTGAAAATATCAACCACAGGTTTCATGTACCACCTAGTATTTATAGTTTCAGGGCTGTGGAGTCGGAGCAATTTTGGGTACCTGGAGTCAGTCAGTGGTTTCAATAAACTGAGGAGTCGGAGTTGGATGATTTTTGAACCAAATCCATAGCCTTTGTAAAAATTAGACTAAGGAGTCGGAGTCAAGGAGCCGGAGTCAGAGAAATTTGGGGTACCTGGAGTCGGTGGTTTCATACAATGAGGAGTCAGATGATTTTTGTACCGACTCCACAGCCCTGTTTAGTTTGTCCATAGAAAAAAAGGTTCAGAGAGGACTTCAGATAAGCTGAAGATAAGTTCTGGAGGTGTGTTTAGCTTCTAAGGGTAACAATGGTTGATTTGATCATACATGATTCCAAACATTTTTTACAAATAAATAACTGCAAAGTGGCGTGTGCGTAATTATTCAGCCCCCTGAGTCAATACTTTGTAGAATCACCTTTTGCTGCAATTACAGCTGCCAGTCTTTTAGGGTATGTCTCTACCAGCTTTGCACATCTAGAGACTGAAATCTTTGCCCATTCTTCTTTGCAAAACAGCTCCAGCTCAGTCAGATTAGATGGACAGTGTTTGTGAACAGCAGTTTTCAGATCTTGCCACAGATTCTCAATTGGATTTAGATCTGGACTTTGACTGGGCCATTCTAACAAATGAATATGTTTTGTTTTAAACCATTCCAATGTTGCCCTGACTTTATGTTTAGGGTCTTTGTCCTGCTGGAAGGTGAACCTCTGCCCCCGTCTAAAGTCTTTTGCAGACTCCAAGAGGTTTTCTTAAAGGATTGCCCTGTATTTTGCTCCATCCATCTTCCCATCAACTCTGACCAGCTTCCCTGTCCCTGGTGAAGAGAAGCACCCCCAGAGCATGATGCTGCCACCACCATATTTGACAGTGGGGATGGTGTGTTCAGTGTGATGTGCAGTGTTAGTTTTCCGCCACACATAGCGATTTGCATTTTGGCCAAAAAGTTCCATTTTGGTCTCATCTGACCAGAGCACCTTCTTCCACATGGTTGCTGTGTCCCCCACATGGCTTGTGGCAAACTGCAAATGGGACTTCTTATGCTTTCTGTTAACAATGCCTTTCTTCTTGCCACTCTTCCATAAAGGCCAACTTTGTACAGTGCACGACTAATAGTTGTCCTATAGACAGATTCCCACACATGAGCTGTAGATCTCTGCAGCTCGTCCAGAGTCACCATGGGCCTCTTGACTGCATTTCTGATCAGCGCTCTCCTTGTTCAGCCTTTAAGTTTAGGTGGATGGCCTTGTCTTGGTAGGCTTACAGTTGTGCCATACTCCTTCCATTTCTGAATGATCGCGTGAACAGTGCTCCGTGGGATGTTCAAGGCTTTGGGAATCTTTTTGTAGCCTAAGCCTGCTTTAAATTTCTCAATAACTTTATCCCCAACCTGTCTGGTGTGTTGTTTGGACTTCATGGTGTTGTTGCTCCCAATATTCACTTAGACATCCTCTTAGGCCATCACAGAACAGCTGTATTTGTACTGACATTAGATTACACACAGGTGCACTCTATTTAGTCATTAGCACTCATCAGGCAATGTCTATGGGCAACTGACTGCACTCAGACCAATAATACGCACACGCCACTTTGCAGTTATTTATTTGTAAAAAATGTTTGGAATCATGTATGATTTTCGTTCCACTTCTCACGCGTACACCGCTTTGTATTGATCTTTCACGTGGAATTTCAATATAATTTATTCATGATTGTGGCAGTAATGTGGAAAACTTAAAGGGGGCGGAATACTTTTGCAAGCCACTGTATATTCAGCAGTGATGCACTGGGAGACATCTCAGGCTCACTCCAACATGAATAGTCGCAAATTCTTTCTGTTTTAAGAAAGCAAACTTTTGTTTTAGATAAGCTCTAGAAATGTTTAGGCATCACAGATTTCCCGCTTGCTATATTTGTCTCATTGGGTCTGTTGTTTTGGCGTGGTGACCTCTCTCATGCTCTGCTTGAGTAGACAGAAGATGTTTCTGCTGTTCTTCTGGTCACTCCTCCGCTGGATGTCAGCCTATGTTGAGCCTGGCTACACCGGCAACTTCACTCCTCGATCTGTTTATAGCGTTTGCAGACATCATGCTTACCTTTTCTGCAAATAAACCTTCAGAGTTGGCTCCAGCTGGTAGAGATATGTTGTGCTCCAGCATGATATCTGCTCACACTCATAGAGAGTTTATACAGGTTAACGTTTCTGCATGCAAGGCAAATATGACATTAATTCAGGCAGTGTTGGATAAAACTTGTGCAGTGCAGAGTTCAGAACATTCTCAGCTTTCAAGGCTGATGTCAGACTTTGTTTTCCACTGTGGAAAAAAAATGCATCATTGTGTTCCAGAGTACAGCAGACTTAATGAAGAATATTAAATCCTAGTCTTTTTTTTTTTATACATTGGGGTTAATACTAAAAATATAGTTTAAATGGTGTTTTTTCTTAAAGAGAAACTGAAGCGAGAATAAATCTCGCTTCTTGTCTCATAGTCAGCAGGGGCATGTGCGCCCCTGCTAAAACGCAGCTATCCCGCGGCTAAACGAGGGTCCCTGACCAAACCCAAAATCCCCCCCCCCCCCCTGGCAAAATCTACGACCAACTTGGTCGTAGATTTTGCTGCTCTTGAGGCAGGGCTAACGGCTGCAGCCCTGCCTCTCAGCGCCGTCTATCAGCGGCGCATCGCCGCCTCTGACCCGCCCCTCTCAGCAAAGGAAGACTGAGAGGGGCGGGGGAGAGGCAGAGATACGCGCTGACAGATGCGCGTGAGGCAGGGCTGCGGCGGTTAGCCCTGCCTTAATCCGGAAGAGGGGATGCTCTGCTCGGAGGGGATTTCGGGGGGTAAGGGACCCCCGTTTAGCCGCGGGATAACGGCGTTTTAGCAGGGGCACACATGCCCCTGCTGACTATGAGGTCTGAAGCGAGATTTATTCTCGCTTCAGACTCTCTTTAAGCAGGAAAATATTACTCTTTTTCTTGTTTTGAATTTATTTAAAAACGTTACCAGTTAACTAGAATGTTAAACTCAAAAAAACAAAACAAAACAAAAACAGGCCTTATTTTACTGCAGTGTGGTAAAGAAAACATAGATCCCCGTAGAACAGTAAGATCTAATGCTAGGTACACACAATACAATTTTCTGTTAGATTTACCTGCCAGATCGATTTTTTTTTTAACACGTCCGATCTTAATTTACAATAGATTTTCTGATCAATTTCCATAAAAGTGAACGGATTTCGATTGAAAAATTGATTACAAAATTGATCAAAATTAAGATCGGACAAGTTGAAAACAATCCATTTGGCACGTAAATCTAACAGAAAATTGTATTGTGTGTACCTAGCATAATACCTGATACACACAAGGAGATTTTCTGGCCAATTTACTGCCAGATTGATTATTTTCAACATGTCCGATCGATTTCCGGTTCACTTCTATGGAAAATTGTTTGGAAATCAGATCGGACATGTTGGAAGTAATCGATCTGGTAGTAAATCTGCTAGAAAATCTCATTGTGTGTATCAGGCATAACTGTCAGCCAACAAGTCTGGGGACTTTGGTTTTGTAATGGTAAATTTCATTTTAACCATTTAAGCTTCCAGGACGTAAAAGTTACGTCCAGGAGGCCATGTGCGCCCCCGCGCGCCACACTGCCGATTGCGCTGTGCTCCCAGCTGCGGATCGTTAGCCCAGGAATCGATCAATCGGGACATGGTGCCCGATGATTGATTCCTCTCCCCTGCAGAAACAGCGACAGCTTCTCTCGGAAGCCTTGCTTTTTCTGCCTCTTGCGTCCCCCTACGTCGCTCTAAGCGTACATGTTACGCTTAGAGTGAGGTCATGTAAACAAACTCCATGGCTGCCATCTTGTAAAATGTAAAAAAAAAAAAAACCACACACATATATTTATATAAAAAAACACTATTTTCATCCCACCCTCCCAAAAATACCTACATAAAATGTTTAATAAAAAAAAAAAAAAAATTACAATAATGATAAAAAAAAAAAAACACGTAACTATTTACCTAAGGGTTTAAACTTTTTAAATATCAATGTAAAGATGAAATATTTCAATTTTTTTTTTTAATTATAAGCTTGTAAATAGTGATGGATGCAAAACGGAAAAAATGCACTTTTATTTCCAAATAAAATTTTGTCGCCATACATTGTGATAGGGACATAATGTAAACGGTGTAATAACCGGGACAAATGGGCAAATACAATACGTGGGTTTTAATTATGGAAGCATGTATTATTTTAAAACTATAATGGCCGAGAAATAATGAATTTTTCCAGTTTTTTTTCTTATTCTTCCTGTTAAAATGCATTTACAGTAAAGGGGCTCCTAACAAAATGTACCCCCCAAAGAAAGCCTAATTGGTGGCGGAAAAAACAAGATATAGATCAGTTCATTGTGATAAGTAGTGATAAAGTTATAGGCTAATGAATGGGAGGTGAACATTGCTTGGATGCATAAAGTGAAATCGACTGAATGTGAAAAACAATACCAGTTGCCTTATGCCCTGTTGATCTCATGCCTCAGTAGTGTCTGAATCACACATCCGAAACAATTATGCGGCTAATCCAATCACACCTAAGTCAGAAACATCTGATGTGCATGCTGGTTCAGGGGTCCATAGCTAAAAGTATTAGGGCTCGTACACACGCCTGACTAAAGTCGGCTTAGGTGGCCGATAATGACTGTCTCAGCTGATAATCAGACGTGTGTATAGCAGCCCCCAACCTGCAAACAATCTGCCCAGATCAGTTCACCACCAGCGATGGCTGATCACATGGCTGCTCCCTCCTTTTCCATTCATAGCAACACAGCACGTCGTCACCTACACAGCTGACATGCGTCTGTGCAGCACAGCACAGCGATGTCGCCCAAGGGGATTGGGTCCCGATCCCCGAGAGGAGACATACATCTTAGGTGTGTACGTAAGATCAGGAGGACAGCCAGACAGTTTGAATTGTTTAAAAGGAAATACATATGGCAGCCTCCATAGCCCTCTCACTTCAGATGTCCTTTAAGGGTTTAAGGTGACAGCATCGATTGATTGCATACAAATGATTAACTCGTAAGTGCATTTTAGGTTCAGGTTTGGTTTAAGCTGGGGAAAGTAGTTTACAGAGTATAATTCCTGGAATTTGCTTGGGATAAAGATTCCCAGGTACTTAAAGGAATTCTATTAAAGAAAGTGTTTTTGTGGCAACATTGGCAACTGATGTAAAAGCAATATAAATAAAGGACTCTGCACATATTTTTGCTCTGTAGTGCATTTTATATCCTAGGTACCTGTAAGTCAGTGTCCCCTGAGAACACTGACGGCGTCGGTACAGAGGAATAGTCCACCTTTGTGTGTGAGGCCTTTGATATAAAAACAGGACGTCATGGCCAGGGGCGTAACTAGGAGCCACCGGCCCCCCTGCAGAGATTCTGATGCCCCCCCCTGGGGCCCGCTAAGGGCCGTTTTGGGGGGCTGGAGGGGACGCAGCATGAAGGGAAAGCCATGGCCACACTCGGCGGGGAGGGGGGATGGTCCCCCCTCCCTCACCTCGGGCTCTCCCCTCCAGCTTAAATTAGTGTCTGGGCAGCGGCAGGCAGCGGGCAGATACATACCTTCCTTGCGTTCCACGGCGGATACTCCTCGCTCTAGTGTCTGACGCTACTTCCTGTTTATACAGGAAGTGACATCAGACACTAGAAAGAGGAACATTCCCGGTGGAACGCAAGGCAGGTGTGTATCTGCCTGCTGCCCGCCGCTTCCCAGACACTAATTTAAGCTAGAGGGGAGAGCCTGAGGTGAGGGAGGGGGGAGACTGTCCCCCCTCCCCGCCGAGTGTGGCCATGGCTTTCCCCTTATGCAGTGACCCCTCCAGCCCCCCAAAACGGCCCTGAGCGGGCCCCGGGGGCCGGGCTCCCCCGCCGGAGCAGGGGCTGCAGGCCCTTTTGTTACGCCCATGGTCATGGCCCTGGCTCCCGTACCCCTCCTCTCCTCCCCCATCAGAACACACAGAGATGTTTGAGGAACGAGAGAACTTCTCTCGCTCCCATTTATTCCGCCCACTCCCCTCTCCAACCTTATGCTGGGTACACACTATGAGATTTTACGGTCGATTTACTGTCAGATTGATTATTTCCAACATGTCCGATTTGCTTTCCGATCGATTTCCTATTACAGTTAATGGAAATCGATCGGAAAGCAAATCGGACATGTTGGAAATAATTGATCTGACAGTAAATAGACCATAAAATCTCATAGTGTGTACCCAGTATTAGTTTTAACTAGGGATGGGACGAATCCACAATTTCTTCGAATCCGAATCCGGATCCGAATCTAAAAAGGTTCTCGAATATCTCGAACCTTTCGAATCCCGAATCTAACGAATCCTGCACATAAGAATTGTGCGATCCATGGAATAGTTGCCCGCACTATAGGTAGCTAGGTAAAGGTGTCTTCAGTATAGCTAGCAAGGTATAGGGGCCTTCACTATAGGTTGCAAGGTATAGTGGCCTTCAGTATAGGCAGCCGGGTATAGTGGCCTTCAGTATAGGCAGCAGGGTATAGGGGCCTTCACTATAGGTTGCAAGGTATAGTGGCCTTCAGTATAGGCAGCAGGGTATAGTGGCCTTCATTATAGGCAGCCGGGTATAGTGGCCTTCAGTATAGGCAGCAGGGTATAGGGGCCTTCACTATAGGTTGCAAGGTATAGTGGCCTTCAGTATAGGTAGCAGAGTATAGTGGCCTTCAGTATAGGCAGCAGGGTATAGGGGCCTTCAGTATAGGCAGCAGGGTATAGGGGCCTTCAGTATAGGTAGCAGAGTATAGGGGGCTTCAGTATAGGCAGCAGGGTATAGGGGCCTTCAGTATAGGCAGCAGGGTATAGGGGCCTTTAGTATAGGTAGCAGAGTATAGGGGGCTTCAGTATAGGCAGCAGGGTATAGGGGCCTTCAGTATAGGCAGCAGGGTATAGGGGCCTTTAGTATAGGTAGCAGAGTATAGGGGCCTTCAGTATAGGTAGCAGGGTATAGGGGCCTTCAGTATAGGTAGCAGGGTATAGGGGCCTTCAGTATAGGTAGCAGGCTATGGGGGTGCTTCAGTATAGGTAACAGGCTATGGGGGGCTTCAGTATAGGTAGCAGGCTATGGGGGTGCTTCAGTATAGGTAACAGGCTATGGGGGGCTTCAGTATGGGGGGCTTCAGCATAGTTAGCAGGCTATGGGGGGCTTTAGTATAGGTAGCAGGCTATGGGGGGCTTCAGTATAGATAGCAGGCTATGGGGGGCTTCAGTATAGGTAGCAGGCTATGGGGGGCTTTAGTATAGGTAGCAGGCTATGGGGGGCTTTAGTATAGGTAGCAGGCTATGGGGGGCTTCAGCATAGTTAGCAGGCTATGGGGGGGCTTCAGTATAGGTAGCAGGCTATGGGGGGCTTCAGTATAGGTAGCAGGCTATGGGGGGCTTCAGTATAGGTAGCAGGCTATGGGGGGCTTCAGTATAGGTAACAGGCTATGGGGGGCTTCAGTATAGGTAGCAGGCTATGGGGGGGCTTCAGTATAGGTAGCAGGCTATGGGGGGCTTCAGTATAGGTAGCAGGCTATGGGGGGCTTCAGTATAGGTAGCAGGCTATGGGGGGCTTCAGTATAGGTAGCAGGCTATGGGGGGCTTCAGTATGGGGGGCTTCAGCATAGTTAGCAGGCTATGGGGGGCTTTAGTATAGGTAGCAGGCTATGGGGGGCTTCAGTATAGATAGCAGGCTATGGGGGGCTTCAGTATAGGTAGCAGGCTATGGGGGGCTTTAGTATAGGTAGCAGGCTATGGGGGGCTTTAGTATAGGTAGCAGGCTATGGGGGGCTTCAGCATAGTTAGCAGGCTATGGGGGGCTTTAGTATAGGTAGCAGGCTATGGGGAGCTTTAGTATAGGTAGCAGGCTATGGGGGGCTTCAGTATGGGGGGCTTCAGTATAGGTAGCAGGCTATGGGGGCTTTAGTATAGGTAGCAGGTTATGGGGGGCTTCAGTATAGATAGCAGGCTATGGGGGGCTTCAGTATAGATAGCAGGCTATGGGGGGCTTCAGTATGGGGGGCTTCAGTATAGGTAGCAGGCTATGGGGGCTTTAGTATAGGTAGCAGGTTATGGGGGGCTTCAGTATAGATAGCAGGCTATGGGGGGCTTCAGTATAGATAGCAGGCTATGGGGGGCTTCTGTATAGGTAGCAGGCTATGGGGGCTTTAGTATAGGTAGCAGGTTATGGGGGGCTTCAGTGTAGATAGCAGGCCATGGGGGGCTTCGTATGGGGGCTTCAGTATAGATAGCAGGCTATGGGGGCTTCTAACGGGTGGAACATATCCTCCTCCCTCCCCCCGCAGCCTCCTCCACTTGTCCCCCTGCATACATAAGGAGAAGCAGCCTCTCACCTCCAGCATCAGCGTGGAGCCCGGAGCGGCAGCCTTCTCCCTTCACTTCCTGGTTCCCCCTAGTGGCCACCGGACCGGCTCTTACTGATGACGCGTAGTAAGAGCCGGTCACTAGGGGGAATGAGAAAGTCTGTAGGAGGTCTGCCGCTCCGGGCTCCACGCTGGAGGTGAGAGGCTGCTTCCTCTTATTTATGCGGCGGGCGAGCGGAGGCGGCTGCGGGGAGCGGGAGGAGGACAATTGCGAGCGGGGGAAGCGGCGGATGCGCGGTGATGCAGCGTCGGGATTCGGCGGATTCGGCGAACGGAAAATGGCGTCGGGATTCGAGTCCACGAATCTCGAATATTTCCTAATATTCGAGGGATTCGTGGATTCGCCGGATTCGTCGTCCCATCCCTAGTTTTAACTCACATGGCTGCTGCAGTAATTGCTGTGATGCCTACCAATAGGATTATAAGAGAAGCGAGAGGGTCTCTCCCTTCTCTCGCTCCGCTGTTGTGAAATTTTTTGCAACTTTATCAGATTTTGCAACCGGTTGCACTTATTTATAGGTATAGCTATCAGAAAGTGCAACCTAACCATTGACTTCAACCTATCTGTATCAGAAAATGCAACCCAACCAAACCCTACCCTTACACAGAACCCTACCCTCTTGCTCAACTAATAACCCCCCCTCTTGCTCAACTAATATAATAACCCCCCCAGGAACACTCCCCCCTCTTGCTCAACTAATAACCCCCCCCCCAGGAACACTCCCCCCCCCCCTCTTGCTCAACTAATAACCCCCCTGGAGGGAACAATCCTCCATCTAGCTCAATGGGATCCGAGGTTGCAAAACATTACAGGCGTGTTAACTGAGAGAAGCAGGGCCAGTTTAAGCAACAATGGGGCCCCAGGGCAAAATAAACCTGGGGGGCCCCAACAGATACCCCAGAACAAAAATCGGCATTAAGGGACCTTTTTTGCAGCTGATATAGCTCAGGGTGTGAAGCCCCAATCAGTCGGAGCTCCACATTCTGGCTATCCCAGCCTGCATGGGGGACAAGAGGTTAAAAGGTTTCAGGAGGGGGGACCCCACATAATAAAAAAAAAAAATTCCCACACTCTGAACATAACATTTTTTGGGGCGAAAATAGGAAAAAATATCAGGGATCTTCATACAGCCATATTGCGGGTGTATAGCGATCCCGGCCAAAGCACTGCGGCTGCGTATGGACCCCCTGGAAGCCCCGTCAGGAAATTCATTGCTCTTTCTTTTGATACATGTAAAATTGCACTACCGTTAGGTTTGATACTAAAAGTGACATTTACCGCCGTTAAAAGTATACTTTTTTCCTTGGAAACTTTAAAACCGATTTTCTCAAAAACTATAAGGTATTTTTGAAAAATTATTTTTTTCCTCTTATTCCCAATGATCTCCTTTAACATATCTTGCAAATTTAGGGTTTCTAGCATTTAAAGGGGAACTGAAGAGAGAGGTATATGGAGTCTGTCATGTTTATTTCCTTTTAGACAATACCAGTTGCCTGGCAGCCCTGCTGATCCTCTGCCTCTAATACTATTAGCCATAGCCCCTGAACAAGCATGCAGCAGATCAGGTGTTTCAGTGGTTCAGACTTATAAGTCTGATCTGACAAGACTAGCTGCATGCTTGTTTCTGGTTTTAATCAGATACAACTGCAGAGAAATAGACCAGCAGGGCTGCCAGGCAACTGGTATTGATTAAAAGGAAATAAACATGACAGACTCTCTCTTCAGTTCCCCTTTAAGGTGGATTTGCTATTAACCGTTAAAGTTGGTGGGTTTTTAAATGTGAATTTTTTTCCTTTGAAACTTTAAAATCGATTTTTCTCAAAAGGTCTTTTTGAAAAAATGTTTTCCTCTTGTAGCCACTGGGGGCCCCTACAGGCTCTGGGGCCCTGGGGCAATTGCCTCCTTTGCCTCTGTGGTAGCGCCGGCCCTGGAGAGAAGCCACGCCTACGCAGTCATACACTCTCCTCTATGGCAAGTTGCAAAATTTTATGGGTTTCAAAATCTTTCATTACACTGGTCCTGTACTTCTGTCACTGTGCTTCTTTGCACACGCTGTGTCCGCCACGTCATTGGAGGTTTTTGCTTGCTATGCACAAACCACTAAGCAAAGGAGAACAGAAGTGTCCCATTATGCTAAGCACTTTCTATACCAAATCATAGTGAAAGTTCTCTGCAGAACGGAATGTGTTGCTCTCCTTTGCCTGGTTGTTTGCCGTTGCTTAGCAACAGCAAACCTCCAGTAACGCAGCGGACACAGTCAAAGTGTGTTCAGAGAAATTCATGACAGGAGCAAGAGAAGGGAAGAGAAGCTCTCGCCTCCTGTTATGTCCTATTGACGGGTATACTAGCAGAAATACAGGACAGGAGGGAGAGAAGCGCTTGGCTCCTCTTATCTACTGACAAGCAGCAGGAGTGAGTTACAGCTGGTGGGGATGGGGAGGCTTCACTACTCAGCGAGGTCACCTACAAAAGTGGACTATTCCTCTGTCCACTGCTGTCTATGGGCAGCTGTTAAACAGGTTCCTAGGGGGAAAAAATACTACATTGCAAAAATATACACAGAGTCCTTTATTTATATTGCTTTTACATCCATTACCAATGTTGCCTCAAAACTATGTATTCCGATAGTATTCCTTTAAGAAATGAGAGTTGGGGGTCAAGCCACACTCTTCTCTGTTGCGTTCCATCCCAATTAACAGTATCATTGTATCTCATGCAATGATATGCCTATGGTGCTTTAACATTGAGTGGGGTGGATTACCGGGCAATGTGCGCATTTACAGTGACAGTGAAGTGTATTTTCATTATATTGTATGCTTCACTGTATAGTCACACCACATGTCGCATGGTGTGACTATTCAGGCTTGTTCAGGGTCTATTGCTAAAAGCATTATAGATAAAGGATCTGCAGGATAGCCAGGTAATTTGTATTATTCAAAAGGACATAGATATGGCAGCCTCCATATCCCTCTCACTTTAGGTGTCCTTTAAGTTACAAGAAAGAGGCCACATCTCAGCAGACTTAAAGGGAAAATTCGAGCACTTTAAAAATAAAAAATCCGCTTACCTCGGGCTTCCTTCAGCCCCTTGCAGCCGTCTTGTGCCCTCGCCGCAGCTCCGGTGGCTCCCGGTCCCCTCCGGTGGAGAAGCCAACCTCGCCAGGTCGGCTTCCGGGTCGGCTTCTCCTGCACTCCAGCATGCGGCTCACTCTGACGTCATCTGGACTGTACTGCGCAGGTGCAGAACTACTGTGGTTGCACAGTAAAGTCCGGATGATGTCAGTGCGACTCTGACAGCTGCTCGCGCAGGCGCAGTGGTTATCCTGCACTGGAGAGGACCCCGGGCAACTAGCTGTGAGCGGAGCTGCGGTGAGGGCACGGAACGGATGGCAGGGGAAGTCCCAGGTAAGTGGATTTTTTTATTTTTACTTGGATGTGTCCTTTAGGTAAACCTGAACTGAGTGAAATTATTTAAAATTAACACATGATGTACGTGCAAATGAATATTACATATTCACCTCGCTGTCAGTTCATCTCAGAAGCTCACCATTTTCTTCTTACAACAGTTCCTTCCAACTCTGGCAATATTTTGTCAGAACTGAAATATATCAGTTGCTGTTAGTTTATAACTAAAAGGAGAACTGATAAGCAAGGTAATGCCCATGTTTCTCTATGGCTCAAGTGGACGATGTTACAGCTTAACAGTGTGCTGACCTAGAAGCGGTTATGAGGTAATAGCCATTTTCAAATGGAGGACGGAGAATTCCATTGAACACAGTGGACAAACAGGATGCGGGGGAGGAGAAAGAGACTGATAAGTAAACTACACGGGAGGTAAGTATGTTGTGTGTATGTTTATTTTGATTTTCAGTTCAGGTTTACTTTAAGCCTATTACACATTTTCAATTATGATTGGCCAATCACTGACCAAACTGTGAGCATATTGTATAGGTAAATCCTTATACTACATGGAGATGGTAAAACTGGTCAGTGATTGGCCAATCATAATTGAAAGTGTGCACCAGGCTTTACTGTTTCTCTCTCCTGACACTCATATACATTCAAGGGTCCTCTAGGTTTCCCTCTTTACCCTCCTGATGTGTATGTATACATGCGATGATGCCATTGTGTGACCTATGCTCTAATTCTTCAGGACCAATGTTGGTGATAGGAATAATATCAGGTGGGCAGGAGTGCTGTCATATGGATGGGGGGTGAGGGGGGGGGGCACTGCAGCACTATACATTGGCCACTCTCCGCTCACTCACTCTGTGACATCAGTATCTGCAGAGAGAACTGTCTAGAGAAGGCGCCGTGGAGGAAAATCACTTTTCTTAGGTAAGTAAGGTTTGTTACATTTTACCTGCAAACATCCTGCTTACTCACCAACAAGGGCGGACAAGCAGGATGGAAATTGGGATCATTTATTATTATTATTTACACTTGCAGGTATTTAGTGTGGGATGCTGACTGAGCTGGCGACATGACTTCTAGTTTGACTTTTTTTTTTTACACTGAGACAAGCAGTCCCTTAAAGAGACACTGAAGCGAAAAAAAAATATGATATAATGAATTGGTTGTGTACTATGAATAATTACTAGAAGATTAGCAGCAAAGAAAATATTCTCATACTTTTATTTTCAGGTATATAGTGTTTTTTCTAACATTGCATTATTCTATAATATGTGCAGATTACACAACACTCAGGGGCGTAGCAATAGGGGGTGCAGCGGTAGCGACCGCATCAGGGCCCTTGGGCCAGAGGGGCCCCGAAGGGCCCTCCCTCAACTACAGTATTCACTCTCTATTGATCCGGTGCTCATAATAATAACTTCTATAGATGCTGTGTGTAGTGGTAATCATTAACAAGCTGTTCCCCCATCCCCTTCTTGCTCCTCTGACACTGTAGTTACCATTGGCAGGTTTTGGTGCACCGTATCAATTGTTATGTATAGAGTGCTTGAGGGGCCCCATTGTAAGACTTGCATCGGGGCCCACAGCTCCTTAGCTACTCCACTGACAACACTCAGCATTCAAAATGAGTCTTTCAGAGCAGTCTGTGAAGTAATGACCTCTCCTCTAGCAGAGAAAAAGTAAACAGTTCACTTACAGTTGAGATAATAAAAGTCAGAAGACAGCCCTCTCCACGACTATCTTAGTCGGAGAGCTTAATGGCTTGTTTGCATAGAGATAACAACTGGAGTTTCTCAACTCTTCCTGTACTGGAAACAATTAGACTGATGTATCTGATCTTAATGTTTTATTTCTTAGCTGTACTACACATACAAATCATAATATCATAATTTTTTTTCGCTTCAGTGTCTCTTTAAAGCCAGCTCTTCTACCTCATATACAGTATGTAATGCCCAATTATTTTCTGTAAACATCTGATTTTGAAGTGCTCTTTATTTGTCTGTGAAAATAACCATGAAAACACTTGGGGCAAATTCATATACCAGGAACTGTATTGTAAAAAAATGGTGTGCGCGCGCACACACACACGCACGCACGCACGCACGCACGCACACACACACTCTCACTCACTTACTATTCTGCTGATTTATTACATTTTTTATTTGTTATATCAATTCTATATCCTGGTACACGCATATGAGAGCTTACCTACACAATCATGTATTCAAAATCTGTTTGCTCTCGTACTACATGGAGGAGGTAAAATTGGTCAGTGGTTTACCAATAAAAATTGGATGTGAAACATACAGGTTATTCTTCTGCCTAGCATGTTTTTATCAGTTACATAATAAAGTGTTGTAAACCGGTGCTGAGGATCCTAATTGTGGTCTTTGTCTTTAGGTCGATCCACCATCAAGCACCAAAAATGGTCTATTTGTTTTGGTGAAGAGCAGCCTCCTGGCTACAGCGGCCATGACGTCAACTGGTGATGATGATTTGGACATCTCTGACTGGCTCTGTGCCATTCACCTCGAGAGGTACCAGGACAGCTTTAGGCAGCATGGCTACCACAGAGTCAAAGATATACTTTCTGTGGACAATGAAGGACTTCAGAAGATTGGCGTTGGCGCCACTGGCCACAGAAAAAGAATAATAAGCCGGCTTCGGAATGTTTCTGGAGATTCAAGCTCCTTACCACCTTCTAGAAGCTTGGAGAAGACCAATTCTCAGGAACACCCTAGTGGATATGAAAGGGACAATGCAAATGTTATTAAATGTAATAACAATGACAGGACAGGGGATCCTGATTCTTTTGCCAGGCCAGTGCCCAAACCTAGAACGGTATTCAATAAATACAACACAAACGCTACAGCCTCTACTCCAATATCAGCTGTACCATCACCTGTTTCTTTAGACGATTATTCTTGTATCGGTGGAAGGTCTTCTCTGCAGGAAATGGTTTTTCCAAAGGGAAACAGCTTGGATACAGAGAACAGTAATACACGGACAGAGCTGAAGCCAGGAGAGGTGGAGCTGGAGGCTGGAATTCCTAAGAACACTTCCGCTGAGGCTGGGAAACCATTTCATCCCATTCCTATTCTGCCTATGCGTCAGAACAAAGAAAGCCTACAGACTGGATCTTCTTTCCAGCCACACAAGATTCAGATGGAAGCGGATACCATGCAGTGTTCCCCGTTATCAAGCTTGTCTTCCTTTGCTGGAAGTGAAGAGGAAGTCACCTCCTTTTCAACCAGTCCTTCTTCGCCACAGGAAACTCTAACAATGATATCCAATGAAATCTATTCTGGGTTTGGTTCCAGGACTGGTTCTCTCAGCTGTGCCTCTGACACTGAACCCCCACGAATACATATAAATCCTCCTGATATGATTAAGCAAGAAGCAACGTCAGGGACGGAAAGAATAAAGTAAGTATAGTTTATATCTTTATGCCTTGTAAAGATGTTATAATGGATTGATTAGGCATTATCTTGTTGCTTGATATGATTATTTGATTAGTTGCAGAATTGTTTTATAAATCCGTAAATTATATAGTAACAAGTACATTAACTGGTTTAATTTCCTTAGCACTCTCTTCATCTAAAATTCTTAGTGAAAATTTTTACAATGCAAAGTCTTTTACCAGATGCAGCGTTGTTAAAAGTGCCCTCTGCTATTTGAAAAAACAAAATAAAAGTACTTGAAGTAGTTAATTAAAGTAAAAAAAAAAAGTAAAAATTATTCACAGTGAAATTTTGTGTGTTCCTTATTTGAATATTATTGGAACGTTTATCTCAAACTCATGATGCACATTGGTATGTAAGTGCTGTAAATACTGTGGCAGCCACCATGTTGAGAAACTCACAAGTCTAAAATTCTAATTACTGTTCAAATAAAAAACACTCATAAAAAGAAAAAGCATACTAATGGGAAAAAAAATGTAGAGCTATTTTTTTTCCCTTTGCTTGCTGTATGTGGTACAGAAAGAAAAAGCATTTATAGCAGTATCAGACTTTCCATGGTGCGTGATTTTAATGCTGTTTTAAGAACGACATAGTAGTCCAGCATGCCATGTTTTGGTTGGTGAGACATGTCGTACTTGTAATTCCCCATCACATGCAGGACCGCTGGTTCTCAGAAATAGGAATTAACATACAAGATATGTTTTTTTAACAGAGATTCTGCTAAAGTTACAGTTGTGACTTATATTGGATAAATACATATGAGACAGGATGGTACAGAAGTTGGAGAGGAAGAGGTTAATATGAGTATGCACAAAGAGTGTAGTATTGGGAACACTAGGTTCCTACAGATAAGTATACAGAGGGAGCCAACATGGAAGTCTAAGATAGTTTCCTGGAGCCAGTGGTTAAGGAAAGGGTGGAGATTACTTTACAGCTGGACTTAGACAATTGAAGGAAGTCTTGACCTTGCTGAAATTATAATAATGACTTTACATAACTTGTTAAAGACTAAAGCTACACCCAAGCAATGCCTGCTTTCAAGGGAGCAAGATCCGCAGATTTATTTTATCAGATGCAATAAGATTTCAGCTTTTATAGAATTCGATCCACGATTACTTGCATGGATAATAGATACTGCTGCAGTATGAGCAGGGTGGATGCATAGTTTGACTAGCATTTAAACCTGATTAGTGGCTGCTTCATTTAGATCGCCGACGATGAGGAATTCAACTTTAAAATCAGCCCCATTGAGGAACACCCCGTCACCAACTCCAGCATGGATACAGGATGGACTTTCTTCGAGGCCTGCACCAGTGGGGATTTCAGCATCGCCGACTGCTTCAAGGGTAAAGACTTCTGCTTCAACACGACAGGTGCCACCTGGCTATCAAGTTCATCCTCCACCCAACCACAAAAGGAGCATAGGACCTGTTACATTTTCAACTTCTTCCCTACGACCTAATCCAGTTGGAGACTCTGGATCACCAAGGCTTCCACGGACAGGGCAGATTGCTTTTCCACGACCTCCCCCGATTGGACATTCTGCTTCACCATTATTGCCCCGTGGGAAAATGTCACCTCCAGAAGTGACAGACGTAACAAAAAAAGATGGACCTCTTGTAACAAATCCGACATCATCCAAACAGCTAAAGAAAAAACAGTCAGTAAACCGACAAGATGCAACAGGAAACCCATCACTGCAGAAACAAAGGTCTGTTACAAAAAACAGACCTGCACCTGACGTCAGAGGCAGTTTCACAGGATCTCCAGTAACAATAAAAGACATTTCGCACAGACCAACTCCAGTGGGGAATGCTGGTAATTCCACTGCACCGTCAAATAAAGTTCCATCTCAAAAATCATTTTTGTTGAGGTACACAACTTCACTAAGGCCACAAGTTTCAAAGAATGTTGCCACAACACCTACAGGTCCACTTAAACCAATTTCTTCAATATGTTTGGATGCAGATGAACAAACACCTGTGAAAAGTATGGTGAATATAAATGACAATTATGTATCAAAAAGACCAGCTCCAATGGGAATGTCACCATCTTCAACCCTGAAGAAGTCATTTGTTGCCAAGCCCACTCCAATTATTCCTTCACCCAGGACATCAATAAGTGGTTTGCCTACACCTAAATCAAAGTTAGGAGGCACTACTCTTTCACACCCCGGATCTCCTGAAGTTGTGGCTACGCCAAAAGTAAAACCATCTGGATGGGTGCCAAGGGCAAAATGTACAGGGACCACTGCTTTGCAAAAAGTAAAAGTTTCAAAAAATGATTCACCACCTCCTCACACAGAAGCAGAACAATGCCCAGCTGAAAGAACAAAAGCAAAGGGAAGTAAGTTTTCACTGAAGCAGAAACCAGCAGAAAAATATGGATTATCAATACAAAAATCTGCAGGAAGCGTAACTTTCCAAAGGCCAAAGCAAACAGGAAACCCTGGTTCCCAAACGCCTAAATGTAGGAATGTTGTGTCAAGTACAAAAAATGCACAGCAGAGTGTTGCTTTGCCAAGGCCACCAGGAAATGCTGACACAGTGAGACCTGCGAGCAGTTCAGCTATATCATTATCAAAAGTTATCAAGAATATTCCTTCAGCCAAATTGAAGCAAAAGGATTCCGCTGTAAACAATGCTGTTTCAACAAGGCCACAGCCAGTGGGGAATAATTCATCTGTAGCCTCCAAAACAAAGAGTCCAATTTCTCCTAATTATGAAAAACCCAAAGAAAGCATTGTTCGAACTCCACAGAAAAAAATAACCAGCCAGCTTCTGCCAAGGCTGCCATTTATACAGAAGAAATCTCCTAAAATGACTATCATGAAAAGCCCAGTGTCAAGAGCTGGAGAAAACAGTTACTCAGTCTGTTCCCCAGGGTGGAAAGTTTCTCCCAGTGTAACAATGGTGGAAGACAATGAGATAGCAAACCCAATGCAGGACTCGTCACCGCCAGAGGACCACCTTGATCTACAACATGACACTTACTCTGACACTTGGAATACAACCTTAACAGAGGAGTCTTTAGAAGCAGCACTCAGGGCCAATGCGGCTAAATTTAGACCAATACAGGATGAACATTTAGTCCTGGTTAGGCCAAGGCTGCTGGGATCTCACATAAGTGATAATTACCTAGAGCAAAAATATGGGATTTCTAAAGCTAAGGATGGGTAGTGCTTTAGACTTTTTCTTTTCAGAATGTTCACAGACATAAAGGCAAAGCCTTTGAGATATTTGATAACTTTCAGTTCGGTCTCATGTTGGCAGCTTAATGTTTTTATTTTAACTATTTGCATGTTATTTTTTTCTATCTTGGTCTCTGCTTCTTTTAGATTCTCCCAATTCTCAGCAATATGTATTTTACGAGTTTTTGGACCTGATTTACTAAGGTTCTCCTATACTAGAGTATTTGTGATGCTAAAATCCTGGCCTTGGTTTATTTAAAACTTGCTATGGGTGTACACATACAACATCTGCTGAGTTACTAACCTTTCAGCTACCCTCACTGTGCAGATGTTTGCCACCTCATAGCAAGCAGTTTATTAATAAATCTAGGCCAGGTTTCAACATTTATGTCCTCCAAAGTTCTCCAGCTCAATGTGAGCCTCATGAAGTTATGCACTTTGTTCTTACAGCTCTGCAAGGATTTTGAAAAGGTGAGATTTTTGGAATTGGATGGTAGATAGACTACAGGAAGCCTCTAGAGTTAGAACTGCAATGATAATCTACTTCCAAAGGCACATCTGAGACTCCTAAAACACGTCTTCTACTTTTCAGCTTCAAGCAGTGTGCTTTGGATTGTGAGCTGTGTTGCTTAAAAAATCCAGGCAGCTCTGATTGCTTTTGAGACCATGAAACAATTTTCTCAGTTTTGAAAACAAGCCAGGACTCGGAGATATCCTCCAGCCTACATGGTCACCAGAAGTTCTGTATTTGGATAGGCATAACAGTTACCCACCTTTGATTTATCAAGATTCTCAATGGCTTTAGATCATAAATGATCCAGCAAACCGAACCTTTATTTTCATCATTCATCCATTATGATTCAGGTTTCAACGTTGTTTAACCTTTTAGCAGGCATTTTTAGTAAATTCGGGCTGTAGTGTTCTGTATGTTCCCTATCAATTTTCTGTCCAGCAGAAGCTTAGTGAATTATATTCAATTTACATTTTGTATAATTTATACAGTGACTTCAATTTAATATGCCCACTTACTGTGCATCTGATTGACTAGGATGGTTTGTGTGACATGGCCTTCCATGTTCTAACCAGCCATAGCAAAAAGAAAGGCAGAAGCTGATTGATTGGCAGAAAGTTCTAAGCACTTAGTTTATTAGGTCCATAACTTGCTAAAGGTTGTGAGAGATGTTTAATTTCAATGACCTCACTTCAGAGGACACCTATAAAACTGCAGTGCTTTTTCATGTGAGCTTCTACCTATACATTGTCCCATGAAGAGGACCTGTAGTGTTAGACATGCATGGTATCATGGACAGACTTGATTGGCTAGTAGTTCTGGTCAAATGAAGTGCAGATTCTACCACTAACTTCCTTTTATAAGTGGTTAATTGGTGGAGTTAGCACTCAACATCAAGCATAATTGACTCCATTTTGAGAGACTAGCATGCAGCAATCAGAAAACAGCACTTTAAAAACAACATGGCCATGGAAGCTGTGACTGAGAGTGACGTAGTCTGGATCCAGGTCATTGCGATGTTTGCAGGTCACAAGAAAGCACTTAAAAGTAATTTAGGAGCCAATCCTTTACAATAGGTACTGGAACTGCAAAATTAATATCAAAATTCAGTTAGCTCTAATTCAAAACAAACCTGATTAGTGTCACTTCCCAGAGGTCATTTTCAGAATTGCCAGTAGCGATGATGCCCCCTTTGGACTAGCATTGTACAGTACTTACAACTGCCTTTTAGGAGCACTCATGCATAACTAATGGAGGCCTAAAAGGAAACATATATAATCAGATAACTGTACTTCCTGACTGCCTCAAAAGTTACATGGGCAAATACTGAAACCACTGGGTTTCACCTGACCATGTGACGAATCTTCACAATATCTCCCTCTTCACTGCCATTATCCAGGCTTGGTGTGAAGTTCATCAAGTGTGACTTATCTTATCCGTTTGAAGCACAGTGACCCCTTCTCCTCCCTCCCTAATGCTGAATGGGTTTGTTCGATCTCAGCTTCTGGGAAATTAAATCTAATTAGAAGAGTCGTTATCTGCCTTCCATTTTCTGCTGCTTGCAGACCACTTGTGGATGGAGGAAGTAGAAGAATACTGCCTGTAATTAACCCTTAAATGTAAAAAGATGAGGTAAACCTTTTTTTTAAATAATGAGTCACATTTTTAGCAAGCATTTTTAATGTGCTGTTGAGCTGCCCTGGGAGTGAAAAAAATATGCTCAGTTCCCTGTAAAGCCCAGGTTCAGGCACATTTTCTTCATAATCCTTTAATAGAAGATTATTTTAATTTAATTATACACAAACTAGTTTTGTAAAAGAAAAAAACAAACCAACAATAAAGACTTTGTTGTTTTTGCAAAATGAAAAAGTAAACATTCTGCCACACTAATTCATAGATCCTCAAAAGACCTCCTGTTAGTGTTACCTGCCCACTTCCTCTTCCCATTCTGTTTGAAACCATGCACCCTGATAGGCTATGAAACAGCAGGGAGGAGTTGTTTTAGCTGAAAGTGTAGTCATGCTGCCTCCTGCATGTTCATGTGACTAAACCAGAAATGGTTCAAGCTGATTGGGTATGAGCAAGCAGCCATGGTTCTGTAGGCACTTTTTTGATGCTCTAACTACACGTGTTCTACGTGACATTTTGTGCACTGAGTTTGCTTTATTGTTGCAACAAAGAATTCTCGAACAGTTCAAGAAAAATCTCTGGTCCGAAGACTCCTAGGTATGAACAGAAAATTCTAACATTCAGAACTCCACCAACCTAGGCAATGGCAGCCATGCTATCAAATGAAAGCTACTAGCTGAAGATCACCTAGCAGGCACTTGATTAATTAACACAGCTGTTAGGTAGAGATTATCAATGAGATGCTAATAATTTTTGAGTTATTGTAAATTTAATATTAATGTCAAGCAAAATTATGCAGTTTGGAAATGGTCCAATCAGAAAGATCAGATCCTGCATTTGATTGGTCCGGTTCAAAGCTGTATAAATAAACATAACATTTACTTCAACTCAAAATTATTAGCATCTTATTTTCCCTCCCTACTGCAAGCTAGTGAATCAGCAGGCACCGACTTTCAGTTGTTAGCACGACTTCCACTTCCTGCTTCACTGTAGATTTGTAGGCTAGGTGAATTTTCCACTCATTTTTATATAATTAAAACCATTAATATGTTATTAATATGTTTGGCACTATACATATACGTTTATCTCATGCCACCTTGGGTACAATTTATAAAGGAAAATACCTGTACCAATTTAGAGATCCCAGCCTCCTAAGCAACATCCAGTTGCCTGATATGTAACATGTAAACAGAGATGGCAAAAGAATAAAATAAGCTAAAAAGTTTTAAAAGTAGAGGAGGCAGTGGTGGACTTACCTCCTCCAAGTAGATACAAAAATGCTGATGATTTATCAACAAAGAAGTTTATTACATACTCCAGGGATCAGTACAACCAGGGGCGTAGCAATAGGGGGTGCAGAGGTAGCGACCGCATCGGGGCCCTTGGGCCAGAGGGGCCCTGAAGGGTCCACACTCTATCACAGTATTAGCTCTCTATTAGTCCTGTGCTGGTAATAATCACTTCTATAGATGCTTTGAATAGTAGTAATCCTTAACACACTGTTCCCCATCCCCTTTTTGCACCTCTATCACTGGGGTTGCCCTTGGCAGGTTTTGGTGCGCCGTATCAATTGTTATGTATAGAGTGCTTGGGGGGGGGGGCCCATGTAAAACTTGCACCGGGGCCCACAGCTCTTTAGCTACTCCACTGAGTACAACGCGTTTCACAGGAGCGACCCTGCTTCATGTGGCAATGGGGTGGAGTACATACAAAGCAGGTCTAGGTATCGGCCAAGAGCCTCTCAGAGTAAACCACTGCATTTCATTTCATCATTTCAATTATTACCAGTGCATGCTACACTATATTGGGCTCTCAGTGTCCTCTTTCTCGTATCTCTTTTCCAGTTGCCTGAAAACAGGACTCTTCCCAGTCATTTTTAAGCCACACCTCTCTGTTTTAGGCTAACAGTTATGATAGGCTATATTGTTCAGCTGATCACGCAGTCTCTTTCCTGCTTGTTTTTGTTAACTGAGTGTTTTGTTCTTTGTCTTGCTGAAAAATAGAATTAACTTCTAAATATTTTCTGATGTTTTCATAGACTGATTTGTGATATATAAGTATATATGTATTTTACGATATATGGATTATGCTACCACTACTGGTTAGTGGGAAGTCAGTTGTTTTTGTTTCAATATGTTTTAGGAGCACTTACTGAATCTGTTTTATATTTTTGTAGCCTTTTTGTATTGTTTGGTCAATTTTATTTTGAAGATTCAAAAATAATTTGTAAAGCCTTTATGTTTTGTTTAGCACTTTTCAGTCACTCCTGTTATGAACTGATGTTACAATTTCCTTAAAGTGATCCTGTCATGGTCAGCTTATGAGCAATGCCATTAAAACTTGCTTTCAATTGAAGTTGCAAGTTGTTTGGTTGCTGTGCTTACCGGTATCCTAAGGCTTCATTACTTAATAATTCACTAATTCAGAACAAGCATGCAGCTACCTTTTCTATATGGGGGGAGGGAAGGTTACAACCTCAATCAGGATTGTATTACTGTCTACATCCTTGATGGGAAGATGTCCCCTCATAGTCTGTGTTTATGCTTAGGGGCCTATTTATAAACCAGAAAATAGCATAATTTATTCTGAAATGATTACATTTTTGAATTCTTCATGTTTAGAAAAGTATTTATCATCTTAAAGTGTTCAGGAGGTGAACCTCAGGTCAAAAGTCAAATACTTGCCTAGGAAGATGAAAGCCTATGGATCCAGTAGAGGCTTTCCACACCGTCATACGCTCCACTGTTGCCGAATGCTGACCTCCAAAGGAATCTGATAAGCCCTTGTCGGATTTAAAGGTCACGATCTAGCTCCTCTTCAAGCATGAGAACAGCTGTACAACACCATGCTTGTGTATGAAGAGAAGCGCTCTCACAATTTGCAGGTGGGTCCCAGGCTGTGGAGGTCCGGAGGACAGCTTGGGAAGCCTTTTGAGGATCCAGAGCCTTCCCTGTCCATAGGTAAGTATTTGATTTTTGACCTGAGGTTCACCTTGGGTTCTTTTTAAATAATAATTAGGTTTAAAATGCATCCTCATTGTAATAGTGATGATCACCAAATTAGGGACAATCATCTGATTTCCATTTTGTTAATCACCAAAATGCATTCTTTACTTTGAAAGAAGATAGTGTCAGTGCAGAACAGGGTGTTTATTTTATACTTCTGGTTGGCTAGTTTTACGCACATTGTCTGTTTTTAGATGTTCCTGGTTCTCTGTAGGGAACTGCAGCACACTTGTGGTTGTCTAACTGGAGCTTCCTTTTGGTTTGAGGCCTGTGAATGAGTCACCCTTTCCACAGTTGTCCACACCAGTAGTGCACCATTTGCACAAAGCCTAAGCTTTGCAGCTACAACTAGGCTGCAGTTTAATGCAGGGACCCAGGAACATCCAAGGCAGAGAAAGGTGCAATTGCGTGAAACAGGCAGCTTGAAACTCCCCATTCCTGAACTCCTATAATTGTCATGCACAAAAGTAATGATAGTTTGCTCAGTGTAGTGGGTAAAAATAAAATTCTCATGAGCAACAAGTCTGTGGAAGGAAAACCATTATGGAGGGTAGAGTTTAGAGGAGGAAGGCCTAACTGGTTTGAGCTGAAAAGAAGACTCCAATAACTCAAATAACTACTCTTTATAACTGTGGTGAGCAGAAAAGCCTCTCAGAATGCAAAAACACATTGAACCATGTTGGGTTCCACTCCTGTCAGCCAAAGAACAAAGCAGGGCCTGTAGTGGGCCCAGCCTCATCCAACCTCCACAGTTGATGACTGAGATATTCTAGTCTGTTCTTATAAATCTCCAGATTTGCTGAGACACATAATAGGTTGGGTCAGAGTTTGGTGTGAGCTGTATGAATCTGTGGACCCAACCTGTCTTGTCTAAGCAGTAGGGATGATCAGTGAGATGCAAATATTTCCATGTCTATGCAAATGTATGCAGATTTGTATGCAAATGTATGCAGCTTGAAAATGGACCAATCAATTTAAACCTGGGTTTAAATTGATTGGTTCATTTTCAAGCTGCATGTATTTGCATAAAAAATTACACACATTTGCATAAACTCAGAAAAATGTGCATGTTATTGATCATTCATCCCTACTCAGCAGTCTAACCTAGTGAATATTCGGGATGTGGAAGATTCCTTGCAGAAATGTGCACCTAACAAATCTGCAGAAATGGCATGGTGCAATCATGTCATAATGTATGAATGACGGGCTAGACGCTGCCATATAGTGGCGCTATATAGGCGTTTTGGTGTCGGTGGGATCAGCCCGGCCACTCTTTTTTGCCCACCTGCCTCCTGTCCGCTGGAGTCCTGTTGTACTATCCGTTCTGGCCCCCCCTCCGTGCGTCCATACGAGTGACGTTGTGTGGATGGGAGGTGCTTGATGCTGTGATTGGTGTTAGCGAGGTTAATGGTTGGAGAACATGACGTTGCAGCAGCCACACCCCTTGAGAAAGCCGGAAGCCGGCTAAACGTCGGGGAGAGCTGCCAACTTCATGCATGGGACGCCACGCCGCCCCGACCCCCGCCATCACTCACTCACGGAGACCCGCTCCATCGGCCTCCATCCACCCGTCCATGCGGACACTCTGATGGACACCTGTGAGCAACCCGGAACCCGGTGCTACCAGCGGTAGACCTTGGACTGCCTCATACCACTGAGAGACGCTCACACTAGTGCCTTCCTGAACTGGAGACTCTTCTTTCGCAATTGGTGAGACAAGCTGTATCACAGTTGTCATGCTATGGAGTCATGAAGCTGATGGCGCATGTGAAGTTCACACATAAGTTACCATTGTGTTTTGCTTGAGGCTGCTGGTTGCTGTCACATTGCCACTTGCTGGGCATCTGCACTACCATCATTGGATGTTTACGCTGCTTTATTAATCCTGCTTGACCACTGTAGTGACTGTCAACGATTCCGTTGATTGGAAGGAACAGTGCACACAACGGTAGTGACCTGCTGCATGCTTATCTTGCTTATCCCTTTGTCTCTTCTGTCTTGTCATGGCAGAGGACTAACCTTTACAGCTATACCTACTGCTGCTGATTGTGCTAGGTTTGCCACAGGATCAGTCCATACAGTAGCTGCCGGCGTGTGATTGGTGTGTCAGTGTGGTTGCGGCTGTGTCGTGGCGGGGTGGCCATACCATGTGTTTTTATGTTTTACAATATTTTCACTTTTTCAACTATCAATTAAATGAGATATATTTAGACATTGAGTTTTGTGCTCTATATTGGATAGGCAGTACATGCTCCACCACATACCTACACGGCCCTTATTGTGATTCATGTCATAATGTACCAGAATCTCAATGGAGTAATTCCAACAGCTTGTTCAAATCACACCATAAAGAACTGAAAACACTTTGAGAGAAAATTTGGTATTGTCTAGAAATACTATAGTGTTTCTGATTAAGTGCTCAGTGTATTTTTTCCAGCTTTAAGCCAGGTTGCTTTCCTGCTGGTACAGGCAATGCAATGCAAAGCTCACTGTGAACCTAGCCTAAGCCAAAATAAAAAAAGACAGATAACAAGGGTAAAACCAACTGTAAAGATTGTCATGTTGACTCTGTGAGGAGATTCATACACACTTCTTGTACTAGGAGACCCTGCTATCAAGACAGGGAGTGAGGAGAAAATTCCCAACAGAGATTTAAACAAAAACTTAAAGAGACTCTGTAACAAAATTTTCAGCCTTATTTCTTCTATCCTATACGTTCATATACATGTTCTAATGTGGTCTGTCTTACTGCAGCCTTTCCTAGTTGCACAGTGGCTGTATTATCTCTGTTATATAATCTAATCTTCTTTCCTTTGTCAGCTTTGTCAGGCTCAGGCACTAAGGCAGGAATGTGCTGCTCTGCTTGTGATAGGATAGAAGTTATGCACACCCTCTCCAAGCCCCCTCCAGGCTCTGCTTCTCTCAGCCTATCACATGTTGGTTAGCTTCTCTCAGCCTATCACATGTTGGTTAGAAGCAATGTCTTTTGTTTGTAAACACTGCCTAAAACTGGCAATTACAAGCCAGGATTGCAGCAGGGAGTGGCAGAAATAGCACAGAGGGGCCCAGGAGAACATAATGAATAGAATGATATGCTTTTTATTGTAAGAATTTTAGAGTACAGATTCTCTTTAAAGGTTATTGTAACTATGGAGGGGTTTTGTCTCACTTTCTGGGCTACAGAATTCCCAGATAGCTCATGGTAACCCAGGAAACTATAAGGTGCTAAAGTAGACGAAAAATCCCTCCTTACCAAAAAGCAGTGCTAAATATTCATTCCTCATCTCTGTGACCTTATCATTGGGACAGGAAGTAAGGGGAAATTTGGCCAGAGGTCCCTATGGTTTGTAGTTACACCACTGGACCGCATTGAGAATAGCTGTGCACGGGCACTATTTAGGTGCCCTCAGTTACACTTGCCCCAACTAAGTTGTGGAAACTTTGGATGAGCAGGACAGCTATTATCACTGGTCTACTTTTACATTTATGCCATGACAGGTTGACTTTAGAAGTAATCTATAGTATCTGTAGATACTTTTTTTAAGCCATACATGTGATTGTGACCGATTTTATGATAAATAAGCATATCTGTGTTTGCTATTGTTTTTTAAAAAGTCTATTGTCTTCATAAATTTTGTAAATAAATAAGTACATCCTCTTCCTGCTGAGCTTTGCTGTACGGTATGCGTGGTACTGTTCCTCTTTCACTATGAAAATGTATCAGTCTAGTAAAAGATTATTGGCCTTTTCTTCGCAGTGGTGCTAAAAGTGCTGAAATTACATTCTGCAGTGTGTCTTGTTGACTACAAACAAAGAAAACAGCTTTGAGTTGGCTAGACCTTTCCACCTGCTGAATGTTCACATAAGCTACATACACACTTTAGATTTTACTTGGATTAAATGATCCTAAGTTGTACTCAGGAATCTCAGGTACGCACAGGTGTCCCTCAAGGTTACATAGTTATTTGGATAGAAAAAAGGACAGACTATGTTTATTGAGTTCAACCAGAAAATAAAGTGCAACACCAGCCTGCACCCTCACATATCCCTGTTGATCCAGAGGAAGGTGAAAAACCCTTACAAGGCATGGTCCAATTAGCCTAAAAGGGAAAAAGAAATCCATTCCGACTCCAGAGGTCACTGACCTCACTCTTAGATATCTTCCAGGACAGATGTTTGTCTTCCCCGATTACTTGTTGTTTTACAGGAACTTCAAAGGTACACTCCTGGAGCATAGAGGTACCTAACCAACTTCCAGCGAGTGGAGCAACAGATCCTCGCTCCTCTCCTCACTATAGCCACCACACAGTTAATCTCCCTGCAGCTCCCTTCAGGAGCCACAAGGAAATAGACTGTGTGATGGCTACAGGGAAGAGAGGAGCGAGGACCTGTTGCTCTGCTTGCTGGAAGAAGGTAAAATATCGATCCGCTTAGCTCTGCCCTGCACCTCGACACAGGACCAAGTCCCCCTAGCCTCAGTATTGTCATCTTTGTGGAGAATACACAAAGCTCATGCTGGCATACCATCAATACTAATTACTGGGTGGTGCTTGATTTAAGGCAGTTGACCACTACCTTCGGAAACAGAAATCCTTCCAATGGTCAGCACATCAAAGCAGCGTTCACGTTTCATTCTTCCATAGTGACACCATGACATTTATTTATTTATTTATTTCAGTATTTATATAGCGCTGACAAATTACGCAGGGCTGTACAGAGTATATTGTCTTGTCACTAACTGTCCCTTAGAGGGGCTCACAATCTAATCCCTACCATAGTCATATGTCTATGTATGTATCGTGTAGTGCATTTATCATATTCTAGGGCTAATTTTTAGGGGGAAGCCAATCAACTTATCTGTATGTTTTTGGGACGTGGGAGGAAACCGGAGTGCCCAGAGGAAACCCATGCAGAAACGGGGAGAACATACAAACTCCTTGCAGATATTGAAATGGCTGGGATTCGAACCGGGGTCCCAGCATTGCAAGGCGAGAGCGCTAACCACTTCGCCACCCTGCTGCTATGACATACAGTATAACTTGATAAAGGGTTACACTATCTGACCCTGAAATCATTTTTAGATTTATTGAGGGATGAATACAATGTGAACATCACTTTGGTCTGCTGACCATTCAAAGGATGTGAAGAACACAATCTTCACTCCATTCACACAGCTAGTACTAAAAGCAGTCACCTCGCATTGCTCTTGTAAGCTCCCTGCTATAAAAGAGTGTCTCCTGCAGTAGGCATTGTTCACACTATAACCGGTTCCTGCCATGAAGAGTAACATCTCATCTACTGTCACCGTCCCCAGCAGGTCCCCTTGTTCTCAGTGTCTGTGTTGTGTCAGTTACATCATTCATGTCATATAGTCATATATAGCATGCTATTAGGACATGCCCCACTTCTATCCAGTGTCTGAAAAAATCATGTAGCTCGGAACTTTGCGTTCCATCACAAGAAACCCAACACACTAGATGGAACTTGACATAGGATCCATCCACATGTCCATTGGTCCACTGTAGACCGTTCTGTGAAATGGACATTTCTTGACTGTAGTGTACACCTAGCTTAAGAAGTAAAAACTAGGGAAAGGGTGTTGGGTCGGTGGGCGGTAAATGTTAGCCAGGGGGGTGGTTGAGGTTAGCTTTAGGGGGTGGTTAAGGTTAGGTGTGCGCGTGTGTGTGTGTGTGTGTGTGGGGTGGGGGGGGGTTAAGATGGGCATCAGTAGAGGGAGGGTTCTATGTGAGAATAGGGTTATGTTTAGCTGTAGTAAAATATCTTTTACCAATATTATACTATCGTCATTTGCACTGTAAGAGTAGAATATCAGTAAATTTACCGATATTCTACTATCTGAATTTCTGAGAAATTTGGGTGCCCTTTTTCATGTACGCTGGCTCAATAAACACTGATAAGGCTCCTAAGAGAGAAAATGAAAGTAAATCTATTAACCCTTTCAGACACTTAAAAGAAAATAGTTTCTACTTAGAACGTATAACTGTGTGTCTAATTTACTGGGGAGGATGGGGCAGCTGTGCAAACTTCAGGGACTGCACCATGCTGCAAGAACATCTTTTGTCGCTCTTGCAGCAAACAAAAGAAACTGAGGGGCCGCGATGTCACTGGGAAGGCTACTGGGGAGATCAGGAACATGTTACGACACCTGTATGCACTGCAAGCTTCTGTATGAAATGAAATGATGTGAAACAATCATTTTGGCCAAGGAAAATCTTAAGTGTGTATTTAATGATTGTCTGAGGAAGTCCAAAGTGATGACGTGGACACTGTAGAGGCGTTGCCGCTAATGTGTATATCGGAAGTCTGTCCGCGTGAGCCGGAGGAGCCGGTAGTGCAGCGTGGAGTGTGTGCAGCAGTCCTGTCAGTGGCCGGGAACAAGCGTGACTACAGCCAGGGAATTGGAGAGCCCAGGAGGTGGTGGTGAGAGCCCACTTGGGCAACCCCCTGTTGAACTGTTACTGCTAGGGTTGAAAACGGGCGCAACACTCCGCTGCAGGGTATTTAAACGGCCTTAAAATATCTGGAATTTATGATAACAGCTTAATCCGGGACAATCCACTACTGCTAAGGTCCATATGTCTGTTACCGGAGAAGGTTATTTGGCCAAGTACTTTGAACCATTAATCTGATAAACTCCCGGGAGTATAATGGACATTGCAGTGAATGGAGTATGAATGAGGTGATGTGTGTGACACAGCCGGCTGTGAATAGGCAAGATTGTACTACAGTGAGTACACTTTTAAACGGGGAAGGGTCTTTGTGCTTCGTAGAAAATAAAGTTGTTCATGTGATTGATTGGGGATAGACCAATAATATGTGCAGGTTTAATGTACAATAGAACTGTTTACATCGAAGCTATAATGTATGAAAGTGGATAAATTGTGTATTTTTCCACATTTTTCCTTATTTTCCTTTTAAAATGCATAGAAAAGAAGGTAATTACTAATAACAAATATCAGCCACAAAAAGCCTAATTTGTCCTGAAAAAAAACATATAAAGATCATTTAGTTGTGATAAATATTGATAAAGTTATTGCCAAAGTAATCAGAGCTGAGCTAAACTGTGAAAATTACCAGGGTAGGGAAGTGGTTAAGGAAATTATTCATTCAGGATCATTAATGTGATGATCCATGTGATCATTTAGGATCTATTGGTTAACCAGCTTCTCTGTTTTCATACATTATCTGAATAACCTGGTCAAAATGTGACTGGTCACTAAAAATTCGAAGGTAATCTTTACAGTGAGTAATAAAAGAAGAAAGGAACGTTGGCTACTGTAGTTCTATTTAGGACTAGGACTGTACATTTATGTCAAATGTCACTTCTGGGTCTCTTTAACCCCAGAGCAACAGACAAAAAGTGTTTTTGTCCAGAAATGCCATTAGAAGAAGACAAATTAAATCCACAGGCACAGTAACGCAATAAATGTTTATATGCACTTTGATGCAATTTTCAGAGCGCATGTGATTTGCTGATTGCAAAGACGAGTGATATATCAGAAAGTGTGGCAATCTATTTCCACTATTGCAATGCGATTTGTGCCTAAAAACAGTTGTGCTGTCTGCCAGTGGTGTGACAATAGCTCCCGTGAGCCCCGCCCTAAGTTGGCCCTGTTCCTGTGGTGAGGTCCGGCCTGCAGAGTTTTGCTTGGGATTCTGGCCTATTTACGTTAGGCCTCTGCAGTTTGTTGCATTTTTGTGCAATTGTGCTTGTGTGAAAAGTATGCAAACTCCAAAAACATTGCTGTCAAAACACTGTGGTGTGTGTTTTCTGAGCGATTTTCCCCCAGATACTTGCCATTTCCTGCTGAAATGTCACTTCCTCTTTCATGACCACAGGGAACACGAGTTCACACATTCCCCAACAGCAAAATACTAGGCCTAGAGCTCTGGAATCACCTCAGCTACTCAAAGAGATTTGCTGTGACGCATTTGCTGCAAAAGTACAAACATTGATATTGCGTTGTGCTCTGGAAAATGCCCTAAAATCGTCAGTTTGATTCTCTTTGAGCATGCAAAAAAGACACGTTCTACCACTATCTTTCTATATATTTTAAAAATGATTGTTTTTCTACAAGCTCTTTTTCTCATTAGCTCAAACCACCAAGCACGTAGTAACTCATACCATACCTCCCAACATTTTAAAATTAGATATCGGGACACTTAGGCCACACCCCTAACCACAACCCCAACACACCCCCTAGTCACGCCTGCCATAAAGTTTTTTTTAATTTTTTTTTTAATTAATACTATCCTTTTATATTTTTTATAAATATTTCCCCCATATACCCTGGGTGCCCGTGGGTGGGGAGGAGGGTGAGGATGGCCATGAGTGGGGAGGAGGGTGCCACTGTAGAAGGCAAAAAAAAATGGATCGAGGCGCCAGCCACGCCGAAGTGGGATGCGGGATGCCTGTCATGACATTCTTCCTCCCTCCCACGGAATCTGCCCCCCTGTGTCCCCCCTGTTAGGCAGAGTGCGCAGCTGAGCGAAGCGGGCTGTCATCTTACCGGCATCCATCCATGCATACCGATGTCCAGCTTCATCCACCTTCCTGCTTCCTGTGACGCCACAGGAAGCAGAGTGAAGTCGGATACCGGTACACATGGATGGATGCCGGTAAGATGACAGCCTGCTCCGCTCAGCTGCGCACTCTGCTGGCAGGGGTGACACAGGGGGGAAGATTCCTTGGGAGGGAGGGAGGAAGGAAGAATTTCTTGACAGGCATCCCGCATCCCACTTCGGCGCGGCTGGCGCCTTGATCATTTTTTTCATCCTCTCTGCCCACTGTCGGCCGGGACACAAGGGGGGCAGCGCGGGATAGCGGGAGGGCTCCCCAAATCGGGACAGTCCCGCAGGATTTGGGACGGGTGGGGGCTATGCTCATACCGATGTGGGATTGCATGCAGCATCTTGTGAAAGTATCATAATAAACCGGATGACACACAGACAGAAGCACTCTGTAATTTAAACTAGAAGCTGAGTTTTAGTTAACTTTAAGTTCTGCTTCACACTCCCGCATTTTTTCATTGTTAGTAAGAGTGGATAAGGAACTGTCATTACTTTTTGTTATTACCATATTATTTTGTATTAATATACTGTAATGCCGGCCTCTTCCACATTACTTCCCAAAGTCCATAGCCATTTCACTAAGGCCTGGGGACCACTAGAAGTAAAAATCTAAATCAAAATCCATTAAAAGCTTTTGTAGAGATTTTGGCAGCATTTATAACGATTTTCTGTTTTCAAAACATTTTATTGGAAGGTTTAGCAGTTTACAATGTTATACAATAAACTGTAGGGTATCACAAAACCTTCAATTTTCAATAAAGTGTATAACCATTGAATGATAATACAGTGTGCTCTACTCACCCAACTTAGTACTGTGGTGAGCAGAATAGACTACACCATCATATTACAAAGTAAATTATCATAAAGCAGGTAAAATAATGAATAAAAGAAAAAGAATAAAAAAAGAAAACTAAATTGGCCTAATTAAGGCCAAACAACCAGTATAGAGCAGAAATAATCAACATGGCCATTACTTTTTAGGTTATGAAGTTATGACAATTTTCAATTACGCTATTCGTATCCACTTATCACCTTATTGATAATAAATCATAACACATTTTCATCTCTGTTGTCCCATAATTCCCAATGAAGGTCAATCATTTTTCAACAAACTGGACACAATTATAAGTAAGTGTATCTCGTCTAACATACATCCTAGATTACATAAAATAATCTTGAATGGACATGTCGTGAGGGGAGGAATTTGGAACTGCCAAATTTCTATAACTATTACTTAGCAGCCATCATTGATCAGTCACGGCTCTTTTTCACAAAACCGTATGATACACACTGGGGAAGGAAAGATAGATAAGCAGAAGGTCATAAATCTATCTTCTTAAAAATACTCTGAAGTCTCCTAAAATCCCACTTTCTATTCAATATTTAACTTCAGCACTTTCAGCTCTTCTAAAACGCCGCATCCCAGCGGCAGAAAGCTGTTTGCAAACCCCCCAAATCCCTGTGGGAAAATGCGGGGATCGCTTCCTCATAGAGGCAGAGCTTTGGGCTGTAGCTCTGCCTCTATCGGCGCTGATCGCCGCCCCACCCCTCTCAGTCTTCCTTCACTGAGAGGGGCGGGGGAGAGGCGGAGATCCGCGGGGATTGACATGAATGGAGGCAGAACTGCAGCTCAAAGCTCTGCCTCCCATGGCAGCAAAATCCATGACCAAGAAAGTGGTGGATTTTTGCCCGGCATTTGGAGGGTTTGCAAACAGCTTTCTGCCACAGGGATGTGGCGTTTTAGCAGAGCTGAAAGTGCTGAAGTTAAATATTGAATAAAAAGTGGGATTTTTAAGAGGCTTCAGTGTCTCTTTAAGACTACAACACTTGGGGGCATATGCAATTCGAGGAGATAAGAAGCTGAAAACATGCAAGCTTCTTATCTCCTCACATCGCTCAGGATTTACCGGCAAATTCAATTGCCAGTTTCACCTGAGCGATGTCCTTGCGTAAAGGAGCATAACTCAGGCGAATACTAGGTATTCGCTGAGCGATGTTCCTGTGTGGCCAGCGATGTGGAGCGAGGCATTTGTGCCGTGGAGCTGTCCTTCAGCACCACTACACTGCTGCCTCGCTCCCCGGAAGATGCGCGCGCATCGTCGCAAGGCTCTTACCCGCCGCCCGTTGCCTCCTGTCGATCGTCGCTACCATGGGACCTTCAGAAGATACATACCTCCATCGTTCCGGCTTGCCGCATGTCCCACGCTGCTCCTCCGCTCATCTCTGTGACTGTCATTGTTCTCGGAGCCCGGCAAAGCATCTTTGAGTCTCCCGCCAGGGCTCCCCATTCCTCCACTAGGTGGCCCAATGAGAATCATCCTGATTCTAATTGGACCAATGAGAATCAGGATGATTCTCATTGGACCACCTAGTGGAGGAATGGGGAGCCCCGGCGGGAGACTCAAAGATGCTTTGCCGGGCTCCGAGAACAATGACAGTCACAGAGATGAGCGGAGGAGCGTCGTGGGACATGCAGCGAGACGGGAACGACGGAGGTATGTTTTTTTGATACATTTTAAATAGGTAAGGAGTCAAAACTGACTCCTTTACCTATTTAAATCACTGGCATCTGGGGTTTCCTTCGTAAAGGAGGCTCCCAGATGCCAAAATCAGCCCGCTGACAGCAGCGATAGGTCTTTTCGCCTGCTCAGAGCAGGTGAAAAGTTAGCACCTATGTTTGGCGGGAAGCATCGCTTCCCGGGGGGTGCAAAATACAATTGCATAGGGGGAAAGGAACTTGCTGGGCGATTATATCGCCCAAGCAAGTTCTTTTCCGCCCTGGGGGGTGTTAAATGCAATTGCATTAGGCGACCTTGCTGACGCCTAATTTAAGAACTTGCCAGCACTTAACGCTGGCGAGTTTGGTAATTGCATAGGGCCCCTGGAGCCATATGCAATCCACTTTTGTTTTCTCCTAGGTGATATTTTCACAATTTGTAAATAAAATGCCTTCTGCCAGCAAGCAAACAATTACTCAAAATATTTTTTACAGTATTGTTTAGCCTACTTTTTGGGTACTTTTTCAAATTGCAAAGTGCTAAAAAGTTATTTTAAATTGAAGATGAAAATTATCTCCTAGGAGAAAACTCAGGAGAAAAAGTGAATTGCATATGGCGCCCGGGCCCATATGCAATTAATTTTTTCTCCTGACTTTTCTCTTAGATGATTTTTTTAATAAAATGCCCTTTAGGGTAGGTCCACGCTAGGTCCATGACAGATCGGTTTCATTTGAAACGGATTCGATTCGTTTTTCGTTTCCCCTCTACTTGTATTTTTTTTGTATGTTTGGAGCATATGTTTCCAGTCCGTGAAAACGTATGCCCAGGGAGGGGGGCCGCCATGCTGGAGAGGAAAGCAACCAGGATGGGGGTGGCAGCGGTCGGCGGGGAGGGGGGACGCCCCCCTCTTACACCTGGGTCCCCTATCCCCAATATCCCTCCAGCTACATGCGCTAAAGTAATTAAAATGTATGTATGTGGCGAGCGGGGAGCTTACCTTCTTTACTTCCTCTGCTTGCCGCGTCAATACCTGCAATGCCGCCCTCTGAAGTATAGAGGCCGGCATTGCAGGTAGTGACGTGGCGAGTGGAGGAGAGGTAGTAAAGAAGGTAAAGTTCCCCGCTCACCGCATATATACATTTTAATTACTTTTGCGCATGTACCCATGTGACCCATGTAATGGAGGGGGGGGGGGTCCCCGCCAACTGCTGCCACCCTTGTCCTGGCTGCTTCACCCTCCAGCATGCCGGCCCCCTCTCCCCCCCAGGCTGTGACATAGAAAACTGATCCGTTTCCTTGTCCAAAACTGCCAGTGTAGTGGGGGATCTGTTTTTCTATTGCCTGCTGCTACCCCTCTGTGTATCAGGATCCTTATGCAGTGCGGTAAATGCAGCGGATCCGGACCTTCCGTTCAGGTTTTCAAAACGCAGATGGATCCGTTTTTTGATTAGGTAAAGACCACTGCTATTTTTAACATTGCTATCCGTGGCTCCGGTTTTGATCAGGTTTTAAAAACTGAGCCATGGATACGTTCCGGGAACTAGTGTGAACCTACTCTAAGCCACCAGAAGACAATAAAATACTCAAAATAATTTTGATAACACTTTTTCACCTACTGTTTGGTACTTTTTTATGTGAAAAGTGCTGGAAAGTTATTTTAAATCAAAGATAATAAAAATTATCTCCTAGGAGAAAACTCAGGTGAAAACGTGAATTGCCACACCCTAAGGATATGGGATAGACTGGAGACCAAGGAAATTTAGGCACCAGGTATCTCACTTTTGACTCCGGTGGAAGGGTTCCCATGTTTTCAACCAGGTTTAGAAAAAAGATTCTTTGGCACCTGGAAAGGGGGTACATTCTATTGGACACCTCATGTCTGGAAATAAACTTAAACCCATTACAATACTTAGACAAGAATATGGGGCTTTCCCCATGGACCTATGGTGACTAAGCCAACTTACCAATAGTGAACATGACTCCATAGGAGAAGCTTTTTATACAGGAGGCGAAACCCCTACATCTAACTTCATATCTATATAAGGCCCTTGTGGAAAGCAAAGGGGAGTCCAAAGCAAGATTCGTAAGGGAGTGGGAGAGAGACACGGACCATACATTGACAGATAAACAAAATAGAGTATTATCTATGGCCCATGCTGCCTCAATAAGCTCACATTTCCAAGAGGGATGCTACAAACTTCTAGTGAGGTGGTATAGGAACCCTTCTTTCATGGCCAAGATATATGATGGACAAGACTTGGACTGTTGGAGGAAATGTGGTGGACCTGGGTCTATCTTTCATCTTTTTTGGGGATGCCCATTACTAAGCTCTTTTTGGGAAGGGGTAAGGGCGGGAGTTAGAGAGGTGGTAGGTTGGGACTTGGAGGACAATCCTGGCATTTTCTATTTAATCTATACCCGACATCCGATAAAAGGTATAAAACTACATTTGCCCCATTCCTATTAAATGCGGCAAAGAGCCTTATTCCAATTTCCAACATACTGGAAGACCACTAAAATTCCTACCCTGAAAGATTGGTTCATTAGAATTAATAAAATTCAGGAAGCAGAAGAATCTATTTTGATGGCCAGGGATAAATGTGATAAATACAAAAAGGTATGGATGCCATGGATCCTCTTCCAAACAACTGAAAGATACCTATGCATTATACATGAGGCAACGACCAGTGAGCAAAACAGGAGTCTCTCGAGCTGACCAATGATGGTACAATATCTGAGATACCTGTAGTCTGTTTTATTTTTTCTCTCTTCTTTTCTTTTTTCTTCTTATACTTACCTACCTTTACCTTTTGTTTTTTTCCTTATGCCTCTTATAAGCATATAGGGTTATAATATCATATTTTGGGATAGTTATGAGACTTAAGGGTGACAATGATTTCGCACACTATATACAGTTCTAGAAGGTTGAATTTGTCGTCACTGAATAAACATTGGACAGTAACAAACCAGCTGGCCTCCAGATTGACAGTGGAAATGGTTTGACTTTATCTTAACAAATGCTATTATTGCATATAAGATCACATTTGGTAGGTACAATGGAGGTATACCAGCTCAGATTGAATAAGTGACTGAATTTTATTCTTGTACTCCTTACTCTCGTTTCTTTTCTAAGCATCCCATAATGCTCATAACTTTGATGCTATTCCATTGTATTGTACAGAAAAAGACTTGACACAGATGTACAAAAATGTTATACTTAATAACAAAAAAGAAATAAAAATTACATTAAAAAAAGAAAAAGTGAATTGCATACAGCAATTTCTCTCTAAAATGGAATCAAATGCTTGGCTGATCCATAAAGACACCTTAAAGAAAACCTGATCTGAAAATTAAAAGTCAAAATAAGCATACACAAATCATACTTACCTCCTGTGTAGTCTACTCCTCAATCTCTTTCTCCTCTCCCACGTCCTGTTTGTTCATTGTGATCAAAGGAATTCTCCGTCCTCCATTTTGAAAATGGCCATTACCCCATAACAGCTTTCTGGTCAGCACACTGTTAAACTGTAACATCGTCCACTTGAGCCATAGGGAAACATGGACATTACCGGGCACATTAGTTGTTCACTCAGCTATAACTGATAGCAACTGATATATAACTGACAGCAACTGATATATTTCAGTTATGACAAAATGTTGTCAGAACTGGAAGGGATCATTGTCAGAAGAAATGGTGAGCTTCTGAGATGAACTGATGGCAAGGTAACTATTTAATGTTCATTTGAAGTTACCTCATGTGTTTATTTTAAATAATTTTAGTCAGTACAGGTTCCCTTTGAGACTCTGTAACCCGATTTTTAAAATCCTCAAAGGAATTTGTACCATATATAACAACATGATAGGAGAAGAGTTTCATAAACAATGGTTTATCCAAAAATGGTATTTATTACGATTTTAAAAACATTTTTGTGCTGGAGATTTGTATAGCAATTGCGATTTGTGATTTCCATTAGCGCAAGGCTTTATGGGCACAACTGGTGGTTTAGGGTTGTAAAACTGCTGCAAAATCACTCTTGTGATATTGCAGCGATATTCTGCAAATGCTCACGAAAAGCTGCAGGCACCACAATTGCGTTTTTCAGGAAATTGCAGTTGCTACGGTGGCATCACCTACATTGACCTTCATTAACCTAACACCTTTGGAATCGTTGGCAGTTCCAAAATGCTGCTGAGGGTCCTTTCACACATGGGGCTTGATTCACTAAACCGTGATAACTCATATCACAGCAGTTTTCACACGCATTTTTGCGTGATCTCGAATTTGCATGCGCAATCGCAAACTATCGCGCGCAATTGTGGGTTTTTGTGTAAAAATGTGTGATTGCGCACTATAATTTACGATTGTGCACGCAAATTCTTGATCGCGTGAAAATGTGCGCGAAAACGGCCGTGATGTGAGTTATCACGGTTTAGTGTATTAAGCCCATTGTGCTGTGCGATTTGCACGTGACATAAGAGCCTACTGCCACACATCACACCGCATCATTACTTACATTTAGTAACATGCAGCGGACTGGACTGACAAGGAAACTGGAGTGACCCTGCCCCCAACAAGTCTTACCCCTCAGTCACGTGCACACTGGCGGCCAGGAAATACGTCACCCGAATATCCCCGTCTGTGCACTGCTACTGCGGAGAACAATTAATATTCTTAGCATTGCCATTCACCTGCTTTGCTTCCTATATTGCGCGTGACGTGCGGTAAACCACTGCAGCCTCAGTGTCAACAGGACCATTGCATCCCAGGAACTGTAAGATGTTCCATTGACTTACACAAACCCTGCGATGAGCTGCAGCTGGGGAGAGCACCGTGATTCGCTAAGTGTTAAAGGGTCTTAAAAAGTCCTCTTGGGCTCCAGGCCTCTGGCTGGGTTCCCACTGAAGTAAAAATCTTTCTGTTTACTGCACCAGAAAGCATGCTAAGTATAGGATCAGTTCGTAGATGTCCATTGTGTATAGATCTATCTCCATTGCGGTGAGCAGACCGCATCATTGTGGAGTACATGATAATTCTGGACACCGGACATGTCATACATAACGTGCTTTGTGTGACATGTCCGATGCAATGGACATAACTGAGACTCTTAGAACAAGGATTTCCGTGCCATGGATGGTGACAGTGAAGGAATGTGATGCTATGTGAACCAAGCCTAACTGTCCTTCAAAGGAGCTCACATTCAAACTCCCTGCCATGTCCTGTGGCCAGTTTAAGGAGTAACCAATTGATTTACCAGTATGTTATGTTTCAGTTTTTGTTTATTGGGGTTTGAGAGAAAACTTGAGTGCCTGGAAGAAATCTTTGCAAACACACAGAGAACATACTATATCTATGCAGATAGTTTGAACCGGGGACCTTTGCACTGCAAGCCAATGATGCTGTCCACTGTGCCACCTGGCCATCCAGGAAAATCTTTGGTAAAGGCAGTCATGTGACCCAGGGCCCATTCAGAAAACTGGCAACTGCAAAAGGAGTGGACATTACCAGCTAGTGAGCAGCTCTCACGTCTGAGCACGCAGTAGATCATCTGGTTCCTTCAAACTCCTCCCTGTGTGTTTGAGAATAACTCTTTGTTGTCAGCACTGTGGTTTAGCAGTTTCATCTTCTTGTCCAGTTCCTCCGTTCTTAGTGTGCAGCCATGTCTTTTTACTTTATTGCATTTCTCACACCTGCACACCTGACAAACTTCAGTTAAAGAAATGTTGCAAGCCTGTATCCTCAGATTCCAACTGAACACTATTCTCATATCTTACACTTACATCTACTAGAGGGATTGAGCATCTCCCAACAGAAACACCAACACTACCTCTCATAGGATCCACTAATAGAAAATGTGTATCCAGGGATCAATTTGTTTAAAGACCACAAAGGCCCAGCCTTGGGCAGCTGCTGAGAGCGATGGACATGGTAAAATGGACATATGGAAGATGAGGCTGCAAATAGAAAAGGGACAAAGGGGGGAAAAGGGACCCAATGATAGATAGAACCATGTTAAAATAAAACAGCTAAAATATTTAAGGGAGAGGCGCCTTACCTCAATATTGACACATTCATACACATTTATGAAGTTTAATTATGCACAGGCAATGCGTTTCGTGGGTCTAACGTCCACTTCCTCAGGTCAAGTACAGTTCCAGAGACATATCAAGAGCTAAGATACATCTTTGGCACTGTACTTGGCCAGTTTCAGTCCCATGCAGGCAATTTGGGTGCCTACCAGTGACAAGTTTGGGCGCTGCTACAGGCGCACATTAAAATAGCGGCATTGAGGGGAAATTTGGACGCTAGTGGCACTCGATAAATATTGGGTGCTGGGTCGCTGTGGATGCCCAAATTAGCCCACAATGCCACTATTTTCGTGGGCGCCTATGGCAGCACCTGGAAAATTACAGTCTTTAAAACATTTTGTTATGATTAGTGGTGGTGGGTGATTAAGATTAGGCGTCAAGTAGGGTATTTGTGCCAGGATGGGTGGGTTTAGGGTTAGGCGTCAGATAGGGTGTTTGTGTGGTGAGCAGCTAGGGTTTGGTGTCAAGTCGGGTGCTTTCGCGGGGGGACGGTTAGGGTTAGGCACCAAGGAGGTTGTTTGTGCAGTGGGGAAAGTTTGGATTAGCTGTCAGAGAGGAGGGTCCTGTGTGAGAGTAGGGCTAGGTTTATCTACAGTAAAATATCAATATTTAATACTGATATTTTACGATCCTTCTTTACTCTTTAATTGTAAAATATCTGTAAATTTACCAATATTCTATTATCAGCTTTCCTGGGCGCCCACACTTATTTTATTAGGTACAAGTTTCAGTCTCTGCTCAGTGTATGTCCCATGTTGGTAGAACTCCAGTTATCAACTTGCCCTGTTAATACACCAGAAAACAGCTCGCCTCCTTGACCACTTGAGTAGTAGACTGACCCACCAAGGGCCCCCTCTCCAGCTGCTGTATTAGGTCTCCATTGATGCTGTGCTCATGATCACCTGTACCTGTGATGTCTATAGTGATAATGTAAAAGTCACACTGAGACCAATAGCTCCTTAGTGTGTAGACTAACATCATACAACTCTGTATCATAAATGACAACAGACATACATACAGTATATGCCTGCTATTTCCAAAGTGACTGTAATGGAGTGTCGGGTAATTCTTGGAAGACCTGTTCTGGGCTTATGTGATTTTAAATGATTCAACAGTAAAAAGTGCTAAAAATAATAAGAAAAAAATACGGTGTAAGGAAAAATACAATAGTTTTTTTGGGGGTAAGTGTGTCTTATTTGGGTTTATCAGCAACTACGAAGATCATGATTTTATCAATTATGGTAAAATGTGTCCATCTGTTTTCCAGCTCCCCAGGTACTTCAGAAGCAGAACTGCCTGCAGTTCCAGAAAGGCCTGTTTCTTCTTTAGGTAAGAAAAATAGAAAATATGTTCTTACAGGTTTTTGCAATGAAAATCCTACTGCCTTACATCCTGGGCAGCATGGTGTAGTGGATAGCACTCTCACCTTGCAGCGCTGGGTCTGTGGTAGCCAGGGCTCTATCTGCATGAAGTTTGTATGTTCTCCACGCTTCTGTGTGAGTTTCTTCTGGACACTCCTGTTTCCTCCCACAACTCGAAAACATACAGATAAGTTAGTTGGCTTCCCCCTAAATTGGTCCTAGGCTACAATTTACTTTACTATAGTAGGGATTAGATTGTGAGCTCCTATGCGGGACAGTTAGTGACAAGACTATATATACTTTGTAAAGCGCTGTGGAAGATGTCGGTGCTATATCAATTCAAAATAATAATAATTATGGACAAGCTTGACTGACAGGATAGTTCTAGGCGAGAAAGGTCAATAAGCCCAGAGATACTGGTCAGGAATAGGGGTCATCAAATAATTTCATCAATATGCAAGTTCCAAGTCATCTTTTTATTATATTATTGCTGGCTAATCAGATTCTGGAAACTTCTGGTTCACCAACAGACAGCTGATTAGTTGGCTACAAATTTTTGACTCAACTGCTACATATTCTGGGTGTGACCGGATCAGAATTTGTAAGTATTTGCTCATCTCTGGTTTCCACCCACATTCCAAAAACATACAGATAAGTTAATTGGCTCCTATGTATTTTGGCCCACGACTACGATTAATATGGTTATGGTAGGGAATAGCTTGTTAGCCCCTATGAGGGACAGTTACGGTAGCCATAGCTCTAGCGATGTGTGGGCAGGTTTGACCAAGAGACAAATCTCTCTCTAATTTAATCTGATAAGAGAGAGATCTGTCAGCTGCCCATACACCACAGACCGATTTCCTATCAGTTTCATGCTGAAATCATCTGGAATCGTCCTTATGCACCACATCCGTCCACCTCGCCGCCCCGACGCTGTCCCCTAATAAAAAATGTCCCCCCTGGTACCCAGTGTAAAGTATACATTACCTGTCTGCGGCCTGTGCTTGTCCATTCTCTGTCTTTCGGGATTCCTCCTTTGCATACACGCGCACCCAACATGTTTTCCTAGTAAGGGAGCGTGTGTGACGTCACCTTACTAGGAAACTACGTGGGGCGCGTGTGTATGTAGATCGGAGTGTGCCCGGAGCAGCGGAGGGACAAGCATATGGTGCGGACAGGTATTGTATATCTTGCACGGGGCACTGGGGGGAATTTGTTATTTGAGGGACAGAGCCGGGGGTTTCGTCACGAAATTTCACGCTAGTCCCGCTGGGCACCCGATACGGCAAGTTGGCCCAACATCTTGCAGTATGCGTGATCGACAGTGCAACCAATTTTCGTCCTGAAATTGGTCGCAATGTCGATCGGGCATGCACTTGGCAGCACCGATTTTCATCTAATTCAATTATAATAATGGAATCAGATGGTTGAACGGCCGCCAAGTCGCCCAATGCATTTAGTGTCAGAACTGTGTACTCTGTACAGCGCTGAAGAAGATGTCAGCACTATATCAATAATACATAATAATTTCTAGCCAGGAACAATAACAGTACAGAGATGTCAGTGAAGAATATCCTGGCCTTCAAGTTGGCAAATTGTGAACCTCCATTGGCAGGGAGCAATGACTGCAGTAGGCACAGTTCTCCACATTTTTATGGGCAATGATTTTTCTTTTTCAAAAATCAGAACTTTTATCATTTTTGTTGATAATTTTGCAGTATTAGTATTTATTTATTTAGTATTTATTTGGCTTTAGCTCTACTTTAAAGGATACCCGAGGTGACATGTGACATGATGAGATAGACATGGGCATGTACAGTGCCTAGCAAACAAATAACTATGCTGTGTTCCTTTTCTTCTTTCTCTGCCTGAAAGAGTTAAATATCAGGTATGTAAGTGGCTGACTCAGTCCTGGCTCAGGCAGGAAGTGACTACATTGTGACCCTCACTGATAAGAAATTCCCCTTTTTATCTCTTTCTTGCTCTCAGAAGCCATTTTCTGCTAGGAAAGTGTTTTATAGTTGGAATTTTTTTCAGTGAGGGTCACACTGTAGTCACTTCCTGGACTGAGTCAGCCACTTACATACCTGATATTTAACTCTTTCAGGCAGAAAAAGAAAAAAAGGAACACAGCATAGTTATTTGTGTGCTAGGCACTGTACATACCCATGTCTATCTCATCATGTCACATGTCACTTCGGGTATCCTTTAAGTTAAAGGACAACTATCGCAAAAATGTGTAACATTTAAAATACATGTGTATTAGTTATACAATACAGACAAGCGATAGACAATGTAAGCTACAGTGACAATTGTATGGTGATTAACAAAACATGCCGCATTTTACGAGACACGAAAGGGAGAGAGCCCTGCCCTTGCGAGCTTCCAATGTACAGACCATATAGTGGTTATGATCGTGGAAAGCACCACAGATAATGTTATTCTTACAGTATATGTGGGAATAAAATGTGTTACCGTACTTTCTGTCCGTTGACCAGTGCTTTTTTTTCTATTTAGTTGCAGCTGAAGCAATAAATCCATACTGTGAAACCGTTTTCAACCGATCCCCTCAGGCTCAGGAGTCAAAGGTAGGAGAAAGGATTGGATACTGTCCTGTTACAGGTGCTCAGTTGCTGTTGCCATTACTGCAGTTGCTGTACTGACATGCTGTATGGCCACAGTCTAATAGCCTGTGCCATTCTAGGGAGGGAGGGGCATAGAGCAACTAATTATTGGGAGGTGCCAAAATACAGCGTCAGAGTTTTGCAGAATGCCAAGTATCTTCAAGGAAAACCTGTTTTTTGCTTAGGGGAATGATAAATGATCATTTGGCCTGAGGAAAATCTAGCATCTGTACGCAGCTTGATTCATACACACAGTAACTACCGTAGCCTTCAGCAGAGGGTTGTTCAGCAGGCGTCATCTTGGCCAAGAATCTCGCGGGAGTTCAACAGAATCACAATGTTGTTTAGCGATCCACAATGGTGAATCACTAAACAATAAGGGCCCTTTCACACCAGAGGACTTTTTCGGCGTTTTAACGCCACAGCCGAAGTTGGCGTTTTCTAAGGTAAAATGAAAGTCCATAGACTTTCATTTTACCTTTCACATCTAACTCTGCGTTTTGGAGCGTTGCGCTTCAACGCTCCCAGGAGCTTTTTCAGGGCTGTTTACAGCCGAAGTTGGCTGTTGGCGTTTCAATGATAGTCAATGGAAAACGCCAACTTCAGCGTTTTCAAAGCGTTTTCAAAGCGTTTTACAGCTGACTTGTTCACTTATTTTTATAGGAAAAAAAAAAAGGACGTTTTCATATGAGCTGTAAAACGCTATGAAAACGCTTTGAAAACGCTATGTATTGGCGTTAAGCAAAAGGCTGACTTTCAGCCTTTTCTACCGCAGCCTCTAGTGTGAAAGAGCCCTTAATGAAACGATTGTGTCAGTACTTACGTGCACTGCAGGGCATTACTCACTTGTGCCCCACCCTGTCATCCCTTCTCCCCTCTCCATTAAACAGCACACGCTATTCTGCTATATTATTAATTCCGCAGACTTCTTCCTAATGATCAACCTGAAAACAGTAAGGGCCACATTTATTGAGCATGTGGGATTATTCGTTAAAAAGGAACTGTAGTGAATATAACCTAATTAATAAAATAGCTTTTTTTTTTTTTTACAATATTTATTTATAAATTAAATTGTATTTATAACCTATCAGTGTATGCCCATTGTAACATCTTTCCTCACTCTGATTTATATTCTGAAATATATCTCTCCCAGTGGCTGCAGCTCTTGAGCACTTTGAGTCCGACAGGAGAAAAGCGTTATGCAAATGTTCGGATTACTATTATTATTATTATCTCAGGTGGTGACATCTTTACTTCTGGTAGATGCTTAACCGGTTCCGGACTGTGCTAATTGAAATCTACACCGTTTGACACCTGTTATTCCTGCCAGGGCGTAGATTTCAATTAGCGTGCCGCATGCTACCACCGATCGCGCTGCTCTCTTTCGTCGCTTTCTCGCCGCTGCAGTTCACTCAGCCTGCCATCGGTCTGACAGCAGGGCTCTGTGAGCATGCCACAAGCCGATATCATTGGCTCCTGACCCCGAGATCACTGTGAGCCAAACTCAGCAGCTGGTCTGTGCGGCATGACGTCGGTAAGCCTGTTTTTTTTGTACCAGTGGTCTCTTATCCTTGAGGGGCCAGAGACTGCTAGCACCAAAGTGGTTAAATGTGAAATGTTTGTTCACTGTGTGTTTGGAATAATACCTGGTTTCCCAGAATGCTCCGAGAGGACACTTCTGCTTATCTAAACAGCCTAGTCTACGAAGCAGGTCATCTTGATGCCGGGCACGTAACGCCTTAGTTGGGCACCATTACACCAGTAATGCTATAGTCCGTGGCCCGCGCTCGCTTAATTTGGAGTGCAGGCAATCGCAGGACCCTTAATAACTTCTCCCTCTGAGTTGCTACGACTCGGAGATGCCACCAGGAATTTCAGCAACAGCAGGGAGAGCCGTCATTCGGTTCACCCTGCGCCCAACTCACCAACGACATACTAATACATAAGCCCTAGGCTACGCCTCACTGGGAGGGCTATAGGAAGTGTTTCTGATGTTAAAAACAGGATGATTAATGTAAAAGTGGGTGTCCTGAATACTTTACTACATTTTAACATTTCTAGTCTACACACTGTATTACTTTACATACCAGAGAACAAAGTACAACACCAGCCTGCTCCCTCACATATCCCTGTTGATCCAGAGGAAGGCAATAAACCCTTACAAGGCATGATCCAATTAGCCTTAAAAGGGAAAAAAATCCTTCCTGACTCCAGTGATAAAATCCCTGGATCAACATCACTGGGCATTACCTAGTAATTGTAGCCATGGATGTCTTTCAACGCAAGGAAAGCATCTAAATCTTCTTTAAATGCAGGTATAGAATTTGCCATAACTACTTCGTGTGGCAATGTATTCCTCATCTTAATCACTCTTACTGTAAAGAACCCTTTCCTAAATAAATGGCTAAAACGTTTGTCCTCCATGCGCGGATCATGTCCTCTAGTCCTTTGAGAAGGCCTAGGCCTTTATTGTACTTTATTGTACTGTGCTTCATTATATGTGGAAACTCAAGCAATAAAATATGATATAATGATTATGATGTAACCCTATTGCTAAACCTCCCGGTAAAAGTAGCAAAGGAGCCTTAAAGGAAGCCCGAGGTAAGAGACATATAGAGGCTGACATATTTATTTCCATTTAACCACATAACGACCGCCCCCAGCCGATGGGCGGCGGCAAAGTCTGGGCCCAAACGACCGCAATACGCCCATCGGCGGGGGCGGCTGCGGGAGTGGCTATGCGGCGATCGCGTCATTCGTGACGCGATCAGCCGCCGGGGACTGGCTCCGCCCCCCGTTCGCCGTAACCCGCCGGCCGTTCGGAAGCGCCGGCGGGTTACTGGCATCCGGATCGCCGCTGCAACAGTGTATAATAGGCTTTGTAATGTATACAAAGCCTATTATACTGGCTGCCTCCTGCCCTGGTGGTCCCAGTGTCCGAGGGACCACCAGGGCAGGCTGCAGCCACCCTAGTCTGCACCCAAGCACACTGATTTCCCCCCCCCCTGCCCCCTGATCGCCCACAGCACCCCTCAGACCCCCCCCTGCCCACCCCCCAGACCACTGTTTGCACCCAGTCACCCTCCTAATCACCCATCAATCACTCCCTGTCACTATCTGTCAACGCTATTTTTTTTTTAAGTCCCTAATCTGCCCCCTACTCCCTCCTGATCACCCCCCCACCCCTCAGATTCTCCCCAGACCCCCCCCAGACCCCCCCCCCCCCCCGTGTACTGTATGCATCTATCCCCCCTGATCACCTGTCAATCACCTGTCAATCACCTGTCAATCACCCGTCAATCACCCCCTGTCACTGCCACCCATCAATCAGCCCCTGATCTGCCCCTTGCGGGCAATCTGATCACCCCCCCACACCAATAGATCGCCCGCAGATCCGACATCAGATCACCTCCCAAATCCATTGTTTACATCTATTCTCTCCTCTAAACACCCACTAATTACCCATCAATCACCCCCTATCACCACCTGTCACTGTTACCCATCAGATTAGACCCTAATCTGCCCCTTGCGGGCACCCAATCACCTGCCCACACGCTCAGATTGCCCTCAGACCCCCCCCTTATCAATTCGCCCGTGCAATATTTACATCTGTTCTCCCCTGTAATAACCCACTGATTACCTGTCAATCACCCATCAATCACCCCCTGTCACTGCCACCCATCAATCACCCCCTGTCACTGCCACCCATCAATCAGCCCCTAACCTGCCCCTTGCGGGCAATCTGATCACCCACCCACACCAATAGATCGCCCGCAGATCCGACATCAGATCACCTCCCAAATCCATTGTTTACATCTATTCTCTCCTCTAAACACCCACTAATTACCCATCAATCACCCCCTATCACCACCTGTCACTGTTACCCATCAGATTAGACCCTAATCTGCCCCTTGCGGGCACCCAATCACCTGCCCACACGCTCAGATTGCCCTCAGACCCCCCCCTTATCAATTCGCCCGTGCAATATTTACATCTGTTCTCCCCTGTAATAACCCACTGATTACCTGTCAATCACCCATCAATCACCCCCTGTCACTGCCACCCATCAATCACCCCCTGTCACTGCCACCCATCAATCAGCCCCTAACCTGCCCCTTGCGGGCAATCTGATCACCCACCCACACCAATAGATCGCCCGCAGATCCGACATCAGATCACCTCCCAAATCCATTGTTTACATCTATTCTCTCCTCTAAACACCCACTAATTACCCATCAATCACCCCCTATCACCACCTGTCACTGTTACCCATCAGATTAGACCCTAATCTGCCCCTTGCGGGCACCCAATCACCCGCCCACACCTCAGAACGCCCTCAGACCCCAGCCCTGATCACCTCGCCAGTGCATTGCTTGCATCTATTTCCCCCCTCTAATCACACCTTGAGACACCCATCAATCACCTCCTGTCACCCCCTAGCACACCTACCCATCAGATCAGGCCCTAATTTGCCCCGTGTGGGCTCCTGATCACTCGGCCAAACCCTCAGATCCCCCTCAGACCCCCTTCCGATCACCTCCCCAGTGCATTGATTGCATCTATTTTCCCCTCTAACCGCCCCCTGAGACACCCATCAATCACCTCCTGTCACCCCCCTAGCACTCCTATCCATCAGATCAGGCCCAATACATCCTGTCATCTAAGAGGCCACCCTGCTTATGACCGATTCCACAAAATTTGCCCCCTCATAGACCACCTGTCATCAAAATTTGCAGATGCTTATACCCCTGAACAGTCATTTTGAGAAATTTGGTTTCCAGACTACTCACAGTTTTGGGCCCGTAAAATGCCAGGGCAGTATAGGAACCCCACAAGTGACCCCATTTTAGAAAGAAGACACCCCAAGGTATTCTGTTAGGTGTATGATGAGTTCATAGAATATTTTATTTTTTGTCAAAAGTTAGCGGAAATTGGATTGTTATTGTTTTTTTCACAAAGTGTCATTTTTCACTAACTTGTGAGAAAAAATAAAATCTTCTATGAACTCACCATACCCCTAACGGAATACCTTGGGGTGTCTTCTTTCTAAAATGGGGTCACTTGTGGGGTTCCTATACTGCCCTGGCATTTTAGGGGCCCTAAACCGTGAGGAGTAGTCTAGAAAACAAATGCCTCAAAATGACCTGTGAATAGGACGTTGGGCCCCTTAGCGCACCTAGGCTGCAAAAAAGTGTCACACATGTGGTATCGCCATACTCAGGAGAAGTAGTATAATGTGTTTTGTGGTGTATTTTTACACATACCCATGCTGGGTGGGAGAAATCTCTCTGTAAATGGACAATTGTGTGTAAAAAAAATCAAAAATGTGTCATTTACAGAGATATTTCTCCCACCCAGCATGGTTATATGTAAAAATACACCACAAAACACATTATACTACTTCTTCTGAGTACGGCGATACCACATGTGTGACACTTTTTTGCAGCCTAACTGTGCTAAGGGGCCCAAAGTCCAATGAGTACCTTTAGGATTTCACAGGTCATTTTGCCACATTTGGTTTCAAGACTACTCCTCACGGTTTAGGGCCCCTAAAATGCCAGGGCAGTATAGGAACCCCACAAATGACTCCATTTTAGAAAGAAGACACCCCAAGGTATTCCGTTAGGAGAATGGCGAGTTCATAGAAGATTTTATTTTTTGTCACAAGTTAGCGGAAAATGACACTTTGTGAAAAAAAACAATTACAATCAATTTCCGCTAACTTGTGACAAAAAAAAAAAATCTTCTATGAACTCACCATACATCTAACGGAATACCTTGGGGTGTCTTCTTTCTAAAATGGGGTAATTTGTGGGGTTCCTATACTGTCCTGGCATTTTAGGGGCCCTAAACCGTGAGGAGTAGTCTTGAAACGAAATTTCTCAAAATGACCTGTGAAATCCTAAAGGTACTCATTGGACTTTGGGCCCCTTAGCGCAGTTAGGGTGCAAAAAAGTGCCACACATGTGGTATCGCCGTACTCAGGAGAAGTAGTATAATGTGTTTTGGGGTGTATTTTTCCACATACCCATGCTGAGTGGGAGAAATATCTCTATAAATAGACAATTGTGTGTAAAAAAAATAAAAAAATTGTCATTTACGGAGATATTTCTCCCACCCAGCATGTGTATGTGTAAAAATACACCCCAAAACACATTATACTACTTTTCCTGAGTACGGCAATACCACATGTGTGGCACTTTTTTGCGGCCTAACTGCGCTAAGGGGCCCAAAGTCCAATGAGCATCTTTAGGCTTTACAGGGGTGCTTACAATTAGGCACCCCCCAAATGCCAGGACAGTAAACACACCCCACAAATGACCCCATTCTGGAAAGTAGACACTTCAAGGTATTCAGAGAGGAGCATAGTGAGTCCGTGGCAGATTTCATTTTTTTTTGTCGCAAGTTAGAAGAAATGGAAACTTTTTTTTTTTTTTTTTTTTGTCACAAACTGTCATTTTCCGCTAACTTGTGACAAAAAATAAAATCTTCTATGAACTCACCATGCCTCTCACTGAATACTTTGGGATGTCTTCTTTCCAAAATGGGGTCATTTGGGGGGTATTTGTACTATCCTGGAATTTTAGCCCCTCATGAAACATGACAGGTGCGCAGAAAAGTCAGAGATGCTTGAAAATGGGAAAATTCACTTTTGGCACCATAGTTTGTAAACGCTATAACTTTTACCCAATCCAATAAATATACACTGAATGTTTTTTTTTTTATCAAAGACATGTAGCAGAATAACTTTCGCGCTCAAATGTATAGGAAATTTTACTTTATTTGAAAAATGTCAGCACAGAAAGTTAAAAAAGTCATTTTTTTGACAAAATTCATGTCTTTTTTGATGAATATAATAAAAAGTAAAACTCGCAGCAGCAATCAAATAGCATCAAAAGAAAGCTGTATTAGTGACAAGAAAAGGAGGTAAAATTCATTTAGGTGGTAGGTTGTATGACCGAGCAATAAACCGTGAAAGCTGCAGTGGTCTGAATGGAGAAAAAGGCTCTGGTCCTTAAGGGGCGAAAAGACTGTGGTCCCGAAGTGGTTAAACAATGAACATTGCCTGGCTATCCTGCTGATCCTCTGCCTCTGATACTTTTAGCCATATACCCTGATCAAGCATGCAGATCAGGTGTCTAACTGGATTAGATGCATGCTTGTTTCAGGTGTGTGATTTGGACACTACTGACCAGAAAGATCAGCCCTTTAACCTTCTTGGCGGTAACCCCGAACGACGTTCGGGGTAAGCCGCCGGAGGGTGCCGCTCAGGCCCTGCTGGGCCGATTTGTTTAATTTTTTTTTTGCTGGACGCAGCTAGCACTATGCTAGCTGCGCCAGCACCCCGATCGCCGCCGCCGCGCGCCCGATCGCCGCTATACGGTGCGGCGCGCGCCCCCCCCCCCCCCAGACCCCGTGCGCTGCCTGGCCAATCAGTGCCAGGCAGCGCCGAGGGGTGGCCCGGGACTCCCAATGATGACCCGACGTCAGTGACGTCATCCCGCCCGTCGCCATGGCGACGGGGGAAGCCCTCCAGGAAATCCCGTTCTTTGAACGGGATTTCCTGATCGGAGATCGCCGAAGGCGATCGAAGAGGGCGGGGGGATGCCGCTGAGCAGCGGCTATCATGTAGCGAGCCCTGGGCTCGCTACATGATATAGAACAAAAAAATTTTTTAAAAAAACTGCCGCGCTGCCTCCTGGCGTATTTTTTTATACCGTCAGGAGGGGACTCCGAGCAGTGCAGAAACTATGGAAAGATGCATATCATTTTAAAGCTCTCTTTCTCCTCTTTCCAATGATATATAAATCGCCACCCTTCGCCTTTTAGTTTTCGCTATTTTCGCGATCGAATTTGCAGCGGCCGCGATTTCGATCGCGAAAATAGAGAAAACTAAAAGCCGTAGGGCGACGATTTAGGTGTCGCCAGAAAGAGGAGAAAGAGAGCTTTAAAATGATATCCATCTTTCCATAGTTATAATGTATTACACAGGGCGACTTTTTCCTAAAGTCAGCAGCTCCATTCTGCGTAGGGTGGTGGTTTATATATCATTGGAAAGAGGAGAAAGAGAGCTTTAAAATGATATGCATCCTTCTATAGTTTCTGCACTGCTCGGAGTCCCTTTAAAGACAGAAACTGTATACAGTACACATATACTGATGGATAAGCTGACATTTTAAAAAAAAAAACCCTAGTTCAAACTCATGTTTTTTTATTATATGTGGTGTGGAATCCATGTCACTCACTTCTAGTTCCTTTAAACAAATAAAATTAACCAATTGCACCATTAAGCAGTTGCTTAAAGAGAGTCTGAAGTGAGAATAAATCTCACTTCAGACCTCATAGATAGCAGGGGCATGTGTGCCCCTGCTAAACCGCCGCTATCCCGCCGCTAAACGGGGGTCCCTTCACCCCCAAATCCTCTCGGTGCAGCGGGGGAGCGCTTCCTGGTTGGGGCAGGGCTAACTGCCGCAGCCCTGCCCCACGCGCGTCTGTCAGCGCGTATCTCCGCCTCTCCCCCGCCCCTCTAAGTCTTCCTTCACTGAGAGGGGCGGGGGAGAGGCGGCGATGCGCCGCTGATAGACGCGACTGGAGGCAGGGCTGCAGCCGTTAGCCCTGCCTCCAGGAGCGACCAAGTCTGCGACCAAGTGTTGCAGTGGGGGGTTTGGGGGTGAAGGGATCCCCGTTTAGCCGCGGGATAGCAGCGGTTTAGCAGGGGGACACCTGCCCCTGCTAACTATGAGCTCTGAAGCGAGATTTATTCTTGCTTCAGAGTCTCTTTAATGAACCTCCTGCTGGCATTGATTGGCTCAGTATTGATTGTTATTAATTGGCTCATATGCTTGTTTTTTACTCGTTGCTGTTATGACACGAACTTGAAATAGATATTCAAGCTCATCTCATCATTGTTTTGTTACAGTAAACAATGTTTTTGATTATACAGGATACCAAGAATGCCAAAATCCGATCGTGTTCCACCATGCCTATGTTTACACCGGGGGAAGATAGGAGCCATCCCTGGTAAGGCTTACTTTATTGACCAGACGGCAGCAGACCTCAACACATCTTTGGGTAGTGTCGCCGGATGATTAGAGTCGGTGACTGAGATGCTAAAAATTCTGGCTTGCATGCAGTTTTCATGCAAATCATATGCAGTTTGGAGTTGGGCCAGCCATGTGCACTTTCTACTTGTTGTGGGCCAGTTTCAAGCTGGATACAATTTGCGTTAAATTTGCATGCAAGCCACAATTCTTAGCATCTCATTGGCCATCTCTTTTAATGATCTATTTTGATGTGTAAGCAGTGGAGTCAGCGAGAAGAGAATAAAAGTGCATGCCCTGAAATATGCTGGCCCAGCAGTTACTGATCTGGTAATCTGTACTAGTTTCATCCCATCTTACTGACCTAGCGCCAGTGGTGGGCACAGACTCTCACAGATTAGGCTGAGTTCAGTCTATGTCGGATGCACAGTTTATCCTGAGTGGATACACCGGGGCTGCCAGTAGATCACGAAGGGCTGCTGTGTAGACTGCAGTGTGGTTGGATATTTCAAATAGAGCGCCACACGCAGCTTTATCGTACTGTTAAATTGTGCTGCTCTGCTAGCCTATGCAGAGCAGCGTGCAGCGAATCAGAGGTGGCAAAGGGAGAGAGGCTCCCTGCACACTGCAAATCCGTTTTCCGATTCCGATTCCGTTTCCGATTTTCCTTGAATACATTCAACAGAAAAACGGATCAAAAAAACGCAGCATGCAGTTAAGATTAAAAATCTGAATCGGAATCGGATGTAAAAACAGATTAAAAAGCGGAATCGGAATCTGAAATGCATGCAGTGTGCAAGAGGCCAGACAGTGTCCAGGGTCCTACCCCCTTCCCTCCAGGCTGTGAAAGCAGTCGGGGAGCGATGTGGCCAGACCCGCTCAGCAGTTCCCATGGTGCTGTAGACATTTTGTGTCTGGCCACGCCAGTGTCTGTCCGAACTGAAGTGCCTGAGGTGAAGAGAGGAGACAAGAGCAGGCTGGCATTTTCTTTGTAGGTGGGCACTGTGTAATTATACAATGTGGGGGCCCAATGTCTTCTAGTCTGCATGTGTGTGAGGGAAAGGGGGGGGGGGGTAAGAAGGATTGTGTGACTATGCTGGGATGAGGGGGGTGACTCATCAACTACAGAATTCAAGTCTGCATGAAAATGTATGTGTGTGTGTGTGTGTGTGTGTGTGTGTGTGTGGGGGGGGGGGGGGGTGATAGAGGGGGGGGGGGGGTAGATGTCTTGGCCATGGTAATAAATTGCAAGCCGAAAAGCGTGAGCACAACTGGAATACGCTATGGGCTGTCACAGTGTCCAGTGAGATATTCCCACTACTCACCACTGCTGCTGATGTCATTCGGGTTCACTGCTGTCAACACCGTTTGAGTCCTCTTCGCTGCTAGCACTACCGCTGGGCTCAGGAGCCAAGCGCCGGAGTATAGATCAGAGCTCTGGCGAAGCAGGTTCTCATTGGATTGCAAAAGACCAATGGGAATCCTCCCTAGCCACATGGAGCATTCATTTTGGTCCGCCACTAGGAATCCTCCCTAGTGGCTGGCTGCAGCCCTGTAGTGCTCTGAGTCCGCTAGGAGGAAAGCACAATATAAATGTTAGGTTTTTTATACACACTCAGTTTACACTTTTACCACATACCATCTTTAGGACCCTGTGAGATTTGAAAGGAGTCGGCTATATTAGTGGATGTCTTGATACAGTATTTGGATATTTTACATATTTAGTTCATGGAGCAGAGATCATATGCCCCTACTAATTCGAAGCAAAGACAAACAGCACTGGAGATCATAGACCATAATAGGAATTATGGCTAAAGCGGTGCTCAGACAGTAATTTGAGCCCGAATTGCTTTAAAAACAGCGTAATTCATCCGACAGCAATAGCTGCCAAACTACATTTTACCCTCTAGATGGGGAACAGTAATTGGCACTGCCGGGATTTTTGCAGGAGCAAGGTAAGCCGTTTTTTTGGCTTTACCCTGCGCACAAATTTCCCAGTGGCTTAATTATATGTACGCCAACTAATTCTTAATCTGTTTTACAGGAATACTAGCGAGGTATCGAAAGAGAAAAAGTCTGATATTGATGATGGGACAACCCAGCGGATCACACAGATTGTGGGTAATGACCAGGAAGGTTACTCCACTGTGGATTCTCCTGAGGAGAACAATAGGTTCAGCCTCCCCTCCCACCTCTACACAGATGAGGTTCTGGATGACCTAACCATATCACCCTATGCCAGTTTCATGTCCATTCATGACAAGTCACGACCAGTGCTCAGTGGATGGCTGGACAAGCTGTCTCCACAAGGGTAAGACATGTTACCAGCTTCAGAATATGTTGCCATGTGGTCCCGAATGTAACTGCAGTATATGTATTTATCCAGGGGCGTAACTACAAATCACTAAACCCCCCATAAATCATTAGGCTGCCTCGTGCACAGCTGCGGCAGCCTGGTAATGTCACTCACTCTGGTGTGTCTTGGCAGCGGCGGCTCTTCTCTCCATACTCCGGCAGGCAAGGTTCCGTACTGTGTCTTTAAGGGTCCCTCGCTTGATGACCTCATCAAGCAAGGTCCCTTAGCTAGAGTATGGAATCATGCCTGTTGGAGTATGGAGAGAAGAGCCGCCGCTCCCTGGATATACCAGAGTGATTTTCTCTTACTGCCCATGCGTGGGACGGGGACAACGACGTGAGCGTGAGCAAGGACGCATGCGGCAGGCGCAGTGGACCGGCGACTGGCTAGTTCACTAAAACAGAACTTAGCCACGGCAGGGATGCGAGGATCATTCCAGGACAGAGCAGACACAGGGCGGCTGCAGGGGACTGGAAGAAAGTGAAACTCTTTTTTTTAGGATTCAGTTAAGGTTCACTTTAACTATGTCTTTAGGCGAAATGTGCCCTCACTCTGTCCCTCGCCACCTTTAATTAAAATAAGTTATTTCAGGTGTATTTCTTGACAAATGGGCACCACAAGGCCTCAAATCATAGAATAATTGAGGGGCTTTTGAGGAACTAACCATGTGATTGTACTGGTGAGCATGCGGACTATTACTGGCGTACATGCAAAATGGGCGCCGGGAAATTTTGGCCACCAAAACTATCTGCTAATAGAATATCGGTACAATGACTGATATGCGACTATTTTCCAGTGGTCATTTTAACTGTAAAAGATCATAGTTACATAGTTATTTGGGTGGAAAAAAGACATACGTCTATCGAGTTCAACCACAAAATAAAGTACAACACCAGCCTGCACCCTCACATATCCTTGTTGATCCAGAGGAAGGCGAAAAACCCTTACAAGGCATGGTCCAATTAGCCCCAATAGGGAAACAAATTCCTTCCCAACTCCAGATGGCAATCAGATAAAATCCCTGGATCAACACCACCTGGCATTACCTAGTAATTGTAGCCATGGATGTCAGAAAATTTTAGATATTTTACTATTGCATGATTACACGTGCCCTCCTTCTACCAATTCCTAACCCTAACCATCTCCGTGCCAATACCTAACCCTAACCATCTCCCGCTCCCGCCCACCGATACCTAACCACCCCCCCTTGCCGCTGCCCACCAATGCCTAACCCTATCCATACACCCACCAATGCCTAACCAAACTCCTATGTCCCACCCATTGCCTAACCTCCGGTTTAGCTGTTACTGATCCATGGGGGTAAATAGTGAGGTGAATCATAAAATGTCACAGATAACACAGAAATTGGACTACAGTATATTCTCTTAGCAGGACATTTTCCAGTGACAGGCGAGATTTCTCCTCTTCTGGATGTTTCACTTTTCTCCTCCTCATCTGGATGTTTTACTTTTGCAATGACATGACATCAAGTGAGGAGAATCTTATAATGAGATAATGAGATACAGAATAACAGATTAACTACCGTAGTAAATCTTTCAACTCTCCCCCCCCCCCCCCCCCAAAAAAAAACAAAACTGTTGGCTGCAACTCCTGTGTGGAGATGAACTTACCGTCCTATGTAAACATATTAGACTGCTGCATAGCTTAGTTATACTGTATCTTTATACTGATTTGCCACGTCAAATGCTGAGACAACGCTGTATGGACGAGTTCCTTCCAAGATGGTCTGTACTGTCTGTAATGCATTTGTGCTGCTGTGTCTGCAGGAACTATGTCTTCCAGAGGAGGTTTGTGAAGTTTGATGGCAATAATCTCATGTACTTCAGTAATGACAAGGTAAGCTGCTCAAACCATCTGACATTGTTTGTTTTTTAGAAGAACTGAAGTGAAAATAATGTAATAAAATTGCTTATTTCTTTACAATATTTCAATTATTTAGGCAGTGTTGGCCCTTTGTAAAATCTTTCCTCATCCTTTACATTCTGAAATGTATCACAGGTGGCGACATCTTTAGTCCTGTCAGGTGCAGTTCTGCAGAATGTTTGTTTACTGAGCGTTCCAAAGCTAGTGGAAAGAATACCACATCTCCCAGAATGCTCTGGGAGAAGAATTCCACATAGCTAAACAACCTAGGCTATGCATCGCTGGGAGGGTGGGGTTACATACCAATATAAAGCAACATCAAGTGGCAATATATAAATGTATGGACACCTTTTGCTTCTAATTGTCCATCCCTCATTAAGATAGTTCTATAGTTTACCAGTGGTTACCAAACTTTTTTGGGTGAGGGCACCCTAGATGGCTTTAAAATGTTTTCAAGGCACCCCTTGGCAAAAACTGCCGAAATGCTGTTATGACCCTTATCAGGCGACGACCCACTCCAAGTAGCTAGTAATGCTTATTAGGCACCACAATTCCTCTCATGTTCAACTTCAACAATGATTTCGGGGACCAAAGGTTAACTAGCAGGTAATGCAGCCACATTGTATTTCAATGCGCAGTTGCATTGCCTGATGGTATTACATAAAGGATCAGGATGCATGCTGAGGCACCCCTGAAAGATGTCCAAGGCACACCAGGGTGCCGCGGCACCCAGTTTGAGAACCCCTGGTTTAGGCCCTTGTTACACTTGTGGCCTGCATTACGCGACGTTGGGTTTCCCTGCAGCATCCCCGCCACAAGGGCAATGTAAGTCTATGGAGACTTGCACACTTAACGCAATGCAATTCGGTGCATTGGAAGTATCGAAACCGCAGCATTCCCGACGAAAAGTCTGCAGCTTGTTACCTCATGATCCTTGCCTACCACACAGATTATGCTGCAATGCAAGGCAAAGGGCAACTTAATTTTATGTGTAAAAGAGGGGAGTGCGGTGCTAGGCAACACTTATGTGCGGACCAGGGTATCCCAGCTATGCACGCTCAGCAGGAAGTACATCACTGAGCGGGGGGTGGCACCATGCATACAGTATGACCCTGTTGCCGCACCGTGGTGCAGGGATATGTGGGTTGGCTTCTGCAGTGCGATGGGGTGTTCGCACCACAATCTACAAGTGTTAAATCGGCCTCAAACAACACTGGCCCTTATTCAATTAACTTTTCTCATGTTTTCTCCAAGGAGATAATTTTTCACCTTCCCTGCTACATAACTTTTTAGCAATTTTCTATTGAATATATACCATAAATAATATCAAACTTATTTTGAGAATTTTCTTGCTTGCTGTTGCCCTAAAAAGTATTTTGTTGATGAGATGTGAAAAATTATCCCATGAGAAAACTCTGGAGAAGAATAACCTAAATATGGGCCTTTGTGAGGTAAGGCATGAGATCATTTTTCTTTGATGCACATTTCTGTTTCCTATTATATTATTCTGTCTTCTCTTCTCTGTGTAACTGTGCTGCTATCTTTTCTGTTTTACCCTGCCTCAGGAATTGGATAGAAGGTAACTTTGTAGTGTCTGATTGCTAATGTTTCTAACCACATAAACTGTAAGCTGAATATTTACCTGTGTGCATGCAACACGTAGGCTGTTTCCACAATAGTATGAAGTTTTGCATGCAGTTTTCCTTATGAAAATGTTACCACTTCCACTACCACTACCATGATCGGTGTGTGTGAGAGTCACTAGTGCCAGCCTGAATTGTAGTATTTGGACCATAAGACGCAGTAGCTTTTCCTCACACTTTTAGGGGAGAAAAAGTGTGTCTTATGGTCCGAAAAATACGGAAGTATTTGTATTCTGTTGCTAATTTTGGCTTGTAAAGAATAGGAAGGCATGTGTAGTGTGTATCGTGATCTGCATCTTCTGGAGGACAGCCGAGGACTGAGACTGTTGTTAATTAAGATAAAATATGAACCAATTGTGGCCACCAAAGAGCAAATTCCAGTCAGTCACTAGCTTCCTGTAGTTTTACTGATGGCAGATATCCCACAACAGCTAGAACACCCATTGCCTGTATGAGAAGCTGAGGCTCTTCAATATGAGCTATGATCTTTCAATCTGTCGGTATTCATATACAGTGGTGTGAAAAACTATTTGCCCCCTTCCTGATTTCTTATTCTTTTGCATGTTTGTCACATTTAAATGTTTCTGCTCATCAACAACCGTTAACTATTAGTCAGAGATAACATAATTGAACACAAAATGCAGTTTTAAATGATGGTTTTTATTATTTAGTGAGAAAAAAAACCTCAAAACCTACATGGCCCTGTGTGAAAAAGAAATTGCCCCCTGAACCTAATAACTGGTTGGGCCACCCTTAGCAGCAATAACTGCAATCAAGCGTTTGCGATAACTTGCAACGAGTCTTTTACAGCGCTCTGGAGGAATTTTAGCCCACTCATCTTTGCAGAATTGTTGTAATTCAGCTTTATTTGAGGGTTTTCTAGCATGAACCGCCTTTTTAAGGTCATGCCACAACATCTCAATAGGATTCAGGTCAGGACTTTGACTAGGCCACTCCAAAGTCTTCATTTTGTTTTTCTTCAGCCATTCAGAGGTGTATTTGCTGGTGTGTTTTGGGTCATTGTCCTGCTGCAGCACCCAAGATCGCTTCAGCTTGAGTTGACAAACAGATGGCCGGACATTCTCCTTCAGGATTTTTTGTTAGACAGTAGAATTCATGGTTCCGTCTATCACAGCAAGCCTTCCAGGTCCTGAAGCAGCAAAACAACCCCAGACCATCACACTACCACCACCATATTTTACTGTTGGTATGATGTTCTTTTGCTGAAATGCTGTGTTACTTCTACGCCAGATGTAACGGGACACGCACCTTCCAAAAAGTTCAACTTTTGTCTCGTCGGTCCACAAGGTATTTTCCCAAAAGTCTTGCCAATCATTGAGATTTTTTTTAGCAAAATTGAGACGAGCCTTAATGTTCTTTTTGCTTAAAAGTAGTTTGCGCCTTGGATATCTGCCATGCAGCCCGTTTTTGCCCAGTCTCTTTCTTATGGTGGAGTCATGAACAATGACCTTAATTGAGGCAAGTGAGGCCTGCAGTTCTTTAGATGTTGTCCTGAGGTCTTTTGTGGCCTCTCGGATGAGTTTTCTCTGCGCTCTTGGGGTAATTTTGGTCGGCCAGCCACTCCTGGGAAGGTTCATCACTGTTCCATGTGTTTGCCATTTGTGGATAATGGCTCTCACTGTGGTTTGCTGGAGTCCCAATACTTTAGAAATGGCTTTATAACCTTTACCAGACTGATAGATCTCAATTACAGTACTTTGTTCTCATTTGTTCCTGAATTTCTTTGGATCTTGGCATGATGTCTAGCTTTTGAGGTGCTTTTGGTCTACTTCTCTGTGTCAGATAGCTCCTATTTAAGTGATTTCTTGATTGAAACAGGTGTGGCAGTAATCAGGCCTGGGGGTGACTACAGAAATTGAACTCAGGTGTGATAAACCAGTTAAGATGTTTTTTAACAAGGGGGGCAATCACTTTTTCACACAGGGCCATGTAGATTTGGAGTTTTTTTCTCACTAAATAATAAAAACCGTCATTTAAAACTGCATTTTGAGTTCAATTATGTTATCTTTGACTAATAGTTAACGGTTTTTGATGAGCAGAAAGATTTAAGTGTGACAAACATGCAAAAGAATAAGAAATCAGGAAGGGGGCAGATAGTTTTTCACGCCACTGTATAAAGGTCGTTTAAGGGCCCATTTATAAAGAAGTGCAAAATATCCATCAAATTGCTACATAAATATATGAAGGCGGTTATTTTTAAATGAAAAACACTTGTGCAGAAGTGTGGGAAAAATTTAGCCTACGCTGAGAAACGTGTTGCTTTTGCAAAATGAAAGCACAGTTTATATAAAGCTCATTTTAAAAGTTCAAGCTGAAAATTTTTGGAAATCTGTCTGCAGTGTATGGGCAGGCAATAGATTCCTCTCTGGTTAGATTTGATCCGAGAGGGATCTATCTAATGGTCGATCTGGTAGCACATCGAGTGATGTATGGCAACCTTAGATCTAGAGCTGGACTTTCGTACCAACACAAGTAACATTTATTTTTATGTTTATTCACACACCAGGACATATATTCTAAAGGAGCCATCCCCCTGGCCTCCATAGAAATGGCACGCGGTACCAAAGACAATAAATTTGAAGTGGTCACCAAACACAGGATCTTTGTCTTCCGGGCAGAAAGTGAAGGTAAGCTAGAAGACCATAAATTGCTGAATACATTTTCTTCTGGGTGCACCAGCTGTTTAGACCTAACCTGTGAAATCATTCCCTAAATATCTGTTCTTGCCATTTGCCGTAAAAAAAAAAAAAAATGAACATTATTGGGCACCTGAACAGTTAAGGTGCCACCACAGGTTCCCATACAACTTGTGGCTATAGGGCCAAATTTAGATGCTGGAGGTGCAAGCGGCCACTATTTGTAGTCGCCGTTTGCATTGGCTTCCGGCACCCAAATTTCCCCTTATAGCTGCAATTTGTATGGGCACCTTTGTTACAGCCTAAACTTCTGCAGCACCTCAGGTACCCGAATTTCGTTCTACTGCCCTCAACGTTTACATCCCTTTTTTGTCCTGGTGACCCTCACCACCAAGGAGGTCAATCCTTCAGGAATGCGGACCATATAACAAGTGTGGTCACCATAATCACCCCGCCCATATCAACACCTGAACTGATGAGGTGGCCACTGCATTGGAAAGGAGAAGGTTAAGAAGTTAGGGCCCCACAAAGCCTAGTGGCTTCTTCCCACTATAATTAGATTTCTGTACCTCACTGCTGATGGGTTATTGGAGGGATATTTGGGGCACTTTTAGAGTACATAGAGAAAACTCAGACAGCAATCAGCAAAGCAGCAAGCTATCTTCAGCTGTTTATCAGTGTGACTTTGTTTTGGGGTGTGTCATGCCCTGTCAAGTAGCTGCCATCTCTTTCTGTATAGCAATAGCTAGCATCGTCGTACTGCCTGTTGCAAGCCACTGAATACTTTTCATAGCTAGGAGGCTAGTTAAGAGTCTGTATAGCCTCACCCCACACTTTCCCCCCCAGTCCCAATCCTTGCTGGATGATAGTCCTGTTCATCTGCAATTCATTTGACAGGTGAAGCTCCAGTGGCAAGACAGCCATTTTTTCTGAAGTCTTTTGAAGCTCTGTGGCAGCCACCAATTGGGCCATGGCTCCGAGCTAAAGGTAGGCAGCAGCAACATGGGTGGTAGTCGTAAGAGCTTTGGAGAACTTCTGGAAAAATCACTACTTTGCATAGCTTATAGCATAGCATAGCATAGCTGTGATATGAGAAGGTTTTAGGGGCATCCATTACCCACCAATGGCTGTGACACTGAGCAATGTGTGTTCTCTTAGTGACATTCCCATTTGCGCTAATTTATCTAGTGTTAAGTGATACTTGATAAAGGAAATCCCAATAAAATACAGGTCCACAAGTGCAGCTGTTAACTTCTCCTGGCCCCAAGTGCAGCCATTAACTTTGCTGGGTAGACTTATAATTGAGTCAATAAAAAATCCCAGCTTCAGAGAGTCAGTGTTTTTGGTCGACTTATACACGAGTTCAATGAGGATATACAGTACTCTTTAAGATGTTTCTTGTATTGGTCACCAGGTTTTCAAACATCGTAGGTGGGATTTTTGCCTTCTTCTCTTTACAGAAACTATCAGAAGTCTTTACATTTAGGTTTGTTTTCTACCCCTAGAATTACAAACTATTGCAGATGGGCAAAATTAAAAAAAATAGCAGGGGGTCAAATTGCAATTTCCCACACTGTAAATCATATCATAGCATTTTTATCTTTAGCACAGACCTGAATGCTGAGTTCACATGCTATTAAAATACTGTGCTGTTTACTTGTTGACAGAGTTAGTATTATAATGAACCCGTGACATCCTCTGTAGAAAAATATACCACAAAGCAAATACTTCTTGGAAAAATATCAAGTGACTGTAAATAACTACTTCCTTTATTAAAACAATACTGCTTATCGACTATATCCACCCATATTCTGCTAGTGATTAAAGGGGCACTATGGTGAAAAATTTTAAAATTTAAAATGTGCAACAAATAAGAAGAATGTTTTTTTCCAGATTAAAATGTGCCATAAATTACTTTTCTCCTATGTTGCTGTCACTTACAGTAGGTAGTAGAAATCTGACAGAAGCGACAGGTTTTGGACTAGTCCATCTCTTCATGGGGGGATTCTCAGGGATTTATTTATTTTCAAAAGCACTTAGTGAATGGCAGTTGCTCTGTCCAACTGTCAAAAAACTGTGCAGCGAGCAGGGAAGCTGGCCAGCATCATTGTTTAAATCCTTTTTAGGGAATATCTTTATAAAGAATAAAAGCCTTGCTGAGAATCCCCTATGAAGAGATGGACTAGTCCAAAACCTGTCACTTCTGTCAGATTTCTACTACCTACTGTAAGTGACAGCAACATAGAAGAAAGGTAATTTATGGCTCATTTTGCTCTGGGAAAAAACACTTCTTATTTGTGTGTTTGCACATATTACATTTTACAATTTTTCGCTATAGTACCCCTTTAAGTACCAGGAAATTGAATTATTCCATCTGAGTACATCTGTAAACATTCTGGTTAAGCAGTTCCATGCCATATATCTTTAAAGGACAACTGAAATGAGAAGAATAGGGAGGCTGCCATTTTCATTTCCTTTTCAACAATACCAGTTGCCGGGCAGCCCTGCTCTTGCTCTAAAGGCTTTTAGTTGGGCTCTAGGGGTGGTGAAGTTAATGGATCCTTTTGATCTGAGGTTGTGGGAGGTGTGACTTAGTTACAACAAATCCTGCAGGTATCCAGGGCCTAGGTTGTGTAGGGATTTGAATGTTAGCATGACAATTTTGAAAAGGATTCTCCATTTTATGGGAAGATAGTGTAGTGAGCAAAGGTGGTTGGTGTTATGTTACAATGGTGGGGTCAGCTTGTTAAGTTGCCTAACATAAAACAGAGACTCATATTATGACAGATTTCTGACAACTAAACCAAAGTGACCCTTGTCTGGTCAGCCCCAGCTATCCCTGGTAAAATACCATTTTCCTGCTTGCACAAGTTACTTTGCTTAGAGGAGACATGCAATATTTTAACCTGTGTGATTGTGTGAATTATGACAGCTCAAAGGATGGAATGGTGCTCAAGAATACAGAACAAAGTGAAGGAACAGCGCATGCTCAACCTCCGATTGCGCACAAGCTGTCTTGTCTTCAGTCAGAAGTCTGGATACCTGGAGCTTAAAGGTTACAAGTCGAAGATCTTTGCTGTTCTGACTACAGATGAAGTATGGATTCATAAGAATGAGCAGGTAGGAAGTAAACGATTATGTACTGTGCTAAAGAGGATCTGTCATCACTGTCACATACTCATCTTGTCAGGAAGGCTCATCTTTCCTTTGCAGCATTTTGAAACCAGACATCTGTAAGGCAACATAGAACAAGTGCAAACACTGTCACCCCTTCTCCATGAAAACCGCCATGGGAGACAGATCCTAACTGAAGCTACATATGCTTTTAACGGACATGATGAAATCTAGGTGGTAAACTCTTGACAGGGCCGGTTCTAGACTTGCTGCTCCCTGATCCAAACTTAGGAAAATGTGCTTCCCCCTCCCCCCCCTAGTGTGTGTGCCAGGAAGACGGGGAGAGAGGTAGTGGGTGCCAAGTGTCTCAAAATGTTTGTCCAATGCTGCCCATAGATTTTGCTACCTGAATTACGTGATTCACGTGGCGTCACGGTAGGTCTGCCCCTGGCTCTTGAACTCAAGAATCTTAAACAGGGGTCTCAAACTCGCGGCCCGCGGGCCATTTGCGGCCCTCGTTACATTGATTTGCGGCCCGCGCCGGCAAGACACTGAAGCGAACTACTTTTGTTCGCTTCAGTGCTCCCATAGTTAATGCGTCTGTCCCCGCCGCAAAATGAGGGCTACAGAGCCCCCAATTCCCCCGGGGGGCAATTCGCCTGCATTTCCTGGAAGGGGCAGAGCTTTCAGCTTCAGCTCTGCCCCTCCTGACGTCAATTGCGGCGGATCGCCGCCTCTGCCCGCCCCTCTGTGAAGGAAGAGTGAGAGGGGCGGGCAGAGGCGGCGATCCGCCACGATTGACGTCAGGAGGGGCAGAGCTGAAGCTGAAAGCTCTGCCCCTTCCAGGAAATACCGGACAGATTGCCCCCCGGGGGAATTGGGGGCTCTGCAGCCAGGGGCGGCGCCACGCTGGGGCTTACCCAGGCTTCAGCTCCGGCTGGCGCATCATTAGCCCCTATTGAAGCCCCCCGGAAGCTCAGCTAGACAGCCAGGCAGGACTCGGAACTTAAGTCGGAACTCCGACGAGACAAGGTGGGTGCAGGGTGCGGTGGGTAGGTGGGTAGGTGTCCTAACTCCTGTTCTGTAGCCAGCCAACTTCCAAATAGTTTTTTTGCTCTCCTGTGCTGAGCGGCCTAGCAGCACCAGTAGCAGGCACCACCACCAACCACCATCAGGCCTGCCTGACTCTGAGTGAGCACTCCCTTGGACTGGTAACGCTGTCTCTTATGTGCATTTACTGGGGTAACACTGTCTGTCATGATGTGCATTTACTTCATATTTTTTTTATGCAACTACATTAGTTAGCCCCGCCACATGATGTCATGAACACGCCCATTTTGCGGCCCAGTCTCATCCTAATTTTGCCTCCTGCGGCCCCAAATTGAGTTTGAGACCCCTGATCTTAAATGATCCAAAAGATGCTTATTTTTTTTTTCTTGTAGTTTTTCAGAATGGGCATTGGAATGTTTGTGATTGATATGAATGGCAGTACCATCAGAGATGCCAGGAACAGGACCTTTGAACTAATCACACCACAAAAAATGTTCAGGTAAAAACATTTATTATTGTGACCAAGCTTGGATCATTGCTGAAATATCTGAAGTTGTAGAATACGTCAGCACACCAGTCTTTGATTTATAATGCAAAGCACATTTTATTGTGCAATATTCCACGTGATATCCGACAATTGTTTCGGGGGCCACGCAGGGTCCCCCTTTCTCAAGGCATGTGGCATAATTGCTGAAATATCTGAGGAAGGACATCAATAACTGGAACCTTGGGTATGCTTATATGTTTAGAATTATTTATTTATTTATTGTATTTATAAAGCGCCAACATATTACGCAGTGCTGAGCCAAGCTGGCTTGGAAATCTTATCCATCATGTTAGCCACGGCAAAAAAACACATCTCTACCATTCTCACTCCTTTTCTTCCTGATCACAAAACTTGTTTGGCTGGATGATCTGTAAGAGAACTATACTACTGAAGGTCAGCTCCATAGTCAGTCTACAGCCATGGGTTGATCAGCGTAGCCAGAGTAAGAAAGAGCTAGAGTTACAGGATCTTCTCAAAAAATTAGCATATTGTGATAAAGTTCATTATTTTCTGTAATGTACTGATAAACATTACACTTTCATATGTTTTAGATTCATTACACACAACTGAAGTAGTTCAAGCCTTTTATTGTTTTAATATTGATGATTTTGGCAGACAGCTCATGAAAACCCAAATTTCCTATCTCAAAAAATTAGCATATTTCATCCGACCAATAAAAGAAAAGTGTGTTTAAAACAAAAAAAGTCAACCTTCAAATAATTATGTTCAGTTATGCACTCAATACTTGGTTGGGAATCCTTTTGCAGAAATGACTGCTTGAATGCGGCGTGGCATGGAGGCAATCAGCCTGTGGCACTGCTCAGGTGTTATGGAGGCCCAGGATGCTTCGATAGCGGCCTTAAGCTCATCCAGAGTGTTGGATCTTGCGTCTCTCAACTTTCTCTTCACAATATCCCACAGATTCTCTATGGGGTTCAGGTCAGGAGAGTTGGCAGGCCAATTGAGCACAGTAATACCATGGTCAGTAAACCTTTTACTAGTGGTTTTGGCACTGTGAGCAGGTGCCAGGTTGTGCTGAAAAATGAAATCTTTATCTCCATAAAGCTTTTCAGAAGATGGAAGCATGAAGTGCTCCAAAATCTCCTGATAGCTAGCTGCATTGACCCTGCCCTTGATAAAACACAGTGGACCAACACCAGCAGCTGACATGGCACCCCAGACCATCACTGACTGTGGGTACTTGACACTGGACTTCAGGCATTTTGGCATTTCCATCTCCCCAGTCTTCCTCCAGACTCTGGCACCTTGATTTTCGAATGACATGTAAAAGTTGCTTTCATCCGAAAAAAGTGCTTTGGACCACTGAGCAACAGTCCAGTGCTTCTTCTCTGTAGCCCAGGTCAGGCACTTCTGCCGCTGTTTCTGGTTCAAAAGTGGGTTCATGCTTCCATCTGCTGAAAAGCTTTATGGAGATGAAGATTTCATTTTTCAGCACGACCTGGCACCTGCTCACAGTGCCAAAACCACTGGTAAATGGTTTACTGACCATGGTATTACTGTGCTCAATTGGCCTGCCAACTCTCCTGACCTGAACCCCATAGAGAATCTGTGGGATATTGTGAAGAGAAAGTTGAGAGACGCAAGACCCAACACGCTGGATGAGCTTAAGGCCACTATCAAAGCATCCTGAGCCTCCATAACACCTGAGCAGTGCCACAGGCTGATTGCCTCCATGCCACGCCGCATTGAAGCAGTCATTTCTGCAAAAGGATTCCCGACCAAGTATTGAGTGCATAACTGAACTTAATTATTTGAAGGTTGACTTTTTTTGTTTTAAAAACACTTTTCTTTTATTGGTCGGATGAAATATGCTAATATTTTGAGATAGGAAATTTGCGTTTTCATGAGCCGTATGCCAAAATCATCAATATTAAAACAATAAAAGGCTTGAACTACTTCAGTTGTGTGTATTTGAATCTAAAAGATATGAAAGTCTAATGTTTATCAGTACATTACAGAAAATAATGAACTTTATCACAATATGCTAATTTTTTGAGAAGATCCTGTACTGTAAGTTGTTAGTCTGGTTCCATAGCTTGTAGTCAGTCTAGGGTTAGAGCTTCACTGTTGTACTCAGTCTGTACTTGCCTGAAAATTGAAAAGCTAACTTAAAGTGAAGCAGAAGTGAGAGGAATAACGGAGTCTGCCATTTTCACATTCTAATAAACAATGCTAGTTGCCTGATGTCTATCCTGGTGCTCTGCCTCTAATACTTTAAGTCACTGGCCCAGAATGGGATTAGATACTTTGATTGTGGTTTGGCTCTACTGGCTGCATGCTTTTTGCAGGAGTGTAACCCAAAAACAGCTAAAGCCAAAAGCTCAGAATGACACCCAGGCAACTGGCATTGTTTATAAGGGAATTAAGATGATGGTCTCCATACTCCTTTCACTTCAGGTTCCTATAGCTACAGTGAAAGTCCGACAGTGATGTCAAGAGGGTGCTTCCAGCCTGGATCCCTATGTCTTCTGGTAGTAAGCCACCACAGCATCTCAACATTCTTACCTTGGTGCCGTCTGGGACAAGAGGAGAAGAGCCTGACACATGGTGCCGCTTACCCTCACTTCTATTATTGGCAGTGGGAGGGGGCACGACTAAGAAAGATTCTAACCTGTCCAATTAGACCTCTGATGGCTGGTATGATCATTCCAGATCATTTAAAAACCCAGTCTGATGTCTGTACAGACATCCTGTTAATGCTTGAACAAGTAGCCGCAGGCTAGAACAGATTTTTTTAGTTGATGGCTTTTGTTCTTGCCAACAGAAGAGTACACGTAGCTCCACTGAGCCCAATGTGCATAACTATCTCAGGCAGTTGGTCACAAAGAATAAAATATCTGTATGGCTCTTAAAACAACATAAACATGTTTGATCAGTGTTGCTTGAAACAGTCTTTCTAAATCAGGTGAGCGATGGGCAAATAGGAGTCCCACTGACTACAGTAGAGTTCCACAAATACACAAAATCTGACTTATACTAATAACACGCTAATAACCCGAAGGAGGAGACTAACTTGTTAAAATATAACTTTTAGTCAAATACCGTTAAAATGACGTATTGTTGATCCACAAGCATATATTGCAATTCTAGCAAAAGGGATTAACCCATCACTGCTTGCTATTGGTAATAATTAATTAGATATAAGAAAACCCCACCACCAACCCAACATGTTTCACCCCTTCAAATGGAGGGCTTTGTCAGGGGAAAAGTGCCTAGTGACAAGGTGCCAGTGCAAAGTGAAATAAGTTCATTAAATAAACATTTCAAACTGGAAAAACAACAAAACAGCCTTTCGGCTCTATCAGTAGTAAATTAGCTTAGCTACTGATAGAGGCAAAATTAGCAAGCAGTGATGGGCAGAACCCTTTAGCTACATATGCTAGTGGATCAACCATACATATCTGTGCCCCTACTCCTTAAAAGTATTTCAAACTTTTTAGGAATATCAGAAGCTAAGCAATTTTAGGTATTTTTTGGTATTTGATTAAAAGTTATGTTTTACCAAGTTAGCCTCCACTTTCAGGTTATCAATTGGGTTATTACAGTAGAGATCAGCCAGATATTATCACTGAAGATCGTCATTGCTCCAATTTAGAAGCTGTAGTTTGGTGAGGAGATGAGGAGGGGATTTGGCTACTTCCACTGCATTTGAAATCCAATACCCTGAAGACCAGCTGCATAAGAAATGCAGAGAATGTGATAAGGCTGCATAGAATGCAGCCATTCCCACCCTTTTTTTCCTAATATTTTGCTTCAAATTAAATGAGATTGTCAGCCACAAAATCAAACTCAATTTACCCACTACTCTGTGTTTATTACGTAGTATACATCCTAACCCTGCATGCCAATATAATCATAAATGTTTCTTCTGTAATGAATCTTATTTTAGTCAGCTTGGCTCTATTCTGGTACATTACTGGGGAGAGGGAAGTTATTATCTCCCCTTCCACACTCCTGTTTCTTACTGATTGGCTGTGGGCAGTTCGGTGTGACAGGTTGAGAAAGGAAATACACCTCACCCCTCTGCAGAAGCTGCTGAAATACAATCTATGCTGTGCTCAGATGTGTTTACAAAGTAAGCTAGATATGACAGTGCAGTGCAGAGAGGAAATGACATCAGGATTGGCTTTGTTCAGAGGTAAAAAAGATGCATAATGCCTATAGCAGTTTGCTCTTTATTTACTATATAACATTCACTGAAATCAAAATGTGGACAGTACAATACATGTTATGTAAGTAGAACAAGTATTTATCTACTTATATAGGTTTTTTTCCTGAGATAGTCTGGCTGTCCCTGCTGCTTTGATCTGAGATCTGGCCACCTGTGTGTCTGAATAAAATTGCATTTTGCCCGTTTAGAGGCATTCCATCATTACTTGCTATTCTTTCCCAGTTTCACAGCAGAGTCAGACAGGGAGAAGAAGGAATGGATGGAGGTCCTGCTGGAATGTATATCTGAGTCACTGTCTGACTACGAGGTAGCTGAGAAGATCTGGTCCAACAAAGCCAACAAGTCCTGTGCAGATTGCAGAGCTTGCAATCCAGACTGGGCGTCCATTAACCTGTGTGTCATCATATGCAAGCAGTGTGCAGGTGAGTGCCGTTACAATAAACTACAAACCTGAGTGTTTGCAACATCTTAATGGCCATCCCAGCAGATAAAAATTGTGCATTCAGGTCCTCCAGCACCCAACACAGAGCTGCAAAATGTTCACCCATATCTCCTGTTACAACTTAGATTTTTCTTTGGGTGGAACTTACTCTAAATAAATAAAAATTCAATTTAAAAAAAATATATAATTATTTTCAATAAAATACACCCTTTGTTGGCGTATGATTTCAAAATAGACAGCGACGTTGTAGATAAACACCTCAAACTGTATTGCTATCCTGTCTATTAAACAATTAAATACCCATATATCCTTGAATATAATTTGACCGTGTGTATAAGTCGACTCCAGTATCTGACACTTTTAAGCTGGAATTTTTTATTGACTCAAGTATAAGTCTACCCAGTCAAGGTAACGACGGCTACACATGGGGACCAGGAGGAATTAGCAGCTGCACTTGGGGCCCAGGACTGCACTGCATATAGTATTGCAACCAATAACTCCCCCTGGCTCCCAAGTGCAGCAATTAAATAATTCACCTTCCTGCAGCCCAGTATCCCCCCCCCCCCCGTTCCTTTCCTTATTAATTGTTGTGGCCATAACTTTCGGACCTGTGTTTTCTTGGAATTTCCTTTATCAAGAAAGTGTCACTTACCACTGGGTAAATTGCTGCAAATGGGTATGTCACTAATAGTACACACACAATTCAGTGTGCTCAGTGTTGCCCGTGACTTGTGTATAAGTCGACCCCTATACTTTTATTTAGTAAATCAAACCTAAATTTCTAGACTTATAGTCAAGTATGTACGGTAAATTTGCTGTTACGATGCCCGGCGACAATATTTTATTTTTCATTTAGATGAATATATTCGCTGCTTTGTATACTTTTTTTTTAACCAATTATTAAATACTGATGAAAAAATAGAGATGAAGAAATTAATAAATTTAAAAGTATTAAATTATACCTGAACGCTTGCACAGGACAGAAGGAAAACGGAGATAAATGCACCCTGTATATATTTAGAGAGATTAGCCTGTCTAATTCCCCCTCATCTGTGACTAATCACAACTGTAATTTGATCTCTTAGCTGTGTCAGCTGGCTGCCTCGGCAGAGCAGCTAATTTGTAAATTCAGGATGTTAACCCTACGTCTGCTTCCATGAAAAGCAGGAAGTAGACACTGCACATTTATTGCAGGATTTGTATCATTGCGTATCTTTTATAGCAGAGAGGTAATTATGAGTTTAGGTCCGCTTTGAACCTTAGCTCTCAACCTATTACACCTACTATGGTATTGTTACTTACCCCCATTCTATATATTTTCCTTTTAAGGCTTCTATTAGGCCTGGAACCCACTGAAAAACGCAAACGCAAAACGCAACCGCTAGCGTTTTGTCTGAGCGGTTTGCAAGCGGATTCATGCGCGTTTTGGGTTGTGTTTTGCAACATTGTATTTTTTTCCCCAGCGGGTGCCTAGCGTTTTGCGTTTTGCGTTTTTATCCTGATTGGTCCTGTGAATTATTTTTAATTTTGTTACAGTGTGCTGAACCGCAAAACGCTAGCAAAACCGCTCAGTTTAGGTTTTGCTGAGCGTTTCCGCTAGCGGTTCAATACTTTACATTGAAGCGCTAACGCTCCCAAAATGCTGCATGTCCTGCGTTTGCGTTTCTGAGAAACGCAAACGCTCCTGTGGAAGTTGCCCCATCCATTAACATTAGCCCAGCGTTTTGGCAAACTGCTAGCGTATCGCAGTGCTGCCAAAACGCTGCCAAAAGCGCTCCTGTGGGTTCCAGCCCTTATAGTGCTTTACTGTTATATCACCCCCTATAGTTCCCCAATATATAGTACCTAACCTTTTATATTGCCCTCTCTACGGTGTCCCTGCTACAGCATGTCCATATATAGTGCTGTCAATATAGTGGCCCCAATTTTAACTACCGTATATACTCGCATATAAGCTGACCTGCATATAAGCCCCCCAACTTTTACCTAAAAAAACAGGGAAAAATGATTGACCCCCATATAAGCCGGGGGTAGGAAATGCTGGATTGGTGCAGGCCGCGTGATCCCCCCAGTGTGTCCCAGTATAGCTAGTATAGTGCCCAGTATGGGTAGGTAGTGCCCCAGTATACCTAGTAAAGTGCCCAGTATAGCTAGTATAGTGCCCAGTATAGCTAGTATAGTGCCCAGCATAGCTAGTATAGTGCCCAGTCTGGGTAGGTAGTGCCCCAGTGCCAGTATAGCTAGTATAGTGCCCAGTATAGCTAGTATAGTGCCCAGTCTGGGTAGGTAGTGCCCCAGTATAGCTAGTATAGTGCCCAGTATAGCTAGTATAGTGTCCCAGTATTGGTAGGTAGTGCCCCAGTAGAGCTAGTAAAGTGCACAGTATAGCTAGTATAGTGCCCAGTATAGCTAGTAAAGTGCCCAGTATAGCCAGTAAAGTGCCCAGTATAGCTAGTATAGTGCCCCAGTATTGGTAGGTAGTGCCCCAGTAGAGCTAGTAAAGTGCACAGTATAGCTAGTATAGTGCCCAGTATAGCTAGTAAAGTGCCCAGTATAGCTAGTATAGTGCCCAGTATAGCAAGTATAGTGCCCAGTATAGCAAGTATAGTGCCCAGTATAGCCAGTAAAGTGCCCAGTATAGCTAGTAAAGTGCCCAGTATAGCCAGTATAGTGCCCAGTATAGCCAGTAAAGTGCCCAGTATAGCCAGTAAAGTGCCCAGTATAGCCAGTAAAGTGCCCAGTATAGCCAGTATAGTGCCCAGTATAGCCAGTATAGTGCAACCCCCCCCCCCCCCCCCCCCGCGCGGCCGCCGCTGCTATTACCTGTTCAGCCAGCGGCCACTTCCTCTAATCTGGGTTCCCCTCTCGCTCTCCATCATGCGTATAAGTGTATCACAGCAGCGCGCCCGCCGCTGCTGCTGTGACGAGGCAGGAGAGAGCGGTTTCTCTGGTAACAGCGATGTCGCCGTTACCAGGGGAACCGCTCTCTCCTGCCGGGCGTGCTGCTGTGATACACTTATACGCATGATGGAGAGCGAGAGGGAAACCCGGATTAGAGGAAGCGGCCGCTGGCTGAACAGGTAATAGCAGCGGCGGCCGTGGAGGGAGCGGGCGGGCGGGGGGAGCCGCGGACCACCACCCACCACCCAAGACTCGCTTACAAGCTGACCCCAGAACTTTTGGCCCCCTTTTTGGGGGTCAAAAATTCGTCTTGTATGCGACTATATATGGTACTCCTCACAGTACTACCCCACTATAATGCCTCCGAATTACAGTGTCCTCCTGTTATATGCAGAGCCGCATTATCCACAAGGCAAACCTAAGCAGTTGCCTAGGGTCTGAAGAGAGTCTAGGGACCTGTTGGACGCTAACCCCCACCAAATCTTACTAAAAAAGACAGATGATCATCAGCAGTGGGCAAAACATGCTATCTTGTCTAGAACCCCATTTCATCTGAATCCCTTTTATGGTTATATGACAAACAAAAAAAGTGTTCAGGGTAAAGCTAGGAACACAAGCTAGATTACTTATGTAAAGGATTCTAAAGGCCTCCTTTCCATGCCCATTTCCATCAGTGTTGCCAACCATCAGTAAATTTACTGACAGTCAGTAAAAAAGTCAACAAATCTGGGCTGTCAGTAAAGTCCATGAAAAACTTTGTGGTGTCAGTTAAAAAATCTCTCTCTCCCAAAAGATCACAGCACTTACTGCTTATCAGTTCACGTATCACTCTGGAATGTACACTGCTCTAGCTAAAGGTGGCCATACATCTGTAGACTTGGCGGCCAATCGACCGTCAGATAAGACAATTATTATTGATATTATAAAAATTGGTGCCACCAAAAGCATGCCTAGACAATCAAACCAATTTTGGCCCAAATAATGGAGAACAAACATGATGGAAACCCCCGGTCGCATCCCCCAAATGTAAATATATCAAAGTGCCCCCGATCCCACCACCCTTAGATGCAGTGCATTAATACTTTGGGCCTGTTTCCACTGCACGCAGATTGGATGCAGAACAGACGCAGAAAAACTGACTCCAGTGAATGCCTATGGGAAAATCTGCATCAGAAAAACTGCGTATAGTGGAAACAGGCCCATAGGCATTCATTGGAGTCAGTTTTTCTGCATCCATTCTACATCCAATCTGCATGAAACAGGCTCTAAATCTGTCCGGTGTCTGCCACTGCACTTTTCTTCCTCATTTGCAGCCCACGTGGTTGCCGGTGTATTGCACGTGGAGCGCATGTGTGATATTTTTCATTTAATTTCAGTAATATTAGATGTCAGTAAAAAAAAGTGTTCTGTGAGTACATTTTTTATGCTTTTTTAGTAAAAATGTATTTCTGAGGTTGGCAACACTGATTTCCATGCAGGTGACCCATTGCAATGCCGTTGCTCCACAGTTTTCCCTGATGTGATCTCATTTATTTAGAATGAATGGAACTGCACCACAAACACACTGAAATGCATTCCACCATGTGTTGCCATGGTGAATCACAACACATGGATGAGGACATCAGACAGTGCAGTCTAGGCACTCCTGAGGTCTCTGCGTATGGCCTCACTGTGCGCTTCTGAAAATGCATTCAGCAACGCACAAGGCCTAAGGGTGGATCATTAGCGTCAATAACACCTCCTCGCCCCTGACTCCATTTTTCTCCTTCTCACCCCGCATGCCAGAAGCCACATAGTTGTGTGCTGTCCCTCCTTCTCCCTCCGTAGCAACAGATGTGTTGTTAGCCTGTAGACTAGCATCGCATCTGTACAGCACTGGGCTTGCACTGTTGCTTAAGGTACTGAGACCCAATCACTGAGGGTGACAGCAATTGTAAGCGTGTACCTAGCCTAAGAAAGAGCATACTGTACGTGCTTTTATCAAACAATTCTGTCTCAGGATTGTTGTCAGCCTTTTGCATATCATATGAATAACCACGTTTTCACGACTGCAGTAGTACCTCAGAAATAATCTTTATTCACAACAATACATGATTAAAAACAATTAAAAACACTGTGATCCCCCAGGCCCATGATTGTACAATGATAGCATACAGTCAATACTGGTTATGTAAATGAATTATCCCTGCTGGGCTCGTAAATTCTCATTATCAGCAGCATATTGTTCCAAACATCTGTCCCCCACCAGCAAGTGCTAAATAACAGTGTTCAATATGGTGGGACACTGGGGCAAGACTGCTGCTGATCCTGGAACACTGATCTAATATATCAATAAATAATGACAATGATGTAAGTGCTATTCTGGAAACACTGTGCAATTATGCAATAAAAGTGCTAGTGCCTCAAATCCAATAATCTATAATCATATAAACAATAATGATCTATAAATCCTATAAACAATAATAATGACAAGAGTAGTGAGCTGAAAGTGCATCAAGAAAAATAAAGTGTATAGAGATGTACATAGGCGCCAGTAGGATAAAAATTACTAAAAACGTTTAAACCGTTTGGGATGCGGTGGTGGACCAGCCAACCAAAAACAGACACAAGTACTGTCGATTATAGTTGTAAACAATTTATTCGCATAGTCCTAAAACAAGTTGCAACGCGTTTCGCAGGTAAAATCCCGCTTCCTCAGGCAATAAACAGCAGCGGTACACAGCACGGAGTCGGATCTACGCATGGCACCTCTGTAGGGTTTTTACCTGTGAAACGCGTTGCAACTTGTTTTAGGAGTATGCGAATACAGAGGTGCCATGCGTAGATCCGCTCCCTAACACTGCTAACACTGCTACTGCCTATAGAGTGCGTCCTAGTGGCTGAAGCTCTGGCGCTTTGAGTCCTCCAGGAGAAAAGCACAATATAAATGTTATTTGTCTTTTTTGTCTACTTTTTTCTGTTGTTATGAGAATGTGTATTTTGGGTCGATGACTCTAGTCCCTTATAAACATTTATTCCCTATAAAGGTTTTATTGCCAGTGGATAGGATGAGGCAATATTAGGGGCTCAAATGTTGTTTGTTTACAGGATTGTTGTCAGGTCATATGCATGCATTCACTATGAGGTCACATCCCTACTTTTCACTCTATGGGCCCAATCCAATTTGCGTTTTCTCCTAAGTGCTGACAAGTTAAACAGGAGATGGAAATTTTTCCCAGGAGAAAACTTTGGAGAAATAAGTGAATTGGATCAGGCTCTACCTCTTTTATATATACTGCTTTCGGTTGGGTCATTAGACTTCTCCTGTGATTAAATAGTAAAACTGTATAGATACGGAGTCATGTCACTGGTATGCTTGTCTTTGTCATGCAGGTCAGCACAGAAGCCTGGGAACCAACATCTCTAAAGTGCAAAGCCTGAAACTAGACACCAGCATCTGGAGCAATGAGATAGTACAGGTGTGACTCATCCCTTCCTGCAGAAACATTCATAGATGGTGAATCAGTTAATTTCTCAAGTGGTTTTAGGCAGCTTGAGGCTATCCAGTGTCAAGTAAAACTGTCATGTGGACTAGCTACTGTTCCATGTATTATTATTATTTTTAACAGTAGAGTCTCAATTATCCGGCACTGACTGTGATTGGCTGATGCCAGATAAATGTGCTTTCTGGTCGTTTGAGACTCAATGTTAAAGGGAACCTAAACCGAGAAGGATATGGATTTTTCCTTTTAAAACAATACCAGTTGCCTGACTCTTCTGCTGATCCTGTGTCTCTAATACTTTCAGCCACAGCCCCTGAACAAGCATGGAGATCAGGTGCTCTGACTGAAGTCAGACTGGATTAGCTGCATGCTTGTTTCAGATGTGTGATCCAGCCACTAATACAGCCAAAGAGATCAGCAGGGCAGCCAGGCAACTGGTATTGTTTAAAAGGAAACATCCATATTCCTCTCAGTTTGGGTTCCCTTTAAAGAGACTCTGTAACAAAATGTTGAGCCTTATTTCTTCTATCCTATATGTTCTTATAGCTGTTCTAATGTGCTCTGTCTTACTGCAGCCTTTCCTATTTGCGCAGGGGCTGTATTATCTCTGTTATATGATCTATTCTTTTCTCCTCTGTGGGGTCTGTCAGCTCAGGCAGTCAGGCTGGAATGTGCTGTGCTGCTTGTGATTGGATAGAAGCTATACACACCCTCTCCAGGCCCCCTGCACACTCTGTATGACTCACACACTGAGCTACTCTCAGCCTATCATTTGCTATGTCTTTTGTTTGTAAACACTGCATAAAAATGGTAATTACAAGCCAGGATTGCAGCAGGGAGTGGCAGAAACAGCACAGAGGGGCCCAGGAGAACATAATGAATAGAATGGTATGCTTTTTATTGTAAGAATTTTACAGTAAAGATTCTCTTTAAAAATAGGCCTAGCTAATACAGTACTACAGTATAGTCCACTCTTTATACATAACATATACATAATTCTGTATTAAATGTTAAAATACAGTCATTGAAAGTATATTAACCTTGGGGGAGCTGCGGAGGCCAGTCTAAGCACAGCAGAGTCCACATGCAGCCTAAGTTGGGTTTCACCACTGTGAGTACTGTCAGCGATTAGTGCTGATTGGTTGAGATTGCTGGGAGAATAACTGCCCCCTCAGTTTATAGTTGAGCTCCATAGCTGAGCTATCCATTTTAATCTTTCATTTCAGAAAAAAATAGGGAGGCTTGGTTTATATTTGAATCAAATGATATTGGCATATACAGGGTAAACAGTTCTCACTGGAGCTTCTTTAATGACATTTGCGTGATTCTAACTGAAAGTGATGATTAACATTTGCAGCTTTTTATAATGCTGGGCAATGATCGGGCCAACCGGTTCTGGGCAGCTCATCTGCCACCATGTGAGGTTCTCCATCCTGATGACGGCATTGAACAAAGAAAGGACTTCATAACGTACAAATACCGAGATGGGAGGTACAGAGCCCCTCACCCCCACTACAGCACACAGGAGGAAATCCTCAAGGTAAATACAATAGTGCTTGCTAAGAATGAATACTGAACTGGAAGATTGGGCTTAAAGTGTACCTGTGCCGAAGCTCAGGTACACAAAATCAGATACTTACCTATAGAGAGGGAAGCCTCAGGATCCGATTGAGGATTCCCTCTGTATTCTTATATCCCCCCGTCACTGAGTGTGTCCCCCCGCCTGGAAGATTAGCGACAATGCATTGTCAATGCATTGCTCTTCTTCCTTATTCATGGCCGCGCAATAGCCGACTTAGCCAGCCTGGGCATACGCAGTGAACCGGAGCTGCGGGCTTCATGCTACTGCACATGAGAGGGCGAGCTTGCACGGCTACAGTGCAGCCATGAATAAGGAAGTGGCTCAGTGCGGCCCTGGCCTCTGCAACAGGGAAGCCTCAATATGATCCTGATAGTGATGGTCGAGTTGATGCAAATTTGTATGCAAATGTATGCAGCTCGAAAATGAACCAATTAAATTTTACCTAAGCAGGAATTGATTGGCTCATTTTCAAACTGCATACATTTGCATCAACTCGAAGTTATTTGCATCTACTTGACCATCACTACTGGAAACGTATTAAGCTTATGGGTGGATTCACACTATGCATGTTGCTGTAAGTTATTTGAATCTGCTTGACCATCACTAGATCCTGAGGCTTCCCTCTCTTCAGCGCAAGATCTTGTTTTGAACCTGAGGTTCCCTTTAAGAAGTACAGCATTAGTGTTTTTCCCACAGATGCTTTCTGTGCAATTCTTACCAGTACATGTGAGTCTAGTGGTAAAAGAAAGGATCCTTTGTAGCACATGCTGTAAGTCAGACATATAACATTCATCTATCAGGATTCCCTAAAGGCTACTAAAGCTTTTGTAGTTCATTCGGGGATAAAATCCCAAAAGGGTCAAGGATGTAGCAAAATCTTTTCTGCTGAATACACTATAGAAACAAATGGAGGAATCTGAATAAAGGCAGACTTTTTCTTTAACCACTCGAGGACCACAGTGGAAACCCCCCCTAAAGACCAGGCTAATTTTTATGAAAATGGCCACTGCAGCTTTAAGGACAAGCTGCAGGGCCACACAACACAGCACACTAGTGATCCCCCCTCCTTTTCTCCGCACCAACAGAGCTCTCTGTTGGTGGGGTCAGATCACCCCCTGGATATTTATTTGTTTGTTTATTTGTAATTAATTGTTTTGTTTTTTTTTATAAATTTTGCTATTTTTTTATTTTTTATATATTTCCCCTTCCCTCCCTCCCTCCGGTGGCCCATCCATGTGATCAGCTGTCATAGGCTTCAGCCTATGACAGCAGATCACCGTCGACAGTCAGGAGTGGACAGTACAGTGCTGCTGCGATTGCCGTTCAGAGGCTGAAAGGAGATGTGCGCACACCCTGCGCGCGACCTCCTTTAGTAGCCGGCTCCAGGACCTGACACCATTGGCGTGGAGCGGGCCTTAGAGTAGTTAAAGAGGCGCTGTAGTGACATATAGTAGAATGCAGATAATTATTCTGAATACCCTATTTTAATTCTATGTTAATTTTCCTAGTTTCAGCATCAGAAACACTTCCTATATCTATGTATTGCTGTAACCTTGCCCTCCCAGTGATGCTTAGCCTAGGCTATTTAGCTCTGTGGAATTCTCCTCCCAGAGCACTCTGGGAAACCAGGCACTGCATATTTTGTACTGGCTTCACAACTCCTAGTAAGTTAGGGCTGGTTCACACGGACGTTTTGCTGGCTATAAACACAGTGTTTTAAAAGTAAAGTTTTTAGGGATCTACCGCCCTCCCATGCAAGTGAATGGGAGCGTTTAGTACAAGCTTTTGCAGGCTTTCATGAAAGCCTGGCAGTTGATCCCAGCATCTCGTCTCATCTCAAAAGCAACATGCAGCTTCTAGAAGGCGTTTGAAAGCCAGCAAAAGCCACTGAAAGCCCATAAAAGCCAAAGAAACCCCATAAAAGCCCAGCCTTTCCATATACTTCCTGTAAAAGCCACCAAAATGCAATGCTCTCCTGAAAGCCATTAAAGAAAACCTGTAACATCAAAAAGTTCCCCTGGGGGGTACTCACCTCGGGAGGGGGAAGCCTCAGAGTCCCAATGAGGCTTCCCACGCCGTCCTCCGTCCCTCGGGGGTCTTGCTGCAGCCCTCCGAACAGCGGCGATGTAAATATTTACCCTCCTGGCCCCTGCGCAGGCGCTGTGGCGGCTCTCGACTCCGAAATAGGCGGAAATACCCAATCGCCGTCGGGTCTGCTCTACTGCGCAGGCGCAAGTCTCCGGCGCCTGCACAGTAGAGCGGACCTGACTGAGATCGGGTATTTCCGTCTACTTCGGAGCGGAAAGCTGCAACAGCGCCCCTGCTGGAGCCTGGAAAGGTAAATATTGAACTAGCTGTCGGGTTGCTGTTGAGAGGGCTGCAGCGAGACCCCCGTGGGACAGAGGACGGCGTGGGAAGTCTCATTGTGACCCTAATGCTCCCCCCTCCCGAGGTGAGTACCCCCCAGGGGAACTTTTTGATGTTACAGTGTCTCTTTAAAAGCCTTCAAAAGCCATTAAAAGCTAAGCTGTTAAAATGCTGGCATTCTTGAAAAAAAAAAAACCACAGCGTTTGAACGATGCGCTAAGCAGAAGCTCAGCAGAAGCCCATGTGAACCAGCCCTAAAAATTCAGCAGCGCTGCACCTTATACTGGTTAGCAAAGCAATTTCTGGTCCATTTACTATGGCTGAGAGGAAATGTACCTTAAAGAGAACCCAAGGCGGGGTTCTGACAATGCAATCCACATACAGAGGCTGGGTCTGCCTATACTGCCCAGCCTCTGTTGCTATTTCAATCCCCCCTAAGTTCCCACTGCACTCTGCAATCCCCCATAAGTGGGCCCGCTCATGGCCGTTTTGGGGGGGCAGGAGGCTTTGCAGCATGAGGGGAGAGCTTTGCACATCAGCGGGGAGGGGGGAAAGTCCCACCCTCCCTCACCTTGGGATCTCCCCTCTGCATCTATCTGTTAGCAGCGGTGGCGGCAGCTATAATTACCTCCATTCACCACCGGAGGTCTCCGATCTGCAAGGGCTTCTCCGATCTGCAAGGGCTTCACATTACTTCCTGTTTTAACAGGATGTAATGTGAAGCCCTTGCAGATCGGAGACCGCTGGTGGTGAATGGAGGTAATTATAGCTGCCGTCGCTGCTACTGACACTTCGATAGATGCAGGAGGGGGAGCGCAGAGGGGAGAGCCCGAGGTGAGGGAGTGGGGGACTTTCCCATCTCCCAGCTGATGTGCAAAGCTCTCCCCCTCATGCTGCGACCCCTCCTGCCCCCCCAAAACGGCAGGGGGGCAGGGGCTGCTTCCCCTATTGTTACGCCAGTGTAGATGATATCAGCATTTGAAAGGTGAACAAATATATTATAATTTGCTTCCTGTTGTAAATGTATTGCCCCCAGAAGACTTTAACCCAGCCCAAACTAAGGGAAATGTATACTTTTACATATAATAATCTCACTGCATCTTCAGGATCTATTGGAAGATTAATATTATCCCATTTACCCTGGCTGATTTTTAGCTGTTGGATATAATCACAGATACTATTCCTGACTACGCTGATTGAAATCTACACCCTGTTTGGAACCGGTTATTCCTGCCAGGGCATAGACTTCAATCAGTGCCACTCTCTTGCCGCTGCAGCCCCCTCACTTCGCTGTCGGTATGATGGCAGAACTCCCTGAGCTGGTCAGAAGCGATTTCATTGGTTCCTGACCCTGTAATCATTGTGAGCCAAGCACATTGGCTCACATTGATCACAGGGTCAGGGCCAATTGAATCGGCTCCTGACCGGCTCAGGGATCTCTAACGTCATAGGTAAGGCAGAGCGAGGGGGCTATGGCGACGGGAGAGCAGCAGGTGGTAGCGGTGTGGCAGTGAGCAGTGATGTCAGCGAGGGCTGTTGCACACCTAAAAGCAGGGGCGTTTCTAGGGTCCCTGGAGATCAGTGGCACCTGTGGGCACCAGGAGGGGAGGTAATGGGCATGGCCATGCGGTGAGTGGGCGTGGCCATGGGTGGGGCCAAATGAACATGAACTTAGCAGCGGTGTAAGCTACGGATAACGGGCCTGCCCATCGAAATATTGGACGGAGCCCCCTGTCCTTTATTTCGATCATTTACAATCAGTATAGGCATAGATCAAAGATGTATACGCACATACAATTTTGATTGGTCAATCACTGACCCCCAATTTCCCACCCCCGTGCAGTAAGTGGGCCAACAGACAATGAATTTTATGAACAGAGCTAAAATTGGCTAATCAAAATTGTATGTGTGTACCAGGCTTTACAGCTAATACTGTACATACTGAAAGTAGCAGGGATCAGCATACAATACAGCTGGTTTACAATCAATAAAGGCACAGAGTAACACCTTACACTGTACACACTGGAGGTAAATCAGCACACAGTGCAAGCACTAGAGAACAGCGTATACTGTACATACTGTAGGCAGCAGAATTCAGCACACTGCAGCTAGCGTGCCAAAAATATGACGATCACGTTGTGTGGCGTGCTTATCGCGCCGCACCAAAAAATGGGTGGGCCATGGACCAGAATATAGGTGTGGTAACGGGTGGAGACAAATTTACATGAACCTAGCAATGGTGGGACATCAGATTAGGACAGTGGTGGCAAACCTTTTGGAGGCCGAGTGCCCAAACTGCAACCCAAAAGTCACTTACCGGTATCTATCGCAAAGTGGCAACAGCAATTTAAACTAAATACTGTACAAACGTTTTAACTCATACATGAACATTATGGAAAATCCAAGTTGAAAATAAACTGTGAAGATAAACAATTTCATCCATCCTACTCCTGAAAAATGTATTCAATTTTTTAGAACCTCCCAGTTTTATTTTCTGTTTTAAAACGCTAAAAAAGTAGGTTTAATGCTATTGTCTCATATGATAAGGATTCAGCTTTTCCCATAGTCTCGCAGTTAGCAATCATGTGACCCCCAACAAGACATATTCAGCAATCATGAGGCCCCCAACAAATCAGGAGGCCCCCAACAAGACAAATTCAGCAATCATGAGGCCTCCAACAAATCATGAGGCCCCCAACAAGACAAATTCAGCAATCATGAGGCCCCCAACAAGACAAATTCAGCAATCATGAGGCCCCCAACAAATCATGAGGCCCCCAACAAGACAAATTCAGCAATCATGAGGCCCCCAACAAATCATAAGGCTCCCAACAAGACACATTCAGCAGTCATGAGGCACATAAATAGACAGCATTTCACATAAATAGGCAGAATGCCCCCTTAATATGGTAGCCCCCCCAAGTTAGGTAGTGAGTGACAGGGACCCCCAGGTTAGCTAGTGAGTGACAGGCGCCTCCAGTTAGGTAGTGAGTGACAGGGACCCCGATAGTGAGTGACAGGGAGCACCTTTAGGTAGTGAGTGAGTGCCAGGGAGCCCCTTTAGGCAGTGAGTGAGTGCCAGGAAGCCCCTTTAGGCAGTGAGTGAGTGCCAGGAAGCCCCTTTAGGCAGTGAGTGAGTGCCAGGAAGCCCCTTTAGGCAGTGAGTGAGTGCCAGGAAGCCCCTTTAGGCAGTGAGTGAGTGCCAGGGAGCCCCTTTAGGCAGTGAGTGAGTGCCAGGGAGCCCCTTTAGGCAGTGAGTGAGTGACAGGAAGCCCCTTTAGGCAGTGAGTGAGTGACAGGAAGCCCCTTTAGGCAGTGAGTGAGTGACAGGGAGCCCCTTTAGGCAGTGAGTGAGTGACAGGGAGCCCCTTTAGGCAGTGAGTGAGTGACAGGGAGCCCCTTTAGGGAGTGAGTGAGTGACAGGGAGGCCCTTTAGGGAGTGAGTGAGTGCCAGGGAGCCCCTTTAGTGAGTGAGTGCGTGCCAGGGAGCCCCTTTAGTGAGTGAGTGCGTGCCAGGGAGCCCCTTTAGTGAGTGAGTGCGTGCCAGGGAGCCCCTTTAGTGAGTGAGTGCGTGCCAGGGAGCCCCTTTAGTGAGTGCGTGCCAGGGAGCCCCTTTAGGGAGTGGGTGCGTGCCAGGGAGCCCCTTTAGGGAGTGGGTGCGTGCCAGGGGAGCCCCTTTAGGGAGTGGGTGCGTGCCAGGGGAGCCCCTTTAGGGAGTGAGTGAGTGCCAGGGGAGCCCCTTTAGGGAGTGAGTGAGTGCCAGGGGAGCCCCTTTAGGGAGTGAGTGAGTGCCAGGGGAGCCCCTTTAGGGAGTGAGTGAGTGCCAGGGGAGCCCCTTTAGGGAGTGAGTGAGTGCCAGGGAGCCCCTTTAGGGAGTGAGTGAGTGCCAGGGAGCCCCTTTAGGGAGTGAGTGAGTGACAGGGAGCCCCTTTAGGGAGTGAGTGAGTGACAGGGAGCCCCTTTAGGGAGTGAGTGAGTGACAGGGAGCCCCTTTAGGGAGTGGGTGCGTGCCAGGGGAGCCCCTTTAGGGAGTGGGTGCGTGCCAGGGGAGCCCCTTTAGGGAGTGAGTGAGTGCCAGGGGAGCCCCTTTAGGGAGTGAGTGAGTGCCAGGGGAGCCCCTTTAGGGAGTGAGTGAGTGCCAGGGGAGCCCCTTTAGGGAGTGAGTGAGTGCCAGGGGAGCCCCTTTAGGAAGTGAGTGAGTGCCAGGGGAGTCCCTTTAGGGAGTGAGTGAGTGACAGGGAGCCCCTTTAGGGAGTGAGTGAGTGACAGGGAGCCCCTTTAGGGAGTGAGTGAGTGACAGGGAGCCCCTTTAGGGAGTGAGTGAGTGACAGGGAGCCCCTTTAGGGAGTGAGTGAGTGACAGGGAGCCCCTTTAGGGAGTGAGTGAGTGACAGGGAGCCCCTTTAGGGAGTGAGTGAGTGACAGGGAGCCCCTTTAGGGAGTGAGTGAGTGACAGGTAGCCCCTTTAGGGAGTGAGTGACAGGGAGCCCCTTTAGGGAGTGAGTGAGTGCCAGGGAGCCCCTTTAGGGAGTGAGTGAGTGCCAGGGAGCCCCTTTAGTGAGTGAGTGACAGGGAGGCCCCCTCTCTAGCCGCCGCCGCTCCCCCCCCCCTACCTCTCAGCAGACCTCAGGATCAGCGGCGACCCGACCAGATGTACGAGCGGGCGCTGGACGCACCCGCTCGATATGCGGAAGTGATGTCACTTCCGCATATCAGTGCGGGCGCTGGGTCCTAGCGCCCGCACGATTGGTCGCCGGCTCGCCGCCTGATCCTGAGGTCTGAGACGCGGCGGCGGCGGCGGCGGCTGGAGGGAGCCGCTGACAGAGGGGGCAGCGGCGGCCGGGAGATCCGTGGCACCCCAGGAAAGATTGGGGGCACGTGCCCCCCTAAAACAGGGCTAGCGACGCCCCTGCCTAAAAGCATTGGCATAATCGCAAACACTAGGCGTTGTTAGAAGTGATTTTTCTAAGCGATCCTAGGCCTGTGCCAAGCGATTTTCTAGTTATGCCTAGTGATTTTTGGAGCGTTTTGTTTAGCGATTTTTTATTTTTTGTATAGTAGAGTTGGAAGTGTATAGCTTTTGTAAAAAAAGAAAAAAAAAATGGAAAATCGCTTTGTTGTAGCGGTTTTAGAGTGATTTTCCACGTTGCTATACTTAACATTGAGGCTGAATCGCCTCAGAAATGCTGCATCACTTTGGTGCGATCCATCCCATTCAAATACATTAGCCAAGCGCTTTTTTAAAGCGCTCAGAAGCGCTCTAAGGGCTTGATTCACTAAACCGTGATAACTCAAATATCACACCTTATCAAAGATATCACACCTTATCAAAGTTAACATGCCTTAGTAGCATAGCGAGCGCTAAGTACCTGCAGGGGCTCAGGGCAGGACGAGTGCCATTGTCAATTAGCAGGCATAAGTTCGTAGCGCTTGCTTTATAATAAGCAATAACTTTAATAAGGTGTGATATCTTTGATAAGGTGTGATAATTGAGTGATCACAGTTTAGTGAATTAAGCCCTAGGTGTGTACCAGCCCTAAGACGTTTTTTTTCAAACCAGCAGTCTGTGGTCCTTAAAGGAAACCAGAGCTGCGGGATCCTTAAAGAGACTCCGTAACAAAAATTGCATCCTGTTTTTTATCATCCTACAAGTTCCAAAAGCTATTCTAATGTGTTCTGGCTTACTGCAGCACGTTCTACTATCACCATCTCTGTAATAAATCAACTTATCTCTCTCTTGTCAGACTTGTCAGCCTGTGTCTAGAAGGCTGCCAAGTTCTTCAGTGTTGTGGTTCTGTGATGCATCTTCCCCCTCCAGGCCCCTCTCTGCACACTGCTGTGTGTTATTTAGTTTAGTGCAGCTTCTCTCTGCTCTATTATCTTTTACAAGCTGGATAAATCCTCCTCTGAGCTGGCTGGGCTTTCACATACTGAGGAATTACATACAGGCAGAGCTGTCTGCACTCTGCAGGAAGAAACAGCCTGACACTTCAGTGGAAGATAGCTGCAGGGGGAAAGAAACACACAAATGATCTCTTGAGATTCAAAAGGAAGGGTGTATACAGCCTGCTTGTGTATGAATGTATTTTCTATGTGTGGACATACTGTACATCAACCTACTTCCTGTTTTGGTGGCCATTTTGTTTGTTTATAAACAAACTTTTTAAAACTGTTTTTAACCACTTTTAATGCGGCGAGGAGCGGCGAAATTGTGACAGAGGGTAATAGGAGATGTCCCCTAACGCACTGGTATGTTTACTTTTGTGCGATTTTAACAATACAGATTCTCTTTAAGATTATAAACTCACACGAAGCTTCCTCCAGCTCCATAAGCACGTGTTAGTCCCTCGCCACCCTCCCACGGTCTGCCGTTCAGCTGCAATCAGCCCCGATAATTGACTCAGTCGCGCCAGTCTGGGCTACTGCGCATGGAGGAAGCTCCAGATGAGTATAAAATCTTTAGGGTCCCTCAGCTCTGGTACTCTGGCCAGAGACTGCTGGTATGGAAGTTATTAATGTACCCACCTGACCACTAGAGGTCACAGTTGGGAGGTAGAGGCAGGCTTTCTATTGTGTTCAATATAAAACAGTGGCCTTAATACGTTCCCTTTAATGACTGAAAGTGTGGATTTTAGGAAGACAAGGTAAACAAATACATACGCCACATGTGAGATCCTCTAGGCACTTTTAGATATCTGGTTTCTCATGTAATTATGAGTAACAATATGCTTTATATCACATGTTTTTGCATTACAGTTTTATGAAATGATTATGATTCTTTTCAGGTGCTCTGTAGCGCTGTGGCCGGACCGAACCTGCTGAAGACGGTGATGCAGTTCTTCTACGATGCGGAGTGTTTGGCCGAGCAAAGTGACGATTCTTCTCTGTCCAGCCAGGCAGCTGACAACTGGAGGGCAAGCTCCTACAGCATCAATAGTAAGGACATCACTTTATTTCTGTTGTGATACAAGCCAATCTCTCATTGCTTTTGTTTCCTGGCTCTTTCATTTTGTGTTCTGTATGGAAAGTTCAATCTTGTTACCCATCTATACTAGGGTGCCCCAAATGTTCCCCCAGACCCCCCACAGCAGAGTCGCCCGGTGGGTTTCGGGTATTTGGTCTTTGGAGTCCAGAAACATCGTCTCAAAGGCTTAAAGGTCCACTGGATATTTTAGGATCCTATCAACGCTCGTGCACAGCACACAATGAAAAGTCTTTATTTCACATATAGTTGCTGAAGAAATCCAATACTCTGTGATCTGTATTTTTTTATCCAGGTCAAAGTGTCTAATTAATTCTTATCAGCAGCTGTGAATTGACTGCAGGAGCACCTCAGCTGCTTCCTCCCCATACAGTAAAATAAAGAAGTTTTGAATCAGGATGATGCCATTTATCGGCTAACTTAGAAGAAAATGAGTAAGCTTTCGGCTATGAAGCCTTCCTCAGACTATGTCCCTGTATACTGACATCATTTAGAACCTAGGTTCTCAACGTGTGGTACGCATATCCCAGGGGTACTTCTGATTAGCATTCCAGGGGGTATTCGGGCTTGATATACTTAAAGAGACACTGAAGCGAAAAAAAAAATATATGATATAATGAATTGGTTGTGTACTATGAATAATTACTAGCAGCAAAGAAAATATTTTCATACTTTTATTTTCAGGTATATAGTGTTTTTTCTAACATTGCATCATTCTATAATATGTGCACATTACACAACACTCAGCATTCAAAATGAGTCTTTCAGAGCAGTCTGTGAAGTAATGACCTCTTCTCTAGCAGAGGAAAAGTAAATAGTCCAGGAACAGTTGAGATAATAAAAGTCAGATAACAGCCCTCTCCACGACTAAAGGTGCCCATACACTCGTCAGATTGGCAACAGATAGATAAGAAATGCATCTGATGATCTATCTGATGCGTTTTTAGAACATTTTTTACCAGGATAGAATTCCAATAGATTTCAGTTTGAAATCTATTGAAATTCGATCTGATGGCATTTTTTTGCCATCAGATTTCCATTAGGCCAATGCAAACTGATAAGCAATCTCAACAGATCGACCTAAATTTTCCACCCTGCCAGTTCGATGGAAATCCATCGAAATCGATCGAAATCGGCCATCGATTGGTCGATTGGCCAACCGATTTGCAAACGATCAATCGATCGATCGTGATCGATCGGTCGGCCAGAAAATCGGCTGAGTGTATGGGCCCCTTAACTTAGTCGGAGAGCTTAATGGCTTGTTTGCCTAGAGATAACAACTGGAGTTTCTCAACTCTTCCTGTACTGGAAACAATTAGACTGATGTATCTGATCTTAATGTTTTATTTCTTAGCTGTGCTACACATACAAATCATAATATCATCATTTTTTTTTTCGCTTCAGTGTCTCTTTAAGCAAGAATAACAAATTTAGAGTTTTAGAAAATGATAAATCTTACTTAAATAACACAGAATTAGTATTTTAGCTAATTAAAAGCAATTGTAAGTGCTTGGAAATTGTTTAGAACCAATTATCACGTAGTACGATTTAAATATATATTTGTCAAGGGGTACTTGTGACGTTTACTATGCTAGGGGGTACTTGGTGAGTACAGGGTTTTAAAAGGGGTAAATACCAATAAAATGTTGAGAAACACTGATTTAGAACACACAGCTTATATACACTGGACATTAAAAGGAGATTCCTTGTTCTGCAAACATAAATAATGTCATTGCATGTCTTAATTACAACATCAGGAGGATCTCACTGTGTATTCTAAATTATGTCAGTATACAAAAATCAAGTCTGAAGAAGGCTTCATAGCCAAAAGCGTACTCCTTTTTTTCTAAGTTAGCTAATAAATGGTATCATCCTGATTCACAACATTTTTCTATTATGGATGGCTAACATGGTACTGTACTCCATTGCCCATACAGTATAGTGCTCCCTGCAATGTGAACCAAATTTCTAAACTTTAGGGTTTTTTTTTAGGATTTCAGTACATTGTAATAAAGAAATGTATTTGTAATAAAGATTTTCATGCTGTGGGTAATTTTTAGGGACAAAGAGAAAATTGTGAGTTTAGTTCCACTTTTAGCTTAAGGCTGGTTTCACAGTGGGACGTTACAGGCGCACGTTAGAGCAGCCTGTAACGCAGCCCACCGCACAGTAATGAAAAATCAATGGGGCTGTTCACAGTGCGGACGTTGCGTTACATTGTAACGCTGCGTCACAAGACAACGTACTGCATGCAGTACTTTGGACGCGGCTGAGCCGCGTTAGACTGCTTGCACATGCTCAGTAATGTTGGGGAGGAGCGGAGAGCGGCCAGGCACATGGCTAATTAATATGCACTGCACGTTATGACGTGCAGTGTTTACTTCCTGGAGCAGCCGCTCTGTGTGGCGATTGGCCGGCGGGACCACGTGATGCCGCATGCGCACAAGAGTGCGCATCACGGCATCACTGACGCCAGAGTGAGCTGCACAACGCAGCTCACTCTGACGTCCAGATCCAGCACCACCAGGCGTTGAGTTAGGGGGACGTTATGCGACCTTAACGCCCCCTCTAACGCAACGTCCTGGTGTGAAATTAGCCTAAAGGAATACTTAAAGGGAAGGTTCAGGGAGGGTGGGTTAAAAAATCAAAATCAATTTCCACTTACCTGGGGCTTCCTCCAGCCCGTGGCAGGCAGGAGGTGCCCTCGCCGCCGCTCCGCAGGCTCCCGGTGGTCTCCGGTGGCGCGCCCGACCTGGCCAGGCCGGCTGCCAGGTCGGGCTCTTCTGCGCTCCAAGTCCTGGTACTTCTGCGTCCCACGCCGGCGCTCTGACGTCATCGAACGTCCTCCGGGCTCTACTGCGCATGCGCAGTAGTTCTGCGCATGCGCAATAGAGCCCGGAGGACGTCCGATGACGTCAGAGCGCCGGCGTGGGACGCAGAAGAACCAGGACTTGGAGCGCAGAAGAGCCCGACCTGGCAGCCGGCCTGGCCAGGTCGGGCGCGCCACCGGAGACCACCGGGAGCCTGCGGAGCGGCGGCGAGGGCACCTCCTGCCTGCCACGGGCTGGAGGAAGCCCCAGGTAAGTGGAAATTGATTTTGATTTTTTACCCACCCTCCCTGAACCTTCCCTTTAAGTGAAAAAAAAAATGATCTTTACTCACCCGGGGCATCCCTCAGCCCCCTGAAGCTGTATAGCAAAAGCGGAGAATCACCCGCGTTCCCAGCCTGTCGCCGAACCCGGAAGTAGCCGCCGGCGGGGACAGGACGATTGGAACGGGGCTGCGAGGGCATCATACAGCTTCAGGGGGCTGAGGGATGCCTCGGGTGAGTAAAGATAATTTTTTTTTTTCACTTAAGTATTCCTTTAAGATGAAATCAGTTCTATTTTGAAACAGACTTGCTGGATTCTCGGCAAAGGTAGTCACTATTGACTGCCTCGACCCAGTTACATCTAGCGTGTGTAAATTTAGCATCACATGACAGCTCAGTGATATCACCTTTTCTAAACTCCTCCCCAGCGCACTATTATGCATAAGTCGCAGCAGCTGCGGCGGAAATCTTTGCTAGAGTTTTATAGAATAGGTCATGTCCTACTTTTGAATTTCAGATTTACATTTCAATGAAACAGCATTTGGCAGTGTCATTATAATATTGTTTGGAAAGTGTATTTACACATAACATACCATTATATTTAAAGTGGACCTGAACTCTTGCACAAGAAGGACAGAAGGAAAACATAGAGAAATGCAACCTGTATGTATTTAGAGAGTTTAGCCTGTCTAATTTCCCCTCATCTGTGACTAATCACAAGAATAATTTGATCTCTCAGCAGTGTCAGCTGGCTGCCTTGGCAGAGCAGCTAATTTGTAAACACAGGATGAAGTTAACCCTAAATCTGCTTCCATGTTAGCAGGAAGTGGACACACTGCAGATTTATTGCAGTAACAAAGAAATGTTTTCTTTAAAGGTTGTTATGCTGTTGCTAATCTTTTAGAACCGAGAGGAAGTTCTGAGTTCAGGTCCACTTTAAAGTTGGCACGGAGTCCTTTTTAAAAGGAAGGAACTGTTTTTTGGCACATTTTATTATTTGATGGACTGACCCTTATAGAGAACAGTTTGAGAGATGGAACCCTGTTATGGTATAGTTAAGTTAGCAGCACATATAACTCTAAGCAGCCACACAGTGGCAAAGTGCAGTTCCGGAGAGAAGGCATATTGTCTGCATACAGTAAATACAGCTGATATATGTCCTTATAAGGCAAATTAACTGTGGATATAAATTCCCCTTAAAGTTTAATTCCACTGAAGACAAGAGCCCATTGTAGCAGAGCATGGAGTGCCCACAGGGGGGTTGCAATGGCATGTGATCTGCATGAATGCTCCACGGCACTGAATGCACTCAGCCTGATTCATTTAAAATGACTCACAATATCCTACAAAGAAATAAGGAGTACAGAAGCCTATTACTAATTCCTTGCTGAAAACAATCAGCGTAGCGCACATCATACAGCCTCAATAAGCAATCAACGCAGCATTGGGATATTTCAGGAGTACTTGCTGCAGTTTCCCACTCACCTCTAAACCAGGTGTCTTTTTGATTCCTTAGAAGCAGCTCGGGGTGACCCAAAACTACTAAGAAAGTATAGTGGGCTAAAAAAAAACGAAAAGCCCTCCTACTAGAAGCCAACACTCAGTGTAGTTTGCCTTCTTAAAACAGAAGGTATTTGTGATAATTCAGTTTTAAGTGAACGACTGTGGCCTCCCAGAATGCATCGCTACTAATTATGCAAATTATCTCGCTACTGTGTGGCAAAAATACCCTGAATCCAAGCTTACATCCAGAATGGCTGGTGTATAGCAAGCCTATAGCTTATAAAATTTACAGAGCCACATCAAGCCAACATGCAGACAGCCTGTTTTAGACTGTTGGTCCTCCTCAGTGCATGGCAGAGATTAATATGGCTCAGTGGGATAGGGGCTGGGACCAGAACAACAAACTACCCAAGCAGCTCAGCGTGACCTAAAACTACTAGGAAACTATAGGGGACTAAAAGAGACCAAAAAACCCTCTTACTAAAAGCCAACGCTCGGTGTAGTTTGCCTTCTTAAAGCTAATGTAACCCCTGTTAAAAAAAAAAGTCAGATACTCACCTAAGGAGAGGGAAGGCTCGGTCCTAATGAGCCATCCCTCTCCTCTCCCGGTGGCCCCAGTGCTGCGCTGGCTCCTCCGTTCTCATCCCACGCCGAAGGGACTTCGGAAGTCTTCAGGAGCCAAGTCCTACCGAAGACAGGCGGCGCACACGCGAGTGCGTCGTAGAGGGCGCACGCGCAGTGTTATCGCGGCCCGTCTTCGGGAGCACTCGGGCTCCCGAAGCATTTCCGAAGCCTCCCTTCGGCCGGGAGACAGCGGTATTTTACCGAAACGGTCGAATACCGCTACAGGGAAGCCAGGACAGCAGCGGGCACCGGGAGAGGAGAGGGAGTGCTCTATAGGACCCAGAGCCTCCCTCTCCTTATGTGAGTATCTGACTTTTTTTTTTTAACCCGGTTCCCATTAGCTTTAAAACAGAATGTATTTGCAATAATTCAGCTTTACGTGAACAACTGTGGTCTCCCACAATGCACGGCAACTGAATATGCAAATAATCTCTTTATGCCCCTGAAGCCAGGCTTACATCCAGAAGCACTGGTGTATAGCAAGCCTATAGCTTATAAAATGTACATATCCACATCAACCCAGCATGAAACCCAACAACCTAACATTCCTAATGCATTGATTATTTGCATATTCTACTGACAACCAACCCTTTCCTATCAGCTTCGCCCCTTCAAATTTTACTACTTTTGTATAACAAGAAATATCACCGTTCCTTTGGACCCGGTATTAGTTCACTAGTAATATCTAGGGCTTGATTCACACAACGGTGCTAACTGTTAGCACTGCTTTTTGCGCGTTTTAGCGCATTTTCATGTAGAAAAATGGGTTTCACGCAAAAAAAGGTTATCGTGCTCCAAAAATCGCGTTTGCGCGTTAACGTGAATTTTTGCGCACGAACACGACCGTTAACGCGTGAAAAATTCGCGTTAACGCAAATTTTTGGGTTTGATAGCCGTTATCATGCCAAATTTGGCGTGAAACACTTTTCACAGGTTGCTAACAGTTAGCACCGCTTTGTGAATCAAGCCCATAGTCTTTATACTTTTGAACAAAACATGAGGTTGATTCAGAAAACATATCTTATGAATTGTGTCTCCTTATCTGGCTTATCTAATGAATTGTTTCTCCTTTTCAGTTTGTCTCATGAATGTTCTTTTCTTATCTGTTTTAACTCATGATTTAACTCTCCTAAGGGCACTGGGACAGGAAGCGGTAAAATGCAGGAATACCTCCCAACTGTCCCTCTTTTGGAGGGACAGTCCTTCTTTGGGAGCCCTGTCCCTCTTTCCCTCTTTCCTCCTCATTTGTCCCTCTTTCAGGACTTTGTCCCTCTTTCTATGTAAATATATATATACTGTATTTCTCTACTAAAAAATGTGTTTTATTGACTTTTTATCCCATCCTTTAAATTGATATATTACTAATTTTAAAATGTTAATATGAAGGAAAATGAACCAGGATAGAGAGGACCAGTGTGGTTTAAATTTTAAAACAACACATTTTCTTATAAAATCTTTATGGTATGCATGACTAGGGGGGGTGCTGGGGGCGTAATTAGGGGTGTGTCAGGGGAGTGGCTTAAGTATCCCTCTTTCTCATCTCAAAAAGTTGGGAGGTATGTTGCGCATAGTACATGGCAATTTACCGGTACTAACAGCAGGGGGGCAGTTGGCATCACCCTATTGCAAGTGTACTGTCTATTACCATAGCAATACACACATAACCCCAGTAATACAGATGTGCGATGCCTGTACTGTTAAAATGCTTCTTCACGCATCAGGCCTCTTATCTGTTTGTCTCATTAAAAGACCACTATCGTGCAAAAAGTAGGCAGTAAAAATCTAACAAAATTAACAGGTTTTGGGCTAGTCCATCTCTTCATGGGGGATTTTCAGGGTTTTCAGCAGCATTTCCTGAACAGCAGTTGCAAATAGCATGAAAGTGAGTACAAACACAGACAAACAAACACAGAACACTTATATGGCACTTTTCTCCTGGCGGACTCAAAGCGCTAGAGCTGCAGCCACTAGGATGGGCTTTATAGGCAGTAGCAGTGTTAGGGAGACTTGCCTAAGGTCTCCTACTGAATAGGTGCTGGCTTACTGAACAGGCAGAGCCAAGATTTGAACCCTGGTCTCCCGTGTCTGAGGCAGATCCCTTAGCCATTACACCATCCAGTGGGTGGGTGGGTGGCTGGCTGGCTGGTATCTTACTATTTTGGCAGTTAAAGTGATCCTTAAGTCTAACAAAAAAAATTAGATTTACTCACCTGGGGCTTCCCTCAGCCCCCTGCAGCCGATCGGTGCCCTCGCAGCCCCGCTCAGATGCTCCTGCACCCGCCGGCGAACACTTCCGGTTTGGCCGTCACTGGCCGACAGGCATGGGAACGCGAGTGATTCTCCGCGTTCCCAGCCATAATATCGCCCCCTATGCTGCTATTGCGGCCTCCAGTGTGAACCAGCCCTAACCGTTTCTCAGAGGGGCTCACAATCTAATCCCTACGGTACCATTGTCATGTGGCCATCATAGTCTAGGGCCAATTTAAGGTAAAGCCAATTAACTTATTAGTCATCAGTTTAGCATACAAACATGGAGGAAAAAGGAACTTTAACCAAGGTTTGAACTTCATTCCAATCAGTAGCTGATGCCCTTTTTCTCATGAGTAATCTTTAGGTTTTCTCCAATAGATCATCAGAGAGTTCTGTATGGTTGATTTTGTGGTGAAACACCTCCCACAGTGTGATGTCATGACCTAGGTCAGTGATGGCTAGCCTTGGCACTCCAGCTGTGGTGGAACTACATGTCCCATGAGGTATTGCAATACTCTGACAGTTCTAAGCATAACTCGGGGAGGCAGATGCATGATGGGATTTGTAGTTTTGTCACAGCTGGAGTGCCAAGGTTAGCCATCACTGACCTAGGTCCTGACAGTTTGCTGTCTGTGCATCTTGATGCATTGTGGGAAATAACTGCCTTTTCCAACTTCCAAGCAAGCAGTATCTCCCTCTGTGCATAGAACTCTCTGTAACAAACATTCTGTACAGATCACCTGGCAGAACTAAAGATGTCACCAGCAGTGATACATTTCAGAATTTAAATCAGGGGGAGAAACATTTTACAATGGGCTGACTGAAAACACTGAAAAATAAGCAATTTTATTCATAGTTTTTTCACTACAGTTCATCTTTAAAGGGGAACCTGAAGTGTGAGGAAAATGGAGGCTGTCATCTTCATTCTCTAATAAACAATGCAAGTTGTCTGACTTCTATGCTGATGCTGTGTCTCTAATATTTAAAGTCATTGGCTCAGAAAGAACATGCAGATCAGATGCTGTGACTCTACTGGCTGCATGTGTGTTGCAGGTGTGTGACTCAAATACAACCAAAGCCAACTGGCATTGGTTGTAAGGGACTGACGATTGCAGGCTCCATATTCTTCTCACTCCAGTTTCCCTTTAAAGTGGACCTGAACTCTTGCACAGGAAAAAGGAAAACATAGAGAAGTGCACCCTATGTGTATTTAGAGAGTTTAGCCTAATTCCCCCTCATCTGCGATTAATCACAACTGTAATTTGATCTCTCAGCTGTGTCAGCTCAGGAATCTCTGCTGCCTTGGCAGAGCAGCTAATATGTAAACAGAGGATGTTAACCCCATGTCTGCTTCTTTAAAAGTAGACACACTGCAGATTTATTACAGGATTTGTATCAGCTGTATCAGGATTTGTATCAGAAATGTGTTTCTGTAAAGGATATTATGGTGTTGCTTATCTTTTACAGTAGACAGGCAGTTCTGAGTACAGGTCTGCTTTAACTCTCTGTTCATATGGGACTCAAAGATCAGCATCTCAGCAGGAGGAAGGACAGACTTGCATGTACTCCAGTTACAGTGTTGGTGGTGAAATTTGGCATAGCTGATTCAAAACACCCAGATACTCCCGCTGCCACTGTTCAGCACCAAACAAGCGGACATGGCCAGGAGAAGTCCATTGCCTTGCAAGTTACGTCATGTTTCATGGGACTCCAATAATTCCTCCTTCCGGTTCAGAAGGAGGAAGCATCAGGGTCTTGGGAAACGCAAATTGAAACACTAACATCATCCATCTAAATATCGGGTAGGATCTTACAACTGGTCATTACAGAAATGTTGACTCGGTGGGATTTCAGAAAATTTTGATAAGAAAATAAAGAGAACATTAAGAACAAGTTCTTTGAAATGTGAGAACAGAGATTTCTTATGTATAGTAATAACAATTCGAGTGTTGTACTTCTTATCTTTGCAGTGGAAGGACCCCTAGCAGATGATTCCAATGAGTCCAGAGTGTACGATGAGATCATGCAGCCTGTGGTGCATTCTGGGTACTTGAATAAAGCCACTGGCTTGAACAAAACATTCACTGTTAAGAAAATGAAAGACGGTAAGGAGTATGTCAGCTTTCTTATTAATAAATGCAACAAAGGCACACAGGGCCGGCCCTAGACTTTTTGCCGCCCGAGGCAAAAAAAAAATTTCCGCCGCCACCCCCCGCTCTGGGGGGCCGCCAAGCTGGAGGGGTAGCTGGCAGGACGGGGGTATTGGGCCTAGCGGCGGGGAGGGGGTCGTACCCCCCCTCCCTCGCCTGGGTCCCCCGAACTGCGCTCCCCTCCAGCCTTACATAGAAGAAGCAGCCGCTATTTGTAAGACGCACGAGCGGGGATGACTCACCTCTTCCCAGCGTGCGCTCCACTGACATCACTTCCTGCAGCGTTGCAGGAAGTGACGTCAGTGGAGCGCACGCTGGATCGAGGAAGAGGTGAGTCCTCCCCGCCCGTGCCTCTTACAAATAGCGGCTGCTTCTATGTAAGGCTGGAGGGGAGCGGAGGACGGGGGACCCAGGTGAGGGAGGGGGTGGTACGACCCCCCCTCCCCGCCGCTAGGCCCAATACCCCCGTCCTGCCAGCTACCCCTCCAGCTCGGCGGCCGGCTCCCCGCACGGACGGGCGGATGCCGCCCCTGGAAATTTGCCGCCTGAGGCAAAAGTTTCACCCCGCCTCATGAGCGGGCCGGCCCTGAAGGCACAGAACATCTATAAAAACCAATCACAAACCTGGTTCCAAGCACAACAAAATTACCACCAAAATCCACCACTAATCTACAAATGTACAGTATAAATAAAATATTTCTGGGTGCCTTCAATCCAGTGGCGTAGCAATAGGGGTTGCAGAGGTAGCGACCGCATCGGGGCCCTTGGGCCAGAGGGGCTCCATGGGGACCTTCCTCAACCAAAGTATTAGCTCTTTATTGGTCCTGTGGTGGTAGTAATCACTTCTATAGATGCTTTGAATAGTAGTAATCATTAACAAACTGTTCACCATCCCCTTCTTGCACCTCTGACACTGTGGATGACCTTGGCAGTTTTTGTTGCACCGTATCAAGTGTTACATATAGATTGCTTGGGGGAGGGGGGGGGCATGTAAAACTCGCACTGGGGCCCATAGCTCTATAGCTACGCCACTGCTTCAATCTAGTAAAGATTGTGTGGTCACATGACTTCTTTTAATTGCTTGTTTTGGTGCTGATTTTGGTGTGTAGATAACAGAAATTCTGTGTTGAAAATTTGGCAGAAATGTTTGTTTACTTTAGAAAAGTAGGATGCATGGAAGTCAATGGGGGAGCAAAGTCTCCAGTCCATCAAGAACTTAAAATGTGTATTTGGTCCACCTTGAAGATCTCACTTCTTAGCTGGATCCTGAATGCAACAATTTAATTGGACCTGACAGCTGTAAATAAAATCAATATGTAAAGTGCTTGGCTTTTAATATACATCTCTAAAGTTGTCCAGAGACAAGAGAAGACTAATGAGATCATTAATTTCCAGGTTTGTTAGAAATCTGTTGCAAACAGCACATAACTTGGGACTGAACCAATCACAGTCCGCAGCTACTGCGTTTTACTGGCTCATTTTCTTCAATCGGCCTGCTATTTGCAGCAAATCATCTCCAGCAGAGACTCCTTATTACAGTATGCATGTGCAGATGCGGTCAGTGACTTCACTATCAAAGGTCTGCCCTTTTTTTGCTGCAAAATCCTCTTCTTTAGAAAAGAAACTACATTAGAGACCAGTAATGTAGTGCTTATTATCTGCAGAGCCAAGAGGGCGTCTCTCTCCAACAAGGACATTGACACTTATAAATAACACTGTTTTTGTTCAATGGTGAAAACTTAGATTAATGAACATTGTCGTCCATGAAATTGTTTTGGCTTTTTTATTGCTTTTAGTTTACTCTTTACAAAATGTTGCAGTACCTGTGTGGACTTCATTGCATTAGTCAAGCTACATACAGACATTAATTTTGACAGCCAAAAATGATTGTCTATTTTTTTTGTTTTTGTTTTAATACTCCCTATAAACTAAACAAGCCCCACCCACAGTTTTCAGAGAGCCTTGGCAGTAGCAAGGGCTCATGGGAGCTCAGTCTGGGCAGGAGGAGGGGGAGGTATTACTAGCCAGAGATTTCAGAGGCAGAGGGGATGAGGGAAGAGGAGGGGGGGATTAGGTTTTTTTTTAGTCTGAGTGCTGATGGTGCAGATAAGCCTGCCTCTGTGTAATGTTTACAAACAACATGGCTGCTGTCATTGTATCACAGGAAGAAATAATCATATTCTATTAAAGCAGTATGCGGACAGATTTGCTGTTTAAACTATCTAAACTGTACATAAGATATATAGACAAGTTACTTGTTATAGTTAGTTTTTCATCTCGGATCCGCTTTAAGTATTGGTGGGATACTTAAAATTGCCTTTTGTTATTGTAGTAGATAACGCAGTCCAGCCAGATCTGTGAATGTGGTTGGATTGCAGGGTGGTGTAGTGGTGGATAGCACTCTTTCCTTGCAGCACTAGTGTCCCTGAATCCAATGTAGACAGAACACTATCTGCATTGAGTTTTTATGTTCTTCGTGGGTTTCATCTGGGCACTCTGATTTCCTCCCAGATAAGTTACTGGATCACACCAAAACTGTCTGATAGCGTTGTATGACCAGAGCTGTGGAGTTGGTACAAAAATCATCCGACTCCTCAGTTTATGGAACCTCCGACTCTCTGAGAAAGTTAGTGAAATGACTACACAATTCTGATACATAATAGTACAGTAGAAGTTGCCTATCAGTCAGTCACACATATGTAACTTCTGTTTTCATGGGCAGAGTTCCACAAGCACTGGTGTGTCCTGGAAAAGTCCCTAAAATTTTATGAGAATGACAAAAGTCCAGAACCGATTGGAAAGATCGCCCCATCTGAAGTGGTTTGCTTAGGAGTGAACAAGCTGGATGCAACAAGCAGCCCTATGGCAGTGGAAAGGTGAGAGACACATAGAAAAGTTATGGGAAGGTCAGTCAGTATGCAGAAGCCAACAGTCTAGGTTTACAGTGATGCCTTATGGTGCACCATAACGGCTGCTTTGTAATGTGGCTTGCTGCACTGCAGTGCACCATCTATGCAACGGTCACCGTACGCTGGGTGCATTGCGGTATAACGGTGTGTGACATCACAATCCACTGCGTGCGGTGCGTTACAGTAAAACATGCGCATTAACAGTGACAGTGAAGCATACCTATCCTTGACTGTAGGCTTCCCGTTCAGCAACACAATGCGCAGATAGTGTGCAGTGCCACTCTCCTGTTTGGTTGCATTCCTGCTGTAACATAGAACACAACGCAACTCCCACTGTGAACCTGAGGCCAGTCTCACACTGACTATCTGTGGTTGCGTTGGATTGTGGCCTGAGGTCCGCAAAGCCGAAAGCAGCCTTTGGGGATTACCACGTTAGTAGGCGGTAATCTCCATCTGGCAGCAGACCAAGCAGGAAGTGGCGCTAGCTTCCTGTGGCAGAATAGATGACGTGTGTGGAAGCGTATTGCTAAAATACGCTTTCGCGCATACGGGACGCATAAAACTTGCAGTGGTCATTTTAAATAAACACACGTCTTCATAGACTTACATGACTTACGGTCCACCGCACACATCGCCTCAGAGGTCACATGGTAATGTAGGTACAGGCTCACGTCAGGGATGCGGCTGCACCACGTCAGTATGAAAGGTCCCATAGACTTTCATTAGCACTAGGCCACTGCCACGCAATGGTGAAGTATAAAATAGTCTCTAAAGTGTACCCGAGGCACTGCAGGGGGCAGATGGGACACAGAGGCATGTTCCCTGGACCATGACATGCCTCTATGTCCCTTATGCATCGATCTCTGCCCCCGCTTGCGCCGCGCTGTCACCCTCCCTTACCCAAATTGCAGACATGTAGCTTGTCTGCAATCTAGAGGGGTAAGGGGCATCCCTTGCTGGAGAGGTACTCCTGCAAAACGCCCACTCTGGGCTTCAGGAACGCCCCCTCCCTCCTCTCACTGTCTGTTTGCGGCCTATCCTCCTCCGTTCCCTGTCTGTGCTTCTTGGATGAGAGCGCAGAGCTCTGAATGCAGCGTTGTGACCCCTTAACCACTTGAGGACCAGCACTGGCTCTTCAGCCCCCAGCACAGATCAGGTGGCAGACAGGGCGCTCAGACTTCCCCACTAGGGGGATGTCCTGTTGGGGGGGTCTGATCGCCGCCGCTTAGTTGTGCCTAGCGGGGGGGTGTGCCTCAAAGCCCCCCTCCGCAGCGTTATTCCCCCCTCCCTCTCCTTCCCTCCCCTCCCTTTCTCAATATAGGCGGTACAGGACAGCGATCTGTCCTGTACCGCCTCAGATAGGCTTCAGCCAATTAGAGGCCGGGATCGCCGATCTCCTTTACGGTGCTGCTGTGACAGCAGCACCGTAACATGTAAACACCGGGGATTACGTCCCCGGGTGCAGGGATGGATCAAGACCAAGTTGCGCCTGGGGCAAGGTCAGGTTTTGTCGCCTAAAGGTCAGGTTTTGGCGCCTAAACTGCCATTCATTTTGCCGCCTTTTTAAGAATTCAACAAACTGCGCCTGGGGCAAGATACCCGCTTGCCCCCCCCCCCCTAGATCCGTCCCTGCCCGGGTGTTTACATTTAGCCTGTGAGCCACGATCAGAGGCTCGCAGGCTGTTCATGGAGCCCCACTCCATGAACTGACAGGAAACTTTCGAGCGACCGTTTCCATGGAAACACAGGTGGAGTCGGCGGCGGCTGGTCGTTAAGTGGTTAAAGTGAAAGTAAGCCATTACAGACTCAGGGGAGGGGGGGGGGGGGGGGGGGGGATGGACGCTACCTGATCCGGCTTGCCCCCTAGATCGGGTAGTATGTTTTTTAAAACAAAAAAAAGCCAGCACGGGTTCTCTTTAAGGCTTCTTTCACACCATCAGTCACGTCAGGCATCGCAAATGCCCTGTGATGCGGATTTTCTCTATATAACACAGTGCGTTGCACCTTAATTTATGTGCGGTTGAGTGAGGATAACTATGCGATTTGTGATTTCCAATGTGACAAAAACAAAAGTGCAGAAGTGTGTTAAAGAGAACCCGAGGTGTGTTTAAAGAATGTTATCTGCATACAGAGGCTGGATCTGCTTATACAGTCCAGCCTCTGTTGCTATCCCAAACCACACTAAGGTCCCGCTGCACTCTGCAATCCCTCATAAATCACAGCCGTGCTGTGAGGCTGTGTTTACATCTGTAGTGTCAGTCTCAACTGCTCCCCCGCCTCCTGCATAGCTCCGGTCCCTGCCCCCGTCCCTTCCCTCCAATCAGCAGGGAGGGAAGGGATGCAGGCGGGGACTGGAGTTCTGCAGGAGGCGGGGAGAGCAGCAGAGTGACACTATAGAGATAAACACAGCCAGCTCTGACAAGCTGTTTGTCAGCAGCGTGGCTGTGATTTATGAGGGATTGCAGAGTGCAGGGGGACCTTAGGGGGGTTTGGGATAGCAACAGAGGCTGGGCTGTATAGGCAGATCCAGCCTCTGTATGCAGATAATATTCTTCAAACCCACCTCGGGTTCTCTTTAAGATGGAAGGTTGCAAGATAATTGCATAGCCCTGTGTTTTGTTATGTGATTGTCCTACACTCCCATTGCTTTAATGCAAATGCATCGCAAATTCTGCATGCACTAGTTTTGCATTTGGGTTAAAATTGAACCGCAGCAGTGTGACAAGGGCACAGCGATTATTGTGTTAATTATGGCGTCTTTGCATTAAGCAGATTGCGTCTGATTCACAAATTTCACACTACAGTTTTTCAGAAATGCATTGCAGTTTCTTGTTTTTTTTTTAACAGGTATGTATTTTTTCTTGTGTTTATGTGTGTTTTTATACCTATTTATATCTATAAATCGGAAACAAAATCTCTGTGTCTTTTGTTTTAGGTTTCGCTACACATTTGAGATTTTCACAGCTTCAGAAAAAGTGCATCAGTTTGGGACGGACGCTGCTGACACGCTGCAGAGCTGGACAACCGCAATAGGAAAGGTGAGAAACTGTACTATTATCTTTTTGGACAGTACAGTTTAGCTCATGTCAGGGGCGTAACTATGATGTACCAGGCCTGAGCAAAGATCTCCCTGTCACCCCCGCCCCTTTCACAAGTTACAGTATATAGGTGCCCTCCAGACCCCCTGACCCCAAGTAGGCTGAGCAGCAAAGCTAAGTGGCGGAGACAGGAGCCGCATGGTGATTGGCTGCACGATGAGGAGCTGCACTTTAGAGGAGTGAAAGAGGACCTTGCTACTGAAAAATAGTAATGCATAACGCTCCGCTGCCCCTGTTGCATTTGCTCACAGGTGCGGGCAGAGCTGGATTTCTGGAAAGGCCACAAAGGCTAGGTAGGGCCTTGAGTGCTGCAGGCCAGGGGGCACCTGGACATGAAGGAGGGGTTACTGCATACGAAAGAGGAGGGTAAAAATGTGGAGCAACACATGAAAAAGGAAGTTGATGCTCAATAGAGCTGCTCTTGAAAGAAAGGGGTTGCTGTACCTGGGTAATACACATGGAAGAGGGGGCTGCAACTGTACTGGGAGGGCGCCGCAGCACAGGAATGGGAAGTCACAACATACTTAGGGGGCACAAAAAGTATAAATCCAGTCTTAGGTGCAGCCCTCCTTGGTCCCTTAGTCCCCGGGCCCCCCACAATCCCTCTGTCCTACTTTCTTCTTTGTTCGTCCCTCTTTCAGGACTTATGTACAGATCTATGAAAATATATGTATTTTTCTACTCTACTGAAAGAAATGTATTTCATTGACTCTAACTTTATTCCCCTAATTTGAATTGATATATTTCCTATTTTCAAATGTTAAAATGAAGGAAAACTAAGGGTGATAGAAAGAACTGGTGTAGTATGAATTATAAAAAAAAGGTGTTTTTGGTATCAGTGACTATGGGTGTGGCAGGGGTGTGATTGGAGGTGTGGCAGTGGCGTGTCTTAAAGCAGTTTAAAACTCTGACAAAATATTCAACAAAAAAGGGTTTTCCTACTTTTTATAACCCATACAATTATTATATTTGCTTTTGTGCACAAGTGTTATAATTCATTAAGAAATTAGAACTTCCCAAAGTTCAGTTTATTTACTTTTAAAGCTGCTGGTGCATCTTATTCATAACTGTTGTAATTCTGTTGTAAATGCACCCAGCACTGATTTCTGACCTGTGTTTCACTTCAGGACTCATTAGCATAAGTTTCTACACAGCCAGAGAATGTTTACTTTATTGTATCAAGTAAAGAATGTGTACAGAAGATAAGCTTATCACCAGTTTGGATGCGGCTGCCCCTGCAGGAGAAAAAGTCAGTCCTGTGATGTAACCCTTTAAATGCTGTTAAACTAAAAAACAACAACATTGTGTTAGTATATTATATGCTGTAAATAATCTTTTAGAGCAAAGAAGAAATACTGGGTTATATTCCACTTGTCCCTCTACATGTCTCTCACCTCAGTTTTACTTTAAAGAGAAACTCCGACCAAGAATTGAACTTTATCCCAATCAGTAGCTGATACCCCCTTTTACATGAGAAATCTATTCCTTTTCACAAACAGACCATCAGGGGGTGCTGTATGGATGATATTGTGGTGAAACCCCTTCCACAAGAAACTCTGAGTATGTACTCTTGCCAGTTTCATGTCTGTGAACCTTGCTGCATTGTGGGAAATAGCTGTTTACAGCTGTTTCCAACTGCCAAAAAAGCATGCAGCAGCTGCATCACCTGCCAACAGTAAAAATGTCACCATGTAATAAATGTCAGAATGTAAATCAGGGATTTACATTTTTTTACAATGGGCAAACACTGACTAAAACATTTATACATAATTATTGTAAAAATTAAGCACTTTTTTATTACATTATTTTCACTGGAGTTCCTCTTTAAGCCACTGGCTCAGAATAAGCATGCAAATCAGATGCTTTGGTCAGACTCTACTAACTGCATGCTTGTTGTAGGGGTTTGACTCAAAAACAACTAAAACCTCAGCATGACAACTGGCATTGTTTATAAGGGAATGAAGATGGCTGCCTACGTATCCCCCGCACTACAGGTTCCCTTTAAGTTTCAAGTCTACGACTACCGCAAGATGTATCAAAATCTATGAAAAAAGCTTTGCAATTAAAGGACACATCCAATTAAAAAAAAATAAAAAAAACACTTACCTGGGGCTTCCTCCAGCCCCTTCCAGCCATCCTGTGCTCTCGCCGCAGCTCCGCTTCCCGCTGGTGGTCCGGGGTCCACTGCGCCTGCACGAGCGGCTTTCAGAGTTGCGCCGATGTCCTCTGGACTGTACTGCGCAGACGCAGTAGTTCTGCACCTGCGCAGTACAGTCCGGATGACGTCAGTGCGTCAGTGAGTCACATGTTGAAACGTAAGCATCTGCACTGGAGGAGAACCGGAGCTGTGGAGAGCGGCTGCCTGGGGCTGGCGGAAGCCCGAGGTAAGTGGATTTTTTATCTTTATTGTGCTTGGACCTTCCCTTTAGGGAAGTATAATCAAATAGGTGCCACCACTCATCTGGTATATTGTGAAAAATATCTTTATTGGTACAAAAGTGCTGGAGTAAATAATGCTAAAACCACTTAAAAATGGAGCGCTCCCACACCACCAATCACACTGCGCCTCACATTCCCTCCTCACCACTCATACCAGGTACCGGTACCAGGAGTCTCTTTGCAACTCTTGTGGGTGTAAGTGGGTAAAATGAATAAACCGCAGTGTTCTTGGTATGTCCTATTAGGCTATATCCTAATCAAGGCTACAGTCCGCATCAAACAAAGCATCAGGCAGCAGAAACCAATGGCAATCTTCACCTGACACAGCAGGACTTACCTATTCAGATTCTTACCGCCCTCTTTAGTGAAGTATCTTTCCGCTGGTATGTCACACCGAACTCCCTTGTCCCATCCTAGTATTCCAGGTCCAGGGATTGTTGTCCAGAGTCCTAGGTGGTCCCCCAGCGTGCATGCTTTGCAAGGTACCTCTCGGTTTGCTAGGACGCCAGAGCGCTCCACACTGCTGTGCGGGTGTCAGGCCCCGCCCACCTACGTGTTGCGCCTGCCTCTCACATGCTTCAACTGAATCCATCTACTTGCACTTAGTGGAGTTCATTTGAGGAATCTAATACACTGTAAGTTTAAAGGGATCTTTTCTCAATCTCTGAAAGCTGCTGTTTTTGTCCACCAACAGTGGTTCACCCCCATCAGCTGTCACTGTCTATTGGGATACGAGTTCCAGCGAGTGGGCAAGATGCGCTACAAAGCGATGCTGAACCCGGATCAGTGGATGGAAGGCTTTTTTCTCCTGCAGAAGAGCCACCTCTTCATCTGTCCAGAGGAACAGGGAGCAGCAGAGGACGGGGTTAACCTGCGTCGCCTCCAGGAGCTCAGTGAGTTTCAAAGAAGCAGATCTCTACTACTGAAATGTCTACAAGAGACTGAAGGATATCTGTCTGATTCTGCTGTATTAGGGACATTTGTAATGAGCCCAGTATAAACAAGACCAAAGAGAATGCACAAATAAGGTTCTGGGGAAAACATTTCAGCCCTGAGAGTATGTGGGTGGATGAAGTATTTACAGGTATGGATAGGTATAACTTGATCTAGACTGGCTCCCCGCAAAGCTCTGCTTGCCGGGCCCACGTGCAACTTTCCCCCCTTCCCATCACTTAAAGGACAACCAAGGTGACATGTGACATGATTAGATAGACATGTGTATATATAGAGTGCCATGCACACAAATGACTATGCTGTGTTCCTTTTTTTTTCTTTAATCTGCCTGAAAGAGTTAAACATCAGGTATGCAATTGACAGTTTCTGTCCGGGTCGGGACCGGGTCGAACTATAGCAAATCCCTCACTGTAAGTAACTACAACAATAAAACGCTTTCCTGTCAGCAAATGGCTTCTGAGAGCAGGAAAGAAATAAAGGGTTAATAGTTTATAGATTTTAGCTCTGGCATACTTCAATGAAGGTGTCATTGAGCAGAGACAATGAAACTAAAAACTTGAAAACTAGATTTAAATATAAAATAAAACTGTTGTATATCTTAAAAAAAGTCATTTTTAGGACATGGAGGATAGATACAAATGTTTATCCCTTCAGTTTATTTTCACCTCAGTTGGATGGCTCGAATGTGTCTCCTTCTGACCCATTGCATCCCCCCATATCAAGGGGCCCGGTCCTCTCTGTGGCAAGTGCAGTGCAAAGCAGGGCCGGGCCGAGGCATAGGCTGGAGAGGCTCCAGCCTCAGGGCGCAGTGTAGGAGGGGGCGCAGAATTCATTCAGCTGTCATTCCTAATTGTGTTTGAAACAGAAGGAAATAAGAAAAGGGGATACATGGCAGTGACTGCAAGCCAGATAACTCGAGATTAAGGTGTTGGGGAGGTTGTGGGCCCTGTGACGCCTCTTAGTCTAATAGCAATCAGGGTGTGACGGCTGGGGTGGGAGGGATGGAGGGGCGCACTTTGCAGTCTCAGCCTTGGGTGCTGGAGGACCTTGTCCCGGCTCTGGTGCAAAGTGTCATACATTACCTTCATTGGTGCAACATGTCCTCACTAATATCTTTTGTAATCGCTGTACAATATCTCCCTGTGACATGCAGGGATGGGAGCAGCAGGGAGATACTGTACAGCGGCTTCAGTGAAGAGAGGGGTGAGGACATCTTGTGCCGCTAGATGAAGGTAATGTATCTGCCATCTTTTTGGTTGAAAGGAGGTGACAGGTAGCATGAGTCACAGTTCCAACTGTCCTGTGTCCTGATCACCCATCCCAGCTGCGTGCACTAGGCAACCAGAACAACAACATCAGAAATCCCATCATGCTTTGCACAGCATCAGGGGAAAAATGCCCAGGCAGATTTCTTTGATGGGACGAAGCTTAGCTTCTGTGCAGCTAAAAAATGAGGCTTGGGTAAGAAAAACAAAGTTCTGATGCTGTGAAACTGTTAAATAAACACCAAGCCTTTTCAGTGCTGCTGAGTAGATTTTTAGTCTGGAGGTTCACTTTAAGGTGCCTGGAAATTTGGGGCGCGGGGTTAAAGGGACTCCGAACACCTCTCATGGTCATGCCTTTAAGACTCCGACCAGTACTACAAAGTACTTAAAGATGCATACCTTTCTGTAGCTTGTGCTCTCCTCTTTCATTTGATGCCTGAATCGCTGTTCTACACCAAACAGTTTTCGTTAGATTACCATTTAAACATCGCGGCTGCCATCTTGGCTATGTTATAACTTCCGGGTCACCCCTGTCTTCTCAGTTAGAGAAGTGCATCACTGAATGAAGCAGGAAGAGGAAGTGACACGCATGGCCATTGCAAGAGGCTCCTCCAGAGGGGTCATAGCACGACTTTATTGGAAGTCGTCTGTCTTAGGCTCAACACACACCATACAATCTAGGTTGTTCAATCTTACCACTTTCATGTAGTATAAGAGCTTATCCAATCAATCATTCAAGGTATTTTCAATCTGTTGGCCCTTATACTACATAGATTTGGTAAATCTGTACAACCAAGATTGTATGGTGTGTGTTGAGCTTAAAAGGCATGCCCATGAGAGGTGCTCAGAGTCCCTTTAAGTAGAAAAAGTCTCACCCTGCTCCTGCAAATGTCCTGGCATAATTACTATTCCCCCTCCAGGCTGCCAAGGAATCTGGGGTAAGACGTAATTCGTCTGGCGGCGAATTACAGTGTTTTTATCGTGATTTGTACTCACATTACGGCCAATGGCGCTGACATTTCCAGCGCTGTTTTTGTTTGATTTCGCCCTGTGCTGCAAGAAAAGAGTGCTATCCACTACACCCCAGTCTTACCTTGATGTTTTCACTTTTTTCTATTGTGTTTTTGTTGTTATTTAGCTGTATCAGCAGCAACAGAAGATGCTGAGAAGAAGGATATACTAATCCTTGTAGAAAAAGGAAGGTACGTTATTTGATTTTGTGTACAAGCCTGCTTTTCCATCATAATTAATACTTACTTTAGTTTTCCATATGATGCGACTGTCTTTTTACAAAGGGAGTTTGCGCCACCTGGTGGTTACTCTTCAAAGATGCAGAATAAAATAGGAGCTTTTAGTTAAAAATATCAGCCTCTGTATTCACCACCTTTCAGGCCCAAAAACCTCTAGCAGATCCTCAAAACGCTAGAGGTTTTTGAAGCAGATTTCAGAGCGATTCAGCGTTTTTTGGAGCGTTTTTGTGTAGCAGTGTTCAAATATTGTTACAGTTAAGGGCCCATTCTCACCTGAGCGGGAATCGCTCCATTCCTGCTCATGGCAAACTGCTAGCGGTTTTGCAAAAAAGTGGCAGTGTTCTCACTGTTGCGGTTAGCGATAACCGCAACCGCGCTGCATGCAGCGGTTTGCCGGCGACGACCATTCCGCGATTAGCGATCGTGATTTAATCGCGAGCGCTCCAAAACCGCTGCAGTGTCCAGTGATTTTTCCACGTTAATCGCGGGAAAATCACTCCTGCAAAAGTTTTGCGATTATAAGTGTGAACGGGCCTAAAGCTGTTACTGAACAGCTTCTGTAACAAAAACGCCTGGAAAACTGCTCTGATCTAGCGTTTTTCAGAGCGGTTTTCCACTTTCTTATGCTTTAACAATGAGGCAGAAACGCCTCAGAAATCTAAAAAACGCTGCAGCCCCCGAATTTGCGTTTGTGGAAAAAACGACCCGCTCTGGTGTGCACCATCCCATTCACTTTCATTAGCCAAGCGGTTTTCCCCTGCAAGAGTTTTAAAAAACGCTCCAGAACCGCTCTGGTGTGCACCAGCCCTCAGAGTCTGAATGCTGCTTTTATAATGCCACATTTATATAGGTAGGAACAGGTTTTGTTCCAAAGCAATCTGGGTTTCAAAAGTGACCATACCTGTCACAACCTGTCCACATGTTTAGAAAATAGTCACTAAAGGGGAGGAGCTCACACTCTAAGGATTTTCTAAAACATATAATCAATCAGTACATATGAAGAAGTTTATGGAGACCAATGTCTCGCGTCCACTGTGGGCAGATGCAAATTGTTTCTGAGAGTCCACATCAAGCTGATTCACTTATTGTAAGGCTTGATAAGGGTCCCACAGTAGTTTTGAAACATTACCTCCAATCAATGTCTTCTCATGAGTTGATTGCATATACAGGTAGTCCCCGGTTAACGAATGAGATAGGGACTGTAGTTTTGTCCTTAACATGTATATGTTCTTAAGTCAGAACACTGATCCATCTCTGTCCCCTGTACCTCTTCTGTGCCTCCAGTGTCCCCCCTCTGTGTCACATCTGTCCTCCTGTTCCCTCAGTGACCCCCTCTGTGCCACCTCCACCATGTCCCTCAGTATTACCTTTTTTGCCCCTTTACCCCCTCGTGCCTTCTTCTGTTCTAGTGATGATCTATTATGCTAATTTTGCTTACAGAAAATTTCACTGATACGTAATTACGATTTTTCCAGCAAGTTATGTATTTTTTCCTGTATTGCAAAGTTACATATGCTGCAGGCCAGTGGCGCAGCAATAGCGGGTGCAGAGCTAGGAACCACACCGGGGCCCCTGGACCAGAGGGGCCCATTAGGGGCCCTCCTTCAATCACTTTATTAGCTCTTTATTGGTGCTAAGCTGATAATGATCACATCTATATGTGCTTTGATTAGTTGTAACCATTAAAGTGGACCTGAACTCTTGCGCAGGACAGAAGTTAAACAGAAAAATGCACCACACTGTATAACCTGTCTAATCCCCCCCTTCTGTGACTAAGCACAAGTTGTAATTTAATCTCTCAGCTGCCACGGGAGGGCACTAATCGGTAATCACAGGATGTTAACAATATGTCTGCTTCCATGAAAGCAGGAAGTAGATACAATACAGATTTATTGCAGGATTTGTATCAGCTGTAACAAAGAAATGTTTTTCTTTAAAGGTTATTATGCTGTTGCTTGCCTTTTAGAGCAGAGAGGAAGTTCTGAGTTCAGGGCCGCTTTAATAGACTTCTCCTCCCCAGCCTACACCTCCCTGACACTGCAGCTGTCCTTAGCAGGCTTTGGTGCTACATATCAATGGTTATGTACAAAGCACTTGAGAGGATCCAATGTAAAACTCGCACTGGGGCCCAGAGCTCCTTCGCTACACTACCGCTGCAGACTTATATAGATAGGTAGTTTATAATAACATTCAATTACAAAATGGTATGTGTAGCATTGTGGCATTTACGTTTCCCCTTCAATTTGTCTTTGCAGGACATTTTATCTACAAGGTATGACACGGGGAGATTTCCTGGCGTGGAGCACGGATATCCAGGCAGCGGCGTGCAGCGGTGGCAATATGTTACGTGACCAACAGCTCAGCCGGAAAGATATACCTATCATTGTGGACAGCTGCATTGCCTTCCTCACTCAGTACGGTGGGTGCTTTATTTCTGTTGTGTAGGAAAGTATGTAAAGACTTCTGAAGGCTATGCATTAGATTTAGTATCTCATTAATATAAGACGCACTTTTTCTTCCCCAAAACTGGGGAGAAAAAATGGGTGCGTCTTATATTCAGAAGATACAGCAAACATGGGTGCAGAGTGCGCAAGGAAGCACTTACCCATCCAGCCACCCGCATCCTTTTCTCCCTTAGCTGCTGATCATTGCAGCTGCCTGCCGCTGCCAATATACACCTCCTCTGTTCTTCGTGGCCTTCTCCGTACTCTCTGCTCGGTGGTTCTCTGGCATGTGACCTGTAACCCCAGTGCACGAGCACCACTGGACTCACGCATGACGTGCAGCGCACAAGCCAGGAAACTGAGCAGGAAGTATGGAGGATGCCACGAAGAATAGAGGACCTAGGGGTATATAGGTGGAGGCGACAGGCAGCTGCAATGATCAGCAGCTACAAGAGAAGAGGACCGCGGGGGCAGGACGGTAAGTGCTGCCCTGCACACTCTGCACCCATGTTTGCTCTATCTTCTGAATATAAGACACACCCACTCCCCCCCCCCCATTTTGGGGAAGAAAAAAATGCATCTAGAACAGCTGGAATGAGGTGGAGAGGAGCACAGTGGCAGAATCAGATGTAGTATTCAAGTGTTAACGTAGTGTAGTGTTAGTGCATTAAAGTGTAGTGTATTGTTAGCGTAGTACAGCTGGCCACACACGATACAATAAAATGATCCGATTTTACAGCAATTTGATAAAAACGATCGTATCTCCCGAAAACATCGAAAGTTTTTTTTTAATTCGACTGAAAAATAAGATCGGATTTCCCGTTTTTTTTGATTTATATTGATCCGGAATGCCAGATTGTATGTATGGTGTGTGTTAGATTGTCAATTTATTAATATACAAACCCTAGCAATTTTCTCAGTTTTTCCAATCATTCTTATCATAATTGGGGAAAAATTGAACGTGTGTGTGGTACATTGGTCATATTTTTGAAATGTTACAACCAGAAAAATTGATTGCAATTCTTAAATTGAACAGATATTTAAAAAAATGTATGGTGTGTGGCCACCTTAAGTGCAGTGCAGTGCAGTGTGGTGTAGTGCAATGCTGTGTAGCTTAGTTGGTGGGGCAGCAGGGATTAGTGTAGTGTAACTGGTGGGGGCAGTAGGGATTAGTTTAGTGTAGTCAGTGTAGTGTAGATAGAGTAGCTAAGAGACAGTTTTGGGGGGGAGAAAGGTCCATAAGATGCTCCTGCACTATAGACGCATAAATGAGGTAGGCTGTTTAAAATTAAATGATAGAATTATATCATAATTATTTACCTCATTTACAGAATGCATATTTTGTTTCAATTTTTACAGTCAATAAGCTCTCTGGGTATTCTATAGTTAAGTTGAGAATGAAAAGACATGACAGTATTATTAACTGTACATCACAGTTTTAGTCAAAGACTCTTTTGTCCCTTTTGGCCACCTGACTATTATCTTGGTTGTTATACTATCTCCATACAGTGCAATAAGGATGAAGCCTTGTGTTTGTACAGGTCTCCGCCACGAGGGGATATATCGGAAAAATGGAGCCAAGTCTCGTATTAAGCAGCTGATGGACGAGTTCAGAAAGGACGCCCGAAATGTTAAACTTCGCATTAGCGACAACTTCATTGAGGATGTCACTGATGTCCTGAAGAGGTTTTTCAGGGAACTGGATGATCCCATCTTCACAACTGAACTTCATCCACAGTGGAGAGAAGCTGCAGGTAAAGAGGACATCTTCTCCATAGATTAAAGTCTTTAATTAGATTCTAATTGGCAAAGTAAAGTCATTTCTTGTGTCAGATGCACACACCTCTTTTTCTCCCTTTGCAATGCAGTGTGTTCTTTCTTCTTGGCTCAGGTGAAACTGGTCAGATGCACACACCTCTTTTTCTCCCTTTGCAATAAAGTAAAGTCATTTCTAAGCTGGCAAAATAAAGGCGTACCGACATTTTTTACTCGAGGTTCAAAAAAACTGATACTTGTTTAAGAAGGGGGAAGCCTCTAGAACCTCCATAGATTTCCCTTGTCCTCCTCCCGACCACTGCGGTTTAGATCCTCCTGAAATTTTGGACTCGAGGTTCAAAAAAACTGATACTTGTTTAAGAAGGGGGAAGCCTCTAGAACCTCCATAGATTTCCCTTGTCCTCCTCCCGACCACTGCGGTTTAGATCCTCCTGAAATTTTGGACCGCACTCTTCATGCAGTGTTGCCATGCTGCACCTGTACGACTATGGAAGCGCCTGCAATGTAGCCAGGAGCCACTCGTGAATGAATGGGTCCAGCTTAGTGTGCAGGCGCGGCCGTACTCAAGTAGTCACAGTATGGTTGCACTCGTGCATGAAGAGGAGCTCTTGTAGGCTTTCTTTTAGGGTTCTGCAAGTGGCAACGGTAGTCTGGAGGACGGTGTGGGAAGCCTACAGGATCTAGAGGCTTTCTTCTTCAAGGTTCACCAAGCTGCATGCATGTTTCGGGTGTGTGATCCAGATACTACAGCAGCCAAAGAGATTAGAAGGACTGCCTGGCAACTGGAATGGTTTATGAGGTGCTTCCAGTCTGTGCATGCAGCTGCATAAGACACTGTACTGTACACCTGTGGGAGCGGGCAAATCCCACAAAACGTGTCGCCCTTTCCTGTGCCCAATAAAATTATTATACTTAAACATCCTACCTGAGGAAAGATCATTACCTATGTTTATTCATTGCATACTACATTGGGGTGCCTCCTCCCATTTTGAGTATAAGCGAGTGTTTATTAATATTGTGTATTTATATCGAACTGACATCTAATATGTAGTGTTTATAGTTATGTCACTGATGATCTAATATCCATCAGTTGTAAAATAAATACTTTCACTTTTTTGAATTAACAGAACATACGGAACGGTCAAAGCGGCTGGAAAAATACATGGAGCTGATTAACCATCTTCCCAAAGTCAATCGAGCTACACTGGCTGCCCTGATTGGTCACCTCTACCGGTAATGCTCCATGTTTCACTCTTGTTGCCTCTTTGTCTCTTTAGGCACACTAAACTAGCACCAGAAGCTTCCTTTATCAGCAGTAAAAATATCCCATGTGGCTTTTATTACTGCTGGCAGGTGCATCACTGTGGGTTGTTTGTTTACTGAAGTGAGCAGAAACAAGACCTGGTCTCCCAGAATGCTCTGGGGCAGAAGGCTGTAGAACTAAACAGCCTAGGCTAAACATAACTGGGAGGGCAGGGTCACATACCAATATACTGCAATATACAAATATAGGAAGTGTTTCTGATAATGAAACCAGGGTATCCTGAATAATTTTTCAAAGGTTAAGTTTCTAAGGTTTTTATTAGAGTAATAAAAGTACAGAAGGATACACACCAGGCAGGGGAGGTGGCATCAATGTATAGTTTAAAGAAATAGCAGGCAGGCATGGGCTTTCGAGTAGAGTACTACTCAAATTTGGAATTCAAATGAAGTCTAATGAATTCACGTGTGACCGCGGGATGGGAGGTTAACTTACCCAGAAGTCTTTGGTCCCGTCTGCGTTTCATTACGAGTCATAGATTTAATGAAAAGCTGCGTTCCATGACTAACTACCGCACTTCCTCCTTCCGGCTTGAAAGAGGAAGCGCGGTAGTCGGTCTTGGAACGCGTATTTCATCACACCTATGACGCGTAATGAAACGCAGACGTCCTGAAGAATCTGGGTAAGTTGACCCCCCTATTCCCCGGTTACACCTGAAGTCATTAGACTTGAATTTGAATTCCAAATCCAAGTAGTGCTCTACTCGAAAGCCCCTGCCTGATAGCAGGTACATTGAAAAATCTCACTTTCATCAAGTACAAAACATCCAACAAATAAACTAGTATAACTCAAAAATATCCTGACTAATTAATTACATTCTTCTCTATGTCGTTGCGGGGCTTCTTCAAAATACGAGCGCAGAGGATAGAAGGATTCTCGGCTGAGAATATGGTGTGTGCACAGGTGTTCCCAATGCCACTTAAAGATCCAGCATAGTGTGCTTTGCCCTTCCTCCCACCCCGTAACAAGTACAGTACAGTTTGAGCTCATCCCTGATGTTCTACACAAATAAAGCATGTGTACACACCCTTAAAGCGGAACTGAAGATTCGTTAAAAACAAAGAGTTTCACTTACCTGGGGCTTCCCCAAGCCCACTGCAGCCATGATGTCCCGCGCCGGTCCTCTACGATCCTCCGTTCTCCTGCCGCGGTGCAGTTTAGTTACCGCCGACTTGTAAGTCGATGGCAACTGCGCCTGCTCAGCCCTGGCCACGCGTACCCTTCTTCGCATTACTGTCCTGCAGCGGATGGTAATGCGCCCCACTGGTGCCCAGTGCAGTATACTTTACCTGTCTGTGTTAGCCGCTGGCTACATCTTCATACACGTGTCCACGTGGTTGATGTATGGGCACATTAAGGCTGTCCACAGATCAATCTCCAGTCATATCAGGGCCTGTGGGAAACTGTGGGAAAATCTTCTCTTTCCATTCTCTACCTCCGTTTATCAGTATCCCCCACGTGTCACCAATCATATGCCGCTAAACTAACATCTCATTTTACAAATCCATGTTCATTTAGTTGTATGTAAAAAGATGAGTGCGTCCCTTTATACTGTCAATAAACCTTCCTTGTTTGGATGAAACATTATAATGGAATACAATCTTCTGTCATTTTCCAGGGTCCAGAAATGTGCCGATCTCAACCAGATGTGCACCAAGAATCTGGCACTATTATTTGCCCCGAGTTTGTTTCAAACGGAGGGCAAAGGGGAACATGAGGTGAAGATCATGGAGGATCTAATCGACAATTATGCCAGTGTGTTCTCCGTAAGTGGCATCTCATTTATTCTTATATTTATGTTTCAGGGGTGGGTTACGGGAGCTGGGCTGCCTTTCTGCTTGTACTGCTTTATGGTTTCGTTTCAGATGCAATGAAAAATGGAACAAAAGTAGAGCACTTACCCAAAGCAACCAATCAGTTTCATTCAGGTGATGTACATAATTGGTGGCTCTGGATATCTGTTCCACTTCCTGAATGAAACTAGGATTCTGATTGGTTGCTATGTGCAACTGCTCCAGATTTTAGGGCAGGTCGCAAGACCTACATGTATGGTTCTTAGATTAACCATACAGGCTCGCCTGAATTGCACTGCCATTGATGCTCAGAGCACCCAGGTTACATTTCAGCCTGTTCTGTTCCACATATTGCACCTTGCATTTGATGCACTTGCCATCTTTGCGGCAACATCCATGTTGCCTGATGAAACCAGTGTTTGGAGATACTAGACAACTGCTCCCTGACAACTACTTGTAGGACATCATTGTCTGCAAAACAGTGGCCCCAACTCACCAAAAGTGTTGGATTTGTAGTCATTAATCAGTTTCGACACAAGCTAAATTACTGGTGGAATGTACGAGGTTGCAGGCTAACTACTCTAGCTGAAGAGTTACAGGCGATGGGCACCATCACCACAGGAATTACCACAGGTATCCAAGCCATATTGTGCCACAGAATTATTGCCCTTCTTCCACAGGAACCATATGGTCTACCTCTGTCCATGACCATTACCTTTCATGTTTTTTCATGTGCTGCACTGTGGTAGGAGCTTAGATAATGCTACAGTAAGCCTTGGGCCCACTACATTGATGTAGGGGCCTAGATAGCACTTCAGTCAGCCTTGTTCCCACTGCATTGAGTTAGGGACCTATATAGTGATACAGTTAGCCTTGAGCCTGCTTCATGGAGGTAGGGTCCTCGATAGCTCTACAGTCAACCGGTGCCCGCTGCATTGAATTAGGAGCCTAGATAGTTCTACAGTCAGCCTTGTGTCTGCTGCATTGAGTTATGGGTCTACATAGTGCTACAGTCAGCCTTATGTCCACTTTATTGAGGTAAGGCTTAGGTAACGCTACAATCAGCCGTGTGCCTGCTGCATTGAGGTAGGGGCATAGATAGCTCTAGTCAGCACTGTGACCGCTGCATTGAGGTAGGGGCCTAGATAGCGCTAGTCAGCTATGTGCCTGCTGCATTGAGGTAGGGGCCTAGATAGCGCTAGTCAGCTATGTGCCTGCTGCATTGAGGTAGGGGCCTAGATAGCGCTAGTCAGCACTGTGACCGCTGCATTGAGGTAGGGACCTAGATAGCGCTAGTCAGCTATGTGCCTGCTGCATTGAGGTAGGGGCCTAGATAGCTCTAGTCAGCACTGTGACCGTTGCATTGAGGTAGGGGTCTAGATAGCACTAGTCAGCTATGTGCCTGCTGCATTGAGGTAGGGGCCTAGATAGCGCTAGTCAGCACTGTGACCGTTGCATTGAGGTAGGGGTCTAGATAGCACTAGTCAGCTATGTGCATGCTGCATTGAGGTAGGGGCCTAGATACCGCTAGTCAGCACTGTGACCGCTGCATTGAGGTAGGGGCCTTGACAGTACCACATTCAATCCTATGCCTGGCACTCTACTTTTTAGCCATGCTATAGAGGTGAGGAGCCCTGTATCGGAAAGTGGGTGAGAAGTAGAGGCTGCCCATGGCTCTGGCCTCCTTTATTAATGCCAAATTCAGTTTTTCTGCCAGGGCTGACTTGGGGGTTACAATACTAGGTTCAGTCCAAATAATTTCTGTAGGAGCCTCATATAATGCGGAAAGAAGAGAGATAATTAATCTTTTTAAAATGAGTTTATAATTACACTGATGATGAATAGACTTAATAAATTAGTGAAATGGTGTGGTGATGAATGTATGACAAATAAAGGATGAATGCTGCTTTATTCGCATATTTCGAACACAGGGAATACAGAATGCCTTTATGTGTATTCTTATTCTGAATATCATGCATGATCATTGCAACGAGTTGCAGTACACAAGTAAATCTCCAGCTTGGCCACCAGATGGCAGAAGAATGAAGCACATGAGACGAATGACACATTTCCATAGGAAAAAAATGCAAAGTATCTGCAAACATACAATGTACAATGAACATTCAGGTAAAAATGTACCCCCCAAAAAATATTATTATGAATAATAATAATGGTACTTATCCGTTAGCCGGGCACATCCGGCAGGTGGCGCTAATTACTATTCCCCCTCCAGGCCGACATGGATAGTAGGGAAAGCTGTAACTCTGGTGGAGTTTTGTCGCCACCTGCCGGATGCGCCCGGCTAACGGAAAAGTACCATAATAATAATTTGAGTTCAGTCACTCCCACTTTCCAGTTTTCGGTTTAACTTTGAGATATTTCTATACAATAATTAGAGATGGCAATGTGTTGCTTATAGCAAAGAGCTGCATCTGCATTAATGGACACCTGAAGTGAGAGGGATATGGAGGCTGCCATATTCATTTCATTTTAAACAAGGTCCTGCTGATCATTGGCCTCTAATACTTTTAGATATAGACACTGAACAACCATAAGGTGTGTGGTTTAGACACTGCTGATGCCAAAAAGATTAGTAGGTAAATATATTTTGGAGGCTCCCATAAATATGGCAGCCTCCAAAGGGGCATAACTACAAATCATGGGCCCCCTCCAGGCAAAACTTTGATGGGGCCCCTTGATGTTCCCAACCCTTCTCTTGCCTCCCCTTGGTGACCCTCACAGCCTGGGGCCCATCATAAAACAAGTGTGGCCATCAGCATCTTCACACTCATAACAAGTGTAGCCACAAAAACATCTGATCTTGTCCCCCCTGCAGTTGCAGAGGCTGCTGCACCCTAGTTACGCTTCTGCTCCATATCCCTCTCACTTCAGGTGTCCTTCAAAGCAGCCTGAGAAATATTATTATTTTCGGTACTTATCCGTTAGCCGGGCGCATCCGGCAGGTGGCGCTAATTACTATTCCCCCTCCAGGCCGACACGGATAGTAGGGAAAGATGTAACTCTGGTGGAATTTTGTCGCCACCTGCCGGATGCGCCCGGCTAACGGATAAGTACCTTTTTTTCTTAAATAAACCTCTCTCTAAGGCTTGGTGCACACATAGCAGAAAAGCTAGCATTGCGTAAAATGCATTTTATGCAGCAATGTTAATTAATGGGACGCAGAAAAAGAGGCGGAGCAGTGCGTTTTACTGTATGCATTTCGCAAATGCTGGTTTTGTTGAAAATTATGCAGGCCGGCTGCCAAAATGCACATAATGAAAGTCTGGTGACGCATATGCATAGCGTTTTAATGCGTTTTACATGCGTTTTTGGGGGGTTTTTAAATGTTGATGATGTATTTCCGCTTCCTTTTTACTTCCTGGTTATTTTGGATAAAGGGCAGGTTAAACAACGCATTCAAAACGCATGCAAAACGCAAATGTGTTTTCAATTAGCGGACCACAAACACACCAAAATGCACCAAAAATGCAAAAACAAATGCAGTCAAATTGCACCTGTGATATGCAGACGTGAAACGCAATAAAAACACAATTCAAATACGCAAATGCACCACCATAAAACACACCTTTTTCACACTATGTCATATGTGAACCCAGCCTTAGGCCCAGTGCACACCAAAACCGCTAGCAGATCGTCAAAACGGTTTTGGGAGCAGAGAGCCGATATTTGCCGGGTGCACACCGAGCGGATTTTGTATGTGATCCGCCGGCCGCATCCGCATCAGCATCCGCGTGGCTAATGTATCTCTATGGGCTGGTGCACACCGGCGGTTTGAGGTTTTAAGCAAACCGCAAACGTGCAGCAAGAGGCACGTTTGCGGCTTGCTTAAAAACCTCAAACCGCCGGTGTGCACCAGCCCATAGAGATACATTAGCCACGCGGATTTTCAAGCTGATGCGGCTGGCGGATCCGCCCAGTGTGCACTGGGCCTAACAGAGTTTTGTTAATTGTGCAACCTATAGTGTCGGAGCAGGCTTTTACTTATTTACAGGGGACTGCTTCATAGCCCTGTGTCCATATGGAAACCTCCATCTTCTTTTTCCCTTGCCACAGAATCCAGCAGTGTTTTCGTATATATTTGAGTCACACTTCTCCAACAAGCATGCAGCCAGTGGAGTCAAATCAGTTTGTATGGATTGGTGCATAGTTACAGAAAATCATATATTATTATTGTTATTATTATTTAGTATTTATATAGTGCCAACATCTTCCACAGCGCTGTACATAGTATACTGTCTTGTCACGTTGCTGTCCCTCAGAGGGGCTCACAATCTAATCCTTATCATAGTCATATGTCTTTGTAGTGGATGTATAATAGACTAGGGCCAATTTTTAGGGCAAAGCATATGAACTGCCCAGAGAAAACCCACACAGACACGAGGAGAATATACAAACTCAGTGCAGATAGTGCCCTCTTTGGAATTCTAACCAGGGACCCAACGATGCAAACCAAGAGCGCTAACCACTATGCCACTTTCAATTTGAAAATTAATTTCCAAATATCATTTGTGAATGTGAATTAAATGTAATAACTACAATTTAATAGAAACAAATGCATATTTATTTTCTAGATTGATGAAGAACAGGTGACTCAAATAGATTTAGAAAACAGCCTGATCACTTCCTGGAAAGATGTACAGGTGAGGTATTCAGAAAGGTATTCTACGTTATCCCTGCTATCTGTCTAAACTTCAGGTTACTGTGTTTAAATATGCAAATATCGACTTTCTTCAGTAAAGTCAAGCATGGCTTTGCCTCCTTCCATATTCTAAAGCCCGGTACACACTTTCAATTATGATTGGCCAATCACTCACCAATTTTACCATCTTCATGTAGTATGAGGGTTTTCCTACACAATCTGCTCCTAGAATTCAATATCTGTTGACTCTCATACTACATGGAGATGGTAAAATTGGTCGGGATTGGCCAATCATAATTGAAAGTGTATACCAGGCTTTAAACTGGATCTTTGTACAATCGGATTCGAACAACTAATGATTAGAGATGGTCAATGAAATGCTAATAATTCTGCCTTGTTTGCAACGTTAATGCAGTTTATATGAAGCTTTAGATGCGTATTAACAATCAAATTTCCTGAACAATCGACTGTTTGATCTGGAAGTGATCGTTCAGGCCCACCAACACAGAGGAAATTGATAACCAATCTGATCTGAGTAAAAGAATAATTAAGAAATTTGATATGATAGAACGATTGTCGATCTGGACTATTAATGGTATCTGAACATTCGTATGGTCAACCGCCCGAGAGATTGTTAATGGGCACTTTTATACTACGTACACACTGGCGACTATGGTCGTTTGAAACAGCTAATTAACGATCGTTCCGCCGACAATCGGGGAAAAAACTTTACCCAACGATCATTAACACGAACGACATCGGGAAGATGGAAATATCCAACCTGACAGATCGTATCTACCGACAATTGTCACAAAACTATAGTGTGTACAGACATCGGCCAAGAACAATCGTTACAAGGGCCAATGCACCTGCGTTGAATTCTGCCCAGCTTCAGTACTTCCTTTGTAACGCGGCCGTAAAGATTGTTACATTGCTCATTTCAATTATACTTTGTTTTCAAGTTAACAATCATATATTTGTATCTATTGTAACTCCATTTTAGTGTTTTTTTTTTACATTTTATATAAATATGTACGCAACATTTCCTTCTGATCGTTCTTTTCTGCGAGAACGATCGTTAAAATGTGTATGATGATCGCTGCATCCCATCGTTGCATTCCTATCGTTGCTGTATCGTTCGTCTTTCAATTATCGTTCCTAGCGAACGATTGTTATCGCAAGTGTGTACGTAGCATTAGAATTGGATCAATCCAATGCACTTCCTGCCAATTTTGATTGGACCAATCCCATGCTGCATATAATTTGCATTAAATCGACATGTAAGGTGAGTTATCAGCATCTTATTGACTATTTTTACTAATGATTGATACCTGCCAGTTTGATTACTAAATCAGCTGTCAGGCAACTAATCAATAGCCTTTTGAATCTTATTAGAACTGTACTTAGTTTCAGTTCAGCTCAGGAGAATGCTGCTTCCAGTTTTGCAAAAAAAAAAAAAAATTTAAAGTAAGAGGAATATGGAGGCTGCTATCTTCATTGCCTTATGAACAATGCCAGTGTGCTGGCTGTCATGCTGCTTTTATTGTTTTTGAGTCTGCTAAACACCTGCTACACACATGCAGCCAGTGGAGTCAGACCAGAGTCAAAGCATCTGATCTGCATGCCCATTCTGGGCCAGTGAGAGGCAGGGCAACATCAATGGAGATGACCACCTCTGTATTCCTCTCACTTGGTTTCACGTGAAGTCAGAAATCATGCTCATTTCTTAGGAGTTTTAGAAAGGAACATGAGTGCAGCTTGGCCCATGCAAACAAAGCAGCCGCTTGGAGCCTCACCCATAGCAGTGGCCTCCCGTGCTGTCAGGGTCAGCCTGCCTATGACTTGTTTGGACCTCGCTGCCTCACCTTCACTCACGCACAGACCTCAGATCAATAGCTATGAGAACGGAGGGTAGAGTAAGCAGTGACCATGGAGTACACTGCAGATGCGGAAGTGAGGTCATTGGTCACTTCCTGCATTTGGAGTGTGCTGCATGGTTACCGTACGCTGTTCTCCTCTGATAAGCAGATCTGTCAGTGTTGGGGATGGGGAGGCAACAGGAAGCTACATACCCCCACTGACACTAATGCCCTATACCAGGGACATCGTACCTATACTGGAGGGAAACACAAAATTATTAGCAGCACCCCTGAAAAGGAAGCAGATATCTGACACTCATGTCAGATAAATGCAGCAATATAACCTAACCTAACATACATTTCATGTAAAAGTGTTATACTGGGATTGGATAGCAGGATAATCATTTAACGAATGGATTATTTTCTCTAAACAGCTGTCACAAGCCGGAGATCTTATTATTGAGGTTTACTTGGAAAGGAAAGAACAGGACTGTTGTGTCACGTTGAAGGTGAGTGAATCTGACGTCACGTACGAAGCATCACATTTCTATCATTTGTTTCTCCATCATTCTGTGAGGTTCCTTTGGACACAGATTCAAGTTTTAGTTGTGTTCCTTCAGATTTTAGAGGCTTTCTGTTTTTTTAATCATGTTCCTCTTTAAAGAGAACCCGAGGTGGGGTTCTGACAATGCTATCCGCATACAGAGACTGGGTCTGCCTATACTGCCCAGCCTCTGTTGCTATCCCAATCCCCTCTAAGCCCCCCTGCACTCTGCATGTCTCAGCGGGCTGTGTTTACCTATGTACTGTCAGTCTCGGCGCTCCCCCCTGCCTCCTGCATAGCTCTGGTCCCCGCCCGCGTCCTTTCCCTCCCTACTGATTGAAGGGAAGGGACGTGGACAGGGACCGGAGCTATGCAGGAGGCGGGGGTAGAGCCGAGACTGACACTACAGAGGTAAAACACAGCCCGCACAACGTTGCTGTGATTAATGGGGGATCGCAGAGCGCAGGGGGGGCTTAGGGGGGATCTGGATAGCAGCAGAGGCTGGGCTGTATAGGCAGACCCAGCCTCTGTATGCGGATAGCATTGTCAGAACCCCACCTCGGGTTCTCTTTAACTGACCACTATCATGAAAAATTGAAACATTTAAAATACATGAAAATACATACTGCACAAATAAGACATACATTTCTCCCACAGTAAAATTACTTTTTTCCTATGTTGTTACTTACAGTAGGTAGTAAAAAACTGGCTGGTTTTGGACTAGTCCATCTTCTCATGGGGGATACTCTATGGACAGTTTCTCAGATTTTAATTCCTCTGCTTTCCATGCCCTAAGGCAAATAATGGAAGTGTTTGGCTTTTAAGCTCCACTTGGCTCTTATTGTTGACTTGATGAAGTGGGCAAATTGACCCATGAAACGAGTTTTTCAGTTGAGCTTTTTTTTGTGAACTTAAAGAAAACCAGAGATATCAATGTAAAAAATATTTGATACTTACCCGGGGCTTCCTCCAGCCCCATAAGCACCAGTGCGTCCCAGGCTTTCCTCCAGAGTGCCTCCGTTCAGCCGCAATCACTCCCGGTAAACTGGCTCAGTCGTGCCAGTCGGCTCTTCACATGCGCGGCGGGGTGGACAGTGTGGGATCATCGGTGCTCATAGGGCTGGAGGAAGCCCCGGGTAAGTATAAAATCTTTTTACATTGACGTCTCTTGTACACTTTAAAAGGTCTGCTTCTACTGGCTGTTTCTTTTCAGCTGATTCATTTTAAATCTTTGCTAGGTATCTCCATTGATGACTGCAGAAGAACTAACCAATCAGGTTCTAGATATGAGAAATATTCCTGCAAGCATGGATATCTGGTTGACCTTTGAAGTCTTTGAAAATGGTGAACTGGGTAAGGACATGGTTCCGATTAGATTGTGATTTTTGGTATATCTGCTTCTTTGTTTGTTTGCGGTCATTGTCTTATTGTCTGGCCCATTCTCTTGAGCTTCAGATCATGGTTAATTAACTTGACATTTTCTTGCAAAGTTTGCAAGAGCAATGCAGATATCATAACTTCAGCTATAATCGCAAGTAGTCCTGGTCTAGACTGTCAAAGGGACCCAAAACCATGATACTACCTCCACCATGTCTCAGAGGTGGGATAATGTGATCATTTCAAAATGCAATGATATTACCACCACCACGTCTCACTCTCATAGGTGGATAGGATGCTTATTCCAAAATGTTTGACTTTCTTCAAGCATACAATTTTTTTAAATCCAAAAAGTGAGGCAAATGTCATAATGTCACAGTTGACACTAGAAGATTGGAGTATGGTGGTTATTTGAAGTTAGTGTTTGCGTGGATGCAAGAATAGTGTCTGTCTTAAGATGCCTTAATTGATTTTCCCTGTCAAATTCACTCACTGTGATCAAATTTTGCCAGAGATGTCCCAACTTAACCGCCTGGTCGTGATCTTGATTGATTTCCTGCCAAAGCTGATTAAAATCATCAGTTGGTCCAGTTGAAAGATCTATCTTTAAAGGGGGCGGGGCAGGGGCACAGCGGTAGATTATGAATTTCCATAGGGGAAAAACTGGCCAATACTGACAGGCCTATCTGGTCTCCCCCCAATTAAGTGCTTTCCCAGGGCCCTTGAAAAGTACCCACAGCAGTTCAGCTTTCCAGCCACCACACTTCCTCTGTCTATGTCCTTTCATATTCATCCCCGAACACTGGCACCTGTTCTCTGTGTCCCAGTGGCATGTTGTGTCAGTGCACAGAGAACAGTTGCCAAAGTTTGGAGATGGACGAAGGACACAAGAGGGAGCCCAACAGCCGGAGTGTGCTCTATTGGGAGGGGCCCTGAGGGAACACTGTTAATTGCAGGGGGGGGGGGGGGCTTCAGCCAGCCCTGCAGTTCCATTGATTTTTTTTTTATAGATTTCAAACTTAACTCTAGTTTGCAGAGTATGGCAGTAATATATCCCTCTTTGATCGAGGCGGATCTATCTTTTGGGCTCTTCAGGTGGCCATCTGCCAGTGTATGGGGGCACCTTTAGTAATACCCAATGCTGACAGACAAAGGCAGATAAGGACATGGGATTCCTCAAACTAAGTTGTGATTGAAGGAAATCTAAAGCCTAAATAAAAAATCAGTTTAACTTACCTGGGGCTTCTTGCAGCCCCCTGAAGTTATCCTGTGCCCGCTCCATAGTTCCGAGACCCTCCGCCCGGTCATGCGCCTCCTCACCGCACTCCTGCTGCCAGGAGCATTCTGCATGTGTGCAGTACATGAAAATCACTACTGAGCATGCACAGGGTGCTCCTGACAAAGGTAGTGCAATCAGGGTGCACTCGGCGCCGCGCATGTGCAGTGGCCTCCGACTGGCTGAGACTGGCCAGCTTTGAGGGGGTCGTCGCTGCTCGATGAAGGGACTTAGAGGGACTGCGTGGGCAATGGATGTCTCCAGGGGCCTGCCAGAAGTCAAACTGAGTTAAACTGATTTTTTTTTTATTTTCGCTTTAGTAACCCTTTAATACTGTTTCATACTTATTCAACTCTTCTTTTGCCTAGAGAGGCCATTGCATCCCAAGGAGAGAGTCTTGGAGCAAGCTCTGCAGTGGTGTAAGCTGGCAGAGCCAAGTTCAGCCTATCTGCTGGTGAAGAAGATTTCCTTTGGTGAAGGCAGCTGTCTTTTCACAGGTAAACTGTTATCTATCTATTACTTGAAAGTACAATACATAGAATTAATACACTATTCATTGCTGCCTTTACCACTAAGTACTCTTGCATGCATTCATTCTTAATGGCTACCAGAAGTAAGAGGGATATGGAGGCCGTCATATTTATTTCCTCTTAAACAATACCTGTTGCCTGGCTGTCCTGCTGATCCTCCGCCTCAAATACTTTTAGAACCTGAACAAGCATGCAGAGCAGATGTTTCTGACTTAAGTCTGACTAGATTAGCCACATGCTTGTTTCAGGTGTGTGATCAAGACCTTACTTTATCCAAAGAGATCAGCAGGACTGCCAGGCAATTGGTATTGTGTCATAGGAAATACAGTAAATATGGTGGCCTCCATATCTCTCTCACTTCCGGTGTCCTTTAAAGCAAACCTGAACTGAAACTGAATAGTCAAAATAAACCAACTGCTGCACATGACATAGTACATAATCATGTCTTACCGTCTCTGACTGTCCTCAGAGGAGCTCACAATCTCATCCCTATCATAGTCTAAAATCCTATCATATTATTATTATTATTGCTAGTTATTTAGCCCGCCCGTTAGATAACGGGCGCTGCCGCGCTAGGGCTGTGACACCAGGGTACACGGCTGTGTTCCATGGCGCACGCGCCTGGCCACGCTGCCCGCCATGCTCACGCTGCCCGCCACGTTCACCAACTGGCCCCCTCCGCCTTTTGTCCCAACGACTACACATGTGTAGTAGCCCAAACACATGGACACAGGGACAGGAGGATGACGCAGGGACACATGAGGATTATTATATAGGATTATGTATTTATTTAGCATTGACATCTTCTGCAGCACTTTATAGAGTACATAGTCATGTCACTGACTGTCCTTAGTTTGAAAAAGACAGAAGAAGCACCCATGTATCAAAGATCGAGCTTGCCCAAATCGTTAGTCGCCATGCCACCAGAGCTAAAGTTATCAAACGCAGTAGGATAGGCACCGCTGTATTGTAATAAGCTTTTTTAAAAGTGTTTATTACAATAAAACGTTGCCTGTCCTACTACTTTTGACTGATTGACTGTCTTTAGAGGAGCTCACAATTTAATCACCTCAACACCTGGGCAATCTACTTCTATTGTTCTGTCATTTTATCCTATAGAAATTACAGTTAAAGTGTACCTGAGACATTGTACACAGCAGCATTTATACTTACCTGGAGGGCTCCCTCTCAGTCCTCCAGGGGCAGATCCGTTGGTCAACAATCTCCCCCGGTAATAGGCTCCAGTCACGTCAATCAGGCCCCACTGCGCATGCGTGCCCTGGCCATGCGCGTGTTCCCAGTCGGCCTGCAGACCACCAGAGCCACCTGGGAGGACGGCAAGGGAGCCCACAGAGTACATGGGGCTTGAGCAAGCCCCAGGTAGGTATAAATGCTGCTGTGTACAATGTTGCAGGTTCTCTTTAAATAAGTGGTTACCCTATATTAACAGTAATGAAGTATGTCTGTGTGGTGGTGGTTTGAAGAAGTGGGGGTGACTCAGGATTCTTTGCCTGGGGTGCCAAATGGGTCAAAAACGGCCCTGGCTTTGGCTAAGGACCACACCGGTCCAAAACGTGTAAACTTTCTGTGATTTCTGGTAATTTTATTGGATATGTTCAAAATTAAGGTTTCAAACTTTGGACATTTCCTCCTTTCACTTTAATTAATACTGTTATAGCTTATGTAATGATCTGATCGCTTGTTTGCTTTATTTATTTATTTATTTATTTTAACTTAAAACTATTTTTGAAAGTGTATTAATTGTTTTGTTCAATAATGTACACGCTTTAATGCCACTGTAATATGCTTGTGCCCATTAGGTGCCAAAAGAGAGACCCCAAAATGTGGTTTATTGAAATGTAGGGAAGAGACGCCAAAACTGCTGGCCAGTAAATTTCAGGAACGATATTTCGTTATTAAAGATCGAAAACTTCTGCTGCTAAAAGAGAAAAAGGTATGACATCTAAAACCAACCTTTATTCCTCTTTTTATTTCTATTTAAATTACGATGTGTAGTAGTCATGTCACTGTTTCACAAAACTGCTCCTAATGTAATGTTCATAATATAGCCGTAGTCTAGGAAACCTATGCAAAAACAGTACACACTCCATGCAGATAGTGTCTTGGTTGGGAATCGAACATAGTCTTATAGTGCCGGCCTTTTTCTCTCGTCCATCTCTTAAAGGTGGCCACTAATAGTCCAATTTCTAGCGCAAAATCATTTAAGCGATCAGAAATTCTGATCGAATTGGTTGTAAATAATCTCTGCTCATGGGCACAATTGATTATGAACAATTATACAAATAGTCCGATTGGATTCTCGTCAAACAAAAAATTGGATTTTGTTGTTGTTTGTGATAGGTAGGAAGCAAAGATTGCTTTGTTGATGTTGTAGTGAACGATTTTATTTCCACTCAGAATTATCTGATCACTTGAATAATTTTTCGTTAGAAATTAGAGTGTTAGTGGCCACTAACGATACAATTTGCTGAATGATCGTTTATGAATGATCGGAAATGATCATTTGGGAACCACTAACGGATTAAAACCTCCTAATCAATCCAATCAGATTGACGAGATTGATCCGAAAATTGGATCCTTTTCATGAATCTGATCAGATTGGTTAGGAGATTTTTGTAGGTTAATGGTTCCAAATGATCATTTCCGATCGCTCTTAAACAATCGCTCCGCAAACTGTATCGTAAGTGGCCACCTTTTTCCACTGAAAAACAAGATCTCAAACACACAGCGACACAATTTTTGTAATGTACACCGAGCAGTTTCCTATAGATTTTGGTGCGACTTTCATGTAGTCGTTTGGTTGTGCGCTTTGGTTGCATGCCTCTTTCCAACGATTTTACACCCAAAAAAAATATTAAGAAGGGAAATTGCAGTATCGCATCTCAAAATATTTGGTATGCAAATTGTCTTGTGCTCTCAGTGACTTTTAGGCAAATACAGGGAACACCCAGCATTGTGCTACATTTGTGTTTTGGAAAAAATCAAATTGGGTTGGTGGAAAAGAGGCAATATGATTGCAATAATAATGGTGGTACCCTTGCAATTGGCAAAGCACAGGTGTATGGCGTGCGATCCGGTTTTCGGACCAAAATACGGTCAGTGGAAAAAGACCCTTAGGGCTCTTTTACACTGCAAAACGGCAAATACTCGCAAACCCAATCTGATTTCAATGCATTTTTACAGTGTGATTTTGCAGCGATTGCTAGATCACAATAAGAAAATGCTGCAGAACTTTTGTGGATAGTCAAAATTGCATTAAATCTAGTTCCTGTGATTTTCATTTTTTGGTTGATGTCCCTGCGTTTTGCTGTTTGCCTGTGATAGGAAAAGGCAGCAAAATCGCATGTAGTGTAGAACAGCCCTTAGGCCTGGAACCCACTAGCAGTACGTTAGTAAGCCATTTCTAAGCACTTGTGATTGGAAAGGCTCTTGCTAATATAATGCTATGGGTGTAATGCCACTTTAGGGGTGTGATTTTATAACAATCCCCCATAGCATTGCATTAGATTACAGATTACATTTTAAAAATCACTAGCGCTTTAAAAAGGCAGCCTTTATGCAGCTTCTGCTTTATGTTTTAATTTGCTGTGCTTGATAAAGAATCTGGTGCAATGCCACTGGTGCTATCCACAGACAACTGTTCCGGAGTGTTGGTTGGTTCCTATATAACACAAACATATACATTATTTAATACAGATGTTGCTGTAAACAACAAACTGATCTGACAAATGGATCAGTAAAATTGCCAATCCAAGTACTTTACCACTTTACCAGAGTATTGGTGTACTTATATATGTTCTTCCACCTAGGACTCATTTACTAAGGAACTCCTGGGCTGTTGGTCAGTGAAGAACACAAGTGATCCTGTAAACCAGGCATGGACTTAATAAAATTGTCTAAAACTGAAGTTAAAGCACACCTGACGTGAGAGGGATATACGTAGAGGCTGAGCTATTTATTTCCTTTTAAACAATGCAGATTGCCTGACTGTCCTGGTGAGTCTCCATCTCCAATTCTCTTAGCCATAGACCCTGAACAAGCACACAGATCAGGTGCTCTGACTGAGATCTGACTGGATTAGCTGCATGCTTGTTTCAGGTGTGTGATTTAGTCACTACTGCAGCGAAAGAGATCAGCAGGGCTGAGGGGCAACTGGTATTGTTTAAAGGGAAGGTCCAAGCAAAATAAAAAAATGAGTTTCACTTACCTGGGGCTTCTACCAGCCCCATGCAGCCATCCTGTGCCCTCGTAGTCACTCACTGCTGCTCCAGTCCCCCGCTGGCAGCATACCGACCTGGGAGGTCGGCGGGTCGCATTGCGTACATTTTTACGCATTCCCGCTAGTGTAGCAACATTAACACATACATTTTTACGCGTTAGTGGTTCAATGCATAAATTTGTACGCATTGAACCACTAAGTCGTAAAAATGTATGTGTTAATGTTCCTGCACTAACGGGAATGCGTAAAAATGTACGCAATGCGACCCGCCGCCCTCCCATGTCGGCAAGCTGCCAGCGAGGGACTGGAGCAGCAGTGAGTGACTACGAGGGCACAGGATGGCTGCATGGGGCTGGTAGAAACCCCAGGTAAGTGAAACTCATTTTTTTTTATTTTGCTTGGACCTTCCCTTTAAGGGCCTATTTACACTAATGCTGAATTTGGCATGGATCTTCAGCATCTTCTTGCAGACGAGGGAGGGAAACGCCGCCTATCCTAACATGCCCTTACATCCAGATCGCACTGAGGTGTAAAACTGGACGGCATGCTGCAGATTGCTATAGCCTATAGCCATGCATGGCACAGCTGAGTGATTCAGAGCGACGGCCAAAACAGAAAAAGCTGTGGCTCCTAGTGGAAATCAGCACTAAAAGGAAATCAATATGGCAGCTTCTATCAGGATTGCCACCTCATCCCTTTAAATACCAGCACATATGAATTATACATGCCTTGTGGCTAGTTAGATGCAGTATAGGCACTGATTATGTGTGAGTAGCCCCAGAACCTGTATAACTTAGATGTGCCGGTATTTAAAGGGATGAGGTGGCACCCCTGTCCTCCATATCCCTCTCGCTTTAGGTGTACTTTTAGAAATTGGCACCTGTGTGATAGCAGTTATATTTATGCACCTGAATTCATGCAGGATTATGTAAATGTATGCAGCTTGAAAATGGACTATCAATTTAAACCTGAGTGTGACTTGATTGGTCCATTTTCCAGCTGCATAAACTTGCATACAGATGTGCATAATTGTACAGACACCCGCATGAACTCAGAAATATTTGCATCTCATTGATCATCTCTGCTGAACCATACTAACACTCCTTTGCTGCATGTATCAGTAAACTGCTAAAGGTAGACTTGCATATCCCTTAATAGGATTCTTGTGTTAACTTACTTCAGAAAAAAATACACTTTAATGTGTGTATTGATTTTTCAATCATACTCAACATGAAAAAAACAAGCCGGAGAATTAAAGGACACCCGAGGTGAAAATAAACTAATGAAATAAACAATTGTATCTATCCTCCTTCTCCTAAAAGTGACATTTTAAGATATTCCACAGTTTTATTTTATATTGAAATCTACTTTTTAAGTTTTTACTGTTTTATTGTTTTTGCTCAGTGACACAGTCATTGAAGTATGCCAGAGCTAAAATCTATGAACTATTGACCCCTTTTATCTTTTTCCTGCTCTAAGAAGCAATTTTCTGCTACGAAAGTGTTTTATAGTTGTAATTTCTTATCAGTGAGGGTCACACTGTAGTCTGACTCAGTCCTGACCCAGACAGGAACTGCCGCTTACATACCTGATATTCAACTCTTTCAGGCAGAGAAATAAAAAAAGGAACACAGCCTAGTTATTTGTGTGCTTGGCACTGTACATACACGTCTATCTCATCATGTCACATGTCACCTCGGGTATCCTTTGAAGCAAACCTGTGACTGTGACTTAAGCAAAAAAAGTCAGATACTTACCCTAGTAGAGGGAAGCCTCTGGATCCTGTAGAGCAGAGTTCCCCAACACTGTCCTCAAGGCCCACCAACAGTACATGTTTTGCAGAAACCCACAAACATACACAGGTGACGTAATTAGTGTCTCACCATGGCTGATTACCAACCTCTGTGGATTTCCACAAAATATGTAATGTTGGTGGGCCTTGAGGACAGGGTTGGGAAACACTGCTCTAGAACAGTGTTTTTCAACATTTTATTGGTATGTACCCCTTTGTACAACCCTGTACTCACCAAGTATCCCCTAGTATAGTAAACATTATCACATGTACTCCTTGACAAATATATATTTAATCGTAGCACTTGATAATTGGTTCTAGACAATTTCCAACCATTTACTATTGTTTTTAATTAGCTAAAACACTAAATATTATTATTATTATTTATTGTATTTATAAAGCACCAACATATTACGCAGCGCAGGACATTAATTTAGGTTACAGACAATATTTAGGGGTGACAAACAGCAATATGACAATACAGGAATACAAGAAAACCAGATCATGCAGCACAGTATGAGTACAAGGTAATGCTTAGTCAGTCACTGGAGGGAAGCATGGAGATTAGGCAAGTTAGGTTCACTCAAATGCATAGCATCGGTGCACAGTAATGGAGGTGCATGATCAGGTAGGACACAAAAGGAGGAGGACCCTGCCCAAAGGCTTACAATCTACAGGGAGAGGTAGGGACACGAGAGGTAGGGGACCAGAGTTCAGCTGTGGGTTTAGAGCAATTTTGAGGGGTGGTAGGCCAGAGTGCAAAGGTGAGTTTTGAGGGCCTTCTTGAAGGTGTTGAAGGAGGGGGCTGCCCTAATGGGTGGTAGGGAGTTCCATAGTGTTGGAGCGGCTCTTGAGAAGTCTTGGATGTGTGCATGGGACTGGGTGATGTGGGGGACGGTCAGGCGAAGTTCATTGGAGGAGCGGAGTGAGCGGCTTGGTGTGTATCTCTGAGTAAGATCAGAAATGTAGGTTGGACAGGTTTTGTGGACGGATTTGTAGGTCAGACACAATATCTTGAATCTGATTCTGGACTGGATAGGAAGCCAGTGGAGGGATTTACAGAGGGGAGCCGCCCTGGTGGAGCGATGGGAGGAGTGGATCATTCTGGCTGCCGCATTCATGATGGACTGCAGTGGGGCTATTTGGGTCATAGGGAGACCAGACAGAAGGGCATTGCAGTAGTCGAGGCGGGAAATTATGAGGGCATGGATGAGGAGTTTGGTGGTGGCAGAGGTCATGAAAGGGCGAATCTTACAGATGTTACGAAGGTAAAAGTTGCAGGACTTTGTGAGGTTTTGGATGTGGGGAGTGAAGGAGAGTGCGGAGTCCAGGGTGACGCCCAGACAGCGGGCTTGAGAGGTAGGCGAATGGTAGTGCGGTTAACAGTGACCTGCACATCTGGGAGGTCCAGGGATGACCGGGGTGAGAAGATCATAAATTCTGTTTTGTCTAGATTTAGTTTCAGGAACCTAGCGGACATCCAGGAGGAGATGGCAAATAGGCAGGAGGAGACCTTGTCCATGGTAGTGGTGAATATGTCAGGGGTGTGGAGGTAGATTTGGGTGTCATCTGCATACAGATGATAGTTAAAACCCATGGAGGAGATAACCTTGCCAATGGAGGATGTGTATAGGGAGAACAGTAGGGGGCCAAGGACCGAGCCTTGGGGGACTCCCACTGAGAGGTGGTTGGGGGTGGACGAGGACTCATTGAAGGCGGTCGTGAAGGAGCGGTTGGAGAGGTAGGATGAAAGCCAGGTCAGGGCGAGATCGTGAATGCCCATGGATTGGAGAGACTGTAGCAGTAGGGGATGATCTACTGTATCAAAAGCTGCTGAAAGGTCAAGGAGGAGTAGGATGGAGTATTTACCTTCAGCTTTAGCTAAGGCAAGGTCATTGACCACTTTGGTGAGAGCCGTTTCGGTTGAGTGGGCAGGCCGAAATACCACTAATTTGGTATTGTTTTTAAATAAGATTTATAATTTTCTAAAACTCTAAATTCGGTATTCTTGGTTAAGTATATCAAGCCCGAGTACCCCCTGGAACCATCAGAAGTACCCCCTGGAGTACACGTATCACACGTTAAGAACATAGGTTCTATCTGATGGCCTATCTGGTAGACATCTCTTAAAGCAGTAGGGTCAGCCATACTATGCCAGGGAAAAAAAACACATATATAGGTAGATAAATACTTGATCTACTTACATAACACATGTATTGTACTGTCCACGTTTTGATCTCAGTGAATGTTATTCAGTAAATTAAGATAATTCTGTTCCTGGTGGGGGCCATGTCTTTTGCCCACAGTTAAGGCTAACTCGTGATGTCATTTCTGCCCTTTACTTTTTTTCTTGTCTCCTCCAATCGCTGAGTCACCTCAGCCTTGCTTGTAAACACAAGTAAGTAGGGGATCAGGTTTCAGATAAGCAGCAGACAGGGAAATAAAGGGAAGAGGAGGAATATATTACAGATAAAAAGAACCCCCAGGATGCAATTCTTTGGCACCGACTACTAAAGAGCCAGTGCTCCTTAAGTATGTGATACCTCCAAATCATAACAGCAGAAAAAGTTTTTAAAGTTTTGAATGCAGGATTAGTATCTTTATCACTTAATACACTCAGACCATTTGCTGTTGAAATTTGATTTTTATGGTGACAATACCACTTTAAGGTAGCCATACATTTATTGATGATGGGCGGATTCTACCAATAGTAACGCCACTTAGTTTGTGACTGTTCAATAAGTGTTATATCTTAATAAAAATTTGGCCCGTGACTATGTTTAAGATTTTGGCCCCTTACGAGATTGAGTTTGACACCCCTGCTGTAGAGGCTTCCAATGTCCTTCTTGAGACCGCTGCTCGGGGTCCTCTTAAAGTTTGCGGCTGAGCTCCCATCCATGACATCCGCAATAGCATGGAGCCATCTGTGCATGGCTTATTCCACTATGTACGAGCGGCTCCGTGCTACCGCGCAGGCGTGAGCTGTCTTGCACCTGTGCAGCGTAGCTGCATTGGTACACAGACAAGAGCGCGGTCACACGATCTTATTTGACAAGCCCTTATTAGATGGGTTCAGAGGGCCCGAGCGCTGGATCGGTGAGCTTAAGGGGGCGGGGGAAGCCTCTGAAGTAAGTATCTAATTTGGGCACTTTTTTCCCTACAGGTACACTTTTAAGAAAATATTTTCCGGCAGCGCTGCAGCCTCTTTTGTATCGGATGTTGCCGTCTCTTTCAGCTTTATTTCAGAAAAGCATTCAGAAGTGTTAAAAACTCAACAGAAATAGAACATAGTTAAACCATTATAAGACTGATGATAAAGACTTAATGCAAAGATTACTTTTTTTCATCCAAACTATGCTATAAGGCAAAGATGCTGGTGCCATTTCAGGGGTCACGCACAAGCATGAAAGTGACCTATAGGGCAAGATCCTGCTGGACTCTAGCGGTAACTATACATCACACGATTTTGGAGGCCAAGAGACTGATCTCTCTCTCAGATCGAATCTGATTGTAGAGAGATCTGTCAGGCGCCATAGACAGCAGGCTGATTAACAGTCGATTTCAGCATTAAATCTTTGGTGGAATTGGCCTAGTGACGTTGCCTCACCACCCCCAGCAGTATCCCCCCAAATGTAGGTGTATTGGGCATGCTCTTGGCGGCACCAATTTTCATCATTTCATCATAATTATCGAACAGATGGTCAATTGGCTGCCAAATCTACTGATTTGTGGCCACCTTAAAACCCTTAAGAGGATAGATTTTCTAGACTTCCACAGATAAAGGGAAGGTTGTATGTGGGAGTGAGGAAGGATTTGGAGGAGTTCTACCTGATCCAACCATGCGTTTCATAAATGACTTGCCTCATCTACCCTTGTGTACTAAATTTGATTTTTTTTTCATGCAGAGTTCCAAGCCAGAGAGGGAGTGGGCTCTTGAATCTGCCAAGGTTTACATGGGCATTAGAAAGAAAGTGAAACCTCCAACTACGTACGTTGTGTTATTTATTTATTTGTATTTTTTTGTGGTTTGGTTAAAAGGCCTCTTTTACATTATATGCTGGAAAACTGATGCGTTTTGACTTTCTCTAGCAATGCATTGTAAACACTAGTGCTGTAATAACAGCGCAGGAGATTTGGATGCAACCGGTGCCACCATAGCCTTGCTCATCAGTTGTACAACCAGTTATAACTGACAGATAGATAGATATAGTGTAAGAGGACCCTAATTTTTTTTAAGTATAGTAAATTTAAGAGCCACAAAGTAGGAAAGAACCAGAACGCCACCTGGATTGCAAACTTTACTTTATATCACAGTTACATCAAGCACAACATTTTAAGTTGTCAAGACCTTCATCAAATACACTTGGTAATGGTCCTGACAACAAAACCCCATGCTTGCTGTTATTGTGATATACAGTAAAGCAAAGTTTGCAACTCCTCCACATGAAGTCTTGGTTCTTTCTTCCATTGTGCCTCTTACATTGTGCAGTGGAAATCTGGACCTTACTGGTTTGACTTCCTGGGACATATAGGGCCATATCCTTTTAACTTCTCCAGAGTTTTCCCCAAGGAGGTAATTTTTCATCTTATCTAAAAAGTATTTTTTTCAGTACGTAGTAAAAAGGTCATAAACTCAGCTTGCTCTCGATGCAGAAAAAGCATTCGATAGGGTATCTACAGAATTTTTATTTGCAACATTTGATACATTTGGATTAGGTGAAAATGTTATCGGTAGGATCAAACAATTGTAACAATTGTATATAAACCAGACCGCGTGTATAAATGTGAATGGTTTTCATTGAGACTCGTTTAGATTGACAAACAGGATTAGACAGGGCTGTCCTCTTTCCCCTAGTCTATTCAATCTGGTACTAGAAACCTTTATACAGACCATACAGGAGGAAGAGGATATCAAAGGTTTAAAAATGGGCAAGGAAGAGCTTAAAATATGTGCTTACGCGGACAATGTAATTTTGACACTAACAAACCCAGGAACATCAAAAGAAAAAACGCTAAATTTAGCCAAAATTTTTGGTGAATGCTCAAACTATAAAATAAATATAGCCAAAACAATGGCTCTTAACTTAGGCTGCAGCAGTGATACCAAAAAGAAAGTGATTGGAAAGCATAAAATACAATGGCACAACGATCATATTAAATATTTGGGGGTAAACAGATGTAGTAACACACAGCGCCTTTTTGAGAGTAATCTTGGTAGTAAATTAAATTCCTGCATTAGTATGCTATAACAGTGGGAACAACAGTGTTTTAACACCTGAGGAAGGGCTACGCCCTAAACATGTTGTGTCTGTGCCTCTGTATGCTCAATACAGTTATTTGCTGAGCCATCTGTGTGCCGTCTCCATTCCTTTGAACAGTACAGTGTTTTAACACCTTTGGGGGAATACATGTAATAAAAATAAATTTACTATCAAGACTGCTCTTCAAAATACAAAATATCCCAGTAGAAATACCGCAAAATTGGTTTCTCGCCCTACATAAAATATTCTCAAAATATATTTGGAGAAATAAAACAGCAAGAATAAGATATAAAAAATCACTAGGGATACAAAACAGAGGGGAATGGCGGCGCCTGACCTCTCAAGATATTACCAAGCTATTTTGTTAGGAAGAATGTTAGAGTGGAGGCAAGGATCCTTTTATAAGATATGGGTTACGATGGAAAATGAAAGTGTGGACATGCATGGGGCACTGTCCTGGGATAAAAAAAAAGAATCCGAAATGCTCTGAGAAGTTCAGATCACCCATTCATTATTCCCACTTTAAAAGCAATTGTAAACTACATTAAAAAATCAGGGTATAGGTATGCCGCCGTTAATGTTAATTCTAAATAACTCAGAATTCACACCTGCAAAAGAATGAGGCTGGTTACAAAGGAATAATCTGGATGAGGATAAAAGACTAATTGATTTAATAAATGCGAAAGCCCCTAGGACTAATTTTGGGGGACTACAAATACAAAGTTATCTTGCGGGATTGAGAAAAAAGGACGGACCAATAAGATACAAACTAAATAAATTAGAGGAAAAATTCAAAGTCAAGGCTGTTCCCGAGAACTCGCTGTCCTGGCTGTACGACCATCTGGGGTTAATAAGGAATGAACAGACTAAAAGCTTATACAGAGAAAATGGGAAAATGAATTTGGTGAGAAATTAGATGACCAGGTATGGGATAATCTTATACCAAACATCTGGGTACCAAGAAACACAAGTATCCAGCTACTACAATTCAAGATAGTCTCCAGATGGTATCTCACCCCTGAAAAACTGCATCAGATGAATTTAAAAGACAACAAGCAGTGTTGGACATGTGGAGCAGAGGTGGGGAATTTATTACATATGTTATGGCACTGACCAACAATACAATTTTTATGGAAAGAAATTGAGCTATTCATACAAAAATACATTACCCTGGTTGGTGGTATAGATGCCACGGTAGCGGTTTTTGGACCCAGCCAAATAGAAGAAAGCTAAGTCATGGTACTTTTGCTCCACATCCTCTTATTAGTGGCAAAAGTGATTATAGTGAGAGAATGGAAAACCCCAAATAAACCCCCTATAAAAGAAGTCAACATATTTACTGCAGATGGAGAAGGGAAAGGAGGTAATAACATAGAGTGGTTTAAATAATGATTTCTAGTTAGCTAGAGCGATATGGGAAGAAGCAAAAGAAAAATTTGAGGGAAAATAAGAAGACCACAAAGAAGGGGTGTCTTTACTTGGTTAGGACAAAGGAAAGTGGGTATGTATGAGCAGTTATGGACGGGATGTAAGGCTGGAACGAGGTGGGGTGACAACTGGGAGAGGGAGGAGGAGGGGATGCAAGGGAATGAATGGGGAGCGATTAAGGTATGGTAGGATTAATGAACTAGGAGTACACAATTCTTTGTAATATCTATATTCTGGTTTGTTGAGACTAAGCTTGATGATGTACAGTACTCGTCTTTTTGATTTTTTTTCCTCTTTGTAAGCAAATAAAAAGAAAGCAAGAAAAAAAAAGTAGAAAAAAAATAAATAAGAAAAGAGAGAAAAAAACTATTATCAAACGATGAGGGAAAATGAACCCAACATAAAATGGCTTCAATGAAGCATGTTTGACCTAGTTGGGTACAGTACAAAATGTACGCTGAGTTTGAAATAAATAAATAAACTCATTTTGAGTAATTTCTTGCTTGGTGGGAGCTTTAACAGTATTTTATCGATAAGATGACTTGTTGACTTGTATGTAATTTTAATGACAAACCAATAAAGAGCTAATATGTTATTTTTGTGGTGCCAGCCTCTTTTGCACATTGAATTGATGAGATATGAAAATATCTACGTGGAGAAAACTCAGAAGAAAAGTTACCAGGATATGGCCCATAACCCCTTATTGTGTGTACTAAATGCAATGTATATTAGAGAGAACGTGCATTTTGTTTATACTGCTATGAGTTTGGTTCGAGCAGTAGCCATTTTTATAATATCACCTATTTTATATTACCGATATTATACTATTTTAAACATAAAGCTTGTCTCAGACTTGTCTCCTAATCCCTCCTCTACAAATGAAAATATAGAGATAACACTGCCCTAAATCATTAGGGTTAAAGCCATGGACCTGTAGTTAGCCACAACACAAGAGAAAGCATCCATCTAGGCATTCAATCATATCAATCAAATTCGCCACAACATGATAAAGTAATCAATATCAAATTTTATTTAGGACTTATCCCTTAATTCATAAAATCAATTAAAACAATGCAGCACACAGACTGACAGAAGGATATCACAAATAACAAACTTAAAGGGAACCAGAGATGAATGTTTCACACAAAATAAACATATCAGTTGATAGCTTGTAAAGAATAAATGCTCTACCTGATAATTTTGCCGCTCTGGTGTGCCTTTTTAGTGTTTTTTATCCATTATTGCTCCAGGAAAAATCAAATATGGCCGCCAGCTCATATCCCTTCTCCTTCCGGGTTATATGAGTTGTTCTGGATGTGCTGTCTATGCTATATGAGACTAGGCTGCTATCTAGGCTATATGAGAAAGGCTCATCTGTGTGCTTTCATTTTGGTATGATGTACTGCCTGTAGGAAGTGTCTCTCATAGGAATGAAACTGCAGTGACCAGTATCTATGCACACAGAGCACACAGGGATCATATTACAGCCACAGAGCTTCTCTCTCAGGAGCAGCAGCCCCTCCCAGTCATAACAGCTCTCAGTATGCAAAGCAGGAAATCTAAGCCAGGAGAGGGGAAGGCTTGGGCTTGAAAACACTTCACAGAAGAGTGACTCAGCTATAATGATTCCAGGTCAAACCTCGACTGAATAGTCGGTGGATTCTTATCACAGCTGCTAATAGACTAATTAAGCAGATAACAATGAAACTAAAAGCAGGGTAGGTGTTTACTGTCATGTTCCCACTGATAAATGTAATAAAATACATGAGGGTGCTTCGTCTCTGGTTCTCTTTAACACAGGCTGCACTGTATGTGTGGGTGTGTTGCCACAGCCTATAGTGTGTGAACATAAGTTCCACCTTCCACAATATTGTACATATCCGCCGCTAAAAGCTGTGATAATAAATGATAATTCCTCACCCAGACCTGCAAAGTTGGTAATCCACTGCCAGTCCGCGCCCCTCACGCGTTCCGTGACACCGTCACTTCTCCACAAGGTAAGTGTCAGAGAGTTCCGTCCCAATTTAAGTATCCATCTTGTTTCCCCACCCACCGTCACCTGACTTCCCTCCGGATTCCTAATATGTCAGTCAGCGCCGCATCATAGCGGCGGCTGGATCATGCGCGGCCGCGCACAATGACGTGACCGCTTTCCCATCACCATGGTGAGGATACGGGGTCACGTGTGTCAAACGTCCTATGGGAGTCTAGATTTGCAGGGACGGGCGGAAACATTCTAATAATGCGGCGAATCTATTGAATATATATTACAATTACTAAAACGATATGAATGGCTGGTATGGCCAAGGAAACAACATATATACAGATGTGTGTTACATTGTTTCAATCGATTTTATGAATTAAGGGATAAGTCCTAAATAAAATTTGATATTGATTACTTTATCATGTTGTGGCGAATTTGATTTATATGATTGAATGCCTAGATGGACGCTTTCTCTTGTGTTGTGGCTAATCCCTCCTCTCACACTAATCCTCCTACTCCCACTACACCTAGCACTATCCCCCCTATTACCGCTACATACCTTAGGAAAAAAGCGTGATATAAATGTTCTGTGTCTATATAGTGCTGCACCTAACACTAACCTCGCTGCCGCTACACCTGTCAGTAACTTTCTTTGCACTATACCTAATACTAGCTTTAGTACCGATACGCTTACAGATTGATCGTAACCGTTGCTTGACAAACATTTTAGCCATAGGGCCGCCGCTTTCCAAGCCGTGCCGATTCTACTATAGGCGCCATTAATATTGCAGGCTAAAGTATTGCCGGAAGGCGACGTATACAGGTGCATCAAAATTAATATGACAAGTTTTGTAAAGGTGTCCAGACACTTTTCAATTTCCCCATCGATATCTGGATTGAATCTGCTAAAAATCAGTGCTGCCAATGATGCCCGATCATTTGATTTTTGACCAAAAGTCAATCGAATCGGATGATCATGGCAGACAAGATTTTGTTTGATTGGCGAGGGTTCCGAAGCCCAGCAGTGGCAGAGTTAAATTTGGCCGATGAGAAGTGGTGGCAGCAAAGCTAACTCTTATCTGTCTGCTGGCATGCCTCCCCCCAGTGTCTCTTTCTCCATACCACAGCACTCCTCTCTGTGTCTTCTCTCATGGGGTGCTTGTGTCATGTGACAGACGTTAGAGGCCGAACACTAGAGGCTCAGCAACATACACACTGGACCTCTAGTGTTTGGTCTCTAGCATTTGTCACATGACACAGCTGCCCTGAGAGAGGAGTAAAAAAAAGGGAGGAATGCCGTGTTATGGAAAGAAAACACTGGGGGAGGCCTGCTGAAGGACAGGCGAGAGTTAGCTCCGCTGACAACATTCGGGGAGCACATTAGATGGGGTAGACCTGAGGGCCTGGCAGGTGGCGGCTCAATAGATTTTTAATAACTATCATGCTGAAATCTATTTAAAAAATATGTGTAAATTGTGTGGGGAGCGAATACAGTAGATCCCTCTCTAAACAAATTAGATCAGAGAATGTTCTGATGGTTGATCTGGTTGCCATACATCTATCGATGATGGGCAGATTCTGCCAAGAGACAAATCTCTCTCTAATTGAATCTGATTAGATAAAGATCTGTCGACTGCCCAACCCCCCAGTGCCCAGTGCACTACACATTACCTGTCCCTGGTCGCCACTTGTCCACCCTTGGCGTTGTAATTCGTCCATACACGCGCTCCACGTGGTTGCCGGAGTAACGCCGGTTGGTGTTTAATGTCACACTCGCTCAAGCATTACTCGTCAACCACTACATCTTGCAGCATGTCCAACCAATTTTGGGTGGATGGGGCATGCACTTGGCAGCACCGATTTTCATCTGATTCCAATTATAATAATCGAATCGGATGGTCGATTGGTCACCAATCCGCTGATGTATGGCCACCTTTAGTGTATGGCCACTTTTTCATTTATGAAATTGCCACTGTCAGCAGTCCGGCTTGCCTGCCCTCACTACCATCACCTTTTAACGTAAACGCATGCATGCACTTTCCTGTTAGCAGTCATGTTACAGAGCTGAGAATCGCCCTCTTGCCATACTCCTAGGAGTTTATTTCTGATTGGTGGAAAAGAGTGTCTCTATACTGTGCATATTCATTATGAATTCAGTTTACTTTATTTGTGCTGATTGCAGTTCCTTATTTCTCCACCAGATGGGGCTTCACTATCTACATGGATAAACAGCAGCTGTAAGTATTTAGAACAGTGAAAGGCAGTACTGACCAAATCATGATCATCCCCTGTGCATGACTGGAAAATACATTCCAAACTGACATGTGGAATGGCTGGAACATTTCACAGGCTCTGTGGCTTATTTATCCTTCATACCTGTTTATCGTATAATGTTGTGTGTTTCTTGTGTTTCTGCAGATGCCTGTGCTGTACGACGCAGGCTGAGATGTGGGACTGGATCACGAGCATTCTGAAGGCGCAGGTAACAGCTTCGCACAATAGTACCAGAGTAACAGAAACCAATACCAGACACACATATCCATTTCCCCAAACTCCAGGAATATGTAAAAACTGTACAAAATTCACCTTAACCACTGAAAGCAGAAGTCTAACTCAATCACAGTTTTCCATAGCTAATATGACAAGTGAAAGGTACCTTACTTGTTCCTGATTCTGGTATAGTGGGTGAGCTAATTAGAGGAAAAACAGTGTACCTTGAAACCAAAGACTCTTAGCAGTTAATCTTCTTCCTCTTGTCCTAATGTTAACCATTGCTGGTTACCTAAATATCCCCCTCCCAATTTTAACCCTTCACCAACATCTAACGTAACTTCAACCCCTCCCTTCCTTAAAGCGCTATAAAACCCTGACATAATATTCAATAAAAACATGCTTTCCCACTTTTTATATGACATCCGGTTATCATATTTGCATTTGTGCATAAGTATTATTATTCATTTAGAAATTACAAGTTCCCAAAAGTACAGTTTTCACATTCCTCACTTGATACAAAAACACAAGATAACATAATCTTCACTTTGGATGCGTCCAGATTTCTCTGCACTGAACTTTGCGTTTAACTAATTGAATGCTGTTCTAGTGAAAAAACAATGGTGGTAGTATATAATATGCTGTAAATATTTTTTTTAGAGCAAAGAAGAAATACTGGGTTTCATTCCGCTTTAAAGGAAACCTGAGACGGGGGGAAATAAAAAATTATACATACCTGGGGCTTCCTCCAGCCCCCTTTAGGCTGATCGCTCCCTTACTGTTCTCCTGTGCCACCTGGTTTCTCTATTATTCAGCCCGTAAAGTCCTTCAGTCTGGGGCATGCTGTGCATGCATGGCTTGGCCATGTGTGCGCTACCATCGCCAGGAGCGTTTTGCACCTGCAGAACACTCCAGATGGCGGGAGCACAGTGGGGAGGAGTACGCAGCTCCACTGTGTATATATATATATATATATATATATATATGTACATTTTTTTAAATCCCCGCCTCGGGTACACTTTAACCAACCCTCTCCAAATGTCCTAGCCTTCTAACCCAAGCTAGTAAATCTAACCGGTCCCTGCCTTTTCCCCAAACACTGACCCTCCTAAATAAATTGACTGTAACCTGTAAGATGTCAGGATCCGCACCGTCTAAAAACAGCAATTCATTTAAAGTTCTTAAAATCCATAACAGGCAATAGTAAGTGTGACCTGGCTCACACTTACTATTGCCTGTTATGGATTTTAAGGGCTTTAAATAAATTGCTGTTTTTAGACGGTGCGGATCCTGACATCTTATCTGACAAGGTACCCTTTGCACTCCAGGGTTGATCGCTGCACGTCGAACTCCACTGGTGCAGACACAATTGAAGATTATATGACTGTAATCTGTAAACATTAGTGATACTCACATTCCACTGTCAAGACAAGACAAGACAAGACAAATAACATTTATATCGCGCTTTTCTCCTGGCGGACTCAAAGCGCCAGAGCAGCAGCCACTAGGGCGCGCTCTATAGGCAGTAGCAGTGTTAGGGAGACTTGCCAAAGGTCTCCTACTGAATAGGTGCTGGCTTACTGAACAGGCAGAGCCGAGATTCGAACCCTGGTCTCCTGCGTCAGAGGCAGAGCCCTTAACCATTACACCATCCAGCCACCACTGTCTACATCCTCTAAGCTAAAATCTTAATAGCTGCCTTCTCTCTTGCATAGTTTGTGTTTCCCACATGTTACAGCTTAATGCACTAGCAGTGGCGTAGCTACAGATCCATGGGTCCCTGTGCAAATGTTATTCTGGGCCCCCCATTTCCAGCGCTGTAAGCATAATAATCACATGATACAGACCACCACTGTGTGAGAGAGATGTAAGCAGAAGAGAAGGAATGGTTTGTTAATGGATAGTATTATTCAAAGCACATATAGAGGTGATTATTGCAATTACAGTATCAATAAAGAGATAATGCAGTTACTGGAGGAGGACTTCATGTGATATCCTCAGGTCCAGGGACCTTGGTGGAGTCGCAACCTCTGCACCACCTACTGCTATGTCACTGCGCACCAGAGAGGGGTGGGAACTTCTGTCAATCATTATATTGCACACGCCTGCTCTAGACCCAGATATATTTCATCCCTTGTTCTGTGATATGATTTCTAAGTGATAAAATAAATGTCTTGCAGCATGATGACCTCCGCCCGGTCGTTTTAAGACGTCACTCTTCCTCTGATGTCACCAAGCAGAAGTTTGGCACCATGCCATTGGTACCAATCCGTAGTGATGACACTAACTCCACCATGGTCACTGCTAATCAGACACTGGTGAGTTTCTATAAGGCAACAGCACAGCTGACTGGAGCAACTAAACTGTGGCTGCTAAACTGACATTGCCAAACAGCATTTCAGTGTATCCAGGATTGTCTGAATAAACAACGGTATTAAGGAGAAACCGTAACCAAGAATTGAACTTCATCCCAATCAGTAGCGGATTCCCCCTTTCCCACGAGAAATCTATTCCTTTTCTCAAACAGATCATCACGGGTCTGTATGGCTGATTTTGTGGTGAAACCCATCCCACAAATAATGTCTGCGCCTCACAGCACTGAGGTACTGACATCACACTGTAAGAGCCTTGTTGCATTGTGGGAAATAACAGCTGTTTACAACTGCCAAAAAAGCAAGTAGCATCTCCTTCCAGTGACATCAATTGCCAGCAGTAAAAATGTCACCACGTGATCAATGTCACAATGTAAATCAGGGAGAGGAAAGATTTTACAATGAGAAAACACTGGCTAAATCATTTATACTTAATTATTGTAAAAATTAAGCACTTTTTTATTACATTATTTTTACTGGAGTTCCTCTTTAAGTGATTACTTGCTAATTACTGCTACTGTAGACAGAACAAAATATACCCAGTCACATAGGTTTTTATGTTATGTAGTGACAGCATATTTCATATGGAGAACATTGAAGTACAGAGGCAGCTTCTGCCAATTTGTTTACCAAAGAAATGATTGGCTGGTTTCGTGGGGGACAGGCAAAAATGGCGCACAGCGCCAATAGTGTCAGAATGGCGCTGCACTTCAAACGATATTTATCGTTTTGTATGTTTTTTTTTTTGCAGGGATCGGGCTGGAGGAGAGGCAGCGGCTGGGCAGTAGGCTGGCAGCGGGGGTCGGGCTGGAGGAGAGGTAGCGGGCTGGCAGCGGGGGTCGGGCTGGAGGAGAGGTAGGGGGTCGGGCTGGAGAGGCAGCGGGGTGGAGGGAGTAGGATTAGGTAGCATGTGTATACAATTACATTGTCCCGGCCCGGCGTTCGCTCCTCACTTCACAGCTTGCACGAGTCCTGCATCCAGCCAATCACCATGCGGCTTCAGTTTCCGCATGGTGATTGGCTGGATGCAGGACTCGTGCAAGCTGTGAAGTGAGGAGCGATCGCCGGGCCGGGACAATGTAATGTATATACACATGCTACCTAATCCTCCCTCCACCCCACTGCCTCTCCAGCCCGACCCCCGCTGCCAGCCCACTGCCTCTCCTCCAGCCCGACCCCCGCTGCCAGCCCGCTACCTCTCCTCCAGCCCGACCCCCACTGCCAGCCTACTGCCCGCTGCCTCTCCTCCAGCCCGACCCCCGCCTCTCCTCCTCCAATTTTTCAATGGCGCACTGTTCTGTTTTATAAAACGCTATTTACCGTTTTAATGTATTTACATTAAAACGGTAAATAGCGTTTTATGATCGGCAGAACGGTGCGCCATTTCTTACTCTGCGCCATTTTTGACTGGATGCGGTTTCGTGGGCTGTTATTTCATCTGTTGTTTAGCATTTTGTAGGAACAGAAGAATCATGTTAACCTTTCCAATCTTATGTCAGACTGTTATGCCGGGGATACACGGCACGTTTTATGCGGCGGAGCGAGCCAGCGGCTCGATGCCGGGGCATCCCTGCTCGTCCGCCCGTGCGCGCGGATCGATTGCCGCTCGTCCCCGCCGGCGCTTCCTTATCACCGCTCGATTCCCTGCCATTGTCCGCCAGTGGGGATCGAGCGGGCGCAGGTCGAGCGGCATGATTGGGCCAGCTGAATATTATCAGCTGGCCAGATCAGCTGGTCGATACACCGTACAGAAACGTACCGTGTATCACCAGCATTAGACATAATCCAACATAAGAAAGCATGGTCACCATTAGGGGGGCTGTTGCTGGATAAAATCAGGCACAGTGTCCGCCTCTTAAGATCAAAGTGTCAGACCAAGTCTGACACTTTGGTCAGTGCCACCCCCAAAATCTCCCCCCCATCCTTTCACCCACTGTGGTGCGTAATTTAGATATTCCGGGGGCTCATGGGTAGGATCACCAATGCCATATCTACTCTGTAATGGTGTCTGGCTGTGTGGAGCCCCCGTCCCCAATCCCCCTCTACTCCCCCCGGCTGATGCCAGGTCGCACGTAGAGAGCTGGCAGGATTCCCCATAAAGTGCTAAGGGGGCAAGGGTCGAAGCAGTAAATAAGGGCGCATGCAGCAAGTGGACTAATTGGGGGCGCCAATGTAAAATATCAGTATTTGGGCACTGGAGTGGAAATTTGGGAGCCTGGGGGGAGGGGTTTTAAGGATTAGGCAGGTAGTTTGTATGGAGGGGGGGAGTTCAGGGTTAGGTGTTAGGAAGGTAGTTTGTGGGGGGAGGGTTAGGTAGGTAGTTTGTGCGGAAGGGGGGGTTTAAGGGTGAGTCATTAGGTAGGTAGCTTGTGCGGGGGGGTTAAGGGTTAGGTGTTAGGTAGGTAGTTTGTGCAGGAGGGGGTTGTTTAAGAGTTAGGTATCAGGGGGAGGGGTTCTGTGTGAGAGTAGGGTTAGGTTTGGCCATAGTAAAATATCAGTATTTAGTACCGGTATTTTACTATCAGCTTCTTCGGGCGCCTAAATTTCCAGACGCCTTTAATTGATGTACGTGGCAAGGGTGATCGAGAAAATGGACTGGAAAGCGTTAAAAGACACAACCTAAACTGTTTACTAGCACCGCTCTCTGTTCACTTATGTTATGTTATGTTCTGCTTATATACAAGGAAGATAAAGAAGCGACCCAAAATTTTTTAAAAAAAGGGAAGTTTGATGTGGTTTCAGGATGAACTTATACTTCTGCTTCAGCCAGATATATATTCTAAAGTTCATTCTAGCTCAGTGTTACTGGCTGGTTACTGACTAGGCTGAAGATCAGTGACTTTCGCACCAACATCTGCTGGGCACAGTGTGACCATGCTCCTTCACAGACAGGAGAGCGCCTGCAAACTTTCAGCAGGTCGCAGCGTCCAGCGGTGGTCTTGAAAAGTATCAAGAGCTTTTCCCTTTTTTTAAAGTCTCAGTGACCACATTTTTCTAGGCCCAACCTGGGACAGGTGGAGGGGTTGACGGCGGATAGAGGGGGTGGGCCAATATCAGGAGGCGGGTACAGGATAATATGTTACATACCAACACAGAGAAGACACAGAACTTTTATACTGTGCTTTTCTTCTGGTGGACTCAAAGCACCAGAGCTGCAGCCACTAGGATGCGTTCTATAGGCAGTAGCAGTGTTAGAGTCTTGCCCATGGTCTCCTTACTGAATAGGTGCTGGCTTAATGAACAGGAAGAGCAGAGATTCAATCCCGGGTCTCCTGTGTCAGAGACAGAGTCCTTAACCAGTACACCACCCAACCACTCCAGCCACACAGATTAACATTAAAAATATGTATAGGGCAGGGAGAGAGATCTGTTACTGATGCATAGCATTTTTACAGAGCATAAGAGCCATCCTAATAAATTCATGACACAATAAAGAAAACATTCTCAAATCATTTTGTGAGACATTACCTGCACGAGCGAGTATGTTCTAATCCACACCTTCACAGTACCACAAATCTGCTCATGCTCGATCGGCTTCATGCTACTCCATAGATGCGGACTGTACTTGCTCATGCGCAGTACATTAGCCTTCATACACGGATAGGAGAATAAATACGCAAGTGCTTGTCGGATATGTTTAGAGGGCCCTTGCACAGGAAGGGTGGGCTCGGGGATGATTCTGGAAGGGATTATCCAGTGCTTCCCTTACTGAGGTAAGTACCTTTTACCTTATTTTTCTTTACAGGATCACTTTAAGCATTGTAACCCTCCCCCAACCCAAAATATAATTAGACAGAACTTCGCCACATGTTATTAAGCAGTTTGAGCCCACCATCACAAATTTAAGTATGCTGCCCAGAAACAGCCAAGCGGGGTCACAAAAGAAGGAAAACGGGTAGTCAGAGTGGCCCTTTGGCCCTGGCCCTCCGCTATATCTCTGATCTGTGGGCGGGTCAATGTTTTCAGGAGCAGGCACAGGAGCCAATTGCGTGGCCACAGAATCCAGCGGCTGGGACATCTATCAGCCTAACCTGGGACATCTGGCAGCCCACCTGAAGCAGGGCCGAGGCAGAGGCAAGAGAGGCTCCAGCCTCAGGGCGCAGGAGGGGGCGCACAACTCACTTAGCTATCATCCCCCTATTGTGTTTGAAGCAGAAAGAAATAAGAAAAGGGGATACATGGCAGTGACTGCAAGCCAGATTACTAGAGATTGGTGTTGGGGGCCCTCGGGCACCTCTTAGTCTAATAGCAATCAGTGTGTGACGGCTGGGGTGGGAGGGATGGAGGGGCGAACTTTGGTGTTTCAGCCTTGGGTGCTGGAGGACCTGGTCCCGGTTCCTGAAGCATTGGCTGGGACATACTTGTGCTTGGGTTGGGGAACCTTAATTCTAGGACATGTTGTAGGTACACTGGAATGTCTGGTCAATGTACTTTAAAGCCCTGTACTAAATACTTGCTAGCAGACACATGCACATACAGTATTTAGCCATTATTATTATTGTTACACAATTTCAATTCTCCTGCTTTTTTAATGATGCTGTCTACAGGGCAGCACTGTGTGTGCAGCCAGCAGACACTCCCTGCATCTGCATGTCATGTAGGAAGAAAGCTGACTTTACAGACTGGTGCATACTACCAATCACAAGACAAGCCTCTGAGTGCAGTTGTGGAGGTTTATTAGGGAGATTCCACCTCACTTAGCAGACTCTGGGCATGTGCATGAGCTGAAATCCTCCATGACGTATTTTCTTTATACATTCCATTTTGATGTCCACTTGGGGCTGATGGTAGCATCACATGTTCACCCGCTGAATGTTACATAAGGCTTATGAGGAGAATGTACTGCTGAAAGGGAAGTAGATGTTCGCCACACAGCTGCCAATAGCAGGACATAACCAGAAGTCACAGGATCTCATAGCGAAGTATGGAACCTCTTTCACTTTCATTGGTGGCCAGCATGGCTGCTGCTCCAGATACAATCCACATTTAAATCAATGTCCCTGTCCATCCCATCTAAAATAAAGGCCAGTGCTTACATTGGAGTCATTGTACCCTTCTAAGTGCGCTCCCAGTTTATACTACTGTTAATATGTCTTCTTCCTTCCTTAACCCATTAGCATCTTCAATAGAGTTAGCTCATTTTAGATAAGCTTTTGACCTCAGTTAGCAGAACTCGATGTGCTGTAATTATTTGAATGCTTTGATCTCTCTCCCTAGCAAAAAAAGATAGAAACTGAAAGCAGAAGTCCTCTGTTATTGTCTCACACCGCCCCCTAGTGACAAGTGGTTATAAATACACATTGCAGCAGTACTAATTAAAAGCAAGAAAAATCAAAAAAAGAAGAAAACGTGCTTTAAATAAACCTGAGATGTAAGAATATAAAATATTTATACCTGCTGCTTCCTCCAGCCCCCTCCACACTGATTGCTCCCACGCCAGCCTCCTCGTTTGGCACGTGCACTCGGCCCGCTGCACTCCCATTGCTGGGAGCGCCCTGTGTCTGTGCTGTACTACTGTGCAGGCGCAGAACGCTCCCAGCGACGGGAGCACAACGGGGGTGTGAGTGCAGGCGTACTGCGCCTGCGCTGACTGGCCAAGCTGATGGAGCTTTTACCAGGCAAACGAGGCAGAGAAGGATGGCGTGGGAGCAATCGGTGTGGAAGGGGCTGGTGGAAGCCCCAGGTATATATAAATCTTTTATATTCTTACATCTTGGGTACACTTTAAATGAATTGGCCTGGAGCACTTGCAAGCCTCTAAATAAATTAGCTACTAAAGAGTTAAAGAGGAACTGTACATAGCGTAATAAATAAAATAGCTCATTTTTTACATTATTCATTTATAGATTAAGTTGGTGTTGGCCCATTGTAAAATCTCACCTCACTTTAGATTCTTTAAGTTATCACATGTGGCAACATATTTACTGTTGGCAAGGTGAATCCCTGTGGAATGTTTTTATTAATTCACCAGCTTAATTATTGTTTTAATCTCTATTTTATTTTAAAAACACAGAAATGGTATTATTACTATATTGGTGTATACATTTATTTGCTCTCTTTTTTTTCTGTGAACGATTCACCTCTGCTCTTACATATATCTTTTCATATAATTCTCATTTGGCCTAATGGTAGTAAGGCCTGGTTCACACTGCATAGATGAAAAACTGATCCGTGGAATGGATCAGTTTTTAAAACCTTTTAATTTTGTATCAGTTCCGTTAGCAGTCGGTTGATGTGCCGCATCCGTTGCTCCAAAATTATCACAGCCAGGCCAAACCGTTCAGCAGAACAGGCTGAACGGATCCATTCTATCGGAACAATGTGAACAGATCCTATTGAATAACATACAATCCATTCCTCTCCCTTAGGATCCCACCATTTTTCGTGCCAGTGTGAACCCAGGACTAAATCTTGCATAGAATATCATTTAATTATGCTGTCAACTATGTGTTTTTTTCTGTTTATTGTTTGTTGATTTAAAAAAAAATGCAGTGCTTTGGTTGCATATTACTCTATAACGATGTTTGTCGTTTTTTGTTTTGTTTATTAACACTGCTTCAGGTAAACTTCTAAGTCCTGTTTGTGGCTGCTTATTCCTGCCAGGGAGTAGATTTCAGTTACCGAGCTCGCATGGACCGTCTCTCTTGCCACTCCCACCGATCTCTCCCTCGTGCAGGCCGCTCACTCTGCCTTCGCTATGATGGCAGAGCTCTTTGAGCCAGTCAGGAGCCAACTTCATTGGCTCACATTGATGACAAGGTCAGGAACCAATGAAATCAGCTACTGACTAGCTCACAGAGCTCTGCCATTTTGGAGGACGGCAGAGCAAGGGTCCAGTGGTGATGCAAGAGCGACAAGTCCGTGCGGCGATTAGTCAGTAAGCTCCGTTTTTTTGGTACCAGGATTCTCTGGTCCTTAAAGTGAACCTTAAGCCAGAAAAAAAAATGAGTTTTACTCACCTGGAGCTTCTACCAGCCCCCTTCAGCAGTCCTATGCCCTCGCAGCCACTCACTAATCCTCTGGTCCCCCGCTGCCAGCTAGTTTCATTTTTGCCACCAGGCCCGTCAGGACTGGCCACGCGTAGCTTTTTCCGCATTCCCGACTGTAATTAGCGCTATTGAGGGCCGCAATGCATCTATGCGTGCGTAATGCGGTAACACGTATTTTTGTACGCGTTGCGGCCCGCAATAGCGCTAATTACAGTCGGGAATGCGAAAAAAGCTACGCGTGGCCGTCCTGACGGGCCTGTCAGCAAAAACGAAACTAGCTGGCAGCGGGGGACCAGAGAATTAGTGAGTGGCTGCGAGGGCACAGGACTGCTGAAGGGGGCTGGTAGAAGCCCCAGGTAAGTAAAACTCATTTATTTTTTTTGGCTTAAGTGTCTCTTTAAGGGGCCAGAGACTGCTGGTACGCAAGTGGTTAATAACAATATGAAAGACTCATCAGCAAAAAATGAAAAAGACCAGCAAGGTATGGAAAGAGAACCGGTTCAAGAACTTTTATTTTTAACTGTGTTGGCCACCTTGTTCCACTTTTATACCTTCTTTCTGTTCTTCAGCGCCGTCTCCACAACAGAAGGACTCTATCGATGTTCTTTGTGAGTATTAAACGTGGTGATATAATCTTCACACTTGCATGCTTGCCCAAGTGCATGTGGTTTTTCTAACTAAGCAATCAGTACAGCATGATGGCTGAAAATGCTGTGGCTGCTATTTTCTGTAACCCACAGACGTCTCTAACCGCTACTTCTGCATGTGACGAGACAAAAAATGTACAGTGTTAGAAAGCACTAACTAACAGACAAGTCAGAAAATCTAAGCAAAAAATATTTCTGATGATGGTGATGTCGAGTGCCAACGTCAATTGTGTATTTTTATGAAAAGTAAATCCCCTCTCTCTGCATGGGCACCGGGACATGGAATGCTATTAAATGCTATAACTGGTTTGTACACATTGTATAGACGATCCCACCAGGGCCTATATGCAATTCATTATTTCTCCTGAGTTTTCCCCTAGGAGATCATTTTTCATCTTCGATTTTAAATAACTTTTTATCACTTTGTAATGGAAAAAGTACCAAAAAGTAGGTGAAAAGGTACTGTAAAAATTATTTTGAGCATTTGTTTGCTTACAGGTGGCTTAAAAAGCATTTTATTTACAAGTTTTGAAAATATTGCCTAGGAGAAAACTCAGGTAAAAAAGTGAATTACATAAGGCCCCCGGGCTCATATGCAAGTTTTCTCCTAGGTGATATTTTTGCACTTCTCACAAAATGCCATTTACACCACCAGCAAGCAAGAAAGTACTCAGAATAATTTTGATAGTACTCTTCACCAACTCATTATTTCTGCTTTGCTTTAGAGCTTAAAAGACAGGGGCCATATGCAATTCACTTTTTCACATGAGTTTTCCCCAAGGAGATAATTTCTCATCTTCAAACTAAAACAACTTTCCTACACTTTTCAACTAAAAAAGCACCAACAAGTAAATGAAAAAGTAGTATCAAAATTATTTTGAGCATTTTCTTGCTTTCCGATGGCTTAAAATGCATTTTATTAACAAATTTAAAAATATCACCCAGGAGAAAACCTAGGTTATATTTTCATACCGTGTCATAAAATGCCTTTTAAACCACCAGCAAGCAAGAAAATACTCCAAATAATTTTGTTACTACCTTTTTACCAATTTTTGAGTACTTTTTCAATTGTAAATTGCTTAAAAGATATGTTAAAGAGAAAATGAAAATTATCTCCTAAGAGATAACTTGGGAGAAAAAGTTAATTGCAAATGGGCCAGAGTGTGGTTTTAAAACTGCACCTGTGACAGTATGATGTAATGTTATAAAAAAAAATCTATGTAACTGAAAATAAAAATATGAAACACTTTTCTTTGCAACTGATGTTCTATTCATTATCCGTACTACACAAAAAAATCATTAGAGCATACTTTTTTTCACTTCAGGTTTGCTTTAAGGAAAGCTCAGGTTGGAAGGACTGAGGGGAAAATGCATTTAAATATCTGCTGTTTAGACTATCGCTGAAATTAACCTCTTTTAGTTTGCATGTGCATGCAGTTCTTACCATGTGTTTTGTTCTGCATGAAATAAGAGACTTTATAAAAGTGTTTAGAGGTTTTTTTTGTGTCCAGTTCTGCCGACATTCTCAGATCAGGAGTGAATCTGGACTTCTGTAAAACATTCTGTGAGGGCTGGTGCACACCAGAGCGGTTCTGGAGCATTTTTAAAAACGCTAGCGGTTTGAAAACGCTTGGGTAATGTTTTTTAATGGGCTGGTGCACACCAGAGCGGTTCGTATTTTCCACAAATGCAAACTCGGGGGCTGCATTTTTTAGATTTCTGAGGCGTTTCTGCCTCGGTGTTAAAGTATAGGAAGATGGAAAACTGTTCTGAAAACCGCTAGATCAGAGCGGTTTTCCAGGCATTTTTGTTACAGAAGCTGTTCAGTAACAGTTTTACTGTAACAATACATGAAATCTGCTACACAAAAACTCTCCAAAAACGCCAAGCATGTTTAGAAAATCTCTCTAAGCATGCCTAGAATTGCTCTGAAAATCTGCTTCAAAAACCTGTAGCTTTTTGCAGATCTGCTAGAGGTTTTTGGTGTGCACTGGCCATAATATAGTGATCATTGGACTCCACAAGGAATGCATGCAGTGGTACATTTGCTTGGGTAAAGTCAGTAGAACTTTATGCATTTGTCTTGTTGAATCCAGTGAACAATTAGCTCTGCTCACTGTATAGCTTTTGAACCAGTTTCCAGGGCCAGCTGAGTCCCGTCCATCCTATAATAAAAAGAACTCAGCATTGTGGAACAGGAACATAGAAATAATGTGCAGTAGGGCTTAACCCCGTTGGCGTTATGATTCTTTCCAGATTTTAGGGTCTAAAAGCGGTGCAATTTATTTGCATGCTTTTAGATCCTAAAACCTGGGAAAAAAATCATGCTGCTAGGGAGTCTTGCAGCAGCCCAGACCTCACTCACCTCCCTGGGATCCAGCGCTGCAGTTTTCCCTCTGTCCTCCGGGTGGCGCTGTAACCCTATAGTGAGATTGCTGGCTTTCGTCATGACCATGTCTCACCAGGGGGACGCAGAGCCCCGGGGGAGAGAAAGAAGAATGGTGGCCGACATCGGGATCCCCCGGGAGGTGAGTTAAAATGCCCGCTGCGCGCATTGCTCTGCACAGAACTCTTGGTGACTACCAGTAGTTCAGCTCGGGGTTACCACTCCTGGCATGTTTTTTTTTCACCCCGAGCTGAACTCGTGATTACCGCTAAGGAGGTTAAAGTGTACCAGAGATGATTAGATACACAGAACCGATACTTACCCGGGGCTTCCTCCAGCCCCATAAACACGTGTGAGTCCCTCGCCGTCCTCCCGCGGCCTGCCATTCAGCCGTGATCAGCCCCGGTAATTGCTTCAGTCGGGTCCAGTCTGGGAGTTTTTCGCATGCATGGACCTTCCGTGCATGCACAGAAGACCCAGACTGATGCGACTGAAGCAATTACCGGGGGCTGATTGCCCTAGAACGGCAGACCGCGGGAGGACGGCGAGGGACTCACACGTGTTTATGGGGCTGAAGGAAGCCCCGGGTAAGTATCGGTTCTGTGTTTTTAATCATCTCTGGTTTGCTTTAAAACCCTTCGGTTTCTCGTTTTATAACTGTACGTAATAAAGTCCATTTATAAAAATGTACAATAAAAAAATTCCAAAAACAGTTCGTTTTTGCGGCATATAAAATGAAAGTACCTGCCAGAGCAGATCACAGGACTCCAGCTCTTGGCTATAAACCACAAATTCCTCCTCTTAACCCTCTCCATCTTTTGCAGTGATAACCCCTCTCTAACTTTTGCCTTGATAAAGACATTCCATGCGGTCTCAAAATTATGGCTTTGTGTTTTGATCTCCTAAATAATAAAGTTTCTAAGGAAGTGCCAGTCTCTCTCTATATCTATATACGTATATGGTCCTGGTTCCATCTGCCAGTGATGATGCTAGGAGAACTAGCCACATGTGGTTTTACATCAATAGGTACTGTATTTATTACATTGCAAAAACTGGACATTGTGGCAAATTTACTTGTAGTACTTTTTTTTATAATTGTATTTTAAAGAAATGCAGTTGTAAAACCTGGGGTTGAACTGGACTTTAAGGATACAACAGTTTTAGCAGTGTTTTATTAAGAAATGGTTTCTGTCTTTCCAGCCCATGAAGATGCATCAAGACTCCCTTGAAGAGCTTCAAGAAAAACAAGATGATGATGATGAGGATGAGGATGATGAGCATGAGCCCGTATATGAAGAGGTTGGAAATATCCAAAACATTCCACAGTCAGAACCAGATTTTATAATATCGAGTGAGCGACTCCAGCTTCCTCCTCCACTGGACCGCTCCAAAAAGCCCATGCTGACCCCAGAACAGGGGAAAACCACAACACTCCCACCAAAACCTTTGTCTCCAAATAGGCCTGAAAAGAAGGATTATCACAAGACTCAGTCCTTGGACCGAAACATTTGTGCAGACAATTTTAAGACTTTGTCAGGTGATGGCATTAAAATGGCCACAGCAGACAGGAGTGTGTCTACCATCACCAAATCGTCTTCACTTGAAAGACCAGTGGAGCCAAACCGAACTCAATTAGGCCCACGAACCCCGGGAGGAAAAAGCACTCTGGACCTGAGTACGCTACCACTGTTTTTTGAGCCACCAACTCCTTCAGACTCCTCAAAGGTTCCTGCATGGAAGAAGACATCTCCTGTAGGTTTCACCATGCAAGATAAACTGGTCCAGGAACTCAGCACCATGCTTAATAAGAAAAATGACCCAGGATCAGGAGCAGGCCAGCAAGTAACGTGATAACACACTGTTGCATCCCAGTGTAAAATGCTGATCTTCAGTATGACTTACTGGTGTACTTGATTTTAATACAAAAAAATAATGGTGACGGCAGCCTCAACTTACATGGCTGTCATGAATTCACTGAAATTTTGCTTTGATGTGTCTTAAATTGGACCTGAAATCAAAGTGCAAAGTCTTCCTCAATAGTCGTGTCATGTTGCAGAACTTTTGAGAAGTGCAGAGTTCTTTTAAAAGCTACTTTTTAAATTATTTTTTTCTTGAAATAGTTCCTGGTTTTGGCAGCCTAGGCTGTGGTTACATTCTAGGACTGTATCAGTAGCCTCCTTCTCCCTCTTTATTAGTACAGCATGCCTTTACTTTGTCTGGTCCCTGCCACATTCAGTTTCGGAAAGCTGCAGTAGCAGTTTTACCTTTTGCCTATCTTTCTTTCCCTATTACCTCTGTTTTTCTTGCTTTCTTTTCCCTGCCTCAGTATATTTCATTTCTAAACCATACATGATTAGACTAGGCTGTTGACATATCAGTAAGGGTGGTTCTTTCATGAAGCAACGTGAATCATATGCTTCAGGGCGGCAACAATTATAGGGCGACAAGAGGCGGCTCCCCTCCCCTAAATGTCCCCCTCCTTAGATGCGTGGCACTGCTTCACTCACCTCCTTTCAGCGTTCAAGCAATGAGATCCCTATCCCCCCTTCTAGCATTCTGTATCCATGACCACAGCATTGCCTTATGTGACCTATTACGTGCTGCCGGATCACATGAAGGGCCGCTGTTGTCAGAGAGGAAGCAAGTCTTCCCGTGTGGCTGGTGATGCCATTGCTAACCTGATGAGAGTGGGTGAGTGATGCGGCCCTGGTTCAGCACACATTCGGTATCCTGGGAATCAGAGCCGGGAGGCTGAGGGAAAGCAGGGAGGAGCTGCTGTTTTGGAGGAAGCAGAGGAAGGTAAGCATAGTGCTAGTGTCTGCAATGCACAGCCCAATGTGTCTTTCCTCTCTAGTCCAGCTTTGCGCACACACACATTGGGGGGCGTCTTCACAATGTATTGCTACAGGCAGCAAAAAGTCTAGAACCAGCCTTGATTCTGTTTAGAAATCCTCATGCCTTACTCAAATTAATGAAAAAGTATCAAAAATGCATTATGGAATTGGCATATTGAGGACATTCACCAGGGAAAGTTTATTTCTCTAGCACAGGGGTAGGGAACCTATGGCTCGGGAGCCAGATGTGGCTCCTTTGATGGCTACATCTGGCTCACAGCTAGGGCTTGATTCATAAAGCTACACTGCTCAAGCAGCGCAGCTTAGTGTGGCAGCGCAAGTGAAAATGTCAAAGTAGGCACACTACTGCTGTAGCATGCACCACTAACTTACTCGCGCTACCCTAAAACAAGCAGCTGCTCCAATTGTCCCACTCCGGACCCTCTCAGGTCCAGTGACTTTGTAGGACAAGATCCCCGCACTTTGCTTGGCCCAATTGGTTGCCTGTCAGCCTATTGAGCCAAAGTGCGTGGATCTCGTCCTACAAAGTGAATCAACCCCCAAGTCAGCTAGCTCATTGTACAAGCTGTTAGTCAGTATTTCCCCTTTCTGGCTCTTGGGGGAAATTGCTGATGTTGCGTAAACCCAAGAGAAGCAGAAGACATATCTGACACTTCCGCTGCTCGATGGTTCAACGTATACACATAACCACGGCAACAGGAGCATGAGCCCTCTGCTGCGCATGTGCACTGTCCCAGTTTGAAACATATTGTATGGCTCTCACGGAAATGCATTTTAAAATATGTAGCGTTTATGGCTCTCTCAGCCAAAAAGGTTCCTGACCCCTGCTCTAGCACAATGAATTTATAACATGACATATGTCTTGTATAGTCCATCCTAGAGCATATAGATAAGCAGAAATAAACTTTCTCAAGCTTTGCATCTTTTAGTGTAACATTCGTCATGATAAAAAAAAGTCTTTTTACTTACATATTATTATTATATAGCATCTTGAGTGTAAAAGCTGTCATGAGTGGATAAAAAAAGACCTCTTGCTCACATTTTATAAATGTAAAGCTTGGACTAGAGACCGGCACTTGCCCGGCTAATGGATGCTTATGTGTCTGGCTTCTCATCCTGGAGATTATACATTTGCAGAAACGTAGTGAACTTATGAAATTTTAACCTTTTTTTATGGCTCCATTCCAACTCATGGAGTTAAAAAAAATAAAGCTATGTGAGGTTTTCTGGACAGAACTGATTTGATTATTAACCATGGAAAATATTTCCAGAATAAGAGCCTTTTTCCACTGGCAGCTTTGCAAACCAAAAATCAGATCATAAGCGGTTTTCAGTGTTCCGTAAATCGTGATTACCAGTGTGGGTGCAAAGCTATTTTTACCTAAGTGCAATTGTACTACCTGGTACAGTTTTCCTGCCATTGCATTTCATTTGAATAGTACCATATTTCTCCCCAAATAAGATGAACTTTTTCTTCCCCAAAATGTTGAGGGAAAAGTGGGGTGCGTCTTATCCAGCGAAGGTACGGATTTCGGGATGCAGAGGTGCGCAGTGAAGTGGTATATACATTACAAGAAAGATGGGGTACGGGATATCATAAACCTCCTTTTTGGCCTGTCTCACCCATAAACATGATAATAGTAATAAAGAAAGGGGGATACGGGGAGCACTAGACTAGTTACAAAATATAGCAAAATTTATTGAAAAAAGCTGCACATAGTATCACACATTCAAACCCCCCTTAAAAACAAGCAAAAAAGCCCTGGCTATGAGCCTCATGTGAAAAAAAGGCCAGGCAGTCCTCTCCGGAGTGCACTCCTATAATTGAAAAAAGACTGACATGTCAAATATTGATATCTTCAGGCCCATATGCTGCATAACCAGGTTGTAGGCAATCCCCAGGAATGGCACGAAAATCCTGCACATGTATATTGTAGATTATGAACCACCCGTGTGCTGAGCAAAAGCACGCCTCTGTGCAATAGCACATACGCTCTCATTACAGACACATGGAGTAGTGTCTAACCTCTAACTCCTATTGCTCGCAACCCCTTGAACGCGGGGTATCAGAGACTCACGTGACCCAAAGATTCGGCAGGCTTCCGCACGGAGGACCCAAGCACCTCTATTTCTGCGGCGCACATGTGTTGGTAACGCCGGTCAGCCTGGGCGTGTAAGACAGTCCCATCTGGTAGGCGGCAAAGGAGGAGGAAGAGAAGCGGAGGCACGGGGGACATAAGCGCGGCGTGCGCTTCCGGGTAGAGCCGTCTCACGTGACGCGTTTCGTCACTCACACGTGACTTCTTCAGACGTGACGTCAGCGGCGTGGTTGCGCCCTTATATAGCCATAGCAACCACGTCAGCTGTTCTGTTCAGTCCCGGGAATAAGGATAATTAAAACTGATCACAAATGCACTGCTTTTAATGAAAAAAAGGTTTCATATTTAGCAACACACCAAAGAGGCATAGCGAGTTCGAGGTAATAGATCACAGGAACGCTTTTAGATTTAGGTCTCTGTTCAGACCTTGCGGGAATAAGCTGCCACACTCATATATGAACTTTGACTCCTTCTGTAGAAGTTGTTTATCAAAGTCACCCCGTCGGGGACTGATATTTAATTTGTGTATTCCCATAAAACGGAGTCCTGATGTATTTCCATTGTGCACCGTTCTGAAGTGTTGAGCTAGAGGATTAAGTCTCTTTTTGTCAATGGTAGTACTCCTGATATTGGCCAAGTGCTCGCCGATTCGCGTGTTCAATGATCTGTAGGTTTTTCCAATGTAGATCAAGTCACATGGACACCTAATCTGGTAAATCACTCTCGTAGATGTACAGGATATATAGTCATTAATGGAAAAAAATCTTGAACGGTCATGGTTGTAAAATCGATTGCCAGTCTGTACATATCTGCACACATCACAATCCAAACATTTATGCATCCCACTATTAGATTTCCTTTTAGGGGATTTGCTCCAGCCAAACTCGCTGGAGACCAATAAGTCACCCAGGTTGGTACATCTCTTGGCTGCCATATGTGGGTAATCGCCCACAATCTCTGCCATAATTGGATCCCTTTGTAAGAGATGCCAATATTTTTGTAGAATCTGTCGAATTTCAGCGAAATGGGCACCATAAGTTGTAACAACTCGGGAAACTGACTGTAATTTAGGAGTATCATTAATGGGGGTTTCTTGTACTTCCCTAGTTCTCTTTCTCAGCAATTCACTCCTATCGCGGGCCAAGGCCCTGTGGTATGCAGTAATTACCACACGATTGGGGTACCCCCTTGCCAACAGCCTAACCCTCAACTCACCAGCTTCTTACGATCAGAAAGGAGGGTAATTCCCTTGTGACTAACACTTACAGGAAACCTACTGCTGGGAATACCCTCTTGTCAGCGGCCAGCTCCCACCTTCCAGCACAAAAGTGGGCTGTTCCCACTGGACAGTTTCTCAGAATACGGAGGAACTGTAATACTTTAGATGAATTTAAAAAGGAAGCTGGTGAGTTGAGGGTTAGGCTGTTGGCAAGGGGGCACCCCAATCGTGTGGTAATTACTGCATACCACAGGGCCTTGGCCCGCGATAGGAGTGAATTGCTGAGAAAGAGAACTAGGGAAGTACAAGAAACCCCCATTAATGATACTCCTAAATTACAGTCAGTTTCCCGAGTTGTTACAACTTATGGTGCCCATTTCGCTGAAATTCGTCAGATTCTACAAAAATATTGTCATCTCTTACAAAGGGATCCAATTATGGCAGAGATTGTGGGCGATTACCCACATATGGCAGCCAAGAGATGTACCAACCTGGGTGACTTATTGGTCTCCAGCGAGTTTGGCTGGAGCAAATCCCCTAAAAGGAAATCTAATAGTGGGATGCATAAATGTTTGGATTGTGATGTGTGCAGATATGTACAGACTGGCAATCGATTTTACAACCATGACCGTTCAAGATTTTTTTCCATTAATGACTATATATCCTGTACATCTACGAGAGTGATTTACCAGATTAGGTGTCCATGTGACTTGATCTACATTGGAAAAACCTACAGACCATTGAACACGCGAATCGGCGAGCACTTGGCCAATATCAGGAGTACTACCATTGACAAAAAGAGACTTAATCCTCTAGCTCAACACTTCAGAACGGTGCACAATGGAAATACATCAGGACTCCGTTTTATGGGAATACACAAATTAAATATCAGTCCCCGACGGGGTGACTTTGATAAACAACTTCTACAGAAGGAGTCAAAGTTCATATATGAGTGTGGCAGCTTATTCCCGCAAGGTCTGAACAGAGACCTAAATCTAAAAGCGTTCCTGTGATCTATTACCTCGAACTCGCTATGCCTCTTTGGTGTGTTGCTAAATATGAAACCTTTTTTTCATTAAAAGCAGTGCATTTGTGATCAGTTTTAATTATCCTTATTCCCGGGACTGAACAGAACAGCTGACGTGGTTGCTATGGCTATATAAGGGCGCAACCACGCCGCTGACGTCACGTCTGAAGAAGTCACGTGTGAGTGACGAAACGCGTCACGTGAGACGGCTCTACCCGGAAGCGCACGCCGCGCTTATGTCCCCCGTGCCTCCGCTTCTCTTCCTCCTCCTTTGCCGCCTACCAGATAGGACTGTCTTACACGCCCAGGCTGACCGGCGTTACCAACACATGTGCGCCGCAGAAATAGAGGTGCTTGGGTCCTCCGTGCGGAAGCCTGCCGAATCTTTGGGTCACGTGAGTCTCTGATACCCCGCGTTCAAGGGGTTGCGAGCAATAGGAGTTAGAGGTTAGACACTACTCCATGTGTCTGTAATGAGAGCGTATGTGCTATTGCACAGAGGCGTGCTTTTGCTCAGCACACGGGTGGTTCATAATCTACAATATATATGTGCAGGATTTTCGTGCCATTCCTGGGGATTGCCTACAACCTGGTTATGCAGCATATGGGCCTGAAGATATCAATATTTGACATGTCAGTCTTTTTTCAATTATAGGAGTGCACTCCGGAGAGGACTGCCTGGCCTTTTTTTCACATGAGGCTCATAGCCAGGGCTTTTTTGCTTGTTTTTAAGGGGGGTTTGAATGTGTGATACTATGTGCAGCTTTTTTCAATAAATGTTGCTATATTTTGTAACTAGTCTAGTGCTCCCCGTATCCCCCTTTCTTTATTGGTATATACATTACCTGCTCCTGCCACTGTGCTCCTAGCGCCAGTCTTGCTTCCTGCTTCGTGCGATCCTCTTCTCCCATCCACCGCTGCTGCAGCCCACGAACATCCTAATTAGCCGTGCGAGGATTACACTATCAGCACAAGTGTGCCGGGGTCACATATGCGCATGCCTAGAGGCAGGAGCGCGGCGGCAGGAGCAGGTAATGTATATACTGTACTCATGCTGCCTGCACAGGAATAACACTGGAATAACAGCGGGACACAGGCACAGGGTGACAACAACGGGACACAGGCACAACATGGGGGGCACTGGAACAACAGGATGACGCAAGCACAACAGGGGGCACTGGCACAACAGGAGGACACAAGCACAACAGGGGGACACAGGCACAACATGGGGGACACTGGCACAACATGAGGACACAAGCATAACAGCCAACACCCAAAGCCCAATATAGTGTAGTATGTACTGGTATGTGGATATGACAAGTAAGCATCTATTTATACTCACAAACATGGGTTACCGTCCAGGTAACCACTATATCAGCAGCTGAGGAGATTAGACCTGTCCCACTGAGGATTAAGAAGTCGCTCTCTGTAGATAGGAAATAAGGGGCAACACCCCTCCACCAAGGCTGGACTCAGGAACTATATTAGCAGACGGAGGCGCCAAAAGGATAAAATATTCTAAAACGTTTAAAATGAGAGGAGGCAGAGGTGGACTTACCTCCTCCATGCAGACACACATGAGTGTTGTGTATATTCAAAACAACAAGCATGTATTTATATACTCCAAAAAGTGCAAGTGCAACACGTTTGTGAGCTTCTCCTGCTTGATCAGGCAATAGAAACGTAGCATAAAACTGTGGGACAGAAAAGGCTGGCTCAGTGAGACGTATAGAGTTTGACATAGTACATAATATGAGCATACAAAAGCTCTTTCAAAATATAATATCAGATATTCAATATTGTCTATAGGGGGGGATAGTTAGTGGGGAACAAGGGGAAGTGGAAAGGGTGGTGGAAGAAGAAAAGAAAAAAAACAAAACAAAAAGCAGGAAAGCTGGGGTGTGTGGTGTGTGTGTGTGTGTGTGTGTGTGTGTGTGTGGGGGGGGGGGGTTAAGATGACAATAGAGTGTGAAGGAGGCATATATAGGCAAAATAGGGCTAAGATTGGTGAAAGGTACATAAGTAATAAACAAGACAAGATAGAAGTGATTCAAAAGGTCTTACCTCAAATAGGTCTGGTGCAAAGCTCAGCACCTCTGTGACCGGTATTCCCAGAGAGTGCTTGTTTATACATCAGGATCTGTACTAAAATTAATGCACTGGATACAGATCCTGAAATCATTGACTCCAAGTGGCCTCAATGAGCAACTGGAGAAAATGTATTAAGATTACACCTCCTACTGGATTATATACTTTTTATTTGGTCCCCTCTTTTAGTCATCGTCACCTTAATTTTTAATATTCTTATCCTAATCTCTGCATTGTCTTTATCCTTTTGGCGCCTCTGTCTGCTTATACAACATTGTGGGGAGAGGGGCGATGCAGTTGCAACAAGTCCTTCAGCTATCCAGTGCCCAGATTGCGTAAGGATTTTAATGTCAATAAGCCAATCTTAAACAGAATTCTCCATTTTATTGATAGCCAGTGGAGTTTTGCAAGGGGGCCCTATTAAGTCCAGTTGGGCCCCTGATAGAGAACATTGCAGTAGTCCAGCCTTCATGTGACTAAAGCATGAGCTAGGGTTGGAATCACAGCACGATTGCAATTTGCAGTAGAAAATGGCTCTAAATGATAAATGTGTCTTCAGAGTTTATGTCCACTTTCAAAGTAATGTGAAAGTCTCAGTATATTATTTGTACAATTAGCTACTTACGATCATCTTCTGGTCATAGATAGATGCCATGGTTCTTCACAAAGCTACAGAACACCCCAAAATGTAAGATGTGTTAAAAGTATTTAATATTTTGGAAGTATTAAGTTATATATTTTATTAAGAGGAAGTTACTAGTCGTTTTTTTTTGTAGAGTTTTTCAGAATTTTTTTAATGCCTATTTGATGTTTCATTATGCAACATGGTCAATGGCCATTTCCAGAACGTAACATGTAATGTAATTCTATAATCAAGTCATCAATACAGTAATATACTCAACAAAAAATGTAAATGAAACATAAATGTTTTCTAAATGATGCAAGTGCTGGCGATGTGTGGTTGGTAGCAAAATTGTAAGTGAATATGTTTGCCTTGAACTATGTATGTTTTTTTTTCTTTTTTTTAATAAAAAACATGTAAATATGTTATTATTTTGCCTTGAAATGACATGGTTTTAATAACTTTGTTTAAAATGAAAAATGGAAAGTAGACACAATGATCTCAATTCATAAAGCATTACCGTGTACTCCAAGCAGGAAACAAGGCAAGACAAATAACATTTATATGGTGCTTTTCTTCTGGCGGACTCAAAGCGCTAGAGCTGCAGGGTGCGCTCTATAGGCGGTAGCAGTGTTAAGGAGTCTTGCCTAATGACTCCTTACTGAATAGGTACTGGCTTACTGAACAGGTACTGGCTTACTGAACAGGAAGAGCCAAGATTTATAGCGGCCACTATCTAGCCACTATCCAAAACAACCGATTTAACATTTTGTGAAATGCCAATTCACCAAGGCTGTTCCTGCATTGGCTTACATTGATTGACAGGGTCAGGAGCCAATGAAAGTGGCTCCTGACCAGCTCACAGTGCTCTGCCTTCATAGAGACGGCAGAGAGTGGAGCTTGCGGCGAGGACAAAGCGGCATGATCGGTGGGAGCGGTGTTTTTTTGCAGCGATTTGTCGGGAAGCACCGTTTGGTACCAGCAGCCTCTGGTCCTTACGGGAGCAGAGGCTGCTGGTACCAAAGTGGTTAATAATGTCAATGTAATAAACCAAGTGAGATGTTTTGTATTTTCCCTCCAGCCTGAAGCTGTCGGTTATTGACAAACTGTCTAAAATGTGGAAAGTTATAGAAGGGAGGAAACGGAGCAGAGAAAAATGTAAAACCTACTTAAACTATTCAGGGAAATAAGATAATTTCACAATATTATTATGTAGCCATTAAAAATGTAAGATACTAATGGTTTTGAGCCGATACAAATTTTATGTTCAATTTAGGCAGCTTGGTCTTGCATTTTATTTAGGTGCAAAACTCCAAAAAATTGTACTAGTGGACAGTGGACTACTGATAAAAAACTTAGTCCTATTGGACAGCCCTACTGTATTGTCATACACATAAATATACTTTATTGGTGTTAAAAATATTAAATGCGGTGAAGTCATGAAAATATTGGGGCTGGTGTTGGTCCTACACGACCACAAACCCTCGTACTGTATGTGGGAGTCTTTGCTGATCTCCCACCTGCCCTTGTGAACAGTATGGGCAAAAGTGTAGCTAGTCCACACACAGATATGCCATAGTAAAAACAACTGGAGTCATCTGCATATAAGGATTTCAGATGAGAAGCAGAATGGCTACTATCTGCATATCGTTGTAACACAGGAGTAATGTGTGTATACTGGATGGAATAGAAACTCCCCTTAGTGCTGGCTGTCTGCTAGTCAGTATGGGAACACATCAGTGCTAGTGTCCCCCACTAGACAGCTGCCCATGTACACAACAACGACATGGTGGGTGACCTGTATAGCCGCTGGAGATAAGAAGGTTGCAAACTACAGTGACACAAACTTCAACATGTTTCACCCTGGAGGGCTTTGTCAGGTAGTGCAACAGACAGTGTACTATGAACAAATAAACAAATAATTTACATATCCTCCCACCACAACCACCTGACAGCATAACAGCCCAAGTCAGAGCCAAGTCATCACTGACTCGGGCTCTTTTGCTGTTTATACCGGTGCTGGCTGCATATTTGAGAGCTTCCCCATCAACATATGCTAGATCTGCAATCTGACATACAGTATGTTGGAACACACAGCTGAGTTGATAAGCAGGTTTCCTATTTCAATTTTGTGTAAAACATAATTACAGAAAATCATTGTGTTTAGAATAAAAAAAAAAGTATTAAAAAAATTGTAAAATGTAAGTTAGGATTATTTGTAAAATGTAAGTAAGGATTTCTAGGACACATTTCTGGCCTAAACTGAGAATTCTTTGTTTCCCTGTACCATGGGGGGAGGGGGGTTGATTGAATGATCTGCATACTGCACCTAGAAGCTCGTGCCTTCTCTGCCTCTGCCTCAGCACCCGAATGATCTGCATACTGCACCCAGAAACTCGTGCCTTCTATGCACCGGCACCAGAATGATCTGCATACTGCACCGAGAATGTCCTGGTACCCGGATTCAGCTTTGTGGATTAAATATGAAAACGGGTAGTTCTGTGGGCAGGAAATGAGGGGCAATAATTAAAATAAATTAGAAAATGTATCTCTTCCCCTTGGCTAGGCTAGAGTCATCAGTGGCAATGGAGCCTCTATGATGCATTAAGAAAGGGAAGAATGGAAGGATATGTCCATTGGCAGCTACAAAAGGGTGATGGGTTTCAGATCTGATGCCAAGTCAGCATCTGTACAGTATATGGTGATCATCTGAACAGAGATGGCCAATGAGATTCAATTTCAGGCTTGCAGTTGGACCCATCACAAATCGACATAAAGTGCATTAGATTTATTTATTTATATAGCGCCAACATATTACACAGCGCTGTACAGAATATATATATTGTGTTCTCACTTAGCTCTCCCTCAGAGGGGCTCACAAATTGCACAATCTAGTCTCAACCATAGTCATATGTCTATGTATGTATCATGTAGTGCATGTATCTTAGTCTAGGGCCAATTTAGGGGAAGCCAATTAACTAATCTGTATGTTTTGGGGATGTGGGAGGAAGCCAGAGTGCCTGGGGGAAAGCCACGCAGACACAGGGAGCACATACAAACTCCATGCAGATGTTGACCTGGCTGGGATTTGAACCGGGGACCCAGTGTTGTAAGGCGAGAGCGCAAACCACTACGCCACCGTGCTGGCCCATCTCCATGCTGCATACAATTTGCTTTAACTTTGCATGGAAGCCAGAATTATTTGAATCTCACCGATCGATTTATTGCCCCATTTGCATCTCCCCAAAGTGCCCATCTGCATGCCCTAAATTGCCGGTATCTTAGTTGTTATGGCACCACAGTGCCGCCATCCTGTTGGGCGGCGCATGGCACTTGGAAGTCTAGCCACAGAGTGGAAGGCAGAGGCCAATCCCTCTCCCTGCTGCATCTTCAGTATGTAGCTTTCTCTGCTTGGCCCGCCCACTATGAAGCTGCTCCTCTATCCAATCAGCTATAGCCTGGGCACTGGAGGGCTGGCCTGCTACTTGCTGCCTGAAAGGTGCAAAAAATTGCTCAGCTCTGTACACAGAGTTATTCACTTTCTTGTGGAACTGGTCAGACTAACTGCAAATCTCATTTAGGTTTGTACCAGGGGTGTAACAATAGTCCCCATGACCCCTGGTGTTGGAGAGCAATTGCAGCGGAGCTCCATAATGTACCTCAGACCAGCAGTGGGACAGGTCTACCTACCTTCACTGTGTAAACTGTGCCATGCATGCAGCCTATGTGGCTTTCGATGCCTGTCACAAGACAAGCAGTGTTGAAAACTGCAAGGTGAAAGGTTGCATGGAACAGCCACACAGAGGTTTAAGGAGGACTTGTCCCACTGCTGAATAAGCTGGGGATGGGGGGGGGGGGGCATGGGGAGGAGAGTTAGTGTTAGTCCACACAAGGCACAATTTTTTTTTTACTAGTGGGGGGGGCGCATATGTAAGTTACGCCCACCTGACATTTCTATGTTTCGATGATTTACTGTATATCGCTGGCCTTCATGTGCAAGGTTTGCTTTGAAGTAAGGTTTACACTATAGGTTTTCTTTACCATGGATAAGACCTCAAAACAGAAACAATGGTCATTTTCTGTACTACGAGTTCTCATCATGTGTCAGATCTGATGCAAATCACTAACCCTCTAAACAGGAAATATCTGCCCTACTGACATCAGCGGTACAAAAAAATAAGTAACTGAATGTGATCTCTGAATATTTTAAACCTAAACAGGAAGCTGTGTCTAGACGTAATGCCATTTCTAAAATGCCACAAATATACCCAGAGTAATTAACGAGCTTTACTTGCATTGTCACACGTCATATGACTTTGCTTTAGGTCTGTCAGTAAAGGAACTGACCTCAATCTGTTAGTCCAAACAGCTGTACAGATAAAATTCCACTGAAATGCTGACATTGAGTTGTAATACAGCCACCCAATGTAATGCAAGCTACAATGTAGGAAGCCTCCTAATTTACAGTACAGTATATAATCATTATGCATTTTATAGTGCTGACATCTTCTGCAGTGACCAGGGGTGCAACTATAGGGGAGGGGAAACGGTTGTGGGGGCCCTCAACATATCACTCTCCCAATATCAACAACAACAAAAATGTGAAAAAACTTTCTCTGTCCTCTCTCCAATACAATATTTCACTGTATGCATACAAGACAATGAGGATTCAGTTGGGCACGTTTTTTTTTTCATGTGTGTACAAAAGAATACATTATATTGGTTGAAAAATAACGTTACCTCATCAGTTTAAACTAACCAGCAAGCTCATGGTGACCCAGAACTCATTGGAGTGTGTGAGGGGCTACAATGGTCCTAAAAGCCCCCTTACTAAAATGCTAAGAAAAACAAAAGTTTGCTTTCTTAAAACAGAAAGAATTTACGATAATTCAGGTTGGAGTGAGCTTGAGATGTCTCCCAGTGAAATACTGCTGAATATATGCAAATTAATCCGTTTAAAACATACAATCAGAATCAGAATCTTTATTATCGCCAAGCACGACTGGGTCGTGCCTGGAATTGGTCTTGGCACGTACAGGGTACTGATACAGGATATAGATACAGGACAGGTCAAGCAGTCAGAAACATAGTTACAACACAAAAAACACAAAAATTCACAAAAAAAATTCAGCTTGAGCTAGGGCGCCGTCTGTCTACGAGCAGAGTGCAAGTCCAGTACATCCACATTTACAGTCTTCAACCCTAGGCGCATCCCATATTTCTCTTAAAGAGAACCCAAGGCGGGTATTTGAAATCTTAAGAGACCACAGAGGCATGTCCTGCGCATAATGACATGCCTGTGGGTCTCACTATTGCCGCCTCTAGTCCCTCCGGGGTCTCCTGTGCCCCACTGTAAAAAGCACCCGGCTAGCGAAAGTCTCCTTGTCGCTAGCCGTCTTCTATTTACCTTCTGTATGTCATTCAATGCGTGCTCCCCCGCCTCTTTCCCCGCCGCTGTCCGCCTCCTGTGAGCTTCCTCCAATCGGAAGCTAAGCCGCTACCTGGGAGGTACTTCCTGAATTGAACTGAAATCAATTGAACTTTATTATGGTGACCAATTATTTATTACTAGCCAACCCGCGTCGTAGCATACGCCGCATCTATCTATCTAATAGAGTGCGTGCCTCAACCTTGAAGCAAGAAGAAGTAGGCTTTCCATGAGAAAATGTATGCGTGCTCAAACACCAAGTTTAACCCTAGCAAGTCTGCGGGGTCCCAGGCTCTCTTACTGCCTGGGAACCACAGCGGCACCCCGGAGGGGGAGGCTGGGTGGCGCAGCTGCACCCCCCCCCCCCCCAAGTGTGGTCAGCGCCGGGGAGAGCCATCCGCACCCACCTCCCAATATTAAAAACAGGCACTTACCTTAACGTCCATTGCGTTCTGCAACATGCACATTAACTTGGGGGCACCACATGAGAAAGGAGTGAAGCATGGGTCACCCCGAGCTTTAGAGCTCAGGGCTGGCTCACATACAACACTCCGGGGTGGGGGGAGGACAGGCGCAGACAACTCACTCCAGGGCTCACACCACCAGAGCAAGCCATCCACCACCTGCCTCCAAAGGATACAACTGCAAAAAATGCTTTCCATGAGAAAAATTTTGCGTGCTCAAACACCAAGTTTAACCCTAGCAAGTCTGGCTTTCCAAATCTGGCCTAATTGGCTATTCATGAGGCAATGCTCATGCAAATATGCATTTGCTTTCGCATTCCAAACTATGCAGGGTCAAAAAAACAATACTGCAAAGTGCTCTCTCGCTGCCTGGGAACCACAGCGGCACCCCGGAGTGGGAGGCTGGGTAGCGCGGCCGCCCCCCCCCCCCCCCCAAGCGTGGCCAGCGCTGGGGAGAGCCGTCCGCACCCACCTCCTAATATTAAAAACAGCCACTTACCTTAACGTCCATTGGGTTCTGCTACATGTGCATTAATTTTCTCATGGAAAGCATTTTGTGCAGTTTGTATCCTTTGGAGGCAGAGGTGGTGGAGGGCTTGCTCAGGTGGTGTGAACCCTGGAGTGAGTGCGCCTGTCCTCAACCCCCCCCCCCCCCCCCCCTCTGGAGTGCTGTATGTGAGCCAGCCCTGAGCTCTAAAGCTCGGGGTGACCCATGCTTCTCTCCTTTCTCATGTGGTGCCCCCAAATTAATGCGCATGTAGCAGAACGCAATGGACGTTAAGGTAAGTGCCTGTTTTTAATATTGGGAGGTGGGTGCAGACGGCTCTCCCCGGCGCTGGCCACACTTGGGGGGGTTGTCCACGCCACCCAGCCTCCCCCTCCGGGGTGCCGCTGTGGTTTCCAGGCAGTGAGAGAGCCTGGGACCCTGCGGTCCCCCCAGTTGTATAAAAAGGGGGCATTGGGAATCCTCCCCGTGGCGCTCCTGGAGGCCTGGAGCACACCAAAAACTGCTAGCAGATCCGCAAAATGCTAGCAGATTTTGAAACGCTTTTTTATTTTTCTGTAGCATTTCACCTAGCATTTTGCGGTTTTGTAAAGCGTTTTTGGTGTAGTAGATTTCATATATTGTTACAGTAAAGCTGTTACTGAACAGCTTCTGTAACAAAAACGCCTGCAAAACCGCTCTGAACTGCCGTTTTTCAGAGCGGTTTGCGTTTTTCCTATACTTTACATTGGAGGCAGAAACGCTTCCGCAATCCAAAAAATGCCTCACCTCGGGAGTATGCGTTTCAGCAAAACGCCTCCCTCTCTGGTGTGCACCAGCCCATTGAAATACATTACCCAAGCGTATTCGCAGCCGCAAGTGGATCGCAAAACGCTGCCGAACCGCTCTGGTGTGCACTAAGCCGGATAGTGCTAATGTAGCATGTAGCAGGGTGACTGCTTTGTGGTATTGGTTTGTGCATGCATTTGCATGAGCATTACCTCATGAATAGCCAATTAGGCCAGATTTGCAATGTCAGACTTGCTAGGGTAAGGCCTCTTTTCCATGGACTGTGAATAGGCAGTGAAATGGCTCTCAAACTCTCACAACTGCTCACTGCTGCCTGGTAACTGCTCACTGCTGCCTGGTAACTGCTCGCTGCTGCCTGGTAACTGCTTGCTGCTGCCTGGTAACTGCTTGCTGCTGCCTGGTAACTGCTTGCTGCTGCCTGGTAACTGCTTGCTGCTGCCTGGTAACTGCTTGCTGCTGCCTGGTAACTGCTTGCTGCTGCCTGGTAACTGCTTGCTGCTGCCTGGTAACTGCTTGTTGCTGCCTGGTATCTGCTCACTGCTGCCTGGTAACTGCTTGCTGCTGCCTGGTAACTGCTTGTTGCTGCCTGGTAACTGCTTGTTGCTGCCTGGTATCTGCTTGTTGCTGCCTGGTATCTGCTCACTGCTGCCTGGTATCTGCTCGTTGCTGCCTGGTATCTGCTCGTTGCTGCCTGGTATCTGCTCGTTGCTGCCTGGTATCTGCTCACTGCTGCCTGGTATCTGCTCACTGCTGCCTGGTATCTGCTCACTGCTGCCTGGTATCTGCTCACTGCTGCCTGGTATTTGCTCACTGCTGCCTGGTATTTGCTCACTGCTGCCTGATAACTGCTTGCTGCTGCCTGGTAACTGCTTGTTGCTGCCTGGTATCTGCTCACTGCTGCCTGGTAACTGCTTGCTGAGCACACAGCTCAACAGTCCGTGGAAAAGAGGCCTTAAACTTGGTGTTTGATCACGCATACATTTTCTCATGCAAAGTACTTCTTCTTCTTGTTTGAAGGTTGAGGCACTTAGTCTATTATATATATAGATTTAGTATTATAATATAATCCTTCCAATTTTTCTAGTAATACCCATGGAGCCATTGACATGCATTTAGTAATTTTTATCCCTCCCATTTTTACAGTGTACTAGCTGATGACCCGGCGTTGCCCGGGTATGTATTTGGCTGCTGTTGGCGCTGCCCACTTTTTCTAACCCTAACACACAAAAACTCAATGACCACATGTGTGAGTTTTGTGGTCCTTGGCATCAATAATTTGTATTTTCCCAGTGAAATGAAACAAACCTGATTGGCTGTTTATGGCTTCACCCCCTTTTCTGAATTTGGATCCCAATGACCAACTGTACCAGGTTTGAGGCTTGTGCCATTAACAGTGCAAGAATGGCAGCAATTTTAATATTCCTTTGAAAATCAACGGGTGAATTTTGATTGGCTTTTTTACGCTTCACCCATTTTCCTGAATATTAATCCCAGTCACCCAGTGATCAACTGAGCAAAGCTTGAGAACCCTGCCATCAAAGCGGACCCAAACCAAACATTTTTTTAATTAAAAATATTTAGTTGCACCACTCTGACACATACAAAGATAAATAAACACTCCTTCAAACCTATGATCATTTCAGTGCATGCTTTTCACCTTTCTCTTTTCATAGCTAGGGGGGCAGCCATTAGCAATTCCTCCATTGCCAGACACCATCTACTCCACCAGTTTGCCGGAAAATTCCTGGCAATTTGAAAGGAAGGGAGGGATTCCTCCAATAAATGTAAAATATTCTATGTTTGTCATCATGCAGCTGAAAAAAGGCTGCTATTTATTATTATAATTTAGAAAATAGATTTTATTTCTGAAATCTTGTATTTTTAATTTGGGTCCACTTTAACAGTAAAGAAGGGCTGCAGTTTACATTTTCTGGGAAGGCCACAAAGGCCATGGCTTTGTGCGATTAAAAAAACAGAAGGGCCCAGGACTTGAAGAGATAAGATGTCAAAGTAAATACCGTATATATTACCGCACATAAGCCAACCCCCCCACTTTTACCTAAAAAAAACTGGACAGAATGATTGACCCCCATATAAGACGGGGGTAGAAAATGCTGGCTGCCTTATTCCCCTAGTGTGTCTCAGTATAGCTAGTAAAGTGCCCAGTATGGGTAGTTAGTGCCCCAGTATAGCTAGTATAGTGCCCAGTATGGGTAGGTAGTGCCCCAGTATAGCTCGTATAGTGCCCAGTATAGGTAGTATAGTGCCCAGTATAGCTAGTAAAGTGCCCAGTATGGGTAGGTAGTGCCCCAGTATAGCTAGTAAAGTGCCCAGTATAGCTAGTATAGTGCCCAGTATAGGTAGGTAGTGCCCCAGTATAGCTAGCATAGTGCCCAGTATAGGTAGTGAAGTGCCACAGTATAGCTAGTATCGTGCCCAGTATAGCTAGTAAAGTGCCCCAGTATAGCTAGTGAAGTGCCCCAGTATAGCTAGTAAATGTGCCCCAGTATAGCTAGTATAGTGCCCAGTATAGCTAGTATAGTGCCCAGTATAGCTAGTAAAGTGCCCAGTATAGGTAGGTAGTGCCCAGTATCGTAACTCCCCGCCCCCCCACGGCCACCGCTTTTACCTTAGCCAGCGCCGCTTCTTCAATTCCCCTCTCCTGCTCGCTCCATAATCCACAGCAGCGCTCTTCATGGTACTAAATTTAGGATTAGGGAATTATATACCTGTGAATCCAGCTTTGTAGTCTATTACTTGAAGTGCCCATGTGGCCTTGGCTACGTGGGAATGACTACACAAAAAATTAGAGATAGAATTTGCTCACATAAAAGTGCGATTCGCAATCATGACAAAAAAACAAGCGGTTTCAACGCATTTCACTGAAATGCAACATACTTTATCCCAACTTAAGGTTCAAATAATAGATGGGGTCCCTAGTACTTGGAGGGGGAAACATAGAAGAACTAGTGAATTACTCAAGAGGGAAGCAAGTTGGATTAGGAGGTTAGGAGTAATGGGGAGTGGAGGACTCCACCGTGAATATGAATTAGGCTTTTGCATCTAATGTTATTTTGGTCACTTTAAACTGTGTGTTTTCAATGTATATGTTTCGCTCTTTTTGCAGAACTTTCATCTTTCCTGCTTGAGCGGCACTGATGTGGAGAAGCCTTCTGACATTTGGTTTGCTGCGGAGGAGTGGGTGAGATTATTTACATTTATTGTTTTGGTGGGGCTGCCATGGAGACGCAACAGGCGAGTCCGTGCTTATAGCTGCATGACAGCGTCTTTGTTTACCAATGACGTCGGTTGTTGTCCGCCCAGTGGGCGGCACTCCGCCGTACACATTGCCCATTGCGCACTTAGTTTTGCGCAGGGCTGACGAACGGGCTGCTGGGGGCGTCTACGTGGTGACGTCCCTTCTATTGAGGTCACCTGATACCGCTTCGGCAAACAGTAAGCCGGGGGAGGTCTTGAGTGCGGAAGTCACCGCAGAGCCACCGGCATCTACGATAGTATATCCTTCCTTGTACGTCAGGGGTTCTGTCTCCTCTCAGGTCCGCTCGTGACAGCAGGTGAGGTGATTGGCTGCGAGTAATTTTAAAATGATTGGTTGAATTTTTAGGGTGGGCACTATATATATGATGGGTGTCATTTTCCTAACTTGTGGTTGAAACAGCTTGAAGAAAGGCTGATACCTGAAACAGCGGGCTGTCGCTGTATAGCCACGGATTTTAATATGTTATTTCCATAAAGCGCTTTTTTACTTTTGGATGTGCCAGCCTCCCTCTCCTTCTCTGCACACTACTGGGATCCAACAGTGCGAGGATCCTTTGAGGCTTGGGCACCCTTGTTCCAGTTGAAGGAGTGCTACTCTTTTTATCCTTGGTTTCTCTCTTGCTTCCTGGCATCTGCTGTCACCTGATGATCCTGTCCTTTGTATGATGAGTGGGGACATACAAACTGCTGTGAGAAATACTAGGGGATTACAGTAGTAGTGGCACGTCCAAACGACAGGTCGTTTGCACAAATCCGACGTGTGTATGTACCTTTAAAATCGGTGATTTTTTGTTTTGTTTTCAATGCGCATATTCACAGACCGGCATTATCAGCTCTGCTGATTTTCCTATCCCCCTCACTGCTGTCAGATAGTTTATTACTGGTCAGCGCTGTTATGGCCCATACTCACGGGCTACAATTGTCGCCGCAACCACGTGGCACGTGCGTGTTGCTGCGACAGGTCGCCCGTGAGTATGGCGCGCGCGCCCAGAACCGTCGCTCGTCGTTGCTGTCGCCGAAACTTCGCCGCAACATCGACGCAACTGTCGCTAGTCCGCCGTGTGTATGCGGACTAGTGACAGCAACTCCATACACAATGTATGGAGCTTCCGGCGGAGGGACGGCGGGGGGAGGAACCTTCGCCGACAGCTTCCGCCGAATCTGTGTCCCTCTGTGCGCCGTGTGTACGGCTGTTGCACAGAGGGACCTGACTCATTTTAGTAGCAGTAGACCATTTGTACTATGTTTTGATACTGGATGAAAACTGTAGGACCAGGGGCATAACTAGAAATCACTGGACCCCCTGCGAAAATTTGGATGCCCCAAACCCCCCCCCCCCCCCCCCCACCATAGGTGGCAAATAATCGTAATGAGGCAGCGATTCACTATGAAATAATTGTAATGGGGCAGCGTTTGACCAGAAATTAATCGTAAAGTGCGCCGCATTTCACCAGAAATTAATCGTAAAGTGGACAGCATTTTACTATGAAATGATCGTAAGGTGGGCAGCAGTTCACCATAAAATAATCGTAAAGTGGGTAGCATTTCACCATAAAATAATCGTAAAGTGGGCAGCATTTCACCATAAAATAATCATAAAGTGGGCAGCAGTCACCAGAAAATCATAATGTGGGCAGCATTCACCCAAAAATTATAATGTGGGCAGCATTCACCAGACAATCACATTGTGGGCAGCTGTCACTGGAAAAATCGCAATGTGGGCAGCATTCACCAGAAAATCGCATTGTGGGCAGCAGTCCCCTGAAAATCATAATGTGGGCAGCAATCACCAGAAAATCGCAATGTGGGCAGCATTCACCAGAAAATCGCAATGTGGGCAGCATTCACCAGAAAATCGCAATGTGGGCAGCATTCACCAGAAAATCATAATGTGGGCAGCATTCACCAGAAAATCGCAATGTGGGCAGCATTCACCAGAAAATCGCAATGTGGGCAGCATTCACCAGAAAATCGTGATGTGGGCAACAGACACCAGAAAATCACAATGTGGGCAGCATTCACCAGAAAATCGCTATGTGGGCAACAGTCACCAGAAAATCGTAATGTGGGCAGCAGTCACCAGAAAAAAATCGCAATGTGGGCAGCAGTCACCAGAGAATCGCAATGTGGGCAGCATTCACCATAAAATCGCAATGTGGGCAGCAGTGACCAGAAAATAATCGTAATGTGGGAAGCAGTCACCAGAAAATCGCAATGTGGTCAGCAGACACCAGACAATAGTCGTAATGTGGGTAGCAGTGACCAGAAAATGATCGCAATGTGTGCAGCAGTCACTAGAAAATCGCAATGTGGGCAGCATTCACCAGAAAATAATCGCAATGTGGGCAGCAGTCACCAGAAAATGGTACAGTGAGCAGCAGTCAGTAGAATAAAACCTGTAAAAAAAAAAACAATTCACTCACCTTGCAGAAGTCTCCGCTCCCGGCCGGCCTCTGGCGCGCAGCTCCCCGGACGATCCTCCAGCAGCACATCTCCCACGCTGACAGGCAGAGAGCAGGGCTACGGCAAGATGGCACCCAAAGCCCTGTACTGGAGACACAAATAGTCTCCAGTGCAGGGCTTCAGCAGCCATCTTTCCGTAGCCCTGCTTTGCCTCCTGGGAGACTGCGGGCTGCGGGGAATGAACTGGCCCGGCGTCTATTCCACACCTGGCTGGGGGTCCCACAATCAGGGGGACGGCAGTGCTTCCCCCGCACATGGCTGGCTGGCCCCAGAGGGGCCCCGGGCCCCCTGCGGCTGATGAGGTTGCATCCTCAGTAGTTATGCCAGTGTGTAGGACATTTACTTATATTTGAAAAATCAAGCTATGGAGCTCCTTCTGATACTGAATGTATATATAGCTGTGTGCTCTAAAATCTTGTCAGTATACAGGAATACATTCTAAAAAAGGCTCATTAGCCAAAGGCTTACTGTTTTTCTTTTAACCTCCTTGGCGGTAATCCCGAGCTGAGCTCGGGCTATGCCGCCGCGGAGGATTGCTCAGGCCCTGGTGGGCCGATTTGCATAGAAAAAAAGCTGGCTGCGTGTTTGTTCTGATCGCCGCCGCTCACTGCCGATCCACCGCGAAAGAGGCCCCCCCCCCCGCAGACCCCTTGCGCATCCTGGCCAATCATGGCCAGGCTGCGCTACGGGGAGGATAGGGACCCCCCCTGACGATGATGACATAATCACGATCGTTGCCATGGTGACGGGGGAAGCCCATACAGGAAATCCCGTTCAGAACGGGATTTCCTGTTGGGATTATGCGCCGGTGGTGATCGGAGGGGCTGGGCGGACGCCGCAGGGAGGGGGGAAGCATGTAGCTAGCGCTAGGTTAGCTACATGTTAAAAGAAAATAGGCAAAAAAAAACCTCCCGCGGCCGTGCGCCGCAAATAATCATAACGCCAGGGAGGTTAAAGAACCTCTTTTGCAAAAATTTTAAAATTTAAAATACATGTAAACACATTCAAATAAGAAGTACATTTCTTCCAGAGTAAAATGAGCCATGCATTACTTTTCTCCTATGTTGCTATCACATATAGTTAGCCTATAAATTATATCTTTCTGTTTCAAAACTTCCTCTGCTGACTCATTTTAAGATTTACCCTTCCTTTCGTTGCCCTAAGAAGTGCCAAATGGTCACTGTGTAAAGGACACCTGAGCTGACACTACATCTGCAGCCAGTCACACTTAGAACAAAGAAGCAGCGCATGCTATGTCTACTCGCACTTCCAATAATTTTGTGCTCCTGTATGAATGTGTACAGCAGCCAAGGCTGGGAGTGTTGTGGGGCATACATACTTGACAAGCGCTGCTCATACATGAGAGTCATTTCTGACGTATGCATGCCCAGAGCGCTATCGTCTGTGGTGCATCCAGGCACGAGTGCAAAATTACAGGGAGTGGACAGAGCATGCGCTGCTTCTGTGTTGAATGGATGGCAGAGTAGCAAAACAGAGGGAAGACCATTCAAACCAGTGATCGCTAGTCAGGGTGTTGGACACAATAGGGGGAATGGGGGGTAAGGGGGGTGACAGCAGGCTTTGGGTGCTGGAAAGTACAAATCTAGTCCTGAGGGGATGCCAAAACTGTCTTAAGGCCCCTTTTGTCTTAAAGTGGAACCGAGATAAACTTTTACTCACTACTTAATTGTGTTCCTTTAATTTTGTTTATAGGGCATTTTTTGTTTTGTTTTTATACTCTAATTCCATATAAACTAAACAAGCCTCGCCCACAGCTTCTCCAGAGAGCCTTGGCACTTTGAGCCTTAGTAGCAAGGGCTTATGGGAGCTCAGTCGGGGCAGGAGGAGGTTACTAGCCAGAGATTTCAGAGGCAGAGGGGAGGAGATGGGCGTGAAGTTTTCACAGGCTGAGGGCTGGAGATGTTATCAGCTTGCCTGTGTGTAATGTGACAAACAGAACATGGCTGCCCTCGTTGTATCACAGGAATAAATAATCATAAACTGTTGAAGCTGTTTGCAGCTAGATTTGCTGTGTAAACTATCTAAACTTTAGAAAACATATATAGACAAGCTACTTGTTATAGTTAGTTTTTCATCTCGGATCCACTTTAAGCTATCTCTGGCCTTCCCCTCGAATATGGAAAAGGTGGTTGGAGGCGCCCCACATACAGTAATGAAGTGTCCTGCTGACTAGTAACCTCCCTCACAAAAACATTCACATGCGGACACAGCATCAAGGGATCAGGGGATACCAATCAGGTATCCCCCGATGACGGCGAAAGGCCGAAACTAGTCAGGACGAGAGCGGGCTGGACACCTTATGATTGCTTTTACTGGAGAGTAGTACCACAAGGGTGGGAAGCGCTGTCTTCAGAGAGGGTCCTATGTGGAATAGGACCCTCACTATGTGAGTGATTTGTACACATACCTGATGTGCTTTGCATGACTAAAGCTGATCTACATTTTATCCACTGAGAGAATTCCCTCTCTGCTTCGTTTTTTGGGGTGTACGGAGCTGCACTATAGGAACGCAGACTAAAGGAGGAGACGCTGGAGGTGGATTGGATTGCATATATGCCTGTGGCAACGTAATACCTGGCGCTGTGTCTGCATGTGAAACTTCTCCTCTAATATGTGAGTAATGAATTGTAGTTAAAGCGGACCTGAACTCAGAACGTCCTCTCTGCTCTAAAAGATATGCAACAGCATAATAACCTTTAGACAAAAAACATGTATTTGTTACAGCTGATACAAATCCTAAAATAAATCTGCACTGTTTCTGCTTCCTGATTCATGAAAGCAGACACATTGTTAACATCCTGTGCTTTCAACTGAGCTTATCAACCATCTCTGCCGTGGCAGTCATGTGACACAGGGGAGAGCTCAAATTACAACTTGTGATTAGACACAAATGAGGGGCAATTAAACAGGCTTAACTTTCTAAATACATACAGGGTGCATTTCTTTCTGTTTTCCTTCTGTCCTGTGCAAGAGTTCAAGTCCATTTTAAGTAGAAAAGCTACATTAAAGGACACACCTGAGCAGTTCAAAAATAAAAAAAATCCACTTACCTGGGGCTTCCAGCCCCTGCTAGCCGTCCTGTGCCCTCGCCGCAGCTCCGCTCACAGATGGTGGACCGAGGTCCCCTCCGGCACAAGATCACCATTGCACATGTGTGAGCATCTCTCATAGCCACACTGAAGTCATCCGGACTGTACTGCGCAGGCACAGTAGTTCTGAGCCTGTGCAGTACAGTCCGGATGACGTCAGTGCGCCACATGCTGGAGCGCAGAAGAAGCCGAACTGGCAAGGTTGGCTTATCCACCGGAGGGGACCGGGAGCCACCGGAGCTACGGCGAGGGCACAGGACAGCTGCCAGGGGCTGGAGGAAGCCAGAGGTAAGTGGATTTTTTATTTTTAGGTTGCTCGGACCTTCCCTTTAATGGCACTTGTAATAATTTCAGGTTATTTCTGTACAGACATACCACCTAACTATCTGTTGAACAGCCTGTTCTGTTCTATGGAGAAGGGAGGACAAACCGGAGGTGCCCCACTGCATGAACCTCATTAAAATAACAATAGTCTAACTAGGGTGGATTTGTACTTTGCAGCACCCAAAGTGCACTCCCCCCCCCTCCCCCCAGCATTCTGTCCAACACCCTGACTAGCGGTCAATGTTTTGAAAGTCCTCTCCTCCAATGTGCAGCTCAACTCCCCGTTCAACATAGAAGTAGCGCATGCTCTGTCCACTTGCGCTCCCTGTAATTTTGTACTCCTGCCCGGATGTGCACAGCAGTTCTAGAAAGTGCTAGATATGGATATTTAAAAAATGATGCTAGTGCACGAACAGCACTTGTCAAGTATTCATACACATAACACTCCCGGCCTGGGCTACTGAGCACAAAATTACAGTGCAAGTGTGCAGGTATTGCCAGACAGCAGGGGCGCCGCGAGGCATAAAGCGAACCAAGCGGTCGCTTGGGGCCTCAAGATCGTAGGGGCCTCGGCGGCTCAGTGACGTCGGCGTGATGTCACTGTTTTCCCGCAGCCCCGCGGGGCTGGCAGAGCAGAGTAGGGCAGGGCTACGGGAAGATGGCCGCCGCCGAAGCCCTGCTCTGGAGACTATGTCTCCAGTACAGGGCTTCGGGTGGCCATCTTCCCGTAGCCCTGATTCAATCAGCGCGGGAGATTGGAGGAGGGAGCTCCGTGGGAACTGCGCGCCTGAGGAGCCGGCCAGGAGAGGAGATGGGGAGAGAAGACTTCTGCCAGTGCCAGGTGAGTACATTCTTTTCTTTTTGCAGCTCTGAAAATGTGCCCTAATTGCGTTTGATTTCTGCTGAACTGTGCCCTAATAGTGTTTGATTTCTGCTGAACTGTGCCCTAATAGTGTTTGATTTCTGCTGAACTGTGCCCTAATAGTGTTTGATTTCTGCTGAACTGTGCCCTAATAGTGTTTGATTTCTGCTGAACTGTGCCCTAATTGCATTTGATTTCTGCAGAAAATGTGCCCTAATTGCGTTTGATTTCTGCTGAAAATGTGCCCAAATTGCGTTTGATTTCTGCTGAAATGTGGCCCTAATTGCGTTTGATTTCTGCTGAACTGTGCCTAAATTGTGTTTGATTTCTGCTGAACTGTGCCCTAATAGTGTTTGATTTCTGCTGAACTGTGCCCTAATAGTGTTTGATTTCTGCTGAACTGTGCCCTAATAGTGTTTGATTTCTGCTGAACTGTGCCCTAATAGTGTTTGATTTCTGCTGAACTGTGCCCTAATTGCATTTGATTTCTGCAGAAAATGTGCCCTAATTGCGTTTGATTTCTGCTGAAAATGTGCCCAAATTGCGTTTGATTTCTGCTGAAATGTGGCCCTAATTGCGTTTGATTTCTGCTGAAAATGTGCCATAATTGCTTTTGATTTCTGCTGAAAATGTGCCCAAATTGCGTTTGATTTCTGCTGAAATGTGGCCCAATTGCGTTTCATTTCTGCTGAAATGTGGCCCAAATTGCGTTTGATTTCTGCTGAAATGTGGCCCAAATTCTGTTTTTCTGTTGAAATGTTGCACAAATTGCATTTTTTTTCTGCTGAAATGTTGCACAAATTGCGTTTTTATTTTCTGGTGTCTTAGGTAACTGTTGCTGCATTTATTATTTAATGGTCATAGTTGGCTATATTTGCTGTGCTACGGTTAGGCTCCGCCCATACAATGTCATGGCCAAATCCATCTTTCGCGCGCCTCAATCACCCCCACATCCATTTTCCCCGCAAACAGCCCCGCCCCAATCCGCCCTCCAGCTCCACCCACATGTCATTGCCACGCCCACTTATGCGGGATAGCCACGCCCATTTTTCGTCGCGGATAGGGCCACTTCCTACAGTCCGCTTGGGGCCACAAAAACCTTAGCTGCACCCCTGCCAGACAGTCCTATGTGGTTTTCTTGTATATTTAACCTGTTAGCAGCTTCAGTAGAGTTATCTAGTTTGAGATAAGTGCACTGTTCTTGACCTCTGTCGGCAAAAGGGATGGCCCTGCCTAGGAGACCTTATGGAGAAGCATGTGATCAGTTTGGTCAGCTGATAGATTTGTAAGGTTCTGATTTGCTGTGATGACTTCCTGGTTTAACACATGATCAAGACCAGCAAATCAGAGCCTTAAAAATCTATCAGCTGATCAAACTGATCACATGCTTCTCCATGAGTTCTCCTAGACAGGGCCATCCCTAGTCGGCATAACTGGTTGTGCTGTTGTTATCTTGGAATGCTTTGGTCTCTCCCTGCTAACATAAGATACCAAAACTGAACACAGAAGTCCTCTATTATTGTCTCACACCGCCCCCTATTGACAAGTGGCCATACATACACACTACAGCAGTACTAATTAGAAGCTAGGAAATATAACAAAGAAGAAATTTAAAAATGTGCTAAAATAAATTGGCCTGGAGCACTTGCAAGCCTCTAAATAAATTGGCTGCTAAAGGGTTAAAAACAATAAAGTTATTGTTAAAAAAAAATGGCAACAGTCACACTTTGTTTAAAATGAATGTCGCTGTCAGGGCTGGAGTGTGGGCGTGGCTTCGGTGGAGTTTGGGGGTGGGACGTGAGCAGGTCAAGAAGCATCTGTTTCTGTTTTCTAAATGTGTGAGACAAGACATTCAGTAGGTTAACACAAAATTACCTATTTAGATGTTGTTTACAGCAGTTATAACTTTTCCACTGGATCATGGCAGTAGCTGGTAGAAGCCTTCACTTATACTAACTTTGACTTATCGACGTAATATTTCATACGCTTATATCTATTGCAAGCGAGACAAAAACAACTAGCTGAGAGATTGATATTGATCTTACTTTTATTTCCATTATATATGATAACTGATAGAGTTTCATGAACATTTTGACATTGTTTCCCACGTGGACATACATGTAAAAACAATAGAATAAAATACTTAACTTATATGTTTCACAAAATTCTCAGAAATACTATTTGCAATATCTGATATCTCCCTATCTGTCAAAACAGTTGCCGATATAGACAAAGCAGTATCCCTCTTTACTCTCTCTTACCACTGACAAGAGGTTCGTTTCCACAACAAGCATGCAAATTCACACGCTATTCTCGGGACGCGTAATCGCAGACGTCTATTTTTTTTGCATGCAAATACGTAGTTTTTTGGGGAATTTATTTAGTCTCTATTGACATAGACGAAATCGCACAAAGAATATGAATGCGGAAACGCACAAGGAAATGACAAGTGGCATCCAAAATTTTGTAGTGCTGATGTCCAGATTTTTTTCTGTATGCAAATTCTGGATAAAGTGGAAACAGGCCCAGTGAAATGCATTGCTATGCGAATCTGTGTGCAGAAAATGCATGCGAATTTCTGGCTCGCTAAGCCATGAAAACATACCAGAGATCTATTGTCCACCACCTTACGGAGCTCTGGTATGTTGTCATGGCTCAGTGAGCCAGCATACTTTTTTATTGTATCATATATATCTTTTGATCTCCTGTTCAAGCAATGTTTATGCTAATTGCCATGGGCGGCCTCTTTGATTCCATTGTACTTAAATGTTATGCACTGTGGTTTATGGTTGTATTGTCTGCACTAGCTGATGAAGGGGACCCTCCGTGGTCCCGAAAAAATTGTCAATTATCGTGTTGACTTATGCCTTGAAGAATAAAACACTTCAGCATTATCAAACGGTGTGCAAACCACTCTTGGACTTTCCTATTACTTTACAGGTTTGGCTTGACACCCAGGTTATGCACCCACCTTTGCAATTGGTGAGGTGTGCCACTCCAGACCTACCACTGCATTGACTGATTTCAAGAGGACAGAACCAATTACTCCATCATAAACGGTACACCCCTCTGTATACCTCCACCTTGCCACCATATGGCATCATGTTTAGCTCTTACTTAAATAAAAAAAACACACATAATTGTACAGAAATGATAAACATGTTTATACAAAATATTGCATATTGTCAGCATGATTTCATAAAAACTAAACCCCCTATTGCAGAGTTAATGTTTATGCACTTATTCTGGCCATCTCCGATGATAGTTTAGTCCTTTTAGTGCACTCCACTGACTCACTATTTCCATTGCTGTTCCACTGTAGTGTCTTTCTTACCATTGTACGAAAGTCCTCTGACATGTAATAGTAGATAAAAGGGTCAATGCAACTGTTGAATGAAGTGAAGGATAATGCCAGCGTGTACCAGAAGTACAGGTTGTTGTGGGATTCCCAGGTTGTCTCCAAGTAGTGAAGAACAAGCAAAACATTACTAGGTGTAAAACAGATAATGAATATGATAACCACCAAGATGAGCAACCTTATCACCTGGCTATGAGACTCTTTGTTTTTTGCCAAGGTCACCAGTATCGGTATGTAGCTAAGCAAGATAACAACCAAAGGAATGGCAAATCCTGCAATAAATAGTCCAATGAAATATTTGGTGTACCAGGTATAATCACAGCACACTGCCAGGACTTCATGACAGGTTGTGATATCTGGTTCCTTAAATGTTTTTGTCTGAGGAACGATGAGGAATATGGAGACACCACCGATGACCACCAACCAGATTCCAACAGAAACAACCAGGAAACTTCTCCAACTTCGCAAACTTCTGGCCTGGAATGGGTGGACCAGGGCAATGTGTCGGTCGATGCTGATGGCCGTGAGAAAGAAAACCGAGCAGTACATGTTTCCATAGAATACAGCGGTGACAGCTCGGCACATGTTCTCTCCAAAAATCCAGTTATTTCCAAGAAAATGGTACGCAATCTTGAAGGGCAATGCCAACATGAATAGCAGGTCTGCAGCTGCCAGGTTAATCAGCAGAAGGGTAGATGGCATCTTCTTGGCTTTAGAAAGAAGTACCCAGAAGGCAATTCCATTTGCCGGAAGACCGATGAGGAACACGACCAGATAGAATGTTGGAATAATGGAAACAGTAATGGGAGAACTTAGAGCATCCTGAATGTTTCTGTCTAGTATAGAGGAAGTGCAGTTATCTGGGCGATAAATTCTTCCTTTTGTAGCTGCAAACACAGAAGAATAAAATCAGCCAACTTATTAAAGCCTTGTTAAAGCGGGATTGTCACCATAAAAATTAAATTTCAACAGCAACTGGTCTGAGTGTGTTAAGTGATAAAGATGCTAATCCTGCATTCAAAACTTTCAAAACTTTTTATGCTGTTATGATTAGGAGTTATCACATACCTTAGGAGCACTGGCCCTTTAGTAGTCAGTGCCAAACAGTTGCATGCTGGGGGTTCTTTTTATCTATAATACAGTATATTCCTCCTCTTCCATTTAATTCCCTGCCTAGCTGCTTATCTGAAACACGATACCCTGCTCACTTGTGTTTACAAGCAAGGCTGAGGTGACTCGGCGATTGGAGGAGAAAAGAAAAAAAAGTAAAGGGCATGCCACTGTACATACACATGTCTATCTCATCATGTCACATGTCACATCAGTTGTCCTTTAAAGGGGAACTAAAGAGAAAGGTATATGGAGGCTGCCATGTTTATTTCCTTTTAAGCAATACCAGTTGCCTGGCAACCCTGCTGATCCTCTGCCTCTAATACTATTAGCCATAGCCCCTGAACAAGCATGCAGCAGATCAGGTGTTTCAGACTTTAAAGTCAGATCTGACAAGACTAGCTGCATGCTAGTTTTTTGTGTTATTCAGATACTACTGCAGAGAAATAGACCAGCAGGGCTGCCAGGCAACTGGTATTGATTAAAAGGAAATAAATATGGCAGCCTCCGTATACCTCTTACTTCAGTTCCCCTTTAAGTAATTTTTGCTAAACTAGTACATTATAGTTTTAGATGTCAATTACCTCCAATCTCTCTTGTAGAACCCAGATTTTATTCCATTTTATTTGGCCTTATCAAATTATGGAGAGTTATTATTAATATATATATATATTTTTTTATTGGCCTATCATCTTCCATAGCAATATATACAGCACAATATAGACAACACTGGGGAAAATGTATTAACAGTTAATCTCTATTACATGAATAACATCTATGATCTAATAATACAGGTATATGAACACATGCATAAACAATGCATGTACCAGTTTAGGCAGAACCAGTATGGTAAGAGGGGCATGCCCTTGTAAGTTTATATACAAACACGAGCTGTATTATTAGTACAAGAAAGGTATCGTATATAATTTATACAATATGTTAGCTTATAGAGTGCCCTGAAAGCTCATGTTGACCCAGAGCCACTAAGATACTATAAGGAGCTTAAAATCCCTCTAAAAAATAAGCTATACTAAATATAAATTTGCCCTCTTAAAGGACACCTGAAGGGAAAGGGATATGGAGGCTGCCGTATTTAACTCCTTTTAAACACATCGCCTGGCTTTACCGCTGATTCTCTGCCTCTAATACCTTTAGCCATAGACCCTGAACAAGCATGCCGCAGATCAGCTGTTTCTGACAAAACCCTGACAAGATTAGCTGCATGCTTGTTTTCGGGTGTGTGATTCAGACACCACTGATGCCTGAAAGATCAGCAGGACAGCCAGGCAACTGGTATTGTTTAAAAGAAAATAAACATGGTCGCCCCTTTATCCCTCTCTTTTAAAAACACAAGGTATTTGCAATTATTCAGCTTGATGTGAGCAATGAAGTTCTCCCATGGTGCTTCACTGCTGAATATGCAAATCATCTCTTTGGCCTGGTGCACACCAAAAACCGCTAGCAGATCCGCAAAATGCTAGCAGATTTTAAAACGCTTTTTCTTATTTTTCTATGGCGTTTTGCTAGCGTTTTGCGGATTGCTGCAGCGGATTTCAGTATAGTACATTTCATATATTGTTACAGTAAAGCTGTTACTAAACAGCTTCTGTAACAAAAACGCCGGCAAAATCACTCTGAACAGGCGTTTTTCAGAGTGGTTTGCGTTTTTCCTATACTTAACATTGAGGCAGAAACGCATCCGAAATCCAAAAAATGCCTCACCCCGGGAGTATGCGTTTCTGCAAAAACGCCTCCCGCTCTGGTGTGCACCACCCCATTGAGATACATTGACCAAGCGGATCCGCAGCCGCAAGCGGCTGCAGAAACGCTGAAAAAGCCGCTCGGTGTGCACCAGCCCTAAATGTCCATCTAAGCAAGACAAACAATTGGTAGGACCTGCACATACTTCAATTTGTCTCTGATGAACCTCATTCTGAAAAACACCCAAAAATCAGTGACAGGCTATATGCCAGCTGGATATACCTCACAAGTTTAGTGTCCAAAATTCATATTTGTCCATACATCATGTGAGTCCAGCAATGGCATAGAAGGGAGGACACAACAAGTTGCAGCAAGCAGCTTCACAAAGGCATAATGATGATTAGTTGCATGTGTTACTAAGGCCTTATGCTGTTGTGGACTAATAGAAATCTGTTGTCAAGCCATTAACAGTGCACTATTACAGTGCAAGACCTGTGCCTGTTCGCACCGTGCATTTCTCCCACGCCCGATTGCAGGACTTTACTAGGGCTGCTACCACTCTCTGGAACTCATTATCATCAGCCATCAGACTTGCCCTCACCTTTACTTCCTTCAAATGAGCCTCAAGACTCACCTTTTCATGCTCGCCTACAGGGGCATAAAGAGATAATTTGCATATTCAGTAGAGGTGCATTGTGGGTAACCGCGCAGGAGGTTTTCTCAGGCCCTGCTGGGCCGATTTGCGTAATTTTTTTTTTTTTGCTGCACGCAGCTAGCACTTTGTGTCCCCACCAGAGGCTCAGGGGTGATCATCTGTCATAGGCTGAAGCCTAAGACAGCTGATCACAGAGATTGGGTGGCGGGCTGGGGACAAAAAAAAAATAAAAAATTACACACTTATTTAAAAAATAATAACATAAATATTTATTCAAACACAAACAAACACTGGGGGAGCGATCAGACCCCACCAGCAGAAAGCTCTGTTGGTGGGGAGAAAAGGTGAAGGGGGGGGGGGGGGTAAATCCCTTGTGTGCTGTGTTGTGCGGCCCTGCAGCTTGGCCTTAAAGCTGCAGTGGCCTAGTTTACAAAAAATGGCCTGGTCTTTAAGAGGGGGGGGGGGGGGGGGATTAACACTGTGGTCCTCAAGAGATTAAAGCTGAATTATTCCTTCTGTTTTAAGAAGGCAAGTCACACCAAGGACTAAAGCAGACTATTTTTATTAGAGACTTTGAACTACTGACTGTTACCTAAGACATTTGCATGATCTTTTTTTTTTTTTGTTTCGTTACTTTGTATGTTTACCCTACATATCTTTTGTGCAGTGCTGCATAATATGTTGGCAGTTTATAAATTCAATAAATAATAATATATGAATTTTGGATTTTAAACTCGCAAGGTACAGTATATCCAGGGGTCTAGTCCTGGGAAAAGAAGTGAGTGGACTCACCTAGAAAACCCACGCGCGGCGTGCCAAAAAATGGGCATGGTCAAGCATACTGTGGGCGTGGTCATGGGTGGGGCCAAATAGACATGACCTTAGCAGTGATGTAAAAGGAAAAGGTCTGCCGGGGAAGTTTGAGCTCTGCCGTAGTGTATCCCCCCCAAAATAGATGTAATCTGACAGCTTTTCACCAAAAAGACACATAATCTGGTAGAAGTTCCTCCAAAATACAGATAATATGGCAGTGGTTCCCCCAAAATTGATAATGTGGCAGCAGCAGTTCCCCCAACATACACAATTTGGAAGCAGTTCCGCAAAATATGCGAAACCTGGCAGCGGAACACCCAAAATACATATAATCTGGCAGCAGTGGTCCCCCAAACATACACAATCTGGCAGCATTTCCCCAAAATACGCATAATCTGGCAGCAGCCGTTCCCGTAACATACACATAATCTGGCAGCTGTTCCCCAAAATACACGTAATCTGGCAGCAGCCGTTCCCCTAACATACACATAATCTGGCAGCCAGTTTCCCAAAATACATAACAGCGGTTCCACAAAAATGCAGATAATCTGACAGCAGTTCCCCCAAAATAGGTACCCCCAGCATAGGTAGCCAGGTCTATAGGTGTCCCCAGTATAAGTAGCCATAAGTATAGTAGTCCCCAGTACATGTAGCCAGAGGTATATGTGCCTAGTATATGTAGCCAGGGGTATATGTCCCCAGTATATGTAGCCAGGGGTATACGTGCCCAGTATATGTAGCCAGGGGTATACGGGCCCAGTATATGTAGCCAGGGGTATACGTGCCCAGTATATGTAGTCAGGGGTATATGTCTCAGTATATGTAGCCAGGGGTATATGTGCCCAGTATATGTAGCCAGGGGGATATGTGCCCAGTATATGTAGCCAGCGGGTATATGTGCCCAGTATATGTAGTCAGGGGGTATATGTCCCCAGTAGCATGTAGTCAGGGGGATATGTGCCCATTATATGTAGCCAGGGGGTATATGTGCCCAGTATATGTAGTCAGGGGGTATATGTGCCCAGTATATGTAGCCAGGGGGTGTATGTGCCCAGTATATGTAGTCAGGGGTATATGTCTCCAGTATATGTAGCCAGGGGGTATATGTGTCCAGTATATGTAGCCAGGGGGTATATGTCCCCAGTATATGTAGTCAGGGGGTATATGTGCCCAGTATATGTAGTCAGGGGGTTCATGTGCCCAGTATATGTAGCCAGGGGGTATATGTGCCCAGTATATGTAGTCAGGGGGTATATGTGCCCAGTATATGTAGCCAGGGGGTATATGTGCCCAGTATATGTAGCCAGGGGGTATATGTCCCCAGTATATGTAGCCAGGGGGTAAATGAGCCCAGTATATGTAGCCAGGGAGTATATGTGCCCAGTATATGTAGTCAGGGGGTATATGTCCCCAGTATATGTAGCCAGCGGGTATATGTGCCCAGTATATGTAGTCAGGGGGTATATGTCCCCAGTATATGTAGTCAGGGGGATATGTGCCCAGTATATGTAGCCAGGGGGTATATGTGCCCAGTATATGTAGTCAGGGGGTATATGTGCCCAGTATATGTAGCCAGGGGGTATATGTGCCCAGTATATGTAGTCAGGGGGTATATGTCCCCAGTATATGTAGTCAGGTGGTATGTGCCCAGTATATGTAGTCATTCGGTTTATGTGCCCAGTATATGTAGCCAGGGGGTATATGTGCCCAGTATATGTAGTCAGGGGGTATATGTGCCCAGTATATGTAGACAGGGGGTATATGTGTCCAGTATATGTAGCCAGGGGGTATATGTCCCCAGTATATGTAGCCAGGGGGTATATTGTATATGTGCCCAGTATATGTAGCCAGGGGGTATATGTGCCCAGTATATATAGTCAGGGGGTATATGTCCCCAGTATATGTAGCCAGGGGGTATATGTGCCCAGTATATGTAGTCAGGGGGTATATGTCCCCAGTATATGTAGTCAGGGGGTATATGTGCCAGAATAGGTAGCCAGGTGTCCCCCCAGCAGGAGGGGAGCAGCGCAGAGAAGACGAAGAGCTGTGAGCAGCGATGGAGAAGCGGGGGCCATCTCCCCCCCCCTTCTCTCACCTCGGGGCTCTCCTTCCCTCGCTCTCCCCTCCACAAGTAATGTGCGGGCAGCCGGCAGTGGGCGGGACTTACCTCTCCTTGTTGTCGGAACACCGGATCTGCATGCCGCAAGTCTGGTCTGGTTCAGACCAGAGCAGCGGCACACAGATCCGGCACCGGAACGAGGAGAGGTAAGTCCCGCCCGCTGCCGGCTGCCCGCACATTACTTGTGGAGGGTAGAGCGAGGGAAGGAGAGCCCCGAGGTGAGAGAAGGGGGGGAGATGGCCCCCTTCTCTACCGCTGCTCACAGCTCTCCTTCCACTGCGCTGCTCCCTCCACACAAGCCAGCGTAAACGGCGTCCACCCTAGGGAAATAGTAAGTGGACGCCGTCCACGCCCCACTCGACCCCTGAGTATATCCAGCTGGCATATTGTCTGTCACTGCTCTTTGGATGCTGGGTAAGTTTCATCAGAGAAAAATAATTAAGCGTGTGCTGGTCTAACCAATTGTTTGAGTATTTATCATCTGTAAGAGCTCGGACAGCACCCCTTACAGTGGACCTGAACTCTTGCACAGGTCAGAAGGAAAACACAGAGAAACGCACACTGTGTGTATTTAGAGAGTTTAGCCTGTCTAATTCCCCCTCATCGGTGACTAAACACAACTGTAATTTGATCTCTCAGCTGTGTCAGCTGGCTCCCACGATAGAGCAGCTAATTTGTAAACACAGGATGTTAACCCTATGTCTGCTTCCATGAAAGCAGGAAGTAGACACACTGCAGATTTATTGCAGGATTAGTATCAGCTGTAACAGAGAAACATTTTTTTTCTAAAGGCTATTATGCTGTTGCTTATCTTTTAGGCTGCTTTCACAGTGGGACGTTACAGGCACACGTTAGAGCAGCCTGTAACGCAGCCCAACTCACAGTAATGAAAAATCAATGGGCTGTTCACAGTGCCCACGTTGTGTTACAGTGTAACGTTGGACGTTCTACGAAAGTGCAGCACGCTGTGCGTTATATGTGGTTTTAGCTGCGTTAGACTGTTTGCACATGCTCAGTAAGGGGAGAGTACTCTATTGTTCCTACATGGCTAATTATTATTCACTGCACTGTAGTACTCTATTGTTCCCACATGGCTAATTATTATTCACTGCACTGTAGTGTTGTCCAGATCATGAACGATTCGGATCTTTGATCCTTGTTGTGAGTCGAATCATCCGGATCATCACAATGAAGGATTCGGTTCACAGTGGATGCCTGGAAGAAACAGGAACTGCAGCTTCTGTGCACAAGCACAATCTTCCTGATGCATCTCTCCCTTCCCCATTAGCACCCTCAATGTGCCCTCATTCTCCTGCACCTCCCACTCTGCTGCACCCCTGCTTCCTGCTTCCCTAGTAAAATGATTCAAAGATTCGGTTCAAAGATCCGGGTCTTTTCAATGATCCGATTCGAATCATCCGAATCATTGAAAAGATGCAGACTTCCCATTATAGAACTAAATGGTGCACCAAGAGCCGCATAACGCAGCTCAATCTGACGTCCAACTTCAACACCACCATGCGTTGCGTTAGGGGCACGTTATGCGACCTTCGTCCCCTAAAACGCAACGTCTTGGTGTAAAAGAGGCCTTAGAGCAGAGAGGAAGTTCTGAGTTCAGGTCTGCTTTAAAACGTTTTTACAGGGAGTGAGGCCAAACTGTATGGCCTATTATTTTGCAGAGCCACACTAAAACTTTTTTGAATAAAGCCCAAATAGTCTTGCTTCACAAATGAGATTTCAGCCTATTAGTTATGAAAACGTGCCAAGGTCACTTTAAAACCTCTTCATTCCCATTTGCTTACACATTTTGCGCTGCACTTTAATTCAGCATTATTCTTGTCTGCCAATTCATGTATAAGCTGAACTGAGGTTGCACTGCATATAAATAAGCATCATTTTACTTGTTTGAAAGAGACGTATGTAAATAGAGGTTTCCACTGGGAAGAGATCCAGGAACAACTAAACAAAAGCCCCAGCTCTGCATACCATATAAAGAGAGGCACAACTCAGTAACCTTTCTAGATTAGAGCTGAAAGGAGGGGAGAAGGTCCTTGCAATTTTACATTATTTCATCACATCCTGCAACACTATCAATTCTACTGTTGAAACAAGCGATACTTCTGCTAAAAGCAGACGAAACACACACAGGGTTTCATTTCTGGGAACTTCAAATGGGCACTTGGGCAGGAGTATTAGGTGGAAAATTCTCCTGAAATGATGGGACTTGATTTGATTATTTGTTTTATATTAAATAAAGGCACTTTTAAGCAAAAGTACGTTTATGTATGTGCTCTCTTGAGCACACGTTCTACCTAAGGAGAAACGGAATTCGGGAGCCCATGTTAATAATGGCTACAAATGGAAATTTGGGCACTGGACATCCCTGATAAAATAACGGGTGCCAAGGCCGACTGATATTTAAACTGCAGTTACAAATAGCAGGCGACCAAACTTCTCTAGGGCCAGATATTTATGGGGGCAGTTGGGGTTAGGCCTGGGTGGGGGGGGGGGTGGTTAGGCATGAGTGTGTGTGCGGAGGGGGGGGGGGGGGTGGTTAGGCATTGCTGGGGAGGTTGGTTAGGGCGTGTTGGCGGGAGGGTTCTGTTAGGGCTAGGGATGGGTGGGGGTGGTTAGGCCTGGAGGGGGAGGGGTTAGGTAAGAGTGTGTGTTGGGGGTCAGGCATTGCTGGGAAAGATGGTTAGGGTGTGGTGGTGGTGGAGGGTAGTGATGGGAATTCCGGCTCTTCTCAGAGAATCGGCTCGTCTGAATCGGCTCCCATTAAAGAGCCGGCTCTTACGGCTCTGAATCGGCTCTTAATTAAATATCACTAGACACCACTTAGAATCGGATTAAAAGCCCCGCCCCCGTCTCCTTGCCAACTCCAGACTACTTCTCTGACTGAGGCAATCCCTCCTGCTCCTGCTCTGCTCCGCCCCAAACACTCCTACAAGCTGCAAGAGGAGGACTACATCTCCCAGAATGCCTCAGCGCCCTTTATTACGGAGCAAAACAGAGCTAAAAGGGGCGGCTGAGGCATCGGCTCTTCTCAGAGTGAGCATCGGCTCCTCTGGTTCACTTCAAAGAGCCGGCTCTAATTCGCGAACGACCCATCACTAGTGGAGGGGTTTCTGTTAGTCTAAGGCAGGGGTAGGGAACCTTTTTGGCCGAGAGAGCCATAAACTCGACATATTTTAAAATGAAATTCTGTGAGAGCCATACAATATGTTTAAAACTAAATACAAGGTAATGTGTACATTTTATGCAAAACAAACACTTTTAAAGTACAATAAGTGTCTGCATTCTTTAATAACGTTGTTATGCAGTTGCTAATGGACGATTTCCGCACAAATGCAATCTCATTGGCAGATGCAATCTCATTGGCAGACAATTTCCCCACAAGTGCAATCTCATTGGCAGACAATTTCCCAAGTGCAATCTCATTGGCAGACGATTTCCGCACAAATGCCTATCACATTGGCAGACGATTTCCCCACAAATGCCTATCACATTGGCAGACGATTTCCCCACAAATGAACTCTCATTGGCAGAAGATTTCCCCACAAATGAACTTACCAGACTGGAGTGACCTCCTGGACCTGGAGTGACGGCGGCGGCTCCTACGGCGGCGGCTCCTGCGGCGGCGGCGGCTGCTGCTCCTGCTGGCTTGTGCACTAGTGCGCTCCGAAGCAGTAGCTATGGGTGCGGCTGCCTCCGGGTCGCACGTCGTCGGGTCGGCTCCTCCCCCCGCCAAGCTGCCTCAGTTCCCGCTGGCTGCGCCGATGTGTCACACGTAACGTGTGACATCACTTTCACAGGCAGCGCCAGCATCAATCTGGGTCGGGCAGAAAAGGCATTCTGGCGCGGGAGGCGGTGCCGATGAAAGAGGCACACATAAGTACAAAGACCCGGCATGGAGGAGGGGGGCGGGGCCGCGGCGCAGATTACGGCGGGGCAGATTAGTAAACACAGGCTCTCTGGCCGCTCTGTCACACGTCTTTTAGCGAGCCAGAGAGCCATACGCAGGCATGAAAAGAGCCATATATGGCTCGCGAGCCATAGGTTCCCGACCCCTGGTCTAAGGCATCGATAGAGGGAGGGCTCGTGTGAGAATAGGGTTGAGTTTTGCGATATTAACATATCTGTGCACCAATACAGAAAAGACCTAGCAAACAAAACAAAACAAGATAACAAACAATATCAAAGTAAAAGGATAAAAAGGAAAAATAATACTTAGTGGTCCGTATTTATGCCTGAGACCAGTAGCGTAAAGTTCAATGGTACAGGTTACTACAGCAAGTCCACTGATGTAGTTTAGAGTTTCTTGGCTTTCTAAAGCAACTTTTACAGTAACCCAAAGCAACAAACTGACGAGAGGAAGCTGATGAGTATACTGTGTGTACAGAGAGTCTATTGCACAGAAAAGGGGAGTTGCCATTTTTCCAGCTATCCACAGACAAGTATAAGCCCTAGGATGTAAGTGTTTTCACTTTCTTTATTACCCTTACCCTAGGCTAACGGCATATTAACCTTACCCTAGGCTAACGGCATACGGTCATTTGTCAGTATTTTGGCTTATTTCCCAATTAGAGAGACTTTAGGTCTATTTTGGATGCTAACCCTCCTTAATCTTATTAAAAAAAAATGGTAACAGTAAATTCGGGCGCCTGAGGCTAATGGACAAATCGGGCGCCGCCATTCACTCCTATAATAAATATCGTTTAATGGGCGCCCGATAGGAAAAAAGGGCGCTGGAGAAAAATAACGTTTTAAAAGCGGCGCCCGGAGACTTAATGTTTTATTACTGCTTCTCATGATTACACATTATTTAATGATTTATACATTTTTAAATATTATTTTTAAACGAAAAACAGTACAATATTTTTTTTCAAACATTATTTTTAAACGAAAAACAGTACAATTTTTTTTTTTTACATTATTTTTAAACGAAAAAACCAACAGGGGGGTCTTAGGTTTAGGCACCAACAGGGGGGTCTTAGGTTTAGGCACCAACAGGGGGGTATTAGGTTTAGGCACCAACAGGGGGTCTTAGGTTTAGGCACCAAAAGGGGGGTCTTAGGTTTAGGCACCAACAGGGGGGTCTTAGGTTTAGGCACCAACAGGGGGTCTTAGGTTTAGGCACCAACAGGGGGGTCTTAGGTTTAGGCACCAACAGGGGGGTCTTAGGTTTAGGCACTAACAGGGGGGTCTTAGGTTTAGGCACCAACAGGGGGGTCTTAGGTTTAGGCACTAACAGGGGGGTCTAGGGGTTAGGGGTAGGTACAGGGAGGGTTACTTAGGCACCAACAGGGGGGGTCTTAGGTTTAGGCATCAACAGGGGGGTCTAGGGGTTAGGGGTAGGTACAGGGAGGGTTACTTAGTAATTTTTTTTTTTAAACGTTATTATACGTTTCACTATTTAAACGAAAGATTAACGTTTTTACAATTGCCGATTTAATGCACATTATTTAATGATTTATAACTTTATAAAACATTAATTTTAAACGAAATACAGTACAATACATGTTTAAACGTTATCCATGCTTATCGTTAAAAACCCGGCGCCCTTTTTTCCCAGCGCCCCTTTTTAACGTACGCAAAAAAAATAGCCAGGTGACCATCAGCGGTGGGCAAAAACTGCCATCTGGCCTACGGCCCCATTTCAACTTAATCCTTTCCTGACTAAAGCAGTATTAAATTAATTTATTATAAATAAAGTAGAGTGTGTATAGCCTCGAACCACCATTCGAACCACCATTGTGTGAAGGTATGAGGTCGAATACTAAGTATATAGTATATGTCATGTAACACGTGTGACCGTTTTAATTATTTTTGTTATGCTTTCTTCTTTCTTTTCAACTTCTTAAATATTTTACTGCATTTATTTATATTAGCAGGAAACAGTGGACTAGTGGACTGCATATTTTAGCTCTTATACATCTCCCCGCCCGAGACATCTGGAGTAGATTCATGCCGCTTTTACTGTGCTCTGCAGAAAATCAGGAAACAAACAGTAACAGTCTGTGATCCTCAGATTACGCCAAGACAGCCATTGTCCAGTCATGAGTGGTGAGGCTGAGAGCTTACAGGCTCACAAGCAAGAGGTCAGGCAACATAAATGTAATAATGCTCAATCGCCACCTAACTCCTTCATCCCAACAAAAAAGCTAGTCTGTTTGGAGGAGTCAGATAAGAGGAGAGGAAATGGAATCATTTGGGGAGGGGGTGGGGGGGAACGTACCAATATTTCAAGGTTCATTGAATTATAGGGATGGCTTTGTTATTCAATTCCTTCTTAATTAATTACAGACAAGACCCCATAGGCATAAAAAAGTCCCTAGCTGCTACTGTGACCTTTTAATTGCCATACTCTATGTATAGATTGCCCCACTGGCTCCCTACAAGGGGTGCAGTTCTGATATACGGTATTCATCATTGTCAACCAAAGGCATATGGGTTTTGTGTGCACTAGATATATTAGGCTTGATTTATAGCTAGAAAATACTGAGGATGTTATTTATTTCTATGATATCCAACATACCCAGGTTATGCCATTAGGTTAAAGTGGACCTGAACTCTTGCACAGGATAGAAGGAAAACAGAGAGAAATGCACCCTGTGTGTATTTAGAGAGTTTCATCTGTGACTAATCACAACTGAAATTTCATCTCTCAGCTATGTCGGCTGACTGCCTCGGCAGAGCAGCTAATTTGTAAACACAGGCTGTTAACCCTATGTCTGCTTCCATGTCTGCAGACTTATTGCAGGATATGTATCAGCTGTAATAATTTCTTTCTGTAAAGATTATTATGCTGTTGCTTATCTTTCAGAGCAGAGAGGAAGTTCTGAGTTCAGGTCCGCTTTACATTTTGGAGCAGGCACTTGCTATTTCAACTGTATGCATAAACCAGAAGCAAAACATTATCTTTTCAATAAATCCATAGCCTGGAACGATGTTTACATTTGCTCAGCCGTTACTTTATTAACATTTCGGCAACATCTTTACAATCTGATATGACCCAAGAAAGCACTGCTATTTTTTTTACCTTCTAACTTGTTTTTAATAAAAAAAAAAAAAAAACATTCCTATTTGTGAATTATTTAAATGTAAATGACCAGTAAAAGTTTAGTGTCAAATATCCTATTGGCCACACTTCTGTTGGGATGAGTCACATGGTCAGAGGCCACACAGATTGGTCTCCGAGCGCTCTGTGAGGGCTGGTGCACACTGAGCGGCTTTTTGGGCGTTTTCAGATCCGCTTGCGGCTGCGGATCTGCTTGGTCAATGTATCTCAATGGGGTGGTGCACACCAGAGCGGGAGGCGTTTTGCAGAAACGAAAAATGCCTGGGTGAGGCATTTTTTGGATTGCGGATGCGTTTCTGCCTCAATGTTAAGTATAGGAAAAACGCAAACCGCTCTGAAAAACGGCACTTCAGAGCGGTTTGCCAGGCGGTTTTTGTTACAGTAGCTGTTCAGTAACAGCTTTACTGTAACAATACAGGAAATCTACTACACCAAAACCGCTAGACAAAACCGCAAAACGCTAGCTGAAACGCTACAGAAAAAGAAGAAAAAGCGTTTCAAAATCTGCTAGCATTTTGCGGATCTGCTAGCGGGTTTTCGTGTGCACCAGCCCTGAGTGCTGAATCTATGAGCTGCAGCGGGCCCTGGGGAATGAATCAGACCATTTTGATGCAATAAATTCTGGAGCACGCTTTGCCCCTGGGTGGTAAATTTAGTCACTAGCGTCTTTTCTGAAGCATCCCATGCCTAGGTATCAGCACCTGGTGCTAAGTTTGACCGCTGGCTTTTGGCTATAGTCAAGACAGTTCCTGGTGATTGAAATTGGTAACGGTATAAAGGACAAAAGGGGAGCACCAGTCACAGTTATTGGTTAAGGATGAAGCAGGGTTTTGGGGCATGATGGCATCAGTTATGGTTCAGCAGGAACTGCAATGCAATCTTAGCTATTGTCAGAGCAGGATTATCCACAAGGCAACCTTGGCAGGTGCCTGGGACCCAGTGGGTGTCAGGGGGCCCAACTGCCTTTTTCTATGACTGTTCCCTCATTGTAGATTACCAAAAGGACCATAAGGACTAAGCAAAGCTACAATCCCTGGACAGGACGGCTGCTGGGGGCATGGGGAAGCCCCAGGTAAGTGAAACTGTTTGTTGTTATAGGAATATTCAGTTATGCTTTAAAACAAAATACAGTAAATATGGCCACCTCCATATTCCTCTCATTTCCGAACAATGTTATTGTGGTCACACAACACATTTTTTTTATATTTCTTTTCAATTTGAGAATTGCAATGATTTTTTCTGATTGATTGTAACATTTGAAAAATCTGACCAATGTATTCAACACATACTGTATGTTACATTTTTCTATAATTATAAAAAAAAAAATTTATTGCATAAAAAATGTAATTTTTATTGTAGACAACTTTAGGCATTGGGGAGGAGAGGTTAGTGTGAGGAAGGGAGAATGTCTAGATATTACCAATATTTTAATTATCAGTACAATCTTGTGTTAGTATCAACCAAGATAGTTCTAAAGGTTATATATGGGAAATGTTCAGGAGGGCTAGGCAGGCCCGGATTTATCTCACAGGCCGCGGGGCAGCGGCAGATACATACCTTCCGTGCACTCCACCGTCGATGTTTCTCCCTCTAGTGCAGGGGTCTCAATCTCGCGGCCCGCGGGCCATTTGCGGCCCTCGATACAATATTTTGTGGCCCTCGCTGGCAAAAGCTTCCTTATAGTTCGCTTCAGTGCTCCCAAGTAATCCGCCACATCCCCACCGCTAAACGAGGGTTGCAGAGCCCCCAAATCGCCTGGGGGACAATCCGCCGGCATTTTCTGGAAGGGGCAGAGCTTTCAGCTTCAGCTCTGATCCTCCTGATGTCAATCGCCGCACGGATCGCCACCTCTCCCCGCCCCTCTCTGTGAAGGAAGAGTGAGAGGGGCGGGCAGAGGCGGTGATGCGCCGCGATTGTGAAATTCCTTGTGCGGCCCAGCCTCATCCTGACTTTGCCTCCTGCGGCCCCCAGGTAAATTGAGTTTGAGACCCCTGCTCTAGTGTCTGGCGCGACTTCCTGTTTATACAGGAAGTCGCGTCAGAAGCTAGAGAGGAACATCCATGCTGGAGCACACGGAAGGTATGTATCTGCCGCTGCCCCGCCGCCTGCATACACAATCGTATTGATGCTGGAGGGGAGCACAGAGGGGAGAGCCCGAGGTGAGGGAGTGCAGCATGACTTTCCCCTTATTCTGCGACCCCTTCAGCCCCCCAAAACGGCCCGAGTGGGCACCGGTGGGGGGCCCGCTCAGTATTTCTGCAGGGGGGCCCGGTGGCACCTAGTTACGCCCCTGAGAGGTACCCTCAGTATTAAGTAGCTAGAAGTGCCCCTGACTGAAGGGAGATCTTTCACTGGAATGCCAACAGCAGGGTGAGTAACCTCTCATTTACACTCTCATCAGGACTCTGCATAGGGTAGGAGGGAATGAGTCACCTTTCCATCTTCAGGCGCCTGTAGGCACGTGCCTACAATGCCTCATGGTAAATCCAGCCCTAGGGCTAGTATTAGGGTATATGGTAGGGGTAGATTTGTTAAGTGGTTAATTTTAGGAGGTTAGGGTTAGACATTATAAAGGTTTTAACATAAGTAAGTGAAATAATGGTTAGAAATTAGGAAGGACTTAACGTCCGAGGGAAGGATAGGCATCAAGAAAGGGGGAAGGTCGCGGAAGAAACTAATTGATTGGGGTTAGGCATTATGAAGGAGGGTTAGGATGGTAGAAGGTTAGATTTAATGGTTAAATCTAGGCATTAAGAAGAGATTAACATTAGGAGAGGAGGTTAGGGTTAGGTGACAGGAAGTGGTTAACCATGGGAAGAAGGTGCATACATAAGCACAACAACTGTTGCCCGTAGTGACCGGGATCATCTTTAGGGCAACAGTTCCAGGGACAAGTGTGTACAGCCAAAACTCATGCAGATGATGTAATTCCCCTTACTTATACATACATACTGGAGAATGTAATGTGCATAGGAATGCACAGACACACTAGAGGGAGTAAGCAGATTTATGTTCTATCATTACATAGAATGTGAAGCAAGAACATTCATCTACTGTGCAGCAGATGGAAGGGTTCTAAAAATGACTGATTTACTCTGCATCTCCATGGGCAATTATTAATCAGCCAATTAATCAAACGGCCTTAACCTGACACAATCCATTGCTTTGTTTAAATTATACTTATGAAAGGAAAGCTGCTACACATGTGATCTTCAGTTACAGCATTGAGAAAGTCACTCCCTTGATATCATACTGTCATAATTCAGTGGTGCAGCAGAGAAGCATTCTCCTGTACTTTTCTCCAGTGGCGTAGCAATAGGGGTTGCACAGGTAGCGACCGCATCGGGGCCCTTGGGTCAGAGGGGCCCTCTCTCAAGCACAATATTAGCTCTCTATTGGCCCTGTGCTGGTAATAATCACTTCTATAGATGCTTTAAATAGTAGTAATAATCATTAACAAACTGTTCTCCATCCCCTTCTTGCACCTCTGACACGGTTGTTGTCTTTTGTAGGTTTTGGTGCGCCATATTAATCATTATGTATAGAGTGCTTGGGGGTGGGGCCCCATGTAAAACTTGCAGCGGGGACCATAGCTCCTTAGCTACGCCACTGCTTTTCGCCATGTGGAAAGGGATAAGTTGTCAGATTTTTTTCTAATCCTCGGTGTAGCACTGGGCCTGGAAGATTCATTTTTTCTATAATGGTGCCCACAAATTATACAAAATTATCCACTCCTCCCATCTATGCTGGGGGCATCTGTTCCAGGCCATCTATGCTGGGGGCATCTGTTCCACCACGGCGGCTCCCCTCTGTGAATTCCTCCACTTGCTTCCTATCCAGTCCAGAATCAGATTGAAGATACTTTGTCAATCTGTCCACAAAACCTGCCCATCCTACATTTCCGATCTTACTCAGAGGTACACGCCTAGCAGCTCACTCTGCTCCTCCAATGCACTTTTCCTGACCCCCCCCCCCCCCCCCGCATCACCCAGCTCCATGCACGACTCAAGGACTTCTCAAGAGCTGCTCCAACCCTATGTAGCTTCCTACCTCCCCCATTAGGGTTGCCCCCTCCAACATCTTCAAGAAGGCTCTCAAAACACACATTTTTACTCTGGCCTACCCCCCTCACTGGTGCTCGAAACCCCCAGTTGAACTCTGGTCCCCTACCTTTCTTGTTCCTACCTCTTCCTCTAGATTGTAAGCCTTCAGCAGGGTCCTCCTCCTTGTGCCTCCTTCCTGTTCATGCCCCTCCATTACTGTAGACCCATCCTATGGATCTGAGTGAACTCTTGAGTGAACTTGATTTGCCTATTCTTCATGCTCCCATCCAGTGACTGACTAAGCATTACCTCGTACTCATACTGTGCTGTGTGATCTGGTTTTTCTTGTATTTCTGTAGTGTCTTATTGCTGTATATCACCCCTAAATATTGTCTGTAACCTTAACTAATGTCCAGTGCTGTGTAATATGTTGCCGCTTGATAAATACAATAAACAAATAAATTAAATAAAATAAATAAATAATTTTGTACAAATCTTACAGTCTGTGTAGTAGAAGGGTAAATTGAGTGAATATACAGTACTTTGAATACTTTCTGTAGTTCCTCATATTACATAGAAATGAAGAAAAAAAAATGATGTATCATTAGTTGGTACCTTAAAGTGAACCTCCGGACTAAAAATCGACTCAGCAGCACTGAAAAAGCTTGGTGTTTCTTTAACAGTTTCACAGCATCAGAACTTTGTTTCTCTTATACAAGCCTCATTTTTAGCTGCACAGAAGAAAACTGCCCGGGCTTTTTTTCCCCTGATGCTGTGCAAAGCATGATGGGATTTCTGATGTTGTTGTTCTTGTTCTGCTGTTTTGGCGCAATTTTTTTTTGACATTTTGAATTTGACATTTGAAGCCTAGGGTGTGCAGATGGGAGGGGTAATCAGGACACAGGACAGTTGGAACTGTGTCTCCTGCTCCTTGTCACCTCCTTTCAACCAAAAAGATGGCTGCCCCCATGACAAAGATGGCAGCCCCCATGGATCACAAACATTTGCCTGTTCTTTTAAAACAGGGTGGGTAAGATATTATATTACCTATCTATTCTAATTAACATAACTAATGTAACTTGATGACAGTATGTTTGTTTAGGCTGAAGTTCCCCTTTAAGAGACTAATCTCCTGCAATAGCACAAAATAGTATTTTTATATACAGTATCTGAACTTAAAAATGAGCTATGCTCAAAGGAAACATGAGGCGAATACCGTAATTTAATATCAGATTTATTTACCAGGGACTAGAAGCCAATGTGTCCCCTAGAAGCCAATGTGTCTCTCGCCGTAGCTCCGCTCTGAGCCAGTCTCCTGGCGGCCCCTTCTAGTGGGTGCCCACCTGGCTGTGTCAGCAGCCTCTGCCCATGCGTGCAGCAGGGAGCATTCTGCATAGGTACAGTACTTCAGCGGGTGTGCATAATGCTTCTGGCCGTGGGAGTGCGACCGCGAGCAGCGTATCTGCTCTAGAAGCTGCTACAAAGGGGACCCCAGGAGACTGGCTGAGAGGGAAGCTGTGGCGAGGGACACATGGGCTTCTAGGGGCTGGACAAAGTCACAGGTAAGTAAATCTGATATTAGATTATTCACCTCATGTATCCTTTAACCATTTAAGGACTGCAGTCATAAAACCCCTTAAGGACCAGACACTTTTTTTCCATTCAGACCACTACAGCTTTAACGGTTTATTGCTCGGTCATACAACCTAACATCTAAATGAATTTTACCTTCTTTTCTTGTCACTAATACAGTTTTTTTTGGTGCTATTTGATTGTTGCTGTGATTTTTAGTTTATATTTTATATATATATTCATCAAAAAAGACATGAATTTTGTCAAAAAAATGATTTTTTTAACTTTCTGTGCTGACTTTTTCAAATAAAGTAAAATTTCTATATATTTATTCTGCTACATGTCTTTTATAAAAAAATAAATCCAATAAGTGTATATATATATTGGTTTGGGTAAAAGTTATAGCATTTACAAAATATGGTGCAAAAAGTGAATTTTCCCATTTTGAAGCATCTCTGACACCTGTCATGTTTCATGAGGTGCTAGAATTCCAGGATAGTATAAATACCCCCCAAGTGACCCCATTTTGGAAAGAAGACATCCCAAAGTATTCACTAAGAGGCATGGTGAGTTCATAGAAGATTATATTGTTTGGCACAAGTTAGCGGAAAATGACACTTTGTGACAGAAAAAAGTAAAAAAAAGAAGTTTCCATTTCTGCTAACTTGTGACAAAAAAAATAAAATAATGAAATCTGCCAGGGACTCACCATGCCCCTCTCTGAATACTTTGCGGTGTCTACTTTCCAAAATGGGGTCATTTGTGGGGTCTGTTTACTGTCCTGGCATTTTGGGGGGTGCTAAATTGTAAGCACCCCTGTAAAGCCTAAAGGTGCTCATAGGACTTTGGGCCCCTTAGCGCACCTAGGCTGCAAAAAAGTGTCACACATGTGGTATCGCCGTACTCAGGAGAAGTAGTATAATGTGTTTTGGGGTGTATTTTTACACATACCCTTGCTGGGTGGGAGAAATATCTCTGTAAATGAGATTTTTTTACACACAATTGTCCATTTACAGAGATATTTCTCCCACCCAGCATGGGTATGTGTAAAAATACACCCCAAAACACATTATACTACTTCTCCTGAGTACGGCGATACCACATGTGTGACACTTTTTTGCAGCCTAGGTGCGCAAAGGGGCCCAACGTCCTATGAGTACCTTTAGGATTTCACAGGTCATTTTGAGGCATTTGGTTTCTAGACTACTCCTCACGGTTTAGGGCCCCTAAAATGCCAGGGCAGTATAGGAACCCCACAATTGACCCCATTTTAGAAAGAAGACACCCCAAGGTATTCCGTTAGGAGTATCGTGAGTTCATAGAAGATTTTGTTTTTTGGCACAAGTTAGCGGAACCTGATTTTTATTGTTCATTTTCCACTAACTTGTGACAAAAAAATAAAATCTTCTATGAACTCATTATACACCTAACGGAAAACCTTGGGGTGTCTTCTTTCTAAAATGGGGTCACTTGTGGGGTTCCTATACTGCCCTGGCATTTTAGGGGTCCAAAACCGTGAGGAGTAGTCTGGAAACCAAATGCCACAAAATGACTGTTCAGAGGTATAAGCATCTGCAAATTTTGATGACAGGTGGTCTATGAGGGGCCAAAGTTTTTGGAACCGGTCATAAGCAGGGTGGCCTTTAGATGACAGGTTGTATTGCAGGGGTCTCAAACTCAATTTACCCGGGGGCCGCAGGAGGCAAAGTCAGGATGAGGCTGGGCCGCATAAGGGAGTTCACGTGCCCCCGCTGCAAAACGAGGGCTGCAGAGCCCCGAAATCGCCCCGGGGGGCAATCCGCCGGCATTTCCTGGAAGGGGCAGAGCTTTCAGCTTCGGCTCTGCCCCTCCTGACGTCAATCGCGGCGGATCGCCGCCTCTGCCCGCCCCTCTCACTCTTCCTTCACAGAGAGGGGCGGGGGAGAGGCGGCGATCCATTCGGCGATTGACGTCAGGAGGGGCAGAGCTACAGCTGGAAGCTCTGCCCCTCAGCGCAGTCGTGGATGTTTGCGCGGGGGATTTGGGGTCTGCAGCCCTTGTTTAGCGGCGGGGATGCGGCGGATTACTTGGGAGCACTGAAGCGAACTATAAGGTAAAATGGGCAAATATAGTTTGCTTCCGTGTCTCTTTTGCTTTTGCCGGCAGGCAGGGCCGGTTTAAGCAACAATGGGGCCCCAGAGCAAAATAAATCTGCCCTCCCCCCCCCCCCCGCCCCCCTCCCCGCCCCAACAGATACCCTGGAACAAAAATCGGCATTAAGGGACCTTTTTTGCAGCTGGTATAGTCAGGGTGTGAAGCCCCAATCGGTCGGAGCTCCACATTCTGGCTACCCCAGCCTGCATAAGGAACAAGGGGTTAAAAAGTTTCAGGAGGGGGGACCCCACATAATTTTTAAAAAAAAATTCCCACACTCTAAACATAATTTTTTTTGGGGGAAAATAGGAAAAAATGCCAGGAATCTTCATACAGCCATATTGCGGCTGTATAGCGATCCCTGGCCAAAGCGCTGCGGCTGCGTATGGACCCCCTGGAAACCCTGTCAGGAAATGTATTGCTCTTTCTTTTGATACATGTAAAATTACACTACCGTTAGGCTTGCTACTAAAAGTGACATTTACCGCATTTAAAAGTATACTATTTTCCTTCGAAACTTTAAAATCGATTTTCTCAAAAACTATAAGGTCTTTTTGAAAAATTGTTTTTTCCTCTTATTCCTAATGATCTCCTTAACATATCCTGCAAACTTAGGGTTTCTAGCATTTAAGGTGGATTTGCTATTAACCATTAAAGTCGGCGGGTTTTTAAATGTGTATTTTTTTCCTTTGCAACTTTAAAATCGATTTTCTCAAAAACTATAAGGCCGATTTGAAAATTTTTTTTTCCTCTTGTAGCCACTGGGGGCCCCTACAAGCTCTGGGGCCACAAAATATTGTATCGAGGGCCGCAAATGGCCCGCGGGCCGCGAGTTTGAGACCCCTGATGTACAGTATAGCAGGTGCGATGTTATCGTTGCACCGCATCATTGCACCGCACGCAAAGATCTGCGCATTACGCTGTGCGCAGTGCAGTGCGCGATGTAGCTTTGTGCATCTTTTATAGTGTGCACAAAGCTAGTTAAGGGGCACTAAGTTCAGATAAGGCACACTAACCTCAGATAAGGCACACTAACTCAGATAAGGCACACTAACTCAGATAAGGTGAGAAGTGGAACGAAAATCATACATGATTCCAAACATTTTTTTTACAAATAAATAACTGCAAAGTGGGGTGTGCGTAATCATTCAGCCCCCTGAGTCAATACTTTGTAGAACCACCTTTTGCTGCAATTGCAGCTGCCAGTCTTTTAGGGCAGTGTTTCTCACCATTTTATTGGTATGTACCCCCTTTAAAACCCGTGAACTCACCAAGTACCCCCTAGCATAGTAAGCATTATGACAAATACCCCTTAACAAATATATATTGAATCGTAGTGCATGATAATGGTTCTAAACAACTTCCAAGTATTTACTATTGCTTTTAATTAGCTAAACTACTAATTTGGTGTTGTTTAAATAAGATTTATAATTTTCTAAAACTCTAAATTGGTTATTCTTGGTTAAGTGTATCAAGCCCGAGTACCCCCTGGAACCATCAGAAGTACCCCCTGGGGTACGCGTACCGCATGTTGAGAACCTAGGTTTTAGGGTATGTCTCTAAGGCACACTAACTTAGATAAGGCACACTAACCTCAGGTAAAGCACACTAATCTCAGATAAAGCACACTAACCTCAGATAAGGCACACTAACTCAGATAAGGCACACTAACCTCAGATAAGGCACACTAACCGGCTTAGCGCCGGTTAGTGAATCAAGCCCCTTGTCTCCTTTTGTCTTTTGGATGAGCCTGGGGCTACTACAATCACAGGAACCAATCAACCAATCACAGGAACCATCAAACATAAGCTATCAAATCATTACAGTATGTTTCAATTTGCTTTCAATGTCAACTATCCACTCATCCATGCATCCAAAAAGCATTAGAAGAGTTACCTTTAGTGCAGGAGGCTTCAGAGCTGCTGAAAAGGGTGTAGAGAATCCCAGCAAGTAGTAAAATCCTTGAGAACATTGTAAGTTGTTCTTGAGTTCTGCCTGTCTGCTTTCAATCTTACTAAACTCCTCAGTTTAGCTCACAGGATGCATTGATCACCAGAACGGTGCTGCAGCCTCTCTTACCAGCTCATTGCGCAAATGGAAGGGTTTAGAAAAACCAGTGTAATGTAACACCGCCTCTAACATCCTTTTCTGGTAAAAAAAAAAAAAAAAAAAAGATATGTCCCAAGCAGTCATGACTCTCACTCTGGACAAAACTCCTACCCTTTTTACTGGCTTATGTTGCTGTGTTGGCACGTGCTATTTGTTGCACGTCAGAACAATGTCATCAAAATGTTTGCATGCAGTAATTTATAAAGCTTTAATAGTTTTGGTTTAAGGGGAACTTTACTGAATATAGCTCAACAGGACCAGCACTTTCATGGAGGCAAAGGGGACAATTGTCCCAGTGCCCCAGAGTCTGTAAGGGCCCCCAAGGTGTGTGTGTTCTCCCCTCCAGCTATGGTAACCCCATACATGCCTGCAGGAAAGGAGGAAGTGAGGCGCGGTGGGGAGAAGTCTATGTAGAGTGTAGACCATGGTTCTGTGTCCTGTGTCCTACCTGGATTAGGTAAGACCCTGCTGTGTGTACACTCTGCATTTGTAAGGGAAAGGAAGGGAGGAATAATGGGGTGACCAACTTTTAAGGACTTATGAGGGACACCTAATGATTTTTTTGTGGCTGGGAGAGTGGTGGGATGGGTCCTGGGTGTCAGCTCGGAGGCTGTGGGAAGCTGGGGGGGGGGGGGGGGGGGGGGGGCACTGCTGGGGGGGAACCCCCAAGTTACTTTTGCCCCAGGGCCCCTTTGTAGCTAGAACCGGCCCTGTAGCTCAGTTAATAAAACTGCTTATTTTTAACAATACAGTATTTCTTTATAAATTATTTAGTCAATGTTTGCCCATTGTAAAATCTTTCCTCTCCATAATTTACACTCTCAAATGGACCCGACCCTTATTCAGTTCATTTTTTCTCCTAGGTGATTTCACACCTTAACAATAAAAGTCATTTTTAGCCAACAGCAAGCCAGAAAATATTCAGAATAATTTTTGACTGTATTTTTACACCTTTTGGTAAATTTTCAAATGTAGAGTGCTGAAAAGTTATTTTAACCACTTGCCGACCGCCCACTACCTATGGGCGGCGGCAAGGTGGCTCCCCCAGGACCGCGTAATGGCGATTGGCGGCGGCACCAGGTAGACTAATTAGCCAGGAATGGCGCGCATAGATGCGTGCGCATCTGCCGGCATTAGGCTCCGCCAACCCGTGACGGCAACCCACTGGCCAATTAGCAGCGCCGGCAGGTTGTAACATTTCAAATTGCCCAATAGAAAATGTATAATACACTTTGTTAGGTAAACAAAGTGTATTATACAGGCTGCCTCCTCCCCTGGTGGTCACAGTGATCAATCGACCACCAGAGAGGATGGCAGCACTGTAAGTTAACACACACACTGATCCTGTCCCCCTGATCGCCCACAGCACCCCTCAGACCCCCCCCCCCCCCCTGATTACCCCTTCAGTGTATTGTTTGCACCCAATCACCCCCCTAATCACCCATCAATCACTCCCTGTCACTATCTGTCAACGCTATCCTTTAGATCAGGTCCTAAACTGCCCCCTAGGGGCTCCTGATCACCCCCCCCCACACCCTCAGATCCCCACAGACCCCCCCCCCCCCATGCCGTGTACTGTATACATCTATTCTCCCCTGTAATCACTCACTGATCACCTGTCAATCACCCATCAATCACCCCTTGTCACAACCTGTCACTGCCACCCATCAGATCAGACCCTAACCAGCCCCTTGCGGGCATCTGATCACTCACCCACACTCTCAGATCTCCCTCAGACCCCCCCCCCCATCACCTCCCAAGTGCATTGTTTACATCTGTTCACCCATCTAAACACCCACTGATCACCCATCAATCACCCCCTGTCACTGCTACCCATCAGATCAGACCCTAATCTGCCCCTTGCAGGCACCCAATCACCCACCCACACCCTCAGATCGCCCTCAGACCCCCCTGATCACCTTGCCAGTGCATTGCTTGCATATATTCTCCTCTGTAATTACCTACTGATCACCTATCAATCACCCCGTCACCACCTGTCACTGCGGGCTCCTGATCACCATCCCCTGCCCTTAGATCCCCCTCTGATCACTCCCCCCTGCCCTTAGATCACCCCCCCGCCATTGTGTACCTCATGTTTGTGACGCTTGATTGTGCTTTGATTGGCTCCGATTGGCTCAATTGCCCTGTGATTGACCTCGATTGTCCCGTGATTGGTTTTTGATAGTCCAGTGATTGGTTTTACATTGTCTCGTGATTGGTTTTCGATTGTCCTGTGATTGGTTTTCGATTGCCCCGTGATTGGCTTCGATTGCCCCGTGATTGGTTTTCGATTGTCCCGTGATTGGTATTTGATTGTCCCGTGATTGGTTTTCAATTGTCCCGTGATTGGCTTTGATTGCGCTGATTGGCTGTGATTGCTGTCTGATTGGCTCTAATCACTCTTATTGGCTCTAATTGTATTGTAATTGCCTTGATTGCCCTCTGATTAGCTTTGATTATCTGTGATTGTTTCTAATTGCCCCCATTGCTGTCTGATTGCCCCCTGATCACCCTCCCCCGGTCACTATCCTAGTGACCTAAAAACAGTGATTAGTGAAAACTGTCACTTTTTTAGTATCACTAGTGTTAACAGTTAGGCCAGTTCGCTAGGCCCCTGTGTTAGTGTCAGTTAGCGCTCAGCCCACCGCACCTCAGTCACTAATTAGTCACTGATTAGCGTCATCACTGTCGCTAATCAGCATTGGTACTATATAGTATCTGTAAGTGATCATTACTGATCGCAGTCAGATCTATATTAGGGTCACTAGGATCCACTAAAAACGCAGTGTTTGCCCGATCAGGCCCGATCGTTCACCTGCACTTGTGTTCAGCCCGCCCCACCGCAGTGACTGAATTTTTTTTTCTGATCACTGCAAAAAACACTGTACAATAGCTGTGGCGCTGTAAAGATCAGTTTTGATTTTTTTTAAAAAATCAAAACTCAGTGACCACAGCTTTCTACTCCACAAGTACTCCCTTTTGCTAGGTAGGTGCTCTTTTTCCTGGGTAGTCTCAGAGGAATACCCCCTAAATTTAGCAGTCCACCATGGCAAGAAAGGGGTATTCCGATGATGAGGTGTACAAGTACATGGCCCAGTTGGATGAGGTCGATTGGGACGCCTCATTCGACGAATCTTCTGGGTCAGAGTTCGAACCTGTAGACAGCAGTGGCTCACTGACCGATGATGAGGTTGAGGTCCCGGCTAGAGCCAGGAGTACCACACCCCATGTCACAGGATCTGCCTCAAGGGCATCAGAGTGGTGCTATGGCTGGTCTGAGGTTTCATGGTGAGGCATACACCAGCATTGCAGCATCTTCTGGACCTAGCACCACTACTTCCGTAGACCCTGGTGAAGTGGTGAGCACCAGAATAGAAGTTGAAACTGGTTCGGTGGCACGTGCATTAAGACCCGAGTCGCAGCCACCAAGAAAATGGGCCTGTACTACCCATAGTCTTCCATTGGTGCTGGAAAATCCCAATTGGCAGTTACTTGGTTCCGCCGCACCCGTACTGCCCCCTTTCACTGCCCAGTCTGGAGTCCAGGTGGAGACAGATAATCTAGGATCGGCCCTAGACTTTTTTCATCTGTTCTTCACCGAGGATCTCTACGAATTAATTGTGGCTGAGACTAACCGTTATGCCACACAATACATCACCGACAAACCGGATAGCTACTATGCCCAGCCTTTCCAGGGGAAACCGCACCAACTTAAAACGTTTTTGGGCCTTTTCCTTAACATGGGTCTAGTCAAAAAGAATGTATTGCGGTCTTATTGGTCTACGCACCCAATATATCACATGCCCATGTTCTCTGCTGTCATGTCCAGGACACGATTTGAGATGATCCTGCGCTTCCTGCACTTTAATGACAACACAACCTGTCATCAATGTGACCACCCTGCTTATGCCCGGCTCCACAAAATTGGGCCCCTCATAGACCACCTGTCATCAAAATTTGCAGATGCTTATACCCTTGAACAGAACATCTGCGGGTGAAACTGTATAAGCTCTGTGACAGGGCCACAGGCTATACATATCGTTTTAGGGTCTATGAGGGAAAAGACTCAAAATTGGAGCTGGTCGGATGCCCTGACTACCTGGGGAGCAGTGGCAAGATTGTGTGGGACTTGGTGTCACCTTTGTTCCAGAAGGGGTACCATCTTTATGTGGACAAGTTTTACACATATGTGGCCCTCTATCAGAATTTAAAGATGGAAGGAATCCGCTGCTGTGGCGTACCGCGAGGCCTAGTCGACGGGGCTTCACCCAATGGCTTGTTAGTACCCGGCTTGCACGGGGGGAGAGGACTACCTTGTGTACCGATGTCCTGCTTACGGTGAAATGGAAGGGCAAGAGGGACGTTTACCTTCTGTCCACCATTCACACAGACACAACAGTGCAAATTCAACGGGCAACTGAGGTCATTGAAAAACCCCACGCCGTCCATGACTATAATGCTAACATGGGAGGGGTGGACTTTAATGACCAGATGTTAGGACCCTATTTAGTTGGTATAAAAAAGTGTCTGTTTATCTAATTCAATTGGCTATTTACAACAGCTTTGTTCTCTACAGTAAGGCTGGGAGAACTGGATCTTTCCTTAAATTCCAGGAAGAGATCATTACGGAACTCCTGTTTCCAGGAGGTGCCGTGGCCCAACCCCAAAATGTAGTAGGCCGGCTACATGAAAGGCACTACGTCTTTCCCATTCCGAGTACCCCAAATCAACGCATCCCAAGAAAACGTTGTCATGTCTGCAGCAGGGCTGGAATAAGGCGTGACACCACTGTTTACTGTCCCACCTGTCCTGGCTAGCCTGGCCTATGCCTAGGGGAGTGTTTCCAGAGGTATCATGAGCAGATACACTTTTAGAGAGTAGAGAACTCCAGACACAGCAGTAGGCACACAAGGGTCTCTGTGCTAATTCACACTGGCGCGATGCGTTAAGGAAAAGTGCCTAGCGAAAGTCACACTTTGAGGTCCCCCCACGCCGCAAGTGCTTGACTTAACGCTGGCGCATGCCTACGTTACTGCGTGGCTTCTGCGGCAATTTGGGTCGGCCCAGAAGTCATGTTAGTCTACGGCGACCAGTTAATTACTAGGCCGAATGCGATTACTAAGTCGAATGCTACTCTTGCGGTATTCCCTGAAGGTCTGTTTTGGGTGATGCGGTGCATGCGACCCACCGGATACGCCAATATGCAGTGTGAACCCAGACATCAGGTTTCCAGAGACCCTAATACACAGTGCTGCCAGAAACCTCTCCTTTCACTTGGGACAAAGTGCATAATGTACTTCGCCACATCTCTGTGCGATTTGCACTTTGCACATTGTCCCATGGGGGAGGAGAGGTTTGTCCTCGGCAAGGTAAGGAACAAAAAAAAAAAACAGGTAAGCAAAAAAGTTAAAGTTTGGTTCCCAATGTTAATGTTTGGGTTAAAAATGTTCAATAAAGTTTATAAAAGTTGATGTAATGTTAATGAAGTTATTGCTTTGCTGCTTGCTTGTTTTGTTTTTTTTCTTCTTTCTTTTTTCCATCCAATACCCTTCCAGGTGGATCGACCGACCAACCAACCAGCTGCAGCACTGATGGTGCATCCTGACAGAAGCATTGCGTGTCTGTCAGGTTACACAAAGTTGGTGCGGCAGCGCTGCAGGACGAGATTTCTCCTCCGCAGTAAAAAAAAGATACGTTTGCTGAGGCATATGAGCTGAGGGGCAGTGTTGGAGTTCATATGCTTTGGCAAGCACTTTGTTTTAAAAAATAACTCTGGCAATGATTTATTCATCCACATCGATCGATGTGAATAGATAAATCGGATTTGCCAGGGCATACGAGCTGAGTGGGTTTGGACGTTTTTGGGCGGCAGCTCCTATGACCTGGCAGCCTCTTTTTTTCACATTTTTTGGCAGATATTTTTTCATCCACATTGATTGATTGATTGTTTGCTGTTCATTTTTCCTTTCAGCCCAGAGTGCATTACCCGTATTCCCAATATAAGGAGTATAGCAGAAACTCCTAATACTGGCCATACATGTAATGATTGCAGAGACCCTAAAATGCCAGGACAGACCCCACGAATGAAGCCATTTTGGAAAGAAGACACCCCAAAGTATTCCATGAGGTGCATGGTGAGTTCATAGAAAATTTTATTTTTTATCACAAGTTAGCAGAAATTGTTTTTTTTTCCCACAAAGTGTAATTTTCCGCTAACTTATGACAAAATATAAAACTTTCTATGAACTCACCATGCACCTCATGGAATACCTTGGGGTGTCTTCTTTCCAAAATGGGGTCATTTGTGGGGCTTGTTAACTGTCCTGGCATGTGGGGGGGGGGGGGGGGGTGTGCTAAATTTTGAGCACCCCAGTAAAGCCTAAAGGTACTCATTGGACTTTCGCACCTAGGCTGCAAAAAAGTGTCACACATGTGGTATCGCCGTACTCAGGAGAAGTAGTATAATGTGTTTTGGGGTGTATTTTTACACATACCCATGCTGGGTGGGAGAAATACTCTGTAAATGGACAATTGTAAATCGGATTTGCCAGGGCATATGAGCTGAGTGGGTTTGGACGTTTTTTGGGTGGCAGCTCTTATGATCTGGCAGCCTCTTTTTTTTCACATTTTTTGGCAGATATTTTTTCATCCACATTGATTGATTGATTGTTTGCCGTTCATTTTTCCTTTCAGCCCAGAGTGCATTACCCGTATGCCCAATATAAGGAATATAGCAGAAACTCCTAATACTGGCCATACATGTAATGATTGCGGAGATCCTAAAATGCCAGGACATACCCCACGAATGATGCCATTTTGGAAAGAGGACACCCCAAAGTATTTCATGAGGTGCATGGTAAGTTCATAGAAGATTTTATTTTTTATCACAAGTTAGCAGAAATTGTTTTTTTTTTTTCACAAACTGTCATTTTCCGCTAACTTATCCGGTTCAGCACCGCAGTCCGAAAATCTCATGCATCCGAGCAACGTTCACCTCCCATTCATTCGCCTATAACTTTATTGCTACTTATCACAATGAATTGATCTATATCTTGTTTTTTCCGCCACTAATTAGGCTTTCTTTGGGTAGTACATTTTGCTAAGAATTATTTTTTTCTAAATCTATTTTAACAGGAAGATTAAGAAAGAAATGAAAAAAATTCATTATTTCTCAGTTTTTGGCCATTATAGTTTGAAATTAACATACGCTACCGTAATTAAAACTCATGTATTTTATTTGCCCATCTGTCCCGGTTATTACACCATTTAAACGATGTCCCTATCACAATTTATGGTGCCGATATTTCATTTAGAAATAAAGGCGCATTTTTTCAATTTGCATCCATCACTATTTATAAGCTTATAATTTTAAATAATATAATAACATATTCTCTTGACATGCATATTTAAAAAGTTTAGACCCTTGGGTAACTATTTATGTTGTTGGTTTTTTTTTTAATTGTATTTTTTATTTTTATTTTTTAATAAAAAAGTGTATGTGGGTAATTTTTGGTGTGGGAGGGAAACTGTTAATTTTAAATGTAAAATAATATTTTTTTTTAATTAAAATTGTATGTTGGTGCAGTTTACTATTTGGCCACAAGATGGCCACAGTGAAAAAAGTCCTGGATGCGAACGATCTTGCATCCAGGAACTAAAATGCTGGGGAGATGTTTCCTGGGGGCAGAAATACCGCACTCTCTGGAGAGAAAGCGTCGGTATTTCTGCGGGGAAGGTAGATCGGTGAATGGGAATTATATTCCCATTCACTGATTGGGGGGCTAGCGGCAAGCAGCGGGGGCACGCGCGTAGGCGTGCCTGATCGCGCGCACCAGCCGGCAGCAGCAGCGGTGCCTATCTGGACGAGGAAGCTCGTCCAGATAGGCCGAACTGGTTACGACAAAAAATAAAATTTTCTATGAACTCACCATGCCCCTCATGGAATACCTTGGGGTGTCTTCTTTCCAAAATGGGGTCATTTGTGTGGGGGCATGTGGGGGGGGGGGGTGCTAAATTGTGAGCACCCCTGTAAAGCCTAAAGGTACTCATTGGACTTTCGCACCTAGGCTGCAAAAAAAGTGTCACACATGTGGTATCGCCGTACTCAGGAGAAGTAGTATAATGTGTTTTGGGGTATATTTTTACACATACCCATGCTGGGTGGGAGAAATATCTCTGTAAATGGACAATTGTGTGTAAAAAAATCAAACAATTCTCATTTACAGAAATATTTCTCCCACCCAGCAAGGGTATGTGTAAAAATATACCCCAAAACACATTATACTACTTCTCCTGAGTACGGCAATACCACATTGTCACGGAACAGCCGTGAGAAACTAGAACGCAATCGGTTTATTGCGCCGATCGCCCTGGATGGTAGTCAGGCCAGCGATTTAGAGATTGACATTCCGGGTTTTTTTTAAATAGGCAGTTTTTTTTTCCCGTTAGCAGCTGGCAGGAAGACTGGCCCTGTGACTGCTGATTAAGCCAGAGGTGTAAACTCAAAGTTTGTCTAAGCTGATCTCACATTCAGATGTTAATTGAAGGAGCCAACAGGGCCTTTCATAGACGGAGATCCCAAGAAGCAGACACAGCTGGACTCCAGTCAGGCTGACTCCAGCCTTAGCAGGAAGAAATGAATGTACTATATAATCTTTTGCCCATTTACAGAATACAATAAATAGGGTGGTTATGAGAGCGGTATCATTGGATCCGTAGGGTCATGCTGGATCTCTTGATACCAGTCGAGAGGGGCCCGGGGCCCCTACAACCCAGGTATGAATCTACCCAGGACCCTGATCTGCTGCACTAGCCATGTCGGATATCATATTAATCTGTATTTTCCTCCAAGTATGAAGCTGTTACCCCCCTAAATGTAACGTGTATGGTTCAGGAGTTACAGCAATTCATAAGTTTAGCTCTAAAATCTCTCAGAGGGAATAAACTGTCATTTGCTGGTAGCTCAGAGGGGGCCGGCATTGCCACACCCCCAAACCAGCTTCATCAAAAGCACAGAGCCAGCAGGCAGGCTTGAGTCCTCCACCCTGAAAACATCTTGAACTCATCGGTGCCAGCTTGAGGATATGCTGGCATCCACCTGGTCTGAACTCTGAACTTTGATTGAAACCCAGAACTCTGATTTTTCCCACAAAAAGGACATCTTTCCAGGAACTAAGTATTTTTCTCCCTTCTTTTATTTTTTATACTGGCTATTACTGTTTTAATAATTGTTGATTTTATTAATTGTCTGTATATATTAATTATTTATATTGCTGTGAATAAAAGACTTCCTCCAAGTCATTCACTGTTCCGCTACCCTGCTTATCAGCACACACAGAACTGATCCCGGGTCTCTGAAGATACGCTACTGTTTGTTTGTTGTTGGCTAGACAGAATACCGTGTGTTTAACCGTTTTATTCGCAGGACTAGTCAGTCAGTAAATCGGGTCCACTGGCCCATACCAGTGGTGGTGGCAGATACCGTGGAATCGTGTGTACGTTGTAATTACCCGTGTCTCACAGGCTCCCTTCTAAGTTGTCTGCGGCTAATTCTTAACGGTTCCTGCGCATTGACTGCGACCAGAGTTCGCACGATCCGTGCGCTGGCACCGTTTAGAAGGCTAAGTGCGGTCAGCCACTAGGGCTCCTGTGACACACATGTGTGACACTTTTTTGCAGCCTAGGTGCCCTAAGGGGCCCAAAGTCCTATGAGCACCTTTAGGCTTTACAGGGGTGCTTACAACTTAGCAACCCCCAAAATGCCAGGACAGTAAACACACCTCACAAATAACCCCCTTTTGGAAAGTAGACACCCCAAAGTATTCAAAGAGGGGCATGGTGAGTCCGTGGCAGATTTCATTTTTTTTTAAATCACAAGTTAGCAGAAATGGAAACTTTTTTTTATTTTATTTTTTGGCCCAAAGTGTCATTTTCTGCTAACTTGTGACAAAAAATAAAAGCTTCTATGAACTCACCATGCCTCTTAGTGACTTTAGGTTACTTTAGAATGTCTTCTTTCCAAAATGGGGTCATTTGGGGGGTATTTATACTATCCTGGAATTCTAGCACCTCATGAATCATGACAGGTTTTAATGATCCGCCCAGCTGGATGCACTGGCAGACAGCTGTTTGACCATTCCTCTAGTCTGTGGGCTGCAGGTCTCTGCAAGAGAGACCTGTTTTTCCATTACAAGTGTCTGGTCTTTTCTGCTGCTGAGGAATTTGCATACACTCGTTATGCAAATCCCCTACCTGCCTCCTTTGATGACTGGCAGTATAAAGAGCTATGTTTCCCAGAGTCCTTGGCTGGTCATAAGGGTTAGTTCCTGTGTAACACTCCTGGAGTATCAGCCTCGCTCATTGTTTGAAGATTAGTTTAGAGTAATTCCTGGAACTGCACTAGGCAGATTCCCTAGTGCAGTTAGGATTGCATATCTGTTTTGTTTGTCTGTTGTGATTGTTCTGTCCCAGCGGTGGTCGACAGGAAGTCATTCTGATCTTTGTTCTTGGAGTATAGCTGGAGCAGTGGTTGCTACCAGCTATCTCCTCTAATCTGTCTTGCCTGGATCGCACTCGCCTTGCGCTAGTGCTGTGGATCCGTCTCTCTCGCTTGTTCCTGTTTTCGTGTATCTGTCTTGTCTGCTACGAGCGCTTGCTGGAGGCTCGGTGAGGTAACCATTAAGCAAGCGCTCGCTTCCTCTGTTTCATGTTTGTCTGTCGGTGGTTAGTTAGGCGTGCTTGTCTCTGTTGTGCTTAACATGCGGAAACCGCGCATAAACGCGTACACTGTTGCGAATGAGTGCGGTGTTCGCGTTTAGCTAGCGTTTGTCATTTTCCTTATCTCCTCATTGTATAATTTGCTGTGCATTTGCTACTCTCGTGCTCTGCCTTGCTGTAGCCTTGTGTCACCTCTGGCAATCGCCTCTCTCGAGATTGCGTTCCTACTTCATATCTGCTGTTGTGTATGCACCATCGCGGGTTGGCGACTAGTTTGGTGCACACACATACAATCTGTCCCTGTGCTCATTCTCTTTCGCAATCGCTTTTCTTGCGATTGCGTTCTCACTTGGCTTCCTTTGTTGTATGTCCGCCGTCGCAGGGTGGCGGCTAGATTGGTGGACATACATACATTCCTCATCTGTGCTTATTCAGTCTTGTGTCGCTGTTAGCAATCGCCATCTCTGGCGATTGCCTTCTCACTTTGTCTTCATGGTTGTGTGTTCATCGTCGCAGGGTGGCGACTAGTTTGGTGGACACACATACCCTCTGTCGCTTTGATCTCTCTCTTTCAAGGCTATCTTGCCCTGCGTTTCTTCCCTTCGTACAATTCCTGTCTGGCATGTGTGGCAGGGTAGAGGAGCTGTTCCTCTGCACTCCACAGCTCCCTCTGCCGACAGGAATTTCCCTCTACAGGTGCATTGCACCTTTTGCTGGGTTCCCTCAAATTACACGCTTGTGGAGGATTTCTGCAGTGTCAGTGCACGTCTTGTGCGCTGATCACGGAGAGAATTCCACAATCGTTACACAGGTACTCAGAAAAGTCAGAGATGCTTCAAACTAGGGAAATTCACTTTTTGCACCATAGTTTGTAAACGCTATAACTTTTACCCAAACAAAAAAAAAATTCAATATGTGTCTATTTATTGATCAAAGACATGTAGCACAATACATTTAGACAAAAATGTATATAGAAATGTTACTTTATTTGAAAAATGTCAGCACAGAAAGTTAAAAAAATAATTTTTTTGACAAATTTCATGTCTTTTTTGATGAATATAATATATAATAACATACATAAACTAAAAATCACAGCAGTAATCAAATAACACCAAAAAAAAGCTGTATTAGTGACAAGAAAAGAAGGTACAATTCATTTAGATAGTAGGTTGTATGACCAAGCAATAAACTGTTAAAGCTGCAGTGGTCTGAATGGAAAAAAAGTGTCTGGTCCTTAAAGGACTTACGAGGCCAAGATCACTAAAAAAGTCAAGTACCTGCATGATGTTTAAATGCACGGAGGACACCAGCCGTGCCCTCCGTGCAGTTCCGCCGGGTCCCCTTCGTGAAATCGCCCCCGTGCCGATCGCGACCCCACAGGCCGGGTCGGGCTCTCCTGCCACTCCTAATATGGCCGCCGGAGCTGGCCGTAGCTGCGCAGACCGCATTGCCGCGAGTGTGGCTGCACAGCTCTAGGGCCAACCCCTTCCGAACCATCTTGGCCTCGTAAGTCCTTTAAGGTAGTGATGCTCATCTGAGCTAGGATATCCGAGTTACTCGGATATCCTAGCTCTTTTTTCACTATTCGAGCTCGAATACCGAGCTCGAATAGTATTAGCTATCCGGGCTGTGCTATCCGAGCGCACCCGGATAGCAATCAGATATCCGGAGATATACTAGCTATCCGAGCTCGGATAGCGTCACGAGCTCGGAAAGCGTCACGCCAGGCGTCACCTCGAGTCCTCACAAGTGAATCAGAGGGCTCCTAGCCCTCTGACAGCCCTCTGACTGCAGCTAATCACAGAGGGGGAGCCTGGCAAAGCCCCCCTCTATAAATAGCGGACGCCATCTTGCCTCGCTCGTCCTGCTTGTGACTTACTGACTGATTGTACTGAGAGAACTGCTCCAGTGCTTTTTGTCTGTGTGCAAGTGCATTTCTATTGTTCTAAACCTAGCGTTTTTACACTCCAACACTTGATCTTCAACTGTATTGCTTTGTATTGTAGATAGATTGTATTTTAGACAGTTTAGTTTGTGTGATTAGGGACTAGGGAGGGAGACTGTCACTGGTGCTGCTGCAGGCCTGCAGCCAGCAGCTAGGCCCTGTGCCTAGGCAAGGCAGCCTACCCTGCTTTGTGGTCTAGTCTCTACCTTACCTGTGCTCTCAATTGTCCTACTCTACTGTACTACTATTTCTGTGTTATATAGATTATTGTACTATTTTGTAGTTAGCAAGGCCCAGCTTTACTGCTATACCTGTCCTGCTGTATCTGCTCTCAGTAATCTAGTCACACCTGTTCTACTATTTAGCTCGATTCTTCTATTGTTTAGTTAGTACACTACTCACTGTACTCTAGTCTATGTTTAGGGACCGTCAGTCAGCGTCAGCTAGGGTCTTAGTGTGCGTGCGCAGTGCACATCTGCGCTGTCCGCACCCTCCAGTTAGTGCTACACCCGTCCTCCTATTGTTTATATATATCACTACTTCTATTGTGTATTTGCTGAATTGTACTGTAGTCTGACACCGTCAGTCAGCGTCAGCTAGGGTCTTAGTGTGCGCAGTGCGCACTCTCTCGTTAGCACTACACCGATCTCTGCTGTAGAGTACAGTACACCTGTCCGTCACCTCACACACCCACCACCACCAGTCCCACCCCATTAAAGTACCCCACTTGTCCCACCCGCCTTTACATACATAAGTTTTTTTTTCATTTGTATAATATTAAAAATATACAATGTCTGGAACTGGCAGCCGCGGTTTGGGCAGAGGCAGCAAGGGCAGCAAGGGCATCGCCAAGAGAGGAGGTCGTGGGCGTGGCAGCCGCGCCACCACCATGCGCAGTTCTGCGTCTGCACCAGTGACTATTCCGCCATTAGCCACTGGCCGTGGACGCCTTGGCCGCCCAACAGCTGGGAGTCATGCTGCAGAGACACAGCAGCAGCAGCAGCAGCGTGTGGCCCAGATGTTCCTCCCACCGCCAGGTCGTAGCCGTCCTATTGAGGAGAAGGACGCAGACGCTGTGGTGGAACTGATGGTGGATGAGTAGGCCACCATTAGCTCTGGAACAGAGTCCTCCACCCCCGACATCACTCCTGTTCGCAAGAGCAGCAGCAGCCGCCCAGCACTGCCTGGGGGAGAGGAGGAGGAGTGCAGTTCTCCAGCCCCAGCGGGCGACACCAGCACCCTGTCACTCAGCACCTTCTTATGGACCCCAAGCACAGAGAAGGTATGTATGGAGTGCTGTTGCGGAAGAATTGGCAGAGGAAGGAATGCTCATGGGCACTTTGGGGGATGATGCTTTGGACAGTCAGACAGTGGTGACTGTCCATCCGCCCATGCATGCAGAAGGGGAGTTTGGGGGATCCCAGCAGGACATGTTTGCGGAGGGGGAGGATGATGATGACAGGGAGCAGGACAAAGACTGGTTGCCAGGTCCTGGGAGTGGGGATGTCATCAGCTCTGAGGAGGAGGAGGATGCGTCTGCGGGCCTTGCTAGAAGCATCAGCATCGCAGGCATGGGCAGGATCACAAGTGGGCGTGGTATGCAGGCCACACAGCGTGCTGATCAGGAGACGAGTTCTGCTAGTGCCACCACCAGCCGCACCAAGAAACCCCCCCCAACCACCACAGGGAGACCAGCGGCAGCAGCACCTTCCAGCCGAAGGGGCAACTTCACCTCCCCAATACGCAATTTTTTCACCCTTCCATATTTGGAGTGCAAGTATGCCACCTGCAACCAGTGCCGCAAGCAGCTCAACAGAGGGAAGGAGCCCTCTGCGTTTGGCACCACCTCTCTGGTCAACCACCTTGCAGGGAAACACTTTCACGAGCATGAGGAGTTCGTGAAGTTGAAGGAAGCTGGCAGTGGCAGACCCGCCACCACTGCGAAGCCGTCGGCAGCAGGAGTGCGTCAGCAACGCACTGCTCCTCCTCCCTCTGCAACTCCTGCCGCCGACACTGAGGCCTGTTCTGGCAGCCAGTCCTCAGTGGCCTCCTCTGCTCCCTCCACTGCTTCCCATGCCAGCAAAAGGCCTCGCCAGACCCTGCTCAGCGACACCTTCCAGGGGGTGGTCAGGGTTCTGCCTCCCAGCAGCTGTCGCGTGCGGCAGCTGAACGGCTTGCTGGCACGGGCCATGTGCTCCCAACTCCTGCCTTATTCCCTTGTGCAGGAGGGGAGCGACATGCGTGCGCTCCTGATGTGTGCAGCCCCCGATTGGCCAATCCCCAGCCGACATTATTTCGCACGCACGGCCATCCCTGCACTTCACCGCTCTGTGATGGCCAATGTCGGGAGAGGGCTGGAGCACGCGGTGGGTCAACGGGTCCACGTCACCATGGACTCGTGGAGCAGCCAGTTTGGGACAGGCCGCTATCTGTCCTTCACCGCGCATTGGGTCAGCTTGGTGGAAGGGGGTGAGGAGGGGGGAGCAGCATTGGCCGGCACTGTCAGAGCAGCAGCAGCACCAACAACGCAGTGGGTGGTGCCACCATGCAGGGTCAGCGGAACAGCAGCAGGTTCCTCTGATCCACTTCCATCCTCCGCCACACCAGCCCAAACCCCCCGCCTCAGCAGCAGCGTGAAGCCCCGCCACTGCCAAGCGCTGCTGGAATTGGTCAGCCTGGGGAAGACCAAACTGACGGCGAACCACGTCCTGGCCAAACTCCGAGAGCAGGAGAGGAATTGGCTGACCCCCAGAGGCCTCAGAGTCAGAGAGGTGGTGTCCGACAAAGTGGCAAACCTGGTTGCTGCAATCAGCAGGGGAGACCTGACCCACATCCCCTGCCTGGCGCACGTCCTAAACCTGGTAGTCCAAAAGTTCCTGCGGACCTACCAGGGGATGGACCAACTCCTTGAGGCGGCAAGGAAGGTTGTGCGTCACTTCCGGCACTCGCCTGCAGCCGTGGCGAGCCTGGAAGAGGTGCAGAAGGAGCTGCACCTGCCACAGCACCGGCTCATGCTCGATGTTCCAACTCGCTGGAACTCCACCCTGGCGATGTTGGAGCGTCTGGTTGAACAGAGGCAGGCTGTCAGCCAGTACGTTGCATGAGCAACAGTTGCCTCCCTCACTGCAACTGGGCGTGCCGCCACCAACCTCCCGTCCATCATCTCCACGGAGGACTGGGGGCACATGCAGCAGGTGTGCTCAGTCTTGGCACCCTTCCTGCAGGCCACCAACATGGTGAGCAGGGACCATGCAATGGTGTGCGAGTGGGTGCCCATGGTGTGTGTGCTGGACAGGGCCCTGTATGCACTGCTGGAAGAGGGAGCGGCAGCCTTGGACCAGCAGGAGCTGCAGGCAGCTTCACAGGCCACCTCTGAGGAGGAGGGCTCGGAGTTGGTGGAGGTCCCTGACCTTGCTGCTGATGAGGGGGAGCAGCAGAGCGCAGCTGGACTGGTGCGGGGGTGGAGAGAGGATGAGGTGGAGGGGGCAGAGGAAGAGGAGGACAGCACTCTCGGCTCTGGGGCTGCCGATGATGTGCCAACAGACGTGGCCAGACTCTTCCCAATGGCAGCGCACATGCTGAGGTGCCTGCGCAAGAACCCAAGGGTGATCCAGATGATGCAGAGGGAGGACATCTGGATCTGCATGATGCTGGACCCACGTCTGAAGGGGAAGCTCAGCCAGTTCCTGCCTGCAGGAGGAGACCGTGCGCAACAAATGAGGGATTTGCAGCTGTCCCTTGTTGAGCGCTTGCAGGAAGCCTTCCCTGAGCCATCCACCCCCACTGTCCAGCCAGCACAGAGGCAGCAGCAGGTGCCTGCATCCACCAGCAGCAAGCGCACGCGCACCACAGACCTGCTGTCTCTGACCCAAGAGCTCTACATGAGTGTAGAGCTGCCAAGGACTAGAGAGGAGGTGCCTGCAGCAGCATCCTTCTCCAGTCACAGACAGCGCTTGACCCGCATGGTGGCTGACTACATGGGGTCCTTCAGTGGGCTTGACAGCGTGGCCCCTGTTGATCCCATGGAGTATTGGGTCAAGCACCTGACGATCTGGAGCGAGCTTGCGCAGTACGCCCTGGAAGTGCTCTCCTGCCCCCCTTCCAGCGTACTGTTAGAGCGTTGCTTCAGTGCAGCCGGTGGAGTCGTCACTGAGAAGCGATCTCGTCTGTCTCACAAGTCTGTGGACAGACTGACGTTTCTCAAAATGAACCAGGCTTGGGTGGAAGGCGAATTCATGGCCCCTGTTGTCGGCTAGAGGGGGACATGAAGTGACGACTGGCACACACACATACACCTGCTGCTGCTACTGCTGTTGTATTTCATCCTGCTGTCTGTGTGTTTCCACTGCCAGGGAACACATTACAAGGTGCTGCTGCCCATGCACCACCAGCTATTACACTCAAAAATAGCTGCATTCAATTTGAAAAAAAAAAAAATTGTAATTAATTTAGAGGTGTCCGGGTTGAAAACTGTGCTGTCCCAATTGTGTATTGGACACAATGTGGGCTTCACGACCGCTGTCTGGAACCTCATGCTGTGTATTTAGGGTCCTGGAACCACCGCTAGGACCCAGGGCCTACTATGTCTCACTGCCTGCCCTCCTGCCTGCTGCCAAATGCCAGTCTGCCACACACTTATCCTCCTCACGCTGCCTGCTGTTATATTTCCTCCTGCTGTCTGTGTCTCCACTGCCAGGGAACACATTACAAGGTGCTGCTGCCCATGCGCCACCAGCTATTACGCTCAAAAATAGCTGCCTCACTGCCTGCATTGTTTTGAAAAAAAAAATGTAATTATTTTAGAGGTGTCCGGTTTGAAAACTGTGCTGTCCCAATTGTGTATTGGACACAATGTGGGCTTCACGACCGCTGTCTGGAACCTCATGATGTTCATTTACGGCCCTGGAACCACCGCTAGGACCCAGGGCCTACTATGTCTCGCTGCCTGCCCTCCTGCCTGCTGCCAAATGCCAGTCTGCCACACACTTATCCTCCTCACGCTGCCTGCTGTTATATTTCCTCCTGCTGTCTGTGTCTCCACTGCCAGGGAACACATTACAAGGTGCTGCTGCCCATGTGCCACCAGCTATTACGCTCAAAAATAGCTGCCTCACTGCCTGCATTATTTTGAAAAACAAATGTAATTATTTTAGAGGTGTCCGGGTTGAAAACTGTGCTGTCCCAATTGTGTATTGGACACAATGTGGGCTTCACGACCGCTGTCTGGAACCTCATGATGTTCATTTACGGCCCTGGAACCACCGCTAGGAACCAAGGCCTATTATGTCAGTCACATCACACTGCCTGACACACATTACTCCTCCTCCTGTAGCTGCATTGAGCTTCTGCTGTCTGTGTGCTGCTACCACTGCCAGGGAGAACAGAAAAAGAACTATTTTCTGCTGCCACCTGCCCACCCACTCTCCTACCGAGTAACGACCGACTATTACCACACACCACACTACAAATAGCTGCAAGCCTGCAACTACTTCCTCCTCCTGCTCATGTCTGTGTTTTACCACCGCCAGGGTACACAGAAAAAGGCGCCGTGGCTTGCAATGTGCCACTACCTACCTATTATGCCATCAACACAAATATAACTATGGTGTTATTAACATAAAATATTTCCACAAATGAAGTAAAAAAAATATTACAAAAGAAAGGAAAACAAAGACACATAATATAATGATAGAGAAGAAGAGGAGGAGGAAGAAGAAGATGAAGAAGAAGATATAGAAGATGAAGAAGATATAGAAGAAGAAGAAGAAGATATAGAGGAAGAAGAAGAAGAAGAAGAAGATATATAATTAGATGAAGAAGATATAGAAGAAGAAGATATAGAAGAAGAAGATATAAAAGAAGAAGAAGAAGGATTTGTCGCCTGTGCGTTCTGGGGGCTGCAGCGACACCGCCGTGGGACACAGGAGGACGGGGGAAGCCTCGATAGGGTCCAGAGGCTTCCCCCTACTGAGGCGAGTACCCCCCGGGGGAACTTTTTTTTCAGTACATGTTTTCTTTAAGTGGTTAACCTCCTTGGCGGTAACCCCGTGTGTGACACGGGGTAAGCCGCCGGAGGGTGCCGCTCAGGCCCTGCTGGGTCGATTTACATAATTTTTTTTTTCAAACACGTAGCTAGCACTTTGCTAGCTGCGTGTTTGTTCTGATCGCCGCCGCCGATGCGCCGCTACCCGCCGCGATACAGGCCCCCCGCATACCCCTTGCGCAGCCTGGCCAATCGCCGCCAGGCTGCGCTATGGACGTCGATGACATCACTCCGTTCGTCGTCATGGCGATGGGGGAAACCCTCAAGGAAATCCAGTTCAGAACGGGATTTCCTTATGGGCAAGCGGCGCCGGCGGCGATCGGTAAGTACGGGGGGACGCCGCAGGGAGGGGGGAAGCAAGTTGAAAAAAACCCTCCCGCGGCCGCGCAGCCGCACATATCATACCGCCAGGGAGGTTAAACAAAAGATGAAAAATTATCTTCTAGGAGAGAACGTGCAAGGAAAAGTGAATTGGATTGGGCCCCTGATCTCCCAGAATACTCTTTCTGCATAGCTAAACCGCTTAGGTAAATACATCTTAAAGGGCAGGGTTACATACAAAATATAGCTATAAAAAATGTATCTAACACTGAAATTAGGATAACTGATGTAAAAGTGGGTATCCAGAATAATTCACTACATTTTACTATATGTCACTATGGTGCCTCTTTAATATATACTGTATATATTGTACAGGACCACTTGGACAGGTCCTGGATGGACGGTACATTTCTCCTGCCTATATTGTTTGGACTCAGTGAATCCTGTCTGTATCTGGAAATGAGTCCAGGATTTTTGAATAGCAACCAAGGTTGCTATTTTTGATAGCAGTTTCAGGGCTGGACTCAGGAGTGAGAAGGATGGAATGAGTAGAAAGGAAAACAAAGACACATAATATAATGATAGAGAAGAAGAGGAGGAAGAAGAAGAAGATGAAGAAGAAGAAGATATAGAAGAAGATGAAGAAGATATAGAAGAAGAAGATATAGAAGATGAAAAAGATATAGAAGAAGAAGATATAGAAGAAGAAGAAGAAGATATAGAAGAAGAAGAAGAAGATATAGAGGAAGAAGAAGATATAGAATTAGATGAAGAAGATATAGAAGAAGAAGATATAGAAGAAGAAGATATAAAAGAAGAAGAAGAAGAAGATATAGAAGAAGAAGAAGAAGATATAGAAGAAGAAGATATAGAAGAAGAAGAAGATTAGTATTGGGCGAACACCTAGATGTTCGGGTTCGCGAACGTTCGCCGAACATCGCCGCGATGTTCGGGTGTTCGCGCCGAACTCCGAACATAATAGAAGTCAATGGGGACCCGAACTTTCGTGCTTTTTAAAGCTTCCTTACATGCTACATACCCCAAATTTGCAGGGTATGTGCACCTTGGGAGTGGGTACAAGAGGAAAAAAATATTTGAAAAAGAGCTTATAGTTTTTGAGAAAATTGATTGTAAAGTTTCAAAGGAAAAACTGTCTTTTAAATGTGGAAAATGTCATGTTTCTTTGCACAGGTAACATGCTTTTTGTCGCCATGCAGTCATACATGTAATACAGAGAAGAGGTTCCAGGAAAAGGGACCGGTAACGCTAACCCAGCACCAGCAGCAGCACACGTGATGGAACAGGAGGAGGCGCAGGAGGAGAAGGCCACGCTTTTTGAGACACAACAACCCAGGCCTTGCATGAGGACAAAAAGCGTGCGGATATAGCAATGCTTTTTGCCGCCATGCAGTCATAAATGTAATAAAGATAATAGGTTCAATAAACAGGGACCGGCAACGCTAACCCATCACAGATGGTCATTGTTCATGTTACTTGGTTGGGGTCCGGGAGTGTTGCATAGTCGTTTCCAATCCAGGATTGATTCATTTTAATTTGAGTCAGACGGTCTGCATTTTCTGTGGAGAGGCGGATACGCCGATCTGTGACGATGCCTCCGGCAGCACTGAAACAGCGTTCCGACATAACGCTGGCTGCCGGGCAAGCCAGCACCTCTATTGCGTACATTGCCAGTTCGTGCCAGGTGTCTAGCTTCGATACCCAATAGTTGAAGGGTGCATATGGATTGTTCGACACAGCTACACCATCTGACATGTAGTCCTTGACCATCTTCTCCAGGCGATCGGTGTTGGAGGTGGATCTGCACGCTTGCTGTTCTGTGGGCTGCTGCTGCATGGGTGTCAGAAAATTTTCCCACTCCAAGGACACTGCCGATACCATTCCCTTTTGGGCACTAGCTGTGGCTTGTGTTGTTTGCTGCCCTCCTGGTCGTCCTGGGTTTGCGGAAGTCAGTCTGTCGGCGTACAACTGGCTAGAGGAGGGGGAGGATGTCAATCTCCTCTCTAAAGTCTCCACAAGGGCCTGCTGGTATTCTTCCATTTTGACCTGTCTGACTCTTTCTTCAAGCAGTTTTGGAACATTGTGTTTCCAGAAGTGTATAAACCCAGTAATTGGTGTTGTCCAGAATGCGCACAATGCGTGGGTCGCGTTCAATGCAGTCTAGCATGAATTGAGCCATGAGTGCGAGAGTCCTGCCAGAATCCTCATCATCCTCTTGTGAGCGTTGTGATAGTTGTTGTGATGCATCATAGTCGTCACCTTCTTCCTGGTCTGCTTCTGCTGACCATTCGCGCTGAATTGTGGAAGTCCAACGTGCACCGCTCTGGCCCTCGTCAGTGGTGGCATGAAATTCCTGCTCCAACTCCAGCTGTTCCTCCTCCTCTTCTTTGTCATAGCTGCTGGGGCCAGCGTTTCCTGAGGCGGATGGCCTGATGTTGGTACCATCACGCTGATCGTTTTCTCCTTCAGATTCCCCCAGTTGCATCATGACAGCTGTTTCCTTGATTTTCAACATTGACCTCTTCAGTAAAAACAGCAGTGGTATGGTAATGCTGACTGAAGAGTTGTCACTGCTCACAAGCAACGTGGACTGCTCAAAATTTTGGAGGACTTGGCAGAGGTCCAACATGTTGGCCCAATCGGATCCACAGAAGCTTGGCAGCTGTCCGGATGCGCCTCGGTACTGCGCCGTCATGTACTGGACCACTGCACTCTTCTGCTCGCAAAAGCGGGCTAGCATGTGCAGTGTAGAATTCCAGCGCGTAGGGACATCACACAGCAAGCGATGGTGGGGGAGATTGAAGCGCTCCTGCATCTTGGCGAGTGCCCCCGAAGCAGTACTGGAATTTCTGCAATGTTTGGCCACTCGTCGCACCTTCAACAGAAGATCGGCCACGCCTGGGTATGTCCTCAGGAACCGCTGAACTACTAGGTTCATCACGTGCGCCAGGCAAGGGATGTGTGTCAGCTTAGCCAACCTTAAAGCGCGAATGAGATTACTCCCATTATCACACACAACCATGCCCGGTTTCAGGTCCAGCGGTGCCAGCCACAAATCCGTCTGTTCCTTTATTCCCCTCCAAATTTCCTCCCCTGTGTGCTGCTTATCCCCAAGGCAGATCAGCTTCAGCAACGCTTGCTGACGCATGCCAACAGCTGTGCTGCACTGCTTCCACGATCCTACTGCTGCTGGGTTAGCGTTTCCGGATGAGGTACAGCTTTGAGATGCGTTGGAGGAGAAGGAGTCAGAGAGGTAGGTGCTGCTGTTGTTATCCAGTGGGAGGGACGGCGGTGCAGCTGTTTGCGGCATGGGCAACACCCGCGCCGTAGCAGGTGAGGAATCGCTGCCAGGCTCCACAAGGTTCACCCAGTGCGCGGTAAGGGAGATGTATCGACCCTGGCCGAACGCACTCGTCCAGGTGTCAGTGGTGAGGTGAACCTTGCAGGCAACGGCATTCTTCAAGCTTCGGGTTATTTTGCTGACCACGTGCTCATGCAACTCAGGCACTGCAGAGCGCGCAAAGTGGTAGCGGCTGGGAACCACGTAACGTGGGACGGCCACTGACATCATGCCCTTGAAGCTGTTTGTCTCCACCACTCGATATGGCAGCATTTCGCAGGCCAGAAGCTTGGCTATGCTGGCTGTTACTGCCACGGCCCGGGGGTCATTTGCTGGCAATTTCCTCTTGCGATCAAACATCTCCGAGACAGACAACTGAATCGTAGGGCTGCACACTGAAGGGCTGTTGGTTGTTGTGTTTGATGAACACTGGGAGACCTCAAGAGCACTACTCCGGAAAGTGACAGTGTCAGCGTCTGATGTTTGTGAATGTTGTGAACCACGCAATGGCTGGGCTACTGCTGCTGCTGAGGCGGGTCTGGTGGTGAGTCTGGTGACCCCAAGGGAGGCAGTGTTGCTGGTACCCTGTCCTGCCGCGTTTGCTCACAGAGTGGGATGTTTGGATAGCATGTGGCGGCTCATGCTGGTGGTGGAGAGGTTGTTAATACTTTTCCCCCTAAAGTTGAAGAGAAATCGAGAGCCCAATATGGTGTAGTATGTCAAAATTGATTGGATAAATGAAACAGTGAGATGGTAATACTCACAAACACGGGTTACCACCTAGGTAACCACTCATTAGGCAGGTGAGGAGATTAGACCTGTCCTCACTCAGGATTAAGAAGTCGCTCTCTGTAGATAGGAAGAAAGGGGGTAGATCACCCCTCCACCTGGGGTGGACTCAAATATATTGGTAGGTGAACAGAGGCGCCAGAAGGATAAAAGTACATAACATTTTAAAAAAATTGCTGGGAGGAAGTGGTGGACTCGCCTCCGTTAAAGCAGACACCAAGGACTGTAAATGTATAGATATACACATTTATTGAAAATACCCCAAAGATGCAACGCGTTTCGCGGGCACAGCCCACTTCTTCAGGCAATAAGCAGGGGATAAACAACAGCAATTCAGTTATAGCAAGCAGAGCACAATTCAGTTATATCCAGCAGCGACACAGAGCACAATGCTATACAGTGGCGGGTGAGCGGTGTACTACTGTTCCCAGCAGACACAGAGTGGCAGTAAACAGAATGCTATATAGTGTGGCTGAGCGAGGTACACAGAGTGGCAGTAAACAGAATGCTATATAGTGTGGCTGAGCGAGCGGTGTACTACTATTCTCAGCAGACACAGAACAGTAAACAGAATGCTATATAGTGTGGCTGAGCGGTGTACCACTATTCCCAGCAGCGACACAGAGCACAATGCTATACAGTGGCGGGTGAGCGGTGTACTACTGTTCCCAGCAGACACAGAGTGGCAGTAAACAGAATGCTATATAGTGTGGCTGAGCGAGGTACACAGAGTGGCAGTAAACAGAATGCTATATAGTGTGGCTGAGCGAGCGGTGTACTACTATTCTCAGCAGACACAGAACAGTAAACAGAATGCTATATAGTGTGGCTGAGCGGTGTACCACTATTCCCAGCAGCGACACAGAGCACAATGCTATACAGTGGCGGGTGAGCGGTGTACCACTATTCCCAGCAGCGACACAGAGCACAATGCTATACAGTGGCGGGTGAGCGGTGTACTACTGTTCCCAGCAGACACAGAGTGGCAATAAACAGAATGCTATATAGTGTGGCTGAGCGAGGTACACAGAGTGGCAGTAAACAGAATGCTATATAGTGTGGCTGAGCGAGCGGTGTACTACTATTCCCAGCAGACACAGAGTGGCAGTAAACAGAATGCTATATAGTGTGGCTGAGCGGTGTACCACTATTCCCAGCAGTGACACAGAGCACAATGCTATACAGTGGCGTGTGAGCGGTGTACCACTATTCCCAGCAGCGACACAGAGCACAATGCTATACAGTGGCGGGTGAGCGGTGTACTACTGTTCCCAGCAGACACAGAGTGGCAGTAAACAGAATGCTATATATTGTGGCTGAGCGAGGTACACAGAGTGGCAGTAAACAGAATGCTATATAGTGTGGCTGAGCGAGCGGTGTACTACTATTCCCAGCAGACACAGAATAGTAAACAGAATGCTATATAGTGTGGCTGAGCGGTGTACCACTATTCCCAGCAGCGACACAGAGCACAATGCTATACAGTGGCGGGTGAGCGGTGTACCACTATTCCCAGCAGCGACACAGAGCACAATGCTATACAGTGGCGGGTGAGCGGTGTACTACTGTTCCCAGCAGACACAGAGTGGCAGTAAACAGAATGCTATATAGTGTGGCTGAGCGAGGTACACAGAGTGGCAGTAAACAGAATGCTATATAGTGTGGCTGAGCGAGCGGTGTACTACTATTCCCAGCAGACACAGAGTGGCAGTAAACAGAATGCTATATAGTGTGGCTGAGCGAGGTACACAGAGTGGCAGTAAACAGAATGCTATATAGTGTGGCTGAGCGAGCGGTGTACTACTATTCCCAGCAGACACAGAGTGGCAGTAAACAGAATGCTATATAGTGTGGCTGAGCGAGGTACACAGAGTGGCAGTAAACAGAATGCTATATAGTGTGGCTGAGCGAGCGGTGTACTACTATTCCCAGCAGACACAGAACAGTAAACAGAATGCTATATAGTGTGGCTGAGCGAGGTACACAGAGTGGCAGTAAACAGAATGCTATATAGTGTGGCTGAGCGAGCGGTGTACTACTATTCCCAGCAGCGACACAATGACTGGGGGGACCCTGGCTAGCGTGGCTGGAGCGCGAACTACCCTGCCTGCCTACCCAAAGCTAAACCCACAGACAAATGGCGGAGATATGACGTGGTTCGGGTATTTATTTACCCGAACCACGTGACAGTTCGGCCAATCAGAGCGCGTTCGAGTCCGAACCACGTGACCCGTTCGGCCAATCACAGCGCTAGCCGAACGTTCGGGGAACGTTCGGCCATGCGCTCTTAGTTCGGCCATGTGGCCAAACGGTTTGGCCGAACACCATCAGGTGTTCGACCGAACTCGAACATCACCCGAACAGTGGCGAACACTGTTCGCCCAACACTAAAGAAGATATAGAGGAAGAAGAAGAAGATATAGAAGAAGAAGAAGATATAGAAGAAGAAGATATAGAAGAAGAAGATATAGAAGATGAAGAAGATATAGAAGAAGAAGATATAGAAGAAGAAGATGAAGAAGAAGAAGAAGGGGATCGGTTGAAAAGGGCGCCCGAGCTGCCTGTATGAAAAGGGCGCCGCCATAGACCTCAATGTTATTTCTGGAAATATGGGCTACAAGGTGTAGAAAAGGGCGCCCGAGTTTTGATATAGGCTACAAGCGGGCTCCCCTTTGTAGCCCATATTTTTTCGGTTACAAGGTTTTCGGCTACAAGCGGGCTCCCCTTTGTAGCCCGTATTTTTTTCGGCTACAAGGTTTTCGGCCGCAGTAAGGTGCCCCTTTGTAGCCCATATTATTGCTTTTTTTTTTCTAGCCTAAGTTTTTATATGGGCTACAAGTGCTGGAAGCCGAATTATTTCATTCCCCCACTATCCATGGCTGCCTGGAGGGGGAATAGTAATTAACACATCCTGGAGTATTTTTGTAGCCGAAGTTTTTATATGGGCTACAAGCGCTGGAAGCCAAATTATTTCATTCCCCCACTATCCATGGCGGCCTGGAGGGGGAATAGTAATTAACACATCCCGGAGTTTTTTTGTAGCCGAAGTTTTCATATGGGCTACACCAGGAGCCTTTTTTGTAGCCGAAGTTTATATGGGCTACACCAGGCGCCTTTTTTGTAGCCGAAGTTGGTATATATGGGCTCCACCAGGCGCCCTTTTTTACCGGCGCCCTTTTCATGTAGACCCAGAAGAAGATATAGAAGAAGAAGAAGAAGATATAGAAGAAAAAGATATAGAAGAAGATGAAGAAGAAGATATAGAAGAAGATGAAGAAGAAGAAGAAGAAGATATAGAAGAAGAAGAAGAAGAAGAAGAAGAAGAAGAAGAAGAAGAAGAAGAAGAAGAAGAAGAAGAAGAAGAAGAAGAAGAAGAAGAAGAAGAAGAAGAAGAAGAAGAAGAAGAAGAAATAGAAGAAGAAGAAGAAATAGAAGAAGAAGAGGAAGAAGAAGATATAGAAGAAGAAGAAGAAGATATAGAAGAAGAGGAAGAAGAAGATATAGAAGAAGAAGAAGAAGATATAGAAGAAGAAGAGGAAGAAGAAGATATAGAAGAAGAAGAAAAAGAAGAAGATATAGAAGAAGAAGAGATAGAAGAAGAAGATGAAGACGACGTAAATGAAGACTTCCAACTTAAAACCATTTTGGACACACCTTCTCATGCAAACACTTTTCATGAAGTTAATTTACTATTTTTTATACCTTTTTTATAACTACTACATCACCACCTAATCACTTGATGTTTTTCTTCATAAAAAAAGGTGGTTTCATGCATCATTGACATCCAAACAAGTTTTACAAGCTATTTAAGGCCAGCTCAAATATTTTACTCGAATACAGACTCGGATAGTGACGTCAGATATCCAAGGTCGAATCGGATATTCGATTACATGGGATATTGAACTTCGAGTGAATTCGGATAGTTTACTATCCGAATTCGACCAAACTCGAATAGGATAATGAGGTATCTGAGCAACACTGCTTTAAGGGGTTTTAAGGCTGCAGTCCTTAAAGAAAATCTGTAATGAAAAAAACTCCCCTGGGGGGTACTCACCTCGGGAGAGGGAAGCCTCTGGATCCTATTGAGGCTTCCCCCATCCTCCTCGGTCCCACAGCGGTGGCGAAAATCCTCCCAAGGCGGTGGTGATGTAAATATTTACCTCTCAGGCTCCAGCGCAGGCGCAGTATCCGCTCTTCCCATGACCTACGACCTCCGTCGGGCCGCTCCGTCGGCTATTTTCGCCTATCTCCATCAAAAGAGCCGCAACAGTGCCCCCGCTGGAGCCTGGAAAGGTAAATATTGAACAGGCTGTCGGATTTGTTGCCTGTGCGTTCTGGGGGCTGCAGCGACACCGCCGTGGGACACAGGAGGACGGGGGAAGCCTCGATAGGGTCCAGAGGCTTCCCCCTACTGAGGCGCGTACCCCCCGGGGGAACTTTTTTTTCAGTACATGTTTTCTTTAAAGAGACTCCGTAACAAAAATTGCATCCTGTTTTTTATCATCCTACAAGTTCCAAAAGCTATTCTAATGTGTTCTGGCTTACTGCAGCACGTTCTACTATCACCATCTCTGTAATAAATCAACTTATCTCTCTCTTGTCAGACTTGTCAGGCCTGTGTCTGAAAGGCTGCCAAGTTCTTCAGTGTTGTGGTTCTGCTATGAACTCCCCCATCCAGGCCCCTCTCTGCACACTGCCTGTGTGATATTTAGATTAGTGCAGCTTCTCTCTGTTCTATTATCTTTTACAAGCTGGATAAATCCTCCTCTGAGCTGGCTGGGCTTTCACATACTGAGGAATTACATACAGGCAGAGCTGAAAGGGAAAGAAACACACAAATGATCTCTTGAGATTCAAAAGGATGGCTGTATATAGCCTGCTTGTGTATGGATGTATTTTCTATGTGTGGACATACTGTACATCAACCTACTTCCTGTTTTGGTGGCCATTTTGTTTGTTTATAAACAAACTTTTTAAAACTGTTTTTAACCACTTTTAATGCGGCGAGGAGCGGCGAAATTGTGACAGAGGGTAATAGGAGATGTCCCCTAACGCACTGGTATGTTTACTTTTGTGCGATTTTAACAATACAGATTCTCTTTAAGTGGTTAACCTCCTTGGCGGTAACCCCGTGTGTGACACGGGGTAAGCCGCCGGAGGGTGCCGCTCAGGCCCTGCTGGGTCGATTTACATAATTTTTTTTTTCAAACACGTAGCTAGCACTTTGCTAGCTGCGTGTTTGTTCTGATCGCCGCCGCCGATGCGCCGCTACTAGCCGCGATACAGGCCCCCCCGCATACCCCTTGCGCAGCCTGGCCAATCGCCGCCAGGCTGCGCTATGGACGTCGATGACGTCACTCCGTTCGTTGTCATGGCGATGGGGGAAACCCTCAAGGAAATCCAGTTCAGAACGGGATTTCCTTATGGGCAAGCAGCGCCGGCGGCGATCGGTGAGTACGGGGGGACGCCGCAGGGAGGGGGGAAGCAAGTTGAAAAAAAACCTCCCGCGGCCGCGCAGCCGCACATATCATACCGCCAGGGAGGTTAAACAGAAGATGAAAAATTATCTTCTAGGAGAGAACGTGCAAGGAAAAGTGAATTGGATTGGGCCCCTGATCTCCCAGAATACTCTTTCTGCATAGCTAAACCGCTTAGGTAAATACATCTTAAAGGGCAGGGTTACATACAAAATATAGCTATAAAAAATGTATCTAACACTGAAATTAGGATAACTGATGTAAAAGTGGGTATCCGGAATAATTTACTACATTTTACTATATGTCACTATGGTGCCTCTTTAATATATACTGTATATATTGTACAGGACCACTTGGACAGGTCCTGGATGGACGGTACATTTCTCCTGCCTATATTGTTTGGACTCAGTGAATCCTGTCTGTATCTGGAAATGAGTCCAGGATTTTTGAATAGCAACCAAGGTTTCTATTTTTGATAGCAGTTTCAGGGCTGGACTCAGGAGTGAGAAGGATGGGATGGGTAGGCTGCTCACTCCACCCGGATACAGACCAAGTTTTCCTACCTGCCCAGCAGGAAGGCAGATAAGTCAGTTGCAGACCTGTGTACTCTAGCTGAGTGTGCGCAGCAGTGAGCTGCAAGCCTGTGTGTGCGCAGCAGTGAGCTGCAAGCCTGTGTGTGCGCAGCAGTGAGCTGCAAGCCTGTGTGTGCGCGGAGCCGGCCTTTGGGGGTGGCAAGTGGGGCAATCGCCCCAGGCCCCGCGTCTGAGGAGGCCCCGCACCCTCTGCAGTGCTGGAGAGAGCGGGCATAGTTGTTAAAACTCACGTGTCTCCGATGCTCTCACAGCTACCATCTATTTCCTCTCCCAGCATATGTGTATTGATAACAGCGCCCCCTATGATGACGTGACCGCATGTCACCACAGGGGGGCACTGTTACCAATACACAGATGCTGGGAGAGGAAATAGATGGTAGCTGTGACTGTGAGAGCATCGGAGACAAGTGAGTTTTAACAACTATACCCGCTCTCTCCAGCACTGCAGCCACCTTGCGATCTAACCTGTACTGCGGGCACTTACCTATCTAATCTATACTGCAGGCTGGCACCTATCTAACCTATACTGCAGGACACCTATCTAATCTATATTGCAGGCTGGCACCTATCTAACTTATACTGCAGGCTGGCACCTATCTAACCTATACTGCAGGCACCTATCTAACCTAAACTGCAGGCTGGCACTTATCTAATTATACTGCAGGCACCTATCTAACCTATACTGCAGGCTGGCACCTATCTAATTATACTGCAGGCACCTATCTAACCTATACTGCAGGCTGGCACCTATCTAATTATACTGCAGGCTGGCACCTATCTAACCTATACTGCAGACACCTATCTAACCTATACTGCAGGCTGGCACCTATCTAATCTATACTGCAGGCTGGCACCTATCTAACCTATACTGCAGGCACCTATCTAACCTATACTGCAGGCTGGCCTGGCACCTATCTAACCTATACTGCAGGCACCTATCTAATCTATACTGCAGCCACCTTCCTATCTAACCTATACTGCAGCCACCTTCCTATCTAATCTATACTGCAGGCACCTACCTATCTAATCTATACTGCAGCCACCTTCCTATCTAATCTACACTGCAGGCTGGCACCTATCTAATCTATACTGCAGGGTGGCACCTATCTATCTAATCTATACTGCAGGCACCTATCTAATCTGTACTGCAGGGCACCACCCTACCTAATCTATACTGCAGTTACCTATCTAATATATACTGCGGGGTACCTGCCTAACTAATCTATACTGCAGGCACCTTCCTATCTAATCTGTACTGCAGGGCACCTACCTACCTATCTAATCTGTACTGCAGGGCACCTACCTGTCTAATCTACACTGCAGGGCACCTATCTATCTAATCTATATGGCAGGCACCTATCTAATATATACTGCAGGGTACCTACCTAACTAATCTATACTGCAGGCAGTGGCACCTTCCTATCTAATCTATACTGCAGGGTACCTACCTGTCTAATCTATACTGCAGGCACCTATCTAATCTATACTGCGGGGCACCTACCTATCTAACCTATACTGGAGACACCTACCTATCTAACCTATACAGAGTGTGTGCTTCCACAACGTGTGTATCCACAGCATATATCTCTAGGCCCCGCATATGACACTCGCCCCAGGCCCCGCGTACTCTAAGGCCACTGTGCGCAGCAGTGAGCTGCAAGCCTGTGTGTGCGCAGCAGTGAGCTGCAAGCCTGTGTGTGCGCAGCAGTGAGCTGCAAGCCTGTGTGTGCGCAGCAGTGAGCTGCAAGCCTGTGTGTGCGCAGCAGTGAGCTGCAAGCCTGTGTGTGCGCAGCAGTGAGCTGCAAGTCTGTGTGTGCGCAGCAGTGAGCTGCAAGTCTGTGTGTGCGCAGCAGTGAGCTGCAAGCCTGTGTGTGCGCAGCAGTGAGCTGCAAGCCTGTGTGTGCGCAGCAGTGAGCTGCAAGTCTGTGTGCGTGCAGCAGTGAGCTGCAAGCCCGTGTGTGTGCAGCAGGACTTATCACACGACACCAATATCTGGAGTAATATTTCCAGCTTTCTGTGAGGAAACCAGGCTGGACTGTGCAGGATATGTTGACTTTCTTTTCCTGTGGACTATACTCTTGCTGTGGACGTTTGGATGTGCTCATGTGGCTGAAGTGAGCCTATTTTCCTTTGATATTTGATGCTGATTCATAAAGCCTGATTGTTTTGAGCATTCAATAAATGAACTGTGCTTTGAGCTGACCGTCTCCTGCGTGCTGGCTGTGCGTCCCAGTCCCCCTGAATATCACAACTGGTGCTTTGGTTGCGGGCAGCAGCACTGCAGTGCATAAACCGTTTGCATTTATGTTTAAAAAGTGACATTTAAACGGCCAGACACTCATTATGGAAGAGTTGTTTTGGCAGCTTGCAGTGACCACAGTACAGCTGCAGCAAAGCATGCCTGCTCAGCAGCAAGCCACGGAGGCAAAGTTAATGGCCCTCAGAGAAGCCACATCCGCCAAAGCCATTGCCTTGCGGGAGTCCACAGAGGCACAGTCTAAAGCACTTTCTGAAGCCATGCAACAGGTTGCACAAAGCTGAGAACCTGCTGCTGTTGTTTCTAGCAACCAGACTATAATATGGGTCAGCCATTTTTTTACAAACGCTGACATCTACAGATGATGTGGAAGCTTTCCTGATGACCTTTGAAAGGACTGCAGAGCGGGAAGGTTGGCCAAAAGACAAGTGGGCTGGCCTGATTGCACCTTTCCTGACTTGGGATCCGCAAAAGGCCCACTATGACCTCTCCCCTACTGATGCGCTGAACTATGATCGGCTGAAAGCAGAGATCCTCACCCGACTGGGAGTAACCACAGCAGTCAGAGTGCAGAGAGTGTATGGCTGGAGATATAGTTCTAACATTCCACCTCGATCACAGATGCACAATCTTATACAACTAGCTACGAAGTGACTGCAGCCTGAGCTACTTACGGGACCCCAGATGGTGGAACGCTTTGTGGTTGAAAGGTACTTGCGATCCTTTCCAGTTGAACTGCAGCGGTGGGTTAGTCATGTAGACCCTAAAACCGCAGACCAGCTAATCGAGCTGGTTGAGAGATATTGTCGTCAACTGGCAGTCAGGGACCAGATGCAAGTCGGAGAGCAAGATCTTCCCTGTCTGGAAGGTTCACTTTGCGGAACTCTGGAACCAGCGTTGAAAAGTCGAGTGATGTACCTTCACTGTCCCCTAGAAAGCTGCAACTAGCAGCAGCTGCCCCGCAGAGGAGAGATGCCCTTCAATGCTGGCAATGTTCCCCCTGGGGCCACACTAGGGCTCAGTGCAGACTACAGGAGGAACCTATGCAGTGTGGAGTAACACGAAGAGTGTCATTCTTTGCCCAGGAGGTTTGCATTGCTTCGACTAGTAATGTCCAGGAGTGTTTTGAGTGCTTTGTTTATGTGAATAAGGCCCCTGCCAGGGCTTTGCTGGACTCTGGCAGTATGGTAACCCTGGTACAAGCTGGGATGATCGCAGAGGTTGAAACTGCAGGGAAACCTCTCAGGGTGGTTTGCATCCACGGAGGGACTAGAGACTACCCTGTGGTACCTGTGGTACCAGTCTCCATCACCACCTGCGGCAGAACAATCGCCCACAGCTTCGGATTGGTAAGAAACCTGGTCTGCCAGGTCATTTTGGGGTGTGACTTTCCAATGTTTTGGGAACTGTGGAAAAGGGTACGGGAGGGATTATCTTGTGATGTGAAAAATGACAATGTCCCCAAACCCTCACAAGTTGAGGCTGACAGGCAGCCATCTGGTCAGAGTATCCCTGAAAATGTAAAAAGGAGTGTTGTATCTGGAGATAAAAATGTTCTTGATAATTCAGGTGGTCTAGAGATGTTCCTCATTACAGGTCATGCTTGGGGAAGATTATGAGGAAACATTTACTAATGTGGTTGATTCTGACCTGGATGTAACCATTGGATAATTAAGCACTGCTCAGATGCGGGATCCCACTTTGATGACTGTTAGATCTCAGGTTTCTGTAATTGATGGTGTACCCCAGGAATCCGGAGCTGAGGACCGGTTTCCCCATTTTGCAATTAATGGAGACTTATTGTTGTCAAGATTCATGAGGAGGTTGTGGAACAACTGTTAGTACCCCAACCATTCCGTCGCATGGCGTTAGATCTGGCTCACAATGAGGTGTTGGGGGGCCATTTGGGGGCTCAGACAACGGAGGCACGTATAACTGACCGATTTTACTGGCCAGGGTTGAATGCAGAGGTCAAGAGTTATTGTGCTTCCTGTCCCACATGCCAGTTAACTGCCCCAGTGTCACATTTTCGCAGCCCTTTGGTGCCCCTGCCCATCATTGAGGTGCCATGTGAATGTATTGCCATGGATATATTGGGACCACTGGTAAAGTCTGCCAGGGGGCATCAATATATCCTGGTAATACTGGACTACGCTACCCGGAAGCAGTTCCCTTGAGAAAAACCTTGTCCAAGGCAATAGCTCGTGAGTTATTTAATATGTTTACCAGGACAGGTTTTCCCAAGGAGATCCTTACATATCAAGGTACTCCATTTATGTCAAAGGTGATGACCGATCTATGCAGACTGTTTCAGATCAAGCAGTTGAGGACTTCTGTCTACCATCCCCAGACTGACGGTCTGGTAGAGCGGTTCAGTAAAACTCTAAAAATGATGTTGAAAAAGGTGGTACAACAAGATGGAAAGGACTGGGATTGTTTGCTTCCCGCTGTGTTTTTGCCATTCAGGAAGTCCCACAGGCCTCCACAGGGTTCTCACCATTTGGGTTGGTGTATGGACGGAGACCTCGGGAACTGTTTGATCTGGTGAAGGAGACGTGGGAGAGTGAGACCAGCACCCACAAAAGTGTTGTTGAGCATGTGACTCAGTTAAGAGGCCCATACGCCTAACTCTTCTCCCGCCGATATACAGCAGATTCGATCACTGTGATCGAAATCTGCTGTGAAATCGTTGCGCAAACGCTGACAAAATGATCAATTTCCGTCCAAAATCGATCGCTCTTGTCGATCCGTCCGTGCGGAAGGTTTTGCTCGATCCCCGGCAAGTTGGGAGTGCGTCAATAGCGGCGTTAGAATGCCCGACGACCGACGTAATACATTACCTGCTCCGCCGGAGCGTGTCCCCCCGGTCTCCACTGTCTTCTTCTCCGCTCTGGGCTCCAGGACTGCAGCTTCACTGAACTTCCTGTCCCGGCAGGAAGTATAAACAGTAGAGCGCTCTCTACTGTTTAAACTTCCCCGGACAGAAAGAAGTGAAGCCAGCCGGTCTGGAACCCGGAGCCGAGCGCGGAGAAGGAGCAGCGGAGACCGGGGGACTCGCGCCGGCCGGATCAGGTAATGTATAGCTGGCGGGGGCGGCGGCAGCTTCACAGATTGTGAAGGCAGCAATACGATCCCTCTCTGATCAGATTCGGAGAAATCGGGAATTGTTTTCTGAGTTGCCTGGGCTCACCGAGCTGATAGAGCATGCCATTGTCACTGAGCCCAGGGTAAAGGTGTTTTTAAAACCCTACTGTATTCCAGAAGCCTGTAGAAAAGCTGTTTCAGAAGAGATAAAAAGGATGTTTGAGTTGGATGCAATTGAGGAATCGCAGAGCGAATGGTCGAGTCCAATGGTATTGGTACCAAAGCCTAACGGGACTCTGCAATTCTGCAATGACTTCCGGAAATTAAATGAAGTCTCTAAGTTTTAGTAGAGAAAATCCACTGCTCTCTCACTCCAGTCAATATGAGCTAGGAATAGGAAACAAACTGTACATTGCGTAATCCTGTATTCAACAGTCCACACACTACAAACACTTCAAAAAGCTCGTGCAGTGTGAATCAAAGTGCCCTCACTCGTGACATCACCACCCATAATCAGAGAGGCTCACTGGATCCAAACCACCTTGTTTTTTCAGGTGGATCTCTCGCTTTATGTTATGCTTCACTAGGGTGCCTCAGTGAACCATACCGCATGGCTGGTACAAAACTTTTTTACTTCTCCGTTATAACTTCAATAAAAAACACAATAAAACGTCATTGCCCTGGGCGGAGCCAGTACGCGTGATGCAAGTACGTCCTAGTAATAGCGGTGGCGTGCGAGAGGGAGCCCGAACAGCATGGGGACTTTCAGAGAGGGTGACGCCGCCCGGCAGCCATCTATACACCAATGAGAGCCCTTGGAACACCGCTATGATATGCCTTTACTCCTTTGAAGCTTGTGAGTTGGCGCGAGAAGCTCGGTTGTAAGCCAATTGTAACAGCCTACTGTGCAATTAAGTTTTAGGGCCTTTTTCCACTACCCTGCGATTTTATTTCTGATTGCAAATCGCAAGGTACATTAAACTAATGGAAATTGCAGCAGCAATTTCCATTAGTGCGATCCGATTGTGATGCGATTTTCGTCAAAACGCAATCGTCATCCTGCCACGTTTTGGATGCGATTGAGCTTTACTATAATGAGTATAGAAGCTCAATCGCAATCGGATAGTGGAAATTGAAACAATCACGATCGCATTTCATAGTGGAAAAGAGCCCTTATTGTGTGTGTGTTTTTTTTATTGAATTTAACAAAGAAATAAAGTTTTGTACCAGCAATGCGGTATGGTTCACCGAGGAGAAATAAGACCACCAATGCCCGGATCACATGTTGGTTTCTCTCGCTCCAGGAGTTCAATTTTGTGGTGGAACACAGGCCAGGCAAGGTACTCCAGAATGCAGATGCCCTGTCCAGGGTGCATTGTTTGGGGTTTTATGGTGCCTCCACCCCCACAGGGTTGAGACGGGGGGGGGGGGAAGGGAGATATGTACAGGACCACTTGGACAGGTCTTGGATGGTACATTTCTCCTGCCTATATTGTTTGGTCTCAGTGAATACTGTCTGTATCCGGAAATGAATCCAGGATTTTTGAATAGCAACCAAGGCTACTATTTTTGATAGCAGTTTCAGGGCTGGACTCAGGAGTGAGAAGGATGGAATGGGTGGGCTGCTCATTCCACCCGGATACAGACCACATTTTCCTACCTACCCAGCAGGAAGGCAGGTGACCAGTCAGGTGCAGACCTGTCTACTCTGCTCTGGCTAAGGCCCCATACACACATCAGACCATAGTCTTTGGAAAATGAAAGATCACAGACCAATCTTACCACCCTTCATGTAGTATGAGAGCCATACTCTACACAGTCTTTTCTATGGAGCTGAACTCCACATCAGAAAAAAATCTTTGCAAGATGCTGCACACACAGATGCTGTACAGACACAAAAGATCAGTATCTGCAAAAGATCTGTTCCTACCAAAAATCCATTCCTGCAAATTGCAATGATAGTCTATGAGATCTGCAGATCATCATACACACATGATTTAACTGACATTCATCTGCAGATCAAGCAATCATCTGCAGATTAGAGATGTTGCGAACTGTTCGCTCGGCGAACATCTCTGGGGCTTTTACTACTTCCGGGTCGCTCTGACCCGGAGTAGTACGCCTGCGCTGCCCGGCGAAGCGCGTCCTAGATCGCGCTCCTGTTGCCGGGCACTCTCTGCGCATGTGCGTGACGTCGTTCATGACGTCACGCACATGCGCAGAGAGTGCCCGGCAACAGGAGCGCGATCTAGGACGCGCTTCGCCGGGCAGCGCAGGCGTACTACTCCGGGTCAGAGCGACCCGGAAGTAGTAAAAGCCCCATGTATTCAGAGATGTTCGCCGGCGAACGGTTCGGGAACCGTTCGCTACATCTCTACTGCAGATCTGAAAATCCATCCTAGTGGATCTGATCTGCAGATGAATGTCAGTTAAATCATGTGTGTATGATGATCTGCAGATCTCATAGACTATCATTGCAATTTGCAGGAATGGATTTTTGGCAGGAACAGATCTTTTGCAGATACAGATCTCTTGTGTCTGTACAGCATCTGTGTGTGCAGCATCTTGCAAAGATTTTTTTCTGATGTGGAGTTCAGCTCCATAGAAAAGACTGTGTAGAGTATGGCTCTCATACTACATGAAGGGTGGTAAGATTGGTCTGTGATCTTTCATTTTCAAAAGACTATGGTCTGATGTGTGTATGGGGCCTAAGTGTGTGCAGCAGTGAGCTGTAAGCCTGTGTGTGGCGTACATTTGAAATCGGCGCCGGTAGACTTGGGCGCAGGATACAGCGCTATATGGCTGATCCCGCTTCTGCACAAGTCCGGGCCGATTTAATTACTATTCCCCCTCCAGGCCGACATGGATAGTGGGGGAATGAAATAATTCGGCTTCCAGCGATTGCTGGAGGCCGAATTATTATGTTTTTAAGCAACTTCGGCTCTGTCTTCTGACGGAGCCGACGTTACTCACTGAGCGCTTCAATAGGAATGATTCCTATTGAAGTCTATGGAGGCGCCGGCTGCGCCCAAATCTAGCAGCGCTGAAAAGCACTGCTCCGTGTGTGTGTGTGTGTGTGTGCAGCAGTGAGCTGTAAGCCTGTGTGTGTGTGTGCGCAGCAGTGAGCTGTAAGCCTGTGTGTGTGTGTGCGCAGCAGTGAGCTGTAAGCCTGTGTGTGTGTGTGCGCAGCAGTGAGCTGTAAGCCTGTGTGTGTGTGTGCAGCAGTGAGCTGCAAGCCTGTGTGTGTGCGCAGCAGTGAGCTGCAAGCCTGTGTGTGTGCGCAGCAGTGAGCTGCAAGCCTGTGTGTGTGCGCAGCAGTGAGCTGCAAGCCTGTGTGTGCGCAGCAGTGAGCTGCAAGCCTGTGTGTGCGCAGCAGTGAGCTGCAAGCCTGTGTGTGCGCAGCAGTGAGCTGCAAGCCTGTGTGTGCGCAGCAGTGAGCTGCAAGCCTGTGTGTGTGCGCAGCAGTGAGCTGCAAGCCTGTGTGTGTGCGCAGCAGTGAGCTGCAAGTCTGTGTGTGTGCGCAGCAGTGAGCTGCAAGCCTGTGTGTGTGCGCAGCAGTGAGCTGCAAGCCTGTGTGTGTGCGCAGCAGTGAGCTGCAAGCCTGTGTGTGCGCAGCAGTGAGCTGCAAGCCTGTGTGTGCGCAGCAGTGAGCTGCAAGCCTGTGTGTGCGCAGCAGTGAGCTGCAAGCCTGTGTGTGCGCAGCAGTGAGCTGCAAGCCTGTGTTGTGCGCAGCAGTGAGCTGCAAGCCTGTGTGTGCGCAGCAGTGAGCTGCAAGCCTGTGTGTGCGCAGCAGTGAGCTGCAAGCCTGTGTGTGCGCAGCAGTGAGCTGCAAGCCTGTGTGTGCGCAGCAGTGAGCTGCAAGCCTGTGTGTGCGCGCAGTGAGCTGCAAGCCTCTGTGTGCGCAGCAGTGAGCTGCAAGCCTCTGTGTGCGCAGCAGTGAGCTGCAAGCCTCTGTGTGCGCAGCAGTGAGCCCATGTGTGTGCAGCAGGAATTATCACACCAATATCTGAAGTAATATTCCCAGCTTTCTGTGAGGAAACCAGGCTGGACTGTGCAGGATTTGTGGACTTTCTTTTCCTGTGGACTAAACTCTTGCTGTGGACATTTGGATGCTCTCATGTGGCTGAAGTAAGCCTATTTTCCTTTGATATTTGTTGTTGATTCATGAAACCTGTTTGTTTTTAAGCATTCATTAAATGAACTGTGCTTTGAACTGACGTCTCTTGTGTGCTGGCTGTGAGTCCCAGTCCCCCTGAATATCACAATGTATTTTCCTTTTTTTCTGTGTACTGTAGTTGGTTCGTTTTTACTATTTTTATTACAGCAATCCTTATAGTGGACCTGAACTCTTGCACAGTAAGAAAACAGAGAAATACACCCTGTATGCACTTAGATAATTTAGCCTGTCTAAACTTTCCTCATCTGTGACTAATCACATCTGTAATTTGATTTCTCACCTATGTTGGCACAGAAACCTCAGCAGTCCTCTGCAAAACAGCTAATTTTCACACGATATAAACCCTATATCTGCTTCCATGAAAGCAGGAAGTAGACACACTGCCGATGTATTGCAGGATTTCTATCAGCTGTAATAAAGAAATGTTTTTTGTTATTATGCTGTTGCCTATCTTTTAGAGCAGATAGAAAGTTTTGAGTTCAGGTCTGCTTTAAAGCAAACCTTTAGGCCTGGTGCACACCAAAACCCGCTAGCAGATCCACAAAATGCTAGCAGATTTTAAAACGCTTTTTCTTCTTTTTCTGTAGCGTTTCAGCTAGCGTTTTGCGGTTTTGTGTAGAGGTTTTGGTGTAGTAGATTTCATATATTGTTACAGTAAAGCTGTTACTGAACAGCTTCTGTAACAAAACCGCCTGGCAAACCGCTCTGAACAAGCGTTTTTCAGAGCAGTTTGCGTTTTTCCTATACTTAACATTGAGGCAGAAACGCATCCGCAATCCAAAACATGCCTCACCCCGGGAGGATTCGTTTCTGCAAATTGCTTCCCGCTCTGGTGTGAACCACCCCATTGAGATACATTGACCAAGCGTATCCGCAGCCGCAAGCGGCTGCAGAAACGCTGAAAAAGACGCTCGGTGTGCACCAGCCCTCACTCAATAGTTTAAGCCCTTTTCTATCAATATGTTACTACATAACCTCTCCCCATCCCACAATTTAAAAATAGGCAGTATGGTATGGTAATGGCTAACTACTCTGTACTACCGCCGTACTATCTGCAAGGAGTTTGTATGTACTGCCTGTGTCTGTATGGGTCTCCTCCAGGCACTCCGGTTTCCTCCTTCATCCCTAAAACATACAGATAAGTTAATGGCCTTCCCTCCTAAATTGGCCTTAGGGCTCGTTTCCACTAGTGCGGTGCGGAATCGCCTGCATTCCACCGTGGACGAAATCGCATGCGGGTGCGATTCCGCATGCGTTTTTGCCGCGATTTCGCATGCGATTCCGCATAGGTAAGGCTGTATGCGAATTTAACCATGTCACTGCCTGTGTAAAATAACATTAATACCTATGCGAAATCGCATGCGATTTCGCGTCAAAAACCGCATGGTCACCCCGCATGCGATTTCCCTATTAGTTACATTAGCGGCGATTCGCGCACATTCCTTCTGCACGCGAAATCTGACGGCCCTGCCGTGCAGATTTCTGCCGCACCAAAAAACGCTGCCGCAGCCGCACAAGTGGAAACAGCCCCATCCACTTACATTGCCTATGCGAATCCGCGTGCAGTGCCCGCATGCGGATTCGCTATAGTGGAAACGAGCCCTGAGACTGCGAAGGACAAATGGCTATGGTAGGGATTAGATTGTGAGCTCCTGTAAGAACAGTTAGTGACATGACTATATACCCTGTACAGCGCTGCTGAAGATGTTGGTGCTATATACTGTAAATGCTTAATACAGTAAGGATAATAACAGGGGCACTGCCAGCATACAGGCGAGCCACACCCCTGCTTGGGGCCTCACTGCAAGGGGGGCCTCGCTCTGCTGCTGGTGGCTGCTCCCCCTGCTATTCTATTCTGCTGCCTGGTAAACGTCACTTCCTGTATATGAGCAATGCCGTTATAGGACATTTCCTCGCTGCTGGCTACTTGCATTATGTCACTGCTGGTATGCGGTCTGAACAGCTGAGCCACCGGGCAGGAGGGGGGATCTGATAGGAGGGGACCAGGCAGCAGAATAGAATAGCGTTGGGGGAGCAGCCGCCAGCAGCAGAGTGAGGCCCCAAGAATAGGTAAACGGGGTGGGTGGGGGAGAAATAGGCTACCCCTATTCCTGACTGGCTACCTGTTCCTTGCTACCCCTATTCCTGACTACCTGTTCCTTGCTACCCCTATTCCTGACTACCTGTTCCTTGCTACCCCTATTCCTGACTACCTGTTCCTTGCTACCCCTATTCCTGACTACCTGTTCCTTGCTACCCCTATTCCTGACTACCTGTTCCTTGCTATCCCTATTCCTGACTACCTGTTCCTTGCTACCCCTATTCCTGACTACCTGTTCCTTGCTACCCCTATTCCTGACTACCTGTTCCTTGCTACCCCTATTCCTGACTACCTGTTCCTTGCTACCCCTATTCCTGACTACCTGTTCCTTGCTACCCCTATTCCTGACTACCTGTTCCTTGCTATCCCTATTCCTGACTACCTGTTCCTTGCTACCCCTATTCCTGACTACCTGTTCCTTGCTACCCCTATTCCTGACTACCTGTTCCTTGCTACCCCTATTCCTGACTACCTGTTCCTTGCTACCCCTATTCCTGACTACCTGTTCCTTGCTATCCCTATTCCTGACTACCTGTTCCTTGCTACCCTTATTCCTTGCTACACCTATTCCTGACTTCCTGCTCCTTGCTACTCTTATTCCTGACTACCTGTTCCTTGCTACCCCTATTCCTGACTACCTGTTCCTTGCTACCTATATTCCTGACTACCTGTTCCTTGCTATCCCTATTCCTGACTACCTGTTCCTTGCTACCCCTATTCCTGACTACCTGTTCCTTGCTACCCCTATTCCTGACTACCTGTTCCTTGCTACCCCTATTCCTGACTACCTGTTCCTTGCTACCCCTATTCCTGACTACCTGTTCCTTGCTATCCCTATTCCTGACTACCTGTTCCTTGCTACCCTTATTCCTTGCTACACCTATTCCTGACTACCTGTTCCTGGCTACACCTGTTCCTTGCTACACCTGTTCCTTGCTACACCTGTTCCTTGCTACACCTGTTTGTTTCTTACTACACCTGTTTCTTGCTACACCTGTTTCTTGCTACACCTGTTTCTTGCTACCCCTATTCCTGACTACCTGTTCCTTGCTATCCCTATTCCTGACTACCTGTTCCTTGCTACCCTTATTCCTTGCTACACCTATTCCTGAGTTCCTGCTCCTTGCTTCTCTTATTCCTGACTACCTGCTCCTTGCTACTCTTATTCCTGACTACCTGTTCCTTGCTACTCTTATTCCTGACTACCTGTTCCTTGCTACCCCTATTCCTGACTACCTGTTCCTTGCTACCCCTATTCCTGACTACCTGTTCCTTGCTACCCCTATTCCTGACTACCTGTTCCTTGCTACCCCTATTCCTGACTACCTGTTCCTTGCTACCCCTATTTCTGACTACCTGTTCCTTGCTATCCCTATTCCTGACTACCTGTTCCTTGCTACTCTTATTCCTTGCTACACCTATTCCTGACTTCCTGTTCCTTGCTACTCTTATTCCTGACTACCTGTTCCTGGCTACCCCTGTTCCTTGCTACCCCTGTTCCTTGCTACCCCTGTTCCTTGCTACCCCTGTTCCTTGCTACACCTGTTCCTTGCTACACCTGTTCCTTGCTACACCTGTTTCTTGCTACACCTGTTTCTTGCTACACCTGTTTCTTGCTACCCCTATTCCTGACTACCTGTTCCTTGCTACCCCTATTCCTGACTACCTGTTCCTTGCTACCCCTATTCCTGACTACCTGTTCCTTGCTATCCCTATTCCTGACTACCTGTTCCTTGCTACCCCTATTCCTGACTACCTGTTCCTTGCTACCCCTATTCCTGACTACCTGTTCCTTGCTACCCCTATTCCTGACTACCTGTTCCTTGCTATCCCTATTCCTGACTACCTGTTCCTTGCTACCCCTATTCCTGACTACCTGTTCCTTGCTACCCCTATTCCTGACTACCTGTTCCTTGCTACCCCTATTCCTGACTACCTGTTCCTTGCTACCCCTATTCCTGACTACCTGTTCCTTGCTATCCCTATTCCTGACTACCTGTTCCTTGCTACCCTTATTCCTTGCTACACCTATTCCTGACTTCCTGCTCCTTGCTACTCTTATTCCTGACTACCTGTTCCTTGCTACCCCTATTCCTGACTACCTGTTCCTTGCTACCTATATTCCTGACTACCTGTTCCTTGCTATCCCTATTCCTGACTACCTGTTCCTTGCTACCCCTATTCCTGACTACCTGTTCCTTGCTACCCCTATTCCTGACTACCTGTTCCTTGCTACCCCTATTCCTGACTACCTGTTCCTTGCTATCCCTATTCCTGACTACCTGTTCCTTGCTACCCTTATTCCTTGCTACACCTATTCCTGACTACCTGTTCCTGGCTACACCTGTTCCTTGCTACACCTGTTCCTTGCTACACCTGTTCCTTGCTACACCTGTTTGTTTCTTACTACACCTGTTTCTTGCTACACCTGTTTCTTGCTACACCTGTTTCTTGCTACACCTGTTTCTTGCTACCCCTATTCCTGACTACCTGTTCCTTGCTATCCCTATTCCTGACTACCTGTTCCTTGCTACCCTTATTCCTTGCTACACCTATTCCTGAGTTCCTGCTCCTTGCTTCTCTTATTCCTGACTACCTGCTCCTTGCTACTCTTATTCCTGACTACCTGTTCCTTGCTACTCTTATTCCTGACTACCTGTTCCTTGCTACCCCTATTCCTGACTACCTGTTCCTTGCTACCCCTATTCCTGACTACCTGTTCCTTGCTACCCCTATTCCTGACTACCTGTTCCTTGCTACCCCTATTCCTGACTACCTGTTCCTTGCTACCCCTATTTCTGACTACCTGTTCCTTGCTATCCCTATTCCTGACTACCTGTTCCTTGCTACCCTTATTCCTTGCTACACCTATTCCTGACTTCCTGTTCCTTGCTACTCTTATTCCTGACTACCTGTTCCTGGCTACCCCTGTTCCTTGCTACCCCTGTTCCTTGCTACCCCTGTTCCTTGCTACCCCTGTTCCTTGCTACCCCTGTTCCTTGCTACACCTGTTCCTTGCTACACCTGTTCCTTGCTACACCTGTTTCTTGCTACACCTGTTTCTTGCTACACCTGTTTCTTGCTACCCCTATTCCTGACTACCTGTTCCTTGCTACCCCTATTCCTGACTACCTGTTCCTTGCTACCCCTATTCCTGACTACCTGTTCCTTGCTACCCCTATTCCTGACTGACTACCTGTTCCTTGCTACCCCTATTCCTGACTACCTGTTCCTTGCTACCCCTATTCCTGACTACCTTTTCCTTGCTACCCCTATTCCTGACTACCTGTTCCTTGCTACCCTTATTCCTTGCTACCCCTATTCCTGACTTCCTGTTCCTTGCTACTCTTATTCCTGGCTACCTGTTCCTTGCTACCCCTATTCCTGGCTACCTTTTCCTTGCTACCCCTATTCCTGACTACCTTTTCCTTGCTACCCCTATTCCTGACTACCTGTTCCTTGCTACCCTTATTCCTGACTACCGGTTCCTTGCTATCCCTATTCCTGACTACCTGTTCCTTGCTACCCTTATTCCTTGCTACACCTATTCCTGACTTCCTGTTCCTTGCTACTCTTATTCCTGGCTACCTGTTCCTTGCTACCCCTATTCCTGGCTACCTTTTCCTTGCTACCCCTATTCCTGACTACCTGTTCCTTGCTACCCCTATTCCTTTCTACCCCTGTTCCTTGCTACCCCTGTTATTTGCTACACCTGTTCTTTGCTACACCTGTTCTTTGCTACACCTGTTCTTTGCTACACCTGTTCTTTGCTACACCTGTTCTTTGCTACACCTGTTCTTTGCTACACCTGTTCTTTGCTACACCTGTTCTTTGCTACACCTGTTCTTTGCTGCACCTGTTCCTGGCTGCACCTGTTCCTGGCTACACCTGTTCCTGGCTACACCTGTTCCTGGCTACACCTGTTCCTGGCTACTCTTATTCCTGACCACCTATTTCTGGCTACACCTATTCCTGGCTACCTATACCGGGGCACCACATGTACCTGGCTATCTATACTGCAGCACCTATATCTTGCTACCTATTACCGAAGGCACCACCTGTACCTGGCTACCTGTACTGCAGCACCTATAGCTTGCTACCTATACTGAGGGCACCACCTGTACCTGGCTACCTATACTGCAGCACCTATAGCTTGCTACCTATACTGAGGGCACCACCTGTACTGCAGCACCTATAGCTTGCTACCTATACTGAGGACACCACCTGTACCTGGCTACCTATACTGCAGCACCTGTAGCTCGATACCTATACTGAGGGCACCACCTGTACCCTATCTCCTATATTAATCAAGTACTATCTGTATTTTGCTAATATTTGGCTTCACCCACATCATGTTTTGGCCACGACTTAGTGCGCTGCTTTAGTTGGTGGTGGTGCCCCACCCATTTTTGCAATACTCCATTCATGAAAGGGGTTGGGGACCTCAAGTTATAGACTGCTTGGGGCCACCAAAACCCTAACTGCACCCCTGGATAATAATCCCAGAAAAATCCTCTAATATAAATTGCTAACCATGCTGCCTAATATTCCCTGCCTGATGCCTGGCCCTACACTTATGACCATAACTGCTAAAAACCAACCTCTTCCTACCATATTTCCTAGTTTTAACCCTGTTAATATGAGCACCTAACCTGGGTGATCTATGTCAGGGCTTTTCAACCTGTGGTACGCGTACCACCAGTGGTACTTTGCTGTTGGCCAGGTGGTACATTCCAAGTTTGTCTGCTACTTAATTGCCTGCCTGCCTGCCTGCTGCTTGTCCTGGTCCCGTCCTGCCTCCACAAAGTTTGGCTACCCCTCACTCGCTCCTCTGCCTCCCCACCAATGCCTCCTGCTATTCCCCTATCATATGCTTCCCCCCCCCCCCCCCCTTTCTTAAAGTGTACCTATAAGAAAAAAGTGCCCTGGGAGGAGGAAGCCTCTTGATCCTAAAGAGGCTTCCCCCCTTCCTCCTCAGTAGAGGGGATCCAGCGCTGGAACCCCTCGAAGATCTCCTTGTTGGTGTGAGTGTATGCGCGGTAGCGGCTCTCCGCTCGGGCTCCTCTGGAAACAGCCGAGCCTGATCTGGTCAGATCTGTTGTGCTGGCACACTGGTGGTACTTCAAATTTTTCAGGTGATAAAAGTGGTACAATGAGTGAAAACATTGAAAAGCCCTGATCTATGTAACCTCTAAATTCTAATGACTAATCCTAACCAATATCCACTGCCCATTCACATCAGTGTGCAGTGTTTCATCCACAGAATGCAGAAACAAGACACCAAGGGCTTGATTCATTAAGCTGCACTGCTAAAGCAGCACACCTTAATGTTAAGGAGCAGCTATGCTATGTAAGGAGCGTGCCTTCCTATATGTAGTTACTATATATAGGAAGGCACGCTCCTATCGAAGTAAGGCATGCTCCTAACTGCGTACGGCCATGGCCATGGGTTTATTTAGTCTAGAGAAAAGACGCCTTAGAGGGGATCTAATTAACATGTATAAATACATCAGAGGGCAATATAATACCTTGGCGGATGAGCTTTTTGTCCCTAGGCCTTCTCAAAGGACTAGAGGACATGATCTGCGCATGGAGGAAAAACGTTTTAGCCATTTATTTAGGAAAGGGTTCTTTACAGTAAGAGTGATTAAGATGTGGAATGCATTGCCACAGGAAGTCGTTATGGCAAACTCTATACCTGCATTTAAAGGGTGCTTAGATGCTTTCCTTGCGTTGAAAGACATCCATGGCTACAATTACTAGGTAATGCCTAATGATGTTGATCCAGGGATTTTATCTGATTGCCATCTGGAGTCGGGAAGGAATTTTTCCCTTTAGGGGCTAATTGGACCATGCCTTGTAAGGGTTTTTTCGCCTTCCTCTGGATCAACAGGGATATGTGAGGGAGCAGGCTGGTGTTGTACTTTATACTGGTTGAACTCGATGGACGTATGTCTTTTTTCAACCAAAATAACTATGTAACTATGTAACTATGGCTATAGCTCACCGCCAGTGCTTCCGACATGGCTATGAGCTACAGCCACAGACGTATGCTGCTGCTCACACCGCAATCTACAAGTGTAAAATCGGCCTTGTGGGGGATGCAGCAATAAAAAAAGCTAAGAAGTGGTCATTTCCCGGCCTCAGTTGGAAGGGGGGGGGGGAATAGTGAGTGAAATATACAGCAGCAGGATTCGTGCCAAGAGGAGGCTGTGTCACTGTCTGCAATCCTGCATTCTCCTCCACAGGTCAACCTTGTACTGCACACAGCAGAGTGTGCAGTGCACAGTCACATGGGTAATTGGCAGGGACATGGGTGCAAGGAGGGAGGTGAGATGCAGGAGCCATGGGGAGGTGGTGTAAGAAGAGATCAGGGACATGGTTAGTGGAGATGGATGCAAAAGTGGGGTGACTGGAGATGGGGGAGGGGCAAGTGGAGGAGTGCAGCCAGACTATTAGCTGAGGGATGGTGAACATGTATTATTATGGTAAATGCACAGCTACACTATAGCGAAGTGGCAGGCATTAGCTACTGTTTGGCTGCTGTTTGTCTATTGTTTAACAGAGTGCCAGATATCGTTTCAAAGATTGTTGGTGATGGGAAGGGGGGGCTGTCTCATACTGGGGGCCCATCTGGCTATGGTTAGGGGGGCTGCCTCCTACTGGCGGCCCATCAGGTTTTGGTGAAGGGGGCTGCCTTATACTGGGGGCCCATCTGGCTGTGGTGAAGGGAGCTAGCTCAAACTGGGGGCACATCTGGCTATTTATAAAGTGGAAGGGGCTATACTGGGGAGGGGGCTTGTACATGACTCAATCACTTTTTCCTGGGGAAAAGTGGGTACCTCGGCTTATCTGTTAGTTAGCTAGTATATACAGAATTAGCATCTCATTGATCATCCCTGATAGATTTCCAAAATTCTGATTTGCTGGGTACACTTCCTGTTTTAGCATGTGCACAGCAAATCCGAGCCTTACAAAATCTATCACCTGATCAAACTGATTGCATGCTACTCATACTCACACATATCACTACCAAGGAGTAGCACGTTCCTTTGTCATATCATAGTGTAAGGAGACATAGGTAGGTATTGTTTAATCAGATGGTAAGCTCTTCTGAGCTGGTTGGAAAGAATAAAGAAGATGCAAACTTTTATCAGCACACATACAGTATAAATTGTAGTGTCTTGAAAGATTGCACTAAATAAAAACGTTAGACTGGTAAACCAATCAACAACAGACTTGGCTAGAGTCAAAACTTTACATAACCGCAAGAATCAAAGAAATGCAGAACTGCGATGAACACAGCCAGGAAGCATGTGGTGACAGTGGCCCCACCTGTAGCAAAACAGCTGAACTTAACCACTTAACGACCGCCTAACGCCGATGGGCGTCGGCAGGTCGTTAGTGGTTTTGCATGGAAACGGCCGCTCGATGCATGGAGCAGCCTTTCCATGTCAGTTCACGGAGGGTGTCTCAGTGAACAGTCTGCAAGCCGCCGATCGCGGCTCGCAGGCGAAATGTAAACACGCGGGGAAGAAATCCCCGCTGTTTACATCATACGGCGCTGCTGCACAGCAGCGCCGTAAAGCAGATCGGCGATCCCTGGCCTCTGATTGGCCCGGGGATCGCCGGCATCTGATAGGCTGAAGCCTATCAGAGGCGGCGCAGGACGGATCGCTGTCCCAGGGGACGGAGGGGAGGGAGGACAAAAAACGCTGTGGAAGGGGGCCTTGAGGAGCCCCCCCCCCCCCCGCTAGACCAAAGCAGCCGGCAGCGATCAGACCCCCCTCCCAGCAGGACATCCCCCTAGTGGGGAAAAAAGGGGGGAAGTCTGGTCGCTCTGGCTCTATCCTGATCTGTGCTGTGAGCTGCAGAGCCCACGCTGCACAGATCAGCACATAATAGGCTGGTCCTTAAGTGGTTAAATTAGAACATGTCACAAAAGCTTTTTCTATATGTTCTTCAAAGGGCTCCAAATTCATTGCTATTTGGATAACTAACTAGATAGATTTCGCTAGCTCCATATCATTTTTGGTAAAGCTATGACATATCTTGCATTTGGTGACAGTTTTTTTTTATTTTGCTGCAGTAGTACTGTTAGAAATGGAAGTAATAATTGGGGCCCTTTCACACTAACAGCAGTCTGTCGCATTTTAGTGTCACACGAAAACCCACATCCTGTTGCAGAGGTGTTGTGGGGCTCTCACACTGATCACAGTGCGGTGTGGTGCAGTTGATTCCCTTGTGACCACACGAGTACCTGGGCATCGTAAGCGTTTCACTTGGAAGTGAGGCATACTTTCATTGGAAAGAATGCGTCACTGTATGGTTGCACCACAGCAATAACGTAAGCAATCGCACCGCAAAAGAATTCATCAAGTGTGAAAGTGGCTAATGCGAAAATGCAAAGGAAAACCTGCATATAATGTCGCCTTACCAGAGCTCCTACTGCTGTGTAAGAATCTTCACTTCCAGTAGTACGCAATGCTGAGCATTAAAGCGGTATAAAACCCTGACATAATATTCAATAAAAACAGGTTTTCCTACTTTTTATATGCCTATACAGTTCCCAGGTGTCTAGTGGTCCTCCCTCCCCTATACATTTCCCTGGTGTCTAGAGGCCGCCCGCCACCCTACTCTATACAGTTCCCCCTGGTGCAGCACTGCACTGGGGACAGCCGTGTGACACGGCTGTCCCCCTTGGGCACTTGAGTGCAATCAGCTTTCATAGGCAGAAGCCTATGACAGCCGATCGCCAGGATTGGCCGGCTGGGGGTGGGAGGGTTTAAAAAAAAAAAAAAACTTAAACGAAGGAAGCAAAATGTATTAATAAAATAGTTATGTAAATATTTTAAAAAATAAAGATGGGGGGGGGGGGGAATCAGACCCCACCAACAAGAAGCTCTGTTGGTGGGGAGAAAAGGGGGGGGGGAGGGGGTCAATCACTTGTGTGCTGAGTTGTGTGACCCTGCAGCTATGCCTTAAAGCTGCAGTGGTCAATTAGGGAAAAAATGGCCTGGTCTTTTAGGGGGGTTTAGCACTGCAGTCCTCAAGTGGTTAATCTCTAGTTATCTTGCTTGCAGTCACTGCCATGTATCCCCCTTTTCTTATTTCTCTCTGCTTCAAACGCAATAGGGGAATGATAGCTGAGTGAGTTGTGCGCCCCCTCCTACACTGCGCCCTGAGGCTGGAGCCTCTCTCGCCTCTGCCTCGGCCCGAGATATCTATTTTTTTAATCTTTACTTCAGGTATGCTTAAGACTAATTTCACATTTGTGCTGTGCAATCGTTCTGTGGCAGGAGAGCCTGGGAAAGGACAATTGACTGCACCATTCTTCCTTGCATATTACCTTGTGGCTGTGTGTGCCAACAGGGTAATATGTATAGCTCTATTACTTGGACAGGAAATATGTCACCGGGATTACCTTCACTCTGTGTATGCGTGCTGCGCCGCCATGGACTTGCATTGCTGCTCAATCCTTGCAGTAGGCACAGATCCCGCAGCAACGCACTGCAGAGTTTGCGGCTGGCTTAAGTCAATTTCGCGACTTCTATCACACCGCAAAGCGTTGCCATAGTGTGTAAGTCTCTATAGGCTTACATTGCCCTCGCGACAAGCTGTGGCAGGGGAGAGTACCGCAACACTACGAAATGCAGTAAGTGTGAAAGTAATGTAACAAATCTACAGGGTGGGCCATATATATGGATACACCTTAATAAAATGGGAATGGTTGGTGATATTAACTTCCTGTTTGTTGCACATTAGTATATGTGAGGGGGACGACTTTTCAAGATGGGTGGTGACCATGGTGGCCATTTTGAAGTCGCCAATTTTGAATTCAACTTTTGTTTTTTCAATAGGAAGAGGGTCATGTGGCACATCAAACTTATTGGGAATTTCACAAGAAAATCAATGCTGTGCTTGGTTTTAACTTAATTTTATTCTTTCATGAGTTATTTACAAGTTTCTGACCACTTATAAAATGTGTTCAATGTGCTGCCCATTGTGTTGGACTGTCAATGCAACCCTCTTCTCCCACTCTTCACACACTGATAGCAACACCACAGGAGAAATGCTAGCACAGGCTTCCAGGTGCTGCACATCTCGTATCATCACAGCATAGACAATTGCCTACAGATGACGGTGTGGTATATGGGGTACAAAGATAGTGGGGCCATTCTTCATCAATGGAAACCTCAAGGCCACTGGATACGTGAAATTGCTACATGATGATGTGTTTCCCTCTTTATGCACTGAAGTTGGCACATTCCCTGAGTTTTTCCAGCAAGATGGTGCACCACCACATTATGGGTGTCAGGTCCGAGCATTCCTAGATGAACAGTTTCCTGGAAAGTGGATTGGTCGTCATGTGCTAGTTGAATGGCCCCCAAGGTCTCCTGATCTGACCCCCTTAGACTTTTATCTTTGGGGTCATCTGAAGGCAATTGTCTATGCTGTGAATATACAAGATGTGCAGCACCTGAAACTACGGATACTGGAAGCCTGTGCTAGCATTTCTTCTGCGGTGTTGCTATCAGTGTGTGAAGAGTGGGAGAAGAGGGTTGCATTGACAATCCAACACAATGGGCAGCACATTGAACACATTTTATAAGTGGTCAGCTTGTAAATAACTCATGAAAGAATAAAGTTACATTAAAACCAAGCACACAATTGTGTTTCTTGTGAAATTCCCTATAAGTTTGATGTCACATGACCCTCTTCCAATTGAAAAAACAAAAGTTGGATTCAAAATGGCCAACTTCAAAATGGCCGCCATGGTCACCACCCATCTTGAAAAGTCCCCCCCCCCCCTCACATATACTAATGTGCCACAAACAGGAAGTTAATATCACCAACCATTGCCATTTTATTAAGGTGTATCCGTATAAATGGCCCACACTGTACAATAACCCTGGGACAGAAAATTAACTTGATAAAATTACAAGCTCTTGGTGAAAGGAAGGAGTTTTCCCTGAAGTATCATCTACCAGGGAGTTAACAGAAATGACCAAGGGCCCCATTCACATCTAAAATTGCAAAACGCTAGCGCTTGCTCGAGTGATTTTACCACGATTAGCATGGTAAAAATCCCTGGACACTTCCGCCAATTCAGAGAGATCGCTGTTAGTGCTTTATAAGCACGGTACCGTGATCGCTCCAGAATCCTTTAAAAAAATGCTGCAGGTAACACGTTTGAGATTGGCGCTAATCCCAAAACGCCCACAATCGGAACCAATCGCAGCAGTGAGAGCACTGCCATAGGGTAGAATAGCACTAGTCTAGCGCTAATCGCCCTAGTGTGAATGGGCCCTTAGGGCTGGTGCACACCTAGAGTGCTCCTGAGTGCTTTTCAAAACCCTAGTGATTACTCTAGCGCTTTTAGATGTGCACCAGCCCTCACTGTGTATTTTTTTTTATTTATTTGCCCTATAAAAATCTATCTTCGGAAAAACTTTCTCTGAATAGTTTTCAGGCTCTATTTTCAGAAATCTGATGAAAGGCAGAGAGGTAATTATAGAAAGAGATGGCTTGACTGACAAATCCATAGATAAGCGTTACCTTGGGGAACAATAGACTCTGTCTAGGAGAAGTTGATTATTTTGCTTCTCTTTTTTAGTAAGCAGGGCCAGATTTCTGGAAAGGCCTTGGGCGGCTGCATCCCAAGAGGGCACCTGAACATGAAAGACGGGTTGCTACATACAAAAGAGGAAGCTGAAAATGGGGAGCATCACACGAAAAAGGGAAACTGTTCATGAAAGAGAGGGGCTACGGTACATGGATGATACACATGGAAGAGGGGGCTGCACATAGAATGGAAGGGGAGCTTCTTCACAGGAAAGAGAAGCCACCACATACTTGGCCTAGGAGCACAAAAAGTACCAATCCGGCCTTGTTAGTCAGGAGCAAAATCAATGTGCTACTTTTTCACTGGAAAATACATGCACAGAGCAACTTGGGACGCAGACAGCGATAAGATCCTTTAAAGATGGCTCCCTCTTAGCACTGTTATCTACTCTACTGCCACCCACCTGGAGGCCCTGGAAGTCATCCAAATGAGAAATAATCAGCCACTCTGGGTGACATCTGGCGAGTACCCAGGTGTGGACTTATCTGATCCCCCTCAGTGATTTCAGAAAAGGAAGGTATACTAGAAGCACTCCTCTCGTTTTGTAGTACTGAGTCATCTGACCCGATGCGGATCAGATGACACGCCGGCTTCCATACATGGAAAGCCACTAGGAGCTGCAGGAAGGCTACAAGCTGTCGCTGGAAACTCAGAGAGTATTTATAGGAGGGGGGGGGGGGAAGCTTTTTCAGCCGGTTTCTTAAGCACCTGTATCCGGCACCAGGCAATCCCCGCCGGTGCCGGATATTGGGTACTCTGCTGTATACAAGTGTCTCCTCCCAAAAAAAAACAAAAAAACTGTCCTTAGACTACAACAAGGTCACATGACACATGGGAGAGATTAGAGTGTAAGCTCCTCTGAGGGACAGTTAGTGATGTGACTGTATACTCTGCAGAATATACCAGCCCTATATAAATCCATGATAATGATCATAAAAAGTACTAATCCTGGCTGGATGATTTTGTGCACAACAGGCTGCTTCATCTGAGGTAACTGGTGGACAGGAAACACACAGATGGAGTCAGACCCACACCCAGCTGTATGTTTATCCTGTATAAACTGTTGTAGAGAAACATGCACAAATATCCAAACAACAGAATTCCACCCCTGCAGCTCTGCACAAAACCCAGACAATAACATGGCGGGGATATTACCTACAGCCAGGCTGTGATTAACTGGCAAGAGTGTGTTCTGGGGAATCGACCTTACAGCAAACCTGAAGTGAAAAGAAATGTATGAGATGAACCATTGTTTCTATACCTGAAATTCTAAATGGGACTTTTCTGGAATCCCACAGTCATATTTTGTATCTAAAAGTTAAAAATGTGTGTTAAAACTGTCTCACGCGAATGATGATGGCTCCCACACAGACAGACCGTGAACTTATTCAGAAGTGTTTCTTAAGCCTCCTACACACATATCTTTAGCTGAGGGGGTCATTTCCAAGAGTCTAGAGTGCAGTGGTGGCTCCAACTTCAAATTTTGTTGGGGGTACAAAGGGTGGCTGGTGGTGGGGTCCATTTGGGTGATCAAAATTGATGTTTGTATGGTGAGCTTTAGATATTTGTGTTGCCTAACCTAGAGGGGACCTGCCCCCACCCCCTTGGCTGCATCCCTTGCATCCCCTATTGTTATGCCACTGCTCACAGCATCTCCACTCTCTGAAGTTGATTCATTAAGCTTCACCGCTAAAGGTCGGCTGCTCTGGTGGTAGCTTGCACACACAGGTTATCTTTGCATCCGTGAGACAGGAGTGCAAAGATGCTGCTTGCGCTTTTTTAGGGAATGGGAAGGGGGGCATGTTCTGCAGGGTTGTGCTGGGGGCCCAACATATCTGACTTACAGCTCTGGAGCTCCCCTAAGCTCAGAGAAGGATTAACTTGAAATGGGTCTGTAGGCAAGATGCCAAATGTAGGCCCACTGTTAGTTATCTGGCTTATTTGGTAAGGTAAGATGAGGGAGCCTAGTCCATAAAGATGCCAGGCCCCCATCAGGCCCTGGGCACCTGCCTAAGCTGCTTTGTGGATAATCTGGCTCTGCCTAGGCTGCCTGGCAAATCTGTAATACTAGCGATTGAAAAACCAGACAATAGGACCAGGGTATCAGGACTGAAGGGATGTCATTTCTGGACACAAAATCAGACCGGTTCTGCTGGAAATTATCTATCGAGCCATCTATCTGCTGGAAAAACTCATTGTGTAGTCCCAGCATAATGCTGGGAATACACGGGTTGATTCTGTGCCTGACCGTTTTTGCTACTCGATTCTGCGGGTGATTCTCTTATCTTCTACTCGTTTTTCTTATCTTTTTCCATTGTCCTAAATGCAGAATCGATCGGGCGGGAGATCGGACATGCCGGAAATGATCTATCGAGCCATCTAAATGACTTAGAATCGAGCCGTGTATTCCCAGCAAAAGGAATGTTGTTAAAACGGAACTGTAGATAGAAAATAAACACATTGTTTCACTTACCTGGGGCTTCCCCAAGCCCAATGCAGCCATCTTGTCCCGCACCGCTACGCGACGAGCCTCCGTTCTCCCGCCGTCAGCTACTTTCGGTTTCGCTGCCGGGCCACTGCGCCGATCTGGCCACGCGTATCCTTTCTTCACGTTCCCCGCTATTGCAGAGGGGAACGCGAAAAAAAGATACGCTTGGCAGGGCTGCGCTGGCCTCGACTTACAAGTCGAGGTACGGGACGGAGTGGTGGCGGGAGAACAATGGCTCGGGCAGGACCGGTGCAGGACAGGACAGTTGCTGGGGGCTTGGGGAAGCCCCAGGAAAGTGAAACAATGTGTTTATTTTCTATCTACAGGTCCGCTTTAAATAGTCTATACATACTTTGTTCCAGGGGGTAGGGAAGTCACCAAGGGGAAAAAAGTCTTGGAAAGTGTTTGTACACTTTAATTTGGATAGTGTGGTGAAAGGGTTAAAACCTCATGTTTCATTTGACTTTGTGTCCTCATTGTGGAAATTTTAACTCACTTCCTGAGACAAAAATGTAAGAATCATACAAACATTTTGTAACTGTCAGCAGAACATTATTGGCTAAATGGTCTACATGTTGCACAATAAACATGCATTTTACAACTTGGCCACTAGAGGCTCCCATGGGACCCAGAGGACCACCAGGGATAAAGCTTTTGTCTCCTGCAACTATGTTTAGAAAATACAGTAATACTGTAGGTAATACAGTAGATATCTATTTTTAAAATACCCTAAACATCTCTAATTTCCAGGTCACATTAAAGGTCCTAACTCAGAAGTGTAAAGAGGAAGCGTCATCACGCCACATCAGGGTGCGAAACACCGCAGAATTAAAAGTGCTAGGTGACTTAAAGTGGGATTGTCACCATAAAAATCTAATTTCAACAGCAATTGATCTGAGTGTATTAAGTGATAAAGATGCTAATCCTGCATTCAAAACTTTTTCTGCTGTTATTATTTGGAGTTATCTCATACCTTAGGAGCACTGGCCCATTAACCACTTGAGGACCGCAGTGTTAAGCCCTCCTAAAGATCAGGCCATTTTTTGCTAAATTGGCCACTGCAGCTTTAAGGCTTAAGTGATTCCCACCCCCCCTTCTTTTCTCCCCACCCCCCTCCCTTCTTTTCTCTCCCCCCCCCTTCCCTTCTTTTCTCTCCCCCCCCCCCCCACCTTCTTTTCTCCCCACCAACAGAGCTTTCTGTTGGTGGGGTCTGATCTCTCCCCCAGTGTTTATTTTTTTACAAATATTTTTTATTATTTTACTAATAAATGTCATTATTATTATTATTAACCCGCCCTCCCTCCCCCCACCAGGCAATCACTGTGATCGGCTGTTATAGGCTTCAGCCTCTGGAGGGAACAGCCGTGTCACACCTTAGATCGCAGCACTGTACGGAGTGAAAAGACGGCGGTTTCACCATCTAACAGTCTCCTAGCGGCGATCGCTGCTGGGAGAGTGAAGACGGGGGGAGCTCCGCCTACCAAGCAGAGATGTGCGTGCATTAGCGCGCACGATCTCCTGAAAAGCAGGCCCGCAGGACCTTATGTCGATCGGCGTTAGGCGGACCTGGGGCTGCTGCTGCGGCCATGCCCATCGGTGCGTTGCGGTCCGCAAGTAGTTAAGATCCTCTGCCTCTAATACTTTTAGCCATAGACCCTGAACAAGCATGCAGCATATCGGGTGTTTCTGACATTGACAGACATGACTGGATTAGCTGCATGCTTTCTTCTGGTGTTACTCTGACACTATTGCAGCCAAATAGACCAGCAAGGCTGCTAGGTAACTAGTATTTTTATATACACTCACCTCAAGGATTATTAGGAACACCTATTCAATTTATCATTAATGCAATTTTCTAATCAACTAATCACATGGCAGTTGCTTCAATGCATTTAGGGGTGTGGTCCTGGTCAAGACAATCTCCTGAACTCCAAACTGAATATCAGAATGGGAAAGAAAGGTGATATAAGCAATTGTGATCGTGGCATGGTTGTTGGTGCAAGACAGGCCGGTCTGAGTATTTCACAATCTGCTCAGTTACTGGGATTTTCACGCACAACCACTTCTAGGGTTTACAAAGATTGGTGTGAAAAGGGAAAAACATCCAGTATGCGGCAGTCCTGTGGGCGAAAATGCCTTGTTGATGCTAGAGGTCAGAGGAGAATGGACCGACGGATTTAAGCTGATAGAAGAGCAACGTTGAAATAACCACTTGTTACAACCGAGGTACGCAGTAAAGCATTTGTGAAGCCACAACACACACAACCTTGAGGCGGATGGGCTACAACAGAAGAAGACCCCACCGGGTACAACTCATCTCCACTACAAATGGGAAAAAGCGGCTACAATTTGCATGAGCTCACCAAAATTGCACAGTTGAAGACTGAAAAAATGTTGCCTGGTCTGATGAGTCTCGATAGTCAGAATTTGGCATAAACCAAATGAGAACATGTATCCATCGTGCCTTGTTACCACTGTGCAGGCTGCTGGTGGTGGTGTAATGGTGTGGGGGATGTTTTCTTAGCACACTTTAGGCCCCTTAGTGTCAATTGGGCATCGTTTAAATGCCACAGGCTACCTGAGCATTGTTTCTGACCATGTTCATCCCTTCATGACCACCATGTACCCATCCTCTGATGGCTACTTCCTGCAGCATAATGCACCATGTCACAAAGCTCAAATCATTTCAAATTTGGTTTATTGAACATGACAATGAGTTCACTGTACTAAAATGACCCCCACAGTCACCAGATCTCAACCCAATAGAGCATCTTTGGGATGTGATGGAACGGGAGCTTCGTGCTCTGGATGTGCATCCCACAAATCTCCATCAACTGCAAGATGCTATCCTATCAATATGGGCCGACATTTCTAAAGAATGCTTTCAGCACCTTGTTGAATCAATGCCACGTAGAATTAAGGCAGTTCTGAAGGCGAAAGGGGGTCAAACAACATATTAGCATGGTGTTCCTAATAATCCTTTAGGTGTGTGTATATTTTATGTAACGTTTAACCACTTGAGGACCACAGTGGTAAACCCCCCTAAAGACCAGGCTGTTTGTTTCATAATTGGCCACTGCAGCTTTAAGGCACAACACAGCACACAAGTGATTTCCCCCCCCCTTTTCTTCCCACCAACAGAGCTCTCTGTTGGTGGGGTCTGATCACCCCCCTTGTGTTTATTTTTTTTTAATAAATATTTATGTTCATGTTTTTTTTTACAATTTTTTACAATTTTTGTCTTTTTTCTCCAATCCCCTCCCTCCCCCCAGCCGGCCAATCACGTGATCGGCTGTCATAGGCTTCTGCCTATGAGAGCCGATTGCTCTCTTGTCCCCCAGGGGGACAGCCGTGTCACACGGCTGTCCCCAGTACAGCGCTGCTGCTGATCGCAGCACTGTACTATGTGAATAGACGGCGATCACGCCGTCAGAGACTGAAGCCGGGGCGGAGCTCCGCCCCCATGAAGGAGATGCACTCGCACTCTGCGCGCGATCTCCTTCAGTAGCCAGTAGCAGGACCTGACGCCAATTGGCGTTAGGCGGTCCTGGGGCTGCCGCCGCAGCCATGCCCATTAGCGTGGAGCGGTCGTAGAGAAGTTATAGGGGTCAATTTTAAGTTTCCTTCTTTCAATTTTCTTTGAAGAGTAGCAACATGGGGCCTCAAAACAACTCTCAAATGACCTGAAGACAAAGATTGTTTACTATCATGGTTTAGGGGAAGGATACAGAAAGCTGTCTCAGAGATTTCAGCTGTCTGTTTCCACAGTTCGGAACACATTGAGGAAATGGAAGACCACAGGCTCAGTTCAAGTTAAGGCTCGAAGTGGCAAGAAAAATCTCGAATAGACAGAAGCGACGAATGGTGAGAACAGTCAGAGTCAACCCACAGACCAGCACCAAGGACCTACAACATCATCTTGCTGCAGATGGAGTCACTGTGAATCATTCATCCATTTGGCGCACTTTACCCAATGCAATACTGTAAGCGAGAGTGATGCAGAGGAAGCCTTTCTGCTGCCCAGAGCACAAACAGAGCTGCTTGAGGTATGCTAAAGCACATTTGGAGAAGCCAGTTTCATTTTGGAATAAGGTGCTGTGGACTGATGAAACTACAATTTAGTTATTTGGGCATAACAAGGGGCGGTATGCATGGAGGAAAAAGAACACAGCATTCCAAGAAAAACACCTGCTAACTAGAGTAAAATATGGTGGTGGTTACATCATGCTGTGGGGCTGTGTGGCCAGTACAGGGAATGGGAATCTTGTCAAAGTTGAGGGATGCATGGATTCCACTCAGTATCAGCAGATTCTGGAGACCAATGTTCAGGAATCAGTAACAAAGCTAAAGCTGCACCGAGGCTGGATCTTTCAACAAGACAAGGACCCTAAACACTGCTCAAAATCCACTAAGGCATTCATGCAGAGAAACAAGTACAACGTTCTGGAATGGCCATCTCTGTTTACAGACCTGAATATAACTGAAAATCTGTGGAGTGAGTTAGAGAGCTGTCCATGCTTGGAAGCCATTAAAGCTGAATGAACTAGAGTAGAATGGTCTCAGGGGCTGAGGGCTGTACCGTCTCGGGCTTGAAACACCTGGACAAGGCGTCGGCCTTGACGTTTTTACTGCCAGGAGTATACGTAATTACAAATCTGAATCTTGAGAAGAACAAAGACCACCGGGCCTGACGGGGGCTAAGTCTCTTGGCACCCTCTATGTACTCCAAATTCTTCTGATCTGTATAAACTGTAATAGTGTGTTCTGCGCCTTCTAACCAATGTCGCCATTCCTCAAAGGCCAACTTGATGGCCAAAAGCTCCCGGTTGCCTATATCGTAGTTTTTTTCCGCAGGTGAAAACCTACGAGAGAAGTAGGCGCATGGGTGGAGTTTACCTTGTAAACCCGATCGCTGAGACAATACAGCCCCCACCCCCACCTCGGAAGCATCTACCTCCACGATGAAGGGAAAGGTGACAGCCACGTGTCTTAATATGGGTGCAGAACAGAACAGTTTTTTCAGTGTGGAAAAGGCAGTATGTGCTTCTGCTGTCCAGTGGTAAGTATCAGCCCCCTTTTTGGTGAGACTGGTGAGGGGCGAGACCACAGTAGAGTACCCCTTTATAAACCTCCTGTAGTAGTTGGCAAAGCCCAAAAACCTTTGGAGCGCCTTCAGCCCCACAGGCTGAGGCCACTCCAAGACAGCAGAAACCTTTCCAGGATCCATAGAGAGGCCAGATGTAGAAATAATATACCCCAGGAAGGCAACAGAGGTCACTTCGAAAAGACATTTTTCAAGTTTAGCGTAAAGCAGATTCTGTCTTAACTTCCCTAGGACAAATTTGACATGCTTTCGGTGTTCTGAGAGATTGGACAAAAAGATCAGAATAGCGTCCAGATATACCAGAACAAACTTCCCCAGCACCTCCCTGAACACCTCATTAATCAACTCCTGGAAGACGGCTGGGGCGTTACACAACCCGAAGGGCATCACCAGGTACTCGTAGTGCCCGTTGGGTGTGTTAAAGGCCGTCTTCCATTCGTCACCATCCCTAATACGGACTAGATTGTATGCACCTCTTAAATCTAATTTTGAGAAAATCTTGGCGTTGGTAACCTGAGTGAACAAATCATCGATCAAGGGAAAAGGATAACAATTTTTTACTGTAATCTTGTTTAACCCTCGGTAATCAATGCAAGGACGAAGGCCTCCATCTTTTTTCTTCACAAAAAAGAATCCTGCCCCTGCTGGAGAACGAGAGGGGCAGATGAAACCTTTAGCCAAGTTTTCTTTAATATACTCCTGCATTACCAGTTTCTCAGGCCCAGATAGATTATAGAGGTGACCTCTGGGAGGCATACAACCAGATCTTAAATCGATGGGACAGTCGAAGGTACGGTGGGGGGGGGGGAAGTTTATCAGCTGATTTGGGACAAAACACATCTGCAAACTCTGCGTATTGGCTTGGCACACCTTTCACCTGAATCTTGGTGTTACCCACGGTTACTTTCGCTAAACAGTGATGATAACAATGGGTAGACCAGCTCGTTAGCTGACCTGAAACTCAGTCTATCTGAGGGGAGTGAAGTTGTAACCATGGCATGCCAAGAATAACGGTGGAAGTTGTCATACGCAAGACCAAAATCTGTAGACTCTCCCTATGTAGTACCCCAACACAGAACCTCAACTCCAGGATCTGAGACAGGGGATGAGTACTTTGCAGAGGAGAGTCATCTACTGCAGTGACCAAAATCTGCTGGTCCAAAGGAAGTATGGGAATCCCCAATTTTTTTGCAAACTCAAAATCCATAAAATTGGCTGCTGAGCAAGAGTCTAAGAAAGCTTCCGTGGAGACAGTCTGACCTTCCCATGTGACAGAACAGGGAAGAAGCAGGCGATTATCTTTTAGAGGTAAAGACTGCGCGCCTAGGGTATTACCTCTGACTACACCTAAGCGGCAGCGTTTCCCGACTTCTTGGGACAATTCTGCACCTTATGACCCTCCTCTGCACAGTATAAACAGAGCTGTTCTGTCTTCCTGCGATTCTTTTCCACTCGTATCAACTTTGATTGGCCAATCTGCATTGGCTCTGGCGGGGGCGACACGGGTGGAGGAGAGGCATAGGAGACATATCTCACAGTGTTCTTACCCCGGGTCTGTTTCTGATAGCGTAAACACCGGTCAACCCGTACTGCTAAAGCGATAGCCTCATCGATAGCTTTCGGTTCAGGATGTCCCAACATCAGAACTGAGACTGCGTCTGACAACCCTGATAGAAAACAGTCCAATAGTGCAAATGTCCCCCACCTAGCTGACACCGACCACTTCCTAAACTCGGCTGCATAAACCTACACCGGTTCTTTGCCTTGACGCAAAGTTTTGAGCTTCCGCTCAGCAGTGGAGGCAATGTCTGGATCATCATAAATTATGGCCATGGCCTTAAAAAATTCCTCGACTGACGTCAGCGCCTCGTGCCCTGTCTGCAGGCTATATGCCCATGTTTGGGAATCTCCTGACAGCAGGGTCTTAATAAATGTAATTCTCTGTGCCTCAGTTCCTGACAAGTTAGGTCTCAACTCAAAATACGACATTACACGATTTTTAAAATTCTGAAAGTCAGATCTATGACCAGAAAACCTTTCGGGTACAGACATACGTAAGTCTGTAACTGGAGGAGATCGCACTGAATTCACAGCCGTATGAAGGACCTGTATGGACCCAGACAATGCAGTGATCTGGGTCTGATGACCGTCCAGCACTCTGATGAAATTCTCCACCGAGGTGGTGAGTGCATCAAGACGGCTGTGGAGTACGTCCATTTTGTTTTTCAGGTCTGCCGTTCTGTAACGATTGGTGTCAGCACACAGAGAGAATCTGATTATTGGTGATCTGCAGTATCACCAACAATGCAGATATATACCTGATTATTGATGATCTGCAGAATCACCAATAATACAAGTATAACTAACCTCTGGACACCTGATAAAGTGTAAGTGTTTGGTGCAACAGTAGATGAGCATGGACCACCTGAGGAGCAGGTGGCCCTTGACCGTATGAGGAGTATCTCCTTAGTAAAGGGCTGGAGATAACCAGAGAGCCAGTGATTCTCTGAACTGCTGGGAGTCAGACTCTACTGCAGTCAAAGGACTCCTATGGGATAGAGTCCCTGACTGGACTGCAGAGAATCCCCTCTGAGGGACAGGGAGTCTCTGCAGCTACCTGACACCTAACCGGGTGGTGTCACAGGTAGTACAGACAGGCTGATCACCCAAGGAGTGAGTGACAGCCAGAAGGGTCGGCCAGGCCGGGTCGGCAACACATGAGCAGATAAGGTACAGAGACAGAAGGCTGATTCGGTAACCAGGTACAGGCAGGGTCGGCAACAGGTAATCAGATGTGCATAGGTACCGAATCAGATAGCAGGAGAGAGGTCAAGAGAGCAATAGGTCATAACAGATATCAAGCAGAGGCCTAGTCTAGAGTGTGAGGTCCATGGTCTCAACACCCAGAAACTGGTCTAAAGAATAACACAGTACTGACACTGTATCCCTAAGCTTGGGTGTGAGGTCCGTGGTCACAACACCCTGGAACTGGTCTAAAGTATAACACAGCAATGACACAGTATTCCTAAACTTGGGTGTGTGGTCCTTGGTCACAACACCCTGGAACTGGTCTAAAGTATAACACAGCAATGACACAGTATTCCTAAACTTGGGTGTGTGGTCCTTGGTCACAACACCCTGGAACTGGTCTAAAGTATAACACAGCAATAACACAGTAATCTGTCTAAGTGTGAATTCCCAGGTCCACCTGGTTCTAACACACTGTGGGATCTGACTATGGTCTGAGTACTAACACATAAGCATTCGCAACGGCAGACAACCTGAGACTGACCAGCGAGATCCATATATAGAGCAGCGCTCCTTAGCGCCACCAAGTGCCGCTCAGCCAATGACGATCTGCGCTGGGATCAGCTGATCAAGCTGATCAGCTGATCCCTCTCCTCTTGGCATAAAGGTCCTGCCTCCCAGCACGCAGCTCTCCATCTGTGTGCACTAGAAGGCTCAGATACACCAGACGCATGCTGCTGTGCGGAAACCGCCGGTCTGAACGGCGGAGACAGCCGCCTCGCCGCCAGACCGCGCGGCGGCGTCTCTGCAATCCTTTACATATAGTTTTTGAGAAAATCAATTTTAAAGATCTCGTTCTGAGTGTGGGAAATGTTTCAACCGCCGACTTTAGTGGTTAATAGCAAAGCCCCCTTAAATACCAGGAACACCAAATTTGAAAGGGTATGTGGAGGGAGACAGTGACTACAAAAGTAAACATTTTTTTAAAAAAAGACAGTATAGTTTTTTAAAAAATAAATTTTAAAGATCTTGTTCTGAGTGTGGGAAATGTTTCAACCACCGACTTTAGCGGTTAATGGCAAAGCCCCCTTAAATGCCACAAACACCAGATTTGCAGGGTATGTGGAGGGGGACAGTGTCTACAAAAGGAAAAAATTTCAATAAGACCTTATAGTTTTTGAGAAAATCAATTTTAAAGATCTCGTTCTGAGTGTAGGAAATGTTTCAACCGCCGACTTTAGTGGTTAATAGCAAAGTCCCCTTAAATACCAGAAACACCAAATTTGGAAGGGTATGTGGAGGGAGACAGTGACTACAAGAGTAAAAAAAATATCAAAAAGACAGTATAGTTTTTGAGAAAATAAATTTTAAAGATCTCGTTCTGAGTGTGGGAAATGTTTCAACCGCTGACTTTAGCGGGTAATAGCAAAGCCCCCTTAATTGCCAGAAACACCACATCTGCAGGGAATGTCAAGAAGAACAGTGAGAACAATAGGACATTTTTTTTTCAAAAATACCTTTTACTTTTTGACAAAATCGATTTTAAAATCTTAAAGGAAAACAGTATACATTTAAATGCGATAAATGACTGTTCTTAGGGAAACAATTCCCGCCGACTTTAGCCCCTTAAATACTAGCAACACCAAATTTGCAGGATATGTTAAAAAGATAGCGGGAAACAATATTTAAATTTTTTTTTTTAAAAGTGCTGAGTGTGGGAAATCTAAGAAAAAAAATGATGTGCCCCCCCCCCCCCCCCCCCGAGCCTCTTTAACCCCTTGTTCCCCATGCAGGCTGGGATAGCCAGCATGTGGAGCCCCGGCCGACTGGGGCTTTCTTACCCTGAGCTATACCAGCCCACATGGTCCATGGTATGGGGGGGGGGGCTCTGGGGGAGAGGGGTGGCCAAGCCTTCCCCTCTCCCCCTGAGCCCTTTTCCAATCCATGGACAAGGAGCTCTTCCCCACCTCCCGTGCCCCAGGAAGAAAATAAAAACACAACGATGAGAAAAGTCCTTTAATGTTCTTAATTAACCAGAAATACTTACCTGTACCTTTAAAAAAATGTTCCCACACAAATATCCTTGAAAAAGGTCCCACGCCAATATCTGCTAATCTTGCGACCTTCTTGTAACAACTTGATTGAAGATCTCCGCCGCAGCTCTCAGCTATACTAAGTATAGCTGAAAGCGCATCCGCCTATGTGGATTCATTGCTGCCAGCTCCCGCTGTCCTCCCTGCCCCCCCACCTGTCACTCTCACCCATGCATGGACGAGGGTGGCAAGTGTGAGAGGCAGGGAGACAGCGGGAGCACATGGACAGAAAGTGCCCAGCAACAGGAGCGCGATCTAGGATGCGCACCGCCAGGCCAGCGCAGGTGTACTACTCCGGGTCATAGCGACCCGGAAGTAGTACAGGGCCCAGAGATGCAGAGATGTTCGCCGGCGAGACATCTCTGTTCTTAACAGACAAATGGGGATCAGAAGGATTTTTTTCCTATTGTTCCCACTGTTCTTCTTAACATTCCCTGCAAATTTAGTGTTTCTGGCATTTAAAGGGGCTTTGCTATTAACCGCTAAATCGGTGGAGGTTGAAACATTTCCCACACTCAGAACGAGATCTTTAAAATTGATTTTCTCAAAAACTATACAGTCTTTTGACATTATTTTTACTCTTCTAGTCACTGTCCTCCTCCAGATACCTAGCAAATTTGGTGTTTCTACTACACAAGGGAGCTTTGCTATTAACCGTTAAAGTGTCGGCGGCCGTACTTTAATGTCTATGGTGCCCGCTGCGAACAGTTTGTTCTTGAACTTTTACGAAAATCTGCGTTAAAGGTTCGCAAACCCAAAATCTGAGGTTCGAGCCATTACTAGTTACCAGTGTTTCATAATCATCTCAGCAGCCATGAAGCAGAATGGCGGGGGTACTGTGTAGCATCACAATGGTTACATTGGCATGGCAACCAAGGAGGAGATTCATCTTTCACCTGGAGATAAATAAATTGCATTCAACATTATTAGATCTGTGCTGATAAGAATAAACTGCAATAGCATACATTAAATGAATACCCTCCTCACTAAATCTACATAATATTGTCTTCATAACTTTAGTGTTTGCAGCCTGTAACTTACCTATCCAGAAATCACCCTTTAGTGTTTAGATTACTAAATAATAGCTGGACTATATGGTTTACAGTATAACCGAAGAATGGCTTTGTATATCCATCCCATTCCCCTTCTGTCTTTTCTACTTTTTTTAATAGGAAAGAGGCAGGTCAACTACACTCACCTAAAGGATTATTAGGAACACCATACTAATACGGTTTTTGACCCCCTTTCGCCTTCAGAACTTCCTTAATTCTACATGGCATTGATTCAACAAGGTGCTGAAAGCATTCTTTAGAAATGTTGGCCCATATTGATAGGATAGCATCTTGCAGTTGATGGAGATTTGTGGGATGCACATCCAGAGCACGAAGGTCCCGTTCCATCACATCCCAAAGATGTTCTACTGGGTTGTGATCTGGTGACTGTGGGGGCCATTTTAGTACAGTGAACTCATTGTCATGTTTAAGAAACCAATCTGAAATGATTCGAGCTTTGTGACATGGTGCATTATCCTGCTGGAAGTAGCCATCAGAGGATGGGTACATGGTGGTCATGAAGGGATGGACATGGTCAGAAACAATGCTCAGGTAGCCCATGGAATTTAAATGATGCCCAACTGGCACTAAGGGGTCTAAAGTGTGCCAAGAAAACATCCCCCACACCATTACACCACCACCACCAGCCTGCACAGTGGTAACAAGGCATGATGGATCCATGTTATCATTCTGTTTATGCCAAATTCTGACTCTATCGAGAATCATCAGACCAGGCAACATTTTTCCAGTCTTCAGCTTTCCAATTTTAGTGAGCTCGTGCAAATTGTAGCCTCTTTTTCCTATTTGTAGTGGAGATGAGTGGTACCCGGTGGGGTCTTCTGCTGTTGTAGCCCATCCGCCTGAAGGTTGTGCATGTTGTGGCTTCACAAATGCTTTGCTGCATACCTCGGTTGTAACGAGTGGTTATTTCAGTCAACGTTGCTCTTCTATCAGCTTGAATCAGTCGGCCCATTCTCCTCTGACCTCTAGCATCAACAAGGCATTTTTGCCCACAGCACTGCCGCATACCGGATGTTTTTCCATTTTCACACCATTCTTTGTAAACCCTAGAAGTGGTTGTGCGTGAAAATCACAGTAACTGAGCAGATTGTGAAAAACTCAGACTGGCCCATCTTGCACCAACAACCATGCCACGATCACAATTGCTTAAATTCTCTTTCTTTCCCATTATGACATACAGTTTGGAGTTCAGGAGATTGTCTTGACCAGGACCACACCCCTAAATGCATTGAAGCAACTGCCATGTGATTGGTTGATCAGATAATTGCATTAATGAGAAATTGAACAGGTGTTCCTAATAATCCTTTAGGTGAGTGTATGTTCTAATAATAAGTATTTTCTGTGTACTTCCCCTCCTGATTCTGAAGCGTGTGTTAAGGTGGCCACTAATGGTCCAATTTCTAGCGAAAAATCGTTCGAGCGATCAGAAATTCTGATCGGAAGTGAAATTGTTCACTACAATATCAACAAACCAATCTTTGCTTTCTATCTATCACAACCAACAAGAAAATCCAAATTTTGATTCAACAAAAATCCAATCGGACGACTATTTTTACAATCATTCATATTCCATTGTGCCCATCAACAGAGATTATTTACAACCAATCCGATCAGAATTTCTGATCGCTCTAACGATTTTTCGCTAGAAATTGGACCATTAGTGGCCACCCTTAGTTACTCAGCTGTTTATCTCAGCTTCTGGCTCTCCCAGCTCCTTCCTTTGCTCAGTCTTTCGAAAACTGCGCAAGCTGTTACATTTAAAATACATCTGTACACTTACATATACATACCTGTGTTTATACATACATTTATCCCTGAGTGCAATCATACCTAATAAAATGCAAGTGTCTCTGCGTCCCATGTCCCTGTGTGTGTGTCTTCTTTTGTTGTGCGCATGTGCAGGGAAGGAAGCAGAGACACTGAGGAGGTTGCTGGGGGAATGAATGACGCTGCTTGGAGAGGAGGACGGGGCCAGGAGGGCGGGCGTGTGCGCATGGTGGATGAGCGTGACAGACCTAGCCCGGTTTTAAACGGGCTAAGGTCACTAGTGTTCTATAAATTAACTTTTTTTTATGCCGCTGTCACTTAGACCAAGTTCATATTAGAGTTAAAAAACAGTCTGTTCCCGGATCAGAAGGGAACAGATCGCAATGGATGGGAACAGATCCAATGTAACGGACCACAAGTTTTCTCCTGCACCAATTTTTCCGGACTGCTGAGCTCAGCGGAACGGAAATGGAAGCTGAAGCTCTGCATTGGGGACAATGAGAAAACGGAATGTTTCTTCACACTAGTGAAGAAATGGTCTGTTCTAAATAGAAAAATATAGTTTGGGGATGTGGGTCGTGGGGGGGATGTGGGGAAATGCAACAGAAGCAGCGAAAGGCAAATGGAGTGGCAACGGAGTGAAAACAGATCCGATCGACCGGACATTAGAGATGGCCCGAACGGTTTGCTGGCTAACGGTTCGCCGGCGAACTTCCAGGGGTTCGCGACCGCGGAGAACCGCGAACTTTACCGGAAGTTCGGTTCGCCCCCATAGTGCATCATTAGGGTCAACTTTGACCCTCTACATCACAGTCAGCAGGCACATTGTAGCCAATCAGGCTACACTCCCTCCTGGAGCCACTTATAAAAGGCAGGCATCGCTGGCCATTTTACTCACTCGTGTGCCTGCAGTAAATAGAGAAGGGACAGCTGCTGCAGACTCTCTCATAGGGAAAGATTAGTTAGGCTCTTGTAGGCTTCTTAGCTTGCTCCTTGCTGATTCGTATTGCTAAAATAGCACCTCACAACTGCTCTTTTGAGAGCTACCGTACTTTTCGGACTATAAGACGCACTTTTTCTCCCCCAAAAGAGGGGGGGAAAAGTCAGTGCGTCTTATGGTCCGAATACTAAAATTCAGACCAGCCACATGTATCTCAGGTGTCTCCCAGAATGTACTAAATGCACTCTGCAGTGGTCTGCTGCCACTGGACACCCATCACTCATCACCCCTCAGATAACCTCTGATGCCGGGATCAGCGCGATGAGTAGAGCGTCACATCGGGAATAAAAGTGTCTCCCGATGTCATTCAGATGCAGCGTGCGGTAGCCTGTCCCAGCCAGCATGGCAGCGGCTCTATGTTCAACCACGGACGCCCCCCGGCAGCGGCTCAATGTTCAATCACGGATGCCCCCCGGCAGCGGCTCTATGTTCAATCACGGACGCCCCCCGGCCCCTTGAAAAGGGTCCCGATCATTCACCCTCGCCATTGGAGTGGAAACGGCTCTACTTAGCCAATCACGGCCGCCACCTGTACTGCTTTGTGATTGGCTCCAATGCTCCTGCCTCGAGACCATTGGAGCCAATCACAAAGCAGTACAGGCGGCGGCCGTGATTGGCTAAGTAGAGCCACTTCCGCTCCAATGGGGTCGGTGAACGATCGGGACCTTTTTCAAAATTTAGCGGGGGGCGTCCGTGATTGATGTAATAGGGGATATTAATGTAATAGGGGTCTTACTGTAACTTGGGTGGGGCAGATTACTGTGGAGGGGGACATTAATGTAATGGGGGTATTACTGTAACTGTGGAGGGGGGCTATTAATGTAATAGGGGTATTACTGTAACTGGGGTGGGGGCAGATTAATGTAATGGGGGTCTTACAGTACCTAAGGTGGGGAAGATGACTGGGGGGGCTATTAATGTAATGGGGGTCTTACTGTAACTGAGGTGGGGCAGATTACTGTGACTGGGGGGCTATTAATGTAATGGGGGTATTACTGTAACTGGGGTGGGGCAGATTACTGTAACTGGGAGGTTATTAATGTAACTGAGGGGTTATTACTGTAACTGGGGAGGGATTACTGAGACAGTTTTTGAGAAGAAGTATCGCAAGAAGCCCCTGCACCATGGATGCATCAGGTTTAGTATATATTTTTTTTCCCCTGATTTTTGGCCTCTAAACCTAGGTGCGTCTTATGGTCCGGTGCGTCTTATGGTCCGAAAAATACGGTAATCTTGTTCTTGTGATCTATTTTCTGTGTGTCCCACTGACACTCATGTTGCTGACACTCGTGTTGCATAGACAGCCTTGATAATTCATACTGTGTGTGCCACTGCCAGGCCCAGCACATTCAGTGACTACCTGTGTGTGTGACAGGTGCACATTACCCATCACTGCATATACCTACCTGTTGTTCACAGTGCACCCACCTACCTACGTGAGCTGAGCGCACGCAGTGTCACTGTGCCTGTCTGCTACCTGTCTGTGTGTACAATTCACAAATCTGATTTCTACAATATACACAAGGTTGATCCTTTCAGAAGTATATACTAAAACATAACTTATCAGTTTATAGAAAATCGCTATAAATGTTTTCATTTTTCAGTACATAACAAGGTAGGATTTTAGGTACTTGAAAGAGCACATGCACCTTTTGAAAGGAGTTTTTGTGACAGTGCTCAAAAACCCTAGACCTTGACTAGATTGCTATTTACTTTCTACATATAAAACAGTACACCCCACCAATCCAACATGTTTCGACTGCTTACATGGAGTCGTCGTCAGGGAAAAAAGTGCTTAGTGTAAAGGTTGCTAGTGCATTCAGAAAGAAAAAAACATTATATATATACATCAAATAAAGAAAACAAAAAACGAGAGCAATATGCTCTCCTGCTCTGTCAGCAGAGCAGGAGAGCTGACAGAGCACATTGCTCTCGTTTTTTGAGCACTGTCACAAAAACTCTTTTCAAAAGGTGCATGTGCTCTTTCAAGTACCTGTCTGTGTGTGACAGGTGCATATTGTAATACCCATTACTGCATATACCTACCTACCTAACTGTTGTTCACAGTGCACCCACCTACCTACGTAAGTTGAGCACACGCAGTGTCATTGTGCCTGTCCGCTACCTGTCTGTGTGTGACAGGTGCACATTGTAATACCCATTACTGCATATACCTACCTGTTGTGTTCAGTGCACCCACCTACCTATGTGAGTGCACGCAGTGTGGTATACCACTCCATGCATACCTGTTAACTGCACCTGTGTGACTGCACATTGTATTAGTCAAGTCAGTGCATACCTTTCACTTCATCCCCCCCAATATGGACAAAACAAAAGGCAGAGGTAGGCCACCTGGCAGGTCTGTTCGAGGTCGTGCTGTCGTGATTTTGTGCGGCCTTCGACCAAAGTACAGTGTTCAGAAGAAGGCGCGTGCCATTAACCCCAAATATTGTCAGGACGCAGTTGACTATTTAACACAGAATACCTCATCTTTCTCAGCTTCCGCACGGAAGCGTGACATATCTTCCTCCTCCTGCTCTAATTCTGGCACCCCACTTAACACTCAGTTGGCCTCCACCACCAAAGTGCCATCACCCCAGGGCTCAGCGGTGTGGAAATTTGTTTGTGTGTCTGCCTCAGATGAGAGTTGAGCCGTAGAAAGACCAAGACCCGCGTAGGGACAACTACCTTACGAAGGCACATGATTACAAAGCACAAACTGCAATGGGATGACCACCTGAGGAAAAGCAGCACACAAAAGCAAAGCCACACACCGCAATGAAAGATAACAGGCCGCAATTTTTTCTCAAAAAAGGTGATACCTAAACTGTATCGTGATGTTGAAAGGCAAGTGGTGACATCTCTGGCACACAGCGTTGGGTCAAGGGTCTATCTGACCACGGATGCCTGGTCTGCAAAGCAAGCTCAGGCCTGCCCGAAGACTAAGTCAGTCCCCACACACAGCATCTCTTCCTGCACGCCGTGTGACTGCCTGCCCCAAGACTAAGTCAGTCCCCACACAGCATCTCTGCCCACAGGCCAGTTGACTGCCTTCTCCACCACCACCAACAGGGTCCAGGACTTTAGGCGGATTTCTGAATTTTGAAGGCCGCTATAATAATTTTTCTGGTGCGTGTACATGTCTGCCTAATTTTTCTGGCTGCACTGCAGCTGCAACAACAAAACAAAAAGGCATGTACATGTGCCAATTCCCCTTCGTGATCATTACCTTGCAGCGGTGAAGGAGCTTGCGTATCACAATGAAGCAATGACCGACGGCTATATGAGTGTGTCGGGGGGGGGGGGGGGCGCACACCCACGATAATAAGGTCGTTGCTTTATTGTGGACAGACCAAATTTGATCAGCTGGACAGTCACTGTTCTGTCATTCGGCTACCTCAGCCCGGCGACCATATGGGCTTGAAAACCGCCACGGCCTGCACTCGCCATGGTGAACACCAGTCCAGCACGGCCGTCACAACACAAACAGCTGTTTGCGGTGCGTTACACAGTGAGATTGGTGTGTCAGTGTGAAGCAGTACTCTAATTACGCTCCCTGATTGATGTATACACATGCAAGATGTTTGAAAGCACTTTAGGCCTGCAATTTAGCATTCAATGTGACTTCTACCCTTAAAACGCTGCATTGCGTCAAATACAGATTTTTCCCCGGGACTTTTGGCGTCTATCCCACTCCACCATGCCCCCCTCCAGGTGTTAGATCCCTTGAAACATCTTTTCCATCACTTTTGTTGCCAGCAGAAGTGTTTCTATTTTTCAAAGTTCGCCTCCCCATTGAAGTCTATTGTGGTTCCTAGAAGTTTGCGCGAAGCGAACTTTTGGCGGAAGTTTGCAAACCCGGTTCGCGAACCGAAAATCGGAGGTTCAGGCCATCTCTACCGGTGATCAGATCCGTTTTCACGAATCCGTTTGGAACTTCAATGCAAGTGTGAACCGGGCCCTACAGAAAGAATTTTAGCAGCCAAACAAAGTAAAACTTTGGCTGCAGGGCCACATTTTTTTTTGCTGCTGGGGAAATGTGCCTTCCCCAGCCTGGCAGGGTATGCAGAGTGGAACAGGGAGCTTTTATAGTTACCTGTTCCAGACGATGGACCGCCTTCCTCTCATTATCCACACGTGGCGTTGTTTAGGATTTAGTTGACAAAATCCACTCCCTAGAAAAAAGAAAACACAAAAAAGATGGGGCACAGGTTTATTTGGAGGAACTAGATGGAGCTAAGGCCGAAGTAAATAGGAATCTGGACAGTGGATGCACCAAACAGTTCCAAAAACTGTTGCTTATATAGGTTAAACTCTTAGGGCTCGTTCACATTAGAGGCGCTTTTTGGATTTTTAAGTGCTTACCAATGAGATAGTTCTCAGTGGGACATTCCGTTTGCTTGCCGCTTACTAAAGCGCTGCATGGACCATTTTCAGGGCGATTTGCCCTGAATGGGAGGTATAGGAAAAACACAAAAAAGTCACAAAATCGCTTTATGCAGCGTTTGCGTTTTTTAAGAATAAATACATTGTATTTATTATTTTCTGGATCAAAGTGTTCACTTCCTGACCTGCGCCAGGGAGTGCATTAAAAAACTGCTCTGGAAAACCGCTTATAAAAATGCTTAGCAAAAACTCCCAGCACACAAAAATCGCCCCCCCCAAAAAACATTAAAAAACGGCCAACGTGAACGCTATCGGAGTTCAATGTGAACAAGGCTTAAGAGATTGGGGAGGGTTCTGTCAGAACGATTACAAAGCGAAAAATCGAAAAAATGTACTAAATCCACATAGGAAAAAAACACCTGTGGATTTGCATGCATAAGCGAATTCGCGTGCATTTGCAGGCGGTTTTTTCATGCGTATTCCCATTAGAGATGGCCCGGAATAGATTGCTGGCGAGAACTATTCGGCAAAGATCGCGTATTCGCGATTGCCACGAGCACAAGGCGCTGTTCGACCCACTCCTATACAACAACATTGGGCTAAACTTTGACCCCCTACATCATAGTCAGCAGGCGCATAGCAGCCAATCAGCCTGCACTCCCTCACGGATCCCCCTGCACCCTATAAAAACACTGCAGCACCCGCCATGTTCCAGTCTGTGTTCGTCTGGAATAGTTAGAGAAAGGGAGAGACATTGCTGGAGATAGGGAAAGCGGTAGTTAGGCTTGTTTATTTTGATCCTCGCTGGCTGATAGCAGTTTAATCATCACAAACAACCCTTCTGGGGGGGGGGGGGGGGTCTGTGTGTGTCAGTGTGTGTGTGTGTGTATGCATGCGTGCGTGCGTGCCACTCCACAGCCCACAGGCACCCACCACGGTGCCCAGTGCCCACTACAAGCACAATAGTGCTCCAGGGCCTGTGTTATTATCACTGTATTGTGTTTGAACTACTGTTGCAGCATTGTCAGTGTCTGTGTGTGTTAGTGCACAGAGCCACACACATGCCCACTTACTCTGATATTGAATTGTGTGCCATATAAAAAGCTTTTTTTCCACAACTGCTGCAGGGCCTGTGTTATTATTATCACTAAATTGTGTTTGAAGTGTTGGTGCATATTCTCAGTGTCTGTGTGATAGTGCACAGACAGCTCACTGGCACACTGGTTGATTCACTAAACCGTGCTAAATCATAGCACAGCCGCGCCAACGTTTTGCGCGTGTTATAATGCGTGTAATGGTTTTTCGCGTGCAAACTTTTGTGCGCGAAAACCGTTATGCACGTTATAACGTGCACAAAACACTAGCACGGCAGTGCTATGAGTTAGCACAGTTTAGTGAATCAACCCCTTACAGTGATATCGAATTGTATGCCATATAAAAGCACCTTTTTTCCACAACTGTTGCAGGGCATCTGTTATTATCACTACTATTATCAGAGACGCCCACATGCCCACTTACAGTAATATCCCATTGTGTGCCACATAAAAAAGCACAAGCACAGTTTTACCACTAGTGCTCCAGGGCCTCTGTTATCACTGTATTGTGTTTGCACTATTGCACTATTGCACAGCTCTGTGTCTGTGTGATACTCCGCAGACAGAACACTGTCACTGACGCACAGGTGTGGCCCCATCTAGTATGAGAGAATAGTGTGATAAAGCCCACATTACACAAGCAGCAGACTACTACCACTGCAGCAGGGACTGTTACCACTGTGTTATGTTTGCACTATTGCATAGCTCTGTGTCTGTGTTATACTCCACAGACAGAAGACTCTCACTGAGTGGCTGGGGGGGGGGGGGGGGGGGGGGGGGGGAGGGGGAGGAGGAGACCTTTTGTGACCTCAGTGAGGAAGAGAAGCTGGCTATCTCGGCATCCATCCTTGTTCAAGTGGGGTCTTTCATGTTGTCCTGCCTGTTGAGGAGGAGACCCCTGTATAGAAATGGTTAAAGTAGAACGACCTGTACTGAGTGGCAACGCTACTGGACCCTCACTAAAAGCACAAAGTGGTGGAACTGTTAGCGGAGGTCTCACCTCTTTTAAACCCTTAGCTCCTCTTGATGTTTGTATGCCCCTCTTAGTAAGCATACTGTGATGGCCCAAGCCCGGTTAGTGGGATACTTCCACTCAACACATTATCTGTTGTTTGGTTTGTTATTTCACTACTCCCCCCCCCCCCAAAAAAAAAAAAATCCTAAAATAAAAAATTATTTCAAGCTAAATCAGTTTTGGAAGAGATCTAGAGCATGATCCCTGGGCAGAAAATTAAAACCAAAAGGGAAGGCTATTCAAAGAAAGGTAATTTTGTGGGGGATGGGCTAAACACTATGCTCGTTGTTCCCAACACTTAAAGAGAGTCTGAAGCGAGAATAAATCTCGCTTCAGACCTCATAGATAGCAGGGGCATGTGTGCCCCTGCTAAACCGCCGCTATCGCGCCGCTAAACGGGGGTCCCTTCACCCCCAAATCCCCTCGGTGCAGCGGGGGAGCGCTTCCTGGTTGGGGCAGGGCTAACCGCCGCAGCCCTGCCCCACGCGCATCTGTCAGCACGTATCGCCGCCTCTCCCCCGCCCCTCTCAGTCTTCCTTCACTGAGAGGGGCGGGGGAGAGGCGGCGATGCGCCGCTGATAGATGCGACTGGAGGCAGGGCTGCAGCCGTTAGCCCTGCCTCCATGAGCGACCAAGTCTGCGACCAAGTGTTGCAGAGGGGGGTTTTGGGGGTGAAGGGACCCCCGTTTAGCGGCGCAATAGCGGCGGTTTAGCAGGGGCATACATGCCCCTGCTAACTATGAGCACTGAAGCGAGATTTATTCTCGCATCAGAGTCTCTTTAAAGAAAGATGAGCTTATCACACAGCTGAGTGGAAGGCTCTTGATGAAGGAACTGCCCGGACAGGAAAGCCAGCTTGTGGGCATATTTACAGGGGCGCTGGCAATCGGATGGTCCCAGACCAGTTCCAGTACATGTGGCACAATTTTAAAGTCACCCTTTTTGTAGATAGCGACCAACAAATGCAGCAATTATTCCCATTATGAGAAAGGCTACTATCATCCTCAGCTGCAGCCACAATTCTGCCTCTTAAAGCGGACCTGAACTCAGAACTTCTTCTCTGCTATAAAAGATAAGTAACCAGGCCAGGATTTACATCACATGAGCCTATAGGCACAGATGTCTTGGCACCAGTGGCGTACCTAGGGCATCTGACACCCGGTGCTGGATATTAAATGACACCCCCACCCCACCCCCCAAAACAGGAAAGGAGTGCGACATGCTAAGGGCCACAGTGGGTAATGCCAGGTATAGATGCCACCAGTATAGGTAGCCTGGAATAGTTGCCCAGACACTAGGTAGCCTGGAATAGAGTCCCCCAGTATAGGTAGCCTGGAATAGTTGCTCCCAGTATAGGTAGCCTGGAATAGTTGCCCAGGTAGAGATAGCCTAGAATAGTTTCCCCCAGTATAGGTAGCCTGGAATAGTTGCCTCCAGTATAGGTAGCCTGGCATAGTTGCCCCCAGTATAGTTAGTCTGGAATAGTTGCCTGCAGTATAGGTATCCTGGAATAGTTCCCTGCAGTACAGGTAGCCTGGAATAGTTGCCCCCAGAATAGGTAGACTGGAATAGTTGCCTCCAGTATAGGTAGCCTGGAATAGGTGCAGCCAGTATAGATAGCCAGGAATTTGTGCAGCCGGTATAGGTGGCCTGGAATAGTTGCCTCTAGTATAGGTAGCCAGGAATAGGTGCAGACAGTATAGATAGCCAGGAATATGTGTCACAGGACCCCTAGTGGCCGGACCGCAAAATGCCTTCCAATCAGTTTCAGCACACAGACTATGCAATCTGTGGTCGCAATTGGTGCGCAGAAACCGCTGGAATTGTGGCAGCAGACCGACTAGAAGGGAGCCTGTGAGTTACAGTAATACAATTTACACACTATTTCAGGGTGTAACTGCCACCACCTCTGTTACCATGGGACAGAGTAGTCCACTGACTGGCTGATTCTAGACCTGCAAATAAAATGGTTAAACACACTCTATTCTGTCTAGCTATCAACAATAGTAGCGACTCTTCAGTAGTCAGGGTTTAGTTGGTGCGGCTGAATAGCAGGGTGGCTGAATAAATAAATGACATTAGCGTCGTTTATTACAAATGCAACATAAATAATTAATATATACAGAAAATCATTAAAATCAACAATTATAGAGACGAATAGCACAGTATAATAAAATAAAAGGGAAGAAAAACGGATACTTAAAGTTCATGGAAATATGTTTTCTGGGAAAACCTGTAAAGTTCCTTTGTTTCAGTTCAAGAGCAAAGTTCAGACAAGATGGCCGCTAACCACATGGTCCTCTGGCTAGCAGCATGCTCTCGTGAAGATGGAATTTGGAGGACTAAAGTCCGCCTGCTGCCAATGTGCATTTGATGAAGCTGGTTCGGGGGTGTGGCAATGCCTGCCCCCTCTGACTTACAAACCAATCACAGTTCAAGTCCTTGGAGAGAGATTTAGGTTCAAACTTACCAAACGATGTAACTCAAAACCGACAAATGCCACATTTGCGCTGAAAACAGATTAATATTCCTCAGATTATGACAATTCCTATGACATCAAACTTGGGTGCTGTCGCATGCCCAGTTACGAAATAGCGGAATACCTCAGGTTCTGGGTATGTCAGTGGCCTCAATTTAATACCAAAATATTCACCAGATCCGGACCAGCAGAATGAGATAACTTTCACATCTCTCCTATGAACGGTATTCCTTAAAACATGCTAAACATCATAAACTCTATGTACTTCTAAACTGGCTCCCTGGCTCCAGCAAGTCTGAGCCCTGGCTGGGGGAGCTTCCTCTGAATGAAAGGACTTTTGGTGTGGTAATTAACATCTGAGTAAGATCAGCTCTGACAAACTCTGACACCTCTGCTAAGGCCCAGATTCCAGTCACATGCTAATTAACAAGTCACTGGCCAGGAAGGGGACTCTTTGATCAAGTTAAAAAAAGAAAATGTCATTTTCTGATCTGAAAACTGAGCAAATCTAACCCGGGCGATCAGAAAATCGACTGCACGAATCTTCCCGATTCGCCTGCGTTTCTCACGGATGTTCCGTGACAATAGGTGCAACCAGTATAGATAGCCTGGAATTTGTGCAGCCGGTATAGGTAGCCTGGAATAGTTGCCTGCAGTATAGGTAGCGTGGATTAGTTGCCCGCAGTATAGCTAGCCTGGAATAGTTGCCTGCAGTATAGGTACCCTGGAATAGTTGCCTGCAGTACAGGTAGCCTGGAATAGTTGCCTCCAGTATAGGTAGCCTGGAATAGTTGCCTGCAGTATAGGTAGCCTGGAATAGTTGCCTGCAGTACAGGTAGCCTGGAATAGTTGCCCCCAGAATAGGTAGACTGGAATAGTTGCCTCCAGTATAGGTAGCCTGGAATAGGTGCAGACAGTATAGATAGCCAGGAATATGTGCAACCAGTATAGATAGCCAGGAATAGGTGCAGCCAGTATAGATAGCCCGGAATTTGTGCAGCCGGTATAGGTGGCCTGGAATAGTTCCCTTTAGTATAGGTAGCCTGGAATAGGTGCAAACAGTATAGATAGCCAGGAATATGTGCAACCAGTATAGATAGCCAGGAATAGGTGCTGCCAATATAGATAGCCAGGAATAGGTGTAGCCAGTATAGGTAGCTAGGAGTAGGTGTAGCCAGGAATAGGTGCAGCCAGCATAGGTAGCCAGGAATAGGTGCAGCCAGTATAGGTAGCCAGGAATAGGTGCAGCCAGTATAAGTAGCTAGGAATAGGTGCAGCCACTATAAGTAGCTAGGAATAGGTGCAGCCACTATAAGTAGCTAGGAATAGGTGCAGCCACTATAAGTAACTAGGAATAGGTGCAGCCAGTATAGAAAGCCATGAATAGGTGTAGCCAGTATAGATAGCGAGGAATTGGTGCAGCCAGTATAGGTAGCCAGGAATCGGTGCAGCCAGTATAGACAAAGCCGGATTTGTCTTTTTTACTGCCCTAGGCCAACTGTTAACATCACTCCCCCCACCCCATACAATAATGTAGTGCCATGGTGCCTCTGATTACCTGGACCCACACAACTCAGGGCTGTTTCTGACCTGTTTGGTGCCCCTGGCAAGTCAGCCTTTATTACCCTCCTCCCCCATCCTCAGGAGATTGCTTCAATGTTCCTTGCAATGATTAGGCATAGATGGCAGATTACGTTAGGGTTAGGCACCTCCAAAATATGGGGATAAAGTTAGGTGCAAGTATCCCACATGAAGAAAGCTGAGGCGGGGGAATTAGTGCAAGGCATTTGAACAAGTTATGCTGGGAACACACGATGCAACTTCCCGTCTCAACAACAGGAATCAGTTGATTATTTTTAACATGTCCAATTTGTTTCTGATCGATAAAGGGATCAATTTTGTGAAGTTATCATCAGACAATCAATCCCTTTATCGATTCAGAGCAGTTGGACATGTATACATAATACTACTGATCACCCATCGATCGGACGAGAAGTTGCATCGTGTATTCCCAGCATTAGGAATTAGTAGAAAGCATCAGGTTAGGCTTACTAATTGGGAGATAAGGGTGGTTAGATTTTGAGCTTCCCTGGGGACAGTCAGTGACATGACTATGTACTCTGTAAAGTGCCGCAGAAGATGTCAGTGCTCTATAAATACATAATAATAATAATAATAATACATTGGGACATTAGAGTATGGCTATGGTAGGGATTAGATTGTGAGCTCCTCTGAGGATGGTCAGTGACATGACTATGTACTCCGTAAAACGCTGCAGAAGATGTCAGTGCTATATAAATACATAATAATAATATGGTAGGACATTACACTTTCACTATAGTAGGAATTAGATTGTGAGCTCCTCTGAGGACAGACAGTGACATGACTATGTACTCCGTAAAACGCTGCAGAAGATGTCAGTGCTATATAAATACATAATATACAATATGGTATGATAGGTATGGAACAAAGGGAGAGTAAGTGGCAGTGCATGAAAATATTAGGGGGAGAGAGGAGAGGAGAGAGAAAGATTGGAGAATGGAAACACAAGAGACAGGAGAGCGAGACGGTGAAATGCAAGAGACAGGAGAGCAGGACGGTGAAACGCAAGAGACAGAAGAGCGAGACGAGGAAACGCAAGACACAGGAGACCGAGATGGGAAAACGCAAGAGACAGGAAAGCAAGACGGGAAAATACAAGAGACAGAAGAGCGAGACAGGGAAACGCAAGAGACAGATGACCGAGATGATGAAGCGCAAGAGACAGAAGAGCAAGACGAGGAAACACAAAACACAGGAGACCGAGATTGGAAAACGCAAGAGACAGGAGAGCGAGACAGAAGAGCGAGATGGGGAAAAGCAAGAGACAGAAGAGCGAGACAGAAGAGCGAGATGGGGAAACGCAAGAGACAGGAGAGCGAGACAGAAGAGCGAGACAGAAGAGCGAGATGGGGAAATGCAAGAGACAGGAGAGCGAGACAGAAGAGCGAGACAGAAGAGCGAGATGGGGAAACGCAAGAGACAGGAGAGCGAGACAGAAGAGCGAGATGGGGAAACGCAAGAGACAGGAGAGCGAGATGGGGAAAAGCAAAAGACGGGAGAGCGAGACAGAAGAGCGAGATGGGGAAACGCAAGAGACAGGAGAGCGAGACAGAAGAGCGAGACAGGAGAGCAAGATGGGGAAACGCAAGAGACAGGAGAGCAAGATGTTTCACCAGGACTTCAGTCTGCACCAGTCCGGTTTGGAAGGGACATGTTGAGAAACAACCATCATCCCTGCACTGTGGAGGAAATAGAGGACAGAGAGAGGAGACCATGTGGTGGGACGGGGAGAGTGAACAGGCCAAGAACTATTCAGCTGAGGCAAGCTTCTTATCTAAATTGCAGGGAGCTGATTCTCTCTGCTCCATAACTACAGGCATCTGCAATCAGCTTGTGAACTCTGCAGCACTGGACTGCCCGCACTATTGATTAATCCTTCTGGTCAGCACATACGCTGATCAGAATAATTAATGAATAATGTAGGCAGTGGGTGTCACAGGAGTCAGTGTACAGACACTGAGGCCTAGTGCACACCAGAGCGGTTCTGCTGCAATTAGCGATCCGCTTGCGGGTGCGGATCCGCTAGGGTGATGTATTTCAATGGGCTGGTGCACACCAAAACGGGAGGCGTTTTGCAGAAACGCATACTTCCGGGCTGCTGCAGATTGTGGATTGCAGGTGCGTTTCTGCCTCAATGTTAAGTATAGGAAAAACGCAAACCGCTCTGAAAAACGGCACTTCAGAGCGGTTTGCCAGGCGTTTTTTGTTACAGTAGCTGTTCAGTAACAGCTTTACTGTAACAATACATGAAATCTACTACACCAAAAACGCTTCCCAAAACCACAAAATGCTAGGTGAAACGCTACAGAAAAATAAGAAAAAGCGTTTCAAAATCTGCTAGCATTTTGCGGATCTGCTAGCGGTTTTTGGTGTGCACCAGGCCTGATAGCTGATTTCTGTAGTGCGGGGAGAGAGCAGCTCCATTAGCACAGCTTACATGTCCACAGGGGAAGCCTGCACAGATAATCTGCTCCCAGCCAGCCAAATCCCAAAATGCCATAAGGGCTGCAAACAACAAAGCCACGTGCTTCCTGCTGAAGACAGGAAGCTGTGTGGAGCCCTGATTTGCTGGCGTAATGAGGTGACCAGGGGGGTTCTGGGCAGTGGTATCCCCCAGCTGCAGGGGTTCAGCTGTCACCCCCTTGCCTGCTGAGAGGGGGATGGGCCGCTCCTGGCACCACCCCCTTAGCCACTGCTTGGCACCCTTGACTTTGCCCTCCATGAACCTACAAACCCCCCCCCGAACCGCATCCCAAGTGTGCTGACTGTCCCAGCTGTCCCCTCTCCCCTACTTCCCCTGCACATTGTAGGTAGCTACAGGTGCCCCTTAGCATTAGGTAGCCCATGCTATCCTCAGTATTAAATAGCTAGTGGTACCCCTGACTAGAGGGAGAACGTGTCAGTGGAATGCCAAGAGCAGGGTGAGTAACCTCTCATCTACACTCTGCTCAGGATTCTGCATAGGGAAAGAGGGGGGAGGCACTAGGGGAGGGGAGTGAGCTGACTTTCCATTATCGGGCGCCTGTAGGCACGTGCCTACAGTGCCTTATGGTAAATCCGGCCCTGTAGGCAACAGCATAATAACCTTTACAGAAAAACATTTATTTGTTGCAGCCCACAGAACTCCTGCAAAAATCTGCAGTTCCTGGAAGCAGACAGAGGGTTAACATCCTGTGTTTACAAATTATCTTACGCATCTGAGATTCCTGTGCTGACACAGCTAAGAGCTCAAATTACAATTGTGATTATTGGCAGCTGATGGGGAATTAGATTGGCCCTTCACTCTAAACACAAACAGGGTGGATTAGTCTGTGTTTCCCTTGCGTCCTGAGCATGAATTCAAGTCCACTTTGTTTTTTAACTCTTTATTTACTCACAGAGATCAGAAAATACAGGTATCCGAGGTTTACAATATTTGAAACAAAGGCATACACAGAAAAAAGAAATAGTGTATTCTAACAAACAATTTATGACAAATTTTCAACTGACTCTCTGAAAATGTTTCCCCCTTTTTCAAACCGTCCCACCCCCCTCCCCTCAGCTCCCATCTAAAGGAATTTTAAGGTAGCATTTTACATATAAGCTATATCTGGGAAACTTCCCAAATATCCCCTCCCCCCCCCCCCCCCCCCAAACAGAACACCTCAGACATCCCCTTCTGGCACCCGTCATATCGGAGCCAGGGAAGTCCAAGGTCACACATCACAGCCATAAAACGTCTTCACAAAAAAGAAAAATAGAGTAGCCAAGGTAGGTCTGGATGTAGATATCAGGGTTAGGGTAAAAGACAACAAAGTCAAACTGTAGCAAAATAAAAGGAAAGAATCATGTGTCATCATCACTCACTTCCAGAGAGCCAAGGGACCCTGCAATCTTTCCTCTTAAGCTACATACACACGGGGGACAATTGTTCCCCGTAGCATGCGCACACGCGAACAGGGAGCGACAGCTCCCTGCCGGCGACAGCTGTCCACACGTCTCGCCAGAAAGGCAGAGACACGGCGGAAGCTCGCGTAGGTCTCCTGTCGCTAGCCCGCGTACTCACGCGGGACTAGCGACAGTTCCGGCGAAGTTGCGGCGACAGTTGTAGCCGGTGATTGAACATGTTCAATCGCCTGGCGACAGCTCCAACGGGCGACGGTTCGGGGCGCGCGCGTTATACACACGGGCGACCTGTCGCCGCAACACGCGCGTGCCACGTGTTGCGGCGACGGCCATACCCCGTGTGTATGGGCCTTTAGATACCAAGAAGTGTAGGTGAACGGTCTCATAATCTGTCTATCACGCTAGGTGCTATGTGGACCAATACACAATGGGCTCTATTCACAATGCATGCGGTAAATTAGTATGTGCAAAATATCACCCAAAAGATCACCATTGTGTAATTCTCAAAGATTTATCTCCTTAATTTTCCGCATGCGGTAAATGTGCGGTAAAAAGGGACTACATTTCCTCCACTTTGAAATTCTTAATTGAATAAATGTGCGGATAATTGGTGATAAATAAGGATTTTTTATCACCTATAGAGGGCAGGTGATAATTTTCACTTCTCTGCTGTTGGGCTTTAGGATGTAGCCTTTTGAGCTTTGTTTGCTTGAGTTTATATCAATTTTACAAAGGAGGCAGAGAAGACGAGTGTGTCTAATCTCAAGGCGCACTTTCAGACCTCGTACAGTCTTTTATATGATTTTATAGATGCTGAGGAGGAAATTCCTCTCTGCTCTAAAAGAGAAGCAATAGCATAAAAACCTTTAAAGAAAAATATTTTTTGTTAGGCCTAGTGCACACCAAAAACCGCTAGCAGATCCACAAAACGCTAGCGATTTTTTTTTCTTATTATGAAGCGTTTTGCGGTTTTGTGTAGCTTTTTTTGTGTAGCAGATTACAGATATTGTTACAGTAAAGCTGTTACTGAACAGCTACTGTAATAAAAACGCCTGGAAAACCGCTCTGATCTGGCGTTTTATCAAGCGTTTTGCGTTTTTCCTATACTTAACATTGGAGGCAGAAACGCCTTTGCAATCCAAAAAATGCTGCAGCTCGGGAGTATGCGTTTCTGCAAATGCCTACCGCTCTGGTGTGCACCAGCCCATTGAAATACATTACCCAAGCGTTTCCACATCCGCAAGCGGTTCTAAAAACGCTACCAAAACCGCTCGGTGTGCACCAGGCCTTACAGCTGATACAAATCCTGCAATAAATCTCCAGTGTGCCTACTTCCTGCTTTTATGGAAGCAGACATATTGTTAACATCCTGTGTTTACAAATTAGCTGCTCTGCTGAGGCACCAAGATGGCACAGTTGAGAGCTCAAATTACAGTTGTGATTAGTCACAGATGAGAGGGAATTAGACAGGCTAAACTCTCTAAATACACATAGGGCTTGATTCACAAAGCGGTGCTAACTGTTAGCATGCCTGTGAAAACCCCCTTAGCACGTCTAAACGAGCTTTTCGTGCGCAAAACTTTATGCGCGTAAAGTTTTACGCGCGCACTGCACAGAGCGCAGGGCACTCCGCGCGAAGTGCCTATTAAAGCCTATGGGACTTAGCGCCCGCACAGGACTTTGCGCAAAACTTTGCGCGCGATCTGATTGAGAAATCCGGTGCTAACCTACTTAGCACCCTGGTTAGCACGTCTAAAGACTTTAGACGTGCTTAGTAGGTTAGCACCGCTTTGTGAATCAAGCCCATAGGGTGCATTTCTATAGGTTTTCCCTCTGTCTTGTGCAAGAGTTCAGGTCCACTTTAAATGTGGCAGGCTATCCAGGGTCATTTCTGTGTAATGGGTGGCAAGCATATGGCCTGCCCTACAGTGGTCAAAAAAGCATTACTTTCGTACATGTTACCGACCAATTACCAAACACTTAACACATTTACTGCAACATTACCTAACGATTACCGACCATTTTACAGCACTTTTATCGAACATTTATCACACTCTGAAAATTTTTGTGAATACTCAAAAAAGTCGGTAATTATCACTGGAGGTAATTTTGCGACTCCCTAAAAAAAGTTACCGCATGTTATTGTGAATAGAGCCCAATATCAGCTGGCTGCAGTACGGTGAGCTAGGCAGGATTGGAGTCGATAACAGGCTAGGGTCATACACGTTAGATCAGATGGCTGCAGTACAAAGGACTAGGCAAGAGAGTGGTCAGTATCTAAAGGTGCCCATACATTCGCACGATTTACCACCAACAGACAGCAGATTCAATCACTGTGATCAAATCTGCTGTGAAATTGATGTGCAAACATTGACCGTTTGACCGATTTCCGCCTGAAAATGATTGATCCCGTCGATCTGTCCACATAGAAATTTTTGCTCGATCGCCGACGGGTCAGAAGTGCGTCAATAGCAGTAGAGATGTGGCGAACGGTTCCCGAACCGTTCGCCGGCGAACATCTCTAAATTCATGGGCCTCTTACTACTTCCGGGTCGCAATGACCCGGAGTAGTACGCCTGCGCTGCCCGGCGGAGCGCGTCCTAGATCGCGCTCCCGTTGCCGGGCACTCTCTGCGCATGTGCGTGACGTCATGAGTGACGTCACGCTCATGCGCAGAGAGCGCCCGGCAACAGGAGCGCGATCTAGGACGCGCTCCGCCGGGCAGCGCAGGCGTACTACTCCGGGTCATTGCGACCCGGAAGTAGTAAGAGGCCCAGAGAGGTTCGCCAGGCGAACTGTTCGGCCCAACTCTAGATAGCAGCGTTCAGATGTCTGATGACCATCGCTAGCGGCAATACATTACCTGTTCCACCGAAGCGTGTCCCTGCGGTCCCTTCTCCATACGTGGGCTCCAGCTGGCTTCACTTACTTCCTGTCGGGGGAAGTTTAAACAGTAGAGCGCCCTCTACTGTTTAAACTTCCCCCAACAGGAAGTAAAGTGAAGCTGGAGTCCAGAGCGGAGTAGAGACAGCAGAAAACGGGGGAGTCATGCCGGCCGGATCAGGTAATTTATGCAGGGGACGGCGACGGCAGTGGCAGCTCCACAGATTGTGGATAGGTTGCATAGTGAAATCGATTCAAAATCTGTTTGCAGTGTCGGCAGCCAATAGATCCCTCTTTGATCAGATTCGATCACAGAGGGATCTATCTGCTGGTCGATCTGGTGGCATAATCAACCAGTGTATGGCTGCCTTTAGTCAGTCTGGTAGTCACATTGAAATTCAATATGATTCTCACAGAGGGCTCTATTCATAAAAAACTTGTGGCGTAAATACTCGTAGAGGTAAAATACCGCAGCGGTATTTTACACTTCTGGGTGGTCATTCAAAAGAATCTTGCCAGCTGCAATGCAAGAGCGGAGATCTCCCGCTGAAAGCTGGCGGTAAGCTGTCGGAAGGCATGCGGAAACACTTCAGCCGGCAGAGTCACTCCGTGCACTGCTCTCTCTGGGAGGTCTGTCCCATTCACTTGTATGTAATCCGCAAAATCAGAGGAAGCGGTATTTCCCGTCCACATACCGCTTCCTCTAAAGTTTATGAATGGCCATTTTGTTACTTTTTTCTAGATAAATCTAGAAAAACACTGGAGAAGGCGGAAATTTCTCGCTCTGCTGGGGGATTGTAGATTTTCATGCGGGAACAGCTTTTATGAATGCCCACTTTGCTAAATGGACGGGAAAATCCGCTGTTTTGAGCGGCAAACTTGCGGTAACCTTTTATGAATAGAGCCCAGAGTGATAAAATACCCAGCAAAACCAGCATAGATTGCTATCACAGGCAGTGAGCAACTGAATCAAGAGAGCTTATACACAGGTGGAAAAGATCACAGACCAGCCCAGAAAAGGAACTGGCAAATCAGCAAAGGTTCCAGCAGAAGAGTGTCAGCTGACTAGTGTGTCAGCTGACACCCACTAGACCCGCCTCCTCAACCTATAAGAACTGCTCTGGGATGGGCGCGTTCCCCTGGGGAGGCTGGAGAGACGTCCATGCTGAGTCACAGCCACAGGGGTGCTGGGGATGCCGCTGCAGAAATCTGAAGAGGAAGCTTCCTGCAGCAGCCTAGTGCTGCCTGAGCGCTTGCTGGAACCTTTAGCAGGTAAGAGAGTTACACTGTCTGATTTCCACCCTAGGAGCAAATTGTAGGATGAATGGGCTCCAAAGCTTAACCACTTGCCGACCAGGGGATTTTACACTGATCGGTGCTGCGTGGGCTCTACAGCCCGCAGCACCGATCAGGAGTGCAGCAGGGCGATCAGACTACCCCCCTTTTTTCCCCACTAGGGGGATGTCCTGCTGGGGGGGTCTGATCGCCGCCGGCTGCAGTTGCTTAGCGGGGGGGGGCTCTTCAAAGCCCCCCTCCGCAGCGCTTTCCGCCCTCTCGCCAGCTCCCTCCCTCTCCCTTCCCCTGTGTGCTGCGCAGGACGAATTTCCGTCCTGCGCATTGAAGGATAGGCTTCAGCCTATCATATGCCGGCGATCCCCGGCCAATCAGAGGCCGGGGATCGCCGATCTGCCTTACGGCGCTGCTGCGCAGCAGCGCCGTATGATGTAAACAGCGGGGATTTCTTCCCCGCCTGTTTACATTTTGCCGGCGAGCCGCCATCGGCGGCTCTCCGGCTGTTCACGGAGACACCCTCCATGAACTGACATGGAAAGGCCGCTCGATCGAGCGGCCGTTTCTATGGTAACCCGCAGACGACCAGTTTACGCCAATCGGCGTTAGCTGGTCGTCAAGAGGTTAAAGAGCTTTTTTGTATTAAGTGATTTTGTTTGCTCTGCATTGAATTTAGCTATATATAACAATTTACGCATCATGTCTAAAACCTGTTTTTGGGAGGGAAGTTCAGAGTGTATCCATTGGCTCAAAATACATTTTTTTTGCTGCCAAGAGAAACAGATGTTCCAAAGGTTTTAAAGTAATCATTTTTTCTGACCCTTGTGAAGGCATGCTGTGAAATAAGAACAGCACCAGATCCAAAGGCCTAGTTATTTTAGTGATTACAATAAAGAAAAAATGTGTGCATCAACCAAGTTAAAACCTGATAAATCTGGCTTTGCAAATTTGGCCTAATTGGCTAATCACGAGACATTACTCATGCAAATATGCATTTGCTTCCGCATGCCAAAATATGCAGGGTCTAAAACTACTACCGCAGAGCGATTGCCCTGCGGGGATTAGTTCATGCTACATTAGCACTATCCAGCAGTGCCACGGGGAGGCTCCCCAATGCCCCCATACAACCGGGGGGCACTACTGGATAGTGCTAAAGTAGCATGAACTAATCCCCACAGGGCAACCGCTTTGCGGTATTAGTTTTAGACCCTGCATATTTTGGCATGCGAAAGCAAATACATATTTGCATGAGAAATGTCTCGTGATTAGCCAATTAGGCCAAATTTGCAAAGCCAGATTTATCAGGTTCAACTTGGTTGATCCCTGACCTATTTTGAAGTATTTAATACTCCCGTATAGTTCTGATATGGATATTTTTTCTGTTACATTACCTAGCAGTTTCAGAAAGCTGTCATGATTTGGCAATGCTCCCGAACGTCCGAATGTAGATTTAAAGAAGTGCTGAAGCTGCAAATAAAGAAATATATGTGAGCCAGAAGAAAGACGAAAACGAGATCACAATTCTGAAAAGGTAAGTAAAGTCCCTCTCTGACTTAAAATATGTGACAGGATCGGTACCCCCGTCTGACGCCAAGATTTCGCCATAACTCCTCCTTGACCACCTGGGAAAGAAGGAGAAGACCAAAGGCATCAGAGGGGAAACATGACCTCAGGTCAGCTTTGAAGAGACACTGAAGCGAAAAAAAAATGATGATATAATGAATTGGTTGTGTAGTACAGCTAAGAAATAAAGCATTAGGAGCAGAGACATAAGTCTAATATTTGTTTCCAGTACAGGAAGAGTTAAACAACTCCAGTTGTTATCTATGCAAATAGCCATTGAGCTCTATGACTTTGAAAGTGGTGGAGAGCTCTGACTTCTGATGGTTTTTATCTACACTGTATTGTTTTTTTTCTTTTGCAGAAAACTGTTCAGGACAGGCCAAAAGTTCACTGCCTATTCTGCAAAAACTTTTAGAATGCTGATTAATGTGTAAACTGCAAGTATTAGAGAATGATGCAATGTTATAAAAAAAAAGCCGTATAACTGAAAATAATTTTTTTTTTTTGCTACAAATATTCTAGTAATTACCCCTACTACACAACCCATTCATGATATCATAATTTTTTTTGCTTCAGTGTCTCTTTAACCCTCCTGGCGGTCTATTAGAAACCGCCAGGGGGCAGCGAAGCACTATTTTTTAATTTTTTTTTTAAATCATATAGCGAGCCTAGGGCTCGCTACATGATAGCTGCTGTACAGCGGCATCCCCCCGCCCGCTTCGATCGCCTCCGGCGATCTTTGATCAGGAAATCCTGTTCAAAGAACGGGATTTCCTGAAGGGCTTCCCCCGTCGCCATGACGTCTAAGGGAGTCCCGATCCACCCCTCAGCGCTGCCTGGCACTAATTGGCCAGGCAGCACACGGGGTCTGGGAGGGGCGTGGCATGGCGCAGCGATTTAGTGCGGGGCGGTGGCGATAGGAATGCACACGCAGCTAGCAAAGTGCTAGCTGCGTGTTGCAAAGAAAAAGCAAGCAAATCGGCCCAGCAGGTCCTGAGAAATCCTCCTGCGCGGCGAAGTGACAACATTTCCATGAACAACCCCCCACCACCACCACCACCACCACCTCACTGGCCTCCCAGGATTTTTATTGTATGGATGGAGATTCACTTTAAGTGGAAGCTGAAAGGCTCATGCTCCATCAAGTGTGCGCACCCTTGCATAAGACATTCCTGGCAAGCCCGCAGCTGCTGTTTACAGCCATTCAGGAGCACAATCTAAGAGGGCATTTGAAATGGAGAATGTCACTGCACCCACCTGCTCTGCTGCCATGCTGTTATTCCTATGACCCAATCACAGTACAAAATAGGGAGAGCTCTAGTCTTAATGGGGCCAGAGCTGTCTTGTCTGAAATAGATTAAATAAAATATGGGAGATTTACCATACGTACCTAAGAAGAGGGACAACTCTGGATTCTTTAAAGGCTTCCCACAGAGTTCTCCAGTCCCCCGTTGCCGCTTACAGGCCCTCAAATATTCTACTACTCTTCAAGCACTAGTGTGACAGAAGTAGGTGATATCTTTCAGGCCAGAGCTGTCTGGTCTGAAAGAGTTTAAATAAAATAATTCAGCTGCAACTACCTACTCCTAGGGGTCTCTCCTGTGCACCCCTGAGACAACGCAGTTATTTTAGTCACTCAGCATCTCCATTTCACCCCCCCCCCCCCCCCCACCACCACACACACACTGGCAGAGAGTCTTCAGGACCAAGTGGCAGAGATTGGATAGCTGTCATGTAGGATGGGAGGCAGACTCAATGCTGGAGGGGGTAGGCTAAGTAGCATAATCAGGACCATGCACGACCACTGTGCCTGTATGCAAGTGTAGGAGAAGAGAGATGACAGTGGTTGAAGCACAGGAGGTGTCCCCAAGGAGAGGGAGGGGAGGAATAAAAGTAAACGTTTGGACCCATCTCCCAATAGCCATAAGATGTATATCTAGCACTGTGCCTACTGGATCAGGCCTCTTTCCACCACGATTGCAGGTCTGCAAGGGTGATTGTTTCACCACTGATTCAGATGCAATGATCAATGGAAAAAGTTAATTTGACTTTTCAATACAACACTTTTACTGAGTAAACTTACTTCAATTATGTCATTCTGCCTTGAGTGACCACCCTTTAAAGCAAACCTGTGAGGTTTGAATCTCATCAGTTTAGATACATCTCATCAGTGTAGATACGTAGCTACTGAGGTGGGAAGCCGCTGGATCCTCCTCTGCCAGGCCGATCAACGCTGGGAAACCCGGAGTGCGGCTGCACTGCACCTGCACAATAGTACGTAGCTGCTCTATGCGGAAAAAGCCAAGTCTGATAAGGTCCGTGCTACTGCACAAGCAGCTCGCATCTGAACAGTAACATGAACTTCATCGCCCAGCTTTTTCCGCCAGAGCCCAAGCAGGTCAGTGTTACTGAGCATTCACGAGCAGTCGACAAGTGGTTGTCAGCGGTTTTCAGAGTGACCCAGTGGAGGAACGTCAAGAAGGAGCAGTATGACGGAAGGCTCTAAATTATCCAGAGGTTACCCTCTAACTAGTAGAGTTGGGCCGAACGGTTCGCCTGCGAACGGTTCCATGCGAACTTCAGTGGTTCGCGTTCGCGTCCCGCAGGCGAACCTTTGCGGAAGTTCGGTTCGCCCCATAATGCACATGGAGGGTCAACTTTGACCCTCTACATCACAGTCAGCAGGCCCAGTGTAGCCAATTAGGCTACACTAGCCCCTGGAGCCCCACCCCCCCTTATATAAGGCAGGCAGCGGCGGCCATTACGGTCACTCGTGTGCTGCCTGCGTTAGTGAGAGTAGGGCGAGCTGCTGCAGACTGTCTCTCAGGGAAAGATTAGTTAGGCTTAACTTGTTCCTGTCTGGCTGCATACCTGTGCTGTGAACCCACCACTGCATACCTGTGCTGTGAACCCACCACTGCATACCTGTGCTGTTAACCCACCACTGCATACCTGTGCTGTGAACCCACCACTGCATACCTGTGCTGTGAACCCACCACTGCATACCTGTTCAATGAACCCACCACTGCATACCTGTGCTGTGAACCCACCACTGCATACCTGTTCAGTGAACCTGCCACTGCATACCTGTTCTGTTCAGTGGACCCGCCACTGTATACCTGTTCATTGAACCCACCACTGCATACCTGTGCTGTGAACCCACCACTGCATACCTGTGCTGTGAACCCACCACTGCATACCTGTGCTGTGAACCCACCACTGCATACCTGTTCTGTGAACCCACCACTGCATACCTGTGCTGTGAACCCACCACTGCATACCTGTTCAGTGAACCTGCCACTGCATACCTGTTCTGTTCAGTGGACCCGCCACTGTATACCTGTTCATTGAACCCACCACTGCATACCTGTGCTGTGAACCCACCACTGCATACCTGTTCTGTGAACCCACCACTGCATACCTGTTGTGTTCAGTGAACCTGCCACTGCATACTTGTTCTGTGAACCCGCCACTGTATACCTGTTCTGTTTAGTGAACCCGCCACTGTATACCTGTTCTGTTTAGTGAACCCGCCACTGCATACCTGTTCTGTTCAGTGGACCCGCCACTGTATACCTGTTCAGTGAACCCGCCACTGCATACCTGTTCTGTTCAGTGGACCCGCCACTGTATACCTGTTCAGTGAACCCGCCACTGCATACCTGTTGTGTTCAGTGAACCTGCCACTGCATACCTGTTCTGTGAACCCGCCACTGTATACCTGTTCTGTTTAGTGAACCCGCCACTGCATACCTGTTCTGTTCAGTGGACCCGCCACTGTATACCTGTTCAGTGAACCCGCCACTGCATACCTGTTCTGTTCAGTGGACCCGCCACTGTATACCAGTTCAGTGAACCCGCCACTGCATACCTGTTGTGTTCAGTGAACCTGCCACTGCATACCTGTTCTATGAACCCGCCACTGTATACCTGTTCTGTTTAGTGAACCCGCCACTGCATACCTGTTCTGTTCAGTGGACCCGCCACTGTATACCTGTTCAGTGAACCCGCCACTGCATACCTGTTCTGTTCAGTGGACCCGCCACTGTATACCTGTTCAGTGAACCCGCCACTGCATACCTGTTGTGTTCAGTGAACCTGCCACTGCATACCTGTTCTGTGAACCCGCCACTGTATACCTGTTCTGTTTAGTGAACCCGCCACTGCATACCTGTTCTGTTCAGTGGACCCGCCACTGTATACCTGTTCAGTGAACCCGCCACTGCATACCTGTTCTGTTCAGTGGACCCGCCACTGTATACCTGTTCAGTGAACCCGCCACTGCATACCTGTTGTGTTCAGTGAACCTGCCACTGCATACCTGTTCTATGAACCCGCCACTGTATACCTGTTCTGTTTAGTGAACCCGCCACTGTATACCTGTTCTGTTTAGTGAACCCGCCACTGCATACCTGTTCTGTTCAGTGGACCCGCCACTGTATACCTGTTCAGTGAACCCGCCACTGCATACCTGTTCTGTTCAGTGGACCCGCCACTGTATACCTGTTCAGTGAACCCGCCACTGCATACCTGTTGTGTTCAGTGAACCTGCCACTGCATACCTGTTCTGTGAACCCACCACTGTATACCTGTTCTGTTTAGTGAACCCGCCACTGTATACCTGTTCTGTTTAGTGAACCCGCCACTGCATACCTGTTCTGTTTAGTGAACCCGCCACTGTATACCTGTTCAGTGAACCCGCCACTGCATACCTGTTGTGTTCAGTGAACCTGCCACTGCATACCTGTTGTGTTCAGTGAACCTGCCACTGCATACCTGTTCTGTGAACCCGCCACTGTATACCTGTTCTGTTTAGTGAACCCGCCACTGTATACCTGTTCTGTTTAGTAAATCCGCCACTGCATACCTGTTCTGTTCAGTGAACCCGCCACTGTATACCTGTTCAGTGAACCCGCCATTGCATACCTGTTGTGTTCAGTGAACCTGCCACTGCATACCTGTTGTGTTCAGTGAACCTGCCACTGCATACCTGTTCTGTGAACCCGCCACTGTATACCTGTTCTGTTCAGTGAACCCACCGCATCAGTGCGCATACCTGTGCAGTTAAGTGAACCCACCTACCTACGTGAGTGCACGCAGTGTGATATACCACTCCGTGCATACCCGATATGGACAAAACAGGTAGAGGAAGAGGTAGTGCCAGAGCCAGAGGAAGGCCACCCGGCAGGTCTGCGCGAGGTCGTGTAAATGTAATTTCGTGTGGACCTGGCCCACAGTACAGTGCTCGGAAGAAGGCACGTCCCATCACCTCCCAAGATTGTCAGGACGTGGTTGAGTATTTAGCGACACAGAACACCTCCTCTTGCTCAGCCACCAGTGCTACTACTAGCACCACTTCCGCTGCATTTGACACTTCGCCAGAATTATTTAGTGTTGAAATCACTGATGCACAGCCATTGTTGTTACAGCCAGATGAATTTTCACCAGCTCATATATTTGAGTTACCCGGCAACACTATGGATGTAACGTGTAAGGAGGATGATGCATGTTTGGATTTGTCTGAGGCAAGCGAAGCTGGGCAGGATGATTACGATGATGACGATGATAGGGATCCTCTGTATGTTCCCAATAGAGGAGATGAAGAGGGGGACAGTTCAGAGGGGGAGTCAGAGAGTAGTAGGAGGAGAGAAGTTGCTGAAAGAAGCTGGGGCAGCTCTTCGTCAGAAACAGCTGGTGGCAGAGTCCGGCACCATGTATCGCCACCTATGTACAGCCAGCCAACTTGCCCTTCAGCATTAGCTGCTGAGGTCCCCATAGTGCCCACATCCCAGGGTGGCTTAGCGGTGTGGAAATTTTTTAATGTGTGTGCCTCAGATCGGACCAAAGCCATCTGTTCACTCTGCCAACAAAAATTGAGCCGTGGAAAGGCCAACACTCACGTAGGGACAAGTGCCTTACGAAGGCACCTGGAGAAAAGGCACAAACAGCAATGGGATGGCCACCTGAGCAAAAGCAGCAGCAGCACACAAAAGCAAAGTCACCCTCCTTCTCCTCTTCCTCCTCCATCAGGTGCATTATCTGCTTCTGCCGCTTTCTCCCTTCCACCTTCACAGGCACCCTCCTCCACTCCGCCTCTGCCCTTGAGCGGTTCCTGCTCCTCTGCCCACAGCAGCAGTCAGGTGTCCGTGAAGGAAATGTTTGAGCGGAAGAAGCCAATTTCGGCCAGTCACCCCCTTGCCCGGCGTCTGACAGCTGGCGTGGCGGAACTGTTAGCTCGGCAGCTGTTACCATACCGGCTGGTGGACTCTGAGGCCTTCCGTAAATTTGTGGCCATCGGAACACCGCAGTGGAAGATGCCAGGCCGCACTTATTTTTCGAGAAAGGCCATACCCCAACTGCACCGTGAAGTTGAGAGGCAAGTGGTGTCATCTCTTGCGAAGAGCGTTGGGTCAAGGGTACACCTGACCACGGATGCCTGGTCTGCCAAGCACGGGCAGGGCCGCTACATTACCTACACAGCCCATTGGGTGAACCTGGTGGTGAACGATGGCAAGCAGGGCGCAGCGGACCAAATTGTGACACCTCCACGGCTTGCAGGCAGGCCTCCTGCCACCTCCTCTCCTCCTGCTACATGCTCTTCGCTGTCCTCCTCCTCCTTGGCTGAGTGGCAGTTCTCCTCTCCAGTTACACAGCCCCAGCTCCGCAGGGCCTATGCTGCATGCCAGGTAAGACGGTGTCACGCCATCCTAGACATGTCTTGTCTCAAAGCGGAGAGTCACACTGGAGCAGCTCTCCTGGCTGCTCTTAAGAAACAGGTGGATGAGTGGCTGACCCCGCACCACCTGGAGATAGGCAACGTGGTGTGCGACAACTGCAGCAATCTGCTTGCCGCTTTGCATATGGGGAAGCTGACACACATACCCTGCATGGCACATGTCATGAATCTAGTGGTTCAAAGATTTGTGGCAAAGTACCCTGGCTTAGCGAATGTCCTGAAGCAGGCCAGGAAGTTCTGTGGGCATTTGAGGCGGTCTTACACAGCCATGGCACGCTTTGCGGAAATTCAGCGCAAAAACAACATGCTGGTGAGACGCCTCATTTGCGATAGCCCGACTCGCTGGAACTCGACCCTGCTCATGTTCTCCCGCCTGCTAGAACAGAAGAAAGCCGTGACCCACTACCTCTACAACTACAGTAGAATGAAACAGTCTGGGAAGATGGGGATGTTCTGGCCCGACAACTGGACACTGATGGAAAATGCATGCAGGCTCATGCGGCCGTTTGAGGAGGTGACCAACCTGGTGAGCCGCAGTGAGGGCACCATCAGCGACTTAATTCCCTACGCTTACTTCTTGGAGCGTGCTGTGCGTAGAGTGGCGGATGAAGCTGTGAATGAGCGTGACCAGGAACCGTTACGGCAGGAACAGGCATGGGACCAATTTTCATCAGACCCAGCTGTTTCCTCAACACCTGCGGCAGCACAGAGGGGGGAGGAGGAGGAAGAAGAGAAGTCGTGTGCAGAAGACAAGTCAGACTCAGAGGATGATGAGCAAGGTGTTTCTTTGGGGGAGGAGGAGGGGACAGCGGCAGGAGAACAACCTCAGCAGGCATCGCAAGGGGCTTGTGCTGCTCAACCTTCCCGTGGTATTGTTCGCGGCTGGGGGGAGGAGGTTGACTTACCTGACGTCACTGAGGAAGAGCAAGAGGAGATGGAGGGTACTGGATCCGACTTTGTGCAGATGTCGTCTTTTATGCTGTCCTGCCTGTTGAGGGACCCCCGTATAAAAAACCTCAAGGGGAATGACCTGTACTGGGTGGCCACACTACTAGACCCTCGGTACAGGCACAAAGTGGCGGACCTGTTACCAACTCACCGGAAGGTGGAAAGGATGCAGCACATGCAGAACCAGCTGTCAACTATGGTTTACAATGCCTTTAAGGGTGATGTGACGGCACAACGCCAGCAAGGTACCACTGCCACTAATCCTCCTCCCGTGTCCACGCAGTCAAAGACAGGACGCTCCAGCGATCTCATGGTGATGTCGGACATGCGGACGTTCTTTAGTCCAACGCCTCGCCGTAGCCCTTCCGGATCCACCCTCCACCAACGCCTGGAACGGCAGGTAGCCGACTACCTGGCCTTAAGTGTGGATGTAGACACTGCTGTGAACAGCGATGAGGAACCCTTGAACTACTGGGTGCGCAGGCTTGACCTGTGGCCAGAGCTGTCCCAATTTGCCATCCAACTTCTCTCCTGCCCTGCCGCAAGCGTCCTGTCAGAAAGGACCTTCAGCGCAGCTGGAGGCATTGTCACAGAGAAGAGAAGTCGCCTAAGTCACAAAAGTGTTAAGTACCTCACCTTTATCAAAATGAATGAGGCATGGATCCCGGAGGGCTGCTACCCGCCCCAAGACTAAGTCAGTCCCCGCACACACAGCATCTTTGCCTGCACGCCGTGTGACTGGCTGCCTGGCCTGCCCCAAGAAGACTAAGTCGCTCCCAGTCCCTCCACACAGCATGTCTGCCTGCAGGCCGCTTGACTACCTTCTCCGCCACCACCAACAGGGTCCGGGACTCCAGGCGGATTGCTGAATTTTTTAGGCCGCTGCTAGCAGCGGCCGCTGTAATAATTTTTCTGGTGCGTGTACATGACTGCCTAATTTTTCTGGCTGCACTGCGGGCAGCTGCAACAACAAAAGAAAAGGCATGTACATGCGCCCATTCCCCTTCGTGATCATTACCTTGCCGTGGTGAAGGGGCTTGCGTATCACAATGAAGCAATGACCGGCGCCTAGATGAGTGTCTCGGGGGGCACACCCACGATAATAAGGTCGTTGCCTCATTGTGGTCAGACCAAATTTGATCAGCTGGACAGTCACTGTTCTGTCATTCAGCTACATCAGCCAGGCGACCATATGGGCTGTAAAGCCACCAAAACCTGCACTCTCGCCATGGTGCGCACCAGTCCAGCACGGCCGTCACTACACAAACAGCTGTTTGCGGTGCGTTACACGGTGAGTTTGGTGTGTCAGTGTGAAGCAGTACCTTAATTACACTACCTGATTGATGTATACACATGCAAGATGTTTGAAAGCACTTTAGGCCTGTCATTTAGCATTCAATGTGATTTCTGCCCTTAAAACGCTGCTTTGCGTCAAATCCAGATTTTTCCCCGGGACTTTTGGCATGTATCCCACTCCGCCATGCCCCCCTCCAGGTGTTAGACCCCTTGAAACATCTTTTCCATCACTTTTGTGGCCAGCATAATTTTTTTTTTTTTTTCAAAGTTCGCATCCCCATTGAAGTCTATTGCGGTTCGCGAACTTTAACGCGAACCGAACCTTCCGCGGAAGTTCGCGAACCAGGTTCGCGAACCTAAAATCGGAGGTTCGGCCCAACTCTACTAACTAGGTAATTACCCAAATTTGGTACTTTTTTGCCCCTGATTTTCCTTTAAAGCAATCCTTTGACTTCAGGGTAAAAAAGTTAGATACGCACCTAAGGCTTTCCATGTCCTCCTTTAGACCACTGCCCAGGGCCTTCTGAAAGTTTGTGGCTCCACTCCCATGTGTGGACAAAGCAAGAAACTTTGAATCAGGATGATACCATTTATTGGCTAACTTAGAAGAAAAGCAGTAAGCTTTCAGCAATTAAGCCTTCCTCAGACTGATTCCTGAATGAATACACTTCAATTATGTTGTTCTGTCTTGAGGAATCAGTCTGACAAAGGCTTCATTGCCGAAAGCGTACTGATTTTCTTCTAAGTTATCCAATAATTGGTATCATCCTGATTCAAAACTTCTTGCTTTTACTGATGGCTAACACGGTACAACACTCTACTGCTTCATCTGTGGATTAGCACAGATGAATTGGCCTCCACTCTGCACAGGCGCTCATACATGGACAGAGCACAGCCACACAAATCAATACAACAAGCCCTTGTCAAATACATTCAGGAGTACATTTGAAATTGGCGCCGGTAGACTTGGGCGCAGGATACAGCGGTATATAGCTGATCCTGCTTCTGCACAAGTCTGGGCCGATTTAATTACTATTCCCCCTCCAGGCCGCCATGGATAGTGGGGGAATGAAATAATTCGGCTTCCAGCGATTGCTGGAGGCCGTAATTTTTATGTTTTTAAGCAACCTCGGCTCCGTCAGAAGACGAAGCCGACGTTACTCACTGAGCGCTTCAATAGGAGTGATTCCTATTGAAGTCTATGGAGGCGCCGGCTGCGCCCAAATCTAGCAGCGCTGAAAAGCACTGCTCCGACATTCAGAGGACCCCAGTGCTGGAATGGTGAGCTTGAGGGGACGGAAGAAGCCTCTGAATCTCTACTGAGGTAAGTATTTACCTTAGGCACTTTTTCCCCTACAGATGCAATTTTTCAAAGTGTACCTAGCTGAGAATACACAAGGATTTATACTTACTTCTGGACTTCTTCCAGCTCCCCTGACTGGCACAATTATGGGACACTGAATATGCACGGTTCTGGTCACATGTGCAGTTGGCTGTGACTGAGCTTGTGCCCATGCCCAGCAACCCAGCTGGATTGTGTACTCCACTGCAGGAGAATGGAGGGGATTGGGAGGACAATGATAAAGCAGAGGGGACTACAGTGGGGCTGTAGTTAGTGCATAGTTCATACTTAGTGCCAGGCGGGGGCATTGCTAGGATCCTAAGAAAGCCGGGGCACTTTTGGGCACTCCAGCTGAAAAATTAGTGTGACCATGCACCAGAATGCGGGTGTGGCCATGGGTGGAGCCAAATTTACATTAACTTAACAGTGGTCTAAGGAGGCCTGCCCAGCAAAGTGCTGGATGAAGCTACCCTCTCCATTAATGCAAACCCCCCACTCAAGGAAAAAATGCAGCATATCACATAAATAGGCAGTGTTACCTGGCTTCTGTGCTGGCTGGTCTGGCCTTCTGCTGGGCCAGCCCTCCATAGCATGCCCTGACCTTAAAATGGACCCCTTCCCATGCTCCCATGGGCCTCCCATTGATGCACCTCAACTTCCAGCATGCCCCGTAGAAGAACCACATCTCCCTGCATGCCCCCATAAAGGTCTTACAGCCAGGGCCGGATTTACCATAAGGCACTGTAGGCACGTGCCTACAGGCGCCCGATGATGTAAAGGCAGCTCACTTGCCTCCCTGAACGTCTCCCTCACTACTTCCCTATGCAGAGTGCTGATGAGTGTAAATGAAAGGCTACTCCAGTGCAGTTTCTAGGCTAAAATGCACCCAGGGCGAGGGTGTAAAAATTGCGCCCCCCCCCCCCCCGCAGCAAGGTATGGGTGCCCGCAGTATAGGTTAGCCAGGTCTAGTTGCACTCAGTATAGATTCCCCCAGAATAGGTACCCCAGTATAGGTAGCCAGCTATAGGTCCCCCCAGTATAGGTAGCCAGGCATAGGTGAGCCAGTATAGTTGCCTCCGGTATAGGTTAGCCAGGTAGGTGCCTCCAGTATAGGTAGCCAGTATAGTTGCCCCAAGTATAGCTTAGATAGGCAGGCGTCCCCGGTATAAATTAGATAGGTAGTAGGTGCCCACAGTACAGGTTAGCTAGGTGGGTGCCTCTAATATAGGTAGCCAGAATAGTTGCCCCCAGCATAGGTTAGATAGGTAGGTCCCCCCAGTATAGGTTAGTTAGGTAGGTGCCTCCAATATAGGTAGCCAGTATAGTTGTTACCTGTATAGGCTAGCTAGGTAGGTAGGTGCCCCCAATACAGGTTGGATAAGTTAATGCTCCCACTATAGGTTAGATAGGTAGCTGCCCCCCAGTATAGGTTAGATAGGTAGGTGCCTCCCTGTATAGGTTAGATTAGGTAGCTGCCCCCTCAGTATAGGTTAGATTAGGTAGCTGCCTCCCAGGTTAGATAGGTAGCTGCCCCCCAGTATAGGTTAGATAGGTAGCTGCCCCCCAGTATAGGTTAGATAGGTAGGTGCCCCCCAGGATAGGTTAGATAGGTAGCTGCCCCAATATACCAATATAGGTTAGGTAGGTGCCCCCCAATATAGGTTAGATAGGTAGGTGCCCCCCAGTATAGGTTAGATAGGTAGGTGCCCCCCAGGATAGGTTAGATAGGTAGGTGCCCCCCAGGATAGGTTAGATAGGTAGCTGCCCCAATATAGGTTAGGTAGGTGCCCCCCAGGATATGTTAGATAGGTAGATGCCCCCCAGGATAGGTTAGATAGGTAGGTGCCCCCCAGGATAGGTTAGATAGGTAGGTGCACCCCAGGATAGGTTAGATAGGTAGCTGCCCCAATATAGGTTAGGTAGGTGCCCCCCAGTATAGGTTAGATAGGTAGGTGCCCCCCAGGATAGGTTAGATAGGTAGGTGCCCCCCAGGATAGGTTAGATAGGTAGCTGTCCCAGTATAGGTTAGGTAGGTGCCCCCCAGTATAGGTTAGATAGGTAGGTGCCCCCCAGTATAGGTTAGATAGGTAGGTGCCCCCCAGTATAGGTTAGATAGGTAGGTGCCCCCCAGTATAGGTTAGATTAGGTAGGTGCTCCCCAGGATAGGTTGGATAAGTAGCTGCCCCAGTATAGGTTAGGTAGCTGCCCCCCAGGATAGGTTAGATATGTAGGTGCCCCCCAGGGTAGGGTAGATAGGTAGCTGCCCCAGTATATGTTAGGTAGGTGCACCCCATGATGGAGGGGGGAGCCGCAGCCGCGGGGAGGGCAGCCCGACCTCTTCCTCCCTTCCTCTCCCCGGGCCGCCCTCCGTGCGATCCCCCCTCGGACGGAGTGCAGAGTAATGCACAGGGAAGCGCTATAGAAAACTACTCACCTCCCTGGTTCCAAGCGCTGCTCTCTCGCCGCCAGTCTCCTCTCTCTGCATACACGCTGCTTCCTGTTTAGCCGGAAGCAGCGTGTGTGTATCAGCGTGTATGCAGAGAGAGGAGACTGGCGGCGAGAAAGCAGCGCTTGGAACCAGGGAGGTGAGTAGTTTTCTATAGCGCTTCCCTGCGCATTACTCTGCACTCCGTCCGAGGGGGGATCGCACGGAGGGCGGCCCGGGGAGAGAAAGGGAGGGAGAGGTCGGGCTGCCCTCCCTGCGGCTGCGGATCCCCCTCCATCACAGCGCCCCCCTCCCAGCAGCGCTCAGTGCGGCGGCACGGGCCGCACGGCTGTAGAAACGGCCCTGGGCTACTCACCCTGTTCTCTGCAGTTTTACTGACAAGATCTCCCTTCAGTCAGGGGCATCTCTAGCTACTTAATAGTGAGGAAATTTCTGGCTACCTAATACTAAGGGGCACCTATAGCTACCTATGACGAGCAAGGGAAGAGAGAATTGACAGCTGCAGCAGCCAGCACACTAGCGTGCGGGTCCACGACGGTTTGTAGGTTCATGGAGGGTGAAGTGCAGGGGTGCCCACACTTTTCCGGCTCACAAGCTACTTTAAAACTTGCAGAGTCCAGGAGATCTACCAACATTTCAAATGTTGCAAACTCCAGCCCCCCCTCCCCCCCCCCACCGCCGCTGTCATGAACAGCCCCCAGGTACAAATGCCCCTCCAGTATATGTAGCTAGCTATAGGTCCCTTCAGTATAGGTAGCCAGGTATAGGTGGTAATTAGGTATAGATGCCTTCATTATAGGTAGCCAGGTGTATGCGCCTTCAGTGTAGGTAGCCAGGTAGATGTGCCCTCAGTGTAGGTAGCCAGGCAGATGTGCTTTCAGTGTAGGTGGCCAGGTAGATGTGCCCTCAGTGTAGGTAGCCAGGCTGATGTGCCCTCAGTGTAGGTAGCCAGGTTGATGTGCCCTCAGTGTAGGTAGCCAGGCAGATGTTCCCTCAGTATAGGTAGCCAGGCAGATGTTCCCCCAGTGTAGGTAGCCAGGCAGATGTGCCCTCAGTGTTGGTAGCCAGGTAGATGTGTCCTCAGTGTAGGTAGCCAGTCTGATGTGCCCTCAGTGTAGGTAGCCAGGCAGATGTTCCCTCGGTGTAGGTAGCCAGGCAGATGTTCCCTCGGTGTAGGTAGCCAGGCAGATGTTCCCTCGGTGTAGGTAGCCACGCTGATGTGCCCTCAGTGTAGGTAGCCAGGCTGATGTGCCCTCAGAGTAGGTAGCCATGCAGATGCTCCCTCAGTGTAGGTACCCAGGTAGATGTGCCCTCAGTGTAGGTACCCAGGTAGATGTGCCCTCAGTGTAGGTAGCCAGGCTGATGTGCCCTCAGTGTAGGTAGCCAGGCTGATGTGCCCTCAGTGTAGGTAGCCAGGCTGATGTGCCCTCAGTGTAGGTAGCCAGGCTGATGTGCCCTCAGTGTAGGTAGCCAGGCTGATGTGCCCTCAGTGTAGGTAGCCAGGCTGATGTGCCCTCAGTGTAGGTAGCCAGGCTGATGAGCCCTCAGTGTAGGTAGCCAGGCAGATGTGCCCTCAGTGTAGGTAGCCAGGCTGATGTGCCCTCAGTGTAGGTAGCCAGGCAGATGTGCCCTCAGTGTAGGTAGCGAGGCAGATGTGCCCTTAGTGTAGATAGCCAGGTAGATGTGCCCTCAGTGTAGTTGACACTTACCTTCCTCCAGCGGCGGTGTCTGGGGCTTGTCCTTGTCGCGGCCGGCTGAAGTGCAGGGCGGTGGCAGAGGGAACGCTCCAGCGGGGGGGGGGGGGGGGGGGGGCGGCGGCCAGCATGCATGGATACGTTGTGCCTGGTGCCGCCCCCAGCCATGAAATCACGGTCGCGCAGCCTCTCTCCGCTCCTGCTCTCCTTATGGCTAGCGGCCAGCAGCAGAATTTGATGGGAGCTGCCGGCCGCAAAATTTTATGTGACGCAGCCACATGGCCGCGATCTACCGGTAGATCGCGATCGACCTATTGAGCACCCCCAGTGAAGTGTAAGGTGCCAGGACATCTATGCCTATAGGCTCCTGTAAGGTAAATCTGGGCCTAATCACAGCACCTAACATGGCATCACAACACCCAATATGCCCACATAGAGGCACCATAGCACCCAGCATACCAGCCATTGCCATGTGCTGTAGTGCCATGCTAGGTGCTATGGTGTCATGCTGGGCGCTATGGTGCCTTTATGGGGCAAGCATGGTGCTGTAATGCCATGCAAGGTGCTGTGGTACCATGCTGGGTGCTGTGTAGTGCCATGCTCTGGTGCCTCTGTTGGGCATGCTGGGTACTAGGTGGTGCCCTGCTGGGTGCTGTGGTGCCTCTACTCTGCCTGGGGGACATGTGGGGCACCCCAGAATAGATCCAGGGTACGTGCCACTGATCTTTGGTGCTAGCAATGCCCCTGGTGCCAAGTCACCCCTTACTACGGAAGCACAGGTCCAGCGGCACCCATTCTTGATGCTCTGTGCACAAGTCACTGCATATTGTCCATGCACGGGAGTGCGATCAAGGACTGACGCTGCCACGCCAGCAATTGTGCAGCATTTCGCAGCCTGGCGCAATGTATGGAGGCATTTACGATGGAACTGAGGACAGTTGGGGGAGCAGGGGCATGAGGACTGCTGCCCATACATGCCTGCTCCCTCTATTTATATATCGGGTATCCTTTAGGCCCCTTTTACATTTGCAGGTGAAACCTAGGGATGATCAATGAAAGGCAAATATTTCTGCGTTGATGCAAATTTGTATGCAAATGTATGCAGTTTGAAATGGACTAATAAATATAAACCCAGATTGAAATTGATTGGGCAATTTTCAAACAGCATACATTTGTATAAAAATGTGCATACATTTGCACCAACCCGGAAATATTTGCATCTCATTGATAATCCCTAGTGAAACCTGCTTTGCATTACCCTATATTACCACAAGGGGCCTCAAAAGCAATGGAAGACTATGGAGACTTTCATACTTATTGCAGTCCGGAAGTATCTGATCAGTCACAAGAGTTACAGCATGTTACCGCAAACACCGAGCTTAACACACAGAGTTTGGGATAATGCAAATCTATGGGCGACGCACATCATGTAAACGACAGAGCACTCATGGACTGACGGGAATCTCAGTGAAGTACGCGCTGTTTGACCCTGTTGGCACATTCTGCTGCAGAATCATATAATTGATATTTTTTTGTGTTGCATTGCAAAAACTACATGTAAAACCGGTCTTAAAGAGAACCTGTAAGGAAAAAAGAGCCCCCTATGAGGTACTTACCTCAGGAGGGGGAAGTCTCTGGATCCTAAGGAGGCTTCCCCATCCTCCTGTGTAGCTCCAATCCAGCACTGACACCCCTGAAAATCCTCCAACTTTGGCAGCGGATGCACACAGGCACACTAGTGTCTGCAGCACATGGCAATATTTACCTTTGAGATCTAGAGCAGAACCACCTTTCCACTCGGGGCTCTAGTGAAGATAGCCAACCCTAATTGGGTCCGCTCTACTGTCGCAGGCACGTGACACCAGCACAGTAACTCCAATGGAAATAGCCAAGCCCGATCGGGGAGTGGACCCAATGGAAGTCTATGGAGACTTTCACACCTATTGCAGTCCATCGGAAGTATCCGATCCAACGCTAGGGCTGCAGTGCATTACTACAAGCGCCAAGCTTAACACACGGAACTTGGGATAATGCAAGTCTATGGGCGATATACGTCATGTAAACAATGGAGTGTGGTGCGTCGCACATTCGCAGACCGACGAGGATCCCAGTGACATACATCCTACCTGGTACTTCTTCCAGTGTCCCACTGGCAGCCTCTAAGGCCCCCAATGGGTTGGCGCCTTCTGCGCATGCGTGGGTGTGTGCCTTCCCCGCGCAAGAACAAGCCAACTTCACCGGGAGCATACTGTGCACAGGCACTGGATGTTCCTAATGACAGGGCCGCATTCTTACTCACACGTGCCCACACAGAAAACACAGAGGGGGTCGGTGATCCTTAGGGGCTGCCAGCTGGACACCGAAGAGGACCCAAATGACTGGAAGAAACCCCAGGTAAGTAAAACTGCATTTCCTAACTCGCATCGGAAGTTACAGGTTTTAAAGAGAATCTGTAAGGAAAAAAGATGGAGTACTTACCTTGGTAGGGGCAAGCCTCTGGATCCTAATGAGTCTTCCCTGTCCTCCTGTGTAGCCCTAATCCAGCTCTGGTCCCCCAAATATCTGCCAAGCTTGTCGGTGGATGCACACGAGCGCCTGCTAGGGTTGCAACGGTATGAAATTCTACAGTATGATAACCGCGGTATGACTGTATTACAGTATTATACAGTTAATTGAACCTGGGACCCCCCGCACATTAAATAATGTGCCCCCTCCAATGTGGGGTGCTCCACTCCCTCACCATACATATGATTATTGCGCCAGGAGATTTGGGGCACCGGGTAAAACTGTAAAAAGGATCACCCTGCTCCTGCAAAAGTCCTAGTGGAATTAGAGATAGGTGTAGCCAGTAATATGTGGCCGCAGTATAGGTAGCCAGGGATAGATGTAGCTAGTAGTAGGAGGCAGCAGCATATGTAGCCAGGGATAGGTGTAGCCAGTAGTAGGTGGCCGCAGCATAGGTAGCCAGGGATAGGTGCAGTAGCTGGCCACAACATAGGTAGCTAGGGCTAGGTGTAGCCAGTGGTAGGTGGCCGCAGCATAGGTAGCCAGGGATAGGTACAGCCAGCAGTAGGTGGCCGCAGCATAGGTAGCTAGGGCTAGGTGTAACCAGTGGTAGGTGGCTGCAGCATCGGTAGCCAGGGATAGGTGTAGCCAGTAGCAGGTGGCCACAGCATAGGTAGCCAGGGCTAGGTGTAGCCAATATTAGGTGGCTGCAGCATAGGCAGCCAGGGATAGGTGTAGCCAGTAATAGGTGGTCGCAGCATAGGTAGCCGGGATAGGTGCCTGCAGTCTATAGAGCTGGGGGGAGGCAGCGGCAGATATAAATAAATACTCACTTGCCGGCGGGTCCTACATGCGCGTACTGGCTTCATTCTTATTCCTGTTCTTGCGTTCCCTCTCCTTGTAACAGCGCCCAGGTATCGCTGTTTCAGGGAAATGGGACGCAAGAACAGGAAGGAGGAAGAAGCCAGTACACCCATGCAGGACCCACCAGCAAGTGAGTATGTATTTATTTAGATTTTATGTAGTATTTGTGTTTGTGCACCCGCAGCTGCGTCACATCCCCGCCCCAAAGTCGCCCTGCCCCCGACAACCGGTAAACCGTGATTATGCATGTTATGATTACCGTGCACAATTGAACCGCGTTATACTGTCATACCACGGCAACCCTAGCGCCTGCAGCACACGTCAATATTTACCTTTGGGATCAGGTGCAGCAGTACCAGCTTCTCCCTGGGCTTCAGCAAAAATAGCCAAGCTCAATTGGGTCAGTTCTACTGCCACAGGCATGAAATGCCTGTGCAGTAACTATGGTGGAAATAGCCGAGCCCAATCAAGTTCACTCTACTGCATAGGCATGAGACGCCTGTGCAGTAAGCTGATCAGTCTACACCAGAGCCCCAGGGGAAAGACGGTACTACTATGTCGATGCTGGATTACAAAGATAAATATTGCCTTCTGCTGCTAATAGAGGAAGCCAGCACTGGATCGGTGCTACACAGGATTAAGGGTGAAGCCTCATAAAGCTACATACTCACTTCTCGATGCAGGGAGATGGATCCAGCGATGTCTCCCTGACGACGAGCGCACCCTGATCCACCGTTAGGACTGTTGGTAAGCGCAACATCAAGCGAGGCGCGCGAATGTGACTTCATTAAAGATCTGATCTGCCATGATGGTTGTTATCACCACGCGAAGCTAAGCAACGTTCGTGTGATCGTGCAGCTCTACCCACGTGGCGTACATGGAAACGACCGTTCATCGCTCCAAATATTCACCGGATGTTGGGAAAATCGGCAGAAAAATCTTGAGGTTGGTACAGGCCTTTATGATGAGGCTTCCCCCTCCCGAGCTATGTACCCCTCAGGAGCACTTCTCTTTATTACAGGTTTTCTTTACTTGCTCTGATATGAAGAATAGACATAGAATAGCTTGGAATAGTCTTTCTGTCACGGACTTGGTTAAGGGCTGGTTCACACGGACAGCAGGCGGCCAGAAGCCGCGTCGTCCTGTGACGTCTCATTCGGGGGCGGCAGTACGTCAATTGTCGGCTTCCCGTCCGGCGTTACAAAGCCGCGGCTGATAGGATGCACTGCACAGGATGTCGTACGCGGCTTCTAGGGCCAGCCAAAACGTTAAATGTGGATCGGAACGCCGCATTTGCGCAATCTACGGTAATCGTGCGATGCTAAACGCTCCCATTCACTTGATTGGAAGCATTTAGCCGACGAGTCCCGAACACTTGGTGGTAAATGTCAAGCATCCGTGTGAACCAGCCCTAAGGGCCCATTCACACGAGTGTTTTTCTGATAGTTTTGTGATTGATTAGCATTTTTTAAAATCACTCCCATTCACTTACATTAAAATTGCGGTAAAAATCGCTATTGTCACATGCGCGATCGCATCGATTTTTCCGCAATTTTAATGAAAGTGAATGGGGCCGATTTTAAAAACCGCTAATCAATTGCAAAATGCTCAGAAAAGCGCTTCTAGGGCTCGATCCACTAAAGAGGGATTACAGCAGTTATTACGTGAACTGCCACGCACAAACAGTGTTACTTTGCGTGATAAGCGAAGGTTTACGCGGGATCACGAGCACCTTTCACTTGAAAAGTGCACGTGACCGCGTGCAAACCTTTGCTTATCACGCAGAGTAACGCAGTTCACACGCTAACCTTTGCGCGTGGCAGCTCGCGTGATAACAACTGTGATAGCAGTTATCACACTTTAGTGAATCGAGCCCCTACTGTGAATGGGCCCTAAAAGAGAAGATGTGAGCTAATGTGATGGCCTGCAGAGGACAGTGCTGTCTCTTCCCACCTAGGTCTGCTATATTTAGATAGAACAAGTCACTTTCTTCAAACTAGAATAGACTTACTTTGCTAACAGTCAGCGCAGCTTCCGAGCTGTAATACTACTGGCTGCTAGAGGTCACATGGCATATTTTACACTAAGCCTGCCCATACTGCTGGGTCGCTGAGAGTAAACCAGGGATTGGCTCAGGCTCCGTGGGCGGGTCATGAAGTAAAGGTCAGGCCGACGGGTTTTTATTTTTACATTTATTTTTTCACAATTTATTTATCAAAACTTAGTTTCTGAACAGAGCTGGATTTAGTTATCAGCTCAAAAAGTTATTTTGAACATTTCTAAAGTTTGCCTGTTCAGTCACGTGATTGTGTGGAGAAAAAAAAAAGCGGCAAAAAAACCCGCGCCAAACCGACCGGGTGGGCGTATAAATACTTTGGTTTTGGCGCGGCTCTAGTTTAATGAATGATTGCTGTTCGGCGGAGCGCTGTGCAGTATAGGTGAGATGTGTTTACTGCAAAAGTACCTGTGTGTTATTGTTATAACTTCTGGTGTGCCCCGGGCTGCGTGCTCAGCTACCCTGCAAGCTTCTATTGGTCAGAGGCTGTTGAGAAGGATGCATGTAACCGCTAGAAGCTTGCAGAGGAGCTGTGCTACCCTTCTAGAAGCCTGATCCTCTCCATCGGCACGCTGTGTGTAATAAACTCCCTTGCTGCACGTGGGATGACCAGAGGGAAGGGAAGTAGTAGTAGTAGTGTGTTCAAAGGGGGTGGATCGTTTCCAGTGATAGGAGCTGCTCGTTCCAGGTCATTTGCTCCTCCCATCATCGAGCAGTACATGGAAGGACTCTGTAGTAAATCCAGCTGCTACAGCAGCACTCTGGGCAGGGGGAGTCTGTCTATTCATAAGACAGTATTGATACTGCTGGGGGAAGCTGCATAATGTGAAGGTGGCACTGAGGCGTTAGAATTCAGCTGTAGTTGATAAAGGAACTGAGCACCATAACTGGAAAATGCAAAGAAATCGAATGAACGATGAAGTGTTTGGGGTACACTGTGCATTTACTTATGCTTCCTAGCCCCTCCCATCTGTATCTGGGCCTCCATCTTGCTTCTACTAGAGATGCAGTACTGCAGCTGGAAGTAGCCACGGTAATGGCATATGTACCTGGCAACCGCAATACATGTGACTGGGAGATGAAGTCCATTAATGTGACTATAGCTCCCTGCTGGGAGATGTATGCACATTAATGGATTACATTCTCTAACCTGTATTGCAGCTGCCGGGGACATGCAATATCACCATGATTGTTCACACTGCTTTATCTGTGGCACAGGTAGAAGCAAGATGGAAGCCTGCATAGAGATGAGGACTAGGGAGCTGCCCAGTGCCCACCACATATAAGTAAATCCTTGGTGTCCCCCCAAAACATTTATGAACATCGCTTACTGGGATGGTTGTTTTTGACTGCCAGCCACAGCTTTACTGGTACTATTTGCGCAATCAGTTATGACCTACCACAGGTTGATCTGTGTGTCAGGTCAGAGCTAAAGGGAACCTTAACCGTAAAAAAAAAAAAAGTTTCACTTACCTGGGCTTCAACCAGCCCGCGGCAGCCTTCCAGTGACAGCGTAGTCATTCATGGATCCTCTGGTCCCCCGCCGCCAGCTAGTTTTTTCACCGACTGAATCAGTCTGCGGCCACTGCACCTGCGCAGGCCCTTGCCATGTGCATTCTAGATCACGCTCCCATCGTCATGGCCGTCCTCCACATGCGCAGTACACATACTGCGCCAGCGGCAGGAGCGTGATGAAGGATGCGCATGGCAAGGGCTGTGCAAACCCAGTGGCAAAAACGAAACTAGCTCGCGGTGGGGGACCGGAGGATCCGTTAGTGACTACGTGGGCACAGGAAGGCTGCAGAGGGGCTGGTTGAAGCCCTAGGTAGGTGAAACTTTATTTTCCTTAATGGTTAAGGTTCACTTAATGGCAGAGTAGTAACACTAAGGCCTGGTTCACACTGAAATAGCTTTTTGTAAGCACGTGTGGGTTTAAAAACTCTTGCTAATGTAATTTAATGTGCATGTCCTCGCTTGAGCTATGAGCTATTCTATAAAAATAGCTTAAAACGCTCTTGCAGTGTGAATCGGGCCTGAAGACCCATCTACACGATACGATTCTTTGTACGATTCGATTACGATTCTAATTACAATCCGATTAAATCCGACATGTCTGATCGGGATTCAATTCAGTTCGATTTGCCATTGCAAAACAATGGCAAATTGAATTGCATTGAATCGAATCCTGTTCGGACATGTCGGATTTAATCTAATCGTAATCGTATCAATGGGGCTTTAGGGTGCATACACACATCCAATTTTGATTTGCCAATTTTACCACTTCCATTTAGTATGAGACCTTACCTACAAGTCTGTATATAGAGCATTCAAAATCTGCCCTTCATACTACATGGTGGAGGTAATATTGACCAATTATTGGCCAATCACAATTGGATGTGTGTACAAGGCTTTGATCAGTTTCTGGCAGATTAACAGGGGCATTTCTAAAGCCTAGTACACACTAGCAATTTTGATAGGCCAATCATTGGTCAATTTTACCACCTCCATGTAGTAGGACCATTTACCTATATAATCTGTATAGAATTGAAAATCTGTTTGGCCCTCATACTACATGGAGGTGGTAAAATTGACCAATCGTTGGCCAATCAAAATTGCTAGTGTGTACTAGCCTTAAGTAATGGCATAATAGGTATGCTGCTGTTGGGCCTTGATGAGCTGGCTGTTGCTGATATATGCTTGTGTTTGGTAACAGCTGAATTCCATTGTCATTTGTTGATGGTATTTTTTGTAAACCGTAGTCATTGCTGGTTGCTTCCCATTGGTACTTTCTGCATGTTGTTGCTTAGTACGTTTTATTGGTCTGCATGCTATTGGAAAGATCTGTTTATCATTGCTGTTGTCTGGCCACTGGAAAGATCTGTAGATTGTTGGTGTCTGCTTGTTGCTTGAAATTGCTGCCACTGGTAATGTCGGCACTGCAGGTCATTGCTGTCTGCCTGCCATTGGAAATGTTGGCTGGTTTCCCCCAGGTGTACCATTTATTGACAGCCAAGGTTTGTATAGGACTTCCCTGTCTGAGCTGACCCTTGCAGCATATTAAGGTGGAGAATACTTCAGCTTGTGGAGTGTCCAACAAACAGGAGTATTCAGTCTATAGTCTGAAGCAGTGTTTCTCAAACCTGTCCTCATGACTCCCCAAGGGTTTATGTTTTGCAGGCAACCTCGCCTATGCATAGGTGGAGTAATTGGTGTCTCTGCTACATGGAATCCACCTAGCTGAGATACTAATTACGCCACCTGTGCATAGGCTGCCTGCAAGACATGCACTGTTAAGGAGTCACGAGGACAGGCTTGAGAAACACTGGTCACTCTGAAGTATGAATTCTGAATTGGTTTTATGGTATATGGCTGCATGGTTGTATGAGTGTAGGCTGGCCAATAGAGCTGAGGACTCTTCCTAAGGGTTTGTTCACATTGCGTTCCAATCACGTTAGCGTTAGGTGCTTTTTGATGCATTTTACCCAATACCCGGGGATTTCTGGGTTTTTAGCTAAGCAGTTTTCCAGAGTGATTTTTTAAATTCACTCCCTGACATAAGTATACAATGTATTTATTCTTGCAGACGCAAGCGCTGCACGAAGCGATTTTGTGAGCGTTTTACATTTTTCCTATACCTTCCATTGAGGCAGAATCTCCTCAAAAAGGCACATGCAGCACTTTGCTGAGCGGATCGGAAACAAACCGCTCGGATGTGAATTCTCTCATAGAGAATCATTGCACAAGCGTTTTTAGGGGGATTTTGAAAATTGCCTGCGCTTAAAAAATTGCAAAAGCTTCTCTAATGTGAATAAGCCCTCAAGGTGCTCAGGTTTTTGATGGTTCATGCATAATACATGGTGTACTGTATATTAAATAAGAATTTTTATTTTGAGTGATCTTTACAGTGATATATTATGGGTATGTATCAGAAAACACTCCTTATCTGTAGGAGGTTGAGATATGGTTGATTGGATGAGCCATAAGATTTGTTTAAAATTATCGCCACATTGATAATTACTCTAGGTTTTTGCTTTTTATGTGGTAGTTTTGGCATGTCACTTATTTTGGCCAATCCTTAAAGGGACACTGTAGGGGGGTCGGGGGAAAATGAGTTGAACTTACCCGGGGCTTCTAATGGTCCCCAGCAGACATCCTGTGATCGCGCAGCCAGTCACCGATGCTCCGGTCCCGCCTCCAGTTCACTTCTGCAATTTCCCACTCCCAAAGTCAGAAAACCACTGTGCTTGCGTTGCCATGTCCTCAATCCCGCTGATGTCACCAGGAATGTACGGCCCAGTATGGTCTGTGTCTGTGCAGTACGCTCCTGGTGACATCAGCGGGATTGAGGACATGGCAACGCAGGCACAGTGGTTTTCAGACTTTAAAGTCTGAAATTCCAGAAGTGAACCGGAGGCGGGACCGGAGCATCGGGGAGTGGCTGCGTGGGCACAGGATGTCTGCGGAGGAACATTAGAAGCCCCGGGTAAGTTCAACTCCTTTTCCCCCAACCCCCTACAGTATCCCTTTAATATTCGCTTTGCCTGCTAATACCTGCCTATTACTGCCGTCAATGTCACCATCTGCCTTCTGGCATTGGCCTTGATTCAGGAAATGTAAGGTGCCAGTCAGCGTGAGTTAAAGCGGAACTGAAATTTAAGTGTTTTACTTACCTGGGGCTTGTGCCAGCCCTTTGCAGCCTTCCTGTCCCATGTTGGCCCTCCACGATCCTCCGTTCTCCTGCCGCCAGCTAGTTTTGTTACTGTCGCACCGCCTACTTGTAAGTCGACTGCAACTGTGTCTGTGCCCCCCCCTAGCCACACGTATCTTTGTTCACATTCCCATCTGCAATAGCGAGGGGGTGAAGAAATACGCGTGGCCTGGGGCGTGCCGGTGCAGTTGCTGCGTCAGCTGTACTGAAATTAGTTGGTGGGGGAACGGAGGATCGTGGAGGACCAGCATGGGACAGGAAGGCTGCAAGGGGCTGACTGAGGCCCCAGGTAAGTGAAACACTTTTGTTTTTATTTTCAGTTCCGCTTTTAATTTTATTGAGCATGAGTTAATGTTAACAAGCGCACGCTATGCATGGTCCTGGCAGTGTAGCATGCGCTCTTTTTTTTGCAGCCGATCCTTGTAAATGCAGCGCCATAGTGACAATGTGACCACGATTCTTAACTAGAGTGGCCACTACTATGTTAATTAACATAGTAGCGGCGGCGCTAGTGAAGTACCGCGGTCCGCCTACATAACTGTCACGTAGCATTTACAAGGGTTGGCTGTAACTAAAGAGCGCACGCTATGCTGACAGGACTGCGAGTAGCATGTGCTCTTTAACATTATCTCGCTCTCATTAAAATACCCTCATGCTTATGGGCATGTTACTTGTGTAAATCAAGCCCCTTACATGTAAAGGTGGTCATATATCAGGGGATTTTGTGGGTCGATTGACTTTCTGATTCAATAATTTTTTTTTTAAATCGGATGAAAATCCGTGTCGCAATGTAAACACCTGATCAATGTTTAATTCTATTTCAGGCTGAAATCAGTCAAAAGGCTTGTTCAGACGTGCTAGAAAATAGTTTCCTAGTGCTCAATCAGTTGCGGGGGCGTAATGGGGTTATCGTGATGACTGATGGACCCCCACTGCCGTTCCCTTAAATGTAGTGTCCACCCCTCCCCCCAAATGCCTGTCATTGGTAATATCGATGTGCCTTTACTGCCAGCTTATTATTGGTAATATCGATGTGCCTTTACTGCCAGCTTATTATTGGTAATATTGGTGCGCCTTTGCTGCCTGCTTTTCACTGGTAATATCTGCATTCCTTTGCTGCCCACATGTCATTGGTAATAGTGCTGTGCTGTGATGTGTATTGGTATTTACTTTCATTTAAAAGTATCGGTCATTGGTTTTTGTCAGTTAACTGCTTGTCTTAAGGTGTCAATACACTAATCTATTTACTCTGGCAGAGTCAATCACTGTAATTGAATCTGCCAGTTTGATGCCCTAACATGCCCACCCGATCGTAAGTTTGATAGATTTCGCCCTAAAATTGATCTAAATGATCTGTCTGGATGGAAGCTCTCACTCGAAAAGAGATGGGGAACTGCAATATGTAATTGCCTGGGGTCCCACAGCCAGTGACGGACTCCCAGGTCTCCTCCCAGGTAATGGTGCTCCCCCGGGGCCCATGCAGAGTACTCGCTGTGCAGGACACTCACCACTTCTGTCCAGCTGGCATGCTCTCTCCTGTGTCCTTCGTCTTCACCTCCCTGTCTTTTCTCTATGACCCAGCGACACGCTATTTTCAAAGAACTGGCATTGTGGGGAGATGACGATGGAAGGACGCTAGAGGGAGTGCACGGCCATACCAGTGACTGGATCCGGGTGTGAGTACTGCAGGGGCCTGAGGAAGCCTATCACTAGAATCTACCCATTACTTTCTGCCTTTTCACTAGAAAGTACCTTCATTTATCTGCTTGTCATTGAAATTCTTTGTGTTTGACAGTTCCTATCTGTGTGTATTCTGTTTTAGTCTAGGGAGTTGTGTTGCCTTCTCTGACAGCAGGAGTGCATTGTCATGGGAAAGCAGTGCAGGGCAATCACCGCAGATTGCTTTTGCTTACAGTGAAGTATACAATCAGTAAAAAGTATGCTTCACTGTCACTGTAAACACACGTGTTCTGTAGCAAAGCACTGCATGCAGTGTGTTGGGATGCTGCATGGTGTTATACCGCACCCTCCACACTGAGAATGCCATTATCTGTCTACTGCTAACTGTATATCACTGATATTTTGCCCTTTATTGGTGTTTTCTGCTTGTCATTGGGAATATCTGTACAGCCCAGTGCACACCAAAAACCTCTAGCAGATCTGCAAAACGCTAGAGGTTTTTGAAGCAGATTTCAGAGCGATTCTAGGCATGTATAGAGAGGTTTTCTTAACATGCCTAGCGTTTTTGGAGCGTTTTTGTGTAGCAGATTACAAATCTTGTTACAGTAAGGCTGCTACTGTAACAAAAACGCCTGGAAAACTGCTCTAAACTAGCGGTTTTCCACTTTCCCATATTTTAACATTGAGGCAGAAACGCCTCAGAAATCTAAAAAATGCTGCAGCTCCCGAGTTTGCGTTTGTGGAAAAAACGAACCGCTCTGGTGTGCACCATCCCATTCACTTTCATTAGCCAAGCGGTTTTCCACCCTGCAAGAGTTTTAAAAAAAAGCTTCAGAACCGCTCTGGTGTGCACCAGCCCTACCTGTGGTATCTACCTATTTTTCCGATTGTTTACAATATCTGCATTTTATTATCTACCTCTAGTATGTAATACATGTGCTTCATTGGAGTTCCCCTCATTTGCTTGCCTAGTAAAGAATGATGTATTTTTCAGAGTTTTTACATAAATGTTAACAGTCCTTCATCTTTTTCTTTAAGGTGCATTTTGGGATGAGATTCAGTCATGCTTGCTTGTGGCGCTTGCTGGAGACAGACCAGGAGCAGATGAACTGTCATGGCAGCTGGAACAGGTGAGATTATAATGGGCGCTGGGAGGCATTGACATTTGAGGCAGCAAATGTGTCATCACAAGACAGATTCACAAGAGATTTCTTGCTGAAATTGATCAGATGTCGGCCTGCGGTGTATGGGCAGCCGACAGATCCTCTCCGATTCAGAGAGTGATCTGGTGGCCGTACATGGTACAATTTTTAACATTTTTTTTCTTATTAGGTAATTTCGTTCAATTATTCTCTTAGAGCAAATATAAAGATTTTTCCAACATGTCTGATAGAATTTTTATTGAAAAAAATTGATAATATTTTTAAACAATCCTTCAGGGCAATGATCCCACCCAGGTGTTAATTGTCTGTGTCTGATAGTTGCACGGTTGTGGGTTAGTGGAATGTTTAGCTGTCGGTACTTGGCTAAACGCACTGAGGGTGGCCTAAATGTCACTGTTTTATAGGGGAGGTGCTGAATGTTCCTGTGCCTGATAGGTCGACGTCTCACCTTTGCTCTGAAGGTTTGTTCAAAACAATGTTAGCAGGTACTAACATTGGTTTTCTAGATTGAAAAAGATTTTATGGCTTTCATTTGATCGTTTTGGTTGAATAAATGGGAAAATCAAACGTTTTTATTGTACCATGTGTGGGCAACATTAGTTGATCTGCCCGTACATCAGCAGATGTATGGGCGCCTTCAAGACACTCAGAGCTCAGTAATGTTAAGCTCTGATATTCTGGGCTTCCTCCCGCCCCATAAACACATCTAAGTCCCATGCTGTCCTCCCTCGGTCTGCCAATCAGCCGTGGTGAGCTCCGTTACCAGGTTACCAGGGGATGCCAGTCTGGATCTACTGCGCATGAGCAGACCTCCAGCGCAAGCGCAGTAGACGTCTCTGAGCCTGTTACCGGGGCTCACCGCGGCTGGACGGCGTGGGACTTAGACATGTTTATGGGGCGGGAGGAAGCCCCGCATAAGTATAAGAGCTTTACATTACTTGAGCTCTGAGTCTCTTTAAAGAGGAACTGTTGCGAAAATCTTAAAATTTAAAACGCATACAAATAAGAAGCCTGTTTCTGCCAGAGTAAATAGAGCTATTACTTTTCTCCTATGTTGCGGTCACTTACAGTAGGTAGTAGAAATCTGACATTACTGACAGGTTTTAGGCTAGTCCATCTCTCCAATGGGGATTCTCAGCATGGCCTTTATTCTTATGACACTCCCTGAAAAGTATTTATACAAAGATGCTGGTCAGCCTTCCTGCTCGCTGTACACTTTTTTTTGGCAGTTGGCTGGAGCAAATGCTGTTCAGGAAATGCTGTTGAAAACAAAGAAAACCCTGAGAAGATGGGATAGTCCAAAATCTGTTGATAATGCCATAGTTCTACTTCTTACTGTAAGTGACAGCAACATAGGAGAAAAGTAATATATGGCACATTTACTCTGGAAGAAACGTACTTCTTATTTGTATATGTTTACATGTATTTGAAATTTTAAGATTTTTGTGGCAGAGGTCCGTTAAGAATGACCAGACATGTTAAATGATCGAGCTAATGCAAATTTGTTGCAAATTACATGCAACTCAGAATTAATCACAAATCTCTAGCATTTTGCGATTGCGAGTGTGAATGGGCTCTTTCTCTTAAAAGATTGCAAGCTTTTTTTTACCTCATCAGTCACTGACGTTATCATTTTTAAATTCCTCTGCTTTGTTTCACCCTCCGATAGTATAAGTGTAAGTTCTTCAGTCATGTCTTATCTATATAATAGACTGTAGTCTTTTGTCGTATGCATGACTTATTGATGACAGTTATAAGCTCTTGGGACTTGCCACTCGTATAATATACCTCTTTTAAATTTCTCACGGATATTAAAATTGCAAGCTCTTTTCTACTTTTAGGCTACTTGCACACCAAGACGTTACGTTAGGTGCTACGTTAAGGTCGCATAACGTGCACCTAACGCAAGGCCTGGTGCTCTTCGATGTGGACGTCAGAGTGAGCCGCGTTGTGCAGCTCACTCTGGCGTCCGTGATGCGCACACTTGGACGCATGCGGCATCACGTGGTTCTGCCGGCCAATCGCCGCACAGAGCGGCCGCACCAGGAAGTAAACACTGCACGTCACAACGTGCAGTGAATATTATTAGCCATGTGCCTGGCCGCTCTCCGCTCCTCCCCAACATGACTGCGCATGTGCAAACAGTCTAACGCGGCTTAAGCCGCTGTAACTCCGTAGCATGCTGCACTTTCGGCAGATTGCAGCGTTACATGTAACGTAACGTGGGCTGTGTGAACAGCCCACTTGTGTTACATTGCTGTGTGTTGGGGGAGCGTTACAGGCGCACTAACGTGCGCCTGTAACGTCTTAGTGTGTAAGCAGCCTTAAAGGATACCAGATTGAAAAGGAAAATTCCCCCCGCAGCCATTTCCTGGTCAGCTGGGCCTTGCTGTGCTGGCCTGTCTGTGCACATCCTTGATTGTGCATCCATGGCCAGGAGCGCTCTGTGCTTGTGCAGGATGGACTTGTGACATCGTGTGCATGTGCAGAGTGCTTCCAGCCAAGGACACATGATCAAGGACGCTCTCAGCCGGGCCAGTGCTTTACACAGGAAGTGGCTGCAAGGAGCATTTGCAAAAGAAAGGAGTGGGACGGAGGAGAACCGGGGAAATCGGTGGGCATCAGGACTTACTCCCTATACATGCCTGCTCCCTATTTTTCCCTTTTCATTCAGGTATCTTTTAAATGAAACGTGATGTTAGAGGCATGTAGTGGTAGTCATATTTCCTTCTGTACCATATCAGTTGCCTGGCAGTCTTGCTGATCTTTGTCTTGCAGTGGTATCAGAATTGTACTCTTGAAAGAAGCACATAGCTTAGCTGGTCAAGCTGGTGTCAAAATGCCTGATCTGCGTCTGTCATCAGGGGTTATGGCTAAAAGTGTAAGGGCTGATCCACACTGGCTGCATTTGTGTGTTTAAAAATGCTGCACGTCACAATTTGCAGTCATTCTCGTTCACTTGAATCAGATTCGCAAAGGAAATAGCGGCAAAATCGCAACAAATTAGCAGCGATTTCCAGTGTGGACCAGATCTTACAGGCAGATGAATAGGACAGCCAGACAATTTGCATTGTTTTGAAAGGAAATAAATGGCAGCCTCCATATCCCTTACTTCAGGTGTGCTTTAAAGTGTACCTTAAGTGTCCCAAAAAAATTTAGTTTTACTCACCTGGGGCTTACCTCAGCCCCCTGCAGCTGATCGGTGCCCACGACGAGTCGCTCTGATGCTCCGGGTCCCGCTGGCGGCCACTTCCGGTTTCGCCGTCAGGACCCGTCAGGCTGGGGAACGCGCCTGATACTACGCGTTCCCAGCCAAAATAGCACCCCTATGCGGCCATATGTCCGCATAGGCACCCGTATGCGGACATATGGCCGCATAGGGGTGCTATTTTGGCTGGGAACGCGTAGTATCAGCCGCGTTCCCCAGCCTGACTGGTCCTGACGGCGAAACCGGAAGTGGCCGCCAGCGGGACCCGGAGCATCAGAGCAACTCGTCGTGGGCACCGATCAGCTGCAGGGGGCTGAGGTAAGCCCCAGGTGAGTAAAACTCAATTTTTTTGGGACACTTAAGGTACACTTTAAAGCGACTTGCACTGTGGGTAATACTGATTATACACTGGGTGCTGCTATAGCAACAGTTAACATTTTGGTCTACGACGGCACCCACATTCCCTTCTTTCAGTCTGAGAGGACCACACCAGCGAAAAAAGTAAGCAGTTAACCAGGCAAAACAGGTTTTGGACTAGTCCATCTCTTTATGGGGTATTCTCCAGGTTTTCTTTTTTTTTTTTTCAAGAGCATTTACTGAAGGGCAGTTGCTAAGTCTAACTGACAAATAGTGTGCATAGATGTAGGGAGGCTGGCTGGCACTTTTCTATGTCGGCAGTTAAACTGCCATTTAGGAAATGCTTTCGAAAACAAAATGCTGAGAATCCCTCATGAGAAGATGTAGTTTAAATCCTGTTGGTTCTGGCAGAATTTAACTGCCTATTTTTAAGTAAAGTTGAACTGTTTTAGAACTATACTGTATAATAACATTGTACATTATTGGGGAGTATAGCACGATGTCTGCAGTCTATATGAATAAGCACTATCTTCATGGGTCACACTGAAGTTGTGTACGCTGCTTTGGTCTATCTGAAAGAGGTAATGGGTGTTGAGTATTTTCCAGATATATTTTTTTTCTTTGCATAGCCAATTTATTACAGGCAATGGCTTTCCTAAGTGTTTCTGTTCCTGTGCCAGTTCCATTGCTGAGAAGAAATATCACACATTCTATGTAGCCATTTACACTTTTTTTTTTAATTTTTTTAACAACCTTTCAATTATTTTGAAACATTGTATGCTAATTGTATTGGATTGTGTAATAAAGTTATTTCTGTGTTGTGTGGTTTTTTCTCTTGTGATAAAATATGTAATGGAATAATTTCAAAGCGGATCATTCTATCATGTGAGGGGGTATGACTTTAAATGTGAGTGAGTATGAGATAACTAAACATTAAGGAGTGAGAGGGATATGGTGGGTGACATATTTACTTTTAAACAATGCACATTGCCTGGCTGTCCTGCTGATATTCTGCCTCAAATACTTTTTAGCCATAGACCCTAAACAAGCATCCAGATCAGAAATTTGACTTAAGTCTGATTGGATTAGCTATATGTTTGTTTCAGGTGTGGGATTCAGACATTACTGCAGCCAGAGATGAGCAAGACGCTGAGCAAGTAGTATTGTTAAATAGGAAATAAATATGGCAGCTTCCATATCCCTCTTTTATGATGTACTTTAAAGGTTGAACGGGAACAGATTTCCTGGCATGAATTGGTTAACTTGCCACCTCAAGCCAAACCACTGCTCTCTATCTTCCTGACTTTTGTGCCTTCACTGGACTTTGGGTTGTGGAGGCAAAAGTGTCAGGAAGAAGTAGATGGGCGTACAGTGCATCAGTGCCACATAGTGTTAGTCTATGAAATCTTAGGACTGTTGGATGTATAACAGCGGCAGTATAAACTGACATCACAGGCATCAAGGAAGAAGTTTGGCAGATAGAGGTAAGTGCACAGCAGTAATGAACTAGTCAGCACTATCTTTGCAAAGAGGCTGACATTTATTGACTTCTAAACAATGCACACTGAAATGATTTTGCACACACTAGTACAATTCAAGTTGGGTAGAAAGGAGAGAATCTGGGCACCAATCTGCAGTTCCTAGTCGATCACCTTTATTGGATCCTCAATCCAACTGACATTACATAGAATACAAATGCATTTGTATACTATGTAATGTCAGTTGGATTGAGGATGCAATAAAGGTGATTGAGTGGGAACTGTAGATTGTTGCCGATATGGTCTCCTTTCTACCATCTTGAATTGTATGCTTTCAGTGATCCAGAGGCACAATCAGTCCCTCTGCTTGGTCATCTGGTGCCGACTTTACTCTGGATTGAAACACACTAGTACAAGCCACAAACAAGAAACCTTAATGGAATCCATGGCGACAGTTTGAGGTTTGCGAACCTATTCAACAAAAATTTGTGTGCAATCTGTTTTTTTGTGTTAAGCTTGGTTCACACAATAAGGGTCCTGTCAGTTTTTGACAGTTGGCATGTTTTGTATGTTTCTTTAGATGGTTTCACACATAAATCTGTACATTTCTGGTGGGTGAGGGAGGGTTAAACTTATCCAGCGACATCTGCTTTAATCAGTCTCACGGTGTTCCACGCTGTGTACCAAGCCGCGTCACGTCACTACCACGCTTCCTCCTTCAATAAAGTGTACTTTGGTTGTTACCACCAGGGCGCAGCTTGCCAGGATGCACAGTGGGCAGGGCGCTGAACGTAGTCTCGGACCAGGGCGCTGAACGTAGTCTCGGACCAGGGCGCTGAACGTAGTCTCGGACCAGGGCGCTGAACGTAGTCTCGGACCAGGGCGCTGAACGTAGTCTCGGACCAGGGCGCTGAAAGTAGTCTCGGACCAGGGCGCTGAAAGTAGTCTCGGACCAGGGCGCTGAAAGTAGTCTCGGACCAGGGCGCTGAAAGTAGTCTCGGACCAGGGCGCTGAAAGTAGTCTCGGACCAGGGCGCTGAAAGTAGTCTCGGACCAGGGCGCTGAAAGTAGTCTCGGACCAGGGCGCTGAAAGTAGTCTCGGACCAGGGCGCTGAAAGTAGTCTCGGACCAGGGCGCTGAAAGTAGTCTCGGACCAGGGCGCTGAAAGTAGTCTCGGACCAGGGCGCTGAAAGTAGTCTCGGACCAGGGCGCTGAAAGTAGTCTCGGACCAGGGCGCTGAAAGTAGTCTCGGACCAGGGCGCTGAAAGTAGTCTCGGACCAGGGCGCTGAAAGTAGTCTCGGACCAGGGCGCTGAAAGTAGTCTCGGACCAGGGCGCTGAAAGTAGTCTCGGACCAGGGCGCTGAAAGTAGTCTCGGAGCAGGGCGCTGAAAGTAGTCTCGGAGCAGGGCGCTGAAAGTAGTCTCGGAGCAGGGCGCTGAAAGTAGTCTCGGAGCAGGGCGCTGAAAGTAGTCTCGGAGCAGGGCGCTGAAAGTAGTCTCGGAGCAGGGCGCTGAAAGTAGTCTCGGAGCAGGGCGCTGAAAGTAGTCTCGGAGCAGGGCGCTGAAAGTAGTCTCGGAGCAGGGCGCTGAAAGTAGTCTCGGAGCAGGGCGCTGAAAGTAGTCTCGGAGCAGGGCGCTGAAAGTAGTCTCGGAGCAGGGCGCTGAAAGTAGTCTCGGAGCAGGGCGCTGAAAGTAGTCTCGGAGCAGTTTGCGGAAAGTAGTCTCGGAGCAGGGCGCTGAAAGTAGTCTCGGAGCAGGGCGCTGAAAGTAGTCTCGGAGCAGGGCGCTGAAAGTAGTCTCGGAGCAGGGCGCTGAAAGTAGTCTCGGAGCAGGGCGCTGAAAGTAGTCTCGGAGCAGGGCGCTGAAAGTAGTCTCGGAGCAGGGCGCTGAAAGTAGTCTCGGAGCAGGGCGCTGAAAGTAGTCTCGGAGCAGGGCGCTGAAAGTAGTCTCGGTGCAGGGCGCTGAAAGTAGTCTCGGTGCAGGGCGCTGAAAGTAGTCTCGGAGCAGGGCGCTGAAAGTAGTCTCGGAGCAGGGCGCTGAAAGTAGTCTCGGAGCAGGGCGCTGAAAGTAGTCTCGGAGCAGGGCGCTGAAAGTAGTCTCGGAGCAGGGCGCTGAAAGTAGTCTCGGAGCAGGGCGCTGAAAGTAGTCTCGGAGCAGGGCGCTGAAAGTAGTCTCGGAGCAGGGCGCTGAAAGTAGTCTCGGAGCAGGGCGCTGAAAGTAGTCTCGGAGCAGGGCGCTGAAAGTAGTCTCGGACCAGGGCGCTGAAAGTAGTCGCAGTGTGACGTGTGGCTGGGCGCAGTGTGACGTGTGGCTGGGCGCAGTGTGACGTGTGGCTGGGCGCAGTGTGACGTGTGGCTGGGCGCAGTGTGACGTGTGGCTGGGCGCAGTGTGACGTGTGGCTGGGCGCAGTGTGACGTGTGGCTGGGCGCAGTGTGACGTGTGGCTGGGCGCAGTGTGACGTGTGGCTGGGCGCAGTCTTACGTGTGGCTGGGCGCAGTCTTACGTGTGGCTGGGCGCAGTCTTACGTGTGGCTGGGCGCAGTCTTACGTGTGGCTGGGCGCAGTCTTACGTGTGGCTGGGCGCAGTCTTACGTGTGGCTGGGCGCAGTCTTACGTGTGGCTGGGCGCAGTCTTACGTGTGGCTGGGCGCAGTCTTACGTGTGGCTGGGCGCAGTCTTACGTGTGGCTGGGCGCAGTCTTACGTGTGGCTGGGCGCAGTCTTACGTGTGGCTGGGCGCAGTCTTACGTGTGGCTGGGCGCAGTCTTACGTGTGGCTGGGCGCAGTCTTACGTGTGGCTGGGCGCAGTCTTACGTGTGGCTGGGCGCAGTCTTACGTGTGGCTGGGCGCAGTCTTACGTGTGGCTGGGCGCAGTCTTACGTGTGGCTGGGCGCAGTCTTACGTGTGGCTGGGCGCAGTCTTACGTGTGGCTGGGCGCAGTCTTACGTGTGGCTGGGCGCAGTCTTACGTGTGGCTGGGCGCAGTCTTTGGCTGGGCGCAGTGTGACGTGTGGCTGGGCGCAGTCTTTGGCTGGGCGCAGTGTGACGTGTGGCTGGGCGCAGTGTGACGTGTGGCTGGGCGCAGTGTGACGTGTGGCTGGGCGCCGTCTTTGGCTGGGCGCAGTGTGACGTGCGGCTGGGCGCAGTCTTTGGCTGGGCGCAGTGTGACGTGCGGCTGGGCGCAGTCTTTGGCTGGGCGCAGTGTGACGTGCGGCTGGGCGCAGTCTTTGGCTGGGCGCAGTGTGACGTGCGGCTGGGCGCAGTCTTTGGCTGGGCGCAGTGTGACGTGCGGCTGGGCGCAGTCTTTGGCTGGGCGCAGTGTGACGTGCGGCTGGGCGCAGTCTTTGGCTGGGCGCAGTGTGACGTGCGGCTGGGCGCAGTCTTTGGCTGGGCGCAGTGTGACGTGCGGCTGGGCGCAGTCTTTGGCTGGGCGCAGTGTGACGTGCGGCTGGGCGCAGTCTTTGGCTGGGCGCAGTGTGACGTGCGGCTGGGCGCAGTCTTTGGCTGGGCGCAGTGTGACGTGCGGCTGGGCGCAGTCTTTGGCTGGGCGCAGTGTGACGTGCGGCTGGGCGCAGTCTTTGGCTGGGCGCAGTGTGACGTGCGGCTGGGCGCAGTCTTTGGCTGGGCGCAGTGTGACATCCTCGGGTTTACATTCTCCTGGATGCCGGTCGTTGGTCCCTCGGCAGGGCACGGTGTGAAGTTTTCTGGCAGGGCGAGGTGTGGAGTTCTCCGGTTGAAGTTCTCCAGGGCGCTGGTTGTTGGTCCTTCGGCACAGTGCGGTGTGAAGTCTTCCGGCAGGGCACGGTGTGAAGTCCTCCGGTTGAAGTTCTCCTGGGCGCCGGCTGTTGGTCCCTCGGCAGGGCGTGGTGTGAAGTCTTCTGGCAGGGCGCTATGCTTAGTCCTCCGGTTGAAGTTCTCTTGGGTGCCGGTTGTTGGTCCCTCGGCTGGGCACGATGTATAGCACCCCAGAATGATGTTTGTAGTCCTGCGATTGTTGTTCTCCATCCTGGGAGCCGGTTGTTTCTAAAAGTCCCTCCTGGGAGCCGGTTGTTTCTAAAAGTCCCTCCTGGGAGCCGGTTGTTTCTAAAAGTCCCTCCTGGGAGCCGGTTGTTTCTAAAAGTCCCTCCTGGGAGCCGGTTGTTTCTAAAAGTCCCTCCTGGGAGCCGGTTGTTTCTAAAAGTCCCTCCTGGGAGCCGGTTGTTTCTAAAAGTCCCTCCTGGGAGCCGGTTGTTTCTAAAAGTCCCTCCTGGGAGCCGGTTGTTTCTAAAAGTCCCTCCTGGGAGCCGGTTGTTTCTAAAAGTCCCTCCTGGGAGCCGGTTGTTTCTAAAAGTCCCTCCTGGGAGCCGGTTGTTTCTAAAAGTCCCTCCTGGGAGCCGGTTGTTTCTAAAAGTCCCTCCTGGGAGCCGGTTGTTTCTAAAAGTCCCTCCTGGGAGCCGGTTGTTTCTAAAAGTCCCTCCTGGGAGCCGGTTGTTTCTAAAAGTCCCTCCTGGGAGCCGGTTGTTTCTAAAAGTCCCTCCTGGGAGCCGGTTGTTTCTAAAAGTCCCTCCTGGGAGCCGGTTGTTTCTAAAAGTCCCTCCTGGGAGCCGGTTGTTTCTAAAAGTCCCTCCTGGGAGCCGGTTGTTTCTAAAAGTCCCTCCTGGGAGCCGGTTGTTTCTAAAAGTCCCTCCTGGGAGCCGGTTGTTTCTAAAAGTCCCTCCTGGGAGCCGGTTGTTTCTAAAAGTCCCTCCTCTCGGACCAGGGCGCTGAAAGTAGTCTCGGACCAGGGCGCTGAAAGTAGTCTCGGACCAGGGCGCTGAAAGTAGTCTCGGACCAGGGCGCTGAAAGTAGTCTCGGACCAGGGCGCTGAAAGTAGTCTCGGACCAGGGAGCTGAAAGTAGTCTCGGACCAGGGCGCTGAAAGTAGTCTCGGACCAGGGCGCTGAAAGTAGTCTCGGACCAGGGCGCTGAAAGTAGTCTCGGACAGTCTTTGGCTGGGCGCAGTGTGACGTGTAACTGGGCGCAGTCTTTGGCTGGGCGCAGTGTGACGTGTGGCTGGGCGCAGTCTTTGGCTGGGCGCAGTGTGACGTGCGGCTGGGCGCAGTCTTTGGCTGGGCGCAGTGTGACGTGCGGCTGGGCGCAGTCTTTGGCTGGGCGCAGTGTGACGTGCGGCTGGGCGCAGTCTTTGGCTGGGCGCAGTGTGACGTGCGGCTGGGCGCAGTCTTTGGCTGGGCGCAGTGTGACGTGCGGCTGGGCGCAGTCTTTGGCTGGGCGCAGTGTGACGTGCGGCTGGGCGCAGTCTTTGGCTGGGCGCAGTGTGACGTGCGGCTGGGCACAGTCTTTGGCTGGGCGCAGTGTGACGTGCGGCTGGGCGCAGTCTTTGGCTGGGCGCAGTGTGACGTGCGGCTGGGCGCAGTCTTTGGCTGGGCGCAGTGTGACGTGCGGCTGGGCGCAGTCTTTGGCTGGGCGCAGTCTTTGGCTGGGCGCAGTGTGACGTGCGGCTGGGCGCAGTCTTTGGCTGGGCGCAGTGTGCCGTGCGGCTGGGCGCAGTCTTTGGCTGGGCGCAGTCTTTGGCTGGGCGCAGTGTGACGTGCGGCTGGGCGCAGTCTTTGGCTGGGCGCAGTGGGACGTGCGGCTGGGCGCAGTCTTTGGCTGGGCGCCGTGGGACGTGCGGCTGGGCGCAGTCTTTGGCTGGGCGCAGTGTGACGTGCGGCTGGGCGCAGTCTTTGGCTGGGCGCAGTGTGACGTGCGGCTGGGCGCAGTCTTTGGCTGGGCGCAGTGTGACGTGCGGCTGGGCGCAGTCTTTGGCTGGGCGCAGTGTGACGCGCGGCTGGGCGCAGTCTTTGGCTGGGCGCAGTGTGACATCCTCGGGTTTACATTCTCCTGGATGCCGGTCGTTGGTCCCTCGGCAGGGCACGGTGTGAAGTCTTCTGGCAGGGCGAGGTGTGGAGTTCTCCAGTTGAAGTTCTCCAGGGCGCTGGTTGTTGGTCCTTCGGCACGGTGCGGTGTGAAGTCTTCCGGCAGGGCACGGTGTGAAGTCCTCCGGTTGAAGTTCTCCTGGGCGCCGGCTGTTGGTCCCTCGGCAGGGCGTGGTGTGAAGTCTTCTGGCAGGGCGCTATGCTTAGTCCTCCGGTTGAAGTTCTCTTGGGTGCCGGTTGTTGGTCCCTCGGCAGGGCGCAGTGTGATGTCTTCCGGCAGGGTGTGGTGTGAAGTCCTCCGGTTGAAGTTTTCCTGGGTTGCCGGTTGTTGGTCCCTCAGCAGGGCACGATGTATAGTACCCCAGAATGATGTTTGTAGTCCTGCGATTGTTGTTCTCCATCCTGGGAGCCGGTTGTTTCTAAAAGTCCCTCCTGGGAGCCGGTTGTTTCTAAAAGTCCCTCCTGGGAGCCGGTTGTTTCTAAAAGTCCCTCCTGGGAGCCGGTTGTTTCTAAAAGTCCCTCCTGGGAGCCGGTTGTTTCTAAAAGTCCCTCCTGGGAGCCGGTTGTTTCTAAAAGTCCCTCTTGGGAGCCGGTTGTTTCTAAAAGTCCCTCCTGGGAGCCGGTTTTTACTAGTGTCCCTCCTCTCAGGCCAGGGCGCTAAAAGTAGTCTCGGACCAGGGCGCTGAAAGTAGTCTCGGACCAGGGCGCTGAAAGTAGTCTCGGACCAGGGCGCTGAAAGTAGTCTCGGACCAGGGCGCTGAAAGTAGTCTCGGACCAGGGCGCTGAAAGTAGTCTCGGACCAGGGCGCTGAAAGTAGTCTCGGACCAGGGCGCTGAAGGTAGTCTCGGACAGTCTTTGGCTGGGCGCAGTGTGACGTGTAACTGGGCGCAGTCTTTGGCTGGGCGCAGTGTGACGTGTAACTGGGCGCAGTCTTTGGCTGGGCGCAGTGTGACGTGTAACTGGGCGCAGTCTTTGGCTGGGCGCAGTGTGACGTGTAACTGGGCGCAGTCTTTGGCTGGGCGCAGTGTGACGTGTAACTGGGCGCAGTCTTTGGCTGGGCGCAGTGTGACGTGCGGCTGGGCGCAGTCTTTGGCTGGGCGCAGTGTGACGTGCGGCTGAGCGCAGTCTTTGGCTGGGCGCAGTCTTTGGCTGGGCGCAGTGTGACGTGCGGCTGGGCGCAGTCTTTGGCTGGGCGCAGTGTGACGTGCGGCTGGGCGCAGTCTTTGGCTGGGCGCAGTGTGACGTGCGGCTGGGCGCAGTCTTTGGCTGGGCGCAGTGTGACGTGCGGCTGGGCGCAGTCTTTGGCTGGGCGCAGTGTCATGTGAGGCTGGGCGCAGTGTTTGGCTGGGCGCAGTGTGACGTGCGGCTGGGCGCAGTCTTTGGCTGGGCGCAGTGTGACGTGTGGCTGGGCGCAGTCTTTGGCTGGGCGCAGTGTGACATCCTCGGGTTTACATTCTCCTGGATGCCGGTCGTTGGTCCCTCGGCAGGGCACGGTGTGAAGTCTTCTGGCAGGGTGAGGTGTGGAGTTCTCCAGTTGAAGTTCTCCAGGGCGCTGGTTGTTGGTCCTTCGGCACGGTGCGGTGTGAAGTCTTCCGGCAGGGCACGGTGTGAAGTCCTCCGGTTGAAGTTCTCCTGGGCGCCGGCTGTTGGTCCCTCGGCAGGGCGTGGTGTGAAGTCTTCTGGCAGGGCGCTATGCTTAGTCCTCCGGTTGAAGTTCTCTTGGGTGCTGGTTGTTGGTCCCTCGGCAGGGCGCAGTGTGATGTCTTCCGGCAGGGTGTGGTGTGAAGTCCTCCGGTTGAAGTTTTCCTGGGTTGCCGGTTGTTGGTCCCTCAGCAGGGCACGATGTATAGTACCCCAGAATGATGTTTGTAGTCCTGCGATTGTTGTTCTCCATCCTGGGAGCCGGTTGTTTCTAAAAGTCCCTCCTGGGAGCCGGTTGTTTCTAAAAGTCCCTCCTGGGAGCCGGTTGTTTCTAAAAGTCCCTCCTGGGAGCCGGTTGTTTCTAAAAGTCCCTCCTGGGAGCCGGTTGTTTCTAAAAGTCCCTCCTGGGAGCCGGTTGTTTCTAAAAGTCCCTCCTGGGAGCCGGTTGTTTCTAAAAGTCCCTCCTCTCAGGCCAGGGCGCTGAAAGTAGTCTCGGACCAGGGCGCTGAAAGTAGTCTCGGACCAGGGCGCTGAAAGTAGTCTCGGACCAGGGCGCTGAAAGTAGTCTCGGACCAGGGCGCTGAAAGTAGTCTCGGACCAGGGCGCTGAAAGTAGTCTCGGACCAGGGCGCTGAAAGTAGTCTCGGACCAGGGCGCTGAAAGTAGTCTCGGACCAGGGCGCTGAAAGTAGTCTCGGACCAGGGCGCTGAAAGTAGTCTCGGACAGTCTTTGGCTGGGCGCAGTGTGACGTGCGGCTGGGCGCAGTCTTTGGCTGGGCGCAGTGTGACGTGCGGCTGGGCGCAGTCTTTGGCTGGGCGCAGTGTGACGTGCGTCTGGGCGCAGTCTTTGGCTGGGCGCAGTGTGACGTGCGGCTGGGCGCAGTCTTTGGCTGGGCGCAGTGTGACGTGCGGCTGGGCGCAGTCTTTGGCTGGGCGCAGTGTGACGTGCGGCTGGGCGCAGTCTTTGGCTGGGCGCAGTGTGACGTGCGGCTGGGCGCAGTCTTTGGCTGGGCGCAGTGTGACGTGCGGCTGGGCGCAGTCTTTGGCTGGGCGCAGTGTGACGTGCGGCTGGGCGCAGTCTTTGGCTGGGCGCAGTGTGACGTGCGGCTGGGCGCAGTCTTTGGCTGGGCGCAGTGTGACGTGCGGCTGGGCGCAGTCTTTGGCTGGGCGCAGTGTGACGCGCGGCTGGGCGCAGTCTTTGGCTGGGCGCAGTGTGACGCGCGGCTGGGCGCAGTGTGACGCGCGGCTGGGCGCAGTCTTTGGCTGGGCGCAGTGTGACATCCTCGGGTTTACATTCTCCTGGATGCCGGTGGTTGGTCCCTCGGCAGGGCACGGTGTGAAGTCTTCTGGCAGGGCGAGGTGTGGAGTTCTCCAGTTGAAGTTCTCCAGGGCGCTGGTTGTTGGTCCTTCGGCACGGTGCGGTGTGAAGTCTTCCGGCAGGGCACGGTGTGAAGTCCTCCGGTTGAATTTCTCCTGGGCGCCGGCTGTTGGTCCCTCGGCAGGGCGTGGTGTGAAGTCTTCTGGCAGGGCGCTATGCTTAGTCCTCCGGTTGAAGTTCTCTTGGGTGCCGGTTGTTGGTCCCTCGGCAGGGCGCAGTGTGATGTCTTCCGGCAGGGTGTGGTGTGAAGTCCTCCGGTTGAAGTTTTCCTAGGTTGCCGGTTGTTGGTCCCTCAGCAGGGCACGATGTATAGTACCCCAGAATGATGTTTGTAGTCCTGCGATTGTTGTTCTCCATCCTGGGAGCCGGTTGTTTCTAAAAGTCCCTCCTGGGAGCCGGTTGTTTCTAAAAGTCCCTCCTGGGAGCCGGTTGTTTCTAAAAGTCCCTCCTGGGAGCCGGTTGTTTCTAAAAGTCCCTCCTGGGAGCCGGTTGTTTCTAAAAGTCCCTCCTGGGAGCCGGTTGTTTCTAAAAGTCCCTCCTGGGAGCCGGTTGTTTCTAAAAGTCCCTCCTGGGAGCCGGTTGTTTCTAAAAGTCCCTCCTGGGAGCCGGTTGTTTCTAAAAGTCCCTCCTGGGAGCCGGTTGTTTCTAAAAGTCCCTCCTGGGAGCCGGTTGTTTCTAAAAGTCCCTCCTGGGAGCCGGTTGTTTCTAAAAGTCCCTCCTGGGAGCCGGTTTTTACTAGTGTCCCTCCTCTCAGGCCAGGGCGCTGAAAGTAGTCTCGGACCAGGGCGCTGAAAGTAGTCTCGGACCAGGGCGCTGAAAGTAGTCTCGGACCAGGGCGCTGAAAGTAGTCTCGGACCAGGGCGCTGAAAGTAGTCTCGGACCAGGGCGCTGAAAGTAGTCTCGGACCAGGGCGCTGAAAGTAGTCTCGGACAGTCTTTGGCTGGGCGCAGTGTGACGTGTAACTGGGCGCAGTCTTTGGCTGGGCGCAGTGTGACGTGTGGCTGGGCGCAGTCTTTGGCTGGGCGCAGTGTGACGTGCGGCTGGGCGCAGTCTTTGGCTGGGCGCAGTGTGACGTGCGGCTGGGCGCAGTCTTTGGCTGGGCGCAGTGTGACGTGCGGCTGGGCGCAGTCTTTGGCTGGGCGCAGTGTGACGTGCGGCTGGGCGCAGTCTTTGGCTGGGCGCAGTGTGACGTGCGGCTGGGCGCAGTCTTTGGCTGGGCGCAGTGTGACGTGCGGCTGGGCGCAGTCTTTGGCTGGGCGCAGTGTGACGTGCGGCTGGGCGCAGTCTTTGGCTGGGCGCAGTGTGACGTGCGGCTGGGCGCAGTCTTTGGCTGGGCGCAGTGTGACGTGCGGCTGGGCGCAGTCTTTGGCTGGGCGCAGTCTTTGGCTGGGCGCAGTGTGCCGTGCGGCTGGGCGCAGTCTTTGGCTGGGCGCAGTGTGCCGTGCGGCTGGGCGCAGTCTTTGGCTGGGCGCAGTGTGACGTGCGGCTGGGCGCAGTCTTTGGCTGGGCGCCGTGGGACGTGCGGCTGGGCGCAGTCTTTGGCTGGGCGCCGTGGGACGTGCGGCTGGGCGCAGTCTTTGGCTGGGCGCAGTGTGACGTGCGGCTGGGCGCAGTCTTTGGCTGGGCGCAGTGTGACGTGCGGCTGGGCGCAGTCTTTGGCTGGGCGCAGTGTGACGTGCGGCTGGGCGCAGTCTTTGGCTGGGCGCAGTGTGACGTGCGGCTGGGCGCAGTCTTTGGCTGGGCGCAGTGTGACGCGCGGCTGGGCGCAGTCTTTGGCTGGGCGCAGTGTGACATCCTCGGGTTTACATTCTCCTGGATGCCGGTCGTTGGTCCCTCGGCAGGGCACGGTGTGAAGTCTTCTGGCAGGGCGAGGTGTGGAGTTCTCCAGTTGAAGTTCTCCAGGGCGCTGGTTGTTGGTCCTTCGGCACGGTGCGGTGTGAAGTCTTCCGGCAGGGCACGGTGTGAAGTCCTCCGGTTGAAGTTCTCCTGGGCGCCGGCTGTTGGTCCCTCGGCAGGGCGTGGTGTGAAGTCTTCTGGCAGGGCGCTATGCTTAGTCCTCCGGTTGAAGTTCTCTTGGGTGCCGGTTGTTGGTCCCTCGGCAGGGCGCAGTGTGATGTCTTCCGGCAGGGTGTGGTGTGAAGTCCTCCGGTTGAAGTTTTCCTGGGTTGCCGGTTGTTGGTCCCTCAGCAGGGCACGATGTATAGTACCCCAGAATGATGTTTGTAGTCCTGCGATTGTTGTTCTCCATCCTGGGAGCCGGTTGTTTCTAAAAGTCCCTCCTGGGAGCCGGTTGTTTCTAAAAGTCCCTCCTGGGAGCCGGTTGTTTCTAAAAGTCCCTCCTGGGAGCCGGTTGTTTCTAAAAGTCCCTCCTGGGAGCCGGTTGTTTCTAAAAGTCCCTCCTGGGAGCCGGTTGTTTCTAAAAGTCCCTCTTGGGAGCCGGTTGTTTCTAAAAGTCCCTCCTGGGAGCCGGTTTTTACTAGTGTCCCTCCTCTCAGGCCAGGGCGCTGAAAGTAGTCTCGGACCAGGGCGCTGAAAGTAGTCTCGGACCAGGGCGCTGAAAGTAGTCTCGGACCAGGGCGCTGAAAGTAGTCTCGGACCAGGGCGCTGAAAGTAGTCTCGGACCAGGGCGCTGAAAGTAGTCTCGGACCAGGGCGCTGAAAGTAGTCTCGGACCAGGGCGCTGAAAGTAGTCTCGGACCAGGGCGCTGAAGGTAGTCTCGGACAGTCTTTGGCTGGGCGCAGTGTGACGTGTAACTGGGCGCAGTCTTTGGCTGGGCGCAGTGTGACGTGTAACTGGGCGCAGTCTTTGGCTGAGCGCAGTGTGACGTGTAACTGGGCGCAGTCTTTGGCTGGGCGCAGTGTGACGTGTAACTGGGCGCAGTCTTTGGCTGGGCGCAGTGTGACGTGTAACTGGGCGCAGTCTTTGGCTGGGCGCAGTGTGACGTGCGGCTGGGCGCAGTCTTTGGCTGGGCGCAGTGTGACGTGCGGCTGAGCGCAGTCTTTGGCTGGGCGCAGTCTTTGGCTGGGCGCAGTGTGACGTGCGGCTGGGCGCAGTCTTTGGCTGGGCGCAGTGTGACGTGCGGCTGGGCGCAGTCTTTAGCTGGGCGCAGTGTGACGTGCGGCTGGGCGCAGTCTTTGGCTGGGCGCAGTGTGACGTGCGGCTGGGCGCAGTCTTTGGCTGGGCGCAGTGTCATGTGAGGCTGGGCGCAGTGTTTGGCTGGGCGCAGTGTCATGTGAGGCTGGGCGCAGTGTTTGGCTGGGCGCAGTGTGACGTGCGGCTGGGCGCAGTCTTTGGCTGGGCGCAGTGTGACGTGTGGCTGGGCGCAGTCTTTGGCTGGGCGCAGTGTGACATCCTCGGGTTTACATTCTCCTGGATGCCGGTCGTTGGTCCCTCGGCAGGGCACGGTGTGAAGTCTTCTGGCAGGGTGAGGTGTGGAGTTCTCCAGTTGAAGTTCTCCAGGGCGCTGGTTGTTGGTCCTTCGGCACGGTGCGGTGTGAAGTCTTCCGGCAGGGCACGGTGTGAAGTCCTCCGGTTGAAGTTCTCCTGGGCGCCGGCTGTTGGTCCCTCGGCAGGGCGTGGTGTGAAGTCTTCTGGCAGGGCGCTATGCTTAGTCCTCCGGTTGAAGTTCTCTTGGGTGCCGGTTGTTGGTCCCTCGGCAGGGCGCAGTGTGATGTCTTCCGGCAGGGTGTGGTGTGAAGTCCTCCGGTTGAAGTTTTCCTGGGTTGCCGGTTGTTGGTCCCTCAGCAGGGCACGATGTATAGTACCCCAGAATGATGTTTGTAGTCCTGCGATTGTTGTTCTCCATCCTGGGAGCCGGTTGTTTCTAAAAGTCCCTCCTGGGAGCCGGTTGTTTCTAAAAGTCCCTCCTGGGAGCCGGTTGTTTCTAAAAGTCCCTCCTGGGAGCCGGTTGTTTCTAAAAGTCCCTCCTGGGAGCCGGTTGTTTCTAAAAGTCCCTCCTCTCAGGCCAGGGCGCTGAAAGTAGTCTCGGGCCAGGGCGCTGAAAGTAGTCTCGGACCAGGGCGCTGAAAGTAGTCTCGGACCAGGGCGCTGAAAGTAGTCTCGGACCAGGGCGCTGAAAGTAGTCTCGGACCAGGGCGCTGAAAGTAGTCTCGGACCAGGGCGCTGAAAGTAGTCTCGGACCAGGGCGCTGAAAGTAGTCTCGGACCAGGGCGCTGAAAGTAGTCTCGGACCAGGGCGCTGAAAGTAGTCTCGGACCAGGGCGCTGAAAGTAGTCTCGGACCAGGGCGCTGAAAGTAGTCTCGGACCAGGGCGCTGAAAGTAGTCTCGGACCAGGGCGCTGAAAGTAGTCTCGGACAGTCTTTGGCTGGGCGCAGTGTGACGTGCGGCTTGGCGCAGTCTTTGGCTGGGCGCAGTGTGACGTGTGGCTGGGCGCAGTCTTTGGCTGGGCGCAGTGTGACGTGCGGCTGGGCGCAGTCTTTGGCTGGGCGCAGTGTGACGTGCGTCTGGGCGCAGTCTTTGGCTGGGCGCAGTGTGACGTGCGGCTGGGCGCAGTCTTTGGCTGGGCGCAGTGTGACGTGCGGCTGGGCGCAGTCTTTGGCTGGGCGCAGTGTGACGTGCGGCTGGGCGCAGTCTTTGGCTGGGCGCAGTGTGACGTGCGGCTGGGCGCAGTCTTTGGCTGGGCGCAGTGTGACGTGCGGCTGGGCGCAGTCTTTGGCTGGGCGCAGTGTGACGTGCGGCTGGGCGCAGTCTTTGGCTGGGCGCAGTGTGACGTGCGGCTGGGCGCAGTCTTTGGCTGGGCGCAGTGTGACGTGCGGCTGGGCGCAGTCTTTGGCTGGGCGCAGTGTGACGCGCGGCTGGGCGCAGTCTTTGGCTGGGCGCAGTGTGACATCCTCGGGTTTACATTCTCCTGGATGCCGGTCGTTGGTCCCTCGGCAGGGCACGGTGTGACGTCTTCTGGCAGGGTGAGGTGTGGAGTTCTCCAGTTGAAGTTCTCTTGGGTGCCGGTTGTTGGTCCCTCGGCAGGGCGCAGTGTGATGTCTTCCGGCAGGGTGTGGTGGGAAGTCCTCTGGTTGAAGTTTTCCTAGGTTGCCGGTTGTTGGTCCCTCAGCAGGGCACGATGTATAGTACCCCAGAACGATGTTTGTAGTCCTGCGATTGTTGTTCTCCATCCTGGCAGCCGGTTGTTTCTAAAAGTCCCTCCTGGGAGCCGGTTGTTTCTAAAAGTCCCTCCTGGGAGCCGGTTGTTTCTAAAAGTCCCTCCTGGGAGCCGGTTGTTTCTAAAAGTCCCTCCTGGGAGCCGGTTGTTTCTAAAAGTCCCTCCTGGGAGCCGGTTGTTTCTAAAAGTCCCTCCTGGGAGCCGGTTGTTTCTAAAAGTCCCTCCTGGGAGCCGGTTGTTTCTAAAAGTCCCTCCTGGGAGCCGGTTGTTTCTAAAAGTCCCTCCTGGGAGCCGGTTGTTTCTAAAAGTCCCTCCTGGGAGCCGGTTGTTTCTAAAAGTCCCTCCTGGGAGCCGGTTGTTTCTAAAAGTCCCTCCTGGGAGCCGGTTGTTTCTAAAAGTCCCTCCTGGGAGCCGGTTGTTTCTAAAAGTCCCTCCTGGGAGCCGGTTTTTACTAGTGTCCCTCCTGGGAGCCGGTTTTTACTAGTGTCCCTCCTCTCAGGCCAGGGCGCTGAAAGTAGTCTCGGACCAGGGCGCTGAAAGTAGTCTCGGACCAGGGCGCTGAAAGTAGTCTCGGACAGTCTTTGGCTGGGCGCAGTGTGACGTGTAACTGGGCGCAGTCTTTGGCTGGGCGCAGTGTGACGTGTGGCTTGGCGCAGTCTTTGGCTGGGCGCAGTGTGACGTGTGGCTTGGCGCAGTCTTTGGCTGGGCGCAGTTTGACGTGTGGCTGGGCGCAGTCTTTGGCTGGGCGCAGTGTGACGTGTGGCTGGGCGCAGTCTTTAGCTGGGCGCAGTGTGACGTGTGGCTGGGCGCAGTCTTTGGCTGGGCGCAGTGTGACGTGTGGCTGGGCGCAGTCTTTGGCTGGGCGCAGTGTGACGTTTGGCTGGGCGCAGTGTGACGTGTGGCTGGGCGCAGTCTTTGGCTGGGCGCAGTGTGACGTGTGGCTGGGCGCAGTGTGACTTGTGGCTGGGCGCAGTCTTTAGCTGGGCGCAGTGTGACGTGTGGCTGGGCGCAGTCTTTGGCTGGGCGCAATGTGACGTGTGGCTGGGCGCAGTCTTTGGCTGGGCGCAGTGTGACGTGTAACTGGGCGCAGTCTTTGGCTGGGCGCAGTGTGACGTGTGGCTGGGCGCAGTCTTTGGCTGGGCGCAGTGTGACGTGTGGCTGGGCGCAGTCTTTGGCTGGGCGCAGTGTGACGTGTGGCTGGGCGCAGTGTGACGTGTGGCTGGGCGCAGTATTTGGCTGGGCGCAGTGTGACGTGTGGCTGGGCGCAGTATTTGGCAGGGCGCAGTGTGACGTGTGGCTGGGCGCAGTATTTGGCTGGGCGCAGTGTGACGTGTGGCTGGGCGCAGTCTTTGGCTGGGCGCAGTGTGACATCCTCGGGTTTACATTCTCCTGGATGCCGGTCGTTGGTCCCTCGGCAGGGCGTGGTGTGAAGTCTTCTGGCAGGGCGCTATGCTTAGTCCTCCGGTTGAAGTTCTCTTGGGTGCCGGTTGTTGGTCCCTCGGCAGGGCGCAGTGTGATGTCTTCCGGCAGGGTGTGGTGTGAAGTCCTCCGGTTGAAGTTTTCCTGGGTTGCCGGTTCTTGGTCCCTCAGCAGGGCACGATGTATAGTACCCCAGAATGATGTTTGTAGTCCTGCGATTGTTGTTCTCCATCCTGGGAGCCGGTTGTTTCTAAAAGTCCCTCCTGGGAGCGGGTTGTTTCTAAAAGTCCCTCCTGGGAGCGGGTTGTTTCTAAAAGTCCCTCCTGGGAGCCGGTTGTTTCTAAAAGTCCCTCCTGGGAGCCGGTTGTTTCTGAAAGTCCCTCCTGGGAGCCGGTTGTTTCTGAAAGTCCCTCCTGGGAGCCGGTTGTTTCTGAAAGTCCCTCCTGGGAGCCGGTTGTTTCTAAAAGTCCCTCCTGGGAGCCGGTTGTTTCTAAAAGTCCCTCCTGGGAGCCGGTTGTTTCTAAAAGTCCCTCCTGGGAGCCGGTTGTTTCTGAAAGTCCCTCCTGGGAGCCGGTTGTTTCTAAAAGTCCCTCCTGGGAGCCGGTTGTTTCTAAAAGGCCCTCCTGGGAGCCGGTTGTTTCTAAAAGTCCCTCCTGGGAGCCGGTTGTTTCTAAAAGTCCCTCCTGGGAGCCGGTTGTTTCTAAAAGTCCCTCCTGGGAGCCGGTTGTTTCTAAAAGTCCCTCCTGGGAGCCGGTTGTTTCTAAAAGTCCCTCCTGGGAGCCGGTTGTTTCTAAAAGTCCCTCCTGGGAGCCGGTTGTTTCTAAAAGTCCCTCCTGGGAGCCGGTTGTTTCTAAAAGTCCCTCCTCTCAGGCCAGGGCGCTGAAAGTAGTCTCGGGCCAGGGCGCTGAAAGTAGTCTCGGACCAGGGCGCTGAAAGTAGTCTCGGACCAGGGCGCTGAAAGTAGTCTCGGACCAGGGCGCTGAAAGTAGTCTCGGACCAGGGCGCTGAAAGTAGTCTCGGACCAGGGCGCTGAAAGTAGTCTCGGACCAGGGCGCTGAAAGTAGTCTCGGACCAGGGCGCTGAAAGTAGTCTCGGACAGTCTTTGGCTGGGCGCAGTGACACGTGTAACTGGGCGCAGTCTTTGGCTGGGCGCAGTGTGACGTGTGGCTGGGCGCAGTCTTTGGCTGGGCGCAGTCTTTGGCTGGGCGCAGTGTGACGTGTGGCTGGGCGCAGTCTTTGGCTGGGCGCAGTGTGACGTGTGGCTGGGCGCAGTCTTTGGCTGGGCGCAGTGTGACGTGTGGCTGGGCGCAGTCTTTGGCTGGGCGCAGTGTGACGTGTGGCTGGGCGCAGTCTTTGGCTGGGCGCAGTGTGACGTGTGGCTGGGCGCAGTCTTTGGCTGGGCGCAGTGTGACGTTTGGCTGGGCGCAGTCTTTGGCTGGGCGTAGTGTGACGCGTGGCTGGGCGCAGTCTTTGGCTGGGCGCAGTGTGACATCCTCGGGTTTACATTCTCCTGGATGCCGGTCGTTGGTCCCTCGGCAGGGCACGGTGTGAAGTCTTCTGGCAGGGCGAGGTGTGGAGTTCTCCAGTTGAAGTTCTCCAGGGCGCTGGTTGTTGGTCCTTCGGCACGGTGCGGTGTGAAGTCTTCCGGCAGGGCACGGTGTGAAGTCCTCCGGTTGAAGTTCTCCTGAGCGCCGGCTGTTGGTCCCTCGGCAGGGCGTGGTGTGAAGTCTTCTGGCAGGGCGCTATGCTTAGTCCTCCGGTTGAAGTTCTCTTGGGTGCCGGTTGTTGGTCCCTCGGCAGGGCGCAGTGTGATGTCTTCCGGCAGGGTGTGGTGTGAAGTCCTCCGGTTGAAGTTTTCCTGGGTTGCCGGTTGTTGGTCCCTCAGCAGGGCACGATGTATAGTTCCCCAGAATGATGTTTGTAGTCCTGCGATTGTTGTTCTCCATCCTGGGAGCCGGTTGTTTCTAAAAGTCCCTCCTGGGAGCCGGTTGTTTCTAAAAGTCCCTCCTGGGAGCCGGTTGTTTCTGAAAGTCCCTCCTGGGAGCCGGTTGTTTCTAAAAGTCCCTCCTGGGAGCCGGTTGTTTCTAAAAGTCCCTCCTAGGAGCCGGTTTTTACTAGTGTCCCTCCTCTCAGGCCAGGGCGCTGAAAGTAGTCTCGGACTAGGGCGCTGAAAGTAGTCTCGAACCAGGGCGCTGAAAGTAGTCTCGAACCAGGGCGCTGAAAGTAGTCTCGGACCAGGGCGCTGAAAGTAGTCTCGGACCAGGGCGCTGAAAGTATTCTCGGACCAGGGCGCTGAAAGTATTCTCGGACCAGGGCGCTGAAAGTATTCTCGGACCAGGGCGCTGAAAGTATTCTCGGACCAGGGCGCTGAAAGTAGTCTCGGACCAGGGTGCTGAAAGTAGTCTCGGACAGTCTTTGGCTGGGCGCAGTGTGACGTGTAACTGGGCGCAGTCTTTGGCTGGGCGCAGTGTGACGTGTGGCTGGGCGCAGTCTTTGGCTGGGCGCAGTGTGACGTGTGGCTGGGCGCAGTCTTTGGCTGGGCGCAGTGTGACGTGTGGCTGGGCGCAGTATTTGGCTGGGCGCAGTGTGACGTGTGGCTGGGCGCAGTATTTGGCTGGGCGCAGTGTGACGTGTGGCTGGGCGCAGTATTTGGCAGGGCGCAGTGTGACGTGTGGCTGGGCGCAGTATTTGGCTGGGCGCAGTGTGACGTGTGGCTGGGCGCAGTATTTGGCTGGGCGCAGTGTGACGTGTGGCTGGGCGCAGTATTTGGCTGGGCACAGTGTGACGTGTGGCTGGGCGCAGTCTTTGGCTGGGCGCAGTGTGACATCCTCGGGTTTACATTCTCCTGGATGCCGGTCGTTGGTCCCTCGGCAGGGCACGGTGTGAAGTCTTCTGGCAGGGCGAGGTGTGGAGTTCTCCAGTTGAAGTTCTCCAGGGCGCTGGTTGTTGGTCCTTCGGCACGGTGCGGTGTGAAGTCTTCCGGCAGGGCACGGTGTGAAGTCCTCCGGTTGAAGTTCTCCTGGGCGCCGGCTGTTGGTCCCTCGGCAGGGCGTGGTGTGAAGTCTTCTGGCAGGGCGCTATGCTTAGTCCTCCAGGTGAAGTTCTCTTGGGTGCCGGTTGTTGGTCCCTCGGCAGGGCGCAGTGTGATGTCTTCCGGCAGGGTGTGGTGTGAAGTCCTCCGGTTGAAGTTTTCCTGGGTTGCCGGTTGTTGGTCCCTCAGCAGGGCACGATGTATAGTACCCCAGAATGATGTTTGTAGTCCTGCGATTGTTGTTCTCCATCCTGGGAGCCGGTTGTTTCTAAAAGTCCCTCCTGGGAGCCGGTTGTTTCTAAAAGTCCCTCCTGGGAGCTGGTTGTTTCTAAAAGTCCCTCCTGGGAGCCGGTTGTTTCTAAAAGTCCCTCCTGGGAGCCGGTTGTTTCTAAAAGTCCCTCCTGGGAGCCGGTTGTTTCTAAAAGTCCCTCCTGGGAGCCGGTTGTTTCTAAAAGTCCCTCCTGGGAGCCGGTTGTTTCTAAAAGTCCCTCCTGGGAGCCGGTTTTTACTAGTGTCCCTCCTCTCAGGCCAGGGCGCTGAAAGTAGTCTCGGACCAGGGCGCTGAAAGTAGTCTCGGACCAGGGCGCTGAAAGTAGTCTCAGACCAGGGCGCTGAAAGTAGTCTCGGACCAGGGCGCTGAAAGTAGTCTCGGACAGTCTTTGGCTGGGCGCAGTGTGACGTGTAACTGGGCGCAGTCTTTGGCTGGGCGCAGTGTGACGTGTGGCTGGGCGCAGTCTTTGGCTGGGCGCAGTGTGACGTGTGGCTTGGCGCAGTCTTTGGCTGGGCGCAGTGTGACGTGTGGCTGGGCGCAGTCTTTGGCTGGGCGCAGTGTGACGTGTGGCTGGGCGCAGTCTTTGGCTGGGCGCAGTGTGACGTGTGGCTGGGCGCAGTCTTTGGCTGGGCGTAGTGTGACGTGTGGCTGGGCGCAGTCTTTGGCTGGGCGCAGTGTGACGTGTGGCTGGGCGCAGTCTTTGGCTGGGCGCAGTGTGACGTGTGGCTGGGCGCAGTCTTTGGCTGGGCGCAGTGTGACGTGTGGCTGGGCGCAGTCTTTGGCTGGGCGCAGTGTGACGTGTGGCTGGGCGCAGTGTGACGTGTGGCTGGGCGCAGTCTTTGGCTGGGCGCAGTGTGACGTGTAACTGGGCGCAGTCTTTGGCTGGGCGCAGTGTGACGTGTGGCTGGGCGCAGTCTTTGGCTGGGCGCAGTCTTTGGCTGGGCGCAGTGTGACGTGTGGCTGGGCGCAGTCTTTGGCTGGGCGCAGTGTGACGTGTGGCTGGGCGCAGTCTTTGGCTGGGCGCAGTGTGACGTGTGGCTGGGCGCAGTCTTTGGCTGGGCGCAGTGTGACGTTTGGCTGGGCGCAGTCTTTGGCTGGGCGTAGTGTGACGCGTGGCTGGGCGCAGTCTTTGGCTGGGCGCAGTGTGACATCCTCGGGTTTACATTCTCCTGGATGCCGGTCGTTGGTCCCTCGGCAGGGCACGGTGTGAAGTCTTCTGGCAGGGCGAGGTGTGGAGTTCTCCAGTTGAAGTTCTCCAGGGCGCTGGTTGTTGGTCCTTCAGCACGGTGCGGTGTGAAGTCTTCCGGTTGAAGTTCTCCTGAGCGCCGGCTGTTGGTCCCTCGGCAGGGCGTGGTGTGAAGTCTTCTGGCAGGGCACTATGCTTAGTCCTCCGGTTGAAGTTCTCTTGGGTGCCGGTTGTTGGTCCCTCGGCAGGGCGCAGTGTGATGTCTTCCGGCAGGGTGTGGTGTGAAGTCCTCCGGTTGAAGTTTTCCTGGGTTGCCGCTTGTTGGTCCCTCAGCAGGGCACGATGTATAGTTCCCCAGAATGATGTTTATAGTCCTGCGATTGTTGTTCTCCATCCTGGGAGCCGGTTGTTTCTAAAAGTCCCTCCTGGGAGCCGGTTGTTTCTAAAAGTCCCTCCTGGGAGCCGGTTGTTTCTAAAAGTCCCTCCTGGGAGCCGGTTGTTTCTAAAAGTCCCTCCTGGGAGCCGGTTGTTTCTAAAAGTCCCTCCTGGGAGCCGGTTGTTTCTGAAAGTCCCTCCTGGGAGCCGGTTGTTTCTGAAAGTCCCTCCTGGGAGCCGGTTGTTTCTAAAAGTCCCTCCTGGGAGCCGGTTGTTTCTAAAAGTCCCTCCTAGGAGCCGGTTTTTACTAGTGTCCCTCCTCTCAGGCCAGGGCGCTGAAAGTAGTCTCGGACTAGGGCGCTGAAAGTAGTCTCGGACCAGGGCGCTGAAAGTAGTCTCGGACCAGGGCGCTGAAAGTAGTCTCGGACCAGGGCGCTGAAAGTAGTCTCGGACCAGGGCGCTGAAAGTAGTCTCGGACCAGGGCGCTGAAAGTAGTCTCGGACCAGGGCGCTGAAAGTAGTCTCGGACCAGGGCGCTGAAAGTAGTCTCGGACCAGGGCGCTGAAAGTAGTCTCGGACCAGGGCGCTGAAAGTATTCTCGGACCAGGGCGCTGAAAGTATTCTCGGACCAGGGCGCTGAAAGTATTCTCGGACCAGGGCGCTGAAAGTAGTCTCGGACCAGGGTGCTGAAAGTAGTCTCGGACAGTCTTTGGCTGGGCGCAGTGTGACGTGTCACTGGGCGCAGTCTTTGGCTGGGCGCAGTGTGACGTGTGGCTGGGCGCAGTCTTTGGCTGGGCGCAGTGTGACGTGTGGCTGGGCGCAGTGTGACGTGTGGCTGGGCGCAGTATTTGGCTGGACGCAGTGTGACGTGTGGCTGGGCGCAGTCTTTGGCTGGGCGCAGTGTGACGTGTGGCTGGGCGCAGTCTTTGGCTGGGCGCAGTGTGACGTGTGGCTGGGCGCAGTGTGACGTGTGGCTGGGCGCAGTCTTTGGCTGGGCGTAGTGTGACGCGTGGCTGGGCGCAGTCTTTGGCTGGGCGCAGTGTGACATCCTCGGGTTTACATTCTCCTGGATGCCGGTCGTTGGTCCCTCGGCAGGGCACGGTGTGAAGTCTTCTGGCAGGGCGAGGTGTGGAGTTCTCCAGTTGAAGTTCTCCAGGGCGCTGGTTGTTGGTCCTTCAGCACGGTGCGGTGTGAAGTCTTCCGGTTGAAGTTCTCCTGAGCGCCGGCTGTTGGTCCCTCGGCAGGGCGTGGTGTGAAGTCTTCTGGCAGGGCGCTATGCTTAGTCCTCCGGTTGAAGTTCTCTTGGGTGCCGGTTGTTGGTCCCTCGGCAGGGCGCAGTGTGATGTCTTCCGGCAGGGTGTGGTGTGAAGTCCTCCGGTTGAAGTTTTCCTGGGTTGCCGGTTGTTGGTCCCTCAGCAGGGCACGATGTATAGTTCCCCAGAATGAAGTTTATAGTCCTGCGATTGTTGTTCTCCATCCTGGGAGCCGGTTGTTTCTAAAAGTCCCTCCTGGGAGCCGGTTGTTTCTAAAAGTCCCTCCTGGGAGCCGGTTGTTTCTAAAAGTCCCTCCTGGGAGCCGGTTGTTTCTAAAAGTCCCTCCTGGGAGCCGGTTGTTTCTAAAAGTCCCTCCTGGGAGCCGGTTGTTTCTAAAAGTCCCTCCTAGGAGCCGGTTTTTACTAGTGTCCCTCCTCTCAGGCCAGGGCGCTGAAAGTAGTCTCGGACTAGGGCGCTGAAAGTAGTCTCGGACCAGGGCGCTGAAAGTAGTCTCGGACCAGGGCGCTGAAAGTAGTCTCGGACCAGGGCGCTGAAAGTATTCTCGGACCAGGGCGCTGAAAGTATTCTCGGACCAGGGCGCTGAAAGTATTCTCGGACCAGGGCGCTGAAAGTATTCTCGGACCAGGGCGCTGAAAGTAGTCTCGGACCAGGGCGCTGAAAGTAGTCTCGGACCAGGGCGCTGAAAGTAGTCTCGGACCAGGGTGCTGAAAGTAGTCTCGGACAGTCTTTGGCTGGGCGCAGTGTGACGTGTGGCTGGGCGCAGTCTTTGGCTGGGCGCAGTGTGACGTGTGGCTGGGCGCAGTCTTTGGCTGGGCGCAGTGTGACGTGTGGCTGGGCGCAGTCTTTGGCTGGGCGCAGTGTGACGTGTGGCTGGGCGCAGTCTTTGGCTGGGCGCAGTGTGACGTGTGGCTGGGCGCAGTGTGACGTGTGGCTGGGCGCAGTATTTGGCTGGGCGCAGTGTGACGTGTGGCTGGGCGCAGTCTTTGGCTGGGCGCAGTGTGACATCCTCGGGTTTACATTCTCCTGGATGCCGGTCGTTGGTCCCTCGGCAGGGCACGGTGTGAAGTCTTCTGGCAGGGCGAGGTGTGGAGTTCTCCAGTTGAAGTTCTCCAGGGCGCTGGTTGTTGGTCCTTCGGCACGGTGCGGTGTGAAGTCTTCCGGCAGGGCACGGTGTGAAGTCCTCCGGTTGAAGTTCTCCTGGGCGCCGGCTGTTGGTCCCTCGGCAGGGCGTGGTGTGAAGTCTTCTGGCAGGGCGCTATGCTTAGTCCTCCGGTTGAAGTTCTCTTGGGTGCCGGTTGTTGGTCCCTCGGCAGGGCGCAGTGTGATGTCTTCCGGCAGGGTGTGGTGTGAAGTCCTCCGGTTGAAGTTTTCCTGGGTTGCCGGTTGTTGGTCCCTCAGCAGGGCACGATGTATAGTACCCCAGAATGATGTTTGTAGTCCTGCGATTGTTGTTCTCCATCCTGGGAGCGGGTTGTTTCTAAAAGTCCCTCCTGGGAGCGGGTTGTTTCTAAAAGTCCCTCCTGGGAGCCGGTTGTTTCTAAAAGTCCCTCCTGGGAGCCGGTTGTTTCTAAAAGTCCCTCCTGGGAGCCGGTTGTTTCTAAAAGTCCCTCCTGGGAGCCGGTTGTTTCTAAAAGTCCCTCCTGGGAGCCGGTTGTTTCTAAAAGTCCCTCCTGGGAGCCGGTTTTTACTAGTGTCCCTCCTCTCAGGCCAGGGCGCTGAAAGTAGTCTCGGACCAGGGCGCTGAAAGTAGTCTCGGACCAGGGCGCTGAAAGTAGTCTCGGACCAGGGCGCTGAAAGTAGTCTCGGACAGTCTTTGGCTGAGCGCAGTGTAACGTGTGGCTGGGCGCAGTCTTTGGCTGGGCGCAGTGTGACGTGTGGCTGGGCGCAGTCTTTGGCTGGGCGCAGTGTGACGTGTGGCTGGGCGCAGTCTTTGGCTGGGCGCAGTGTGACGTGTGGCTGGGCGCAGTCTTTGGCTGGGCGCAGTGTGACGTGTGGCTGGGCGCAGTCTTTGGCTGGGCGCAGTGTGACGTGCGTCTGGGCGCAGTCTTTGGCTGGGCGCAGTGTGACGTGCGGCTGGGCGCAGTATTTGGCTGGGCGCAGTGTGACGTGCGGCTGGGCGCAGTATTTGGCTGGGCGCAGTGTGACGTGCGGCTGGGCGCAGTCTTTGGCTGGGCGCAGTGTGACCTTTGGCTGGGCGCAGTGTGACGCGTGGCTGGGCGCAGTCTTTGGCTGGGCGTAGTGTGACGCGTGGCTGGGCGCAGTCTTTGGCTGGGCGCAGTGTGACGCGTGGCTGGGCGCAGTCTTTGGCTGGGCGCAGTGTGACGCGTGGCTGGGCGCAGTCTTTGGCTGGGCGCAGTGTGACGCGTGGCTGGGCGCAGTCTTTGGCTGGGCGTAGTGTGACGCGTGGCTGGGCGCAGTCTTTGGCTGGGCGCAGTGTGACATCCTCGGGTTTACATTATCCTGGATGCCGGTCGTTGGTTCCTCGGCAGGGCACGGTGTGAAGTCTTCTGGCAGGGCGAGGTGTGGAGTTCTCCAGTTGAAGTTCTCCAGGGCGCTGGTTGTTGGTCCCTCGGCAGGGCGTGGTGTGAAGTCTTCTGGCAGGGCGCTATGCTTAGTCCTCCGGTTGAAGTTCTCTTGGGTGCCGGTTGTTGGTCCCTCGGCAGGGCGCAGTGTGATGTCTTCCGGCAGGGTGTGGTGTGAAGTCCTCCGGTTGAAGTTTTTCTGGGTTGCCGGTTGTTGGTCCCTCAGCAGGGCACGATGTATAGTACCCCAGAATGATGTTTGTAGTCCTGCGATTGTTGTTCTCCATCCTGGGAGCCGGTTGTTTCTAAAAGTCCCTCCTGGGAGCCGGTTGTTTCTAAAAGTCCCTCCTGGGAGCCGGTTTTTACTAGTGTCCCTCCTCTCAGGCCAGGGCGCTGAAAGTAGTCTCGGACCAGGGCGCTGAAAGTAGTCTCGGACCAGGGCGCTGAAAGTAGTCTCGGACCAGGGCGCTGAAAGTAGTCTCGGACAGTCTTTGGCTGAGCGCAGTGTAACGTGTGGCTGGGCGCAGTCTTTGGCTGGGCGCAGTGTGACGTGTGGCTGGGCGCAGTCTTTGGCTGGGCGCAGTGTGACGTGTGGCTGGGCGCAGTCTTTGGCTGGGCGCAGTGTGACGTGTGGCTGGGCGCAGTCTTTGGCTGGGCGCAGTGTGACGTGTGGCTGGGCGCAGTCTTTGGCTGGGCGCAGTGTGACGTGCGGCTGGGCGCAGTCTTTGGCTGGGCGCAGTGTGACGTGCGGCTGGGCGCAGTATTTGGCTGGGCGCAGTGTGACGTGCGGCTGGGCGCAGTATTTGGCTGGGCGCAGTGTGACGTGCGGCTGGGCGCAGTATTTGGCTGGGCGCAGTGTGACGTGCGGCTGGGCGCAGTCTTTGGCTGGGCACAGTGTGACCTTTGGCTGGGCGCAGTGTGACGCGTGGCTGGGCGCAGTCTTTGGCTGGGCGTAGTGTGACGCGTGGCTGGGCGCAGTCTTTGGCTGGGCGCAGTGTGACGCGTGGCTGGGCGCAGTCTTTGGCTGGGCGCAGTGTGACGCGTGGCTGGGCGCAGTCTTTGGCTGGGCGTAGTGTGACGCGTGGCTGGGCGCAGTCTTTGGCTGGGCGCAGTGTGACATCCTCGGGTTTACATTATCCTGGATGCCGGTCGTTGGTTCCTCGGCAGGGCACGGTGTGAAGTCTTCTGGCAGGGCGAGGTGTGGAGTTCTCCAGTTGAAGTTCTCCAGGGCGCTGGTTGTTGGTCCCTCGGCAGGGCGTGGTGTGAAGTCTTCTGGCAGGGCGCTATGCTTAGTCCTCCGGTTGAAGTTCTCTTGGGTGCCGGTTGTTGGTCCCTCGGCAGGGCGCAGTGTGATGTCTTCCGGCAGGGTGTGGTGTGAAGTCCTCCGGTTGAAGTTTTCCTGGGTTGCCGGTTGTTGGTCCCTCAGCAGGGCACGATGTATAGTACCCCAGAATGATGTTTGTAGTCCTGCGATTGTTCTCCATCCTGGGAGCCGGTTGTTTCTAAAAGTCCCTCCTGGGAGCCGGTTGTTTCTAAAAGTCCCTCCTGGGAGCCGGTTGTTTCTAAAAGTCCCTCCTGGGAGCCGGTTGTTTCTAAAAGTCCCTCCTGGGAGCCGGTTGTTTCTAAAAGTCCCTCCTGGGAGCCGGTTGTTTCTAAAAGTCCCTCCTGGGAGCCGGTTGTTTCTAAAAGTCCCTCCTGGGAGCCGGTTGTTTCTAAAAGTCCCTCCTGGGAGCCGGTTGTTTCTAAAAGTCCCTCCTGGGAGCCGGTTGTTTCTAAAAGTCCCTCCTGGGAGCCGGTTGTTTCTAAAAGTCCCTCCTGGGAGCCGGTTGTTTCTAAAAGTCCCTCCTGGGAGCCGGTTTTTACTAGTGTCCCTCCTTTCAGGCCAGGGCGCTGAAAGTAGTCTCGGACCAGGGCGCTGAAAGTAGTCTCGGACCAGGGCGCTGAAAGTAGTCTCGGACCAGGGCGCTGAAAGTAGTCTCGGACCAGGGCGCTGAAAGTAGTCTCGGACCAGGGCGCTGAAAGTAGTCTCGGACAGTCTTTGGTTGGGCGCAGTGTGACGTGTAACTGGGCGCAGTCTTTGGCTGGGCGCAGTGTGACGTGTGGCTGGGCGCAGTCTTTGGCTGGGCGCAGTGTGACGTGTGGCTGGGCGCAGTCTTTGGCTGGGCGCAGTGTGACGTGTGGCTGGGCGCAGTCTTTGGCTGGGCGCAGTGTGACGTGCGGCTGGGCGCAGTCTTTGGCTGGGCGCAGTGTGACGTGCGGCTGGGCGCAGTCTTTGGCTGGGCGCAGTGTGACGTGCGGCTGGGCGCAGTATTTGGCTGGGCGCAGTGTGACGTGCGGCTGGGCGCAGTATTTGGCTGGGCGCAGTGTGACGTGCGGCTGGGCGCAGTATTTGGCTGGGCGCAGTGTGACGTGCGGCTGGGCGCAGTATTTGGCTGGGCGCAGTGTGACGTGCGGCTGGGCGCAGTCTTTGGCTGGGCGCAGTGTGACGTGCGGCTGGGCGCAGTCTTTGGCTGGGCGCAGTGTGACGTGTGGCTGGGCGCAGTCTTTGGCTGGGCGCAGTCTTTGGCTGGGCGCAGTGTGACATCCTCGGGTTTACATTCTCCTGGATGCCGGTCGTTGGTCCCTCGGCAGGGCACGGTGTGAAGTCTTCTGGCAGGGCGAGGTGTGGAGTTCTCCAGTTGAAGTTCTCCTGGGGCGCCGGCTGTTGGTCCCTCGGCAGGGCGTGGTGTGAAGTCTTCTGGCAGGGCACTATGCTTAGTCCTCCGGTTGAAGTTCTCTTGGGTGCCGGTTGTTGGTCCCTCGGCAGGGCGCAGTGTGATGTCTTCCGGCAGGGTGTGGTGTGAAGTCCTCCGGTTGAAGTTTTCCTGGGTTGCCGGTTGTTGGTCCCTCAGCAGGGCACGATGTATAGTAACCCAGAATGATGTTTGTAGTCCTGCGATTGTTGTTCTCCATCCTGGGAGCCGGTTGTTTCTAAAAGTCCCTCCTGGGAGCCGGTTGTTTCTAAAAGTCCCTCCTGGGAGCCGGTTGTTTCTAAAAGTCCCTCCTGGGAGCCGGTTGTTTCTAAAAGTCCCTCCTGGGAGCCGGTTTTTACTAGTGTCCCTCCTCTCAGGCCAGGGCGCTGAAAGTAGTCTCGGACCAGGGCGCTGAAAGTAGTCTCGGACCAGGGCGCTGAAAGTAGTCTCGGACAGTCTTTGGCTGGGCGCAGTGTGACGTGTGGCTGGGCGCAGTCTTTGGCTGGGCGCAGTGTGACGTGTGGCTGGGCGCAGTCTTTGGCTGGGCGCAGTGTGACGTGTGGCTCGGCGCAGTCTTTGGCTGGGCGCAGTGTGACGTGTGGCTGGGCGCAGTCTTTGGCTGGGCGCAGTGTGATATCCTCGGGTTTACATTCTCCTGGATGCTGGTCGTTGGTCCCTCGGCAGGGCACGGTGTGAAGTCTTCTGGCAGGGCGAGGTGTGGAGTTCTCCAGTTGAAGTTCTCCAGGGCGCTGGTTGTTGGTCCTTCGGCACGGTGCGGTGTGAAGTCTTCCGGCAGGGCACGGTGTGAAGTCCTCCGGTTGAAGTTCTCCTGGGCGCCGGCTGTTGGTCCCTCGGCAGGGCGTGGTGTGAAGTCTTCTGGCAGGGCGCTATGCTTAGTCCTCCGGTTGAAGTTCTCTTGGGTGCCGGTTGTTGGTCCCTCGGCAGGGCGCAGTGTGATGTCTTCCGGCAGGGTGTGGTGTGAAGTCCTCCGGTTGAAGTTTTCCTGGGTTGCCGGTTGTTGGTCCCTCAGCAGGGCACGATGTATAGTACCCCAGAATGATGTTTGTAGTCCTGCGATTGTTGTTCTCCATCCTGGGAGCCGGTTGTTTCTAAAAGTCCCTCCTGGGAGCCGGTTGTTTCTAAAAGTCCCTCCTGGGAGCCGGTTGTTTCTAAAAGTCCCTCCTGGGAGCCGGTTGTTTCTAAAAGTCCCTCCTGGGAGCCGGTTGTTTCTAAAAGTCCCTCCTGGGAGCCGGTTGTTTCTAAAAGTCCCTCCTGGGAGCCGGTTGTTTCTAAAAGTCCCTCCTGGGAGCCGGTTGTTTCTAAAAGTCCCTCCTGGGAGCCGGTTGTTTCTAAAAGTCCCTCCTGGGAGCCGGTTGTTTCTAAAAGTCCCTCCTGGGAGCCGGTTGTTTCTAAAAGTCCCTCCTGGGAGCCGGTTGTTTCTAAAAGTCCCTCCTGGGAGCCGGTTGTTTCTAAAAGTCCCTCCTGGGAGCCGGTTGTTTCTAAAAGTCCCTCCTGGGAGCCGGTTGTTTCTAAAAGTCCCTCCTGGGAGCCGGTTGTTTCTAAAAGTCCCTCCTGGGAGCCGGTTGTTTCTAAAAGTCCCTCCTGGGAGCCGGTTTTTACTAGTGTCCCTCCTCTCAGGCCAGGGCGCTGAAAGTAGTCTCGGACCAGGGCGCTGAAAGTAGTCTCGGACCAGGGCGCTGAAAGTAGTCTCGGACCAGGGCGCTGAAAGTAGTCTCGGACCAGGGCGCTGAAAGTAGTCTCGGACCAGGGCGCTGAAAGTAGTCTCGGACAGTCTTTGGCTGGGCGCAGTGTGACGTGTAACTGGGCGCAGTCTTTGGCTGGGCGCAGTGTGACGTGTGGCTGGGCGCAGTCTTTGGCTGGGCGCAGTGTGACGTGTGGCTTGGCGCAGTCTTTGGCTGGGCGCAGTGTGACGTGTGGCTGGGCGCAGTCTTTGGCTGGGCGCAGTGTGACGTGTGGCTGGGCGCAGTCTTTGGCTGGGCGCAGTGTGACGTGTGGCTGGGCGCAGTCTTTGGCTGGGCGCAGTGTGACGTGTGGCTGGGCGCAGTCTTTGGCTGGGCGCAGTGTGACGTGTGGCTGGGCGCAGTGTGACGTGTGGCTGGGCGCAGTCTTTGGGCGCAGTGTGACGTGTGGCTGGGCGCAGTCTTTGGCTGGGCGCAGTGTGACGTGTGGCTGGGCGCAGTGTGACGTGTGGCTGGGCGCAGTCTTTGGCTGGGCGCAGTGTGACATCCTCGGGTTTACATTCTCCTGGATGCTGGTCGTTGGTCCCTCGGCAGGGCACGGTGTGAAGTCTTCTGGCAGGGCGAGGTGTGGAGTTCTCCAGTTGAAGTTCTCCTGGGCGCCGGCTGTTGGTCCCTCGGCAGGGCGTGGTGTGAAGTCTTCTGGCAGGGCGCTATGCTTAGTCCTCCGGTTGAAGTTCTCTTGGGTGCCGGTTGTTGGTCTCTCGGCAGGGCGCAGTGTGATTTCTTCCGGCAGGGTGTGGTGTGAAGTCCTCCGGTTGAAGTTTTCCTGGGTTGCCGGTTGTTGGTCCCTCAGCAGGGCACGATGTATAGTACCCCAGAATGATGTTTGTAGTCCTGCGATTGTTGTTCTCCATCCTGGGAGCCGGTTGTTTCTAAAAGTCCCTCCTGGGAGCCGGTTGTTTCTAAAAGTCCCTCCTGGGAGCCGGTTGTTTCTAAAAGTCCCTCCTGGGAGCCGGTTGTTTCTAAAAGTCCCTCCTGGGAGCCGGTTGTTTCTAAAAGTCCCTCCTGGGAGCCGGTTGTTTCTAAAAGTCCCTCCTGGGAGCCGGTTGTTTCTAAAAGTCCCTCTTGGGAGCCGGTTGTTTCTAAAAGTCCCTCCTGGGAGCCGGTTGTTTCTAAAAGTCCCTCCTGGGAGCCGGTTGTTCCTAAAAGTCCCTCCTGGGAGCCGGTTGTTTCTAAAAGTCCCTCCTGGGAGCCGGTTGTTTCTAAAAGTCCCTCCTGGGAGCCGGTTGTTTCTAAAAGTCCCTCCTGGGAGCCGGTTGTTTCTAAAAGTCCCTCCTGGGAGCCGGTTGTTTCTAAAAGTCCCTCCTGGGAGCCGGTTGTTTCTAAAAGTCCCTCCTGGGAGCCGGTTGTTTCTAAAAGTCCCTCCTGGGAGCCGGTTGTTTCTAAAAGTCCCTCCTGGGAGCCGGTTGTTTCTAAAAGTCCCTCTTGGGAGCCGGTTGTTTCTAAAAGTCCCTCCTGGGAGCCGGTTGTTTCTAAAAGTCCCTCCTGGGAGCCGGTTGTTCCTAAAAGTCCCTCCTGGGAGCCGGTTGTTTCTAAAAGTCCCTCCTGGGAGCCGGTTGTTTCTAAAAGTCCCTCCTGGGAGCCGGTTGTTTCTAAAAGTCCCTCCTGGGAGCCGGTTGTTTCTAAAAGTCCCTCCTGGGAGCCGGTTGTTTCTAAAAGTCCCTCCTCTCAGGCCAGGGCGCTGAAAGTAGTCTCGGACTAGGGCGCTGAAAGTAGTCTCGGACTAGGGCGCTGAAAGTAGTCTCGGACCAGGGCGCTGAAAGTAGTCTCGGACCAGGGCGCTGAAAGTAGTCTCGGACCAGGGCGCTGAAAGTAGTCTCGGACCAGGGCGCTGAAAGTAGTCTCGGACCAGGGCGCTGAAAGTAGTCTCGGACCAGGGCGCTGAAAGTAGTCTCGGACCAGGGCGCTGAAAGTAGTCTCGGACCAGGGCGCTGAAAGCAGTCTCGGACCAGGGCGCTGAAAGTAGTCTCGGACAGTCTTTGGCTGGGCGCAGTGTGACGTGTAACTGGGCGCAGTCTTTGGCTGGGCGCAGTGTGACGTGTGGCTGGGCGCAGTCTTTGGCTGGGCGCAGTCTTTGGCTGGGCGCAGTGTGACGTGTGGCTGGGCGCAGTCTTTGGCTGGGCGCAGTGTGACGTGTGGCTGGGCGCAGTCTTTGGCTGGGCGCAGTGTGACGTGTGGCTGGGCGCAGTCTTTGGCTGGGCGCAGTGTGACGTGTGGCTGGGCGCAGTCTTTGGCTGGGCGCAGTGTGACGTTTGGCTGGGCGCAGTCTTTGGCTGGGCGTAGTGTGACGCGTGGCTGGGCGCAGTCTTTGGCTGGGCGCAGTGTGACATCCTCGGGTTTACATTCTCCTGGATGCCGGTCGTTGGTCCCTCGGCAGGGCACGGTGTGAAGTCTTCTGGCAGGGCGAGGTGTGGAGTTCTCCAGTTGAAGTTCTCCAGGGCGCTGGTTGTTGGTCCTTCAGCACGGTGCGGTGTGAAGTCTTCCGGTTGAAGTTCTCCTGAGCGCCGGCTGTTGGTCCCTCGGCAGGGCGTGGTGTGAAGTCTTCTGGCAGGGCGCTATGCTTAGTCCTCCGGTTGAAGTTCTCTTGGGTGCCGGTTGTTGGTCCCTCGGCAGGGCGCAGTGTGATGTCTTCCGGCAGGGTGTGGTGTGAAGTCCTCCGGTTGAAGTTTTCCTGGGTTGCCGGTTGTTGGTCCCTCAGCAGGGCACGATGTATAGTTCCCCAGAATGATGTTTGTAGTCCTGCGATTGTTGTTCTCCATCCTGGGAGCCGGTTGTTTCTGAAAGTCCCTCCTGGGAGCCGGTTGTTTCTAAAAGTCCCTCCTGGGAGCCGGTTGTTTCTAAAAGTCCCTCCTGGGAGCCGGTTTTTACTAGTGTCCCTCCTCTCAGGCCAGGGCGCTGAAAGTAGTCTCGGACCAGGGCGCTGAAAGTAGTCTCGGACCAGGGCGCTGAAAGTAGTCTCGGACCAGGGCGCTGAAAGTATTCTCGGACCAGGGCGCTGAAAGTAGTCTCGGACCAGGGCGCTGAAAGTATTCTCGGACCCGGGCGCTGAAAGTAGTCTCGGACCAGGGTGCTGAAAGTAGTCTCGGACAGTCTTTGGCTGGGCGCAGTGTGACGTGTAACTGGGCGCAGTCTTTGGCTGGGCGCAGTGTGACGTGTGGCTGGGCGCAGTCTTTGGCTGGGCGCAGTGTGACGTGTGGCTGGGCGCAGTCTTTGGCTGGGCGCAGTGTGACGTGTGGCTGGGCGCAGTCTTTGGCTGGGCGCAGTGTGACGTGTGGCTGGACGCAGTGTGACGTGTGGCTGGGCGCAGTATTTGGCTGGGCGCAGTGTGATGTGTGGCTGGGCGCAGTATTTGGCTGGGCGCAGTGTGACGTGTGGCTGGGCGCAGTATTTGGCTGGGCGCAGTGTGACGTGTGGCTGGGCGCAGTCTTTGGCTGGGCGCAGTGTGACATCCTCGGGTTTACATTCTCCTGGATGCCGGTCGTTGGTCCCTCGGCAGGGCACGGTGTGAAGTCTTCTGGCAGGGCGAGGTGTGGAGTTCTCCAGTTGAAGTTCTCCAGGGCGCTGGTTGTTGGTCCTTCGGCACGGTGCGGTGTGAAGTCTTCCGGCAGGGCACGGTGTGAAGTCCTCCGGTTGAAGTTCTCCTGGGCGCCGGCTGTTGGTCCCTCGGCAGGGCATGGTGTGAAGTCTTCTGGCAGGGCGCTATGCTTAGTCCTCCGGTTGAAGTTCTCTTGGGTGCCGGTTGTTGGTCCCTCGGCAGGGCGCAGTGTGATGTCTTCCGGCAGGGTGTGGTGTGAAGTCCTCCGGTTGAAGTTTTCCTGGGTTGCCGGTTGTTGGTCCCTCAGCAGGGCACGATGTATAGTACCCCAGAATGATGTTTGTAGTCCTGCGATTGTTGTTCTCCATCCTGGGAGCCGGTTGTTTCTAAAAGTCCCTCCTGGGAGCGGGTTGTTTCTAAAAGTCCCTCCTGGGAGCGGGTTGTTTCTAAAAGTCCCTCCTGGGAGCGGGTTGTTTCTAAAAGTCCCTCCTGGGAGCCGGTTGTTTCTAAAAGTCCCTCCTGGGAACCGGTTGTTTCTAAAAGTCCTTCCTGGGAGCCGGTTTTTACTAGTGTCCCTCCTCTCAGGCCAGGGCGCTGAAAGTAGTCTCGGACCAGGGCGCTGAAAGTAGTCTCGGACCAGGGCGCTGAAAGTAGTCTCGGACCAGGGCGCTGAAAGTAGTCTCGGACCAGGGCGCTGAAAGTAGTCTCGGACCAGGGCGCTGAAAGTAGTCTTGGACCAGGGCGCTGAAAGTAGTCTCGGACCAGGGCGCTGAAAGTAGTCTCGGACAGTCTTTGGCTGGGCGCAGTGTGACGTGTAACTGGGCGCAGTCTTTGGCTGGGCGCAGTGTGATGTGTGGTTGGGCGCAGTCTTTGGCTGGGCGCAGTGTGACGTGTGGCTGGGCGCAGTCTTTGGCTGGGCGCAGTGTGACGTGTGGCTGGGCGCAGTCTTTGGCTGGGCGCAGTGTGACGTGTGGCTGGGCGCAGTCTTTGGCTGGGCGCAGTGTGACGTGTGGCTGGGCGCAGTCTTTGGCTGGGCGTAGTGTGACGTGTGGCTGGGCGCAGTCTTTGGCTGGGCGCAGTGTGACGTGTGGCTGGGCGCAGTCTTTGGCTGGGCGCAGTGTGACGTGTGGCTGGGCGCAGTCTTTGGCTGGGCGCAGTGTGACGTGTGGCTGGGCGCAGTCTTTGGCTGGGCGCAGTGTGACGTGTGGCTGGGCGCAGTGTGACGTGTGGCTGGGCGCAGTCTTTGGCTGGGCGCAGTGTGACATCCTCGGGTTTACATTCTCCTGGATGCTGGTCGTTGGTCCCTCGGCAGGGCACGGTGTGAAGTCTTCTGGCAGGGCGAGGTGTGGAGTTCTCCAGTTGAAGTTCTCCAGGGCGCTGGTTGTTGGTCCTTCGGCACGGTGCGGTGTGAAGTCTTCCGGCAGGGCACGGTGTGAAGTCCTCCGGTTGAAGTTCTCCTGGGCGCCGGCTGTTGGTCCCTCGGCAGGGCGTGGTGTGAAGTCTTCTGGCAGGGCGCTATGCTTAGTCCTCCGGTTGAAGTTCTCTTGGGTGCCGGTTGTTGGTCCCTCGGCAGGGCGCAGTGTGATGTCTTCCGGCAGGGTGTGGTGTGAAGTCCTCCGGTTGAAGTTTTCCTGGGTTGCCGGTTGTTGGTCCCTCAGCAGGGCACGATGTATAGTACCCCAGAATGATGTTTGTAGTCCTGCGATTGTTGTTCTCCATCCTGGGAGCCGGTTGTTTCTAAAAGTCCCTCCTGGGAGCCGGTTGTTTCTAAAAGTCCCTCCTGGGAGCCGGTTGTTTCTAAAAGTCCCTCCTGGGAGCCGGTTGTTTCTAAAAGTCCCTCCTGGGAGCCGGTTGTTTCTAAAAGTCCCTCCTGGGAGCCGGTTGTTTCTAAAAGTCCCTCCTGGGAGCCGGTTGTTTCTAAAAGTCCCTCCTGGGAGCCGGTTGTTTCTAAAAGTCCCTCCTGGGAGCCGGTTGTTTCTAAAAGTCCCTCCTCTCAGGCCAGGGCGCTGAAAGTAGTCTCGGACCAGGGCGCTGAAAGTAGTCTCGGACCAGGGCGCTGAAAGTAGTCTCGGACCAGGGCGCTGAAAGTAGTCTCGGACCAGGGCGCTGAAAGTAGTCTCGGACCAGGGCGCTGAAAGTAGTCTCGGACCAGGGCGCTGAAAGTAGTCTCGGACAGTCTTTGGCTGGGCGCAGTGTGACGTGTAACTGGGCGCAGTCTTTGGCTGGGCGCAGTGTGACGTGTGGCTGGGCGCAGTCTTTGGCTGGGCGCAGTGTGAGGTGTGGCTGGGCGCAGTCTTTGGCTGGGCGCAGTGTGACGTGTGGCTGGGCGCAGTCTTTGGCTGGGCGCAGTGTGACGTGTGGCTGGGCGCAGTCTTTGGCTGGGCGCAGTGTGACGTGTGGCTGGGCGCAGTCTTTGGCTGGGCGCAGTGTGACGTTTGGCTGGGCGCAGTCTTTGGCTGGGCGCAGTGTGACATCCTCGGGTTTACATTCTCCTGGATGCCGGTCGTTGGTCCCTCGGCAGGGCACGGTGTGAAGTCTTCTGGCAGGGCGAGGTGTGGAGTTCTCCAGTTGAAGTTCTCCAGGGCGCTGGTTGTTGGTCCTTCAGCACGGTGCGGTGTGAAGTCTTCCGGTTGAAGTTCTCCTGAGCGCCGGCTGTTGGTCCCTCGGCAGGGCGTGGTGTGAAGTCTTCTGGCAGGGCGCTATGCTTAGTCCTCCGGTTGAAGTTCTCTTGGGTGCCGGTTGTTGGTCCCTCGGCAGGGCGCAGTGTGATGTCTTCCGGCAGGGTGTGGTGTGAAGTCCTCCGGTTGAAGTTTTCCTGGGTTGCCGGTTGTTGGTCCCTCAGCAGGGCACGATGTATAGTACCCCAGAATGATGTTTGTAGTCCTGCGATTGTTGTTCTCCATCCTGGGAGCCGGTTGTTTCTAAAAGTCCCTCCTGGGAGCCGGTTGTTTCTAAAAGTCCCTCCTGGGAGCCGGTTGTTTCTAAAAGTCCCTCCTGGGAGCCGGTTGTTTCTAAAAGTCCCTCCTGGGAGCCGGTTGTTTCTAAAAGTCCCTCCTGGGAGCCGGTTGTTTCTAAAAGTCCCTCCTGGGAGCCGGTTGCTTCTAAAAGTCCCTCCTGGGAGCCGGTTGTTTCTAAAAGTCCCTCCTGGGAGCCGGTTGTTTCTAAAAGTCCCTCCTGGGAGCCGGTTGTTTCTAAAAGTCCCTCCTGGGAGTCGGTTGTTTCTAAAAGTCCCTCCTGGGAGCCGGTTGTTTCTAAAAGTCCCTCCTGGGAGCCGGTTTTTACTAGTGTCCCTCCTCTCAGGCCAGGGCGCTGAAAGTAGTCTCGGACCAGGGCGCTGAAAGTAGTCTCGGACCAGGGCGCTGAAAGTAGTCTCGGACCAGGGCGCTGAAAGTAGTCTCGGACCAGGGCGCTGAAAGTAGTCTCGGACCAGGGCGTTGAAAGTAGTCTCGGACCAGGGCGCTCAAAGTAGTCTCGGACCCGGGCGCTGAAAGTAGTCTCGGACCCGGGCGCTGAAAGTAGTCTCGGACCAGGGCGCTGAAAGTAGTCTCGGACCAGGGCGCTGAAAGTAGTCTCGGACCAGGGCGCTGAAAGTAGTCTCGGACCAGGGCGCTGAAAGTAGTCTCGGACCAGGGCGCTGAAAGTAGTCTCGGACCAGGGCGCTGAAAGTAGTCTCGGACCAGGGCGCTGAAAGTAGTCTCGGACCAGGGCGCTGAAAGTAGTCTCGGACCAGGGCGCTGAAAGTAGTCTCGGACCAGGGCGCTGAAAGTAGTCTCGGACCAGGGCGCTGAAAGTAGTCTCGGACCAGGGCGCTGAAAGTAGTCTCGGACAGTCTTTGGCTGGGCGCAGTGTGACAAGTAACTGGGCGCAGTCTTTGGCTGGGCGCAGTGTGACAAGTAACTGGGCGCAGTCTTTGGCTGGGCGCAGTGTGACGTGTAACTGGGCGCAGTCTTTGGCTGGGCGCAGTGTGACGTGCGGCTGGGCGCAGTCTTTGGCTGGGCGCAGTCTTTGGCTGGGCGCAGTGTGACGTGCGGCTGGGCACAGTGTTTGGCTGGGCGCAGTGTGACGTGCGGCTGGGCGCAGTCTTTGACTGGGCGCAGTGTGACGTGCGGCTGGGCGCAGTCTTTGGCTGGGCGCAGTGTGACGTGCGGCTGGGCGCTGTCTTTGGCTGGGCGCAGTGTGACGTGAGGCTGGGCGCAGTCTTTGGCTGGGCGCAGTGTGACGTGCGGCTGGGCGCAGTCTTTGGCTGGGCGCAGTGTGACGTGCGGCTGGGCGCAGTCTTTGGCTGGGCGCAGTGTGACGTGCGGCTGGGCGCAGTCTTTGGCTGGGCGCAGTGTGACGTGCGGCTGGGCGCAGTCTTTGGCTGGGCGCAGTGTGACGTGCGGCTGGGCGCAGTCTTTGGCTGGGCGCAGTGTGACGTGCGGCTGGGCGCAGTCTTTGGCTGGGCGCAGTGTGACGTGCGGCTGGGCGCAGTCTTTGGCTGGGCGCAGTGTGACGTGCGGCTGGGCGCAGTCTTTGGCTGGGCGCAGTGACACGTGTGGCTGTGCGCAGTCTTTGGCTGGGCGCAGTGTGACGTGTGGCTGTGCGCAGTCTTTGGCTGGGCGTAGTGTGACGCGTGGCTGGGCGCAGTCTTTGGCTGGGCGCAGTGTGACATCCTCGGGTTTACATTCTCCTGGATGCCGGTCGTTGGTCCCTCGGCAGGGCACGGTGTGAAGTCTTCTGGCAGGGCGAGGTGTGGAGTTCTCCAGTTGAAGTTCTCCAGGGCGCTGGTTGTTGGTCCTTCGGCACGGTGCGGTGTGAAGTCTTCTGGCAGGGCACGGTGTGAAGTCCTCCGGTTGAAGTTCTCCTGGGCGCCGGCTGTTGGTCCCTCGGCAGGGCGTGGTGTGAAGTCTTCTGGCAGGGCGCTATGCTTAGTCCTCCGGTTGAAGTTCTCTTGGGTGCCGGTTGTTGGTCCCTCGGCAGGGCGCAGTGTGATGTCTTCCGGCAGGGTGTGGTGTGAAGTCCTCCGGTTGAAGTTTTCCTAGGTTGCCGGTTGTTGGTCCCTCAGCAGGGCACGATGTATGACACTGACCCCAGAATGATGTTTGTAGTCCTGCGATTGTTGTTCTCCATCCTGGGAGCCGGTTGTTTCTAAAAGTCCCTCCTGGGAGCCGGTTGTTTCTAAAAGTCCCTCCTGGGAGCCGGTTGTTTCTAAAAGTCCCTCCTGGGAGCCGGTTGTTTCTAAAAGTCCCTCCTGGGAGCCGGTTGTTTCTAAAAGTCCCTCCTGGGAGCCGGTTGTTTCTAAAAGTCCCTCCTGGGAGCCGGTTGTTTCTAAAAGTCCCTCCTGGGAGCCGGTTGTTTCTAAAAGTCCCTCCTGGGAGCCGGTTGTTTCTAAAAGTCCCTCCTGGGAGCCGGTTGTTTCTAAAAGTCCCTCCTGGGAGCCGGTTGTTTCTAAAAGTCCCTCCTGGGAGCCGGTTGTTTCTAAAAGTCCCTCCTGGGAGCCGGTTGTTTCTAAAAGTCCCTCCTGGGAGCCGGTTGTTTCTAAAAGTCCCTCCCGGGAGCCGGTTGTTTCTAAAAGTCCCTCCTGGGAGCCGGTTGTTTCTAAAAGTCCCTCCTGGGAGCCGGTTGTTTCTAAAAGTCCCTCCTGGGAGCCGGTTTTTACTAGTGTCCCTCCTCTCAGGCCAGGGCGCTGAAAGTAGTCTCGGACCAGGGCGCTGAAAGTAGTCTCGGACCAGGGCGCTGAAAGTAGTCTCGGACCAGGGCGCTGAAAGTAGTCTCGGACCAGGGCGTTGAAAGTAGTCTCGGACCAGGGCGCTCAAAGTAGTCTCGGACCAGGGCGCTGAAAGTAGTCTCGGACCAGGGCGCTGAAAGTAGTCTCGGACCAGGGCGCTGAAAGTAGTCTCGGACCAGGGCGCTGAAAGTAGTCTCGGACCAGGGCGCTGAAAGTAGTCTCGGACCAGGGCGCTAAAAGTAGTCTCGGACAGTCTTTGGCTGGGCGCAGTGTGACGTGTAACTGGGCGCAGTCTTTGGCTGGGCGCAGTCTTTGGCTGGGCGCAGTGTGACGTGTGGCGGGGCGCAGTGTGACGTGTGGCTGGGCGCAGTCTTTGGCTGGGCGCAGTGTGACGTGTGGCTGGGCGCAGTCTTTGGCTGGGCGCAGTGTGACGTGTGGCTGGGCTCAGTCTTTGGCTGGGCGCAGTGTGACGTGTGGCTGGGCGCAGTGTGACGTGCGGCTGGGCGCAGTCTTTGGCTGGGCGCAGTGTGACGTGCGGCTGGGCGCAGTCTTTGGCTGGGCGCAGTGTGACGTGCGGCTGGGCGCAGTGTGACGTGCGGCTGGGCGCAGTCTTTGGCTGGGCGCAGTGTGACGTGCGGCTGGGCGCAGTCTTTGGCTGGGCGCAGTGTGACGTGCGGCTGGGCGCAGTCTTTGGCTGGGCGCAGTGTGACGTGCGGCTGGGCGCAGTCTTTGGCTGGGCGCAGTGTGACGTGCGGCTGGGCGCAGTCTTTGGCTGGGCGCAGTGTGACGTGCGGCTGGGCGCAGTCTTTGGCTGGGCGCAGTGTGACGTGCGGCTGGGCGCAGTCTTTGGCTGGGCGCAGTGTGACGTGCGGCTGGGCGCAGTCTTTGGCTGGGCGCAGTGTGACGTGCGGCTGGGCGCAGTCTTTGGCTGGGCGCAGTGTGACGTGCGGCTGGGCGCAGTCTTTGGCTGGGCGCAGTGTGACGTGCGGCTGGGCGCAGTCTTTGGCTGGGCGCAGTGTGACATCCTCGGGTTTACATTCTCCTGGATGCCGGTCGTTGGTCCCTCGGCAGGGCACGGTGTGAAGTCTTCTGGCAGGGCGAGGTGTGGAGTTCTCCAGTTGAAGTTCTCCAGGGCGCTGGTTGTTGGTCCTTCGGCACGGTGCGGTGTGAAGTCTTCCGGCAGGGCACGGTGTGAAGTCCTCCGGTTGAAGTTCTCCTGGGCGCCGGCTGTTGGTCCCTCGGCAGGGCGTGGTGTGAAGTCTTCTGGCAGGGCGCTATGCTTAGTCCTCCGGTTGAAGTTCTCTTGGGTGACGGTTGTTGGTCCCTCGGCAGGGCGCAGTGTGATGTCTTCCGGCAGGGTGTGGTGTGAAGTCCTCCGGTTGAAGTTTTCCTGGGTTGCCAGTTGTTGGTCCCTCAGCAGGGCACGATGTATAGTACCCCAGAATGATGTTTGTAGTCCTGCGATTGTTGTTCTCCATCCTGGGAGCCGGTTGTTTCTAAAAGTCCCTCCTGGGAGCCGGTTGTTTCTAAAAGTCCCTCCTGGGAGCCGGTTGTTTCTAAAAGTCCCTCCTGGGAGCCGGTTGTTTCTAAAAGTCCCTCCTGGGAGCCGGTTGTTTCTAAAAGTCCCTCCTGGGAGCCGGTTGTTTCTAAAAGTCCCTCCTGGGAGCGGGTTGTTTCTAAAAGTCCCTCCTGGGAGCCGGTTGTTTCTAAAAGTCCCTCCTGGGAGCCGGTTGTTTCTAAAAGTCCCTCCTGGGAGCCGGTTGTTTCTAAAAGTCCCTCCTGGGAGCCGGTTGTTTCTAAAAGTCCCTCCTGGGAGCCGGTTGTTTCTAAAAGTCCCTCCTGGGAGCCGGTTGTTTCTAAAAGTCCCTCCTGGGAGCCGGTTGTTTCTAAAAGTCCCTCCTGGGAGCCGGTTGTTTCTAAAAGTCCCTCCTGGGAGCCGGTTGTTTCTAAAAGTCCCTCCTGGGAGCCGGTTGTTTCTAAAAGTCCCTCCTGGGAGCCGGTTGTTTCTAAAAGTCCCTCCTGGGAGCCGGTTTTTACTAGTGTCCCTCCTCTCAGGCCAGGGCGCTGAAAGTAGTCTCGGACCAGGGCGCTGAAAGTAGTCTCGGACCAGGGCGCTGAAAGTAGTCTTGGACAGTCTTTGGCTGGGCGCAGTGTGACGTGTAACTGGGCGCAGTCTTTGGCTGGGCGCAGTGTGACGTGTGGCTGGGCGCAGTCTTTGGCTGGGCGCAGTGTGACGTGTGGCTGGGCGCAGTCTTTGGCTGGGCGCAGTGTGACGTGTGGCTGGGCGCAGTCTTTGGCTGGGCGCAGTGTGACGTGTGGCTGGGCGCAGTCTTTGGCTGGGCGCAGTGTGACATCCTCGGGTTTACATTCTCCTGGATGCTGGTCGTTGGTCCCTCGGCAGGGCACGGTGTGAAGTCTTCTGGCAGGGCGAGGTGTGGAGTTCTCCAGTTGAAGTTCTCCAGGGCGCTGGTTGTTGGTCCTTCGGCACGGTGCGGTGTGAAGTCTTCCGGCAGGGCACGGTGTAAAGTCCTCCGGTTGAAGTTCTCCTGGGCGCCGGCTGTTGGTCCCTCGGCAGGGCGTGGTGTGAAGTCTTCTGGCAGGGCGCTATGCTTAGTCCTCCGGTTGAAGTTCTCTTGGGTGCCGGTTGTTGGTCCCTCGGCAGGGCGCAGTGTGATGTCTTCCGGCAGGGTGTGGTGTGAAGTCCTCCGGTTGAAGTTTTCCTGGGTTGCCGGTTGTTGGTCCCTCAGCAGGGCACGATGTATAGTACCCCAGAATGATGTTTGTAGTCCTGCGATTGTTGTTCTCCATCCTGGGAGCCGGTTGTTTCTAAAAGTCCCTCCTGGGAGCCGGTTGTTTCTAAAAGTCCCTCCTGGGAGCCGGTTGTTTCTAAAAGTCCCTCCTGGGAGCCGGTTGTTTCTAAAAGTCCCTCCTGGGAGCCGGTTGTTTCTAAAAGTCCCTCCTTGGAGCCGGTTGTTTCTAAAAGTCCCTCCTGGGAGCCGGTTGTTTCTAAAAGTCCCTCCTGGGAGCCGGTTGTTTCTAAAAGTCCCTCCTGGGAGCCGGTTGTTTCTAAAAGTCCCTCCTGGGAGCCGGTTGTTTCTAAAAGTCCCTCCTGGGAGCCGTTTGTTTCTAAAAGTCCCTCCTGGGAGCCGGTTGTTTCTAAAAGTCCCTCCTGGGAGCCGGTTGTTTCTAAAAGTCCTTCCTGGGAGCCGGTTTTTACTAGTGTCCCTCCTCTCAGGCCAGGGCGCTGAAAGTAGTCTCGGACCAGGGCGCTGAAAGTAGTCTCGGACCAGGGCGCTGAAAGTAGTCTCGGACCAGGGCGCTGAAAGTAGTCTCGGACCAGGGCGCTGAAAGTAGTCTCGGACCAGGGCGCTGAAAGTAGTCTTGGACCAGGGCGCTGAAAGTAGTCTCGGACCAGGGCGCTGAAAGTAGTCTCGGACAGTCTTTGGCTGGGCGCAGTGTGACGTGTAACTGGGCGCAGTCTTTGGCTGGGCGCAGTGTGATGTGTGGCTGGGCGCAGTCTTTGGCTGGGCGCAGTGTGACGTGTGGCTGGGCGCAGTCTTTGGCTGGGCGCAGTGTGACGTGTGGCTGGGCGCAGTCTTTGGCTGGGCGCAGTGTGACGTGTGGCTGGGCGCAGTCTTTGGCTGGGCGCAGTGTGACGTGTGGCTGGGCGCAGTCTTTGGCTGGGCGTAGTGTGACGTGTGGCTGGGCGCAGTCTTTGGCTGGGCGCAGTGTGACGTGTGGCTGGGCGCAGTCTTTGGCTGGGCGCAGTGTGACGTGTGGCTGGGCGCAGTCTTTGGCTGGGCGCAGTGTGACGTGTGGCTGGGCGCAGTCTTTGGCTGGGCGCAGTGTGACGTGTGGCTGGGCGCAGTGTGACGTGTGGCTGGGCGCAGTCTTTGGCTGGGCGCAGTGTGACATCCTCGGGTTTACATTCTCCTGGATGCTGGTCGTTGGTCCCTCGGCAGGGCACGGTGTGAAGTCTTCTGGCAGGGCGAGGTGTGGAGTTCTCCAGTTGAAGTTCTCCAGGGCGCTGGTTGTTGGTCCTTCGGCACGGTGCGGTGTGAAGTCTTCCGGCAGGGCACGGTGTGAAGTCCTCCGGTTGAAGTTCTCCTGGGCGCCGGCTGTTGGTCCCTCGGCAGGGCGTGGTGTGAAGTCTTCTGGCAGGGCGCTATGCTTAGTCCTCCGGTTGAAGTTCTCTTGGGTGCCGGTTGTTGGTCCCTCGGCAGGGCGCAGTGTGATGTCTTCCGGCAGGGTGTGGTGTGAAGTCCTCCGGTTGAAGTTTTCCTGGGTTGCCGGTTGTTGGTCCCTCAGCAGGGCACGATGTATAGTACCCCAGAATGATGTTTGTAGTCCTGCGATTGTTGTTCTCCATCCTGGGAGCCGGTTGTTTCTAAAAGTCCCTCCTGGGAGCGGGTTGTTTCTAAAAGTCCCTCCTGGGAGCGGGTTGTTTCTAAAAGTCCCTCCTGGGAGCCGGTTGTTTCTAAAAGTCCCTCCTGGGAGCCGGTTGTTTCTAAAAGTCCCTCCTGGGAGCCGGTTGTTTCTAAAAGTCCCTCCTGGGAGCCGGTTGTTTCTAAAAGTCCCTCCTGGGAGCCGGTTGTTTCTAAAAGTCCCTCCTGGGAGCCGGTTGTTTCTAAAAGTCCCTCCTGGGAGCCGGTTGTTTCTAAAAGTCCCTCCTGGGAGCCGGTTGTTTCTAAAAGTCCCTCCTGGGAGCCGGTTGTTTCTAAAAGTCCCTCCTGGGAGCCGGTTGTTTCTAAAAGTCCCTCCTGGGAGCCGGTTTTTACTAGTGTCCCTCCTCTCAGGCCAGGGCGCTGAAAGTAGTCTCGGACCAGGGCGCTGAAAGTAGTCTCGGACCAGGGCGCTGAAAGTAGTCTTGGACAGTCTTTGGCTGGGCGCAGTGTGACGTGTAACTGGGCGCAGTCTTTGGCTGGGCGCAGTGTGACGTGTGGCTGGGCGCAGTCTTTGGCTGGGCGCAGTGTGACGTGTGGCTGGGCGCAGTCTTTGGCTGGGCGCAGTGTGACGTGTGGCTGGGCGCAGTCTTTGGCTGGGCGCAGTGTGACGTGTGGCTGGGCGCAGTCTTTGGCTGGGCGCAGTGTGACATCCTCGGGTTTACATTCTCCTGGATGCTGGTCGTTGGTCCCTCGGCAGGGCACGGTGTGAAGTCTTCTGGCAGGGCGAGGTGTGGAGTTCTCCAGTTGAAGTTCTCCAGGGCGCTGGTTGTTGGTCCTTCGGCACGGTGCGGTGTGAAGTCTTCCGGCAGGGCACGGTGTAAAGTCCTCCGGTTGAAGTTCTCCTGGGCGCCGGCTGTTGGTCCCTCGGCAGGGCGTGGTGTGAAGTCTTCTGGCAGGGCGCTATGCTTAGTCCTCCGGTTGAAGTTCTCTTGGGTGCCGGTTGTTGGTCCCTCGGCAGGGCGCAGTGTGATGTCTTCCGGCAGGGTGTGGTGTGAAGTCCTCCGGTTGAAGTTTTCCTGGGTTGCCGGTTGTTGGTCCCTCAGCAGGGCACGATGTATAGTACCCCAGAATGATGTTTGTAGTCCTGCGATTGTTGTTCTCCATCCTGGGAGCCGGTTGTTTCTAAAAGTCCCTCCTGGGAGCCGGTTGTTTCTAAAAGTCCCTCCTGGGAGCCGGTTGTTTCTAAAAGTCCCTCCTGGGAGCCGGTTGTTTCTAAAAGTCCCTCCTGGGAGCCGGTTGTTTCTAAAAGTCCCTCCTGGGAGCCGGTTGTTTCTAAAAGTCCCTCCTTGGAGCCGGTTGTTTCTAAAAGTCCCTCCTGGGAGCCGGTTGTTTCTAAAAGTCCCTCCTGGGAGCCGGTTGTTTCTAAAAGTCCCTCCTGGGAGCCGGTTGTTTCTAAAAGTCCCTCCTGGGAGCCGTTTGTTTCTAAAAGTCCCTCCTGGGAGCCGGTTGTTTCTAAAAGTCCCTCCTGGGAGCCGGTTGTTTCTAAAAGTCCTTCCTGGGAGCCGGTTTTTACTAGTGTCCCTCCTCTCAGGCCAGGGCGCTGAAAGTAGTCTCGGACCAGGGCGCTGAAAGTAGTCTCGGACCAGGGCGCTGAAAGTAGTCTCGGACCAGGGCGCTGAAAGTAGTCTCGGACCAGGGCGCTGAAAGTAGTCTCGGACCAGGGCGCTGAAAGTAGTCTTGGACCAGGGCGCTGAAAGTAGTCTCGGACCAGGGCGCTGAAAGTAGTCTCGGACAGTCTTTGGCTGGGCGCAGTGTGACGTGTAACTGGGCGCAGTCTTTGGCTGGGCGCAGTGTGATGTGTGGCTGGGCGCAGTCTTTGGCTGGGCGCAGTGTGACGTGTGGCTGGGCGCAGTCTTTGGCTGGGCGCAGTGTGACGTGTGGCTGGGCGCAGTCTTTGGCTGGGCGCAGTGTGACGTGTGGCTGGGCGCAGTCTTTGGCTGGGCGCAGTGTGACGTGTGGCTGGGCGCAGTCTTTGGCTGGGCGTAGTGTGACGTGTGGCTGGGCGCAGTCTTTGGCTGGGCGCAGTGTGACGTGTGGCTGGGCGCAGTCTTTGGCTGGGCGCAGTGTGACGTGTGGCTGGGCGCAGTCTTTGGCTGGGCGCAGTGTGACGTGTGGCTGGGCGCAGTCTTTGGCTGGGCGCAGTGTGACGTGTGGCTGGGCGCAGTGTGACGTGTGGCTGGGCGCAGTCTTTGGCTGGGCGCAGTGTGACATCCTCGGGTTTACATTCTCCTGGATGCTGGTCGTTGGTCCCTCGGCAGGGCACGGTGTGAAGTCTTCTGGCAGGGCGAGGTGTGGAGTTCTCCAGTTGAAGTTCTCCAGGGCGCTGGTTGTTGGTCCTTCGGCACGGTGCGGTGTGAAGTCTTCCGGCAGGGCACGGTGTGAAGTCCTCCGGTTGAAGTTCTCCTGGGCGCCGGCTGTTGGTCCCTCGGCAGGGCGTGGTGTGAAGTCTTCTGGCAGGGCGCTATGCTTAGTCCTCCGGTTGAAGTTCTCTTGGGTGCCGGTTGTTGGTCCCTCGGCAGGGCGCAGTGTGATGTCTTCCGGCAGGGTGTGGTGTGAAGTCCTCCGGTTGAAGTTTTCCTGGGTTGCCGGTTGTTGGTCCCTCAGCAGGGCACGATGTATAGTACCCCAGAATGATGTTTGTAGTCCTGCGATTGTTGTTCTCCATCCTGGGAGCCGGTTGTTTCTAAAAGTCCCTCCTGGGAGCCGGTTGTTTCTAAAAGTCCCTCCTGGGAGCCGGTTGTTTCTAAAAGTCCCTCCTGGGAGCCGGTTGTTTCTAAAAGTCCCTCCTGGGAGCCGGTTGTTTCTAAAAGTCCCTCCTGGGAGCCGGTTGTTTCTAAAAGTCCCTCCTGGGAGCCGGTTGTTTCTAAAAGTCCCTCCTGGGAGCCGGTTGTTTCTAAAAGTCCCTCCTGGGAGCCGGTTGTTTCTAAAAGTCCCTCCTGGGAGCCGGTTGTTTCTAAAAGTCCCTCCTGGGAGCCGGTTGTTTCTAAAAGTCCCTCCTCTCAGGCCAGGGCGCTGAAAGTAGTCTCGGACCAGGGCGCTGAAAGTAGTCTCGGACCAGGGCGCTGAAAGTAGTCTCGGACCAGGGCGCTGAAAGTAGTCTCGGACCAGGGCGCTGAAAGTAGTCTCGGACCAGGGCGCTGAAAGTAGTCTCGGACAGTCTTTGGCTGGGCGCAGTGTGACGTGTAACTGGGCGCAGTCTTTGGCTGGGCGCAGTGTGACGTGTGGCTGGGCGCAGTCTTTGGCTGGGCGCAGTCTTTGGCTGGGCGCAGTGTGAGGTGTGGCTGGGCGCAGTCTTTGGCTGGGCGCAGTGTGACGTGTGGCTGGGCGCAGTCTTTGGCTGGGCGCAGTGTGACGTGTGGCTGGGCGCAGTCTTTGGCTGGGCGCAGTGTGACGTGTGGCTGGGCGCAGTCTTTGGCTGGGCGCAGTGTGACGTTTGGCTGGGCGCAGTCTTTGGCTGGGCGCAGTGTGACATCCTCGGGTTTACATTCTCCTGGATGCCGGTCGTTGGTCCCTCGGCAGGGCACGGTGTGAAGTCTTCTGGCAGGGCGAGGTGTGGAGTTCTCCAGTTGAAGTTCTCCAGGGCGCTGGTTGTTGGTCCTTCAGCACGGTGCGGTGTGAAGTCTTCCGGTTGAAGTTCTCCTGAGCGCCGGCTGTTGGTCCCTCGGCAGGGCGTGGTGTGAAGTCTTCTGGCAGGGCGCTATGCTTAGTCCTCCGGTTGAAGTTCTCTTGGGTGCCGGTTGTTGGTCCCTCGGCAGGGCGCAGTGTGATGTCTTCCGGCAGGGTGTGGTGTGAAGTCCTCCGGTTGAAGTTTTCCTGGGTTGCCGGTTGTTGGTCCCTCAGCAGGGCACGATGTATAGTACCCCAGAATGATGTTTGTAGTCCTGCGATTGTTGTTCTCCATCCTGGGAGCCGGTTGTTTCTAAAAGTCCCTCCTGGGAGCCGGTTGTTTCTAAAAGTCCCTCCTGGGAGCCGGTTGTTTCTAAAAGTCCCTCCTGGGAGCCGGTTGTTTCTAAAAGTCCCTCCTGGGAGCCGGTTGTTTCTAAAAGTCCCTCCTGGGAGCCGGTTGTTTCTAAAAGTCCCTCCTGGGAGCCGGTTGCTTCTAAAAGTCCCTCCTGGGAGCCGGTTGTTTCTAAAAGTCCCTCCTGGGAGCCGGTTGTTTCTAAAAGTCCCTCCTGGGAGCCGGTTGTTTCTAAAAGTCCCTCCTGGGAGCCGGTTGTTTCTAAAAGTCCCTCCTGGGAGTCGGTTGTTTCTAAAAGTCCCTCCTGGGAGCCGGTTGTTTCTAAAAGTCCCTCCTGGGAGCCGGTTTTTACTAGTGTCCCTCCTCTCAGGCCAGGGCGCTGAAAGTAGTCTCGGACCAGGGCGCTGAAAGTAGTCTCGGACCAGGGCGCTGAAAGTAGTCTCGGACCAGGGCGCTGAAAGTAGTCTCGGACCAGGGCGCTGAAAGTAGTCTCGGACCAGGGTGCTGAAAGTAGTCTCGGACCAGGGCGTTGAAAGTAGTCTCGGACCAGGGCGCTCAAAGTAGTCTCGGACCCGGGCGCTGAAAGTAGTCTCGGACCAGGGCGCTGAAAGTAGTCTCGGACCAGGGCGCTGAAAGTAGTCTCGGACCAGGGCGCTGAAAGTAGTCTCGGACCAGGGCGCTGAAAGTAGTCTCGGACCAGGGCGCTGAAAGTAGTCTCGGAGCAGGGCGCTGAAAGTAGTCTCGGACCAGGGCGCTGAAAGTAGTCTCGGACCAGGGCGCTGAAAGTAGTCTCGGACCAGGGCGCTGAAAGTAGTCTCGGACCAGGGCGCTGAAAGTAGTCTCGGACCAGGGCGCTGAAAGTAGTCTCGGACCAGGGCGCTGAAAGTAGTCTCGGACAGTCTTTGGCTGGGCGCAGTGTGACAAGTAACTGGGCGCAGTCTTTGGCTGGGCGCAGTGTGACGTGTAACTGGGCGCAGTCTTTGGCTGGGCGCAGTGTGACGTGTAACTGGGCGCAGTCTTTGGCTGGGCGCAGTGTGACGTGCGGCTGGGCGCAGTCTTTGGCTGGGCGCAGTCTTTGGCTGGGCGCAGTGTGACGTGCGGCTGGGCACAGTGTTTGGCTGGGCGCAGTGTGACGTGCGGCTGGGCGCAGTCTTTGGCTGGGCGCAGTGTGACGTGCGGCTGGGCGCAGTCTTTGACTGGGCGCAGTGTGACGTGCGGCTGGGCGCAGTCTTTGGCTGGGCGCAGTGTGACGTGCGGCTGGGCGCTGTCTTTGGCTGGGCGCAGTGTGACGTGAGGCTGGGCGCAGTCTTTGGCTGGGCGCAGTGTGACGTGCGGCTGGGCGCAGTCTTTGGCTGGGCGCAGTGTGACGTGCGGCTGGGCGCAGTCTTTGGCTGGGCGCAGTGTGACGTGCGGCTGGGCGCAGTCTTTGGCTGGGCGCAGTGTGACGTGCGGCTGGGCGCAGTCTTTGGCTGGGCGCAGTGTGACGTGCGGCTGGGCGCAGTCTTTGGCTGGGCGCAGTGTGACGTGCGGCTGGGCGCAGTCTTTGGCTGGGCGCAGTGTGACGTGCGGCTGGGCGCAGTCTTTGGCTGGGCGCAGTGTGACGTGCGGCTGGGCGCAGTCTTTGGCTGGGCGCAGTGACACGTGTGGCTGTGCGCAGTCTTTGGCTGGGCGCAGTGTGACGTGTGGCTGTGCGCAGTCTTTGGCTGGGCGTAGTGTGACGCGTGGCTGGGCGCAGTCTTTGGCTGGGCGCAGTGTGACATCCTCGGGTTTACATTCTCCTGGATGCCGGTCGTTGGTCCCTCGGCAGGGCACGGTGTGAAGTCTTCTGGCAGGGCGAGGTGTGGAGTTCTCCAGTTGAAGTTCTCCAGGGCGCTGGTTGTTGGTCCTTCGGCACGGTGCGGTGTGAAGTCTTCTGGCAGGGCACGGTGTGAAGTCCTCCGGTTGAAGTTCTCCTGGGCGCCGGCTGTTGGTCCCTCGGCAGGGCGTGGTGTGAAGTCTTCTGGCAGGGCGCTATGCTTAGTCCTCCGGTTGAAGTTCTCTTGGGTGCCGGTTGTTGGTCCCTCGGCAGGGCGCAGTGTGATGTCTTCCGGCAGGGTGTGGTGTGAAGTCCTCCGGTTGAAGTTTTCCTAGGTTGCTGGTTGTTGGTCCCTCAGCAGGGCACGATGTATGACACTGACCCCAGAATGATGTTTGTAGTCCTGCGATTGTTGTTCTCCATCCTGGGAGCCGGTTGTTTCTAAAAGTCCCTCCTGGGAGCCGGTTGTTTCTAAAAGTCCCTCCTGGGAGCCGGTTGTTTCTAAAAGTCCCTCCTGGGAGCCGGTTGTTTCTAAAAGTCCCTCCTGGGAGCCGGTTGTTTCTAAAAGTCCCTCCTGGGAGCCGGTTGTTTCTAAAAGTCCCTCCTGGGAGCCGGTTGTTTCTAAAAGTCCCTCCTGGGAGCCGGTTGTTTCTAAAAGTCCCTCCTGGGAGCCGGTTGTTTCTAAAAGTCCCTCCTGGGAGCCGGTTGTTTCTAAAAGTCCCTCCCGGGAGCCGGTTGTTTCTAAAAGTCCCTCCTGGGAGCCGGTTGTTTCTAAAAGTCCCTCCTGGGAGCCGGTTGTTTCTAAAAGTCCCTCCTGGGAGCCGGTTTTTACTAGTGTCCCTCCTCTCAGGCCAGGGCGCTGAAAGTAGTCTCGGACCAGGGCGCTGAAAGTAGTCTCGGACCAGGGCGCTGAAAGTAGTCTCGGACCAGGGCGCTGAAAGTAGTCTCGGACCAGGGCGCTGAAAGTAGTCTCGGACCAGGGCGTTGAAAGTAGTCTCGGACCAGGGCGCTCAAAGTAGTCTCGGACCCGGGCGCTGAAAGTAGTCTCGGACCAGGGCACTGAAAGTAGTCTCGGACCAGGGCGCTGAAAGTAGTCTCGGACCAGGGCGCTGAAAGTAGTCTCGGACCAGGGCGCTGAAAGTAGTCTCGGACCAGGGCGCTGAAAGTAGTCTCGGACCAGGGCGCTAAAAGTAGTCTCGGACAGTCTTTGGCTGGGCGCAGTGTGACGTGTAACTGGGCGCAGTCTTTGGCTGGGCGCAGTCTTTGGCTGGGCGCAGTGTGACGTGTGGCGGGGCGCAGTGTGACGTGTGGCTGGGCGCAGTCTTTGGCTGGGCGCAGTGTGACGTGTGGCTGGGCGCAGTCTTTGGCTGGGCGCAGTGTGACGTGTGGCTGGGCTCAGTCTTTGGCTGGGCGCAGTGTGACGTGTGGCTGGGCGCAGTGTGACGTGCGGCTGGGCGCAGTCTTTGGCTGGGCGCAGTGTGACGTGCGGCTGGGCGCAGTCTTTGGCTGGGCGCAGTGTGACGTGCGGCTGGGCGCAGTGTGACGTGCGGCTGGGCGCAGTCTTTGGCTGGGCGCAGTGTGACGTGCGGCTGGGCGCAGTCTTTGGCTGGGCGCAGTGTGACGTGCGGCTGGGCGCAGTCTTTGGCTGGGCGCAGTGTGACGTGCGGCTGGGCGCAGTCTTTGGCTGGGCGCAGTGTGACGTGCGGCTGGGCGCAGTCTTTGGCTGGGCGCAGTGTGACGTGCGGCTGGGCGCAGTCTTTGGCTGGGCGCAGTGTGACGTGCGGCTGGGCGCAGTCTTTGGCTGGGCGCAGTGTGACGTGCGGCTGGGCGCAGTCTTTGGCTGGGCGCAGTGTGACGTGCGGCTGGGCGCAGTCTTTGGCTGGGCGCAGTGTGACGTGCGGCTGGGCGCAGTCTTTGGCTGGGCGCAGTGTGACGTGCGGCTGGGCGCAGTCTTTGGCTGGGCGCAGTGTGACGTGCGGCTGGGCGCAGTCTTTGGCTGGGCGCAGTGTGACGTGCGGCTGGGCGCAGTCTTTGTCTGGGCGCAGTGTGACGTGCGGCTGGGCGCAGTCTTTGGCTGGGCGCAGTGTGACATCCTCGGGTTTACATTCTCCTGGATGCCGGTCGTTGGTCCCTCGGCAGGGCACGGTGTGAAGTCTTCTGGCAGGGCGAGGTGTGGAGTTCTCCAGTTGAAGTTCTCCAGGGCGCTGGTTGTTGGTCCTTCGGCACGGTGCGGTGTGAAGTCTTCCGGCAGGGCACGGTGTGAAGTCCTCCGGTTGAAGTTCTCCTGGGCGCCGGCTGTTGGTCCCTCGGCAGGGCGTGGTGTGAAGTCTTCTGGCAGGGCGCTATGCTTAGTCCTCCGGTTGAAGTTCTCTTGGGTGACGGTTGTTGGTCCCTCGGCAGGGCGCAGTGTGATGTCTTCCGGCAGGGTGTGGTGTGAAGTCCTCCGGTTGAAGTTTTCCTGGGTTGCCGGTTGTTGGTCCCTCAGCAGGGCACGATGTATAGTACCCCAGAATGATGTTTGTAGTCCTGCGATTGTTGTTCTCCATCCTGGGAGCCGGTTGTTTCTAAAAGTCCCTCCTGGGAGCCGGTTGTTTCTAAAAGTCCCTCCTGGGAGCCGGTTGTTTCTAAAAGTCCCTCCTGGGAGCCGGTTGTTTCTAAAAGTCCCTCCTGGGAGCCGGTTGTTTCTAAAAGTCCCTCCTGGGAGCCGGTTGTTTCTAAAAGTCCCTCCTGGGAGCCGGTTGTTTCTAAAAGTCCCTCCTGGGAGCCGGTTGTTTCTAAAAGTCCCTCCTGGGAGCCGGTTGTTTCTAAAAGTCCCTCCTGGGAGCCGGTTGTTTCTAAAAGTCCCTCCTGGGAGCCGGTTGTTTCTAAAAGTCCCTCCTGGGAGCCGGTTGTTTCTAAAAGTCCCTCCTGGGAGCCGGTTGTTTCTAAAAGTCCCTCCTGGGAGCCGGTTTTTACTAGTGTCACTCCCTTCGGACCAGGGCGCTGAAAGTAGTCTCGGACCAGGGCGCTGAAAGTAGTCTCGGACCAGGGCGCTGAAAGTAGTCTCGGACCAGGGCGCTGAAAGTAGTCTCGGACCAGGGCGCTGAAAGTAGTCTCGGACAGTCTTTGGCTGGGCGCAGTGTGACGTGTAACTGGGCGCAGTCTTTAGCTGGGCGCAGTGTGACGTGTGGCTGGGCGCAGTCTTTGGCTGGGCGCAGTGTGACGTGTAACTGGGCGCAGTCTTTGGCTGGGCGCAGTGTGACGTGTGGCTTGGCGCAGTCTTTGGCTGGGCGCAGTGTGACGTGTGGCTGGGCACAGTCTTTGGCTGGGCGCAGTGTGACGTGTGGCTGGGCGCAGTCTTTGGCTGGGCGCAGTGTGACGCGTGGCTGGGCGCAGTCTTTGGCTGGGCGCAGTGTGACGTGTGGCTGGGCGCAGTCTTTGGCTGGGCGCAGTGTGACGTGTGGCTGGGCGCAGTCTTTGGCTGGGCGCAGTGTGACGTGTGGCTGGGCGCAGTGTGACGTGTGGCTGGGCGCAGTGTGACGTGTGGCTGGGCGCAGTGTGACGTGTGGCTGGGCGCAGTCTTTGGCTGGGCGCAGTGTGACATCCTCGGGTTTACATTCTCCTGGATGCTGGTCGTTGGTCCCTCGGCAGGGCACGGTGTGAAGTCTTCTGGCAGGGCGAGGTGTGGAGTTCTCCAGTTGAAGTTCTCCAAGGTGCTGGTTGTTGGTCCTTCGGCACGGTGTGGTGTGAAGTCTTCCGGCAGGGCACGGTGTGAAGTCCTCCGGTTGAAGTTCTCCTGGGCGCCGGCTGTTGGTCCCTCGGCAGGGCGTGGTGTGAAGTCTTCTGGCAGGGCGCTATGCTTAGTCCTCCGGTTGAAGTTCTCTTGGGTGCCGGTTGTTGGTCCCTCGGCAGGGCGCAGTGTGATGTCTTCCGGCAGGGTGTGGTGTGAAGTCCTCCGGTTGAAGTTTTCCTGGGTTGCCGGTTGTTGGTCCCTCAGCAGGGCACGATGTATAGTACCCCAGAATGATGTTTGTAGTCCTGCGATTGTTGTTCTCCATCCTGGGAGCCGGTTGTTTCTAAAAGTCCCTCCTGGGAGCCGGTTGTTTCTAAAAGTCCCTCCTGGGAGCCGGTTGTTTCTAAAAGTCCCTCCTGGGAGCCGGTTGTTTCTAAAAGTCCCTCCTGGGAGCCGGTTGTTTCTAAAAGTCCCTCCTGGGAGCCGGTTGTTTCTAAAAGTCCCTCCTGGGAGCCGGTTGTTTCTAAAAGTCCCTCCTGGGAGCCGGTTGTTTCTAAAAGTCCCTCCTGGGAGCCGGTTGTTTCTAAAAGTCCCTCCTGGGAGCCGGTTGTTTCTAAAAGTCCCTCCTGGGAGCCGGTTGTTTCTAAAAGTCCCTCCTCTCAGGCCAGGGCGCTGAAAGTAGTCTCGGACCAGGGCGCTGAAAGTAGTCTCGGACCAGGGCGCTGAAAGTAGTCTCGGACCAGGGCGCTGAAAGTAGTCTCGGACCAGGGCGCTGAAAGTAGTCTCGGACAGTCTTTGGCTGGGCGCAGTGTGACGTGTAACTGGGCGCAGTCTTTGGCTGGGCGCAGTGTGACGTGTGGCTGGGCGCAGTCTTTGGCTGGGCGCAGTCTTTGGCTGGGCGCAGTGTGACGTGTGGCTGGGCGCAGTCTTTGGCTGGGCGCAGTGTGACGTGTGGCTGGGCGCAGTCTTTGGCTGGGCGCAGTGTGACGTGTGGCTGGGCGCAGTCTTTGGCTGGGCGTAGTGTGACGCGTGGCTGGGCGCAGTCTTTGGCTGGGCGCAGTGTGACATCCTCGGGTTTACATTCTCCTGGATGCCGGTCGTTGGTCCCTCGGCAGGGCACGGTGTGAAGTCTTCTGGCAGGGCGAGGTGTGGAGTTCTCCAGTTGAAGTTCTCCAGGGCGCTGGTTGTTGGTCCTTCGGCACGGTGCGGTGTGAAGTCTTCCGGCAGGGCACGGTGTGAAGTCCTCCGGTTGAAGTTCTCCTGAGCGCCGGCTGTTGGTCCCTCGGCAGGGCGTGGTGTGAAGTCTTCTGGCAGGGCGCTATGCTTAGTCCTCCGGTTGAAGTTCTCTTGGGTGCCGGTTGTTGGTCCCTCGGCAGGGCGCAGTGTGATGTCTTCCGGCAGGGTGTGGTGTGAAGTCCTCCGGTTGAAGTTTTCCTGGGTTGCCGGTTGTTGGTCCCTCAGCAGGGCACGATGTATAGTTCCCCAGAATGATGTTTGTAGTCCTGCGATTGTTGTTCTCCATCCTGGGAGCCGGTTGTTTCTAAAAGTCCCTCCTGGGAGCCGGTTGTTTCTAAAAGTCCCTCCTGGGAGCCGGTTGTTTCTAAAAGTCCCTCCTGGGAGCCGGTTGTTTCTAAAAGTCCCTCCTGGGAGCCGGTTGTTTCTAAAAGTCCCTCCTGGGAGCCGGCTGTTTCTGAAAGTCCCTCCTAGGAGCCGGTTTTTACTAGTGTCCCTCCTCTCAGGCCAGGGCGCTGAAAGTAGTCTCGAACCAGGGCGCTGAAAGTAGTCTCGGACCAGGGCGCTGAAAGTAGTCTCGGACCAGGGCGCTGAAAGTAGTCTCGGACCAGGGCGCTGAAAGTAGTCTCGGACCAGGGCGCTGAAAGTAGTCTCGGACCAGGGCGCTGAAAGTATTCTCGGACCAGGGCGCTGAAAGTAGTCTCGGACCAGGGCGCTGAAAGTATTCTCGGACCAGGGCGCTGAAAGTAGTCTCGGACCAGGGCGCTGAAAGTAGTCTCGGACCAGGGCGCTGAAAGTAGTCTCGGACCAGGGCGCTGAAAGTAGTCTCGGACCAGGGCGCTGAAAGTAGTCTCGGACCAGGGCGCTGAAAGTATTCTCGGACCAGGGCGCTGAAAGTAGTCTCGGACCAGGGCGCTGAAAGTATTCTCGGACCAGGGCGCTGAAAGTAGTCTCGGACCAGGGTGCTGAAAGTAGTCTCGGACAGTCTTTGGCTGGGCGCAGTGTGACGTGTAACTGGGCGCAGTCTTTGGCTGGGCGCAGTGTGACGTGTGGCTGGGCGCAGTCTTTGGCTGGGCGCAGTGTGACGTGTGGCTGGGCGCAGTCTTTGGCTGGGCGCAGTGTGACGTGTGGCTGGGCGCAGTCTTTGGCTGGGCGCAGTGTGACGTGTGGCTGGGCGCAGTGTGACGTGTGGCTGGGCGCAGTATTTGGCTGGGCGCAGTGTGACGTGTGGCTGGGCGCAGTATTTGGCAGGGCGCAGTGTGACGTGTGGCTGGGCGCAGTATTTGGCTGGGCGCAGTGTGACGTGTGGCTGGGCGCAGTCTTTGGCTGGGCGCAGTGTGACATCCTCGGGTTTACATTCTCCTGGATGCCGGTCGTTGGTCCCTCGGCAGGGCACGGTGTGAAGTCTTCTGGCAGGGCGAGGTGTGGAGTTCTCCAGTTGAAGTTCTCCAGGGCGCTGGTTGTTGGTCCTTCGGCACGGTGCGGTGTGAAGTCTTCCGGCAGGGCACGGTGTGAAGTCCTCCGGTTGAAGTTCTCCTGGGCGCCGGCTGTTGGTCCCTCGGCAGGGCGTGGTGTGAAGTCTTCTGGCAGGGCGCTATGCTTAGTCCTCCGGTTGAAGTTCTCTTGGGTGCCGGTTGTTGGTCCCTCGGCAGGGCGCAGTGTGATGTCTTCCGGCAGGGTGTGGTGTGAAGTCCTCCGGTTGAAGTTTTCCTGGGTTGCCGGTTGTTGGTCCCTCAGCAGGGCACGATGTATAGTACCCAGGAATGATGTTTGTAGTCCTGCGATTGTTGTTCTCCATCCTGGGAGCCGGTTGTTTCTAAAAGTCCCTCCTGGGAGCGGGTTGTTTCTAAAAGTCCCTCCTGGGAGCGGGTTGTTTCTAAAAGTCCCTCCTGGGAGCCGGTTGTTTCTAAAAGTCCCTCCTGGGAGCCGGTTGTTTCTAAAAGTCCCTCCTGGGAGCCGGTTGTTTCTGAAAGTCCCTCCTGGGAGCCGGTTGTTTCTGAAAGTCCCTCCTGGGAGCCGGTTGTTTCTAAAAGTCCCTCCTGGGAGCCGGTTGTTTCTAAAAGTCCCTCCTGGGAGCCGGTTGTTTCTGAAAGTCCCTCCTGGGAGCCGGTTGTTTCTAAAAGTCCCTCCTGGGAGCCGGTTGTTTCTAAAAGTCCCTCCTGGGAGCCGGTTTTTACTAGTGTCCCTCCTCTCAGGCCAGGGCGCTGAAAGTAGTCTCGGACCAGGGCGCTGAAAGTAGTCTCGGACCAGGGCGCTGAAAGTAGTCTCGGACCAGGGCGCTGAAAGTAGTCTCGGACCAGGGCGCTGAAAGTAGTCTCGGACCAGGGCGCTGAAAGTAGTCTCGGACCCGGGCGCTGAAAGTAGTCTCGGACCCGGGCGCTGAAAGTAGTCTCGGACCCGGGCGCTGAAAGTAGTCTCGGACCCGGGCGCTGAAAGTAGTCTCGGACCCGGGCGCTGAAAGTAGTCTCGGACCCGGGCGCTGAAAGTAGTCTCGGACCCGGGCGCTGAAAGTAGTCTCGGACCCGGGCGCTGAAAGTAGTCTCGGACCCGGGCGCTGAAAGTAGTCTCGGACCCGGGCGCTGAAAGTAGTCTCGGACCCGGGCGCTGAAAGTAGTCTCGGACCCGGGCGCTGAAAGTAGTCTCGGACCCGGGCGCTGAAAGTAGTCTCGGACCCGGGCGCTGAAAGTAGTCTCGGACCCGGGCGCTGAAAGTAGTCTCGGACCCGGGCGCTGAAAGTAGTCTCGGACCCGGGCGCTGAAAGTAGTCTCGGACCCGGGTGCTGAAAGTAGTCTCGGACCCGGGCGCTGAAAGTAGTCTCGGACCAGGGCGCTGAAAGTAGTCTCGGACCAGGGCGCTGAAAGTAGTCTCGGACCAGGGCGCTGAAAGTAGTCTCGGACCAGGGCGCTGAAAGTAGTCTCGACCAGGGCGCTGAAAGTAGTCTCGACCAGGGCGCTGAAAGTAGTCTCGGACCAGGGCGCTGAAAGTAGTCTCGGACAGTCTTTGGCTGGGCGCAGTGTGACGTGTAACTGGGCGCAGTCTTTGGCTGGGCGCAGTGTGACGTGTGGCTGGGCGCAGTCTTTGGCTGGGCGCAGTGTGACGTGTGGCTGGGCGCAGTCTTTGGCTGGGCGCAGTGTGACGTGTGGCTGGGCGCAGTCTTTGGCTGGGCGCAGTGTGACGTGTGGCTGGGCGCAGTCTTTGGCTGGGCGCAGTGTGACGTGTGGCTGGGCGCAGTCTTTGGCTGGGCGCAGTGTGACGTGTGGCTGGGCGCAGTCTTTGGCTGGGCGCAGTGTGACGTGTGGCTGGGCGCAGTCTTTGGCTGGGCGCAGTGTGACGTGTGGCTGGGCGCAGTGTGACGTGTGGCTGGGCGCAGTCTTTGGCTGGGCGCAGTGTGACATCCTCGGGTTTACATTCTCCTGGATGCTGGTCGTTGGTCCCTCGGCAGGGCACGGTGTGAAGTCTTCTGGCAGGGCGAGGTGTGGAGTTCTCCAGTTGAAGTTCTCCAGGGCGCTGGTTGTTGGTCCTTCGGCACGGTGCGGTGTGAAGTCTTCCGGCAGGGCACGGTGTGAAGTCCTCCGGTTGAAGTTCTCCTGGGCACCTGCTGTTGGTCCCTCGGCAGGGCGTGGTGTGAAGTCTTCTGGCAGGGCGCTATGCTTAGTCCTCCGGTTGAAGTTCTCTTGGGTGCCGGTTGTTGGTCCCTCGGCAGGGCGCAGTGTGATGTCTTCCGGCAGGGTGTGGTGTGAAGTCCTCCGGTTGAAGTTTTCCTGGGTTGCCGGTTGTTGGTCCCTCAGCAGGGCACGATGTATAGTACCCCAGAATGATGTTTGTAGTCCTGCGATTGTTGTTCTCCATCCTGGGAGCCGGTTGTTTCTAAAAGTCCCTCCTGGGAGCCGGTTGTTTCTAAAAGTCCCTCCTGGGAGCCGGTTGTTTCTAAAAGTCCCTCCTGGGAGCCGGGTGTTTCTAAAAGTCCCTCCTGGGAGCCGGTTGTTTCTAAAAGTCCCTCCTGGGAGCCGGTTGTTTCTAAAAGTCCCTCCTGGGAGCCGGTTGTTTCTAAAAGTCCCTCCTGGGAGCCGGTTGTTTCTAAAAGTCCCTCCTGGGAGCCGGTTGTTTCTAAAAGTCCCTCCTGGGAGCCGGTTGTTTCTAAAAGTCCCTCCTGGGAGCCGGTTGTTTCTAAAAGTCCCTCCTGGGAGCCGGTTGTTTCTAAAAGTCCCTCCTGGGAGCCGGTTGTTTCTAAAAGTCCCTCCTGGGAGCCGGTTGTTTCTAAAAGTCCCTCCTGGGAGCCGGTTGTTTCTAAAAGTCCCTCCTGGGAGCCGGTTGTTTCTAAAAGTCCCTCCTGGGAGCCGGTTGTTTCTAAAAGTCCCTCCTAGGAGCCGGTTTTTACTAGTGTCCCTCCTTTCAGGCCAGGGCGCTGAAAGTAGTCTCGGACCAGGGCGCTGAAAGTAGTCTCGGACCAGGGCGCTGAAAGTAGTCTCGGACCAGGGCGCTGAAAGTAGTCTCGGACCAGGGCGCTGAAAGTAGTCTCGGACAGTCTTTGGTTGGGCGCAGTGTAACGTGTGGCTGGGCGCAGTCTTTGGCTGGGCGCAGTGTGACGTGTGGCTGGGCGCAGTCTTTGGCTGGGCGCAGTGTGACGTGTGGCTGGGCGCAGTCTTTGGCTGGGCGCAGTGTGACGTGTGGCTGGGCGCAGTCTTTGGCTGGGCGCAGTGTGACGTGTGGCTGGGCGCAGTCTTTGGCTGGGCGCAGTGTGACGTGCGGCTGGGCGCAGTCTTTGGCTGGGCGCAGTGTGACGTGCGGCTGGGCGCAGTCTTTGGCTGGGCGCAGTGTGACGTGCGGCTGGGCGCAGTATTTGGCTGGGCGCAGTGTGACGTGCGGCTGGGCGCAGTATTTGGCTGGGCGCAGTGTGACGTGCGGCTGGGCGCAGTGTGACGTGCGGCTGGGCGCAGTCTTTGGCTGGGCGCAGTGTGACGTGCGGCTGGGCGCAGTCTTTGGCTGGGCGCAGTGTGACGTGTGGCTGGGCGCAGTCTTTGGCTGGGCGTAGTGTGACGCGTGGCTGGGCGCAGTCTTTGGCTGGGCGCAGTGTGACATCCTCGGGTTTACATTCTCCTGGATTTCGGTCGTTGGTCCCTCGGCAGGGCACGGTGTGAAGTCTTCTGGCAGGGCGAGGTGTGGAGTTCTCCAGTTGAAGTTCTCCTGGGCGCCGGCTGTTGGTCCCTCGGCAGGGCGTGGTGTGAAGTCTTCTGGCAGGGCACTATGCTTAGTCCTCCGGTTGAAGTTCTCTTGGGTGCCGGTTGTTGGTCCCTCGGCAGGGCGCAGTGTGATGTCCTCCGGGAGGGTGTGGTGTGAAGTCCTCCGGTTGAAGTTTTCCTGGGTTGCCGGTTGTTGGTCCCTCAGCAGGGCACGATGTATAGTAACCCAGAATGATGTTTGTAGTCCTGCGATTGTTGTTCTCCATCCTGGGAGCCGGTTGTTTCTAAAAGTCCCTCCTGGGAGCCGGTTGTTTCTAAAAGTCCCTCCTGGGAGCCGGTTGTTTCTAAAAGTCCCTCCTGGGAGCCGGTTGTTTCTAAAAGTCCCTCCTGGGAGCCGGTTGTTTCTAAAAGTCCCTCCTGGGAGCCGGTTGTTTCTAAAAGTCCCTCCTGGGAGCCGGTTGTTTCTAAAAGTCCCTCCTGGGAGCCGGTTGTTTCTAAAAGTCCCTCCTGGGAGCCGGTTGTTTCTAAAAGTCCCTCCTGGGAGCCGGTTGTTTCTAAAAGTCCCTCCTGGGAGCCGGTTGTTTCTAAAAGTCCCTCCTCTCAGGCCAGCGCGCTGAAAGTAGTCTCGGACTAGGGCGCTGAAAGTAGTCTCGGACCAGGGCGCTGAAAGTAGTCTCGGACCAGGGCGCTGAAAGTAGTCTCGGACCAGGGCGCTGAAAGTAGTCTCGGACCAGGGCGCTGAAAGTAGTCTCGGACCAGGGCGCTGAAAGTAGTCTCGGACCAGGGCGCTGAAAGTAGTCTCGGACCAGGGCGCTGAAAGTAGTCTCGGACCAGGGCGCTGAAAGTAGTCTCGGACCAGGGCGCTGAAAGTAGTCTCGGACCAGGGCGCTGAAAGTAGTCTCGGACCAGGGCGCTGAAAGTAGTCTCGGACCAGGGCGCTGAAAGTAGTCTCGGACCAGGGCGCTGAAAGTAGTCTCGGACAGTCTTTGGCTGGGCGCAGTGTGACGTGTAACTGGGCGCAGTCTTTGGCTGGGCGCAGTGTGACGTGTGGCTGGGCGCAGTCTTTGGCTGGGCGCAGTCTTTGGCTGGGCGCAGTGTGACGTGTGGCTGGGCGCAGTCTTTGGCTGGGCGCAGTGTGACGTGTGGCTGGGCGCAGTCTTTGGCTGGGCGCAGTGTGACGTTTGGCTGGGCGCAGTCTTTGGCTGGGCGTAGTGTGACGCGTGGCTGGGCGCAGTCTTTGGCTGGGCGCAGTGTGACATCCTCGGGTTTACATTCTCCTGGATGCCGGTCGTTGGTCCCTCGGCAGGGCACGGTGTGAAGTCTTCTGGCAGGGCGAGGTGTGGAGTTCTCCAGTTGAAGTTCTCCAGGGCGCTGGTTGTTGGTCCTTCAGCACGGTGCGGTGTGAAGTCTTCCGGTTGAAGTTCTCCTGAGCGCCGGCTGTTGGTCCCTCGGCAGGGCGTGGTGTGAAGTCTTCTGGCAGGGCGCTATGCTTAGTCCTCCGGTTGAAGTTCTCTTGGGTGCCGGTTGTTGGTCCCTCGGCAGGGCGCAGTGTGATGTCTTCCGCAGGGTGTGGTGTGAAGTCCTCCGGTTGAAGTTTTCCTGGGTTGCCGGTTGTTGGTCCCTCAGCAGGGCACGATGTATAGTTCCCCAGAATGATGTTTGTAGTCCTGCGATTGTTGTTCTCCATCCTGGGAGCCGGTTGTTTCTAAAAGTCCCTCCTGGGAGCCGGTTGTTTCTAAAAGTCCCTCCTGGGAGCCGGTTGTTTCTAAAAGTCCCTCCTGGGAGCCGGTTGTTTCTAAAAGTCCCTCCTGGGAGCCGGTTGTTTCTAAAAGTCCCTCCTGGGAGCCGGTTGTTTCTGAAAGTCCCTCCTGGGAGCCGGTTGTTTCTAAAAGTCCCTCCTGGGAGCCGGTTGTTTCTAAAAGTCCCTCCTGGGAGCCGGTTTTTACTAGTGTCCCTCCTCTCAGGCCAGGGCGCTGAAAGTAGTCTCGGACTAGGGCGCTGAAAGTAGTCTCGGACCAGGGCGCTGAAAGTAGTCTCGGACCAGGGCGCTGAAAGTAGTCTCGGACCAGGGCGCTGAAAGTATTCTCGGACCAGGGCGCTGAAAGTATTCTCGGACCAGGGCGCTGAAAGTATTCTCGGACCCGGGCGCTGAAAGTAGTCTAGGACCAGGGCGCTGAAAGTATTCTCGGACCCGGGCGCTGAAAGTAGTCTCGGACCAGGGTGCTGAAAGTAGTCTCGGACAGTCTTTGGCTGGGCGCAGTGTGACGTGTAACTGGGCGCAGTCTTTGGCTGGGCGCAGTGTGACGTGTGGCTGGGCGCAGTCTTTGGCTGGGCGCAGTGTGACGTGTGGCTGGGCGCAGTCTTTGGCTGGGCGCAGTGTGACGTGTGGCTGGGCGCAGTGTGACGTGTGGCTGGGCGCAGTATTTGGCTGGGCGCAGTGTGACGTGTGGCTGGGCGCAGTATTTGGCTGGGCGCAGTGTGACGTGTGGCTGGGCGCAGTATTTGGCTGGGCGCAGTGTGACGTGTGGCTGGGCGCAGTCTTTGGCTGGGCGCAGTGTGACATCCTCGGGTTTACATTCTCCTGGATGCCGGTCGTTGGTCCCTCGGCAGGGCACGGTGTGAAGTCTTCTGGCAGGGCGAGGTGTGGAGTTCTCCAGTTGAAGTTCTCCAGGGCGCTGGTTGTTGGTCCTTCGGCACGGTGCGGTGTGAAGTCTTCCGGCAGGGCACGGTGTGAAGTCCTCCGGTTGAAGTTCTCCTGGGCGCCGGCTGTTGGTCCCTCGGCAGGGCGTGGTGTGAAGTCTTCTGGCAGGGCGCTATGCTTAGTCCTCCGGTTGAAGCTTGGGTGCCGGTTGTTGGTCCCTCGGCAGGGCGCAGTGTGATGTCTTCCGGCAGGGTGTGGTGTGAAGTCCTCCGGTTGAAGTTTTCCTGGGTTGCCGGTTGTTGGTCCCTCAGCAGGGCACGATGTATAGTACCCCAGAATGATGTTTGTAGTCCTGCGATTGTTGTTCTCCATCCTGGGAGCCGGTTGTTTCTAAAAGTCCCTCCTGGGAGCGGGTTGTTTCTAAAAGTCCCTCCTGGGAGCGGGTTGTTTCTAAAAGTCCCTCCTGGGAGCCGGTTGTTTCTAAAAGTCCCTCCTGGGAGCCGGTTGTTTCTAAAAGTCCCTCCTGGGAGCCGGTTGTTTCTAAAAGTCCCTCCTGGGAGCCGGTTGTTTCTAAAAGTCCCTCCTGGGAGCCGGTTTTTACTAGTGTCCCTCCTTTCAGGCCAGGGCGCTGAAAGTAGTCTCGGACCAGGGCGCTGAAAGTAGTCTCGGACCAGGGCGCTGAAAGTAGTCTCGGACCAGGGCGCTGAAAGTAGTCTCGGACCAGGGCGCTGAAAGTAGTCTCGGACCAGGGCGCTGAAAGTAGTCTCGGACAGTCTTTGGTTGGGCGCAGTGTGACGTGTAACTGGGCGCAGTCTTTGGCTGAGCGCAGTGTAACGTGTGGCTGGGCGCAGTCTTTGGCTGGGCGCAGTGTGACGTGTGGCTGGGCGCAGTCTTTGGCTGGGCGCAGTGTGACGTGTGGCTGGGCGCAGTCTTTGGCTGGGCGCAGTGTGACGTGTGGCTGGGCGCAGTCTTTGGCTGGGCGCAGTGTGACGTGTGGCTGGGCGCAGTCTTTGGCTGGGCGCAGTGTGACGTGCGGCTGGGCGCAGTCTTTGGCTGGGCGCAGTGTGACGTGCGGCTGGGCGCAGTCTTTGGCTGGGCGCAGTGTGACGTGCGGCTGGGCGCAGTATTTGGCTGGGCGCAGTGTGACGTGCGGCTGAGCGCAGTATTTGGCTGGGCGCAGTGTGACGTGCGGCTGGGCGCAGTCTTTGGCTGGGCGCAGTGTGACGTGCGGCTGGGCGCAGTCTTTGGCTGGGCGCAGTGTGACGTGCGGCTGGGCGCAGTCTTTGGCTGGGCGCAGTGTGACGTGTGGCTGGGCGCAGTCTTTGGCTGGGCGTAGTGTGACGCGTGGCTGGGCGCAGTCTTTGGCTGGGCGCAGTGTGACATCCTCGGGTTTACATTCTCCTGGATTTCGGTCGTTGGTCCCTCGGCAGGGCACGGTGTGAAGTCTTCTGGCAGGGCGAGGTGTGGAGTTCTCCAGTTGAAGTTCTCCTGGGCGCCGGCTGTTGGTCCCTCGGCAGGGCGTGGTGTGAAGTCTTCTGGCAGGGCACTATGCTTAGTCCTCCGGTTGAAGTTCTCTTGGGTGCCGGTTGTTGGTCCCTCGGCAGGGCGCAGTGTGATGTCCTCCGGGAGGGTGTGGTGTGAAGTCCTCCGGTTGAAGTTTTCCTGGGTTGCCGGTTGTTGGTCCCTCAGCAGGGCACGATGTATAGTAACCCAGAATGATGTTTGTAGTCCTGCGATTGTTGTTCTCCATCCTGGGAGCCGGTTGTTTCTAAAAGTCCCTCCTGGGAGCCGGTTGTTTCTAAAAGTCCCTCCTGGGAGCCGGTTGTTTCTAAAAGTCCCTCCTGGGAGCCGGTTGTTTCTAAAAGTCCCTCCTGGGAGCCGGTTGTTTCTAAAAGTCCCTCCTGGGAGCCGGTTGTTTCTAAAAGTCCCTCCTGGGAGCCGGTTGTTTCTAAAAGTCCCTCCTGGGAGCCAGTTGTTTCTAAAAGTCCCTCCTGGGAGCCGGTTGTTTCTAAAAGTCCCTCCTGGGAGCCGGTTGTTTCTAAAAGTCCCTCCTGGGAGCCGGTTGTTTCTAAAAGTCCCTCCTCTCAGGCCAGCGCGCTGAAAGTAGTCTCGGACTAGGGCGCTGAAAGTAGTCTCGGACCAGGGCGCTGAAAGTAGTCTCGGACCAGGGCGCTGAAAGTAGTCTCGGACCAGGGCGCTGAAAGTAGTCTCGGACCAGGGCGCTGAAAGTAGTCTCGGACCAGGGCGCTGAAAGTAGTCTCGGACCAGGGCGCTGAAAGTAGTCTCGGACCAGGGCGCTCAAAGTAGTCTCAGACCAGGGCGCTGAAAGTAGTCTCGGACAGTCTTTGGCTGGGCGCAGTGTGACGTGTAACTGGGCGCAGTCTTTGGCTGGGCGCAGTGTGACGTGTGGCTGGGCGCAGTCTTTGGCTGGGCGCAGTCTTTGGCTGGGCGCAGTGTGACGTGTGGCTGGGCGCAGTCTTTGGCTGGGCGCAGTGTGACGTGTGGCTGGGCGCAGTCTTTGGCTGGGCGCAGTGTGACGTGTGGCTGGGCGCAGTCTTTGGCTGGGCGCAGTGTGACGTGTGGCTGGGCGCAGTCTTTGGCTGGGCGCAGTGTGACGTGTGGCTGGGCGCAGTCTTTGGCTGGGCGTAGTGTGACGCGTGGCTGGGCGCAGTCTTTGGCTGGGCGCAGTGTGACATCCTCGGGTTTACATTCTCCTGGATGCCGGTCGTTGGTCCCTCGGCAGGGCACGGTGTGAAGTCTTCTGGCAGGGCGAGGTGTGGAGTTCTCCAGTTGAAGTTCTCCAGGGCGCTGGTTGTTGGTCCTTCAGCACGGTGCGGTGTGAAGTCTTCCGGTTGAAGTTCTCCTGAGCGCCGGCTGTTGGTCCCTCGGCAGGGCGTGGTGTGAAGTCTTCTGGCAGGGCGCTATGCTTAGTCCTCCGGTTGAAGTTCTCTTGGGTGCCGGTTGTTGGTCCCTCGGCAGGGCGCAGTGTGATGTCTTCCGCAGGGTGTGGTGTGAAGTCCTCCGGTTGAAGTTTTCCTGGGTTGCCGGTTGTTGGTCCCTCAGCAGGGCACGATGTATAGTTCCACAGAATGATGTTTGTAGTCCTGCGATTGTTGTTCTCCATCCTGGGAGCCGGTTGTTTCTAAAAGTCCCTCCTGGGAGCCGGTTGTTTCTAAAAGTCCCTCCTGGGAGCCGGTTGTTTCTAAAAGTCCCTCCTGGGAGCCGGTTGTTTCTAAAAGTCCCTCCTGGGAGCCGGTTGTTTCTAAAAGTCCCTCCTGGGAGCCGGTTGTTTCTGAAAGTCCCTCCTGGGAGCCGGTTGTTTCTAAAAGTCCCTCCTGGGAGCCGGTTGTTTCTAAAAGTCCCTCCTGGGAGCCGGTTTTTACTAGTGTCCCTCCTCTCAGGCCAGGGCGCTGAAAGTAGTCTCGGACTAGGGCGCTGAAAGTAGTCTCGGACCAGGGCGCTGAAAGTAGTCTCGGACCAGGGCGCTGAAAGTAGTCTCGGACCAGGGCGCTGAAAGTAGTCTCGGACCAGGGCGCTGAAAGTATTCTCGGACCAGGGCGCTGAAAGTAGTCTCGGACCAGGGCGCTGAAAGTATTCTCGGACCCGGGCGCTGAAAGTAGTCTCGGACCAGGGTGCTGAAAGTAGTCTCGGACAGTCTTTGGCTGGGCGCAGTGTGACGTGTAACTGGGCGCAGTCTTTGGCTGGGCGCAGTGTGACGTGTGGCTGGGCGCAGTCTTTGGCTGGGCGCAGTGTGACGTGTGGCTGGGCGCAGTCTTTGGCTGGGCGCAGTGTGACGTGTGGCTGGGCGCAGTCTTTGGCTGGGCGCAGTGTGACGTGTGGCTGGGCGCAGTGTGACGTGTGGCTGGGCGCAGTATTTGGCTGGGCGCAGTGTGACGTGTGGCTGGGCGCAGTATTTGGCTGGGCGCAGTGTGACGTGTGGCTGGGCGCAGTATTTGGCTGGGCGCAGTGTGACGTGTGGCTGGGCGGAGTCTTTGGCTGGGCGCAGTGTGACATCCTCGGGTTTACATTCTCCTGGATGCCGGTCGTTGGTCCCTCGGCAGGGCACGGTGTGAAGTCTTCTGGCAGGGCGAGGTGTGGAGTTCTCCAGTTGAAGTTCTCCAGGGCGCTGGTTGTTGGTCCTTCGGCACGGTGCGGTGTGAAGTCTTCCGGCAGGGCACGGTGTGAAGTCCTCCGGTTGAAGTTCTCCTGGGCGCCGGCTGTTGGTCCCTCGGCAGGGCGTGGTGTGAAGTCTTCTGGCAGGGCGCTATGCTTAGTCCTCCGGTTGAAGTTCTCTTGGGTGCCGGTTGTTGGTCCCTCGGCAGGGCGCAGTGTGATGTCTTCCGGCAGGATGTGGTGTGAAGTCCTCCGGTTGAAGTTTTCCTGGGTTGCCGGTTGTTGGTCCCTCAGCAGGGCACGATGTATAGTACCCCAGAATGATGTTTGTAGTCCTGCGATTGTTGTTCTCCATCCTGGGAGCCGGTTGTTTCTAAAAGTCCCTCCTGGGAGCGGGTTGTTTCTAAAAGTCCCTCCTGGGAGCGGGTTGTTTCTAAAAGTCCCTCCTGGGAGCGGGTTGTTTCTAAAAGTCCCTCCTGGGAGCGGGTTGTTTCTAAAAGTCCCTCCTGGGAGCGGGTTGTTTCTAAAAGTCCCTCCTGGGAGCGGGTTGTTTCTAAAAGTCCCTCCTGGGAGCCGGTTGTTTCTAAAAGTCCCTCCTGGGAGCCGGTTGTTTCTAAAAGTCCCTCCTGGGAGCCGGTTGTTTCTAAAAGTCCCTCCTGGGAGCCGGTTGTTTCTAAAAGTCCCTCCTGGGAGCCGGTTGTTTCTAAAAGTCCCTCCTGGGAGCCGGTTTTTACTAGTGTCCCTCCTCTCGGACCAGGGCGCTGAAAGTAGTCTCGGACCAGGGCGCTGAAAGTAGTCTCGGACCAGGGCGCTGAAAGTAGTCTCGGACCAGGGCGCTGAAAGTAGTCTCGGACCAGGGCGCTGAAAGTAGTCTCGGACCAGGGCGCTGAAAGTAGTCTCGGACCAGGGCGCTGAAAGTAGTCTCGGACCAGGGCGCTGAAAGTAGTCTCGGACCAGGGCGCTGAAAGTAGTCTCGGACAGTCTTTGGCTGAGCGCAGTGTGACGTGTGGCTGGGCGCAGTCTTTGGCTGGGCGCAGTGTGACGTGTGGCTGGGCGCAGTCTTTGGCTGGGCGCAGTGTGACGTGTGGCTGGGCGCAGTCTTTGGCTGGGCGCAGTGTGACGTGTGGCTGGGCGCAGTCTTTGGCTGGGCGCAGTGTGACGTGTGGCTGGGCGCAGTATTTGGCTGGGCGCAGTGTGACGTGCGGCTGGGCGCAGTCTTTGGCTGGGCGCAGTGTGACGTGCGGCTGGGCGCAGTATTTGGCTGGGCGCAGTATTTGGCTGGGCGCAGTATTTGGCTGGGCGCAGTGTGACGTGCGGCTGGGCGCAGTATTTGGCTGGGCGCAGTGTGACGTGCGGCTGGGCGCAGTCTTTGGCTGGGCGCAGTGTGACGTGTGGCTGGGCGCAGTCTTTGGCTGGGCGCAGTGTGACGTGTGGCTGGGCGCAGTCTTTGGCTGGGCGTAGTGTGACGCGTGGCTGGGCGCAGTCTTTGGCTGGGCGCAGTGTGACGCGTGGCTGGGCGCAGTCTTTGGCTGGGCGCAGTGTGACGCGTGGCTGGGCGCAGTCTTTGGCTGGGCGTAGTGTGACGCGTGGCTGGGCGCAGTCTTTGGCTGGGCGCAGTGTGACATCCTCGGGTTTACATTATCCTGGATGCCGGTCGTTGGTTCCTCGGCAGGGCACGGTGTGAAGTCTTCTGGCAGGGCGAGGTGTGGAGTTCTCCAGTTGAAGTTCTCCAGGGCGCTGGTTGTTGGTCCCTCGGCAGGGCGTGGTGTGAAGTCTTCTGGCAGGGCGCTATGCTTAGTCCTCCGGTTGAAGTTCTCTTGGGTGCCGGTTGTTGGTCCCTCGGCAGGGCGCAGTGTGATGTCTTCCGGCAGGGTGTGGTGTGAAGTCCTCCGGTTGAAGTTTTCCTGGGTTGCCGGTTGTTGGTCCCTCAGCAGGGCACTATGTATAGTACCCCAGAATGATGTTTGTAGTCCTGCGATTGTTGTTCTCCATCCTGGGAGCCGGTTGTTTCTAAAAGTCCCTCCTGGGAGCCGGTTGTTTCTAAAAGTCCCTCCTGGGAGCCGGTTGTTTCTAAAAGTCCCTCCTGGGAGCCGGTTGTTTCTAAAAGTCCCTCCTAGGAGCCGGTTGTTTCTAAAAGTCCCTCCTGGGAGCCGGTTGTTTCTAAAAGTCCCTCCTGGGAGCCGGTTGTTTCTAAAAGTCCCTCCTGGGAGCCGGTTGTTTCTAAAAGTCCCTCCTGGGAGCCGGTTGTTTCTAAAAGTCCCTCCTAGGAGCCGGTTTTTACTAGTGTCCCTCCTTTCAGGCCAGGGCGCTGAAAGTAGTCTCGGACCAGGGCGCTGAAAGTAGTCTCGGACCAGGGCGCTGAAAGTAGTCTCGGACCAGGGCGCTGAAAGTAGTCTCGGACCAGGGCGCTGAAAGTAGTCTCGGACCAGGGCGCTGAAAGTAGTCTCGGACAAGGGCGCTGAAAGTAGTCTCGGACAGTCTTTGGTTGGGCGCAGTGTGACGTGTAACTGGGCGCAGTCTTTGGCTGAGCGCAGTGTAACGTGTGGCTGGGCGCAGTCTTTGGCTGGGCGCAGTGTGACGTGTGGCTGGGCGCAGTCTTTGGCTGGGCGCAGTGTGACGTGTGGCTGGGCGCAGTCTTTGGCTTGGCGCAGTGTGACGTGTGGCTGGGCGCAATCTTTGGCTGGGCGCAGTGTGACGTGTGGCTGGGCGCAGTCTTTGGCTGGGCGCAGTGTGACGTGCGGCTGGGCGCAGTCTTTGGCTGGGCGCAGTGTGACGTGCGGCTGGGCGCAGTATTTGGCTGGGCGCAGTGTGACGTGCGGCTGGGCGCAGTATTTGGCTGGGCGCAGTGTGACGTGCGGCTGGGCGCAGTATTTGGCTGGGCGCAGTGTGACGTGCGGCTGGGCGCAGTCTTTGGCTGGGCGCAGTGTGACGTGCGGCTGGGTGCAGTCTTTGGCTGGGCGCAGTGTGACGTGTGGCTGGGCGCAGTCTTTGGCTGGGCGTAGTGTGACGCGTGGCTGGGCGCAGTCTTTGGCTGGGCGCAGTGTGACATCCTCGGGTTTACATTCTCCTGGATGCCGGTCGTTGGTCCCTCGGCAGGGCACGGTGTGAAGTCTTCTGGCAGGGCGAGGTGTGGAGTTCTCCAGTTGAAGTTCTCCTGGGGCGCCGGCTGTTGGTCCCTCGGCAGGGCGTGGTGTGAAGTCTTCTGGCAGGGCACTATGCTTAGTCCTCCGGTTGAAGTTCTCTTGGGTGCCGGTTGTTGGTCCCTCGGCAGGGCGCAGTGTGATGTCTTCCGGCAGGGTGTGGTGTGAAGTCCTCCGGTTGAAGTTTTCCTGGGTTGCCGGTTGTTGGTCCCTCAGCAGGGCACGATGTATAGTAACCCAGAATGATGTTTGTAGTCCTGCGATTGTTGTTCTCCATCCTGGGAGCCGGTTGTTTCTAAAAGTCCCTCCTGGGAGCCGGTTGTTTCTAAAAGTCCCTCCTGGGAGCCGGTTGTTTCTAAAAGTCCCTCCTGGGAGCCGGTTGTTTCTAAAAGTCCCTCCTGAGAGCCGGTTGTTTCTAAAAGTCCCTCCTGAGAGCCGGTTGTTTCTAAAAGTCCCTCCTGGGAGCCGGTTGTTTCTAAAAGTCCCTCCTGGGAGCCGGTTGTTTCTAAAAGTCCCTCCTGGGAGCCGGTTTTTACTAGTGTCCCTCCTCTCAGGCCAGGGCGCTGAAAGTAGTCTCGGACCAGGGCGCTGAAAGTAGTCTCGGACCAGGGCGCTGAAAGTAGTCTCGGACAGTCTTTGGCTGGGCGCAGTGTGACGTGTAACTGGGCGCAGTCTTTGGCTGGGCGCAGTGTGACGTGTGGCTTTGCGCAGTCTTTTGCTGGGCGCAGTGTGACGTGTGGCTGGGCGCAGTCTTTGGCTGGGCGCAGTGTGACGTGTGGCTGGGCGCAGTCTTTGGCTGGGCGCAGTGTGACGTGTGGCTCGGCGCAGTCTTTGGCTGGGCGCAGTGTGACGTGTGGCTGGGCGCAGTCTTTGGCTGGGCGCAGTGTGATATCCTCGGGTTTACATTCTCCTGGATGCTGGTCGTTGGTCCCTCGGCAGGGCACGGTGTGAAGTCTTCTGGCAGGGCGAGGTGTGGAGTTCTCCAGTTGAAGTTCTCCAGGGCGCCGGCTGTTGGTCCTTCGGCACGGTGCGGTGTGAAGTCTTCCGGCAGGGCACGGTGTGAAGTCCTCCGGTTGAAGTTCTCCTGGGCGCCGGCTGTTGGTCCCTCGGCAGGGCGTGGTGTGAAGTCTTCTGGCAGGGCGCTATGCTTAGTCCTCCGGTTGAAGTTCTCTTGGGTGCCGGTTGTTGGTCCCTCGGCAGGGCGCAGTGTGATGTCTTCCGGCAGGGTGTGGTGTGAAGTCCTCCGGTTGAAGTTTTCCTGGGTTGCCGGTTGTTGGTCCCTCAGCAGGGCACGATGTATAGTACCCCAGAATGATGTTTGTAGTCCTGCGATTGTTGTTCTCCATCCTGGGAGCCGGTTGTTTCTAAAAGTCCCTCCTGGGAGCGGGTTGTTTCTAAAAGTCCCTCCTGGGAGCGGGTTGTTTCTAAAAGTCCCTCCTGGGAGCGGGTTGTTTCTAAAAGTCCCTCCTGGGAGCCGGTTGTTTCTAAAAGTCCCTCCTGGGAGCCGGTTGTTTCTAAAAGTCCCTCCTGGGAGCCGGTTGTTTCTAAAAGTCCCTCCTGGGAGCCGGTTGTTTCTAAAAGTCCCTCCTGGGAGCCGGTTGTTTCTAAAAGTCCCTCCTGGGAGCCGGTTGTTTCTAAAAGTCCCTCCTGGGAGCCGGTTGTTTCTAAAAGTCCCTCCTGGGAGCCGGTTGTTTCTAAAAGTCCCTCCTGGGAGCCGGTTTTTACTAGTGTCCCTCCTCTCAGGCCAGGGCGCTGAAAGTAGTCTCGGACCAGGGCGCTGAAAGTAGTCTCGGACCAGGGCGCTGAAAGTAGTCTCGGACCAGGGCGCTGAAAGTAGTCTCGGACAGTCTTTGGCTGAGCGCAGTGTAACGTGTGGCTGGGCGCAGTCTTTGGCTGGGCGCAGTGTGACGTGTGGCTGGGCGCAGTCTTTGGCTGGGCGCAGTGTGACGTGTGGCTGGGCGCAGTCTTTGGCTGGGCGCAGTGTGACGTGTGGCTGGGCGCAGTCTTTGGCTGGGCGCAGTGTGACGTGCGGCTGGGCGCAGTCTTTGGCTGGGCGCAGTGTGACGTGCGGCTGGGCGCAGTCTTTGGCTGGGCGCAGTGTGACGTGCGGCTGGGCGCAGTCTTTGGCTGGGCGCAGTGTGACGTGCGGCTGGGCGCAGTCTTTGGCTGGGCGCAGTGTGACGTGCGGCTGGGCGCAGTATTTGGCTGGGCGCAGTGTGACGTGCGGCTGGGCGCAGTATTTGGCTGGGCGCAGTGTGACGTGCGGCTGGGCGCAGTCTTTGGCTGGGCGCAGTGTGACGTGCGGCTGGGCGCAGTCTTTGGCTGGGCGCAGTGTGACGTGCGGCTGGGCGCAGTCTTTGGCTGGGCGTAGTGTGACGCGTGGCTGGGCGCAGTCTTTGGCTGGGCGCAGTGTGACGCGTGGCTGGGCGCAGTCTTTGGCTGGGCGCAGTGTGACGTGTGGCTGGGCGCAGTCTTTGGCTGGGCGTAGTGTGACGCGTGGCTGGGCGCAGTCTTTGGCTGGGCGCAGTGTGACATCCTCGGGTTTACATTATCCTGGATGCCGGTCGTTGGTTCCTCGGCAGGGCACGGTGTGAAGTCTTCTGGCAGGGCGAGGTGTGGAGTTCTCCAGTTGAAGTTCTCCAGGGCGCCGGTTGTTGGTCCCTCGGCAGGGCGCAGTGTGATGTCTTCCGGCAGGGTGTGGTGTGAAGTCCTCCGGTTGAAGTTTTCCTGGGTTGCCGGTTGTTGGTCCCTCAGCAGGGCACGATGTATAGTACCCCAGAATGATGTTTGTAGTCCTGCGATTGTTGTTCTCCATCCTGGGAGCCGGTTGTTTCTAAAAGTCCCTCCTGGGAGCCGGTTGTTTCTAAAAGTCCCTCCTGGGAGCCGGTTGTTTCTAAAAGTCCCTCCTGGGAGCCGGTTGTTTCTAAAAGTCCCTCCTGGGAGCCGGTTGTTTCTAAAAGTCCCTCCTGGGAGCCGGTTGTTTCTAAAAGTCCCTCCTGGGAGCCGGTTGTTTCTAAAAGTCCCTCCTGGGAGCCGGTTGTTTCTAAAAGTCCCTCCTTGGAGCCGGTTGTTTCTAAAAGTCCCTCCTTGGAGCCGGTTGTTTCTAAAAGTCCCTCCTTGGAGCCGGTTGTTTCTAAAAGTCCCTCCTAGGAGCCGGTTGTTTCTAAAAGTCCCTCCTGGGAGCCGGTTATTTCTAAAAGTCCCTCCTGGGAGCCGTTTGTTTCTAAAAGTCCCTCCTGGGAGCCGGTTGTTTCTAAAAGTCCCTCCTGGGAGCCGGTTGTTTCTAAAAGTCCCTCCTGGGAGCCGGTTGTTTCTAAAAGTCCCTCCTGGGAGCCGGTTTTTACTAGTGTCCCTCCTCTCAGGCCAGGGCGCTGAAAGTAGTCTCGGACCAGGGCGCTGAAAGTAGTCTCGGACCAGGGCGCTGAAAGTAGTCTCGGACCAGGTCGCTGAAAGTAGTCTCGGACCAGGGCGCTGAAAGTAGTCTCGGACCAGGGCGCTGAAAGTAGTCTTGGACCAGGGCGCTGAAAGTAGTCTCGGACCAGGGCGCTGAAAGTAGTCTCGGACAGTCTTTGGCTGGGCGCAGTGTGACGTGTAACTGGGCGCAGTCTTTGGCTGGGCGCAGTGTGACGTGTGGCTGGGCGCAGTCTTTGGCTGGGCGCAGTGTGACGTGTGGCTGGGCGCAGTCTTTGGCTGGGCGCAGTGTGACGTGTGGCTGGGCGCAGTCTTTGGCTGGGCGCAGTGTGACGTGTGGCTGGGCGCAGTCTTTGGCTGGGCGCAGTGTGACGTGTGGCTGGGCGCAGTCTTTTGCTGGGCGTAGTGTGACGTGTGGCTGGGCGCAGTCTTTGGCTGGGCGCAGTGTGACGTGTGGCTGGGCGCAGTCTTTGGCTGGGCGCAGTGTGACGTGTGGCTGGGCGCAGTCTTTGGCTGGGCGCAGTGTGACGTGTGGCTGGGCGCAGTCTTTGGCTGGGCGCAGTGTGACGTGTGGCTGGGCGCAGTGTGACGTGTGGCTGGGCGCAGTCTTTGGCTGGGCGCAGTGTGACATCCTCGGGTTTACATTCTCCTGGATGCTGGTCGTTGGTCCCTCGGCAGGGCACGGTGTGAAGTCTTCTGGCAGGGCGAGGTGTGGAGTTCTCCAGTTGAAGTTCTCCAGGGCGCTGGTTGTTGGTCCTTCGGCACGGTGCGGTGTGAAGTCTTCCGGCAGGGCACGGTGTGAAGTCCTCCGGTTGAAGTTCTCCTGGGCGCCGGCTGTTGGTCCCTCGGCCAGGCGTGGTGTGAAGTCTTCTGGCAGGGCGCTATGCTTAGTCCTCCGGTTGAAGTTCTCTTGGGTGCCGGTTTTTGGTCCCTCGGCAGGGCGCAGTGTGATGTCTTCCGGCAGGGTGTGGTGTGAAGTCCTCCGGTTGAAGTTTTCCTGGGTTGCCGGTTGTTGGTCCCTCAGCAGGGCACGATGTATAGTACCCCAGAATGATGTTTGTAGTCCTGCGATTGTTGTTCTCCATCCTGGGAGCCGGTTGTTTCTAAAAGTCCCTCCTGGGAGCCGGTTGTTTCTAAAAGTCCCTCCTGGGAGCCGGTTGTTTCTAAAAGTCCCTCCTGGGAGCCGGTTGTTTCTAAAAGTCCCTCCTGGGAGCCGGTTGTTTCTAAAAGTCCCTCCTGGGAGCCGGTTGTTTCTAAAAGTCCCTCCTGGGAGCCGGTTGTTTCTAAAAGTCCCTCCTGGGAGCCGGTTGTTTCTAAAAGTCCCTCCTGGGAGCCGGTTGTTTCTGAAAGTCCCTCCTGGGAGCCGGTTGTTTCTAAAAGTCCCTCCTGGGAGCCGGTTGTTTCTAAAAGTCCCTCCTAGGAGCCGGTTTTTACTAGTGTCCCTCCTCTCAGGCCAGGGCGCTGAAAGTAGTCTCGAACCAGGGCGCTGAAAGTAGTCTCGGACCAGGGCGCTGAAAGTAGTCTCGGACCAGGGCGCTGAAAGTAGTCTCGGACCAGGGCGCTGAAAGTAGTCTCGGACCAGGGCGCTGAAAGTATTCTCGGACCAGGGCGCTGAAAGTAGTCTCGGACCAGGGCGCTGAAAGTATTCTCGGACCAGGGCGCTGAAAGTAGTCTCGGACCAGGGTGCTGAAAGTAGTCTCGGACAGTCTTTGGCTGGGCGCAGTGTGACGTGTAACTGGGCGCAGTCTTTGGCTGGGCGCAGTGTGACGTGTGGCTGGGCGCAGTCTTTGGCTGGGCGCAGTGTGACGTGTGGCTGGGCGCAGTCTTTGGCTGGGCGCAGTGTGACGTGTGGCTGGGCGCAGTCTTTGGCTGGGCGCAGTGTGACGTGTGGCTGGGCGCAGTGTGACGTGTGGCTGGGCGCAGTATTTGGCTGGGCGCAGTGTGACGTGTGGCTGGGCGCAGTATTTGGCAGGGCGCAGTGTGACGTGTGGCTGGGCGCAGTATTTGGCTGGGCGCAGTGTGACGTGTGGCTGGGCGCAGTCTTTGGCTGGGCGCAGTGTGACATCCTCGGGTTTACATTCTCCTGGATGCCGGTCGTTGGTCCCTCGGCAGGGCACGGTGTGAAGTCTTCTGGCAGGGCGAGGTGTGGAGTTCTCCAGTTGAAGTTCTCCAGGGCGCTGGTTGTTGGTCCTTCGGCACGGTGCGGTGTGAAGTCTTCCGGCAGGGCACGGTGTGAAGTCCTCCGGTTGAAGTTCTCCTGGGCGCCGGCTGTTGGTCCCTCGGCAGGGCGTGGTGTGAAGTCTTCTGGCAGGGCGCTATGCTTAGTCCTCCGGTTGAAGTTCTCTTGGGTGCCGGTTGTTGGTCCCTCGGCAGGGCGCAGTGTGATGTCTTCCGGCAGGGTGTGGTGTGAAGTCCTCCGGTTGAAGTTTTCCTGGGTTGCCGGTTGTTGGTCCCTCAGCAGGGCACGATGTATAGTACCCAGGAATGATGTTTGTAGTCCTGCGATTGTTGTTCTCCATCCTGGGAGCCGGTTGTTTCTAAAAGTCCCTCCTGGGAGCGGGTTGTTTCTAAAAGTCCCTCCTGGGAGCGGGTTGTTTCTAAAAGTCCCTCCTGGGAGCCGGTTGTTTCTAAAAGTCCCTCCTGGGAGCCGGTTGTTTCTAAAAGTCCCTCCTGGGAGCCGGTTGTTTCTGAAAGTCCCTCCTGGGAGCCGGTTGTTTCTGAAAGTCCCTCCTGGGAGCCGGTTGTTTCTAAAAGTCCCTCCTGGGAGCCGGTTGTTTCTAAAAGTCCCTCCTGGGAGCCGGTTGTTTCTGAAAGTCCCTCCTGGGAGCCGGTTGTTTCTAAAAGTCCCTCCTGGGAGCCGGTTGTTTCTAAAAGTCCCTCCTGGGAGCCGGTTTTTACTAGTGTCCCTCCTCTCAGGCCAGGGCGCTGAAAGTAGTCTCGGACCAGGGCGCTGAAAGTAGTCTCGGACCAGGGCGCTGAAAGTAGTCTCGGACCAGGGCGCTGAAAGTAGTCTCGGACCAGGGCGCTGAAAGTAGTCTCGGACCAGGGCGCTGAAAGTAGTCTCGGACCCGGGCGCTGAAAGTAGTCTCGGACCCGGGCGCTGAAAGTAGTCTCGGACCCGGGCGCTGAAAGTAGTCTCGGACCCGGGCGCTGAAAGTAGTCTCGGACCCGGGCGCTGAAAGTAGTCTCGGACCCGGGCGCTGAAAGTAGTCTCGGACCCGGGCGCTGAAAGTAGTCTCGGACCCGGGCGCTGAAAGTAGTCTCGGACCCGGGCGCTGAAAGTAGTCTCGGACCCGGGCGCTGAAAGTAGTCTCGGACCCGGGCGCTGAAAGTAGTCTCGGACCCGGGCGCTGAAAGTAGTCTCGGATCCGGGCGCTGAAAGTAGTCTCGGACCCGGGCGCTGAAAGTAGTCTCGGACCCGGGCGCTGAAAGTAGTCTCGGACCCGGGCGCTGAAAGTAGTCTCGGACCAGGGCGCTGAAAGTAGTCTCGGACCAGGGCGCTGAAAGTAGTCTCGGACCAGGGCGCTGAAAGTAGTCTCGACCAGGGCGCTGAAAGTAGTCTCGGACCAGGTCGCTGAAAGTAGTCTCGGACCCGGGCGCTGAAAGTAGTCTCGGACCCGGGCGCTGAAAGTAGTCTCGGACCCGGGCGCTGAAAGTAGTCTCGGACCCGGGCGCTGAAAGTAGTCTCGGACCCGGGCGCTGAAAGTAGTCTCGGACCCGGGCGCTGAAAGTAGTCTCGGACCCGGGCGCTGAAAGTAGTCTCGGACCCGGGCGCTGAAAGTAGTCTCGGACCCGGGCGCTGAAAGTAGTCTCGGACCCGGGCGCTGAAAGTAGTCTCGGACCCGGGCGCTGAAAGTAGTCTCGGATCCGGGCGCTGAAAGTAGTCTCGGACCCGGGCGCTGAAAGTAGTCTCGGACCCGGGCGCTGAAAGTAGTCTCGGACCCGGGCGCTGAAAGTAGTCTCGGACCAGGGCGCTGAAAGTAGTCTCGGACCAGGGCGCTGAAAGTAGTCTCGGACCAGGGCGCTGAAAGTAGTCTCGACCAGGGCGCTGAAAGTAGTCTCGGACCAGGTCGCTGAAAGTAGTCTCGGACCCGGGCGCTGAAAGTAGTCTCGGACCCGGGCGCTGAAAGTAGTCTCGGACCCGGGCGCTGAAAGTAGTCTCGGACCCGGGCGCTGAAAGTAGTCTCGGACCCGGGCGCTGAAAGTAGTCTCGGACCCGGGCGCTGAAAGTAGTCTCGGACCCGGGCGCTGAAAGTAGTCTCGGACCCGGGCGCTGAAAGTAGTCTCGGACCCGGGCGCTGAAAGTAGTCTCGGACCCGGGCGCTGAAAGTAGTCTCGGACCCGGGCGCTGAAAGTAGTCTCGGACCCGGGCGCTGAAAGTAGTCTCGGACCCGGGCGCTGAAAGTAGTCTCGGACCCGGGCGCTGAAAGTAGTCTCGGACCAGGGCGCTGAAAGTAGTCTCGGACCAGGGCGCTGAAAGTAGTCTCGGACCAGGGCGCTGAAAGTAGTCTCGACCAGGGCGCTGAAAGTAGTCTCGGACCAGGGCGCTGAAAGTAGTCTCGGACAGTCTTTGGCTGGGCGCAGTGTGACGTGTAACTGGGCGCAGTCTTTGGCTGGGCGCAGTGTGACGTGTGGCTGGGCGCAGTCTTTGGCTGGGCGCAGTGTGACGTGTGGCTGGGCGCAGTCTTTGGCTGGGCGCAGTGTGACGTGTGGCTGGGCGCAGTCTTTGGCTGGGCGCAGTGTGACGTGTGGCTGGGCGCAGTCTTTGGCTGGGCGCAGTGTGACGTGTGGCTGGGCGCAGTCTTTGGCTGGGCGCAGTGTGACGTGTGGCTGGGCGCAGTCTTTGGCTGGGCGCAGTGTGACGTGTGGCTGGGCGCAGTCTTTGGCTGGGCGCAGTGTGACGTGTGGCTGGGCGCAGTCTTTGGCTGGGCGCAGTGTGACGTGTGGCTGGGCGCAGTGTGACGTGTGGCTGGGCGCAGTCTTTGGCTGGGCGCAGTGTGACATCCTCGGGTTTACATTCTCCTGGATGCTGGTCGTTGGTCCCTCGGCAGGGCACGGTGTGAAGTCTTCTGGCAGGGCGAGGTGTGGAGTTCTCCAGTTGAAGTTCTCCAGGGCGCTGGTTGTTGGTCCTTCGGCACGGTGCGGTGTGAAGTCTTCCGGCAGGGCACGGTGTGAAGTCCTCCGGTTGAAGTTCTCCTGGGCACCTGCTGTTGGTCCCTCGGCAGGGCGTGGTGTGAAGTCTTCTGGCAGGGCGCTATGCTTAGTCCTCCGGTTGAAGTTCTCTTGGGTGCCGGTTGTTGGTCCCTCGGCAGGGCGCAGTGTGATGTCTTCCGGCAGGGTGTGGTGTGAAGTCCTCCGGTTGAAGTTTTCCTGGGTTGCCGGTTGTTGGTCCCTCAGCAGGGCACGATGTATAGTACCCCAGAATGATGTTTGTAGTCCTGCGATTGTTGTTCTCCATCCTGGGAGCCGGTTGTTTCTAAAAGTCCCTCCTGGGAGCCGGTTGTTTCTAAAAGTCCCTCCTGGGAGCCGGTTGTTTCTAAAAGTCCCTCCTGGGAGCCGGGTGTTTCTAAAAGTCCCTCCTGGGAGCCGGGTGTTTCTAAAAGTCCCTCCTGGGAGCCGGTTGTTTCTAAAAGTCCCTCCTGGGAGCCGGTTGTTTCTAAAAGTCCCTCCTGGGAGCCGGTTGTTTCTAAAAGTCCCTCCTTGGACCCGGTTGTTCGTAAAAGTCCCTCCTGGGAGCCGGTTGTTTCTAAAAGTCCCTCCTGGGAGCCGGTTGTTTCTAAAAGTCCCTCCTGGGAGCCGGTTGTTTCTAAAAGTCCCTCCTGGGAGCCGGTTGTTTCTAAAAGTCCCTCCTGGGAGCCGGTTGTTTCTAAAAGTCCCTCCTGGGAGCCGGTTGTTTCTAAAAGTCCCTCCTGGGAGCCGGTTGTTTCTAAAAGTCCCTCCTGGGAGCCGGTTGTTTCTAAAAGTCCCTCCTGGGAGCCGGTTGTTTCTAAAAGTCCCTCCTAGGAGCCGGTTTTTACTAGTGTCCCTCCTTTCAGGCCAGGGCGCTGAAAGTAGTCTCGGACCAGGGCGCTGAAAGTAGTCTCGGACCAGGGCGCTGAAAGTAGTCTCGGACCAGGGCGCTGAAAGTAGTCTCGGACCAGGGCGCTGAAAGTAGTCTCGGACAGTCTTTGGTTGGGCGCAGTGTGACGTGTAACTGGGCGCAGTCTTTGGCTGAGCGCAGTGTAACGTGTGGCTGGGCGCAGTCTTTGGCTGGGCGCAGTGTGACGTGTGGCTGGGCGCAGTCTTTGGCTGGGCGCAGTGTGACGTGTGGCTGGGCGCAGTCTTTGGCTGGGCGCAGTGTGACGTGTGGCTGGGCGCAGTCTTTGGCTGGGCGCAGTGTGACGTGTGGCTGGGCGCAGTCTTTGGCTGGGCGCAGTGTGACGTGCGGCTGGGCGCAGTCTTTGGCTGGGCGCAGTGTGACGTGCGGCTGGGCGCAGTATTTGGCTGGGCGCAGTGTGACGTGCGGCTGGGCGCAGTATTTGGCTGGGCGCAGTGTGACGTGCGGCTGGGCGCAGTCTTTGGCTGGTCGCAGTGTGACGTGCGGCTGGGCGCAGTCTTTGGCTGGGCGCAGTGTGACGTGCGGCTGGGCGCAGTCTTTGGCTGGGCGCAGTGTGACGTGTGGCTGGGCGCAGTCTTTGGCTGGGCGTAGTGTGACGCATGGCTGGGCGCAGTCTTTGGCTGGGCGCAGTGTGACATCCTCGGGTTTACATTCTCCTGGATTTCGGTCGTTGGTCCCTCGGCAGGGCACGGTGTGAAGTCTTCTGGCAGGGCGAGGTGTGGAGTTCTCCAGTTGAAGTTCTCCTGGGCGCCGGCTGTTGGTCCCTCGGCAGGGCGTGGTGTGAAGTCTTCTGGCAGGGCACTATGCTTAGTCCTCCGGTTGAAGTTCTCTTGGGTGCCGGTTGTTGGTCCCTCGGCAGGGCGCAGTGTGATGTCCTCCGGGAGGGTGTGGTGTGAAGTCCTCCGGTTGAAGTTTTCCTGGGTTGCCGGTTGTTGGTCCCTCAGCAGGGCACGATGTATAGTAACCCAGAATGATGTTTGTAGTCCTGCGATTGTTGTTCTCCATCCTGGGAGCCGGTTGTTTCTAAAAGTCCCTCCTGGGAGCCGGTTGTTTCTAAAAGTCCCTCCTGGGAGCCGGTTGTTTCTAAAAGTCCCTCCTGGGAGCCGGTTGTTTCTAAAAGTCCCTCCTGGGAGCCGGTTGTTTCTAAAAGTCCCTCCTGGGAGCCGGTTGTTTCTAAAAGTCCCTCCTGGGAGCCGGTTGTTTCTAAAAGTCCCTCCTGGGAGCCGGTTGTTTCTAAAAGTCCCTCCTGGGAGCCGGTTGTTTCTAAAAGTCCCTCCTGGGAGCCGGTTGTTTCTAAAAGTCCCTCCTGGGAGCCGGTTGTTTCTAAAAGTCCCTCCTGGGAGCCGGTTGTTTCTAAAAGTCCCTCCTGGGAGCCGGTTGTTTCTAAAAGTCCCTCCTGGGAGCCGGTTGTTTCTAAAAGTCCCTCCTCTCAGGCCAGCGCGCTGAAAGTAGTCTCGGACCAGGGCGCTGAAAGTAGTCTCGGACCAGGGCGCTGAAAGTAGTCTCGGACCAGGGCGCTGAAAGTAGTCTCGGACCAGGGCGCTGAAAGTAGTCTCGGACCAGGGCGCTGAAAGTAGTCTCGGACCAGGGCGCTGAAAGTAGTCTCGGACCAGGGCGCTGAAAGTAGTCTCGGACCAGGGCGCTGAAAGTAGTCTCGGACCAGGGCGCTGAAAGTAGTCTCGGACCAGGGCGCTGAAAGTAGTCTCGGACCAGGGCGCTGAAAGTAGTCTCGGACCAAGGCGCTGAAAGTAGTCTCGGACAGTCTTTGGCTGGGCGCAGTGTGACGTGTAACTGGGCGCAGTCTTTGGCTGGGCGCAGTGTGACGTGTGGCTGGGCGCAGTCTTTGGCTGGGCGCAGTGTGACGTGTGGCTGGGCGCAGTCTTTGGCTGGGCGCAGTGTGACGTGTGGCTGGGCGCAGTCTTTGGCTGGGCGCAGTGTGACGTGTGGCTGGGCGCAGTCTTTGGCTGGGCGCAGTGTGACGTGTGGCTGGGCGCAGTCTTTGGCTGGGCGCAGTGTGACGTTTGGCTGGGCGCAGTCTTTGGCTGGGCGTAGTGTGACGCGTGGCTGGGCGCAGTCTTTGGCTGGGCGCAGTGTGACATCCTCGGGTTTACATTCTCCTGGATGCCGGTCGTTGGTCCCTCGGCAGGGCACGGTGTGAAGTCTTCTGGCAGGGCGAGGTGTGGAGTTCTCCAGTTGAAGTTCTCCTGGGCGCCGGCTGTTGGTCCCTCGGCAGGGCGTGGTGTGAAGTCTTCTGGCAGGGCACTATGCTTAGTCCTCCGGTTGAAGTTCTCTTGGGTGCCGGTTGTTGGTCCCTCGGCAGGGCGCAGTGTGATGTCTTCCGCAGGGTGTGGTGTGAAGTCCTCCGGTTGAAGTTTTCCTGGGTTGCCGGTTGTTGGTCCCTCAGCAGGGCACGATGTATAGTTCCCCAGAATGATGTTTGTAGTCCTGCGATTGTTGTTCTCCATCCTGGGAGCCGGTTGTTTCTAAAAGTCCCTCCTGGGAGCCGGTTGTTTCTAAAAGTCCCTCCTGGGAGCCGGTTGTTTCTAAAAGTCCCTCCTGGGAGCCGGTTGTTTCTAAAAGTCCCTCCTGGGAGCCGGTTGTTTCTAAAAGTCCCTCCTGGGAGCCGGTTGTTTCTGAAAGTCCCTCCTGGGAGCCGGTTGTTTCTAAAAGTCCCTCCTGGGAGCCGGTTGTTTCTAAAAGTCCCTCCTGGGAGCCGGTTTTTACTAGTGTCCCTCCTCTCAGGCCAGGGCGCTGAAAGTAGTCTCGGACTAGGGCGCTGAAAGTAGTCTCGGACCAGGGCGCTGAAAGTAGTCTCGGACCAGAGCGCTGAAAGTAGTCTCGGACCAGGGCGCTGAAAGTATTCTCGGACCAGGGCGCTGAAAGTATTCTCGGACCCGGGCGCTGAAAGTAGTCTAGGACCAGGGCGCTGAAAGTATTCTCGGACCCGGGCGCTGAAAGTAGTCTCGGACCAGGGTGCTGAAAGTAGTCTCGGACAGTCTTTGGCTGGGCGCAGTGTGACGTGTAACTGGGCGCAGTCTTTGGCTGGGCGCAGTGTGACGTGTGGCTGGGCGCAGTCTTTGGCTGGGCGCAGTGTGACGTGTGGCTGGGCGCAGTGTGACGTGTGGCTGGGCGCAGTATTTGGCTGGGCGCAGTGTGACGTGTGGCTGGGCGCAGTATTTGGCTGGGCGCAGTGTGACGTGTGGCTGGGCGCAGTATTTGGCTGGGCGCAGTGTGACGTGTGGCTGGGCGCAGTCTTTGGCTGGGCGCAGTGTGACATCCTCGGGTTTACATTCTCCTGGATGCCGGTCGTTGGTCCCTCGGCAGGGCACGGTGTGAAGTCTTCTGGCAGGGCGAGGTGTGGAGTTCTCCAGTTGAAGTTCTCCAGGGCGCTGGTTGTTGGTCCTTCGGCACGGTGCGGTGTGAAGTCTTCCGGCAGGGCACGGTGTGAAGTCCTCCGGTTGAAGTTCTCCTGGGCGCCGGCTGTTGGTCCCTCGGCAGGGCGTGGTGTGAAGTCTTCTGGCAGGGCGCTATGCTTAGTCCTCCGGTTGAAGCTTGGGTGCCGGTTGTTGGTCCCTCGGCAGGGCGCAGTGTGATGTCTTCCGGCAGGGTGTGGTGTGAAGTCCTCCGGTTGAAGTTTTCCTGGGTTGCCGGTTGTTGGTCCCTCAGCAGGGCACGATGTATAGTACCCCAGAATGATGTTTGTAGTCCTGCGATTGTTGTTCTCCATCCTGGGAGCCGGTTGTTTCTAAAAGTCCCTCCTGGGAGCGGGTTGTTTCTAAAAGTCCCTCCTGGGAGCGGGTTGTTTCTAAAAGTCCCTCCTGGGAGCCGGTTGTTTCTAAAAGTCCCTCCTGGGAGCCGGTTGTTTCTAAAAGTCCCTCCTGGGAGCCGGTTGTTTCTAAAAGTCCCTCCTGGGAGCCGGTTGTTTCTAAAAGTCCCTCCTGGGAGCCGGTTTTTACTAGTGTCCCTCCTTTCAGGCCAGGGCGCTGAAAGTAGTCTCGGACCAGGGCGCTGAAAGTAGTCTCGGACCAGGGCGCTGAAAGTAGTCTCGGACCAGGGCGCTGAAAGTAGTCTCGGACCAGGGCGCTGAAAGTAGTCTCGGACCAGGGCGCTGAAAGTAGTCTCGGACAGTCTTTGGTTGGGCGCAGTGTGACGTGTAACTGGGCGCAGTCTTTGGCTGAGCGCAGTGTAACGTGTGGCTGGGCGCAGTCTTTGGCTGGGCGCAGTGTGACGTGTGGCTGGGCGCAGTCTTTGGCTGGGCGCAGTGTGACGTGTGGCTGGGCGCAGTCTTTGGCTGGGCGCAGTGTGACGTGTGGCTGGGCGCAGTCTTTGGCTGGGCGCAGTGTGACGTGTGGCTGGGCGCAGTCTTTGGCTGGGCGCAGTGTGACGTGCGGCTGGGCGCAGTCTTTGGCTGGGCGCAGTGTGACGTGCGGCTGGGCGCAGTATTTGGCTGGGCGCAGTGTGACGTGCGGCTGAGCGCAGTATTTGGCTGGGCGCAGTGTGACGTGCGGCTGGGCGCAGTCTTTGGCTGGGCGCAGTGTGACGTGCGGCTGGGCGCAGTCTTTGGCTGGGCGCAGTGTGACGTGCGGCTGGGCGCAGTCTTTGGCTGGGCGCAGTGTGACGTGTGGCTGGGCGCAGTCTTTGGCTGGGCGTAGTGTGACGCGTGGCTGGGCGCAGTCTTTGGCTGGGCGCAGTGTGACATCCTCGGGTTTACATTCTCCTGGATTTCGGTCGTTGGTCCCTCGGCAGGGCACGGTGTGAAGTCTTCTGGCAGGGCGAGGTGTGGAGTTCTCCAGTTGAAGTTCTCCTGGGCGCCGGCTGTTGGTCCCTCGGCAGGGCGTGGTGTGAAGTCTTCTGGCAGGGCACTATGCTTAGTCCTCCGGTTGAAGTTCTCTTGGGTGCCGGTTGTTGGTCCCTCGGCAGGGCGCAGTGTGATGTCCTCCGGGAGGGTGTGGTGTGAAGTCCTCCGGTTGAAGTTTTCCTGGGTTGCCGGTTGTTGGTCCCTCAGCAGGGCACGATGTATAGTAACCCAGAATGATGTTTGTAGTCCTGCGATTGTTGTTCTCCATCCTGGGAGCCGGTTGTTTCTAAAAGTCCCTCCTGGGAGCCGGTTGTTTCTAAAAGTCCCTCCTGGGAGCCGGTTGTTTCTAAAAGTCCCTCCTGGGAGCCGGTTGTTTCTAAAAGTCCCTCCTGGGAGCCGGTTGTTTCTAAAAGTCCCTCCTGGGAGCCGGTTGTTTCTAAAAGTCCCTCCTGGGAGCCGGTTGTTTCTAAAAGTCCCTCCTGGGAGCCGGTTGTTTCTAAAAGTCCCTCCTGGGAGCCAGTTGTTTCTAAAAGTCCCTCCTGGGAGCCGGTTGTTTCTAAAAGTCCCTCCTGGGAGCCGGTTGTTTCTAAAAGTCCCTCCTGGGAGCCGGTTGTTTCTAAAAGTCCCTCCTGGGAGCCGGTTGTTTCTAAAAGTCCCTCCTGGGAGCCGGTTGTTTCTAAAAGTCCCTCCTGGGAGCCGGTTGTTTCTAAAAGTCCCTCCTCTCAGGCCAGCGCGCTGAAAGTAGTCTCGGACTAGGGCGCTGAAAGTAGTCTCGGACTAGGGCGCTGAAAGTAGTCTCGGACCAGGGCGCTGAAAGTAGTCTCGGACCAGGGCGCTGAAAGTAGTCTCGGACCAGGGCGCTGAAAGTAGTCTCGGACCAGGGCGCTGAAAGTAGTCTCGGACCAGGGCGCTGAAAGTAGTCTCGGACCAGGGCGCTGAAAGTAGTCTCAGACCAGGGCGCTGAAAGTAGTCTCGGACAGTCTTTGGCTGGGCGCAGTGTGACGTGTAACTGGGCGCAGTCTTTGGCTGGGCGCAGTGTGACGTGTGGCTGGGCCCAGTCTTTGGCTGGGCGCAGTCTTTGGCTGGGCGCAGTGTGACGTGTGGCTGGGCGCAGTCTTTGGCTGGGCGCAGTGTGACGTGTGGCTGGGCGCAGTCTTTGGCTGGGCGCAGTGTGACGTGTGGCTGGGCGCAGTCTTTGGCTGGGCGCAGTGTGACGTGTGGCTGGGCGCAGTCTTTGGCTGGGCGCAGTGTGACGTGTGGCTGGGCGCAGTCTTTGGCTGGGCGTAGTGTGACGCGTGGCTGGGCGCAGTCTTTGGCTGGGCGCAGTGTGACATCCTCGGGTTTACATTCTCCTGGATGCCGGTCGTTGGTCCCTCGGCAGGGCACGGTGTGAAGTCTTCTGGCAGGGCGAGGTGTGGAGTTCTCCAGTTGAAGTTCTCCAGGGCGCTGGTTGTTGGTCCTTCAGCACGGTGCGGTGTGAAGTCTTCCGGTTGAAGTTCTCCTGAGCGCCGGCTGTTGGTCCCTCGGCAGGGCGTGGTGTGAAGTCTTCTGGCAGGGCGCTATGCTTAGTCCTCCGGTTGAAGTTCTCTTGGGTGCCGGTTGTTGGTCCCTCGGCAGGGCGCAGTGTGATGTCTTCCGGCAGGGTGTGGTGTGAAGTCCTCCGGTTGAAGTTTTCCTGGGTTGCCGGTTGTTGGTCCCTCAGCAGGGCACGATGTATAGTAACCCAGAATGATGTTTGTAGTCCTGCGATTGTTGTTCTCCATCCTGGGAGCCGGTTGTTTCTAAAAGTCCCTCCTGGGAGCCGGTTTTTACTAGTGTCCCTCCTTTCAGGCCAGGGCGCTGAAAGTAGTCTCGGACCAGGGCGCTGAAAGTAGTCTCGGACCAGGGCGCTGAAAGTAGTCTCGGACCAGGGCGCTGAAAGTAGTCTCGGACCAGGGCGCTGAAAGTAGTCTCGGACCAGGGCGCTGAAAGTAGTCTCGGACCAGGGCGCTGAAAGTAGTCTCGGACAGTCTTTGGTTGGGCGCAGTGTGACGTGTAACTGGGCGCAGTCTTTGGCTGGGCGCAGTGTGACGTGTGGCTGGGCGCAGTCTTTGGCTGGGCGCAGTGTGACGTGTGGCTGGGCGCAGTCTTTGGCTGGGCGCAGTGTGACGTGTGGCTGGGCGCAGTCTTTGGCTGGGCGCAGTGTGACGTGTGGCTGGGCGCAGTGTGACGTGCGGCTGGGCGCAGTCTTTGGCTGGGCGCAGTGTGACGTGCGGCTGGGCGCAGTCTTTGGCTGGGCGCAGTGTGACGTGCGGCTGGGCGCAGTCTTTGGCTGGGCGCAGTGTGACGTGCGGCTGGGCGCAGTCTTTGGCTGGGCGCAGTGTGACGTGCGGCTGGGCGCAGTCTTTGGCTGGGCGCAGTGTGACGTGCGGCTGGGCGCAGTCTTTGGCTGGGCGCAGTGTGACGTGCGGCTGGGCGCAGTCTTTGGCTGGGCGCAGTGTGACGTGCGGCTGGGCGCAGTCTTTGGCTGGGCGCAGTGTGACGTGCGGCTGGGCGCAGTCTTTGGCTGGGCGCAGTGTGACGCGTGGCTGGGCGCAGGCTTTGGCTGGGCGCAGTGTGACATCCTCGGGTTTACATTCTCCTGGATGCCGGTCGTTGGTCCCTCGGCAGGGCACGGTGTGAAGTCTTCTGGCAGGGCACTATGCTTAGTCCTCCGGTTGAAGTTCTCTTGGGTGCCGGTTGTTGGTCCCTCGGCAGGGCGCAGTGTGATGTCTTCCGGCAGGGTGTGGTGTGAAGTCCTCCGGTTGAAGTTTTCCTGGGTTTCCGGTTGTTGGTCCCTCAGCAGGGCACGATGTATAGTAACCCAGAATGATGTTTGTAGTCCTGCGATTGTTGTTCTCCATCCTGGGAGCCAGTTGTTTCTAAAAGTCCCTCCTGGGAGCCGGTTGTTTCTAAAAGTCCCTCCTGGGAGCCGGTTGTTTCTAAAAGTCCCTCCTGGGAGCCGGTTGTTTCTAAAAGTCCCTCCTGGGAGCCGGTTGTTTCTAAAAGTCCCTCCTGGGAGCCGGTTGTTTCTAAAAGTCCCTCCTGGGAGCCGGTTGTTTCTAAAAGTCCCTCCTGGGAGCCGGTTGTTTCTAAAAGTCCCTCCTGGGAGCCGGTTGTTTCTAAAAGTCCCTCCTGGGAGCCGGTTGTTTCTAAAAGTCCCTCCTGGGAGCTGGTTGTTTCTAAAAGTCCCTCCTGGGAGCCGGTTGTTTCTAAAAGTCCCTCCTGGGAGCCGGTTGTTTCTAAAAGTCCCTCCTGGGAGCCGGTTGTTTCTAAACGTCCCTCCTGGGAGCCGGTTGTTTCTAAACGTCCCTCCTGGGAGCCGGTTGTTTCTAAACGTCCCTCCTGGGAGCCGGTTGTTTCTAAACGTCCCTCCTGGGAGCCGGTTGTTTCTAAACGTCCCTCCTGGGAGCCGGTTGTTTCTAAACGTCCCTCCTGGGAGCCGGTTGTTTCTAAACGTCCCTCCTGGGAGCCGGTTGTTTCTAAACGTCCCTCCTGGGAGCCGGTTGTTTCTAAAAGTCCCTCCTGGGAGCCGGTTGTTTCTAAAAGTCCCTCCTGGGAGCCGGTTGTTTCTAAAAGTCCCTCCTGGGAGCCGGTTGTTTCTAAAAGTCCCTCCTGGGAGCCGGTTGTTTCTAAAAGTCCCTCCTGGGAGCCGGTTTTTACTAGTGTCCCTCCTCTCAGGCCAGGGCGCTGAAAGTAGTCTCGGACCAGGGCGCTGAAAGTAGTCTCGGACCAGGGCTGCGGACCAGGGCGCTGAAAGTAGTCTCGGACCAGGGCGCTGAAAGTAGTCTCGGACCAGGGCGCTGAAAGTAGTCTCGGACCAGGGCGCTGAAAGTAGTCTCGGACAGTCTTTGGCTGGGCGCAGTGTGACGTGTAACTGGGCGCAGTCTTTGGCTGGGCGCAGTGTGACGTGTGGCTGGGCGCAGTCTTTGGCTGGACGCAGTGTGACGTGTGGCTGGGCGCAGTCTTTGGCTGGGCGCAGTGTGACGTGTGGCTGGGCGCAGTCTTTGGCTGGGCGCAGTGTGACGTGTGGCTGGGCGCAGTCTTTGGCTGGGCGCAGTGTGACGTGTGGCTGGGCGCAGTCTTTGGCTGGGCGCAGTGTGACGTTTGGCTGGGCGCAGTCTTTGGCTGGGCGCAGTGTGACGTGTGGCTGGGCGCAGTCTTTGGCTGGGCGCAGTGTGACGTGTGGCTGGGCGCAGTCTTTGGCTGGGCGTAGTGTGACGTGTGGCTGGGCGCAGTCTTTGGCTGGGCGCAGTGTGACATCCTTGGGTTTACATTCTCCTGGATGCCGGTCGTTGGTCCCTCGGCAGGGCACGGTGTGAAGTCTTCTGGCAGGGCGAGGTGTGGAGTTCTCCAGTTGAAGTTCTCCAGGGCGCTGGTTGTTGGTCCTTCGGCACGGTGCGGTGTGAAGTCTTCCGGCAGGGCACGGTGTGAAGTCCTCCGGTTGAAGTTCTCCTGAGCGCCGGCTGTTGGTCCCTCGGCAGGGCGTGGTGTGAAGTCTTCTGGCAGGGCGCTATGCTTAGTCCTCCGGTTAAAGTTCTCTTGGGTGCCGGTTGTTGGTCCCTCGGCAGGGCGTGGTGTGAAGTCTTCTGGCAGGGCGCTATGCTTAGTCCTCCGGTTAAAGTTCTCTTGGGTGCCGGTTGTTGGTCCCTCGGCAGGGCGCAGTGTGATGTCTTCCGGCAGGGTGTGGTGTGAAGTCCTCCGGTTGAAGTTTTCCTGGGTTGCCGGTTGTTGGTCCCTCAGCAGGGCACGATGTATAGTACCCCAGAATGATGTTTGTAGTCCTGCGATTGTTGTTCTCCATCCTGGGAGCCGGTTGTTTCTAAAAGTCCCTCCTGGGAGCCGGTTGTTTCTAAAAGTCCCTCCTGGGAGCCGGTTGTTTCTAAAAGTCCCTCCTGGTAGCCGGTTGTTTCTAAAAGTCCCTCCTGGGAGCCGGTTGTTTCTAAAAGTCCCTCCTGGGAGCCGGTTGTTTCTAAAAGTCCCTCCTGGGAGCCGGTTGTTTCTAAAAGTCCCTCCTGGGAGCCGGTTGTTTCTAAAAGTCCCTCCTGGGAGCCGGTTGTTTCTAAAAGTCCCTCCTGGGAGCCGGTTGTTTCTAAAAGTCCCTCCTGGGAGCCGGTTGTTTCTAAACGTCCCTCCTGGGAGCCGGTTGTTTCTAAAAGTCCCTCCTGGGAGCCGGTTGTTTCTAAAAGTCCCTCCTGGGAGCCGGTTGTTTCTAAAAGTCCCTCCTGGTAGCTGGTTGTTTCTAAAAGTCCCTCCTGGGAGCCGGTTGTTTCTAAAAGTCCCTCCTGGGAGCCGGTTGTTTCTAAAAGTCCCTCCTAGGAGCCGGTTTTTACTAGTGTCCCTCCTCTCAGGCCAGGGCGCTGAAAGTAGTCTCGGACTAGGGCGCTGAAAGTAGTCTCGGACCAGGGCGCTGAAAGTATTCTCGGACCAGGGCGCTGAAAGTATTCTCGGACCAGGGCGCTGAAAGTAGTCTCGGACCAGGGTGCTGAAAGTAGTCTCGGACAGTCTTTGGCTGGGCGCAGTGTGACGTGTAACTGGGCGCAGTCTTTGGCTGGGCGCAGTGTGACGTGTGGCTGGGCGCAGTCTTTGGCTGGGCGCAGTGTGACATCCTCGGGTTTACATTCTCCTGGATGCCGGTCGTTGGTCCCTCGGCAGGGCACGGTGTGAAGTCTTCTGGCAGGGCGAGGTGTGGAGTTCTCCAGTTGAAGTTCTCCAGGGCGCTGGTTGTTGGTCCTTCGGCACGGTGCGGTGTGAAGTCTTCCGGCAGGGCACGGTGTGAAGTCCTCCGGTTGACGTTCTCCTGGGCGCCGGCTGTTGGTCCCTCGGCAGGGCGTGGTGTGAAGTCTTCTGGCAGGGCGCTATGCTTAGTCCTCCGGTTGAAGTTCTCTTGGGTGCCGGTTGTTGGTCCCTCGGCAGGGCGCAGTGTGATGTCTTCCGGCAGGGTGTGGTGTGAAGTCCTCCGGTTGAAGTTTTCCTGGGTTGCCGGTTGTTGGTCCCTCAGCAGGGCACGATGTATAGTAACCCAGAATGATGTTTGTAGTCCTGCGATTGTTGTTCTCCATCCTGGGAGCCGGTTGTTTCTAAAAGTCCCTCCTGGGAGCCGGTTGTTTCTAAAAGTCCCTCCTGGGAGCCGGTTGTTTCTAAAAGTCCCTCCTGGGAGCCGGTTGTTTCTAAAAGTCCCTCCTGGGAGCCGGTTGTTTCTAAAAGTCCCTCCTGGGAGCCGGTTGTTTCTAAAAGTCCCTCCTGGGAGCCGGTTGTTTCTAAAAGTCCCTCCTGGGAGCCGGTTGTTTCTAAAAGTCCCTCCTGGGAGTTGGTTCTTTCTAAAAGTCCCTCCTGGGAGCCGGTTGTTTCTAAAAGTCCCTCCTGGGAGCCGGTTGTTTCTAAAAGTCCCTCCTGGGAGCCGGTTGTTTCTAAAAGTCCCTCCTGGGAGCCGGTTGTTTCTAAAAGTCCCTCCTGGGAGCCGGTTGTTTCTAAAAGTCCCTCCTGGGAGCCGGTTGTTTCTAAAAGTCCCTCCTGGGAGCCGGTTGTTTCTAAAAGTCCCTCCTGGGAGCCGGTTGTTTCTAAAAGTCCCTCCTGGGAGCCGGTTGTTTCTAAAAGTCCCTCCTGGGAGCCGGTTGTTTCTAAAAGTCCCTCCTGGGAGCCGGTTGTTTCTAAAAGTCCCTCCTGGGAGCCGGTTGTTTCTAAAAGTCCCTCCTGGGAGCCGGTTGTTTCTTAAAGTCTCTCCTGGGAGCCGTTTGTTTCTAAAAGTCCCTCCTGGGAGCCGGTTTTAACTAGTGTCCCTCGTCTCGGACCAGGGCGCTGAAAGTAGTTTCGGACCAGGGCGCTGAAAGTAGTCTCGGACTGTCTTTGGCTGGGCGCAGTGTGACGTGTAGCTGGGCGCAGTCTTTGGCTGGGCGCAGTGTGACGTGTGGCTGGGCGCAGTCTTTGGCTGGGCGCAGTGTGACGTGTGGCTGGGCGCAGTCTTTGGCTGGGCGCAGTGTGACGTGTGGCTGGGCGCAGTCTTTGGCTGGGCGCAGTGTGACGTGTGGCTGGGCGCAGTGTGACGTGTGGCTGGGCGCAGTGTGACGTGTGGCTGGGCGCAGTATTTGGCTGGGCGCAGTGTGACGTGTGGCTGGGCGCAGTCTTTGGCTGGGCGCAGTGTGACGTGTGGCTGGGCGCAGTCTGACATTTTTGGCAGGGCGCAGTGTGACATCCTCGTGTTGACATTCTCCTGGATGCTGGTCGTTGGTCCCTCGGCAGGACACGGTGTGAAGTCTTCTGCCAGGGCGAGATGTGGAGTTCTCCGGTTGAAGTTCTCCTTGGCGCCAGCTGTTGGTCCCTCGGCAGGACACGGTGTGAAGTCTTCCGGCAGGGTGTGGTGTGAAGTCCTCCGGTTCAAGTTCTCCTGGGTTGCCGGTTGTTGTTCCCTCAGCAGGGCACGATGTATAGTCTCCTCTCAGAGCACGATGTATAGTACCCCATAATGATGTTTGTAGTCCTACGATTGTTGTTCTCCATCCTGGGAGCAGGTTGTTAAGTCCCTCCTAGGTTTCGGTTGTTACTAAAAGTCCCTCCTGGGAGCCAGTTGTTACTGAAAGTCCCTCCTGGGAAGCCAGTTGAAGTCTCGGACCAGGGCGCTGAAATTAGTCTCGGACCAGGGCGCTGAAATTAGTCTCGGACCAGGGAGCTGAAAATAGTCTCGGATCAGGTAGCTGAAATTAGTCTCGGACCAGGGCGCTGAAATTGGTCTCGGACCAGGGCGCTGAAATTGGTCTCGGACCAGGGCGCTGAAATTGGTCTCGGACCAGGGCGCTGAAATTGGTCTCGGACCAGGGCGCTGAAATTGGTCTCGGACCGGGGCGCTGAAATTGGTCTCGGACCAGGGCGCTGAAATTGGTCTCGGACCAGGTCGCTGGAATTTGTTTCGGAGCGCTGTTTGTTTGAAGTTTCGGAGCGCTGTTTGTTTGAAGTTTCGGAGCGCTGTTTGTAGACTCCCAGTCCCTTGTGGGCACCTGTTTAAAAAACCTCCCCACAACCTGATTGTGAATATTGGCCTAGCTTGCCGCCGCCAGCATCAATGTGAGCCCTGTTGATCCAGGGATTTATCTGACTGCCATAAGGGGTCGGGAAGGAATTTTTCCCTTTTTATGGCTAATTGGCCTAGGCCTTGTAAGGTTTTTCTCCTTTCTCTGGAGCAACTGGGAAATGTTCAGTTTTTTCCTTTCTGATTAAAATTGGAAATATTTCTCTTTTTCCTCACTCAAACTATTTTGCTATGATTTGACAATGGAGGAAAAGCAGAAAGCGTTGGTGATAGGCACTCCTGCCTGGCAGGACGGGGTTCAAATCCCTGCAATGTTTGCATGCTTATTCTTCCTCCACCATTTTCTATATATACCACCAACACAGTAATGTAAATATATGCTGGCTACCTTTACTCGAGGGGAAGGGGCACTGGCTACCTTTACTCGGGGGGGGGGGGGGGGGGGGGTGCATCTGGCTACCTATACAGGATGGTGGGCTACCTCGGGGTAATGGTGTTGATCCAGGGATTTTATCTGACTGCATTATTTGGAGTCAGGAAGGATTTTTTTCCCTTTTAAGGCTAATTGGCCCATGCTTTATAAGGGTTTTTCTTCGCCTTTCTCTGGATCAACTGCGTTATGGGAGGGTACAGTACAGTTTTGTACAATTTATTTATTTAGTATTTGAACTATATATATTTGTATTTCCTTTTTTCTCTATAATATCTGTATTAAACTTCACTCGTGTCTGTTTTTATTTCTCAGATTTAAGTGTGTTTAGGTACAAATGATTTGTTGATTGAAGGGTATTTTACACTAATATCACTATCACAGTTTTTTTTATACAATCTGACTACCCAAATTTTGTCTAATCATAAAGATATCTGGAATGACCTGTAGGTCTTCCAGAGGGGAAAAAAGACAAAAAAAGACCAGGATCCACATATAGTGTAGTATGTCTGATGATGGGAAATAATATACAAGATCACAAAAGGGGGTACTCACAATCCCAGGTTTCCACCAGAAACCATAGTAAAGCTCTGAGGCCTTGTTCACATCTAAAATCGCTGATGCCAGCGGTTTTCGTTTTTTTGTGCATCCTGCCGCTTACCTGCACGCTACAATTTTTTATAAAACGCTTTTCTAAGTGATTTTGCAGAGCGGTTCTGCTTTTTCACTTCCTGACTGACATCAGAAAGTGAAAAAATGTCAGTCAGGAAGTAAAGTCCTATACCTTCCATTGAAGCAAATTGCCCCCAAAAATGGTACAGGCAGCATGTTGGTGAGCGGATCGGAATCAAACCGCTTAGATGTGAGCGCTCTCATAGGGAATCATTGCACAAGCGCTTTTAGGGCAATTTTGAACATCGCCAGCGCTAAAAAAAAAGGGCAAAAGCGCCATTAGTGTGAACAAGCCCTCAGCAGTAATCAGCCAATTGGCTGGTACACCTACTCCTGGATGGGATGCATTAGCTCTCCAAAAATCATTTGCTGGTTTATAGGGAAATTGTAAAACAAAACACCCAACATAAACAACCTCAGTAGGGGTTAAGGAACTAATTAATGGGATAAGTGCCTTCAAAAATATATAAAATGGTTAAAGATTTTAAAAGGTAAGAAAACTTAGCTCAAACACAAGACAGACCAAGCAATATAAAAGTTCATATACTTGGTCTATCTTGTGCTTGAGGTAATTTTTTTTGTTTTTAAAAGACAAACACCTATATTGCGCTTTTCTCCTGGTGGACTCAAAGCGCCAGAGCTGCAGCCACTAGGATGCGCTCCATAGGCAGTTGCAGTGTTAAGGATACTTGCCTAAGGTCTCCTACTGAATAGGTGCTGGCTTACTGAACAGGCAGAGCTGAGATTCGAACCCTGGTCTCCTGTGTCAGAGGCAGAGCCCTTAACCATTACACTATCCAGCCATCATGTGATTTACCCTATAATTTCTGGGGTACCTCCTTCCAGTAATATGAGGAGCCACATACTGGGTATAATTATGATAAATTGTTCATGTTTATTTATACTGTGTAGATGTGATAAGATTGAATACAACTTGTACAATCAGGTTGTATGTGTATAGCTGCTAGTCAGTATAATGATATATACCGTATTTTACAGACCATAAGACACACCATTTCTCCCTCAAAAGTGGGGTAAAAAAGTAATTCCATCTTATGAACCAAATGCAGGGAGTCCCAATGTTGGGGTCTATTTGCACTGTGCTCCTCTAGCCCAGTGCAGAGTAATCTGCAGCGTAAGCAACCGCTTCTCCAGGAACCTTTATGTAATGAGTGGCGTCTTCTCTCCCACATGGCTCTCATTGGGTGGAGGCGCTCAGAGCAGGTGAGCTGCTGCTTCGGCTGAAGGTTACTATGCACTCTGCTGGAGAGAACAGGAGAGTCGGGGACACATTGGGGACAGTTACAGGAGAACACATGGGGAACATAAAAGGTACAAAGGGGACACACAGTATACAAGGGGGGCACAAAGGGGAACATAAGGCACAAGGGGGAGCATATTAATTGGGAGGGATTTGGGGAGAAGATCCACAAGACACACCTGCATCGTGGATGCAACAGGCTTAGTATATTTTTCTCCCCTGGTTTTTGTCTTCTAAACCTTGGTGCGTCTTATGGTCAGGGGTGTCTTATGGGCCGAAAAATATGGTGTGTGTAATATAGATATATATAGATATATATATATATGTGTGTGTGTGTGTAATAAATAAATATATAGCATCTCTATTGTGCAAGTTATTGATAGCTGATTGATTGAAAACTAGTAGGGGAGCAGCAATTACATCATCACCTTTTTGCAGTATTGATCTCATTAGATGTCACAAGAGATAAACTATTACATTATAAAAAATGGGGCAATATACCAAATATTTTACACATTTAAATTGTGCGCGTGGTATGCATATAATGCTGCCCCTTTGCTGGCTGCCAGCCTCCATAGTGATTGAGTTATGCCTTTGCTCAAAGAGACTAGGCAGATATAGTGTTTATGGATGAGCACTGTAAAAACAGCACAGAAGTTTTGGGCGCAGCCTGTGTCACCATAGGCCGTAATTGGAATTACGGCTATAGCAGCGATCACTGAGTGATTTGGATGCTGTCAAAAGACAGCACAAATCACTACAAAAACACTGTAATTCAGCCACCAGCAATAGCTGGAAGCTGAGTTACAGCTTTCCCCACTATCCATGGCAGCCTGGAGAGGGAATAGTAATTAACGCCGCTGTGACAGCCTTTTTACGGCTTTACCCTGGGCCCAAATCTCCCGGCCCAAGTCTCAGTGTAGCTAGTGCCACTAATAACTATAGCCCACGTATCTCCCACTATTGTGGGGCCAAAGGGGGCTTCTTCAGTCATGAGATGCAGAACGTGGCAGTGGAAGCGTCATACATTACCTCTCAGCGGGGGCCCTGAGGCGGAGGACGACACTGATTGACAACTGCCAGGTAAACAGCAGGCTAGCAACAATCACATTGTCGCTAGCCTGGCGCTATTTTGCAGGGGGGACTAGTAGCAGCAATGGAAGGACACAGAGGAATGTCATTGTGCAGAGAACATGCGTCTGTGTCCTATTATCTTTAGTAAAAAATGCCTCAGGTTCTCTTTAAGGCGTTTTTGCATGAGACTAAGTTGTAAATATTTCTAAAATATGTGGTGTAGACCTAGAGTTTTCTCCACAGGTATTCTTATTCCATTATATACAGTGGGATGCGAAAGTTTGGGCAAACTTGTTAATTATCATGATTTTCCTGTGTAAATCGTTGGTTGTTACGATAAAAAAGTCTGTTAAATATATCATAAAGGAGACACACTTGTATTTGAGAAGTGAAATGAAGTTTATTGGATTTACAGAAAGTGTGCAATAATTGAAACAAAATTAGGCAGCTGCATAAATTTGGGCACCACAAAAAATAAATTAAATCAATATTTAGTAGATCCTCCTTTTGCAGAAATTAGAGCCTCTAAATGCTTACTGTAGGTTCCAATGAGAGTCTGGGTTCTGGTTGAAGGTATTTTGGACCATTCCTCTTTACAAAACATCTCTAGTTCATCCAGGTTTAAAGCGGTTTAAAACTCTGACAAAATTTTCAACAAAGATGTGTTTTCCTACTTTTTATAACCCATACAATTATCATATTTGCTTTTGTGCACAAGTAATAATATTCATTTAGATATTATAACTTCCCAAAGTTCAGTTAATGTACTTTGAAAGCTGCTGGTGCATTTTATTTATAACTGTTGTCATTCTGTTTTAAATGCTGCCAGCAGTTATTTCTGATCTGTTTTTCACTTCAGCACTCATCAGCTGAAGTCCTGCACAGCCAGAGAATGTTTACATAAATGTATCAAGTAAAGAATGTGTACACAAGATAAGATTATAAGCAGTTCCAATGCGGGTTCTCCCTGCAAAAGAAAGAGTCCCCCCTATGATGTAACCCTTTGAATGCTGTTTTACTAAAAAAACAAACAAAAACAAAAAACATTGTGTTAGTATATTATATGCTGTAAATAATCTTTTAGAGCAAAGAAGAAATTCTGGGTTATATTCCGCTTTAATGGCTTCCAAGCATGGACAGCTCTCTTTAACTCACACCACAGATTTTCAACTATATTCAGGTCTGTGGACAGAGATGGCCATTCCAGAACATTGTACTTGTTCCTCTGCAGGAATGCCTTAGTGGATTTTGAGCAGTGTTTAGGGTCCTTGTCTTCTTGAAAGATCCAGCCTCAGTGCAGCTTTAGCTTTGTTACTGATTCCTGGACATTGGTCTCCAGAATCTACTGATACTGAGTGGGAACCATGCGTCCCTCAACTTTGACAAGATTCCCAATCCCTGTACTGGCCACACAGCCCCACAGCATGATGTAACCACCACCATATTTTACTCTAGGTAGCAGGTGTTTTTCTTGGAATGCTGTGTTCTTTTTCCTCCATGCGTACCGCCCCTTGTTATGCCCAAATAACTAAATTGTAGTTTTATCAGTCCACAGCACCTTATTCCAAAATGAAACTGGCTTCTCCAAATTTGCTTTAGCATACCTCAAGCAGCTCTGTTTGTGCTCTGGGCAGCAAAAAGGCTTCCTCTGCATCACTCTTGCATACAGCATTGCATTGGGTAAAGTGCGCCAAATGGATGAATGATTCACAGTGACTCCATCTGCAGCAAGATTATGTTGTAGGTCTTTGGTGCGGGTCTGTGGGTTGATTCTGACTGTTCTCACCATTCATCGCTTCTGTCTATTCGAGATTTTTCTTGCCACTTCAAACCTTAACTTGAACTGAGCCTGTGGTCTTCCATTTCCTCAATGTGTTCCGAACTGTGGAAACAGACAGCTGAAATCTCTGAGATAGCTTTCTGTATCCCCGCCCCGGCTTCAGTCTCCGATGGCGTGATCGACATCTATTTACATAGTACAGCGCTGCGATCAGCAGCAGAGCTGTACTGGGGACAGCCGTGTGACACGGCTGTCCCCTTGGGGGACAAGAGAGCAATCAGCTCTCATAGGCAGAAGCCTATGACTGCCGATCGCATGATTGACCAGCTGGGGGGAGGGAGGGGGTTTCTAAAAAAAACAAAAAACACAATGAGTCAAAAACAGTAAAAAAAATGAACATAAATATTTGTAAAAAAATAAACACAAGGGGGGCGATCAGACCCCACCAACAGAGAGCTCTGTTGGTGTGGAGAAACTGGGGGGGAGTCACTCGTGTGCTGTGCAGTTTGGCCTTAAAGCTGCAGTGGCCAATTACACTAAACACAGCCTGGTCTTTAGGGGGGTTTACCACTGTGGTCCTCAAGTGGTTAAAAACTCTTTCTCGTAACTGGATTCACCTATGTATGTAGGTCTGGGGTCACTGGGCTTACCAAGCCAATTTGAGTTCCAACAATTAGTTCTAAAGGTTTTGGAATCAATAAAATGACAACAGTGCCCACATTTATGCACTTGCCTAATTTGTTTAACTACTTCAAGACTGCCTCACGCCATTGGGCGTGACCGCAGCGGGAAGCCCCAGGACCGCCTGACGCCAATTGGCATCAAGTCATAGAGCTGCAGTTTGGCAGGAAACAGCCGTGCACATGCGCGATTGTTCCCTGCCAGTTCACGGAGCTGAACTCCATGATTAGTCTGCTAGCGGCCAATCGCGGCTAGCAAGCTGTTTGCAAATGAACGGGGAAAGTAATCCCCTTTGTTTACCACTGTACAGCGCTGCAGTCTCCGGCAGCGCTGTACAAGATCGGCGTTCCCCGGCCTCTGATTGACCAGGGATTGCCGTCCTCTCATAGGCTGGTGCCTATGAGAGGCGGAACAGGACGGATCGCCGTCCTGCTCCAATTCAGATGACGGAGGGGAGGAGGGAGGGATAAGCAGCCTATACAGGCTGAGGGAAAAAAAAAACAATGGCCACAACGATCAGACCCCTCCAGCGGCATGTCCCCTTAGGGACAAAAAAAAGGTGAGTCCGATCGCTGGGCTCCATAGCTGCGCTGTGCAGGAGGCTGAAGAAACTACACAGCCCAGCTGAGCTAAAAACAGGCTGGTCGTTAGGGGGGTTAACACTGTGGTCGTCAAGGGGTTAAAAAATGATTGCGCACTTTCTGTAAATCCAATAAACTTAATTTCACTTCTCAAATATCACTGTGTGTGTCTCCTATATCCTAGGTTCTCAACGTGTGGTGCGCGTACCCCATGGGGTACTTCTGATGGTTCCAGGGGGTACTTGGGCTTGATATACTTAACCAAGAATAACAAATTTAGAGTTTTAGAAAATTATAACTTTTATTAAAACAACACCAAATTAGTGTTTTAGATAATTAAAAACAATAGTAAATGCTTGGAAATTGTTTAGCACCAATTATCATAAACTACAATTAACTATATAATTGTCAGGGGGTACTTCTGATAATGTTTACTATGCTAGGGTGTACTTGGTGAGTACAGGGTTTTAAAAGGGGTACATACCAATAAAATGTTCAGAAACACTGTCCTATATCATATATTTAATTGACATTTTTATTGTAACAACCAAAGATTTATACAGGAAAATCATGACGATTAACAAGGTTGCCAAAACTTTCTCATCCCACTGTAGATCCCTCTGATCTGGAAAGGGCGACTAAATATAAATCCTAAGAGGAAAACTAGGCTGGTTCATCTTATGTTGCTAGCAGTTTATTAGACAATATATAATAAATGTACCATATCTTTTGCCTTGTAAGACGCACCAAAAGCCCCTTTTCTATGCGGTGTGATCACATCACTGCGTACGTGCTTGCTCGCAAACGCTAAAACGCATATGGAACTTTTTTTGCAATTGATCCAAAAATTGCTGGGACTTTTTTCCCCACTTTTGGGCACCAAGAAGTGCTCTCAGCTGTCGCACGCCTCTGTGTACAAACTCACCTTCCTGAAAATAAACCAGGCTTAGGTGGTAGGTGACTTCCTGGCCCCTATTGTCGGCCACAGGGGGACATGAAGTGGCTGCTGCAATTTAACCATGCCTGCCTTTCCAAAGCAAGTTAGAACCTGCCTGCCTTGGTTTATTTTTTTGGCTGTGGTACTACCAGTGAGGTGCCATGGTCGTTCTGTGCTGCCGCACTGACCGCTTAGTCCTCCTTACTCGCTACTAAAGTCTGCATTCCCAACGCCAGGGTCCACTGACAACTCTGCTGTCATGTCATTCCTATTGCTGCAAAAAAACATTGACAAAAACCTCTCTGGGTTTTTTTTGTGGTGCCGCCTACTTGTCTCATCCTATTCCAGTGGTTCCACCACCACCAGGTGTCATTGTGACTCACCATCACCTCTGCGATTGCTTAAAGTGTATTTCCCTGTTTAAAAACAATTATTACCAATTAGTAGCCGCATCTCAAGTGTTGATTTAATTTTTTAATCCATTTTCTCAAAAACTAAAAGTTCTTTTTGATTTTTTTAAGTTGTAGCCACTTATCACCTTTATAATACATGCAATTTTGGGGATTGTAGCATGTATGGGGGCTTTGCTATAAACGTTAAACGAAAATCTGGATCACGGTTCGTGAATAGTCATGATTGACTCATTCACGGCAAAAATCCGGTTCGAATCCGTGTTTCAGTTTTAAATCCGGAAAGCAATCACAATGGTTCCACATTTTTTTTAACCACGGTAGTGGGTGTCGAATCCATGGATCGGGGTATCCGAGCACCACTACTCACTTGGCCTTTGCAAATGCTCATCTGGACAAAGCAAAAGACTCCTGGTCTTCTGTGTTATGGTCAGATGAAAAAAAATGAATTTTTTGGTCACAATGTTTCCTTCATTTGGGGTAAAAAGGAAAAGCCTTCAACCCAAAGAACACCATCCTCACTGCCAAACATGGTGGGAGGAACCTAATGCTTTTGGGGTGTTTTTCAGCCAATGGAACAGGGAACCTAATCACAGTAAATGGCACCATGAAAAATGAGCAATACATGAGGATTCTCAATGACAACATCAGGCAGTCTGCAGAGAAACTTGGCCTTGGGCACCAGTGGACATTTCAGCATGACAATGACCCAAAACACACAAAAGTGGTGAAGAAATGATTAGCAGACAACAACATTAACGTTGTGGAGTGGCCCAGCCAAAGTCCTGACTTGAATCCAATTGAGAATCTGTGGAGGGAGCTAAAGATTAGGGTGATGGCAAGAAGACCCTCCAACCTGAAAGATTTGGAGCTCAATGCTAATGAAGAATGGGCCAACATATCTGTGGAGACATGCAAAAAGCTGGTATGCAATTATAGGAAGCTTTGCATTGCTGTAATAGTCAATAAAAGCTTTTCTATTGATTATTGAGAAGGGTATGAATACTTTTGGACTGGACACTTTTTGTTTAAATGTAATTAAAAGCTGAGAAATGTTTTTCTCCCACAACAATGCCTCTTGTACATTGTTTATATTACCTTTTGGGAGACACCTAAAAATTACTTGCTGGTCAAATAAAAGTAACCGTAAGTCAAAATTTGCCAGTGGTATGAATAATTATGGACAGCACTGTACGCACGCACGCACGCACGCACACACACACACACACACACACTTTGGAAAATAAGCCACCTCAGGCTAACCTCCTAGGTTGTAAAAAGATGTTGCACTTGAAACCAGGCCTTGTAAAAATTGATCCTATTATCACATAATATCTTGGTTCAGATCTTTCAGCAATAAGTAACATCAGGATGAGAGAGGTGGAGATTTGGAAGCTGTTCTTTCAAAGCTGTTAGGATAATAAGCAGGGATGCTCAAATCCGGATTCAGGAGATACCCGGATAGTTGCAATCCGGATATCTCCCAGTAAACCTTTGCGGGCTGGGTGAGGGGGTCAAGCTTACCTGTCTGAAGTCTTCTTCGGTCCGTCCTTCGGCGTCTCCCACGATGCGGTCCACGCACATCATGTGACTACAAACACTTCCTCCTTCAACCCGGAAGGAGGAAGTGTTTGCAGTCACGTGACCACCGCTTGGACCGCATCGTGGGACGCGCCAGGGACGGGCCAAAAAAGACGTCAGACAGGTAAGCTTGCCCCCCGCCCCCACCCAGCCCGCACAGGTTTACTGGGAGATATCTGGATTGCAACTATCCGGGTATCTCCCGAATTCAAATTTGAGCATCCCTGGTAATCAGTACTATAAATAGGCATTAAAAAGCTCTATTTCAGGTGAAATGTATCATACTTGCCAATGCACAACGTTGTGCAAACTGTACATACACTATTTTTGCATTATTCCTTTTTGTAATCAACTGACTAGGTTGAAAACCTCTTTGGTCCTCTTTAGGCAGCCTCGGAAGTATTCGCATCCCCAAGAACTACCGAAGATGCACGCAGTCCAGATGTGCAGAAGCACTCTGGGCCACAAGTACTTCCAAAGGCTGCCTGAGGAGGGGGAAGAGGTATTCAGCTCACCGAGGATGGAGCTGGAACAACAGGAACAAGGATCACGAAGGCTCTGTGCTATCCACAGCATTCCATTTACAAATGTAAGTATCTTTTTTTTTTTGTGGTTTTGTTTCAGATTTACTTATTTTTTGCAATCAGTTATAGCTATATGATGCCCAACCAGGATAGATAGGCGTCATCACCACGCTCTTAAAGGGCAACTGAACTTAGAGTGATCTGGAGGTTGCCATATTTATTTGCCAGTTGCCTATCCTGCTGATCCTCTGCCTCTAATACTTTAAGCCATAGACCCTGAACAAGCATGCAGCATATCAGGTGTACTGCAGCCAAATAGATCAGCAGGACTGTCAAGCAACTGGTGTTAAAAGGGAAATAAATATGGCAGCCTCCATATTCTTCTCACTTCAGCTGTCCTTTAAAGGGAACCTAAACTAAATGGAAAAAAAAGAGATTTACTCTCCTGGAGCTTCTACCAGCCCCCTGCCGCCACCCTGTGCCTACGCCATCCTGGAATGATACTCCGGGCCCCATGCAGTCATTGGCCACTGCGCCTGCGAGGCCCTGGCCGCGTTCTTCATCGTTGCCGGGAGCATCCTCTTACAAGTAGGCGTGGTCCAAATGGCCACCCAGGCACAGTGGCCAGCAACTGGCTCTGTTGCTGAAATTGAAACTCAGCCACTGCGGGGGACAGGAGAATCATTCCAGGATGGCGTAGGCACAGGGCTGCTGCAGGGGGCTGGTACAAGCCCCAGGTAAGTGAAATTCTTTTTTTTCTGTTTAGTTTCCCTTTGAGAAACTAAGGGACCATGGCCTCTGCCTCAAGGAAAGCTTAAGTTCTCTTGCCATTCAAATTCATAAATATGAATAATAATTTTCTAGCGGTTATAGTACAGATGTATACTAGCTATTTATCTTGTCTGTAACGATATTATTAATTCCAAAGAAAATGGTGGTCTCATCTAGCATAAAATCAATCTCTATTATATTCTACATATAATATGACTCATTGTAAAGAGAGTCTGAAGCCTATAAAAAAAATCCACTTTTTACTTGACATTTATGTTAAACAATATGTGCTGAGCTAAAACGTTGCATTCCCGCGACAGAACAATGTAATTAAACCCCCCAAATCCCCGGGGCAAAATTTGGGGCTCCTTCCTGGTAGAGGCAGCACTTCCAGACTAGGCATTTAACAAACTGTTCATGAACATTTCCATAACTCAGTTGCTGTTAGTCCATCACAGCAAGCAGCAAAAGTTCATGCAGAAAGTTCAAGCTTAGATACATTATTGGGAGTAAAGCACTGACATTTGCAAGCTGGTTTATGCCATCTTTAAGTAAGTTCAGCACAACAGCAGAATGCAGGCTGCTGAAAGAAATGTCCATACATAAATACTGTTTGTGTATCTCACTGATTATTGGTTACTTATCCCCCATGGTGTACCCAGCACGTGCCCCCCTGCCGGAGCAGTATCTGTGGCCATGTGTCCTAGAGGTGTACCCAGTGTGTGCCTCACTGCTGGTGGGGTATCTGTGGCCATATGTCCCTGAGGAGTAATGTTGGGCGAACATCTAGATGTTCGGGTTCGGGCCGAACAGGCTGAACATGGCCGCGATGTTCGGGTGTTCGAGCCGAACTCCGAACATAATGGAAGTCAATGGGGACCCGAACTTTTGTGCTTTGTAAAGCCTCCTTACATGCTACATACCCCAAATTTACAGGGTGTGTGCACCTTGGGAGTGGGTACAAGAGGAAAAAAAATTAGCAAAAAGAGCTTATAGTTTTTGAGAAAATCGATTTTAAAGTTTCAAAGGGAAAACTGTCTTTTAAAGGCGGGAAATGTCTGTTTTCTTTGCACAGGTAACATGCTTTTTGTCGGCATGCAGTCATAAATGTAATACATATAAGAGGTTCCAGGAAAAGGGACCGGTAACGCTAACCCAGCAGCAGCACACGTGATGGAACAGGAGGAGGGTGGCGCAGGAGGAGAAGGCCACGCTTTGAGACACAACAACCCAGGCCTTGCATGAGGACAAGAAGCGTGCGGATAGCAATTTGCATTTTGTCGCCATGCAGTCATAAATGTAATACAGATGAGAGGTTCAATAAACAGGGACCGGAAACGCTAACCCATCACAGATGTTCATTGTTCATGTTACTTGGTTGGGGTCCGGGAGTGTTGCGTAGTCGTTTCCAATCCAGGATTGATTCATTTTAATTTGAGTCAGACGGTCTGCATTTTCTGTGGAGAGGCGGATACGCCGCCGATCTGTGACGATGCCTCCGGCAGCACTGAAACAGCGTTCCGACATAATCCCCCATAGGCTTTCATTGGGCCTCCTATTTACCGTTCCAAAATCTCACACCATTTCAAAGGGCAATGGCTCAGCAGTGGCAAAACTCACCAGTCATGATCCCCCTAAGGGTCCCTACAATGCTAGAAAATTTGCCACTGCTGAGCAATTGCCCTTTGAAAAGATGTGAGATTTTGGAAAGTGAAATAGGGAGGCAATGAAAGCCTATGGGGGATTTTACCAATTTTGGACCCCTGTAACTCTGGTTTGCAGAGATGTAGGGACCCCATCTTTGGAATCCAAGTCTAACAATATGTCTTCTACCTGCATGAGACATTTCATGAAATTCAGACGTTGCTAACGGCCATGGCTGAGATTTATGTACGTCACCATCACTACCATTGAAATAGCCCAAATAAACAGGTTTTTGTGACCCTAGGCTATGACCTCTTCGGCCTAGGGGCCCGAAACTCACCAGTCATGTTCCCCCTAAGGGTCCCTACAATGCTAGAAAATTTGCCACTGCTGAGCAATTGCCCTTTGAAAAGATGTGAGATTTTGGAACTGTAAATAGGAGGCCCAATGAAAGCCTATGGGGGATTTTACCAAATTTGGAGCCCTGTAACTCTGGTTTGCAGAGATGTAGGGAACCCATCTTTGGAGCCCAAGTCTAACAATATTTCTTCTACCTGCATGAGACATTTCGTGAGATTCAGACGTTGCTAACGGCCATTGCTGCGATTTATGTACGTCAGACTCGCCACCATTGAAATTGCCCAAATAAACAGGTTTTTGTGACCCTAGGCTATGACCTCTTCGGCCTAGGACTGCATTGAACGCTACCTACGCATTGTGCGCATTCTGGACAACACCAATTACTGGGTTTATACCCTTCTGGATCCACGGTACAAACACAATGTTCAAAAACTGCTTGAAGAAAGAGCCAGACAGGTCAAAATGGAAGAATACCAGCAGGCCCTTGTGGAGACTTTAGAGAGGAGATTGACATCCTCCCCCTCCTCTAGCCAGTTGTTCGCCGACAGACTGACTTACGCAAACCCAGGACGACCAGGAGGGCAGCAAACAACACAAGCCGCAGCTAGTGCCCAAAAGGGAATGGTATCGGCAGTGTCCTTGGAGTGGGAACATTTTCTGACACCCATGCAGCAGCACACAGAACAGCAAGCGTGCAGATCCACCTCCAACACCGATCGCCTGGAGAAGATGGTCAAGGACTACATGTCAGATGGCATAGCTGTGTTGAACAATCCATCTGCACCCTTCAACTATTGGGTATCGAAGCTAGACACCTGGCACAAACTGGCAATGTACGCAATAGAGGTGCTGGCTTGCCCGGCAGCCAGCGTTATGTCGGAACGCTGTTTCAGTGCTGCCGGAGGCATCGTCACAGATCGGCGGCGTATCCGCCTCTCCACAGAAAATGCAGACCGTCTGACTCAAATTAAAATGAATCAATCCTGGATTGGAAACGACTACGCAACACTCCCGGACCCCAACCAAGTAACATGAACAATGAACATCTGTGATGGGTTAGCGTTTCCGGTCCCTGTTTATTGAACCTCTCATCTGTATTACATTTATGACTGCATGGCGACAAAATGCAAATTGCTATCCGCACGCTTCTTGTCCTCATGCAAGGCCTGGGTTGTTGTGTCTCAAAGCGTGGCCTTCTCCTCCTGCGCCACCCTCCTCCTGTTCCATCACGTGTGCTGCTGCTGGGTTAGCGTTACCGGTCCCTTTTCCTGGAACCTCTTATATGTATTACATTTATGACTGCATGCCGACAAAAAGCATGTTACCTGTGCAAAGAAAACAGACATTTCCCGCCTTTAAAAGACAGTTTTCCCTTTGAAACTTTAAAATCGATTTTCTCAAAAACTATAAGCTCTTTTTGCTAAATTTTTTTTCCTCTTGTACCCACTCCCAAGGTGCACATACCCTGTAAATTTGGGGTATGTAGCATATAAGGAGGCTTTACAAAGCACGAAAGTTCGGGTCCCCATTGACTTCCATTATGTTCGGAGTTCGGCCCGAACCCGAACATCTAGATGTTCGCCCAACACTACACGTGACCCGTTCGGCCAATCACAGCGCTAGCCGAACGTTCGGGTAACGTTCGGCCATGCGCTCTTAGTTCGGCCATATGGCCGAACAGTTTGGCCGAACACCATCAGGTGTTCGGCCGAACTCGAACATCACCCGAACAGGGTGATGTTCTGCAGAACCCGAACAGTGGCGAACACTGTTTGCCCAACACTACTGAGGAGTACCCTGCGTATACCCCATAGGTGCCATGTGGCCCCAAGGTGTACCCCATCATAGCGGTAGCTATGTTACACGGCATATAAAGATTGTAGAGAGCTATGCGCCAGGATTCATCTAAGCTTGTCCATCAGAGTCTCTATGACTCCCTCCAGTGAGGCACATAATGTCAAGCGCCACTAGAGGGCATCATAGAAATGAGATCGCCGGACAAGCTGAAGATGAATCATGCTCACCACTCTGCATATGCCGGGAACATAAAACACAGACGCCGCTCCAGCAGAGGTGGGACATTCTAGTGGCGGGTGGGCGGACACATTGGGACACAGAACTACACAAACACACAGGCACGGGGAACACTCCAGGACACAACAACAAATACCGCTCTGAGGGGTGCGGACACATGACAACACGGGCACGCACATACCACTCCAGCGGGGAAGACACACGCCTAACTGCACATTGGTAACAAAATAAGTAAATACTGCTCCGGCAAGGAAGTAATTAAACATACCACACAGAAGGGGGGCACATGCAGGGGACCCAGATTATACTGCTCCAGCAAGGGGGACACAGTGACTCGAGTATAAGCCGAGACCCCCACTTTGGGACCAATTTTTGGTCCCAAAAACTCGGCTTATACTTGAGTATATACAGTATGTGTCCCTCACCATAGCTCCACTCTCAGCCAGTCTCCTGGGGTCCCCTCCTAGTGGGTGCCCACCTGGCTGTGTCAGCAGCTTCTGCCCATGCACGCAGCCTGGAGCATTCTGCGTAGGCACAGTACTTCTGCGCATGTGCAGAATGCTTCCGGCCATGGGAGTGTGATTGCGAGCAGCGTGTCTGTGCTTGTGCATGCTAGGAGGAGACCCCAGGAGACTGGCTGAGAGGGAAGCTGTGGCGAGGGACACATAGGCTTCTAGGGGCTGGACAAAGTCCCAGGTAAGTAAATCTGATATTGGATTATTCGCCTCATGTAGCCTTTAAGTGATGTACACACTTCAGATTTTCTAGGCTGAAACAATCAATCCTAATTGCTCAAAATGTCTACAGACATACCCGGGTGTTGTTGGCCTCCTCTTCAGCGATCCTATGGGACAAATCTCCTGACCCTGGCTGCTACTATTCCTGCATGAAGTTACTTTAGAGTTCAGTCAGTTGCTACTCATTCCTTAACCCTCTGGGCGATACAATTGCATCGCCCAGGAGGGGGCGCAGCACTTTTTAAAAAAAATTTTTAAATCATGTAGAGAGCCCTGGGCTCGCTACATGATAGCTGCTACGCAGCAGCATCCCCCCACCCACTCCGATCGCCTTCGGCGATCAGAGTAAGCAGGAAATCCCGTTCAGAACGGGATTTCCTGCTGGGCTTCCCCGGTCGCCATGGCGACGGGGCAGGATGACGTCACCGACGTCATGGACGTTGTGACGTCAGAGGGAGTCCCGATCCACCCCTCAGCGCTGCCTGGCACTGATTGGCCAGGCTACGCAAGGGGTCTGGGGGGGGGGGCTGCGCGCCACGGCGGGTAGCGGCGGATCGGCGGCGATCAGAAGTTACACGCAGCTAGCAAAGTGCTAGCTGCGTGTAACAAAAAAAAAATTATGCAAATCGGCCCACCAGGGCCTGAGAAATCCTCCTGCGCGATATACCCCGAGCTCAGCTCGGGATTATCGCCCAGGAGGTTAAAACAGTAATCTGTAACATGCCAAAACTGCTTCCCAAAACCATCTCTTGAAAGTACCTGTCAGAAAAAAGTGCCCTATATAGATACTTATCTCTGTAGATGGAAGCCTCTGTATAATCCAGGGGCTTCCCCCGTGCCCCTCACCACCACTGATCCAGCATGAGAACCCCACAACTAAGGCAAGGTGCGTGGCCATGGCCCTGTCTGTGACCGAACGTGGCTACACCAGTCTTGGATTTTTCCACTGAGCCCAAGTGGCTCCATGCTGTTGCGCAGTGCTGCCACGCTCTTTCACAGATGGAAGTGTGCCTGTGAATTCCAGAAGGTCCCAGTGCTGGATCGGTGGTCTCCAGGATGTGAAAAGCCTCTAGAGCAGTGATGGCTAACCTTGGCACTCCAGCTGTGGTGGAACTACACGTCCCATGAGGCATTGCAATACTCTGACAGCTCTAAGCATAACTCAGGGAGGCAGAAGCAGGATGGGATTTGTAGTTTTGTCACAGCTGGAGTGCCAAGGTTAGCCATCACTGCTCTAGAGGATCCAGAGGCTTCCCTCTACTGAGGTAAATATGTGACTCTCTCTTCATTTAAAGTTACAGGTTTGATGATCATTTTGAGCAACAAAAGAACGTATATAGTCTGTATATATCTTTAGTGTAAGTAGACAGACAGTTGCCAGCCATATACCTAGAGCCCACAGGCAGTTGCCAGCAAGGCTAGCTGGGATTTGTAGTCCCACACTGTATTATACCATATCTTTTCACTGCATTTGTCATTTAACTTAACTGTCTTTGTGGGTGACGCTGCATATAGATACAGCCCACAGACTTGCCAGGCCAGCTTGGCTTTTAGGTCAGAACATCTGCATACTTTTGGATCTTTGACTTACGAGGCATTAAAGGGATGCCCAATATCATTTTCCCTTCTTCAAAAATTATTTTTAGCATTGCTTTTTTTGTAAGAGGGCTCCTCAGTCTCTTTTTTTGCCCCTTATACCCTCCTGGTGGTTCTGAGTTACCATGAGCTCTCTGGGGACTCTAAGGTTAGAAAGGCACATGGACACCAAAACATGGGACTGCAAATGACCACAACCCACCCCCCTCCCACAATAAGCACAACTATATAACAATATATAAATTAACATAACTTATGATAATAAAAACTCAGACACATTTGTTGAAGAAAATAGGCCTTCATTGGTGTTTAAATTATTGGGTTAAACAAAGTTTATTAAGTTAAAGCAACAAATAACCAAATATAAAATAAGCAGTAAACATCAGTATATCCCAATAACATGCCATGTCAGAAGACCAGGCTAATAACGTTCCAGATGCCCACCCAAAATGGTGGGAGACATTACCCACTATCAACAATCTGTCCATGGCTAAGATGACATTACCCCCAATAGAATACAGCCTGCGACTAAGGAGGGAGGGAGAGCAAGTTTTGATGGTGAGGCAAACTGGATGGAAAGCACCAGACACCTCAGCATATAAATCTAGATGAAGCCTGCAATTGGATAACGCAAACAGGCACCCAAAATCAGGTCCGTCCACCTCAGGTAAGCCAAACAATGTAACAAACTGACCAATTTTCCCAGTAACAGCTGTGTAGATCACCTGAATTAGAAAAAAAAAGCACAACGCCAGCCAACAGCATCTGACAGGCAGAATCATGTTTATAACTACTTATAAGAATAAAACATTATTAAACACATTAATAATGTCCTAAAACAGAAAATTAAAAGAGAGAAACAAAGTGGAGGGAGGTGGGGGCCAGGCAGTCCCATGAGGGGCCCAGCCGCAAGGTGAGTCCAAGCCCATGACACAATCATTCCTGATCTTTTCGGATGGGAATGTGTGTACAGGGTGCCATAGACCTCCCCCCCCCCCCCCCCCCCCCCCTTAGGAATCAATGAGAATGAATTTCCTCACCCAATTTCTCTTTCTATTGGGGTATCATCAAGGGAAGATCACACAGCAGTGCCCTGTACTTATCCCTACCCTTTTGCCCTCAACATTAGAGCTCACCATCTGTAAAGATTATTTTTGGTGACCAATATAGCAGGTGTGTTTCAAAATAATCAAAAATAAAAATAAGATGTAGAAAAAAAATAAAATAAAAAAAAAGGTTCAATGCAACCAAAGCACAAACTGCTGAATAAAACATTAAGTTAGTTATTTCTGAACATGGTGCCTTTTATCAAATACTCAGCATGAAATCCTTATACTTAAAATGGGTGGAGGTGCCTAATGCATTAAAGATAGGCTAACAAGTCAAATTTATGTGCTCAAAATAAAAGACCCTTTTTCAATAAACTGGTCCAAAGTCCAAAGGTAAGATTACCCCTCTGTTTATAAGATCAACAGCTTGTTACCCTATCTTTTATGCACTGGGCGTCTCCACCCCGTTATAAGTATAATGTTTTCTTTAGAGGTGACATTTTTTAGTTTGTCCTAAAGAACATTTGGAGTGTGACCGACCAGTTCCTGTCACAGACCTGGATAACAGAGCGGGAATGGTTAATTTCCCACCTGCTTTCACGTGGTTGCAAGGATTTGCACCCCACCTTTGTGAGTTTATACATCCTTAGCATTTTGCTTTCCCGAATCTTACAGGTTTCTGCATCATTGGGCTCCTTGTCTCCTTTTGTCTTTTGGATGAGCCTGGGGTTGTTACAATCACAGGAACCATCGAACATAAGCTATCAAATCACAACAGTATGTTTCAATGTGCTTTCAATGTCAACTATCCATCCATCCATCCATCCAAAAAGCATTAGAAGAGAGTTACCTTTAGGCTGCTTTCACAGTGAGACGTTACAGGCGCACGTCAGTGCAGCCTGTAACGCTCCCCAACGCACAGCAATGTAACTGCAATGGGCTGTTCACAGTGCCCACATTGCGTTACATTGTAACGCTGCACGTCAATCTAAAGTGCAGCATGCTACGGTGTTAGAGCGGCTTTGCCGCGTTAGCCTGCTTGCACAGGCGCAGTGATTAGCCACATGGCTAATTAATATTCACTGCACTGTGCTGACGTCACTGGCGGGACCACGTGATGCGGAGTGTTCCGCCCACGTGGTCTCCACCAGCACATGCGTACTATAGTACGCATCACGGACGCATCAAAGAGCCGCTTAACGTGGCTCTTTGCTAACGTCCTCTGCCACCACCACCACCATGCGTTGTTAGGTGCACGTTATGCGACCTTAACGTAGCACCTAACGCAACGTCTTAGTGTGAAAGAAGCCTTAGTGCAGGAGGCTTCAGAGATGCTGAAAAGAGTGTAGAGAATCCCAGCAAGAAGTAAAAGCCGCGAGAACATTGTAAGTTGTTCTTGAGTTCTGCCTGTCTGCTTTCACTCTTACTAAACTCCTCAGTTTAGCTCACAGAATGCATCGATCACCAGAACGGTGCTGCAGCCTCTCTTACCGGCTCATTGTGCCAATGGAAGGGTTTAGAAAAAACAGTGTAATGTAACACCGCCTCTAACATCCTTTTCTGGTCAAAAGAAAAAAAAAAAAAAAGATATGTCCCAAGCAGCCATGACTGACTCTTACTCTGGACAAAACTCCTTCTACCCTTTTTTTTACTGGCTTATGTTGCTGTGTTGGCACGTGCTATTTGTTGCACGTCAGAACAATGTCATCAAAATGTTTGCATGTAAGAATTTATAACGCTTTAATAGATTGGTTTAAGGGGAACTTTACTAAATATAGCTCAATGAATAAAAATGCTTATTTTTAACAATACAGTATTTCTTTATAAATTATTTAGTCAATGTTTGCCCATTGTAAAATCTTTGCTGTCCCCAATGTACACTCTCAAATGGACCCCGACTCTTATTCAGTTCATTTTTTCTCCTAGGTGATAATTTCACACCTTAACAATAAAATGCATTTTAAGCCACCAGCAAGCCAGAAAATATTCTGAATATTTTTTTTGTTTTAAATCTTTTTATTGTGGCAAGATAGAAAAACAGCCTGTTACAAGATTACGTCTTTAGAAAAACAGCCACTTTTTATAAAAATAATATAGCACTCAATCAGTCTACACATCAATGCTATCCTAGAATAGTTTAGGGCCGGCCTTAGGTTTCACAGCGCCATAAGCGAAACCTGATTTTTGTGACCCCCCTCATCCTCTTCATGCATGCGGCACACACACAGGCCCATATGCAATTAAATTGTTCACCTGAGTTTCCTCCTGGGTGATATTTTCATAACTTGAAAATTAAATGTCTTTTAAGCCACCAGCAAGCAAAAACATACTCAAAATAATTTTGATAGTACCCTTTCACTTACTTTTTGGTAGTTTTTCAATTGCAGAGTGCTGAAAAATTATTTTATGTAGAAAATGAAAAATTATCTCCTAGGAGAAAACTCAGGTGAAAAGGGGAATTGCATATGGGCCACAGGCCCATATGCAATTCACCTTTTCTCCTGAGATATCTCCTTGGACAGTGGTTAGCAACCTTTTTGACGTTGTGACATCACGCTAAGTGCTCAGATCTCTATGACACATCACATATGTATAATAGGAAAAATATCACGAATAAATGGAAAGAGTGCAGTATCCTGAATACACTTAAAAATGAAGGCTAGAACATTTCAGGAACATTAATAAAAACAATCAGTGGGACAGTTAGCCCCCCCCCCCCATTTAGAATGATAGCACAGCACCGACAATTTGCACAGCACCGACCACGCGTTATAGCCGCAGTGTGCCCCCGCCCCCCAAAAAACGCCCCCCATCTGATGTGTAGGTGCCCTTAATATAGTTTGCCAAGCGTCCCCATCGTCCCCATAGGTAGCCAGGCGTAGGTGCCTCCAGTATAGGTAGCCATGTGTTGGTGCCCTGAGTAAAGGTAGCCAGCTATAAACCCCTGTATAGGAAATCAAGTGTAGGTGCTCTCAGTATAGGTAACCAGCTATAGGGCGCCCCCTTGGAAGCGGCGCCCTGAGCGACCGCTCTGGTCGCACAGGTCAAAGGCCGGCTATGATAGCTAACACTAACATTGAAACAATGAGCATGGTCATGAAACCTGCTGTGCTATGAGAAAGAAAACAAAAGTGGAACAATATAAAAAAAACAAAAATTAAACAACTTGGTTACAAGAAATTATAAGTTTACAGGGCACACTATTATAACTTCTCTAAACAACCACCTGGAGGGCTGGGAAGAGTAGTGAAGGTAGTGGAGAGTGATACTGTTCAATCACATGTATAGCAAGTTGTTTAATTATGATTCAGAATATTTTTGACTGTATTTTTACACCTTTTGGTAATTTTTCAAATGCAGAGCGCTAAAAAGTTATTTTAAACAGAACATGAAAAATGATCTCCTAGGAGAAAACGTGGGAAAAAAAGTGAATTGGATTGGGCCCCTGATCTCCCAGAATTCTCTTTCTGCATAGCTAAACCGCTTAGGTAAACACACCTGGGAGGGCGGGGCTACACACCAATATACAGTAAAATATAGCTATAAAAAGTAAAAAGCTTGAGGCTGGGCCCCTCATGGGACTGCCTGGCCCCCACCACCCTCCACTTTGTTTCTCTCTTTTAATTTTCTGTTTTAGGACATTATTAATGTGTTTAATAATGTTTTATTCTTATAAGTAGTTAGTTATAAACATGATTCTGCCTGTCAGATGCTGTTGGCTGGCTTTGTGCTTTTTTTTTCTAGTTCAGGTGATCTACACAGCTGTTACTGGGAAAATTGGTCAGTTTGTTACATTGTTTGGCTTACCTGAGGTGGACGGACCTGATTTTGGGTGCCTGTTTGCTTTATCCAATTGCAGGCTTCTTCTAGATTTATATGCTGAGGTGTCTGGTGCTTTCCATCCAGTTTGCCTCACCATCAAAACTTGCTCTCCCTCCCTCCTTAGTCGCAGGCTGTATTTTATTGGGGGTAATGTCATCTTAGCCATGGACAGATTGTTGATAGTGGGTAATGTCATCTTAGCCATGGACAGATTGTTGATAGTGGGTAATGTCATCTTAGCCATGGACAGATTGTTGATAGTGGGTAATGTCATCTTAGCCATGGACAGATTGTTGATAGTGGGTAATGTCTCCCACCGTTTTGGGTGGGCATCTGGAACGTTATTAGCCTGGTCTTCCGACATGGCATGTTATTAGGATATACTGATGTTTACTGCTTATTTTATATTTTATTATTATTATTGGTTATTTATTGCTTTAACTTAAAGGAATATTATCGATTCACATATTTTTTTCAATTGACACAGGAATTGTTTGGGAAGTGCTGCTAAGTACTGGTGTATACATTTTAGTAGCAACTTCTTTGTTTACTGTTAGCAAAATACTTTCAAAGTTTACTGACGCCAAAACTGACGGCTGACTGAGCCATGAGGAGAGGGGAAATTCCCCTCACACTTGATCAGTTAACTTTATGTGTAGCTCTGTGTGTGACAGAGAATAAAGCTCCCAACAGCTGCAGATCCTGTGTCCTGTGTTTCTGACTGACGTGTCTGAAGAGAGCAGAGGAATTGTAACTAATTGTCACAGCTTTTCATACTGTTTTTGCTTTCAGAGTTTGATATGTTTGATATTTGCTTTCTGTAGTCTGATATGCAACTCTGGCTGTGCATTGAAGCAGACACCCCTTCTGCAATTGATTTGTCCTAATATAGCTAAATCCTACCCTCAATAAATTACAGCTTTTGCCTCTGATATTTAACATGAAAAGTAAGAAAATGTTCACACAGCTACTTAGACATTATTTGCACACTGTCATTTTAGAACACTTGGGTATCAATAGTATTCCTTTAATAAGCTTTGTTTAACCCACTAATTTAAACACCAATAAAAGGCCTATTTTCTTCAACGAATGTGTCTGAGTTTTTATTATCATAAGTTATGTTAATTTATATATTGTTATATAGTTGTGCTTATTGCGGGAGGGGGGTGGGTTGTGGTCATTTGCAGTCCCATGTTTTGGTGTCCATGTGCCTTTCTAACCTTAGAGTCCCCAGAGAGCTCATAGTAACTCAGAACCACCAGGAGGGTATAAGGGGCAAAAAAAGAGACTGAGGAGCCCTCTTACAAAAAAAGCAATGCTAAAAATAATTTTTGAAGAAGGGAAAATGATATTGGGCATCCCTTTAATGCCTCGTGAGTCACAGATCCAAAAGTATGCAGATGTTCTGACCTAAAAGCCAAGCTGGCCTGGCAAGTCTGTGGGCTGTATCTATATGCAGTGTCACCCACAAAGACAGCTATGCTTTAGTAAGTTAAATGACAAATGCAGTGAAAAGATATGGTATAATACAGTGTGGGACTACAAATCCCAGCTAGCCATGCTGGCAACTGTCTGTGGGCTCTAGGTATATGGCTGGCCACTGTCTGTCTACTTACATTAAAGATATATACAGACTATATACGTTTTTTTGTTGCTCAAAATGATCATCAAACAGGTAACTTTAACTGAAGAGAGAGTCACATATTTACCACAGTAGAGGGAAGCCTCTGGAACCTCTAGAGGCTTTTCACATCCTGGAGACCACCGATCCAGCACTGGGACCTTCTGGAATTCACAGGCACACTTTCATCTGTGAAAGAGCGTGGAGCAACTTGGGTTCAGTGGAAAAAGCCAAGACTGGTGTAGCCACGTTCGGTCACAGACAGGGCCATGGCCACGCACCCTACCTTAGTTGTGGGGTTCTCATGCTGGATCAGTGGAGGTGAGGGACACGGGGGAAGCCCCTGGATTATACAGAGGCTTCCATCTACAGAGATAAGTATCTATATGGGGCACTTTTTCTCTGACAGGTACACTTTCAAGAGATGGTTTTGGGCAGCAGTTTTGGCATGAGTTACAGATTACTGTTTTAAGGAATGAGTAGCAACTGACTGAACTCTAAAGTAACTTCATGCAGGAATAGTAGCAGCCAGGATCAGGAGATTTGTCCCATAGGATCGCTGAAGAGGAGGCCAACAAGACCGGGTATGTCTGTAGACACTTTGGGCAATTAGGATTAATTGTTTCAGCCTGGAAAAATCTGGTGTGTACATCACTTAAAGGATACATGAGGCGAATAATCTAATATCAGATTTACTTACCTGGGACTTTGTCCAGCCCCTAGAAGCCTATGTGTCCCTCGCCACAGCTTCCCTCTCAGCCAGTCTCCTGGGGTCTCCTCCTAGCAAGCGCAAGCACAGACACGCTGCTCGCAATCACACTCCCACGGCCGGAAGCATTCTGCACATGCGCAGAGGTACTGTGCCTACGCAGAATGCCCCAGGCTGCATGCATGGGCAGAAGCTGCTGACCCAGCCAGGTGGGCACCCACTAGGAGGGGACCCCAGGAGACTGGCTGAGAGTGGAGCTATGGTGAGGGTCAAATACTGTATATACTCGAGTATAAGCCGAGTTTTTGGGACCAAAAATTGGTCCCAAAGTGGCTTATACTCAAGTCACTGTGTTCCCCTTGCTGGAGCAGTATAATCTGAGTCCCCTGCATGTGCCCCCTTTCTGTGTAGTATGTTTAATTACTTCCTCGCCGGAGCGGTATTTACTTATTTTGTTACCAATGTGCAGTTAGGCGTGTGTCTTCCCCGCTGGAGTGGTATGTGCGTGCCCGTGTTGTCATGTGTCCGCACCCCTCAGAGCGGTATTTGTTGTTGTGTCCTGGAGTGTTCCCCGTGCCTGTGTGTTTGTGTAGTTCTGTCCCAATGTGTCCGCCCACCCGCCACTAGAATGTCCCACCTCTGCTGGAGCGGCGTCTGTGTTTTATGTTCCCGGCATATGCAGAGTGGTGAGCATGATTCATCTTCAGCTTGTCCGGTGATCTCATTTCTATGATGCCCTCTAGTGGCGCTTGGCATTATGTGCCTCACTGGAGGTAGTCATAGAGACTCTGATGGACAAGCTTAGATGAATCCTGGCGCATAGCTCTCTACAATCTTTATATGCCGTGTAACATAGTTTCACATACCGCTCCGATGGGGTACACCTTGGGGCCACATGGCACCTATGGGGTATACGCTGGGTACACCTCTAGGACACATGGCCACAGATACTGCTCCGGCAGGGGGGCACGTGATGGGTACACCATGGGGGATAAGTAACCAATAATCAGTGAGATACACAAACAGTATTTATGTATAGACATTTCTTTCAGCAGCCTGCATTCTGCTGTTGTGCTGAACTAGCTTGCAAATGTCAGTGCTTTACTCCCAATAATGCACCTAAGCTTGAACTTTCTGCATGAACTTTTGCTGCTTGCTGTGATGGACTAACAGCAATTGAGTTATGGAAATGTTCATGAACAGTTTGTTAACCTCTTGCCGACCGCGTCACGCCAATGGGCCTGGCCGCGGCGGCAGCCCCAGGACCGCCTAACGGCAATTGGCGTAAAGTCCTGGGGCTCTGTTTTGCAGGAGATCGCGCGCATCTCCTGCTTGGGGAGCGGAGCTCCACCCCGCCTTCAGTCTCCGAGCGGCTATTGCCTGTTACCAGGCGGCACCATTGTCTATTGATCTACGATTGACCATTACATGCGCGCTAATCTTCCGGGGTTCCCTGTTTATGGGCCCCATATGTGAGTTATTGTTTTTATATCTACTGCCTTTTAAAGACATTTTATCTAAATAAACGGGTTACGCTTAGATATTGCCGTCTTTGTTTTCCTATATAAATTCCTGAAACTTTACCTCCATACGGATGTCCACTGGATCTTCACGACGTCTGATGTTCCCTGGACGTTATCTGTGACCTGAGCCCTCTTACAACCTTATAATGTGGGTTGTTGGGAGCTGGTAAGCCTTTTCTAGTTTTGATGTTTGGCGGATACCTACCTCTGAGCATTTGATATATTGTGATGAAGAATTTACCATTCCCTACATATGACTTTCTAAACCTGCACTGACCTTTGATGTATGCCTGACTTCTGAACTTTTGGACATTATTCTTCACAGCGGCGGTTCCATTGTCCCTTGGCGCCGATATATTTGCTATTATATATAACATTTTTAAATAAACACCTTTTTATTTAAAAAAAAAAGCTAACAATAATATTTATTTAAAAAAAAATAAACATGGGGGAGCGATCAGACCCCACCAACAGAGAGCTCTGTTGGTGGGGAGAAAAAGGGGGGGGGGATCACTTGTGTGCTGTGTTGTGCGGACCTGCAGCTTAGCCTTAAAGCTGCAGTGGGCTATTTTACTAAAAATGGCCTGGTCACTAGGGGGGGTTAGCACTGCGGTCCTCAAGAGGTTAAATGCTTAGTGTCAACTAAAGGACCATTCTAAATGCGAATTGACATCCATAGGCAATTGTAGATCAGCATATTATTGCAAAGTTGATGAAATTTAAGGAATCCCACCATCAAGTGTCGTGTGTGTTGGGCTGAATGGGACGATCAGGGTCCTCAGGGGTTCTGAGAGGGGCAGGAGGCGGCAGAGATCTGCAGAGATTGACGCGAGTTGAGGCAGAGCTACTGCACAAAGTGCTGCCTCTACCAGGAAGGAGCCCCAAATTTTGCCCCGGGGATTTGGGGGGTTTAATTACATTGTTCTGTCGCGGGAATGCAACATTTTAGCTCAGCACATATTGCTTAACATAAATGTCAAGTAAAAAGAGGATTTTTTTTTATAGGCTTCAGACTCTCTATACAATGAGTCATATTATATGCAGAATATAATAGAGATTGATTTTATGCTAGATGAGACCACCATTCTTTTTGGAATTAATAATACTGTTACAGACGAGACTACTATAACTGCTAGAAAATTATTATTCATATTTATGAATTTGAATGGCAAGAGAACTTCAGCTTTCCTTGAGGCAGAGGCCATGGTCCCTTAGTTTTTCAAAGGGAAAATAAACAGAAAAAAAAAAATTCACTTACTTGGGGCTTGTACCAGCCCCCTGCAGCAGCCCTGTGCCCACGCCATCCTGGAATGAACCTCCTGTCCCCCGCAGTGGCTGAGTTTCAATTTCAGCAACAGAGCCAGTTGCTGGCCACTGTGCCTGGGTGGCCATTTTGACTGCGCCTACTTGTATGAGGATGCTTCCGGCAACGATGAAGAACGCGGCCAGGGCCTCGCAGGCGCAGTGGTCAATGCCTGCATGGGGCCCGGAGGATCATTCCAGAATGGCGTAGGCACAGGGCGGCTGCAGGGGGCTGGTAGAAGCTCCAGGATAGTAATTTTTTTTCCATTTAGTTTAGGTTCCCTTTAAAGGACAGCGGAAGTGAGAAGAATATGGAGGCTGCCATATTTATTTCCCTTTTAACAACTCCAGTTGCTTGGCAGTCCTGCTGATCTATTTGGCTGCAGTACACCTGATATGCTGCATGCTTGTTCAGGGTCTATGGCTAACAGTATTAGAGGCAGAGGATCAGCAGGATAGGCAACTGGCAACCTCCAGATCACTCTCAGTTCAGTTGCCCTTTAAGAGCGTGGTGATGACGCCTATCTATCCTGGTTGGGCATCATATAGCTATAACTGATTGCAAAAAAATAAGTAAATCTGAAACAACCCCCCCCCCCTCCCCCCATCCTCTTGTTGTTCCAGCTCCATCCCCGGTGAGCTGAATACCTCTTCCCTGTCCTCAGGCAGCCTTTGGAAGTACTTGTGGCCCAGAGTGCTTCTGCACATCTGTCCTGTGTGCATCTTCAGAAGTTCTTGGGGATGCGAATACTTCCGAGGCTGCCTAAAGAGGACCAAAGAGGTTTTCAACCTAGTCAGTTGATTACAAAAAGGAATAATGCTAAAATAGTGTATGTACAGTTTCCACAACGTTGTGCATTGGCAAGTATGATACATTTCACCTGAAATAGAGCTTTTTAATGCCTGTTTATAGTACTGATTACCAGGGATGCTTAAATCCGGATTCAGGAGATACCCAGATAGTTGCAATCTGGATATCTCCCAGTAAACCTGAGGGGGGAGTCAAGCTTACCTGTCTGACGTCTTCGTCGGTCCGTCCCCGGCGCCTCCCACGATGCGGTCCACACGGCGGGCACATGACTACAAACTCTTCCTCATTGTGGGTTGAAGGAGGAAGTGTTTGGAGCCACGTGATGCGCGTGGACCGCATTGTGGGAGGCGCCGAGGGACGGCCCGAAGAAGACGTCAGACAGGTAAGCTTGACCCCCCTCCCCCCCCCCCCCCCCCGCCCAGGTTTACTGGGAGATATCCAGATTGCAACTATTCGGGTATCTCCCAAATCCGAATTTGAGCATCCCTGCTGATTACACACAGAGTTGGAAACTGCTGCCAGAACAAATGATAATCCAAGCTTTTGTCCAGATTTTCCTAACAGCTTTGAAAGAATAGCTTCCAAATCTCCACCTCTCTCATCCTTATGTTACTTATCGCTGAAAGTTCTGAACCAAGATATTATGTGATAATAGGGTACATTTTTACTAGGCCTGGTTTCAAGTGAAATATTTTTTCACAACTTAGGAGGTTAGCCTGAGGTGGCTTATTTTCCAAAGTATATACGTATGCAGTATACAGTGCTGTCCATAATTATTCATACACCTGGCAAATTTTGACTTACGGTTACTTTTATTCGACCAGCAAGTAATTTTTAGGTGTCTCCCAAAAGGTAATAAAACAATGTACAAGAGGCATTGTTGTGGGAGAAAAACATTTCTCAGCTTTTAAATACATTTCAACAAAAAGTGCCCAGTCCAAAAGTATTTATACCCTTCTCAATAATCAATAGAAAAGATTTTATTGACTATTACAGCAATGCAAAGCTTCCTATAATTGCATACCAGCTTTTTGCATGTCTCCACAGATATGTTGGCCCATTCTTCATTAGCATTGAGCTCCAAATCTTTCAGGTTGGAGGGTCTTCTTGCCATCACCCTAATCTTTAGCTCCCTCCACAGATTCTCAATTGGATTCAAGGCAGGACTTTGGCTGGGCTACTCCACAACATTAATGTTGTTGTCTGCAAATCATTTCTTCACCACTTTGCTGTGTGTTTTGGGTCATTGTCATGCTGAAATGTCCACTGGTGCCCAAGGCCAAGTTTCTCTGCAGACTGCCTGATGTTGTCGTTGAGAATCCTCATGTATTGCTCATTTTTCATGTTGCCATTTACTGTGATTAGGTTCCCTGTTCCATTGGCTGAAAAACACCCCAAAGCATTAGGTTCCTCCCACCATGTTTGACAGTGAGGATGGTGTTCTTTGGGTTGAAGGCTTTTCCTTTTTGACGCCAAATGAAGGAAACATTGTGACCAAACAATTCATTTTTTTTTTCATCAGACCATAACACAGAAGACCAGAAGTCTTCTTCTTTGTCCAGATGAGCATTTGCAAAGGCCAAGTGAGTAGTGGTGCTCGGATACCCCGATCCATGGATTCGACAACCACTACCATGGTTAAAAAAAAATCTGGGACCATCGTGATTGCTTTCCGGATTTGAAACTGAAAAATGGATTCAAACCGGATTTTTGCAGTGAATGAGTCAATCATGACTATTCACGACCCGTGATCCAGATTTTCGTTTAACGTTTATAGCAAAGCCCCCATACATTGCTACAATCCCCAAAATTGCATGGATTATAAAGGTGATAAGTGGCTACAACTTAAAAAAAAATCAAAAATAACTTTTAGTTTTTGAGAAAATGGATTTAAAAATTAAATCAACACTTGAGATGCGGCTACTAATTGGTAATAATTGTTTTTAAACTGGGAAATACACTTTAAGCAATCGCAGAGGTGATGGTGAGTCACAATGACACCTGGTGGTGGTGGAACTACTGGAAGAGGATGAGACAAGTAGGCGGCACCACACAAAAAAACCCAGAGAGGTTTTTGTCAATGTTTTTTTTTTCTCCTTGCAGCAATAGCAATGACATGACAGCAGAGTTGTCAGTGGACCCTGGCGTTGGGAATGCAGACTTTAGTAGCGAGTAAGGAGGACTAAGCGGTCAGTGCGGCAGCACAGAACGACCATGGCACCTCACTGGTAGTACCACAGTATGATAATGCTGCCCAAAAAATTATATGCATTAGTGGACCCTGGCAGTGGGAGTGCAGACTTTAGTAGCGACTGTGTCAGGAGGACTACGCGGTCAGTGCGGCAGCACAGAACAACCATGGCACCTCACTGGTAGTACCACAGCCGAAAAAATAAACCAAGGCAGGTTCTAACTTGCTTTGGAAAGGCAGGCATAGTTAAATTGCAGCAGCCACTTCATGTCCCCCTGTGACCGACAATAGGGGCCAAGAAGTCACCTACCATCTAAGCCTGGTTTATTTTCAGGAAGGTGAGTTTGTACACAGAGGCGTGCGACAGCTGAAAGCACTTCTTGGTGACCAAAAGTGGGGAAAAAAGTCCCAGCAATTGGATCGATTGCAAAAAAACGTTGCATACGCGTACGCGTTTTAGAGTTTGCGAGCAAGCACGTACGCAGTGACGTGATCACACCGCATAGAAAAGGGGCTTTTGGTGCGTCTTACAAGGCAAAAAATATGGTACATTTATTATATATTGTCTAATAAACTGCTAGCAACATAAGATGAGCCAGCCTAGTTTTCCCCTTAGGATTTATATTTAGTCGCCCTTTCCAGATCAGAGGGATCTACAGTGGGATGAGAAAGTTTTGGCAACCTTGTTAATCGTCATGATTTTCCTGTATAAATCTTTGGTTGTTACAATAAAAATTACAAGTAAAAATGTCCACAGCGCTATAAAGAATTAAGATCTTTATTAATATGAACTTAAAATGTTGCCTTGACCCTAGGCTAATAAAATAGCACCTTCCCCTTTAAACATTAATGACACGCAAATCTCCACTCACACAGTTCACACAATTTCACTGCAGTGAGCATTCATGCAAAATTGTAAAAATTGGGATCCCAGTAAAGGGTCAAAAAACAGGTTATTACCTCCAGTTCATGCACATTTTTCCTTAAGATATAGATAACCTTACAATGTGAGTCTAGTCCGTGCACTAAAAAATTAATTGTGAATCTGTGAATGCAATTGTTTGAACATTTGCATGTGAGTGTGCGAAGGGTTAATAGATTTTTGCTGTTTTCTAGCCACACCCCCTTCAGCACCTCCCTTTCCCTAATAATTTATTTAATGTCCTAACTAGAGGCGATGTGCCTGGATATATGTATGTTTATTCTTATCATTGACCCCTGTGGCTAGGGTCCAATTCGGTGCACTCCCCCCTTCCCCTGTATGTTTGTCAGCATGCAGACAGCTTATGCTGGTGTATGCGCATTGTGCACATGGACACATAACATTAGCTCCCTTGTGCGATTGGTAAGATGCACTGTCTTTCCCAGGAGAGGAAGTTAGGATGTGTGCTCCTAATCCATTGATAGGTTTGATGCAATGAATGTGTTTGCATGTCTGCACTATGCATGTTACAGGGCCAGAGTTAGGACACCTATGTTTACCTGGGTACTTCTGCGCAGTATAGGTGATTAAACATAAGAATGCATTCTTCTGTGAACTAAAACCCTGGCTTTTAATTTAGCTGTAGGGATAACAGTTGTGCCTGGATGAGTGAATCTGTGAATGCAATTGTTTGAACATTTGCATGTGAGTGTGCGAAGGGTTAATAGATTTTTGCTGTTTTCTAGCCACACCCCCTTCAGCACCTCCCGTTCCCTAATAATTTATTTAATGTCCTAACTAGAGGCGATGTGCCTGGATATATGTATGTTTATTCTTATCATTGACCCCTGTGGCTAGGGTCCAATTCGGTGCACTCCCCCCTTCCCCTGTATGTTTGTCAGCATGCAGACAGCTTATGCTGGTGTATGCGCATTGTGCACATGGACACATAACATTAGCTCCCTTGTGCGATTGGTAAGATGCACTGTCTTTCCCAGGAGAGGAAGTTAGGATGTGTGCTCCTAATCCATTGATAGGTTTGATGCAATGAATGTGTTTGCATGTCTGCACTATGCATGTTACAGGGCCAGAGTTAGGACACCTATGTTTACCTGGGTACTTCTGCGCAGTATAGGTGATTAAGCATAAGAATGCATTCTTCTGTGAACTAAAACCCTGGCTTTTAATTTAGCTGTAGGGATAACAGTTGTGCCTGGATGAGTGAATCTGTGAATGCAATTGTTTGAACATTTGCATGTGAGTGTTCGAAGGGTTAATAGATTTTTGCTGTTTTCTAGCCACACCCCCTTCAGCACCTCCCTTTCCCTAATAATTTATTTAATGTCCTAACTAGAGGCGATGTGCCTGGATATATGTATGTTTATTCTTATCATTGACCCCTGTGGCTAGGGTCCAATTCGGTGCACTCCCCCCTTCCCCTGTATGTTTGTCAGCATGCAGACAGCTTATGCTGGTGTATGCGCATTGTGCACATGGACACATAACATTAGCTCCCTTGTGCGATTGGTAAGATGCACTGTCTTTCCCAGGAGAGGAAGTTAGGATGTGTGCTCCTAATCCATTGATAGGTTTGATGCAATGAATGTGTTTGCATGTCTGCACTATGCATGTTACAGGGCCAGAGTTAGGACACCTATGTTTACCTGGGTACTTCTGCGCAGTATAGGTGATTAAGCATAAGAATGCATTCTTCTGTGAACTAAAACCCTGGCTTTTAATTTAGCTGTAGGGATAACAGTTGTGCCTGGATGAGTGAATCTGTGAATGCAATTGTTTGAACATTTGCATGTGAGTGTGCGAAGGGTTAATAGATTTTTGCTGTTTTCTAGCCACACCCCCTTCAGCACCTCCCTTTCCCTAATAATTTATTTAATGTCCTAACTAGAGGCGATGTGCCTGGATATATGTATGTTTATTCTTATCATTGACCCCTGTGGCTAGGGTCCAATTCGGTGCACTCCCCCCTTCCCCTGTATGTTTGTCAGCATGCAGACAGCTTATGCTGGTGTATGCGCATTGTGCACATGGACACATAACATTAGCTCCCTTGTGCGATTGGTAAGATGCACTGTCTTTCCCAGGAGAAGAAGTTAGGATGTGTGCTCCTAATCCATTGATAGGTTTGATGCAATGAATGTGTTTGCATGTCTGCACTATGCATGTTACAGGGCCAGAGTTAGGACACCTATGTTTACCTGGGTATTTCTGCGCAGTATAGGTGATTAAGCATAAGAATGCATTCTTCTGTGAACTAAAACCCTGGCTTTTAATTTAGCTGTAGGGATAACAGTTGTGCCTGGATGAGTGAATCTGTGAATGCAATTGTTTGAACATTTGCATGTGAGTGTGCGAAGGGTTAATAGATTTTTGCTGTTTTCTAGCCACACCCCCTTCAGCACCTCCCTTTCCCTAATAATTTATTTAATGTCCTAACTAGAGGCGATGTGCCTGGATATATGTATGTTTATTCTTAAAAAATTAATTAATTGCACATTTGCCAAAAATGCTTCCTTGATGTTGATATTAGTGCTAATTCACGCCGCTGCCGTCCTCTGCAGACGAACGGTCTTACAAGCGGTGATTTCGTTCCACGCTGATCTGGGCAATCCCACAGTGACGTCACTGATTGCGTAGTTACGTCCTTACGTAACTACGCAATCAGTGACGTCACTGTGGGATTGCCCAGATCAGCGTGGAACGAAATCACTGCTTGTAAGACCGTTCGTCTGCAGAGGACGGCAGCGGCGTACATACGGATTTGCCATCTATATCCAAGCACTACCAGCTGATCTCCCCGCCATACATCACAAGGCCAGTGGGATCGGAGGGGGGAGAAAGCAGCAACGAGAGGATCCATTTGCGGAAGGAGTGACTGGTGCAGTATACAGACTATATCAATATCAATCTATACTAACTACTGCATGCATGAGCTTGAATTAGCACTAATATCAACATCAAGGAAGCATTTTTGGCAAATGTGCAATTAATTAATTTTTTAGTGCACGGACTAGACTCACATTGTGAGGTTATCTATATCTTAAGGAAAAATGTGCATGAACTGGAGGTAATAACCTGTTTTTTGACCCTTTACTGTGATCCCAATTTTTACATTTTTGCATGAATGCTCACTGCAGTGAAATTGTGTGAACTGTGTGAGTGGAGATTTGCGTGTCATTAATGTTTAAAGGGGAAGGTGCTATTTTATTAGCCTAGGGTCAAGGCAACATTTTAAGTTCATATTAATAAAGATCTTAATTCTTTATAGCGCTGTGGACATTTTTACTTGTAGTTTTTACATGAAGGTGTGGAGGATTGCCAAGTCCACTTAGCTGCTGACATTTCCATAGGCGCGGATATCTTTTTTATACAAATTTGTTACGATAAAAATGTCAATTAAATATATGATATAGGAGACACACACAGTGATATTTGAGAAGTGAAATGAAGTTTATTGGATTTACAGAAAGTGCGCAATCATTTTTTTAACCCCTTGACAACCACAGTGTTAACCCACCTAACGACCAGCCTGTTTTTAGCTCAGCTGGGCTGTGTAGTTTCTTCAGCCTCCTGCACAGCGCAGCTATGGAGCCCAGCGATCGGACTCACCTCTTTTTTTTGTCCCTAAGGGAACATGCCGTTGGAGGGGTCTGATCGCTGTGGCCGTTGTTTTTTTTATTCCCTCAGCCTGTATAGGCTGCTTATCCCTCCCTCCTCCCCTCCGTCATCTGAATTGGAGCAGGACGGCGATCCGTCCTGTTCCGCCTCTAATAGGCACCAGCCTATGAGAGGACGGCAATCCCTGGCCAATCAGAGGTCGGGGAACGCCGATCTTGTACTGCGCTGCCGGAGACTGCAGCGCTGTACAGTGGTAAACAAAGGGGATTACTTTCCCCGTTCATTTACAAACAGCTTGCTAGCCGCGATTGGCGGCTAGCAGATTAATCATGGAGTTCAGCTCCGTGAACTGGCAGGGAACAATCGCGCATGTGCACGGCTGTTTCCTGCCAAACTGCAACTCCATGACTTGACGCCAATTGGCGTTAGGCGGTCCTTGTACTTCCCGCTGCGGTCACGCTCAATGGCGTGAGGCAGTCTGGAAGTAGTTAAACAAAATTAGGCAGGTGCATAAATGTGGGCACTGTTGTCATTTTATTGATTCCAAAACCTTTAGAACTAATTGTTGGAACTCAAATTGGCTTGGTAAGCCCAGTGACCCCAGACCTACATACACAGATGAATCCAGTTATGAGAAAGAGTATTTAACCACTTGAGGACCACAGCGGTAAACCCCCCTAAAGACCAGGCTGTGTTTAGTGTAATTGGCCACTGCAGCTTTAAGGCCAAACTGCACAGCACACAAGTGATCCCCCCCCCCCCCATTTCTCCCCACCAACAGAGCTCTTTGTTGGTGGGGTCTGATCGCCCCCCTTGTGTTTATTTTTATTTTTTACAAATATTTATGTTCATTTTTTTTTTTACTGTTTTTGACTCATTCTGTTTTTTTTTTTTGTTTTTTTTTTTAGAAACCCCCTCCCTCCCCCCAGCTGTCCAATCACACGATCGGCAGTCATAGGCTTCTGCTTATGAGAGCCGATTGCTCTCTTGTCCCCCAGGGGGACAGCCGTGTCACACGGCTGTCCCCAGTACAGCTCTGCTGCTGATCGCATCGCTGTACTATGTAAATAGATGGCGATCACACCTTCGGAGACTGTAGCCGGGGTGGAACTCCGCCCCCTAGAAGGAGATGCGATCTCCTTCAGTAGCCGGCTCCAGGACCTGGAGCCAATTGTCATTAGGCGGTCCTGGGGCTGCCGCCGCGACGGTGCCCTTGGATGTGGACCGGTCGTAGAGAAGTTATAGAGGTCAATTGTAAGTTTCCCTCCTCTTTCAATTTTCTTTGAAGAGTAGCAATATGCGGCCTCAAAACAACTCTCAAATGACCTAAGGACATCACCATCATGGTTTAGGGGATGGATACAGACAGCTGGCTCAGAGATTTCAGCTGTCTGTTTCCACAGTTCGGAACACATTGAGGAAATGGAAGATCACAGGCTCAGTTCAAGTTAAGGCTCGAAGTGGCAAGAAAAATCTCGAATAGACAAAAGCGACGAATGGTGAGAACAGTCAGAATCAACCCACAGACCCGCACCAAAGACCTACAACATAATCTTGCTGCAGATGGAGTCACTGTGAATCATTCATCCATCTGGCACACTTTACCCAATGCAATGCTGTATGCCAGAGTGATGCAGAGGAAGCCATTTCGCAGCCCAGAGCACAAACAGAGCTGCTTGAGGTATGCTAAAGCAAATTTGGAGAAGCCAGTTTCATTTTGGAATAAGGTGCTGTGGACTGATGAAACTACAATTTAGTTATTTGGGCATAACAAGGGGCGGTATGCATGGAGGAAAAAGAACACAGAATTCCAAGAAAAACACCTGCTACCTAGAGTAAAATATGGTGGTGGTTACATCATGCTGTGGGGCTGTGTGGCCAGTACAGGGATTGGGAATCTTGTCAAAGTTGAGGGACGCATGGTTTCCACTCAGTATCAGTAGATTCTGGAGACCAATGTCCAGGAATCAGTAACAAAGCTAAAGCTGCACTGAGGCTGGATCTTTCAAGAAGACAAGGACCCTAAACACTGCTCAAAATCCACTAAGGCATTCCTGCAGAGGAACAAGTACAATGTTCTGGAATGGCCATCTCTGTCCACAGACCTGAATATAGTTGAAAATCTGTGGTGTGAGTTAAAGAGAGCTGTCCATGCTTGGAAGCCATTAAAGCGGAATATAACCCAGAATTTCTTCTTTGCTCTAAAAGATTATTTACAGCATGCAATATACTAACACAATGTTTTTTGTTTTTGTTTGTTTTTTAGTAAAACAGCATTTAAAGGGTTACATCACAGGGCTGACTCTTTCTTCTGCAGGGAGAACCCGCATTGGAACTGCTTATAATCTTATCTTGTGTACACATTCTTTACTTGATACATTTATGTAAACATTCTCTGGCTGTGCAGGACTTCAGCTGATGAGTGCAGAAGTGAAAAACAGATCAGAAATAACTGCTGGCAGCATTTAAAACAGAATGACAACAGTTATAAATAAAATGCACCAGCAGCTTTCAAAGTAAATTAACTGAACTTTGGGAAGTTATAATATCTAAATGAATATTAATACTTGTGCACAAAAGCAAATATGATAATTGTATGGGTTATAAAAAGTAGGAAAACGCATCTTTGTTGAAAATTTTGTCAGAGTTTTAAACCGCTTTAAACCTAAATGAACTAGAGATGTTTTGTAAAGAGGAATGGTCCAAAATACCTTCAACCAGAACCCAGACTCTCATTGGAACCTACAGGAAGCATTTAGAGGCTCTAATTTCTGCAAAAGGAGGATCTACTAAATATTGATTTAATTTTTTTTTGTGGTGCCCAAATTTATGCAGCTGCCTAATTTTGTTTAAACAATTATTGCACACTTTCTGTAAATCCAATAAATTTCATTTCACTTCTCAAATACCAGTGTGTCTCCATTATGATATATTTAACAGACTTTTTTTTTATTGTAACAATCAACGATTTACACAGGAAAATCATGATTAACAAGTTTGCCCACACTTTCGCATCCCCCTGTATATAATGGAATAAGAATACCTGTGGAGAAGACTCTAGGTCTACACCACATATTTTAGAAATATTTACAACTTAGTCTCATGCAGGGTTGCTCAGCAGGACCCCGAATGCGAAGTTTCCCCGAAAAATTCGGGTGTTTTTTAGGTTTGCCGCATGCAAACCCGAACCCCAATGGTGCGATTCCGAGCCGAACCCGAATACGAAGCATCCTGAATGTGCGCGCTGGAATTTGGCCGGATGGAGCTGTGGGTTCGGTTTCGGCTTCGGGATTCAGGGATGACGTGATTGGGCCAATCAGAAGTCCTCCTGCCGAGGAGCTGGCAACCCTAGCAACCAATCAGAGGAGGGGAGCCTGGCCCTCCACTCCTCTATATAAAGCGGCGGCCATGTTGCGAAGCCACGCACTTGTGTGACTGCTGCTGGTACTGAGAGATTCTCCAGTGCTCTGCTGTGTCTAAGCAAGTGCTTTTCACTGCTAAACCTAGCGTTTTGCTTCCTAAACACCTCCTAAACACATTTATTGTTGTCTTATATAGTTAGCTAGTATTTTGATTGTTTTTAGTCAGCTAGTGTATAGTGTATACTGTGCTAGGCTAGTGTTAGTCTGTGAGCAGGCTAGGCCTGCTAGCCTAGGTAGCCTTAGCCTACTACTAGCTTAGGTAGGTTAGGGATTCTAGTTAGTTGTGTTAGTAGTACTAGTTTAGTTAATTATTACTGCTGTAGTCTGTTACTTTATTAGTTTCAGTACTGTGTTAGTTACTGACTGTGAGTGACAGGTCACCACCAGCATCCATTGTGAGTGACCTGACCTGTGACTGTCTGTCACCTCACCTGCCCGAGCCTATTGATTGATTGCGTCTGACCGTGTGTGACCGTTTTTAATTGTCACCGATTGTCTGCCGCACGACTTACTTGTAGCCTATTACGCTAGGTGTTTCTTAGTTACCTGCGTGCGTGCATACTTCTAGTGTCTACTACTATACTACTAGTCTACTAGTCTAGTACCCGTTCACTAATTTTTTTTTCAATTTTACTGTGTGATTTTATTATCATCTGTAGTGTGTGTAATAAATAAGAGTTACAACACATACAGGCCACCACACCAGCATCCGTTGTGAGTGTCCTCCTACTGCTGCTGTTGTATTTATCCTGCTGCTGTCAGTGGTCCCACCGCCAGAGTCCACACTATGCATTGCCTGCTGTCAGTGCCACACGTCACTCCACCTCCTCCTGCTGTTGTATTTATCCTACTGCTGTCAGTGGTCCCACCGCCAGGGTCCACACTATGCATTGCCTGCTGCCAGTGCCACACGTCACTGCACCTCCTCCTGCTGCTGTTGTATTTATCCTGCTGCTGTCAGTAGTCCCACCGCCAGGGTCCACACTATGCATTGCCTGCTGTCAGTGCCACACGTCACTCCACCTCCTACTGCTGCTGTTGTATTTATCCTGCTGCTGTCAGTGGTCCCACCGCCAGAGTCCACACTATGCATTGCCTGCTGTCAGTGCCACACGTCACTCCTCCTCCTACTGCTGCTGTTGTATTTATCCTGCTGCTGTCCGTGGTCCCACCACCTGGGTCCACATTATGAATTGCCTGCTGTCAGTGCCACACGTCACTCCACCTCCTCCTGCTGCTGTTGTATTTATCCTGCTGCTGTCAGTGGTCCCACCACCAGAGTCCACACTATGCATTGCCTGCTGTCAGTGCCACACGTCACTCCACCTCCTCCTGCTGTTGTATTTATCCTACTGCTGTCAGTGGTCCCACCGCCAGGGTCCACACTATGCATTGCCTGCTGTCAGTGCCACACGTCACTCCTACTCCTACTGCTGCTGCTGTTGTATTTATCCTGCTGCTGTCAGTGGTCCCACCGCCAGGGTCCACACTATGCATTGCCTGCTGCCAGTGCCACACGTCACGTTTTCAGTTTTGTTTTTTTAAGTACACCTATTTCAATGTGAATTCACTTTAAAAAAAAACACACAAAAAAACCCTGAATTCACGAATACGAATTTTTAACGAATTTTTAGGCATAACCTCGAACCGAATATGAACTCGAACCGAATTTCGTGGTCGAAGGCGAATTCGAATGTCATGCGGACCCGAACTTGAATGTACCCGAACTGAATTTTGGTACATCTGAGCATGCCTGGTCTCATGCCAAAACGCCTTAAAGAGAACCTGAGGCATTTTTTACTAAAGATAATAGGACACAGACGCATGTTCTCTGCACAATGACATTCCTCTGTGTCCTTCTATTGCTGCTACTAGTCCCCCCTGCAAAATAGCGCCAGGCTAGCGACAATGTGATTGTTGCTAGCCTGCTGTTTACCTGGCAGTTGTCAATCAGTGTCCTCCTCCGCCTCAGGGCCCTCCACTGAGAGGTCATGTATGACGCTTCCACTGCCACATTCTGCATCTCATGACTGAAGAAGCCCCCTTTGGCCCCACAATAGTGAGAGTTACGTGGGCTATAGTTATTAGTGGCACTAGCTACACTGAGACTTGGGCCGGGAGATTTGGGCCCAGGGTAAAGCCGTAAAAAGGCTGTCACAGCGGCGTTCATTACTATTCCCCCTCCAGGCTGCCATGGATAGTGGGGAAAGCTGTAACTCAGCTTCTAGCTATTGCTGGTGGCTGAATTACAGTGTTTTTGTAGTGATTTGTGCTCTGTCTTTTGACGGCATCCAAATCACTCAGTGATCGCTGCTATAGCCGTAATTCCTATTACGGCCTATGGTGACACAGGCTGCGCCCAAAACTTCTGTGCCGTTTTTACAGTGCTCATCCATAAACACTATATCTGCCCAGTCTCTTTGAGCAAAGGCATAACTTAATCACTATGGAGGCTGGCAGCCAGCAAAGGGGCAGCATTATATGCATACCACGCGCACAATTTAAATGTGTAAAATATTTGGTATATTGCCCCATTTTTCATAATGTAATAGTTTATCTCTTGTGACATCTGATGAGATCAATACTGCAAAAAGGTGATGATGTAATTGCTGCTCCCCTACTAGTTTTCAATCAATCAGCTATCAACTTGCACAATAGAGATGCTATATACTTATTTATTACACACACACACACACACACACACACACACACACACACACACACACATATGTATATATATCTATATTACACACACCATATTTTTCGGCCCATAAGACACCCCTGACCATAAGACGCACCAAGGTTTAGAAGACAAAAACCAGGGGAGAAAAATATACTAAGCCTGTTGCATCCACGATGCAGGTGTGTCTTGTGGATCTTCTCCCCAAATCCCTCCCAATTAATATGCTCCCCCTTGTGCCTTATGTTCCCCTTTGTGCCCCCCTTGTATACTGTGTGTCCCCTTTGTACCTTTTATGTTCCCCATGTGTTCTCCTGTAACTGTCCCCAATGTGTCCCCGACTCTCCTGTTCTCTCCAGCAGAGTGCATAGTAACCTTCAGCCGAAGCAGCAGCTCACCTGCTCTGAGCGCCTCCACCCAATGAGAGCCATGTGGGAGAGAAGACGCCACTCATTACATAAAGGTTCCTGGAGAAGCAGTTGCTTCCGCTGCAGATTACTCTGCACTGGGCTAGAGGAGCACAGTGCAGGGAGACCCCAACATTGGGACTCCCTGCATTTGGTTCATAAGATGGAATTACTTTTTTACCCCACTTTTGAGGGAGAAAAGGTGTGTCTTATGGTCTGTAAAATACGGTATATATCATTATACTGACTAGCAGCTATACACATACAACCTGATTGTACAAGTTGTATTCAATCTTATCACATCTACACAGTATAAATAAACATGAACAATGTATCATAATTATACCCAGTATGTGGCTCCTCATATTACTGGAAGGAGGTACCCCAGAAATTATAGGGTAAATCACATGATGGCTGGATAGTGTAATGGTTAAGGGCTCTGCCTCTGACACAGGAGACCAGGGTTCGAATCTCAGCTCTGCCTGTTCAGTAAGCCAGCACCTATTCAGTAGGAGACCTTAGGCAAGTCTCCTTAGCACTGCAACTGCCTATGGAGCGCATCCTAGTGGCTGCAGCTCTGGCGCTTTGAGTCCACCAGGAGAAAAGCGCAATATAAGTGTTTGTCTTTGTCTTTTAAAAACAAAAAAAATTACCTCAAGCACAAGATAGACCAAGTATCTTTACTTTTATATTGCTTGGTCTGTCTTGTGTTTGAGCTAAGTTTTCTTACCTTTTAAAATCTTTAACCATTTTATATATTTTTGAAGGCACTTCTTCCATTAATTAGTTCCTTAACCCCTACTGAGGTTGTTTATGTTGGGTGTTTTGTTTTACAATTTCCCTATAAACCAGTAAATGATTTTTGGAGAGCTAATGCATCCCATCCAGGAGTAGGTGTACCAGCCAATCGGCTGATTACTGCTGAGGGCTTGTTCACACTAATGGCGCTTTTGCCCTTTTTTTTAGCGCTGGCGATGTTCAAAATTGCCCTAAAAGCGCTTGTGCAATGATTCCCTATGAGAGCGCTCACATCTAAGCGGTTCGATTCCGATCCGCTCACCAACATGCTGCCTGTACCATTTTTGGGGGCAATTTGCTTCATTGGAAGGTATAGGGAAATCGCAAAGCGCTTGACAAACCGCTGTATAGCGATTTCCCCAGCACTTTCATGAATATATACATTATATTTATTCATTTCCGGCTGAAAGACTTTACTTCCTGACTGACATTTTTTCACTTCCTGATGTCAGTCAGGAAGTGAAAAAGCAGAACCGCTCTGCAAAATCACTTAGAAAAGCGTTTCATAAAAAATTGTAGCGTGCAGGTAAGCGGCAGGATGCACAAAAAAACGAAAACCGCTGGCATCAGCGATTTTAGATGTGAACAAGGCCTCAGAGCTTTACTATGGTTTCTGGTGGAAACCTGGGATTGTGAGTACCCCCTTTTGTGATCTTGTATATTATTTCCCATCATTTCCCATCATCAGACATACTACACTATATGTGGATCCTGGTCTTTTTTCCCCTCTGGAAGACCTACAGGTCATTCCAGATATCTTTATGATTAGACAAAATTTAGGTAGTCAGATTGTATAAAAAAAACTGTGATAGTGATATTAGTGTAAATTACCCTTCAATCAACAAATCATTTGTACCTAAACACACTTAAATCTGAGAAATAAAAACAGACACAGATATTATAGAGAAAAAAAGGAAATACAAATATATAGTTCAAATACTAAATAAATAAATTGTACAAAACTGTACTGTACCCTCCCATAACGCAGTTGATCCAGAGGAAGGCGAAGAAAAACCCTTATAAAGCATGGGCCAATTAGCCTTAAAAGGGAAAAAAAATCCTTCCTGACTCCAAATAATGCAGTCAGATAAAATCCCTGGATCAACACCATTACCCCGAGGTAGCCCACCACCCTGTATAGGTAGCCAGATGCCCCCCCCCCCCCCCCCGAGTAAAGGTAGCAAGAGCCTCCCCCCCCCCCCCCGTTTACGTAGTCAGAGGTTTTCCCCAATTCAGGTGGCCAGAGAGTGGTGGGGGAGCACATGCAGAGTGCACAGCAGGGATCCGCACACACCACATCTACCTGCTTCTAGGCATCCTATATTACGAGTAATATCGCCATCTAGAGGTGATGTCCTACCTATAGGTAGGACAAAAATCTCGCGCTAGCGAGATTTTTAATTGTTTTTTAAAAAATAGTTTCTGTGGTTTTTTGTGCAATTTATGAATTAAAATGTATATATTGATGAGTCCAGGCTCCCTATGAATTTTTCAAGACTTAAAGTGAACCTAAACTTAGAAGGATATGGATTTTTCCTTTTTAAATAATACCAGTTGCCTGACTCTCCTGCTGATTCTGTGTCTCTAATACTTTTAGCAACAGCCCCTCAACAAGCATGCAGATCAGGTGCTCTGACTGAAGTCAGACTGGATTAGCTGCATGATTGTTTCAGGTGTGTGATTTAACCACTATCTGCAGCCCAAGAGATCGTCCAAGATTTCAAACAGCGCCCTGCTCCGATGTAACTCAGCGCCCTGGTCCGAGACTTCAAACAAACAGCGCCCTGGTCCGAGACTTCAAACAAACAGCGCCCTGGTCCGAGACTTCAAACAAACAGCGCCCTGGTCCGAGACTTCAAACAAACAGCCCCTCACCTGTGCATTACTCACCTGTGGTGCAAATTGCAGGTCCTGCGAGCAAACACTGACAGTGGGGTGAGGGGGGGCGCACCCGTTGAGATGCAATGTATATTGCGTTGGCCAACTCCTGCAGGAAGAGCAGGTGGATAGTTTAGATCCTGCATATTCTGATAGGCGAATGCAACATGCAAATGCTTTGCCATTTTAATTAGTCACAGTTGACTTGAGACAGCCAGTATTTAAGTCAGGAGTTAACTGGTGAGAGCACACATCCCTTTTTCTTGTGCAGCATATATTTACATTACTGTGTTGGTGGTATATATAGAAAATGGTGGAGGAAGAATAAGCATGCAAACATTGCAGGGATTTGAACCCCGTCCTGCCAGGCAGGAGTGCCTATCACCAACGCTTTCTGCTTTTCCTCCATTGTCAAATCATAGCAAAATAGTTTGAGAGGAAAAAGAGAAATATTTCCAATTTTAATCAGAAAGGAAAACATTTCCCAGTTGCTCCAGAGAAAGGAGAAAAACCTTACAAGGCCTAGGCCAATTAGCCTTAAAAAGGGAAAAATTCCTTCCCGACCCCTTATGGCAGTCAGATAAATCCCTGGATCAACAGGGCTCACATTGATGCTGGCGGCGGCAAGCAAGGCCCATATTCACAATCAGGTTGTGGGGAGGTTTTTTAAACAGGTGCCCACAAGGGACTGGGAGTCTACAAACAGCGCTCCGAGACCAATTTCAGCGCCCTGGTCCGAGACCAATTTCAGCGCCCTGGTCCGAGACCAATTTCAGCGCCCTGGTCCGAGACCAATTTCAGCGCCCTGGTCCGAGACCAATTTCAGCGCCCTGGTCCGAGACCAATTTCAGCGCCCTGGTCCGAGACCAATTTCAGCGCCCTGGTCCGAGACCAATTTCAGCGCCCTGGTCCGAGACCAATTTCAGCGCCCTGGTCCGAGACCAATTTCAGCGCCCTGGTCCGAGACCAATTTCAGCGCCCTGGTCCGAGACCAATTTCAGCGCCCTGGTCCGAGACCAATTTCAGCGCCCTGGTCCGAGACCAATTTCAGCGCCCTGGTCCGAGACCAATTTCAGCGCCCTGGTCCGAGACCAATTTCAGCGCCCTGGTCCGAGACCAATTTCAGCGCCCTGGTCCGAGACCAATTTCAGCGCCCTGGTCCGAGACCAATTCCAGCGCCCTGGTCCGAGACCAATTCCAGCGCCCTGGTCCGAGACCAATTTCAGCGCCCTGGTCCGAGACCAATTTCAGCGCCCTGGTCCGAGACCAATTTCAGCGCCCTGGTCCGAGACCAATTTCAGCGCCCTGGTCCGAGACCAATTTCAGCGCCCTGGTCCGAGACCAATTTCAGCGCCCTGGTCCGAGACCAATTTCAGCGCCCTGGTCCGAGACCAATTTCAGCGCCCTGGTCCGAGACCAATTTCAGCGCCCTGGTCCGAGACCAATTTCAGCGCCCTGGTCCGAGACCAATTTCAGCGCCCTGGTCCGAGACCAATTTCAGCGCCCTGGTCCGAGACCAATTTCAGCGCCCTGGTCCGAGACTTAAACTGGCTTCCCAGGAGGGACTTTCAGTAACAACTGGCTTCCCAGGAGGGACTTTTAGTAACACCGGCTCCCAGGAGGGACTTTTAGTAACACCGGCTCCCAGGAGGGACTTTTAGTAACACCGGCTCCCAGGAGGGACTTTTAGTAACACCGGCTCCCAGGAGGGACTTTTAGTAACACCGGCTCCCAGGAGGGACTTTTAGTAACACCGGCTCCCAGGAGGGACTTTTAGTAACACCGGCTCCCAGGAGGGACTTTTAGTAACACCGGCTCCCAGGAGGGACTTTTAGTAACACCGGCTCCCAGGAGGGACTTTTAGTAACACCGGCTCCCAGGAGGGACTTTTAGTAACACCGGCTCCCAGGAGGGACTTTTAGTAACACCGGCTCCCAGGAGGGACTTTTAGTAACACCGGCTCCCAGGAGGGACTTTTAGTAACACCGGCTCCCAGGAGGGACTTTTAGTAACACCGGCTCCCAGGAGGGACTTTTAGTAACACCGGCTCCCAGGAGGGACTTTTAGTAACACCGGCTCCCAGGAGGGACTTTTAGAAACAACCTGCTACCAGGATGGAGAACAACAATCGCAGGACTACAAACATCATTCTGGGGTACTATACATCATGCTCTGAGAGGGGACTATACATCGTGCCCTGCTGAGGGAACAACAACCGGCAACCCAGGAGATCTTCAACCGGAGGACTTCACACCACACCCTGCCGGAAGATTTCACACCGTGTCCTGCCGAGGGACCAACAGCCGGCGCCAAGGTGAATGTCAACCCGAGGATGTCACACTGCGCCCTGCCAAAAATGTCTGACTGCGCCCAGCCACAAGTCACACTGCGCCCAGCCACACATCACACTGCACCCAGCCAAAGACTGCGCCCAGCCACACGTCACACTGCGCCCAGCCACACGTCACACTGCGCCAAGCCACACGTCACACTGCGCCCAGCCACACGTCACACTGCGCCCAGCCACACGTCACACTGCGCCCAGCCACACGTCACACTGCGCCCAGCCACACGTCACACTGCGCCCAGCCAAAGACTGCGGCCAGCCACACGTCACACTGCGCCCAGCCAAAGACTGCGCCCAGCCACACGTCACACTGTGCCCAGTCAAAGACGGTCCAAGACTACTTTCAGCGCCCTGGTCCGAGACTACTTTCAGCGCCCTGGTCCGAGACTACTTTCAGCGCCCTGGTCCGAGACTACTTTCAGCGCCCTGGTCCGAGACTACTTTCAGCGCCCTGGTCCGAGACTACTTTCAGCGCCCTGGTCCGAGACTACTTTCAGCGCCCTGGCCTGCGCCCAGCCCAGCCACACGTCACACTGCGCCCAGCCAAAGACTGCGCCCAGCCACACGTCACACTGCGCCCAGCCAAAGACTACGCCCAGCCACACGTCACACTGCGCCCAGCCAAAGATTGCGCCCAGCCACACGTCACACTGCGCCCAGCCAAAGACTGCGCCCAGCCACACGTCACACTGCGCCCAGCCAAAGACTGTTCGAGACTACTTTCAGCGCCCTGGTCCGAGACTACTTTCAGCGCCCTGGTCCGAGACTACTTTTAGCGCCCTGGTCCGAGACTACTTTCAGCGCCGTGGTCCAAGACTACTTTCAGCGCCCTGGCCTGAGAGGAGGGACACTAGTAAAAACCCGCTCCCAGGAGGGACTTTTAGAAACAACCGGCTCCCAGGAGGGACTTTTAGAAACAACCGGCTCCCAGGAGGGACTTTTAGAAACAACCGGCTCCCAGGAGGGACTTTTAGAAACAACCGGCTCCCAGGAGGGACTTTTAGAACCAACCGGCTCCCAGGAGGGACTTTTAGAACCAACCGGCTCCCAGGAGGGACTTTTAGAAACAACCGGCTCCCAGGAGGGACTTTTAGAAACAACCGGCTCCCAGGAGGGACTTTTAGAAACAACCGGCTCCCAGGAGGGACTTTTAGAAACAACCGGCTCCCAGGAGGGACTTTTAGAAACAACCGGCTCCCAGGAGGGACTTTTAGAAACAACCGGCTCCCAGGAGGGACTTTTAGAAACAACCGGCTCCCAGGAGGGACTTTTAGAAACAACCGGCTCCCAGGAGGGACTTTTAGAAACAACCGGCTCCCAGGAGGGACTTTTAGAAACAACCGGCTCCCAGGAGGGACTTTTAGAAACAACCGGCTCCCAGGAGGGACTTTTAGAAACAACCGGCTCCCAGGATGGAGAACAACAATCGCAGGACTACAAACATCATTCTGGGGTACTATACATCGTGCCCTGCTGAGGGACCAACAACCGGCAACCCAGGAAAACTTCAACCGGAGGACTTCACACCATACCCTGCCGGAAGACATCACACTGCGCCCTGCCGAGGGACCAACAGCCGGCGCCCAGGAGAACTTAAACCGGAGGACGTCACACTGTGCCCTGCCGGAAGACTTCACACCGCACCGTGCCGAAGGACCAACAACCAGCGCCCTGGAGAACTTCAACCGGAGAACTCCACACCTCGCCCTGCCAGAAGACTTCACACAGTGCCCTGCCGAGGGACCAACGACCGGCATCCAGGAGAATGTAAACCCGAGGATGTCACACTGCGCCCAGCCAAAGACTGCGCCCAGCCACACGTCACACTGCGCCCAGCCAAAGACTGCGCCCAGCCACACGTCACACTGCGCCCAGCCAAAGACTGTTCGAGCGCCCTGGTCCGAGACAACTTTCAGCGCCCTGGTCCGAGACAACTTTCAGCGCCCTGGTCCGAGACAACTTTCAGCGCCCTGGTCCGAGACAACTTTCAGCGCCCTGGTCCGAGACAACTTTCAGCGCCCTGGTCCGAGACAACTTTCAGCGCCCTGGTCCGAGACTACTTTCAGCGCCCTGGTCCGAGACTACTTTCAGCGCCCTGGCCTGAGAGGAGGGACACTAGTAAAAACCGGCTCCCAGGAGGGACTTTTAGAAACAACCGGCTCCCAGGAGGGACTTTTAGAAACAACCGGCTTCCAGGAGGGACTTTTAGAAACAACCGGCTCCCAGGAGGGACTTTTAGAAACAACCGGCTCCCAGGAGGGACTTTTAGAAACAACCGGCTCCCAGGAGGGACTTTTAGAAACAACCGGCTCCCAGGAGGGACTTTTAGAAACAACCGGCTCCCAGGATGGAGAACAACAATCGCAGGACTACTAACATCATTCTGGGGTACTATACATCGTGCCCTGCTGAGGGACCAACAACCAGCAACCCAGGAAAACTTCAACCGGAGGACTTCACACCACACCCTGCCGGAAGACATCACACTGCGCCCTGCCGAGGGACCAACAACCGGCACCCAAGAGAACTTCAACCGGAGGACTAAGCATAGCGCCCTGCCAGAAGACTTCACACCACGCCCTGCCGAGGGACCAACAGCCGGCGCCCAGGAGAACTTCACACTGTGCCCTGCCGGAAGACTTCACACCGCACCGTGCCGAAGGACCAACAACCAGCGCCCTAGAGAACTTCAACCGGAGAACTCCACACCTCGCCCTGCCAGAAGACTTCACACAGTGCCCTGCCGAGGGACCAACGACCGGCATCCAGGAGAATGTAAACCCGAGGATGTCACACTGCGCCCAGCCAAAGACTGCGCCCAGCCACACGTCACACTGCGCCCAGCCAAAGACTGCGCCCAGCCACACGTCACACTGCGCCCAGCCAAAGACTACGCCCAGCCACACGTCACACTGCGCCCAGCCAAAGACTGCGCCCAGCCACACGTCTCACTGCGCCCAGCCAAAGACTGCGCCCAGCCACACGTCACACTGCGCCCAGCCAAAGACTGCGCCCAGCCACACGTCACACTGCGCCCAGCCAAAGACTGTTCGAGACTACTTTCAGCGCCCTGGTCCGAGACTTCTTTCAGCGCCCTGGTCCGAGACTACTTTCAGCGCCCTGGTCCGAGACTACTTTCAGCGCCCTGGTCCGAGACTACTTTCAGCGCCCTGGTCCGAGACTACTTTCAGCGCCGTGGTCCGAGACTACTTTCAGCGCCGTGGTCCGAGACTACTTTCAGCGCCGTGGTCCGAGACTACTTTCAGCGCCGTGGTCCGAGACTACTTTCAGCGCCGTGGTCCGAGACTACTTTCAGCGCCGTGGTCCGAGACTACTTTCAGCGCCGTGGTCCGAGACTACTTTCAGCGCCGTGGTCCGAGACTACTTTCAGCGCCCTGGTCCGAGACTACTTTCAGCGCCCTGGTCCGAGACTACTTTCAGCGCCCTGGTCCGAGACTACTTTCAGCGCCCTGGCCTGAGAGGAGGGACACTAGTAAAAACCGGCTCCCAGGAGGGACTTTTAGAAACAACCGGCTCCCAGGAGGGACTTTTAGAAACAACCGGCTCCCAGGAGGGACTTTTAGAAACAACCGGCTCCCAGCAGGGACTTTTAGAAACAACCGGCTCCCAGGAGGGACTTTTAGAAACAACCGGCTCCCAGGAGGGACTTTTAGAAACAACCGGCTCCCAGGAGGGACTTTTAGAAACAACCGGCTCCCAGGAGGGACTTTTAGAAACAACCGGCTCCCAGGATGGAGAACAACAATCGCAGGACTACAAACATCATTCTGGGGTACTATACATCGTGCCCTGCTGAGGGACCAACAACCGGCAACCCAGGAAAACTTCAACCGGAGGACTTCACACCACACCCTGCCGGAAGACATCACACTGCGCCCTGCCGAGGGACCAACAACCGGCACCCAAGAGAACTTCAGCCGGAGGACTAAGCATAGCGCCCTGCCAGAAGACTTCACACCACGCCCTGCCGAGGGACCAACAGCCGGCGCCCAGGAGAACTTCAACCGGAGGACTTCACACCGTGCCCTGCCGGAAGACTTCACACCGCACCGTGCCGAAGGACCAACAACCAGCGCCCTGGAGAACTTCAACTGGAGAACTCCACACCTCGCCCTGCCAGAAGACTTCACACCGTGCCCTGCCGAGGGACCAACGACCGGCATCCAGGAGAATGTAAACCCGAGGATGTCACACTGCGCCCAGCCAAAGACTGCGCCCAGTCACACGTCACACTGCGCCCAGCCAAAGACTGCGCCCAGCCACACGTCACACTGCGCCCAGCCAAAGACTGCGCCCAGCCACACGTCACACTGCGCCCAGCCAAAGACTGCGCCCAGCCACACGTCACACTGCGCCCAGCCAAAGACTGCGCCCAGCCACGTCACACTGCGCCCAGCCAAAGACTGCGCCCAGCCACGCGTCACACTGCGCCCCGCCAAAGACTGCGCCCAGCCACACGTCACACTGCGCCCAGCCACACGTCACACTGCGCCCAGCCAAAGACTGCGCCCAGTCACACGTCACACTGCGCCCAGCCAAAGACTGCGCCCAGCCACACGTCACACCGCGCCCAGCCAAAGACTGCGCCCAGCCACACGTCACACCGCGCCCAGCCAAAGACTGCGCCCAGCCACACGTCACACTGCGCCCAGCCAAAGACTGTCCGAGACTACTTTCAGCGCCCTGGTCCGAGACTACTTTCAGCGCCCTGGTCCGAGACTACTTTCAGCGCCCTGGTCCGAGACTACTTTCAGCGCCCTGGTCCGAGACTACTTTCAGCGCCCTGGCCTGAGAGGAGGGACACTAGTAAAAATCGGCTCCCAGGAGGGACTTATAGAAACAACCGGCTCCCAGGAGGGACTTTTAGAAACAACCGGCTCCCAGAATGGAGAACAACAATCGCAGGACTACAAACATCATTCTGGGGTACTATACATCATGCCTTGCTGAGGGACCAACAACCGGCACCCAAGAGAACTTCAACCGGAGGACTAAGCATAGCGCCCTGCCAGAAGACTTCACACCACGCCCTGCCGAGGGACCAACAGCCGGCGCCCAGGAGAACTTCAACCGGAGGACTTCACACCGTGCCCTGCCGGAGGACTTCACACCACACCCTGCCGGAAGACATCACACTGCGCCCTGCCGAGGGACCAACAACCGGCACCCAAGAGAACTTCAGCCGGAGGACTAAGCATAGCGCCCTGCCAGAAGACTTCACACCACGCCCTGCCGAGGGACCAACAGCCGGCGCCCAGGAGAACTTCAACCGGAGGACTTCACACCGTGCCCTGCCGGAAGACTTCACACCGCACCGTGCCGAAGGACCAACAACCAGCGCCCTGGAGAACTTCAACTGGAGAACTCCACACCTCGCCCTGCCAGAAGACTTCACACCGTGCCCTGCCGAGGGACCAACGACCGGCATCCAGGAGAATGTAAACCCGAGGATGTCACACTGCGCCCAGCCAAAGACTGCGCCCAGTCACACGTCACACTGCGCCCAGCCAAAGACTGCGCCCAGCCACACGTCACACTGCGCCCAGCCAAAGACTGCGCCCAGCCACACGTCACACTGCGCCCAGCCAAAGACTGCGCCCAGCCACACGTCACACTGCGCCCAGCCAAAGACTGCGCCCAGCCACGTCACACTGCGCCCAGCCAAAGACTGCGCCCAGCCACGTCACACTGCGCCCCGCGTCACACTGCGCCCCGCCAAAGACTGCGCCCAGCCACACGTCACACTGCGCCCAGCCACACGGCACACTGCGCCCAGCCAAAGACTGCGCCCAGTCACACGTCACACTGCGCCCAGCCAAAGACTGCGCCCAGCCACACGTCACACCGCGCCCAGCCAAAGACTGCGCCCAGCCACACGTCACACCGCGCCCAGCCAAAGACTGCGCCCAGCCACACGTCACACTGCGCCCAGCCAAAGACTGTCCGAGACTACTTTCAGCGCCCTGGTCCGAGACTACTTTCAGCGCCCTGGTCCGAGACTACTTTCAGCGCCCTGGTCCGAGACTACTTTCAGCGCCCTGGTCCGAGACTACTTTCAGCGCCCTGGCCTGAGAGGAGGGACACTAGTAAAAATCGGCTCCCAGGAGGGACTTATAGAAACAACCGGCTCCCAGGAGGGACTTTTAGAAACAACCGGCTCCCAGAATGGAGAACAACAATCGCAGGACTACAAACATCATTCTGGGGTACTATACATCATGCCTTGCTGAGGGACCAACAACCGGCACCCAAGAGAACTTCAACCGGAGGACTAAGCATAGCGCCCTGCCAGAAGACTTCACACCACGCCCTGCCGAGGGACCAACAGCCGGCGCCCAGGAGAACTTCAACCGGAGGACTCCACACCTCGCCCTGCCGGAAGACTTCACACCGCACCGTGCCGAAGGACCAACAACCAGCGCCCTGGAGAACTTCAACCGGAGAACTCCACACCTCGCCCTGCCAGAAGACTTCACACAGTGCCCTGCCGAGGGACCAACGACCGGCATCCAGGAGAATGTAAACCCGAGGATGTCACACTGCGCCCAGCCAAAGACTGCGCCCAGCCACACGTCACACAGCGCCCAGCCAAAGACTGCGCCCAGCCACACGTCACACTGCGCCCAGCCAAAGACTGCGCCCAGCCACACGTCACACTGCGCCCAGCCAAAGACTGCGCCCAGCCACACGTCACACTGCGCCCAGCCAAAGACTGCGCCCAGCCACACGTCACACTGCGCCCAGCCAAAGACTGAGCCCAGCCACACGTCACACTGCGCCCCGCCACACTGAGCCCAGCCAAAGACTGCGCCCAGCCACACGTCACACTGCGCCCAGCCAAAGACTGCGCCCAGCCACACGTCACACTGCGCCCAGCCAAAGACTGCGCCCAGCCAAAGACTGCGCCCAGCCACACGTCACACTGCGCCCAGCCAAAGACTGCGCCCAGCCACACGTCACACTGCGCCCAGCCAAAGACTGCGCCCAGCCACACGTCACACTGCGCCCAGCCAAAGACTGCGCCCAGCCAAACGTCACACTGCGCCCAGCCAAAGACTGCGCTCAGCCACACGTCACACTGCGCCCAGCCAAAAGACTGCGCTCAGCCACACGTCACACTGCGCCCAGCCAAAAGACTGCGCTCAGCCACACGTCACACTGCGCCCAGCCAAAAGACTGCGCCCAGCCACACGTCACACTGCGCCCAGCCACACGTCACACTGCGCCCAGCCACACGTCACACTGCGCCCAGCCAAAAGACTGCGCCCAGCCACACGTCACACTGCGCCCAGCCACACGTCACACTGCGCCCAGCCACACGTCACACTGCGCCCAGCCACACGTCACACTGCGCCCAGCCAAAGACTGCGCCCAGCCACACGTCACACTGCGCCCAGCCAAAGACTGTCCGAGACTACTTTCAGCGCCCTGGTCCGAGACTACTTTCAGCGCCCTGGTCCGAGACTACTTTCAGCGCCCTGGTCCGAGACTACTTTCAGCGCCCTGGTCCGAGACTACTTTCAGCGCCCTGGCCTGAGAGGAGGGACACTAGTAAAAACCGGCTCCCAGGAGGGACTTTTAGAAACAACCGGCTCCCAGGAGGGACTCCCAGGAGGGACTTTTAGAAACAACCGGCTCCCAGGAGGGACTTTTAGAAACAACCGGCTCCCAGGAGGGACTTTTAGAAACAACCGGCTCCCAGGAGGGACTTTTAGAAACAACCGGCTCCCAGGAGGGACTTTTAGAAACAACCGGCTCCCAGGAGGGACTTTTAGAAACAACCGGCTCCCAGGAGGGACTTTTAGAAACAACCGGCTCCCAGGAGGGACTTTTAGAAACAACCGGCTCCCAGGAGGGACTTTTAGAAACAACCGGCTCCCAGGAGGGACTTTTAGAAACAACCGGCTCCCAGGAGGGACTTTTAGAAACAACCGGCTCCCAGGAGGGACTTTTAGAAACAACCGGCTCCCAGGAGGGACTTTTAGAAACAACCGGCTCCCAGGAGGGACTTTTAGAAACAACCGGCTCCCAGAATAGAGAACAACAATCGCAGGACTACAAACATCATTCTGGGGTACTATACATCGTGCCCTGCTGAGGGACCAACAACCGGCAACCCAGGAAAACTTCAACCGGAGGACTTCACACCACACCCTGCCGGAAGACATCACACTGCGCCCTGCCGAGGGACCAACAACCGGCACCCAAGAGAACTTCAACCGGAGGACTAAGCATAGCGCCCTGCCAGAAGACTTCACACCACGCCCTGCCGAGGGACCAACAGCCGGCGCCCAGGAGAACTTCAACCGGAGGACTCCACACCTCGCCCTGCCGGAAGACTTCACACCGCACCGTGCCGAAGGACCAACAACCAGCGCCCTGGAGAACTTCAACCGGAGGACTCCACACCTCGCCCTGCCAGAAGACTTCACACAGTGCCCTGCCGAGGGACCAACGACCGGCATCCAGGAGAATGTAAACCCGAGGATGTCACACTGCGCCCAGCCAAAGACTGCGCCCAGCCACACGTCACACTGCGCCCAGCCAAAGACTGCGCCCAGCCACACGTCACACTGCGCCCAGCCAAAGACTGCGCCCAGCCACACGTCACACTGCGCCCAGCCAAAGACTGCGCCCAGGCACACGTCACACTGCGCCCAGCCAAAGACTGCGCCCAGGCACACGTCACACTGCGCCCAGCCAAAGACTGCGCCCAGCCACACGTCACACTGCGCCCAGCCACACGTCACACTGCGCCCAGCCAAAGACTGCGCCCAGCCACACGTCACACTGCGCCCAGCCAAAGACTGCGCCCAGCCACACGTCACACTGCGCCCAGCCACATGTCACACTGCGCCCAGCCAAAGACTGTCCGAGACTACTTTCAGCGCCCTGGTCCGAGACTACTTTCAGCGCCCTGGTCCGAGACTACTTTCAGCGCCCTGGTCCGAGACTACTTTTAGCGCCCTGGTCCGAGAGGAGGGACACTAGTAAAAATCGGCTCCCAGGAGGGACTTTTAGAAACAACCGGCTCCCAGGAGGGACTTTTAGAAACAACCGGCTCCCAGGAGGGACTTTTAGAAACAACCGGCTCCCAGGAGGGACTTTTAGAAACAACCGGCTCCCAGAATGGAGAACAACAATCGCAGGACTACAAACATCATTCTGGGGTACTATACATCGTGCCCTGCTGAGGGACCAACAACCGGCAACCCAGGAAAACTTCAACCGGAGGACTTCACACCACACCCTGCCGGAAGACATCACACTGCGCCCTGCCGAGGGACCAACAACCGGCACCCAAGAGAACTTCAACCGGAGGACTAAGCATAGCGCCCTGCCGGAAGACTTCACACCGCACCGTGCCAAAGGACCAACAACCAGCGCCCTGGAGAACTTCAACTGGAGAACTCCACACCTCGCCCTGCCAGAAGACTTCACACCGTGCCCTGCCGAGGGACCAACGACCGGCATCCAGGAGAATGTAAACCCGAGGATGTCACACTGCGCCCAGCCAAAGACTGCGCCCAGCCACACGTCACACTGCGCCCAGCCAAAGACTGCGCCCAGCCACACGTCACACTGCGCCCAGCCAAAGACTGCGCCCAGCCACACGTCACACTGCGCCCAGCCAAAGACTGCGCCCAGCCAAACGTCACACTGCGCCCAGCCAAAGACTGCGCCCAGCCACACGTCACACTGCGCCCAGCCAAAGACTGCGCCCAGCCACACGTCACACTGCGCCCAGCCAAAGACTGCGCCCAGCCACACGTCACACTGCGCCCAGCCAAAGACTGCGCCCAGCCACACGTCACACTGCGCCAAGCCAAAGACTGCGCCCAGCCACACGTCACACTGCGCCCAGCCAAAGACTGCGCCCAGCCACACGTCACACTGCGCCCAGCCAAAGACGGTCCGAGACTACGTTCAGCGCCCTGGTCCGAGACTACGTTCAGCGCCCTGGTCCGAGACTACGTTCAGCGCCCTGGTCCGAGACTACGTTCAGCGCCCTGGTCCGAGACTACGTTCAGCGCCCTGGTCCGAGACTACGTTCAGCGCCCTGGTCCGAGACTACGTTCAGCGCCCTGGTCCGAGACTACGTTCAGCGCCCTGGTCCGAGACTACGTTCAGCGCCCTGGTCCGAGACTACGTTCAGCGCCCTGGTCCGAGACTACGTTCAGCGCCCTGGTCCGAGACTACGTTCAGCGCCCTGGTCCGAGACTACGTTCAGCGCCCTGGTCCGAGACTACGTTCAGCGCCCTGGTCCGAGACTACGTTCAGCGCCCTGGTCCGAGACTACGTTCAGCGCCCTGGTCCGAGACTACGTTCAGCGCCCTGGTCCGAGACTACGTTCAGCGCCCTGGTCCGAGACTACGTTCAGCGCCCTGGTCCGAGACTACGTTCAGCGCCCTGGTCCGAGACTACGTTCAGCGCCCTGGTCCGAGACTACGTGCAGCGCCCTGGTCCGAGACTACGTGCAGCGCCCTGGTCCGAGACTACGTGCAGCGCCCTGGTCCGAGACTACGTTCAGCGCCCTGGTCCGAGACTACGTTCAGCGCCCTGGTCCGAGACTACGTTCAGCGCCCTGGTCCGAGACTACGTTCAGCGCCCTGGTCCGAGACTACGTTCAGCGCCCTGGTCCGAGACTACGTTCAGCGCCCTGGTCCGAGACTACGTTCAGCGCCCTGGTCCGAGACTACGTTCAGCGCCCTGGTCCGAGACTACGTTCAGCGCCCTGGTCCGAGACTACGTTCAGCGCCCTGGTCCGAGACTACGTTCAGCGCCCTGGTCCGAGACTACGTTCAGCGCCCTGGTCCGAGACTACGTTCAGCGCCCTGGTCCGAGACTACTTTCAGCGCCCTGGTCCGAGACTACTTTCAGCGCCCTGGTCCGAGACTACTTTCAGCGCCCTGGTCCGATTCTACTTTCAGCGCCCTGGTCCGAGACTACTTTCAGCGCCCTGGTCCGAGACTACTTTCAGCGCCCTGGTCCGAGACTACTTTCAGCGCCCTGGTCCGAGACTACTTTCAGCGCCCTGGTCCGAGACTACTTTCAGCGCCCTGGTCCGAGACTACTTTCAGCGCCCTGGTCCGAGACTACTTTCAGCGCCCTGGTCCGAGACTACTTTCAGCGCCCTGGTCCGAGACTACTTTCAGCGCCCTGGTCCGAGACTACTTTCAGCGCCCTGGTCCGAGACTACTTTCAGCGCCCTGGTCCGAGACTACTTTCAGCGCCCTGGTCCGAGACTACTTTCAGCGCCCTGGTCCGAGACTACTTTCAGCGCCCTGGTCCGAGACTACTTTCAGCGCCCTGGTCCGAGACTACTTTCAGCGCCCTGGTCCGAGACTACTTTTAGCGCCCTGGTCCGAGACTACTTTCAGCGCCCTGGTCCAAGAGGAGGGACTTTTAGAAACAACCGGCTCCCAGGAGGGACTTTTAGAAACAACCGGCTCCCAGGAGGGACTTTTAGAAACAACCGGCTCCCAGGAGGGACTTTTAGAAACAACCGGCTCCCATGAGGGACTTTTAGAAACAACCGGCTCCCAGGAGGGACTTTTAGAAACAACCGGCTCCCAGGATGGAGAATAACAATCGCAGGACTACAAACATCATTCTGGGGTACTATACATCGTGCCCTGCTGAGGGACCAACAACCGGCAACCCAGGAAAACTTCAACCGGAGGACTTCACACCACACCCTGCCGGAAGACATCACACTGCGCCCTGCCGAGGGACCCACAACCGGCACCCAAGAGAACTTCAACCGGAGGACTAAGCATAGCGCCCTGCCAGAAGACTTCACACCACGCCCTGCCGAGGGACCAACAGCCGGCGCCCAGGAGAACTTCAACCGGAGGACTTCACACCGTGTCCTGCCGGAAGACTTCACACCGCACCGTGCCGAAGGACCAACAACCAGCGCCCTGGAGAACTTCAACTGGAGAACTCCATACCTCGCCCTGCCAGAAGACTTCACACCGTGCCCTGCCGAGGGACCACCGACGGGCATCCAGGAGAATGTAAACCCGAGGATGTCACACTGCACCCAGCCACGCGTCACACTGCGCCCAGCCACGCGTCACACTGCGCCCAGCCAAATACTGCGCCCAGCCACGCGTCACACTGCGCCCCGCCAAAGACTGCGCCCAGCCACACGTCACACTGCGCCCAGCCAAAGACTGCACCCAGCCACACGTCACACTGCGCCCAGCCAAAGACTGCGCCCAGCCACACGTCACACTGCGCCCAGCCAAAGACTGCGCCCAGCCACACGTCACACTGCGCCCAGCCAAAGACTGCGCCCAGCCACACGTCACACTGCGCCCAGCCAAAGACTGCGCCCAGCCACACGTCACACTGCGCCCAGCCAAAGACGGTCCGAGACTACTTTCAGCGCCCTGGTCCGAGACTACTTTCAGCGCCCTGGTCCGAGACTACTTTCAGCGCCCTGGTCCGAGACTACTTTCAGCGCCCTGGTCCGAGACTACTTTCAGCGCCCTGGTCCGAGACTACTTTTAGCGCCCTGGTCCGAAACTACTTTCAGCGCCCTGGTCCAAGAGGAGGGACTTTTAGAAACTAACGGCTCCCAGGAGGGACTTTTAGAAACAACCGGCTCCCAGGAGGGACTTTTAGACACAACCGGCTCCCAGGAGGGACTTTTAGAAACAACCGGCTCCCAGGAGGGACTTTTAGAAACAACCGGCTCCCAGGATGGAGAACAACAATCGCAGGACTACAAACATTCTGGGGTACTATACATCGTGCCCTGCTGAGGGACCCACAACCGGCACCCAAGAGAACTTCAACCGGAGGACTAAGCATAGCGCCCTGCCAGAAGACTTCACACCACGCCCTGCCGAGGGACCAACAGCCGGCGCCCAGGAGAATTTCAACTGGAGAACTCCATACCTCGCCCTGCCAGAAGACTTCACACCGTGTCACACTACGCCCAGCCAAAGACTGCGCCCAGCCACGCGTCACACTGCACCCAGCCAAAGACTGCGCCCAGCCAAACGTCACACTGCGCCCAGCCAAAGACTGCGCCCAGCCAAACGTCACACTGCGCCCAGCCAAAGACTGCGCCCAGCCACACGTCACACTGCGCCCAGCCAAAGACTGCGCCCAGCCACACGTCACACTGCGCCCAGCCAAAGACTGCGCCCAGCCACACGTCACACTGCGCCCAGCCAAAGACTGTCCGAGACTACTTTCAGCGCCCTGGTCCGAGACTACTTTCAGCGCCCTGGCCTGAGAGGAGGGACACTAGTAAAAACCGGCTCCCAGGAGGGACTTTTAGAAACAACCGGCTCCCAGGAGGGACTTTTAGAAACAACCGGCTCCCAGGATGGAGAACAACAATCGCAGGACTACAAACATCATTCTGGGGTACTATACATCGTGCCCTGCTGAGGGACCAACAACCGGCAACCCAGGAAAACTTCAACCGGAGGACTTCACACCACACCCTGCGCCCAGCCACGCGTCACACTGCGCCCAGCCACAGACTGCGCCCAGCCACACGTCACACTGCGCCCAGCCAAAGACTGCGCCCAGCCACACGTCACACTGCGCCCAGCCAAAGACTGCGCCCAGCCACACGTCACACTGCGCCCAGCCAAAGACTGTCCGAGACTACTTTCAGCGCCCTGGTCCGAGACTACTTTCAGCGCCCTGGTCCGAGACTACTTTCAGCGCCCTGGTCCGAGACTACTTTCAGCGCCCTGGTCCGAGACTACTTTCAGCGCCCTGGTCCGAGACTACTTTCAGCGCCCTGGTCCGAGACTACGTTCAGCGCCCTGGTCCGAGACTACTTTCAGCGCCCTGGTCCAAGAGGAGGGACTTTTAGAAACAACCGGCTCCCAGGAGGGACTTTTAGAAACAACCGGCTTCCAGGAGGGACTTTTAGAAACAACCGGCTCCCAGGAGGGACTTTTAGAAACAACCGGCTCCCAGGAGGGACTTTTAGAAACAACCGGCTCCCAGGAGGGACTTTTAGAAACAACCGGCTCCCAGGATGGAGAATAACAATCGCAGGACTACAAACATCATTCTGGGGTACTATACATCGTGCCCTGCTGAGGGACCAACAACCGGCAACCCAGGAAAACTTCAACCGGAGGACTTCACACCACACCCTGCCGGAAGACATCACACTGCGCCCTGCCGAGGGACCCACAACCGGCACCCAAGAGAACTTCAACCGGAGGACTAAGCATAGCGCCCTGCCAGAAGACTTCACACCACGCCCTGCCGAGGGACCAACAGCCGGCGCCCAGGAGAACTTCAACCGGAGGACTTCACACCGTGTCCTGCCGGAAGACTTCACACCGCACCGTGCCGAAGGACCAACAACCAGCGCCCTGGAGAACTTCAACTGGAGAACTCCATACCTCGCCCTGCCAGAAGACTTCACACCGTGCCCTGCCGAGGGACCACCGACGGGCATCCAGGAGAATGTAAACCCGAGAATGTCACACTGCACCCAGCCAAAGACTGCGCCCAGCCACGCGTCACACTGTGCCCAGCCAAATACTGCGCCCAGCCACGCGTCACACTGCGCCCCGCCAAAGACTGCGCCCAGCCACACGTCACACTGCGCCCCGCCAAAGACTGCGCCCAGCCACACGTCACACTGCGCCCAGCCAAAGACTGCGCCCAGCCACACGTCACACTGCGCCCAGCCAAAGACTGCGCCCAGCCACACGTCACACTGCGCCCAGCCAAAGACTGCGCCCAGCCACACGTCACACTGCGCCCAGCCAAAGACTGCGCCCAGCCACACGTCACACTGCGCCCAGCCAAAGACGGTCCGAGACTACTTTCAGCGCCCTGGTCCGAGACTACTTTCAGCGCCCTGGTCCGAGACTACTTTCAGCGCCCTGGTCCGAGACTACTTTCAGCGCCCTGGTCCGAGACTACTTTCAGCGCCCTGGTCCGAGACTACTTTCAGCGCCCTGGTCCGAGACTACTTTCAGCGCCCTGGTCCGAGACTACTTTCAGCGCCCTGGTCCGAGACTACTTTCAGCGCCCTGGTCCGAGACTACTTTCAGCGCCCTGGTCCGAGACTACTTTCAGCGCCCTGGTCCGAAACTACTTTCAGCGCCCTGGTCCAAGAGGAGGGACTTTTAGAAACAAACGGCTCCCAGGAGGGACTTTTAGAAACAACCGGCTCCCAGGAGGGACTTTTAGACACAACCGGCTCCCAGGAGGGACTTTTAGAAACAACCGGCTCCCAGGAGGGACTTTTAGAAACAACCGGCTCCCAGGATGGAGAACAACAATCGCAGGACTACAAACATTCTGGGGTACTATACATCGTGCCCTGCTGAGGGACCCTAAACCGGCACCCAAGAGAACTTCAACCGGAGGACTAAGCATAGCGCCCTGCCAGAAGACTTCACACCACGCCCTGCCGAGGGACCAACAGCCGGCGCCCAGGAGAATTTCAACTGGAGAACTCCATACCTCGCCCTGCCAGAAGACTTCACACCGTGTCACACTACGCCCAGCCAAAGACTGCGCCCAGCCACGCGTCACACTGCACCCAGCCAAAGACTGCGCCCAGCCAAACGTCACACTGCGCCCAGCCAAAGACTGCGCCCAGCCAAACGTCACACTGCGCCCAGCCAAAGACTGCGCCCAGCCACACGTCACACTGCGCCCAGCCAAAGACTGCGCCCAGCCACACGTCACACTGCGCCCAGCCAAAGACTGTCCGAGACTACTTTCAGCGCCCTGGTCCGAGACTACTTTCAGCGCCCTGGCCTGAGAGGAGGGACACTAGTAAAAACCGGCTCCCAGGAGGGACTTTTAGAAACAACCGGCTCCCAGGAGGGACTTTTAGAAACAACCGGCTCCCAGGATGGAGAACAACAATCGCAGGACTACAAACATCATTCTGGGGTACTATACATCGTGCCCTGCTGAGGGACCAACAACCGGCAACCCAGGAAAACTTCAACCGGAGGACTTCACACCACACCCTGCGCCCAGCCACGCGTCACACTGCGCCCAGCCACAGACTGCGCCCAGCCACACGTCACACTGCGCCCAGCCAAAGACTGCGCCCAGCCACACGTCACACTGCGCCCAGCCAAAGACTGTCCGAGACTACTTTCAGCGCCCTGGTCCGAGACTACTTTCAGCGCCCTGGTCCGAGACTACTTTCAGCGCCCTGGTCCGAGACTACTTTCAGCGCCCTGGTCCGAGACTACTTTCAGCGCCCTGGTCCGAGACTACTTTCAGCGCCCTGGTCCGAGACTACTTTCAGCGCCCTGGTCCGAGACTACTTTCAGCGCCCTGGTCCGAGACTACTTTCAGCGCCCTGGTCCGAGACTACTTTCAGCGCCCTGGTCCGAGAATACTTTCAGCGCCCTGGTCCGAGACTACTTTCAGCGCCCTGGTCCGAAACTACTTTCAGCGCCCTGGTCCAAGAGGAGGGACTTTTAGAAACAAACGGCTCCCAGGAGGGACTTTTAGAAACAACCGGCTCCCAGGAGGGACTTTTAGACACAACCGGCTCCCAGGAGGGACTTTTAGAAACAACCGGCACCCAGGAGGGACTTTTAGAAACAACCGGCTCCCAGGATGGAGAACAACAATCGCAGGACTACAAACATTCTGGGGTACTATACATCGTGCCCTGCTGAGGGACCCACAACCGGCACCCAAGAGAACTTCAACCGGAGGACTAAGCATAGCGCCCTGCCAGAAGACTTCACACCACGCCCTGCCGAGGGACCAACAGCCGGCGCCCAGGAGAATTTCAACTGGAGAACTCCATACCTCGCCCTGCCAGAAGACTTCACACCGTGTCACACTACGCCCAGCCAAAGACTGCGCCCAGCCACGCGTCACACTGCACCCAGCCAAAGACTGCGCCCAGCCAAACGTCACACTGCGCCCAGCCAAAGACTGCGCCCAGCCAAACGTCACACCGCGCCCAGCCAAAGACTGCGCCCAGCCACACGTCACACTGCGCCCAGCCAAAGACTGCGCCCAGCCACACGTCACACTGCGCCCAGCCAAAGACTGCGCCCAGCCACACGTCACACTGCGCCCAGCCAAAGACTGTCCGAGACTACTTTCAGCGCCCTGGTCCGAGACTACTTTCAGCGCCCTGGCCTGAGAGGAGGGACACTAGTAAAAACCGGCTCCCAGGAGGGACTTTTAGAAACAACCGGCTCCCAGGAGGGACTTTTAGAAACAACCGGCTCCCAGGATGGAGAACAACAATCGCAGGACTACAAACATCATTCTGGGGTACTATACATCGTGCCCTGCTGAGGGACCAACAACCGGCAACCCAGGAAAACTTCAACCGGAGGACTTCACACCACACCCTGCGCCCAGCCACGCGTCACACTGCGCCCAGCCACAGACTGCGCCCAGCCACACGTCACACTGCGCCCAGCCAAAGACTGCGCCCAGCCACACGTCACACTGCGCCCAGCCAAAGACTGCGCCCAGCCACACGTCACACTGCGCCCAGCCAAAGACTGTCCGAGACTACTTTCAGCGCCCTGGTCCGAGACTACTTTCAGCGCCCTGGTCCGAGACTACTTTCAGCGCCCTGGTCCGAGACTACTTTCAGCGCCCTGGTCCGAGACTACTTTCAGCGCCCTGGTCCGAGACTACTTTCAGCGCCCTGGTCCGAGACTACTTTCAGCGCCCTGGTCCGAGACTACTTTCAGCGCCCTGGTCCGAGACTACTTTCAGCGCCCTGGTCCGAGACTACTTTCAGCGCCCTGGTCCGAGACTACTTTCAGCGCCCTGGTCCGAGACTACTTTCAGCGCCCTGGTCCGAGACTACTTTCAGCGCCCTGGTCCAAGAGGAGGGACTTTTAGAAACAACCGGCTCCCAGGAGGGACTTTTAGAAACAACCGGCTCCCAGGAGGGACTTTTAGAAACAACCGGCTCCCAGGAGGGACTTTTAGAAACAACCGGCTCCCAGGAGGGACTTTTAGAAACAACCGGCTCCCAGGAGGGACTTTTAGAAACAACCGGCTCCCAGGAGGGACTTTTAGAAACAACCGGCTCCCAGGAGGGACTTTTAGAAACAACCGGCTCCCAGGAGGGACTTTTAGAAACAACCGGCTCCCAGGAGGGACTTTTAGAAACAACCGGCTCCCAGGAGGGACTTTTAGAAACAACCGGCTCCCAGGAGGGACTTTTAGAAACAACCGGCTCCCAGGAGGGACTTTTAGAAACAACCGGCTCCCAGGAGGGACTTTTAGAAACAACCGGCTCCCAGGAGGGACTTTTAGAAACAACCGGCTCCCAGGAGGGACTTTTAGAAACAGCCGGCTCCCAGGAGGGACTTTTAGAAACAGCCGGCTCCCAGGAGGGACTTTTAGAAACAGCCGGCTCCCAGGATGGAGAACAACAATCGCAGGACTACAAACATCATTCTGGGGTACTATACATCGTGCCCTGCTGAGGGACCAACAACCGGCAACCCAGGAAAACTTCAACCGGAGGACTTCACACCACACCCTGCCGGAAGACATCACACTGCGCCCTGTCGAGGGACCAACAACCGGCACCCAAAAGAACTTCAACCGGAGGACTAAGCATAGCGCCCTGCCAGAAGACTTCACACCACGCCCTGCCGAGGGACCATCCGCCGGCGCCCAGGAGAACTTCAACCGGAGGACTTCACACCGTGTCCTGCCGGAAGACTTCACACCGCACCGTGCCGAAGGACCAACAACCAGCGCCCTGGAGAACTTCAACCGGAGAACTCCACACCTCGCCCTGCCAGAAGACTTCACACAGTGCCCTGCCGACCGGCATCCAGGAGAATGTAAACCCGAGGATGTCACACTGCGCCTAGCCAAAGACTGCGCCCAGCCACACGTCACACTGCGCCCAGCCAAAGACTGCGCCCAGCCACACGTCACACTGCGCCCAGCCAAAGACTGCGCCCAGCCACACGTCACACTGCGCCCCGCCAAAGACTGCGCCCAGCCACACGTCACACTGCGCCCCGCCAAAGACTGTCCGAGACTACTTTCAGCGCCCTGGTCAGAGACTAGTTTCAGCGCCCTGGTCCGAGACTAGTTTCAGCGCCCTGGTCCGAGACTAGTTTCAGCGCCCTGGTCCGAGACTACTTTCAGCGCCCTGGTCCGAGACTACTTTCAGCGCCCTGGTCCGAGACTACTTTCAGCGCCCTGGTCCGAGACTACTTTCAGCGCCCTGGTCCGAGACTACTTTCAGCGCCCTGGTCCGAGACTACTTTCAGCGCCCTGGTCCGAGACTACTTTCAGCGCCCTGGTCCGAGACTACTTCCAGCGCCCTGGTCCGAGACTACTTTCAGCGCCCTGGTCCGAGACTACTTTCAGCGCCCTGGTCCGAGACTACTTTCAGCGCCCTGGCCTGAGAGGAGGGACACTAGTAAAAACCGGCTCCCAGGAGGGACTTTTAGAAACAACCGGCTCCCAGGAGGGACTTTTAGAAACAACCGGCTCCCAGGAGGGACTTTTAGAAACAACCGGCTCCCAGGAGGGACTTTTAGAAACAACCGGCTCCCAGGAGGGACTTTTAGAAACAACCGGCTCCCAGGAGGGACTTTTAGAAACAACCGGCTCCCAGGAGGGACTTTTAGAAACAACCGGCTCCCAGGAGGGACTTTTAGAAACAACCGGCTCCCAGGAGGGACTTTTAGAAACAACCGGCTCCCAGGAGGGACTTTTAGAAACAACCGGCTCCCAGGAGGGACTTTTAGAAACAACCGGCTCCCAGGAGGGACTTTTAGAAACAACCGGCTCCCAGGAGGGACTTTTAGAAACAACCGGCTCCCAGGAGGGACTTTTAGAAACAACCGGCTCCCAGGAGGGACTTTTAGAAACAACCGGCTCCCAGGAGGGACTTTTAGAAACAACCGGCTCCCAGGAGGGACTTTTAGAAACAACCGGCTCCCAGGAGGGACTTTTAGAAACAACCGGCTCCCAGGAGGGACCTTTAGAAACAACCGGCTCCCAGGAGGGACTTTTAGAAACAACCGGCTCCCAGGAGGGACTTTTAGAAACAACCGGCTCCCAGGAGGGACTTTTAGAAACAACCGGCTCCCAGGAGGGACTTTTAGAAACAACCGGCTCCCAGGAGGGACTTTTAGAAACAACCGGCTCCCAGGAGGGACTTTTAGAAACAGCCGGCTCCCAGGAGGGACTTTTAGAAACAGCCGGCTCCCAGGATGGAGAACAACAATCGCAGGACTACAAACATCATTCTGGGGTACTATACATCGTGCCCTGCTGAGGGACCAACAACCGGCAACCCAGGAAAACTTCAACCGGAGGACTTCACACCACACCCTGCCGGAAGACATCACACTGCGCCCTGCCGAGGGACCAACAACCGGCACCCAAGAGAACTTCAACCGGAGGACTAAGCATAGCGCCCTGCCAGAAGACTTCACACCACGCCCTGCCGAGGGACCATCAGCCGGCGCCCAGGAGAACTTCAACCGGAGGACTTCACACCGTGTCCTGCCGGAAGACTTCACACCGCACCGTGCCGAAGGACCAACAACCAGCGCCCTGGAGAACTTCAACCGGAGAACTCCACACCTCGCCCTGCCAGAAGACTTCACACAGTGCCCTGCCGACCGGCATCCAGGAGAATGTAAACCCGAGGATGTCACACTGCGCCTAGCCAAAGACTGCGCCCAGCCACACGTCACACTGCGCCCAGCCAAAGACTGCGCCCAGCCACACGTCACACCGCGCCCAGCCAAAGACTGCGCCCAGCCACACGTCACACCGCGCCCAGCCAAAGACTGCGCCCAGCCACACGTCACACTGCGCCCAGCCAAAGACTGTCCGAGACTACTTTCAGCGCCCTGGTCCGAGACTAATTTCAGCGCCCTGGTCCGAGACTACTTTCAGCGCCCTGGTCCGAGACTACTTTCAGCGCCCTGGTCCGAGACTACTTTCAGCGCCCTGGTCCGAGACTACTTTCAGCGCCCTGGCCTGAGAGGAGGGACACTAGTAAAAACCGGCTCCCAGGAGGGACTTTTAGAAACAACCGGCTCCCAGGATGGAGAACAACAATCGCAGGACTACAAACATCATTCTGGGGTACTATACATCGTGCCCTGCTGAGGGACCAACAACCAGCAACCCAGGAAAACTTCAACCGGAGGACTTCACACCACACCCTGCCGGAAGACATCACACTGCGCCCTGCCGAGGGACCAACAACCGGCACCCAAGAGAACTTCAACCGGAGGACTAAGCATAGCGCCCTGCCAGAAGACTTCACACCACGCCCTGCCGAGGGACCAACAGCCGGCGCCCAGGAGAACTTCAACCGGAGGACTTCACACCGTGCCCTGCCGGAAGACTTCACACCGCACCGTGCCGAAGGACCAACAACCAGCGCCCTGGAGAACTTCAACTGGAGAACTCCACACCTCGCCCTGCCAGAAGACTTCACACCGTGCCCTGCCGAGGGACCAACGACGGGCATCCAGGAGAATGTAAACCCGAGGATGTCACACTGCACCCAGCCAAAGACTGCGCCCAGCCACGCGTCACACTGTGCCCAGCCAAATACTGCGCCCAGCCACGCGTCACACTGCGCCCCGCCAAAGACTGCGCCCAGCCACACGTCACACTGCGCCCAGCCAAAGACTGCGCCCAGCCACACGTCACACTGCGCCCAGCCAAATACTGCGCCCAGCCACATGTCACACTGCGCCCAGCCAAAGACTGCGCCCAGCCATACGTCACACTGCGCCCAGCCAAAGACTGCGCCCAGCCACACGTCACACTGCGCCCAGCCAAAGACTGCGCCCAGCCACACGTCACACTGCGCCCAGCCAAAGACTGCGCCCAGCCACACGTCACACTGCCCCCGGCCAAAGACTGTCCGAGACTACTTTCAGCGCCCTGGTCCGAGACTACTTTCAGCGCCCTGGTCCGAGACTACTTTCAGCGCCCTGGTCCGAGACTACTTTCAGCGCCCTGGTCCGAGACTACTTTCAGCGCCCTGGCCTGAGAGGAGGGACACTAGTAAAAACCGGCTCCCAGGAGGGACTTTTAGAAACAACCGGCTCCCAGGAGGGACTTTTAGAAACAACCGGCTCCCAGGAGGGACTTTTAGAAACAACCGGCTCCCAGGATGGAGAACAACAATCGCAGGACTACAAACATCATTCTGGGGTACTATACATCGTGCCCTGCTGAGGGACCAACAACCGGCAACCCAGGAAAACTTCAACCGGAGGACTTCACACCACACCCTGCCGGAAGACATCACACTGCGCCCTGCCGAGGGACCCACAACCGGCACCCAAGAGAACTTCAACCGGAGGACTAAGCATAGCGCCCTGCCAGAAGACTTCACACCACGCCCTGCCGAGGGACCAACAGCCGGCGCCCAGGAGAACTTCAACCGGAGGACTTCACACCGTGTCCTGCCGGAAGACTTCACACCGCACTGTGCCGAAGGACCAACAACCAGCGCCCTGGAGAACTTCAACTGGAGAACTCCACACCTCGCCCTGCCAGAAGACTTCACACCGTGCCCTGCCGAGGGACCAACGACCGGCATCCAGGAGAATGTAAACCCGAGGATGTCACACTGCGCCCAGCCAAAGACTGCGCCCAGCCACGCGTCACACTGCGCCCAGCCACAGACTGCGCCCAGCCACACGTCACACTGCGCCCAGCCAAAGACTGCGCCCAGCCACACGTCACACTGCGCCCAGCCAAAGACTGCGCCCAGCCACACGTCACACTGCGCCCAGCCAAAGACTGTCCGAGACTACTTTTAGCGCCCTGGTCCGAGACTACTTTTAGCGCCCTGGTCCGAGACTACTTTTAGCGCACTGGCTTGAGAGGAGGGACACTAGTAAAAACCGGCTCCCAGGAGGGACTTTTAGAAACAACCGGCTCCCAGGAGGGACTTTTAGAAACAACCGGCTCCCAGGAGGGACTTTTAGAAACAACCGGCTCCCAGGAGGGACTTTTAGAAACAACCGGCTCCCAGGAGGGACTTTTAGAAACAACCGGCTCCCAGGAGGGACTTTTAGAAACAACCGGCTCCCAGGAGGGACTTTTAGAAACAACCGGCTCCCAGGAGGGACTTTTAGAAACAACCGGCTCCCAGGAGGGACTTTTAGAAACAACCGGCTCCCAGGATGGAGAACAACAATCGCAGGACTACAAACATCATTCTGGGGTACTATACATCGTGCCCTGCTGAGGGACCAACAACCGGCAACCCAGGAAAACTTCAACCGGAGGACTTCACACCACACCCTGCCGGAAGACATCACACTGCGCCCTGCCGAGGGACCCACAACCGGCACCCAAGAACTTCAACCGGAGGACTAAGCATAGCGCCCTGCCAGAAGACTTCACACCACGCCCTGCCGAGAGACCAACAGCCGGCGCCCAGGAGAACTTCAACCGGAGGACTTCACACCGTGCCCTGCCGGAAGACTTCACACCGCACCGTGCCGAAGGACCAACAACCAGCGCCCTGGAGAACTTCAACTGGAGAACTCCACACCTCGCCCTGCCAGAAGACTTCACACCGTGCCCTGCCGAGGGACCAACGACGGGCATCCAGGAGAATGTAAACCCGAGGATGTCACACTGCACCCAGCCAAAGACTGCGCCCAGCCACGCGTCACACTGTGCCCAGCCAAATACTGCGCCCAGCCACGCGTCACACTGCGCCCCGCCAAAGACTGCGCCCAGCCACACGTCACACTGCGCCCAGCCAAAGACTGCGCCCAGCCACACGTCACACTGCGCCCAGCCAAATACTGCGCCCAGCCACATGTCACACTGCGCCCAGCCAAAGACTGCGCCCAGCCATACGTCACACTGCGCCCAGCCAAAGACTGCGCCCAGCCACACGTCACACTGCGCCCAGCCAAAGACTGCGCCCAGCCACACGTCACACTGCGCCCAGCCAAAGACTGCGCCCAGCCACACGTCACACTGCCCCCGGCCAAAGACTGTCCGAGACTACTTTCAGCGCCCTGGTCCGAGACTACTTTCAGCGCCCTGGTCCGAGACTACTTTCAGCGCCCTGGTCCGAGACTACTTTCAGCGCCCTGGTCCGAGACTACTTTCAGCGCCCTGGCCTGAGAGGAGGGACACTAGTAAAAACCGGCTCCCAGGAGGGACTTTTAGAAACAACCGGCTCCCAGGAGGGACTTTTAGAAACAACCGGCTCCCAGGAGGGACTTTTAGAAACAACCGGCTCCCAGGATGGAGAACAACAATCGCAGGACTACAAACATCATTCTGGGGTACTATACATCGTGCCCTGCTGAGGGACCAACAACCGGCAACCCAGGAAAACTTCAACCGGAGGACTTCACACCACACCCTGCCGGAAGACATCACACTGCGCCCTGCCGAGGGACCCACAACCGGCACCCAAGAGAACTTCAACCGGAGGACTAAGCATAGCGCCCTGCCAGAAGACTTCACACCACGCCCTGCCGAGGGACCAACAGCCGGCGCCCAGGAGAACTTCAACCAGAGGACTTCACACAGTGTCCTGCCGGAAGACTTCACACCGCACTGTGCCGAAGGACCAACAACCAGCGCCCTGGAGAACTTCAACTGGAGAACTCCACACCTCGCCCTGCCAGAAGACTTCACACCGTGCCCTGCCGAGGGACCAACGACCGGCATCCAGGAGAATGTAAACCCGAGGATGTCACACTGCGCCCAGCCAAAGACTGCGCCCAGCCACGCGTCACACTGCGCCCAGCCACAGACTGCGCCCAGCCACACGTCACACTGCGCCCAGCCAAAGACTGCGCCCAGCCACACGTCACACTGCGCCCAGCCAAAGACTGCGCCCAGCCACACGTCACACTGCGCCCAGCCAAAGACTGTCCGAGACTACTTTTAGCGCCCTGGTCCGAGACTACTTTTAGCGCCCTGGTCCGAGACTACTTTTAGCGCACTGGCTTGAGAGGAGGGACACTAGTAAAAACCGGCTCCCAGGAGGGACTTTTAGAAACAACCGGCTCCCAGGAGGGACTTTTAGAAACAACCGGCTCCCAGGAGGGACTTTTAGAAACAACCGGCTCCCAGGAGGGACTTTTAGAAACAACCGGCTCCCAGGAGGGACTTTTAGAAACAACCGGCTCCCAGGAGGGACTTTTAGAAACAACCGGCTCCCAGGAGGGACTTTTAGAAACAACCGGCTCCCAGGATGGAGAACAACAATCGCAGGACTACAAACATCATTCTGGGGTACTATACATCGTGCCCTGCTGAGGGACCAACAACCGGCAACCCAGGAAAACTTCAACCGGAGGACTTCACACCACACCCTGCCGGAAGACATCACACTGCGCCCTGCCGAGGGACCCACAACCGGCACCCAAGAACTTCAACCGGAGGACTAAGCATAGCGCCCTGCCAGAAGACTTCACACCACGCCCTGCCGAGAGACCAACAGCCGGCGCCCAGGAGAACTTCAACCGGAGGACTTCACACCGTGCCCTGCCGGAAGACTTCACACCGCACCGTGCCGAAGGACCAACAACCAGCGCCCTGGAGAACTTCAACTGGAGAACTCCACACCTCGCCCTGCCAGAAGACTTCACACCGTGCCCTGCCGAGGGACCAACGACCGGCATCCAGGAGAATGTAAACCCGAGGATGTCACACTGCACCCAGCCAAAGACTGCACCCAGCCACGCGTCACACTACGCCCAGCCACACGTCACACTGCGCCCAGCCAAAGACTGCGCCCCGCCAAACATCACACTGCGCCCAGCCAAAGACTGCGCCCAGCCAAACGTCACACTGCGCCCAGCCAAAGAGTGCGCCCAGCCACACGTCACACTGCGCCCAGCCAAAGAGTGCGCCCAGCCACACGTCACACTGCGCCCAGCCAAAGACTGCGCCCAGCCACACGTCACACTGCGCCCAGCCAAAGACTGCGCCCAGCCACACGTCACACTGCGCCCAGCCAAAGACTGTCCGAGACTACTTTTAGCGCCCTGGTCCGAGACTACTTTCAGCGCCCTGGTCCGAGACTACTTTCAGCGCCCTGGTCCGAGACTACTTTCAGCGCCCTGGTCCGAGACTACTTTCAGCGCCCTGGTCCGAGACTACTTTCAGCGCCCTGGCCTGAGAGGAGGGACACTAGTAAAAACCGGCTCCCAGGAGGGACTTTTAGAAACAACCGGCTCCCAGGAGGGACTTTTAGAAACAACCGGCTCCCAGGATGGAGAACAACAATCGCAGGACTACAAACATCATTCTGGGGTACTATACATCGTGCCCTGCTGAGGGACCAACAACCGGCAACCCAGGAAAACTTCAACCGGAGGACTTCACACCACACCCTGCCGGAAGACATCACACTGCGCCCTGCCGAGGGACCCACAACCGGCACCCAAGAACTTCAACCGGAGGACTAAGCATAGCGCCCTGCCAGAAGACTTCACACCACGCCCTGCCGAGAGACCAACAGCCGGCGCCCAGGAGAACTTCAACCGGAGGACTTCACACCGTGTCCTGCCGGAAGACTTCACACCGCACCGTGCCGAAGGACCAACAACCAGCGCCCTGGAGAACTTCAACTGGAGAACTCCACACCTCGCCCTGCCAGAAGACTTCACACCGTGCCCTGCCGAGGGACCAACGACCGGCATCCAGGAGAATGTAAACCCGAGGATGTCACACTGCGCCCAGCCAAAGACTGCGCCCAGCCACGCGTCACACTGCGCCCAGCCACAGACTGCGCCCAGCCACACGTCACACTGCGCCCAGCCAAAGACTGCGCCCAGCCACACGTCACACTGCGCCCTGCCACACGTCACACTGCGCCCAGCCAAAGACTGCGCCCAGCCACACGTCACACTGCGCCCAGCCAAAGACTGCGCCCAGCCACACGTCACACTGCGCCCAGCCAAAGACTGCGCCCAGCCACACGTCACACTGCGCCCAGCCAAAGACTGCGCCCAGCCACACGTCACACTGCGCCCAGCCAAAGACTGTCCGAGGCTACTTTTAGCGCCCTGGTCCGAGACTACTTTTAGCGCCCTGGTCCGAGACTACTTTTAGCGCCCTGGCTTGAGAGGAGGGACACTAGTAAAAACCGGCTCCCAGGAGGGACTTTTATTAACAACCGGCTCCCAGGAGGGACTTTTAGAAACAACCGGCTCCCAGGAGGGACTTTTAGAAACAACCGGCTCCCAGGAGGGACTTTTAGAAACAACCGGCTCCCAGGAGGGACTTTTAGAAACAACCGGCTCCCAGGAGGGACTTTTAGAAACAACCGGCTCCCAGGAGGGACTTTTAGAAACAACCGGCTCCCAGGAGGGACTTTTAGAAACAACCGGCTCCCAGGAGGGACTTTTAGAAACAACCGGCTCCCAGGAGGGACTTTTAGAAACAACCGGCTCCCAGGAGGGACTTTTAGAAACAACCGGCTCCCAGGAGGGACTTTTAGAAACAACCGGCTCCCAGGAGGGACTTTTAGAAACAACCGGCTCCCAGGAGGGACTTTTAGAAACAACCGGCTCCCAGGAGGGACTTTTAGAAACAACCGGCTCCCAGGAGGGACTTTTAGAAACAACCGGCTCCCAGGAGGGACTTTTAGAAACAACCGGCTCCCAGGAGGGACTTTTAGAAACAACCGGCTCCCAGGAGGGACTTTTAGAAACAACCGGCTCCCAGGAGGGACTTTTAGAAACAACCGGCTCCCAGGAGGGACTTTTAGAAACAACCGGCTCCCAGGATGGAGAACAACAATCGCAGGACTACAAACATTCTGGGGTACTATACATCGTGCCCTGCTGAGGGACCAACAACCGGCAACCCAGGAAAACTTCAACCGGAGGACTTCACACCACACCCTGCCGGAAGACATCACACTGCGCCCTGCCGAGGGACCCACAACCGGCACCCAAGAACTTCAACCGGAGGACTAAGCATAGCGCCCTGCCAGAAGACTTCACACCACGCCCTGCCGAGAGACCAACAGCCGGCGCCCAGGAGAACTTCAACCGGAGGACTTCACACCGTGTCCTGCCGGAAGACTTCACACCGCACCGTGCCGAAGGACCAACAACCAGCGCCCTGGAGAACTTCAACTGGAGAACTCCACACCTCGCCCTGCCAGAAGACTTCACACCGTGCCCTGCCGAGGGACCAACGACCGGCATCCAGGAGAATGTAAACCCGAGGATGTCACACTGCACCCAGCCAAAGACTGCGCCCAGCCACGCGTCACACTGTGCCAAGCCAAATACTGCGCCCAGCCACGCGTCACACTGCGCCCAGCCAAAGACTGCGCCCAGCCACACGTCACACTGCGCCCAGCCAAAGACTGCGCCCAGCCACACGTCACACTGCGCCCAGCCAAAGACTGCGCCCAGCCACACGTCACACTGCGCCCAGCCAAAGACTGCGCCCAGCCACACGTCACACTGCGCCCAGCCAAAGACTGTCCGAGACTACTTTCAGCGCCCTGGTCCGAGACTACTTTCAGCGCCCTGGTCCGAGACTACTTTCAGCGCCCTGGTCCGAGACTACTTTCAGCGCCCTGGTCCGAGACTACTTTCAGCGCCCTGGTCCGAGACTACTTTCAGCGCCCTGGTCCGAGACTACTTTCAGCGCCCTGGTCCGAGACTACTTTCAGCGCCCTGGTCCGAGACTACTTTCAGCGCCCTGGCCTGAGAGGAGGGACACTAGTAAAAACCGGCTCCCAGGAGGGACTTTTAGAAACAACCGGCTCCCAGGAGGGACTTTTAGAAACAACCGGCTCCCAGGATGGAGAACAACAATCGCAGGACTACAAACATCATTCTGGGGTACTATACATCGTGCCCTGCTGAGGGACCAACAACCGGCAACCCAGGAAAACTTCAACCGGAGGACTTCACACCACACCCTGCCGGAAGACATCACACTGCGCCCTGCCGAGGGACCAACAACCGGCACCCAAGAGAACTTCAACCGGAGGACTAAGCATAGCGCCCTGCCAGAAGACTTCACACCACGCCCTGCCGAGGGACCAACAGCCGGCGCCCAGGAGAACTTCAACCGGAGGACTTCACACCGTGCCCTGCCGGAAGACTTCACACCGCACCGTGCCGAAGGACCAACAACCAGCGCCCTGGAGAACTTCAACTGGAGAACTCCACACCTCGCCCTGCCAGAAGACTTCACACCGTGCCCTGCCGAGGGACCAACGACGGGCATCCAGGAGAATGTAAACCCGAGGATGTCACACTGCACCCAGCCAAAGACTGCGCCCAGCCACGCGTCACACTGTGCCCAGCCAAATACTGCGCCCAGCCACGCGTCACACTGCGCCCCGCCAAAGACTGCGCCCAGCCACACGTCACACTGCGCCCAGCCAAAGACTGCGCCCAGCCACACGTCACACTGCGCCCAGCCAAAGACTGCGCCCAGCCACACGTCACACTGCGCCCAGCCAAAGACTGCGCCCAGCCACACGTCACACTGCGCCCAGCCAAAGACTGCGCCCAGCCACACGTCACACTGCGCCCAGCCAAAGACTGCGCCCAGCCACACGTCACACTGCGCCCAGCCAAAGACTGCGCCCAGCCACACGTCACACTGCGCCCAGCCAAAGACTGCGCCCAGCCACACGTCACACTGCCCCCGGCCAAAGACTGTCCGAGACTACTTTCAGCGCCCTGGTCCGAGACTACTTTCAGCGCCCTGGTCCGAGACTACTTTCAGCGCCCTGGTCCGAGACTACTTTCAGCGCCCTGGTCCGAGACTACTTTCAGCGCCCTGGTCCGAGACTACTTTCAGCGCCCTGGTCCGAGACTACTTTCAGCGCCCTGGCCTGAGAGGAGGGACACTAGTAAAAACCGGCTCCCAGCAGGGACTTTTAGAAACAACCGGCTCCCAGGAGGGACTTTTAGAAACAACCGGCTCCCAGGAGGGACTTTTAGAAACAACCGGCTCCCAGGATGGAGAACAACAATCGCAGGACTACAAACATCATTCTGGGGTACTATACATCGTGCCCTGCTGAGGGACCAACAACCGGCAACCCAGGAAAACTTCAACCGGAGGACTTCACACCACACCCTGCCGGAAGACATCACACTGCGCCCTGCCGAGGGACCCACAACCGGCACCCAAGAGAACGTCAACCGGAGGACTAAGCATAGCGCTCTGCCAGAAGACTTCACACCACGCCCTGCCGATGGGACCAACAGCCGGCGCCCAGGAGAACTTCAACCGGAGGACTTCACACCGTGTCCTGCCGGAAGACTTCACACCGCACTGTGCCGAAGGACCAACAACCAGCGCCCTGGAGAACTTCAACTGGAGAACTCCACACCTCGCCCTGCCAGAAGACTTCACACTGTGCCCTGCCGAGGGACCAACGACCGGCATCCAGGAGAATGTAAACCCGAGGATGTCACACTGCGCCCAGCCAAAGACTGCGCCCAGCCACGCGTCACACTGCGCCCAGCCACGCGTCACACTGCGCCCAGCCACAGACTGCGCCCAGCCACACGTCACACTGCGCCCAGCCAAAGACTGCGCCCAGCCACACGTCACACTGCGCCCAGCCAAAGACTGCGCCCAGCCACACGTCACACTGCGCCCAGCCAAAGACTGCGCCCAGCCACACGTCACACTGCGCCCAGCCAAAGACTGCGCCCAGCCACACGTCACACTGCGCCCAGCCAAAGACTGCGCCCAGCCACACGTCACACTGCGCCCAGCCAAAGACTGTCCGAGACTACTTTTAGCGCCCTGGTCCGAGACTACTTTTAGCGCCCTGGTCCGAGACTACTTTTAGCGCCCTGGCTTGAGAGGAGGGACACTAGTAAAAACCGGCTCCCAGGAGGGACTTTTAGAAACAACCGGCTCCCAGGAGGGACTTTTAGAAACAACCGGCTCCCAGGAGGGACTTTTAGAAACAACCGGCTCCCAGGAGGGACTTTTAGAAACAACCGGCTCCCAGGAGGGACTTTTAGAAACAACCGGCTCCCAGGAGGGACTTTTAGAAACAACCGGCTCCCAGGATGGAGAACAACAATCGCAGGACTACAAACATCATTCTGGGGTACTATACATCGTGCCCTGCTGAGGGACCAACAACCGGCAACCCAGGAAAACTTCAACCGGAGGACTTCACACCACACCCTGCCGGAAGACATCACACTGCGCCCTGCCGAGGGACCCACAACCGGCACCCAAGAACTTCAACCGGAGGACTAAGCATAGCGCCCTGCCAGAAGACTTCACACCACGCCCTGCCGAGAGACCAACAGCCGGCGCCCAGGAGAACTTCAACCGGAGGACTTCACACCGTGTCCTGCCGGAAGACTTCACACCGCACCGTGCCGAAGGACCAACAACCAGCGCCCTGGAGAACTTCAACTGGAGAACTCCACACCTCGCCCTGCCAGAAGACTTCACACCGTGCCCTGCCGAGGGACCAACGACCGGCATCCAGGAGAATGTAAACCCGAGGATGTCACACTGCACCCAGCCAAAGACTGCACCCAGCCACGCGTCACACTACGCCCAGCCAAAGACTGCGCCCAGCCACACGTCACACTGCGCCCAGCCAAAGACTGCGCCCCGCCAAACGTCACACTGCGCCCAGCCAAAGACTGCGCCCAGCCAAACGTCACACTGCGCCCAGCCAAAGAGTGCGCCCAGCCACACGTCACACTGCGCCCAGCCAAAGACTGCGCCCAGCCACACGTCACACTGCGCCCAGCCAAAGACTGCGCCCAGCCACACGTCACACTGCGCCCAGCCAAAGACTGCGCCCAGCCACACGTCACACTGCGCCCAGCCAAAGACTGCGCCCAGCCACACGTCACACTGCGCCCAGCCAAAGACTGTCCGAGACTACTTTCAGCGCCCTGGTCCGAGACTACTTTCAGCGCCCTGGTCCGAGACTACTTTCAGCGCCCTGGCCTGAGAGGAGGGACACTAGTAAAAACCGGCTCCCAGGAGGGACTTTTAGAAACAACCGGCTCCCAGGAGGGACTTTTAGAAACAACCGGCTCCCAGGATGGAGAACAACAATCGCAGGACTACAAACATCATTCTGGGGTACTATACATCGTGCCCTGCTGAGGGACCAACAACCGGCAACCCAGGAAAACTTCAACCGGAGGACTTCACACCACGCCCTGCCGAGAGACCAACAGCCGGCGCCCAGGAAAACTTCAACCGGAGGACTTCACACCGTGTCCTGCCGGAAGACTTCACACCGCACCGTGCCGAAGGACCAACAACCAGCGCCCTGGAGAACTTCAACTGGAGAACTCCACACCTCGCCCTGCCAGAAGACTTCACACCGTGCCCTGCCGAGGGACCAACGACCGGCATCCAGGAGAATGTAAACCCGAGGATGTCACACTGCGCCCAGCCAAAGACTGCGCCCAGCCACGCGTCACACTGCGCCCAGCCACAGACTGCGCCCAGCCACGCGTCACACTGCGCCCAGCCAAAGACTGCGCCCAGCCACGCGTCACACTGCGCCCAGCCAAAGACTGCGCCCTGCCACACGTCACACTGCGCCCAGCCAAAGACTGCGCCCAGCCACACGTCACACTGCGCCCAGCCAAAGACTGCGCCCAGCCACACGTCACACTGCGCCCAGCCAAAGACTGTCCGAGACTACTTTTAGCGCCCTGGTCCGAGACTACTTTTAGCGCCCTGGTCCGAGACTACTTTTAGCGCCCTGGCTTGAGAGGAGGGACACTAGTAAAAACCGGCTCCCAGGAGGGACTTTTAGAAACAACCGGCTCCCAGGAGGGACTTTTAGAAACAACCGGCTCCCAGGAGGGACTTTTAGAAACAACCGGCTCCCAGGAGGGACTTTTAGAAACAACCGGCTCCCAGGAGGGACTTTTAGAAACAACCGGCTCCCAGGAGGGACTTTTAGAAACAACCGGCTCCCAGGAGGGACTTTTAGAAACAACCGGCTCCCAGGAGGGACTTTTAGAAACAACCGGCTCCCAGGAGGGACTTTTAGAAACAACCGGCTCCAAGGAGGGACTTTTAGAAACAACCGGCTCCCAGGAGGGACTTTTAGAAACAACCGGCTCCCAGGAGGGACTTTTAGAAACAACCGGCTCCCAGGAGGGACTTTTAGAAACAACCGGCTCCCAGGAGGGACTTTTAGAAACAACCGGCTCCCAGGAGGGACTTTTAGAAACAACCGGCTCCCAGGAGGGACTTTTAGAAACAACCGGCTCCCAGGAGGGACTTTTAGAAACAACCGGCTCCCAGGAGGGACTTTTAGAAACAACCGGCTCCCAGGAGGGACTTTTAGAAACAACCGGCTCCCAGGAGGGACTTTTAGAAACAACCGGCTCCCAGGAGGGACTTTTAGAAACAACCGGCTCCCAGGAGGGACTTTTAGAAACAACCGGCTCCCAGGAGGGACTTTTAGAAACAACCGGCTCCCAGGAGGGACTTTTAGAAACAACCGGCTCCCAGGAGGGACTTTTAGAAACAACCGGCTCCCAGGAGGGACTTTTAGAAACAACCGGCTCCCAGGAGGGACTTTTAGAAACAACCGGCTCCCAGGAGGGACTTTTAGAAACAGCCGGCTCCCAGGAGGGACTTTTAGAAACAGCCGGCTCCCAGGATGGAGAACAACAATCGCAGGACTACAAACATCATTCTGGGGTACTATACATCGTGCCCTGCTGAGGGACCAACAACCGGCAACCCAGGAAAACTTCAACCGGAGGACTTCACACCACACCCTGCCGGAAGACATCACACTGCGCCCTGCCGAGGGACCAACAACCGGCACCCAAGAGAACTTCAACCGGAGGACTAAGCATAGCGCCCTGCCAGAAGACTTCACACCACGCCCTGCCGAGAGACCAACAGCCGGCGCCCAGGAGAACTTCAACCGGAGGACTTCACACCGTGTCCTGCCGGAAGACTTCACACCGCACCGTGCCGAAGGACCAACAACCAGCGCCCTGGAGAACTTCAACTGGAGAACTCCACACCTCGCCCTGCCAGAAGACTTCACACCGTGCCCTGCCGAGGGACCAACGACCGGCATCCAGGAGAATGTAAACCCGAGGATGTCACACTGCACCCAGCCAAAGACTGCGCCCAGCCACGCGTCACACTGTGCCAAGCCAAATACTGCGCCCAGCCACGCGTCACGCTGCGCCCCGCCAAATACTGCGCCCAGCCACGCGTCACGCTGCGCCCAGCCAAAGACTGCGCCCAGCCACGCGTCACGCTGCGCCCAGCCAAAGACTGCGCCCAGCCACACGTCACACTGCGCCCAGCCAAAGACTGCGCCCAGCCACACGTCACACTGCGCCCAGCCAAAGACTGCGCCCAGCCACACGTCACACTGCGCCCAGCCACACGTCACACTGCGCCCAGCCAAAGACTGCGCCCAGCCACACGTCACACTGCGCCCAGCCAAAGACTGTCCGAGACTACTTTCAGCGCCCTGGTCCGAGACTACTTTCAGCGCCCTGGTCCGAGACTACTTTCAGCGCCCTGGTCCGAGACTACTTTCAGCGCCCTGGTCCGAGACTACTTTCAGCGCCCTGGTCCGAGACTACTTTCAGCGCCCTGGTCCGAGACTACTTTCAGCGCCCTGGTCCGAGACTACTTTCAGCGCCCTGGCCTGAGAGGAGGGACACTAGTAAAAACCGGCTCCCAGGAGGGACTTTTACAAATAACCGGCTCCCAGGAGGGACTTTTAGAAACAACCGGCTCCCAGGAGGGACTTTTAGAAACAACCAGCTCCCAGGATGGAGAACAACAAACGCAGGACTACAAACATCATTCTGGGGTACTATACATCGTGCCCTGCTGAGGGACCAACAACCGGCAACCCAGGAAAACTTCAACCGGAGGACTTCACACCACACCCTGCCGGAAGACATCACACTGCGCCCTGCCGAGGGACCCACAACCGGCACCCAAGAACTTCAACCGGAGGACTAAGCATAGCGCCCTGCCAGAAGACTTCACACCACGCCCTGCCGAGAGACCAACAGCCGGCGCCCAGGAGAACTTCAACTGGAGGACTTCACACCGTGTCCTGCCGGAAGACTTCACACCGCACCGTGCTGAAGGACCAACAACCAGCGCCCTGGAGAACTTCAACTGGAGAACTCCACACCTCGCCCTGCCAGAAGACTTCACACAGTGCCCTGCCGACCGGCATCCAGGAGAATGTAAACCCGAGGATGTCACACTGCACCCAGCCAAAGACTGCACCCAGCCACGCGTCACACTGCGCCCAGCCAAAGACTGCGCCCAGCCAAACGTCACACTGCGCCCAGCCAAAGAGTGCGCCCAGCCACACGTCACACTGCGCCCAGCCAAAGAGTGCGCCCAGCCACACGTCACACTGCGCCCAGCCAAAGACTGCGCCCAGCCACACGTCACACTGCGCCCAGCCAAAGACTGTCCGAGATTACTTTCAGCGCCCTGGTCCGAGACTACTTTCAGCGCCCTGGTCCGAGACTACTTTCAGCGCCCTGGTCCGAGACTACTTTCAGCGCCCTGGTCCGAGACTACTTTCAGCGCCCTGGTCCGAGACTACTTTCAGCGCCCTGGTCCGAGACTACTTTCAGCGCCCTGGTCCGAGACTACTTTCAGCGCCCTGGTCCGAGACTACTTTCAGCGCCCTGGCCTGAGACTACTTTCAGCGCCCTGGCCTGAGAGGAGGGACACTAGTAAAAACCGGCTCCCAGGAGGGACTTTTAGAAACAACCGGCTCCCAGGAGGGACTTTTAGAAACAACCGGCTCCCAGGATGGAGAACAACAATCGCAGGACTACAAACATCATTCTGGGGTACTATACATCGTGCCCTGCTGAGGGACCAACAACCGGCAACCCAGGAAAACTTCAACCGGAGGACTTCACACCACACCCTGCCGGAAGACATCACACTGCGCCCTGCCGAGGGACCCACAACCGGCACCCAAAAGAACTTCAACCGGAGGACTAAGCATAGCGCCCTGCCAGAAGACTTCACACCACGCCCTGCCGAGGGACCAACAGCCGGCGCCCAGGAGAACTTCAACCGGAGGACTTCACACCGTGTCCTGCCGGAAGACTTCACACCGCACTGTGCCGAAGGACCAACAACCAGCGCCCTGGAGAACTTCAACTGGAGAACTCCACACCTCGCCCTGCCAGAAGACTTCACACCGTGTCACACTACGCCCAGCCAAAGACTGCGCCCAGCCACGCGTCACACTGCACCCAGCCAAAGACTGCGCCCAGCCAAACGTCACACTGCGCCCAGCCAAAGACTGCGCCCAGCCACACGTCACACTGCGCCCAGCCAAAGACTGCGCCCAGCCACACGTCACACTGCGCCCAGCCAAAGACTGTCCGAGACTACTTTCAGCGCCCTGGTCCGAGACTACTTTCAGCGCCCTGGTCCGAGACTACTTTCAGCGCCCTGGTCCGAGACTACTTTCAGCGCCCTGGCCTGAGAGGAGGGACACTAGTAAAAACCGGCTCCCAGGAGGGACTTTTAGAAACAACCGGCTCCCAGGAGGGACTTTTAGAAACAACCGGCTCCCAGGAGGGACTTTTAGAAACAACCGGCTCCCAGGAGGGACTTTTAGAAACAACCGGCTCCCAGGAGGGACTTTTAGAAACAACCGGCTCCCAGGAGGGACTTTTAGAAACAACCGGCTCCCAGGATGGAGAACAACAATCGCAGGACTACAAACATCATTCTGGGGTACTATACATCGTGCCCTGCTGAGGGACTAACAACCGGCAACCCAGGAAAACTTCAACCGGAGGACTTCACACCACACCCTGCCGGAAGACATCACACTGCGCCCTGCCGAGGGACCCACAACCGGCACCCAAGAGAACTTCAACCGGAGGACTAAGCATAGCGCCCTGCCAGAAGACTTCACACCACGCCCTGCCGTGGGACCAACAGCCGGCGCCCACGATAACTTCAACCGGAGGACTTCACACCGTGTCCTGCCGGAAGACTTCACACCGCACCGTGCCAAAGGACCAACAACCAGCGCCCTGGAGAACTTCAACCGGAGAACTCCACACCTCGCCCTGCCAGAAGACTTCACACAGTGCCCTGCCGACCGGCATCCAGGAGAATGTAAACCCGAGGATGTCACACTGCGCCTAGCCAAAGACTGCGCCCAGCCACACGTCACACTGCGCCCAGCCAAAGACTGCGCCCAGCCACACGTCACACCGCGCCCAGCCAAAGACTGCGCCCAGCCACACGTCACACCGCGCCCAGCCAAAGACTGCGCCCAGCCACACGTCACACTGCGCCCAGCCAAAGACTGTCCGAGACTACTTTCAGCGCCCTGGTCCGAGACTACTTTCAGCGCCCTGGTCCGAGACTACTTTCAGCGCCCTGGTCCGAGACTACTTTCAGCGCCCTGGTCCGAGACTACTTTCAGCGCCCTGGTCCGAGACTACTTTCAGCGCCCTGGCCTGAGAGGAGGGACACTAGTAAAAACCGGCTCCCAGGAGGGACTTTTAGAAACAACCGGCTCCCAGGATGGAGAACAACAATCGCAGGACTACAAACATCATTCTGGGGTACTATACATCGTGCCCTGCTGAGGGACCAACAACCGGCAACCCAGGAAAACTTCAACCGGAGGACTTCACACCACACCCTGCCGGAAGACATCACACTGCGCCCTGCCGAGGGACCCACAACCGGCACCCAAGAACTTCAACCGGAGGACTAAGCATAGCGCCCTGCCAGAAGACTTCACACCACGCCCTGCCGAGAGACCAACAGCCGGCGCCCAGGAGAACTTCAACCGGAGGACTTCACACCGTGTCCTGCCGGAAGACTTCACACCGCACCGTGCTGAAGGACCAACAACCAGCGCCCTGGAGAACTTCAACTGGAGAACTCCACACCTCGCCCTGCCAGAAGACTTCACACCGTGCCCTGCCGAGGGACCAACGACCGGCATCCAGGAGAATGTAAACCCGAGGATGTCACACTGCACCCAGCCAAAGACTGCACCCAGCCACGCGTCACACTACGCCCAGCCAAAGACTGCGCCGAGCCAAACGTCACACTGCGCCCAGCCAAAGACTGCGCCCAGCCAAACGTCACACTGCGCCCAGCCAAAGACTGCGCCCAGCCAAACGTCACACTGCGCCCAGCCAAAGAGTGCGCCCAGCCACACGTCACACTGCGCCCAGCCAAAGACTGCGCCCAGCCACACGTCACACTGCGCCCAGCCAAAGACTGCGCCCAGCCACACGTCACACTGCGCCCAGCCAAAGACTGCGCCCAGCCACACGTCACACTGCGCCCAGCCAAAGACGGTCCGAGACTACTTTCAGCGCCCTGGTCCGAGACTACTTTCAGCGCCCTGGTCCGAGACTACTTTCAGCGCCCTGGTCCGAGACTACTTTCAGCGCCCTGGTCCGAGACTACTTTCAGCGCCCTGGTCCGAGACTACTTTCAGCGCCCTGGTCCGAGACTACTTTCAGCGCCCTGGTCCGAGACTACTTTCAGCGCCCTGGCCTGAGAGGAGGGACACTAGTAAAAACCGGCTCCCAGGAGGGACTTTTAGAAACAACCGGCTCCCAGGAGGGACTTTTAGAAACAACCGGCTCCCAGGATGGAGAACAACAATCGCAGGACTACAAACATCATTCTGGGGTACTATACATCGTGCCCTGCTGAGGGACCAACAACCGGCAACCCAGGAAAACTTCAACCGGAGGACTTCACACCACACCCTGCCAGAAGACATCACACCGCGCCCTGCCGAGGGACCAACAACCGGCACCCAAGAGAACTTCAACCGGAGGACTAAGCATAGCGCCCTGCCAGAAGACTTCACACCACGCCCTGCCGAGGGACCAACAGCCGGCGCCCAGGAGAACTTCAACCGGAGAACTCCACACCTCGCCCTGCCAGAAGATTTCACACAGTGCCCTGCCGAGGGACCAACGACCGGCATCCAGGAGAATGTAAACCCGAGGATGTCACACTGCGCCCAGCCAAAGACTGCGCCCAGCCACACGTCACACTGCGCCCAGCCAAAAGACTGCGCCCAGCCACACGTCACACTGCGCCCAGCCAAAAGACTGCGCCCAGCCACACGTCACACTGCGCCCAGCCAAAAGACTGCGCCCAGCCACACGTCACACTGCGCCCAGCCAAAAGACTGCGCCCAGCCACACGTCACACTGCGCCCAGCCAAAAGACTGCGCCCAGCCACACGTCACACTGCGCCCAGCCAAAAGACTGCGCCCAGCCACACGTCACACTGCGCCCAGCCAAAAGACTGCGCCCAGCCACACGTCACACTGCGCCCAGCCAAAAGACTGCGCCCAGCCACACGTCACACTGCGCCCAGCCAAAAGACTGCGCCCAGCCACACGTCACACTGCGCCCAGCCAAAAGACTGCGCCCAGCCACACGTCACACTGCGCCGAGCCAAAAGACTGCGCCCAGCCACACGTCACACTGCGCCCAGCCAAAAGACTGCGCCCAGCCACACGTCACACTGCGCCCAGCCAAAAGACTGCGCCCAGCCACACGTCACACTGCGCCCAGCCAAAAGACTGCGCCCAGCCACACGTCACACTGCGCCCAGCCAAAAGACTGCGCCCAGCCACACGTCACACTGCGCCCAGCCAAAAGACTGCGCCCAGCCACACGTCACACTGCGCCCAGCCAAAGACTGCGCCCAGCCACACGTCACACTGCGCCCAGCCAAAGACTGCGCCCAGCCACACGTCACACTGCGCCCAGCCAAAGACTGCGCCCAGCCACACGTCACACTGCGCCCAGCCAAAGACTGCGCCCAGCCACACGTCACACTGCGCCCAGCCAAAGACTGCGCCCAGCCACACGTCACACTGCGCCCAGCCAAAGACTGCGCCCAGCCACACGTCACACTGCGCCCAGCCAAAGACTGCGCCCAGCCACACGTCACACTGCGCCCAGCCAAAGACTGCGCCCAGCCACACGTCACACTGCGCCCAGCCAAAGACTGCGCCCAGCCACACGTCACACTGCGCCCAGCCAAAGACTGCGCCCAGCCACACGTCACACTGCGCCCAGCCAAAGACTGCGCCCAGCCACACGTCACACTGCGCCCAGCCAAAGACTGCGCCCAGCCACACGTCACACTGCGCCCAGCCAAAGACTGCGCCCAGCCACACGTCACACTGCGCCCAGCCAAAGACTGCGCCCAGCCACACGTCACACTGCGCCCAGCCAAAGACTGCGCCCAGCCACACGTCACACTGCGCCCAGCCAAAGACTGCGCCCAGCCACACGTCACACTGCGCCCAGCCAAAGACTGCGCCCAGCCACACGTCACACTGCGCCCAGCCAAAGACTGCGCCCAGCCACACGTCACACTGCGCCCAGCCAAAGACTGCGCCCAGCCACACGTCACACTGCGCCCAGCCAAAGACGGTCCGAGACTACTTTCAGCGCCCTGGTCCGAGACTACTTTCAGCGCCCTGGTCCGAGACTACTTTCAGCGCCCTGGTCCGAGACTACTTTCAGCGCCCTGGTCCGAGACTACTTTCAGCGCCCTGGTCCGAGACTACTTTCAGCGCCCTGGTCCGAGACTACTTTCAGCGCCCTGGTCCGAGACTACTTTCAGCGCCCTGGTCCGAGACTACTTTCAGCGCCCTGGTCCGAGACTACTTTCAGCGCCCTGGTCCGAGACTACTTTCAGCGCCCTGGTCCGAGACTACTTTCAGCGCCCTGGTCCGAGACTACTTTCAGCGCCCTGGTCCGAGACTACTTTCAGCGCCCTGGTCCGAGACTACTTTCAGCGCCCTGGTCCGAGACTACTTTCAGCGCCCTGGTCCGAGACTACTTTCAGCGCCCTGCCCACTGTGCATTCTAGCAAACTGCGCCCTGGTGGTAACAACCGAAGTACACTTTAATCAAGGAGGAAGTGTGGTACACACCGTGGAACACCGTGAGACAGATTAAAGCAGATGCCGCTGGTTAAGTTTAACCCTCCCTCACCCACCAGAAATGTACAGATTTATGTGTGAACCCATCTAAAGAAACATACAAAACATGCCAACTGTCAAAAACTGACAGGACCCTTATTGTGTGAATTAAGCTGAACACAAAAGAACAAACAGATTGCACACAAATTTTTGTTGAATAGGTTCGCAAACCTCAAACTGTCGCCATGGATTCCAGCAAGGTTTCTTGTTTGTGGCTTGTACTAGTGTGTTTCAATTCAGAGTAAAGTCGGCACCAGATGACCAAGCAGAGGGACTGATTGTGCCTCCAGATCACTGAAAGCATACAATTCAAGAAAGTAGAAAGGAGACCATATGGGCAACAATCTACAGTTCCCACTCAATCACCTTTATTGCATCCTCAATCCAACTGACATTACATAGTATACAAATGCGTTTGTATTCTATGTAATGTCAGTTGGATTGAGGATCCAATAAAGGTGATCGACTAGGAACTGCAGATTGGTGCCCAGATTCTCTCCTTTCTACCCAACTTGAATTGTACTAGTGTGTGCAAAATCATTTCAGTGTGCATTGTTTAGAAGTCAAATGTCAGCCTCCTTGCAAAGATAGTGTTGACTAGTTCATCACTGCTGTGCACTTACCTCTATCTGCCAAACTTCTTCCTTGATGTCTGTGATGTCAGTTTATACTGCCGCTGTTACACATCCAACAGTCCTAAGATTTCATAGACTAACACTATGTGGCACTGATGCACTGTACGCCCATCTACTTCTTCCTGACACTTTTGCCTCCACAACCCAAAGTCCAGTGAAGGCACAAAAGTCAGGAAGATAGAGAGCAGTGGTTTGGCTTGAGGTGGCAAGTTAACCAATTCATGCCAGGAAATCTGTTCCCGTTCAACCTTTAAAGTACATCATAAAAGAGGGATATGGAAGCTGCCATATTTATTTCCTATTAAACAATACTACTTGCTCAGCGTCTTGCTCATCTCTGGCTGCAGTAATGTCTGAATCCCACACCTGAAACAAACATATAGCTAATCCAATCAGACTTAAGTCAAATTTCTGATGTGGATGCTTGTTTAGGGTCTATGGCTAAAAAGTATTTGAGGCAGAATATCAGCAGGATAGCCAGGCAATGTGCATTGTTTAAAAGTAAATATGTCAGCCACCATATCCCTCTCGCGCTTTAATGTTTAGTTATCTCATACTCATTCACATTTGAAGTCATGCCTCCTCACAGGATAAAATGATCCCCTTAAATCATCTCTTTGAAATAATTCCATTACATATGTTATCACAAGAGAATAAACCACACAACACAGAAATAACTTTATTACACAATCCAATACAATTAGCATACAATGTTTCAAAATAATTGAAAGGTTGTTAAAAAAAAAAAAAGTGTAAATGGCTCCATAGAATGTGTGATATTTCTTCTCAGCAATGGAACTGGCACAGGAACAGAAACAATTAGGAAAGCCATTGCCTGTAATAAATTGGCTATGCAAAGAAAAAAATATATCTGGAAAATAATCAACACCCATTACCTCTTTCAGATAGACCAAAGCAGCGTACACAACTTCAGTGTGACCCATAAAGATAGTGCTTATTCATATAGACTGCAGACAACGTGCTATACTCCCCAATAATGTACAATGTTATTATACAGTATAGTTCTAAAACAGTTCAACTTTACTTAAAAATAGGCAGTTAAATTCTGCCAGAACCAACAGGATTTAAACTACATCTTCTCATGAGGGATTCTCAGCATTTTGTTTTCTAAAGCATTTCCTAAATGGCAGTTTAACTGCCGACATAGAAAAGTGCCAGCCAGCCTCCCTACATCTATGCACACTATTTTGTCAGACTTAGCAACTGCCCTTCAGTAAATGCTCTTGAAAAAAAAAAAGAACCTGGAGAATACCCCATAAAGAGATGGACTAGTCCAAAACCTGTTTTGCCTGGTTAACTGCTCACTTTTTTCGCTGGTGTGGTCCTCTCAGACTGAAAGAAGGGAATGTGGGTGCCGTCGTAGACCACAATGTTAACTGTTGCTATAGCAGCACCCAGTGTTGAATCAGTATTGCCCACAGTGCAAGTCGCTTTAAAGCACACCTGAAGTAAGGGATATGGAGGCTGCCATTTATTTCCTTTCAAAACAATGCAAATTGCCTGGCTGTCCTATTCATCTGCCTGTAAGATCTGGTCCACACTGGAAATCGCTGCTAATTTGTTGCGATTTTGCCGCCATTTCTTTTGCGATTCTGATTCAAGTGAACGAGAATGACTGCAAATTGTGACGTGCAGCATTTTTAAACACACAAATGCAGCCAGTGTGGATCAGCCCTTACACTTTTAGTCATAACCCCTGATGACAGACGCAGATCAGGCATTTTGACACTAGCTTGACCAGCTAAGCTATGTGCTTCTTTCAGAAGTACAATTCTGACACCACTGCAAGACAAAGATCAGCAGGACTGCCAGGCAACTGATATGGTACAGAAGGAAATATGACTACCACTATATGCCTCTAACATCACGTTTCATTTAAAAGATACCTGAATGAAAAGGCAAAAATAGGGAGCAGGCATGTATAGGGAGTAAGTCCTGATGCCCACCGATTTCCCCGGTTCTCCTCCGTCCCACTCCTTTCTTTTGCAAATGCTCCCTGCAGCCACTTCCTGTGTAAAGCACTGGCCCGGCTGAGAGCGTCCTTGATCATGTGTCCTTGGCTGGAAGCACTCTGCACATGCACACGATGTCACAAGTACATCCTGCACAAGCACAGAGCGCTCCTGGCCATGGATGCACAATCAAGGATGTGCACAGACAGGCCAGCACAGCAAGGCCCAGGTGACCGGGAAATGGCTGCGGGGGGAATTTTCCTTTTCAATCCGGTATCCTTTAAAAGTAGAAAAGAGCTTGCAATTTTAATATATCCGTGAGAAGTTTTAAAGAGGTATATTATACGAGTGGCAAGTCCCAAGAGCTTATAACTGTCATCAATAAGTCATGCATACGACAAAAGACTACAGTCTATTATATAGATGAGACATGCCTGAAGAACTTACACTTATACTATTGGAGGGTGAAACAAAGCAGAGGAATTTAAAAAGGAGAATGTCAGTGACTGATGGGGTAAAAAAAAAAAGCTTGCAATCTTTTAAGAGAAAGAGCCCATTCACACTCGCAATCGCAAAATGCTAGAGGTTTGTGATTAATTCTGAGTTGCATGTAATTTGCAACAAATTTGCATTAGCTCGATCATTTAACATGTCTGGTCATTCTTAAAGGAACTCTGCCACAAAAATCTTAAAATTTCAAATACATGTAAACATATACAAATAAGAAGTACGTTTCTTCCAGAGTAAAATAAGCCATATATTACTTTTCTCCTATGTTGCTGTCACTTACAGTAAGAAGTAGAAATATGGCATTATCAACAGATTTTGGACTATCCCATCTTCTCAGGGTTTTCTTTGTTTTCAACAGCATTTCCTAAACAGCATTTGCTCCAGCCAACTGCCAAAAAAAAGTGTACAGCGAGCAGGAAGGCTGACCAGCATCTTTGTATAAATACTTTTCAGGGAGTGTGATAAGACTAAAGGCCATGCTGAGAATCCCCATTGGAGAGATGGACTAGCCCAAAACCTGTCAGTAATGTCAGATTTCTACTACCTACTGTAAGTGACCGCAACATAGGAGAAAAGTATTAGCTCTATTTACTCTGGCCGAAACATGCTTCTTATTTGCATGCATTTTAAATTTTAAGATTTTCGCAACAGTTCCTCTTTAAAGAGACTCAGAGCTCAAGTAATGTAAAGCTCTTATACATATGCGGGGCTTCCTCCCGCCCCATAAACATGGCTAAGTCCCACGCCGTCCAGCCGCGGTGAGCCCCGGTAACAGGCTCAGAGACGCCAGTCCGGGTCTACTGCGCTTGTGCTGGAGGTCTGCTCATGCGCAGCACATCCAGACTGGCATCGCCTGGTAACGGAGCTCACCACGGCTGATTGGCAGACCGAGGGAGGACAGCATGGGACTTAGATGTGTTTATGGGGCGGGAGGAAGCCCAGAGTATCAGAGCTTAACATTACTGAGCTCTGAGTGTCTTGAAGGTGCCTATACATCTGCTGATGTACGGGCAGATCAACGAATGTCGCCCATACATGGTACAATAAAAACGTTTGATTTTTTTTTACCATTTATTCAACCAAAACGATCAAATGAAAGTCAAAATCTTTTTCAATCTAGAAAACCAATGTTAGTACCTGCTAACATTGTTTTGAACAATCCATCAGAGCAAAGGTGAGACGTCGACCTATCAGGCACAGGAACATTCAGCACCTCCCCTATAAAACAGTGACAGTTAGTCCACCCTCAGTGTGTTTAGCCAAGTACCGACAGCTGAACATTCCACTAACCCACAACCGTGCAACTATCAGACACAGACAATTAACACCTGGGTGGGATCATTGCCCTTATGGATTGGTTAAAAATGACTATCAATTTTTTTTTCAATAAAAATCCTATCAGACATGTTGGAAAAATCTTTATATTTGCTCTAACAGAATAATTGAACGAAATTACCTAATAAGAAAAAAAATGTTAAAAATTGTACCATGTACGGCTACCAGATCACTCTCTGAATCGGAGAGGATCTGTCGGCTGCCCATACACCGCAGGCCGACATCTGATCAATTTCAGCAAGAAATCTCTTGTGAATCTGTCTTGTGATGACACATTTGCTGCCTCAAATGTCAATGCCTCCCAGTGCCCATTATAATCTCACCTGTTTCAGCTGCCATGACTGTTCATCTGCTCCTGGTCTGTCTCCAGCAAGCGCCACAAGCAAGCATGACTGAATCTCATCCCAAAATGCACCTTAAAGAAAAAGATGAAGGACTGTTAACATTTATGTAAAAACTCTGAAAAATACATCATTCTTTACTAGGCAAGCAAATGAGGGGAACTCCAATGAAGCACATGTATTACATACAAGAGGTAGATAATGAAATGCAGATATTGTAAACAGTCGGAAAAATAGGTAGATACCACAGGTAGGGCTGGTGCAAACCAGAGCGGTTCTGAAGCGTTTTTTTAAAACTCTTGCAGGGGGAAAACCGCTTGGCAAATGAAAGTGAATGGGATGGTGCACACCAGAGTGGTTAGTTTTTTCCACAAACGTAAACTCGAGGCTTCAGCATTTTCTAGATTTCTGAGGAGTTTATGCCTCAATGTTAAAATATAGAAAAACAAAAGTTTGCTTTCTTAAAACAGAAAGAATTTGCGATAATTCAGGTTGGAGTGAGCTTGAGATCTCTCCCAGGGCATCACTGCTGAATATATGCAAATTAACCAATGTACCCTTAGCAGCTAAACACACCTCCAGAACCGCTGGAATGCAATGATGTGTCAGCTTGTTAATTTGTACAGAGTCATAATAATCCAACATGCATACAGACTGTTTCGGATTGTTTGATCCTCATCAGTGCATGGCATGGATTAATTTGGCTCTATGCAGTAGGGTTTGTAATACAGAGAGGTACAGACTAACCAGCAAGCTCATGGTGACCCAGAACTCATTGGAGTGTGTAAGGGACTACAATGGTCCTAAAAGCGACCTTACTAAGATGTTAAGAAAAACTAAAGTTTGCTTTCTGTTTTAAGAAAGCAAACTTTTGTTTTTCTTAACATCTTAGTAAGGGGGCTTTTAGGACCATTGTAGTCCCTTACACACTCCAATGAGTTCTGTTAAAATATAAGAAAGTGGAAAACCACTCAGAAAAACGCTAGATTAGAGCAGTTTTCAAGGCGTTTTTGTTACAGTAGTTTTTCAGTAGCTTTACTGTAACAATATTTGTAATCTGCTACACAAAACCGCTCCAAAAACGCTAGGCATGTTAAGAAAACCTCTCTATACATGCCTAGAATCGCTCTGAAATCTGCTTCAGAAACCTCTAGCATTTTGCAGATCTGCTAGAGGTTTTTGGTGTGCACTGGGCCGTACAGATATTTCCAATGACAAGCAGAAAATACCAATAAAGGGCAAAATATGAGTGATATTTAGCAGTTAGTTAGCAGTAGACAGATAATGGCATTCATATTAGTGTGGAGGGTGCGGTATAACACCATGCAGCATCCCAACACACTGCATGCAGTGCTTTGCTACAGAGCATGTGTGTTAACAGTGAAGCATACTTTTTACTGATTGTATGCTTCACTGTAGGCAAAGCAATCTGCGGTGATTGCCCTGCACTGCTTTCCCATGACAATGCACTCCCGCTGTCACAGAGAAGGCAACACAACTCCCTAGACTAAAACAGAATACACACAGATAGGAACTGTCAAACACACACAATTTCAATGACAAGCAGATAAATGAAGGTACTTTCTAGTGAAAAGGCAGAAAGTAATGGGTAGATTCTAGTGATAGGCTTCCTCAGGCCCCTGCAGTACTCACACCCGGATCCAGTCACCGGTATGGCTGTGCGCTCCCTCTAGCATTCTTCCATCGTCATCTCCCCACAATGCCAGTTCTGTGAAAATAGCATGGCGCTGGGTCATGGAGAAAAGACATCAGGGAGGTGAAGACGAAGGACACAGGAGAGAGCATGCCGGCTGGACAGAAGTGGTGAGTGTCCTGCACAGCGAGTACTCTGCATGGGCCCTGGGGGAGCACTATTACCTGGGAGGAGACCTGGGAGTCAGTCACTGGCTGTGGGATCCCAGGCAATTACATATTGCAGTTCCGCATCTCCTTTCCAGTGAGATCTTCCGTCCAGACTGAGATCATTTAGATCAATTTCGGAGCAAAATCTATCAAACTTACGATCGGGTGGGCATGGTAGGGCATCAAACTGGCATATTCAATTACAGTGATTGACTCTGCCAGGATAAATAGATTAGTGTATGAGCACCTTAAAAGACAAGCAGTTAACTGACAAAAACCAATGACAGATACTTTTAAATGAAAGTAAATACCAATACACATCACAGCGCTATTACCAATGACATGCGGGCAGCAAAGGAACGCAGATATTACCAGTGAAAAGCAGGCAGCAAAGGCGCACCAATATTACCAATGACAGACAGGAAAGGAACGCCAGTATTACCAATAATAAGCTGGCAGTAAAGGCACACCAATATTACCAATGACAGGCATTTGGGGGGGAGGGGTGGACACACTACATTTAAGGGAACTGCAGTGGGGGTCCATCAGTCATCACGATAATTAATGCCATTACGCCCCCGCAGCTGATTGAGCACTAGAAAACAATATTTTCTAGCACGTCTGAACAAGCCTTTTGACCGATTTCCGCCTGAAATAGAATTAAACATTGATCAGGTGTTTACATTGCGACACTGATTTTCCTCCGATTTAAAAAAAAAATTATTGAATCGGAAAGTCAATTGACCTAAAAAATCCCCTTATATATGACCACCTTAACATGAAAGGGGCTTAATTTACACAAGTAACATGCCCGTAAGCATGAGGGTATTTTAATGAGAGCGAGATAATGTTAAAGAGCACATGCCACTCGCAGTCCTGGCAGCATAGCGTGCGCTCTTTAGTTACAGCCAACCCTTGTAAATGCTACGTGACAGTTATGTAGGCGGACCGCGGTACTTCACTAGCACCGCCGCTACTATGTTAACGTAGTAGTGGCCACTCTAGTTAAGAATCGTGGTCACACTGTCACTATGGCGCTGCATTTACAAGGATCGGCTGCAATTAAAGAGCGCATGCTACACTGCCAGGACTGCACATAGAGTGCGCTTGTTAACATTAACTCATGCTCAATAAAATTAAAGCGGAACTGAAAATAAAAACAAAAGTGTTTCACTTACCTGGGGCCTCTGTCAGCCCCTTGCAGCCTTCCTGTCCCATGCTGGTCCTCCACGATCCTCCGTTCCCCCAACTAGTTTCAGTACATCTGACGCAGCAACTGCACCAGCACGCCCCAGGCCACGCGTATTTCTTCACCCCCTCGCTATTGCAAATGGGAATGGTAACAAAGATACGTGTGGCTAGGGGGGGGCGCAGACACAGTTGCAGTCGACTTACAAGTAGGCGGTGTGACAGTAACAAAACTAGCTTACGGCGGGAGAACGGAGGATCGTGGAGGGCCAACATGGGACAGGAAGGCTGCAAAGGGCTGGCACAAGCCCCAGGTAAGTAAAACATTTAATTTCAGTTCCGGTTTAACTCATGCTGACTGGCACCTTACATTTCCTGAATCAAGGCCCATGCCAGAAGGCAGATGGTGACATTGACGGCAGTAATTAGCAGGCAAAGCAAATATTAAAGGGATACTGTAGGGGGTCGGGTGTAAAGGAGTTGAACTTACCTGGGGCTTCTAATGTTCCTCCGCAGACATCCTGTGCCCACGCAGCCACTCACCGATGCTCCGGTCCTGCCTCCGATTCACTTCTGGAATTTCAGACTTTAAAGTCTGAAAACCACTGCGCCTGCGTTGCCATGTCCTCAATCCCGCTGCTGTCACCAGGAGCGTACTGCGCAGACACAGACCATACTGGGCCTGCGCAGTACACTCCTGGTGACATCAGCGGGATCGAGAACAAGGCAACCCAGGCGCAGTGGTTTTCTGACTTTAAAGTCTGAAATTCCAGAAGTGAACTAGAGGCGGGACCGGAGCATCGGTGACTGGCTGTGCGGGCACAGGATGTCTGCGGGGGACCATTAGAAGCCCAGGGTAAGTTCAACTCATTTTCCCCCGACCCCCCTACAGTGTCCCTTTAAGGATTGCCCAAAATAAGTGACATGCCAAAACTACCACATAAAAAGCAAAAACCTAGAGTAATTATCAATGTGGCGATAATTTTAAACAAATCTTATAGCTCATCCAATCAACCATATCTCAACCTCCTACAGATAAGGAGTGTTTTCTGATACATACCCATAATATATCACTGTAAAGATCACTCAAAATAAAACTTATTTAATATACAGTACACCATGTATTATGCATGAAACATTAAAAACCTGAGCACCTTGAGGGCTTATTCACGTTAGAGAGGCTTTTGCAATTTTTTAAGCGCAGGCAATTTTCAAAATCCCCCTAAAACCGCTTGTGCAATGATTCTCTATGAGAGAATTCACATCCGAGCGGTTTGTTTCCGATCCGCTCAGCAAAGCGCTGCATGTGCCTTTTTGAGGAGATTCTGCCTCAATGGAAGGTATAGGAAAACCGTAAAACGCTCACAAAATCGTTTTGTGCAGCGCTTGCGTCTGCATAAATAAATACATTGTATTTATTTGTGCAGCGCTTGCGTCTGCATAAATAAATACATTGTATTTATTATTTTCCGGATCAAAGAGTACACTTCCTGACTTGTGTCAGGGAGTGAATTAAAAAACCGCTCTGGAAAACTGCTTAGCAAAAAAACCCAGAAATCACCAGGTATTGGGAAAAATGCATGAAAAAGTGACTAACGTTAACGTGATTGGAACGCAATGTGAACAAACCCTTAGGAAGAGTCCTCAGCTCTATTGGCCAGCCTACACTCATACAACCATGCAACCATATACCATAAAACCAATTCAGAATTCATACTTCAGAGTGACCAGTGTTTCTCAAGCCTGTCCTCGTGACTCCTTAACAGTACATGTCTTGCTGGCAGCCTATGCAAAGGTGGCGTAATTAGTATCTCAGCTAGGTGGATTCCATGTAGCAGAGACACCAATTACTCCACCTATGCATAGGCGAGGTTGCCTGCAAAACAAACCCTTGGGGAGTCATGAGGACAGGTTTGAGAAACACTGCTTTAGACTATAGACTGAATACTCCTGTTTGTTGGACACTCCACAAGCTGAAGTTTTCTCCACCTTAATATGCTGCAAGGGTCAGCCCAGACAGGGAAGTCTTATACAAACCTTGGCTGTCAATAAATGGTACATGTACATCTGGGGGAAACCAGCCAACATTTCCATTGGCAGGCAGACAGCAATGACCTGCCAACATCACCAGTGGCAGCAATTCCAAGCAACAAGCAGACACCAACAATCTACAGATCTTTCCAGTGTCCAGACAACAGCAATGATAAACAGATCTTTCCAATAGCATGCAGACCAATGAGACGTACTAAGCAACAACATGCAGAAAGTACCAATGGGAAGCAGCCAGCAATGACTACAGTTTACAAAAAATACCATCAACAAATTGCAATGGAATTCAGCTGTTACAAAATACAAGCATATATCAGCAAAAGCCAGCTCCTCAAGGCACAACAGCAGCATAACTATTATGCCATTACTTAAGGCTAGTACACACTAGCAATTTTGATTGGCCAACGATTGGTCAATTTTACCACCTCCATGTAGTATGAGGGCCAGATTTTCAATTATATGCAGATTATATAGGTAAACGGTCATACTACATGGAGGTGGTAAAATTGACCAATGATTGGCCTATCAAAATTGCTAGTGTGTACTAGGCTTTAGAAATGCCCCTGTTAAAGGGGAACTGAAGAGAGAGGTATATGGAGGCTGTCATGTTTATTTCCTTTTAGACAATACCAGTTGCCTGGCAGCCCTGCTGATCCTCTGCCTCTAATACTATTAGCCATAGCACCTGAACAAGCATGCAGGTGTTTCAGTAGTTCAGACTTATAAGTCTGATCTGACAAGACTAGCTGCATGCTCGTTTCTGGTTTTAATCAGATACTACTGCAGAGAAATAGATCAGCAGGGCTGCCAGGCAACTGGTATTGATTAAAAGGAAATAAACATGACAGCCTCCATATACCTCTCTCTTCAGTTCCCCTTTAATCTGCCAGAAACTGCTCAAAGCCTTGTACACATCCAATTGTGATTGGCCAATAATTGGTCAATATTACCTCCACCATGTAGTATGAAGTGCAGATTTTGAATGCTCTATACACAGACTTGTAGGTAAAGTCTCATACTAAATGGAAGTGGCAAAATTGGATGTGTGTATGCACCCTAAAGCCCCATCGATACGATTACGGTTCTATTTACGATCCGATTAAATCCGACATGTCTGATCAGGATTCGATTCAATGCAATTCATTTTGCCATTGTTCTGCAATGGCAAATCGAACTTAATCGAATCCCGATCAGACATGTCGGATTTAATCAGATTGTAAATAGAATCATAATCGAAATGTATCATGTATATGGGTCTTTAGGCCCGATTCACACTGCAAGAGCGTTTTAAGCTCTTTTTATAGAATAGCTCATAGCTCAAGCGAGGACACGCACATTACATTAGCAAGAGCTTTTAAACTCACACGTGCTTACAAAAAGCTATCTCAGTGTGAACCAGGCCTTAGTGTTACTACTGCCATTAAGTGAACCTTAACCATTAAGGAAAAAAGTTTTACCTACCTAGGGCTTCAACCAGCCCCTCTGCAGCCTTCCTGTGCCCGCGTAGTCACTAACTGATCCTCCGGTCCCCCACCGCGAGCTAGTTTCGTTTTTGCCACTGCGTGTGCACGGTCCTTGCCATGCGCATCCTTCATCACGCTCCTGCCGCTGGCGCAGTATGTGTACTGCGCATGTGGAGGACGGCCATGACGATGGAAGCGTGATCGAGGATGCACACGGCAAGGGCAGGCACAGTGGCCGCAGACTGATTCAGTCGGTGGAAAAACTAGCTGGCACTGGGGGACCTGAGGATCCAATGAATGACTACGCTGTCACTGGAAGGCTGCCGGGGGCTGGTTGAAGCCCAGGTAACTGAAACACTTTTTTTTACGGTTAAGGTTCCCTTTAGCTCTGACCTGACACAGATAAACCTGTGGTAGGTCATAACTGATTGCGCAAATAGTACCGGTAATAAAGCTGTGGCTGGCAGTCAAAAACAAACATCCCAGTTAGCGATATTCATAAAGGTTTTGGGGGACAACAAGGATTTACTTATATGTGGTGGGCACTGAGCAGCTCCCTAGTCATCTCTATGCAGGCTTCCTTCTTTCTACTACCTGTGCCACAGATAAAGCAGTGTGAAACAATCATGGTGATATTGCATGTCCAAGGCAGCTGCAATACATGCCAGAGGATGTAATTCATTAATGTGCATACATCTCCCAGCAGGGAGCTATAGTCACATTAATGGACTTCATCTCTCAGTCACATGTATTGCGGTGGCCAGGTACATATGCCATTACCGTGGCTACTTCCAGCTGCAGTACTGCATCTCTGGTAGAAGCAAGATGGAGGCCCAGATACAGATGGGAGGGGCTAGGAAACATAAGTAAATGCACAGTGTACCCCAAACACTTCATCGTTCATTCGATTTCTTTGCTTTTTCAAATTATGGTGCTCAGTTCCTTTATCAACTACAGCTGAATTCTAAAGCCCCAGTGCCACCTTCACATTATGCAGCTTCCCCCAGCAGTATCAATACTGTCTTGTGAGTAGACGGAGTCCCCTGCCCAGAGTGCTGCTGTAGCAGCTGGATTTACTACGGAGTCCTTCCATGTACTGCTCGATGATGGGAGGAGCAAATGGCCTGGATAACGAGCAGCTCCTATCACTGGAAACGATCCACCCCCTTTGAACACACTACTACTTCCCTCTGGTCATCCAACGGACCCACGTGCAGCCAGGGAGTTTATTACACACAGCGTGCCGATGGAGAGGATCAGGCTTCTAGGAGGGCAGCACAGCTCCACTGCAAGCTTCTAGCGGTTACATGCATCCTTCTGAATAGCCTCTGACCAATAGAAGCCTGCAGGGTAGCTGAGCACACAGCCCGAGGCACACCAGAAGTTATAACAATAATACACAGGTTACAGGTACTTTTGCAGCAAACACATCTCACCTATACTGCACAGCGCTCCGCCGAACAGCAATCATTCAGTAAACTAGAGCCGCGCCAAAACCAAAGTATTTATACGCCCACCCGGTCGGTTTGGCGCGGTTTTTTTTGCCGCTTTTTTTTTTCTCCACACAATCACGTGACTGAACAGGCAAACTTTAGAAATGTTCAAAATAACTTTTTGAGCTGATAACTAAATCCAGCTCTGTTCAGAAACTAAGTTTTGATAAATAAATTGTGAAAAATAAATGTAAAAATAAAAACCCGTCTGCCTGACCTTTACTTCATGCCCCGCCCACGGAGCCTGAGCCAATCCCTGGTTTACTCAGTGACCCAGCAGTATGGGCAGGCTTAGTGTAAAATATGCCATGTGACCTCTAGCAGCCAGTAGTACAGCTTGGAAGCTGCGCTGACTGTTCGCAAAGTAAGTCTATTCTAGTCTAGTGTGAAGAAAGTGACCTGTTCTATCTAAATATAGCAGACCTGGGTGGGAAGAGACAGCACTCTCCTCTGCAGGCTATCACATTAGCTCACATCCGCTCTTTTAGGGCCCATTCACAGTAGGGGCTCGATTCACTAAAGTGTGATAACTGCTATCACAGTTGTTATAACGCAAGCTGCCATGTGCAAAGGTTAGCGTTTGAACAGCGTTACTTTGCGTGATAAGCGAAGGTTTGCGCGCAATCACATGCACTTTTCACATGAAAAGTGCTCGTTATCCCGCAAAGTAACGCTGTTTGCGCGTGGCAGTTCGCGTGATAACTGCTGTGATAGCAGTTATCTCTTTAGTGGATCGAGCCCTAGAAGTGCTTTTCTGAGCATTTTGCGATTGATTAGCGTTTTTTAAAATTGGTCCCATTCACTTTCATTAAAATCGCCGCGATCGCGCACGTGAAAATATCAACGATTTTTACCACAATTTTAATGAAAGTGAATGGGAACGATTTTAAAAAATGCTAATCAATCACAAAACGATCAGAAAAACATTTTAGTGTGAATGGGCCCTTAGGGCTGGTTCACACAGACGCTTGACATTTACCACCAAGTGTTAGGGACTCGTCGGCTAAATGCTTCCAATCAAGTGAATGGCAGCGTTTAGCATCGCACGATTACCGTAGATTGCGCAAATGCGGCGTTCCGATCCACATTTAACGTTTCGGCCGGCCCTAGAAGCCGCGTGCGACGTCCTGGGTCGCCTAACCGCCGATCGCGACGGGAAGCCGACAATTGCCGTACTGCCGCCCCCGAACGAGACGTCACAGGACGACGCGGCTTCTGGCCGCCTGCTGTCCGTGTGAAACAGCCCTTAACCAAGTCCGTGACAGAAAGACTATTCCAAGCTATTCTATGTCTATTCTTCATATCAGAGCAAGTAAAGAAAACCTGTAATAAAGAGGGGTACATACCTCGGGAGGGGGAAGCCTCATCATAAAGAAAGGCCTGTACCAACCTCACGATTTTTCTGGCGATTTTCCCAACATCCGGTGAATTTTTGGAGCGATGAACAGTCGTTTCCATGTACTCCACGTGGGTACAGCTGCACGATCACACGAACGTTGCTTAGCGTCGCGTGGTGATAACAACCATCATGGCAGATCAGATCTTTAATGAAGTCTCATTCACGCGCCTCGCTTGATGTTGCGCTTACCAACAGTCCTAACAGTGGATCAGGGTGTGCTCGTCGTCAGGGAGACATCGCTGGATCCATCTCCCTGCATCGCGAAGTGAGTATGTAGCTTTATGAGGCTTCACCCTTAATCCTGTGTAGCACCGATCCAGTGCTGGCTTCCTCTATTAGCAGCAGAAGGCAATATTTATCTTTGTAATCCAGCGTCGGCATAGTAGTACCGTCTTCCCCCTGGGGCTCTGGTGTAGACTGATCAGGTTCGCCTTACTGCACAGGCGTCTCATTGCCTATGCAGTAGAGTGAACCTGATCGGGCTCGGCTATTTCCACCATAGTTACTGCACAGGCATTTCATGCCTGTGGCATTAGAACTGACCCAATTGAGCTTGGCTATTTTTGCTGAAGCCCAAGGGAGAAGCTGGTACTGCTGCGCCTGATCCCAAAGGTAAATATTGACGTGAGCTGCAGGCGCTAGGGTTGCCGCGGTATGACTGCATAACGCAGTTCAATTGTGTACGGTAATCATACCATGCATAATCACATTTTACCGGTTGTCGGGGGCAGGGCGACTTTGGGGCGGGGATGTGACGCAGCAGCGGGTGCACAAACATAAATACTTCATAAAATATAAATAAATACATACTTGCTGGCGGGTCCTGCATGCGTGTACTGGCTTCTTCCTCCTTTCTGTTCTTGCATCCCATTTCCCTGAAACAGCGATACCTGGGCGCTGTTATAAGGAGAGGGAACGCAAGAACAGGAAGAATGAAGCCAGTACGCGCATGTAGGACCCGCCGGCAAGTGAGTATTTATTTATATCTGCCACTGCGTCCCCCCTCCCCCCGGCTCTATATACAGCAGGCACCTATCCTGGCTACCTATGCTGGGGCCACCTACTACTGGCTACACCTATCCCTGACTACCTATGCTGCCGACCACCTAATATTGGCTATACCTAGTCCTGGCTACCTATGCTGTGGCCACCTGCTACTGGCTACACCTATCCCTGGCTACCTATGCTTTGGCCAGCTACTGCACCTATCCCTGGCTACCTATGCTGTGGCCACCTACTACTGGCAACACCTATCCCTGGCTACCTATGCTGCTGCCACATATTACTGGCTACACCTATCTCTAACTCCACTAGGACTTTGCAGAAGCAGGGTGAGCCTTTTTACAGTTTTACCCGGCACCCCAAATCTCCTGGCGGCTTAATCATATGTATGGTGAGGGAGTGGAGCACCCCACATTGGACCGTTGCAACCCTAGCAGGCGCTCATGTGCATCCACTGACAAGCTTGGCAGATATTTGGGGGACCAGCGCTGGATTAGGGCTACACAGGAGGACAGGGAAGACTCATTAGGATGCAGAGGCTTGCCCCTACCGAGGTAAGTACTCCATCTTTTTTCCAACCTGTAACTTCTGATGAGAGTTAGGAAATGCAGTTTTACTTACCTGGGGTTTCTTCCAGTCATGTGGGTCCCTCGCCGCTGTTCAGTCCTCTTCGGTGTCCAGCTGGCAGCCCCTAAGGATCGCCGACCCCCTCTGTGTTTTCTGTGTGGGCATGTATGAGCAAGAATGCGGCCCTGTCATTAGGAACATCCAGTGCCTGTGCACAGTATGCTCGAGGTGACGTTGGCTTGTTCTTGCGTGGGGCAGGCACACACCCGCGCATGCGCAGAAGACGCTAACCCATTTGGGTCCTTAGAGGCTGCCAGTGGGACACTGGAAGAAGTACCAGGTAGGATGTATGTCACTGGGATCCTCGTCGGTCTGCGCATGTGCAACGCGACGCACCACACTCCATTGTTTACATGACGTATATCGCCGCCCATAGACTTGCATTATCCCAAGTTCTGTGTGTTTAGCTTGGCGCTTGTAGTAATGCACTGCAGCCCTAGCGTTGGATCGGATACTTCCGATGGACTGCAATAGGTGTGAAAGTCTCCATAGACTTCCATTGGGTCCACTCCCCGATCGGGCAACAGGGTCAAACACAGCGCATACTTCACTGGGATTCCCGTCAGTCCACGAGTGCTCTGTCGTTTACATTATGTGCGTCGCCCATAGATTTGCATTATCCCATATCTGTGTGTTAAGCTCGGTGTTTGCGGTAACATGCTGTAACTCTTGTGACTGATCAGATACTTCCAACGGACTGCAATAAGTATGAAAGCCTCCATAGTCTTCCATTGCTTTTGAGGCCCCTTGTGGTAATATAGGGTAATGCAAAGCAGGTTTCACTAGGGATTATCAATGAGATGCAAATTTTTCCGGGTTGATGCAAATTTATGCACATTTTTATACAAATATATGCGGTTTGAAAATTGCCCAATCAATTTAAACCTGGGTTTATATTTATTAGTCTATTTCAAACTGCATACATTTGCATACAAATTTGCATCAACGCAGAAATATTTGCCTTTCATTGATCATACCTAGGTTTCACCTGCAAGTGTAAAAGGGGCCTAAAGGATACCCAATATATAAATAGAGGGAGCAGGCATGTATGGGCAGCAGTCCTCATGCCCACTGCTCCCCCAACTGTCCTCAGTTCCCTCGTGAATGCCTCCATACATTGCGCCAGGCTGCGAAATGCTGCACAATTGCTGGCGTGGCAGCGTCAGTCATTGATCGCACTCCCGTACATGGACAATATGCAGTGACTTGTGCACAGAGCATCAAGGATGGGTGCCACTGGGCCTGTGCTTCCGTAGTAAGGGGTGACTTGGCACCAGGGGCATTGCTAGCACCAAAGATCCGTGGCACGTACCCCGGATCTATTCTGAGGTGCCCCACATGTCTCCCAGGCAGAGTAGAGGCACCACAGCACCCAGCAGGGCACCACGTAGTACCCAGCATGCCCCACACGGCACCACAGCACCAGAGCATGGCACTACACAGCACCCAGCATGGTACCACAGCACCCTGCATAGCATTACAGCACCATGCATGCCCCATAAAGATACCATAGCGCCCAGCATGGCACTACAGCACATGGCAATGGCTGATATGCTGGGTGCTATGGTGCCTCTATGTGGGCATATTGGGTGTTGTGATGCCATGTTAGGTGCTGTGATAAGGCCCGGATTTACCTTACAGGAGCCTATAGGAACAGATGTCCAGGCACCTTACACTTCACCGGGGGTGCCCAATAGGTCGGTCGCGATCTACCAGTAGACTTACCAGTAGATCGCGACCGCCTATTTGGTAGATCGCGACCATGTGGCTGCATCACATTAAATTTTGCGGCTGGCAGCTCCCATCAGATTCTGCTGCCGGCCGCTAGCCAATAGGAGAGCAAGAGCAGAGAGGCTGCGCGGCCGTGACATCATGGCTGGGGGCGGCACCAGGCACAACGTGTCCACGCACGCACGCTGGCCGCCGCCCCCCCCCGCTGGAGCGTTCCCTCCGCCACCGCTCTTACACTCCAGCCTGCCGCGACAAGGACAAGCCCCAGACGCCGCAGCTGGAGCAAGGTAAGTGGCAACTACGCTACCTACACAAAGGGCACATCTGCCTGGCTACCTACACTGAGGGCACATCAGCCTGGCTACCTACACTGAGGGCACATCAGCCTGGCTACCTACACTGAGGGCACATCAGCCTGGCTACCTACACTGAGGGCACATCAGCCTGGCTACCTACACTGAGGGCACATCAGCCTGGCTACCTACACTGAGGGCACATCAGCCTGGCTACCTACACTGAGGGCACATCAGCCTGGCTACCTACACTGAGGGCACATCAGCCTGGCTACCTACACTGAGGGCACATCAGCCTGGCTACCTACACTGAGGGCACATCAGCCTGGCTACCTACACTGAGGGCACATCAGCCTGGCTACCTACACTGAGGGCACATCAGCCTGGCTACCTACACTGAGGGCACATAAGCCTGGCTACCTACACTGAGGGCACATCAGCCTGGCTACCTACACTGAGGGCACATCAGCCTGGCTACCTACACTGAGGGCACATCAGCCTGGCTACCTACACTGAGGGCACATCAGCCTGGCTACCTACACTGAGGGCACATCAGCCTGGCTACCTACACTGAGGGCACATCTGCCTGGCTACCTACACTGAGGGCACATCTGCCTGGCTACCTACACTGAGGGCACATCTGCCTGGCTACCTACACTGAGGGCACATCTGCCTGGCTACCTACACTGAGGGCACATCAGCCTGGCTACCTACACTGAGGGCACATCAGCCTGGCTACCTACACTGAGGGCACATCTGCCTGGCTACCTACAATGAGGGCACATCTGCCTGGCTACCTACACTGAGGGCACATCTGCCTGGCTACCTACACTGAGGGCACATCAGCCTGGCTACCTACACTGAGGGCACATCAGCCTGGCTACCTACACTGAGGGCACATCAGCCTGGCTACCTACACTGAGGGCACATCAGCCTGGCTCCCTACACTGAGGGCACATCAGCCTGGCTCCCTACACTGAGGGCACATCAGCCTGGCTCCCTACACTGAGGGCACATCAGCCTGGCTACCTACACTGAGGGCACATCTGCCTGGCTACCAACACTGAGGGCACATCTACCTGGCTACCAACACTGAGGGCACATCTACCTGACCACCTGCACTGAGGGCACATCTGCCTCGCTACCTACACTGAGGGCACATCAGCCTGGCTCCCTACACTGAGGGCCCATCAGCCTGGCTACCTACACTGAGGGCACATCAGCCTGGCTACCTACACTGAGGGCACATCAGCCTGGCTATCTACACTGAGGGCACATCAGCCTGGCTACCTACACTGAGGGCACATCTGCCTGGCTACCTACACTGAGGGCACATCTGCCTGGCTACCTACACTGAGGGCACATCTGCCTGGCTACCTACACTGAGGGCACATCTGCCTGGCTACCTACACTGAGGGCACATCTGCCTGGCTACCTACACTGAGGGCACATCAGCCTGGCTACCTACACTGAGGGCACATCAGCCTGGCTACCTACACTGAGGGCACATCTGCCTGGCTACCTACACTGAGGGCACATCTGCCTGGCTACCTACACTGAGGGCACATCAGCCTGGCTACCTACACTGAGGGCACATCAGCCTGGCTACCTACACTGAGGGCACATCAGCCTGGCTACCTACACTGAGGGCACATCAGCCTGGCTACCTACACTGAGGGCACATCAGCCTGGCTACCTACACTGAGGGCACATCTGCCTGGCTACCTACACTGAGGGCACATCTGCCTGGCTACCAACACTGAGGGCACATCTACCTGGCTACCAACACTGAGGGCACATCTGCCTGACCACCTGCACTGAGGGCACATCTGCCTCGCTACCTACACTGAGGGCACATCAGCCTGGCTCCCTACACTGAGGGCCCATCAGCCTGGCTACCTACACTGAGGGCACATCAGCCTGGCTACCTACACTGAGGGCACATCAGCCTGGCTACCTACACTGAGGGCACATCAGCCTGGCTACCTACACTGAGGGCACATCAGCCTGGCTATCTACACTGAGGGCACATCAGCCTGGCTACCTACACTGAGGGCACATCTGCCTGGCTACCTACACTGAGGGCACATCTGCCTGGCTACCTACACTGAGGGCACATCTGCCTGGCTACCTACACTGAGGGCACATCTGCCTGGCTACCTACACTGAGGGCACATCTGCCTGGCTACCTACACTGAGGGCACATCAGCCTGGCTCCCTACACTGAGGGCACATCAGCCTGGCTCCCTACACTGAGGGCACATCAGCCTGGCTCCCTACACTGAGGGCACATCAGCCTGGCTACCTACACTGAGGGCACATCAGCCTGGCTCCCTACACTGAGGGCACATCAGCCTGGCTCCCTACACTGAGGGCACATCAGCCTGGCTACCTACACTGAGGGCACATTTGCCTGGCTACCTACACTGAGGGCACATCTACCTGGCTACCTACACTGAGGGCACATCTACCGGGTTACCTACACTGAGGGCACATCTACCTGGCTACCAACACTGAGGGCACATCTACCTGACCACCTGCACTGAGGGCACATCTGCCTCGCTACCTACACTGAGGGCACATCTGCCTGGCTACCTACACTGAGGGCACATCTGCCTGGCTACCTACACTGAGGGCACATCTGCCTGGCTACCTACACTGAGGGCACATCAGCCTGGCTACCTACACTGAGGGCACATCTGCCTGGCTACCTACACTGAGGGCACATCTGCCTGGCTACCTACACTGAGGGCACATCAGCCTGGCTACCTACACTGAGGGCACATCAGCCTGGCTACCTACACTGAGGGCACATCAGCCTGGCTACCTACACTGAGGGCACATCAGCCTGGCTACCTACACTGAGGGCACATCAGCCTGGCTACCTACACTGAGGGCACATCAGCCTGGCTACCTACACTGAGGGCACATCAGCCTGGCTACCTACACTGAGGGCACATCAGCCTGGCTACCTACACTGAGGGCACATCTGCCTGGCTACCAACACTGAGGGCACATCTACCTGGCTACCAACACTGAGGGCACATCTACCTGACCACCTGCAATGAGGGCACATCTGCCTCGCTACCTACACTGAGGGCACATCAGCCTGGCTCCCTACACTGAGGGCCCATCAGCCTGGCTACCTACACTGAGGGCACATCAGCCTGGCTACCTACACTGAGGGCACATCAGCCTGGCTACCTACACTGAGGGCACATCAGCCTGGCTATCTACACTGAGGGCACATCAGCCTGGCTACCTACACTGAGGGCACATCTGCCTGGCTACCTACACTGAGGGCACATCTGCCTGGCTACCTACACTGAGGGCACATCTGCCTGGCTACCTACACTGAGGGCACATCAGCCTGGCTCCCTACACTGAGGGCACATCAGCCTGGCTACCTACACTGAGGGCACATCAGCCTGGCTCCCTACACTGAGGGCACATCAGCCTGGCTCCCTACACTGAGGGCACATCAGCCTGGCTCCCTACACTGAGGGCACATCAGCCTGGCTCCCTACACTGAGGGCACATCAGCCTGGCTACCTACACTGAGGGCACATCAGCCTGGCTCCCTACACTGAGGGCACATCAGCCTGGCTACCTACACTGAGGGCACATCAGCCTGGCTCCCTACACTGAGGGCACATCAGCCTGGCTCCCTACACTGAGGGCACATCAGCCTGGCTACCTACACTGAGGGCACATTTGCCTGGCTACCTACACTGAGGGCACATCTACCTGGCTACCTACACTGAGGGCACATCTACCGGGTTACCTACACTGAGGGCACATCTACCTGGCTACCAACACTGAGGGCACATCTACCTGACCACCTGCACTGAGGGCACATCTGCCTCGCTACCTACACTGAGGGCACATCTGCCTGGCTACCTACACTGAGGGCACATCTGCCTGGCTACCTACACTGAGGGCACATCTGCCTGGCTACCTACACTGAGGGCACATCAGCCTGGCTACCTACACTGAGGGCACATCTGCCTGGCTACCTACACTGAGGGCACATCTGCCTGGCTACCTACACTGAGGGCACATCAGCCTGGCTACCTACACTGAGGGCACATCAGCCTGGCTACCTACACTGAGGGCACATCAGCCTGGCTACCTACACTGAGGGCACATCAGCCTGGCTACCTACACTGAGGGCACATCAGCCTGGCTACCTACACTGAGGGCACATCAGCCTGGCTACCTACACTGAGGGCACATCAGCCTGGCTACCTACACTGAGGGCACATCTGCCTGGCTACCAACACTGAGGGCACATCTACCTGGCTACCAACACTGAGGGCACATCTACCTGACCACCTGCACTGAGGGCACATCTGCCTCGCTACCTACACTGAGGGCACATCAGCCTGGCTCCCTACACTGAGGGCCCATCAGCCTGGCTACCTACACTGAGGGCACATCAGCCTGGCTACCTACACTGAGGGCACATCAGCCTGGCTATCTACACTGAGGGCACATCTGCCTGGCTACCTACACTGAGGGCACATCTGCCTGGCTACCTACACTGAGGGCACATCTGCCTGGCTACCTACACTGAGGGCACATCTGCCTGGCTACCTACACTGAGGGCACATCTGCCTGGCTACCTACACTGAGGGCACATCAGCCTGGCTCCCTACACTGAGGGCACATCAGCCTGGCTCCCTACACTGAGGGCACATCAGCCTGGCTCCCTACACTGAGGGCACATCAGCCTGGCTCCCTACACTGAGGGCACATCAGCCTGGCTACCTACACTGAGGGCACATCAGCCTGGCTCCCTACACTGAGGGCACATCAGCCTGGCTCCCTACACTGAGGGCACATCAGCCTGGCTACCTACACTGAGGGCACATTTGCCTGGCTACCTACACTGAGGGCACATCTACCTGGCTACCTACACTGAGGGCACATCTACCGGGTTACCTACACTGAGGGCACATCTACCTGGCTACCAACACTGAGGGCACATTTACCTGACCACCTGCACTGAGGGCACATCTGCCTCGCTACCTACACTGAGGGCACATCAGCCTGGCTCCCTACACTGAGGGCACATCAGCCTGGCTCCCTACACTGAGGGCACATCAGCCTGGCTCCCTACACTGAGGGCACATCTACCTGGCTACCAACACTGTGGGTACATCTACCTGGCCACCTACACTGAGGGCACATCAGCCCGGCTACCTACACTGAGGGCACATCAGCCTGGCTACCTACACTGAGGGCACATCTGCCTGGCTACCTACACTGAGGGCACATCTGCCTGGCTACCTACACTGAGGGCACATCTGCCTGGCTACCTACACTGAGGGCACATCTGCCTGGCTACCTACACTGAGGGCACATCTGCCTGGCTACCTACACTGAGGGCACATCAGCCTGGCTACCTACACTGAGGGCACATCTGCCTGGCTACCTACACTGAGGGCACATCTGCCTGGCTACCTACACTGAGGGCACATCAGCCTGGCTACCTACACTGAGGGCACATCAGCCTGGCTACCTACACTGAGGGCACATCAGCCTGGCTACCTACACTGAGGGCACATCAGCCTGGCTACCTACACTGAGGGCACATCAGCCTGGCTACCTACACTGAGGGCACATCAGCCTGGCTACCTACACTGAGGGCACATCTGCCTGGCTACCTACACTGAGGGCACATCTGCCTGGCTACCAACACTGAGGGCACATCTGCCTGGCTACCAACACTGAGGGCACATCTGCCTGACCACCTGCACTGAGGGCACATCTGCCTCGCTACCTACACTGAGGGCACATCAGCCTGGCTCCCTACACTGAGGGCCCATCAGCCTGGCTACCTACACTGAGGGCACATCAGCCTGGCTACCTACACTGAGGGCACATCAGCCTGGCTACCTACACTGAGGGCACATCAGCCTGGCTACCTACACTGAGGGCACATCAGCCTGGCTATCTACACTGAGGGCACATCAGCCTGGCTACCTACACTGAGGGCACATCTGCCTGGCTACCTACACTGAGGGCACATCTGCCTGGCTACCTACACTGAGGGCACATCTGCCTGGCTACCTACACTGAGGGCACATCTGCCTGGCTACCTACACTGAGGGCACATCTGCCTGGCTACCTACACTGAGGGCACATCAGCCTGGCTCCCTACACTGAGGGCACATCAGCCTGGCTCCCTACACTGAGGGCACATCAGCCTGGCTCCCTACACTGAGGGCACATCAGCCTGGCTACCTACACTGAGGGCACATCAGCCTGGCTCCCTACACTGAGGGCACATCAGCCTGGCTCCCTACACTGAGGGCACATCAGCCTGGCTACCTACACTGAGGGCACATTTGCCTGGCTACCTACACTGAGGGCACATCTGCCTGGCTACCTACACTGAGGGCACATCTACCGGGTTACCTACACTGAGGGCACATCTACCTGGCTACCAACACTGAGGGCACATCTACCTGACCACCTGCACTGAGGGCACATCTGCCTGGCTACCTACACTGAGGGCACATCTGCCTGGCTACCTACACTGAGGGCACATCTGCCTGGCTACCTACACTGAGGGCACATCTGCCTGGCTACCTACACTGAGGGCACATCTGCCTGGCTACCTACACTGAGGGCACATCAGCCTGGCTACCTACACTGAGGGCACATCTGCCTGGCTACCTACACTGAGGGCACATCAGCCTGGCTACCTACACTGAGGGCACATCAGCCTGGCTACCTACACTGAGGGCACATCAGCCTGGCTACCTACACTGAGGGCACATCAGCCTGGCTACCTACACTGAGGGCACATCAGCCTGGCTACCTACACTGAGGGCACATCAGCCTGGCTACCTACACTGAGGGCACATCAGCCTGGCTACCTACACTGAGGGCACATCAGCCTGGCTACCTACACTGAGGGCACATCTGCCTGGCTACCTACACTGAGGGCACATCTGCCTGGCTACCAACACTGAGGGCACATCTACCTGGCTACCAACACTGAGGGCACATCTACCTGACCACCTGCACTGAGGGCACATCTGCCTCGCTACCTACACTGAGGGCACATCAGCCTGGCTCCCTACACTGAGGGCCCATCAGCCTGGCTACCTACACTGAGGGCACATCAGCCTGGCTACCTACACTGAGGGCACATCAGCCTGGCTACCTACACTGAGGGCACATCAGCCTGGCTATCTACACTGAGGGCACATCAGCCTGGCTACCTACACTGAGGGCACATCTGCCTGGCTACCTACACTGAGGGCACATCTGCCTGGCTACCTACACTGAGGGCATATCTGCCTGGCTACCTACACTGAGGGCACATCTGCCTGGCTACCTACACTGAGGGCACATCTGCCTGGCTACCTACACTGAGGGCACATCTGCCTGGCTACCTACACTGAGGGCACATCAGCCTGGCTCCCTACACTGAGGGCACATCAGCCTGGCTCCCTACACTGAGGGCACATCAGCCTGGCTCCCTACACTGAGGGCACATCAGCCTGGCTCCCTACACTGAGGGCACATCAGCCTGGCTCCCTACACTGAGGGCACATCAGCCTGGCTACCTACACTGAGGGCACATCAGCCTGGCTCCCTACACTGAGGGCACATCAGCCTGGCTCCCTACACTGAGGGCACATCAGCCTGGCTACCTACACTGAGGGCACATTTGCCTGGCTACCTACACTGAGGGCACATCTACCGGGTTACCTACACTGAGGGCACATCTACCTGGCTACCAACACTGAGGGCACATCTACCTGACCACCTGCACTGAGGGCACATCTGCCTCGCTACCTACACTGAGGGCACATCAGCCTGGCTCCCTACACTGAGGGCACATCAGCCTGGCTCCCTACACTGAGGGCACATCTACCTGGCTACCAACACTGTGGGTACATCTACCTGGCCACCTACACTGAGGGCACATCAGCCCGGCTACCTACACTGAGAGCACATCAGCCCGGCTACCTACACTGAGGGCACATCAGCCTGGCTACCTACACCGAGGGCACATCTGCCTGGCTACCTACACCGAGGGCACATCTGCCTGGTACCTACACCGAGGGCACATCTGCCTGGCTACCTACACCGAGGGCACATCTGCCTGGCTACCTACACCGAGGGCACATCTGCCTGGCTACCTACACTGAGGGCACATCTGCCTGGCTCCCTACACTGAGGGCACATCAGCCTGGCTCCCTACACTGAGGGCACATCAGCCTGGCTACCTACACTGAGGGCACATCTGCCTGGCTACCTACACTGAGGGCACATCTGCCTGGCTACCTACACTGAGGGCACATCTGCCTGGCTACCTACACTGAGGGCACATCTGCCTCGCTACCTACACTGAGGGCACATCTGCCTCGCTACCTACACTGAGGGCACATCTGCCTCGCTACCTACACTGAGGGCACATCTGCCTCGCTACCTACACTGAGGGCACATCTGCCCCGCTACCTACACTGAGGGCACATCTGCCTCGCTACCTACACTGAGGGCACATCTGCCTCGCTACCTACACTGAGGGCACATCTGCCTGGCTACCTACACTGAGGGCACATCTGCCTGGCTACCTACACTGAGGGCACATCAGCCTGGCTACCTACACTGAGGGCACATCAGCCTGGCTCCCTACACTGAGGGAACATCTGCCTGGCTACCTACACTGAGGGCACATCTGCCTGGCTACCTACACTGAGGGCACATCTGCCTCGCTACCTACACTGAGGGCACATCTGCCTCGCTACCTACACTGAGGGCACATCTGCCTCGCTACCTACACTGAGGGCACATCAGCCTGGCTACCTACACTGAGGGCCCATCAGCCTGACTCCCTACACTGAGGGCACATCCTCCTGGCTACCTACACTGAGGGCACATCAGCCTGGCTACCTACACTGAGGGCACATCAGCCTGGCTACCTACACTGAGGGCACATCAGCCTGGCTACCTACACTGAGGGCACATCAGCCTGGCTACCTACACTGAGGGCACATCAGCCTGGCTACCTACACTGAGGGCACATCAGCCTGGCTACCTACACTGAGGGCACATCAGCCTGGCTACCTACACTGAGGGCGCATCTGCCTGGCTACCAACACCGAGGGCACATCTACCTGGCTACCAACACTGAGGGCACATCTACCTGGCTACCAACACTGAGGGCACATCTACCTGGCCACCTACACTGAAGGTGCATCTGCCTGGCTACCTACACTGAGAGCACATCATCCCGGCTACCTACACTGAGGGCACATCTGCCTGGCTACCTACACTGAGGGCACATCAGCCTGGCTACCTACACTGAGGGCACATCAGCCTGGCTACCTACACTGAGGGCACATCAGCCTGGCTACCTACACTGAGGGCACATCAGCCTGGCTACCTACACTGAGGGCACATCAGCCTGGCTACCTACACTGAGGGCACATCAGCCTGGCTACCTACACTGAGGGCACATCAGCCTGGCTACCTACACTGAGGGCACATCTGCCTGGCTACCTACACTGAGGGCACATCAGCCTGGCTATCTACACTGAGGGCACATCAGCCTGGCTACCTACACTGAGGGCACATCAACCTGGCTACCTACACTGAGGGCACATCTGCCAGGGCATATTGGGTGTTGTGATGCCATGTTAGGTGCTGTGATAAGGCCCGGATTTACCTTACAGGAGCCTATAGGAACAGATGTCCAGGCACCTTACACTTCACCGGGGGTGCCCAATAGGTCGGTCGCGATCTACCAGTAGACTTACCAGTAGATCGCGACCGCCTATTTGGTAGATCGCGACCATGTGGCTGCATCACATTAAATTTTGCGGCTGGCAGCTCCCATCAGATTCTGCTGCCGGCCGCTAGCCAATAGGAGAGCAAGAGCAGAGAGAGGCTGCGCGGCCGTGACATCATGGCTGGGGGCGGCACCAGGCACAACGTGTCCACGCACGCACACTGGCCGCCGCCCCCCCCCGCTGGAGCGTTCCCTCCGCCACCGCTCTTACACTCCAGCCTGCCGCGACAAGGACAAGCCCCAGACGCCGCAGCTGGAGCAAGGTAAGTGGCAACTACGCTACCTACACAAAGGGCACATCTGCCTGGCTACCTACACTGAGGGCACATCTGCCTGGCTACCTACACTGAGGGCACATCAGCCTGGCTACCTACACTGAGGGCACATCAGCCTGGCTACCTACACTGAGGGCACATCAGCCTGGCTACCTACACTGAGGGCACATCAGCCTGGCTACCTACACTGAGGGCACATCAGCCTGGCTACCTACACTGAGGGCACATCAGCCTGGCTACCTACACTGAGGGCACATCAGCCTGGCTACCTACACTGAGGGCACATCAGCCTGGCTACCTACACTGAGGGCACATCAGCCTGGCTACCTACACTGAGGGCACATCAGCCTGGCTACCTACACTGAGGGCACATCAGCCTGGCTACCTACACTGAGGGCACATAAGCCTGGCTACCTACACTGAGGGCACATCAGCCTGGCTACCTACACTGAGGGCACATCAGCCTGGCTACCTACACTGAGGGCACATCAGCCTGGCTACCTACACTGAGGGCACATCAGCCTGGCTACCTACACTGAGGGCACATCAGCCTGGCTACCTACACTGAGGGCACATCAGCCTGGCTACCTACACTGAGGGCACATCAGCCTGGCTACCTACACTGAGGGCACATCTGCCTGGCTACCTACACTGAGGGCACATCTGCCTGGCTACCTACACTGAGGGCACATCTGCCTGGCTACCTACACTGAGGGCACATCTGCCTGGCTACCTACACTGAGGGCACATCAGCCTGGCTACCTACACTGAGGGCACATCTGCCTGGCTACCTACACTGAGGGCACATCTGCCTGGCTACCTACACTGAGGGCACATCAGCCTGGCTACCTACACTGAGGGCACATCAGCCTGGCTACCTACACTGAGGGCACATCAGCCTGGCTACCTACACTGAGGGCACATCAGCCTGGCTCCCTACACTGAGGGCACATCAGCCTGGCTACCTACACTGAGGGCACATCTGCCTGGCTACCTACACTGAGGGCACATCTGCCTGGCTACCAACACTGAGGGCACATCTACCTGGCTACCAACACTGAGGGCACATCTACCTGACCACCTGCACTGAGGGCACATCTGCCTCGCTACCTACACTGAGGGCACATCAGCCTGGCTCCCTACACTGAGGGCCCATCAGCCTGGCTACCTACACTGAGGGCACATCAGCCTGGCTACCTACACTGAGGGCACATCAGCCTGGCTATCTACACTGAGGGCACATCAGCCTGGCTACCTACACTGAGGGCACATCTGCCTGGCTACCTACACTGAGGGCACATCTGCCTGGCTACCTACACTGAGGGCACATCTGCCTGGCTACCTACACTGAGGGCACATCTGCCTGGCTACCTACACTGAGGGCACATCTGCCTGGCTACCTACACTGAGGGCACATCAGCCTGGCTACCTACACTGAGGGCACATCAGCCTGGCTATCTACACTGAGGGCACATCAGCCTGGCTACCTACACTGAGGGCACATCTGCCTGGCTACCTACACTGAGGGCACATCTGCCTGGCTACCTACACTGAGGGCACATCTGCCTGGCTACCTACACTGAGGGCACATCTGCCTGGCTACCTACACTGAGGGCACATCTGCCTGGCTACCTACACTGAGGGCACATCTGCCTGGCTACCTACACTGAGGGCACATCAGCCTGGCTACCTACACTGAGGGCACATCAGCCTGGCTCCCTACACTGAGGGCACATCAGCCTGGCTCCCTACACTGAGGGCACATCAGCCTGGCTACCTACACTGAGGGCACATCAGCCTGGCTCCCTACACTGAGGGCACATCAGCCTGGCTCCCTACACTGAGGGCACATCAGCCTGGCTACCTACACTGAGGGCACATTTGCCTGGCTACCTACACTGAGGGCACATTTGCCTGGCTACCTACACTGAGGGCACATCTACCTGGCTACCTACACTGAGGGCACATCTACCGGGTTACCTACACTGAGGGCACATCTACCTGGCTACCAACACTGAGGGCACATCTACCTGACCACCTGCACTGAGGGCACATCTGCCCCGCTACCTACACTGAGGGCACATCTGCCTGGCTACCTACACTGAGGGCACATCTGCCTGGCTACCTACACTGAGGGCACATCTGCCTGGCTACCTACACTGAGGGCACATCAGCCTGGCTACCTACACTGAGGGCACATCTGCCTGGCTACCTACACTGAGGGCACATCTGCCTGGCTACCTACACTGAGGGCACATCTGCCTGGCTACCTACACTGAGGGCACATCAGCCTGGCTACCTACACTGAGGGCACATCAGCCTGGCTACCTACACTGAGGGCACATCAGCCTGGCTACCTACACTGAGGGCACATCAGCCTGGCTACCTACACTGAGGGCACATCAGCCTGGCTACCTACACTGAGGGCACATCAGCCTGGCTACCTACACTGAGGGCACATCTGCCTGGCTACCTACACTGAGGGCACATCTGCCTGGCTACCAACACTGAGGGCACATCTACCTGGCTACCAACACTGAGGGCACATCTACCTGACCACCTGCACTGAGGGCACATTTGCCTCGCTACCTACACTGAGGGCACATCAGCCTGGCTCCCTACACTGAGGGCCCATCAGCCTGGCTACCTACACTGAGGGCACATCAGCCTGGCTACCTACACTGAGGGCACATCAGCCTGGCTACCTACACTGAGGGCACATCAGCCTGGCTATCTACACTGAGGGCACATCAGCCTGGCTACCTACACTGAGGGCACATCTGCCTGGCTACCTACACTGAGGGCACATCTGCCTGGCTACCTACACTGAGGGCACATCAGCCTGGCTACCTACACTGAGGGCACATCTGCCTGGCTACCTACACTGAGGGCACATCTGCCTGGCTACCTACACTGAGGGCACATCAGCCTGGCTCCCTACACTGAGGGCACATCAGCCTGGCTCCCTACACTGAGGGCACATCAGCCTGGCTCCCTACACTGAGGGCACATCAGCCTGGCTACCTACACTGAGGGCACATCAGCCTGGCTCCCTACACTGAGGGCACATCAGCCTGGCTCCCTACACTGAGGGCACATCAGCCTGGCTACCTACACTGAGGGCACATTTGCCTGGCTACCTACACTGAGGGCACATCTACCTGGCTACCTACACTGAGGGCACATCTACCGGGTTACCTACACTGAGGGCACATCTACCTGGCTACCACCACTGAGGGCACATCTACCTGACCACCTGCACTGAGGGCACATCTGCCTCGCTACCTACACTGAGGGCACATCAGCCTGGCTCCCTACACTGAGGGCACATCAGCCTGGCTCCCTACACTGAGGGCACATCAGCCTGGCTCCCTACACTGAGGGCACATCTACCTGGCTACCAACACTGTGGGTACATCTACCTGGCCACCTACACTGAGGGCACATCAGCCCGGCTACCTACACTGAGAGCACATCAGCCCGGCTACCTACACTGAGGGCACATCCGCCTGGCTACCTACACTGAGGGCACATCAGCCTGGCTACCTACACTGAGGGCACATCAGCCTGGCTACCTACACTGAGGGCACATCAGCCTGGCTACCTACACTGAGGGCACATCAGCCTGGCTACCTACACTGAGGGCACATCAGCCTGGCTACCTACACTGAGGGCACATCAGCCTGGCTACCTACACTGAGGGCACATCTGCCTGGCTACCAACACTGAGGGCACATCTACCTGGCTACCAACACTGAGGGCACATCTACCTGGCCACCTACACTGAAGGTGCATCTGCCTGGCTACCTACACTGAGAGCACATCATCCCGGCTACCTACACTGAGGGCACATCTGCCTGGCTACCTACACTGAGGGCACATCAGCCTGGCTACCTACACTGAGGGCACATCAGCCTGGCTACCTACACTGAGGGCACATCAGCCTGGCTACCTACACTGAGGGCACATCAGCCTGGCTACCTACACTGAGGGCACATCAGCCTGGCTACCTACACTGAGGGCACATCAGCCTGGCTACCTACACTGAGGGCACATCTGCCTGGCTACCTACACTGAGGGCACATCAGCCTGGCTATCTACACTGAGGGCACATCAGCCTGGCTACCTACACTGAGGGCACATCAACCTGGCTACCTACACTGAGGGCACATCTGCCTGGCTACCTACACCGAGGGAACATCTGCCTGGCTCCCTACACCGAGGGAACATCTGCCTTGCTCCCTACACTGAGGGAACATCTGCCTGGCTCCCTACACTGAGGGCACATCAGCCTGGCTCCCTACACTGAGGGCACATCAGCCTGGCTCCCTACACTGAGGGCACATCAGCCTGGCTCCCTACACTGAGGGCACATCAGCCTGGCTCCCTACACTGAGGGCACATCAGCCTGGCTCCCTACACTGAGGGCACATCAGCCTGGCTCCCTACACTGAGGGCACATCAGCCTGGCTCCTTACACTGAGGGCACATCAGCCTGGCTACCTACACTGAGGGCACATCTGCCTGGCTACCTACACAGAGGGAGCATCTGCCTGGCTACCTACACTGAGGGCACGTCTGCCTGGCTACCTACACTGAGGGCACATCTACCTGGCCACCTACACTGAAGGCGCATACCCCTGGCTACCTATAATGAAGGCATCTATACCTAACTACCACATATACCTGGCTACCTATACTGAAGGGCCCAATACCTATCTACATATACTGTAGGGGCAATTGTACCTGGGGGCTGTTCATGACAGCGGCGGCGGTGGTGGTGGTGGTAGGGGGGTTGCTGGAGTCTGCAACAGTTGAAATGTTGGTAGATCTCCAGGACTCTGCAAGTTTTAAAGTAGCTTGTGAGCCGGAAAAGTGTGGGCACCCCTGCACTTCACCATCCATGAACCTACAAACTGTCGTGGACCCGCACGCTAGTGTGCTGGCTGGTGCAGCTGTCAAGTCTCTCTTACTTCCCTTGCTCGTCATAGGTAGCTATAGGTGCCCCTTAGTATTAGGTAGCCAGACATTTCCTCACTATTAAGTAGCTAGAGATGCCCCTGACTGAAGGGAGATTTTGTCAGTAAAACTGCAGAGAACAGGTTGAGTAGCCTTTCATTTACACTCATCAGCACTCTGCATAGGGAAGTAGTGAGGGAGACGTTCAAGGGAGGCAAGTGAGCCGCCTTTACATCATCAGGCGCCTGTAGGCACGTGCCTACAGTGCCTTATGGTAAATCCAGCCCTGGCTGTGATACCTTTATGGGGGCATGCAGGGAGATGTGGTTCTTCTACAGGGGCATGCTGGGAGTTGTGGTGCATCAATGGGAGGCCCATGGGAGCATGGGAAGGGGTCAATTTTAAGGTCAGGGCATGACCCAGCAGAAGGCCAGACCAACCAGCACAGAAGCCAGGTAACTCTGCCTATTTATGAGATATGCTGCATTTTTTCCTTGGGTGGGGGGTTGGAGAGGGTAGCTTCATCCAGCACTTTGCTGGGCAGGCCTCCTTAGACCACTGTTAAGTTCATGTAAATTTGGCTCCACTCATGGCCACACCCGCATTCTGGTGCATGGTCACACTCATTTTTCAGCTGGAGTGCCCCAGCTCTCTTAGGATCCTAGCAATGCCCCCGCCTGGCACTAAGTATGAACTATGCACTAACTACAGCGCCACTGTAGTCCCCTCTGCTTTATTGTTGTCCTCCCAATCCCCTCCATTCTCCTGCAGTGGAGTACACAATCCAGCTGGGTTGCTGGGCTTGGGCACAAGCTCAGTCACAGCCAACTGCACATGTGACCAGAACCGTGCATATTCAGTGTCCCATAATTGTGCCAGTCGGGGGAGCTGGAAGAAGTCCAGAAGTAAGTATAAATCCTTGTGTATTCTCAGCTAGGCACACTTTGAAAAATTGCATCTGTAGGGGGAAAAGTGCCTAAGGTAAATACTTACCTCAGTAGAGATTCAGAGGCTTCTTCCGTCCCCTCAAGCTCACCATTCCAGCACTGGGGTCCTCTGAATGTATTTGACAAGGGCTTGTTGTATTGGTTTGTGTGGCTGTGCTCTGTCCATGTATGAGCGCCTGTGCAGAGTGGCCTAGCTTATCCACAGATGAAGCAGTAGAGTGTTGTACCGTGTTAGCCATCAGTAAAAGCAAGAAGTTTTGAATCAGGATAATACCAATTATTGGATAACTTAGAAGAAAAGCAGTTCGCTTTTGGCAATGAAGCCTTTGTCAGACAGATTGCTCAAGACAGAACAACATAATTGAAGTTTATTCATTCAGGAATCAGTCTGAGGAAGGCTTAATTGCTGAAAGCTTACTGCTTTTCTTCTAAGTTAGCCAATAAATGGTATCATCCTGATTCAAAGTTTCTTGCTTTGTCCACACATGGGAGTGGAGCCACAAACTTTCAGAAGGCCCAGGGCGTTGGTCTAAAGGAGGACATGGAAAGCCTTAGGTGAGTATCTAACTTTTTTACCCTAAAGTCAAAGGATTGCTTTAACCTCCCAGGAGTTCTATTAAGATCGCCAGGGCGGCTGCGGGAGGTTTTTTTTTTTTTAATAAAAAAAAACTATTACATGCAGCCAACTGAAAGTTGGCTGCATGGAAGCCCACTAGAGGGCGCTCCCGGAGCGTACTTCTGATCGCCTCCGGCGATCAGAAGTAACAAGGAAGGCCGCAATGAGCGGCCTTCCTTGTTTCGCTTTCCTCGTTGCCATAGCGACGAGCGGAGTGACGTCATGGACGTCAACCGACGTCCTGACGTCAGCCGCCTCCGATCCAGCCTTTAGCGCTGGCCGGAACTGTTTGTTCTGGCTGCGCTGGGCTCGGGCGGCTGGGGGGACCCTCTTTCGCCGCTGCACGCGGCGAATCACCGCGCTGCGGCGGCTATCATGTAGCACATGCGGCTGGCAAAGTGCCGGTTGCGCGTGCACCTTTTTATTTGAATAAAATCGGCCCAGCAGGGCCTGAGCGGCACCCTCCGGCGGTAATGGACGAGCTGAGCTCGTCCAGACCACTAAGGAGGTTAAAGGAAAATCAGGGGCAAAAAGTGCCAAATTTGGGTAATTACCTAGTTAGAGGGTAACCTCTGGATAATTTAGAGCCTTCCCCCATACTGCTCCTTCTTGACGTTTCTCCACTGGGTCACTCTGAAAACCGCTGACAACCACTTGTCGACTGCTCGTGAATGCTCAGTAACACTGAACTGCTCGGGCTCTAGCTGAAAAAGCCGGGCCGATGAAGTTCATGTTACTGTTCAGATGCGAGCTGCTTGTGCAGTAGCATGGACCTGATCAGACTTGGCTTTATCCGCATAGAGCAGCTACGTACTATTGTGCAGGTGCAGTGCAGCCACACTCCGGGTTTCCCAGCGTTAATCGGCCTGGCAGAGGAGGATCCAGCGGCTTCCCACCTCAGTAGCTGCATATCTACACTGATGAGATGTATCTAGACTGATGAGATTCAAACCTCACAGGTTTGCTTTAAAGGGTGGTCACTCAAGGCAGAATGACATAATTGAAGTAAGTTTACTCAGTAAAATTGTTGTATTGAAAAGTCAAATTAACTTTTTCCATTGATCATTGCATCTGAATCAGTGGTGAAACAATCACCCTTGCAGACCTGCAATCGTGGTGGAAGGAGGCCTGATCCAGTAGGCACAGTGCTAGGTATACATCTTATGGCTATTGGGAGATGGGTCCAAACGTTTACTTTTATTCCTCCCCTCCCTCTCCTTGGGGACCCCTCCTGTGCTTCAACCACTGTCATCTCTCTTCTCCTACACTTGCATACAGGCACAGTGGTGGTGCATGGTCCTGATTATGCTACTTAGCCTACCCCCTCCAGCATTGGGTCTGCCTCCCATCCTACATGACAGCCATCCAATCTCTGCCACTTGGTCCTGAAGACTCTCTTCCAGTGTGTGTGTAGTGGGGGGGGGGGGGGTGAAATGGAGATGCTGAGTGACTAAAATAACTGCGTTGTCTCAAAGGTGCACAGGAGAGACCCCTAGGAGAAGGTAGTTGCAGCTGAATTATTTTATTTAACCTCTTTCAGACCAGACAGCTCTGGCCTGAAAGATATCACCTACTTCTGTCACACTAGTGCTTGAAGAGTAGTAGAATCTTTGGGGGCCTGTAAGCAGGGCCGGGCCGAGGCAGAGGCTGGAGAGGCTCCAGCCTCAGGGCGCAGTGTAGGAGGGGGTGCACAATTCATTCAGCTGTCATTCCCAATTGTGTTTGAAGCAGAAAGAAATAAGAAAAGGGGATACATGACAGTGACTGCAAGCCAGATAACTAGAGATTAAGGTGTTGGGGAGGTTAGAGGCCCGGGGGCACCTATTAGTCTAATAGCAATCAGACGGCTGGGGGGAGGGATGGAGGGGCGCACTTTGCTGTCTCAGCCTTGGGTGCTGAAGGACCTTGTCCCGCCTCTGCCTGTAAGTGGCAGCTGGGGACTGGAGAACTCTGTGGGAAGCCTTTAAAGAATCCAGAGTTGTCCCTCTTCTTAGGTAGGTATGGTTAATCTCCCATATTTTATTTAATCTATTTCAGACAAGACAGCTCTGGCCCCTTTAAGACTAGAGCCCTCCCTATTTTGTACTGTGATTGGGTCATAGGAATAACAGCATGGCAGCAGAGCAGGTGGGTGCAGTGACATTCTCCATTTCAAATGCACTCTTAGATTGTGCTCCTGAATGGCTGTAAACAGCAGCTGCGGGCTTGCCAGGAATGTCTTATACAAGGGTGCGCACACTTGATGGAGCATGAGCCTTTCAGCTTCCACTTAAAGTGAATCTCCATCCATACAATAAAAATCCTCGGAGGCCAGTGAGGTGGGGGGGGGGGGGGGTGTTCAAGGAAATGTTGTCACTTCGTGTTTGCCTTAAATGGGAACTGAAGAGAGGTATATGGAGGCTGTCATGTTTATTTCCTTTTAAGCAATACCAGTTGCCTGGCAGGCCTGCTGATCCTCTGCCTCTAATACTATTAGCCATAGCCCCTGAACAAGCATGCAGCAGATCAGGTGTTTCAGACTTTAAAGTCAGATCTGACAAGACTAGCTGCATGCTTGTTCCTGGTGTTATTCAGATACTACTGAAGAGAAATAGACCAGCAGGGCTGCCAGGCAACTGGTATTGATTAAAAGGAAATAAATATGGCAGCCTCCGTATACCTCTTACTTCAGTTCCCCTTTAACCTTCCTGGCAGTAAGCCCGAGCAGAGCTCAGGCTATGCCGCACAGGAGGATTTCTCAGGCCCTACTGGGCCGATTTGCTTACTTTTTCTTTGCAACACGCGGCTAGCACTTTGCTAGCTGCGTGTGCATTCCGATCGCCGCCGCCCCGCGCTGAATCGCCGCGCCATGCCGCCACCCCCCCAGACCCCATGCGCTGCCTGGCCAATCAGTGCCAGGCAGCGCTGAGGGGTGGATTGGGACTCCCTTAGACGTCATGACGTCGGTGACGTTATCGCCATGGCGACGGGGGAATGTCTTATGAATGGGTTGTGTAGTAGGGGTAATTACTAGAATATTTGTAGCAAAAAAAAATATTCTCATATTTTTATTTTCAGTTATACGGCTTTTTTTTATAACATTGCATCATTCTCTAATACTTGCAGTTTACACATTAATCAGCATTCTAAAAGTTTTTGCAGAATAGGCAGTGAACTTTTGGCCTGTCCTGAACAGTTTTCTGCAAAAGAAAAAAACAATACAGTGGAGATAAAAACCATCAGAAGTCAGAGCTCTCCACCACTTTCAAAGTCATAGAGCTCAATGGCTATTTGCATAGAAAACAACTGGAGTTGTTTAACTCTTCCTGTACTGGAAACAAATATTAGACTTATGTCTCTGCTCCTAATGCTTTATTTCTTAGCTGTACTACACAACCAATTCATTATATCTTTTTTTTCGCTTCAGTGTCTCTTTAAAGCTGACCTGAGGTCATGTTTCCCCTCTGATGCCTTTGGTCTTCTTTTCCGGGTGGTCAAGGAGGAGTTATGGCAAAATCTTGGCGTCAGAAGGGGGTGCCGATCCTTTCACATATTTTAAGTCAGAGAGGGACTTTACCTACCTTTGCAGAATTGTGATCTCGTTTTCGTCTTTCTGGCTCACATATATTTCTTTATTTGCAGCATCAGCACTTCTTTAAATCTACTTTCGGACGTTCGGGAGCATTGCCAAATCATGACAGCTTTCTGAAACTGCTAGGATCCATATCAGAACTATACGGGAGTATTAAGTACTTCAAAATAGGTCAGGGATCAACCAAGTCGCACCTGATAAATCTGGCTTTGCAAATTTGGCCTAATTGGCTAATCACTAGACATTGCTCATGCAAATATGTATTTGCTTTCGCATGCCAAAATATGCACGGTCTAAAACTAAAACCGCAAAGCGGTTGCCCTGCGGGGATTAGTTCATGCTACATTAGCACTATCCAGGAGTGTGGGGGCATTGGGGAGCCTCCCTGTGGCGCTCCTGGATAGTGCTAATGTAGCATGAACTAATGCCCGCAGGGCAATCGCTTTGCGGTATTAGTTTTAGACCCTGCATATTTTGGCATGCGGAAGCAAATGCATATTTGCATGAGCAATGTCTCGTGATTAGCCAATTAGGCCAAATTTGCAAAGCCAGAGTTATAAGGTTTTAACTTAGTTGATGCACACATTTTTTCTTTATTGTAATCAGTATTGCATTTCTATCCTTTGGTGGCGGGTGGTGGATGGCTTGTTCTAGGAAGTGAGAGCCCTGGAGCAGGCTGTTTGCGCCTGTCCTCCCCCCCCCTCTGGAATGTTGCGTGAGAGCTACCCCTGAGCCCTACAAGCTTGGGGGGCCCATGCTTCACTCCTTTCTTATGTGTCACACCCAGGTCATGCACATGCAGCAGAACGCAATGAACGTTAAGGTAAGTGCCTGTTTTTAATTTTGGGAGGTGGGTGCGGGCCGCTCTTCCTGGCACTGCCCACGCTGGGGGGGGGGGGGTCGCCTGCATCTCCCAGCCTCCCTCTCTGGGGTGCCGCTGTGCAAGTTCCAGGCAGTGTGATGCTTGGGGCCCCCCGAGGCCTCCTGGTTGTATGGGGACATTGGAGAGCCTCCCAGTGGCGCTCCTGGATAGTGCTAATGTAGCATGAACTAATCCCTGCAGGGCAATCGCTCTGCGGTTTTTTGTTTTAGACCCTGCATATTTTGGCATGCGAAAGCAAATGCATATTTGCATGAGCAATGTCTCGTGATTAGCCAATTAGGCCAAATTTGCAAAGCCAGATTTATCAGGTTTTAACTTGGTTGATGCACACTTTTCTTTCTTGTAATCACTAAAATAACTAGGCCTTTGGATCCGGTGCTATTCTTATTTCACAGCACGTCACAGCCTTCACAAGGGTCAGATAAAAATGATTACTTTAAAACCTTTGGAACATCGGTTTCTCTTGGCAGCAAAAAAAATTTATTTTGAGCCAATGGATGCACTCTGAACTTCCCTCCCAAAAACAGGTTTTAGACATGATGCGTAAATTGTTATATATAGCTAAATTCAATGCAGAGCAAACAAAATCACTAAATACAAAAAGCTCTTTAAGCTTTGGAGCCCATTCATCCTACAATTTGCTCCTAGGGTGGAAATCAGACCGTGTAACTCTCTTACCTGCTAATGGTTCCAGCAAGCGCTCAGGCAGCACTAGGCTGCTGCAGGAAGCTTCCTCTTCAGATTTCTGCAGCCGTATCCCCTGCGGCTGTGACTCAGCATGGACGTCTCTCCAGCCTCCCCAGGGGGATGCGCCCATCCCAGAGCAGTTCTTATAGGTTGAGGAGGCGGGTCTAGTGGGTGTCAGCTGACACTCTTCTGCTGGAACCTTTGCTGATTTGCCAGTTCCTTTTCTGGGCTGGTCTGTGATCTTTTCCACCTGTGTATAAGCTCTCTTGATTCAGTTGCTCACTGCCTGTGATAGCAATCTATGCTGGTTTTGCTGGGTATTTTATCACTCTGTAAGAATCATATTGAATTTCAATGTGACTACCAGACTGACTAAAGGCAGCCATACACTGGTTGATTATGCCACCAGATCGACCAGCAGATAGATCCCTCTGTGATCGAATCTGATCAAAGAGGGATCTATTGGCTGCCGACACTGCAAACAGATTTTGAATCGATTTCACTATGCAACCTAACCACATTGGGCTCTATTCTCAATGACTTCCTGCATGCGGTAAAGTACATGCGGGAAGTTTGCACCCAAAATACCGGCAAGTTGGGATTCTCAAAATGTTCCGCATGTTTTTTCCGCATGCGGAAAAAGTGTGATAAAAGTGCGGGATTCAAAAATTTTCGGAAAAGTCGGTATTTTCCGCAATAAAAGATCCATTCTCAAAGATGTTCAGGCGCATCATTTCTTCGTTAATTACCGAATTTTTATCACCTACAAGTAGTAGGTGATATATTCCGCATCCCATTGACTTTAATGAAGTGTGGAGGCTTAAGGGCTGTGCTTGGTGGACTTTAACTTTTTTTTTTTAAACACTTTTTTCATGCGACCTTTTTACCGCATGATTCCCGCATGAATAATGCCTGTTTCCGCATCTTTTTTCCCGCATGCGGAAAATATTAGTGAATGTGGAAAAAATGCGGAGTTTACCGCTGGCGGGAATATAGCGGTAACATTTTGCGGAAAATTTGGCTCTTTGAGAATAGAGCCCAATCTGTGGAGTTGCCACTGCCGTCGCCGTCCCCTGCATAAATTACCTGATCCGGCCGGCATGAGTCCCCTGTTCTCTGCTGTCTCTACTCCGCTCTGGACTCCGGCTTCACTTTACTTCCTGTTGGGGGAAGTTTAAACAGTAGAGGGCGCTCTACTGTTTAAACTTCCCCGACAGGAAGTAAGTGAAGCCAGCCGGAGCCTAGTATGGAGAAGGGACCGCAGGGACACGTGCCGGCGGAACAGGTAATGTATTGCCGCTAGCGATGGTCGTCAGACATTTGAACGCTGCTATCGATGCACTGACCCGTCGGCGATCGAGCAAAATTTTCTGCGTGGACAGATCGACGGGATCAATCATTTTCAGGCGGAAATCGGTCGAACGGTCAGTGTTTGCACATCAATTTCTCAGCAGATTTGATCACAGTGATTGAATCTGCTGTCTGTCGGTGGTAAATCAGGCAAGTGTATGGGCACCTTTAGATACGACCTTTAGCTTTACTGACCACTCTCTTGCCTAGTCCTTTGTACTGCAGCCGTCTGATCTAACGTGTATGACCCTAGCCTGTTATCGACTCCGATCCTGCCTAGCTCACCGTACTGCAGCCAGCTGATATTGGGCTCTATTCACAATAACATGCAGTAACTTTTTTTGGGGGGTCGCAAAATTACCTCCAGTGATAATTACCGACTTTTTTGAGTTTTAACAAAAATTTTCAGAGTGTGATAAATGTTCGATAAAAGTGTCGTAAAATGGTCGATAAACGGTCGGTAATCGTTCGGTAATGTTGCAGTAAATGGGCTCTATTCTCAAAGAGCCAAATTTTCCGCAAAATGTTACCGCTATATTCCCGCCAGCGGTAAACTCCGCATTTTTTCCACATTCACTAATATTTTCCGCATGTTTTCCGCATGCGGGAAAAAAGATGCGGAAACAGGCATTATTCATGCGGGAATCATGCGGTAAAAAGGTCGCATGAAAAAGTGTTTAAAAAAAAAAAGTTAAAGTCCACCAAGCACAGCCCTTAAGCCTCCACACTTCATTAAAGTCAATGGGATGCGGAATATATCACCTACTACTTGTAGGTGATAAAAATTCGGTAATTAACGAAGAAATGATGCGCCTGAACATCTTTGAGAATGGATCTTTTATTGCGGAAAATACCGACTTTTGCGGAAATTTTACCGCATGAATCCCGCACTTTTATCACACTTTTTCCGCATGCGGAAAAAACATGCGGAACATTTTGAGAATCCCAACTTGCCGGTATTTTGGGTGCAAACTTCCCGCATGTACTTTACCGCATGCGGGAAGTCTTTGAGAATAGAGCCCAATGTGTTAAGTGTTTGGTAATTGGTCGGTAACATGTACGAAAGTAATGCTTTTTTGACCACTGTAGGGCAGGCCATATGCTTGCCACCCATTACACAGAAATGACCGAGAATAGCTTGCCACATTTAAAGTGGACCTGAACTCTTGCACAAGACAGAGGGAAAATCTATAGAAATGCACCCTATGTGTATTTAGAGAGTTTAGCCTGTCTAATTCCCTCTCATCTGTGAGTAATCACAACTGTAATTTGAGCTCTCAGCTGTGCCATCTTGGTGCTTCAGCAGAGCAGCTAATTTGTAAACACAGGATGTTAACAATATGTCTGCTTCCATAAGAGCAGGAAGTAGGCACACTGGAGATTTATTGCAGGATTTGTATCAGCTGTAAGGCCTGGTGCACACCAAGCGGTTTTGGTAGCGTTTTTAGAACCGCTTGCGGATGTGGAAATGCTTGGGTAATGTATTTCAATGGGCTGGGGCACACCAGAGGGGTAGGCATTTGCAGAAACGCATACTCCCGGGCTGCAGCATTTTTTGGATTGCGGAGGCTTTTCTGCCTCCAATATTAAGTATAGGAAAAATGCAAAACGCCAGATCAGAGCGGTTTTCCAGGCATTTTTGTTACAGTAGCTGCTCAGTAACAGCTTTACTGTAACAATATCTGTAATCTGCTACACAAAAAAAGCTACACAAAACCGCAAAACGCTAGCAAAACGCTTCATAATAAGAAGAAAAAAACACTTAAAAAAACGCTAGCGTTTTGCGGATCTGCTAGCGATTTTTGGTGTGCACTAGGCCTAACAAAAAATGTTTTTCTTTAAAGGTTTTTATGCTATTGCTTCTCTTTTAGAGCAGAGAGGAATTTCCTCCTCAGCATCTATAAAATCTTATAAAAGACTACGAGGTCTGAAAGTGAAACTTGAGATTTGACACACTCGTCTTCTCTGCCTCCTTTGTAAAATTGACATAAACTCAAGCAAACAAAGCTCAAAAGGCTCCATCCTAAAGCCCAACAGCAGAAAAGTGAAAATTATCACCTGCCCTCTATAGGTGATAAAAAATCCTTATTTATCACCAATTATCCGCACATTTATTCAATTAAGAATTTCAAAGTGGAGGAAATGTAGTCCCTTTTTACCGCACATTTACCGCATGCGGAAAATTAAGGAGATAAATCTTTGAGAATTACACTTTGGCCTCGATTCATAAAAGTGCTGTCGGGAAGGTAACGTCGAGCGGGGAAACACCGCTGTCGGTATTTCCGCCTTCAGGGTGGTAATTCATAAAAAATTTGCTAGTTGTGACAGGCGTGCGGAGATACTCCGCTGTAGGCAGGCGTTAGGCTGTCGGGAGACATGCGGAAACAGGAGAAGCAGGCGGAATCCCTCCGTGCGGTGTTCTCTCTGCAGCTGCTTGGGAGGTCTGTCCCATTCACTGCACTGTATTCCGCACGCTTCTCGCCACATCAGAGGTAGCGGTAATACCCGTCCGCATACCGCTACCTCTAATCTTTATGAATTGACATTTGTTACTTTTGCTATGATAATCACCGCGCAAGGCGGTGATTTATCACTCTGCTCGCGAATGTCGGCTTTTCATGCGGAAAAAGCCTTTATGAATACAGATTTTGCTGTGTGGTCGGTAAAGTGAGCAGTTTTCAGCATTTCCGAATGTGGGAATGCTTTATGAATCGAGGCCAATGGTGATCTTTTGGGTGATATTTTGCACATACTATTTTACCGCATGCGGTAAGGCATTGTGAATAGAGCCCATTGGGCTCTATTCACAAAACCATGTGCCGTAACTCTTTTTTGGGTGAAAAATTACCTCCAGTGGTAATTCACTAAAAATAGTGAAAATAGTGAGTATTTACTAAAAATGTACCAAGTGTGATAAATGTTTGATAAAAGTGCGGTAAAACAGGTGATAAACAGGTCATAAAACAGGTGATAAAACTGTCAGTAATATGTACGGAAATAAAGCTTTTTTGACCACTATAGGGCAGCCCATATACTTGCCACCCATTACACAGAGACGACCCAGGAAAGCCTGTCACATTTAAAGTGGGACCTCAACTCTTGCACAGGACAGAAGGAAAACATAGAAATGCACCCTGTATGTATATAATTTAGAGTGACAGAAAGTTCCCTCATCTGTGAATAATTACAACTATAATTTTAGCTCTCAGCTGTGCCAGCTGGCTGCCTCAGCAGAGCAGCTAATGTGTAAACACAGGATGTTAACCCTATGTCTGCTTCCATGAAAGCAGGAAGTACATACACTGGAGATTTTTTGCTGGATTTGTATCCGCTGTAACAAAGAAATGTTTTTCTTTAAATGTAATTATGCTGTTGCTTATCTTTTAGAGCAGAGAAGAATTTCCTCCTCGGCATCTATTAAATCATCTAAAAGACTGTACAAGGTCTGAAAGTGCGCCTTGAGATTAGACACACTCGTCTTTTCTGCGTACATTTGAATACGGCGCTGGTAGACTTGGGCGCAGGATCCAGCTGTTAAATGGCTGGTCCTGCTTCTGCACAAGTCCGGGGCGTTGTAATTACTATTCCCCCTCCAGGCCGACATGGATAGTGGGGGAATGAAATAATTCGGCTTCCAGCGATTGCTGGAGGCCGAATTATTGTGTTTTTTAAACAACTTCGGCTCCGTCTTCTGACGGAGCCGACCTTCCTCACTGAGCGCCGCTATAGACTGATTCCCATTACAGTCTATGGCGGCGCTGGCTGCGCCCAAAGCTAGCAGCGCTGAAAAGCACTGCTCCGTCTTTTCTGCCTTCTATGTAAAATTGACATAAACTCCAGCAAACAAAGCTCAAAAGGCTCCATCCTGAAGGCCAAAAGCAGAGAAGTGATAATTATCACCTACCATTTGTAGGTGATAAAAAAAATCCTTAATTAACAACAACTTTTCAATTGAGAATCTCAAATTGGAGATACATTTTGAGGTAATTACCACATTTTACCTCACTTTTACCGCATGAGGTAAATAAAATTGTGAATTTCAAAATGGAGATATTTTGGTCGGTGTTTATCACTACCTAATTTAACTCATGCGGTAACTCATTGTGAATAGAGCCCATTGGGCATGATTCACAAAGCTTTTCACCCGTTTTCTTCTGTTTTCACCTTTTCTATGTTACATGATTAAGCTTCCAAAGAGCAAAAATATAATTAAGTTAATAAAAGTTACGTTGAAATAAAGTTAATCGGATAACTTACTTTGAGTGATTATTTTGATTGTAAATGTGCTGAAAGGTTATTTTTATCAATTAGGTGATAAACAACTCCTGTGTGATAAGTTTTGTGAATAGAGCCCATTGTGTATTGGTCCACATAGCACCTAGCGTGATAGACGGATTATGAGACCGTTCACCTACACTTCTTGGTATCTAAAGGTGGCCATACACTGGTCGATTTGCCATCAGATTCGACCAAAAGATAGATCCCTCTCTGATCGAATCTGAACAGAGAGGGATCGTATGGCCACCTTACTGCAAACAGATCGTGAATCGATTTCAGCCTGAAACCGATCACAATCCGTGGAGCTGCCGCTGCTGCCGCCACCCCCCCCCCCCCCCCCCCTGCATACATTACCTGTACCGGCCGGCACGAGTCCCCTGGTCCACCGCTGTCTTCTTTTCCGCCTGGTCCCGGCATCTTTTTCGCATCGGCTCCCAGCTGGCATCTTCTCCCATCGGCATCCGCGTATAACTTTCTGTCACTCCAGTGACAGCGGAAGTTCAAATAGAGCGCCCTCTATTTGTACTTCCGCTGTCACTGCAGTGACACAGGAAGTTATACACTGATGCCGTGATGGGAGAAGATGCCAGCCGGGAGGTGACAGCGGCGGCAGAGCAGGTAATGTATCTCCGCTGTATTGCGTTAGTCGTCGGGCATTTGAACGCCGCTATCGACGCACTCCCGACCGGAGAGAAATCTTCCGCATGGATGGATTGACGGGAACGATGGATTTCGGACGGAAATCCATCGTTCTGTCAGCGGTGTGCTCGGCGATTTCACGGCCGTTTCGGTCATTGTGATTGAAACGGCCGTATTTCGGCGGGAAAATTGTTAGGTGTATGGGCCCCTTAAGAGGAAAGATTACAGGGTCCCTTGGCCCTCTGGAAGTGAGTGATGATGACGCATGATTCTTTCCTTTTATTTTGCTACAGTTTGACTTTGTTGTCTTTTACCTTAACCCTCATATCTACATCCAGACCTACCTTTTCTACTCTATTTTTCTTTTTTGTGAAGACGTTTTATGGCTGTGATGTGTGACCTTGGACTTCCCTGGCTCCGATATGACGGGTGCCAGAAGGGGATGTCTGAGGTGTTCTGTTTGGGGGGGAGGGGATATTCGGGAAGTTTCCCAGATATAGCTTATATGTAAAATGCTACCTTAAAAATCCTTTAGATGGGAGCTGAGGGGAGAGGAGTGGGACGGTTTGAAAAAGGGGAAACATTTTTCAGAGAGTCAGTTGAAAATTTATCATACATTGTTTGTTAGAATACACTATTTCTTTTTTCTGTGTATGCCTTTGTTTCAAATATTGTAAACCTCGGATACCTGTATTTTCTGATCTCTGTGAGTAAATAAAGAGTTTAAAAAACAAAGTGGACTTGAATTCATACACAGGACGCAAGGGAAACACAGACGAATCCACCCTGTTTGTGTTTAGAGTGAAGGGCCAATCTAATTCCTGATCAGCTGCCAATAACAACAATTGTAATTTGAGCTCTTAGCCTAAGATAATTTGTACACAGGATGTTAACCCTCTGTCTGCTTCCAGGAACTGCAGATTTTTGCAGGAGTTCTGTGGGCTGCAACAAATAAATGTTTTTCTGTAAAGGTTATTATGCTGTTGCCTACAGGGCCAGATTTACCATAAGGCACTGTAGGCACGTGCCTACAGGCGCCCGATAATGGAAAGTCAGCTCACTCCCCTCCCCTAGTGCCTCCCCCCTCTTTCCCTATGCAGAATCCTGAGCAGAGTGTAGATGAGAGGTTACTCACCCTGCTCTTGGCATTCCACTGACAAGTTCTCCCTCTAGTCAGGGGTACCACTAGCCTTTTAATACTGAGGATAGCACGGGCTACCTAATGCTAAGGGGCACCTGTAGCTACCTAAAATGTGCAGGGGAAGTAGGGGAGAGGGGACAGCTGGGACAGTCCGCACACTTGGGATGCAGTTTAGCGGGGGTTTGTAGGTTCATGGAGGGCAAAGTCTAGGGTGCCAAGCAGTGGCGTCTTAAGGGGGTGGTGCCAGGAGTGGCCCATCCCCCTCTCAGCAGGGGGTGACAGCTGAACCCCTGCAGCTGGGGGTTACCACTGCCAAGAACCCCCCTGGTCACCTCATTACGCCAGAAAAGCAGGGCTGCACACAGCTTCCTGTCTCCCGCAGGTAGCACGTGGCTTTGTTGTTAGCAGCCCTTATGGCATTTTGGGATTTGGCTGGCTGGGAGCAGCTTATCTGTGCAGCCTTCCCCTGTGGACATGTAAGCTGTGCTAATGGAGCTGCTCTCTCCCCGCACTACAGAAATCAGCTATCAGTGTGTGTACACTGACTCCTGTGACACCCACTGCCTACATTATTCATTCATTATTCTGATCAGCGTATGTGCTGACCAGAAGGATTAATCAATAGTGCGGGCAGTCCAGTGCTGCAGAGTTCAGTGTTACAAGCTGATTGCAGATGCCTGTAGTTATGAAGCAAAGAGAATCAGCTCCCTGCAATTCATATAAGAAGCTTGCCTCAGCTGAATAGTTCTTGGCCTGTTCACTCTCCCCGTCCCACCACATGGTCTCCTCTCTCTGTCCTCTATTTCCTCCACAGTGCAGGGATGATGGTTGTTTCTCAACATGTCCCTTCCAAACGGGAATGGTGCAGACTGAAGCAGAGCAGTTTCTAGGCTAAATTGCACCCAGGGCGAGGGTGTAAAAATTGCGCCCCTCCCCCCTGTATAGGTAGGTGCCCGCTGAATAGATAGCCAGTATAATTGTCCCCAGTGTAGGCTGTATAGGTTTGCCAGGTAGGTGCCTTCAGTATAGGTAGCCAGTATAGTTACCCTCAGTATAGGTTAGATAGGCAAGTGTACCTGGTATAGCCCCCAGTATAGGTTTGCTAGGTGGGTGCCTCCAATATAGGTAGCCAGTATAGTTGCCCCCAGCATAGATTAAATAGGTGCCTCCAATATCGGTAGCCAGTATAGTTGCCACCAGTATAGGTTAGATAGGTAGGTGCCCGCAGTATAGGTAAGGCAGGAGCCTCCAGTATAGGTTAAATAGGTAGGTGTCCGCATTATATGTTAGATATTTGCCCACAGTATTAGGTAGGTAGGTGCCACCACCAGTACAGGCTAGAGAGGTAGGTGCCCCCAGTATAGGTAAGCTAGGTAAGTGCCTGCAGTATATGTTAGATAGGTAGGTGCCCGCAGTATAGGTTAGATAGGTAGGTGTCCCCCAATATGTTAGATAGGTAGGTGCCTCCAGTATAGGTTAGATAGGTGCCCCCAGTGTAGGTTAGCTAGGTGCCCCCCAGTATAGGTTAGATAGATAGGTGCCCACAATATAGGTTAGATAGGTAGGTGCCCCCCAGTATAGGTTAGATAGGTAGGCACCCCAGTGTAGGTTAGAGCCGGATTTGTACTTGTTACCGCCCAAGGCCCACTATCACCTGCCACCCCTGGCCAACAGAACCCCTCACTCTGCCTCCTCCTAACATACATACACTTTTTCCCTAGTAAACATAGGTGTAGGTGGGTAGTCGGCTGGATTGTTTTTATGTACAGTCAGTGATTGTTCCCTGCAGTGTCATCCTAAGGATCAAGCAACAATCTCTAAAGGCTGGTTCAGACGGACGCTTGAGGAGCGTTTACCGCAAGCGTTCGGAACGTCGCGGTAAACGCTCCCATTCAAGTAAATGGGAGCGTTTACACTGAGCTTTTGCGCGCGTTTACACGATCGCGGCGTTCGGGTCCCGATTTTCGGTAGCGTTCGAGCTGCCCCTTGAAGCGACATGTAGCTTCCAGGGAGCGGCCAACCGTGACGGCTAATGTACCCCTAGGGGAAGAAAAAACGCAACCGCCACGTAGACGTCCGTCTGAACCAGCCCTAAGGGTGACACAGAATAAACATTATCACCTCTAAGGAGGTAAGGGTTGGGAAGAGATGTGGGCAATGCATTTTTTTCTTTAAAACATGGACAACCATGACCATATTTTATATATAGAAGCCGAGAGCACTAAACACAGCACTAACCAGGGAGTCGAGAAGCAATGTAGTAGGTGAAAGCTCACAGTCAGACCAGGCCAGCTTTTGCTAGTTGTAATATACAGTATATACATAGTGCAGCTATGACTTGGTAGAATAGTATTGATATTTACATGGACTGCTCCAATACATTAGCACAGAGCAATAACAAGGGGGGTTGAATTTCGGCACCCAGAGTAATAAAACTTTACCTGACAGACTTCAATCACTGGGAGCAGCAGAATAAAAACACAGGAGAACGCAACACTTTACAGCCCCCTATTAGCCAGAAGCACTGATTGCTTTAGGATCACAGCTAGAAGAAACTCATCACACCCTGTGTGCAGCTCAGCCTACACACAGCACTCAATCGGGCTCACACAGGAGAGGAGCACGAACAAAAGAGAAAATGCACGGACACAAGCTACCTTAGGCAAGTCTGGGAAAGGAAGAAGGGGCTTTAGTCGAGAGCCAGAAGCTTAGCAACAAACTTGGGGACTTCCATGCCTAAATCCATAAGGCAAAAGTCACGCTGCTTCACTGCACTGATACAGGAAGCTGACGAGAGGGGGCAGGCTTACTGTCTCTCTGCATCTCTCCCACAGCACACCATACATCTTTGGCAATTTCGGCAGCAAAATCCGCGGCTCCACCCTCCATCACAGCGCCCACCCCTTCCACAGCGCTCAGTGCGACGGCACGCCTCGCACGCCCCTAGAAACGGGACTGGACTGAAGTCCTGGTGAAACATCTTGCTCTTCTGTCTCGCTCTCCTGTCTCTTGCGTTTCCCCATCTCACTCTCCTGTCTCTTGCGTTTCCCCATCTCGCTCTTCTGTCTCGCTCTTCTGTCTCTTGCATTTCCCCATCTTGCTCTTCTGTCTCGCTCTTCTGTCTCTTGCATTTCCCCATCTCGCTCTTCTGTCTCGCTCTCCTGTCTCTTGCGTTTCCCCATCTCGCTCTTCTGTCTCGCTCTCCTGTCTCTTGTGTTTTCCAATCTCGGTCTCCTGTGTTTTGTGTTTCCTCGTCTTGCTCTTCTGTCTCTTGCGCTTTCTCATCTCGGTCATCTGTCTCTTGCGTTTCCCTGTCTCGCTCTTCTGTCTCTTGTGTTTCCCCGTCTTGCTTTCCTGTCTCTTGCGTTTTCCCATCTCGGTCTCCTGTGTCTTTCGTTTCCTCGTCTCGCTCTTCTGTCTCTTGCATTTTACCGTCCTGCTCTCCTGTCTCTTCCATTTCACCGTCTCACCCTCCTGTCTCTTGTGTTTCCACTCTCCAATCTTTCTCTTTCCTCTCTCCCCCTAATATTTTCAAGCACTGCCACTTACTCTCCCTTTGTTCCATACCATATTGTATATTATGTATTTATATAGCACTGACTTCTTCTGCAGCGTTTTACGGAGTACATAGTCATGTCACTTTCTGTCCTCAGAGGAGCTCACAATCTAATTCCTACCATAGCCATACTCTAATGTCCCACTGTATTATTATTATTATTACTATTATTATTATGTATTTATAGAGCACTGACATCTTCTGCAGCACTTTACAGAGTACATAGTCATGTCACTGACTGTCCCCAGGGAAGCTCAAAATCTAACTACCCTTATCTCCCAATTAGTAAGCCTAAGCTGATGCTTTCTACTAATTCCTAATGCTGGGAATACACGATGCAACTTCTCGTCCGATCGATGGGTGATCAGTAGTATTATGTATACATGTCCAACTGTTCTGAATCGATAAAGGGATTGATTGTCTGATGATAACTTCACAAAATCGATCCCTTTATCGATCAGAAACAGATTGGACATGTTGGAAATAATCAACCGATTCCTGTCGTTGAGACAGGAAGTTGCATCGTGTGTTCCCAGCATAACTTGTTCAAATGCCTTGCACCAATTCCCCCGCCCCAGCTTTCTTCATGTGGGATACTTGCACCTAACTTTATCCCCATATTTTGGAGGTGCCTAACCCTAACGTAATCTGCCATCTATGCCTAAACATTGCAAGAAACATTGAAGCAATCTCCTGAGGATGCGGGAGAAGGGTAATAAAGGCTGACTTGCCAGGGGCACCAAACAGGTCAGAAACAGCCCTGAGTTGAGTGGGTCCAGGTAATCAGAGGCACCATGGCACTACATTATTGTATGGGGTGGGGGGAGTGATGTTAACAGTTGGCCTAGGGCAGTAAAAAAGACAAATCCGGCTTTGTCTATACTGGCTGCACCTATTCCTGGCTTTCTATACTGGCTGCACCTATTCCTAGTTACTTATAGTGGCTGCACCTATTCCTAGCTACTTATAGTGGCTGCACCTCTTCCTAGCTACTTATACTGGCTGCACCTATTCCTGCCTACCTATACTGGCTGCACCTATTCCGGGCTACCTATACTGGCTGCTCCTATTCCTGGCTACCTATGCTGGCTGCACCTATTCCTGGCTACACCTACTCCTTGCTACCTATACTGGCTACACCTATTCCTGGCTATCTATATTGGCTGCACCTATTCCTGGCTATCTATACTGGTTGCACCTATTCCTGGCTATCTATACTGGTTGCACCTATTCCTGGCTATCTATACTGGCTGCACCTATTCCTGGCTACCTATACTGGCTGCTCCTATTCCTGGCTACCTATGCTGGCTGCACCTATTCCTGGCTACACCTACTCCTTGCTACCTATACTGGCTACACCTATTCCTGGCTGTCTATACTGGTTGCACCTATTCCTGGCTATCTATACTGGTTGCACCTATTTCTGGCTATCTATACTGTCTGCACCTATTCCAGGCTAATTATACTAGAGGCAACTATTCCAGGCCACCTATACCGGCTGCACAAATTCCTGGCTATCTATACTGGCTGCACCTATTCCAGGCTACCTATACTGGAGGCAACTATTCCAGTCTACCTATTCTGGGGGCACCTAATCCAGGCTACCTGTACTGCAGGCAACTAATCCACGCTACCTATACTGCAGGCAGGCCCGCCATCAGGGGGGGACATCCGTGACTCCCGTCACGGGCCCCGGGCCTGCAGGGGGGCCCCATCCCCGCCGTGGCCCTGGCGGGTGCCGCCCGGCCGCTGCTCAACCCCCCCTGGCCGCTGCTCCCTCCCTCCAGCCGCCGCGTCAGACCTCGATCAGGCGGCGACCAATCGTGCGGGCGCTAGGACCCAGCGCCCGCACTGATATGCGGAAGTGACGTCACTTCCGCATATAGAGCGGGTGCGTCCAGCGCCCGCTCTCACTGGTCGGGTCGCCGCTGATCATGAGGTCTGACGCTGCTGGCAAGGTAGGGGAAACAGCGGCGGCGGCTGGGGTGGGCTCCCTGTCACTCGCTCACTAGCTAAAGGGGCTCCCTGTCACTCGCTCACTAGCTAAAGGGCCTCCCTGTCACTCGCTCACTCCCTAAAGGGCCTCCCTGTCACTCACTCACTAGCTAAAGGGGCTCCCTGTCACTCACTCACTACCTAAAGGGCCTCACTGTCACTCACTCACTCCCTAAAGGGGCTCTCTGTCACTCACTCACTCACTCCCTAAAGGGGCTCCCTGTCACTCACTCACTCCCTAAAGGGGCTCCCTGTCACTCACTCACTCACTCACTCCCTAAAGGAGCTCCCTGTCACTCACTCACTCCCTAAAGGGGCTCCCTGTTACTCACTCACTCACTCCCTAAAGGTGCTCCCTGTCACTCACTCACTCCCTAAAGGGGCTCCCTGTCACTCACTCACTCCCTAAAGGGGCTCCCTGTCACTCACTCACTCCCTAAAGGGGCTCCCTGTCACTCACTCACTCCCTAAAGGGGCTCCCTGTCACTCACTCACTCCCTAAAGGGGCTCCCTGTCACTCACTCACTCCCTAAAGGGGCTCCCTGTCACTCAGTCACTCCCTAAAGGGGCTCCCTGTCACTCAGTCACTCCCTAAAGGGGCTCCCTGTCACTCAGTCACTCCCTAAAGGGGCTCCCTGTCACTCAGTCACTACCTAAAGGGGCTCCCTGTCACTCAGTCACTACCTAAAGGGGCTCCCGGTCACTCACTAACTACCTAAAAGGGTTTCCTGTCACTCACTGCCTAAAGGGCTCCATGTCACTCACTACCTAACCTGGGGGTCCCTGTCAGAATCCAGGTGAGAGGTGTCTACCATAATAAGGGGGCATTCTGCCTATTTATGTGAAATGCTGTCTATTTATGTGCCTCATGACTGCTGAATTTGTCTTGTTGGGGGCCTAATGATTGAATTTTTACTTGTTGGGGGCCTCATGATTTGTTGGGAGCCTCATGATTGCTGAATTTGTCTTGTTGGGGGCCTCATGATTTGTTGGGGGCCTCACGATTGCTGAATTTGTCTTGTTGGGGGTCTCACGATTGCTGAATTTGTCTTGTTGGGGGTCTCACGATTGCTGAATTTGTCTTGTTGGGGGCCTCATGATTGCTGAATTTGTCTTGTTGGGGGCCTCATGGTTTGTTGGGGGCCTCATGATTGCTGAATTTGTCTTGTTGGGGGTCACATGCTTGCTAACTGCGAGACTATGGGAAAAGCTGAATCATTACCATATGAGACAATAGCATTAAACCTACTTTTTTAGCTTTTTTAAACAGAAAATAAAACTGGGAGGTTCTAAAAAAATGATGGAGCACTTCCTCCTTCCGGCTTGAAGGAGGAAGTGCTCGATATCGAGGCTTGCAATGCGTCCATTCGGACACTTGCACCTCGTTGAAACGCTGGGCGGAGATCGGCGTTCTGGGTAATTAACCCCGCCGCATCTAGCCGCTCAGCTGTGGCAATTAGAGCTAACTTGAATCACGAGTATCCACCGTGGTTATTCGTGATTAATTTGTGGACAGCAAGCCTCCAACTACCTCTGCCAACATGTAATGGCTACGCACATTTCTCAGTTTGGGGGGAGGGGGGGGCCCGGACTGATGATTTGTGAGGGGCCCCAAAATTTCTGATGGCGGCCCTGACTGCAGGCAACTATTCCAGGCTACCTATACCGGCTGCACAAATTCCTGGCTATCTATACTGGTTGCACCTATTGTCACGGAACATCCGTGAGAAACACTGGCGAATCGGGAAGATTTGTGCAGTCGATTTTCTGATCGCCCGGGTTAGATTTGCTCAGTCTTTGCGGTGATCAGAAAATGACATTTTCTTTTTTTAACTTGATCAAAGAGTCCCCTTCCTGGCCAGTGACTTGTTAATTAGCATGTGACTGGAATCGGGGCCTTAGCAGAGGTGTCAGAGTTTGTCAGAGCTGATCTCACTCAGATGTTAATTACCACACCAAAAGTCCTTTCATTCAGAGGAAGCTCCCGCAGCCAGGGCTCAGACTTTCTGGAGCCAGTTTTGAAGTACATAGAGTTTATGATGTTTAGCATGTTTATGGAATACCGTTCATAGGAGAGATGTGAAAGTTATCTCATTCTGCTGGTCCGGATCTGGTGAATATTTTGGTATTAAATTGAGGCCACTGACATACCCAGAACCTGAGGTATTCCGCTATTTCGTAACTGGGCATGCGACAGCACCCAAGTTTGATGTCATCGGAATTGTCATAATCTGAGGAATATTAATCTGTTTTCAGCGCAAATGTGGCATTTGTCGGTTTTGAGTTACATCGTTTTGTAAGTTTGAACCTAAATCTCTCTCCAAGGACTTGAACTGTGATTGGTTTGTAAGTCATAGGGGGCAGGCATTGCCACACCCCAGAACCAGCTTCATCAAAAGCACATTGGCAGCAGGTGGACTTTAGTCCTCCAAATTCCATCTTCACGAGAGCATGCTGCTAGCCAGAGGACCATGTGGTTAGCGGCCATCTTGTCTGAACTTTGCTCTTGAACTGAAACAAAGGAACTTTACAAGTTTTCCCAGAAGACATATTTCCACGAACTTTAAGTATCCGTTTTTCTTCCCTTTTATTTTATTATACTGTGCTATTCGTCTCTATAATTGTTGATTTTAATGATTTTCTGTATATATTAATTATTTATGTTGCATTTGTAATAAACAACGCTAATGTCATTTATTTATTCAGCTACCCTGCTATTCAGCCGCACAAACTGAACCCTGACTTCTGAAGAGTCGCTACTATTGTTGATAGCTAGACAGAATAGAGTGTGTTTAACCGTTTTATTTGCAGGTCTAGAATCAGCCAGTCAGTGGGCTCCTCTGTCCCATGGTAACAGAGGCGGTGGCAGTTACACCCTGAAATAGTGTGTAAATTGTATTACCGTAACTCACAGGCTCCCTTCTAGTCGGTCTGCTGCCACAATTCCAGCGGTTTCTGCGCACCGATTGCGACCACAGATTGCATAGTCTGTGTGCTGAAACTGATTGGAAGGCATTTTGCGGTCCGGCCACTAGGGGTCCTGTGACACATATTCCTGGCTATCTATACTGTCTGCACCTATTCCAGGCTACCTATACTAGAGGCAACTATTCCAGGCCACCTATACCGGCTGCACAAATTCCTGGCTATCTATACTGGCTGCACCTATTCCAGGCTACCTATACTGGAGGCAACTATTCAAGTCTACCTATTCTGGGGGCAACTATTCCAGGCTACCTGTACTGCAGGGAACAATTCCAGGGTACCTATACTGGGGGCAACTATTCCAGGCTACCTATACTGGGGGCAACTATGCCAGGCTACCTATACTGGAGGCAACTATTCCAGGCTACCTATACTGGGGGCAACTATCCTAGGCTATCTCTACCTGGGGCAACTATTCCAGGCTACCTATACTGGGAGCAACTATTCCAGGCTACCTATACTGGTGGCACCTATACCTGGCGTTACCCACTGTGGCGCTTAGCATGTCACACTCCTTTCCTGTTTTGGTGGGCGGGGTGGGGGAGGGGGGGTCATTTAATATCCAGCACCGGGTGTCAGATGCCCTAGGTACGCCACTGGTGCCAAGACATCTGTGCCTATAGGCTCATGTGATGTAAATCCGGGCCTGGTTACTTATCTTTTAGAGCAGAGAAGAAGTTCTGAGTTCAGGTCCGCTTTAAGAGGCAGAATTGTGGCTGCAGCTGAGGTGGGAATAGTAGTAGCCTTTCTCATAATGGGAATAATTGCTGCATTTGTTGGTCGCTATCTACAAAAAGGGTGACATTAAAATTGTGCCACATGTACTGGAACTGGTCTGGGACCATCCGGGTGCCAGCACCCCTGTAAATATGCCCACAAGCTGGCTTTCCTGTCCGGGCAGTTCCTTCATCAAGAGCCTTCCACTCAGCTGTGTGATAAGCTCATCTTTCTTTAAGTGTTGGGAACAACGGGTATCGTTTTTAGCCCATCCCCCACAAAATTACCTTTCTTTGAATAGCCTTCCCTTCTGGTTTTAATTTTCTGCCCAGGGGTCATGCTCTAGATCTCTTCCAAAACTGATTTAGCTTGAAATAATTTTTTATTTTAGGATTTTTTTTTGGGGGGGGGGGGGGGGGAGGGGGTGAAATAACAAAACAAAATAAACCAAACAACAGATAATGTGTTGAGTAGAAGTATCCCACTAACCGGGCTTGGGCATCACAGTATGCTTACTAAGAGGGGCATACAAACATCAAGAGGAGCTAAGGGTTTAAAAGAGGTCAGACCTCCGCTAACAGTTCCACCACTTTGTGCTTTTAGTGAGGGTCCAGTAGCATTGCCACTCAGTACAGGTCGTTCTACTTTAACCATTTCTATACAGGGGTCTCCTCCTCAACAGGCAGGACAACATGAAAGACCCCACTCTGAACAAGGATGGATGCCGAGATAGCCAGCTCCTCTTCCTTACTGAGGTCACAAAAGGTCCCCCCCCCCCCCCACCAGCCACTCAGTGAGAGTCTTCTGTCTGTGGAGTATTACACAGACACAGAGCTATGCAATAGTGCAAACATAACACAGTGGTAACAGTCCCCTGCTGCAGTGGTAGTAGTCTGCTGCTTGTGTAATGTGGGCTTTGTCACACAATTCTATCATACTAAAAGGGGCCACACCTGCGCGTCAGTGACACTGTTCTGTCTGTGGAGTATCACACAGACACAGAGCTGTGCAATAGTGCAAACACAATACAGTGATAACAGAGGCCCTGGAGCACTAGTGGTAAAACTGTGCTTGTGCTTTTTTATGTGGCACACAATGTGATATTACTGTAAGTGGGCATGTGGGCGTCTCTGATAATAGTAGTGATAATAACAGATGCCCTGCAACAGTTGTGGAAAAAAAGGTGCTTTTATATGGCATACAATTCGATATCACTGTAAGGGGTTGATTCACTAAACCGTGCTAACTCATAGCACTGCCGTGCTAGTGTTTTGTGCACGTTATAACGTGCATAACGGTTTTCGCGCACAAAAGTTTGAAACTTTGAAAAATAGAAACACTTATGCTTGCAACAAAAGTGATGGAAAAGATGTTTCAAGGGGTCTAACACCTGGAGGGGGGCATGGCGGAGTGGGATAGACGCCAAAAGTCCCGGGGGAAAAATCTGGATTTGACGCAAAGCAGCGTTTTAAGGGTAGAAATCACATTGAATGCTAAATTGCAGGCCTAAAGTGCTTTCAAACATCTTGCATGTGTATACATCAATCAGGGAGTGTAATTAGAGTACTGCTTCACACTGACACACCAAACTCACTGTATAACGCACCGCAAACAGCTGTTTGTGATGTGACGGCCGTGCTGGACTGGTGTGCACCATGGTGAGTGCAGGCCGTGGCGGTTTTCAAGCCCATATGGTCGCCGGGCTGAGGTAGCCGAATGACAAAACAGTGACTGTCCAGCTGATCAAATTTGGTCTGTCCACAATGAAGCAACGACCTTATTATGGTGAGTGTGCGCCCCCTCCCCCCCCCGACACACTCATATAGCCGTCGGTCATTGCTTCATTGTGATACGCAAGCTCCTTCACCGCTGCATGGTAATGATCACGAAGGGGAGTTGGCACATGTACATGCCTTTTTGTTTTGTTGTTGCAGCTGCAGTGCAGCCAGAAAAATTAGGCAGGCATGTGCACGCACCAGAAAAATTATTATAGCGGCTGCTGCTAGCAGCGGCCTTCAAAATTCAGGAATCCGCCTGGAGTCCTGGACCCTGTTGGTGGTGGCGGCGAAGGCAGTCAACCGGCCTGTGGGCAGAGATGCTGTGTGGGGACTGACTTAGTCTTGGGGCAGGCATTCACACGACGTGCAGGCAGAGATGCTGTGTGTGGGGACCGACTTAGTCTTCGGGCAGGCCTGAGCTTGCTTTGCAGACCAGGCATCCGTGGTCAGATAGACCCTTGACCCAACGCTGTGTGCCAGAGATGTCACCACTTGCCTTTTTAACATCACGATACAGTTTAGGTATCGCCTTTTTTGAGAAAAAATTGCGGCCTGTTATCTTTCATTGCGGTGTGTGGCTTTGCTTTTGTGTGCTGCTTTTCCTCAGGTGGCCATCCCATTGCAGTTTGTGCTTTGTAATCATGTACCTTCGTAAGGTAGTTGTCCCTACGCGGGTCTTGGTCTTTCCACGGCTCAACTCTCATCTGAGGCAGACACACAAACAAATTTCCACACCGCTGAGCCCGGGGGGTGATGGCACTTTGGTGGTGGCGGCCAACTGAGTGTTAAGTGGGGGTGCCAGAATTAGAGCAGGAGGAGGAAGATATGTCACGCTTCCGTGCGGAAGCTGAGAAAGATGAGGTATTCTGTGTTAAATAGTCAACTGCGCCCTGACAATATTGGGGGTTGATGGCACGCGCCTTCTTCTGAACACTGTACTTTGGTCAAGGGCCGCACAAATTCACGACAGCACGACCTTGAACAGACTTGCCAGGTGGCCTGCCTCTGCCTTTTGTTTTGTCCATATTGGGGGGGATGAAGTGAAAAGTATGCACTGACTTGACTAATACAATGTGCAGTTAACAGGTATGCACGGAGTGGTATAACACACTGCGTGCACTCACGTAGGTAGGTGGGTGCACTGAACAGAACAGGTAAGTATATGCAGTAATGGGTATTACAATATGCACCTGTCACACACAGACAGGTAGCGGACAGGCACAATAACACTGTGTGTGCTCAACTCACGTAGGTAGGTGGGTGCACTGTGAACAACAGTTAGGTAGGTAGGTATATGCAGTAATGGGTATTACAATATGCACCTGTCACACACAGACAGGTACTTGAAAGAGCACATGCACATTTTGAAAAGAGTTTTTGTGACAGTGCTCAAAAAACGAGAGCAATGTGCTCTGTCAGCTCTCCTGCTCTGCTGACAGGGCAGGAGAGCATATTGCTGTCGTTTTTTTGTTTTCTTTATTTGATGTATATATAATGTTTTTTTATTTCTGAATGCACTAGCAACCTTTACACTAAGCACTTTTTTCCCTGACGACGACTCATGTAAGGAGTCGAAACATGTTGGATTGGTGGGGGGGTATTGTTTTATATGTAGAAAGTAAATAGCAATCTAGTCAAGGTCTAGGGTTTTTGAGCACTGTCACAAAAACTCCTTTCAAAAGGTGCATGTGCTCTTTCAAGTACCTAAAATTATTATGTACTGAAAAATGAAAACATTTATAGCGATTATATATAAACTAATAAGTTATGTTTTAGTATATAGTTCTGAAAGGATCAACCTTGTGTATTTTGTAGAAATCAGATTTGTGAATTGTACACACAGACAGGTAGCAGACAGGCACAGTGACACTGCGTGCGCTCAGCTCACGTAGGTAGGTGGGTGCACTGTGAACAACAGGTAGGTATGTATATGCAGTAATGGGTATTACAATGTGCACTTGTCACACACAGACAGGTAGCAGACAGGCACAGTGACACTGCGTGCGCTCACGTAGGTGGGTGGGTGCACAGTGAACAACAGGTAGGTATATGCAGTGATGGGTAATGTGCACCGTCACACACACAGGTAGTCACTGATTGTGCTGGGCCTGGCAGTGGCACACACAGTATGAATTATCAAGGCTGTCTATGCAACACGAGTGTCAGCAACATGAGTGTCAGTGGGACACACAGAAAAAAAATAGATCACAAGAACAAGATTAGCTCTCAAAAAAGCTGTTGTGGGGGTGCTTTTTTTAGCAATACGAATCAGCAAGGAGCAAGCTAAGAAGCCTACAAGAGCCTAACTAATCTTTCCCTATGAGAGAGTCTGTAGCAGCTGTCCCTTCTCTATTTACTGCAGGCACACGAGTGAGTAAAATGGCCAGCGATGCCTGCCTTTTATAAGGGGGGGAGTGGCTCTAGGAGGGAGTGTAGCCTGATTGGCTACAATGTGCCTGCTGACTGTGATGTAGAGGGTCAAAGTTGACCCTAATGATGCACTATGGGGGCGAACCGAACTTCCGGTAAAGTTCGTGGTTCTCCGTGGTCGCGAACCCCTGGAAGTTCGCCTGGAACCGTTCGCCAGCAAACCGTTCGGGTCATCTCTAATCACCGGTCGATCGGATCTGTTTTCACTCCGTTGCCACTCCATTTACCTTCTGCTGCTTCTGTTGCATTTCCCCACATCCCCCCCCCCCCCCCCCCCAGACCCACATCCCCAAAGTATATTTTTCTATTTAGAACAGACCATTTCTTCACTAGTGTGAATAAACATTCCGTTTTCTCATTGTCCCCAATGCAGAGCTTCAGCTTCCATTTCCGTTCCGTTGGGCTCAGCAGTCCGGAAAAATTGGTGCAGGAGAAAACTTGTGGTCCGTTACATTGGATCTGTTCCCATCCATTGCGATCTGTTCCCTTCTGATCCGGGAACGGACCGGTTTTTTAACTCTAATGTGAACTTGGTCTAAGTGACAGCGGCATAATAAAATGTTAATTTATAGAACACTAGTGACCTTAGCCCGTTTAAAACCGGGCTAGGTCTGTCACGCTCATCCACCATGCGCACACGCCCGCCCTCCTGGCCCCGTCCTCCTCTCCAAGCAGCGTCATTCATTCCCCCAGCAACCTCCTCAGTGTCTCTGCATCCTTCCCTGCACATGCACACAACAAAGAAGACACACACACAGGGACATGGGACGCAGAGACACTTGCGTTTTATTAGGTAGGATTGCACTCAGTGATAAATGTAAGTATAAACACAGGTATGTATATGTAAGTGTACAGATGTATTTTAAATGTAACAGCTTTTCATAACAGTGGTCCTTTCAGAGAAATGTGCAGCCTGGCCGTGCTCCTGGCTCGATCACATGCGTTGCGGTAAGCCTCCTGCGCAATGCGCAGTTCTCGAAAGAATGAGCAAAGGAAGGAGCTGAGAGAGCCAGAAGCTGAGATAAACAGCTGAGTAACTGTAAAGGTGGCCACTAATGGTCCAATTTCTAGTGAAAAATCGTATCGAGCGATCAGAAATTCTGATCAGATTGGTTGTAAATAATCTCTGTTGATGGGCACAATGGAATATGAATGATTATAAAAATAGTCGTCCGATTGGATTTTTGTTGAATCAAAATTTGGATTTTCTTGTTGGTTGTGATAGATAGAAAGCAAAGATTGGTTTGTTGATATTGTAGTGAACAATTTAACTTCCGATCAGAATTTCTGATCGCTCTAACGATGATTTTTCGCTAGAAATTGGACCATTAGTGGCCACCTTAACACACGCTTCAGAATCAGGAGGGGAAGTACACAGAAAATACTTATTCGTATTATTAGAACATACACTCACCTAAAGGATTATTAGGAACACCTGTTCAATTTCTCATTAATGCAATTATCTGATCAACCAATCACATGGCAGTTGCTTCAATGCATTTAGGGGTGTGGTCCTGGTCAAGACAATCTCCTGAACTCCAAACTGTATGTCAGAATGGGAAAGAAAGAGGATATAAGCAATTTTGATCGTGGCATGGTTGTTGGTGCAAGATGGGCCAGTCTGCTCAGTTACTGTGATTTTCACGCACAAGCACTTCTAGGGTTTACAAAGAATGGTGTGAAAATGGAAAAACATCCGGTATGCGGCAGTGCTGTGGGCAAAAATGCCTTGTTGATGCTAGAGGTCAGAGGAGAATGGGACGACTGATTCAAGCTGATAGAAGAGCAATGTTGACTGAAATAACCACTCGTTACAACCGAGGTATGCAGCAAAGCATTTGTGAAGCCACAACACGCACAACCTTCAGGCGGATGGGCTACAACAGCAGAAGACCCCACCGGGTACCACTCATCTCCACTACAAATAGAAAAAGAGGCTACAATTTGCACAAGCTCACCAAAATTGGAAAACTGAAGACTGGAAAAATGTTGCCTGGTCTGATAATTCTCGATAGAATTTGGCGTAAACAGAATGAGAACATGGATGCATCATGCCTTGTTACCACTGTGCAGGCTGGTGGTGGTGGTGTAATGGTGTGGGGGATGTTTTCTTGGCACACTTTAGACCCCTTAGTGCCAGTTGGGCATCATTTAAATTCCATGGGCTACCTGAGCATTGTTTCTGACCATATCCATCCCTTCATGACCACCATGTACCCATCCTCTGATGGCTACTTCCAGCAGGATAATGCACCATGTCACAAAGCTCGAATCATTTCAAATTGGTTTCTTGAACATGACAATGAGTTCACTGTACTAAAATGGCCCCCACAGTCACCAGATCTCAACCCAGTAGAACATCTTTGGGATGTGATGGAACGAGACCTTCGTGCTCTGGATGTGCATCCCACAAATCTCCATCAACTGCAAGATGCTATCCTATCAATATGGGCCAACATTTCTAAAGAATGCTTTCAGCACCTTGTTGAATCAATGCCATGTAGAATTAAGGAAGTTCTGAAGGCGAAAGGGGGTCAAAAAACATATTAGTATGGTGTTCCTAATAATCCTTTAGGTGAGTGTAGTTGACCTGCCTCTTTCCTACTAAAAAAAGTAGAAAAGACAGAAGGGGAATGGGATGGATATACAAAGCCATTCTTCGGTTATACTGTGAACTATATAGTCCTGCTATTATTTAGTAATCCAAACACCAAAGGGTGATTTCTGGATGGGTAAGTTACAGGCTGCAAACACTGAAGCTAAGGCACTTTACCGGTTAATAGCAAAGCTCCCTTGCGTAGTAGAAACACCAAATTTGCTAGGTATCTGGAGGGGGACAGTGACTATAGAGTAAAAAAAAATGTCAAAAGACTGTATAGTTTTTGAGAGAGTCAATATTAAAGATCTCGTTCTGAGTGTGGGAAATGTTTCAACCTCCGCCGATTTAGCAGTTAATAGTAAAGTTCCCTTAAATGCCAGAAACACCAAATTTGCTATGTATCTGGAGGGGGGCAGTGACTAGAAGAGTAAAAAAAATGTCAAAAGACTATATAGTTTTTGAGAAAATCAATTTTAAAGATCTTGTTCTGAGTGTGGGAAATGTTTCAACCTCCACCGATTTAGCCGTTAATAGCCCCCTTAAATGCCAGAAACACCAAATTTGCAGGGAATGTTAAGAAGAACAGTGGGAACAATAGGAAAAAAATCCTTTGGTCTGTTAAGAACAGAGATGTCACAAACGGTTCCCGAACCGTTCGCCGGCGAACATCTCTGCATCTCTGCATCTCTGGGCCCTGTACTACTTCCGGGTCGCTATGACCCGGAGTAGTACACCTGCGCTGGCCCGGCGGTGCGCGTCCTAGATCGCGCTCCTGTTGCCGGGCACTTTCTGCGCATGTGCTCCCGCTGTCTCCCTGCCTCTCACATTTGTCACCTTAGTCCATGCTGGCACCCATAGGTGCACTGGGTGCCAGCATGGGTGAGAGTGACAGGTGGGGGGGCAGGGAGGACAGCGGGAGCTGGCAGTATTGAATCCACATAGGCGGATGTGCTTTCAGCTATACTTAGTATAGCTGAGAGCTACGGCGGAGATCTTCAATCAAGTTGTTACAGAAGAAGGTCGCAAGATTAGCAGATATTGGCGTGGGACCTTTTTCAGGGATATTTCCATGGGAATTTTTTTTTAAAGGTACAGGTAAGTATTTCTGGTTAATTAAGAACATTAAAGGACTTTTCTCATCGTTGTTTTTATTTTCTTCCTGGGGCACGGGAGGTGGGGAAGAGCTCCTTGTCCATGGATTGGACAAGGGCTCAGGGGGAGAGGGGAAGGCTTGGCCGCCCCTCTCCCCCAGAGCCCCCCCATACCATGGACCATGTGGGCTGGTATAGCTCAGGGTAAGAAAGCCCCAGTCGGCCCGGGGCTCCACATTCTGTCTAACCCAGCCTGCATGGGGGACAAGGGGTTAAAAAGGCTCGGGGGGGGGGGGGGGGCACATCATTTTTTTTCTCAGATTTCCTACACTCAGCACATCTAAAAAAAATTGTTTCCCTAATAAAAGTCATTTATCGCATTTAAATGTATACTGTTTTCCTTTAAAATTTTAAAATCGATTTTGTCAAAAAGTAAAAGGTCTTTTTGAAAAAAAAATGTCCTATTGTTCCCACTGTTCTTCTTGACATTCCCTGCAGATGTGGTGTTTCTGGCAATTAAGGGGGCTTTGCTATTACCCACTAAAGTCAGCGGTTGAAACATTTCCCACACTCAGAACGAGATCTTTAAAATTTATTTTCTCAAATACTATACTGTCTTTTTGATATTTTTTTTTACTTTTGTAGTCACTGTCTCCCTCCACATACCCTTTCAAATTTGGTGTTTCTGGTATTTAAGGGGGCTTTGCTATTAACCACTAAAGTCGACGGTTGAAACATTTCCTACACTCAGAACCAGATCTTTAAAATTTATTTTCTCAAAAACTATAAGGTCTTTTTGATTTTTTTTCCTTTTGTAGACACTGTCTCCCTCCACATACCCTGCAAATCTGGTGTTTCTGGCATCTAAGGGGGCTTTGCTATAAACCACTAAAGTCGGCAGTTGAAACATTTCCCACACTCAGAACGAGATCTTTAAAATTGATTTTCTCAAAAACTATACTGTCTTTTTGATTTTTTTTTTTTACTCTTGTAGTCACTGTCTCCCTCCACATACCCTTACAAATTTGGTGTTCCTGGTACTTAAGGGGGCTTTGCTATTGCAAAGTTTGTTCACAAACTTTTATAAAAATTCACATTCAAGGTTCGCGAACCCACAATCTGAGGTTCGAGACTTCACTAGTTACCAGTGTTTCATAATCATCTCAGCAGCCATGAAGCAGAATGGCAGGGGTACTCTGTACTCTCGGGTACTCTGGCGAGCTTTTAATATTCCCACGGTCAGAAGGAGAACTTTAACTATTTAATGACAAGCTGACTTATAAAAACGTCCTGATAGAGCCTCTTAATGGCTCCAGGGCGTTTTTATAGGTCAGACAGTGCTGCTGCAGCTGTGCGCATGCACCAGCGCTCCCGCTCGTGCACGTGAGAATAGTAAGAAAAAAAAACACCAAAGAAAAAATACACCTTTATTTCCAAATACTATATTGTCACCATACTTTGTAGTAGGGACATAATTAAAATCTTGTGATAACCAGAACAAATAGGCAGATAAAATGTGTTGGTTTTATGCACAGTTAGGGCCGGTGCACACCAAAAACCGCTAGCAGATCCGCAAAACGCTAGCAGATTTTGAAACGCTTTTTCTTATTTTTCTATGGCGTTTTGCTAGCGTTTTGCGGATTGCTGCAGCGGATTTCAGTATAGTACATTTCATATATTGTTACAGTAAAGCTGTTACTGAACAGCTTCTGTAACAAAAACGCCGGCAAAACCGCTCTGAACAGGCGTTTTTCAGAGCGGTTTGCGTTTTTCCTATACTTAACATTGAGGCAGAAACGCATCCGAAATCCAAAAAATGCCTCACCTCAGCATTTTTCGTTTCTGCAAAATGCCTCCCGCTCTGGTGTGCACCACCCCATTGAGATACATTGACCAAGCGGATCCGCAGCCGCAAGCGGCTGCAGAAACGCTGAAAAAGCCGCTCGGTGTGCACCAGCCCTAACAGTGTTTATATTAAAATTATAGGGGACGAATTTGGGAAAAAACGGTGTATTTATTCATTTTTTCTTTGTTTTTCCCTTTAAAATGCATAGAAAATAAAGTAATTACTGAAAACCAATATCAACCCCAAAAAGCCCAATTGGTTGTGAAAAAAACAAGATATAGATCATTTCATTGTGATTAGTAGTGATTAAGCTATTGGTAAATGAAAGCGATGAGCACTGGAAGGTTGAAAATCACTTTTGTCCGTTAGATTAAAAACGCTTTTGGAGTGAAGTGGTTAAAATCGATTTTCTCAAAAACTATAAGGTCTTTTTGAAAAAAAAAATTTTGGGGGGTGTTTATAGCATGTCGGGGGTTTAGCTATTAACCGTTAAAGTCGGTGCCATTAAAGTCTATGGGAAAATGTGAACGCACACTTTTTTGAAAAGAAATTGCATTCCGCCGCAGACGCAAACAGCTGAAGTTTGCACGAACTACCCGCCGGGTAAACTGTTCGGGCCATCTCTACTGGTAACATCATATTCCTCGACAATTCATGTAATGATCAGTAAAATAGTACTGAAAAGTGGGCAGAAGCCGGGAGAAGCATAACAGTGTGCAGTGCCGGATCATTCACAAGGCAATTCTAGGCAGTTGCCTAGGGCCTGGAGAGAGTCTAGGGGCCTGGTGGATGACCATCAGCATTGGCACAAACTGCTCTTTTGCCTTATCTTAATCCATTTCAGCCAGTGTGTTCAGGGCTTCCAGCTAAGTACATACATACAATGCAATGATTGTCACTCATCAGGGATTAGTAAACAACCCATCAGGTAGCAGATCTGGGGCTGATGCTTTACAGAGGCACTGCTGGTCTTCAGGGCTTCACCTATAGAGCCATGTCACTCCATACCTTGCACTGGTGAAGCCCAGTCAAGCCTGAAACGGCTGTCTGCAAGGCGTACATGAAAAAAGGGCACCCGGAAATTTGGGCCCCCAGAAAAGCCAATAGTAGAATATTGGTACATTTACAGATATTCTACAATTAAAATGGGAAAAAATAGTAAAATATCGGTATGATATAGCGCTATTTTACTGCAGCTGAACATAAACCTATTCTGACACTGAACCGTCCTACTATGGATACCTAATCTTAACCCCCCCCCCCCCCCCCGGATGCCTAATCTTGACCCACCACACCTAACCTTAACCGCAAACGCTTAAGCTTAACCGCCCACGCTTAACCTTAACAACCCAACTTGCACGCCTAATCTTAACCATCCACGCCTAACCTTAAAGGAAAAATTAAGTCAAATAAAAAAATATTTTAACTTACCTGGGGCTTCTTGCAGCCACCTGGACTCGTACTGTGCCCACAACGTCCTACTGACAGCCCCTGCAAAGCTGGCCTGTCGCTGCCGGCAGCTACTGCACATGTGAGGCCCTGAGCTGCGTGCATCCTAGCTGCGCTCCTACCACTGGGAGCATTCTGCGTATGCAGTAACAGCTGACTGGTGGGACAGGCCAGCTTTTCAGGGGTCGCCTCTGCTGGCTGGAGGGTATCAGAAGGACGTAGTGGGCACAGTACGAATCCAGGGGGCTGGAAGAAGCACCAGGTAAGTTAAAATCTTTTTGGACTTAAGTTTTCCTTTAACAACTCACCCCGCGGCTAATCTTAACAACCCACTCCCCACGCCTAACCTTAACCACCCACCCCCACAGGCTAACCACAATCCTCCTTCCTCCCATGGCTAACCTTTACCGTCCCCACTGACAAACAAAAAACCCCTGTAAACACAATCATTTTTGGGTGCCACCATAGGGGCACATTGAATTACCGGTAAGCAGGGGAACTTGGGCACCCACAGCCCTGATTCCTGATATTCATCTTGTGCTGTGGGCAACCAAATTTTCCCTGCTTACCAATAATACAATAGGCCCCTATGGCGGCGCTCAATCTTCCGCCGCTAACGGGCGTCCAAGTTTCCTGCTCTCATCTGCAGGTTGGATTAGAAAAACTCTGTAAAGTCCACAAGCACTCCAAAAAACAGCAGTTCAAAAAGCGTGTGTTGCCTTCCGAGGGACATAAAGGAATGATTTGCATATTCACTCACTGAGCGGAAATGACACGTCATGAGAGTTCCTTCTGCTTATGTGAAACAAAAATATTTGCAAATATTTTAAAAAAGGCAACTTTCTTTCTGGTTCTATCTAGTAAACCTACTCTGCTGTACAAGTGAATTTTATTGCGCAACATGCTGCAATCGGAGCTTTTCTACATTATGGCTATCATTCATAAAGCATTCCCGCATGCGGAAATGCTGAAAACAGCTGTATTTACCGAGCACTTAGCAAAATGTGTATTCATAAAACCTGTTACTGCATGAAAAGCTGGCATTCCTGAGCCGAGCGATAAATTACCGCCTTGTGCGGTGATTATCTCCACACATTTCTGTGAAGGCCACAAAGGTCATGGGCTAGGGAATTAAAATTCAGCAGGGCGCAGGACTTGGAGAGATTAGAGGTCACATGTCAAAGTAAATCACTTCTGCTTTGCTCTATTCTGCCTGAATTCCAGAGATCCCTGCATCTCTCTCACTGCAGAGTGTGTGTGATGACAGTCAGCATCTGTTGTCATCTGAGGATCTTGTCCAGTATAATAAGTGGGGACATACAAGCTGCTGTGAGAAGAAAAATATATGAGCTCAAGTAGTAGTTTTGAGTTCAGATTAGTTTTTTTATGCACGCATTAACGGACAGAAATGATTAGCTCTCCTCTCCCCCAGACTGATGTTTATTACTTGGTCAGAGCTGTTAAAGACCTGAGACCTGTTAAATTTATGGTTTGTTTTTCTTTCCTAGAGAACAAGACAGCAACATTTTTTATGCTACAGTTTAACTCTTTCCTGACATTTTTTAAATTGTACTGTGTTAGCCATCCGTGAAAGCAGGATGTTTTGAAACAGAATGACAACTGTATTACATTTATTTATATTTACAAAACAATGTATGCATCTCCTGCTGACTGTATATATAGCTGTGTGTCCTAACATCTTGTATACAGGAACAAAGTCTGAAGATGGCTCATTAGCCAAAGGCTCACTGTTTTCTTTTGGTTAGCAAATAAATATTATCAATTCTATTACAAAACGTAAAAACTTCCTGCTGACTGATTTTAAGATCTGTCTTAACTTGCCCTAAGTGCTAAATTGTCACTGTGTAAAGTATACCTGAGCTTATGCTAGGTACACATGATGCAATTTTCTGACAGATTTACTGTCAGATCGACTATTTCCAACATGTCCAATCTGCTAGCCAATAGATTTTCTGAATGATGTTTTCATAGAAATGAACGGAAAATCGGTTAAAAAATTGATCAAAAATCAGATCAGACATGTTGAAAATAATCGATCTGACAGTAAATCTTTCAGAATTGCATTGTGTGTACCTAGCATTACACTACATCTATGCCTGCGTGTATAGTTTGGGATCCTTCTACTTACCTGTTCTCTGGTTTGGATGGGCTTCTCTCCATTGCACTGCCCTGCCCCCTTTTTGTGACTCTGACTGCAGCCTGTCGCACAGAGAACTAAGAAGCAGCGCATGCTCTGTCCTCTCGGGCTTCTTGTTATTACGCGCTCCTGTCTGGATGTGCACAGCAGCCAAGGCTCGGAGTGTTATGGGTATGCGTACTTGACAAGTGCTGCTCATAGATGAGCATCATTTCTGAATTATGCAAGCCTAGAACACTATCGGCTGCTGTGCATCCAGGCTGGAGTGCAAAATTACATGGAGTGGCCAGAGCATGCACTGCTTCTTTGTTGAATATGGGGGCAAAGCAGCAAAAAAGAGGGGAGCCCATTCAACCCAGTGATCACTAGTTAGAGTTGGACTGAATTTGGGTGCGGTTGGTGACAGCCGGCCTAGGGCGCTGGAAAGTACAAATCCGGCCCTGGTCACCATATGTCAATTCATAAAGATTAGAGCAAGCGGTATCAGCACGGAGAATACCGCTCCCTTGGTTCATGCGATAAGCATGCGGATAACAGCTAAGTTAATGGAGACAGACCTCCCAGGCAGCAGCAGTGAGAGCAGAGCAAAAAAAGGCATCCTGGAATACCCAGGCTGTGTTTTTTAACCCCTTGGGTACCTGTTTTCAGATATATTTCACATCAGAAAGCCTGCATGTGTAATTTTTTTTGAAGTTCTTCTAAGTTGTGGCAATTAACTAGATTGTTTAGAAAGACTAATAGACAGATTCAGCGCAGATTCAGGGCAAACAGAGGCAGTTTAAAAAAATGCACATGTAAAGGGATGCTGGGGCTGCCTGTTCTAGTGTAACGCTGTCTCTGGAGGAGAACATGTATCAACTCAGGCAGCTTCTCGTGTTTCCGCAAGCCTACCACCTGCCTAGAGCCAGCCTAGTTCGGGAAAATACTGCACTGCTATTGCAACTGTAAACATTTTTATGAATAAGCACACAGAAGTCTAAAATACCGAATGCGGTATTTTCCCGCACTGATTTTTTTTACTGAACACACTTTTATGAATGATAGCCTATGTCTCTACAAACCCGCCAGCAGGTTATATCCTAGTGACTGACATTAATATTCACAATAATGTTAATATTTACCTCTTGTGCCATTCAAAATGATAATGAGCACGTGGGGGCGGTTTCTGTGGTGACAGAATGTAGCGGAGAAGACTTCCTAGACAAGAAAATTATTTATTTTTATAGTTACAACCACTGGCGTAACCATAGGGAAAGTAGCCAGCTCATGGCCATTTGGGGGGGGGGGGGGGGCAGGAGGGGTCGCAGCATGAGGGGAAAGCTTTGCACATCAGCAGGGAGGGGGGACAGCCCCCCCCCTCCCTCACCTTGGGCTCTCCCCTCTGCGCTCCCCCTCCTGCATCTATCTAAGTGGCTGCTGCGTCAGCAGCTATAATTCCCTCCATTCACCACGGAGGTCTCCGATCTGCAAGGGCTTCTCTGATCTGCAAGGGCTTCACATTACTTCCTGTTAACATGTCGTTTTCTGTAACTGCTATGAATACCTAATAAAAGAGCATGATACTATTGGATGGTGCCGGCTTCACATATCTACATTGAGTAGCCGTCTGGTGACCGGATAGCCGTGGCACATCCTGCTTGCTTAACTGGACGGTGTGCTGCCTCTCACTTGTACTACCTGGTTACAACAGTGTTATTTTTGAAAAACAAAAGTTCGATATGGACAAGATCCAGTGGTATAGCTAAGGAGCTTGGGCCCCAGTGCGAGTTTTACATGGGGCCCCAAGCACTCTATTGATATGAAAAATCAAAAATCAAAAATCTACCAATGATAGTGTTATTGTTCCAGAGATGTAATCAGAGTAAGAAAACAGTTAAAGGATACCTCAACTGACATGTGACATGATGAGATAGACATGTGTATGTACAGTGCCTAGCACACACATACCTATGCTGTGTTCCTTTTTTTCTTTCTGTGCCTGAAAGAGTTAAATATCAGGTATGTAAGTGGCTGACTCAATCCTGACTCAAACAGGAAGTGACTACAGTGTGACCCTCCCTGATAAGAAATTCCAACTATAAAACACTTTCCTAGTAGAAAATGGCTTCTGAGAGCAAGAAAGAGATAAAGAGGAATTTCTTATCAGTGAGGGTCACACTGTAGTCACTTCCTGTCTGAGTCAGGACTGAGTCAGCCACTTACATACTTGATATTTAACTCTTTCAGACAGAGAAAGAAAAAAAAGGAACACAGCATAGTTATTTGTGTTCTAGGCACTGTACATACACATGTCTATCTCATTATGTCACATTTCAGTTCGGGTATCCTTTAAGGATTACCACTATTCAATGCACAGGGCTGGTTCTCTCATGAAGCAAAGGGAAACATTTGCATGAGGTGCCGAGATTACAGGGGCGGCATGTTTGTACTGTGTTTACACTAACAGCATGCAGTCAGAGTAGGAGGAGAAGCAAGAAGAGAGTGAGGTAAAGAGGTCATCATTGGGGGGGAAGCAGCTTGTTGTGCTGCGAGAGGAGTATGACAGTGAGTGAGGTGGGGGGGGGGAGGCAGGAAAGCAGCAGTATTTCATTTGACTTGCATAGCAGAAGCCAGCCAGTGTGCTATTGTGTTGCAGCATGTCATGTGAGAAAATTAAATGAAGCAGAGTAAATTGTCGGGTGCTGTGCAATCATTCCAAATTGGGGGGGAGGGGGGGGCATCCTCACAAGTTTGGCTCAGGCAGCAAAAATTCTAGAACCGGCCCTGCATACAGAGGTATCATTACCAGCATAGCACCAAAGAAACACTGATTGGATTAAGAAGGGCCCCTAATGGTCCTCTTTGGTCCAGGGGCTCCGGTGCGGTTGCAACCTCTGCATCCCCTATTGCTATGCCATTGATAAGATCCATAGCAATGACAGATGCTGTTTCAGGCATCGCCCTTTATCAAATCGCATTAGCCACTTGATAAAGGGTGATGCCCGAAACAGCATCTGTCATTGCTGTAGCTGACATTTTCATGTAAAAAAAGAGCTTTTGATACTATTTCATCTGGAATGGCGCCGATCCTACTGAGTTCTCTATCGTTGGTCTCTTTGGACACTGAGGCTTTGATTGTGGCACAACGTCCTGACCCCTCTGATGGTGCTCTGCCTAAAATTTCTGTTGTATTGATAAGATCCATGTAAACTATAAAACTGGCCAATAATTCATATAGCATGTAAATGTGCACATTGTTACTGCTGAACAATATCTAATGAGAAATATAGGGTGTGCTTATTAATGCTTGGACTTAGTACAGATTAGACTTAGCATTGTAGAGCATATTGTGAGCATAGTAATTACAGTCACATCAGTGATGATTCATGAGGATGATTACCAAAGAAGAAATGTGTTTATACCACACAGCAGATTTCTTGTATTTTTAAAATAAATAATCCTCAATTAAAGCCCAACTCCAGGCTCTTACTCCCCCCCCCCCCCAAAAAAAAAAGATTTAGCCATATCTGCCAATTGCCCAGGACCCCAGAGTCCATAGGGACCTTTCAAGTGTCCCCCCAATTGTGCTCCTGGAGCATACAGTCCCAGAGAATGCTTCTGGTTGCAGGAGGGTGGGCTCGGCATGTACAGTGGAGCACCAGGTAAGTATAAATCTAAACCAGTGGTTTATCTCAGGTACAAGTACTGGACTTAGCGGAGGTAAAGTGTAATCAACTTATCTGTCATACAATGGCAATTCAATTTAAATTTTAACCACTAGAGGTTCCTATAGACCAGGAAATGCTAGTCTTACAAATATACAGCAACAAAACTGTTGATTGAACATTGATTAGGAAAGTGTTGTTATGCCTGGTACACACTATGCAGTTTCTTGTCAGATCGAGGGTCAGATCTGATTTCTGATTTTTTTTCCCAGTCGGATCTGTCGGAAATTATCGATTCGACCATACCAACGGTGGTATGCATGGTGTGTACCAGGCATAACTCAGGCCCCTCTCATACTATAAAAGAATTTGCCTTAAAGAGACTCTGTAACTAAAGAAAAAAACCCTCTGGGGATAATTACCTTGGGAGGGGGTAGGGTCAGGGTCCCAATGAGGCTTCCCCGACCTCTGAAGCTTGTCAGAATCCAGTGCTGGCTCCCCTGAAACCACCCCCAACAAGCTTGACAAGCGGTGATTTATTTACCTCTCCACGATCCTGCGCAGGTGCACTAGCGTCTCTTCATCCGGGATAGGCAGAAATAGCCGAGCCTGATCGTATCAGCTCTATTGCATAGTCGCAAAGGACGCAGTAGAGTGGATATGATCGGGTTCGGCTATTTCCGCCTTACCCGAAGGAAGAGCCACTAGTGCGCCTGCGCAGGATTGCGGTAGTTGAATATTTACCTCGGCGCACATCGGGGGGTCCCGGCTAGTGTTGGGCGAACACCTGGATGTTCGGGTTCGGGCCGAACAGGCCGAACATGGGCCAGATGTTCGGCATGTTCGGCCCGAACGCCGAACTCAATGGGAGTCAATGGGACCCCCGAACATGCCCATTTTGGGGGCCCTATGGGGTCGCAGGCATAAGGGGGGAGCATGCCCCGGTCGCGGGGGGGGTCGGAAATTCCCCCCACCCCCTCCGCTAGCGCTCCCCCCTCTGCCCGCTTCTCCATACAAAAAGTTTGAAACAAGTTCAATAGTACCTGGGCTGGTGGCACTGGCTGGCAGTGGAGTGAGGAGGAGGAGGAGTCCGAGTAGCAGAGTGACGTTGAGGCCGGGCAGCGGGCGGTTCAGCGCTAGTACCCTTGTGGTACTTCCGCCCTTTCTCTGACCTCACGTCCTCTGCGTGATGACGCATACGAGGGTACGCGTGATGCGTACCCTCGTATGCAGAGGACGTGAGGTCAGAGAAAGGGCGGAAGTACCACAAGGGTACTAGCGCTGAACCGCCCGCTGCCCGGCCTCAACGTCACTCTGCTACTCGGACTCCTCCTCACTCCACTGCCAGCCAGTAGGTACTATTGAACTTGTTTCAAACTTTTTGTATGGGGAAGCGGGCAGAGGGGGGAGCGCTAGCGGAGGGGGTGGGGGGAATTTCCGACCCCCCCCCGCGATCGGGGCATGCTCCCCCCTTATGCCTGCGACCCCATAGGGGGCATAGGGGGGCAGTATTCGGCCGAACAGGGCCCTGTTCGGCCATGTTCGGCCATGCATTCTGCAGTTCGGGCGAACCCCGAACAGTTTGGCCGAACACCACCAGGTGTTCGGCCGAACTCGAACATCACCCGAACAGGGTGATGTTCTGCAGAACCCGAACAGTGGCGAACACTGTTCGCCCAACACTAGTCCCGGCGCTTGAACGGAGGGATGGACGATGGAGGAGGACAGGGGAAGCCTCATTAGGATCCAGAGGCTTCCCCCTTCCCGAGGTTAGTATCCCCCAAAGGGTTTTTTTTTTAAAGTGGTCTGAATGTCAGCATTTCTACTTTGTTCTAAAAGATTCCTCACAGCTTTAAAGCTGCTATCCCATACATTTTTTAGCACAACATCACTGAAATGGTTAAACAAAGCACTTTGTCCTGCTAGTCAGCTTCAAATCCACATCCAAACTGGAGATAACAGTATCTTTGTTTGCATTCCAGTGTTGATACATTTGTCTGTAACAAGTAAAAAACACTTTCTGAGAAGCTGTCTCTGCTTCAGGTGCACACAGAGCTCAGAACAACTCTTTTGGAATAAAATGCAATGACAGTTTTCAGGACAAGAAAAACTACACTTTGGAAACTTGTAATTTGTAGATAGACAATATTACTTGTGCACAAAAGCAAATATGATAACCGTATGAATAATTCAAAGTAGAAAAACACATTTTTATTGAATGTTATGTCAGAGTTTCAGACCACTTTAATATACAGATTCTCTTTAAAGAGACACTGTAACAAGAAAAACATACGCTGGGGGGTACTCACCTCGGGAGGGAGAAGCCTCTGGATCCTAATGAGGCTTCCCCATCCTCCTCTGTCCCACAGGGGTCTTGCTGCAGCCCTTCAAAGCCGGCCTGACAGATCCGGCAGCCTGTTCAATATTTACCTTTCTAGGCTCCAGCGGGGGCGCTGTTGCAGCTCTTCTGATTGGGAAATAGGCAGAAATAGCCGATCTCCGTCGGGTCCGCTCTACTGCTCGATGGAGATCGGCTATTTCCGCCTATCTCCGGGGGAAGGAGCGGATACTGCGCCTGCGCTGGAGCCAAAAGGTCAATATTTACATCGCTGTTGCCGATTTTCGCCACCACCGTGGGACCTAGGAGGACGGGGGAAGCTTCAATAGGATCCGGAGGCTTCCCCCACCCAAGGTGAGTACCCCCTAGGGGAGGTTTTTTCGTTACAGATTTTCTTTAAAGAAACACTGAAGTCTCAGAAAATTCAGCTTTTTATTGCAAAAACCTGTTCAACATTATTGCCCTAACTAAAACGCCGCATCCCCGCGGCTGAACTTTAACTAAATCCCCCCAAACCCCCCCTCGCAAAATCCATGACTTTCTTGGTCGTGGATTTTGCTGCCCCGGGAGACAGAGCTTTCAGCTGCAGCTCTGCCTCCATGCGTGTCAAACCGCGCATATCTTCGCCTCTCCCCGCCCCTCTCAGTGAAGGAAGACTGAGAGGAGTGGACGGAGGCGGAGATACGCACTGAAAGACGCGTGTAGAGGCAAAGCTGCAGCTGAAAGCTCTGCCTCTCACGGAAGCGCTCCCTGCAGTGTGCCCCGGGGAGTTTGGGGGGATTTAGTTAGATTTCAGCCATGGGATGCAGCGTTTTAGTTAGGGCAATAATGTTGAACAGGTTTTTGCAATAAAAAGCTGAATTTTCGGACTTCCGGTTCCGGCGCCCAGGAGAGAGGACGGAGTTGGCAGAGCTCCGCTGAACGAGCGGCCTTTTTTCCCTCCAAACGGCCTGATACGGACCCCCAAGCACCTACATCGGGCTGGCGACACAGGAGAGGCACTCTAAGCGGGCCAGGGCGAAGCGGATGGATCGCTACGTAACGCGATCAGTAGCGAAAGGCGACAGCCACATGTCAGCAGCAGGCCCAAAGATGGCGGAGGCTGAGAGAGGAGAGGAGAGCGGAGGATCGGAGCTGGACTGGCCACAAAATACACCTGATGCAGCATCCGCTGGGCAAGTAGACTATGATAAACTGGCAAAAGCAGTTGTTACCATGTTATCCCCAAATCTATCAGTCATAATAGAACAGTTGATCAGGAACACAATAGGGGACATTACATCTGAGCTGAAATCATGTGTACGCAGGGTAACTGAAGTGGAGAAAAGGATTTCTAGCTGTGAAGACAAGATGAACAAAACAGATACCACACTAGATAAGGTCCTTAGACAAAACGCTGATTATGCTGCAAAACTAGATGACCTGGAAAATAGGTCTAGAAGAAACAACTTGCGCATAGTGGGTGTGCCAGAATCAGTAACTGCGGGACTACTGAAAGAACTATGTGAAACTACTATACCACAACTTTTAAACCTGCCTAGCAAATGCAAAGTTGAAAGGGCCCATAGAATAGGACCTATGAAGCAAAACGCAGCTGATGCCAGGCCAAGAGTGGTTATTGCGAAATACCTGGATTACAGTGACAAGGCTACTATTATAGGAGCATATAAAGCTAAACGTGACAAGTTAATATACCAAGAGAAGCAATTGCTCATCTTCCAGGACTTTTCAGCAGAAGTCACTAAACAGCGAAAATTCTTCAGTGCAGTTTGCAGTGAACTATATGACCGAGACATCAGATTCGCATTACTATATCCGGCGATTTTGAAAATAACTGATGAAAAAGATAAGATACATATATGCAAGACACCAGCGGAGGCTAGAGCATACTTGAAAAAATTGAAAGCTGTGGAGGCCATGCACAGGGAAGACCCTCCGAGCAATAAGCAACAATCTCCAAACAGAACAGAACATCAAGAGGAGACAGAAGCAAATCAAGCTCAGGATAGCGAGCCCGATGAGTGACGTAACTATTGAACTCACGTAGAAGGGGGTCTACATACTGCTATTTGAAAACTTTTATTGTAAGAAGGCTGGGAGGGGAGGAAGAGATGCAAGACAAGGAGGTGGTCCTACTGGGATAAAAGTGAAGTCCACTAAGAGAAGAGAGAGAATACGACTGTTTAAGAGGAGGAACACCATGTTTTTAGTGTTCTTCCTGGTTTGTAGTTGGGGTCCAGTTGACCCGAGTTATGTGGAGAAAGCAGTGACGGGGATAAAAATTTCCTACTGGGTAACAATAAAAATGGGCAAAGTACGATTAGATGAATGTATCTGTAGTAACATAATCTTTACTGATAAGCTATGGTACGCATAATAACATGGAATGTGAAAGGGTTGAGGTCCGCAGGTAAACGCTCAAGGGTATTGAAGCATTTGAAAAGAATAAAAGCAGATATCGCATTAATACAAGAGTCACATCTGACAGAGAAACAATTTATGTATATGCAAAAAGACTGGGTTAAATGGTGTGAGGGTTCAGCTGCTGTAGGACGAAAAGCAGGGGTATTGACTCTGATTAGTAAGAAGTTAGACTGCGAAAAAATATCGCATAGCAAGGATGAGGAGGGAAGATTGTCAATACTGAACTTAAAAATAGGAGGAGAAATTATAACAATAATAAATATATATGGCCCTAATCAGGATAACACTCAATTTTATCAAAAGGTAAACACGCAAATACTGAAGGGAGCTTACTCTAACCTAATTGTGGGGGGAGACTTCAATTGTGTAGCAAACATAGTGGAGGATAAAAAAGTTAAACAGCCCACAGTACAGAAACCCAAGAAAAGAGATAAGATAATTGAGGATCTGATGAGTGCACACCAACTCACAGATATCTGAAGACACCTACACCCTGATGATCGAGAATTCACACATCATTCCTTGGTACACTTAACAATGTCTAGAATCGATTATATATTAATTAGTAATACATTAATAAGAAAAGTAATGGCATCTGAAATTCATGACCAGGTCATATCAGACCATAGCCCGGTTAGTGTGAATCTTATTGAAACGATTCCACGGGGATCAGATTACATTTGGAGATTTCCCTCATATTTATATGAGGATGAATCATTTGCAGCACTACTAAAAAACTGGTGGCTAGAATATACTGAACAGAATGTGGGTCATAAAACGGATACTTCTTTGTTTTGGGAGGCGGGTAAAGCTGTAATGAGAGGAAATATTATGATGTATATGAACAAATACAAACGGGACATATTTGAAAAACACACTGAAGCCATGAGAAAGGTGCGGGAGGCATACAATAACTATAAAAACTCATTAACGGAGAAGGATAGAAAAATATGGCAGGAATATAAAGAAAACTGTGATTTCTGGCTGAAGCGTAAAGAAATGTTCATCAGAGAGAGGATGCAAGCGAGGTTCTATCAATTTGGTAATAAATCAGGGAAAATGCTAGCAAATTTGGTAAGAACGCAAACATATAATAATAAGATGCCTGTGCTTCGAGACCATAATAATATCCTGCACTCAAAACCTAATGAAGTATTAGGAATCTTTCAAGATTTTTACAAGTCACTATATGATAAGCAAGGCTATAATAATCAAGAGGCAGAGGAATTATTGGATCAGCTATCACTGCAGCAAATATCAATAGATGATCTTAACTATTTAAATTCCCCGGTAACAGCACTCGAAATTTCGAATATAATTAAGAACTTAGCCAATAACAAGGCCCCAGGCCCAGACGGCTTTTCGCCAGAATATTATAAGCTATTAAAACAGGAACTGCTTGAGGACCTTACCAAATTGTACAATGATATTTTACAAGGAAAGACAAGACTCAAATCCTCTGACTTAGCATACATTAAATTATTACCTAAAGAGGGAAGAGACCCCACGGATCCAGGGTCATATAGACCTATCTCCCTGATAAACCAGGATATTAAAATCCTTTTGAAGCTGATGGCAGATAGGCTAGCGACTTTAATGCCAGATCTTATCTCCCTACATCAGGTAGGATTTATAAAAGGCCGATCGTCAGTAATGAATATAAGAAAAGTGATGCTGGTGATGGAACAGGCAAGAGCGTACCCTGAGAGATATAAGGAAAGTGCTATTTTTAGTGTAGACATGGAAAAAGCCTTTGACAATGTGAATAGAAATTGGTTAAAGGCAGTAATGCAAAGAATGGGATTTGAAGGGCAATTTATGACATTCCTACAAACAGTATATGAATATTCAACGGCAAAAATTCACCTGCCAGGACATATATCGTCAGCATTTCCTTTGTACTCCGGTACAAGACAGGGATGCCCGCTCTCGCCTCTTCTATTTGACATCGCTATAGAGCCAATTTCAAGGTTCATAGCAACTAATATCAGGGGAGTAAATTTGGAGACACATAGAGTCACACATGCACTATTTGCAGACGACCTCTTAATATTTATGGAAAGCCCAAAGGATCAATTAAAGAATATTCTGGAATTTTTTCAGAAATACAAGAATTTACAGGCTTTAAAGTAAATAACAACAAATCAGATTTATTTTTCTTGACAAAACATCTGGGAAGAGAATGGGTGAAGGACTATGGAGTGATAGTGGCCTCTAGGAAGATAAAATATTTGGGTATTTGGATAACGAGGGATCCGAGTAGTTTATATAACGAAAATTTTGTAAAATTGATAAACAAAATAATAGTACAGATCCAAAATTGGAAAAACTTACCGGTTAATCTAGTAGGAAGAGCATTTTTACTGAAAATGATATCGTTTGGAAAACTATTATATCCAATGCAGAACATACCCATGTTAATAGCACATAAAGAGGTCAAGATGCTACAGAAAGCCTTCACCGATTTTCTATGGAAGGGGAAAAAACATAGAATAGCCATAAAAAAATTGGAACTGTCTAAAGAATGGGGAGGTTTGGGCGTACCAAATATAAGGCTATACAACCTTGCTTGCCTAATGCGTCATGTTAAAGATTGGATAGACAACACAAGCAGGTTTTCAAATTACGAGCTAGAAGCTGCAGTGGCTGAACCCTGGTCACTAAAGGGTCTGCTTCATACCACACAAAGAAATTTACCTGTGCGCGTCAAATATAACTTAATAATGAGGGACACAATATTAACCTGGAGGGAGGTTAGGAAGCTCTCAGGCCTACCTTTCAGAATATCTAAATATATGACTTTGTGGGAAAACCCTGAATTCCCTCCCACGATACAACATGAAGGTTTCTTGAAATGGGAAGAGAGGGGATTGTGATGTTGGGGCATATATGCAATCTTAAAGAAAAAAGGTTAATGACATTTAAAGAACTGAGAATTAAATATAATATCCCAGCGGTGCATTTTTTGTACTATGCCCAGATCACCTCCTTCTGCTCTTCAATTATTAAGAAATTAGATCCAATTCTGGAAATAACAAAATTCGATAGATTGATCAAACCAGGTAATCAAAATGTGACCCTGTCAGATATTTATAAAGATATGGGATCATGGCGGGCAGAGGGGATTGCACATCAGGGATTGAAAAAATGGGGGAATAATATGAATGATCCTGACATATCAAGGAAAATTTTGCAAGGTTTAGTGGAAGTCAGAAGTTGTATCACATACGAAGTATGGAGAGAATCCCATTTGCTATTCTTACACAAAGCTAAATATGCATTTGATATTAGGTATAGGAACCCACCACCAATGGAATATAAGGCACAATGTCCAAAATGTAATATGGTCAATGCAAACTTGTTTCATTGTGTATGGGAGTGCCCAATAATATCCTCATTTTGGGACTCTGTGTGCAGACTGATTAAAAGGATATGTGGGAAGACTGTTGCAAAAGACCCATTAATGTTGTTGTTTAACTATTATAGCAAAGATGGGAGAGGTGGGCCTGAAGAGATGCCGAGCAAGTTGGTTCACACAATAATAGCAGCAAGAAAGGTAATATTTAATAGATGGATATTTCCAACAACCCCACAGATTGGGGAAATAAAAAAAGAATTGAGATTCCTGTTTGACAGGGAAAAAATTACAGTATTGGCACACAAATCAAAATATACTAAACGATTTTTTACAAAATGGAAAAAATTTATAATATTTTATTATCAGAGGTCAGAAATAGATTTAATTATGGAACCATTCAAATACACAGAATGGTATTGTGTGGAACAACTGCATGGCACGCTGGGGAAACTAGAATGCTCTACCAGGTAAATGTTGATTAAAATGCGAACCCTGAGAAAAAGATGACTTTGAAATATAGGAAAAGAAAGAGGAGTGAAATAGAAATACAGCCCACAATAAGGAGGGAATATGTCACTGCCTATCCACGGAAAAGTTAATAGGGGATGTGTTGGGGGGAGGGAGGAGGGAGGGAGGGAGATAAAAGGGGAAAAAAAAGGATGGTGTGAGAGGGTCAAGGGCTAACTGTGAGAATGTTAAAAGGAAAGTAAAAAATGTTTTGAAAAATTGAAGTGTAAAATGCGATGTAGAAACGAAGATGCTCTTTGACATAATAAGATGATGATTTTATTGTACTGTAATTATCCTTTAATAAAAAATTGGTTTAAAAAAAAAAAAAAAAAAAAAAAAAAGCTGAATTTTCTGAGACTTCAGAATCTCTTTAAGTGTATTTGCAAATTTGGTGTGCTTGTCCCTAATAGCAACAAAGGTCTTGTGTTACCAAATTCTGCATACTAAGATTCCATGGCATTTTTACTTAAAGGGCCATCATCTGAGTTTTGAGAATTTTGGCATATACTGTATTACCCATTTTTAAATGCTTAAAAAACTTTCTTGATTTTTTTTATTTATTTTGTTGTTTTCATGGTATTTTGCTGCAGATCATTCCGTGACTTTTAAAATACACCTAATAATTATGCAATAATCTATATTGAAAAAAGACAGGTTCATCAAGTACAACTTCTTGACACTAATGCTGCATACACACTTGAGATAAAAGTCTCTGGAAAAGGCAAGATCACAGACCAATTATACCCCATTCCATGTAGTATGAGAGCCATACCTTCACAGTCTATTCTATGGAGCTGCACTCCCCATCAGATAAAATCTTTGCAAGATGCTGCACACAAAGATGCCCGTACACATTCAAAAGATCATTATCTGCAAAAGATCTCTTCCTGCAATAGATCCATTCCTTCAAAATGCATTCATAGTCTATGAGATCTGCAGATCATCATACACACCTTGTTTAGCAGGCAATCATCTGCAGATCAGATCCACCAGGATGGATTTTCAGATCTGCAGATGATTGCCAGATATGCAGATGAAGTCTGTTAAACAAGGTGTGTATGAGGATCTGCAGATCTCATAGACTATGAATGCATTTTGCAGGAATGGATCAATTGCAGGAAGAGATCTTTTGCAGATAATGATCTTTTGAATGTGTACGGGCATCTTTGTGTGCAGCATCTTGCAAAGATTTTTTTCTGATGGGGAGTTCAGCTCCATAGAATAGACTGTGTAGGTATGGCTCTCATACTACATGGAATGGGGTAAAATTGGTCTGTGATCTTGCCTTTTCCAGAGACTTTTATCTCAAGTGTGTATGCAGCATTACTGCAGCTGAATACAGAGGAAAGAAAATACACAAGGGCAGAAATCATGTTCCTGATTGGATCAAGGTATCACCTTCCCAAGCCTAGCAATCATAGTTGCGGAGGCCATTCAAGATATGAAAAGCATCCATGTCCCTTTAGCCGTGGCGTAACTAAGGAGCTTGGGGCCCCAGTGGGATTATCACATGGGGCCCCAAATGCTCTATTGATATGGAGCCCAAACCTATCAAGGACAGCTGCAGCTATTTAGAGTAACAAGACAGTTTGTTAGGATTACCACTATGCAATACACATATAGAAGTGTTCTTTACCAGCACAGCACCAATGAAAAGCAAATACGATGGATGTAGGAGGGCCAAAGGTGGGCCCCTTTAGTCCAGGGGCACCATTGCGGTCACAATCTCTGCATCCTCTACTGTTACACCACTGCCCTTTAGTAAATGCAGGTATAGAACATGCCATAGTTCCTGTGACAAGAAATTCCACATCTTAACCCTCCTGGCGGTTTGTCAAAATCCGCCAGGGGGCAGCAAATACGTTTTTTTTTAATTTTTTTTTTTTCATGTAGCGAGACGAGGTCTCGCTACATGATAGCCGCTGCTCAGCGGCATCCCCCCAGCCCCTCCGATCGCCGCCGGCGATCGGAGATCAAGAGATCCCGTTCAAAGAACGGGATCTCTTGTAGGGCTTCCCCCGTCGCCATGGCGACAAGGCGGGATGACGTCACCGATGTCATCGACGTCGTGACGTCAAAGGGGACTCCGATCCACCCCACGGCGCTGCCTGGCACTGATTGGCCAGGCAGCGCATGGGGTCTAGGGGGGGGGGCGGCTGCGGCGACGCGTATAGCGGCGGATCGGCGGGTAGCGGCGGCGATCGGGCACTGCACGCAGCTAGCAAAGTGCTAGCTGCGTGCAGCAAAAAAAAAATTATGCAAATCGGCCCAGCGGGGCCTGAGCGGTGCCTCCCGGCGGCATAGCCCGTGCTCAGCACGGGCTTACCGCCAGGGAGGTTAAAAGGCACCTGAAGTGAAAAGGATATAGAGTCTGGCATGTGTATTTCCTTTTAAAAAATGCCCTTCCCGACTCCAGATGGCAATCAGATAAAATCCCTGGATCAACATCATTAGGCATTACCTAGTAATTGTAGCCATGGATGTCTTTCAACGCAAGGAAAGCATGTAAGCCCCCTTTAAATGCAGGTATAGAGTTTGCCATAACGACTTCCTATGGCAATGCATTCCACATCTTAATCACTCTTACTGTAAAGAACTCTTTCCTAAATAAATGGCTAAAACGTTTTTCCTCCATGTGCAGATCATGTCCTCTAGTCCTTTGAGAAGGCCTAGGGACAAAATGCTCATCCGCCAAGCTATTATATTGCCCTCTGATGTATTTATACATGTTAATTAGATCCCCTCTAAGGCGTCTTTTCTCTAGCCTAAATAAACCCAGTTTATCTAACCTTTCTTGGTAAGTGAGACCTTCCATCCCACGTATCAATTTTGTTGCTCGTCTCTGCACCTGCTCTAAAACTGCAATATCTTTTTTGTAATGTGGTGCCCAGAACTGAATTCCATATTCCAGATGTGGCCTTACTAGAGAGTTAAACAGGGGCAATATTATGCTAGCATCTCGAGTTTTTATTTCCCTTTTAATGCATCCCAAAATTTTGTTAGCTTTAGCTGCAGCGGCTTGGCATTGAGTATGATTATTTAACTTGTTGTCAATGAGTACTCCTCAGTCCTTCTCCAAGTTTGATGTCCCCAACTGTATCCCATTTATTTTGTATGGTGCTAGACCATTGGTACGACCAAAATGCATGACTTTACATTTTTCAACATTGAATTTCATCTGCCATGTATGTGCCCATATAGTCATCCTATCCAGATCCTGTTGCAATATGACACTATCTTCCTGAGAGTTGATGATTCTGCACAATTTTGTATCATCTGCAAAAATAGCAACATTGCTCACTACTGCATCTACTAGGTCATTAATAAATAAATTGAAGAGCACTGGACCCAGTACAGACCCCTGTGGGACCCCACTGCTAACAGTCTCCCATTTTGAGTATGATCCATTGACCACAACTCTTTGTTTTCTGTCCATTAGCCAGTTCCCTATCCATGCATGTTGGATTATTATGGCTCTGTACATATTAACAAGCTGACACATCATTGCATTCCAGCGGTTCTGGAGGTGTGTTTAGCTTCTAAGGGTACAATGGTTAATTTGCATATATTCAGCAGTGGTGCCTGGGAGACATCTCGAGCTCACTCCAACCTGAATTATCGCAAATTCTTTCTGTTTTAGGAAAGCAAACTTTTGTTTTTCCTATCCATGCACACAGACTCTTCCCCAGTCCTTGCATCCTCAACTTTTACACCAGACTTTTGTGGGGAACAGTGACGAAGGCCTTTGCAAAGTCCAAGTATATCACATCTACAGCATTCCCAATATCCACATTAGCGTTCACTACCTCCTGAAAGCTGAGCATGTTAGTCAAACAGGACCCGTCTTTAGTAAACCCATGTTGATGCTGAGAAATAAGATTATTTTCTACTATGAAGTCATGTATAGTATCTCTTAGTAACCCCTCAAATAGTTTGCATACAACTGATGTTAAGCTTACAGGTCTATAATTTCCTAGATCTGATTTTTTTGCCCTTCTTAAATAATGGGAAAACGTGGGCTGTACGCCAATCCACTGGGACTCTGCCAGTTGCAAGAGAGTCACAAAAGATAAGATAAAGGGGTTTATCTATAACTGAACTTAATTCCCTTAGGACCCGAGGATGCATGCCATCCGGGCCAGGTACATTGTCTATTTTTAATTTTTTTAGTCTTGCCTTCACTTCTTACTGCGTTAAAGGGAATCAGAGACGAAGCACCCTTGTGTATTTTACCATATATATCAGTAAGAACTTTAGAGAAAACACTTACCATGCTCTCTGTTTCATCCTCACTGCTAAAAGTGTCTGTTATCAGCTGTGATAAGAATCCCGGACTGAGCATTCAGTCTGGCTTTGCAGGGAATAATTATAGCTGAGTCATTATAGCAGAGCCACAAGGGGGCAGGCTTGGGCTTGACAAGACACCAGAGAAGACAGACTCTGCTATAATCTTTCGCTAGCAAAGCTAGCAAAGCTAGACTGAGTGCTCAGTCGGGGATTCTTATCAGAGGTGATAACAGTCAGATTAAACAGAGAATAATGAAACAAAGAGCAGATTAGGTGTTTACTGTCATGTTCCCACTGATTTATAAGGTAAAATACAAGAGGGTGCTTCATCTCTGGTTCTCGTTAAGTATTTAATATTACAGTTGGAAGATTGAGACTCTTCTGCATCTGTAATTTGCAATAGTGTTGTTTTCTTTGTGAAGACATGTGAGAGAACGCGGAAAAGCCGCCGCGTGTACTACTGAGGAGGCGGCTGATTCCGCGTCCAATGCGGCGGTCTGCACGCGGAAGCGTGTGTCTGGTAGCAGGGCAGAACGCGGAAAAGTCGCCACATGCAACAACAGTAAGGCGGCTGGTTCTGTGTCCAGCGCGGCGGTTTGCACGCGGCGGCGTGTGTCTGGTGTGGCTGAGTCTGTTGGTGCACACAGGCTTAAGAATACGCGCGCGCGCGCTAAGAGGCAGAATTCTTATACTGGGCAGAGAGAGTCTGCTGATCACGCCGATCAGCTGACTCCAGAGCAGGACACTATTGGTTGATCAATTAGGGGTGGTGCTGGAGAGCACTACTCCATATATAGTTACTGCTGGCCAGTTGCAAGTTGTCTGCAGTTGCGAACATTACGTGGAAGCACTCAGACCTTAGTTAGATCCAACAGTGTGTTTGAACCAGGTGGACCTGGGAATTCACACTGAGCCAGATTACTTGTGGGCGCGATGACGTCATCGGACGTCCGCCGGGCTGTACTGCGCAGGCGCAGTAGTTCTGCGCCTGCGCAGTACAGCCCGGCGGACGTCCGATGACGTCATCGCGCCCGCATGGGACGCAGAAGTGCCGGGCCTTGGAGCACAGAAGAGCCCGACCTGGCACCCGGCCTGGCCAGATCGGGTCGGCCACCGGAGACCACCGGGAGCCTGCGGAGCGGCGGCGAGGGCACCTCCTGCCTGCCACGGGCTGGAGGAAGCCCCAGGTAAGTGGATATTGATTTTTATTTTTTTACCTCCCTCCCTGAACCTTCCCTTTAAGCTAGTTCCAGGGTGTAGAGACCAAGGACCTCACACCCAGACTAGGGAACTGTATTATCATTGTGTTATACTCCAAACTAGTTCCAGGGTGCTGAGACCACGGACCTCGTACCCAGATTAGGGAACTGTATTGTCACTTGTGTAATACATCAGACTAGTTCCAGGGTGGAGAGACCACGGACCTCACACCCAGACTAGGCATTGTTTGATATCTGTTATGACTTATTGCTTTCCTGACTACTCCTCTGTCCTCTGATTCGGTACCTCACATATCTGATATTCCGTTGCCAGACCCTGCTTGCCTTGGATACCGAATCAGCCTTCTGTTTTTGTACTTTATCTGTCCGTGTGTTACCAACCAGGCGTGCCCGACCTCGAGAGCTATCTCTCCTCTTAAGAGATAGTCTCCAGATCAGATAGTGACATCCACCTTCAGGTGTCACTCAATCTCTGGCCCTTCCTGTCTCCAGCCTGACTCCACCCCTTGGAGAGTGTCAGGCTGCTGGAAGGTTCCTGTGCTCTCAGAGCAGTGTTCCTTTACTGCCTATTATCACCTGCTCAGCAGGTGCATTACTCAAAGTACAACTGTTACACCAAACACTTACATACCTATAGGTGTCCAGAGGTTAGCATTATATCTGTATTATCAGTGATTCTGCAGATCATCAATAATCAGGTATATATCTGCATTCTTGGTGATACTGCAGATCACCAATAATCAGATTCTCTCTGTGTGCTGACACCAATCATTACAAGACAGAAGCAAAGAAGGCATTTAATAACTCTGCCTTACCTTGGTCATCCACCACTGAGTTCCCACCCTTATCTTTTAGGAGTCCTATACAGTCAGCCTTTCTTTTTTAGAGTTGATGTACTTGTAAAACACTACAGAGGTGTTTGAGATAAGCAGCTAGGCAGGGAAATAAATGGAAGAGGAGGAATATATTGGATAAAAAGAACCCCCAGCATGCAACTGAATGGCAATGGTTATTAAGAGGCCAGTGTTCCTAATGTATGTGATAACCCCACACCATAACAGCAGAAAAAGTTTTGAAACTTTTTAATGCAGGATTAGCATCAATACACTCAGACCAGTTGCTGTTGAAATTAGATTTTTATGGTGACAATACCGCTTTAAAGGTTATTATACTATTGTGTATCTTTTACAGCAGAGTGGATCTCTGAGTTCTGGTCCACTTTGGTGCCAGACGGGACGGTCTGAGTACCTCACAATCTGCTCAGTTACTAGGTTTTTTACGCACAACCATTTCTAGGGTTTACAAAGAATGGTGTGAAAAGGGAAAAACATCCAGTATGCGGCAGTCCTGTGGGTGAAAATGCCTTGTTGATGCTAGAGGTCAGAGGAGATTGGGCCAACTGATTCAAGCTGATAGAAGAGCAACGTTGACAGAAATAACCACTCGGTACAACAGAAGTATACAGCAAAGCATTTATGAAGCCGCCCACAACACAAATAAAAAATATTTATTTACAAAAAATTTTTTTAAAAAATTAGGCATCCCATCTGCCTCCGGTGCCCCTTAGTTGGGCGATTTCTTCCGCCTGCTGGGCAGATCGCTCTCTCAGCTCCAGGACCTGTTGTTGCAGGATCCGGCAGTCCCGCACTGGCACTCCCCGCTCCTGCCTCCTCAGTCTGCTTCTCAGCCTCCTCATTTCTCTTCTCACTTGCAGGTAAGAAGAGAGAGAAACTGTGGAAAGAATGGGAAAATATGTATAATCATTGTATCAATCAGGTTAACCTTTTACATGTAAAAAAAAAAACCATTAAACCTGTAATGTTGTGTAAAGCTTATACAATAACATTTTGGGCCCTGGTCCACTATAGAAGTGATGCGAAGATAGCCACCTTGCCGCATTGCATCACTTCTGCTGGCCTTCACATCACTTCCGTATCTCCCGAGTCCCGATGCATAAGTAAATAGAGGCGATAGGACGCGGATGGGGCCCTGCGAGAATCTGCAGCATGCTGCAGATTCTTGGATCAGTCTACACCACTCCGCTTAACCTGCACGCAATAGAAACTATTCCATTGCCGTGCAATGGTTTCCGGACACCCGAGGTGTGCTGCATCGTACCGCATGTAATAGAAATGGAACATAACTTGAGTTAACCTAATATGAGATATTAAATATAGTACAAGATTTTTACCATATTGCAGGCTTCCGGTGCGCCTCCTGGCCACCCGTTCACTGTGGTGGGAAGGCCCCGGGGAAGATGAACTGGAGCTGGGTCTAGCGGCGTGGCTGTGGGTCCCGGGGTTGTGGTGGAGCATTTCCAGCTGTAATAAAGAAAAATAAATAATGTAATCTGAACTAAATATGTCATAAAATGGGTACAAAAGTATTAACTTTTTACTCAAGCTACAATTATTTTGATTTGTATTTGAAAATAATGTTTCAAAAAACCCTATTTAAAGTGAACCTTAAATGTGGCAAAAAATAAATAATAATAATAATAATTTACCTGGGGCTTTTACCAGCCTTCTGAAAACGACCTGTGTCTGTGCAAGTGCGCAGGACATTGACGGGTGCGAGGACGCGCAGTGGCTCGAAAGCAACACTCAGAAGTGGCAGGGGACTAAAGGATTGTCAAGTACTGTGCCTGTACCGTACGTCTTCAAGAAGGTTGGTAGAAGCTCCAGTTAAGTGAATATTTTTTAAAGGCGTCACAGTAAAAATTCACTTTAAAGGGAAACCAGAGATTAAATAAACTAAAAGATTTATACACACATGGGGCTTCCTCCATCGCTTCCACGTGTTGCCATCCTCAGTCTCCTGCACCTGGTCCAGTTACTTGGGCCTGTTACGTAAAGTCTGACGTAGGACAAGTGCACTCTTGGCGTATCTCTGGGGAGATACGTAGTGGGCACAGTTGACTTGCACAGACTTACTGCGACTGTATGAAGTAACGGGACCCGGTGCAGAACATGGAGAAGACTGAGGATGGTGGCGTGAGAGCGATCCGTGCCCATGGGGCTGTAGGAAGCCACAGGTGTGTCTAAATCCACACAGCAAAGATATCAAAGGAGTGGCTTTGAGACAACTCTGTGTATGCCCTTGAGTGGCCCAGCAAGAGCATAAGCATCAATAAAATTGAATAACTGGCGAGATCTTAAAATGGCTGTGCACCAGAGCTGAATCATCCACAAGGCAAACCTAGGCAGTTGCATAGGGCCAGGAGAAGTTCTAGGGTCCTGATGGATGATACATGATAGCACCTATCAAATATTTCTAAAAAAAAGCCTGGTGATCAATCATCAGTGGTTATCAAAAACTAACAATTAGCAAATACTGCACAAATATCATCACTGCCCACACAAGAGCACAAAAAAATAATTTAGGTAACCCATTTTGGAATAAGTCCATAACAATAAAAAAATGTGGGAAAAGTGATCACTGATGCGCTGTGATGATGAATACCTTACTGATACTTTGACTGTATATACTACACAACTCCACTACAGCTCATGGCATTTTTATAGGATAAATTGATGCAGCATATTAAACCCAAGATACATGTACATAAACTAATAGTCTGCTGACTTACATCTTATTTCCTCCGTGACACGCCTGATGAGGTCCTGGTCCCTCCTCTTCATGTCACTCCACAACATTTGGACCTGTTTAGGCCTTAGGACCCGATTGAACTGGGTCCTCAATATGTCCTGCACCCTCCGAACTATGTCCCGCTTAGCCGGACCGGCGCAGAGGTCATATCGGCCTGTGGTAAAGTTCTGGAAAAGAAATATTACAGTATTGAAGGGATTACCAGTTCAACGTAAAATAAAAAAAAATCACTTACCGGGGGCTTCCTACAGCCCAACTTGGCCACGAGGTCCCCCGGCATCCTTCTGGCTCCTCTTTGGGTCCCGCTGGTGGCTCTGGAAACTGGCGACAGTCAGGCCTACTGTCGGGACAGTTACTTCCTGGTCTGAGGCGTGCGCGTATTCGCCACGCAGTGTCAGCCACCGCGATGATGTGTAGTGGCTGGCGTGAAGACACCATTGACCTCAGACAAGAAAGTAACCGTCCCGACACTAGGCCAGAGTGTCGCCGGTTACCGAAGCCACCTGCGGAACCTGAAGAGGAGCCATGAGGATGCCGGGGGATCTTGAGGCCTACACTGGGATGTAGTAAGCCCCAGGTATGGCACAGATGATACAAGTTCAAAATGACAGTTATCATAACCAGTGACCTCACTGTTGCCCAAACATCATTGGTTATGAAAGCATTCGAAAAACTCATAATGGCTTATCTGAAATCCATCACAGATCCCCCCTGCTGGACTCTCTGTAATTTGCCTACAGGCCTAATAGATCCACAGATGATACCGTTAACATGTGCATGCATTACGTACTACAGCATCTAGACACCCCAGGAATCTACACCAGGATTTTATTCATAGATTTCAGCTCTGTATTTAATACCATAATTCCATCACTGCTACATAGCAAACTCGACTACCAATACCTGAATCCATCTAGAAATGGATAACCAATTTCTTAACCGACAGAAGACAGCAGGTCAGACTTGGGAAACACACATCAAGCTCTCTGACTGTTAGTCAGTACTGGTGCACCCCAGGGCTATGTGCTTTCCCCACTGCTCTACTCACTTTACACCAATGACTGCATCTCCACAGATCCATCTGTTAAAGAGGAACTCCAGCCTAAACAAACATACATTCATTAAGTTACATTAGTTGTGTTAATTAAAATAGATAAGTAATGTAATCTCTTACCCACCCTGTTTTAAACGAACAGGCAAATGTTTGATTTCATGATGGCAGCCATCTTTTTGGTTGAAAGGAGGTGAAAGGGAGCATGCATGAGACACAGTTCCAACTGTCCTGTGTGCTGATCACCCCTCCCAGTTGCTAGGCAACGTGAATAACAACATAGGAAATCCTATCATGCTTTGCACAGCATCAGGGAAAAAATCCCAGGCTTTTTTCTTTGATAAGGCGGAGCTTAAAGAAAATCAGAACTGAAAATTAAAAGTGAAAATATACATACACAGGTCATACATACCTCCCGTGTAGTCTACTCCTCAATCTCTTTCTCCTCTCCTGCGTCCTGTTTGTCCACTGTGATCAAGGTAATACTCTGCCCTCCATTTTGAAAATGGCCATTACACCATAACAGCTTCCTGCTCAGCACACAGTAAACTGTAACATTGCCCACTTGAGCCATAGGGAAACATGGACACATCAGCTCTCCTCCTCTCAGCTGTAACTGACAGCAACTGATATATTTCAGTTCTGACAAAATGTTGTCAGAACTGGAAGGGATCATTGTCAGAAGAAAATTGTGAGCTTCTGAGAGGAACTGATGGCAAAATAAATATGTAATGTTCAATTGAAGTTACCTCATGTGTTTATTTTAAATAATTTTACTCAGTACAGGTTCTCTTTAAGCTTTTGTGCAGCTAAAAATAAGAATATGAAAGAAACACAAAGTTCTGATGCTGTGAAACTGTTAAAGAAACACCAAGCCTTTTCAGTGCTGCTGAGTAGATTTTTAGTACAGAGGTTCACTTTAAGGTTCTGAATTATGCAGATGACACAAACAGTAGTTGGTCTCATACAAAACAGGGATGAGTCTGCATACAGGCATAGTGGGATAGCTTTCCTTCTGGTGCAGCAGCCAGGGCAGCCATCAGGGGGGGGACAACTGACACTGCAGTGAGGGGCCCAGGGCTTCTGGGGACCCTGGGCCCCCCCAAAGTGCTGGAAGGGCAGCATGTGCTGCCTGCGGCTCACTAACCAGCACACCGCATTCCAGCTCTGAGAAAAGAGTGACATCAGCACTTGAACGTGGGGAGCAGATGAGTGTTCTTTACAGTAAGAGTGATTAAGATGTGGAATGCATTACCACAGGAAGTAGTTATGGCAAATTCTATACCTGCATTTAAAGAGGGCTTAGATGCTTTCCTTGCGTTGAAAGACATCCATGGCTACAATGTAGTGTACACGTGAGAAGTGGAACGAAAATCATACATGATTCCAAACATTTTTTACAAATAAATAACTGAAATATAAAATAAATGACTGAATGGAAGGCCAATTTGCATAGCTAGCTAAGGAGTTGTGGGCCCCGATGCAATTTTTAAATTAGGCCCCCCCAAGCACTCTATACATATTACATAGCAATTGATACGGGCGGCACACCAAAACCTGCCAACAGCATCTACAGTGTCAAAGATGCAAGAAGTGGATGGGAAACAGTGTGTTAATAACTACCACTATTCAAAGTATCTATAGAAGTGATTATTATGAGTACAAGACCAATACAGAGCTAACACTGGAGTTGAGGGAGGGCCCTTTGGGGCCCCTCTGGCCCAAAGGCCCCGATGCGGTCGCAACCTCTGCAACCCATATTGCTACGTCCTGGCACTCCCAAAAACAGTACCATTTGAATATAACTGCACCATACAATATCACTAACACTCTGCAATATGCCCAAGGGCCCCGATGAGGTCGCAACATCTGCACCCCCTATTGCTATGCCCCTGGCACTCCCAAAAACAGTACCATTACAATATAACTGCACCATACAATATCACTAATACTCTGCACTAGGCATTTTGTTAATATCGATTACTTACCATAATCAGCATTCTTTTTAGCTCTGGGGGTATCTTGGGAGCCATTTGGAGCGTCCAGCACAGCACAGCAGTCAGTCCTGGGGCACTTGCTTGCTTCCCTGAAAATCCTTACTTGCTAGCAAGTTGCTCCTGTGTGGACAGATCACAGACAAATCATAGCAGCCCTCAACCTGTGTCTCACACTCTACAAGCAAGGGGAGAGGGATAAGGCAGGACGGAGAGAAACACTGTGGGGTTGATTCACTATAACAAATAACGTGCCATATCAGAGTTAACATGCATTATCAGCGTTGACGTGCCTTATCAGAGTTAACATGCCTAATCAGAGTAGCGAGTGCTATGAACTTATGCCTGCTAATTAGCAATGATGAGAGCTCCACTTGTCCTGCCCTGAGCCTCTTCAGGTCCAATCACTTTAAAGGACATTATCTCTGCACTTTGATTGGTCCAATAGGCTGCCTGTCACTTGACAGGCAGCCTATTGGGCCTGCAGATTGGCAAACATAAGGGAATGTAGGAAGCTGGAGAGTGTACTAGTTAATGGCTCTGCCTCTGACACAAGAGGCCTGGGTTTAAATCTCAGCTCTTTATATTCAAGACAACACATATTCAGTAGGAAACCTTGGGCAAGACTCCTGCTACTGCCTATAGAGCGCATCCTAGCAGCTCTGCTCTGGTGCTTCGAGTCTGCCAGGAGAAAAGCACAATATAAATGTTATTTGTCTTGCCTTTGTCTAATATGAGGTATTTTCCCCTGGATTTGCTGTTTTCCCCTGGATTTGCACCCATTATCATCTTGTTTACTTGGCAGCAAAGGCAAGCAGGCAGGATGAGTCTAGGTGAGCTCTGGCACAAATGTACTAAGCTCATTGTTGATCATGGTGAGGACAGATGGTGTGCTGCAAGGAAGGAGAAGAAAAGAAGAAAGAAGTAATACTATAAATAAAAGATATTATTGAGTCATACCTCCCAACTTTTTGATATGAGAAAAAGGGACACTTAACGGGGCACTACAGTGAAAAATTTTAAAATTTAAATTATGTGCAAACATATACAAATAAGAAGTACGCTTTTCCAGAATAAAATGAGCCATAAATTACTTTTCTCCTATGTTGCTGTCACTTACAGTAGGTTGTAGAAATGTGATAGAAGCGACTGGTTTTGGACTAGTCCATCTCTTTAAAGGGGATTCTCAGGGATATATTTATTTTCAAAAGCACTTAGTGAATGGCAGTTGCTCTGTCCAACTGCCAAAAAACTGTGTAGGGAGCAGGGAGGCTGGCCAGCATCATTGTTTAAATCATTTTTAGGGAATATCTTTATAAAGAATAAAAGCCTTGCTGAGAATCCCCTATGAAGAGATGGACTAGTCCAAAACCTGTCGCTTCTGTCAGATTTCTACTACCTACTGTAGTGACAGCAACATAGGAGAAAAGTAATTTAAGGCTCATTTTACTCTGGAAAAAGTGTACTTCTTATTTGTATATGTTTGCACATATTTTACATTTTTTCGCTGTAGTGCCACTTTAAGCCATGCCCATGCCACACCCCTGGTCATGCCCCCACCACGCCCCTAGTCACGCATACCATAAAGATTTCATAGGAAAAATATGTTGTTTTATAATTCAAACCACACTGGTCCTTTCTATCCTGGTTCATTTTCATCCATAGTAACATTTTAAAATTAGTAATATATCAATTTAAAGGATGGGAAATACAGTTTAGAGTCAATCAAACATATTTTTAGTTTATAAATATATATATTTACATAGAAAGAGGGACAAAGTCCTGAAAGAGGGACAAATGAGGGGGAAAGAGGGACACAGGGACAGGGCTCCCAAAGAGGGTCTGTCCCTCCGAAAGAGGGACAGTTGGGAGCTATGTTGAGTGTTTCAGATCAGGTCATAGATATAAATAAAAATTGTGCAAAAAATAAATAGCAATGAGCACTTGGCTATAGTATAGCCGATCACCAGCAATGCAGGATATTGGAGGGGGCAGCGGTAGGGATAAGTAAGCAGGCTTTAGGGGTTTGGCTTCATAATAGCTGAACCCCACCTTGGCTGTAGGTTAGTGTTAGGGAGGTGTAAGTGTGTATGGGGGGTAGTGTTAGGAGAAGGTGACAGTAGAATATCGGTGCAATTACTGACACTCTTCTATCTGCAGTACACCATGTTCGCCCTCTCCCCACCTCACCTCTGTATCATGCAAATTGGCAAACATAAGGTTAGATATGAGAGGTAAGGCGGCTGCTCTGATGGTAACTTGCACACACAGGTTATCTTTGCGTCCGTGAGACGGGAGTGCACAGTTGCTGCTTGTGTTTTTGTAGGGAATGGGGGGAGGGGGAGCATGTCCTGAAATGTTTTGCTGGGGGCCCAACATATCTGACTTACAGCCCTGGTGCTCCCTTAAGCTCAGAGAAGGATTACCTTGAAATGGGGCTCTAGGCAAGATGGCAAATTTGGGCCTGCTGCTGGTGGCCATCTGGCATCGTTGGTAAGGTAAGATGAGGGAGGTTTAATCATCAGTAAGGGTGCTAGCCAGGCCCCTAGGCCCCCATCAGGCCATAGGCCCCCACCTAGGTGGGGGGGAACGGGTGCGGGCAGGTGGGGAGAGAGAGCAGGAGTCGGCGCTATACGTCCGCACAGCCCGCATTCTAAGATATAGTAACCGGCTCATCGATGAGCCGGTTCTTTTTGTATTGAATCAAATGAATCGGCTCTGAACCGAATAAGTTAATTGGCTTCCCCCTAAATTGGCCCTAGACTAGGATACATGCGCTACACTACACATACATAGACATATGCCTATGGTAGGGATTAGACTGTGATCCCCTCCGAGGGACAATTAGGTGACAAGACTACACTCTGCACAGTGCTGTGTAAGATGTCAGTGCTATATACATATTTAAATGCATAATTCACTAAAAAAACAGCCTGCCAGCACTGATCGCTGGCTGGTAGGCTGATCGCCGGGCCCCACTGTGTACAGTGACAGAAGAGGGGGCTCTTGCGAGTGCAAGCTTCCACCAAATCTCGCTCCTTGCGAGATGACGCCATATGGCCTCGCTGAGGCCTGAGAGAGACGCTGTCCCGCCGACATCCTGCGTTAGGCAGAAGGGAAGCGGTTAAACGACAACTGTAACAAGAAGGATACGGAAGCTGCCATATTTATTTCCTTTTAAGCAATACCAGTTGCTTGGCTGTCCTGCTGATCCTTTGCCTCAAATACTTATAGCCATAGCCCCTGAACAAGCATGCAACATATCAAGTGTTTCTGACATTATTATCAGATCTGACAAGATTAGCTGTATGCTTTTTTCTGGTGTTACTCAGACACTACTGCAGCCAAACAGACCAAAAAGGCTGCCAGGCAACTAGTATTTTATATATATTATTTATATATTGTTTAAAATGAAATAAATATAGCAGCCTCAGAGATGGGTTAACATGTAATAGGACCCTAGGAAAGCTGAAGTGGAGAGAGGTCAGAGAAGGGTGCTGGTGGGCCCTTTGACACCCACTAGGCCCCAGGCACCTGCCTAGGTTGGCAGGGGGATGATCCTGCTCTGGGCAGCATCCATATCCCTCTTGTTACAGATGTCCTTTAACCTCACTATGGTGAATTGGTGCCCATGGTCCCGTGTGCTGAACAGCAGTGCAACCAGGGGGTCTCTATCACCTTTAAAGGATACCCAAGGTGATGTGTGACATGATGAGCTATACATGTGTATGTACAGTGCCTAGCACACAAATAAGTATGCTGTGTTCCTTTTTTTCTTTGTCTGCCTGAAAGAGTTAAACATCAGGTATGTAAGTGGCAGTTACTGTCTGAGTCATGACTTTGTCAGACAACAGCGTGACCCTCACTGATGAGAAATTACGACTATACATCACTTTCCTAGCAGAAAATGCCATCTGAGAGCAGGAAAGAGATAGGAAGGGTATATAGTTCATAGATTTTAGCTCTGGCATACTTCAATGAATGTGTCATTGAGCAAAAACAATAAAAACTCAAAAAGTAGATTTAAATATAAAATAAAACTGTGGAACTTAAAAAGTCATTTAACCTGCTGAGCGGTCTGGACGAGCTCAGCTCGTCCAACACCGCCAGAGGCTGCCGCTCAGGCCCTGCTGGGCCGATTTGCACCAAATAAAAAGCAGCACACGCAGCCGGCACTTTGCCAGCCGCGTGTGCTGCCTGATCGCCGCTGCAGCGCGGCGATCCGCCGCGTGCAGCGGCGAAAGAGGGTCCCCCCAGCCGCCCGAGCCCAGCGTAGCCGGAACAAACAGTTCCGGCCAGCGCTAAGGGCTGGATCGGAGGCGGCTGACGTCAGGACGTCGGCTGACGTCCATGACGTCACTCCGCTCGTCGCCATGGCGACGAGGGAAGCTAAACACGGAGGGCCGCTCATTGCGGCCTTCCGTGTTATCTCTTGCCGCCGGAGGCGATCGGAAGATCGCCTCCGGAGCGCCCTCTAGTGGGCTTTCATGCAGCCAACTTTCAGTTGGCTGCATGAAATAGTTTTTTTTTTATTTAAAAAAAACCCTCCCGCAGCCACCCTGGCGATTTAATCAGAACGCCAGGGTGGTTAAGGAGAAGGAGGATAGATACATTTGTTTATTTCATAAGTTTATGTTCACCTCGGGTGTCCGTAAAAGATGCCCTTGAATGATGCAATCTTGTTAGTACAATTTTACCAAATCTATGTAGTAGAAGGGTAAACTGTCAGAATATACTTTTAATGAATACTTTCGGTAGTCCCTCATATTACATGTGGTAAGATTGTATAATCAAGATTGTATCATTAGTTGGTACCTTAAGTCTACTGCTCCAGTTTAAAGGACACCCGAGGTGAAAATAAACGAATGAAATAAACAATTATATATATCCTCCTTCTCCTAAAAATGACTTTTTAAGATGTTCCACGGTTTTATTTTATATTTAAATCTACTTTTTAAGTTTTTACTGTTTCATTGTCTCTGCTTAATGACACCTTCATTGAAGTATGTCAGAGCTCAGATCTATGAACTATTGACCCTTTTTGTCTCTTTCCTGCTCTCAGAAGCCATTTACTGACAGGAGAAAGTTTTATGGGTGCAATTACTTATCAGTGAGGGTTTTGCTATAGTCTGACCTGGTCTTGACACAGATAGAAACTGTCCCTTGCATACCTGATGTTCAACTCTTTCAGGCAGAGAAAGAAAAAAAGGAACACAGCCTAGTTATTTATGTGCTTGGCAGTGTTGCCAACTTTTCACGTTATTTTTTACTGACAAATACCTAAAAAATTACTGACAAGAGATTGTTTTTACTGACAAAATCCCCTGCGTGTAGCGTAGCGTGCCGAAAATGGGCGTGGTCATGCAACAGAATGTGGGTGTGGTCATGGGTGGGGCCAAATATACATGATTTTAGTAGTGCTGTAAAAGGTCTGCCGGGGAAGTTTGAGCTCTGCCATAGTGTCCTCCCCCCCCCCTTCCCCCAAAATACATGTAATCTTACAGCATTTCACCAAAAATCCACATAAAAATACAGATAATATGGCAGTGGTTCCCTAAAAATATATGTAATCTGGCAGCAGCAATTCCCCCAAAATACACATAATCTGACAGTAGTTCCCCAAAATACACTTAATCTGACAGCAGTGGTTCCCCAAAAATAGGTAGCCCCAGGTCTATAGGTGTCCCCAGAATAGGTGGCCAGTGGTATAGATGTCCCCAGAACAGGTAGCCAGGGGTATATGTCCCCAGTATATGTAGGCAGGGGTATATGTGCCCAGTATATGTAGCCAGAGGTATATGTAGCAAAGAAATGAACAGCGCTACTTAAAAACAGAGGAGTGCTTACCTGCAAGAAAGTGCACACCCCACTCATGGGATTCAAATACACAATGAGCATACACATGACCTGTCTACCACTTGGAGGATGTTAGTTTCCACTAACACCTTGCATGCAATTTGTTAGGTACTTGTCCCTCCCACTGTCGAAGAAGTCTTTCCTCCATGGGAGGGGACCTAACACTAACTAAATTCTACCTATGCATATGCATAGCCTGGGCGCGCTACCAGTAAAATTAAGAATTGCGCAAAAAAAAAAAGTGGGATCAGCGCATCACCAGGCCGCCTCTGAATGGCCTCAGCTCAGAGATGCGCTGAGCCCCCCCCAGAAACTACAAACGCACCTTGAACCCAAACAGAGGCTCTGCATATACACCAAAGAAACACTATCAAGTGGGAGCAGCTGACCAGAAATAAATCAATCAAACATAGCAAAGAAATGAACAGCGCTACTTAAAAACAGATGAGTGCTTACCTGCAAGAAAGTGCACACCCCACTCATGGGATTCAAATACACAATGAGCATACACATGACCTGTCTACCACTTGGAGGATGTTAGTTTCCACTAACACCTTGCATGCAATTTGTTAGGTACTTGTCCCTCCCACTGTCGAAGAAGTCTTTCCTCCATGGGAGGGGGCCTAACACTAACTAAATTCTACCTATGCATATGCATAGCCTGGGCGCGCTACCAGTAAAATTAAGAATTGCGCAAAAAAAAAGTGGGATCAGCGCATCACCAGGCCGCCTCTGAATGGCCTCAGCTCAGAGATGCGCTGAGCCCCCCCAGAAACTACAAACGCAGAGGTATATGTGCCCAGTATATGTAGCCAGAGGTATATGTGCCCAGTATATGTAGCCAGGGGTATATGTGCCCAGTATATGTAGGCAGGGGTATATGTCCCCAGTATATGTAGGCAGGGGTATATGTGCCCAGTATATGTAGTCGGGGGTATATGTCCCCAGTATATGTAGTCAGGGGTATATGTGCCCAGTATATGTAGTCGGGGTATATGTCCCCAGTATATATAGGCAGGGGAATATGTCCCCAGTATATGTAGGCAGGCGAATATGTGCCCAGTATATGTAGCCAGAGGTATATGTCCCCAGTATATGTAGGCAGGTGTATATGTGCCCAGTATATGTAGGCAGGCGAATATGTGCCCAGTATATGTAGCCAGGTGTATATGTGCCCAGTATATGTAGTCAGGGGTATATGTGCCCAGTATATGTAGGCAGGGGTATATGTCCCCAGTATATGTAGCCAGGGGTATATGTGCCCAGTATATGTAGCCAGGGGTATATGTGCCCAGTATATGTAGCCAGGGGTATATGTGCCCAGTATATGTAGCCAGGGGTATATGTGCCCAGTATATGTAGTCAGGGGTATATGTGTCCATTATATGCAAACACTAGCCAGAGGTATATGTCCCCAGTATATGTAGGCAGGGGTATATGTGCCCAGTATATGTAGGCAGGGGTATATGTCCCCAGTATATGTAGGCAGGGGTATATGTCCCCAGCAGGGCCTCCATCAGGGAGGACAACTATGACGCCACTGATGGGCCCGGGGCCCGCAGGGGTCCCGGGTCCCCCACCCAAACCTCCACCACCCCCTATGCACGGTGCCTCCGCTAGCTACAACAAGCTGGGCCCTTTCTCTAGGGCTTGGATGCCATCACCCTTGTGCGCCTTGTCCTTGCCCGAATCCCCCCTCCTTCCCTCCCTGTGCTCCGGGCTCCCTTCTCCGTTAACTCACATGATAGCCCCGATCCACGCGCCGGAACACGCCGCTCTCCTGCATAGCGTCCTGGCTGTCACCATGGTTACTTCCGGTATGTGCATTTGACATCATGAGATGCACATACTGGAAGTAACCATGGTGACGGTCAGGACGCCATGCAGTGAGCGGGAGAGCGGCAAGGTTCGGTGTGTGCACCAGGGGCCATGTATGTGAGTTAATGGAGAAGTGGACACGGAGCACAGGGAGGGAGGGGAGAGATGGGGAAAAGGCGCACAAGGGTGGGGGAAGCTGGCACATTAAGGGTGACATGGCTGGGGCCCAGGGGACATGGGGAGTGTGTGTGTGTGTGGGGGGGGGTGCATTGATGACACAGGGGAAGCTGGGGGAACGTGAGATGACAAGGGGGGAGAAAGCTGGGGTGGACAGGAGATGAAATGGAGTAGGGGGGGCATTGATGACACATGGGAGGCTGGGGAGACATGAGATGACAAGAGGGGAAGCTGGGGGGACAATGTGACGAAGGGGGGGGGGGGTTTCAAGAGGTGATATGGGGCGCTTGGGGGACATTGATGGCACGGGGGAAGCTGTGGGACAAGAGAGGTGACACAGGGATGCTGGGGGAAGGAAGGCAATGTGACAAACGAAAGATGGGGGGGTCAAGAGATGACATGGGGAGCTGGGGAGACATTGATGACACGGTGGGAATCTGTGGGACAAGAGAGAAGACACAGGGAAGCTGGAGGAGGGGGGGAGGACAAGGTGACAAAGGGAAGACGGGGGGGACAAGATCAGTGATGCTCAGATGTCTTGATCCACGAATTCGGGGACCACTGCCGTTGCCCAAAAAAAATCTGCCTCTGGCGTGATTGGATCCGGATTTCGAAACGCGTCCATGGCACGACACGGATTTTTTGGCTGTAAATGACGCAATCACGTCTAGATCCGGATTTTCTTTTAACGTTAGTAGCAAAGCCCCCATACATGCTACAATCCCCAAAATTGCATGGATTATCAAGGTGATAAGGGGCTACAACTTCAACATAAAAAATTCCAAAAATATATATATTTTTTTTGAGAAAATGGATTTTAAAGTGAAATCAACACTTGAAATGCGGCAATTATTTGGTAATAAGTGGTTTTAAACAGGGAAATACATGTTAAGCAATCACAGAGGTGAAGGTGAGTTCCAATGGCACTTGGCGGTGATGGTACCACTGGAGGAGGATGAGTGGCTGATGCCAAAAAGGCCCAGAGAGGTTTTTGTAATTTGTTGGGGGGGTTTTTGCAGCGATTAGCAATGACATAACAGCAGAGTTGTCACTGGACCTGGGCAGTGTGAACGCAGACTTTAGTAGCGATTGAGTCAGGAGGTCAAAGCGGCCGGTCAGTGCGGCAGCACAGAAGGACCATGGCAACTCACTGGTAGTAGTACCACAGTGTAATAGTACTGCCCCAAACATTACATGTGCCCGGTGACCCGGGCAGAGTGAACGCAGAGTCGTACTACAATGATCCTTTATCAAGATCTCATCAACCCAACTAGTTCTCTACGTTGTTAATTCAATCATATAGTCCACGTGACATAGGCAGTTCAGAGCTGTGTCATGGAAAAACAGTTTCTCATCGCATCCACAAATTGATACAAAAACTTGATATTCCCCTGTGCCAGGCAGACATCCGATAGAACAGCCTCCACCTCACCCTATGGTGCCTGACTCACTGTCTGTAAAGACCCTCAGTTGGGTCTATTGCGGCATTGGGACCATTCCCGGGTCGTCCCCCACCACTTAATGCTGGATAGAACTCCACCTCTCTATGAGGTCATCCTCACGCTCAGCATACAGTTTCTAAAAACTCAATAAAAGGCCTCTCATAGTGTAAAACCGTCTCAAATTTATTATATATAAAAAGATATTGCACTCACACTTTCCAAAAGGTTATAAGCACATAGAGTATTTTCTTCCTTACGGGCTCTCCCCTGCTTTGTTGGTCACCGGCTGGCTGGTCCTTGTAGTCCCACTTAGTTCCGCCGTTCGTGCGGAACTAAGTCCATTGATGAGTCATATGCTGACGAAACATGTCGAGCGGAGCCTAATTACGCAACCAGGAACTAGGGAAACCAGCACGGCGGCGTCCCATGAGAGTGAAAGCCGGAAGTAGCGTGCACGAACGGCGAAACTAAGTTTTCAAGACTGTTTTTAGTACTATCAGGGCACCCGGGTGTCTAGCGCATTTGTGTTTTGTTATGCAGAGTAGTAATAGTAGCGACTGAGTCAGGAGGACAAAGCGGCCGGTCAGATCAGCAGCACAGAAGGACCATGGCAACTCACTGGTAGTAGTACCACAGTGTAATAGTACTGCCCCAAACATTACATGCGCCCGGTGACCAGGGCAGAGTGAACACAGAGAACACAGAGTAGTAGTAGTAGCGACTGAGTCAGGAGGACAAAGCGGCCGGTCAGTTCAGCAGCACAGAAGGACCATGGCAACTCACTGGTAGTAGTACCACAGTGTAATAGTACTGCTCCAAACATTACATGCGCCCGGTGACCCAGGCAGAGTTAACGCAGAGCAGTAGTAGTAGTAGTAGTAGCGACTGAGTCAGGAGGACAAAGCGGCCGGTCAGTTCAGCAGCACAGAAGGACCATGGCAACTCACTGGTAGTAGTACCACAGTGTAATAGTACTGCCCCAAACATTACATGCGCCTGGTGACCCGGGCAGAGTGAACGCAGAGTGTAGTAGCAGCGACTGAGTCAGGAGGACAAATCGGCCGGTCAGTTCAAAGGCAAGGCAGGCATGGTTAACACATTGCAGCAGCTACTTCATGTCCCCCTGTGTCCAACAATAGGGGCCAGGAACTCACTTTCCACCCAAGCCTGGTTGATTTTCAGGAAGGTGAGTTTGTCCACATTGGCGTGGGAGAGCCGAGAGCGCTTCTCGGGGACCACGCCACCGGCCGCACTGAAGCATCTCTCGGAGAAGACACTGGAAGGGTGGCAGGACAGGAGTTCCAGGGCGTACTGGGCAAGCTCCCTCCAGATGTCCAGTCTCTTGACCCAGTACTCCAAGGGGTCCACGGGGCTGTCGGTGTCATTGAGCCCGCTGAATGACCCCATGTAGTCATGCTGTTTATTCACTGCTAGTGCTGGTTGGAGGTGGGTGCTGTGGCTGCCGGCACCTCTGCTGTGGGTTGCTGCACTGCATACAGGCTCTTGCTTAGGCTCTTCAGATCTCCGGGGCGCCAGTTGCTGCTGCTGGTGGTGGTTGTTGTGCTGCTGGTGGCGATGTCAGACTCAGGCACCTGTTTCTGGGTTGGCAGAGGAGTTACAGTGGAGGTGGAAGGCTGGGGGAATGCTTCCAGTAATCTGCGCACAAGGGCTCCTGCAACTCCGTTGTGCGTTGCTCGGTGGTGCATGCTGTCATGAAGTCTCCCAGCTTCCCCTTCAGATGTGGGTCCAGCATCAAGGTGATCCAGATGTCCTCCCTTGAACGCATCTGAATCACCCGGTGGTCCCTGCGAAGGCAGTGCAACATGTACCCACCCATGGGAAATAAGTGGGCCTTGGCAGCAAGATCTTCATCGTCCTCGTCGTTGTCCCATATCCCATGCCTGTCCTCTTCCTGTGCCGTGTTTGTCAGGAACCGGCCCGCGGCACGCCTGCGTATACGGTTCCCGACTGCGGGTTTGACCAGATTGAGAGGGGAAGCAGCCTTAGTCAAGCTAAAACAAGGCTGGGACCCCTCAGAACACCTCTCACTGCCACCACTAGCGTTGCTAGACACGTTCACTCAGCTATCGAGTGCTCAATACGCAATCTGCGTTTTCGTATTTGGGTCAGCTTTGCGCTTAGGCCAAATACGGGAACGCCACGCACCCACACACACACACAGTTGCAATCTTACACTGTCGTGAAGCAAAGACCCACTAACAGTCGTTCCGAACGATACTGTTAGCCACTCTGCTGTCGCTACTCGCACTGGCGTTGTTCGTACGTTGGGTCAGCTGCGCGCTTAGGCCAACGTATGACAAACGCCCCCACACACAATGCAATTACAATTTCATACGGTAGTGTTGCTCAAGCGTACAATTAGGCATGAACTTATACACGGTTACACTTCAGTCTCTTCTAGGCTATGAGTGTTAGTTTAGTACGGCAGAAGTCAAACTTATTAAATAATAATTTAATATTCTAGAAAAACATAGAACAGTGCAAAACTTAATATATACAAAAGATTACAAAAAACAAAGTAAAAATGTTACAAGATAAAAGTTACAAAAATAACACACACGGATATTTGCGTAAAATAAAAATGGGGATTAAAAAAAACGTTACCAGCTTAGGTTAGAACGTTGTTTGACGGGAGGACGCCGTTTCGACCAGGAGTCGCGATCCTCCCTAGCTATTCGCTACCTCCGAGAGAAGACACCGGTGGCTGTCCTGGGCCACCTTAAATAGTCCTAAGTTTCCCCTGGGGCATTTAATGTCCAGCCCCCAGGAACTAATGCAGTTTCCCCGTTTGTGACATCACCGAACGCTTGTCATAATCTTTCTTGTGATATGCAAACTTCAAAGGGGTTCCTGTTTTAGCTTCTTGAAGCTTGCAGAATTCAATAGGTGAGATTGTACCCTATCAGACATCAAAAAGCTTCCTCCACATTATTCCCTTGGTTAAAGTGTATTTTCGCACATACATGAAAAGATGGCCTTTTGGTTACAGGTAGCAGTTTGCCTGTATTTGCTGGTAGGCAGACATCACACCTGGGGCAGCAGATCAAAGTGACTGCTGGTGGCCTAATGTGCTGCGTCCTTGCCTATTGAAGGGGGACTGGTCCATTCACTGAAGACAATGGCAGCTGTCTACATTAATACAAAAGATCACAGAGTACAGTTCCTCTGGACAGCCAGAAACAGGTAATGAGGTTCCCTTTTGTCTGTCTATTGACACCACACACAATCACATTACTAGTCCATGAAGCTAGCTGCCAATATCTTCAAGCCATACTGGCTGACCTCCACCTCTGAAAGATATACAGCAGACATAAAAATGATAGAATAGGTTTCTGTACTCCCTAATATCATCAGCACCTCAATATATCTCCACAGTGTTGTCCTCCCCAAGCTGCCATCCCCGTACAATGCCTGCGGCGCTCTGCTCCTCCTCCTCATCATTATTCAGGTTAGGGACCTCCAACTCCTCCACCTCCTCCACTACCCGTGAGCCCTCCTGTGCTGCCATCTTGTCCTTTTCCAGCTGCCTTAGGGCTTCCTCCCCATGGTAAATTAAATTGCCCATTGCCTGCTCCAGCAGACAAACCATGGGCACCCACTGACACACAGAGGCCCGCTCCTCGCTGACCATCTTGGTTGCCTCCAGGAAGGGATTCAGCACCAGGCATATTTGCTGCATCAGTGTCCACTGTCCACTGATTTGCAGTATGATGAGGACTTGCTGGTTGCTGGGGACACTTGGATCTAGCATGTAGGCCCTAAGAGCGCACCTGTGCTGACACAGCCGCTCCACCATGGCCAGAGTTGAATTCCACCGAGTTGGCATGTCAGTAATCAGGTGGTGTGGCTTGCCATATTGCTGCTGTAAGGTAGACAGGAGTGCAGAGGCAGTGGCTGAGAGGCGGAAAAAGCATACCACCACCCGGGCATCTTGCAGAAGGGTGCTCATCCCCTGGTAGTTGTGCAGGAAGCGCTGCTCCACAAGATTGAGCACGTGGGCCAAGCAGAGGATGTGCTGGAGGTTTCCCTGCTGCATCGGCTGCCACATACCCCACTTCCAGGCCTCTGGGGGTCAGCCACCTCCGCTCCTGCTTCCTGAGGGCGGCCAGGACATTGGCGGCCATAAGCTGCGCTCTTGTCCTCCCTCCCTTCCACCAGTGTCACCCAGTGGGCCGTAAAGAACAGGTAGCGACCTGTCCCAAATTGGCTACTCCACGAGTCCATGGTGATGTGGACCTGCTCGCTCACAGAGTAATCGAGCGAACGGGCCACGTTTTCCACCACGAATTTGTGGAGTGCTGGGATGGTGTTCCTGCTGAAATAGTGGCGACTGAGGATTTGCCACTCGGGGATGCCAAACCGGAGCAGAGTCCGCATATCGCTCCCCTCCTGCACCAGGCCTGTGGCTTGGAGGCAGAGGCTTGGTCAGAATCTGAAAGTTGTCGCTCAGCAGGGTCTGACGACGATGGGATGCAGGGGAGAAAGAGGAGAGAGACGACTGGCTGCCAGCCTCAATGTCTGTGTCCGGAGTAGCCGAGGTGGATGAGCGCTTGCGTGATAGTACTGCTGCTGCGGTGGGGGATTCACGACCCTGAGGGAGGGATGATGCTGCTGCGGTGGTGGGCCTTGTGCTCTCAGCACCCCCTGCTTGCAGTGCCTGCCTCCTCTTGAACTCCTCATACTGATGGCAGTGGCGGCTCTTCAGGTGGCCCTGGAGGGATGAGGTATCCATCTTGGACATATTTTTCCCACGGCTTAATTTTTTGCTGCATAACTTGTACACCGCATATTTTTTGTCGTGGCTAACCACCTCTAAATACTTCCATACTGGTGACTTCAATTTACTCTGGCCCCCGCTAGCAGAGGGTGCAGCGGAACAATGTGTGCTAGTTGGGGGTTGCATGGTGGTGGTGCTGGCTGAAACAGTGTCCTGTCTACTTCCTCCATGCCCACTGCTGCACCTGCCCCTGCCTGATACATGGCGATATCCTTGCCTAGGCCTAGGTGACTCGTCATCCTGCTCCAACCATTCTTCCCCGGACTCAGACTGCACATACGGAGGGTTCACCACAACGTCATCATCAGCATCATGGTCATCATCATCATAATCAAGCTCTTCCTTTGACTCCCCCACCTCCTCTTTTGCCCCTTCATCCCCAGACACAGACCCATCTTCATCAACATCATCTAATAACAGTTGTGATTGTGGCCCGAACTCAATCTCTGCCATATCAGTTCCCAGTATGTCCTGAGCTTCTTCCATCAGTATGTTCCCAGATGCCGGACTGAGGGACAGAGCGCTGTCATCCTGGGAGGGCTGCTGACCACTGGGTGCTGGGGTGGATGTCACATCAAGCGTGGGGTGTTGGCTGCTGCTTAGAGTGCTGCTCACAGTAGAGGTCTGGGATGCAGTCATGATGTCCATCGACACCTCAGGTTCCATCTGCTCAACCACCACACAGGGACCAGAAACTTTTAAATATTGTGAAAACGGCGTCTGCTGACTCGGCCCAGGCTGTGCTGCCCTTTCTGCTGCACCACGACCCCATACAGCTGGGCGTCTTCTCCCTGGCCATGGAGCAGTTCCAGAAGAGGCTGAGGCAATGGAACTCCCTTTCCTGACACCACGAACCCTGCCAGACATGTTGCTAATGAATCACAAGCTAATGAGATGATTAATACTAGTGAGCAGTGAGCACAGTAGTACAACCTACGTGAAGTGTATCACTGGGTAATGAGATGATTAATACTAGTGAGCAGTGAACACAGTAGTACAACCTAAGTGAAGGGTATCACTGGGTAATGAGATGATTAATACCAGTGAGCAGTGAACACAGTAGTACAACCTACGTGAAGGGTATCACTGGGTAATGAGATGATTAATACCAGTGAGCAGTGAACACAGTACAACGTAAGTGAAGGGTATCACTGGGTAATGAGATGATTAATACCAGTGAGCAGTGAACACAGTACAACGTAAGTGAAGGGTATCACTGGGTAATAAGATGATTAATACCAGTGAACAGTGAACACAGTACAACCTAAGTGAAGGGTATCACTGGGTAATGAAATGATTAATACCGGTGAGCAGTGAACACAGTAGTATAACCTACATGAAGGGTATCACTGGGTAATGAGATGATTAATACCAGTGAGCAGTGAACGCAGTACAACCTAAGTGAAGGGTATCACTGGGTAATGAGATGATTAATACCAGTGAACAGTGAACACAGTACAACCTAAGTGAAGGGTATCACTGGGTAATTAGGTGAATAATACCAGTGAGCAGTGAGCACAGTACACAATGTCACTTACTAAATAAACTGCACTGGCACTGGCAGTGTCTGTAAGTAGTAGCTGAAGTGTATGACTGGCTAGCTGAATATAAGTGAGCAGTACACTCTGGCCCTGCCTGCCTGCCTGCACTACACACACTAATCACCACCAGTACACTCTGACTACATTGACTACAGAAATGACTCACTGGCTACCTAACTAAATACAACCGACAACTACAGCACTGTTAGCAGTTAAAATGCTGGGTTTTCACACACTCTTGCTTTAGGTACAATGGCCTGGAGATAATCCTCTCAGTGCCAAGTCTAGCAATGACGGAGCTTTTCCATTATGGCCGATGCTTTATATACAGGAGGGGAGGGCATAGCCTCCCCTCCTATGATTGGTTGCTAGGGCCTGGCTGGGAGCCTCTGATTGGCGCCAGGGAAGTCACTTCCTCCTACTTCCCCTATTCACGACCTAACCACGACTTCTGCGCCATTTTCACGAGCGTGAATGCGATCGAATGTACGCATTCACGGTCTGCTGAAGCAGATTTTAGTGATTGAAAATTGGTCCACGGCGACGAATACCCATAGCTTAAAAATGGTCATGAAATCACGGCAACTCGTGATCACGACCTGTCGGTGAGCACCACTGGACAAGATGACACGGGAAGCTGGGTGGACATTAATGACACAGGAGAAAGCTGAGGGGATAGGAGGTGACATGGGGGAAGCTGGAGGCACAAGAGGTGACATGGGGAAGCCTAGGGGGCACAAGAGGTTAAACAGGGGGGAAGCCGGGGCACAGGAGGTGACAGGGGAAAGCCAAGGGGCACAGAAGGTGACACAGGGGGAACAAGAGGTGATACAATGGTGGACAAGAGCTGACATGGTGACAAAAGAGACACAGCTGCACAAGAGGTGATTCAGAGGGGGATAAAATAGGCACAGGGGAACAGAGGAGACACAGACAGAAAAACACAGAGGGACATGAGGTGACACATAAGGGGACAAAAGAGACATGGCAACAGAGTTAGCAGAGGCAGAGAAGAGACAAAGGTAACACAAAGTAAAAGAGGTGACACAGGACAAGCAGACAAAAGAGATAAGACATTTTTGGTCCATGCTGACATGCAAGTAGTTTTGCCCATACGTAATGGCCACACCCATTTCTCACCATGGTGCGCTTTGCGTGCCACTCCCTTCACGGGGGGCCCGGCCTGATGTTGTGAGGGTCCCCAAAATTTCTAATGGCGGCCCTGGTCCCCAGTATATGTAGGCAGGGGTATATGTGCCCAGAATAGGTAGCCAGGTGTCCCCCCAGCAGGAGGGGAGCAGCGCAGAGAAGAGGGAGAGCGATGGGGACAGCGGGGAAGGGGGGACATCCTCCCCCTTCCCTCACCTTAGGACTCTCCCTCCCTCGCTTTCCCCTCCAGAACAAAGTGTTGTGCGGTGGCTAGCAGTGGGCGGAACTTACCTCCATCTCGTTGCAGGCACGGGATGGATTTGCCGCTAGTCTGGCCTGGTCCAGACCAGAGCAGCGGCACCAGAACTTCCGGCACTTGGAGCGAGATGGAGGTAAGTTCCGCCCACTGCCAAACGTCGCACAACACTTCGTTCTGGAGGGGAGAGCGAGGGAGGGAGAGCCCTAAGGTGAGGGAAGGGGGGGGGGAGATGGCCCCCCTTCCCCGCTGTCCCCACAGCTCTCCCTCTTCTCTGCGCTGCTCCCCTCCTGCTCACAGGGTGGCCGATTGGTCGCCCTTACGGACGCTGCTGAATTCCTTACGGAATTCACGGGCAGCTAAAATTGTTACAAAATTTACGGAATGCCTGTAAATTTACGGGCGGTTGGCAACACTGGTGCTTGGCACTGTACATTCACATGTCTATCTCATCATGTCACATGTCACCTCAGGTATCACTTAAAGAAAACCTGTGAGGCCAATTAGATACTGGATCTGTATCCTAAAGAGGCTCCCCCGTCCCTGTATGTCAGTCCGTACCAGCGCTCGGACACAGAAGAGTGGCCTCTCTGCGCATGCACACTAGCACTGTCCTGCCTGTGCTCTGGCAGAAATAGCCAAGCCGGATCTGTTCCGTGCGCAGGTCAGTGCTGCTCAACAGGATACCGGATATCCGAATAGACTCGGATATCCGACTTTTTTAGGCCTATCCGATCGGATCCGGATTCCGGATAGCTGGTCCAGTATCTGGATAGCTATCTGCGGATAGTTGGCTGGGCTATACGGATATCCGCAGATAGTACGGATATCCGCGGATATCTGGACCAGTGAAACACTGCATGAGGTCCAGACGTCATGGGAGCCAATCAGAGGGCTCCCAGCAGAAGCACCAGAAACCAATCACAGAGGGGAACCCTGGCCAGCCCCACCTGACCTCATTAAGCCAATCAGAGGCCTCCCAGCCTAAACCCTGGCTCCCAATCACAGAAAGGAACACTGGCCAGCCCCCCTGGTATAATAAGGAGGGCTGCCATGATGAGACAGATCGTCCTGGCTTGCTGAATGCTTCCTGAGAGACATGCTCCTGCTCCATTGCTGGTGCCCTACAAAGGGCTGTACATAGTTATAAACCTAAGCTGTTCAGTGATTAACCCCTTCACAATCACTACAGTATAGTTAAATCATTCATTTGCTTCATTGATGTCATAAATGTGACATTAAGAGTGTGTGCTGCAGTGCTGCTGCAGCTGCCTGCTATGTGATTGTGTGTGTGTTGTACACACACCAGGCCAGGTGCTGCCTGCCTGCCACGAGCAAACACGTGCAAAGTGCCACGTGCAAACACATGCACAGTGCAAACACGTGCAAAGTGCAAACACGTGCAAACTGCAAACACGTGCAAACTGCAAAAATGTGCAAACACGTGAAAACACGTGCAAAAATGTGCAAACACGTGCAAACACGTGCAAAGTGCCACTTTGCACATGGCACTTTGAACGTGTTTGCACGTGTTTGCACTTTCCACATTTTTGCACTTTGCACGTGTTTGCACTTTGCACATTTTTGCACGTGTTTGCACGTGTTTGCACATTTTTGCATGTGTTTGCACATTTTTGCATGTGTTTGCGCGTGTTTGCACATTTTTTGCATGTGTTTGCACATTTTTGCATGTGTTTGCGCGTGTTTGCACATTTTTGCATGTTTGCACGTGTTTGCACTTTGCAAATTTTTGCATGTGTTTGCACATTTTTGCATGTTTGCGCGTGTTTGCACATTTTTGCATGTGTTTGCACATTTTTGCATGTGTTTGCACATTTTTGCATGTGTTTGCGCGTGTTTGCACATTTTTGCATGTGTTTGCACTTTGCACATTTTTGCATGTGTTTGCACATTTTTGCATGTTTGCGCGTGTTTGCACATTTTTGCATGTGTTTGCACATTTTTGCATGTGTTTGCGCGTGTTTGCACATTTTTTGCATGTGTTTGCACATTTTTGCATGTGTTTGCGCGTGTTTGCACATTTTTGCATGTTTGCACGTGTTTGCACTTTGCACATTTTTGCATGTGTTTGCACATTTTTGCATGTTTGCGCGTGTTTGCACATTTTTGCATGTGTTTGCACATTTTTGCATGTGTTTGCACATTTTTGCATGTGTTTGCGCGTGTTTGCACATTTTTGCATGTGTTTGCACTTTGCACATTTTTGCATGTGTTTGCGCGTGTTTGCACATTTTTGCATGTTTGCACGTGTTTGCACTTTGCACATTTTTGCATGTGTTTGCACATTTTTGCATGTTTGCGCGTGTTTGCACATTTTTGCATGTGTTTGCACATTTTTGCATGTGTTTGCGCGTGTTTGCACATTTTTGCATGTGTTTGCACATTTTTGCATGTGTTTGCACGTGTTTGCACTTTGCACATTTTTGCATGTGTTTGCACATTTTTGCACGTGTTTGCACATTTTTGCATGTGTTTGCGCGTGTTTGCACAATTTTGCATGTGTTTGCACGTGTTTGCACTTTGCACATTTTTGCACGTGTTTGCACATGTTGGCACTTGGCACTTTGCACATGGCACTTTGCCCTTGGCACTTGGCCCTTTGCACTTGACACTTGGCCCTTTGAACTTGGCCCTTTGCATTAGGCACTTGGCCCTTTGCACTTGACACTTGGCCCTTTAAACTTGGCACTTTGTATTAGGCACTTGGCCCTTTGCACTTGACACTTGGCCCTTTGAACTTGGCCCTTTGCATTAGGCACTTGGCCCTTTGCACTTGACACTTGGCCCTTTAAACTTGGCACTTTGCATTAGGCACTTGGCCCTTTGCACTTGGCCCTTTGAACTTGGCCCTTTGCATTTGGCACTTTGCACTTGGCCCTTTGCACTTGACACTTGGCCCTTTGCACTTGACACTTGGCCCTTTGCACTTGACACTTGGCCCTTAAAACTTGGCACTTTGCATTAGGCACTTGGCCCTTTGCACTTGACACTTGGCCCTTTAAACTTGGCACTTTGCATTAGGCACTTGGCCCTTTGCACTTGACACTTGGCCCTTTGCACTTGGCCCTTTGCACTTGACACTTGGCCCTTTGCACTTGGCCCTTTGCACTTGACACTTGGCCCTTTGAACTTGGCCCTTTGCATTTGGCACTTTGCACTTGGCCCTTTGACAGCCTTTTTTTGTGGGGGGGGATTTTAAGTCCCCACATCATCAATTAGTGTTCCCCTTTGAAAAAGAATGATGCTACATGCCTAATTGACCCTTACAAACCTTTTTAAAGCAATTTAAAGGCCACTTCCGGTTTTCAATCCGGATATCCGAATCCGGTCGGATACTGGGGTCGGATATCCGAATCGGATTCGGATAGGAAAATTTTGAATTCGGATATCCGACCCGGATCGGATAGCGGGGTATCCGGATCCGAATCGGATTCGGATTTTGAAAAGGGGTATCCGAGCAGCACTGCGCAGGAGCAGAGAGCTGGTGCCTGCGCAGTAGTGCGGACCCGATCCGACCTGCCTTTTTCTGAAGAAAGCTGAGCAGGAAGGAGCCTGTGAGAGCTGTTGATGTGGTTTTTTTGGGGGGTTCCAGCACTGGAACGGGCTTGTGGAGGAGGACGAGGGAAGCCTCTTTAGGATACAGAGGTAAGGACCTCTTAGGGGCACTTTTTTTTTTTCACTTTGGGTTTCCTTTAACCTACTTAGCGGTACTCACGAGTTCAGCTTGGGGTGAAAAAAACATGCCAGAAGCAGTATCCCCGAGCTGAACTCGTGGTAGCCGCTGGAGGTCTATACAGAGCAATGCCCGCAGCGGGCGTTTTAACTCACCTCCCGGTAAAACTACACCCACATCCATTTTTCATTAAATAAATACCTATTTTACATTAAAAATTAGCTGTTTACCTCCTACACCAAAAATGACGCAAATAAAATTTTTAATAAAACAAAATTACAATTAAAAAACAAAACCAAAAACATAAATAGTTACCTAAGGGTCTGAACTTTTTAAATATGCATGTCAAAAGAGTATATTAATATTATTTTTTAAATTATAGGCTTGTAAATAGTGGTGGACGCAAATTGAAAAAATGCACCTTTATTTACAAATAAAATATCGGCACCATACATTGTGATAGGGACATAATTTAAATGGTGTAATAAGCGGGACAAATGGGCAAATAAAATTCATGGGTTTTAATTACCGTAGCATGTATTCATTTCAAACTATAATGGCCAAAAACTGAGAAATAATGTTTTTTTTTCCATTTCTTTCTTAATATTCCTGTTGAAATGGATTTAGAATCAATTAATTCTTAGCAAAATGTATCACTCAAAGAAAGTCTAATTGGTGGCAGAAAAAACAAGATATAGATCAATTCATTGTGATGAGTAGTGATAAAGTTATTGACAAATGAATGGGAGGTGAAAGTTTTGTAGAGAAATAAAATAGGGAAAACCGAGAGCCCAATATGGTGTAGTATGTTGCAAACAAATGGAAAGGGATAGGTGAGAAAGATTATACTCACAAAACCATTCAGGCAACCACTGTATAAGCAGGTGAAGAGATTAGACCTGTCCTCAGTCAGGGTTAAGAGGTCGCTCTCTGTAGATAGGAAAAACCAGGGGGTAGCACTCCCCTCCACCAGGAGTGGATTCAGTATATTTGTATGTAAAACAGAGGCACCAGCAGAATAAAATTAGATAAAACATTTAAAAATTGCTTGGAGTAAGTGGTGGGCTTACTTCCACAAAGCAGACACGGAATACTGTCTCAATACTAATAAACACATTAATTATACGGTACCCCAAGAGTGCAACGCATTTCGCAGGTCAAGCCAGCTTCATTAGGCAAAAAAAATGGGGACAACAGAATTTCAGCAGTAACGGATTTAGCGCCTCAGTGAAAAAACAAGCGGAAAAAATAAGATATAGATGAGATTCATTGTGATGAGTAGTGATAAAGTTACTGACAAATGAATGGGAGGTGAAAGTTGCTTAGATGCAACAAATAAACAACCCTGTGGGCTTAAGTGGTTAAACAATACCAGTTGACTGGCCGTCCTGGGGATCTTTCATGTATCAGTAGCGCCTGAATCTGGGTGAAACAGCAGCAAACAGGTCCGGATTTGTACTTTCCAGTGCCCTAGGCCTGCTGTCACCTAGCGCCCCCCCCCCCCCCCTCTGACACCACCACCAAAAAACATTCTGTCCAACAGTCTGACTAGCAATCATTGGTTTGAATGGGCTTATTTCAGTTATGCTGCTCTGCCTCCCATTCAGCCAAGAATCAGTGGATGCTCTGCCCGCTCAATAATTCTTGCAATTTGCGCTCCTGCCCGAATGTACACAGCAGCGGATAGTGTTCTGGGCATGCATACTTGAGAAATGACGCTGATGTATGTACTTGTCAAGAATGCATAACACTATACTGGCCCTGGTTGCTGTGCACATCTGGGCAGGAGCGGAAAATTACAGGGATTACAAGTCGCAAGTGGCCAGAGCATGCGCTGCTTCTTTGTCCTCTGTGAGCGACTCGCTGCAGTCAGAGCCACAAACAGGTGGCAGGGCAGTGCAATGGAGAGAAGCCCATCCAAAACAGAGAACAGGTATGTAGCAAACATCCTATCAAGACCCACTTTGGATGTTTGGTTGTAATTAGAGCGGACCTAAACCCAGAACTTCCTCTCTGCTCTAAAAGATACACAATAACACAATAACCTTAAAAGAAAAACAAAAAACATTTCTTTGTTACAGCTGATACAAATCCTGCAATAAATCGGCAGTGTCTACTTCCTGCTTTCATGGAAGCAGACATATTGTTAACATCCTGTGCTTTCAAATGAGCTTAGATGTTGTGGCAGTCAGGTGACACAGGGGAGAGATCAAATTACAATTTCAGATTAGACACAGATGAGGAGGAATTAGACATGCTCTCTAAAAACATACAAGGTGGATTTTTCTATGTTTTCCTTCTGTCCTGTGCAAGAGTTCAGCTCCACTTTAAAGCATCTGAATGAAATTTATTTATATTTGCTGAAACATCTATGCATCTCTTTTGAATGTTGAATGTACATATGGTGGTGTGCTCTAACATATTGACAGTATACAAGAACAAAGTCTGAAGAAGGTTTATTAGCAGAAAGATTACTTTTCTCTTTTAAGCCAATAAACTGTATCATCCTGATTCAAAACTCTCTGCTTTCGCTGATGGCTAAGATGGTACAATTCTCCACTGCTACAGGATAGCAGGATGCCAAACCACACACTAGCATAGAGGTAGTAAAAGCTCAGGAGACAGTGACAGTTTAGCAATGAAAGGAAAGCAAACAGCATGTTTATTCCTGCAGTTCTCATAGATGGTAGGAACAGAAGGACAGAAAATGAGCCATGAAAGAGTTAACTGAGACCACTGCTGGCTAGGAAGAAAAAAACCAAAGCTATACATTTAGGTAGAGATAAGAAAGTGTAATTTACAGCTGCTGGGGTCAGTCTGACAGCTGTAAAGGAGAAGGTGAAGAAACTAGCAGAGGTCACTGATGTTTGTGAATGCCTGCATTAAAACTCAGTGGAACTCAGTTCTATCTGCTTTGTAATGTAAATATGTAAATCCCTGATATTTCTCACATCACATCAGGAAGTGAGAGAGAGATTCAGGGATTGAAGAACTCTGGAATTCAGGTATTAGTGCAGAGCAGGGCGCTGGCTGCTGGCTGCACTGCGGGACCAGAAGGGATCATTTATTTTGGCATATGACCTCTTCTCTCTCCAAGTCCTGCTGCCCTTCTGATTTTATCGCCCAAGGCCATGGCCTTTGTGGCCTTTCCAGAAATCCGGCCCTGGCAGCAAATCCAGTTAAACTTCAGTCAATATCTGATCTGCATGCTTGTTCAGGTTATATGGCTAAAGGTTTTAGAGGCAGAGGAGCAGCAGGACAGACAGGCAATGTGCATTGTTTAAAAGGAAATACACATGCCAGACTCTATATCCTTTTCACTTCAGGTGCCTTTTAAGATGTGGAATTTCTTGTCACAGGAAGTAACTATGGCATGTTCTATACCTGCATTTACTAAAGGGCAGTGGTGTAACAGTAGAGGATGCAGAGATTGTGACTGCAATGGTGCCCCTGGACTAAAGGGGCCAACTTTTGGCCCTCCTACATCCATCGTATTCGCTTTTCATTGGTGCTGTGCTGGTAAAGAACACCTCTATATGTGTATTGCATAGTGGTAATCCTAACAAACTGTCTTGTTACTCTAAATAGCTGCAGCTGTCCTTGATAGGTTTTTGGGCTCCATATCAATAGAGCATGTGATAATCCCACTGGGGCCCCAAGCTCCTTAGTTACGTCACCTCTAAAGGGACATGGATGCTTTTCATATCTTGAACGGCCTCCGCAACTATGATTGCTAGGCTTGGGAAGGTGATAACTTGATCCAATCAGGAACATGGTTTCTGCCCTAGTGCCCTTGTGTATTTTCTTTTCTCTGTATTCAGCTGCAGTAAGTCTCAAGAAACTGTACTTGATGAACATGTCTTTTATCCATATAGATTATTGCATAATTATTAGGTGAATTTTAAAAGTCACAGAATGATCTGCAGCAAAATACCATGAAAACAACAAAATAAATTAAAAAATCAAGAAAGTTTTTTTCAGCATTTAAAAATGGGTAATACAGTACATGCCAAAATTCTGAAAACTCAGATGATGGCCCTTTAAGTAAAAATGCCATGGAATCTTAGTATGTAGAATTTGGTAACAAAAGACCTTTGTTGCTATTAGGGACAAGCACACCAAATTTGCAAATACACTTCAAGAGACTATGAAGTCTCAGAAAATTCAGCTTTTTATTGCAAAAACCTGTTTAACAGTATTGCCCTAACTAAAACGCTGCATCCCCGTGGCTGAAATCGAACTAAATCCCCCCAAACTGCCCGGGGCACACTGCGGGGAGCGTTTCCGTGAGAGGTAGAGCTTTCAGCTGTAGCTCTGCCTCTACACACGTCTATCAGCGCATATCACCGCCTCCGCTCGCCCCTCTCAGTCTTCCTTCACTGAGAGGGGCAGGGAGAGGCGGAGATACGCGTGGATTGACACGCATGGAGGCAGAGCTGCAGCTGAAAGCTCTGTCTCCCGGGGCAGCAAAATCCACGACCAAGAAAGTCATGGATTTTGCGAGGGGAGTTTGGGGGGATTTAGTTAAAGTTCAGTCGCGGGGATGCGGTGTTTTAGTTAGGGCAATAATCAGGCCCGGCCCTAGACTTTTTGCCGCCTGAGGCAATTTTCAAAGAAATCGCCGCCGCCCCCCCTCCCCCCCCCAAGCCGTGGGTGTGGGGGGCCGCCCGAGCTGGAGGGGATAGGGAGCAGGAAGGGGGTATTGGGTCTAGCGGCGGGGAGGGGGGTCGGACCCCCCCCCTCCCTCGCCTGGGTTCCCCGTCCTCCGCTCCCCTCCAGCTTTAAAAGTGAAGTCGCTGGCTGCAGCTATGTGTAAGAGGCAACGGGCGGGGATTACTCACCTCTTACTTGTTCCAGGTCAGCGTGCGCTCCACTGACGTCACTTCCTGCGGCGTAGCAGGAAGTGACGTCAGTGGAACGCACGCTGACCTGGAACGAGGAAGAGGTGAGTAATCCCCGCCAGTTGCCTCTTACACATAGCTGCAGCCAGCGACTTCACTTTTAAAGCTGGAGGGGAGCGGAGGACGGGGGACCCAGGCGAGGGAGGGGGGGTCCGACCCCCCTCCCCGCCGCTAGGCCCAATACCCCCTTCCTGCCCGCTATCCCCTCCAGCTCGGGCGGCCCCCCACACACATGGACGGGCGGGTGCCGCCCCCCCAGAAGTGCCGCCTGAGGCAAAAGTTTCACCCTGCCTCATGGGCGGGCCGGCCCTGGCAATAATGTTGAACAGGTTTTTGCAAAAAATAGGTGAATTTTCTGAGACTTCACTGTTTCTTTAAAGAGAATCTGTATATTAAAGTGGTCTGAAACTCTGACATAACATTCAATAAAAATGTGTTTTTCTACTTTGTATTATTCATACAGTTATCATATTTGCTTTTGTGCACAAGCAATAGTGTCTATCTACAAATTACAAGTTTCCAAAGTGTAGTTTTTCTTGCCCTGAAAACTGTCATTGCATTTTATTCCAACTGCGTTTTATTATACAGGTAGTCCTCGGTTAACGAACGAGATAGGGACTGTAGGCTCGTTCTTAACCTGAATCCGTCCTTAAGTCGGGACTACCTGTTCTGCTGCCATTTTTAATGGCGCAGCGGAAAGTAAATAGAGGACATCTCACCTGTTCCATGGCTGAAGAAAGTCCCAGCGTGCTGCCTGGAAGCTGCGCGGCCCGTCCTCTCGCTCCGTCCTCTGTCCTCCCAGCGGCTTCACATGCGTCGCATAATGATGCAATTAGGAGAGGCCCCCTAGTGGCGGTGCCTGCTAATGCATCATTATGCGACGCATGTGAAGCCGCCGGGAGGACAATGGACGGAGCTAGAGGACGGGCCGCGCAGCTTCCACGCAGCACGCTGGGACCTTCTACTGACATGGAACAGGTGAGATGTCTTCTATTTACCTTCCGCTGCGGCAACTCTGCATTAAAAATGGCAGCAGAACAGGTAGTCCCCGGCGGCGTGACGTCATCGCGGCGGGTCGGCAGGCGTTCGTATCGGCGGGTCGTTCGTAAGTCGGGCATTCGTAAACTGGGCACTACCTGTATATTAAAATCTTCTAATGAGTTGTTCTGAGCTCTGTGTGCGCCTGAAGCAGAGACAGCTTCTCGGAAAGTGTTTTTTACTTGTTACAGACAAATGTATCAACACTGGAATGCAAACAAAGATACTGTTATCTCCAGTTTGGATGTGGATTTGAAGCAGAATAGCAGGACAGTGCTTTGTTTAACCACTTCCCGACCGCCTAACGCACAGAGGCGGCCGGGAAGTGGACCCCGCAAGGACCAGCTCATGCCCAAAGGCGGCGGTCCTTGTAGGGGCATGGGCGGAGCGATCGCGTCATCCGTGACGCGATCCTCCTCCGGCGCCTGACTCCGCTCACCCGCCGCAACATCCCGCCGGCCATACGGAAGCGCCGGCGGGATGTTAACCCCACGATCGCCGCACGGAAAGTGTATAATACACTTTGTAATGTTTACAAAGTGTATTATACAGGCTGCCTCCTGCCCTGGTGGTCCCAGTGTCCGAGGGACCACCAGGGCAGGCTGCAGCCACCCTAGTCTGCACCCAAGCACACTGATCTCCCCCCCCTGCCCCCTGATTGCCCACAGCACCCCTCAGACCCCCCCTGCCCACCCCCCAGACCCCTGTTTACACCCAATCACCCCCCTAATCACCCATCAATCACTCTCTGTCACTATCTGTCAACGCTATTTTTTTTTTAACCCTAAACTGCCCCCTGGGGACTCCTGATCACCCCCCACCCCTCAGATTCTTCCCAGACCCCCCCCCCCCCTGTGTACTGTATACCTCTATCCCCCTGATCACCTGTCAATCACCTGTCAATCACCCATCAATCACCCATCAATCACCCCCTGTCACTGCCACCGATCAATCAGCCCCTAACCTGCCCCTTGCGGGCAATCTGATCACCCACCCACACCAATAGATCGCCCGCAGATCCGACGTCAGATCACCTCCCAAGTGCAGTGTTTACATCTGTTCTCTACCCTATACACCCACTAATTATCCATCAATCACCCATCAATCACCCCTATCACTGTTACCCATCAGATCAGACCCTAATCTGCCCCTTGCGAGCACCCAATCACCCGCCTACACGCTCAGATTGCCCTCAGACCCCCCCTTATCATTTCGCCAGTGCAATATTTACATCTGTTCTTCCCTGTAATAACCCAATGATCACCTGTCAATCACCCATCAATCACCCCCTGTCACTGCCACCCATCAATCACCCCCTGGCACTGCCACCCATCAATCAGCCCCTAACCTGCCCCTTGCGGGCAATCTGATCACACACCCACACCAATAGATCTCCCGCAGATCCGACGTCAGATCACCTCCCAAGTGCAGTGTTTACATCTGTTCTCTACCCTAAACACCCACTAATTACCCATCAATCACCCCCTATCACTGTTACCCATCAGATCAGACCCTAATCTGCCCCTTGCGGGCACCCAATCACCCGCCTACACGCTCAGATTGCCCTCAGACCCCCCCTTATCAACTCGCCAGTGCAATATTTACATCTGTTCTTCCCTGTAATAGCCCACTGATCACCTGTCAATCACCCATCAATCACCCCCTGTCACTGCCACCCATCAATCACCCCCTGGCACTGCCACCCATCAATCACCCCCTGGCACTGCCACCCATCAATCAGCCCCTAACCTGCCCCTTGCGGGCAATCTGATCACCCACCCACACCAATAGATCTCCCGCAGATCCGACGTCAGATCACCTCCCAAGTGCATTGTTTACATCTGTTCTCTCCTCCAAACACCCACTAATTACCCATCAATCACCCCCTGTCACTGCTATCCATCAGATTAGACCCCTATCTGCCCCTAGGGCACTCAATCACCCGCCCACACCCTCAGACCCCAGCCCTGATCACCTCGCCAGTGCATTGCTTGCATCTATTCCCCCCTCTAATCACACCTTGAGACACCCATCAATCACCTCCTGTCACCCCCTAGCACACCTACCCATCAGATCAGGCCCTAATTTGCCCCGTGTGGGCTCCTGATCACTCGGCCAAACCCTCAGATCCCCCTCAGACCCCCTTCCGATCACCTCCCCAGTGCATTGATTGCATCTATTTTCCCCTCTAACCACCCCCTGAGACACCCATCAATCACCTCCTGTCACCCCCTAGCACTCCTATCCATCAGATCAGGCCCAATACAACCTGTCATCTAAAAGGCCACCCTGCTTATGACCGGTTCCACAAAAATTTGCCCCCTCATAGACCACCTGTCATCAAAATTTGCAGATGCTTATACCCCTGAACAGTAATTTTGAGACATTTGGTTTCCAGACTACTCACGGTTTTGGGCCCGTAAAATACCAGGGCGGTATAGGAACCCCACAAGTGACCCCATTTTAGAAAAAAAGTCACCCCAATGTATTCTGTTAGGTGTATGACGAGTTCATAGAAGGTTTTTTTTTTTGTCAAAAGTTAGCGGAAATTGATTTTTATTGTTTTTTTTTCACAAAGTGTCATTTTTCACTAACTTGTGACAAAAAATAAAATCTTCTATGAACTCGCCATACACCTAACGGAATACCTTGGGGTGTCTTCTTTCTAAAATGGGGTCACTTGTGGGGTTCCTATACTGCCCTGGCGTTTTAGGGGCCCTAAACCGTGAGGAGTAGTCTAGAAAACAAATGCCTCAAAATGACCTGTGAATAGGACGTTGGGCCCCTTAGCGCACCTAGGCTGCAAAAAAGTGTCACACATGTGGTTTCGCCGTACTCAGGAGAAGTAGTATAATGTGTTTTGGTTTGTATTTTTACACATACCCATGCTGGGTGGGAGAAATCTCTCTGTAAATGGACAATTGTGTGTAAAAAAAATCAAACAATTGTCATTTACAGAGATATTACTCCCACCCAGCATGGGTATGTGTAAATATACACCCCAAAACACATTATACTACTTCTCCTGAGTACGACGGTACCACATGTGTGGCACTTTTTTACACCCTAAGTACGCTAAGGGGCCCAAAGTCCAATGAGTACCTTTAGGATTTCACAGGTCATTTTGCGACATTTGGTTTCAAGACTACTCCTCACGGTTTAGGGCCCCTAAAATGCCAGGGCAGTATAGGAACCCCACAAATGACCCCATTCTAGAAAGAAGACACCCAAGGTATTCCGTTAGGATTATGGTGAGTTCATAGAAGATTTTATTTTTTGTCACAAGTTAGCGGAAAATGACACTTTGTGAAAAAAAAAACTATTAAAATCAATTTCCGCTAACTTGTGACAAAAAAATAAAAACTTCTATGAACTCACCATACTCCTAACGGAATACCTTGGGGTGTCTTCTTTCTAAAATGGGGTCATTAGTGGGGTTCCTATACTGTCCTGGCATTTTAGGGGCCCTAAACCGTGAGGAGTAGTCTTGCAACAAAAATGACCTGTGAAATCCTAAAGGTATTCATTGGACTTTGGGCCCCTTAGCGCAGTTAGGGTGCAAAAAAGTGCCACACATGTGGTATCACCGTACTCGGGAGAAGTAGTATAATGTGTTTTGGGGTGTATTTTTACACATACCCATGCTGGGTGGGAGAAATACCTCTGTAAATGACAATCTTTTGATTTTTTTACACACAATTGTCCATTTACAGAGTTATTTCTTCCACCCAGCATGGGTATGTGTAAAAATACACCCCAAAACACATTGTACTAATTCTCCCGAGTACGGCGATACCACATGTGTGGCACTTTTTTGCACCCTAACTGCGCTAAGGGGCCCAAAGTCCAATGAGTACCTTTAGGATTTCACAGGTCATTTTGCGAAATTTTGTTTCAAGACTACTCCTCACGGTTTAGGGCCCCTAAAATGCCAGGACAGTATAGGAACCCCACAAATGACTCCATTTTAGAAAGAAGACACCCCAAGGTATTCTGTTAGTAGTACGGTGAGTTCATAGAAGATTTTATTTTTTGTCACAAGTTAGCGGAAATTGATTTTTATTGTTTTTTTTTCACAAAGTGTCATTTTCCGCTAACTTGTGACAAAAAATAAAATCTTCTATGAACTCACCGTACTACTAACGGAATACCTTGGGGTGTCTTCTTTCTAAAATGGGGTCATTTGTGGGGTTCCTATACTGTCCTGGCATTTTAGGGGCCCTAAACCGTGAGGAGTAGTCTTGAAACGAAATTTCTCAAAATGACCTGTGAAATCCTAAAGGTACTCATTGGACTTTGGGCCCCTTAGCGCAGTTAGGGTGCAAAAAAGTGCCACACATGTGGTATCACCGTACTCAGGAGAAGTAGTATAATGTGTTTTGGGGTGTATTTTTACACATACCCATGCTGAGTGGGAGAAAGATCTCTGTAAATGGACAATTGTGTGTAAAAAAAATTAAAAAATTGTCATTTACAGAGATATTTCTCCCACCCAGCATCGGTATGTGTAAAAATACACCCCAAAACACATTATACTACTTCTACTGAGTACGGCAATACCACATGTGTGGCACTTTTTTGCAGCCTAACTGCGGTAAGGGGCCCAAAGTCCAATGAGCACCTTTAGGCTTTACAGGGGTGCTTACAAATTAGCACCCCCCAAAATGCGAGGACAGTAAACACACCCCACAAATGGCCCCATTTTGGAAAGTAAACACTTCAAGGTATTCAGAGAGGGGCATGGTGAGTCCGTGGCAGATTTCATTTTTTTTGTCGCAAGTTAGAAGAAATGGAAACTTTTTTTTTTTTGTCACAAAGTGTCATTTTCCGCTTACTTGTGACAAAAAATAATATCTTCTATGAACTCACTATGCCTCTCAGTGAATACTTTGGGATGTCTTCTTTCCAAAATGGGGTCATTTGGGGGGTATTTATACTATCCTGGAATTCTAGCCCCTCATGAAACATGACAGGGGGTCAGAAAAGTCATAGATGCTTGAAAATGGGAAAATTCACTTTTTGCACCATAGTTTGTAAACGCTATAACTTTTACCCAAACCAATAAATATACACTGAATGGGTTTTTTTTAATCAAAAACATGTTTGTCCACATTTTTCGCGCTGCATGTATACAGAAATTTTACTTTATTTGAAAAATGTCAGCACAGAAAGTTAAAAAAATCTTTTTTTTGCCAAAATTCATGTCTTTTTTGATGAATATAATGAAAAAAGTAAAAATCGCAGCAGCAATCAAATAGCACCAAAAGAAAGCTTTATTAGTGACAAGAAAAGGAGCCAAGATTCATTTAGGTGGTAGGTTGTATGAGCGAGCAATAAACCGTGAAAGCTGCAGTTGTCTGAATGGAAAAAAAGTGCCTGGTCCTTAAGGGGGGTAAAGCCCACGGTCCTCAAGTGGTTAACCATTTCAGTGATGTTCTGCTAAAAAAATGTATGGGATAGTAGCTTTAAAGCTGTGAGGAATCTTTTAGAACAAAGTAGAAATGCTCACATTCAGACCACTTAAAATAAAAACCCTCTGGGGGATACTTACCTCGGGAGGGGGAAGCCTCTGGATCCTAATGAGGCTTCCCCTGTCCTCCTCCATCCCTCCGTTCAAGCGCCGGGACCCCCCGATGTGAGGCGAGGTAAATATTTAACTACCGCAATCCTGTGCAGGCGCACTAGTGGCTCTTCCTTCGGGTAAGGCGGAAATAGCCGAATCCGATCGTATCCACTCTACTGCGAAGGCGCCAGTCCTTTGCGACTATGCAATAGAGCTGATACGATCAGGCTCGGCTATTTCTGCCTATCCCGGATGAAGAGACGCTAGTGCACCTGCGCAGGATCGTGGAGAGGTAAATAAATCACTGCTTGTCAAGCTTGTTGGGGGTGGTTTCAGGGGAGCCAGCACTGGATTCTGACAAGCTTCAGAGGTCGGGGAAGCCTCATTGGGACCCTGACCCTACCCTTCCCAAGGTAATTATCCCCAGAGGGTTTTTTTCTTTAGTTACAGAGTCTCTTTAAGGCAAATTCTTTTATAGTATGAGAGGGGCCTGAGTTATGCCTGGTACACACCATGCATACCACCGTTATATATAGAGTTGAGCTGAAATTTTCGTAATTTCGCATTACTATAATTACGCATGCGAAATTTGCGATTACGATGCGAAATTAGCGTAGCGAAATTGCCATTAAAATCGTAATTGAAAATACCGTAAGCGTAATTTTCAACGCGAAATTTCGCGTTTCGTTCATGCCGTAATTTCGCATTAAACGCTACCGTAATTTCGCGTTAAACCGTAACGCTCCGTATAATATAAAAAAGCCGCCGACTTTGAGGGTTAATAGCAAAGCCCCCTTAAATGCTAAGAGCCTCAAATTTGGAGAATATATTAAGGAGATCAGGAGGAATAAGAGGAAAATTTTTTTTTTCAAAAAGACCTTATAGTTTTTGAGAAAATCGATGTTAAAGTTTCAAAGGAAAAATGTAAACATTTAAAAACCCGCCGACTTTAACGGTTAATAGCAAAGCCTGCTTAAAGTTTAGGAACACCAAATTCCCAGGGTATATTAAGGGGATCAGTGGGAATAAGAGGAAAAATTTTTTTTTTCAAAAAGACCTTATAGTTTTTGAGAAAATCGATTTTTAAGTTTCAAGGGCGAAAATGTCTTTTAAATGCGGAAAATGTCAGTTTTTTTTGCACAGGTAACAATAGTGTATTATTTTCATAGATTCCCCCAAGTGGGAAGAGTTTTACTTACTTCGTTCTGAGTGTGGGAAATATAAAAAAAAAACGACGTGGGGTCCCCCCTCCCAGACCTCTTTAACCCCTTGTCCCCCATGCAGGCTGGGATAGCCAGAATGCGGAGCACCGGCCGCGTGGGGCTCCGCACCCTGACTATACCAGCCCGCATGGTCCATGGATTGGGGGGTCTCGGAAGGGGAGGGGCAGCCAAGCTTTCCCCTCCCCCTCCGAGCCCTTGTCCAATCCAAGGACAAGGGGCTCTTCTCCACCTCCGATGGGCGGTGGAGGTGGAGGCCGCGATTTCCTGGGTGGGGGGTTCATGGTGGAATCTGGGAGTCCCCTTTAAAAAGGGGTCCCCCAGATGCCCACCCCCCTCCCAGGAGAAATGAGTATAGAGGTACTTGTAGTACCCCTTACCCATTTCCTTTAAGAGTTTAAAGTAAATAAACACACAAACACATAGAAAAAGTATTTTAATTGAACAAAAAACATAACCACGAAAAAAGTCCTTTAATATTCTTAATTAACCATTAATACTTACCTGTCCCTTTAAATAAATGATCCCACGCAATATCCTCGGAAATGTTCTATCAGTTACAATGTAACAAAGTTATTATGTAACAACTTTGTTACATTGTAACTACGCCGCACCCGACGCCACTCGCCGCTCAGCCGCCGCATACGCGTCCGTGCAGGACGCTAAGTCCCCGCAGCTCCCGCTGTCCACCCCGCCCACATCTGTCACCCACATGTCACCCACATGTGGGTGACATGTGGGTGACATGTGGGAGAGGCGGGGAGGGCAGCGGAGCCGGCGGGGACTTAGCGTCCTGCACGGACCCGACAGAGCTCTGAGCTATATAGCTCAGAGCTCTGAGAAGCATCTTTGTATTTGGGCTCCAAGGAGCCCCATTGGTCCTTAGCAGACCAATGGGGTTCCTTCAAATCAGAAGGAACCCCATTGGTCTGCTAAGGACCAATGGGGCTCCTTGGAGCCCAAATACAAAGATGCTTTCGAGAGCTCTGAGCTGTAGCTCAGAGCTCTGTCGGGTCCTGTCAGTTACATTGTAACTGATAGAACATTTCCGAGGATATTGCGTGGGATCATTTATTTAAAGGGACAGGTAAGTATTAATGGTTAATTAAGAATATTAAAGGACTTTTTTCGTGGTTATGTTTTTTGTTCAATTAAAATACTTTTTCTATGTGTTTGTGTGTTTATTTACTTTTAACTCTTAAAGGAAATGGGTAAGGGGTACTACAAGTACCTCTATACTCATTTCTCCTGGGAGGGGGGTGGGCATCTGGGGGACCCCTTTTTAAAGGGGACTCCCAGATTCCACCATGAACCCCCCACCCAGGAAATCGCGGCCTCCACCTCCACCGCCCATCGGAGGTGGAGAAGAGCCCCTTGTCCTTGGATTGGACAAGGGCTCGGAGGGGGAGGGGAAAGCTTGGCTGCCCCTCCCCTTCCGAGACCCCCCAATCCATGGACCATGCGGGCTGGTATAGTCAGGGTGCGGAGCCCCACGCGGCCGGTGCTCCGCATTCTGGCTATCCCAGCCTGCATGGGGGACAAGGGGTTAAAGAGGTCTGGGAGGGGGGACCCCACGTCGTTTTTTTTTTTATATTTCCCACACTCAGAACGAAGTAAGTAAAACTCTTCCCACTTGGGGGAATCTATGAAAATAATACACTATTGTTACCTGTGCAAAAAAAACTGACATTTTCCGCATTTAAAAGACATTTTCGCCCTTGAAACTTAAAAATCGATTTTCTCAAAAACTATAAGGTCTTTTTGAAAAAAATTTTTTTCCTCTTATTCCCACTGATCCCCTTAATATACCCTGGGAATTTGGTGTTCCTAAACTTTAAGCAGGCTTTGCTATTAACCGTTAAAGTCGGCGGGTTTTTAAATGTTTACATTTTTCCTTTGAAACTTTAACATCGATTTTCTCAAAAACTATAAGGTCTTTTTGAAAAAAAAAATTTTCCTCTTATTCCTCCTGATCTCCTTAATATATTCTCCAAATTTGAGGCTCTTAGCATTTAAGGGGGCTTTGCTATTAACCCTTAAAGTCGGCGGCTTTTTTATATAATACGGAGCGTTACGGTTTAACGCGAAATTACGGTAGCGTTTAATGCGAAATTACGGCATGATACGACTGTAATGCGAAAATTACGCGAAAATTACGCTTACGCGAAATTTCGCGAAATCCTTCTTCATTACGATTATGTACTTACGGCCATAATCGTAATTACACTAATTACGCGAAATTTCGCAAATTCGTAATTAGGTCATTACGCTCATCTCTAGTTATATAGGCTGGTCGAATCGATAATTTCCCACAGATCCGACTGGAAAAAAAAATCAGAAATCAGATCTGACCCTCGATCTGACAAGAAACTGCATAGTGTGTACCAGGCATAACAACACTTTCCTAATCAATGTTCAATCAACAGTTTTGTTGCTGTATATTTGTAAGACTAGCATTTCCTGGTCTATAGGAACCTCTAGTGGTTAAAATTTAAATTGAATTGCCATTGTATGACAGATAAGTTGATTACACTTTACCTCCGCTAAGTCTAGTACTTGTACCTGAGATAAACCACTGGTTTAGATTTATACTTACCTGGTGCTCCACTGTACATGCCGAGCCCACCCTCCTGCAACCAGAAGCATTCTCTGGGACTGTATGCTCCAGGAGCACAATTGGGGGGGACACTTGAAAGGTCCCTATGGACTCTGGGGTCCTGGGCAATTGGCAGTTATGGCTAAATCTTTTTTTTTTTGGGGGGGGGAGTAAGAGCCTGGAGTTGGGCTTTAATTGAGGGTTATTTATTTTAAAAATACAAGAAATCTGCTGTGTGGTATCAACACATTTCTTCTTTGGTAATCATCCTCATGAATCATCACTGATGTGACTGTAATTATTATGCTCACAATATGCTCTACAATGCTAAATCTAATCTGTACTAAGTCCAAGCATTAATAAGCACACCCTATATTTCTCATTAGATATTGTCCAGCAGTAACAATGTGCACATTTACATGCTATATGAATTATTGGCCAGTTTTATAGTTTACATGGATCTTATCAATACAACAGAAATTTTAGGCAGCGCACCATCAGAGGGGTCAGGATGTTGTGCCACGATCAAAGCCTCAGTGTCCAAAGAGACCAACGATAGTGAACTCAGTAGGATCAGTGCCATTCCAGATGAAATAGTATCAAAAGCTCTTTTATTACATGAAAATGTCAGCTACAGCAATGACAGATGCTGTTTCGGGCATCACCCTTTATCAAGTGGCTAATGCGATTTGATAAAGGGCGATGCCTGAAACAGCATCTGTCATTGCTATGGATCTTATCAATGGCATAGCAATAGGGGATGCAGAGGTTGCAACCGCACCGGAGCCCCTGGACCAAAGAGGACCATTAGGGGCCCTTCTTAATCCAATCAGTGTTTCTTTGGTGCTATGCTGGTAATGATACCTCTGTATGCAGGGCCGGTTCTAGACTTTTTGCTGCCTGAGCCAAACTTGTGAGGATGCCCCCCCTCCCCCCCAATTTGGAATGATTGCACAGCACCCGACAATTTACACTGCTTCATTTAATTTTCTCACATGACATGCTGCAACACAATAGCACACTGGCTGGCTTCTGCTATGCAAGTCAAATGAAATACTGCTGCTTTCCTGCCTCCCCCCCACCTCACTCACTATCATACTCCTCTCACAGCACAACAAGCTGCTTCCCCCCCAATGATGACCTCTTTACCTCACTCTCTTCTTGCTTCTCCTCCTACTTTGACTGCATGCTGTTAGTGTAAACACAGTACAAACATGCCGCCCCTGTAATCTCTGCGCCTGATGCAAATGTTTCATGAGAGAACCAGCCCTGTGCATTGAATAGTGGTAATCCTTAACTGTTTTCTTACTCTGATTACACCTCTGGAACAATGACACTATCATTGGTAAGTTTTTGAGGCTTCATATCAATAGAGTGCTTGGGGCCCCATGTAAAACTCGCACTGGGGTCCAAGCTCCTTAGCTATACCACTGGATCTTGTCCATATCTAACATTTGTTTTTCAAAAATAACACTGTTGTAACCAGGTAGTACAAGTGAGAGGCAGCACACCGTCCAGTTAAGCAAGCAGGATGTGCCACGGCTATCCGGTCACCAGACAGCTACTCAATGTAGATATGTGAAGCCGGCACCATCCAATAGTATCATGCTCTTTTATAAGGTATTCATAGCAGTCACAGAAAACGACGTGTTAACAGGAAGTAATGTGAAGCTCTTGCAGATCAGAGAAGCCCTTGCAGATCGGAGACCTCCGTGGTGAATGGAGGGAATTATAGCTGCTGCCGCAGCAGCCACTTAGATAGATGCAGGAGGGGGAGCGCAGAGGGGAGAGCCAGAGGTTAGGGAGGGGGGGACTGTCCCCCCTCCCCGCTGATGTGCAAAGCTCTCCCCTAATGCTGCGACCCCTCCTGCCCCCCCAAAATGGCCATGAGCGCCCCCCCCCCCCTATTGTTACGCCAGTGGTTGTAACTATAAAAATAAATAATTTTCTTGTCTAGGAAGTCTTCTCCGCTACATTCTGTCACCACAAAAACTGCCCCCACGTGCTCATTATCATTTTGAATGGCACAAGAGGTAAATATTAACATTATTGTGAATATTAACGTCAGTCACTAGGATATAATCTGCTGGCGGGTTTGTAGAGACATAGGCTATCATTCATAAAAGTGTGTTCAGTAAAAAAAATCAGTGTGGGAAAATACCGCATTCGGTATTTTAGACTTCTGTGTGCTTATTCATAAAAATGTTTACAGTTGCAATAGCAGTGCGGTATTTTCCCGAACTAGGCTGGCTCTAGGCAGGCGGTAGGCTTGCGGAAACACGAGAAGCTGCCTGAGTTGATTCATTTTCTCCTCCAGAGACAGCGTTACAATAGAACAGGCAGCCCCAGCATCCCTTTACATGTGCATTTTTTTAAACTGCCTCTGTTTGCCCTGAATCTGCGCTGAATCTATCTATTTAATTGCCACAACTTAGAAGAACTTCAAAAAAAGTTACACATGCAGGCTTTCTGATGTGAAATATATCTGAAAACAGGTACCCAAGGGGTTAAAAAACACAGCCTGGGTATTCCAGGATGCCTTTTTTTGCTCTGCTCTCACTGCTGCTGCCTGGGAGGTCTGTCTCCATTAACTTAGCTGTTATCCGCATGCTTATCGCATGAACCAAGGGAGCGGTATTCTCCGTGCTGATACCGCTTGCTCTAATCTTTATGAATTGACATATGGTGACCAGGGCCGGATTTGTACTTTCCAGCGCCCTAGGCCGGCTGTCACCAACCGCCCCCCCCATTCTGTCCAACTCTAACTAGTGATCACTGGGTTGAATGGGCTCCCCTCTTTTTTGCTGCTTTGCCCCCATATTCAACAAAGAAGCAGTGCATGCTCTGGCCACTCCATGTAATTTTGCACTCCAGCCTGGATGCACAGCAGCCGATAGTGTTCTAGGCTTGCATAATTCAGAAATGATGCTCATCTATGAGCAGCACTTGTCAAGTACGCATACCCATAACACTCCCAGCCTTGGCTGCTGTGCACATCCAGACAGGAGCGCGTAATAACAAGAAGCCCGAGAGGACAGAGCATGCGCTGTTTCTTTGTTCTCTGTGCGACAGGCTGCAGTCAGAGCCACAAACAGGGGGCAGGGCAGTGCAATGGAGAGAAGCCCATCCAAACCAGAGAACAGGTAAGTAGAAGGATCCCAAACTATACACACAGGCATAGATGTAGTATAATGCTAGGTACACACAATGCAATTCTGAAAGAATTACTGTCAGATCGATTATTTTCAACATGTCTGGTCTGATTTCTGATCAATTTTTCAATCGATTTTCCGTTCATTTCTATGAAAATATCATTCAGAAAATCTATTAGCTAGCAGATCGGACATGTTGGAAATAGTCGATCTGACAGTAAATCTGTCAGAAAATTGCATCATGTGTACCTAGCATAAGCTCAGGTATACTTTACACAGTGACAATTTAGCACTTAGGGCAAGTTAAGACAGATCTTAAAATCAGTCAGCAGGAAGTTTTAACGTTTTGTAATAGAATTGATAATATTTATTTGCTAACCAAAAGAAAACAGTGAGCCTTTGGCTAATGAGCCATCTTCAGACTTTGTTCCTGTATACAAGATGTTAGGACACACAGCTATATATACAGTCAGCAGGAGATGCATACATTGTTTTGTAAATATAAATAAATGTAATACAGTTGTCATTCTGTTTCAAAACATCCTGCTTTCACTGATGGCTAACACAGTACAATTTAAAAAATGTCAGGAAAGAGTTAAACTGTAGCACAAAGAATGTTGCTGTCGTTCTCTAGGAAAGAAAAACAAACCATAAATTTAACAGGTCTCAGGTCTTTAACAGCTCTGACCAAGTATTAAACATCAGTCTGGGGGAGAGGAGAGCAAATAATTTCTGTCCGTGAATGCGTGCATAAAGAAACTAATCTGAACTCAAAACTACTACTTGAGCTCATATATTTTTCTTCTCACAGCAGCTTGTATAATAAGTGGGGACCACTTATTATACTGGACAAGATCCTCAGATGACAACAGATGCTGACTGTCATCACACACACTCTGCAGTGAGAGAGATGCAGGGATCTCTGGAATTCAGGCAGAATAAAGCAAAGCAGAAGTGATTTACTTTGACATGTGACCTCTAATCTCTCCAAGTCCTGCGCCCTGCTGAATTTTATCGCACTAGGCCATGACCTTTGTGGCCTTCCCAGAAATGTGTGGAGATAATCACCGCACAAGGCGGTAATTTATCACTCGGCTCAGGAATGTCAGCTTTTCATGCGGTAACAGGTTTTATGAATACACATTTTGCTAAGTGCTCGGTAAATACAGCTGTTTTCAGCATTTCCGCATGCGGGAATGGTTTATGAATGATAGCCATAATGTAGAAAAGCTCCGATTGCAGCATGTTGTGCCATAAAATTCACTTGTACAGCAGAGTAGGTTTACTAGATAGAACCAGAAAGAAAGTTGCCTTTTTAAAAAATATTTGCAAATATTTTTGTTTCACATAAGCAGAAGGAACTCTCATGACGTGTCATTTCCGCTCAGTGAGTGAATATGCAAATCATTCCTTTATGTCCCTTGGAAGGCAACACACACTTTCAGAACTGCTGGTTTTTAGAGTGCTTGTGGACTTTACAGAGTCTTTCTAATCCAACCTGCAGATGAGAGCAGGAAACTTGGACTCCTGTTAGCAGCAGAAGATTGAGCGCCGCCATAGGGGCCTATTGTATTATTGGTAAGCAGGGAAAATTTGGTTGCCCACAGCACAAGATGAATATCAGGAATCAGGGCTGTGGGTGCCCAAGTTCCCCTGCTTACCGGTAATTCAATGTGCCCCTATGGTGGCACCCAAAAATGATTGTGTTTACAGGGTTTTTTTGTTTGTCAGTGGGGACGGTAAAGGTTAGCCATGGGAGGAAGGAGGATTGTGGTTAGCCTGTGGGGGTGGGTGGTTAAGGTTAGGCGTGGGGAGTGGGTTGTTAAGATTAGCCGCGGGGTGAGTTGTTAAAGAGACTCCGTAACAAAAATTGCATCCTGTTTTTTATCATCCTACAAGTTCCAAAAGCTATTCTAATGTGTGCTGGCTTACTGCAGCACTTTATACTATCACTGTCTCTGTAATAAATCAATGTATCTTTCCCCTGTCAGACTTGTCAGCCTGTGTCTGGAAGGCTGCCAAGTTCTTCAGTGTTGTGGTTCTGCTATGAACTCCTCCTTCCAGGCCCCTCTATGCACACTGTCTGTGTGTTATTTAGATTAGAGCAGCTTCTCTCTTCTCTCTTATCTTTTACAAGCTGGATAAATCGTCCTCTGAGCTGGCTGGGCTTTCACATACTGAAGAATTACAGACAAGGGCAAAGCTGTTTGCAGGAAGAAAAGAGCAGCCTGAAACTTCAGTGCATGGGGGAAAGAAACACACAAATGATCTCTTGAGATTCAAAAGGAATGCTGTATACAGCCTGCTTGTGTATGGATGTATTTTTCTATGTGTGGACATACTGTACATCAACCTACTTCCTGTTTTGGTGGCCATATTGTTTGTTTACAAACAAACTTTTTAAAACTGTTTTTAACCACTTTTAATGCGGTGAGGAGCGGCGAAATTCTGACAGAGGGTAATAGGAGATGTCCCCTAACGCACTGGTATGTTTTCTTTTGAGCGATTTTAACAATACAGATCCTCTTTAAAGGAAAACTTAAGTCCAAAAAGATTTTAACTTACCTGGGGCTTCTTCCAGCCCCCTGGATTCGTACTGTGCCCACTACGTCCTTCGGATACCCTCCAGCCAGCAGAGGCGACCCCACCAGTCAGCTGTTACTGCATACGCAGAACGCTCCCGATGGCAGGAGCGCAGCTAGGATGCACGCAGCTCGGGGCCTCACATGTGCAGTAGCTGCCAGCAGCGACAGGCCAGCTTTGCGGGGGCTGTCAGGAGGACGTTGTGGGCACAGTACGAGTCCAGGTGGCTACAAGAAGCCCCAGGTAAGTTAAAATATTTGTTTATTTGACTTAAGTTTTCCTTTAAGGTTAGGCGTGGATGGTTAAGATTAGGCGTGGGGGTAAGGTTGTTAAGGTTAAGCGTGGGCGGTTAAGCTTAAGCGTTGATGGTTAAGGTTAGGTGTGGACGGTCAAGATTAGGCATCGGGGGGGGGGGGGTTAAGATTAGGTATCCATAGTAGGATGGTTCAGTGTGAGAATAGGTTTATGTTTAGCTGTAGTAAAATAGCGCTATATCATACCAATATTTTACTATTTTTTCCCATTTCAATAGTAGAATATCTGTAAATGTACCAATATTCTACTATTGGCTTTTCTGGGGGCCCAAATTTCCAGGCGCCCTTTTTTCATGTACGCCTTCACCAGTGCAAGGCATGGAGTGACGTGGCTTTATAGGTGAAGCCCTGAAGACCAGCAGTGCCTCTGTAAAGCATCAGCCCCAGATCTGCTACCTGAGGGGTTGTTTACTAATCCCTGATGAGTGACAATCATTGCATTGCATGTATGTACTTAGCTGGAAGCCCTGAACACACTGGCTGAAATGGATTAAGATGAGGCAAAAGAGCAGTTTGTGCCAATGCTGATAGTCATCCACCAGGCCCCTAGACTCTCTCCAGGCCCTAGGCAACTGCCTAGAATTGCCTTGTGAATGATCCGGCACTGCACACTGTTATGCTTCTCCCTGCTTCTGACCACTTTTCAGTACTATTTTACTGATCATTACATGAATTGTCAAGGAATATAATGTCAAGGAATATAAGGAGATTGAGAAATATAATGCCTTCCTTAAAAGGACTAAACAAAAGAAGTTTGAGCAGGATAGGTTAGATTGGAATAGCAGGGAAAAGTTCCCATTGGGTAGCAAGACGAGTCGTAAACAACATCGTAGAGGGAAAAATCAACCACATCGTCCGGGAGAAACCTCTGGCTCGGAGTGTGACGCCTCGGAAGGAGAAGATCTAGGTAAATCAGTTTCTTTTTTAGAGGCCCCAATCGTGCCCAGAGGTATCCTAAAAGTGACAGCTCCAGGTGGAGCCCTTCAGGAGAAGGAGGTAGTAAAGGAGGAAATGTCAGTGAAAGCTTTGCAAGATCCGGTGGAGAATGGTGTGGGAGGGAGGGGATTGGAGGAGGAGGCCAAGATAGGGGGAAGGCAGGTGGAGAGTCAGATGGGGATGGAATTACGGAGTGGGAAAACGTGGGGAGTGGACACATCTCTGGGTCCAAATCTGTGATTAATCTGTCAAGTATTGCCCTCACTAAAGATCACCTCTCTCTCCTGGAGAAGGGGTTGTCTTTCTCCCCAGTAAAAGGGGCAGATGTGTTTACCATTTTTAAAGATGTTTAGATGTCCCTTAGAAGGGTTCAGTTGAGGTTGGAATTTGAAAATCTAAGTGGTGATCGGGGAGGTGATGGTGCATCCCCCGAAATCGACCATGTAACACATGATGATTGGCTATCTTTGGTTGAGTTTCCGGAACATGTGGAGATTCACCCAAAGTCAAAATACATGCCAACACTAAGTTCGAACCGCTATCTGAGTACTTTCTTGGAGCTTTTTGAATCAGAAATTCAGAAGTATAGATGGGATGCCCCAGGTGATTACGACAACCTTACCCCAGGGGAGAGATGGGCACTGGATGACCTTAAAGGTCAAAGTAAAGTGATAATTGAACCTAGCGATAAGGGGGGCAATATTGTTTTGATGGACAGAGATATGTACACTAAAGAGATTTACAGACAACTCAGTGATGTGTCCACCTATACCAGAGTACAACGGGACCCTTTTCAGCATGTTGTGGACGAGTTAAATTATCGGTTGCTCCTGGGTTTGAGGCATGGCATCTTAGATAACAATGAATATGGGTACATGATGGTGGGGGGATATACAAAGCCGACCATATATGTTCTCCCAAAAATTCATAAAGGTGTCATGCCTCCCCCGGGTCGCCCGATTGTGTCAGCTGTAGCAGGACCATGTGAAGCAGTTGGTAGATATTTGGACCGAAAATTACAACCCCTAGTAAGGAGGTTGCCCTCTTACGTACGGGATTCATTGGAAGTGCTAAATAAATTAAATGGTTTTGTTATGGAAGATGATTGTATTCTGGCCTCCATTGATGTGGAGGGTTTGTATACATCTATCCCACACGAGGTGGACCTAAGTGCCCTCGAATATATGCTATTTGAAACCTTCCCCCTTCATGATGAGCACAACTCATTTCTAGTTGACCTCATGTCGTTTGTACTGCATAATAACTTTTTTGTTTTTGAAGGAAAATGCTACCACCAGCTGAGGGGGACGAGTATGGGGGCGGCATGCGCTCCCGCTTATGCCTGCCTCCATTTGGGAGTGTGGGAGGAGCAGGATGTGTATCCGAGTGGTCTGTTCCGTGGGGGTGTGTCCCTCTGGCTGCGGTACATCGATGATGTGCTCGTCGTGTGGAGGGGAACCGCGGAGAGCTTTGGGGAATTCGTGTCAGCATTAAATTGCAATAGGCGTAATATACGCCTGACATTCACAGTACACCCAGAGAGGATTTCCTTTCTGGACCTGGAAATAGTCAAAGTAGGCAATAGGCTGACAACGAGAACATTCCGTACGCCAACTGCGGGTAACACGCTCCTCCATGCGGCAAACCATCATCCGGTGTGCGTGATCGGGGGGATCCCCACGGGACAGTTTTTGAGAATTCGGAGGAATTGCTCTGACATTGAACAATTCAAATGTGAGGCAAAGGAGATGTATAAGCGTTTTCGCGAAAGGGGCTATTCGCACAAAATACTTCGTCGGAGTTACAATCGGGCCATTCGCACTAATCGTGAAGATCTGCTCCGCCCCCGTACTCGTCCCATGGCTGGTGGTGGAGGCCAGGGGTTCACAAGAGTTGTGACTCAGTTCAGCGCACACTGGGGAGAGCTTGGTAGGGCCCTAGGTGTGTGCTGGAAGGTGGAACAGCTAGACCCAAGGATTGGCAAAATCGTTGGCCCAAGGCCACTAATAGCAGCTCGTCGAGCGAGGAACTTGTGAGATACCTTGGTTAGATCAGAATTGCCCAGGAGGGATGAAGGAACTTGGCTTGACCGTATTCCCCCTCCGGTAGGAATGCATAGATGCGGGTCTTGTAAGGCCTGCCCTTTTGTACTGAGGACAGATAGATTTGCCTCCCAGGATCAAACCAGAGAGTATAGGTTGCGAAAATTCCTAAATTGTAACTCAATGTGGGTAGTTTATCTCATCATATGTCCATGCAACAAATACTATATAGGCATGACGACACGAGTATTTAAAGCGAGGCTCCTGGAGCACTTGGGGAACATTACTGGTGGGGAAAAGAAATCGCCAGTAGCGGAACATTTTCAGGAAGTGCACGGTGGGTCAATTGTAGGACTTCGTGCGATGTGTATCGATAGTTTAGAGATGCCGACACGAACGGAGAGGACGGAGGCTATGTTGTTGCAACGGGAGGCCATGTGGATGTACCGACTGAGGTCGAGGCATCCACATGGCTTGAATGTGGATTTTTCCCTTAGGAGTTACCTATGAGGGGTGTATTTCTCTCCCTCAGGGTTTGAGTGAGCCCTGGCATAATGGGTAATGGGCTGTGATGGGGAGCATGTCCTGAAAATTCGGTATATATCTGTGCATTGAGCAGAGTGCTGGTGGTGAGAAGTGGATGCAGGGTTGGGCTAGATTTGCCTGTCTGTGGGCTAATAAATGATTAAGTTGGTGGAGAGTGGAAGGAGATGGAAGTGCCTCAACTGTACATTGGTGCTCTTTGTGCTCTGTTTTTCCCCTCTTCCCCCCCCCTTCTCCCTTTCCTGTTCCCTTGTTCCTTCTTTAAAGAGCGCATATATTCATATATAATGGAACAAAAAGGAGTAGAGGCTTTCTCACCTTAAGATGTGATTAAAAGAGTGGAATCCACTTTGATTTCCTCTGCTATGATCTATGTTGGAGGAGGAATCGAGAGAGAAAGAAAAGGATTAATTAACTGTGGACTTTGTTCTGGCTTGTTCGTCTGTTAAGGGAACTATGAACTGTGAGGGAACAACCTGTCATTGAACATTTCCTGCCCGGAGGAGTTTGACAGTAGCACTGTTTCAACTAGCGTGAAGAGGGAGGAGCTGAGGGAAGCCCATTAAGGCTCAGCCCCCCTGATGGGAAGCCACGCCCTGATGAAGACCGGAAGTCCCGGTCGAAACTAGTCGGCTACACACACTGTGCCGCTCTGCCGACCCGAACCGCCGCCCAGTTAGTTTTCCCCAGTGGCGTCCCACAAACCGCCTCAGCAGATTGCGCTATGTGCTATGCGCTTTGACACCGGGACTCTGACCCCGCGAGGAGTGGTTACGGAGGCCCAGGAGTGGGAGGGCTGAGTCGTTCCACTTATCACGCACTGTCTGTGGAGGTACGAGTAACCCAGGAGTGGAGATTGCATGGCTGGTGACGCACACGGCAGGAGGATGAGGTGATTGGGGACGCAGCTGATGGAAAGAAGTCAAGTGCATGCACAGATACATACAGGGGCCCCTGAATGGACTTGTTCGTCTGATCCTTGGTGAAGTACATGTGATCAAGGGCGTGAGTATAAATGAGCCGGACGGCTGCAGGCTTCATATGCTTTGGACTTTCTCTGCTTCTTGCTGTGATTTCAACGCTTTGCAGTTAGCTATATGTACCTTGCTGGACTGACTTGCAGATTAACGGTTTAGCCACTCCTCTGCACCATACAAATTGGAACTAAGAGAGGAATAATGGACTGCCTTTGACTTGGGCCCGCGTGCATGCCTGATGGATGACTGGGTGATGTGTTTGGGTATGGTAGGGTGCTGCAGCTTTTTACAACAGCGCTGTTGTTTTTAATGATGTGTCCAGGCACACTTTTATGTTTTGCATTGTCACTGAGTAACCAATAAACCAATCCTTTTTCACGATAACCACGTCACAGATGAATTCATTGTAAAACAATTGTGGAGGTTGGGTACTAAAAACCAAGTGGAAAATAAGGTAAAATGGTGGGTGTCTACCTCAATCCTACCCCCCCCCCCTTCCCCCATATATAAGAAATATAATGTTACCAGTAGAGATGGCCTGAACAGTTCGCCCGGCGGGTAGTTCGTGCAAACTTCAGCTGTTCACGTCCGCTGCAAAATGCGAATTCTTTTCAAAAAAGTGTGCGTTCACATTTTCCCATAGGCTTTAATGGCACCGACTTTAATGGTTAATAGCTAAGCCCCGACATGCTATAAACACCAACATTTGTTTTTTTCAAAAAGACCTTATAGTTTTTGAGAAAATCGATCTTAACGGTCAAAAGTGATTTTCAACCTTCCAGTGCTCATCTCTTTCATTTACCAATAGCTTAATCACTACTAATCACAATGAAATGATCTATATTTTGTTTTTTTCACAACCAATTGGGCTTTTTGGGGTTGATATTTGTTTTCAGTCATTACTTTATTTTCTATGCATTTCGAAAGGGAAATACAAGGAAAAAAAAGAAAATATACACTATTTCTCCAATTTCATCCCCTATGGTTTTAATATAAACACTGCTACTGTACATAAAACCCACACATTTTATCTGCCCATTTGTCCTGGTTATCACAAGATTTTAATTATGTCCCTACTACAAAGTATGGTGACAATATATTATTTGGAAATAAAGGTGTATTTTTTCTTTGGTGGTTTTTTTTCTTACTATTTTCACGTGCGCACAGCTGCAGCAGCACTGTCTGACCTATAAAAACGTCCTGGAGCCATTAAGAGGCTCTATCAGGACGTTTTTTTTAACGGTAAATGTTTATTAATTTTGATATCAGGACGTTTTTATAAGTCAGCTTGTCATTGAATGGTTAAAGTTCTCCAACCGACCGTGGGAAAATGAAAAGCTCGCCAGAGTACCCAAGAGTACAGAGTACCCCTGCCATTCTGCTTCATGGCTGCGGAGATGATTATGAAACACTTGTAACTAGTGAAGGCTCAAACCTCAGATTTTGGGTTCGCGAACCTCAAACGTGAATTTTTATAAAAGTTAGTGAACAAACTGTTTGCAGCGGGCACCATAGACTTTAATAGGAAGGCGATGGGCTGCCGACTTTAGCGGTTAATAGCAAAGCCCCCTTAAATACCAGGAGCACCAAATTTGAAAGGGTATGTGGAGGGAGACAGTGACTACAAGAGTAAAAAAATTTTTCAAAAAGACAGTATAGTTTTTGAGAAAATAAATTTTAAAGATCTTGTTCTGAGTGTGGGAAATGTTTCAACCACCGACTTTAGCGGTTAATAGCAAAGCCCCCTTAAATGCCAGAAACACCAGATTTGCAGGGTATGTGGAGGGGGACAGTGTCTACAAAAGGAAAAAAATTCAAAAAGACCTTATAGTTTTTGAGAAAATCAATTTTAAAGATCTCGTTCTGAGTGTGGGAAATTTTTTAACCGCCGACTTTAGTGGTTAATAGCAAGTCCCCCTTAAATACCAGGAACACCAAATTTGAAAGGGTATGTGGAGGGAGACAGTGACTACAAGAGTAAAAAAAAATTCAAAAAGACAGTATAGTTTTTGAGAAAATCAATTTTAAAGATCTCGTTCTGAGTGTGGTAAATGCTATTAACCACTAAAGTCAACGGTTGAAACATTTCCCACACTCAGAACGAGATCTTTCAAATTGATTTTCTCAAAAACTATAAGGTCTTTTTGAATCGTTTTCCTTTTGTAGTCACTGTCCCCCTCCACATACCCTTTCAAATTTGGCGTTTCTGGTATTTAAGGGGGACTTGCTATTAATCACTAAAGTCGGCGGTTGAAACAAGTCCCCCTTAAATACCAGAAACGCCAAATTTGAAAGGGTATGTGGAGGGGAACAGTGACTACAAAAGGAAAAAAATTTAAAAAGACCTTATAGTTTTTGAGAAAATCAATTTTAAAGATCTCGTTCTGAGTGTGGGAAATGTTTCAACCACCAACTTTAGTGGTTAATAGCAAGTCCCCCTTAAATACCAGAAACGCCAAATTTGAAAGGGTATGTGGAGGGGGACAGTGACTACAAAAGGAAAACGATTCAAAAAGACCTTATAGTTCTTGAGAAAATCAATTTTAAAGATCTCGTTCTGAGTGTGGGAAATGTTTTAACCGCCGACTTTAGTGGTTAATAGCAAGTCCCCCTTAAATACCAGAAACGCCAAATTTGAAAGGGTATGTGGAGGGGTACAGTGACTACAAAAGGAAAAAAATTCAAAAAGACCTTATAGTTTTTGAGAAAATCAATTTTAAAGATCTCGTTCTGAGTGTGGGAAATGTTTCAACCGCCAACTTTAGTGGTTAATAGCAAAGCCCCCTAAATACCAGGAACACCAAATTTGAAAGGGTATGTGAAGGGAGACAGTGACTACAAGAGTAAAAAAAAATTCAAAAAGACAGTATAGTTTTTGAGAAAATAAATTTTAAAGGTCTTGTTCTGAATGTGAGAAATGTTTCAACCACCGACTTTAGCGGTTAATAGCAAAGCCCCCTTAAATGCCAGAAACACCAGATTTGCAGGGTATATGGATAGGGACAGTGTCTACAAAAGGAAAAAAAATCTAAAAGACCTTATAGTTTTTGAGAAAATCAATTTTAAAAATCTCGTTCTGAGTGTGGGAAATGTTTCAACCACCGACTTTACCCGTTAATAGCAAAGCCCCCTTAAATACCAGGAACACCAAATTTGAAAGGGTATGTGGAGGGAGACAGTGACTACAAGAGTAAAAAAAACATTTCAAAAAGACAGTATTGTTTTTGAGAAAATCAATTTTAAAGATCTCGTTCTGAGTGTGGGAAATGTTTCAACCACCGACTTTAGTGGTTAATAGCAAGTCCCCCTTAAATACCAGAAACGCCAAATTTGAAAGGGTATGTGGAGGGGGACAGTGACTACAAAGGGAAAACGATTCAAAAAGACCTTATAGTTCTTGAGAAAATCAATTTTAAAGATCTCGTTCTGAGTGTGGGAAATGTTTTAACCGCCGACTTTAGTGGTTAATAGCAAGTCCCCCTTAAATACCAGAAACGCCAAATTTGAAAGGGTATGTGGAGGGGTACAGTGACTACAAAAGGAAAAAAATTCAAAAAGACCTTATAGTTTTTGAGAAAATCAATTTTAAAGATCTTGTTCTGAGTGTGGGAAATGTTTCAACTGCCAACTTTAGTGGTTAATAGCAAAGCCCCCTAAATACCAGGAACACCAAATTTGAAAGGGTATGTGGAGGGAGACAGTGACTACAAGAGTAAACATTTTTTCAAAAAGACAGTATAGTTTTTGAGAAAATAAATTTTAAAGATCTTGTTCTGAGTGTGAGAAATGTTTCAACCACCGACTTTAGCGGTTAATAGCAAAGCCCCCTTAAATGCCAGAAACACCAGATTTGCAGGGTATGTGGATAGGGACAGTGACTACAAGACTAAAAAAAAAATTCAAAAAGACAGTATAGTTTTTGAGAAAATGAATTTTAAAGATCTTGTTCTGAGTGTGGGAAATGCTATTAACCACTAAAGTCGGCGGTTGAAACATTTCCGAAACTCAGAACGAGATCTTTCAAATTGATTTTCTCAAAAACTATAAGGTCTTTTTGAATTTTTTTCCTTTTGTAGTCACTGTCCCCCTCCACATACCCTTTCAAATTTGGCGTTTCTGGTATTTAAGGGGGACTTGCTATTAATCACTAAAGTCGGCGGTTGAAACAAGTCCCCCTTAAATACCAGAAAGACCAAATTTGAAAGGGTATGTGGGGGGGGACAGTGACTACAAAAGGAAAAAAATTCATAAAGACCTCATAGTTTTTGAGAAAATCAATTTTAAAGATCTTGTTCTGAGTGTGGGAAATGTTTCAACCGCCGACTTTAGTGGTTAATAGCAAAGCCCCCTTAAATACCGGGAACACCAAATTTGAATGGGTATGTGGAGGGAGACAGTGACTACAAGAGTAAAAAAAATTCAAAAAGACAGTATAGTTGTTGAGAAAATCAATTTTAAAGATCTTGTTCTGAGTGTGGGAAATGCTATTAACCACTAAAGTCGGTGGTTGAAACATTTCCCACACTCAGAACGAGATCTTTCAAATTGATTTTCTCAAAAACTATAAGGTCTTTTTGAATTTTTTTCCTTTTGTAGTCACTGTCCCCCTCCACATACCCTTTCAAATTTGGCGTTTCTGGTATTTAAGGGGGACTTGCTATTAATCACTAAAGTCGGCGGTTGAAACAAGTCCTCCTTAAATTCCAGAAACGCCAAATTTGAAAGGGTATGTGGAGGGGGACAGTGACTACAAAAGGAAAAAAATTCAAAAAGACCTCATAGTTCTTCAGAAAATCGATTTTAAAGATCTTGTTCTGAGTGTGGGAAATGTTTCAACCGCCAACTTTAGTGGTTAATAGCAAGTCCCCCTTAAATACCAAAAACGCCAAATTTGAAAGGGTATGTGGAGGGGGACAGTGACTACAAAAGGAAAACGATTCATAAAGACCTTATAGTTCTTGAGAAAATCAATTTTAAACATCTCGTTCTGAGTGTGGGAAATGTTTTAACCGCCGACTTTAGTGGTTAATAGCAAGTCCCCCTTAAATACCAGAAACGCCAAATTTGATAGGGTATGTGGAGGGGGACAGTGACTACAAAAGGAAAACGATTCATAAAGACCTTATAGTTCTTGAGAAAATCAATTTTAAACATCTCGTTCTGAGTGTGGGAAATGTTTTAACCGCCGACTTTAGTGGTTAATAGCAAGTCCCCCTTAAATACCAGAAACGCCAAATTTGATAGGGTATGTGGAGGGGGACAGTGACTACAAAAGGAAAACGATTCAAAAAGACCTTATAGTTTTTGAGAAAATCAATTTTAAAGATCTCGTTCTGAGTGTGGGAAATGCATTTAACCACTAAAGTCGGCGGTTGAAACATTTCCCACACTCAGAACGAGATCTTTAAAATGGATTTTCTCAAAAACTATAAGGTCTTTTTGAATTTTTTTCCTTTTGTAGTCACTGTACCCCTCCACATACCCTGCAAATCTGGTGTTTCTGACATTTAAGGGGGACTTGCTATTAAAAACTAAAGTCAGCGGTTGAAACAAGTCCCCCTTAAATACCAGGAACACCAAATTTGAAAGGGTATGTGGAGGGAGACAGTGACTACAAGAGTAAAAAAAAATTCAAAAAGTCAGTAGTTTTTTAGAAAATCAATTTTAAAGATCTCGTTCTGAGTGTGGGAAATGTTTCAACCACCGACTTTAGCGGTTAATAGCAAAGACCCCTTAACTGTCAGAAACGCCAAATTTGAAAGGGTATGTGGAGGGGGTCAGTGACTACAAAAGGAAAAAAATTCAAAAAGACCTCATAGTTCTTGAGAAAATCAATTTTAAAGATCTTGTTCTGAGTGTGGGAAATGTTTCAACTGCCGACTTTAGTGGTTAATAGCAAAGCCCCCTTAAATACCGGGAACACCAAATTTGAAAGGGTATGTGGAGGGAGACAGTGACTACAAGAGTAAAAAAAAATTCAAAAAGTCAGTATCGTTTTTTAGAAAATCAATTTTAAAGATCTCGTTCTGAGTGTGGGAAATGTTTCTACCACCGACTTTAGTGGTTAATAGCAAAGTCCCCTTAAATGTCAGAAACACCAAATTTGAAAGGGTATGTGGAGGGGGACAGTGACTACAAAAGAAAAAAAATTCAAAAAGACCTTATAGTTTTTGAGAAAATCAATTTTAAAGATCTCGTTCTGAGTGTGGGAAATGTTTCAACCGCAGACTTTAGTGGTTAATAGCAAAGACCCCTTAAATACCAGGAACACCAAATTTGAAAGGGGATGTGGAGGGGGACAGTGACTACAAGAGTAAAAAAAAACATTTCAAAAAGACAGTATAGTTTTTGAGAAAATCAATTTTAAAGATCTCGTTCTGAGTGTGGGAAATGTTTCTACCACCGACTTTAGTGGTTAATAGCAAAGCCCCCTTAAATGTCAGAAACACCAAATTTGAAAGGGTATGTGGAGGGGGACAGTGACTACAAAAGGAAAACGATTCAAAAAGACCTTATAGTTCTTGAGAAAATCAATTTTAAAGATCTCGTTCTGAGTGTGGGAAATGTTTCAACCGCCGACTTTAGTGGTTAATAGCAAAGCCCCCTTAAATACCAAGAACACCAAATTTGAAAGGGTATGTGGAGGGAGACAGTGACTACAAGAGTAAAAAAAAATTCAAAAAGACAGTATAGTTTTTGAGAAAATCAATTTTAAAGATCTCGTTCTGAGTGTGGGAAATGCTATTAACCACTAAAGTCGGCGGTTGAAACATTTCCCACACTCACAACGAGATCTTTCAAATTGATTTTCTCAAAAACTATGAGGTCTTTTTGAATTTTTTTTCCTTTTGTAGTCTCTGTCCCCCTCTACATACCCTTTCAAATTTGGCGTTTCTGGTATTTAAGGGGGACTTGCTATTAAAAACTAAAGTCGGCGGTTGAAACTAGTCCCTCTTAAATACCAGAAACGCCAAATTTGAAAGGGTATGTGGAGGGGGACAGTGTCTACAAAAGGAAAACGATTCAAAAAGACCTTATAGTTTTTGAGAAAATCAATTTTAAAGATCTTGTTCTGAGTGTGGGAAATGTTTTAACCGCCGACTTTAGTGGTTAATAGCAAGTCCCCCTTAAATACCAGAAACGCCAAATTTGAAAGGGTATGTGGAGGGGGACAGTGACTACAAAAGGAAAACGATTCAAAAAGACCTTATAGTTTTTGAGAAAATCAATTTTAAAGATCTCGTTCTGAGTGTGGGAAATGCATTTAACCACAAAAGTCGGCAGTTGAAACATTTCCCACACTCAGAACGAGATCTTTCAAATTGATTTTCTCAAAAACTATAAGGTCTTTTTGAATTTTTTTCCTTTTGTAGTCACTGTCCCCCTCCACATACCCTGCAAATCTGGTGTTTCTGACATTTAAGGGGGACTTGCTATTAAAAACTAAAGTCGGCGGTTGAAACAAGTCCCCCTTAAATACCAGGAACACCAAATTTGAAAGGGTATGTGGAGGGAGACAGTGACTATAAGAGTAAAAAAAAATTCAAAAAGTCAGTAGTTTTTTAGAAAATCAATTTTAAAGATCTCGTTCTGAGTGTGGGAAATGTTTCAACCACCGACTTTAGCGGTTAATAGCAAAGACCCCTTAAATGTCAGAAACGCCAAATTTGAAAGGGTATGTGGAGGGGGTCAGTGACTACAAAAGGAAAAAAATTCAAAAAGACCTCATAGTTCTTGAGAAAATCAATTTTAAAGATCTTGTTCTGAGTGTGGGAAATGTTTCAACTGCCGACTTTAGTGGTTAATAGCAAAGCCCCCTTAAATACCGGGAACACCAAATTTGAAAGGGTATGTGGAGGGAGACAGTGACTACAAGAGTAAAAAAAAATTCAAAAAGTCAGTATCGTTTTTGAGAAAATCAATTTTAAAGATCTCGTTCTGAGTGTGGGAAATGTTTCAACCGCCGACTTTAGTGGTTAATAGCAAAGCCCCCTTAAATACCAAGAACACCAAATTTGAAAGGGTATGTGGAGGGAGACAGTGACTACAAGACTAAAAAAAAATTCAAAGAGACAGTATAGTTTTTGAGAAAATCAATTTTAAAGATCTCGTTCTGAGTGTGGGAAATGCTATTAACCACTAAAGTCGGCGGTTGAAACATTTCCCACACTCAGAACGAGATCTTTCAAATTGATTTTCTCAAAAACTATAAGGTCTTTTTGAATTTTTTCCTTTTGTAGTCTCTGTCCCCCTCTACATACCCTTTCAAATTTGGCGTTTCTGGTATTTAAGGGGGACTTGCTATTAAAAACTAAAGTCGGCGGTTGAAACAAGTCCCTCTTAAATACCAGAAACGCCAAATTTGAAAGGGTATGTGGAGGGGGACAGTGATTACAAAAGGAAAACGATTCAAAAAGACCTTATAGTTTTTGAGAAAATCAATTTTAAAGATCTCGTTCTGAGTGTGGGAAATGTTTTAACCGCCGACTTCAGTGGTTAATAGCAAGTCCCCCTTAAATACCAGAAACGCCAAATTTGAAAGGGTATGTGGAGGGGAACAGTGACTACAAAAGGAAAAAAATTCAAAAAGACCTTATAGTTTTTGAGAAAATCAATTTTAAAGATCTTGTTCTGAGTGTGAGAAATGTTTCAACCACCGACTTTAGCGGTTAATAGCAAAGCCCCCTTAAATGCCAGAAACACCAGATTTGCAGGGTATGTGGATAGGGACAGTGTCTACAAAAGGAAAAAAAATCTAAAAGACCTTATAGTTTTTGAGAAAATCAATTTTAAAGATCTCGTTCTGAGTGTGGGAAATGTTTCAACCACCGACTTTACCCGTTAATAGCAAAGCCCCCTTAAATACCAGAAACGCCAAATTTGAAAGGGTATGTGGAGGGAGACAGTGACTACAAGAGTAAAAAAAATTCAAAAAGACAGTATAGTTTTTGAGAAAAAGAATTTTAAAGATCTTGTTCTGAGTGTGGGAAATGCTATTAACCACTAAAGTTGGCGTTTCTGGTATTTAAGGGGGACTTGCTATTAATCACTAAAGTCGGCGGTTGAAACAAGTCCCCCTTAAATACCAGAAACGCCAAATTTGAAAGGGTATGTGGAGGGGGACAGTGACTACAAAGGGAAAAAAATTCAAAAAGACCTTATAGTTTTTGAGAAAATCAATTTTAAAGATCTTGTTCTGAGTGTGGGAAATGTTTCAACCGCCGACTTTAGTGGTTAATAGCAAGTCCCCCTTAAATACCAGAAACGCCAAATTTGAAAGGGTATGTGGAGGGGGACAGTGACTACAAAAGGAAAACGATTCAAAAAGACCTTATAGTTCTTGAGAAAATCAATTTTAAAGATCTCGTTCTGAGTGTGGGAAATGTTTTAACCGCCGACTTTAGTGGTTAATAGCAAGTCCCCCTTAAATACCAGAAACGCCAAATTTGAAAGGGTATGTGGAGGGAGACAGTGACTACAAGAGTAAAAAAAAAATTCAAAAAAACAGTATAGTTTTTGAGAAAATGAATTTTAAAGATCTTGTTCTGAGTGTGGGAAATGTTTCAACCGCCGACTTTAGTGGTTAATAGCAAAGCCCCCTTAAATACCGGGAACACCAAATTTGAATGGGTATGTGGAGGGAGACAGTGACTACAAGAGTAAAAAAAATTCAAAAAGACAGTATAGTTGTTGAGAAAATCAATTTTAAAGATCTTGTTCTGAGAGTGGGAAATGCTATTAACCACTAAAGTCGGTGGTTGAAACATTTCCCACACTCAGAACGTGATCTTTCAAATTGATTTTCTCAAAAACTATAAGGTCTTTTTGAATTTTTTTCCTTTTGTAGTCACTGTCCCCCTCCACATAACCTTTCAAATTTGGCATTTCTGGTATTTAAGGGGGACTTGCTATTAATCACTAAAGTCGGCGGTTGAAACAAGTCCCCCTTAAATACCAGAAACGCCAAATTTGAAAGGGTATGTGGAGGGGGACAGTGACTACAAAAGGAAAATGATTCAAAAAGACCTTATAGTTCTTGTGAAAATCAATTTTAAGATCTCGTTCTGAGTGTGGGAAATGTTTTAACTGCCGACTTTAGTGGTTAATAGCAAGTCCCCCTTAAATACCAGAAACGCCAAATTTGAAAGGGTATGTGGAGGGGGACAGTGACTACAAAAGGAAAACGATTCAAAAAGACCTTATAGTTTTTGAGAAAATCAATTTTAAAGATATCGTTCTGAGTGTGGGAAATGTTTCAATCGCCGACTTTAGTGGTTAATAGCAAAGCCCCCTTAAATACCAGGAACACCAAATTTGAAAGGGTATGTGGAGGGAGACAGTGACTACAAGGGTAAAAAAAAATTCAAAAAGAAAGTATAGTTTTTGAGAAAATAAATTTTAAAGGTCTTGTTCTGAATGTGAGAAATGTTTCAACCACCGACTTTAGCGGGTAATAGCAAAGCCCCCTTAAATGCCAGAAACACCAGATTTGAAAGGGTATGTGGAGGGAGACAGTGACTACAAGAGTAAAAAAACATTTTAAAAAGACAGTATAGTTTTTGAGAAAATCAATTTGAAAGATCTCGTTCTGAGTGTGGGAAATGTTTCAACCACCGACTTTACCCATTAATAGCAAAGCCCCCTTAAATACCAGGAACACCAAATTTGAAAGGGTATGTGGAGGGAGACAGTGACTACAAGAGTAAAAAAACATTTTAAAAAGACAGTATAGTTTTTGAGAAAATCAATTTTAAAGATCTCGTTCTGAGTGTGGGAAATGTTTCAACCACCAACTTTAGTGGTTAATAGCAAGTCCCCCTTAAATACCAGAAACGCCAAATTTGAAAGGGTATGTGGAGGGGGACAGTGACTACAAAAGGAAAACGATTCAAAAAGACCTTATAGTTCTTGAGAAAATCAATTTTAAAGATCTCGTTCTGAGTGTGGGAAATGTTTGAACCGCCGACTTTAGTGGTTAATAGCAAGTCCCCCTTAAATACCAGAAACGCCAAATTTGAAAGGGTATGTGGAGGGGGACAGTGACTACAAAAGGAAAACGATTCAAAAAGACCTTATAGTTTTTGAGAAAATCAATTTTAAAGATCTCGTTCTGAGTGTGGGAAATGTTTCAACCGCTGACTTTAGTGGTTAATAGCAAAGCCCCCTTAAATACCAGGAACACCAAATTTGAAAGGGTATGTGGAGGGAGACAGTGACTACAAGACTAAAAAAAAATTCAAAAAGACAGAATAGTTTTTGAGAAAATCAATTTTAAAGATCTCGTTCTGAGTGTGGGAAATGTTTCAACCGCCAACTATAGTGGTTAATAGCAAAGCCCCCTTAAATACCAGAAACGCCAAATTTGAAAGGGTATGTGGAGGGAGACAGTGACTACAAGAGTAAAAAAAATTCAAAATGACAGTATAGTTTTTGAGAAAATGAATTTTAAAGATCTTGTTCTGAGTGTGGGAAATGTTTCAACCGCCGACTTTAGTGGTTAATAGCAAAGCCCCCTTAAATACCGGGAACACCAAATTTGAAAGGGTATGTGGAGGGAGACAGTGACTACAAGAGTAAAAAAAAATTCAAAAAGTCAGTATCGTTTATGAGAAAATCAATTTTAAAGATCTCGTTCTGAGTGTGGGAAATGTTTCAACCGCCGACTTTAGTGGTTAATAGCAAAGCCCCCTTAAATACCAAGAACACCAAATTTGAAAGGGTATGTGGAGGGAGACAGTGACTACAAGACTAAAAAAAAATTCAAAGAGACAGTATAGTTTTTGAGAAAATCAATTTTAAAGATCTCGTTCTGAGTGTGGGAAATGCTATTAACCACTAAAGTCGGCGGTTGAAACATTTCCCACACTCAGAACGAGATCTTTCAAATTGATTTTCTCAAAAACTATAAGGTCTTTTTGAATTTTTTCCTTTTGTAGTCTCTGTCCCCCTCTACATACCCTTTCAAATTTGGCGTTTCTGGTATTTAAGGGGGACTTGCTATTAAAAACTAAAGTCGGCGGTTGAAACAAGTCCCTCTTAAATACCAGAAACGCCAAATTTGAAAGGGTATGTGGAGGGGGACAGTGATTACAAAAGGAAAACGATTCAAAAAGACCTTATAGTTCTTGAGAAAATCAATTTTAAAGATCTCGTTCTGAGTGTGGGAAATGTTTTAACCGCCGACTTCAGTGGTTAATAGCAAGTCCCTCTTAAATACCAGAAACGCCAAATTTGAAAGGGTATGTGGAGGGGAACAGTGACTACAAAAGGAAAAAAATTCAAAAAGACCTTATAGTTTTTGAGAAAATCAATTTTAAAGATCTTGTTCTGAGTGTGGGAAATGTTTCAACCGCCATTTTTAATGGTTAATAGCAAAGCCCCCTAAATACCAGGAACACCAAATTTGAAAGGGTATGTGGAGGGAGACAGTAACTACAAGAGTAAAAATTTTTTCAAAAAGACAGTATAGTTTTTGGGAAAATAAATTTTAAAGATCTTGTTCTGAGTGTGAGAAATGTTTCAACCACCGACTTTAGCGGTTAATAGCAAAGCCCCTTTAAATGCCAGAAACACCAGATTTGCAGGGTATGTGGATAGGGACAGTGTCTACAAAAGGAAAAAAAAATCTAAAAGACCTTATAGTTTTTGAGAAAATCAATTTTAAAGATCTCGTTCTGAGTGTGGGAAATGTTTCAACCACCGACTTTACCCGTTAATAGCAAAGCACCCTTAAATACCAGAAACGCCAAATTTGAAAGGGTATGTGGAGGGGGACAGTGACTACAAAAGGAAAACGATTCAAAAAGACCTTATAGTTTTTGAGAAAATCAATTTTAAAGATCTTGTTCTGAGTGTGCGAAATGCATTTAACCACTAAAGTCGGCGGTTGAAACATTTCCCACACTCAGAACGAGATCTTTCAAATTGATTTTCTCAAAAACTATAAGGTCTTTTTGAATTTTTTTTACTCTTGTAGTCACTGTCTCCCTCCACATACCCTTTTAAATTTGGTGTTCCTGGTATTTAAGGGGGACTTGCTATTAAAAACTAAAGTCGGCGGTTGAAACAATTTCCCCTTAAATACCAGGAACACCAAATTTGAAAGGGTATGTGGAGGGAGACAGTGACCACAAGAGTAAAAAAAAATTCAAAAAGACAGTATAGTTTTTGAGAAAATGAATTTTAAAGATCTTGTTCTGAGTGTGGGAAATGCTATTAACCACTAAAGTCGGCGGTTGAAACATTTCCCACACTCAGAACAAGATCTTTAAAATTGATTCTCTAAAAAACTATAAGGTCTTTTTGAATTTTTTTCCTTTTGTAGTCACTGTCCCCCTCCACATACCCTTTCAAATTTGGCGTTTCTGGTATTTAAGGGGGACTTGTTTCAACCGCCGACTTTAGTGATTAATAGCAAGTCCCCCTTAAATACCAGAAACGCCAAATTTGAAAGGGTATGTGGAGGGGGACAGTGACTACAAAGGGAAAAAAATTCAAAAAGACCTTATAGTTTTTGAGAAAATCAATTTTAAAGATATTGTTCTGAGTGTGGGAAATGTTTCAACCGCCGACTTTAGTGGTTAATAGCAAAGCCCCCTTAAATATCGGGAACACCAAATTTGAATGGGTATGTGGAGGGAGACAGTGACTACAAGAGTAAAAAAAAATTCAAAAAGACAGTATAGTTGTTGAGAAAATCAATTTTAAAGATCTTGTTCTGAGTGTGGGAAATGCTATTAACCACTAAAGTCGGTGGTTGAAACATTTCCCACACTCAGAACGAGATCTTTCAAATTGATTTTCTCAAAAACTATAAGGTCTTTTTGAATTTTTTTCCTTTTGTAGTCACTGTCCCCCTCCACATACCCTTTCAAATTTGGCATTTCTGGTATTTAAGGTAGACTTGCTATTAATCACTAAAGTCGACGGTTGAAACAAGTCCCCCTTAAATACCAGAAACGCCAAATTTGAAAGGGTATGTGGAGGGGGACAGTGACTACAAAAGGAAGACGATTCAAAAAGACCTTATAGTTTTTGAGAAAATCAATTTTAAAGATCTCGTTCTGAGTGTGGGAAATGTTTCAACCGCCGACTTTAGCGGTTAATAGCAAAGCCCCCTTAAATGCCAGAAACACCAGATTTGCAGGGTATGTGGATAGGGACAGTGTCTACAAATGGAAAAAAAATCTAAAAGACCTTATAGTTTTTGAGAAAATCAATTTTAAAGATCTCGTTCTGAGTGTGGGAAATGTTTCAACCACCGACTTTACCCGTTAATAGCAAAGCCCCCTTAAATACCAGGAACACCAAATTTGAAAGGGTATGTGGAGGGAGACAGTGACTACAAGAGTAAAAAAACATTTCAAAAAGACCTTATAGTTTTTGAGAAAATCAATTTTAAAGATCTCGTTCTGAGTGTGGGAAATTTTTCAACCACCGACTTTACCCGTTAATAGCAAAGCCCCCTTAAATACCAGGAACACCAAATTTGAAAGGGTATGTGGAGGGAGACAGTGACTACAAGAGTAAAAAAACATTTTAAAAAGACAGTATAGTTTTTGAGAAAATCAATTTTAAAGATCTCGTTCTGAGTGTGGGAAATGTTTCAACCACCGACTTTAGTGGTTAATAGCAAGTCCCCCTTAGATACCAGAAACGCCAAATTTGAAAGGGTATGTGGAGGGGGACAGTGACTACAAAAGGAAAACGATTCAAAAAGACCTTATAGTTCTTGAGAAAATCAATTTTAAAGATCTCGTTCTGAGTGTGGGAAATGTTTTAACCGCCGACTTTAGTGGTTAATAGCAAGTCCCCCTTAAATACCAGAAACGCCAAATTTGAAAGGGTATGTGGAGGGGGACAGTGACTACAAAAGGAAAACGATTCAAAAAGACCTTAAAGTTTTTGAGAAAATCAATTTTAAAGATCTCGTTCTGAGTGTGGGAAATGTTTCAACCGCTGACTTTAGTGGTTAATAGCAAAGCCTCCTTAAATACCAGGAACACCAAATTTGAAAGGGTATGTGGAGGGAGACAGTGACTACAAGACTAAAAAAAAATTCAAAAAGACAGTATAGTTTTTGAGAAAATGAATTTTAAAGATCTTGTTCTGAGTGTGGGAAATGCTTTTAACCACTAAAGTCGGCGGTTGAAACATTTCCCACACTCAGAACGAGATCTTTCAAATTGATTTTCTCAAAAACTATAAGGCTTTTTTTGAATTTTTTTCCTTTTGTAGTCACTGTCCCCCTCCACATACCCTTTCAAATTTTGCGTTTCTGGTATTTAAGGGGGACTTGCTATTAATCACTAAAGTCAGCGGTTGAAACAAGTCCCCCTTAAATACCAGAAACACCAAATTTGAAAGGGTATGTGGAGGGGGACAGTGACTACAAAAGGAAAAAAATTCATAAAGACCTCATAGTTTTTGAGAAAATCAATTTTAAAGATCTTGTTCTGAGTGTGGGAAATTTTTCAACCGCCGACTTTAGTGGTTATTAGCAAAGCCCCCTTAAATACCGGGAACACCAAATTTGAATGGGTATGTGGAGGGAGACAGTGACTACAAGAGTAAAAAAAATTCAAAAAGACAGTATAGTTGTTGAGAAAATCAATTTTAAAGATCTTGTTCTGAGTGTGGGAAATGCTATTAACCACTAAAGTCGGTGGTTGAAACATTTCCCACACTCAGAACGAGATCTTTCAAATTGATTTTCTCAAAAACTATAAGGTCTTTTTGAATTTTTTTCCTTTTGTAGTCACTGTCCCCCTCCACATACCCTTTCAAATTTGGCGTTTCTGGTATTTAAGGGGGACTTGCTATTAATCACTAAAGTCGGCGGTTGAAACAAGTCCTACTTAAATTCCAGAAACGCCAAATTTGAAAGGGTATGTGGAGGGGGACAGTGACTACAAAAGGAAAAAAATTCAAAAAGACCTCATAGTTCTTGAGAAAATCGATTTTAAAGATCTTGTTCTGAGTGTGGGAAATGTTTCAACCGCCAACTTTAGTGGTTAATAGCAAAGCCCCCTTAAATACCGGGAACACCAAATTTGAATGGGTATGTGGAGGGAGACAGTGACTACAAGAGTAAAAAAAAATTCAAAAAGACAGTATAGTTTTTGAGAAAATAAATTTTAAAGGTCTTGTTCTGAATGTGAGAAATGTTTCAACCACCGACTTTAGCGGTTAATAGCAAAGCCCCCTTAAATGCCAGAAACACCAGATTTGCAGGGTATGTGGATAGGGACAGTGTCTACAAACGGAAAAAAAATCTAAAAGACCTTATAGTTTTTGAGAAAATCAATCTTAAAGATCTCGTTCTGAGTGTGGGAAATGTTTCAACCACCGACTTTACCCGTTAATAGCAAAGCCCCCTTAAATACCAGGAACACCAAATTTGAAAGGGTATGTGGAGGGAGACAGTGACTACAAGAGTAAAAAAACATTTCAAAAAGACCTTATAGTTTTTGAGAAAATCAATTTTAAAGATCTCGTTCTGAGTGTGGGAAATGTATCAACCACCGACTTTACCCGTTAATAGCAAAGCCCCCTTAAATACCAGGAACACCAAATTTGAAAGGGTATGTGGAGGGAGACAGTGACTACAAGAGTAAAAAAACATTTCAAAAAGACAGTATAGTTTTTGAGAAAATCAATTTTAAAGATCTCGTTCTGAGTGTGGGAAATGTTTCAACCACCGACTTTAGTGGTTAATAGCAAGTCCCCCTTAAATACCAGAAACGCCAAATTTGAAAGGGTATGTGGAGGGGAACAGTGACTACAAAAGGAAAAAAATTCAAAAAGACCTTATAGTTTTTGAGAAAATCAATTTTAAAGATCTTGTTCTGAGTGTGGGAAATGTTTCAACCGCCAACTTTAGTGGTTAATAGCAAAGCCCCCTAAATACCAGGAACACCTCATTTGAAAGGGTATGTGGAGGGAGACAGTGACTACAAGAGTAAAAAAAATTCAAAAAGACAGTATAGTTTTTGAGAAAATAAATTTTAAAGATCTTGTTCTGAGTGTGAGAAATGTTTCAACCACCGACTTTAGCGGTTAATAGCAAAGCCCCCTTAAATGCCAGAAACACCAGATTTGCAGGGTATGTGGATAGGGACAGTGTCTACAAAAGGAAAAAAAAATCTAAAAGACCTTATAGTTTTTGAGAAAATCAATTTTAAAGATCTCGTTCTGAGTGTGGGAAATGTTTCAACCACCGACTTTACCCGTTAATAGCAAAGCCCCCTTAAATACCAGGAACACCAAATTTGAAAGGGTATGTGGAGGGAGACAGTGACTACAAGAGTAAAAAAACATTTTAAAAAGACAGTATCGTTTTTTTAGAAAATCAATTTTAAAGATCTCGTTCTGAGTGTGGGAAATGTTTCAACCGCCGACTTTAGCGGGTAATAGCAAAGCCCCCTTAATTGCCAGAAACACCACATCTGCAGGGAATGTCAAGAAGAACAGTGGAAAGAATAGGACATTTTTTTTCAAAAGACCTTTTACTTTTGGACAAAATCGATTTTAAAATTTTAAAGGAAAACAGTATACATTTAAATTCGATAAATGACTGTTCTTAGGGAAACAATTCCCGCCGACTTTAGCCCCTTAAATCCTAGAAACACCAAATTTGCAGGATATGTTAAAAAGATAGCGGGAAACAATATTTAATTTTTTTTAGAAGTGCTGAGTGTGGGAAATCTGAGGAAAAAAATGATGTTGGGTCCCCCCCCCCCCCGAGCCTCTTTGACCCCTTGTCCCCCATGCAGGCTGGGATAGCCAGAATGTGGGGCCCCGGCCGACTGGGGCTTTCTTACCCTGAGCTATACCAGCCCACATGGTCCATGGTATGGGGGGGCTTTGGGGGAGAAGGGCGGCCAAGCCTTCCCCTCTCCCCCTGAGCCCTTGTCCAATCCATGGACAAGGAGCTCTTCCCCACCTCCCATGCCCCAGAAAGAAAATAAAAACACAATGATGAGAAAAGTCCTTCAATGTTCTTAATTAACCAGAAATACTTACCTGTACCTTTAAAAAAAATGTTCCCACGCAAATATCCTTGAAAAAGGTCCCACGCCAATATCTGCTAATCTTGCGACCTTCTTCTGTAACAACTTGATTGAAGATAACCGCCGCAGCTCTCAGCTATACTAAGTATAGCTGAGAGCGCATCCGCCTATGTGGATGCATTGCCGCCAGCTCCCGCTGTCCTCCCTGCCCCCCCACCTGTCACCCTCACCCATGCTGGCACCCAGTGCACCTATGGGTGCCAGCATGGGTGAGGGTGACAAGTGTGAGAGGCAGGGAGACAGCGGGAGCCGACTGCAATGCGTCCGCATAGGACGCTCTCTCAGCTATACTAAGTATAGCTGAGAAAAAAGCATCTTTAAATTTCCCTCAAAAGCTTTCCCTCCAAAGGTTTCTTAACTAGAGATTGCCCGAACCGTTCGCCAGGCGAATCTTTGTGGGCCCGGTACTACTTCCGGGTCGCTATGACCCGGAGTAGTACGCCTGCGCTGGCCTGGCAGTGCGTGTCCTAGATTGCGCTCCTGTTGCCGGGCACTCTCTGCGCATGAGCGTGACGTCATTCATGACGTCACGCACATGTCATGTCATTCATGACGTCATTCATGACGTCACGCACATGCGCAGAAAGTGCCCGGCAACAGGAGCGCGATCTAGGACGTTCACCGCCGGGCCAGCGCAGGCGTACTACTCCAGGTCATAGCGACCCGGAAGTAGTACAGGGCCCAGAGATGTTCGCCGGCGAACGGTTCGGGAACCATTCGCAACATCTGTTCTTAACAGACCAATGGGGATCAGAAGGATTTTTTTTCCTATTGTTCCCACTGTTCTTCTTAACATTCCCTGCAAATTTGGTGTTTCTGGCATTTAAGGGGGCTTTGCTATTAACCGCTAAATCGGTGGAGGTTGAAACATTTCCCACACTCAGAACGAGATCTTTAAAATTGATTTTCTCAAAAACTGTAAAGTCTTTTTGAAATTGTTTTTACTCTTGTAGTCACTGTCCCCCTCCACATACCCTGCAAATTTGGTGTTCCTGGTATTTAAGGGGGCTTTGCTATTAACCGCTAAAGTCGGCAGAGGTTGAAACATTTCCCACACTCAGAATGAGATCTTTAAAATTGATTTTTCTCAAAAACTATAGTCTTTTGACATTATTTTTTACTCTTGTAGTCACTTTCCCCCTCCAGATACCTAGCAAATTTGGTGTTTCTACTACGCAAGGGAGCTTTGCTATTAACCGCTAAAGTGTCGGCGGCCGTTCGCCTGCCATTAAAGTCTATGGTGCTCGCTACGAACAGTTTGTTCTTGAACTTTTACGAAAATCTGTGTTATAGGTTCACGAACCCAAAATCTGAGGTTTGAGCCATTACTAGTTACCAGTGTTTCATAATCATCTCAGCAGCCATGAAGCAGAATGGCAGGGATACTGTGTAGCATCACCATGGTTACATTGGCATGGCAACCAAGGAGGAGATTCATCTTTCACCTGGAGATAAATAAATTGCATTCAACATTATTAGATGTGTGCTGATAAGAAGAAACTGCAATAGCATACATTAAATGAATACCCTCCTCACTAAATCTACATAATATTGTCTTCGTAACTTCAGTGTTTGCAGCCTGTAACTTACCCATCCAGAAATCACCCTTTAGTGTTTAGATTACTAAATAATAGCAGGACTATATGGTTTACAGTATAACCGAAGAATGGCTTTGTATATCCATCCCATAGCCCTTCTGTCTTTTATACTTTTTTTAGTAGGAAAGAGGCAGGTCAACTACACTCACCTAAAGGATTATTAGGAACACTATACTAATACGGTGTTTGACCCCCTTTCACCTTCAGAACTTCCTTAATTCTACATGGCATTGATTCAACAAGGTGCTGAAAGCATTCTTTAGAAATGTTGGCCCATATTGATAGGAGAGCATCTTGCAGTTGATGGAGATTTGTGGGATGCACATTCAGAGTCCCGTTCCATCGCATCCCAAAGATGTTCTACTGGGTTGAGATCTGGTGACTGTGGGGATCATTTTAGTACAGTGAACTCATTGTCATGTTCAAGAAACCAATTTGAAATGATTCGAGCTTTGTGACATGGTGCATTATCCTGCTGGAAGTAGCCGTCAGAGGATGGGTACATGATGGTCATGAAGGGATGGACATGGTCAGAAACAATGCTCAGGTAGCCCATGGAATTTAAATGATGCCCAATTGGCACTAAGGGGCCTAAAGTGTGCCAAGAAAACATCCCCCACACCATTACACCACCACCACCAGCCTGCACAGTGGTAACAAGGCATGATGGATCCATGTTCTCATTCTGTTTACGCCAAATTCTGACTATCGAGAATCATCAGACCAGGCAACATTTTTCCAGTCTTCAACTTTCCAATTTTGGTGAGCTCGTGCAAATTGTAGCCTCTTTTTCCTATTTGTAGTGGAGATGAGTGGTACCTGGTGGGGTCTTCTGCAGTTGTAGCCCATCCGCCTCAAGGTTGTGCGTGTTGTGGCTTCACAAATGCTTTGCTGCATACCTCGGTTGTAATGAGTGGTTATTTCAGTCAACGTTTCTCTTCTATCAGCTTGAATCAGTCGGCCCATTCTCCTCTGACCTCTAGCATCAACAAGGCATTTTTGCCCACAGCACTGCCGCATACCGGATGTTTTTCCATTTTCACACCATTCTTTGTAAACCCTAGAAGTGCTTGTGCGTGAAAATCCCAGTAACTGAGCAGATTGTGAAAAACTCAGACTGGCCCATCTGGCACCAACAACCATGCCACGATCAAAATTGCTTAAATCCTCTTTCTTTCCTATTCTGACATTCAGTTTGGAGTTCAGGAGATTGTCTTGACCAGTACCACACCCCTAAATGCATTGAAGCAACTGCCATGTGATTGGTTGATTAGATAATTGCATTAATGAGAAATTGAAAAGGTGTTCCTAATAATCCTTTAGGTGAGTGTATGTTCTAATAATACGAATAAGTATTTTCTGTGTACTTCCCCTCCTGATTCTGAACCGTGTGTTAAGGTGGCCACTAATGGTCCAATTTCTAGCAAAAAATCATTTGAGCGATCAGAAATTCTGATCGGAAGTGAAATTGTTCACTACAACATCAACAAACCAATCTTTGCTTTCTATCTATCACAACCAACAAGAAAATCCAAATTTTGATTCAACAAAAATCCAATCGGACGACTATTTTTATAATCATTCATATTCCATCTCATATCTCAGCTTCTGGCTCTCCCAGCTCCTTCCTTTGCTCAGTCTTTCGAGAACTGCGCATGCGCAGGAGGCTTACCACAACGCGCGTGATGGAGCCAGGAGCACGGCCAGGCTGCGCATTTCTCTGAAAGGACCACTGCTATGAAAAGCTGTTACATTTAAAATACATCTGTACACTTACATATACATATCTGTGTTTATACATACATTTATCCCTGAGTGCAATCCTACCTAATAAAACGCAAGTGTCTCTGCGTCCCATTTCCCTGTGTGTGTCTTTTTTTGTTGTGCGCATGTGCAGGGAAGGACGCAGAGACACTGAGGAGGTTGCTGGGGGAATGAATGACGCAGCTTGGAGAGGAGGACGGGGCCAGGAGGGCAGGCGTGTGAGCGGTGGATGAGCGTGACAGACCTAGCCCGGTTTTAAACGATCCGGGAACGGACCGTTTTTTTAACACTAATGTGAACTTGGTCTAAGTGACAGCGACATAGTAAAATGTTAATTTTACTATGTGAAGAAATGGTCTGTTCTAAATAGAAAAATATACTTTGGGGATGTGGGTCTGGGGGGATGTGGGGAAATGGAACAGAAGCAGCGGAAGGCAAATGGAGAGGCAATGGAGTGAAAACAGATCCGATCGACCGATGATTAGAGATGGCCCGAGCGGTTCGACGGCGAACGGTTCCAGGCGAATTTCCAGGGATTCGCGACCACGGAGAACCGCAAACTTTACCGGAAGTTTGGTTTGCCCCCATAGTGCACCATTAGGGTCAACTTGGACCCTCTACATCACAGTCAGCAGGCACATTGTAGCCAATCAGGCTACACTCCCTCCTGGAGCCACTACCCCCCTTTATAAAAGGCAGGCATCGCTGGCCATTTTACTCACTCGTGTGCCTGCAGTAAATAGAGAAGGGACAGCTGCTGCAGACTCTCTCATAGGGAAAGATTAGTTAGGCTCTTGTAGGCTTCTTAGCTTGCTCCTTGCTGATTCTTATTGCAAAAATAGCACCCCACAACAGCTCTTTTGAGAGCTAATCTTGTTCTTGTGATCTATTTTTTTTTTCTGTGTGTCCCACTGACACTCGTGTTGCTGACACTCGTGTTGCATAGACAGCCTTGATAACTCATACTGTGTGTGCCACTGCCAGGCCCAGCACATTCAGTGACTACCTGTGTGTGTGACAGGTGCACATTACCCATCACTGCATATACCTACCTGTTGTTCACTGTGCACCCACCCACCTACGTGAGCGCACGCAGTGTCACTGTGCCTGTCTGCTACCTGTCTGTGTGTGACAGGTGTACATTGTAATACCCATTACTGCATATACCTACCTACCTGTTGTTCACAGTGCCGCCACCTACCTACGTGAGCTGAGCGCACGCAGTGTCACTGTGCCTGTCCGCTACCTGTCTGTGTGTACAATTCACAAATCTGATTTGTACAAAATACACAAGGTTGATCCTTTCAGAAGTATATACTAAAACATAACTTATTTGTTTATATAAAATCGCTATAAATGTTTTCACTTTTCAGTACATAACAAGGTAGGATTTTAGGTACTTGAAAGAGCACACGCACCTTTTGAAAGAAGTTTTTGTGACAGTGCTCAAAAACCCTAGACCTTGATTAGATTGCTATTTACTTTCTACATATAAAACAGTACCCCCCACCAATTCATGTTTCGACTCCTTACATGGAGTCGTCGTCAGGGAAAAAAGTGCTTAGTGTAAAGGTTGCTAGTGCATTCGGAAAGAAAAAAGCATTATATATACATCAAATAAAGAAAACAAAAACCGAGAGCAATGTGCTCTCCTGCTCTGTCAGCAGAGCAGGAGAGCTGACAGAGCAGGAGAGCACATTGTTCTCAGTTTTTGTTTTCTTTATTTGATGTATATATAATGCTTTTTCCTTTCTGAATGCACTAGCAACCTTTACACTAAGCACTTTTTTCCCTGAAGACGACTCCATGTAAGCAGTCGAAACATGTTGGATTGGTGGGGGTACTGTTTTATATGTAGAAAGTAAATAGCAATCTAGTCAATGTCTAGGGTTTTTGAGCACTGTCACAAAAACTCCTTTTAAAAGGTGCATGTGCACTTTCAAGTACCTGTCTGTGTGTGACCCGTGCACATTGTAATACCCATTACTGCATATACCTACCTACCTAACTGTTGTTCACAGTGCACCCACCTACCTACGTGAGTTGAGCGCAAGCAGTGTCATTGTGCCCTTCCGCTACCTGTCTGTGTGTGACAGGTGCACATTGTAATACCCATTACTGCATATACCTACCTGTTGTGTTCAGTGCACTCCCCTACCTACGTGAGTGCACACAGTGTGATATACCACTCCGTGCATACCTGTAACTGCACCTGTGTGATTGCACATTGTATTAGTCAAGTCAGTGCATACCTTTCACTTCATCCCCCCCAATATGGAAAAAACAAAAGGCAGAGGTAGGCCACCTGGCAGGTCTGTTTGAGGTCGCGCTGTCGTGATTTCGACCTAAGTACAGTGTTCAGAAGAAGGAGCGTGCCATCAACCCCCAATATTGTCAGGACGCAGTTGACTATTTAACACAGAATACCTCATCTTTCTCAGCTTCCGCACGGAAGCGTGACATATCTTCCTCCTCCTGCTCTAATGCTGGCACCCCACTTAACACTCAGTCAGCCGCCACCACCAAAGTGCCATCACCCCAGTGCTCAGCGGTGTGGACATTTTTTTGTGTGTCTGCCTCAGATGAGAGCAATGCCATCTGTACTCTCTGCCACCGAAAATTGAGCCATGGAAAGACCAAGACCCACGTAGGGAGAACTACCTTACGAAGGCACATAATTACAAACCACAAACTGCAATGGGATGACTACCTGAGGAAAAGCAGCACACAAAAGCAAAGCTAAACACCGCAATGAAAGACCGCAATTTTTTCTCAAAAAAGGCGATACCTAAACTGTTAACCAATGTGGCAGATGCGCTCCTCTTAGCACCTATATCTCAAATTAACTCAGGCAGTACAGAACTGGCAAGTGGATCGCCACACATATGGGTGGGTAAATTCACCCTAAACAGACAGAGATTGATATTAGAGTATGGCGCTCTACACCTGTCACGACACGACAACCACGAGTGGCGAGTGGAGAGACGCTAGTGCGGTGGTGGTGAGGACGTCCTGATGCTGTTTTACTTACATGCGCATGTTCTGAGTTCTAAATGTGAGTGTATTACTATCTTTTAAAACCTTTTAATAAACGGAGTTATGCTATGATACTCTTTATTTGAGTTCATAAAGGGAGAAGGTTGCTGATTATGCATAAGAAGTCTGATGGAAAACGTGATTGCTGAACTGTCATGGTCAGCCATAGCATTTGGTGAGCCTTGAATTTTACTACACTTGGAGTGGTGGTGCTATCTTGTTTCCTAGCACGGATTGGTGCTATCACTGTTGGTGGAGGGCTGATTGATACCTGGTCTCCATATAGTATGACACTATCTGCTGTTCCTTGTCTTTGAGCTTTTATCAGGAGGAAGAGGCTGATCGTGAGTGGCCATATTACGATATAAACGCGATTGATGCTGACTTTAAATAATCAGCCCACCTATCTGGTGAGAGTGATACCTACTAACATTGCAACTGTATTCCAATATTGAAACGGAGTAGAGGATTGCGGCAACTTCAAGTTTAATCACTGCCTAGGACAGTGGTGCATGGACTTTTGTGCAGAGTGGGACTATATTTGTATGTAGGTTGTCGTGTACTGACAGGTGTAGAGCGCCATACTCTAATATCAATCTCTGATACCTAAACTGTACCGTGATGTTGAAAGGCAAGTGGTGACATCTCTGGCACACAGCGTTGGGTCAAGGGTCTATTTGAGCACGGATGCCTGGTCTGCAAAGGATGCTCAGGCCTGCCCGAAGACTAAGTCAGTCCCCACACACAGCATCTCTGCCTGCACGCTGTGTGACTACCTGCCCCAAGACTAAGTCAGTCCCCACACAACATCTCTGCCCGCAGGCCGGTTGACTGCCTTTTCCGCCACCACCAACAGGTTCCAGAACTCCAGGCGGATTCCTGAATTTTTTAGGCCGCTGCTAGCAGCAGCCACTATAATAATTTTTCTGGTGCGTGTACATGCCTGCTTAATTTTTCTGGCTGAACTGTGGCTGCAACAACAAAACAAAAGTCATGTACATGTGCCAATACCCCTTCGTGATCGTTACTTTGCCGCAGTGAAGGGACTTGCGTATCACAATGAAGCAATGACCGACGGCTATATGAGTGTGTCGGGGGGGGGGGGGGGGGGGGCACACCCACGAAAATAAGGTCGTTGCTTCATTGTGGACAGACCAAATTTGATCAGCTGGACGGTCACTGTTCTGTCATTCAGCTACCTCAGCCCGGCGACCATATGAGCTTGAAAACTGCCACGGCCTGCACTCTCGCCATGGTGCGCACAAGTCCAGCACGGCCGTCACAACACAAACAGCTGTTTGCGGTGCGTTGCACAGTGAGTTTGGTGTGTCAGTGTGAAGCAGTACTCTAATTACACTCCCTGATTGATGTATACACATGCAAGATGTTTGAAAGCACTTTAGGCCTGCAATTTAGCATTCAATGTGATTTCTGCCCTTAAAACGCTGCTTTGCGTCAAATCCAGATTTTTCCCCGGGCCTTTTGGCGTCAATCCCACTCCGCCATGCCCCCCTCCAGGTGTTAGACCCCTTGAAACATCTTTTCCATCACTTTTGTTGCCAGCATAAGTGTTTCTATTTTTCAAAGTTCGCCTCCCCATTGAAGTCTATTGCGGTTCGTGGAAGTTCGCGCGAACCAAACTTTTGGCGGAAGTTCGCGAACCGAAAATCGGAGGTTCAGGCCATCTGTACCGGTGATCAGATCCGTTTTCACGAATCCGTTTGCAACTTCAATGCAAGTGTGAACCGGGCCTTACAGCAAGTATTTTAGCAGCCAAACAAACTAAAACTTTGGCTGCAGGGCCACATTTTTTTCTGCTGCTGGGGAAATGTGCCTTCCCCAGCCTGGCAGGGTATGCAGAGTGGAACAGGGAGCTTTCATAGTTACATGTTCCAGATGATGGACCGCCTTCCTCTCTTCATCCACCCGTCGTGTTGTTTAGGATTTAGTTGACAAAATCCACTCCCTAGAAAAAAAAAACCACAAAAAAAGATGGGGCACAGGTTCATTTGGAGGAACTAGATGGAGCTAAGGCCGAAGTAAATAGGAATCTGAACAGTGGAGGCACCAAACAGTTCCAAAAACTGTTGCTTATATAGGTTAAACTCTAAGGGCTCGTTAACATTAAAGGCGCTTTTTGGATTTTTTAAATGCAGGTGATTTGTACAAATCGCCCTAAAAGTGCTTACCAATGAGATAGTTCTCAGTGGGCCGTTCCATTAGCTTACCGCTTACTGAAGCGCTGCATGGACCATTTTCAGGGCGATTTGCCCTGAATGGGAGGTGTAGGAAAAACACAAAAAGGTCACAAAATCGATTTGTGCAGCGTTTGCATTTTTAAAGAATAAATACACTGTATTTATTCTTTTCTGGATCAAAGAGTTCACTTCCTGACCTGCGCCAGGGAGTGCATTAAAAAAACACTCTGGAAAACCGCTTAAAAAATGCTTAGCAAAAACTCCCAGCACACAAAAATCGCCCCGCCAAAAAAGCATTAAAAAACGGCCAACGTGAACGCTATCGGAGTGCAATGTGAACAAGGCCTAAGAGATTGGGGAGGGTTCTGTCAGAACGATTACAAAGAGAAAAATCCCAAAAATGTACTAAATCCACATAGGAAAAAAACACCTGTGGATTTGCATGCATAAGCGAATTCGCGTGCATTTGCAGGCATTTTTTTCATGCGTATTCCCATTAGAGATGGCCCAGAATAGATTGCTGGCGAGAACTATTCGGCAAAGATCGCGTATTCGTGCTTGCCGTGAGCACAGAGTGCTGTTCGAGTCACCCCCATACAACATCATTGGGCTAAACTTTGACCCCTTACACTATCCAGCCACCCTTATGGCCCATACTCACGAGGGACTTTTGTCGCCTCAACACGCGGCGCGCGCGTGTTGCGGCGACAGTTCGCCCGTGAGTATGGGCCGTTGCCCGCGCGCGCACCCCGAACTATCGCCCGTCGCTCATGTCGCCATGCGATTGAAAGTTTCAATCGCATGGCAACAGTCGCCGCCGCACCTCCGCCGCAACTGTCGCTAGTCCGCGTGAGTACGCGGACTAGCGACAGCAACATGATAGTAAATAAACGGCGCTTCCGGCGGGGGGAGGGACAACGGCGACAGCTTCCGTCGCATCAGTTGCCAGGTCCCTCCGCCGTGTGTATGCGGAGGGACCTGGCGACTAGCTGTCGCCAGCATGTCGCAAGCACACTCCCGTGTGCTTGCGACATGCAAAAAAGTTGCCCGTGAGTATGGGCCATGAGGTGGCTGGATAGTGTAATGGTTAAGTGCTCTGCCTCTGATGTAGGAGTCCTGGGTTCAAATTCTGGCTCTTCCTACTCAGTAAGCCAGCACCTATTCAGTAAGGAGTTCATTGGGCAAGACTCCCTAACACTGCTACTGCCTACTGAGTGCGCTCTTGTGGTTACCTCACAAGCGATTTGAGACCGACAGGAGAAAGGCGCTATACAAAAAAAGGAATTATTAATTATTATTATTACATCACAGTCAGCAGGCGCATAGCAGCCAATCAGCCTGCACTCCCTCACGGATACCCCTGCACCCTATAAAAACACTGCAGCACCCGCCATGTTCCAGTCTGTGATTGTCTGGAATAGCTAGAGAAGGGGAGAGACATTGCTGGAGATAGGGAAAGCGGTAGTTAGGCTTGTTTATTTTGATCCTCGCTGGCTGATAGCAGTTTAATCATCACAAACAACCCTTCTGGGGGGGGGGTGTCTGTGTGTGTCAGTGTGTGTGTGTGTGTATGCATGCGTGCGTGCGTGCCACTCCACAGCCCACAGGCACCCACCATGGTTCCCAGCGCCCACTACAAGCACAATAGTGCTCCAGGGCCTGTGTTATTATCACTGTATTGTGTTTGAACTACTGTTGCAGCATTGTCAGTGTCTGTGTGTGTGTTAGTGCACAGAGCAACACACATGCCCACTTACTCTGATATTGAATTGTGTGCCATATAAAAGCACCTTTTTTCCACAACTGCTGCAGGGCCTGTGTTATTATTATCACTAAATTGTGTTTGAAGTGTTGGTGCCTATTCTCAGTGTCTGTGTGATAGTGCACAGACAGCTCACTGGCACACAGGTTGATTCACTAAACCGTGCTAAATCATAGCACAGCCGCGCTAGCGTTTTGCGCATGTTATAATGCGTGTAATGGTTTTTCGCGTGCAAACTTTTGTACGCGAAAACCGTTATGCGCGTTATAACGTGCACAAAACACTAGCACGGCAGTGCTATGAGTTAGCACGGTTTAATAAATCAACCCCTTACAGTGATAACGAATTGTATGCCATATAAAAGCACCTTTTTTCCACAACTGTTGCAGGGCATCTGTTATTATCACTACTATTATCAGAGACGCCCACATGCCCACTTACAGTAATATCACATTGTGTGCCACATAAAAAAGGACAAGCACAGTTTTACCACTAGTGCTCCAGGGCCTCTGTTATCACTGTATTGTGTTTGCACTATTGCACAGCTCTGTGTCTGTGTGATACTCCGCAGACAGAACACTGTCACTGACGCACAGGTGTGGCCCCATCTAGTATGAGAGAATAGTGTGATAAAGTAGAGTGACCAGACGTCCCGGATTGCCCGGGACACGTCCCGGATTCGGGGTCCGCTGTCCCAGGCTTAATGAGGTCCCAGGAAACGTCCCGCTTTCAGCAGCGGGACGTCCCGGCCTCGGGACTCTGGCCACTCTCTCCTCAATGAACTGGCAGCGGCGTCTATAGACGCCGTGCCAGTTCATTGCCCGCAGCCCCGCTCCAGCCTCCTCTTCCGGTGTCTGTTTCCGACACCGGCAGGCGAGCAGGGCTACGGCAAGATGGCTGCCGGAGCCCTGTACTGGAGACCTATTTGTGTCACTAGTACAGGGCTTCGGGCGCCATCTTGCCGTAGCCCTGTCAGCGCGGGAGAGAAGAGCAGGAGGAACAAGACGGTCCCGGGACGGAGCAGCGCGCCAGAGGCCGGACACTTCTGCCAGGTGAGTAAATGCTTTCTTTTCCAGGTGAAATGTTTGCCCGCATTGTTTCTTTTCCAGGTGAAATGTTTGCCCGCATTGTTTCTTTTCCAGGTGAAATGTTTGCCCGCATTGTTTCTTTTCCAGGTGAAATGTTTGCCCGCATTGTTTCTTTTCCAGGTGAAATGTTTGCCCGCATTGTTTCTTTTCCAGGTGAAATGTTTGCCCGCATTGTTTCTTTTCCAGGTGAAATGTTTGCCCGCATTGTTTCTTTTCCAGGTGAAATGTTTGCCCGCATTGTTTCTTTTCCAGGTGAAATGTTTGCCCGCATTGCGTTTCTTTTCTGGCGAAATGTTTGCCCGCAGTGCGTTTCTTTTCTGGCGAAATGTTTGCCCGCATTGCGTTTCTTTTCTGGTGAAATGTTTGGCCGCAGTGCGTTTCTTTTCTGGTGAAATGTTTGCCCGCAGTGCGTTTCTTTTCTGGTGAAATGTTTGGCCGCAGTGCGTTTCTTTTCTGGTGAAATGTTTGCCCGCAGTGCGTTTCTTTTCTGGTGAAATGTTTGCCCGCAGTGCGTTTATTTTGTACTGACATGTTGCCTGCATTGCGTTTATTTTGTACTGACATGTTTGCCCGCATTGCGTTTATTGTCTGGTGAAATGTTTGCCCGCATTGCGTTTATTTTGTACTAACATGTTGCCCGCATTGCGTTTATTTTGTACTGACATGTTTGCCCGCATTGCATTTATTTTATACTGACATGTTGCCGATTGCGTTTATTTTCTGGTGTCCGGGGTAACTGTTACTGCATTTATTATTTAATGGTCATAGATGGCTATGTTTGCTGCTTTGTGGTTACGGTATACTATTAGCATCACACAGTTTCTGCACACCCATGATACAAAGTCTCGTTTGTCCACATCATGGCGTAAACACTGCTTTCTTATGCCTCGCTGTTACATCATTACGTTAGCTCCGCCCATACAATGTCATGGCCACACCAATTTTTTCGGCGTCTTCGCCGCTGCGTGCTCCTCACTCCTTCCCACTTTTCGCCGCGGCGCGCTACGCGCGCCGCCCCCCCCCCCCGTCCCAGGTTGGACCCACAAAAATATGGTCACTCTAGATAAAGCCCACATTACACAAGCAGCAGACTACTACCACTGCAGCAGGGACTGTTACCACTGTGTTATGTTTGCACTATTGCATAGCTCTGTGTCTGTGTAATACTCCACAGACAGAAGACTCTCACTGAGTGGCTGGGGGGGGGGGGGAAGGAGGAGACCTTTTGTGACCTCAGTGAGGAAGAGAAGCTGGCTATCTCGGCATCCATCCTTGTTCAAGTGGGGTCTTTCATGTTGTCCTGCCTGTTGAGGGGGAGACCCCTGTATAGAAATGGTTAAAGGAGAATGACCTGTACTGAGTGGCAATGCTACTGGACCCTCACTAAAAGCACAAAGTGGTGGAACTGTTAGCGGAGGTCTCACCTCTTTTAACCTGCCTGGCGTTCTATTAAGATCGCCAGGCAGGCTGCGGGAGGGTTTTTTTTTAATAAAAAAAAAACTATTTCATGCAGCCAACTGAAAGTTGGCTGCATGAAAGCCCACTAGAGGGCGCTCCGGAGGCGTTCTTCCGATCGCCTCCGGCGCCCAGAATAAACAAGGAAGGCCGCAATGAGCGGCCTTCCTTGTTTTGCTTACATCGTCGCCATAGCGACGAGCGGAGTGACGTCATCGACGTCAGCCGACGTCCTGACGTCAGCCGCCTCCGATCCAGCCCTTAGCGCTGGCCGGAACTTTTTGTTCCGGCTACGCTGGGCTCAGGCGGCTGGGGGGACCCTCTTTCGCCGCTGCTCGTGGCGGATTGCCGCAGAGCGGCGGCGATCAGGCAGCACACGCGGCTGGCAAAGTGCCGGCTGCGTGTGCTGCTTTTTATTTGAGCCAAATCGGCCCAGCAGGGCCTGAGCGGCAGGCTCCGGCGGTACTGGACGAGCTGAGCTCGTCCAGACCGCCCAGCAGGTTAAACCCTTAGCTCCTCTTGATGTTTGTATGCCCCTCTTAGTAAGCATACTGTGATGCCCAAGCCCGGTTAGTGGGATACTTCCACTCAACACATTATCTGTTGTTTGGTTTGTTATTTCACTACTCCCCCCCCCCCCCCCCAAAAAAAAAATTCCTAAAATAAAAAATTATTTCAAGCTAAATCCGTTTTGGAAGAGATCTAGAGCATGATCCCTGGGCAGAAAATTAAAACCAAAAGGGAAGGCTATTCAAAGAAAGGTAATTTTGTGGGGGATGGGCTAAAAACTATGCCCGTTGTTCCCAACACTTAAAGAGAGTCTGAAGAGAGAGTCTTATTCTCGCTTCAGACCTCATAGATAGCAGGGGCATGTGTGCCCATGCTAAACCGCCGCTATCGCGCCGCTAAACGGGGGTCCCTTCACCCCCAAATCCCCTCGGTGCAGCGGGGGAGCGCTTCCTGGTTGGGGCAGGGCTAACCGCCGCAGCCCTGCCCCACGCGCATCTGTCAGCGCGTATCTCCGCCTCTCCCCCGCCCCTCTCAGTCTTCCTTCACTGAGAGGGGCGGGGGAGAGGCGGCGATGCGCCGCTGATAGATGCGACTGGAGGCAGGGCTGCAGCCATTAGCCCTGCCTCCATGAGCGACCAAGTCTGCGACCAAGTGTTGCAGAGGGGGGTTTTGGGGGTGAAGGGACCCCCGTTTAGCGGCGCAATAGCGGCGGTTTAGCAGGGGCACACATGCCCCTGCTAACTATGAGCGCTGAAGCGAGATTTATTCTCGCTTCAGAGTCTCTTTAAAGAAAGATGAGCTTATCACACAGCTGAGTGGAAGGCTCTTGATGAAGGAACTGCCCGGACAGGAAAGCCAGCTTGTGGGCATATTTACAGGGGCGCTGGCACTCGGATGGTCCCAGACCAGTTCCAGTACATGTGGCACAATTTTAAAGTCACCCTTTTTGTAGATAGCGACCAACAAATGCAGCAATTATTCCCATTATGAGAAAGGCTACTACCATTCCCACCTCAGCTGCAGCCACAATTCTGCCTCTTAAAGCGGACCTGAACTCAGAACTTCTTCTCTGCTATAAAAGATAAGTAACCAGGCCAGGATTTACATCACATGAGCCTATAGGCACAGATGTCTTGGCACCAGTGGCGTACCTAGGGCATCTGACACCCGGTGCTGGATATTAAATGACACCCCCACCCCGCCCCCCAAAACAGGAAAGGAGTGCGACATGCTAAGGGCCACAGTGGGTAATGCCAGGTATAGATGCCACCAGTATAGGTAGCCTGGAATAGTTGCCCAGACACTAGGTAGCCTGGAATAGAGTCCCCCAGTATAGGTAGCCTGGAATAGTTGCTCCCAGTATAGGTAGCCTGGAATAGTTGCCCAGGTAGAGATAGCCTAGAATAGTTTCCCCCAGTATAGGTAGCCTGGAATAGTTGCCTCCAGTATAGGTAGCCTGGCATAGTTGCCCCCAGTATAGTTAGCCTGGAATAGTTGCCTGCAGTATAGGTACCCTGGAATAGTTCCCTACAGTACAGGTAGCCTGGAATAGTTGCCCCCAGAATAGGTAGACTGGAATAGTTGCCTCCAGTATAGGTAGCCTGGAATAGGTGCAGCCAGTATAGATAGCCAGGAATTTGTGCAGCCGGTATAGGTGGCCTGGAATAGTTGCCTCTAGTATAGGTAGCCTGGAATAGGTGCAGACAGTATAGATAGCCAGGAATATGTGTCACAGGACCCCTAGTGGCCGGACCGCAAAATGCCTTCCAATCAGTTTCAGCACACAGACTATGCAATCTGTGGTCGCAATTGGTGCGCAGAAACCGCTGGAATTGTGGCAGCAGACCGACTAGAAGGGAGCCTGTGAGTTACGGTAATACAATTTACACACTATTTCAGGGTGTAACTGCCACCGCCTCTGTTACCATGGGACAGAGGAGCCCACTGACTGGCTGATTCTAGACCTGCAAATAAAATGGTTAAACACACTCTATTCTGTCTAGCTATCAACAATAGTAGCGACTCTTCAGAAGTCAGGGTTCAGTTGGTGCGGCTGAATAGCAGGGTGGCTGAATAAATAAATGACATTAGCGTCGTTTATTACAAATGCAACATAAATAATTAATATATACAGAAAATCATTAAAATCAACAATTGTAGAGACGAATAGCACAGTATAATAAAATAAAAGGGAAGAAAAACGGATACTTAAAGTTCATGGAAATATGTTTTCTGGGAAAACCTGTAAAGTTCCTTTGTTTCAGTTCAAGAGCAAAGTTCAGACAAGATGGCCGCTAACCACATGGTCCTCTGGCTAGCAGCATGCTCTCGTGAAGATGGAATTTGGAGGACTAAAGTCCGCCTGCTGCCAATGTGCTTTTGATGAAGCTGGTTCGGGGGTGTGGCAATGCCTGCCCCCTCTGACTTACAAACCAATCACAGTTCAAGTCCTTGGAGAGAGATTTAGGTTCAAACTTACCAAACGATGTAACTCAAAACCGACAAATGCCACATTTGCGCTGAAAACAGATTAATATTCCTCAGATTATGACAATTCCTATGACATCAAACTTGGGTGCTGTCGCATGCCCAGTTACGAAATAGCGGAATACCTCAGGTTCTGGTTATGTCAGTGGCCTCAATTTAATACCAAAATATTTACCAGATCCGGACCAGCAGAATGAGATAACGTTCACATCTCTCCTATGAACGGTATTCCTTAAACATGCTAAACATCATAAACTCTATGTACTTCTAAACTGGCTCCCTGGCTCCAGCAAGTCTGAGCCCTGGCTGGGGGAGCTTCCTCTGAATGAAAGGACTTTTGGCGTGGTAATTAACATCTGAGTTAGGGCTGGTTCAGACGGACGTTTGTGCAGCGTTTACTGCCAGCGTTCAGGGCTTGGCGTTAAACGCTCCCATTCAAGTGAATGGGAGCGTTTGTACCAAGCTTTCACGCGCGTTTACACGAACGCGGCGTTCGGGTCCCGATTTTCACTGGCGTTCAAGGAGCCCCTGGAAGCTACATGTTGCTTCCAGGGGCGGTTAACCGCGACGGGTAATGTTCCCCTAGGGGAAGAAAAAACGCGACCGCATCCGAACGCAATGTGAACGCTCCTGAAAGCCCGAACGCATTGCCGCCGCGACGCCAACGAACGCGACGCCTCCAAACGTCCGTCTGAACCAGCCCTAAGATCAGCTCTGACAAACTCTGACACCTCTGCTAAGGCCCAGATTCCAGTCACATGCTAATTAACAAGTCACTGGCCAGGAAGGGGACTCTTTGATCAAGTTAAAAAAAGAAAATGTCATTTTCTGATCGCTGCAAAAACTGAGCAAATCTAACCCGGGCGATCAGAAAATCGACTGCACGAATCTTCCCGATTCGCCTGCGTTTCTCACGGATGTTCCGTGACAATAGGTGCAACCAGTATAGATAGCCTGGAATTTGTGCAGCCGGTATAGGTAGCCTGGAATAGTTGCCTGCAGTATAGGTACCCTGGAATAGTTGCCTGCAGTACAGGTAGCCTGGAATAGTTGCCTCCAGTATAGGTAGCCTGGAATAGTTGCCTGCAGTATAGGTAGCCTGGAATAGTTGCCTGCAGTACAGGTAGCCTGGAATAGTTGCCCCCAGAATAGGTAGACTGGAATAGTTGCCTCCAGTATAGGTAGCCTGGAATAGGTGCAGACAGTATAGATAGCCAGGAATATGTGCAACCAGTATAGATAGCCAGGAATAGGTGCAGCCAGTATAGATAGCCAGGAATAGGTGTAGCCAGTATAGGTAGCTAGGAGTAGGTGTAGCCAGGAATAGGTGCAGCCAGCATAGGTAGCCAGGAATAGGTGCAGCCAGTATAGGCAGCCAGGAATAGGTGCAGCCAGTATAAGTAGCTAGGAATAGGTGCAGCCACTATAAGTAGCTAGGAATAGGTGCAGCCACTATAAGTAGCTAGGAATAGGTGCAGCCACTATAAGTAACTAGGAATAGGTGCAGCCAGTATAGAAAGCCAGGAATAGGTGTAGCCAGTATAGATAGCGAGGAATTGGTGCAGCCAGTATAGGTAGCCAGGAGTCGGTGCAGCCAGTATAGACAAAGCCGGATTTGTCTTTTTTACTGCCCTAGGCCAACTGTTAACATCACTCCCCCCACCCCATACAATAATGTAGTGCCATGGTGCCTCTGATTACCTGGACCCACTCAACTCAGGGCTGTTTCTGACCTGTTTGGTGCCCCTGGCAAGTCAGCCTTTATTACCCTTCTCCCGCATCCTCAGGAGATTGCTTCAATGTTCCTTGCAATGATTAGGCATAGATGGCAGATTACGTTAGGGTTAGGCACCTCCAAAATATGGGGATAAAGTTAGGTGCAAGTATCCCACATGAAGAAAGCTGAGGCGGGGAATTAGTGCAAGGCATTTGAACAAGTTATGCTGGGAACACACGATGCAACTTCCCGTCTCAACAACAGGAATCAGTTGATTATTTCTAACATGTCCAATTTGTTTCTGATCGATAAAGGGATCGATTTTGTGAAGTTATCATCAGACAATCAATCCCTTTATCAATTCAGAGCAGTTGGACATGTATACATAATACTACTGATCACCCATCGATCGGACGAGAAGTTGCATCGTGTATTCCCAGCATTAGGAATTAGTAGAAAGCATCAGGTTAGGCTTACTAATTGGGAGATAAGGGTGGTTAGATTTTGAGCTTCCCTGGGGACAGTCAGTGACATGACTATGTACTCTGTAAAGTGCCGCAGAAGATGTCAGTGCTCTATAAATACATAATAATAATAATAATAATACATTGGGACATTAGAGTATGGCTATGGTAGGGATTAGATTGTGAGCTCCTCTGTGGATGGTCAGTGACATGACTATGTACTCCGTAAAACGCTGCAGAAGATGTCAGTGCTATATAAATACATAATAATAATATGGTAGGACATTACACTTTCACTATAGTAGGAATTAGATTGTGAGCTCCTCTGAGGACAGACAGTGACATGACTATGTACTCCGTAAAACGCTGCAGAAGATGTCAGTGCTATATAAATACATAATATACAATATGGTATGATAGGTATGGAACAAAGGGAGAGTAAGTGGCAGTGCATGAAAATATTAGGGGGAGAGAGGAGAGGAGAGAGAAAGATTGGAGAATGGAAACACAAGAGACAGGAGAGCGAGACGGTGAAATGCAAGAGACAGGAGAGCAGGACGGTGAAACGCAAGAGACAGAAGAGCGAGACGAGGAAACGCAAGACACAGGAGACCGAGATGGGAAAACGCAAGAGACAGGAAAGCAAGACGGGGAAACACAAGAGACAGAAGAGCGAGACAGGGAAACGCAAGAGACAGATGACCGAGATGAGGAAGCGCAACAGACAGAAGAGCAAGACGAGGAAACACAAAACACAGGAGACCGAGATTGGAAAACGCAAGAGACAGGAGAGCGAGACAGAAGAGCGAGATGGGGAAACGCAAGAGACAGAAGAGCGAGATGGGGAAACGCAAGAGACAGGAGAGCGAGACAGAAGAGCGAGACAGAAGAGCGAGATGGGGAAACGCAAGAGACAGGAGAGCAAGATGGGGAAACGCAAGAGACAGGAGAGCAAGATGTTTCACCAGGACTTCAGTCTGCACCAGTCCCGTTTGGAAGGGACATGTTGAGAAAACAACCATCATCCCTGCACTGTGGAGGAAATAGAGGACAGAGAGAGGAGACCATGTGGTGGGACGGGGAGAGTGAACAGGCCAAGAACTATTCAGCTGAGGCAAGCTTCTTATCTAAATTGCAGGGAGCTTATTCTCTCTGCTCCATAACTACAGGCATCTGCAACCAGCTTGTAACACTGAACTCTGCAGCACTGGACTGCCCGCACTATTGATTAATCCTTCTGGTCAGCACATACGCTGATCAGAATAATTAATGAATAATGTAGGCAGTGGGTGTCACAGGAGTCAGTGTACACACACTGAGGCCTAGTGCACACCAGAGCGGTTCTGCTGCGATTTGCGATCCGCTTGCGGGTGCGGATCCGCTAGGGTGATGTATTTCAATGGGCTGGTGCACACCAGAGCGGGAGGCGTTTTGCAGAAACGCATACTCCCGGGCTGCTGCAGATTGTGGATTGCGGATGCGTTTCTGCCTCAATGTTAAGTATAGGAAAAACGCAAACCGCTCTGAAAAACGGCACTTCAGAGCGGTTTGCCAGGCGTTTTTTGTTACAGTAGCTGTTCAGTAACAGCTTTACTGTAACAATACATGAAATCTACTACACCAAAAACGCTTCCCAAAACCAGAAAATGCTAGGTGAAACGCTACAGAAAAATAAGAAAAAGCGTTTCAAAATCTGCTAGCATTTTGCGGATCTGCTAGCGGTTTTTGGTGTGCACCAGGCCTGATAGCTGATTTCTGTAGTGCGGGGAGAGAGCAGCTCCATTAGCACAGCTTACATGTCCACAGGGGAAGGCTGCACAGATAAGCTGCTCCCAGCCAGCCAAATCCCAAAATGCCATAAGGGCTGCAAACAACAAAGCCACGTGCTTCCTGCTGGAGACAGGAAGCTGTGTGGAGCCCTGATTTGCTGGCGTAATGAGGTGACCAGGGGGGTTCTGGGCAGTGGTATCCCCCAGCTGCAGGGGTTCAGCTGTCACCCCCTTGCCTGCTGAGAGGGGGATGGGCCGCTCCTGGCACCACCCCCTTAAGACGCCACTGCTTGGCACCCTTGACTTTGCCCTCCATGAACCTACAAACCCCCCCCCCACCCCGAACCGCATCCCAAGTGTGCTGACTGTCCCAGCTGTCCCCTCTCCCCTACTTCCCCTGCACATTGTAGGTAGCTACAGGTGCCCCTTAGCATTAGGTAGCCCGTGCTATCCTCAGTATTAAATAGCTAGTGGTACCCCTGACTAGAGGGAGAACGTGTCAGTGGAATGCCAAGAGCAGGGTGAGTAACCTCTCATCTACACTCTGCTCAGGATTCTGCATAGAGAAAGAGGGGGGAGGCACTAGGGGAGGGGAGTGAGCTGACTTTCCATTATCGGGCGCCTGTAGGCACGTGCCTACAGTGCCTTATGGTAAATCCGGCCCTGTAGGCAACAGCATAATAACCTTTACGGAAAAACATTTATTTGTTGCAGCCCACAGAACTCCTGCAAAAATCTGCAGTTCCTGGAAGCAGACAGAGGGTTAACATCCTGTGTTTACAAATTATCTTACGCATCTGAGATTCCTGTGCTGACACAGCTAAGAGCTCAAATTACAATTGTGATTATTGGCAGCTGATGGGGAATTAGATTGGCCCTTCACTCTAAGGCCACATACAGACATCAGACCATAGTCTTTGGAAAATGAAAGATCACAGACCAATCTTACCACCCTTCCTGTAGTATAAGAGCCATACTCTACACAGTCTTTTCTATGGAGCTGAACTCCACATCAGAAAAAAATCATTGCAAGATGCTGCACACACAGATGCTGTACAGACACAAAAGATCAGTATCTGCAAAAGATCTGTTCCTGCCAAAAATCCATTCCTGCAAATTGCAATGATAGTCTATGAGATCTGCAGATCATCATACAGGCTTAGTGCACACCAGAGCGGTTCGGCTGCGTTTTGCGATCCGCTTGCGGCTGTGGATCCGCTTGGGTAATGCATTTCAATGGGCTGGTGCACACCAGAGCGGGAGGCGTTTTGCAGAAACGCATACTCCCGGGCTGCTGCAGATTTTGGATTGCGGATGCGTTTCTGCCTCAATGTTAAGTATAGGAAAAACGCAAACCGCTCTGAAAAACGGCACTTCAGAGCGGTTTGCCAGGCGTTTTTTGTTACAGTAGCTGTTCAGTAACAGCTTTACTGTAACAATACATGAAATCTACTACACCAAAAACGCTTCACAAAACCGCAAAATGCTAGCTGAAACGCTACAGAAAAAGAAGAAAAAGTGTTTCAAAATCTGCTAGCATTTTGCGGATCTGCTAGCGGTTTTTGGTGTGCACCAGGCCACACACATGATTTAACTGACATTCATCTGCAGATCAGATCCACCAGGATGGATTTTCAGATCTGCAGATGAATGTCAGTTAAATCATGTGTGTATGATGATCTGCAGTTCTCATAGACTATCATTGCAATTTGCAGGAATGGATTTTTGGCAGGAACAGATCTTTTGCAGATACTGATCTTTTGTGTCTGTACAGCATCTGTGTGTGCAGCATCTTGCAAAGATTTTTTTCTGATGTGGAGTTCAGCTCCATAGAAAAGACTGTGTAGAGTATGGCTCTCATACTACATGAAGGGTGGTAAGATTGGTCTGTGATCTTTCATTTTCCAAAGACTATAGTCTGATGTGTGTATGAGCCTTAAACACAAACAGGGTGGATTAGTCTGTGTTTCCCTTGTGTCCTGAGCATGAATTCAAGTCCACTTTGTTTTTTAACTCTTTATTTACTCACAGAGATCAGAAAATACAGGTATCCGAGGTTTACAATATTTGAAACAAAGGCATACACAGAAAAAAGAAATAGTGTATTCTAACAAACAATTTATGACAAATTTTCAACTGACTCTCTGAAAATGTTTCCCCCTTTTTCAAACCGTCCCACCGCCCTCCCCTCAGCTCCCATCTAAAGGATTTTTAAGGTAGCATTTTACATATAAGCTATATCTGGGAAACTTCCCAAATATTCCCTTCCCCCCCAAACAGAACACCTCAGACATCCCCTTCTGGCACCCGTCATATCGGAGCCAGGGAAGTCCAAGGTCACACATCACAGCCATAAAACGTCTTCACAAAAAAGAAAAATAGAGTGGCCAAGGTAGGTCTGGATGTAGATATCAGGGTTAGGGTAAAAGACAACAAAGTCAAACTGTAGCAAAATAAAAGGAAAGAATCATGTCTCATCATCACTCACTTCCAGAGAGCCAAGGGACCCTGCAATCTTTCCTCTTAAGCTACATACTCACGGGGGACAATTGTCCCCCGTTGCATGCGCGCACGCGACCAGGGAGCGACAGCTCCCTGCCGGTGACAGCTGTCCACACGTCTCGCCAGAAAGGCAGAGACACGGCGGAAGCTGTTTGTGAATGGAGCATCCGCCGGCCGGATGCTCCATTCACTCGCGTAGGTCTCCTGTCGCTAGCCCGCGTACTCACGCGGGACTAGCGACAGTTCCGGCGAAGTTGCGGCGACAGCTGTAGCCGGTGATTGAACATGTTCAATCGCCTGGCGACAGCTCCAACGGGCGACGGTTCGGGGCGCGCGCGTTATACACACGGGCGACCTGTCGCCGCAACACGCGCGTGCCACGTGTTGCGGCGACGGCCGTACCCCGTGTGTATGGGCCTTTAGATACCAAGAAGTGTAGGTGAACGGTCTCATAATCTGTCTATCACGCTAGGTGCTATGTGGACCAATACACAATGGGCTCTATTCACAATGCCTTACCGCATGCGGTAAATTAGTATGTGCAAAATATCACCCAAAAGATCACCATTGTGTAATTCTCAAAGATTTATCTCCTTAATTTTCCGCATGCGGTAAATGTGCGGTAAAAAGGGACTACATTTCCTACACTTTGAAATTCTTAATTAAATAAATGTGCGGATAATTGGTGATAAATAAGGATTTTTTATCACCTATAGAGGGCAGGTGATAATTTTCATTTCTCTGCTGTTGGGCTTTAGGATGTAGCCTTTTGAGCTTTGTTTGCTTGAGTTTATATCAATTTTACAAAGGAGGCAGAGAAGACGAGTGTGTCTAATCTCAAGGCGCACTTTCAGACCTCGTACAGTCTTTTATATGATTTTATAGATGCTGAGGAGGAAATTCCTCTTTGCTCTAAAAGAGAAGCAATAGCATAAAAACCTTTAAAGAAAAACATTTTTGTTAAGCCTAGTGCACACCAAAAACCGCTAGCAGATCCGCAAAACGCTAGCGATTTTTTCTTCTTATTATGAAGCGTTTTGCGGTTTTGTGTAGCTTTTTTTGTGTAGCAGATTACAGATATTGTTACAGTAAAGCTGTTACTGAACAGCTACTGTAATAAAAACGCCTGGAAAACTGCTCTGATCTGGCGTTTTATCAAGCGTTTTGCGTTTTTCCTATACTTAACATTGGAGGCAGAAACGCCTCCGCAATCCAAAAAATGCTGCAGCTCGGGAGTATGCATTTCTGCAAATGCCTACCCCTCTGGTGTGCACCAGCCCATTGAAATACATTACCCAAGCGTTTCCACATCCGCAAGCGGTTCTAAAAACGCTACCAAAACCGCTCGGTGTGCACCAGGCCTTACAGCTGATACAAATCCTGCAATAAATCTCCAGTGTGCCTACTTCCTGCTTTTATGGAAGCAGACATATTGTTAACATCCTGTGTTTACAAATTAGCTGCTCTGCTAAAGCACCAAGATGGCACAGTTGAGAGCTCAAATTACAGTTGTGATTAGTCACAGATGAGAGGGAATTAGACAGGCTAAACTCTCTAAATACACATAGGGCTTGATTCACAAAGCGGTGCTAACTGTTAGCATGCCTGTGAAAACCCCCTTAGCACGTCTAAACGAGCTTTTCGTGCGCAAAACTTTATGCGCGTAAAGTTTTACGCGCGCACTGCACAGAGCACTCCGCGCGAAAAACTTTATGCGCGTAAAGTTTTACGCGCGCACTGCACAGAGCACTCCGCGCGAAGTGCCCATTAAAGCCTATGGGACTTAGCGCGCGCACAGGACTTTGCGCAAAACTTTGCGCGCGATCTGATTGAGAAATCCGGTGCTAACCTACTTAGCACCCTGGTTAGCACGTCTAAAGACTTTAGACGTGCTTAGTAGGTTAGCACCGCTTTGTGAATCAAGCCCATAGGGTGCATTTCTATAGGTTTTCCCTCTGTCTTGTGCAAGAGTTCAGGTCCACTTTAAATGTGGCAGGCTATCCTGGGTCATTTCTGTGTAATGGGTGGCAAGCATATGGCCTGCCCTACAGTGGTCAAAAAAGCATTACTTTCGTACATGTTACCGACCAATTACCAAACACTTAACACATTTACTGCAACATTACCTAACGATTACCGACCGTTTATCGACCATTTTACAGCACTTGTATCGAACATTTATCACACTCTGAAAATTTTTGTGAATACTCAAAAAAGTCGGTAATTATCACTGGAGGTAATTTTGCGACTCCCTAAAAAAAGTTACCGCATGATATTGTGAATAGAGCCCAATATCAGCTGGCTGCAGTACGGTGAGCTAGGCAGGATTGGAGTCGATAACAGGCTAGGGTCATACACGTTAGATCAGATGGCTGCAGTACAAAGGACTAGGCAAGAGAGTGGTCAGTATCTAAAGGTGCCCATACACTTGCACGATTTACCACCAACAGACAGCAGATTCAATCACTGTGATCAAATCTGCTGTGAAATTGATGTGCAAACATTGACCGTTTGACCGATTTCCGCCTGAAAATGATTGATCCCGTCGATCTGTCCACGTAGAAAATTTTGCTCGATCGCCGACGGGTCAGAAGTGCGTCGATAGCAGCGTTCAGATGTCTGACGACCATCGCTAGCGGCAATACATTACCTGTTCCACCGAAGCGTGTCCCTGCCGTCCCTTCTCCATACGTGGGCTCCAGCTGGCTTCACTTACTTCCTGTCGGGGGAAGTTTAAACAGTAGAGCGCCCTCTACTGTTTAAACTTCCCCCAACAGGAAGTAAAGTGAAGCTGGAGTCCAGAGCGGAGTAGAGACAGCAGAAAACGGGGGAGTCATGCCGGCCGGATCAGGTAATTTATGCAGGGGACGGCGACGGCAGTGGCAGCTCCACAGATTGTGGATAGGTTGCATAGTGAAATCGATTCAAAATCTGTTTGCAGTGTCGGCAGCCAATAGATCCCTCTTTGATCAGATTCGATCACAGAGGGATCTATCTGCTGGTCGATCTGGTGGCATAATCAACCAGTGTATGGCTGCCTTTAGTCAGTCTGGTAGTCACATTGAAATTCAATATGATTCTCACAGAGGGCTCTATTCATAAAAAACTTGTGGCGTAAATACTCGTAGAGGTAAAATACCGCAGCGGTATTTTACACTTCTGGGTGGTCATTCAAAAAAATCTTGCCAGCTGCAATGCAAGAGCGGAGATCTCCCGCTGAAAGCTGGCAGTAAGCTGTTGGAAGGCATGCGGAAACACTTCAGCCGGCAGAGTCCCTCCGTGCACTGCTCTCTCTGGGAGGTCTGTCCCATTCACTTGGATGTAATCCACAAAATCAGAGGAAGCGGTATTTCCCGTCCACATACCGCTTCCTCTAAAGTTTATGAATGGCCATTTTGTTACTTTTTTCTAGATAAATCTAGAAAAACACTGGAGAAGGTGGAAATTTCTCGCTCTGCTGGGGGATTGTAGATTTTCATGCGGGAACAGCTTTTATGAATGCCCACTTTGCTAAATGGACGGGAAAATCCGCTGTTTTGAGCGGAAAACTTGCGGTAACCTTTTATGAATAGAGCCCAGAGTGATAAAATACCCAGCAAAACCAGCATAGATTGCGATCACAGGCAGTGAGCAACTGAATCAAGAGAGCTTATACACAGGTGGAAAAGATCACAGACCAGCCCAGAAAAGGAACTGGCAAATCAGCAAAGGTTCCAGCAGAAGAGTGTCAGCTGACTAGTGTGTCAGCTGACACCCACTAGACCCGCCTCCTCAACCTATAAGAACTGCTCTGGGATGGGCGCGTTCCCCTGGGGAGGCTGGAGAGACGTCCATGCTGAGTCACAGCCGCAGGGGTGCTGGGGACGGAGCAGTGCTTTTCAGCGCTGCTAGCTTTGGGCGCAGCCAGCGTCGCCATAGACTGTAATAGGAATCAGTCTATAGCGGCGCTCAGTGAGGAAGGTCGGCTCCGTCAGAAGACGGAGCCGAAGTTGTTTAAAAAACACAATAATTCGGCCTCCAGCAATCGCTGGAAGCCGAATTATTTCATTCCCCCACTATCCATGTCGGCCTGGAGGGGGAATAGTAATTAAAACGCCCCGGACTTGTGCAGAAGCAGGACCAGCCATTTAACAGCTGGATCCTGCGCCCAAGTCTACCAGCGCCGTATTCAAATGTACGCGCTGGGGATGCCGCTGCAGAAATTGAAGAGGAAGCTTCCTGCAGCAGCCTAGTGCTGCCTGAGCGCTTGCTGGAACCTTTAGCAGGTAAGAGAGTTACACTGTCTGATTTCCACCCTAGGAGCAAATTGTAGGATGAATGGGCTCCAAAGCTTAAAGAGCTTTTTTGTATTAAGTGATTTTGTTTGCTCTGCATTGAATTTAGCTATATATAACAATTTACGCATCATATCTAAAACCTGTTTTTGGGAGGGAAGTTCAGAGTGCATCCATTGGCTCAAAATACATTTTTTTTGCTGCCAAGAGAAACAGATGTTCCAAAGGTTTTAAAGTAATCATTTTTTCTGACCCTTGTGAAGGCATGCTGTGAAATAAGAACAGCACCAGATCCAAAGGCCTAGTTATTTTAGTGATTACAATAAAGAAAAAATGTGTGCATCAACCAAGTTAAAACCTGATAAATCTGGCTTTGCAAATTTGGCCTAATTGGCTAATCACGAGACATTACTCATGCAAATATGCATTTGCTTCCGCATGCCAAAATATGCAGGGTCTAAAACTACTACCGCAGAGCGATTGCCCTCCGGGGATTAGTTGATGCTACATTAGCACTATCCAGCAGTGCCAGGGCCGGCCTTAGGTTTCACAGCGCCCTGAGCAGAACCAGATTTTGGTGCCCCCCCCCCCCCCCCCCAAATTCATCCTCTTCGCGTGTGAGCGCACCACACACATACACTAATGGGGGGGGGGGATCTGCTGCCTAAATACACTAAAAGGGGATCTGCGACTGTAAGACTAGTAGCCTAAGCCTATATACACTAAAGGGGGGATCTGCCTACAGTAAAGGTTAGATAGGTAGCTGCCCCCAGTATAGATTAGATAGGTAGCTGCCCCCCCCCCAGTATAGGTTAGATAGGTAGCTGCCCCCAGTATAGGTTAGATAGGTAGCTGCCCCCAGTATAGCTTAGATAGGTAGCTGCTGCCCCCAGTATAGATTAGATAGGTAGCTGCTGCCCCCAGTATAGATTAGATAGGTAGCTGCTGCCCCCAGTATAGATTAGATAGGTAGCTGCTGCCCCAGTATAGATTAGATAGGTAGCTGCCCCCCCCCCCCAGTATAGATTAGATAGGTAGCTGCCCCCCCCCCCCCAGTATAGGTTAGATAGGTAGCTGCCCCCCCCCCCCAGTATAGGTTAGATAGGTAGGTTCCCTCAGTATAGTATAGATAGGTAGCTGCCCCCAGTATAGGTTAGATAGGTAGCTGCCCCCAGTATAGGTTAGATAGGTAGCTGCCCCCAGTATAGATTAGATAGGTAGCTGCCCCCAGCATAGGTTAGATAGGTAGCTGCCCCCAGCATAGGTTAGATAGGTAGCTGCCCCCAGTATAGATTAGATAGGTAGGTGCCCCCAGTATAGGTTAGATAGGTAGCTGCCCCCAGTATAAGTTAGATAGGTAGCTGCCCCTCCAGTATAGGTTAGATAGGTAGGTGCCGCCAGTATAGGCTAGATAGGTAGGTGCCCCCAGTATAGATTAGATAGGTAGCTGCCCCCCCCCCCAGTATAGGTTAGATAGGTAGGTGCCCCCAGTATAGATTAGATAGGTAGCTGCCCCCCCCGTATAGGTTAGATAGGTAGGTGCCCCCAGTATAGATTAGATAGGTAGCTGCCCCCCCCCCCAGTATAGGTTAGATAGGTAGGTGCCCCCAGTATAGATTAGATAGGTAGCTGCCTGCCCCCCAGTATAGATTAGATAGGTAGCTGCCCCCCCAGTACAGGCTAGATAGGTAGGTGCCCCCAGTATAGATTAGGTAGGTAGGTAGGTGCTCCCCTCCCCTCATACTGGAGGGGGAGCCGCGGGGAGGGCAGCCCGACCTCTCCCTCCCTTCCTCTCCGGGCCACCCTCCGTGCTCCCCCCTCCGATGCTGCTGCAGACTGCAGAGAGAACAACTCACCTCCCTGGTTCCGATCGCCGGCGCCTCTCACGGTGTATCACTTGCCGCTGGTCTCCTCTTGTACATTGACACTGATACACAGTAAACTTCCGGCGATCGGAACCAGGGAGGTGAGTTGTTCTCACTGCTGGCTGCAGTCTGCACTCTGCAGGGGGGAGCACGGAGAGCGCCCGGAGAGGAGGGAGGGAGAGGACGGGCTGCTCTCCCCGCGGCTCCCCCCTCCATCACGGTGGCCGCACGGGGGGGGCGGAGCGAGACGGACACAGCCAGCTACATGCGGCCAGGCGGCAGGAGCGCCCCCTGGAAGCCGCCGCCCTGAGCGATCGCACAGGTCGCTCAGGTCAAAGGCCGGCCCTGAGCAGTGCCACGGGGAGGCTCCCCAATGCCCCCATACAACCGGGGGGCACTACTGGATAGTGCTAAAGTAGCATGAACTAATCCCCACAGGGCAACCGCTTTGCGGTATTAGTTTTAGACCCTGCATATTTTGGCATGCGAAAGCAAATACATATTTGCATGAGAAATGTCTCGTGATTAGCCAATTAGGCCAAATTTGCAAAGCCAGATTTATCAGGTTCAACTTGGTTGATCCCTGACCTATTTTGAAGTATTTAATACTCCCGTATAGTTCTGATATCGATATCTTTTCTGTTACATTACCTAGCAGTTTCAGAAAGCTGTCATGATTTGGCAATGCTCCCGAACGTCCGAATGTAGATTTAAAGAAGTGCTGAAGCTGCAAATAAAGAAATATATGTGAGCCAGAAGAAAGACGAAAACGAGATCACAATTCTGAAAAGGTAAGTAAAGTCCCTCTCTGACTTATATATGTGACAGGATCGGTACCCCCTTCTGATGCCAAGATTTCGCCATAACTCCTCCTTGACCACCTGGGAAAGAAGGAGAAGACCAAAGGCATCGGAGGGGAAACATGACCTCAGGTCAGCTTTGAAGAGACACTGAAGCGAAAAAAAAATGATGATATAATGAATTGGTTGTGTAGTACAGCTAAGAAATAAAGCATTAGGAGCAGAGACATAAGTCTAATATTTGTTTCCAGTACAGGAAGAGTTAAGAAACTCCAGTTGTTATCTATGCAAATAGCCATTGAGCTCTGCAACTTTGAAAGTGGTGGAGAGCTCTGACTTCTGATGGTTTTTATCTCAACTGTATTGTTTTTTTCTTTTGCAGAAAACGGTTCAGGACAGGCCAAAAGTTCACTGCCTGTTCTGCAAAAACTTTTAGAATGCTGATTAATGTGTAAACTGCAAGTATTAGAGAATGATGCAATGTTATAAAAAAAAGCCGTATAACTGAAAATATTTTTTTTTTTTTGCTACAAATATTCTAGTAATTACCCCTACTACACAACCCATTCATGATATCATATTTTTTTTTGCTTCAGTGTCTCTTTAACCCTCCTGGCGGTCTCAGAAAACGAAGAAGGTCCGCACGATGCTCCTAAGATCCTTTGTCTTTATTTATGGACGTATCCAAAAGGGTCAACACATAACACCAGCTGGTGTTATGTGTTGACCCTTTTGGATACGTCCATAAATAAAGACAAAGGATCTTAGGAGCATCGTGCGGACCTTCTTCGTTTTCTGAGTTTTGTATGAGATTGGCAATCCTGGTCTGGCACTGCCCTACCGGGGGTGAGCGGTTTCCACCTTCCTTTCTACCTCCTGGCGGTCTATTAGAAACCGCCAGGGGGCAGCGCAGCACTATTTTTTAATTTTTTTTTTAAATCATGTAGCGAGCCTAGGGCTCGCTACATGATAGCTGCTGTACAGCGGCATCCCCCCGCCCGCTTCGATCGCCTCCGGCGATCTTTGATCAGGAAATCCTGTTCAAAGAACGGGATTTCCTGAAGGGCTTCCCCCGTCGCCATGGCGTCATGACGTCTAAGGGAGTCCCGATCCACCCCTCAGCGCTGCCTGGCACTGATTGGCCAGGCAGCACACGGGGTCTGGGAGGGGCGCGGCATGGCGCAGCGATTTAGTGCGGGGCGGTGGCGATAGGAATGCACACGCAGCTAGCAAAATGCTAGCTGCGTGTTGCAAAGAAAAAGCAAGCAAATCGGCCCAGCAGGTCCTGAGAAATCCTCCTGCGTGGCGAAGTGACAACATTTCCATGAACACCCCCCCCCACCACCACCACCACCACCACCACCTCACTGGCCTCCCAGGATTTTTATTGTATGGATGGAGATTCACTTTAAGTGGAAGCTGAAAGGCTCATGCTCCATCAAGTGTGCGCACCCTTGCATAAGACATTCCTGGCAAGCCCGCAGCTGCTGTTTACAGCCATTCAGGAGCACAATCTAAGAGGGCATTTGAAATGGAGAATGTCACTGCACCCACCTGCTGCCATGCTGTTATTCCTATGACCCAATCACAGTGCAAAATAGGGAGAGCTCTAGTCTTAATGGGGCCAGAGCTGTCTTGTCTGAAATAGATTAAATAAAATATGGGAGATTTACCATACCTACCTAAGAAGAGGAACAACTCTGGATTCTTTAAAGGCTTCCCTCAGAGTTCTCCAGTCCCCCGTTGCCGCTTACAGGCCCCCAAATATTCTACTACTCTTCAAGCACTAGTGTGACAGAAGTAGGTGATATCTTTCAGGCCAGAGCTGTCTGGTCTGAAAGAGTTTAAATAAAATAATTCAGCTGCAACTACCTACTCCTAGGGGTCTCTCCTGTGCACCCCTGAGACAATGCAGTTATTTTAGTCACTCAGCATCTCCATTTCACCCCCCCCCCCCACCACACACACACTGGCAGAGAGTCTTCAGGACCAAGTGGCAGAGATTGGATGGCTGTCATGTAGGATGGGAGGCAGACCCAATGCTGGAGGGGGTAGGCTAAGTAGCATAATCAGGACCATGCACGACCACTGTGCCTGTATGCAAGTGTAGGAGAAGAGAGATGACAGTGGTTGAAGCACAGGAGGGGTCCCCAAGGAGAGGGAGGGGAGGAATGAAAGTAAACGTTTGGACCCATCTCCCAATAGCCATAAGATGTATACCTAGCACTGTGCCTACTGGATCAGGCCTCCTTCCACCACGATTGCAGGTCTGCAAGGGTGATTGTTTCACCACTGATTCAGATGCAATGATCAATGGAAAAAGTTAATTTGACTTTTCAATACAACAATTTTACTGAGTAAACTTACTTCAATTATGTCATTCTGCCTTGAGTGACCACCTTTTAAAGCAAACCTGTGAGGTTTGAATCTCATCAGTTTAGATACATCTCATCAGTGTAGATACGTAGCTACTGAGGTGGGAAGCCGCTGGATCCCCCTCTGCCAGGCCGATTAACGCTGGGAAACCCGGAGTGCGGCTGCACTGCACCTGCACAATAGTACGTAGCTGCTCTATGCGGATAAAGCCAAGTCTGATCAGGTCCATGCTACTGCACAAGCAGCTCGCATCTGAACAGTAACATGAACTTCATCGCCCAGCTTTTTCCGCCAGAGCCCAAGCAGGTCAGTGTTACTGAGCATTCACGAGCAGTCGACAAGTGGTTGTCAGCGGTTTTCAGAGTGACCCAGTGGAGGAACGTCAAGAAGGAGCAGTATGGGGGAAGGCTCTAAATTATCCAGAGGTTACCCTCTAACTAGGTAATTACCCAAATTTGGTACTTTTTTGCCCCTGATTTTCCTTTAAAGCAATCCTTTGACTTCAGGGTAAAAAAGTTAGATACGCACCTAAAGCTTTCCATGTCCTCCTTTAGACCACTGCCCAGGGCCTTCTGAAAGTTTGTGGCTCCACTCCCATGTGTGGACAAAGCAAGAAACTTTGAATCAGGATGATACCATTTATTGGCTAACTTAGAAGAAAAGCAGTAAGCTTTCAGCAATTAAGCCTTCCTCAGACTGATTCCTGAATGAATACACTTCAATTATGTTGTTCTGTCTTGAGGAATCAGTCTGACAAAGGCTTCATTGCCGAAAGCGTACTGATTTTCTTCTAAGTTATCCAATAATTGGTATCATCCTGATTCAAAACTTCTTGCTTTTACTGATGGCTAACACGGTACAACACTCTACTGCTTCATCTGTGGATTAGCACAGATGAATTGGCCTCCACTCTGCACAGGCGCTCATACATGGACAGAGCACAGCCACACAAATCAATACAACAAGCCCTTGTCAAATACATTCAGGAGTACATTTGAGATCGGCGCCGGTAGACTTGGGCGCAGGATACAGCGGTATATAGCTGATCCTGCTTCTGCACAAGTCCGGGCCGATTTAATTACTATTCCCCCTCCAGGCCGCCATGGATAGTGGGGGAATGAAATAATTCGGCTTCCAGCGATTGCTGGAGGCCGAATTATTATGTTTTTAAGCAACCTCGGCTCCGTCAGAAGACGGAGCCGACGTTACTCACTGAGCGCTTCAATAGGAGTGATTCCTATTGAAGTCTATGGAGGCGCCGGCTGCGCCCAAATCTACCAGCGCTGAAAAGCACTGCTCCGACATTCAGAGGACCCCAGTGCTGGAATGGTGAGCTTGAGGGGACGGAAGAAGCCTCTGAATCTCTACTGAGGTAAGTATTTACCTTAGGCACTTTTTCCCCTACAGATGCAATTTTTCAAAGTGTACCTAGCTGAGAATACACAAGGATTTATACTTACTTCTGGACTTCTTCCAGCTCCCCTTACTGGCACAATTATGGGACACTGAATATGCACGGTTCTGGTCACATGTGCAGTTGGCTGTGACTGAGCTTGAGCCCATGCCCAGCAACCCAGCTGGATTGTGTACTCCACTGCAGGAGAATGGAGGGGATTGGGAGGACAATGATAAAGCAGAGGGGACTACAGTGGGGCTGTAGTTAGTGCATAGTTCATACTTAGTGCCAGGCGGGGGCATTGCTAGGATCCTAAGAAAGCCGGGGCACTTTTGGGCACTCCAGCTGAAAAATTAGTGTGACCATGCACCAGAATGCGGGTGTAGCCATGGGTGGAGCCAAATTTACATTAACTTAACAGTGGTCTAAGGAGGCCTGCCCAGCAAAGTGCTGAATGAAGCTACCCTCTCCATTAATGCAAACCCCCCACCCAAGGAAAAAATGCAGCATATCACATAAATAGGCAGTGTTACCTGGCTTCTGTGCTGGCTGGTCTGGCCTTCTGCTGGGCCAGCCCTCCATAGCATGCCCTGACCTTAAAATGGACCCCTTCCCATGCTCCCATGGGCCTCCCATTGATGCACCTCAACTTCCAGCATGCCCCCGTAGAAGAACCACATCTCCCTGCATGCCCCCATAAAGGTCTTACAGCCAGGGCCGGATTTACCATAAGGCACTGTAGGCACGTGCCTACAGGCGCCCGATGATGTAAAGGCAGCTCACTTGCCTCCCTGAACGTCTCCCTCACTACTTCCCTATGCAGAGTGCTGATGAGTGTAAATGAAAGGCTACTCCAGTGCAGTTTCTAGGCTAAAATGCACCCAGGGCGAGGGTGTAAAAATTGCGCCCCCCCCCCCCCCCGCAGCAAGGTATGGGTGCCCGCAGTATAGGTCAGCCAGGTCTAGTTGCACTCAGTATAGATTCCCCCAGAATAGGTACCCCAGTATAGGTAGCCAGCTATAGGTCCCCCCAGTATAGGTAGCCAGGCATAGGTGAGCCAGTATAGTTGCCTCCGGTATAGGTTAGCCAGGTAGGTGCCTCCAGTATAGGTAGCCAGTATAGTTGCCCCCAGTATAGCTTAGATAGGCAGGCGTCCCCGGTATAAATTAGATAGGTAGTAGGTGCCCACAGTACAGGTTAGCTAGGTGGGTGCCTCTAATATAGGTAGCCAGAATAGTTGCCCCCAGCATAGGTTAGATAGGTAGGTCCCCCCAGTATAGGTTAGTTAGGTAGGTGCCTCCAATATAGGTAGCCAGTATAGTTGTTACCTGTATAGGCTAGCTAGGTAGGTAGGTGCCCCCAATACAGGTTGGATAAGTTAATGCTCCCACTATAGGTTAGATAGGTAGCTGCCCCCCAGTATAGGTTAGATAGGTAGGTGCCCCCCTGTATAGGTTAGATTAGGTAGCTGCACCCTCAGTATAGGTTAGATTAGGTAGCTGCCTCCCAGGTTAGATAGGTAGCTGCCCCCCAGTATAGGTTAGATAGGTAACTGCCCCCCAGTATAGGTTAGATAGGTAGGTGCCCCCCAGGATAGGTTAGATAGGTAGCTGCCCCAATATACCAATATAGGTTAGGTAGGTGCCCCCCAATATAGGTTAGATAGGTAGCTGCCCCCAGTATAGGTTAGATAGGTAGGTGCCCCCCAGGATAGGTTAGATAGGTAGGTGCCCCCCAGGATAGGTTAGATAGGTAGCTGCCCCAATATAGGTTAGGTAGGTGCCCCCCAGGATAGGTTAGATAGGTAGGTGCCCTCCAGTATAGGTTAGATTAGGTAGGTGCTCCCCAGGATAGGTTAGATAAGTAGCTGCCCCAGTATAGGTTAGGTAGGTGCCCCCCAGGATAGGTTAGATAGGTAGGTGCCCCCCAGGATAGGTTAGATAGGTAGCTGCCCCAATATAGGTTAGGTAGGTGCCCCCCAGGATAGGTTAGATAGGTAGGTGCCCTCCAGTATAGGTTAGATTAGGTAGGTGCTCCCCAGGATAGGTTAGATAAGTAGCTGCCCCAGTATAGGTTAGGTAGGTGCCCCCCAGGATAGGTTAGATAGGTAGCTGCCCCCCAGGATAGGTTAGATATGTAGGTGCCCCCCAGGGTAGGGTAGATAGGTAGCTGCCCCAGTATATGTTAGGTAGGTGCACCCCATGATGGAGGGGGGAGCCGCAGCCGCGGGGAGGGCAGCCCGACCTCTTCCTCCCTCCCCGCGGCTGCGGATCCCCCTCCATCACAGCGCCCCCCTCCCAGCAGCGCTCAGTGCGGCGGCACAGGCCGCACGGCTGTAGAAACGGCCCTGGGCTACTCACCCTGTTCTCTGCAGTTTTACTGACAAGATCTCCCTTCAGTCAGGGGCATCTCTAGCTACTTAATAGTGAGGAAATTTCTGGCTACCTAATACTAAGGGGCACCTATAGCTACCTATGACGAGTAAGGGGAGAGAATTGACAGCTGCACCAGCCAGCACACTAGCGTGCGGGTCCACGACGGTTTGTAGGTTCATGGAGGGTGAAGTGCAGTGGTGCCCACACTTTTCCGGCTCACAAGCTACTTTAAAACTTGCAGAGTCCATGAGATCTACCAACATTTCAAATGTTGCAAACTCCAGCCCCCCCCCCCCCCACCGCCGCTGTCATGAACAGCCCCCAGGTACAAATGCCCCTCCAGTATATGTAGCTAGCTATAGGTCCCTTCAGTATAGGTAGCCAGGTATAGGTGGTAATTAGGTATAGATGCTTTCATTATAGGTAGCCAGGTGTATGCGCCTTCAGTGTAGGTAGCCAGGTAGATGTGCCCTCAGTGTAGGTAGCCAGGCAGATGTGCTTTCAGTGTAGGTGGCCAGGTAGATGTGCCCTCAGTGTAGGTAGCCAGGCAGATGTGCCCTCAGTGTAGGTAGCCAGGTTGATGTGCCCTCAGTGTAGGTAGCCAGGCAGATGTTCCCTCAGTATAGGTAACCAGGCAGATGTTCCCCCAGTGTAGGTAGCCAGGCAGATGTGCCCTCAGTGTTGGTAGCCAGGTAGATGTGTCCTCAGTGTAGGTAGCCAGTCTGATGTGCCCTCAGTGTAGGTAGCCAAGCTGATGTGGCCTCGGTGTAGGTAGCCAGGCAGATGTTCCCTCAGTGTAGGTAGCCAGGCAGATGTGCCCTCAGTGTAGGTAGCCAGGCAGATGTGCCCTCAGTGTAGGTAGCCAGGCTGATGTGCCCTCAGTGTAGGTAGCCAGGCTGATGTGCCCTCAGTGTAGGTAGCCAGGCAGATGTGCCCTCAGTGTAGGTTGCAAGGCAGATGTGGCCTCAGTGTAGGTAGCCAGGCAGATGTGGCCTCAGTGTAGGTAGCCAGGCAGATGTGCCCTCAGTGTAGGTAGCCAGGCAGATGTGCCCTCAGTGTAGGTAGCCAGGCAGATGTGCCCTCAGTGTAGGTAGCCAGGCAGATGTGTCCTCAGTGTAGGTAGCCAGGCTGATGTGCCCTCAGTGTAGGTAGCCAGGCTGATGTGCCCTCAGTGTAGGTAGCCAGGCAGATGTGCCCTCAGTGTAGGTAGCCAGGCTGATGTGCCCCCACTGTAGGTAGCCAGGCTGATGTGCCCTCAGTGTAGGTAGCCAGGCTGATGTGCCCTCAGTGTAGGTAGCCAGGCTGATGTGCCCTCTGTGTAGGTAGCCAGGCTGATGTGCCCTCAGTGTAGGTAGCCAGGCTGATGTGCCCTCAGTGTAGCTAGCCAGGCAGATGTGCCCTCAGTGTAGGTAGCCAGGCAGATGCGCCCTCAGTGTAGGTAAGCCAGGCAGATGCTCCCTCAGTGTAGGTAGCCAGGCAGATGTGCCCTCAGTGTAGGTAGCCAGGCAGATGCTCTCTCAGTGTAGGTAGCCAGGCTGATGTGCCCTCAGTGTAGGTAGCCAGGCAGATGTTCCCTCAGTGTAGGTAGCCAGGCTGATGTGCCCTCAGTGTAGGTAGCCAGGCTGATGTGCCCTCAGTGTAGGTAGCCAGGCTGATGTGCCCTCAGTGTAGGTAGCCAGGCTGATGTGCCCTCAGTGTAGGTAGCTAGGCTGATGTGCCCTCAGTGTAGGTAGCCAGGCTGATGTGCCCTCAGTGTAGGTAGCCAGGCTGATGTGCCCTCAGTGTAGGTAGCCAGGCAGATGTGCCCTCAGTGTAGGAAGCGAGGCAGATGTGCCCTTAGTGTAAGTAGCGAGGCAGATGTGCCCTTAGTGTAGATAGCCAGGTAGATGTACCCTCAGTGTAGTTGACACTTAACTTCCTCCAGCGGCGGTGTCTGGGGCTTGTCCTTGTCGAGGCAGGCTGAAGTGCAGGGCGGTGGCAGAGGGAACGCTCCAGCGGGGGGGCGGCGGCCAGCATGCGTGGATACGTTGTGCCTGGTGCCGCCCCCAGCCATGATATCACGGTCGCGCAGCCTCTCTCCGCTCCTGCTCTCCTTATGGCTAGCGGCCAGCAGCAGAATCTGATGGGAGCTGCCGGCTGCAAAATTTTATGTGACGCAGCCACATGGCCGCGATCTACCAAACAGGCGGTCGCGATCTACCGGTAGATCGCGATCGACCTATTGGGCACCCCAGTGAAATGTAAGGTGCCAGGACATCTATGCCTATAGGCTCCTGTAAGGTAAATCCGGGCCTAATCACAGCACCTAACATGGCATCACAACACCCAATATGCCCACATAGAGGCACCATAGCACCCAGCATACCAGCCATTGCCATGTGCTGTAGTGCCATGCTAGGTACTATGGTGTCATGCTGGGCGCTATGGTGCCTTTATGGGGCAAGCATGGTGCTGTAATGCCATGCAAGGTGCTGTGGTACCATGCTGGGTGCTGTGTAGTGCCATGCTCTGGTGCCTCTGTGGGGCATGCTGGGTACTAGGTGGTGCCCTGCTGGGTGCTGTGGTGCCTCTACTCTGCCTGGGGGACATGTGGGACACCCCAGAATAGATCCAGGGTACGTGCCACTGATCTTTGGTGCTAGCAATGCCCCTGGTGCCAAGTCACCCCTTACTACGGAAGCACAGGTCCAGCGGCATCCTTGATGCTCTGTGCACAAGTCACTGCATATTGTCCTTGCACGGGAGCGCGATCAAGGACGCACGCTGGCATGCCAGCAATCGTGCAGCATTTCGCAGCCTGGCGCAATGTATGGAGGCATTTACGATGGAACTGAGGACAGTTGGGGGAGCAGTGGGCATGAGGACTGCTGCCCATACATGCCTGCTTCCTCTATTTATATATCGGGTATCCTTTAGGCCCCTTTTACACTTGCAGGTGAAACCTAGGGATGATCAATGAAAGGCAAATTTGTATGCAAATGTATGCAGTTTGAAATGGACTAATAAATATAAACCCAGGTTGAAATTGATTGGGCAATTTTCAAACAGCATACGTTTGTATAAAAATGTGCATACATTTGCACCAACCCGGAAATATTTGCATCTCATTGATAATCCCTAGTGAAACCTGCTTTGCATTACCCTATATTACCACAAGGGGCCTCAAAAGCAATGGAAGACTATGGAGACTTTCATACTTATTGCAGTCCGTCGGAAGTATCTGATCAGTCACAAGAGTTACAGCATGTTACCGCAAACACCGAGCTTAACACACAGATATGGGATAATGCAAATCTATGGGCGACGCACATAATGTAAACGACTGAGCACTCGTGGACTGACGGGAATCCCAGTGAAGTACGCGCTGTTTGACCCTGTTGGTGTATTCTGCTGCAGAGTCATATAATTGATATTTTTTTGTGTTGCATTGCAAAAACTACATGTAAAACCGGTCTTAAAGAGAACCTGTAAGGAAAAAAGAGCCCCCTATGAGGTACTTACCTCAGGAGGGGGAAGTCTCTGGATCCTAAGGAGGCTTCCCCGTCGTCCTGTGTAGCTCCAATCCAGCACTGGCACCCCTGAAAATCCTCCAAGTTTGGCAGCGGATGCACACAGGCACACTAGTGTCTGCAGCACATGGCAATATTTACCTTTGAGATCTAGAGCAGAACCACCTTTCCACTCTGGGCTCCAGTGAAAATAGCCGACGCTAATTGGGTCCGCTCTACTGGTGCAGACACGTGACACCAGCACAATAACTCCAATGGAAATAGCCAAGCCCGATCGGGGAGTAGACCCAATGGAAGTCTATGGAGACTTTCACACCTATTGCAGTCCATCGGAAGTATGCGATACAACGCTAGGGCTGCAGTGCATTACTACAAGCACCAAGCTTAACACACAGAACTTGGGATAATGCAAGTCTATGGGCGATATACGTCATGTAAACAATGGAGTGTGGTGCGTCGCACATGCGCAGACCGACGAGGATCCCAGTGACATACATTCTACCTGGTACTTCTTCCAGTGTCCCACTGGCAGCCTCTAAGGACCCCAATGGGTTGGCGTCTTCTGCGCATGCATGGGTGTGTGCCTGCCCCGCGCAAGAACAAGCCAACGTCACCTCGAGCATACTGTGCACAGGCACTGGATGTTCCTAATGACAGGGCGGCATTCTTGCTCATACATGCCCACACAGAAAACACAGAGGGGGTCGGCGATCCTTAGGGGCTGCCAGCTGGACACCGAAGAGGACTGAACAGCGGCGAGGGCCCCAAATGACTGGAAGAAACCCCAGGTAAGTAAAACTGCATTTCCTAACTCGCATCGGAAGTTACAGGTTTTAAAGAGAATCTGTAAGGAAAAAAGATGGAGTACTTACCTCGGTAGGGGCAAGCCTCTGGATCCTAATGAGTCTTCCCTGTCCTCCTGTGTAGCCCTAATCCAGCTCTGGTCCCCCAAATATCTGCCAAGCTTGTCGGTGGATGCACACGAGCGCCTGCTAGGGTTGCAACGGTATGAAATTCTACAGTATGATAACCGCGGTATGACTGTATTACAGTATTATACAGTTAATTGAACCTGGGACCCCCCGCACATTAAATAATGTGCCCCCTCCAATGTGGGGTGCTCCACTCCCTCACCATACATATGATTATGCCGCCAGGAGATTTGGGGCACCGGGTAAAACTGTAAAAAGGATCACCCTGCTCCTGCAAAAGTCCTAGTGGAATTAGAGATAGGTGTAGCCAGTAATATGTGGCCGCAGTATAGGTAGCCAGGGATAGATGTAGCTAGTAGTAGGAGGCAGCAGCATAGGTAGCCAGGGATAGGTGTAGCCAGTAGTAGGTGGCCGCAGCATAGGTAGCCAGGGATAGGTGCAGTAGCTGGCCACAACATAGGTAGCTAGGGCTAGGTGTAGCCAGTAGTAGGTGGCCGCAGCATAGGTAGCCAGGGATAGGTACAGCCAGCAGTAGGTGGCCGCAGCATAGGTAGCTAGGGCTAGGTGTAACCAGTGGTAGGTGGCTGCAGCATAGGTAGCCAGGGATAGGTGTAGCCAGTAGCAGGTGGCCACAGCATAGGTAGCCAGGGCTGGGTATAGCCAATATTAGGTGGTCGGCAGCATAGGTAGTCAGAGATAGGTGTAGCCAGTAGTAGGTGGCCCCAGCATAGGTAGCCAGGATAGGTGCCTGCTGTATATAGAGCCGGGGGGAGGGGGGACGCAGCGGCAGATATAAATAAATACTCACTTGCCGGCGGGTCCTACATGCGCGTACTGGCTTCATTCTTATTCCTGTTCTTGCGTTCCCTCTCCTTATAACAGCGCCCAGGTATCGCTGTTTCAGGGAAATGGGACGCAAGAACAGGAAGGAGGAAGAAGCCAGTACACGCATGCAGGATCCGCCAGCAAGTATGTATTTATTTATATTTTATGTAGTATTTGTGTTTGTGCACCCGCAGCTGCGTCACATCCCCGCCCCAAAGTCGCCCTGCCCCCGACAACCGGTAAACCGTGATTATGCATGGTATGATTACTGTGCACAATTGAACCGCGTTATACTGTCATACCGCGGCAACCCTAGCGCCTGCAGCACACGTCAATATTTACCTTTGGGATCAGGCGCAGCAGTACCAGCTTCTCCCTTGGGCTTCAGCAAAAATAGCCAAGCTCAATTGGGTCAGTTCTACTGCCACAGGCATGAAATGCCTGTGCAGTAACTATGGTGGAAATAGCCGAGCCCGATCAGGTTCACCCTACTGCATAGGCAATGAGACGCCTGTGCAGTAAGCTGATCAGTCTACACCAGAGCCCCAGGGGGAAGACGGTACTACTATGTCGATGCTGGATTACAAAGATAAATATTGCCTTCTGCTGCTAATAGAGGAAGCCAGCACTGGATCGGTGCTACACAGGATTAAGGGTGAAGCCTCATAAAGCTACATACTCACTTCGCGATGCAGGGAGATGGATCCAGCGATGTCTCCCTGACGATGATCGCACCCTGATCCACTGTTAGGACTGTTGGTAAGCGCAACATCAAGCGAGGCGCGTGAATGAGACTTCATTAAAGATCTGATCTGCCATGATGGTTGTTATCACCACGCGAAGCTAAGCAACGTTCGTGTGATCGTGCAGCTGTACCCACGTGGAGTACATGGAAACGACCGTTCATCGCTCCAAAAATTCACCGGATGTTGGGAAAATCGGCAGAAAAATCGTGAGGTTGGTACAGGACTTTATGATGAGGCTTCCCCCTCCTGAGCTATGTACCCCTCAGGAGCACTTCTCTTTATTACAGGTTTTCTTTACTTGCTCTGATATGAAGAATAGACATAGAATAGCTTGGAACAGTCTTTCTGTCACGGACTTGGTTAAGGGCTGGTTCACATGGACAGCAGGCGGCCAGAAGCCGCGTCGTCCTGTGACGTCTCATTCAGGGGCGGCAGTACGGCAATTGTCGGCTTCCCGTCCGGCGTTACAAAGCCGCGGCAGTTAGGATGCACTGCACAGGATGTCGCACGCGGCTTCTAGGGCCAGCCGAAACGTTAAATGTGGATCAGAACGCCGCATTTGCGCAATGTACGGTAATCGTGCGATGCTAAACGCTCCCATTCACTTGATTGGAAGCATTTAGCCGACGAGTCCCGAACACTTGGTGGTAAATGTCAAGCATCCGTGTGAACCAGCCCTAAGGGCCCATTCACACGAGTGTTTTTCTGATAGTTTTGTGATTGATTAGCATTTTTTAAAATCACTCCCATTCACTTTCATTAAAATTGCGGTAAAAATCGCTATTGTCACATGCGCGATCGCATCGATTTTTCCGCGATTTTAATGAAAGTGAATGGGGCCCGATTTTTAAAAACCGCTAATCAATTGCAAAATGCTCAGAAAAGCGCTTCTAGGGCTCGATCCACTAAAGAGGGGTAACTGCTATTACAGCAGTTATTACGTGAACTGCCACGCACAAACAGTGTTACTTTGCGTGATAAGCGAAGGTTTACGCGGGATCACGAGCACCTTTCACGTGAAAAGTGCACGTGACCGCGCGCAAACCTTTGCTTATCACGCAGAGTAACGCTGTTCACGCACTAACCTTTGCGCGTGGCAGCTCGCGTGATAACAACTGTGATAGCAGTTATCACACTTTAGTGAATCGAGCCCCTACTGTGAATGGGCCCTAAAAGAGCGGATGTGAGCTAATGTGATGGCCTGCAGAGGACAGTGCTGTCTCTTCCCACCTAGGTCTGCTATATTTAGATAGAACAAGTCACTTTCTGCACACTAGAATAGACTTACTTTGCTAACAGTCAGCGCAGCTTCCGAGCTGTAATACTACTGGCTGCTAGAGGTCACATGGCATATTTTACACTAAGCCTGCCCATACTGCTGGGTCGCTGAGAGTAAACCAGGGATTGGCTCAGGCTCCGTGGGCGGGGCATGAAGTAAAGGTCAGGCCGACGGGTTTTTATTTTTACATTTATTTTTTTCACAATTTATTTATCAAAACTTAGTTTCTGAACAGAGCTGGATTTAGTTATCAGCTCAAAAAGTTATTTTGAACATTTCTAAAGTTTGCCAGTTCAGTCACGTGATTGTGTGGAGAAAAAAAAAAGCGGCAAAAAAACCGCGCCAAATCGACCGGGTGGGCGTATAAATACTTTGGTTTTGGCGCGGCTCTAGTTTAATGAATGATTGCTGTTCGGCGGAGCGCTGTGCAGTATAGGTGAGATGTGTTTACTGCAAAAGTACCTGTGTGTTATTGTTATAACTTCTGGTGTGCCTCGGGCTGCGTGCTCAGCTGCCCTGCAGGCTTCTATTGGTCAGAGGCTATTGAGAAGGATGCATGTAACCGCTAGAAGCTTACAGTGGAGCTGTGCTACCCTTCTAGAAACCTGATCCTCTTCATCGGCACGCTGTGTGTGATAAACGCCCTTGCTACACGTGGGATGACCAGAGGGAAGTAGTAGTGTGTTCAAAGGGGGTGGATCGTTTCCAGTGATAGGAGCTGCTCGTTCCAGGCCATTTGCTCCTCCCATCATCGAGCAGAGTACATGCCTGGAAGGACTCTGTAGTAAATCCAGCTGCCTGCTACAGCAGCACTCTGGGCAGGGGACAGTATTGATACTGCTGGGGGAAGCTGCATAATGTGAAGGTGGCACTGAGGCTTTAGAATTCAGCAGTAGTTGATAAAGGAACTGAGCACCGTAACTGGAAAATGCAAAGAAATCGAATGAACTATGAAGTGTTTGGGGTACACTGTGCATTTACTTATGCTTCCTAGCCCCTCCCATCTGTATCTGGGCCTCCATCTTGCTTCTACTAGAGATGCAGTACTGCAGCTGGAAGTAGCCACGGTAATGGCATATGTACCTGGCAACCGCAATACATGTGACTGGGAGATGAAGTCCATTAATGTGACTATAGCTCCCTGCTGGGAGATGTATGCACATTAATGAATTACATCCTCTGGCATGTATTGCAGCTGCCTTGGACATGCAATATCACCATGATTGTTCACACTGCTTTATCTGTGGCACAGGTAGAAGCAAGATGGAAGCCTGCATAGAGATGAGGACTAGGGAGCTGCCCAGTGCCCACCACATATAAGTAAATCCTTGGTGTCCCCCCAAAACATTTATGAACATCGCTTACTGGGATGGTTGTTTTTGACTGCCAGCCACAGCTTTACTGGTACTATTTGCGCAATCAGTTATGACCTACCACAGGTTGATCTGTGTGTCAGGTCAGAGCTAAAGGGAACCTTAACCGTAAAAAAAAAAAAAAGTTTCACTTACCTGGGCTTCAACCAGCCCCCGGCAGCCTTCCAGTGACAGCGCAGTCATTCATGGATCCTCTGGTCCCCCGCCGCCAGCTAGTTTTTTCACCGACTGAATCAGTCTGCGGCCACTGCACCTGCGCAGGCCCTTGCCATGTGCATTCTAGATCACGCTCCCATCATCATGGCCGTCCTCCACATGCGCAGTACACATACTGCGCCAGCGGCAGGAGCGTGATGAAGGATGCGCATGGCAAGGGCTGTGCAAACGCAGTGGCGAAAACGAAACTAGCTCGCGGTGGGGGACCGGAGCGTACATTTGAAATCGGCGCCGGTAGACTTGGGCGCAGGATACAGCGGTATATAGCTGATCTTGCTTCTGCACAAGTCCGGGCCGATTTAATTACTATTCCCCCTCCAGGCCGACATGGATAGTGGGGGAATGAAATAATTCGGCTTCCAGCGATTGCTGGAGGCCGAATTATTATGTTTTTAAGCAACTTCGGCTCTGTCTTCTGACGGAGCCGATGTTACTCACTGAGCGCTTCAATAGGAATGATTCCTATTGAAGTCTATGGAGGCGCCGGCTGCGCCCAAATATAGCAGCGCTGAAAAGCACTGCTCCGGGACCGGAGGATCAGTTAGTGACTACGTGGGCACAGGAAGGCTGCAGAGGGGCTGGTTAAAGCCCTAGGTAGGTGAAACTTTATTTTCCTTAATGGTTAAGGTTCACTTAATGGCAGAGTAGTAACACTAAGGCCTGGTTCACACTGAAATAGCTTTTTGTAAGCACGTGTGAGTTTAAAAACTCTTGCTAATGTAATTTAATGTGCATGTCCTCGCTTGAGCTATGAGCTATTCTATAAAAATAGCTTAAAACGCTCTTGCAGTGTGAATCGGGCCTGAAGACCCATCTACACCATACGATTCTTTGTACGATTCGATTACGATTCTAATTACAATCCGATTAAATCCGACATGTCTGATCGGGATTCAATTCAGTTCGATTTGCCATTGCAAAACAATGGCAAATTGAATTGCATTGAATCGAATCCTGATCGGACATGTCGGATTTAATCTAATCGTAATCGTATCGATGGGGCTTTAGGGTGCATACACACATCCAATTTTGATTTGCCAATTTTACCACTTCCATTTAGTATGAGACCTTACCTACAAGTCTGTATATAGAGCATTCAAAATCTGCCCTTCATACTACATGGTGGAGGTAATATTGACCAATTATTGGCCAATCACAATTGGATGTGTGTACAAGGCTTTGAGCAGTTTCTGGCAGATTAACGGGCATTTCTAAAGCCTAGTACACACTAGCAATTTTGATAGGCCAATCATTGGTCAATTTTACCACCTCCATGTAGTAGGACCATTTACCTATATAATCTGTATAGAATTGAAAATCTGTTTGGCCCTCATACTACATGGAGGTGGTAAAATTGACCAATCGGTGGCCAATCAAAATTGCTAGTGTGTACTAGCCTTAAAGGGAACCTAAACTGAGGATATAGATTTTCCTTTTAAAATAATCCCAGTTGCCTGACTTTCCTGCTGATCCTGTGTCTGTAATACTTTTATCCACAGCCCCTCAACAAGCATGCAGACCAGGTGCTCTGACTGGAGTCAGACTGGATTCTGATTTTTTCAGATCAGCAGCACTGCCAGGCAACTGGTATTGTTTAAAAGGAAACATTAATATCCCTCTCAGTTAAGGTTCCCTTTAAGTAATGGCATAATAGGTATGCTGCTGTTGGGCCTTGATGAGCTGGCTGTTGCTGATATATGCTTGTGTTTGGTAACAGCTGAATTCCATTGTCATTTGTTGATGGTAATTTTTGTAAACCGTAGTCATTGCTGGTTGCTTCCCATTGGTACTTTCTGCATGTTGTTGCTTAGTACGTCTTATTGGTCTGCATGCTATTGGAAAGATCTGTTTATCATTGCTGTTGTCTGGCCACTGGAAAGATCTGTAGATTGTTGGTGTCTGCTTGTTGCTTGAAATTGCTGCCACTGGTAATGTCGGCACTGCAGGTCATTGCTGTCTGCCTGCCATTGGAAATGTTGGCTGGTTTCCCCCAGGTGTACCATTTATTGACAGCCAAGGTTTGTATAGGACTTCCCTGTCTGAGCTGACCCTTGCAGCATATTAAGGTGGAGAATACTTCAGCTTGTGGAGTGTCCAACAAACAGGAGTATTCAGTCTATAGTCTGAAGCAGTGTTTCTCAAACCTGTCCTCATGACTCCCCAAGGGTTTGTTTTGCAGGCAACCTCGCCTATGCATAGGTGGAGTAATTGGTGTCTCTGCTACATGGAATCCACCTAGCTGAGATACTAATTACGCCACCTGTGCATAGGCTGCCTGCAAGACATGCACTGTTAAGGAGTCACGAGGACAGGCTTGAGAAACACTGGTCATTCTGAAGTATGAATTCTGAATTGGTTTTATGGTATATGGTTGCATGGTTGTATGAGTGTAGGCTGGCCAATAGAGCTGAGGACTCTTCCTAAGGGTTTGTTCACATTGCGTTCCAATCACGTTAGTGTTAGGTGCTTTTTGATGCATTTTACCCAATACCTGGGGATTTCTGGGTTTTTAGCTAAGCAGTTTTCCAGAGTGATTTTTTAAACTCACTCCCTGACATAAGTATACAATGTATTTATTCTTGCAGACGCAAGCGCTGCACAAAGCGATTTTGTGAGCGTTTTACATTTTTCCTATACCTTCCATTGAGGCAGAATCTCCTCAAAAAGGCACATGCAGCGCTTTGCTGAGCGGATCGGAAACAAACCGCTCGGATGTGAATTCTCTCATAGAGAATCATTGCACAAGCGGTTTTAGGGGGATTTTGAAAATTGCCTGCGCTTAAAAAATTGCAAAAGCTTCTCTAATGTGAATAAGCCCTCAAGGTGCTCAGGTTTTTGATGTTTCATGCATAATACATGGTGTACTGTATATTAAATAAGAATTTTTATTTTGAGTGATCTTTACAGTGATATATTATGGGTATGTATCAGAAAACACTCCTTATCTGTAGGAGGTTGAGATATGGTTGATTGGATGAGCCATAAGATTTGTTTAAAATGATCGCCACATTGATAATTACTCTAGGTTTTTGCTTTTTATGTGGTAGTTTTGGCATGTCACTTATTTTGGCCAATCCTTAAAGGGAGACTGTAGGGGGGTCGGGGGAAAATGAGTTGAACTTACCCGGGGCTTCTAATGGTCCCCAGCAGACATCCTGTGATCGCGCAGCCAGTCACCGATGCTCCGGTCCCGCCTCCAGTTCACTTCTGCAATTTCCCACTCCCAAAGTCAGAAAACCACTGTGCTTGCGTTGCCATGTCCTCAATCCCGCTGATGTCACCAGGAATGTACGGCCCAGTATGGTCTGTGTCTGTGCAGTACGCTCCTGGTGACATCAGCGGGATTGAGGACATGGCAACGCAGGCACAGTGGTTTTCAGACTTTAAAGTCTGAAATTCCAGAAGTGAACCGGAGGCGGGACCGGAGCATCGGTGAGTGGCTGCGTGGGCACAGGATGTCTGCGGAGGAACATTAGAAGCCCCGGGTAAGTTCAACTCCTTTTCCCCCAACCCCCTACAGTATCCCTTTAATATTCGCTTTGCCTGCTAATACCTGCCTATTACTGCCGTCAGTGTCACCATCTGCCTTCTGGCATTGGCCTTGATTCAGGAAATGTAAGGTGCCAGTCAGCGTGAGTTAAAGCGGAACTGAAATTTAAGTGTTTTACTTACCTGGGGCTTGTGCCAGCCCCTTGCAGCCTTCCTGTCCCATGTTGGCCCTCCACGATCCTCCGTTCTCCCGCCGCCAGCTAGTTTTGTTACTGTCGCACCGCCTACTTGTAAGTCGACTGCAACTGTGTCTGTGCCCCCCCCCCCCCCTAGCCACACGTATCTTTGTTCACATTCCCATCTGCAATAGCGAGGGGGTGAAGAAATACGCGTGGCCTGGGGCGTGCCGGTGCAGTTGCTGCGTCAGCTGTACTGAAACTAGTTGGTGGGGGAACGGAGGATCGTGGAGGACCAGCATGGGACAGGAAGGCTGCAAGGGGCTGACTGAGGCCCCAGGTAAGTGAAACACTTTTGTTTTTATTTTCAGTTCCGCTTTAATTTTATTGAGCATGAGTTAATGTTAACAAGCGCACGCTATGCATGGTCCTGGCAGTGTAGCATGCGCTCTTTTTTTTGCAGCCGATCCTTGTAAATGCAGCGCCATAGTGACAATGTGACCACGATTCTTAACTAGAGTGGCCACTACTATGTTAATTAACATAGTAGCGGCGGCGCTAGTGAAGTACCGCGGTCCGCCTACATAACTGTCACGTAGCATTTACAAGGGTTGGCTGTAACTAAAGAGCGCACGCTATGCTGACAGGACTGCGAGTAGCATGTGCTCTTTAACATTATCTCGCTCTCATTAAAATACCCTCATGCTTACGGGCATGTTACTTGTGTAAATTAAGCCCCTTAAATGTTAAGGTGGTCATATATCAGGGGATTTTGTGGGTCGATTGACTTTCTGATTCAATAATTTTTTTTTAAATCGGATGAAAATCCATGTCGCAATGTAAACACCTGATCAATGTTTAATTCTATTTCAGGCTGAAATCAGTCAAAAGGCTTGTTCAGACGTGCTAGAAAATAGTTTCCTAGTGCTCAATCAGTTGCGGGGGCGTAATGGGGTTATCGTGATGACTGATGGACCCCCACTGCCGTTCCCTTAAATGTAGTGTCCACCCCTCCCCCCCAAATGCCTGTCATTGGTAATATCGATGTGCCTTTACTGCCAGGTTATTATTGGTAATATCGATGTGCCTTTACTGCCAGCTTATTATTGGTAATATTGGTGTGCCTTTACTGCCAGCTTGTCATTGGTAATATCTGCGTTCCTTTCCTGTCTGTCATTGGTAATATTGGTGCGCCTTTGCTGCCTGCTTTTCACTGGTAATATCTGCATTCCTTTGCTGCCCACGTGTCATTGGTAATAGTGCTGTGCTGTGATGTGTATTGGTATTTACTTTCATTTAAAAGTATCTGTCATTGGTTTTTGTCAGTTAACTGCTTGTCTTAGGCCCCGTTCAGACTGCAGACCGCAACGCATGCGGACCGCAACGCGTACGAACGCACGCCATCCGCGTTCGTATGCGTTGTGTGGCTGATCCCATCACTGAAAAGTGAATGGGACAGCCATGCGTTTTTACAAAAAATGCGTGCAGCATGCGTTCCCGGACCGCACAGGTCCGGAACGCATGCAGTGTGAACATCAGACATTGCACTCTATGCAATGTCTGATGTCGTGCGTGTCGGCCACCTGCACGCGTTTCCAAAACGCGGCTGGAAACGCGTGCAGTGTGAACGGGGCCTTAAGGTGTCAATACACTAATCTATTTACCCTGACAGTCAATCACTGTAATTGAATCTGCCAGTTTGATGCCCTAACATGCCCACCCGATCGTAAGTTTGATAGATTTCGCCTGAAATTGATCTAAATGATCTGTCTGGATGGAAGATCTCATTTGAAAAGAGATGGGGAACTGCAATATGTAATTGCCTGGGGTCCCACAGCCAGTGACGGACTCCCAGGTCTCCTCCCAGGTAATGGTGCTCCCCCGGGGCCCATGCAGAGTACTCGCTGTGCAGGACACTCACCACTTCTGTCCAGCTGGCATGCTCTCTCCCGTGTCCTTCGTCTTCACCTCCCTGTCTTTTCTCTATGACCCAGCGACACGCTATTTTCACAGAACTGGCATTGTGGGGAGATGACGATGGAAGGACGCTAGAGGGAGTGCACGGCCATACCGGTGACTGGATCCGGGTGCGAGTACTGAGGAAGCCTATCACTAGAATCTACCCATTACTTTCTGCCTTTTCACTAGAAAGTACCTTCATTTATCTGCTTGTCATTGAAATTCTTTGTGTTTGACAGTTCCTATCTGTGTGTATTCTGTTTTAGTCTAGGGAGTTGTGTTGCCTTCTCTGACAGCAGGAGTGCATTGTCATGGGAAAGCAGTGCAGGGCAATCACCGCAGATTGCTTTTGCTTACAGTGAAGCATACAATCAGTAAAAAGTATGCTTCACTGTCACTGTAAACACACATGTTCTGTAGCAAAGCACTGCATGCAGTGTGTTGGGATGCTGCATGGTGTTATACCGCACCCTCCACACTGAGAATGCCATTATCTGTCTACTGCTAACTGTATATCACTGATATTTTGCCCTTTATTGGTGTTTTCTGCTTGTCATTGGGAATATCTGTACAGCCCAGTGCACACCAAAAACCTCTAGCAGATCTGCAAAACGCTAGAGGTTTTTGAAGCAGATTTCAGAGCGATTCTAGGCATGTATAGAGAGGTTTTCTAAACATGCCTAGCGTTTTTGGAGCGTTTTTGTGTAGCAGATTACAAATCTTGTTACAGTAAGGCTGCTACTGTAACAAAAACGCCTGGAAAACCGCTCTAAACTAGCGGTTTTCCACTTTCCCATATTTTAACATTGAGGCAGAAACGCCTCAGAAATCTAAAAAATGCTGCAGCTCCCGAGTTTGCGTTTGTGGAAAAAACGAACCGCTCTGGTGTGCACCATCCCATTCACTTTCATTAGCCAAGCGGTTTTCCACCCTGCAAGAGTTTTAAAAAAACGCTTCAGAACCACTCTGGTGTGCACCAGCCCTACCTGTGGTATTTACCTATTTTTCCGACTGTTTACAATATCTGCATTTCATTATCTACCTCTTATATGTAATACATGTGCTTCATTGGAGTTCCCCTCATTTGCTTGCCTAGTAAAGAATTATGCATTTTTCAGAGTTTTTACATAAATGTTAACAGTCCTTCATCTTTTTCTTTAAGGTGCATTTTGGGATGAGATTCAGTCATGCTTGCTTGTGGCGGTTGCTGGAGACAGACCAGGAGCAGATGAACAGTCATGGCAGCTGGAACAGGTAAGATTATAATGGGCGCTGGGAGGCATTGACATTTGAGGCAGCGAATGTGTCATCACAAGACAGATTCACAAGAGATTTCTTGCTGAAATTGATCAGATGTCGGACTGCGGTGTATGGGCAGCCGACAGATCCTCTCCGATTCAGAAAGTGATCTGGTGGCCGTACATGGTACAATTTTTTACATTTTTTTTTCTTATTAGGTAATTTCGTTCTATTATTCTGTTAGAGCAAATATAAAGATTTTTCCAACATGTCTGATAGGATTTTTATTGAAAAAAATTGATAATATTTTTAAACAATCCTTCAGGGCAATGATCCCAACAAGGTGTTAATTGTCTGTGTCTGATAGTTGCACGGTTGTGGGTTAGTGGAATGTTCAGCTGTCGGTACTTGGCTAAACGCACTGACGGTGGACTAACTGTCACTGTTTTATAGGGGAGGTGCTGAATGTTCCTGTGCCTGATAGGTCGACGTCTCACCTTTGCTCTGAAGGTTTGTTCAAAACAACGTTAGCAGGTACTAACATTGGTTTTCTTGATTGAAAAAGATTTTATGGCTTTCATTTGATCGTTTTGGTTTAATAAATGGGAAAATCAAACGTTTTTATTGTACCATGTATGGGCAACATTAGTTGATCTGCCCGTACATCAGCAGATGTATGGGCACCTTCAAGACACTCAGAGCTCAGTAATGTTAAGCTCTGATATTCTGGGCTTCCTCCCGCCCCATAAACACATCTAAGTCCCACGCTTTCCTCCCACGGTCTGCCAATCAGCCGTGGTGAGCTCCGTTACCAGGTTACCAGGCGATGCCAGTCTGGATCTACTGCGCATGAGCAGACCTCCAGCGCAAGCGCAGTAGACGTCTCTGAGCCTGTTACCGGGGCTCACCGCGGCTGGACGGCGTGGGACTTAGACATGTTTATGGGGCGGGAGGAAGCCCCGCATAAGTATAAGAGCTTTACATTACTTGAGCTCTGAGTCTCTTTAAAGAGGAACTGTTGCGAAAATCTTAAAATTTAAAACGCATACAAATAAGAAGCCTGTTTCTGCCAGAGTAAATAGAGCTATTACTTTTCTCCTATGTTGCGGTCACTTACAGTAGGTAGTAGAAATCTGACATTACTGACAGGTTTTAGGCTAGTCCATCTCTCCAATGGGGATTCTCAGCATGGCCTTTATTCTTATGACACTCCCTGAAAAGTATGTATACAAAGATGCTGGTCAGCCTTCCTGCTCGCTGTACACTTTTTTTTGGCAGTTGGCTGGAGCAACTGCTGTTCAGGAAATGCTGTTGAAAACAAAGAAAACCCTGAGAAGATGGGATAGTCCAAAATCTGTTGATAATGCCATAGTTCTACTTCTTACTGTAAGTGACAGCAACATAGGAGAAAAGTAATATATGGCTTATTTTACTCTGGAAGAAACGTACTTCTTATTTGTCTGTTTACATGTATTTGAAATTTTAAGATTTTTGTGGCAGAGGTCCGTTAAGAATGACCAGACATGTTAAATGATCGAGCTAATGCAAATTTGTTGCAAATTACATGCAACTCAGAATTAATCACAAATCTCTAGCATTTTGCGATTGCGAGTGTGAATTGGCTCTTTCTCTTAAAAGATTGCAAGCTTTTTTTTACCTCATCAGTCACTGACATTATCATTTTTAAATTCCTCTGCTTTGTTTCACCCTCCGATAGTATAAGTGTAAGTTCTTCAGGCATGTCTTATCTATATAATAGACTGTAGTCTTTTGTCGTATGCATGACTTATTGATGACAGTTATAAGCTCTTGGGACTTGCCACTCTTATAATATACCTCTTTTAAATTTCTCACGGATATTAAAATTGCAAGCTCTTTTCTACTTTTAGGCTACTTGCACACCCAGACGTTACGTTAGGTGCTACGTTAAGGTCGCATAACGTGCACCTAACGCAAGGCCTGGTGCTCTTCGATGTGGACGTCAGAGTGAGCCGCGTTGTGATGCGCACTCTTGGACGCATGCGGCATCACGTGGTTCCGCCGGCCAATCGCTGCACAGAGCGGCCGCACCAGGAAGTAAACACTGCACGTCACAACGTGCAGTGAATATTAATTAGCCATGTGCCTGGCCGCTCTCTGCTCCTCCCCAACATGACTGCGCATGTGCAAACAGTCTAACGCGGCTTAAGCCGCTGTAACTCCGTAGCATGCTGCACTTTCGGCAGATTGCAGCGTTACATGTAACGTAACGTGGGCTGTGTGAACAGCCCACTTGTGTTACATTGCTGTGTGTTGGGGGAGCGTTACAGGCGCACTAATGTGCGCCTGTAACGTCTTAGTGTGTAAGCAGCCTTAAAGGATACCAGATTGAAAAGGAAAATTCCCCCCGCAGCCATTTCCTGGTCAGCTGGGCCTTCCTGTGCTGGCCTGTCTGTGCACATCCTTGATTGTGCATCCATGGCCAGGAGCGCTCTGTGCTTGTGCAGGATGGACTTGTGACATCGTGTGCATGTGCAGAGTGCATAGTGCTTCCAGCCAAGGACACATGATCAAGGACGCTCTCAGCCGGGCCAGTGCTTTACACAGGAAGTGGCTGCAGGGAGCATTTGCAAAAGAAAGGAGTGGGACGGAGGAGAACCGGGGAAATCGGTGGGCATCAGGACTTACTCCCTATACATGCCTGCTCCCTATTTTTGCCTTTTCATTCAGGTATCTTTTAAATGAAACGTGATGTTAGAGGCATGTAGTGGTAGTCATATTTCCTTCTGTACCATATCAGTTGCCTGGCAGTCTTGCTGATCTTTGTCTTGCAGTGGTGTCAGAATTGTACTCTTGAAAGAAGCACATAGCTTTGCTGGTCAAGCTGGTGTCAAAATGCCTGATCTGCGTCTGTCATCAGGGGTTATGGCTAAAAGTGTAAGGGCTGATCCACACTGGCTGCATTTGTGTGTTTAAAAATGCTGCACGTCACAATTTGCAGTCATTCTCGTTCACTTGAATCAGATTCGCAAAGGAAATAGCGGCAAAATCGCAACAAATTAGCAGCGATTTCCAGTGTGGACCAGATCTTACAGGCAGATGAATAGGACAGCCAGACAATTTGCATTGTTTTGAAAGGAAATAAATGGCAGCCTCCATATCCCTTACTTCAGGTGTGCTTTAAAGTGTACCTTAAGTGTCCCAAAAAAATTGAGTTTTACTCACCTGGGGCTTACCTCAGCCCCCTGCAGCTGATCGGTGCCCACGACGAGTCGCTCTGATGCTCCGGGTCCCGCTGGCGGCCACTTCCGGTTTCGCCCGTCAGGACCCGTCAGGCTGGGGAACGCGGCTGATACTACGCGTTCCCAGCCAAAATAGCACCCCTATGCGGCCATATGTCCGCATAGGCACCCGTATGCGGACATATGGCCGCATAGGGGTGCTATTTTGGCTGGGAACGCGTAGTATCAGCCGCGTTCCCCAGCCTGACGGCGAAACCGGAAGTGGCCGCCAGCGGGACCCGGAGCATCAGAGCGACTCGTCGTGGGCACCGATCAGCTGCAGGGGGCTGAGGTAAGCCCCAGGTGAGTAAAACTCAATTTTTTTGGGACACTTAAGGTACACTTTAAAGCGACTTGCACTGTGGGTAATACTGATTATACACTGGGTGCTGCTATAGCAACAGTTAACATTTTGGTCTACGACGGCACCCACATTCCCTTCTTTCAGTCTGAGAGGACCACACCAGCGAAAAAAGTAAGCAGTTAACCAGGCAAAACAGGTTTTGAACTAGTCCATCTCTTTATGGGGTATTCTCCAGGTTTTCTTTTTTTTTTTTTCAAGAGCATTTACTGAAGGGCAGTTGCTAAGTCTAAGGGCCCGTTTCCACTAGAGCGAATCCGCATGCAGACAACGCATGCGGATTCGCATAAGCAATACAAGTGGATGGGACTGTTTCCACTTGTCAGTTTTCATTTGCGTTTTTATGTGCAGGATTTTTCTGCACGGTAGACCCTGCAGAATTCGCCTGCGTGTGGAATGCAGGTGAATCGCAGGCAATATATTTAATAGGGAAATCGCATGCGATTTTGCATGCGTTTTTTCCCGCGATTTCGCGTGCGATTTCGCATTGAAAGTAATGTAAATTGACACAGGCAGTGACATGGTTAAAATCGCATATACCCTGCCTATGCGAAATCGCGGCAAAAAACGCATGCGGAATCGTATCTGCATGCGATTTTGTCAGCGGTGATATGCAGTGATTCCGCACCGCAATAGTGGAAACGGGCCCTAACTGACAAATAGTGTGCATAGATGTAGGGAGGCTGGCTGGCACTTTTCTATGTCGGCAGTTAAACTGCCATTTAGGAAATGCTTTAGAAAACAAAATGCTGAGAATCCCTCATGAGAAGATGTAGTTTAAATCCTGTTGGTTCTGGCAGAATTTAACTGCCTATTTTTAAGTAAAGTTGAACTGTTTTAGAACTATACTGTATAATAACATTGTACATTATTGGGGAGTATAGCACGTTGTCTGCAGTCTATATGAATAAGCACTATCTTTATGGGTCACACTGAAGTTGTGAACGCTGCTTTGGTCTATCTGAAAGAGGTAATGGGTGTTGATTATTTTCCAGATATATTTTTTTCTTTGCATAGCCAATTTATTACAGGCAATGGCTTTCCTAAGTGTTTCTGTTCCTGTGCCAGTTCCATTGCTGAGAAGAAATATCACACATTCTATGTAGCCATTTACACTCTTTTTTTTTTTTTTTTTTTTTAACTACCTTTCAATTATTTTGAAACATTGTATGCTAATTGTATTGGATTGTGTAATAAAGTTATTTCTGTGTTGTGTGGTTTTTTTCTCTTGTGATAAAATATGTAATGGAATTATTTCAAAGCGGATCATTCTGTCATGTGAGGGGGTATGACTTTAAATGTGAGTGAGTATGAGATAACTAAACATTAAGGAGTGAGAGGGATATGGTGGGTGACATATTTACTTTTAAACTATGCACATTGCCTGGCTGTCCTGCTGATATTCTGCCTCAAATACTTTTTAGCCATAGACCCTAAACAAGCATCCAGATCAGAAATTTGACTTAAGTCTGATTGGATTAGCTGTATGTTTGTTTCAGGTGTGGGATTCAGACATTACTGCAGCCAGAGATGAGCAAGACGCTGAGCAAGTAGTATTGTTTAATAGGAAATAAATATGGCAGCTTCCATATCCCTCTTTTATGATGTACTTTAAAGGTTGAACGGGAACAGATTTCCTGGCATGAATTGGTTAACTTGCCACCTCAAGCCAAACCACTGCTCTCTATCTTCCTGACTTTTGTGCCTTCACTGGACTTTGGGTTGTGGAGGCAAAAGTGTCAGGAAGAAGTAGATGGGCGTACAGTGCATCAGTGCTACGTAGTGTTAGTCTATGAAATCTTAGGACTGTTGGATGTATAACAGCGGCAGTATAAACTGACATCACAGGCATCAAGGAAGAAGTTTGGCAGATAGAGGTAAGTGCACAGCAGTAATGAACTAGTCAGCACTATCTTTGCAAAGAGGCTGACATTTATTGACTTCTAAACAATGCACACTGAAATGATCTTGCACACACTAGTACAATTCAAGTTGGGTAGAAAGGAGAGAATCTGGGCACCAATCTGCAGTTCCTAGTCGATCACCTTTATTGGATCCTCAATCCAACTAACATTACATAGAATACAAACGCATTTGTATACTATGTAATGTCAGTTGGATTGAGGATGCAATAAAGGTGATTGAGTGGGAACTGTAGATTGTTGCCGATATGGTCTCCTTTCTACCATCTAGAATTGTATGCTTTCAGTGATCCAGAGGCACAATCAGTCCCTCTGCTTGGTCATCTGGTGCCGACTTTACTCTGGATTGAAACACACTAGTACAAGCCACAAACAAGAAACCTTGCTGGAATCCATGGCGACAGTTTGAGGTTTGCGAACCTATTCAACAAAAATTTGTGTGCAATCTGTTTTTTTGTGTTAGGCTTGGTTCACACAATAAGGGTCCTGTCAGTTTTTGACAGTTGGCATGTTTTGGATGTTTCTTTAGATGGGTTCACACATAAATTGTGCATTTCTGGTGGGTAAGGGAGGGTTAAACTTACCCAGCGACATCTGCTTTAATCAGTCTCACGGTGTTCCACGCTGTGTACCAAGCCGCGTCACGTCACTACCACGCTTCCTCCTTCAATAAAGTGTACTTTGGTTGTTACCACCAGGGCGCAGCTTGCCAGGATGCACAGTGGGCAGGGTGCTGAAAGTAGTCTCGGACCAGGGCGCTGAAAGTAGTCTCGGACCAGGGCGCTGAAAGTAGTCTCGGACCAGGGCGCTGAAAGTAATCTCGGACCAGGGCGCTGAAAGTAGTCTCGGACCAGGGCGCTGAAAGTAGTCTCGGACCAGGGCGCTGAAAGTAGTCTCGGACCAGGGCGCTGAAAGTAGTCTCGGACCAGGGCGCTGAAAGTAGTCTCGGACCAGGGCGCTGAAAGTAGTCTCGGACCAGGGCGCTGAAAGTAGTCTCGGACCAGGGCGCTGAAAGTAGTCTCGGACCAGGGCGCTGAAAGTAGTCTCGGACCAGGGCGCTGAAAGTAGTCTCGGACCAGGGCGCTGAAAGTAGTCTCGGACCAGGGCGCTGAAAGTAGTCTCGGACCAGGGCGCTGAAAGTAGTCTCGGACCAGGGCGCTGAAAGTAGTCTCGGACCAGGGCGCTGAAAGTAGTCTCGGACCAGGGCGCTGAAAGTAGTCTCGGACCAGGGCGCTGAAAGTAGTCTCGGACCAGGGCGCTGAAAGTAGTCTCGGACCAGGGCGCTGAAAGTAGTCTCGGACCAGGGCGCTGAAAGTAGTCTCGGACCAGGGCGCTGAAAGTAGTCTCGGACCAGGGCGCTGAAAGTAGTCTCGGACCAGGGCGCTGAAAGTAGTCTCGGACCAGGGCGCTGAAAGTAGTCTCGGACCAGGGCGCTGAAAGTAGTCTCGGACCAGGGCGCTGAAAGTAGTCTCGGACCAGGGCGCTGAAAGTAGTCTCGGACCAGGGCGCTGAAAGTAGTCTCGGACCAGGGCGCTGAAAGTAGTCTCGGACCAGGGCGCTGAAAGTAGTCTCGGACCAGGGCGCTGAAAGTAGTCTCGGACCAGGGCGCTGAAAGTAGTCTCGGACCAGGGCGCTGAAAGTAGTCTCGGAGCAGGGCGCTGAAAGTAGTCTCGGACCAGGGCGCTGAAAGTAGTCTCGGACAGTCTTTGGCTGGGCGCAGTGTGACGTGTGGCTGGGCGCAGTGTTTGGTTGGGCGCAGTGTGACGTGTGGCTGGGCGCAGTCTGGCTGGGCGCAGTGTGACGTGTGGCTGGGCGCAGTCTGGCTGGGCGCAGTCTTTGGCTGGGCGCAGTGTGAAGTGTGGCTGGGCGCAGTCTTTGGCTGGGCGCAGTGTGAAGTGTGGCTGGGCGCAGTCTTTGGCTGGGCGCAGTGTGACGTGTGGCTGGGCGCAGTGTGACGTGTGGCTGGGCGCAGTGTGACGTGTGGCTGGGCGCAGTCTTTGGCTGGGCGCAGTGACGTGTGGCTGGGCGCAGTCTTTGGCTGGGCGCAGTGTGACGTGTGGCTGGGCGCAGTCTTTGGCTGGGCGCAGTGTGACGTGTGGCTGGGCGCAGTCTTTGGCTGGGCGCAGTGTGACGTGTGGCTGGGCGCAGTCTTTGGCTGGGCGCTGTGTGACGTGTGGCTGGGCGCAGTCTTTGGCTGGGCGCAGTGTGACGTGTGGCTGGGCGCAGTCTTTGGCTGGGCGCAGTGTGACGTGTGGCTGGGCGCAGTGTGACGCGTGGCTGGGCGCAGTCTTTGGCTGGGCGCAGTGTGACGCGTGGCTGGGCGCAGTCTTTGGCTGGGCGCAGTGTGACATCCTCGGGTTTACATTCTCCTGGATGCCGGTCGTTGGTCCCTCGGCAGGGCACGGTGTGAAGTCTTCTGGCAGGGCGAGGTGTGGAGTTCTCCAGTTGAAGTTCTCCTGGGCGCCGGCTGTTGGTCCCTCGGCAGGGCGTGGTGTGAAGTCTTCTGGCAGGGCGCTATGCTTAGTCCTCCGGTTGAAGTTCTCTTGGGTGTCGGTTGTTGGTCCCTCGGCAGGGCGCAGTGTGATGTCTTCCGGCAGGGTGTGGTGTGAAGTCCTCCGGTTGAAGTTTTCCTGGGTTGCCGGTTGTTGGTCCCTCAGCAGGGCATGTTGTATAGTACCCCAGAATGATGTTTGTAGTCCTGCGATTGTTGTTCTCCATCCTGGGAGCCGGTTGTTTGTAAAAGTCCCTCCTGGGAGCCGGTTGTTTCTAAAAGTCCCTCCTGGGAGCCGGTTGTTTCTAAAAGTCCCTCCTGGGAGCCGGTTGTTTCTAAAAGTCCCTCCTGGGAGCCGGTTGTTTCTAAAACTCCCTCCTGGGAGCCGGTTGTTTCTAAAAGTCCCTCCTGGGAGCCGGTTGTTTCTAAAAGTCCCTCCTGGGAGCCGGTTGTTTCTAAAAGTCCCTCCTGGGAGCCGGTTGTTTCTAAAAGTCCATCCTGGGAGCCGGTTGTTTCTAAAAGTCCCTCCTGGGAGCCGGTTGTTTCTAAAAGTCCCTCCTGGGAGCCGGTTGTTTCTAAAAGTCCCTCCTGGGAGCCGGTTGTTTCTAAAAGTCCCTCCTGGGAGCCGGTTGTTTCTAAAAGTCCCTCCTGGGAGCCGGTTGTTTCTAAAAGTCCCTCCTGGGAGCCGGTTGTTTCTAAAAGTCCCTCCTGGGAGCCGGTTGTTTCTAAAAGTCCCTCCTGGGAGCCGGTTGTTTCTAAAAGTCCCTCCTGGGAGCCGGTTGTTTCTAAAAGTCCCTCCTGGGAGCCGGTTGTTTCTAAAAGTCCCTCCTGGGAGCCGGTTGTTTCTAAAAGTCCCTCCTGGGAGCCGGTTGTTTCTAAAAGTCCCTCCTGGGAGCCGGTTGTTTCTAAAAGTCCCTCCTGGGAGCCGGTTGTTTCTAAAAGTCCCTCCTGGGAGCCGGTTGTTTCTAAAAGTCCCTCCTGGGAGCCGGTTGTTTCTAAAAGTCCCTCCTGGGAGCCGGTTGTTTCTAAAAGTCCCTCCTGAGAGCCGGTTGTTTCTAAAAGTCCCTCGTCTCGGACCAGGGCGCTGAAAGTAGTCTCGGACCAGGGCGCTGAAAGTAGTCTCGGACCAGGGCGCTGAAAGTAGTCTCGGACCAGGGCGCTGAAAGTAGTCTCGGACCAGGGCGCTGAAAGTAGTCTCGGACCAGGGCGCTGAAAGTAGTCTCGGACCAGGGCGCTGAAAGTAGTCTCGGACCAGGGCGCTGAAAGTAGTCTCGGACCAGGGCGCTGAAAGTAGTCTCGGACCAGGGCGCTGAAAGTAGTCTCGGACCAGGGCGCTGAAAGTAGTCTCGGACCAGGGCGCTGAAAGTAGTCTCGGACAGTCTTTGGCTGGGCGCAGTGTGACGTGTGGCTGGGCGCAGTGTTTGGTTGGGCGCAGTGTGACGTGTGGCTGGGCGCAGTCTTTGGCTGGACGCAGTGTGACGTGTGGCTGGGCGCAGTCTGGTTGGGCGCAGTGACGTGTGGCTGGGCGCAGTCTTTGGCTGGGCGCAGTGTGACGTGTGGCTGGGCGCAGTCTTTGGCTGGGCGCTGTGTGGCTGGGCGCAGTCTTTGGCTGGGCGCAGTGTGACGTGTGGCTGGGCGCAGTCTTTGGCTGGGCGCAGTGTGACGTGTGGCTGGGCGCAGTGTGACGCGTGGCTGGGCGCAGTCTTTGGTTGGGCGCAGTGTGACATCCTCGGGTTTACATTCTCCTGGATGCCGGTCGTTGGTCCCTCGGCAGGGCACGGTGTGAAGTCTTCTGGCAGGGCGAGGTGTGGAGTTCTCCAGTTGAAGTTCTCCAGGGCGCTGGTTGTTGGTCCTTCGGCACGGTGCGGTGTGAAGTCTTCCGGCAGGGCACGGTGTGAAGTCCTCCGGTTGAAGTTCTCCTGGGCGCCGGCTGTTGGTCCCTCGGCAGGGCGTGGTGTGAAGTCTTCTGGCAGGGCGCTATGCTTAGTCCTCCGGTTGAAGTTCTCTTGGGTGCCGGTTGTTGGTCCCTCGGCAGGGCGCAGTGTGATGTCTTCCGGCAGGGTGTGGTGTGAAGTCCTCCGGTTGAAGTTTTCCTGGGTTGCCGGTTGTTGGTCCCTCAGCAGGGCACGATGTATAGTACCCCAGAATGATGTTTGTAGTCCTGCGATTGTTGTTCTCCATCCTGGGAGCCGGTTGTTTCTAAAAGTCCCTCCTGGGAGCCGGTTGTTTCTAAAAGTCCCTCCTGGCAGCCGGTTGTTTCTAAAAGTCCCTCCTGGCAGCCGGTTGTTTCTAAAAGTCCCTCCTGGCAGCCGGTTGTTTCTAAAAGTCCCTCCTGGGAGCCGGTTGTTTCTAAAAGTCCCTCCTGGGAGCCGGTTGTCTCTAAAAGTCCCTCCTGGGAGCCGGTTGTTTCTAAAAGTCCCTCCTGGGAGCCGGTTGTTTCTAAAAGTCCCTCCTGGGAGCCGGTTGTTTCTAAAAGTCCCTCCTGGGAGCCGGTTGTTTCTAAAAGTCCCTCCTGGGAGCCGGTTGTTTCTAAAAGTCCCTCCTGGGAGCCGGTTGTTTCTAAAAGTCCCTCCTGGGAGCCGGTTGTTTCTAAAAGTCCCTCCTGGGAGCCGGTTGTTTCTAAAAGTCCCTCCTGGGAGCCGGTTGTTTCTAAAAGTCCCTCCTGGGAGCCGGTTGTTTCTAAAAGTCCCTCCTGGGAGCCGGTTGTTTCTAAAAGTCCCTCCTGGGAGCCGGTTGTTTCTAAAAGTCCCTCCTGGGAGCCGGTTGTTTCTAAAAGTCCCTCCTGGGAGCCGGTTGTTTCTAAAAGTCCCTCCTGGGAGCCGGTTGTTTCTAAAAGTCCCTCCTGGGAGCCGGTTGTTTCTAAAAGTCCCTCCTGGGAGCCGGTTGTTTCTAAAAGTCCCTCCTGGGAGCCGGTTGTTTCTAAAAGTCCCTCCTGGGAGCCGGTTGTTTCTAAAAGTCCCTCCTGGGAGCCGGTTGTTTCTAAAAGTCCCTCCTGGGAGCCGGTTTTTACTAGTGTCCCTCCTCTCAGGCCAGGGCGCCGAAAGTAGTCTCGGACCAGGGCGCCGAAAGTAGTCTCGGACCAGGGCGCCGAAAGTAGTCTCGGACCAGGGCGCCGAAAGTAGTCTCGGACCAGGGCGCCGAAAGTAGTCTCGGACCAGGGCGCCGAAAGTAGTCTCGGACCAGGGCGCCGAAAGTAGTCTCGGACCAGGGCGCCGAAAGTAGTCTCGGACCAGGGCGCCGACAGTAGTCTCGGACCAGGGCGCCGACAGTAGTCTCGGACCAGGGCGCCGACAGTAGTCTCGGACCAGGGCGCCGACAGTAGTCTCGGACCAGGGCGCCGACAGTAGTCTCGGACCAGGGCGCCGAAAGTAGTCTTGGACAGTCTTTGGCTGGGCGCAGTGTGACGTGTAACTGGGCGCAGTCTTTGGCTGGGCGCAGTGTGACGTGTGGCTGGGCGCAGTCTTTGGCTGGGCGCAGTGTGACGTGTGGCTGGGCGCAGTCTTTGGCTGGACGCAGCGTGACGTGTGGCTGGGCGCAGTCTTTGGCTGGACGCAGCGTGACGTGTGGCTGGGCGCAGTCTTTGGCTGGGCGCAGCGTGACGTGTGGCTGGGCGCAGTCTTTGGCTGGGCGCAGCGTGACGTGTGGCTGGGCGCAGTCTTTGGCTGGGCGCAGCGTGACGTGTGGCTGGGCGCAGTCTTTGGCTGGGCGCAGCGTGACGTGTGGCTGGGCGCAGTCTTTGGCTGGGCGCAGCGTGACGTGTGGCTGGGCGCAGTCTTTGGCTGGGCGCAGCGTGACGTGTGGCTGGGCGCAGTCTTTGGCTGGGCGCAGCGTGACGTGTGGCTGGGCGCAGTCTTTGGCTGGGCGCAGCGTGACGTGTGGCTGGGCGCAGCGTGACGTGTGGCTGGGCGCAGTCTTTGGCTGGGCGCAGCGTGACGTGTGGCTGGGCGCAATCTTTGGCTGGGCGCAGCGTGACGTGTGGCTGGGCGCAGTCTTTGGCTGGGCGCAGCGTGACGTGTGGCTGGGCGCAGTCTTTGGCTGGGCGCAGCGTGACGTGTGGCTGGGCGCAGTCTTTGGCTGGGCGCAGCGTGACGTGTGGCTGTGCGCAGTCTTTGGCTGGGCGCAGTGTGACGCTTGGCTGGGCGCAGTCTTTGGCTGGGCGCAGTGTGACATCCTCGGGTTTACATTCTCCTGGATGCCGGTCGTTGGTCCCTCGGCAGGGCACGGTGTGAAGTCTTCTGGCAGGGCGAGGTGTGGAGTTCTCCAGTTGAAGTTCTCCAGGGCGCTGGTTGTTGGTCCTTCGGCACGGTGCGGTGTGAAGTCTTCCGGCAGGGCACGGTGTGAAGTCCTCCGGTTGAAGTTCTCTTGGGTGCCGGTTGTTGGTCCCTCGGCAGGGCGCAGTGTGATGTCTTCCGGCAGGGTGTGGTGTGAAGTCCTCCGGTTGAAGTTTTCCTGGGTTGCCGGTTGTTGGTCCCTCAGCAGAGCACGATGTATAGTACCCCAGAATGATGTTTGTAGTCCTGCGATTGTTGTTCTCCATCCTGGGAGCTGGTTGTTTCTAAAAGTCCCTCCTGGGAGCCGGTTGTTTCTAAAAGTCCCTCCTGGGAGCCGGTTGTTTCTAAAAGTCCCTCCTGGGAGCCGGTTGTTTCTAAAAGTCCCTCCTGGGAGCCGGTTGTTTCTAAAAGTCCCTCCTGGGAGCCGGTTGTTTCTAAAAGTCCCTCCTGGGAGCCGGTTGTTTCTAAAAGTCCCTCCTGGGAGCCGGTTGTTTCTAAAAGTCCCTCCTGGGAGCCGGTTGTTTCTAAAAGTCCCTCCTGGGAGCCGGTTGTTTCTAAAAGTCCCTCCTGGGAGCCGGTTGTTTCTAAAAGTCCCTCCTGGGAGCCGGTTGTTTCTAAAAGTCCCTCCTGGGAGCCGGTTGTTTCTAAAAGTCCCTCCTGGGAGCCGGTTGTTTCTAAAAGTCCCTCCTGGGAGCCGGTTGTTTCTAAAAGTCCCTCCTGGGAGCCGGTTGTTTCTAAAAGTCCCTCCTGGGAGCCGGTTGTTTCTAAAAGTCCCTCCTGGGAGCCGGTTGTTTCTAAAAGTCCCTCCTGGGAGCCGGTTGTTTCTAAAAGTCCCTCCTGGGAGCCGGTTGTTTCTAAAAGTCCCTCCTGGGAGCCGGTTGTTTCTAAAAGTCCCTTCTGGGAGCCGGTTGTTTCTAAAAGTCCCTCCTGGGAGCCGGTTGTTTCTAAAAGTCCCTCCTGGGAGCCGGTTGTTTCTAAAAGTCCCTCCTGGGAGCCGGTTGTTTCTAAAAGTCCCTCCTGGGAGTCGGTTGTTTCTAAAAGTCCCTCCTGGGAGCTGGTTGTTTCTAAAAGTCCCTCCTGGGAGCCGGTTTTTACTAGTGTCCCTCCTCTCAGGCCAGGGCGCTGAAAGTAGTCTCGGACCAGGGCGCTGAAAGTAGTCTCGGACCAGGGCGCTGAAAGTAGTCTCGGACCAGGGCGCTGAAAGTAGTCTCGGACCAGGGCGCTGAAAGTAGTCTCGGACCAGGGCGCTGAAAGTAGTCTCGGACCAGGGCGCTGAAAGTAGTCTCGGACCAGGGCGCCGAAAGTAGTCTCGGACCATGGCGCCGAAAGTAGTCTCGGACAGTCTTTGGCTGGCTGCAGTCTTTGGCTGGGCGCAGTGTGACGTGTGGCTGGGCGCAGTCTTTGGCTGGGCGCAGCGTGACGTGTGGCTGGGCGCAATCTTTGGCTGGGCGCAGCGTGACGTGTGGCTGGGCGCAGTCTTTGGCTGGGCGCAGCGTGACGTGTGGCTGGGCGCAGTCTTTGGCTGGGCGCAGCGTGACGTGTGGCTGGGCGCAGTCTTTGGCTGGGCGCAGCGTGACGTGTGGCTGGGCGCAGTCTTTGGCTGGGCGCAGCGTGACGTGTGGCTGGGCGCAGTCTTTGGCTGGGCGCAGCGTGACGTGTGGCTGGGCGCAGTCTTTGGCTGGGCGCAGCGTGACGTGTGGCTGGGCGCAGTCTTTGGCTGGGCGCAGCGTGACGTGTGGCTGGGCGCAGTCTTTGGCTGGGCGCAGCGTGACGTGTGGCTGGGCGCAGTCTTTGGCTGGGCGCAGCGTGACGTGTGGCTGGGCGCAGTCTTTGGCTGGGCGCAGCGTGACGTGTGGCTGGGCGCAGTCTTTGGCTGGGCGCAGCGTGACGTTTGGCTGGGCGCAGCGTGACGTGTGGCTGTGCGCAGTCTTTGGCTGGGCGTAGCGTGACGCGTGGCTGGGCGCAGTCTTTGGCTGGGCGCAGTGTGACATCCTCGGGTTTACATTCTCCTGGATGCTGGTCGTTGGTCCCTCGGCAGGGCACGGTGTGAAGTCTTCTGGCAGGGCGAGGTGTGGAGTTCTCCAGTTGAAGTTCTCCAGGGCGCTGGTTGTTGGTCCTTCGGCACGGTGCAGTGTGAAGTCTTCTGGCAGGGCGCTATGCTTAGTCCTCCGGTTGAAGTTCTCTTGGGTGCCGGTTGTTGGTCCCTCGGCAGGGCACAGTGTGATGTCTTCCGGCAGGGTGTGGTGTGAAGTCCTCCGGTTGAAGTTTTCCTGGGTTGCCGGTTGTTGGTCCCTCAGCAGAGCACGATGTATAGTACCCCAGAATGATGTTTGTAGTCCTGCGATTGTTGTTCTCCATCCTGGGAGCCGGTTGTTTCTAAAAGTCCCTCCTGGGAGCCGGTTGTTTCTAAAAGTCCCTCCTGGGAGCCGGTTGTTTCTAAAAGTCCCTCCTGGGAGCCGGTTGTTTCTAAAAGTCCCTCCTGGGAGCCGGTTGTTTCTAAAAGTCCCTCCTGGGAGCCGGTTGTTTCTAAAAGTCCCTCCTGGGAGCCGGTTGTTTCTAAAAGTCCTTCCTGGGAGCCGGTTTTTACTAGTGTCCCTCCTCTCAGGCCAGGCCGCTGAAAGTAGTCTCGGACCAGGGCGCTGAAAGTAGTCTCGGACCAGGGCGCTGAAAGTAGTCTCGGACCAGGGCGCTGAAAGTAGTCTCGGACCAGGGCGCTGAAAGTAGTCTCGGACCAGGGCGCTGAAAGTAGTCTCGGACCAGGGCGCTGAAAGTAGTCTCGGACCAGGGCGCTGAAAGTAGTCTCGGACCAGGGCGCTGAAAGTAGTCTCGGACAGTCTTTGGCTGGGCGCACTGTGACGTGTGGCTGGGCGCAGTCTTTGGCTGGGCGCAGTGTGACGGGTGGCTGGGCGCAGTCTTTGGCTGGGCGCAGTGTGACATCCTCGGGTGTACATTCTCCTGGATGCCGGTCGTTGGTCCCTCGGCAGGGCACGGTGTGAAGTCTTCTGGCAGGGCGAGGTGTGGAGTTCTCCAGTTGAAGTTCTCCTGGGCGCCGGCTGTTGGTCCCTCGGCAGGGCGTGGTGTGAAGTCTTCTGGCAGGGCGCTATGCTTAGTCCTCCGGTTGAAGTTCTCTTGGGTGCCGGTTGTTGGTCCCTCGGCAGGGCACAGTGTGATGTCTTCCGGCAGGGTGTGGTGTGAAGTCCTCCGGTTGAAGTTTTCCTGGGTTGCCGGTTGTTGGTCCCTCAGCAGAGCACGATGTATAGTACCCCAGAATGATGTTTGTAGTCCTGCGATTGTTGTTCTCCATCCTGGGAGCCGGTTGTTTCTAAAAGTCCCTCCTGGGAGCCGGTTGTTTCTAAAAGTCCCTCCTGGGAGCCGGTTGTTTCTAAAAGTCCCTCCTGGGAGCCGGTTGTTTCTAAAAGTCCCTCCTGGGAGCCGGTTGTTTCTAAAAGTCCCTCCTGGGAGCCGGTTGTTTCTAAAAGTCCCTCCTGGGAGCCGGTTGTTTCTAAAAGTCCCTCCTGGGAGCCGGTTGTTTCTAAAAGTCCCTCCTGGGAGCCGGTTGTTTCTAAAAGTCCCTCCTGGGAGCCGGTTGTTTCTAAAAGTCCCTCCTGGGAGCCGGTTTTTACTAGTGTCCCTCCTCTCAGGCCAGGGCGCCGAAAGTAGTCTCGGACCAGGGCGCCGAAAGTAGTCTCGGACCAGGGCGCCGAAAGTAGTCTCGGACCAGGGCGCCGAAAGTAGTCTCGGACCAGGGCGCCGAAAGTAGTCTCGGACAGTCTTTGGCTGGCTGCAGTCTTTGGCTGGGCGCAGTGTGACGTGTGGCTGGGCGCAGTCTTTGGCTGGGCGCAGTGTGACGTGTGGCTGGGCGCAGTCTTTGGCTGGGCGCAGTGTGACGTGTGGCTGGGCGCAGTCTTTGGCTGGGCGCAGTGTGACTTGTGGCTGGGCGCAGTCTTTGGCTGGGCGCAGTGTGACGTGTGGCTGGGCGCAGTCTTTGGCTGGGCGCAGTGTGACGTGTGGCTGGGCGTAGTCTTTGGCTGGGCGCAGTGTGACGTGTGGCTGGGCGCAGTGTGACGTGTGGCTGGGCGCAGTCTTTGGCTGGGCGCAGTGTGACATCCTCGGGTTTACATTCTCCTGAATGCCGGTCGTTGGTTCCTCGGCAGGGCACGGTGTGAAGTCTTCTGGCAGGGCGGGGTGTGGAGTTCTCCAGTTGAAGTTCTCCAGGGCGCTGGTCGTTGGTCCTTCGGCACGGTGCGGTGTGAAGTCTTCCGGCAGGGCACGGTGTGAAGTCCTCCGATTGAAGTTCTCCTGGGCGCCGGCTGTTGGTCCCTCGGCAGGGCGTGGTGTGAAGTCTTCTGGCAGGGCGCTATGCTTAGTCCTCCGGTTGAAGTTCTTAGGTGCCGGTTTTTGGTCCCTCGGCAGGGCGCAGTGTGATGTCTTCCGGCAGGGTGTGGTGTGAAGTCCTCTGGTTGAAGTTTTCCTGGGTTGCCGGTTGTTGGTCCCTCAGCAGGGCACGATGTATAGTACCCCAGAATGATGTTTGTAGTCCTGTGATTGTTGTTCTCCATCCTGGGAGCCGGTTGTTTCTAAAAGTCCCTCCTGGGAGCCGGTTGTTTCTAAAAGTCCCTCCTGGGAGCCGGTTGTTTCTAAAAGTCCCTCCTGGGAGCCGGTTGTTTCTAAAAGTCCCTCCTGGGAGCCGGTTGTTTCTAAAAGTCCCTCCTGGGAGCCGGTTGTTTCTAAAAGTCCCTCCTGGGAGCCGGTTGTTTCTAAAAGTCCCTCCTGGGAGCCGGTTGTTTCTAAAAGTCCCTCCTGGGAGCCGGTTGTTTCTAAAAGTCCCTCCTGGGAGCCGGTTGTTTCTAAAAGTCCCTCCTGGGAGCCGGTTGTTTCTAAAAGTCCCTCCTGGGAGCCGGTTGTTTCTAAAAGTCCCTCCTGGGAGCCGGTTGTTTCTAAAAGTCCCTCCTGGGAGCCGGTTGTTTCTAAAAGTCCCTCCTGGGAGCCGGTTGTTTCTAAAAGTCCCTCCTGGGAGCCGGTTGTTTCTAAAAGTCCCTCCTGGGAGCCGGTTGTTTCTAAAAGTCCCTCCTGGGAGCCGGTTGTTTCTAAAAGTCCCTCCTGGGAGCCGGTTGTTTCTAAAAGTCCCTCCTGGGAGCCGGTTGTTTCTAAAAGTCCCTCCTGGGAGCCGGTTGTTTCTAAAAGTCCCTCCTGGGAGCCGGTTGTTTCTAAAAGTCCCTCCTGGGAGCCGGTTGTTTCTAAAAGTCTCTCCTGGGAGCCGGTTTTTACTATTGTCCCTCCTCTCAGGCCAGTGCGCCGAAAGTAGTCTCGGACCAGGGCGCCGAAAGTAGTCTCGGACCAGGGCGCCGAAAGTAGTCTCGGACCAGGGCGCCGAAAGTAGTCTCGGACCAGGGCGCCGAAAGTAGTCTCGGACCAGGGCGCCGAAAGTAGTCTCGGACCAGGGCGCCGAAAGTAGTCTCGGACCAGGGCGCCGAAAGTAGTCTCGGACCAGGGCGCCGAAAGTAGTCTCGGACCAGGGCGCCGACAGTAGTCTCGGACCAGGGCGCCGACAGTAGTCTCGGACCAGGGCGCCGACAGTAGTCTCGGACCAGGGCGCCGAAAGTAGTCTCGGACCAGGGCGCCGAAAGTAGTCTCGGACCAGGGCGCTGAAAGTAGTCTCGGACAGTCTTTGGCTGGGCGCAGTGTGACGTGTGGCTGGGCGCAGTCTTTGGCTGGGCGCAGTGTGACGTGTGGCTGGGCGCAGTCTTTGGCTGGGCGCAGTGTGACGTGTGGCTGGGCGCAGTGTGACGTGTGGCTGGGTGCAGTCTTTGGCTGGGCGCAGTGTGATGTGTGGCTGGGCGCAGTCTTTGGCTGGGCGCAGTGTGACGTGTGGCTGGGCGCAGTCTTTGGCTGGGCGCAGTGTGACGTGTGGCTGGGCGCAGTCTTTGGCTGGGCGCAGCGTGACGTGTGGCTGGGCGCAGTCTTTGGCTGGGCGCAGCGTGACGTGTGGCTGGGCGCAGTCTTTGGCTGGGCGCAGCGTGACGTGTGGCTGGGCGCAGCGTGACGTGTGGCTGGGCGCAGTCTTTGGCTGGGCGCAGCGTGACGTGTGGCTGGGCGCAGTCTTTGGCTGGGCGCAGTGTGACGTGTGGCTGGGCGCAGTCTTTGGCTGGGCGCAGTGTGACGTGTGGCTGGGCGCAGTCTTTGGCTGGGCGCAGTGTGACGTGTGGCTGGGCGCAGTCTTTGGCTGGGCGCAGTGTGACGTGTGGCTGTGCGCAGTCTTTGGCTGGGCGTAGTGTGACGCGTGGCTGGGCGCAGTCTTTGGCTGGGCGCAGTGTGACATCCTCGGGTTTACATTCTCCTGGATGCCGGTCCTTGGTCCCTCGGCAGGGCACGGTGTGAAGTCTTCTGGCAGGGCGAGGTGTGGAGTTCTCCAGTTGAAGTTCTCCAGGGCGCTGGTTGTTGGTCCTTCGGCACGGTGCGGTGTGAAGTCTTCCGGCAGGGCACGGTGTGAAGTCCTCCGGTTGAAGTTCTCCTGGGCGCCGGCTGTTGGTCCCTCGGCAGGGCGTGGTGTGAAGTCTTCTGGCAGGGCGCTATGCTTAGTCCTCCGGTTGAAGTCCCTCCTGGGAGCCGGTTGTTTCTAAAAGTCCCTCCTGGGAGCCGGTTGTTTCTAAAAGTCCCTCCTGGGAGCCGGTTGTTTCTAAAAGTCCCTCCTGGGAGCTGGTTTTTACTAGTGTCCCTCTCAGGCCAGGGCGCTGAAAGTAGTCTCGGACCAGGGCGCTGAAAGTAGTCTCGGACCAGGGCGCTGAAAGTAGTCTCGGACCAGGGCGCTGAAAGTAGTCTCGGACCAGGGCGCTGAAAGTAGTCTCGGACCAGGGCGCTGAAAGTAGTCTCGGACCAGGGCGCTGAAAGTAGTCTCGGACCAGGGCGCTGAAAGTAGTCTCGGACCAGGGCGCTGAAAGTAGTCTCGGACCAGGGCGCTGAAAGTAGTCTCGGACCAGGGCGCTGAAAGTAGTCTCGGACAGTCTTTGGCTGGGCGCAGTGTGACGTGTAACTGGGCGCAGTCTTTGGCTGGGCGCAGTGTGACGTGTGGCTGGGCGCAGTCTTTGGCTGGGCGCAGTGTGACGTGTGGCTGGGCGCAGTCTTTGGCTGGGCGCAGTTTGACGTGTGGCTGGGCGCAGTCTTTGGCTGGGCGCAGTTTGACGTGTGGCTGGGCGCAGTCTTTGGCTGGGCGCAGTTTGACGTGTGGCTGGGCGCAGTCTTTGGCTGGGCGCAGTGTGACGTGTGGCTGGGCGCAGTCTTTGGCTGGGCGCAGTGTGACGTGTGGCTGGGCGCAGTCTTTAGCTGGGCGCAGTCTTTGGCTGGGCGCAGTGTGACGTGTGGCTGGGCGCAGTGTGACGTGTGGCTGGGCGCAGTCTTTGGCTGGGCGCAGTGTGACGTGTGGCTGGGCGCAGTCTTTGGCTGGGCGCAGTGTGACGTGTGGCTGGGCGCAGTCTTTGGCTGGGCGCAGTGTGACGCGTGGCTGGGCGCAGTCTTTGGCTGGGCGCAGTGTGACGCGTGGCTGGGCGCAGTCTTTGGCTGGGCGCAGTGTGACATCCTCGGGTTTACATTCTCCTGGATGCCGGTCGTTGGTCCCTCGGCAGGGCACGGTGTGAAGTCTTCTGGCAGGGCAAGGTGTGGAGTTCTCCAGTTGAAGTTCTCCAGGGCGCTGGTTGTTGGTCCTTCGGCACGGTGCGGTGTGAAGTCTTCCGGCAGGGCACGGTGTGAAGTCCTCCGGTTGAAGTTCTCCTGGGCGCCGGCTGTTGGTCCCTCGGCAGGGCGTGGTGTGAAGTCTTCTGGCAGGGCGCTATGCTTAGTCCTCCGGTTGAAGTTCTCTTGGGTGCCGGTTGTTGGTCCCTCGGCTGGGCACGATGTATAGTACCCCAGAATGATGTTTGTAGTCCTGCGATTGTTGTTCTCCATCCTGGTAGCCGGTTGTTTCTAAAAGTCCCTCCTGGGAGCCGGTTGTTTCTAAAAGTCCCTCCTGGGAGCCGGTTGTTTCTAAAAGTCCCTCCTGGGAGCCGGTTGTTTCTAAAAGTCCCTCCTGGGAGCCGGTTGTTTCTAAAAGTCCCTCCTGGGAGCCGGTTTTTACTAGTTTCCCTCCTCTCGGACCAGGGCGCTGAAAGTAGTCACGGACCAGGGCGCCGAAAGTAGTCTCGGACCAGGGCGCCGAAAGTAGTCTCGGACCAGGGCGCCGAAAGTAGTCTCGGACCAGGGCGCCGAAAGTAGTCTCGGACCAGGGCGCCGAAAGTAGTCTCGGACCAGGGCGCCGAAAGTAGTCTCGGACCAGGGCGCCGAAAGTAGTCTCGGACCAGGGCGCCGAAAGTAGTCTCGGACCAGGGCGCCGAAAGTAGTCTCGGACCAGGGCGCCGAAAGTAGTCTCGGACCAGGGCGCCGAAAGTAGTCTCGGACCAGGGCGCCGAAAGTAGTCTCGGACCAGGGCGCCGAAAGTAGTCTCGGACCAGGGCGCCGAAAGTAGTCTCGGACCAGGGCGCCGAAAGTAGTCTCGGACCAGGGCGCCGAAAGTAGTCTCGGACCAGGGCGCCGAAAGTAGTCTCGGACCAGGGAGCTGAAAGTAGTCTCGGACAGTCTTTGGCTGGGCGCAGTGTGACGTGTGGCTGGGCGCAGTCTTTGGCTGGGCGCAGTGTGACGTGTGGCTGGGCGCAGTCTTTGGCTGGGCGCAGTGTGACGTGTGGCTGGGCGCAGTCTTTGGCTGGGCGCAGTGTGACGTGTGGCTGGGCGCAGTCTTTGGCTGGGCGCAGTGTGACGTGTGGCTGGGCGCAGTCTTTGGCTGGGCGCAGTGTGACGTGTGGCTGGGCGCAGTCTTTGGCTGAGCGCAGTGTGACGTGTGGCTGGGCGCAGTCTTTGGCTGGGCGCAGTGTGACGTGTGGCTGGGCGCAGTGACGTGTGGCTGGGCGCAGTCTTTGGCTGGGCGCAGTCTTTGGCTGGGCGCAGTGTGACATCCTCGGGTTTACATTCTCCTGGATGCCGGTCGTTGGTCCCTCGGCAGGGCACGGTGTGAAGTCTTCTGGCAGGGCGAGGTGTGGAGTTCTCCAGTTGAAGTTCTCCAGGGCGCTGGTTGGTGGTCCTTCGGCACGGTGCGGTGTGAAGTCTTCCGGCAGGGCACGGTGTGAAGTCCTCCGGTTGAAGTTCTCCTGGGCGCCGGCTGTTGGTCCCTCGGCAGGGCGTGGTGTGAAGTCTTCTGGCAGGGCGCTATGCTTAGTCTTCCGGTTGAAGTTCTCTTGGGTGCCGGTTGTTGGTCCCTCGGCTGGGCACGATGTATAGTACCCCAGAATGATGTTTGTAGTCCTGCAATTGTTGTTCTCCATCCTGGGAGCTGGTTGTTTCTAAAAGTCCCTCCTGGGAGCCGGTTGTTTCTAAAAGTCCCTCCTGGGAGCCGGTTGTTTATAAAAGTCCCTCCTGGGAGCCGGTTGTTTCTGAAAGTCCCTCCTGGGAGCCGGTTGTTTCTAAAAGTCCCTCCTGGGAGCCGGTTGTTTCTAAAAGTCCCTCCTGGGAGCCGGTTGTTTCTAAAAGTCCCTCCTGGGAGCCGGTTGTTTCTAAAAGTCCCTCCTGGGAGCCGGTTGTTTCTAAAAGTCCCTCCTGGGAGCCGGTTGTTTCTAAAAGTCCCTCCTGGGAGCCGGTTGTTTCTAAAAGTCCCTCCTGGGAGCCGGTTGTTTCTAAAAGTCCCTCCTGGGAGCCGGTTGTTTCTAAAAGTCCCTCCTGGGAGCCGGTTGTTTCTAAAAGTCCCTCCTGGGAGCCGGTTTTTACTAGTGTCCCTCTCAGGCCAGGGCGCTGAAAGTAGTCTCGGACCAGGGCGCTGAAAGTAGTCTCGGACCAGGGCGCTGAAAGTAGTCTCGGACCAGGGCGCTGAAAGTAGTCTCGGACCAGGGCGCTGAAAGCAGTCTCGGACAGTCTTTGGCTGGGCGCAGTGTGACTTGTGGCTGGGCGCAGTCTTTGGCTGGGCGCAGTCTTTGGCTGGGCGCAGTCTTTGGCTGGGCGCAGTGTGACGTGTGGCTGGGCGCAGTCTTTGGCTGGGCGCAGTGTGACGTGTGGCTGGGCGCAGTCTTTGGCTGGGCGCAGTGTGACGTGTGGCTGGGCGCAGTCTTTGGCTGGGCGCAGTGTGACGTGTGGCTGGGCGCAGTCTTTGGCTGGGCGCAGTGTGACATCCTCGGGTTTACATTCTCCTGGATGCCGGTCGTTGGTCCCTCGGCAGGGCACGGTGTGAAGTCTTCTGGCAGGGCGAGGTGTGGAGTTCTCCAGTTGAAGTTCTCCAGGGCGCTGGTTGTTGGTCCTTCGGCACGGTGCGGTGTGAAGTCTTCCGGCAGGGCACGGTGTGAAGTCCTCCGGTTGAAGTTCTCCTGGGTGCCGGCTGTTGGTCCCTCGGCAGGGCGTGGTGTGAAGTCTTCTGGCAGGGCGCTATGCTTAGTCCTCCGGTTGAAGTTCTCTTGGGTGCCGGTTGTTGGTCCCTCGGCAGGGCGCAGTGTGATGTCTTCCGGCAGGGTGTGGTGTGAAGTCCTCCGGTTGAAGTTTTCCTGGGTTGCCGGTTGTTGGTCCCTCAGCAGGGCACGATGTATAGTACCCCAGAATGATGTTTGTAGTCCTGCGATTGTTGTTCTCCATCCTGGGAGCCGGTTGTTTCTAAAAGTCCCTCCTGGGAGCCGGTTGTTTCTAAAAGTCCCTCCTGGGAGCCGGTTGTTTCTAAAAGTCCCTCCTGGGAGCCAGTTGTTTCTAAAAGTCCCTCCTGGGAGCCGGTTGTTTCTAAAAGTCCCTCCTGGGAGCCGGTTGTTTCTAAAAGTCCCTCCTGGGAGCCGGTTGTTTCTAAAAGTCCCTCCTGGGAGCCGGTTGTTTCTAAAAGTCCCTCCTGGGAGCCGGTTGTTTCTAAAAGTCCCTCCTGGGAGCCGGTTGTTTCTAAAAGTCCCTCCTGGGAGCCGGTTGTTTCTAAAAGTCCCTCCTGGGAGCCGGTTGTTTCTAAAAGTCCCTCCTGGGAGCCGGTTGTTTCTAAAAGTCCCTCCTGGGAGCCGGTTGTTTCTAAAAGTCCCTCCTGGGAGCCGGTTGTTTCTAAAAGTCCCTCCTGGGAGCCGGTTGTTTCTAAAAGTCCCTCCTGGGAGCCGGTTGTTTCTAAAAGTCCCTCCTGGGAGCCGGTTGTTTCTAAAAGTCCCTCCTGGGAGCCGGTTGTTTCTAAAAGTCCCTCCTGGGAGCCGGTTGTTTCTAAAAGTCCCTCCTGGGAGCCGGTTGTTTCTAAAAGTCCCTCCTGGGAGCCGGTTGTTTCTAAAAGTCCCTCCTGGGAGCCGGTTGTTTCTAAAAGTCCCTCCTGGGAGCCGGTTGTTTCTAAAAGTCCCTCCTGGGAGCCGGTTGTTTCTAAAAGTCCCTCCTGGGAGCCGGTTTTTACTAGTGTCCCTCCTCTCGGACCAGGGCGCCGAAAGTAGTCTCGGACCAGGGCGCCGAAAGTAGTCTCGGACCAGGGCGCCGAAAGTAGTCTCGGACCAGGGCGCCGAAAGTAGTCTCGGACCAGGGCGCCGAAAGTAGTCTCGGACCAGGGCGCCGAAAGTAGTCTCGGACCAGGGCGCCGAAAGTAGTCTCGGACCAGGGCGCCGAAAGTAGTCTCGGACCAGGGCGCCGAAAGTAGTCTCGGACCAGGGCGCCGAAAGTAGTCTCGGACCAGGGCGCCGAAAGTAGTCTCGGACCAGGGCGCCGAAAGTAGTCTCGGACCAGGGCGCCGAAAGTAGTCTCGGACCAGGGCGCCGAAAGTAGTCTCGGACCAGGGCGCTGAAAGTAGTCTCGGACAGTCTTTGGCTGGGCGCAGTGTGGCTGGGCGCAGTCTTTGGCTGGGCGCAGTGTGACGTGTGGCTGGGCGCAGTCTTTGGCTGGGCGCAGTGTGACGTGTGGCTGGGCGCAGTCTTTGGCTGGGCGCAGTGTGACGTGTGGCTGGGCGCAGTCTTTGGCTGGGCGCAGTGTGACGTGTGGCTGGGCGCAGTCTTTGGCTGGGCGCAGTGTGACGTGTGGCTGGGCGCAGTCTTTGGCTGGGCGCAGTGTGACGTGTGGCTGGGCGCAGTCTTTGGCTGGGCGCAGTGTGACGTGTGGCTGGGCGCAGTCTTTGGCTGGGCGCAGTCTTTGGCTGGGCGCAGTGTGACATCCTCGGGTTTACATTCTCCTGGATGCCGGTCGTTGGTCCCTCGGCAGGGCACGGTGTGAAGTCTTCTGGCAGGGCGAGGTGTGGAGTTCTCCAGTTGAAGTTCTCCAGGGCGCTGGTTGTTGGTCCTTCGGCACGGTGCGGTGTGAAGTCTTCCGGCAGGGCACGGTGTGAAGTCCTCCGGTTGAAGTTCTCCTGGGCGCCGGCTGTTGGTCCCTCGGCAGGGCGTGGTGTGAAGTCTTCTGGCAGGGCGCTATGCTTAGTCTTCCGGTTGAAGTTCTCTTGGGTGCCGGTTGTTGGTCCCTCGACTGGGCACGATGTATAGTACCCCAGAATGATGTTTGTAGTCCTGCAATTGTTGTTCTCCATCCTGGGAGCTGGTTGCTTCTAAAAGTCCCTCCTGGGAGCCGGTTGTTTCTAAAAGTCCCTCCTGGGAGCCGGTTGTTTCTAAAAGTCCCTCCTGGGAGCCGGTTGTTTCTAAAAGTCCCTCCTGGGAGCCGGTTGTTTCTAAAAGTCCCTCCTGGGAGCCGGTTGTTTCTAAAAGTCCCTCCTGGGAGCCGGTTGTTTCTAAAAGTCCCTCCTGGGAGCCGGTTGTTTCTAAAAGTCCCTCCTGGGAGCCGGTTGTTTCTAAAAGTCCCTCCTGGGAGCCGGTTGTTTCTAAAAGTCCCTCCTGGGAGCCGGTTTTTACTAGTTTCCCTCCTCTCGGACCAGGGCGCTGAAAGTAGTCTCGGACCAGGGCGCTGAAAGTAGTCTCGGACCAGGGCGCTGAAAGTAGTCTCGGACCAGGGCGCTGAAAGTAGTCTCGGACCAGGGCGCCGAAAGTAGTCTCGGACCAGGGCGCCGAAAGTAGTCTCGGACCAGGGCGCCGAAAGTAGTCTCGGACCAGGGCGCCGAAAGTAGTCTCGGACCAGGGCGCCGAAAGTAGTCTCGGACCAGGGCGCCGAAAGTAGTCTCGGACCAGGGCGCCGAAAGTAGTCTCGGACCAGGGCGCCGAAAGTAGTCTCGGACCAGGGCGCTGAAAGTAGTCTCGGACCAGGGCGCTGAAAGTAGTCTCGGACCAGGGAGCTGAAAGTAGTCTCGGACAGTCTTTGGCTGGGCGCAGTGTGACGTGTGGCTGGGCGCAGTCTTTGGCTGGGCGCAGTGTGACGTGTGGCTGGGCGCAGTCTTTGGCTGGGCGCAGTGTGACGTGTGGCTGGGCGCAGTCTTTGGCTGGGCGCAGTGTGACGTGTGGCTGGGCGCAGTCTTTGGCTGGGCGCAGTGTGACGTGTGGCTGGGCGCAGTCTTTGGCTGGGCGCAGTGTGACGTGTGGCTGGGCGCAGTGACGTGTGGCTGGGCGCAGTCTTTGGCTGGGCGCAGTGTGACATCCTCGGGTTTACATTCTCCTGGATGCCGGTCGTTGGTCCCTCGGCAGGGCACGGTGTGAAGTCTTCTGGCAGGGCGAGGTGTGGAGTTCTCCAGTTGAAGTTCTCCAGGGCGCTGGTTGGTGGTCCTTCGGCACGGTGCGGTGTGAAGTCTTCCGGCAGGGCACGGTGTGAAGTCCTCCGGTTGAAGTTCTCCTGGGCGCCGGCTGTTGGTCCCTCGGCAGGGCGTGGTGTGAAGTCTTCTGGCAGGGCGCTATGCTTAGTCTTCCGGTTGAAGTTCTCTTGGGTGCCGGTTGTTGGTCCCTCGGCTGGGCACGATGTATAGTACCCCAGAATGATGTTTGTAGTCCTGCAATTGTTGTTCTCCATCCTGGGAGCTGGTTGTTTCTAAAAGTCCCTCCTGGGAGCCGGTTGTTTCTAAAAGTCCCTCCTGGGAGCCGGTTGTTTCTAAAAGTCCCTCCTGGGAGCCGGTTGTTTCTAAAAGTCCCTCCTGGGAGCCGGTTGTTTCTAAAAGTCCCTCCTGGGAGCCGGTTGTTTCTAAAAGTCCCTCCTGGGAGCCGGTTGTTTCTAAAAGTCCCTCCTGGGAGCCGGTTGTTTCTAAAAGTCCCTCCTGGGAGCCGGTTGTTTCTAAAAGTCCCTCCTGGGAGCCGGTTGTTTCTAAAAGTCCCTCCTGGGAGCCGGTTGTTTCTAAAAGTCCCTCCTGGGAGCCGGTTGTTTCTAAAAGTCCCTCCTGGGAGCCGGTTGTTTCTAAAAGTCCCTCCTGGGAGCCGGTTTTTACTAGTGTCCCTCTCCGGTCAGGGCGCTGAAAGTAGTCTCGGACCAGGGCGCTGAAAGTAGTCTCGGACCAGGGCGCTGAAAGTAGTCTCGGACCAGGGCGCTGAAAGCAGTCTCGGACAGTCTTTGGCTGGGCGCAGTGTGACTTGTGGCTGGGCGCAGTCTTTGGCTGGGCGCAGTCTTTGGCTGGGCGCAGTGTGACGTGTGGCTGGGCGCAGTCTTTGGCTGGGCGCAGTGTGACGTGTGGCTGGGCGCAGTCTTTGGCTGGGCGCAGTGTGACGTGTGGCTGGGCGCAGTCTTTGGCTGGGCGCAGTGTGACGTGTGGCTGGGCGCAGTCTTTGGCTGGGCGCAGTGTGACATCCTCGGGTTTACATTCTCCTGGATGCCGGTCGTTGGTCCCTCGGCAGGGCACGGTGTGAAGTCTTCTGGCAGGGCGAGGTGTGGAGTTCTCCAGTTGAAGTTCTCCAGGGCGCTGGTTGTTGGTCCTTCGGCACGGTGCGGTGTGAAGTCTTCCGGCAGGGCACGGTGTGAAGTCCTCCGGTTGAAGTTCTCCTGGGTGCCGGCTGTTGGTCCCTCGGCAGGGCGTGGTGTGAAGTCTTCTGGCAGGGCGCTATGCTTAGTCCTCCGGTTGAAGTTCTCTTGGGTGCCGGTTGTTGGTCCCTCGGCAGGGCGCAGTGTGATGTCTTCCGGCAGGGTGTGGTGTGAAGTCCTCCGGTTGAAGTTTTCCTGGGTTGCCGGTTGTTGGTCCCTCAGCAGGGCACGATGTATAGTACCCCAGAATGATGTTTGTAGTCCTGCGATTGTTGTTCTCCATCCTGGGAGCCGGTTGTTTCTAAAAGTCCCTCCTGGGAGCCGGTTGTTTCTAAAAGTCCCTCCTGGGAGCCGGTTGTTTCTAAAAGTCCCTCCTGGGAGCCGGTTGTTTCTAAAAGTCCCTCCTGGGAGCCGGTTGTTTCTAAAAGTCCCTCCTGGGAGCCGGTTGTTTCTAAAAGTCCCTCCTGGGAGCCGGTTGTTTCTAAAAGTCCCTCCTGGGAGCCGGTTGTTTCTAAAAGTCCCTCCTGGGAGCCGGTTGTTTCTAAAAGTCCCTCCTGGGAGCCGGTTGTTTCTAAAAGTCCCTCCTGGGAGCCGGTTGTTTCTAAAAGTCCCTCCTGGGAGCCGGTTGTTTCTAAAAGTCCCTCCTTGGAGCCGGTTGTTTCTAAAAGTCCCTCCTGGGAGCCGGTTGTTTCTAAAAGTCCCTCCTGGGAGCCGGTTGTTTCTAAAAGTCCCTCCTGGGAGCCGGTTTTTACTAGTGTCCCTCCTCTCGGACCAGGGCGCTGAAAGTAGTCTCGGACCAGGGCGCCGAAAGTAGTCTCGGACCAGGGCGCCGAAAGTAGTCTCGGACCAGGGCGCCGAAAGTAGTCTCGGACCAGGGCGCCGAAAGTAGTCTCGGACCAGGGCGCCGAAAGTAGTCTCGGACCAGGGCGCCGAAAGTAGTCTCGGACCAGGGCGCCGAAAGTAGTCTCGGACCAGGGCGCCGAAAGTAGTCTCGGACCAGGGCGCCGAAAGTAGTCTCGGACCAGGGCGCCGAAAGTAGTCTCGGACCAGGGCGCCGAAAGTAGTCTCGGACCAGGGCGCCGAAAGTAGTCTCGGACCAGGGCGCCGAAAGTAGTCTCGGACCAGGGCGCCGAAAGTAGTCTCGGACCAGGGCGCCGAAAGTAGTCTCGGACCAGGGCGCCGAAAGTAGTCTCGGACAGTCTTTGGCTGGGCGCAGTGTGGCTGGGCGCAGTCTTTGGCTGGGCGCAGTGTGACGTGTGGCTGGGCGCAGTCTTTGGCTGGGCGCAGTGTGACGTGTGGCTGGGCGCAGTCTTTGGCTGGGCGCAGTGTGACGTGTGGCTGGGCGCAGTCTTTGGCTGGGCGCAGTGTGACGTGTGGCTGGGCGCAGTCTTTGGCTGGGCGCAGTGTGACGTGTGGCTGGGCGCAGTCTTTGGCTGGGCGCAGTGTGACGTGTGGCTGGGCGCAGTCTTTGGCTGGGCGCAGTGTGACGTGTGGCTGGGCGCAGTCTTTGGCTGGGCGCAGTGACGTGTGGCTGGGCGCAGTCTTTGGCTGGGCGCAGTCTTTGGCTGGGCGCAGTGTGACATCCTCGGGTTTACATTCTCCTGGATGCCGGTCGTTGGTCCCTCGGCAGGGCACGGTGTGAAGTCTTCTGGCAGGGCGAGGTGTGGAGTTCTCCAGTTGAAGTTCTCCAGGGCGCTGGTTGTTGGTCCTTCGGCACGGTGCGGTGTGAAGTCTTCCGGCAGGGCACGGTGTGAAGTCCTCCGGTTGAAGTTCTCCTGGGCGCCGGCTGTTGGTCCCTCGGCAGGGCGTGGTGTGAAGTCTTCTGGCAGGGCGCTATGCTTAGTCTTCCGGTTGAAGTTCTCTTGGGTGCCGGTTGTTGGTCCCTCGGCTGGGCACGATGTATAGTACCCCAGAATGATGTTTGTAGTCCTGCAATTGTTGTTCTCCATCCTGGGAGCTGGTTGCTTCTAAAAGTCCCTCCTGGGAGCCGGTTGTTTCTAAAAGTCCCTCCTGGGAGCCGGTTGTTTCTAAAAGTCCCTCCTGGGAGCCGGTTGTTTCTAAAAGTCCCTCCTGGGAGCCGGTTGTTTCTAAAAGTCCCTCCTGGGAGCCGGTTGTTTCTAAAAGTCCCTCCTGGGAGCCGGTTGTTTCTAAAAGTCCCTCCTGGGAGCCGGTTGTTTCTAAAAGTCCCTCCTGGGAGCCGGTTGTTTCTAAAAGTCCCTCCTGGGAGCCGGTTGTTTCTAAAAGTCCCTCCTGGGAGCCGGTTGTTTCTAAAAGTCCCTCCTGGGAGCCGGTTGTTTCTAAAAGTCCCTCCTGGGAGCCGGTTGTTTCTAAAAGTCCCTCCTGGGAGCCGGTTTTTACTAGTTTCCCTCCTCTCGGACCAGGGCGCTGAAAGTAGTCTCGGACCAGGGCGCTGAAAGTAGTCTCGGACCAGGGCGCCGAAAGTAGTCTCGGACCAGGGCGCCGAAAGTGGTCTCGGACCAGGGCGCCGAAAGTGGTCTCGGACCAGGGCGCCGAAAGTGGTCTCGGACCAGGGCGCCGAAAGTAGTCTCGGACCAGGGAGCTGAAAGTAGTCTCGGACAGTCTTTGGCTGGGCGCAGTGTGACGTGTGGCTGGGCGCAGTCTTTGGCTGGGCGCAGTGTGACGTGTGGCTGGGCGCAGTCTTTGGCTGGGCGCAGTGTGACGTGTGGCTGGGCGCAGTCTTTGGCTGGGCGCAGTGTGACGTGTGGCTGGGCGCAGTCTTTGGCTGGGCGCAGTGTGACGTGTGGCTGGGCGCAGTCTTTGGCTGGGCGCAGTGTGACGTGTGGCTGGGCGCAGTCTTTGGCTGGGCGCAGTGTGACGTGTGGCTGGGCGCAGTGACGTGTGGCTGGGCGCAGTCTTTGGCTGGGCGCAGTCTTTGGCTGGGCGCAGTCTTTGGCTGGGCGCAGTGTGACATCCTCGGGTTTACATTCTCCTGGATGCCGGTCGTTGGTCCCTCGGCAGGGCACGGTGTGAAGTCTTCTGGCAGGGCGAGGTGTGGAGTTCTCCAGTTGAAGTTCTCCAGGGCGCTGGTTGTTGGTCCTTCGGCACGGTGCGGTGTGAAGTCTTCCGGCAGGGCACGGTGTGAAGTCCTCCGGTTGAAGTTCTCCTGGTCGCCGGCTGTTGGTCCCTCGGCAGGGCGTGGTGTGAAGTCTTCTGGCAGGGCGCTATGCTTAGTCTTCCGGTTGAAGTTCTCTTGGGTGCCGGTTGTTGGTCCCTCGGCTGGGCACGATGTATAGTACCCCAGAATGATGTTTTAGTCCTGCAATTGTTGTTCTCCATCCTGGGAGCCGGTTGTTTCTAAAAGTCCCTCCTGGGAGCCGGTTGTTTCTAAAAGTCCCTCCTGGGAGCCGGTTGTTTCTAAAAGTCCCTCCTGGGAGCCGGTTGTTTCTAAAAGTCCCTCCTGGGAGCCGGTTGTTTCTAAAAGTCCCTCCTGGGAGCCGGTTGTTTCTAAAAGTCCCTCCTGGGAGCCGGTTGTTTCTAAAAGTCCCTCCTGGGAGCCGGTTGTTTCTAAAAGTCCCTCCTGGGAGCCGGTTGTTTCTAAAAGTCCCTCCTGGGAGCCGGTTTTTACTAGTGTCCCTCTCAGGCCAGGGCGCTGAAAGTAGTCTCGGACCAGGGCGCTGAAAGTAGTCTCGGACCAGGGCGCTGAAAGTAGTCTCGGACCAGGGCGCTGAAAGTAGTCTCGGACCAGGGCGCTGAAAGCAGTCTCGGACAGTCTTTGGCTGGGCGCAGTGTGACTTGTGGCTGGGCGCAGTCTTTGGCTGGGCGCAGTCTTTGGCTGGGCGCAGTCTTTGGCTGGGCGCAGTGTGACGTGTGGCTGGGCGCAGTCTTTGGCTGGGCGCAGTGTGACGTGTGGCTGGGCGCAGTCTTTGGCTGGGCGCAGTGTGACGTGTGGCTGGGCGCAGTCTTTGGCTGGGCGCAGTGTGACGTGTGGCTGGGCGCAGTCTTTGGCTGGGCGCAGTGTGACATCCTCGGGTTTACATTCTCCTGGATGCCGGTCGTTGGTCCCTCGGCAGGGCACGGTGTGAAGTCTTCTGGCAGGGCGAGGTGTGGAGTTCTCCAGTTGAAGTTCTCCAGGGCGCTGGTTGTTGGTCCTTCGGCACGGTGCGGTGTGAAGTCTTCCGGCAGGGCACGGTGTGAAGTCCTCCGGTTGAAGTTCTCCTGGGTGCCGGCTGTTGGTCCCTCGGCAGGGCGTGGTGTGAAGTCTTCTGGCAGGGCGCTATGCTTAGTCCTCCGGTTGAAGTTCTCTTGGGTGCCGGTTGTTGGTCCCTCGGCAGGGCGCAGTGTGATGTCTTCCGGCAGGGTGTGGTGTGAAGTCCTCCGGTTGAAGTTTTCCTGGGTTGCCGGTTGTTGGTCCCTCAGCAGGGCACGATGTATAGTACCCCAGAATGATGTTTGTAGTCCTGCGATTGTTGTTCTCCATCCTGGGAGCCGGTTGTTTCTAAAAGTCCCTCCTGGGAGCCGGTTGTTTCTAAAAGTCCCTCCTGGGAGCCGGTTGTTTCTAAAAGTCCCTCCTGGGAGCCGGTTGTTTCTAAAAGTCCCTCCTGGGAGCCGGTTGTTTCTAAAAGTCCCTCCTGGGAGCCGGTTGTTTCTAAAAGTCCCTCCTGGGAGCCGGTTGTTTCTAAAAGTCCCTCCTGGGAGCCGGTTGTTTCTAAAAGTCCCTCCTGGGAGCCGGTTGTTTCTAAAAGTCCCTCCTGGGAGCCGGTTGTTTCTAAAAGTCCCTCCTGGGAGCCGGTTGTTTCTAAAAGTCCCTCCTGGGAGCCGGTTGTTTCTAAAAGTCCCTCCTGGGAGCCGGTTGTTTCTAAAAGTCCCTCCTGGGAGCCGGTTTTTACTAGTGTCCCTCCTCTCGGACCAGGGCGCTGAAAGTAGTCTCGGACCAGGGCGCTGAAAGTAGTCTCGGACCAGGGCGCCGAAAGTAGTCTCGGACCAGGGCGCCGAAAGTAGTCTCGGACCAGGGCGCCGAAAGTAGTCTCGGACCAGGGCGCCGAAAGTAGTCTCGGACCAGGGCGCCGAAAGTAGTCTCGGACCAGGGCGCCGAAAGTAGTCTCGGACCAGGGCGCCGAAAGTAGTCTCGGACCAGGGCGCCGAAAGTAGTCTCGGACCAGGGCGCCGAAAGTAGTCTCGGACCAGGGCGCCGAAAGTAGTCTCGGACCAGGGCGCCGAAAGTAGTCTCGGACCAGGGCGCCGAAAGTAGTCTCGGACCAGGGCGCCGAAAGTAGTCTCGGACAGTCTTTGGCTGGGCGCAGTGTGGCTGGGCGCAGTCTTTGGCTGGGCGCAGTGTGACGTGTGGCTGGGCGCAGTCTTTGGCTGGGCGCAGTGTGACGTGTGGCTGGGCGCAGTCTTTGGCTGGGCGCAGTGTGACGTGTGGCTGGGCGCAGTCTTTGGCTGGGCGCAGTGTGACGTGTGGCTGGGCGCAGTCTTTGGCTGGGCGCAGTGTGACGTGTGGCTGGGCGCAGTCTTTGGCTGGGCGCAGTGTGACGTGTGGCTGGGCGCAGTGTGACGTGTGGCTGGGCGCAGTCTTTGGCTGGGCGCAGTGTGACGCGTGGCTGGGCGCAGTCTTTGGCTGGGCGCAGTGTGACGCGTGGCTGGGCGCAGTCTTTGGCTGGGCGCAGTGTGACATCCTCGGGTTTACATTCTCCTGGATGCCGGTCGTTGGTCCCTCGGCAGGGCACGGTGTGAAGTCTTCTGGCAGGGCGAGGTGTGGAGTTCTCCAGTTGAAGTTCTCCAGGGCGCTGGTTGTTGGTCCTTCGGCACGGTGCGGTGTGAAGTCTTCCGGCAGGGCACGGTGTGAAGTCCTCCGGTTGAAGTTCTCCTGGGCGCCGGCTGTTGGTCCCTCGGCAGGGCGTGGTGTGAAGTCTTCTGGCAGGGCGCTATGCTTAGTCCTCCGGTTGAAGTTCTCTTGGGTGCCGGTTGTTGGTCCCTCGGCTGGGCACGATGTATAGTACCCCAGAATGATGTTTGTAGTCCTGCGATTGTTGTTCTCCATCCTGGTAGCCGGTTGTTTCTAAAAGTCCCTCCTGGGAGCCGGTTGTTTCTAAAAGTCCCTCCTGGGAGCCGGTTGTTTCTAAAAGTCCCTCCTGGGAGCCGGTTGTTTCTAAAAGTCCCTCCTGGGAGCCGGTTTTTACTAGTTTCCCTCCTCTCGGACCAGGGCGCTGAAAGTAGTCTCGGACCAGGGCGCCGAAAGTAGTCTCGGACCAGGGCGCCGAAAGTAGTCTCGGACCAGGGCGCCGAAAGTAGTCTCGGACCAGGGCGCCGAAAGTAGTCTCGGACCAGGGCGCCGAAAGTAGTCTCGGACCAGGGCGCCGAAAGTAGTCTCGGACCAGGGCGCCGAAAGTAGTCTCGGACCAGGGCGCCGAAAGTAGTCTCGGACCAGGGTGCTGAAAGTAGTCTCGGACCAGGGCGCTGAAAGTAGTCTCGGACCAGGGCGCTGAAAGTAGTCTCGGACCAGGGAGCTGAAAGTAGTCTCGGACAGTCTTTGGCTGGGCGCAGTGTGACGTGTGGCTGGGCGCAGTCTTTGGCTGGGCGCAGTGTGACGTGTGGCTGGGCGCAGTCTTTGGCTGGGCGCAGTGTGACGTGTGGCTGGGCGCAGTCTTTGGCTGGGCGTAGTGTGACGTGTGGCTGGGCGCAGTCTTTGGCTGGGCGCAGTGTGACGTGTGGCTGGGCGCAGTCTTTGGCTGGGCGCAGTGTGACGTGTGGCTGGGCGCAGTCTTTGGCTGGGCGCAGTGTGACGTGTGGCTGGGCGCAGTCTTTGGCTGGGCGCAGTGTGACGTGTGGCTGGGCGCAATCTTTGGCTGGGCGCAGTGTGACGTGTGGCTGGGCGCAGTGACGTGTGGCTGGGCGCAGTCTTTGGCTGGGCGCAGTCTTTGGCTGGGCGCAGTGTGACATCCTCGGGTTTACATTCTCCTGGATGCCGGTCGTTGGTCCCTCGGCAGGGCACGGTGTGAAGTCTTCTGGCAGGGCGAGGTGTGGAGTTCTCCAGTTGAAGTTCTCCAGGGCGCTGGTTGGTGGTCCTTCGGCACGGTGCGGTGTGAAGTCTTCCGGCAGGGCACGGTGTGAAGTCCTCCGGTTGAAGTTCTCCTGGGCGCCGGCTGTTGGTCCCTCGGCAGGGCGTGGTGTGAAGTCTTCTGGCAGGGCGCTATGCTTAGTCTTCCGGTTGAAGTTCTCTTGGGTGCCGGTTGTTGGTCCCTCGGCTGGGCACGATGTATAGTACCCCAGAATGATGTTTGTAGTCCTGCAATTGTTGTTCTCCATCCTGGGAGCTGGTTGTTTCTAAAAGTCCCTCCTGGGAGCCGGTTGTTTCTAAAAGTCCCTCCTGGGAGCCGGTTGTTTCTAAAAGTCCCTCCTGGGAGCCGGTTGTTTCTAAAAGTCCCTCCTGGGAGCCGGTTGTTTCTAAAAGTCCCTCCTGGGAGCCGGTTGTTTCTAAAAGTCCCTCCTGGGAGCCGGTTGTTTCTAAAAGTCCCTCCTGGGAGCCGGTTGTTTCTAAAAGTCCCTCCTGGGAGCCGGTTTTTACTAGTGTCCCTCTCAGGCCAGGGCGCTGAAAGTAGTCTCGGACCAGGGCGCTGAAAGTAGTCTCGGAACAGGGCGCTGAAAGTAGTCTCGGAACAGGGCGCTGAAAGTAGTCTCGGACCAGGGCGCTGAAAGTAGTCTCGGACCAGGGCGCTGAAAGTAGTCTCGGACCAGGGCGCTGAAAGTAGTCTCGGACCAGGGCGCTGAAAGTAGTCTCGGACCAGGGCGCTGAAAGTAGTCTCGGACAGTCTTTGGCTGGGCGCAGTGTGACGTGTGGCTGGGCGCAGTCTTTGGCTGGGCGCAGTGTGACGTGTGGCTGGGCGCAGTCTTTGGCTGGGCGCAGTGTGACGTGTGGCTGGGCGCAGTCTTTGGCTGGGCGCAGTCTTTGGCTGGGCGCAGTGTGACGTGTGGCTGGGCGCAGTGTGACGTGTGGCTGGGCGCAGTCTTTGGCTGGGCGCAGTGTGACGTGTGGCTGGGCGCAGTCTTTGGCTGGGCGCAGCGTGACGTGTGGCTGGGCGCAATCTTTGGCTGGGCGCAGCGTGACGTGTGGCTGGGCGCAGTCTTTGGCTGGGCGCAGCGTGACGTGTGGCTGGGCGCAGTCTTTGGCTGGGCGCAGCGTGACGTGTGGCTGGGCGCAGTCTTTGGCTGGGCGCAGCGTGACGTGTGGCTGGGCGCAGTCTTTGGCTGGGCGCAGCGTGACGTGTGGCTGGGCGCAGTCTTTGGCTGGGCGCAGCGTGACGTGTGGCTGGGCGCAGTCTTTGGCTGGGCGCAGCGTGACGTGTGGCTGGGCGCAGTCTTTGGCTGGGCGCAGCGTGACGTGTGGCTGGGCGCAGTCTTTGGCTGGGCGCAGCGTGACGTGTGGCTGGGCGCAGTCTTTGGCTGGGCGCAGCGTGACGTGTGGCTGGGCGCAGCGTGACGTGTGGCTGGGCGCAGTCTTTGGCTGGGCGCAGCGTGACGTGTTGCTGGGCGCAGTCTTTGGCTGGACGCAGCGTGACGTGTGGCTGGGCGCATTCTTTGGCTGGGCGCAGCGTGACGTGTGGCTGGGCGCAGTCTTTGGCTGGGCGCAGTCTTTGGCTGGGCGCAGTCTTTGGCTGGGCGCAGTCTTTGGCTGGGCGCAGTGTGACGTGTGGCTGGGCGCAGTCTTTGGCTGGGCGCAGTGTGACGTGTGGCTGGGCGCAGTCTTTGGCTGGGCGCAGTGTGACGTGTGGCTGGGCGCAGTCTTTGGCTGGGCGCAGTCTTTGGCTGGGCGCAGTCTTTGGCTGGGCGCAGTCTTTGGCTGGGCGCAGTGTGACGTGTGGCTGGGCGCAGTCTTTGGCTGGGCGCAGTGTGACGTGTGGCTGGGCGCAGTCTTTGGCTGGGCGCAGTGTGACTGTGGCTGGGCGCAGTCTTTGGCTGGGCGCAGTGTGACGTGTGGCTGGGCGCAGTCTTTGGCTGGGCGCAGTGTGACATCCTCGGGTTTACATTCTCCTGGATGCCGGTCGTTGGTCCCTCGGCAGGGCACGGTGTGAAGTCTTCTGGCAGGGCGAGGTGTGGAGTTCTCCAGTTGAAGTTCTCCAGGGCGCTGGTTGTTGGTCCTTCGGCACGGTGCGGTGTGAAGTCTTCCGGCAGGGCACGGTGTGAAGTCCTCCGGTTGAAGTTCTCCTGGGTGCCGGCTGTTGGTCCCTCGGCAGAGCGTGGTGTGAAGTCTTCTGGCAGGGCGCTATGCTTAGTCCTCCGGTTGAAGTTCTCTTGGGTGCCGGTTGTTGGTCCCTCGGCAGGGCGCAGTGTGATGTCTTCCGGCAGGGTGTGGTGTGAAGTCCTCCGGTTGAAGTTTTCCTGGGTTGCCGGTTGTTGGTCCCTCAGCAGGGCACGATGTATAGTACCCCAGAATGATGTTTGTAGTCCTGCGATTGTTGTTCTCCATCCTGGGAGCCGGTTGTTTCTAAAAGTCCCTCCTGGGAGCCGGTTGTTTCTAAAAGTCCCTCCTGGGAGCCAGTTGTTTCTAAAAGTCCCTCCTGGGAGCCGGTTGTTTCTAAAAGTCCCTCCTGGGAGCCGGTTGTTTCTAAAAGTCCCTCCTGGGAGCCGGTTGTTTCTAAAAGTCCCTCCTGGGAGCCGGTTGTTTCTAAAAGTCCCTCCTGGGAGCCGGTTGTTTCTAAAAGTCCCTCCTGGGAGCCGGTTGTTTCTAAAAGTCCCTCCTGGGAGCCGGTTGTTTCTAAAAGTCCCTCCTGGGAGCCGGTTGTTTCTAAAAGTCCCTCCTGGGAGCCGGTTTTTACTAGTGTCCCTCCTCTCGGACCAGGGCGCTGAAAGTAGTCTCGGACCAGGGCGCTGAAAGTAGTCTCGGACCAGGGCGCCGAAAGTAGTCTCGGACCAGGGCGCCGAAAGTAGTCTCGGACCAGGGCGCCGAAAGTAGTCTCGGACCAGGGCGCCGAAAGTAGTCTCGGACCAGGGCGCCGAAAGTAGTCTCGGACCAGGGCGCTGAAAGTAGTCTCGGACCAGGGCGCTGAAAGTAGTCTCGGACAGTCTTTGGCTGGGCGCAGTGTGGCTGGGCGCAGTCTTTGGCTGGGCGCAGTGTGACGTGTGGCTGGGCGCAGTCTTTGGCTGGGCGCAGTGTGACGTGTGGCTGGGCGCAGTCTTTGGCTGGGCGCAGTGTGACGTGTGGCTGGGCGCAGTCTTTGGCTGGGCGCAGTGTGACGTGTGGCTGGGCGCAGTCTTTGGCTGGGCGCAGTGTGACGTGTGGCTGGGCGCAGTCTTTGGCTGGGCGCAGTGTGACGTGTGGCTGGGCGCAGTCTTTGGCTGGGCGCAGTGTGACGTGTGGCTGGGCGCAGTCTTTGGCTGGGCGCAGTGACGTGTGGCTGGGCGCAGTCTTTGGCTGGGCGCAGTCTTTGGCTGGGCGCAGTGTGACATCCTCGGGTTTACATTCTCCTGGATGCCGGTCGTTGGTCCCTCGGCAGGGCACGGTGTGAAGTCTTCTGGCAGGGCGAGGTGTGGAGTTCTCCAGTTGAAGTTCTCCAGGGCGCTGGTTGTTGGTCCTTCGGCACGGTGCGGTGTGAAGTCTTCCGGCAGGGCACGGTGTGAAGTCCTCCGGTTGAAGTTCTCCTGGGCGCCGGCTGTTGGTCCCTCGGCAGGGCGTGGTGTGAAGTCTTCTGGCAGGGCGCTATGCTTAGTCTTCCGGTTGAAGTTCTCTTGGGTGCCGGTTGTTGGTCCCTCGGCTGGGCACGATGGATAGTACCCCAGAATGATGTTTGTAGTCCTGCAATTGTTGTTCTCCATCCTGGGAGCTGGTTGCTTCTAAAAGTCCCTCCTGGGAGCCGGTTGTTTCTGAAAGTCCCTCCTGGGAGCCGGTTGTTTCTAAAAGTCCCTCCTGGGAGCCGGTTGTTTCTAAAAGTCCCTCCTGGGAGCCGGTTGTTTCTAAAAGTCCCTCCTGGGAGCCGGTTGTTTCTAAAAGTCCCTCCTGGGAGCCGGTTTTTACTAGTGTCCCTCCTCTCAGGCCAGGGCGCTGAAAGTAGTCTCGGACAGTCTTTGGCTGGGCGCAGTGTGACGTGTGGCTGGGCGCAGTCTTTGGCTGGGCGCAGTGTGATGTTTGGCTGGGCGCAGTCTTTGGCTGGGCGCAGTGTGACGTGTGGCTGGGCGCAGTCTTTGGCTGGGCGCAGTGTGACGTGTGGCTGGGCGCAGTCTTTGGCTGGGCGCAGTGTGACGTGTGGCTGTGCGCAGTCTTTGGCTGGGCGTAGTGTGACCCGTGGCTGGGCGCAATCTTTGGCTGGGTGCAGTGTGACATCCTCGGGTTTACATTCTCCTGGATGCCAGTCGTTGGTCCCTCGGCAGGGCACGGTGTGAAGTCTTCTGGCAGGGCGAGGTGTGGAGTTCTCCAGTTGAAGTTCTCCAGGGCGCTGGTTGTTGGTCCTTCGGCACGGTGCGGTGTGAAGTCTTCCGGCAGGGCACGGTGTGAAGTCCTCCGGTTGAAGTTCTCCTGGGCGCCGGCTGTTGGTCCCTCAGCAGGGCGTGGTGTGAAGTCTTCTTGCAAGGCGCTATGCTTAGTCCTCCGGTTGAAGTTCTCTTGGGTGCCGGTTGTTGGTCCCTCGGCAGGGCGCAGTGTGATGTCTTCTGGCAGGGTGTGGTGTGAAGTCCTCCGGTTGAAGTTTTCCTGGGTTGCCGGTTGTTGGTCCCTCAGCAGGGCACGATGTATAGTACCCCAGAAAGATGTTTGTAGTCCTGCGATTGTTGTTCTCCATCCTGGGAGCCGGTTGTTTCTAAAAGTCCCTCCTGGGAGCCGGTTGTTTCTAAAAGTCCCTCCTGGGAGCCGGTTGTTTCTAAAAGTCCCTCCTGGGAGCCGGTTGTTTCTAAAAGTCCCTCCTGGGAGCCGGTTGTTTCTAAAAGTCCCTCCTGGGAGCCGGTTGTTTCTAAAAGTCCCTCCTGGGAGCCGGTTGTTTCTAAAAGTCCCTCCTGGGAGCCGGTTGTTTCTAAAAGTCCCTCCTGGGAGCCGGTTGTTTCTAAAAGTCCCTCCTGGGAGCCGGTTGTTTCTAAAAGTCCCTCCTGGGAGCCGGTTGTTTCTAAAAGTCCCTCCTGGGAGCCGGTTGTTTCTAAAAGTCCCTCCTGGGAGCCGGTTGTTTCTAAAAGTCCCTCCTGGGAGCCGGTTGTTTCTAAAAGTCCCTCCTGGGAGCCGGTTGTTTCTAAAAGTCCCTCCTGGGAGCCGGTTGTTTCTAAAAGTCCCTCCTGGGAGCCGGTTGTTTCTAAAAGTCCCTCCTGGGAGCCGGTTGTTTCTAAAAGTCCCTCCTGGGAGCCGGTTGTTTCTAAAAGTCCCTCCTGGGAGCCGGTTGTTTCTAAAAGTCCCTCCTGGGAGCCGGTTGTTTCTAAAAGTCCCTCCTGGGAGCCGGTTGTTTCTAAAAGTCCCTCCTGGGAGCCGGTTGTTTCTAAAAGTCCCTCCTGGGAGCCGGTTGTTTCTAAAAGTCCCTCCTGGGAGCCGGTTGTTTCTAAAAGTCCCTCCTGGGAGCCGGTTGTTTCTAAAAGTCCCTCCTGGGAGCCGGTTGTTTCTAAAAGTCCCTCCTGGGAGCCGGTTGTCTCTAAAAGTCCCTCCTGGGAGCCGGTTGTCTCTAAAAGTCCCTCCTGGGAGCCGGTTTTTACTAGTGTCCCCCCTCTCAGGCCAGGGCGCCGAAAGTAGTCTCGGACCAGGTCGCCGAAAGTAGTCTCGGACCAGGTCGCCGAAAGTAGTCTCGGACCAGGGCGCCGAAAGTAGTCTCGGACCAGGGCGCCGACAGTAGTCTCGGACCAGGGCGCCGACAGTAGTCTCGGACCAGGGCGCCGAAAGTAGTCTCGGACCAGGGCGCCGAAAGTAGTCTCGGACCAGGGCGCCGAAAGTAGTCTCGGACCAGGGCGCCGAAAGTAGTCTCGGACCAGGGCGCCGAAAGTAGTCTCGGACCAGGGCGCCGAAAGTAGTCTCGGACCAGGGCGCCGAAAGTAGTCTCGGACCAGGGCGCCGAAAGTAGTCTCGGACCAGGGCGCTGAAAGTAGTCTCGGACAGTCTTTGGCTGGGCGCAGTGTGACGTGTAACTGGGCGCAGTCTTTGGCTGGGCGCAGTGTGACGTGTGGCTGGGCGCAGTCTTTGGCTGGGCGCAGTGTGACGTGTGGCTGGGCGCAGTCTTTGGCTGGGCGCAGCGTGACGTGTGGCTGGGCGCAGTCTTTGGCTGGGCGCAGCGTGACGTGTGGCTGGGCGCAGTCTTTGGCTGGGCGCAGCGTGACGTGTGGCTGGGCGCAGTCTTTGGCTGGGCGCAGCGTGACGTGTGGCTGGGCGCAGTCTTTGGCTGGGCGCAGCGTGACGTGTGGCTGGGCGCAGTCTGGCTGGGCGCAGCGTGACGTGTGGCTGGGCGCAGTCTTTGGCTGGGCGCAGCGTGACGTGTGGCTGGGCGCAGTCTTTGGTTGGGCGCAGCGTGACGTGTGGCTGGGCGCAGTCTTTGGCTGGGCGCAGCGTGACGTGTGGCTGGGCGCAATCTTTGGCTGGGCGCAGCGTGACGTGTGGCTGGGCGCAGTCTTTGGCTGGGCGCAGCGTGACGTGTGGCTGGGCGCAGTCTTTGGTTGGGCGCAGCGTGACGTGTGGCTGGGCGCAGTCTGGCTGGGCGCAGCGTGACGTGTGGCTGGGCGCAGTCTTTGGCTGGGCGCAGCGTGACGTGTGGCTGGGCGCAGTCTTTGGTTGGGCGCAGCGTGACGTGTGGCTGGGCGCAGTCTTTGGCTGGGCGCAGCGTGACGTGTGGCTGGGCGCAATCTTTGGCTGGGCGCAGCGTGACGTGTGGCTGGGCGCAGTCTTTGGCTGGGCGCAGCGTGACGTGTGGCTGGGCGCAGTCTTTGGCTGGGCGCAGCGTGACGTGTGGCTGGGCGCAGTCTTTGGCTGGGCGCAGCGTGACGTGTGGCTGTGCGCAGTCTTTGGCTGGGCGTAGTGTGACGCGTGGCTGGGCGCAGTCTTTGGCTGGGCGCAGTGTGACATCCTCGGGTTTACATTCTCCTGGATGCCGGTCGTTGGTCCCTCGGCAGGGCACGGTGTGAAGTCTTCTGGCAGGGCGGGGTGTGGAGTTCTCCAGTTGAAGTTCTCCTGGGTGCCGGCTGTTGGTCCCTCGGCAGGGCGTGGTGTGAAGTCTTCTGGCAGGGCGCTATGCTTAGTCCTCCGGTTGAAGTTCTCTTAGGTGCCGGTTTTTGGTCCCTCGGCAGGGCGCAGTGTGATGTCTTCCGGCAGGGTGTGGTGTGAAGTCCTCTGGTTGAAGTTTTCCTGGGTTGCCGGTTGTTGGTCCCTCAGCAGGGCACGATGTATAGTACCCCAGAATGATGTTTGTAGTCCTGTGATTGTTGTTCTCCATCCTGGGAGCCGGTTGTTTCTAAAAGTCCCTCCTGGGAGCCGGTTGTTTCTAAAAGTCCCTCCTGGGAGCCGGTTGTTTCTAAAAGTCCCTCCTGGGAGCCGGTTGTTTCTAAAAGTCCCTCCTGGGAGCCGGTTGTTTCTAAAAGTCCCTCCTGGGAGCCGGTTGTTTCTAAAAGTCCCTCCTGGGAGCCGGTTGTTTCGAAGAGTCCCTCCTGGGAGCCGGTTGTTTCTAAAAGTCCCTCCTGGGAGCCGGTTGTTTCGAAGAGTCCCTCCTGGGAGCCGGTTGTTTCGAAAAGTCCCTCCTGGGAGCCGGTTGTTTCGAAAAGTCCCTCCTGGGAGCCGGTTGTTTCGAAAAGTCCCTCCTGGGAGCCGGTTGTTTCGAAAAGTCCCTCCTGGGAGCCGGTTGTTTCGAAAAGTCCCTCCTGGGAGCCGGTTGTTTCGAAAAATCCCTCCTGGGAGCCGGTTGTTTCGAAAAGTCCCTCCTGGGAGCCGGTTGTTTCGAAAAGTCCCTCCTGGGAGCCGGTTGTTTCGAAAAGTCCCTCCTGGGAGCCGGTTGTTTCGAAAAGTCCCTCCTGGGAGCCGGTTGTTTCGAAAAGTCCCTCCTGGGAGCCGGTTGTTTCGAAAAGTCCCTCCTGGGAGCCGGTTGTTTCGAAAAGTCCCTCCTGGGAGCCGGTTGTTTCGAAAAGTCCCTCCTGGGAGCCGGTTGTTTCGAAAAGTCCCTCCTGGGAGCCGGTTGTTTCTAAAAGTCCCTCCTGGGAGCCGGTTGTTTCTAAAAGTCCCTCCTGGGAGCCGGTTGTTTCTAAAAGTCCCTCCTGGGAGCCGGTTGTTTCTAAAAGTCCCTCCTGGGAGCCGGTTGTTTCTAAAAGTCCCTCCTGGGAGCCGGTTGTTTCTAAAAGTCCCTCCTGGGAGCCGGTTTTTACTAGTGTCCCTCCTCTCAGGCCAGGGTGCCGAAAGTAGTCTCGGACCAGGGCGCCGAAAGTAGTCTCGGACCAGGGCGCCGAAAGTAGTCTCGGACCAGGGCGCCGAAAGTAGTCTCGGACCAGGGCGCCGAAAGTAGTCTCGGACCAGGGCGCCGAAAGTAGTCTCGGACCAGGGCGCCGAAAGTAGTCTCGGACCAGGGCGCCGAAAGTAGTCTCGGACCAGGGCGCCGAAAGTAGTCTCGGACCAGGGCGCCGAAAGTAGTCTCTGACCAGGGCGCCGAAAGTAGTCTCGGACCAGGGCGCCGAAAGTAGTCTCGGACCAGGGCGCCGAAAGTAGTCTCGGACCAGGGCGCCGACAGTAGTCTCGGACCAGGGCGCCGACAGTAGTCTCGGACCAGGGCGCCGACAGTAGTCTCGGACCAGGGCGCCGACAGTAGTCTCGGACCAGGGCGCCGACAGTAGTCTCGGACCAGGGCGCCGACAGTAGTCTCGGACCAGGGCGCCGACAGTAGTCTCGGACCAGGGCGCCGACAGTAGTCTCGGACCAGGGCGCCGACAGTAGTCTCGGACCAGGGCGCCGACAGTAGTCTCGGACCAGGGCGCCGACAGTAGTCTCGGACCAGGGCGCCGAAAGTAGTCTCGGACCAGGGCGCCGAAAGTAGTCTCGGACCAGGGCGCCGAAAGTAGTCTCGGACCAGGGCGCTGAAAGTAGTCTCGGACAGTCTTTGGCTGGGCGCAGTGTGACGTGTAACTGGGCGCAGTATTTGGCTGGGCGCAGTGTGACGTGTGGCTGGGCGCAGTCTTTGGCTGGGCGCAGTGTGCCGTGTGGCTGGGCGCAGTCTTTGGCTGGGCGCAGTGTGACGTGTGGCTGGGCGCAGTCTTTGGCTGGGCGCAGCGTGACGTGTGGCTGGGCGCAGTCTTTGGCTGGGCGCAGCGTGACGTGTGGCTGGGCGCAGTCTTTGGCTGGGCGCAGCGTGACGTGTGGCTGGGCGCAGTCTTTGGCTGGGCGCAGCGTGACGTGTGGCTGGGCGCAGTCTTTGGCTGGGCGCAGCGTGACGTGTGGCTGGGCGCAGTCTTTGGCTGGGCGCAGCGTGACGTGTGGCTGGGCGCAGTCTTTGGCTGGGCGCAGCGTGACGTGTGGCTGGGCGCAGTCTTTGGCTGGGCGCAGCGTGACGTGTGGCTGGGCGCAGTCTTTGGCTGGGCGCAGCGTGACGTGTGGCTGGGCGCAGCGTTACGTGTGGCTGGGCGCAGTCTTTGGCTGGGCGCAGCGTGACGTGTGGCTGGGCGCAGTCTTTGGCTGGGCCCAGCGTGACGTGTGGCTGGGCGCAGTCTTTGGCTGGGCGCAGCGTGACGTGTGGCTGGGCGCAGTCTTTGGCTGGGCGCAGCGTGACGTGTGGCTGGGCGCAGTCTTTGGCTGGGCGCAGCGTGACGTGTGGCTGGGCGCAGTCTTTGGCTGGGCGCAGTGTGACGTGTGGCTGGGCGCAGTCTTTCGCTGGGCGCAGTGTGACGTGTGGCTGGGCGCAGTCTTTGGCTGGGCGCAGTGTGACGTGTGGCTGTGCGCAGTCTTTGGCTGGGCGTAGTGTGACGCGTGGCTGGGCGCAGTCTTTGGCTGGGCGCAGTGTGACATCCTCGGGTTTACATTCTCCTGGATGCCGGTCGTTGGTCCCTCGGCAGGGCACGGTGTGAAGTCTTCTGGCAGGGCGAGGTGTGGAGTTCTCCAGTTGAAGTTCTCCAGGGCGCTGGTTGTTGGTCCTTCGGCACGGTGCGGTGTGAAGTCTTCCGGCAGGGCACGGTGTGAAGTCCTCCGGTTGAAGTTCTCCTGGGCGCCGGCTGTTGGTCCCTTGGCAGGGCGTGGTGTGAAGTCTTCTGGCAGGGCGCTATGCTTAGTCCTCCGGTTGAAGTTCTCTTGGGTGCCGGTTGTTGGTCCCTCGGCAGGGCGCAGTGTGATGTCTTCCGGCAGGGTGTGGTGTGAAGTCCTCCGGTTGAAGTTTTCCTGGGTTGCCGGTTGTTGGTCCCTCAGCAGAGCACGATGTATAGTACCCCAGAATGATGTTTGTAGTCCTGCGATTGTTGTTCTCTATCCTGGGAGCTGGTTGTTTCTAAAAGTCCCTCCTTGGAGCCGGTTGTTTCTAAAAGTCCCTCCTGGGAGCCGGTTGTTTCTAAAAGTCCCTCCTGGGAGCCGGTTGTTTCTAAAAGTCCCTCCTGAATGCCGGTTGTTTCTAAAAGTCCCTCCTGGGAGCCGGTTGTTTCTAAAAGTCCCTCCTGGGAGCCGGTTGTTTCTAAAAGTCCCTCCTGGGAGCCGGTTGTTTCTAAAAGTCCCTCCTGGGAGCCGGTTGTTTCTAAAAGTCCCTCCTGGGAGCCGGTTGTTTCTAAAAGTCCCTCCTGGGAGCCGGTTGTTTCTAAAAGTCCCTCCTGGGAGCCGGTTGTTTCTAAAAGTCCCTCCTGGGAGCCGGTTGTTTCTAAAAGTCCCTCCTGGGAGCCGGTTGTTTCTAAAAGTCCCTCCTGGGAGCCGGTTGTTTCTAAAAGTCCCTCCTGGGAGCCGGTTGTTTCTAAAAGTCCCTCCTGGGAGCCGGTTTTTACTAGTGTCCCTCCTCTCAGGCCAGGGCGCTGAAAGTAGTCTCGGACCAGGGCGCTGAAAGTAGTCTCGGACCAGGGCGCTGAAAGTAGTCTCGGACCAGGGCGCTGAAAGTAGTCTCGGACAGTCTTTGGCTGGGCGCAGTGTGACGTGTGGCTGGGCGCAGTCTTTGGCTGGGCGCAGTGTGACGTGTGGCTGGGCGCAGCCTTTGGCTGGGCGCAGTGTGACGTGTGGCTGGGCGCAGTCTTTGGCTGGGCGCAGCGTTACGTGTGGCTGGGCGCAGTCTTTGGCTGGGCGCAGCGTGACGTGTGGCTGGGCGCAGTGTTTGGCTGGGCGCAGCGTGACGTGTGGCTGGGCGCAGTCTTTGGCTGGGCGCAGCGACGTGTGGCTGGGCGCAGTCTTTGGCTGGGCGCAGCGTGACGTGTGGCTGGGCGCAGTCTTTGGCTGGGCGCAGCGTGACGTGTGGCTGGGCGCAGTCTTTGGCTGGGCGCAGCGTGACGTGTGGCTGGGCGCAGTCTTTGGCTGGACGCAGCGTGACGTGTGGCTGTGCGCAGTCTTTGGCTGGGCGCAGTGTGACATCCTCGGGTTTACATTCTCCTGGATGCCGGTCGTTGGTCCCTCGGCAGGGCACGGTGTGAAGTCTTCTGGCAGGGCGAGGTGTGGAGTTCTCCAGTTGAAGTTCTCCAGGGCGCTGGTTGTTGGTCCTTCGGCACGGTGCGGTGTGAAGTCTTCCGGCAGGGCACGGTGTGAAGTCCTCCGGTTGAAGTTCTCCTGGGCGCCGGCTGTTGGTCCCTCGGCAGGGCGTGGTGTGAAGTCTTCTGGCAGGGCGCTATGCTTAGTCCTCCGGTTGAAGTTCTCTTGGGTGCCGGTTGTTGGTCCCTCGGCAGGGCGCAGTGTGATGTCTTCCGGCAGGGTGTGGTGTGAAGTCCTCCGGTTGAAGTTTTCCTGGGTTGCCGGTTGTTGGTCCCTCAGCAGAGCACGATGTATAGTACCCCAGAATGATGTTTGTAGTCCTGCGATTGTTGTTCTCCATCCTGGGAGCCGGTTGTTTCTAAAAGTCCCTCCTGGGAGCCGGTTGTTTCTAAAAGTCCCTCCTGGGAGCCGGTTGTTTCTAAAAGTCCCTCCTGGGAGCCGGTTGTTTCTAAAAGTCCCTCCTGGGAGCCAGTTGTTTCTAAAAGTCCCTCCTGGGAGCCGGTTGTTTCTAAAAGTCCCTCCTGGGAGCCGGTTGTTTCTAAAAGTCCCTCCTGGGAGCCGGTTGTTTCTAAAAGTCCCTCCTGGGAGCCGTTTTTTACTAGTGTCCCCCCTCTCAGGCCAGGGCGCCGAAAGTAGTCTCGGACCAGGGCGCCGAAAGTAGTCTCGGACCAGGGCGCCGAAAGTAGTCTCGGACCAGGGCGCCGAAAGTAGTCTCGGACCAGGGCGCCGAAAGTAGTCTCGGACCAGGGCGCCGAAAGTAGTCTCGGACCAGGGCGCCGAAAGTAGTCTCGGACCAGGGCGCCGAAAGTAGTCTCGGACCAGGGCGCCGAAAGTAGTCTCGGACCAGGGCGCCGAAAGTAGTCTCGGACCAGGGCGCCGAAAGTAGTCTCGGACCAGGGCGCCGAAAGTAGTCTCGGACCAGGGCGCCGAAAGTAGTCTCGGACCAGGGCGCCGAAAGTAGTCTCGGACCAGGCGCCGAAAGTAGTCTCGGACCAGGGCGCCGACAGTAGTCTCGGACCAGGGCGCCGAAAGTAGTCTCGGACCAGGGCGCTGAAAGTAGTCTCGGACAGTCTTTAGCTGGGCGCAGTGTGACGTGTGGCTGGGCGCAGTCTTTGGCTGGGCGCAGTGTGACGTGTGGCTGGGCGCAGTCTTTGGCTGGGCGCAGCGTGACTGGGCGCAGTCTTTGGCTGGGCGCAGCGTGACGTGTGGCTGGGCGCAGTCTTTGGGCGTAGCGTGACGTGTGGCTGGGCGCAGCGTGACGTGTGGCTGGGCGCAGTCTTTGGCTGGGCGCAGCGTGACGTGTGGCTGGGCGCAATCTTTGGCTGGGCGCAGCGTGACGTGTGGCTGGGCGCAGTCTTTGGCTGGGCGCAGCGTGACGTGTGGCTGGGCCGCAGTCTTTGGCTGGGCGCAGCGTGACGTGTGGCTGGGCGCAGTCTTTGGCTGGGCGCAGCGTGACGTGTGGCTGGGCGCAGTGTGACGCGTGGCTGTGCGCAGTCTTTGGCTGGGCGTAGTGTGACGCGTGGCTGGGCGCAGTCTTTGGCTGGGCGCAGTGTGACATCCTCGGGTTTACATTCTCCTGGATGCCGGTCGTTGGTCCCTCGGCAGGGCACGGTGTGAAGTCTTCTGGCAGGGCGAGGTGTGGAGTTCTCCAGTTGAAGTTCTCCAGGGCGCTGGTTGTTGGTCCTTCGGCACGGTGCGGTGTGAAGTCTTCCGGCAGGGCACGGTGTGAAGTCCTCCGGTTGAAGTTCTCCTGGGCGCCGGCTGTTGGTCCCTTGGCAGGGCGTGGTGTGAAGTCTTCTGGCAGGGCGCTATGCTTAGTCCTCCGGTTGAAGTTCTCTTGGGTGTCGGTTGTTGGTCCCTCAGCAGAGCACGATGTATAGTACCCCAGAATGATGTTTGTAGTCCTGCGATTGTTGTTCTCTATCCTGGGAGCTGGTTGTTTCTAAAAGTCCCTCCTGGGAGCCGGTTGTTTCTAAAAGTCCCTCCTGGGAGCCGGTTGTTTCTAAAAGTCCCTCCTGGGAGCCGGTTGTTTCTAAAAGTCCCTCCTGGGAGCCGGTTGTTTCTAAAAGTCCCTCCTGGGAGCCGGTTGTTTCTAAAAGTCCCTCCTGGGAGCCGGTTGTTTCTAAAAGTCCCTCCTGGGAGCCGGTTGTTTCTAAAAGTCCCTCCTGGGAGCCGGTTGTTTCTAAAAGTCCCTCCTGGGAGCCGGTTGTTTCTAAAAGTCCCTCCTGGGAGCCGGTTGTTTCTAAAAGTCCCTCCTGGGAGCCGGTTGTTTCTAAAAGTCCCTCCTGGGAGCCGGTTGTTTCTAAAAGTCCCTCCTGGGAGCCGGTTGTTTCTAAAAGTCCCTCCTGGGAGCCGGTTGTTTCTAAAAGTCCCTCCTGGGAGCCGGTTGTTTCTAAAAGTCCCTCCTGGGAGCCGGTTGTTTCTAAAAGTCCCTCCTGGGAGCCGGTTGTTTCTAAAAGTCCCTCCTGGGAGCCGGTTGTTTCTAAAAGTCCCTCCTGGGAGCCGGTTGTTTCTAAAAGTCCCTCCTGGGAGCCGGTTGTTTCTAAAAGTCCCTCCTGGGAGCCGGTTGTTTCTAAAAGTCCCTCCTGGGAGCCGGTTGTTTCTAAAAGTCCCTCCTGGGAGCCGGTTGTTTCTAAAAGTCCCTCCTGGGAGCCGGTTGTTTCTAAAAGTCCCTCCTGGGAGCCGGTTGTTTCTAAAAGTCCCTCCTGGGAGCCGGTTGTTTCTAAAAGTCCCTCCTGGGAGCCGGTTGTTTCTAAAAGTCCCTCCTGGGAGCCGGTTGTTTCTAAAAGTCCCTCCTGGGAGCCGGTTGTTTCTAAAAGTCCCTCCTGGGAGCCGGTTGTTTCTAAAAGTCCCTCCTGGGAGCCGGTTGTTTCTAAAAGTCCCTCCTGGGAGCCGGTTGTTTCTAAAAGTCCCTCCTGGGAGCCGGTTGTTTCTAAAAGTCCCTCCTGGGAGCCGGTTTTTACTAGTGTCCCTCCTGGGAGCCGGTTTTTACTAGTGTCCCTCCTCTCAGGCCAGGGCGCTGAAAGTAGTCTCGGACCAGGGCGCTGAAAGTAGTCTCGGACCAGGGCGCTGAAAGTAGTCTCGGACCAGGGCGCTGAAAGTAGTCTCGGACAGTCTTTGGCTGGGCGCAGTGTGACGTGTGGCTGGGCGCAGTCTTTGGCTGGGCGCAGTGTGACGTGTGGCTGGGCGCAGTCTTTGGCTGGGCGCAGTGTGACGTGTGGCTGGGCGCAGTGTGACGTGTGGCTGGGCGCAATCTTTGGCTGGGCGCAGCGTGACGTGTGGCTGGGCGCAATCTTTGGCTGGGCGCAGCGTGACGTGTGGCTGGGCGCAGTCTTTGGCTGGGCGCAGCGTGACGTGTGGCTGGGCGCAGTCTTTGGCTGGGCGCAGCGTGACGTGTTGCTGGGCGCAGTCTTTGGCTGGGCGCAGCGTGACGTGTTGCTGGGCGCAGTCTTTGGCTGGGCGCAGCGTGACGTGTGGCTGGGCGCAGTCTTTGGCTGGGCGCAGCGTGACGTGTGGCTGGGCGCAGTCTTTGGCTGGGCGCAGCGTGACGTGTGGCTGGGCGCAGTCTTTGGCTGGGCGCAGCGTGACGTGTGGCTGGGCGCAGTCTTTGGCTGGGCGCAGCGTGACGTGTGGCTGGGCGCAGTCTTTGGCTGGGCGCAGCGTGACGTGTGGCTGGGCGCAGTCTTTGGCTGGGCGCAGCGTGACGTGTGGCTGGGCGCAGTCTTTGGCTGGGCGCAGCGTGACGTGTGGCTGGGCGCAGTCTTTGGCTGGGCGCAGCGTGACGTGTGGCTGGGCGCAGTCTTTGGCTGGGCGCAGCGTGACGTGTGGCTGGGCGCAGTCTTTGGCTGGGCGCAGCGTGACGTGTGGCTGGGCGCAGTCTTTGGCTGGGCGCAGCGTGACGTGTGGCTGGGCGCAGTCTTTGGCTGGGCGCAGCGTGACGTGTGGCTGGGCGCAGTCTTTGGCTGGGCGCAGCGTGACGTGTGGCTGGGCGCAGTCTTTGGCTGGGCGCAGCGTGACGTGTGGCTGGGCGCAGTCCTTGGCTGGGCGCAGCGTGACGTGTGGCTGGGCGCAGTCTTTGGCTGGGCGCAGCGTGACGTGTGGCTGGGCGCAGTCTTTGGCTGGGCGCAGTGTGACATCCTCGGGTTTACATTCTCCTGGATGCCGGTCGTTGGTCCCTCGGCAGGGCACGGTGTGAAGTCTTCTGGCAGGGCGAGGTGTGAAGTCCTCCGGTTGAAGTTTTCCTGGGTTGCCGGTTGTTGGTCCCTCAGCAGAGCACGATGTATAGTACCCCAGAATGATGTTTGTAGTCCTGCGATTGTTGTTCTCTATCCTGGGAGCTGGTTGTTTCTAAAAGTCCCTCCTGGGAGCCGGTTGTTTCTAAAAGTCCCTCCTGGGAGCCGGTTGTTTCTAAAAGTCCCTCCTGGGAGCCGGTTGTTTCTAAAAGTCCCTCCTGGGAGCCGGTTGTTTCTAAAAGTCCCTCCTGGGAGCCGGTTGTTTCTAAAAGTCCCTCCTGGGAGCCGGTTGTTTCTAAAAGTCCCTCCTGGGAGCCGGTTGTTTCTAAAAGTCCCTCCTGGGAGCCGGTTGTTTCTAAAAGTCCCTCCTGGGAGCCGGTTGTTTCTAAAAGTCCCTCCTGGGAGCCGGTTTTTACTAGTGTCCCTCCTCTCAGGCCAGGGCGCTGAAAGTAGTCTCAGTCCAGGGCGCTGAAAGTAGTCTCGGACCAGGGCGCTGAAAGTAGTCTCGGACCAGGGCGCCGAAAGTAGTCTCGGACCAGGGCGCTGAAAGTAGTCTCGGACAGTCTTTGGCTGGGTGCAGTGTGACGTGTAACTGGGCGCAGTATTTGGCTGGGCGCAGTGTGACGTGTGGCTGGGCGCAGTCTTTGGCTGGGCGCAGTGTGACGTGTGGCTGGGCGCAGTCTTTGGCTGGGCGCAGTGTGACGTGTGGCTGGGCGCAGTCTTTGGCTGGGCGCAGCGTGACGTGTGGCTGGGCGCAGTCTTTGGCTGGGCGCAGTCTTTGGCTGGGCGCAGCGTGACGTGTGGCTGGGCGCAGTCTTTGGCTGGGCGCAGCGTGACGTGTGGCTGGGCGCAGTCTTTGGCTGGGCGCAGCGTGACGTGTGGCTGGGCGCAGTCTTTGGCTGGGCGCAGCGTGACGTGTGGCTGGGCGCAGTCTTTGGCTGGGCGCAGCGTGACGTGTGGCTGGGCGCAGTCTTTGGCTGGGCGCAGCGTGACGTGTGGCTGGGCGCAGCGTTACGTGTGGCTGGGCGCAGTCTTTGGCTGGGCGCAGCGTGACGTGTGGCTGGGCGCAGTCTTTGGCTGGGCCCAGCGTGACGTGTGGCTGGGCGCAGTCTTTGGCTGGGCGCAGCGTGACGTGTGGCTGGGCGCAGTCTTTGGCTGGGCGCAGCGTGACGTGTGGCTGGGCGCAGTCTTTGGCTGGGCGCAGTCTTTGGCTGGGCGCAGTGTGACGTGTGGCTGGGCGCAGTCTTTCGCTGGGCGCAGTGTGACGTGTGGCTGGGCGCAGTCTTTGGCTGGGCGCAGTGTGACGTGTGGCTGTGCGCAGTCTTTGGCTGGGCGTAGTGTGACGCGTGGCTGGGCGCAGTCTTTGGCTGGGCGCAGTGTGACATCCTCGGGTTTACATTCTCCTGGATGCCGGTCGTTGGTCCCTCGGCAGGGCACGGTGTGAAGTCTTCTGGCAGGGCGAGGTGTGGAGTTCTCCAGTTGAAGTTCTCCAGGGCGCTGGTTGTTGGTCCTTCGGCACGGTGCGGTGTGAAGTCTTCCGGCAGGGCACGGTGTGAAGTCCTCCGGTTGAAGTTCTCCTGGGCGCCGGCTGTTGGTCCCTTGGCAGGGCGTGGTGTGAAGTCTTCTGGCAGGGCGCTATGCTTAGTCCTCCGGTTGAAGTTCTCTTGGGTGCCGGTTGTTGGTCCCTCGGCAGGGCGCAGTGTGATGTCTTCCGGCAGGGTGTGGTGTGAAGTCCTCCGGTTGAAGTTTTCCTGGGTTGCCGGTTGTTGGTCCCTCAGCAGAGCACGATGTATAGTACCCCAGAATGATGTTTGTAGTCCTGCGATTGTTGTTCTCTATCCTGGGAGCTGGTTGTTTCTAAAAGTCCCTCCTTGGAGCCGGTTGTTTCTAAAAGTCCCTCCTGGGAGCCGGTTGTTTCTAAAAGTCCCTCCTGGGAGCCGGTTGTTTCTAAAAGTCCCTCCTGAATGCCGGTTGTTTCTAAAAGTCCCTCCTGGGAGCCGGTTGTTTCTAAAAGTCCCTCCTGGGAGCCGGTTGTTTCTAAAAGTCCCTCCTGGGAGCCGGTTGTTTCTAAAAGTCCCTCCTGGGAGCCGGTTGTTTCTAAAAGTCCCTCCTGGGAGCCGGTTGTTTCTAAAAGTCCCTCCTGGGAGCCGGTTGTTTCTAAAAGTCCCTCCTGGGAGCCGGTTGTTTCTAAAAGTCCCTCCTGGGAGCCGGTTGTTTCTAAAAGTCCCTCCTGGGAGCCGGTTGTTTCTAAAAGTCCCTCCTGGGAGCCGGTTGTTTCTAAAAGTCCCTCCTGGGAGCCGGTTGTTTCTAAAAGTCCCTCCTGGGAGCCGGTTGTTTCTAAAAGTCCCTCCTGGGAGCCGGTTGTTTCTAAAAGTCCCTCCTGGGAGCCGGTTGTTTCTAAAAGTCCCTCCTGGGAGCCGGTTTTTACTAGTGTCCCTCCTCTCAGGCCAGGGCGCTGAAAGTAGTCTCGGACCAGGGCGCTGAAAGTAGTCTCGGACCAGGGCGCTGAAAGTAGTCTCGGACCAGGGCGCTGAAAGTAGTCTCGGACAGTCTTTGGCTGGGCGCAGTGTGACGTGTGGCTGGGCGCAGTCTTTGGCTGGGCGCAGCGTGACGTGTGGCTGGGCGCAGTCTTTGGCTGGGCGCAGCGACGTGTGGCTGGGCGCAGTCTTTGGCTGGGCGCAGCGTGACGTGTGGCTGGGCGCAGTCTTTGGCTGGGCGCAGCGTGACGTGTGGCTGGGCGCAGTCTTTGGCTGGGCGCAGCGTGACGTGTGGCTGGGCGCAGTCTTTGGCTGGACGCAGCGTGACGTGTGGCTGTGCGCAGTCTTTGGCTGGGCGCAGTGTGACATCCTCGGGTTTGCATTCTCCTGGATGCCGGTCGTTGGTCCCTCGGCAGGGCACGGTGTGAAGTCTTCTGGCAGGGCGAGGTGTGGAGTTCTCCAGTTGAAGTTCTCCAGGGCGCTGGTTGTTGGTCCTTCGGCACGGTGCGGTGTGAAGTCTTCCGGCAGGGCACGGTGTGAAGTCCTCCGGTTGAAGTTCTCCTGGGCGCCGGCTGTTGGTCCCTCGGCAGGGCGTGGTGTGAAGTCTTCTGGCAGGGCGCTATGCTTAGTCCTCCGGTTGAAGTTCTCTTGGGTGCCGGTTGTTGGTCCCTCGGCAGGGCGCAGTGTGATGTCTTCCGGCAGGGTGTGGTGTGAAGTCCTCCGGTTGAAGTTTTCCTGGGTTGCCGGTTGTTGGTCCCTCAGCAGAGCACGATGTATAGTACCCCAGAATGATGTTTGTAGTCCTGCGATTGTTGTTCTCCATCCTGGGAGCCGGTTGTTTCTAAAAGTCCCTCCTGGGAGCCGGTTGTTTCTAAAAGTCCCTCCTGGGAGCCGGTTGTTTCTAAAAGTCCCTCCTGGGAGCCGGTTGTTTCTAAAAGTCCCTCCTGGGAGCCGGTTGTTTCTAAAAGTCCCTCCTGGGAGCCGGTTGTTTCTAAAAGTCCCTCCTGGGAGCCGGTTGTTTCTAAAAGTCCCTCCTGGGAGCCGGTTGTTTCTAAAAGTCCCTCCTGGGAGCCGGTTGTTTCTAAAAGTCCCTCCTGGGAGCCGTTTTTTACTAGTGTCCCCCCTCTCAGGCCAGGGCGCCGAAAGTAGTCTCGGACCAGGGCGCCGAAAGTAGTCTCGGACCAGGGCGCCGAAAGTAGTCTCGGACCAGGGCGCCGAAAGTAGTCTCGGACCAGGGCGCCGAAAGTAGTCTCGGACCAGGGCGCCGAAAGTAGTCTCGGACCAGGGCGCCGAAAGTAGTCTCGGACCAGGGCGCCGAAAGTAGTCTCGGACCAGGGCGCCGAAAGTAGTCTCGGACCAGGGCGCCGAAAGTAGTCTCGGACCAGGGCGCCGAAAGTAGTCTCGGACCAGGGCGCCGAAAGTAGTCTCGGACCAGGGCGCCGAAAGTAGTCTCGGACCAGGCGCCGACAGTAGTCTCGGACCAGGGCGCCGACAGTAGTCTCGGACCAGGGCGCCGAAAGTAGTCTCGGACCAGGGCGCTGAAAGTAGTCTCGGACAGTCTTTAGCTGGGCGCAGTGTGACGTGTGGCTGGGCGCAGTCTTTGGCTGGGCGCAGTGTGACGTGTGGCTGGGCGCAGTCTTTGGCTGGGCGCAGCGTGACGTGTGGCTGGGCGCAGTCTTTGGCTGGGCGCAGCGTGACGTGTGGCTGGGCGCAGTCTTTGGCTGTGCGCAGCGTGACGTGTGGCTGGGCGCAGTCTTTGGCTGGGCGCAGCGTGACGTGTGGCTGGGCGCAGTCTTTGGCTGGGCGCAGCGTGACGTGTGGCTGGGCGCAGTCTTTGGTTGGGCGTAGCGTGACGTGTGGCTGGGCGCAGCGTGACGTGTGGCTGGGCGCAGTCTTTGGCTGGGCGCAGCGTGACGTGTGGCTGGGCGCAATCTTTGGCTGGGCGCAGCGTGACGTGTGGCTGGGCGCAGTCTTTGGCTGGGCGCAGCGTGACGTGTGGCTGGGCCGCAGTCTTTGGCTGGGCGCAGCGTGACGTGTGGCTGGGCGCAGTCTTTGGCTGGGCGCAGCGTGACGTGTGGCTGGGCGCAGTGTGACGCGTGGCTGTGCGCAGTCTTTGGCTGGGCGTAGTGTGACGCGTGGCTGGGCGCAGTCTTTGGCTGGGCGCAGTGTGACATCCTCGGGTTTACATTCTCCTGGATGCCGGTCGTTGGTCCCTCGGCAGGGCACGGTGTGAAGTCTTCTGGCAGGGCGAGGTGTGGAGTTCTCCAGTTGAAGTTCTCCAGGGCGCTGGTTGTTGGTCCTTCGGCACGGTGCGGTGTGAAGTCTTCCGGCAGGGCACGGTGTGAAGTCCTCCGGTTGAAGTTCTCCTGGGCGCCGGCTGTTGGTCCCTTGGCAGGGCGTGGTGTGAAGTCTTCTGGCAGGGCGCTATGCTTAGTCCTCCGGTTGAAGTTCTCTTGGGTGTCGGTTGTTGGTCCCTCAGCAGAGCACGATGTATAGTACCCCAGAATGATGTTTGTAGTCCTGCGATTGTTGTTCTCTATCCTGGGAGCCGGTTGTTTCTAAAAGTCCCTCCTGGGAGCCGGTTGTTTCTAAAAGTCCCTCCTGGGAGCCGGTTGTTTCTAAAAGTCCCTCCTGGGAGCCGGTTGTTTCTAAAAGTCCCTCCTGGGAGCCGGTTGTTTCTAAAAGTCCCTCCTGGGAGCCGGTTGTTTCTAAAAGTCCCTCCTGGGCGCAGCGTGACGTGTGGCTGGGCGCAGTCTTTGGCTGGGCGCAGCGTGACGTGTGGCTGGGCGCAGTCTTTGGCTGTGCGCAGCGTGACGTGTGGCTGGGCGCAGTCTTTGGCTGGGCGCAGCGTGACGTGTGGCTGGGCGCAGTCTTTGGCTGGGCGCAGCGTGACGTGTGGCTGGGCGCAGTCTTTGGTTGGGCGTAGCGTGACGTGTGGCTGGGCGCAGCGTGACGTGTGGCTGGGCGCAGTCTTTGGCTGGGCGCAGCGTGACGTGTGGCTGGGCGCAATCTTTGGCTGGGCGCAGCGTGACGTGTGGCTGGGCGCAGTCTTTGGCTGGGCGCAGCGTGACGTGTGGCTGGGCCGCAGTCTTTGGCTGGGCGCAGCGTGACGTGTGGCTGGGCGCAGTCTTTGGCTGGGCGCAGCGTGACGTGTGGCTGGGCGCAGTGTGACGCGTGGCTGTGCGCAGTCTTTGGCTGGGCGTAGTGTGACGCGTGGCTGGGCGCAGTCTTTGGCTGGGCGCAGTGTGACATCCTCGGGTTTACATTCTCCTGGATGCCGGTCGTTGGTCCCTCGGCAGGGCACGGTGTGAAGTCTTCTGGCAGGGCGAGGTGTGGAGTTCTCCAGTTGAAGTTCTCCAGGGCGCTGGTTGTTGGTCCTTCGGCACGGTGCGGTGTGAAGTCTTCCGGCAGGGCACGGTGTGAAGTCCTCCGGTTGAAGTTCTCCTGGGCGCCGGCTGTTGGTCCCTTGGCAGGGCGTGGTGTGAAGTCTTCTGGCAGGGCGCTATGCTTAGTCCTCCGGTTGAAGTTCTCTTGGGTGTCGGTTGTTGGTCCCTCAGCAGAGCACGATGTATAGTACCCCAGAATGATGTTTGTAGTCCTGCGATTGTTGTTCTCTATCCTGGGAGCCGGTTGTTTCTAAAAGTCCCTCCTGGGAGCCGGTTGTTTCTAAAAGTCCCTCCTGGGAGCCGGTTGTTTCTAAAAGTCCCTCCTGGGAGCCGGTTGTTTCTAAAAGTCCCTCCTGGGAGCCGGTTGTTTCTAAAAGTCCCTCCTGGGAGCCGGTTGTTTCTAAAAGTCCCTCCTGGGAGCCGGTTGTTTCTAAAAGTCCCTCCTGGGAGCCGGTTGTTTCTAAAAGTCCCTCCTGGGAGCCGGTTGTTTCTAAAAGTCCCTCCTGGGAGCCGGTTGTTTCTAAAAGTCCCTCCTGGGAGCCGGTTTTTACTAGTGTCCCTCCTCTCAGGCCAGGGCGCTGAAAGTAGTCTCGGACCAGGGCGCTGAAAGTAGTCTCGGACCAGGGCGCTGAAAGTAGTCTCGGACCAGGGCGCTGAAAGTAGTCTCGGACCAGGGCGCTGAAAGTAGTCTCGGACCAGGGCGCTGAAAGTAGTCTCGGACAGTCTTTGGCTGGGCGCAGTGTGACGTGTGGCTGGGCGCAGTCTTTGGCTGGGCGCAGTGTGACGTGTGGCTGGGCGCAGTCTTTGGCTGGGCGCAGTGTGACGTGTGGCTGGGCGCAGTGTGACGTGTGGCTGGGCGCAATCTTTGGCTGGGCGCAGCGTGACGTGTGGCTGGGCGCAATCTTTGGCTGGGCGCAGCGTGACTTGTGGCTGGGCGCAGTCTTTGGCTGGGCGCAGCGTGACGTGTGGCTGGGCGCAGTCTTTGGCTGGGCGCAGCGTGACGTGTTGCTGGGCGCAGTCTTTGGCTGGGCGCAGCGTGACGTGTTGCTGGGCGCAGTCTTTGGCTGGGCGCAGCGTGACGTGTGGCTGGGCGCAGTCTTTGGCTGGGCGCAGCGTGACGTGTGGCTGGGCGCAGTCTTTGGCTGGGCGCAGCGTGACGTGTGGCTGGGCGCAGTCTTTGGCTGGGCGCAGCGTGACGTGTGGCTGGGCGCAGTCTTTGGCTGGGCGCAGCGTGACGTGTGGCTGGGCGCAGTCTTTGGCTGGGCGCAGCGTGACGTGTGGCTGGGCGCAGTCTTTGGCTGGGCGCAGCGTGACGTGTGGCTGGGCGCAGCGTGACGTGTGGCTGGGCGCAGTCTTTGGCTGGGCGCAGCGTGACGTGTGGCTGGGCGCAGTCTTTGGCTGGGCGCAGCGTGACGTGTGGCTGGGCGCAGTCTTTGGCTGGGCGCAGCGTGACGTGTGGCTGGGCGCAGTCTTTGGCTGGGCGCAGCGTGACGTGTGGCTGGGCGCAGTCTTTGGCTGGGCGCAGCGTGACGTGTGGCTGGGCGCAGTCTTTGGCTGGGCGCAGCGTGACGTGTGGCTGGGCGCAGTCTTTGGCTGGGCGCAGCGTGACGTGTGGCTGGGCGCAGTCTTTGGCTGGGCGCAGCGTGACGTGTGGCTGGGCGCAGTCTTTGGCTGGGCGCAGCGTGACGTGTGGCTGGGCGCAGTCTTTGGCTGGGCGCAGCGTGACGTGTGGCTGGGCGCAGTCTTTGGCTGGGCGCAGCGTGACGTGTGGCTGGGCGCAGTCTTTGGCTGGGCGCAGCGTGACGTGTGGCTGGGCGCAGTCTTTGGCTGGGCGCAGCGTGACGTGTGGCTGGGCGCAGTCTTTGGCTGGGCGCAGCGTGACGTGTGGCTGGGCGCAGCGTGACGTGTGGCTGGGCGCAGTCTTTGGCTGGGCGCAGCGTGACGTGTGGCTGGGCGCAGTCTTTGGCTGGGCGCAGCGTGACGTGTGGCTGGGCGCAGTCTTTGGCTGGGCGCAGCGTGACGTGTGGCTGGGCGCAGTCTTTGGCTGGGCGCAGCGTGACGTGTGGCTGGGCGCAGTCTTTGGCTGGGCGCAGCGTGACGTGTGGCTGGGCGCAGTCTTTGGCTGGGCGCAGCGTGACGTGTGGCTGGGCGCAGTCTTTGGCTGGGCGCAGCGTGACGTGTGGCTGGGCGCAGTCTTTGGCTGGGCGCAGCGTGACGTGTGGCTGGGCGCAGTCTTTGGCTGGGCGCAGCGTGACGTGTGGCTGGGCGCAGTCTTTGGCTGGGCGCAGCGTGACGTGTGGCTGGGCGCAGTCTTTGGCTGGGCGCAGCGTGACGTGTGGCTGGGCGCAGTCTTTGGCTGGGCGCAGCGTGACGTGTGGCTGGGCGCAGTCTTTGGCTGGGCGCAGCGTGACGTGTGGCTGGGCGCAGTCTTTGGCTGGGCGCAGCGTGACATCCTCGGGTTTACATTCTCCTGGATGCCGGTCGTTGGTCCCTCGGCAGGGCACGGTGTGAAGTCTTCTGGCAGGGCGAGGTGTGGAGTTCTCCAGTTGAAGTTCTCCAGGGCGCTGGTTGTTGGTCCCTCGGCAGGGCGCAGTGTGATGTCTTCCGGCAGGGTGTGGTGTGAAGTCCTCCGGTTGAAGTTTTCCTGGGTTGCCGGTTGTTGGTCCCTCAGCAGAGCACGATGTATAGTACCCCAGAATGATGTTTGTAGTCCTGCGATTGTTGTTCTCCATCCTGGGAGCTGGTTGTTTCTAAAAGTCCCTCCTGGGAGCCGGTTGTTTCTAAAAGTCCCTCCTGGGAGCTGGTTGTTTCTAAAAGTCCCTCCTGGGAGCTGGTTGTTTCTAAAAGTCCCTCCTGGGAGCCGGTTGTTTCTAAAAGTCCCTCCTGGGAGCCGGTTGTTTCTAAAAGTCCCTCCTGGGAGCCGGTTGTTTCTAAAAGTCCCTCCTGGGAGCAGGTTGTTCTAAAAGTCCCTCCTGGGAGCCGGTTGTTTCTAAAAGTCCCTCCTGGGAGCCGGTTGTTTCTAAAAGTCCCTCCTGGGAGCCGGTTTTTTCTAGTGTCCCTCCTCTCAGGCCAGGGCGCTGAAAGTAGTCTCGGACCAGGGCGCTGAAAGTAGTCTCGGACCAGGGCGCTGAAAGTAGTCTCGGACCAGGGCGCTGAAAGTAGTCTCGGACCAGGACGCTGAAAGTAGTCTCGGACCAGGGCGCTGAAAGTAGTCTCGGACCAGGGTGCTGAAAGTAGTCTCGGACAGTCTTTGGCTGGGCGCAGTGTGACGTGTGGCTGGGCGCAGTCTTTGGCTGGGCGCAGTGTGACGTGTGGCTGGGCGCAGTGTGACGTGTGGCTGTGCGCAGTCTTTGGCTGGGCGCAGTGTGACATCCTCGGGTTTACATTCTCCTGGATGCCGGTCGTTGGTCCCTCGGCAGGGCACTGTGTGAAGTCTTCTGGCAGGGCGAGGTGTGGAGTTCTCCAGTTGAAGTTCTCCAGGGCGCTGGTTGTTGGTCCTTCGGCACGGTGCGGTGTGAAGTCTTCCGGCAGGGCACGGTGTGAAGTCCTCCGGTTGAAGTTCTCCTGGGCGCCGGCTGTTGGTCCCTCGGCAGGGCGTGGTGTGAAGTCTTCTGGCAGGGCGCTATGCTTAGTCCTCCGGTTGAAGTTCTCTTGGGTGCCGGTTGTTGGTCCCTTGGCAGGGCGCAGTGTGATGTCTTCCGGCAGGGTGTGGTGTGAAGTCCTCCGGTTGAAGTTTTCCTGGGTTGCCGGTTGTTGGTCCCTCAGCAGAGCACGATGTATAGTACCCCAGAATGATGTTTGTAGTCCTGCGATTGTTGTTCTCCATCCTGGGAGCCGGTTGTTTCTAAAAGTCCCTCCTGGGAGCCGGTTGTTTCTAAAAGTCCCTCCTGGGAGCCGGTTGTTTCTAAAAGTCCCTCCTGGGAGCCGGTTGTTTCTAAAAGTCCCTCCTGGGAGCCGGTTGTTTCTAAAAGTCCCTCCTGGGAGCCGGTTGTTTCTAAAAGTCCCTCCTGGGAGCCGTCCCTCCTGGGAGCCGGTTGTTTCTAAAAGTCCCTCCTGGGAGCCGGTTGTTTCTAAAAGTCCCTCCTGGGAGCCGGTTGTTTCTAAAAGTCCCTCCTGGGAGCCGGTTGTTTCTAAAAGTCCCTCCTGGGAGCCGGTTGTTTCTAAAAGTCCCTCCTGGGAGCCGGTTGTTTCTAAAAGTCCCTCCTGGGAGCCGGTTTTTTCTAGTGTCCCTCCTCTCAGGCCAGGGCGCTGAAAGTAGTCTCGGACCAGGGCGCTGAAAGTAGTCTCGGACCAGGGCGCTGAAAGTAGTCTCGGACCAGGGCGCTGAAAGTAGTCTCGGACCAGGGCGCTGAAAGTAGTCTCGGACAGTCTTTGGCTGGGCGCAGTGTGACGTGTGGCTGGGCGCAGTCTTTGGCTGGGCGCAGTGTGACGTGTGGCTGGGCGCAGTCTTTGGCTGGGCGCAGTGTGACGTGTGGCTGGGCGCAGTCTTTGGCTGGGCGCAGTGTGACGTGTGGCTGGGCGCAGTCTTTGGCTGGGCGCAGTGTGACATCCTCGGGTTTACATTCTCCTGGATGCCGGTCGTTGGTCCCTCGGCAGGGCACGGTGTGAAGTCTTCTGGCAGGGCGAGGTGTGGACTTCTCCAGTTGAAATTCTCCAGGGCGCTGGTTGTTGGTCCTTCGGCACGGTGCGGTGTGAAGTCTTCCGGCAGGGCACGGTGTGAAGTCCTCCGGTTGAAGTTCTCCTGGGCGCCGGCTGTTGGTCCCTCGGCAGGGCGTGGTGTGAAGTCTTCTGGCAGGGCGCTATGCTTAGTCCTCCGGTTGAAGTTCTCTTGGGTGCCGGTTGTTGGTCCCTCGGCAGGGCGCAGTGTGATGTCTTCCGGCAGGGTGTGGTGTGAAGTCCTCCGGTTGAAGTTTTCCTGGGTTGCCGGTTGTTGGTCCCTCAGCAGGGCACGATGTATAGTACCCCAGAATGATGTTTGTAGTCCTGCGATTGTTGTTCTCCATCCTGGGAGCCGGTTGTTTCTAAAAGTCCCTCCTGGGAGCCGGTTGTTTCTAAAAGTCCCTCCTGGGAGCCGGTTGTTTCTAAAAGTCCCTCCTGGGAGCCGGTTGTTTCTAAAAGTCCCTCCTGGGAGCCGGTTGTTTCTAAAAGTCCCTCCTGGGAGCCGGTTGTTTCTAAAAGTCCCTCCTGGGAGCCGGTTGTTTCTAAAAGTCCCTCCTGGGAGCCGGTTGTTTCTAAAAGTCCCTCCTGGGAGCCGTTCTTTACTAGTGTCCCCCCTCTCAGGCCAGGGCGCCGAAAGTAGTCTCGGACCAGGGCGCCGAAAGTAGTCTCGGACCAGGGCGCCGAAAGTAGTCTCGGACCAGGGCGCCGAAAGTAGTCTCGGACCAGGGCGCCGAAAGTAGTCTCGGACCAGGGCGCCGAAAGTAGTCTCGGACCAGGGCGCCGAAAGTAGTCTCGGACCAGGGCGCCGAAAGTAGTCTCGGACCAGGGCGCCGAAAGTAGTCTCGGACCAGGGCGCCGAAAGTAGTCTCGGACCAGGGCGCCGAAAGTAGTCTCGGACCAGGGCGCCGAAAGTAGTCTCGGACCAGGGCGCCGAAAGTAGTCTCGGACCAGGGCGCCGAAAGTAGTCTCGGACCAGGGCGCCGAAAGTAGTCTCGGACCAGGGCGCCGAAAGTAGTCTCGGACCAGGGCGCCGACAGTAGTCTCGGACCAGGGCGCCGACAGTAGTCTCGGACCAGGGCGCCGACAGTAGTCTCGGACCAGGGCGCCGACAGTAGTCTCGGACCAGGGCGCTGAAAGTAGTCTCGGACCAGGGCGCTGAAAGTAGTCTCGGACAGTCTTTGGCTGGGCGCAGCGTGACGTGTAACTGGGCGCAGTCTTTGGCTGGGCGCAGCGTGACGTGTGGCTGGGCGCAGTCTTTGGCTGGGCGCAGCGTGACGTGTGGCTGGGCGCAGTCTTTGGATGGGCGCAGCGTGACGTGTGGCTGGGCGCAGTCTTTGGCTGGGCGCAGCGTGACGTGTGGCTGGGCGCAGTCTTTGGCTGTGCGCAGCGTGACGTGTGGCTGGGCGCAGTCTTTGGCTGGGCGCAGCGTGACGTGTGGCTGGGCGCAGTCTTTGGCTGGGCGCAGCGTGACGTGTGGCTGGGCGCAGTCTTTGGCTGGGCGCAGCGTGACGTGTGGCTGGGCGCAGTCTTTGGTTGGGCGCAGCGTGACGTGTGGCTGGGCGCAGCGTGACGTGTGGCTGGGTGCAGTCTTTGGCTGGGCGCAGCGTGACGTGTGGCTGGGCGCAGTCTTTGGCTGGGCGCAGCGTGACGTGTGGCTGGGCGCAGTCTTTGGCTGGGCGCAGCGTGACGTGTGGCTGGGCGCAGTCTTTGGCTGGGCGCAGCGTGACGTGTGGCTGGGCGCAGTCTTTGGCTGGGCGCAGCGTGACGTGTGGCTGGGCGCAGTCTTTGGCTGGGCGCAGTGTGACGTGTGGCTGGGCGCAGTCTTTGGCTGGGCGTAGTGTGACGCGTGGCTGGGCGCAGTCTTTGGCTGGGCGCAGTGTGACATCCTCGGGTTTACATTCTCCTGGATGCCGGTCGTTGGTCCCTCGGCAGGGCACGGTGTGAAGTCTTCTGGCAGGGCGAGGTGTGGAGTTCTCCAGTTGAAATTCTCCAGGGCGCTGGTTGTTGGTCCTTCGGCACGGTGCGGTGTGAAGTCTTCCGGCAGGGCACGGTGTGAAGTCTTCCGGCAGGGCACGGTGTGAAGTCCTCCGGTTGAAGTTCTCCTGGGCGCCGGCTGTTGGTCCCTCGGCAGGGCGTGGTGTGAAGTCTTCTGGCAGGGCGCTATGCTTAGTCCTCCGGTTGAAGTTCTCTTGGGTGCCGGTTGTTGGTCCCTCGGCAGGGCGCAGTGTGATGTCTTCCGGCAGGGTGTGGTGTGAAGTCCTCCGGTTGAAGTTTTCCTGGGTTGCCGGTTGTTGGTCCCTCAGCAGGGCACGATGTATAGTACCCCAGAATGATGTTTGTAGTCCTGCGATTGTTGTTCTCCATCCTGGGAGCCGGTTGTTTCTAAAAGTCCCTCCTGGGAGCCGGTTGTTTCTAAAAGTCCCTCCTGGGAGCCGGTTGTTTCTAAAAGTCCCTCCTGGGAGCCGGTTGTTTCTAAAAGTCCCTCCTGGGAGCCGGTTGTTTCTAAAAGTCCCTCCTGGGAGCCGGTTGTTTCTAAAAGTCCCTCCTGGGAGCCGTTCTTTACTAGTGTCCCCCCTCTCAGGCCAGGGCGCCGAAAGTAGTCTCGGACCTGGGCGCCGAAAGTAGTCTCGGACCAGGGCGCCGAAAGTAGTCTCGGACCAGGGCGCCGAAAGTAGTCTCGGACCAGGGCGCCGAAAGTAGTCTCGGACCAGGGCGCCGAAAGTAGTCTCGGACCAGGGCGCCGAAAGTAGTCTCGGACCAGGGGGCCGACAGTAGTCTCGGACCAGGGCGCCGAAAGTAGTCTCGGACCAGGGCGCCGAAAGTAGTCTCGGACCAGGGCGCCGAAAGTAGTCTCGGACCAGGGCGCCGAAAGTAGTCTCGGACCAGGGCGCCGAAAGTAGTCTCGGACCAGGGCGCCGAAAGTAGTCTCGGACCAGGGCGCCGAAAGTAGTCTCGGACCAGGGCGCCGAAAGTAGTCTCGGACCAGGGCGCCGAAAGTAGTCTCGGACCAGGGCGCCGAAAGTAGTCTCGGACCAGGGCGCCGAAAGTAGTCTCGGACCAGGGGGCCGACAGTAGTCTCGGACCAGGGCGCCGACAGTAGTCTCGGACCAGGGCGCCGACAGTAGTCTCGGACCAGGGCGCCGACAGTAGTCTCGGACCAGGGGGCCGACAGTAGTCTCGGACCAGGGCGCCGACAGTAGTCTCGGACCAGGGCGCCGACAGTAGTCTCGGACCAGGGCGCTGAAAGTAGTCTCGGACCAGGGGGCCGACAGTAGTCTCGGACCAGGGCGCCGACAGTAGTCTCGGACCAGGGCGCCGACAGTAGTCTCGGACCAGGGCGCTGAAAGTAGTCTCGGACCAGGGCGCTGAAAGTAGTCTCGGACAGTCTTTGGCTGGGCGCAGTGTGACGTGTAACTGGGCGCAGTCTTTGGCTGGGCGCAGCGTGACGTGTGGCTGGGCGCAGTCTTTGGCTGGGCGCAGCGTGACGTGTGGCTGGGCGCAGTCTTTGGCTGGGCGCAGCGTGACGTGTGGCTGGGCGCAGTCTTTGGCTGTGCGCAGCGTGACGTGTGGCTGGGCGCAGTCTTTGGCTGTGCGCAGCGTGACGTGTGGCTGGGCGCAGTCTTTGGCTGGGCGCAGCGTGACGTGTGGCTGGGCGCAGTCTTTGGCTGGGCGCAGCGTGACGTGTGGCTGGGCGCAGTCTTTGGCTGGGCGCAGCGTGACGTGTGGCTGGGCGCAGTCTTTGGTTGGGCGCAGCGTGACGTGTGGCTGGGCGCAGCGTGACGTGTGGCTGGGTGCAGTCTTTGGCTGGGCGCAGCGTGACGTGTGGCTGGGCGCAATCTTTGGCTGGGCGCAGCGTGACGTGTGGCTGGGCGCAGTCTTTGGCTGGGCGCAGCGTGACGTGTGGCTGGGCGCAGTCTTTGGCTGGGCGCAGCGTGACGTGTGGCTGGGCGCAGTCTTTGGCTGGGCGCAGCGTGACGTGTGGCTGGGCGCAGTCTTTGGCTGGGCGCAGCGTGACGTGTGGCTGGGCGCAGTCTTTGGCTGGGCGCAGTGTGACGTGTGGCTGGGCGCAGTCTTTGGCTGGGCGTAGTGTGACGCGTGGCTGGGCGCAGTCTTTGGCTGGGCGCAGTGTGACATCCTCGGGTTTACATTCTCCTGGATGCCGGTCGTTGGTCCCTCGGCAGGGCACGGTGTGAAGTCTTCTGGCAGGGCGAGGTGTGGAGTTCTCCAGTTGAAGTTCTCCAGGGCGCTGGTTGTTGGTCCTTCGGCACGGTGCGGTGTGAAGTCTTCCGGCAGGGCACGGTGTGAAGTCCTCCGGTTGAAGTTCTCCTGGGCGCCGGCTGTTGGTCCCTTGGCAGGGCGTGGTGTGAAGTCTTCTGGCAGGGCGCTATGCTTAGTCCTCCGGTTGAAGTTCTCTTGGGTGTCGGTTGTTGGTCCCTCGGCAGGGCGCAGTGTGATGTCTTCCGGCAGGGTGTGGTGTGAAGTCCTCCGGTTGAAGTTTTCCTGGGTTGCCGGTTGTTGGTCCCTCAGCAGAGCACGATGTATAGTACCCCAGAATGATGTTTGTAGTCCTGCGATTGTTGTTCTCTATCCTGGGAGCTGGTTGTTTCTAAAAGTCCCTCCTGGGAGCCGGTTGTTTCTAAAAGTCCCTCCTGGGAGCCGGTTGTTTCTAAAAGTCCCTCCTGGGAGCCGGTTGTTTCTAAAAGTCCCTCCTGGGAGCCGGTTGTTTCTAAAAGTCCCTCCTGGGAGCCGGTTGTTTCTAAAAGTCCCTCCTGGGAGCCGGTTGTTTCTAAAAGTCCCTCCTGGGAGCCGGTTGTTTCTAAAAGTCCCTCCTGGGAGCCGGTTGTTTCTAAAAGTCCCTCCTGGGAGCCGGTTGTTTCTAAAAGTCCCTCCTGGGAGCCGGTTGTTTCTAAAAGTCCCTCCTGGGAGCCGGTTGTTTCTAAAAGTCCCTCCTGGGAGCCGGTTGTTTCTAAAAGTCCCTCCTGGGAGCCGGTTGTTTCTAAAAGTCCCTCCTGGGAGCCGGTTGTTTCTAAAAGTCCCTCCTGGGAGCCGGTTGTTTCTAAAAGTCCCTCCTGGGAGCCGGTTGTTTCTAAAAGTCCCTCCTGGGAGCCGGTTGTTTCTAAAAGTCCCTCCTGGGAGCCGGTTGTTTCTAAAAGTCCCTCCTGGGAGCCGGTTGTTTCTAAAAGTCCCTCCTGGGAGCCGGTTTTTACTAGTGTCCCTCCTCTCAGGCCAGGGCGCTGAAAGTAGTCTCGGACCAGGGCGCTGAAAGTAGTCTCGGACCAGGGCGCTGAAAGTAGTCTCGGACCAGGGAGCTGAAAGTAGTCTCGGACCAGGGCGCTGAAAGTAATCTCGGACCAGGGCGCTGAAAGTAGTCTCGGACAGTCTTTGGCTGGGCGCAGTGTGACGTGCGGCTGGGCGCAGTCTTTGGCTGGGCGCAGTGTGACGTGTGGCTGGGCGCAGTCTTTGGCTGGGCGCAGTGTGACGTGTGGCTGGGCGCAGTGTGACGTGTGGCTGGGCGCAGTGTGACGTGTGGCTGGGCGCAGCGTGACGTGTGGCTGGGCGCAGTCTTTGGCTGGGCGCAGCGTGACGTGTGGCTGGGCGCAGTCTTTGGCTGGGCGCAGCGTGACGTGTGGCTGGGCGCAGTCTTTGGCTGGGCGCAGCGTGACGTGTGGCTGGGCGCAGTCTTTGGCTGGGCGCAGCGTGACGTGTGGCTGGGCGCAGTCTTTGGCTGGGCGCAGCGTGACGTGTGGCTGGGCGCAGTCTTTGGCTGGGCGCAGCGTGACGTGTGGCTGGGCGCAGTCTTTGGCTGGGCGCAGCGTGACGTGTGGCTGGGCGCAGCGTGACGTGTGGCTGGGCGCAGTCTTTGGCTGGGCGCAGCGTGACGTGTGGCTGGGCGCAGTCTTTGGCTGGGCGCAGCGTGACGTGTGGCTGGGCGCAGTCTTTGGCTGGGCGCAGCGTGACGTGTGGCTGGGCGCAGTCTTTGGCTGGGCGCAGCGTGACGTGTGGCTGGGCGCAGTCTTTGGCTGGGCGCAGCGTGACGTGTGGCTGGGCGCAGCGTGACGTGTGGCTGGGCGCAGCGTGACGTGTGGCTGGGCGCAGTCTTTGGCTGGGCGCAGCGTGACGTGTGGCTGGGCGCAGTCTTTGGCTGGGCGCAGCGTGACGTGTGGCTGGGCGCAGTCTTTGGCTGGGCGCAGCGTGACGTGTGGCTGGGCGCAGTCTTTGGCTGGGCGCAGCGTGACGTGTGGCTGGGCGCAGTCTTTGGCTGGGCGCAGCGTGACGTGTGGGAGGGCGCAGTCTTTGGCTGGGCGCAGCGTGACGTGTGGCTGGGCGCAGTCTTTGGCTGAGCGCAGCGTGACGTGTGGCTGGGCGCAGTCTTTGGCTGGGCGCAGCGTGACGTGTGGCTGGGCGCAGTCTTTGGCTGGGCGCAGCGTGACGTGTGGCTGGGCGCAGTCTTTGGCTGGGCGCAGCGTGACGTGTGGCTGGGCGCAGTCTTTGGCTGGGCGCAGCGTGACGTGTGGCTGGGCGCAGTCTTTGGCTGGGCGCAGCGTGACGTGTGGCTGGGCGCAGTCTTTGGCTGGGCGCAGCGTGACATCCTCGGGTTTACATTCTCCTGGATGCCGGTCGTTGGTCCCTCGGCAGGGCACGGTGTGAAGTCTTCTGGCAGGGCGAGGTGTGGACTTCTCCAGTTGAAGTTCTCCAGGGCGCTGGTTGTTGGTCCCTCGGCAGGGCGCAGTGTGATGTCTTCCGGCAGGGCGTGGTGTGAAGTCCTCCGGTTGAAGTTTTCCTGGGTTGCCGGTTGTTGGTCCCTCAGCAGAGCACGATGTATAGTACCCCAGAATGATGTTTGTAGTCCTGCGATTGTTGTTCTCCATCCTGGGAGCTGGTTGTTTCTAAAAGTCCCTCCTGTGAGCCGGTTGTTTCTAAAAGTCCCTCCTGGCAGCCGGTTGTTTCTAAAAGTCCCTCCTGGGAGCCGGTTGTTTCTAAAAGTCCCTCCTGGGAGCCGGTTGTTTCTAAAAGTCCCTCCTGGGAGCCGGTTGTTTCTAAAAGTCCCTCCTGGGAGCCGGTTGTTTCTAAAAGTCCCTCCTGGGAGCCGGTTGTTTCTAAAAGTCCCTCCTGGGAGCAGGTTGTTTTAAAAGTCCCTCCTGGGAGCCGGTTGTTTCTAAAAGTCCCTCCTGGGAGCCGGTTGTTTCTAAAAGTCCCTCCTGGGAGCCGGTTTTTTCTAGTGTCCCTCCTCTCAGGCCAGGGCGCTGAAAGTAGTCTCGGACCAGGGCGCTGAAAGTAGTCTCGGACCAGGGCGCTGAAAGTAGTCTCGGACCAGGACGCTGAAAGTAGTCTCGGACCAGGGCGCTGAAAGTAGTCTCGGACCAGGGTGCTGAAAGTAGTCTCGGACAGTCTTTGGCTGGGCGCAGTGTGACGTGTGGCTGGGCACAGTGTGACGTGTGGCTGGGCGCAGTCTTTGGCTGGGCGCAGTGTGACGTGTGGCTGGGCGCAGTGTGACGTGTGGCTGTGCGCAGTCTTTGGCTGGGCGCAGTGTGACATCCTCGGGTTTACATTCTCCTGGATGCCGGTCGTTGGTCCCTCGGCAGGGCACTGTGTGAAGTCTTCTGGCAGGGCGAGGTGTGGAGTTCTCCAGTTGAAGTTCTCCAGGGCGCTGGTTGTTGGTCCTTCGGCACGGTGCGGTGTGAAGTCTTCCGGCAGGGCACGGTGTGAAGTCCTCCGGTTGAAGTTCTCCTGGGCGCCGGCTGTTGGTCCCTCGGCAGGGCGTGGTGTGAAGTCTTCTGGCAGGGCGCTATGCTTAGTCCTCCGGTTGAAGTTCTCTTGGGTGCCGGTTGTTGGTCCCTCGGCAGGGCGCAGTGTGATGTCTTCCGGCAGGGTGTGGTGTGAAGTCCTCCGGTTGAAGTTTTCCTGGGTTGCCGGTTGTTGGTCCCTCAGCAGGGCACGATGTATAGTACCCCAGAATGATGTTTGTAGTCCTGCGATTGTTGTTCTCCATCCTGGGAGCCGGTTGTTTCTAAAAGTCCCTCCTGGGAGCCGGTTGTTTCTAAAAGTCCCTCCTGGGAGCCGGTTGTTTCTAAAAGTCCCTCCTGGGAGCCGGTTGTTTCTAAAAGTCCCTCCTGGGAGCCGGTTGTTTCTAAAAGTCCCTCCTGGGAGCCGGTTGTTTCTAAAAGTCCCTCCTGGGAGCCGGTTGTTTCTAAAAGTCCCTCCTGGGAGCCGGTTGTTTCTAAAAGTCCCTCCTGGGAGCCGTTTTTTTCTAGTGTCCCTCCTCTCAGGCCAGGGCGCTGAAAGTAGTCTCGGACCAGGGCGCTGAAAGTAGTCTCGGACCAGGGCGCTGAAAGTAGTCTCGGACCAGGGCGCTGAAAGTAGTCTCGGACAGTCTTTGGCTGGGCGCAGTGTGACGTGTGGCTGGGCGCAGTCTTTGGCTGGGCGCAGTGTGACGTGTGGCTGGGCGCAGTCTTTGGCTGGGCGCAGTGTGACGTGTGGCTGGGCGCAGTCTTTGGCTGGGCGCAGTGTGACGTGTGGCTGGGCGCAGTCTTTGGCTGGGCGCAGTGTGACATCCTCGGGTTTACATTCTCCTGGATGCCGGTCGTTGGTCCCTCGGCAGGGCACGGTGTGAAGTCTTCTGGCAGGGCGAGGTGTGGACTTCTCCAGTTGAAATTCTCCAGGGCGCTGGTTGTTGGTCCTTCGGCACGGTGCGGTGTGAAGTCTTCCGGCAGGGCACGGTGTGAAGTCCTCCGGTTGAAGTTCTCCTGGGCGCCGGCTGTTGGTCCCTCGGCAGGGCGTGGTGTGAAGTCTTCTGGCAGGGCGCTATGCTTAGTCCTCCGGTTGAAGTTCTCTTGGGTGCCGGTTGTTGGTCCCTCGGCAGGGCGCAGTGTGATGTCTTCCGGCAGGGTGTGGTGTGAAGTCCTCCGGTTGAAGTTTTCCTGGGTTGCCGGTTGTTGGTCCCTCAGCAGGGCACGATGTATAGTACCCCAGAATGATGTTTGTAGTCCTGCGATTGTTGTTCTCCATCCTGGGAGCCGGTTGTTTCTAAAAGTCCCTCCTGGGAGCCGGTTGTTTCTAAAAGTCCCTCCTGGGAGCCGGTTGTTTCTAAAAGTCCCTCCTGGGAGCCGGTTGTTTCTAAAAGTCCCTCCTGGGAGCCGGTTGTTTCTAAAAGTCCCTCCTGGGAGCCGGTTGTTTCTAAAAGTCCCTCCTGGGAGCCGGTTGTTTCTAAAAGTCCCTCCTGGGAGCCGGTTGTTTCTAAAAGTCCCTCCTGGGAGCCGGTTGTTTCTAAAAGTCCCTCCTGGGAGCCGGTTGTTTCTAAAAGTCCCTCCTGGGAGCCGGTTGTTTCTAAAAGTCCCTCCTGGGAGCCGGTTGTTTCTAAAAGTCCCTCCTGGGAGCCGTTCTTTACTAGTGTCCCCCCTCTCAGGCCAGGGCGCCGAAAGTAGTCTCGGACCAGGGCGCCGAAAGTAGTCTCGGACCAGGGCGCCGAAAGTAGTCTCGGACCAGGGCGCCGAAAGTAGTCTCGGACCAGGGCGCCGAAAGTAGTCTCGGACCAGGGCGCCGAAAGTAGTCTCGGACCAGGGCGCCGAAAGTAGTCTCGGACCAGGGCGCCGAAAGTAGTCTCGGACCAGGGCGCCGAAAGTAGTCTCGGACCAGGGCGCCGAAAGTAGTCTCGGACCAGGGCGCCGAAAGAAGTCTCGGACCAGGGCGCCGAAAGAAGTCTCGGACCAGGGCGCCGAAAGTAGTCTCGGACCAGGGCGCCGAAAGTAGTCTCGGACCAGGGCGCCGAAAGTAGTCTCGGACCAGGGGGCCGACAGTAGTCTCGGACCAGGGCGCCGACAGTAGTCTCGGACCAGGGCGCCGACAGTAGTCTCGGACCAGGGCGCCGAAAGTAGTCTCGGACCAGGGCGCTGAAAGTAGTCTCGGACAGTCTTTGGCTGGGCGCAGTGTGACGTGTAACTGGGCGCAGTCTTTGGCTGGGCGCAGCGTGACGTGTGGCTGGGCGCAGTCTTTGGCTGGGCGCAGCGTGACGTGTGGCTGGGCGCAGTCTTTGGCTGGGCGCAGCGTGACGTGTGGCTGGGCGCAGTCTTTGGCTGTGCGCAGCGTGACGTGTGGCTGGGCGCAGTCTTTGGCTGGGCGCAGCGTGACGTGTGGCTGGGCGCAGTCTTTGGCTGGGCGCAGCGTGACGTGTGGCTGGGCGCAGTCTTTGGCTGGGCGCAGCGTGACGTGTGGCTGGGCGCAGTCTTTGGTTGGGCGCAGCGTGACGGGTGGCTGGGCGCAGCGTGACGTGTGGCTGGGCGCAGTCTTTGGCTGGGCGCAGCGTGACGTGTGGCTGGGCGCAATCTTTGGCTGGGCGCAGCGTGACGTGTGGCTGGGCGCAGTCTTTGGCTGGGCGCAGCGTGACGTGTGGCTGGGCGCAGTCTTTGGCTGGGCGCAGCGTGACGTGTGGCTGGGCGCAGTCTTTGGCTGGGCGCAGCGTGACGTGTGGCTGGGCGCAGTCTTTGGCTGGGCGCAGCGTGACGTGTGGCTGGGCGCAGTCTTTGGCTGGGCGCAGCGTGACGTGTGGCTGGGCGCAGTCTTTGGCTGGGCGTAGTGTGACGCGTGGCTGGGCGCAGTCTTTGGCTGGGCGCAGTGTGACATCCTCGGGTTTACATTCTCCTGGATGCCGGTCGTTGGTCCCTCGGCAGGGCGCGGTGTGAAGTCTTCTGGCAGGGCGAGGTGTGGAGTTCTCCAGTTGAAGTTCTCCAGGGCGCTGGTTGTTGGTCCTTCGGCACGGTGCGGTGTGAAGTCTTCCGGCAGGGCACGGTGTGAAGTCCTCCGGTTGAAGTTCTCCTGGGCGCCGGCTGTTGGTCCCTTGGCAGGGCGTGGTGTGAAGTCTTCTGGCAGGGCGCTATGCTTAGTCCTCCGGTTGAAGTTCTCTTGGGTGCCGGTTGTTGGTCCCTCGGCAGGGCGCAGTGTGATGTCTTCCGGCAGGGTGTGGTGTGAAGTCCTCCGGTTGAAGTTTTCCTGGGTTGCCGGTTGTTGGTCCCTCAGCAGAGCACGATGTATAGTACCCCAGAATGATGTTTGTAGTCCTGCGATTGTTGTTCTCTATCCTGGGAGCTGGTTGTTTCTAAAAGTCCCTCCTGGGAGCCGGTTGTTTCTAAAAGTCCCTCCTGGGAGCCGTTTTTTTCTAGTGTCCCTCCTCTCAGGCCAGGGCGCTGAAAGTAGTCTCGGACCAGGGCGCTGAAAGTAGTCTCGGACCAGGGCGCTGAAAGTAGTCTCGGACCAGGGCGCTGAAAGTAGTCTCGGACCAGGGCGCTGAAAGTAGTCTCGGACAGTCTTTGGCTGGGCGCAGTGTGACGTGTGGCTGGGCGCAGTCTTTGGCTGGGCGCAGTGTGACGTGTGGCTGGGCGCAGTCTTTGGCTGGGCGCAGTGTGACGTGTGGCTGGGCGCAGTCTTTGGCTGGGCGCAGTGTGACGTGTGGCTGGGCGCAGTCTTTGGCTGGGCGCAGTGTGACATCCTCGGGTTTACATTCTCCTGGATGCCGGTCGTTGGTCCCTCGGCAGGGCACGGTGTGAAGTCTTCTGGCAGGGCGAGGTGTGGACTTCTCCAGTTGAAATTCTCCAGGGCGCTGGTTGTTGGTCCTTCGGCACGGTGCGGTGTGAAGTCTTCCGGCAGGGCACGGTGTGAAGTCCTCCGGTTGAAGTTCTCCTGGGCGCCGGCTGTTGGTCCCTCGGCAGGGCGTGGTGTGAAGTCTTCTGGCAGGGCGCTATGCTTAGTCCTCCGGTTGAAGTTCTCTTGGGTGCCGGTTGTTGGTCCCTCGGCAGGGCGCAGTGTGATGTCTTCCGGCAGGGTGTGGTGTGAAGTCCTCCGGTTGAAGTTTTCCTGGGTTGCCGGTTGTTGGTCCCTCAGCAGGGCACGATGTATAGTACCCCAGAATGATGTTTGTAGTCCTGCGATTGTTGTTCTCCATCCTGGGAGCCGGTTGTTTCTAAAAGTCCCTCCTGGGAGCCGGTTGTTTCTAAAAGTCCCTCCTGGGAGCCGGTTGTTTCTAAAAGTCCCTCCTGGGAGCCGGTTGTTTCTAAAAGTCCCTCCTGGGAGCCGGTTGTTTCTAAAAGTCCCTCCTGGGAGCCGGTTGTTTCTAAAAGTCCCTCCTGGGAGCCGGTTGTTTCTAAAAGTCCCTCCTGGGAGCCGGTTGTTTCTAAAAGTCCCTCCTGGGAGCCGGTTGTTTCTAAAAGTCCCTCCTGGGAGCCGGTTGTTTCTAAAAGTCCCTCCTGGGAGCCGGTTGTTTCTAAAAGTCCCTCCTGGGAGCCGGTTGTTTCTAAAAGTCCCTCCTGGGAGCCGGTTGTTTCTAAAAGTCCCTCCTGGGAGCCGGTTGTTTCTAAAAGTCCCTCCTGGGAGCCGGTTGTTTCTAAAAGTCCCTCCTGGGAGCCGGTTGTTTCTAAAAGTCCCTCCTGGGAGCCGGTTGTTTCTAAAAGTCCCTCCTGGGAGCCGTTCTTTACTAGTGTCCCCCCTCTCAGGCCAGGGCGCCGAAAGTAGTCTCGGACCAGGGCGCCGAAAGTAGTCTCGGACCAGGGCGCCGAAAGTAGTCTCGGACCAGGGCGCCGAAAGTAGTCTCGGACCAGGGCGCCGAAAGTAGTCTCGGACCAGGGCGCCGAAAGTAGTCTCGGACCAGGGCGCCGAAAGTAGTCTCGGACCAGGGCGCCGAAAGTAGTCTCGGACCAGGGCGCCGAAAGTAGTCTCGGACCAGGGCGCCGAAAGTAGTCTTGGACCAGGGCGCCGACAGTAGTCTTGGACCAGGGCGCCGACAGTAGTCTCGGACCAGGGCGCCGACAGTAGTCTCGGACCAGGGCGCCGAAAGTAGTCTCGGACCAGGGCGCTGAAAGTAGTCTCGGACAGTCTTTGGCTGGGCGCAGTGTGACGTGTAACTGGGCGCAGTCTTTGGCTGGGCGCAGCGTGACGTGCGGCTGGGCGCAGTCTTTGGCTGGGCGCAGCGTGACGTGTGGCTGGGCGCAGTCTTTGGCTGGGCGCAGCGTGACGTGTGGCTGGGCGCAGTCTTTGGCTGTGCGCAGCGTGACGTGTGGCTGGGCGCAGTCTTTGGCTGGGCGCAGCGTGACGTGTGGCTGGGCGCAGTCTTTGGCTGGGCGCAGCGTGACGTGTGGCTGGGCGCAGTCTTTGGCTGGGCGCAGCGTGACGTGTGGCTGGGCGCAGTCTTTGGTTGGGCGCAGCGTGACGTGTGGCTGGGCGCAGCGTGACGTGTGGCTGGGTGCAGTCTTTGGCTGGGCGCAGCGTGACGTGTGGCTGGGCGCAATCTTTGACTGGGCGCAGCGTGACGTGTGGCTGGGCGCAGTCTTTGGCTGGGCGCAGCGTGACGTGTGGCTGGGCGCAGTCTTTGGCTGGGCGCAGCGTGACGTGTGGCTGGGCGCAGTCTTTGGCTGGGCGCAGCGTGACGTGTGGCTGGGCGCAGTCTTTGGCTGGGCGCAGCGTGACGCGTGGCTGGGCGCAGTCTTTGGCTGGGCGCAGTGTGACGTGTGGCTGGGCGCAGTCTTTGGCTGGGCGTAGTGTGACGCGTGGCTGGGCGCAGTCTTTGGCTGGGCGCAGTGTGACATCCTCGGGTTTACATTCTCCTGGATGCCGGTCGTTGGTCCCTCGGCAGGGCACGGTGTGAAGTCTTCTGGCAGGGCGAGGTGTGGAGTTCTCCAGTTGAAGTTCTCCAGGGCGCTGGTTGTTGGTCCTTCGGCACGGTGCGGTGTGAAGTCTTCCGGCAGGGCACGGTGTGAAGTCCTCCGGTTGAAGTTCTCCTGGGCGCCGGCTGTTGGTCCCTTGGCAGGGCGTGGTGTGAAGTCTTTTGGCAGGGCGCTATGCTTAGTCCTCCGGTTGAAGTTCTCTTGGGTGCCGGTTGTTGGTCCCTCGGCAGGGCGCAGTGTGATGTCTTCCGGCAGGGTGTGGTGTGAAGTCCTCCGGTTGAAGTTTTCCTGGGTTGCCGGTTGTTGGTCCCTCAGCAGAGCACGATGTATAGTACCCCAGAATGATGTTTGTAGTCCTGCGATTGTTGTTCTCTATCCTGGGAGCTGGTTGTTTCTAAAAGTCCCTCCTGGGAGCCGGTTGTTTCTAAAAGTCCCTCCTGGGAGCCGGTTGTTTCTAAAAGTCCCTCCTGGGAGCCGGTTGTTTCTAAAAGTCCCTCCTGGGAGCCGGTTGTTTCTAAAAGTCCCTCCTGGGAGCCGGTTGTTTCTAAAAGTCCCTCCTGGGAGCCGGTTGTTTCTAAAAGTCCCTCCTGGGAGCCGGTTGTTTCTAAAAGTCCCTCCTGGGAGCCGGTTGTTTCTAAAAGTCCCTCCTGGGAGCCGGTTGTTTCTAAAAGTCCCTCCTGGGAGCCGGTTGTTTCTAAAAGTCCCTCCTGGGAGCCGGTTGTTTCTAAAAGTCCCTCCTGGGAGCCGGTTTTTACTAGTGTCCCTCCTCTCAGGCCAGGGCGCTGAAAGTAGTCTCGGACCAGGGCGCTGAAAGTAGTCTCGGACCAGGGCGCTGAAAGTAGTCTCGGACCAGGGCGCTGAAAGTAGTCTCGGACAGTCTTTGGCTGGGCGCAGTGTGACGTGTGGCTGGGCGCGCAGTCTTTGGCTGGGCGCAGTGTGACGTGTGGCTGGGCGCAGTCTTTGGCTGGGCGCAGTGTGACGTGTGGCTGGGCGCAGTCTTTGGCTGGGCGCAGTGTGACGTGTGGCTGGGCGCAGTGTGACGTGTGGCTGGGCGCAATCTTTGGCTGGGCGCAGCGTGACGTGTGGCTGGGCGCAATCTTTGGCTGGGCGCAGCGTGACGTGTGGCTGGGCGCAGCGTGACGTGTGGCTGGGCGCAGTCTTTGGCTGGGCGCAGCGTGACGTGTTGCTGGGCGCAGTCTTTGGCTGGGCGCAGCGTGACGTGTTGCTGGGCGCAGTCTTTGGCTGGGCGCAGCGTGACGTGTGGCTGGGCGCAGTCTTTGGCTGGGCGCAGCGTGACGTGTGGCTGGGCGCAGTCTTTGGCTGGGCGCAGCGTGACGTGTGGCTGGGCGCAGTCTTTGGCTGGGCGCAGCGTGACGTGTGGCTGGGCGCAGTCTTTGGCTGGGCGCAGCGTGACGTGTGGCTGGGCGCAGTGTTTGGCTGGGCGCAGCGTGACGTGTGGCTGGGCGCAGTGTTTGGCTGGGCGCAGCGTGACGTGTGGCTGGGCGCAGCGTGACGTGTGGCTGGGCGCAGTCTTTGGCTGGGCGCAGCGTGACGTGTGGCTGGGCGCAGTTTTTGGCTGGGCGCAGCGTGACGTGTGGCTGGGCGCAGTCTTTGGCTGGGCGCAGCGTGACGTGTGGCTGGGCGCAGTCTTTGGCTGGGCGCAGCGTGACGTGTGGCTGGGCGCAGTCTTTGGCTGGGCGCAGCGTGACGTGTGGCTGGGCGCAGTCTTTGGCTGGGCGCAGCGTGACGTGTGGCTGGGCGCAGTCTTTGGCTGGGCGCAGCGTGACGTGTGGCTGGGCGCAGTCTTTGGCTGGGCGTAGTGTGACGCGTGGCTGGGCGCAGTCTTTGGCTGGGCGCAGTGTGACATCCTCGGGTTTACATTCTCCTGGATGCCGGTCGTTGGTCCCTCGGCAGGGCACGGTGTGAAGTCTTCTGGCAGGGCGAGGTGTGGAGTTCTCCAGTTGAAGTTCTCCAGGGCGCTGGTTGTTGGTCCTTCGGCACGGTGCGGTGTGAAGTCTTCCGGCAGGGCACGGTGTGAAGTCCTCCGGTTGAAGTTCTCCTGGGCGCCGGCTGTTGGTCCCTTGGCAGGGCGTGGTGTGAAGTCTTCTGGCAGGGCGCTATGCTTAGTCCTCCGGTTGAAGTTCTCTTGGGTGCCGGTTGTTGGTCCCTCGGCAGGGCGCAGTGTGATGTCTTCCGGCAGGGTGTGGTGTGAAGTCCTCCGGTTGAAGTTTTCCTGGGTTGCCGGTTGTTGGTCCCTCAGCAGAGCACGATGTATAGTACCCCAGAATGATGTTTGTAGTCCTGCGATTGTTGTTCTCTATCCTGGGAGCCGGTTGTTTCTAAAAGTCCCTCCTGGGAGCCGGTTGTTTCTAAAAGTCCCTCCTGGGAGCCGGTTGTTTCTAAAAGTCCCTCCTGGGAGCCGGTTGTTTCTAAAAGTCCCTCCTGGGAGCCGGTTGTTTCTAAAAGTCCCTCCTGGGAGCCGGTTGTTTCTAAAAGTCCCTCCTGGGAGCCGGTTGTTTCTAAAAGTCCCTCCTGGGAGCCGGTTGTTTCTAAAAGTCCCTCCTGGGAGCCGGTTGTTTCTAAAAGTCCCTCCTGGGAGCCGGTTGTTTCTAAAAGTCCCTCCTGGGAGCCGGTTGTTTCTAAAAGTCCCTCCTGGGAGCCGGTTGTTTCTAAAAGTCCCTCCTGGGAGCCGGTTGTTTCTAAAAGTCCCTCCTGGGAGCCGGTTGTTTCTAAAAGTCCCTCCTGGGAGCCGGTTGTTTCTAAAAGTCCCTCCTGGGAGCCGGTTGTTTCTAAAAGTCCCTCCTGGGAGCCGGTTGTTTCTAAAAGTCCCTCCTGGGAGCCGGTTGTTTCTAAAAGTCCCTCCTGGGAGCCGGTTGTTTCTAAAAGTCCCTCCTGGGAGCCGGTTTTTACTAGTGTCCCTCCTCTCAGGCCAGGGCGCTGAAAGTAGTCTCGGACCAGGGCGCTGAAAGTAGTCTCGGACCAGGGCGCTGAAAGTAGTCTCGGACCAGGGCGCTGAAAGTAGTCTCGGACCAGGGAGCTGAAAGTAGTCTCGGACCAGGGCGCTGAAAGTAGTCTCGGACCAGGGCGCTGAAAGTAGTCTCGGACAGTCTTTGGCTGGGCGCAGTGTGACGTGCGGCTGGGCGCAGTCTTTGGCTGGGCGCAGTGTGACGTGCGGCTGGGCGCAGTCTTTGGCTGGGCGCAGTGTGATGTGTGGCTGGGCGCAGTGTGACGTGTGGCTGGGCGCAGTGTGACGTGTGGCTGGGCGCAGTGTGACGTGTGGCTGGGCGCAGTGTGACGTGTGGCTGGGCGCAGTCTTTGGCTGGGCGCAGCGTGACGTGTGGCTGGGCGCAGTCTTTGGCTGGGCGCAGCGTGACGTGTGGCTGGGCGCAGTCTTTGGCTGGGCGCAGCGTGACGTGTGGCTGGGCGCAGCGTGACGTGTGGCTGGGCGCAGTCTTTGGCTGGGCGCAGCGTGACGTGTGGCTGGGCGCAGTCTTTGGCTGGGCGCAGCGTGACGTGTGGCTGGGCGCAGTCTTTGGCTGGGCGCAGCGTGACGTGTGGCTGGGCGCAGTCTTTGGCTGGGCGCAGCGTGACGTGTGGCTGGGCGCAGTCTTTGGCTGGGCGCAGCGTGACGTGTGGCTGGGCGCAGTCTTTGGCTGGGCGCAGCGTGACGTGTGGCTGGGCGCAGTCTTTGGCTGGGCGCAGCGTGACGTGTGGCTGGGCGCAGTCTTTGGCTGGGCGCAGCGTGACGTGTGGCTGGGCGCAGTCTTTGGCTGGGCGCAGCGTGACGTGTGGCTGGGCGCAGTCTTTGGCTGGGCGCAGCGTGACGTGTGGCTGGGCGCAGTCTTTGGCTGGGCGCAGCGTGACGTGTTGCTGGGCGCAGTCTTTGGCTGGGCGCAGCGTGACGTGTGGCTGGGCGCAGTCTTTGGCTGGGCGCAGCGTGACGTGTGGCTGGGCGCAGTCTTTGGCTGGGCGCAGCGTGACGTGTGGCTGGGCGCAGTCTTTGGCTGGGCGCAGCGTGACGTGTGGCTGGGCGCAGCGTGACGTGTGGCTGGGCGCAGCGTGACGTGTGGCTGGGCGCAGCGTGACGTGTGGCTGGGCGCAGTCTTTGGCTGGGCGCAGCGTGACGTGTGGCTGGGCGCAGTCTTTGGCTGGGCGCAGCGTGACGTGTGGCTGGGCGCAGTCTTTGGCTGGGCGCAGCGTGACGTGTGGCTGGGCGCAGTCTTTGGCTGGGCGCAGCGTGACGTGTGGGAGGGCGCAGTCTTTGGCTGGGCGCAGCGTGACGTGTGGCTGGGCGCAGTCTTTGGCTGGGCGCAGCGTGACGTGTGGCTGGGCGCAGTCTTTGGCTGGGCGCAGCGTGACGTGTGGCTGGGCGCAGTCTTTGGCTGGGCGCAGCGTGACGTGTGGCTGGGCGCAGTCTTTGGCTGGGCGCAGCGTGACGTGTGGCTGGGCGCAGTCTTTGGCTGGGCGCAGCGTGACGTGTGGCTGGGCGCAGTCTTTGGCTGGGCGCAGCGTGACGTGTGGCTGGGCGCAGTCTTTGGCTGGGCGCAGCGTGACGTGTGGCTGGGCGCAGTCTTTGGCTGGGCGCAGCGTGACATCCTCGGGTTTACATTCTCCTGGATGCCGGTCGTTGGTCCCTCGGCAGGGCACGGTGTGAAGTCTTCTGGCAGGGCGAGGTGTGGACTTCTCCAGTTGAAGTTCTCCAGGGCGCTGGTTGTTGGTCCCTCGGCAGGGCGCAGTGTGATGTCTTCCGGCAGGGTGTGGTGTGAAGTCCTCCGGTTGAAGTTTTCCTGGGTTGCCGGTTGTTGGTCCCTCAGCAGAGCACGATGTATAGTACCCCAGAATGATGTTTGTAGTCCTGCGATTGTTGTTCTCCATCCTGGGAGCTGGTTGTTTCTAAAAGTCCCTCCTGTGAGCCGGTTGTTTCTAAAAGTCCCTCCTGGGAGCCGGTTGTTTCTAAAAGTCCCTCCTGGGAGCCGGTTGTTTCTAAAAGTCCCTCCTGGGAGCCGGTTGTTTCTAAAAGTCCCTCCTGGGAGCCGGTTGTTTCTAAAAGTCCCTCCTGGGAGCCGGTTGTTTCTAAAAGTCCCTCCTGGGAGCAGGTTGTTTTAAAAGTCCCTCCTGGGAGCCGGTTGTTTCTAAAAGTCCCTCCTGGGAGCCGGTTGTTTCTAAAAGTCCCTCCTGGGAGCCGGTTGTTTCTAAAAGTCCCTCCTGGGAGCCGGTTGTTTCTAAAAGTCCCTCCTGGGAGCCGGTTTTTTCTAGTGTCCCTCCTCTCAGGCCAGGGCGCTGAAAGTAGTCTCGGACCAGGGCGCTGAAAGTAGTCTCGGACCAGGACGCTGAAAGTAGTCTCGGACCAGGGCGCTGAAAGTAGTCTCGGACCAGGGTGCTGAAAGTAGTCTCGGACAGTCTTTGGCTGGGCGCAGTGTGACGTGTGGCTGGGCACAGTGTGACGTGTGGCTGGGCGCAGTCTTTGGCTTGGCGCAGTGTGGCTGGGCGCAGTGTGACGTGTGGCTGTGCGCAGTCTTTGGCTGGGCGCAGTGTGACATCCTCGGGTTTACATTCTCCTGGATGCCGGTCGTTGGTCCCTCGGCAGGGCACTGTGTGAAGTCTTCTGGCAGGGCGAGGTGTGGAGTTCTCCAGTTGAAGTTCTCCAGGGCGCTGGTTGTTGGTCCTTCGGCACGGTGCGGTGTGAAGTCTTCCGGCAGGGCACGGTGTGAAGTCCTCCGGTTGAAGTTCTCCTGGGCGCCGGCTGTTGGTCCCTCGGCAGGGCGTGGTGTGAAGTCTTCTGGCAGGGCGCTATGCTTAGTCCTCCGGTTGAAGTTCTCTTGGGTGCCGGTTGTTGGTCCCTCGGCAGGGCGCAGTGTGATGTCTTCCGGCAGGGTGTGGTGTGAAGTCCTCCGGTTGAAGTTTTCCTGGGTTGCCGGTTGTTGGTCCCTCAGCAGGGCACGATGTATAGTACCCCAGAATGATGTTTGTAGTCCTGCGATTGTTGTTCTCCATCCTGGGAGCCGGTTGTTTCTAAAAGTCCCTCCTGGGAGCCGGTTGTTTCTAAAAGTCCCTCCTGGGAGCCGGTTGTTTCTAAAAGTCCCTCCTGGGAGCCGGTTGTTTCTAAAAGTCCCTCCTGGGAGCCGGTTGTTTCTAAAAGTCCCTCCTGGGAGCCGGTTGTTTCTAAAAGTCCCTCCTGGGAGCCGGTTGTTTCTAAAAGTCCCTCCTGGGAGCCGGTTGTTTCTAAAAGTCCCTCCTGGGAGCCGGTTGTTTCTAAAAGTCCCTCCTGGGAGCCGTTCTTTACTAGTGTCCCCCCTCTCAGGCCAGGGCGCCGAAAGTAGTCTCGGACCAGGGCGCCGAAAGTAGTCTCGGACCAGGGCGCCGAAAGTAGTCTCGGACCAGGGCGCCGAAAGTAGTCTCGGACCAGGGCGCCGAAAGTAGTCTCGGACCAGGGCGCCGAAAGTAGTCTCGGACCAGGGCGCCGAAAGTAGTCTCGGACCAGGGCGCCGAAAGTAGTCTCGGACCAGGGCGCCGAAAGTAGTCTCGGACCAGGGCGCCGAAAGTAGTCTCGGACCAGGGCGCCGAAAGTAGTCTCGGACCAGGGCGCCGAAAGTAGTCTCGGACCAGGGCGCCGAAAGTAGTCTCGGACCAGGGGGCCGACAGTAGTCTTGGACCAGGGCGCCGACAGTAGTCTCGGACCAGGGCGCCGACAGTAGTCTCGGACCAGGGCGCCGAAAGTAGTCTCGGACCAGGGCGCTGAAAGTAGTCTCGGACAGTCTTTGGCTGGGCGCAGTGTGACGTGTAACTGGGCGCAGTCTTTGGCTGGGCGCAGCGTGACGTGTGGCTGGGCGCAGTCTTTGGCTGGGCGCAGCGTGACGTGTGGCTGGGCGCAGTCTTTGGCTGGGCGCAGCGTGACGTGTGGCTGGGCGCAGTCTTTGGCTGGGCGCAGCGTGACGTGTGGCTGGGCGCAGTCTTTGGCTGGGCGCAGCGTGACGTGTGGCTGGGCGCAGTCTTTGGCTGGGCGCAGCGTGACGTGTGGCTGGGCGCAGTCTTTGGCTGGGCGCAGCGTGACGTGTGGCTGGGCGCAGTCTTTGGTTGGGCGCAGCGTGACGTGTGGCTGGGCGCAGCGTGACGTGTGGCTGGGTGCAGTCTTTGGCTGGGCGCAGCGTGACGTGTGGCTGGGCGCAATCTTTGGCTGGGCGCAGCGTGACGTGTGGCTGGGCGCAGTCTTAGGCTGGGCGCAGCGTGACGTGTGGCTGGGCGCAGTCTTTGGCTGGGCGCAGCGTGACGTGTGGCTGGGCGCAGTCTTTGGCTGGGCGCAGCGCGCAGTCTTTGGCTGGGCGCAGTGTGACGTGTGGCTGGGCGCAGTCTTTGGCTGGGCGTAGTGTGACGCGTGGCTGGGCGCAGTCTTTGGCTGGGCGCAGTGTGACATCCTCGGGTTTACATTCTCCTGGATGCCGGTCGTTGGTCCCTCGGCAGGGCGCGGTGTGAAGTCTTCTGGCAGGGCGAGGTGTGGAGTTCTCCAGTTGAAGTTCTCCAGGGCGCTGGTTGTTGGTCCTTCGGCACGGTGCGGTGTGAAGTCTTCCGGCAGGGCACGGTGTGAAGTCCTCCGGTTGAAGTTCTCCTGGGCGCCGGCTGTTGGTCCCTTGGCAGGGCGTGGTGTGAAGTCTTCTGGCAGGGCGCTATGCTTAGTCCTCCGGTTGAAGTTCTCTTGGGTGCCGGTTGTTGGTCCCTCGGCAGGGCGCAGTGTGATGTCTTCCGGCAGGGTGTGGTGTGAAGTCCTCCGGTTGAAGTTTTCCTGGGTTGCCGGTTGTTGGTCCCTCAGCAGAGCACGATGTATAGTACCCCAGAATGATGTTTGTAGTCCTGCGATTGTTGTTCTCTATCCTGGGAGCTGGTTGTTTCTAAAAGTCCCTCCTGGGAGCCGGTTGTTTCTAAAAGTCCCTCCTGGGAGCCGTTTTTTTCTAGTGTCCCTCCTCTCAGGCCAGGGCGCTGAAAGTAGTCTCGGACCAGGGCGCTGAAAGTAGTCTCGGACCAGGGCGCTGAAAGTAGTCTCGGACCAGGGCGCTGAAAGTAGTCTCGGACCAGGGCGCTGAAAGTAGTCTCGGACCAGGGCGCTGAAAGTAGTCTCGGACCAGGGCGCTGAAAGTAGTCTCGGACAGTCTTTGGCTGGGCGCAGTGTGACGTGTGGCTGGGCGCAGTCTTTGGCTGGGCGCAGTGTGACGTGTGGCTGGGCGCAGTCTTTGGCTGGGCGCAGTGTGACATCCTCGGGTTTACATTCTCCTGGATGCCGGTCGTTGGTCCCTCGGCAGGGCACGGTGTGAAGTCTTCTGGCAGGGCGAGGTGTGGACTTCTCCAGTTGAAATTCTCCAGGGCGCTGGTTGTTGGTCCTTCGGCACGGTGCGGTGTGAAGTCTTCCGGCAGGGCACGGTGTGAAGTCCTCCGGTTGAAGTTCTCCTGGGCGCCGGCTGTTGGTCCCTCGGCAGGGCGTGGTGTGAAGTCTTCTGGCAGGGCGCTATGCTTAGTCCTCCGGTTGAAGTTCTCTTGGGTGCCGGTTGTTGGTCCCTCGGCAGGGCGCAGTGTGATGTCTTCCGGCAGGGTGTGGTGTGAAGTCCTCCGGTTGAAGTTTTCCTGGGTTGCCGGTTGTTGGTCCCTCAGCAGGGCACGATGTATAGTACCCCAGAATGATGTTTGTAGTCCTGCGATTGTTGTTCTCCATCCTGGGAGCCGGTTGTTTCTAAAAGTCCCTCCTGGGAGCCGGTTGTTTCTAAAAGTCCCTCCTGGGAGCCGGTTGTTTCTAAAAGTCCCTCCTGGGAGCCGGTTGTTTCTAAAAGTCCCTCCTGGGAGCCGGTTGTTTCTAAAAGTCCCTCCTGGGAGCCGGTTGTTTCTAAAAGTCCCTCCTGGGAGCCGGTTGTTTCTAAAAGTCCCTCCTGGGAGCCGGTTGTTTCTAAAAGTCCCTCCTGGGAGCCGGTTGTTTCTAAAAGTCCCTCCTGGGAGCCGGTTGTTTCTAAAAGTCCCTCCTGGGAGCCGTTCTTTACTAGTGTCCCCCCTCTCAGGCCAGGGCGCCGAAAGTAGTCTCGGACCAGGGCGCCGAAAGTAGTCTCGGACCAGGGCGCCGAAAGTAGTCTCGGACCAGGGCGCCGAAAGTAGTCTCGGACCAGGGCGCCGAAAGTAGTCTCGGACCAGGGCGCCGAAAGTAGTCTCGGACCAGGGCGCCGAAAGTAGTCTCGGACCAGGGCGCCGAAAGTAGTCTCGGACCAGGGCGCCGAAAGTAGTCTCGGACCAGGGCGCCGAAAGTAGTCTCGGACCAGGGGGCCGACAGTAGTCTTGGACCAGGGCGCCGACAGTAGTCTCGGACCAGGGCGCCGACAGTAGTCTCGGACCAGGGCGCCGAAAGTAGTCTCGGACCAGGGCGCTGAAAGTAGTCTCGGACAGTCTTTGGCTGGGCGCAGTGTGACGTGTAACTGGGCGCAGTCTTTGGCTGGGCGCAGCGTGACGTGTGGCTGGGCGCAGTCTTTGGCTGGGCGCAGCGTGACGTGTGGCTGGGCGCAGCCTTTGGCTGGGCGCAGCGTGACGTGTGGCTGGGCGCAGTCTTTGGCTGTGCGCAGCGTGACGTGTGGCTGGGCGCAGTCTTTGGCTGGGCGCAGCGTGACGTGTGGCTGGGCGCAGCGTGACGTGTGGCTGGGCGCAGTCTTTGGCTGGGCGCAGCGTGACGTGTGGCTGGGCGCAGTCTTTGGTTGGGCGCAGCGTGACGTGTGGCTGGGCGCAGCGTGACGTGTGGCTGGGTGCAGTCTTTGGCTGGGCGCAGCGTGACGTGTGGCTGGGCGCAATCTTTGGCTGGGCGCAGCGTGACGTGTGGCTGGGCGCAGTCTTTGGCTGGGCGCAGCGTGACGTGTGGCTGGGCGCAGTCTTTGGCTGGGCGCAGCGTGACGTGTGGCTGGGCGCAGTCTTTGGCTGGGCGCAGCGTGACGTGTGGCTGGGCGCAGTCTTTGGCTGGGCGCAGTGTGACGTGTGGCTGGGCGCAGTCTTTGGCTGGGCGTAGTGTGACGCGTGGCTGGGCGCAGTCTTTGGCTGGGCGCAGTGTGACATCCTCGGGTTTACATTCTCCTGGATGCCGGTCGTTGGTCCCTCGGCAGGGCGCGGTGTGAAGTCTTCTGGCAGGGCGAGGTGTGGAGTTCTCCAGTTGAAGTTCTCCAGGGCGCTGGTTGTTGGTCCTTCGGCACGGTGCGGTGTGAAGTCTTCCGGCAGGGCACGGTGTGAAGTCCTCCGGTTGAAGTTCTCCTGGGCGCCGGCTGTTGGTCCCTTGGCAGGGCGTGGTGTGAAGTCTTCTGGCAGGGCGCTATGCTTAGTCCTCCGGTTGAAGTTCTCTTGGGTGCCGGTTGTTGGTCCCTCGGCAGGGCGCAGTGTGATGTCTTCCGGCAGGGTGTGGTGTGAAGTCCTCCGGTTGAAGTTTTCCTGGGTTGCCGGTTGTTGGTCCCTCAGCAGAGCACGATGTATAGTACCCCAGAATGATGTTTGTAGTCCTGCGATTGTTGTTCTCTATCCTGGGAGCTGGTTGTTTCTAAAAGTCCCTCCTGGGAGCCGGTTGTTTCTAAAAGTCCCTCCTGGGAGCCGTTTTTTTCTAGTGTCCCTCCTCTCAGGCCAGGGCGCTGAAAGTAGTCTCGGACCAGGGCGCTGAAAGTAGTCTCGGACCAGGGCGCTGAAAGTAGTCTCGGACCAGGGCGCTGAAAGTAGTCTCGGACCAGGGCGCTGAAAGTAGTCTCGGACCAGGGCGCTGAAAGTAGTCTCGGACAGTCTTTGGCTGGGCGCAGTGTGACGTGTGGCTGGGCGCAGTCTTTGGCTGGGCGCAGTGTGACGTGTGGCTGGGCGCAGTCTTTGGCTGGGCGCAGTGTGACGTGTGGCTGGGCGCAGTCTTTGGCTGGGCGCAGTGTGACATCCTCGGGTTTACATTCTCCTGGATGCCGGTCGTTGGTCCCTCGGCAGGGCACGGTGTGAAGTCTTCTGGCAGGGCGAGGTGTGGACTTCTCCAGTTGAAATTCTCCAGGGCGCTGGTTGTTGGTCCTTCGGCACGGTGCGGTGTGAAGTCTTCCGGCAGGGCACGGTGTGAAGTCCTCCGGTTGAAGTTCTCCTGGGCGCCGGCTGTTGGTCCCTCGGCAGGGCGTGGTGTGAAGTCTTCTGGCAGGGCGCTATGCTTAGTCCTCCGGTTGAAGTTCTCTTGGGTGCCGGTTGTTGGTCCCTCGGCAGGGCGCAGTGTGATGTCTTCCGGCAGGGTGTGGTGTGAAGTCCTCCGGTTGAAGTTTTCCTGGGTTGCCGGTTGTTGGTCCCTCAGCAGGGCACGATGTATAGTACCCCAGAATGATGTTTGTAGTCCTGCGATTGTTGTTCTCCATCCTGGGAGCCGGTTGTTTCTAAAAGTCCCTCCTGGGAGCCGGTTGTTTCTAAAAGTCCCTCCTGGGAGCCGGTTGTTTCTAAAAGTCCCTCCTGGGAGCCGGTTGTTTCTAAAAGTCCCTCCTGGGAGCCGGTTGTTTCTAAAAGTCCCTCCTGGGAGCCGGTTGTTTCTAAAAGTCCCTCCTGGGAGCCGGTTGTTTCTAAAAGTCCCTCCTGGGAGCCGGTTGTTTCTAAAAGTCCCTCCTGGGAGCCGGTTGTTTCTAAAAGTCCCTCCTGGGAGCCGGTTGTTTCTAAAAGTCCCTCCTGGGAGCCGGTTGTTTCTAAAAGTCCCTCCTGGGAGCCGGTTGTTTCTAAAAGTCCCTCCTGGGAGCCGGTTGTTTCTAAAAGTCCCTCCTGGGAGCCGGTTGTTTCTAAAAGTCCCTCCTGGGAGCCGGTTGTTTCTAAAAGTCCCTCCTGGGAGCCGGTTGTTTCTAAAAGTCCCTCCTGGGAGCCGGTTGTTTCTAAAAGTCCCTCCTGGGAGCCGGTTGTTACTAGTGTCCCTCCTGGGAGCCGGTTTTTACTAGTGTCCCTCCTCTCAGGCCAGGGCGCTGAAAGTAGTCTCGGACCAGGGCGCTGAAAGTAGTCTCGGACCAGGGCGCTGAAAGTAGTCTCGGACCAGGGCGCTGAAAGTAGTCTCGGACCAGGGCGCTGAAAGTAGTCTCGGACAGTCTTTGGCTGGGCGCAGTGTGACGTGTGGCTGGGCGCAGTCTTTGGCTGGGCGCAGTGTGACGTGTGGCTGGGCGCAGTCTTTGGCTGGGCGCAGTGTGACGTGTGGCTGGGCGCAGTCTTTGGCTGGGCGCAGTGTGACGTGTGGCTGGGCGCAATCTTTGGCTGGGCGCAGCGTGACATGTGGCTGGGCGCAATCTTTGGCTGGGCGCAGCGTGACTTGTGGCTGGGCGCAGCGTGACGTGTGGCTGGGCGCAGTCTTTGGCTGGGCGCAGCGTGACGTGTTGCTGGGCGCAGCGTGACGTGTTGCTGGGCGCAGTCTTTGGCTGGGCGCAGCGTGACGTGTGGCTGGGCGCAGTCTTTGGCTGGGCGCAGCGTGACGTGTGGCTGGGCGCAGTCTTTGGCTGGGCGCAGCGTGACGTGTGGCTGGGCGCAGTCTTTGGCTGGGCGCAGCGTGACGTGTGGCTGGGCGCAGTCTTTGGCTGGGCGCAGCGTGACGTGTGGCTGGGCGCAGTCTTTGGCTGGGCGCAGCGTGACGTGTGGCTGGGCGCAGCGTGACGTGTGGCTGGGCGCAGTCTTTGGCTGGGCGCAGCGTGACGTGTGGCTGGGCGCAGTCTTTGGCTGGGCGCAGCGTGACGTGTGGCTGGGCGCAGTCTTTGGCTGGGCGCAGCGTGACGTGTGGCTGGGCGCAGTCTTTGGCTGGGCGCAGCGTGACGTGTGGCTGGGCGCAGTCTTTGGCTGGGCGCAGCGTGACGTGTGGCTGGGCGCAGTCTTTGGCTGGGCGCAGTGTGACATCCTCGGGTTTACATTCTCCTGGATGCCGGTCGTTGGTCCCTCGGCAGGGCACGGTGTGAAGTCTTCTGGCAGGGCGAGGTGTGGAGTTCTCCAGTTGAAGTTCTCCAGGGCGCTGGTTGTTGGTCCCTCGGCAGGGCGCAGTGTGATGTCTTCCGGCAGGGTGTGGTGTGAAGTCCTCCGGTTGAAGTTTTCCTGGGTTGCCGGTTGTTGGTCCCTCAGCAGAGCACGATGTATAGTACCCCAGAATGATGTTTGTAGTCCTGCGATTGTTGTTCTCCATCCTGGGAGCTGGTTGTTTCTAAAAGTCCCTCCTGGGAGCCGGTTGTTTCTAAAAGTCCCTCCTGGGAGCCGGTTGTTTCTAAAAGTCCCTCCTGGGAGCAGGTTGTTCTAAAAGTCCCTCCTGGGAGCCGGTTGTTTCTAAAAGTCCCTCCTGGGAGCCGGTTGTTTCTAAAAGTCCCTCCTGGGAGCCGGTTTTTTCTAGTGTCCCTCCTCTCAGGCCAGGGCGCTGAAAGTAGTCTCGGACCAGGGCGCTGAAAGTAGTCTCGGACCAGGGCGCTGAAAGTAGTCTCTGACCAGGACGCTGAAAGTAGTCTCGGACCAGGGCGCTGAAAGTAGTCTCGGACCAGGGCGCTGAAAGTAGTCTCGGACCAGGGTGCTGAAAGTAGTCTCGGACAGTCTTTGGCTGGGCGCAGTGTGACGTGTGGCTGGGCGCAGTGTGACGTGTGGCTGGGCGCAGTCTTTGGCTGGGCGCAGTGTGACGTGTGGCTGTGCGCAGTCTTTGGCTGGGCGCAGTGTGACGTGTGGCTGGGCGCAGTCTTTGGCTGGGCGCAGTGTGACGTGTGGCTGTGCGCAGTCTTTGGCTGGGCGCAGTGTGACATTCTCGGGTTTACATTCTCCTGGATGCCGGTCGTTGGTCCCTCGGCAGGGCACTGTGTGAAGTCTTCTGGCAGGGCGAGGTGTGGAGTTCTCCAGTTGAAGTTCTCCAGGGCGCTGGTTGTTGGTCCTTCGGCACGGTGCGGTGTGAAGTCTTCCGGCAGGGCACGGTGTGAAGTCCTCCGGTTGAAGTTCTCCTGGGCGCCGGCTGTTGGTCCCTCGGCAGGGCGTGGTGTGAAGTCTTCTGGCAGGGCGCTATGCTTAGTCCTCCGGTTGAAGTTCTCTTGGGTGCCGGTTGTTGGTCCCTCGGCAGGGCGCAGTGTGATGTCTTCCGGCAGGGTGTGGTGTGAAGTCCTCCGGTTGAAGTTTTCCTGGGTTGCCGGTTGTTGGTCCCTCAGCAGGGCACGATGTATAGTACCCCAGAATGATGTTTGTAGTCCTGCGATTGTTGTTCTCCATCCTGGGAGCCGGTTGTTTCTAAAAGTCCCTCCTGGGAGCCAGTTGTTTCTAAAAGTCCCTCCTGGGAGCCGGTTGTTTCTAAAAGTCCCTCCTGGGAGCCGGTTGTTTCTAAAAGTCCCTCCTGGGAGCCGGTTGTTTCTAAAAGTCCCTCCTGGGAGCCGGTTGTTTCTAAAAGTCCCTCCTGGGAGCCGGTTGTTTCTAAAAGTCCCTCCTGGGAGCCGGTTGTTTCTAAAAGTCCCTCCTGGGAGCCGGTTGTTTCTAAAAGTCCCTCCTGGGAGCCGGTTGTTTCTAAAAGTCCCTCCTGGGAGCCGGTTCTAAAAGTCCCTCCTGGGAGCCGGTTGTTTCTAAAAGTCCCTCCTGGGAGCCGGTTGTTTCTAAAAGTCCCTCCTGGGAGCCGGTTGTTTCTAAAAGTCCCTCCTGGGAGCCGGTTGTTTCTAAAAGTCCCTCCTGGGAGCCGTTTTTTACTAGTGTCCCCCCTCTCAGGCCAGGGCGCCGAAAGTAGTCTCGGACCAGGGCGCCGAAAGTAGTCTCGGACCAGGGCGCCGAAAGTAGTCTCGGACCAGGGCGCCGAAAGTAGTCTCGGACCAGGGCGCCGAAAGTAGTCTCGGACCAGGGCGCCGAAAGTAGTCTCGGACCAGGGCGCCGAAAGTAGTCTCGGACCAGGGCGCCGAAAGTAGTCTCGGACCAGGGCGCCGAAAGTAGTCTCGGACCAGGGCGCCGAAAGTAGTCTCGGACCAGGGCGCCGAAAGTAGTCTCGGACCAGGGCGCCGAAAGTAGTCTCGGACCAGGGCGCCGAAAGTAGTCTCGGACCAGGGCGCCGAAAGTAGTCTCGGACCAGGGCGCCGAAAGTAGTCTCGGACCAGGGCGCCGAAAGTAGTCTCGGACCAGGGCGCCGACAGTAGTCTCGGACCAGGGCGCCGACAGTAGTCTCGGACCAGGGCGCCGAAAGTAGTCTCGGACCAGGGCGCCGAAAGTAGTCTCGGACCAGGGCGCCGAAAGTAGTCTCGGACCAGGGCGCTGAAAGTAGTCTCGGACAGTCTTTGGCTGGGCGCAGTGTGACGTGTAGCTGGGCGCAGTCTTTGGCTGGGCGCAGCGTGACGTGTGGCTGGGCGCAGTCTTTGGCTGGGCGCAGCGTGACGTGTGGCTGGGCGCAGTCTTTGGCTGGGCGCAGCGTGACGTGTGGCTGGGCGCAGTCTTTGGCTGGGCGCAGCGTGACGTGTGGCTGGACGCAGTCTTTGGCTGGGCGCAGCGTGACGTGTGGCTGGGCGCAGTCTTTGGCTGGGCGCAGCGTGACGTGTGGCTGGGCGCAGTCTTTGGCTGGGCGCAGCGTGACGTGTGGCTGGGCGCAGTCTTTGGTTGGGCGCAGCGTGACGTATGGCTGGGCGCAGCGTGACGTGTGGCTGGGCGCAGTCTTTGGCTGGGCGCAGCGTGACGTGTGGCTGGGCGCAATCTTTGGCTGGGCGCAGCGTGACGTGTGGTTGGGCGCAGTCTTTGGCTGGGCGCAGCGTGACGTGTGGCTGGGCGCAGTCTTTGGCTGGGCGCAGCGTGACGTGTGGCTGGGCGCAGTCTTTGGCTGGGCGCAGCGTGACGTGTGGCTGGGCGCAGTCTTTGGCTGGGCGCAGTGTGACGTGTGGCTGTGCGCAGTCTTTGGCTGGGCGTAGTGTGACGCGTGGCTGGGCGCAGTCTTTGGCTGGGCGCAGTGTGACATCCTCGGGTTTACATTCTCCTGGATGCCGGTCGTTGGTCCCTCGGCAGGGCACGGTGTGAAGTCTTCTGGCAGGGCGAGGTGTGGAGTTCTCCAGTTGAAGTTCTCCAGGGCGCTGGTTGTTGGTCCTTCGGCACGGTGCGGTGTGAAGTCTTCCGGCAGGGCACGGTGTGAAGTCCTCCGGTTGAAGTTCTCCTGGGCGCCGGCTGTTGGTCCCTCGGCAGGGCGCAGTGTGATGTCTTCCGGCAGGGTGTGGTGTGAAGTCCTCCGGTTGAAGTTTTCCTGGGTTGCCGGTTGTTGGTCCCTCAGCAGAGCACGATGTATAGTACCCCAGAATGATGTTTGTAGTCCTGCGATTGTTGTTTTCTATCCTGGGAGCTGGTTGTTTCTAAAAGTCCCTCCTGGGAGCCGGTTGTTTCTAAAAGTCCCTCCTGGGAGCCGGTTGTTTCTAAAAGTCCCTCCTGGGAGCCGGTTGTTTCTAAAAGTCCCTCCTGGGAGCCGGTTGTTTCTAAAAGTCCCTCCTGGGAGCCGGTTGTTTCTAAAAGTCCCTCCTGGGAGCCGGTTTTTACTAGTGTCCCTCCTCTCAGGCCAGGGCGCTGAAAGTAGTCTCGGACCAGGGCGCTGAAAGTAGTCTCGGACCAGGGCGCTGAAAGTAGTCTCGGACCAGGGCGCTGAAAGTAGTCTCGGACCAGGGCGCTGAAAGTAGTCTCGGACCAGGGCGCTGAAAGTAGTCTCGGACCAGGGCGCTGAAAGTAGTCTCGGACAGTCTTTGGCTGGGCGCAGTGTGACGTGTGGCTGGGCGCAGTCTTTGGCTGGGCGCAGTGTGACGTGTGGCTGGGCGCAGTCTTTGGCTGGGCGCAGTGTGACGTGTGGCTGGGCGCAGTCTTTGGCTGGGCGCAGTCTTTGGCTGGGCGCAGTGTGACGTGTGGCTGGGCGCAGTCTTTGGCTGGGCGCAGTGTGACGTGTGGCTGGGCGCAGCGTGACGTGTGGCTGGGCGCAATCTTTGGCTGGGCGCAGCGTGACGTGTGGCTGGGCGCAATCTTTGGCTGGGCGCAGCGTGACGTGTGGCTGGGCGCAGTCTTTGGCTGGGCGCAGCGTGACGTGTGGCTGGGCGCAGTCTTTGGCTGGACGCAGCGTGACGTGTTGCTGGGCGCAGTCTTTGGCTGGGCGCAGCGTGACGTGTGGCTGGGCGCAGTCTTTGGCTGGGCGCAGCGTGACGTGTGGCTGGGCGCAGTCTTTGGCTGGGCGCAGCGTGACGTGTGGCTGGGCGCAGTGTTTGGCTGGGCGCAGCGTGACGTGTGGCTGGGCGCAGTCTTTGGCTGGGCGCAGCGTGACGTGTGGCTGGGCGCAGTCTTTGGCTGGGCGCAGCGTGACGTGTGGCTGGGCGCAGTCTTTGGCTGGGCGCAGCGTGACGTGTGGCTGGCCGCAGCGTGACGTGTGGCTGGGCGCAGTCTTTGGCTGGGCGCAGCGTGACGTGTTGCTGGGCGCAGTCTTTGGCTGGACGCAGCGTGACGTGTGGCTGGGCGCATTCTTTGGCTGGGCGCAGCGTGACGTGTGGCTGGGCGCAGCGTGAAGTGTGGCTGGGCGCAGTCTTTGGCTGGGCGCAGCGTGACGTGTGGCTGGGCGCAGTCTTTGGCTGGGCGCAGCGTGACGTGTGGCTGGGCGCAGCGTGACGTGTGGCTGGGCGCAGTCTTTGGCTGGGCGCAGCGTGACGTGTGGCTGGGCGCAGTCTTTGGCTGGGCGCAGCGTGACGTGTGGCTGGGCGCAGTCTTTGGCTGGGCGCAGCGTGACGTGTGGCTGGGCGCAGTCTTTGGCTGGGCGCAGCGTGACGTGTGGCTGGGCGCAGCGTGACGTGTGGCTGGGCGCAATCTTTGGCTGGGCGCAGCGTGACGTGTGGCTGGGCGCAATCTTTGGCTGGGCGCAGCGTGACGTGTGGCTGGGCGCAGTCTTTGGCTGGGCGCAGCGTGACGTGTGGCTGGGCGCAGCGTGACGTGTGGCTGGGCGCAGTCTTTGGCTGGGCGCAGCGTGACGTGTGGCTGGGCGCAGTGTGACGTGTGGCTGTGCGCAGTCTTTGGCTGGGCGCAGTGTGACATCCTCGGGTTTACATTCTCCTGGATGCCGGTCGTTGGTCCCTCGGCAGGGCACGGTGTGAAGTCTTCTGGCAGGGCAAGGTGTGGAGTTCTCCAGTTGAAGTTCTCCAGGGCGCTGGTTGTTGGTCCCTCGGCAGGGCGCAGTGTGATGTCTTCCGGCAGGGTGTGGTGTGAAGTCCTCCGGTTGAAGTTTTCCTGGGTTGCCGGTTGTTGGTCCCTCAGCAGAGCACGATGTATAGTACCCCAGAATGATGTTTGTAGTCCTGCGATTGTTGTTCTCCATCCTGGGAGCCGGTTGTTTCTAAAAGTCCCTCCTGGGAGCCGGTTGTTTCTAAAAGTCCCTCCTGGGAGCCGGTTGTTTCTAAAAGTCCCTCCTGGGAGCCGGTTGTTTCTAAAAGTCCCTCCTGGGAGCCGGTTGTTTCTAAAAGTCCCTCCTGGGAGCCGGTTGTTTCTAAAAGTCCCTCCTGGGAGCCGGTTGTTTCTAAAAGTCCCTCCTGGGAGCCGGTTGTTTCTAAAAGTCCCTCCTGGGAGCCGGTTGTTTCTAAAAGTCCCTCCTGGGAGCCGGTTGTTTCTAAAAGTCCCTCCTGGGAGCCGGTTGTTTCTAAAAGTCCCTCCTGGGAGCCGGTTGTTTCTAAAAGTCCCTGGGAGCCGGTTGTTTCTAAAAGTCCCTCCTGGGAGCCGGTTGTTTCTAAAAGTCCCTCCTGGGAGCCGGTTGTTTCTAAAAGTCCCTCCTGGGAGCCGGTTGTTTCTAAAAGTCCCTCCTGGGAGCCGGTTGTTTCTAAAAGTCCCTCCTGGGAGCCGGTTGTTTCTAAAAGTCCCTCCTGGGAGCCGGTTGTTTCTAAAAGTCCCTCCTGGGAGCCGGTTTTTACTAGTGTCCCTCCTCTCAGGCCAGGGCGCTGAAAGTAGTCTCGGACCAGGGCGCTGAAAGTAGTCTCGGACCAGGGCGCTGAAAGTAGTCTTGGACCAGGGCGCTGAAAGTAGTCTCGGACCAGGGCGCTGAAAGTAGTCTCGGACAGTCTTTGGCTGGGCGCAGTGTGACGTGTGGCTGGGCGCAGTCTTTGGCTGGGCGCAGTGTGACGTGTGGCTGGGCGCAGTCTTTGGCTGGGCGCAGTGTGACGTGTGGCTGGGCGCAGTCTTTGGCTGGGCGCAGTGTGACGTGTGGCTGGGCGCAGTGTGACGTGTGGCTGGGCGCAGTCTTTGGCTGGGCGCAGTGTGACGTGTGGCTGGGCGCAGCGTGACGTGTGGCTGGGCGCAATCTTTGGCTGGGCGTAGCGTTGATGTGTGGCTGGGCGCAATCTTTGGCTGGGCGCAGCGTGACGTGTGGCTGGGCGCAGTCTTTGGCTGGGCGCAGCGTGACGTGTGGCTGGGCGCAGTCTTTGGCTGGACGCAGCGTGACGTGTTGCTGGGCGCAGTCTTTGGCTGGGCGCAGCGTGACGTGTGGCTGGGCGCAGTCTTTGGCTGGGCGCAGCGTGACGTGTGGCTGGGCGCAGTCTTTGGCTGGGCGCAGCGTGACGTGTGGCTGGGCGCAGTCTTTGGCTGGGCGCAGCGTGACGTGTGGCTGGGCGCAGTCTTTGGCTGGGCGCAGCGTGACGTGTGGCTGGGCGCAGTCTTTGGCTGGGCGCAGCGTGACGTGTGGCTGGGCGCAGTCTTTGGCTGGGCGCAGCGTGACGTGTGGCTGGGCGCAGCGTGACGTGTGGCTGGGCGCAGTCTTTGGCTGGGCGCAGCGTGACGTGTTGCTGGGCGCAGTCTTTGGCTGGACGCAGCGTGACGTGTGGCTGGGCGCATTCTTTGGCTGGGCGCAGCGTGACGTGTGGCTGGGCGCAGTCTTTGGCTGGGCGCAGCGTGACGTGTGGCTGGGCGCAGTCTTTGGCTGGGCGCAGCGTGACGTGTGGCTGGGCGCAGTCTTTGGCTGGGCGCAGCGTGACGTGTGGCTGGGCGCAGTCTTTGGCTGGGCGCAGCGTGACGTGTGGCTGGGCGCAGCGTGACGTGTGGCTGGGCGCAGTCTTTGGCTGGGCGCAGCGTGACGTGTGGCTGGGCGCAGTCTTTGGCTGGGCGCAGCGTGACGTGTGGCTGGGCGCAGTCTTTGGCTGGGCGCAGCGTGACGTGTGGCTGGGCGCAGTCTTTGGCTGGGCGCAGCGTGACGTGTGGCTGGGCGCAGCGTGACGTGTGGCTGGGCGCAATCTTTGGCTGGGCGCAGCGTGACGTGTGGCTGGGCGCAATCTTTGGCTGGGCGCAGCGTGACGTGTGGCTGGGCGCAGTCTTTGGCTGGGCGCAGCGTGACGTGTGGCTGGGCGCAGTCTTTGGCTGGGCGCAGCGTGACGTGTGGCTGGGCGCAGTCTTTGGCTGGGCGCAGCGTGACGTGTGGCTGGGCGCAGTGTGACGTGTGGCTGTGCGCAGTCTTTGGCTGGGCGCAGTGTGACATCCTCGGGTTTACATTCTCCTGGATGCCGGTCGTTGGTCCCTCGGCAGGGCACGGTGTGAAGTCTTCTGGCAGGGCGAGGTGTGGAGTTCTCCAGTTGAAGTTCTCCAGGGCGCTGGTTGTTGGTCCCTCGGCAGGGCGCAGTGTGATGTCTTCCGGCAGGGTGTGGTGTGAAGTCCTCCGGTTGAAGTTTTCCTGGGTTGCCGGTTGTTGGTCCCTCAGCAGAGCACGATGTATAGTACCCCAGAATGATGTTTGTAGTCCTGCGATTGTTGTTCTCCATCCTGGGAGCCGGTTGTTTCTAAAAGTCCCTCCTGGGAGCCGGTTGTTTCTAAAAGTCCCTCCTGGGAGCCGGTTGTTTCTAAAAGTCCCTCCTGGGAGCCGGTTGTTTCTAAAAGTCCCTCCTGGGAGCCGGTTGTTTCTAAAAGTCCCTCCTGGGAGCCGGTTGTTTCTAAAAGTCCCTCCTGGGAGCCGGTTGTTTCTAAAAGTCCCTCCTGGGAGCCGGTTGTTTCTAAAAGTCCCTCCTGGGAGCCGGTTGTTTCTAGTGACCCTCCTCTCAGGCCAGGGCGCTGAAAGTAGTCTCGGACCAGGGCGCTGAAAGTAGTCTCGGACCAGGGCGCTGAAAGTAGTCTCGGACCAGGGCGCTGAAAGTAGTCTCGGACAGTCTTTGGCTGGGCGCAGTGTGACATCCTCGGGTTTACATTCTCCTGGATGCCGGTCGTTGGTCCCTCGGCAGGGCACGGTGTGAAGTCTTCTGGCAGGGCGAGGTGTGGAGTTCTCCAGTTGAAGTTCTCCAGGGCGCTGGTTGTTGGTCCTTCGGCACGGTGCGGTGTTAAGTCTTCCGGCAGGGCACGGTGTGAAGTCCTCCAGTTGAAGTTCTCCTGGGCGCCGGCTGTTGGTCCCTCGGCAGGGCGTGGTGTGAAGTCTTCTGGCAGGGCGCTATGCTTAGTCCTCCAGTTGAAGTTCTCTTGGGTGCCGGTTGTTGGTCCCTCGGCAGGGCGCAGTGTGATGTCTTCCGGCAGGGTGTGGTGTGAAGTCCTCCGGTTGAAGTTTTCCTGGGTTGCCGGTTGTTGGTCCCTCAGCAGGGCACGATGTATAGTACCCCAGAATGATGTTTGTAGTCCTGCGATTGTTGTTCTCCATCCTGGGAGCCGGTTGTTTCTAAAAGTCCCTCCTGGGAGCCGGTTGTTTCTAAAAGTCCCTCCTGGGAGCCGGTTGTTTCTAAAAGTCCCTCCTGGGAGCCGGTTGTTTCTAAAAGTCCCTCCTGGGAGCTGGTTGTTTCTAAAAGTCCCTCCTGGGAGCTGGTTGTTTCTAAAAGTCCCTCCTGGGAGCCGGTTGTTTCTAAAAGTCCCTCCTGGGAGCCGGTTGTTTCTAAAAGTCCCTCCTGGGAGCCGGTTGTTTCTAAAAGTCCCTCCTGGGAGCCGGTTGTTTCTAAAAGTCCCTCCTGGGAGCCGGTTGTTTCTAAAAGTCCCTCCTGGGAGCCGGTTTTTACTAGTGTCCCTCCTCTCAGGCCAGGCCGCTGAAAGTAGTCTAGGACCAGGGCGCTGAAAGTAGTCTCGGACCAGGGCGCTGAAAGTAGTCTCGGACAGTCTTTGGCTGGGCGCAGTGTGACGTGTGGCTGGGCGCAGTCTTTGGCTGGGCGCAGTGTGACGTGTGGCTGGGCGCAGTCTTTGGCTGGGCGCAGTGTGACGTGTGGCTGGGCGCAGTCTTTGGCTGGGCGCAGTGTGACATCCTCGGGTTTACATTCTCCTGGATGCCGGTCGTTGGTCCCTCGGCAGGGCACGGTGTGAAGTCTTCTGGCAGGGCGCTATGCTTAGTCCTCCGGTTGAAGTTCTCTTGGGTGCCGGTTGTTGGTCCCTCGGCAGGGCGCAGTGTGATGTCTTCCGGCAGGGTGTGGTGTGAAGTCATCCGGTTGAAGTTTTCCTGGGTTGCCGGTTGTTGGTCCCTCAGCAGGGCACGATGTATAGTACCCCAGAATGATGTTTGTAGTCCTGCGATTGTTGTTCTCCATCCTGGGAGCCGGTTGTTTCTAAAAGTCCCTCCTGGGAGCCGGTTGTTTCTAAAAGTCCCTCCTGGGAGCCGGTTGTTTCTAAAAGTCCCTCCTGGGAGCCGGTTGTTTCTAAAAGTCCCTCCTGGGAGCCGGTTGTTTCTAAAAGTCCCTCCTGGGAGCCGGTTGTTTCTAAAAGTCCCTCCTGGGAGCCGGTTGTTTCTAAAAGTCCCTCCTGGGAGCCGGTTGTTTCTAAAAGTCCCTCCTGGGAGCCGGTTGTTTCTAAAAGTCCCTCCTGGGAGCCGGTTGTTTCTAAAAGTCCCTCCTGGGAGCCGGTTGTTTCTAAAAGTCCCTCCTGGGAGCCGGTTGTTTCTAAAAGTCCCTCCTGGGAGCCGGTTGTTTCTAAAAGTCCCTCCTGGGAGCCGGTTTTTACTAGTGTCCCTCCTCTCAGGCCAGGGCGCTGAAAGTAGTCTCGGGCCAGGGCGCTGAAAGTAGTCTCGGACCAGGGCGCTGAAAGTAGCCTCGGACCAGGGCGCTGAAAGTAGTCTCGGACAGTCTTTGGCTGGCCGCAGTCTTTGGCTGGGCGCAGTGTGACGTGTGGCTGGGCGCAGTGTGACGTGTGGCTGGGCGCAGTCTTTGGCTGGGCGCAGTGTATCGTGTGGCTGGGCGCAGTGTGGCGTGTGGCTGGGCGCAGTTTTTGGCTGGGCGCAGTGTGACGTGTGGCTGGGCGCAGTGTGACGTGTGGCTGGGCGCAGTCTTTGGCTGGGCGCAGTGTGACGTGTGGCTGGGCGCAGTCTTTGGCTGGGCGCAGTGTGACGTGTGGCTGGGCGCAGTCTTTGGCTGGGCGCAGTGTGACGTGTGGCTGGGCGCAGTCATTGGCTGGGCGCAGTGTGACGTGTGGCTGGGCGCAGTCTTTGGCTGGGCGCAGTGTGACATCCTCGGGTTTACATTCTCCTGGATGCCGGTCGTTGGTCCCTCGGCAGGGCACGGTGTGAAGTCTTCTGGCAGGGCGAGGTGTGGAGTTCTCCAGTTGAAGTTCTCCAGGGCGCTGGTTGTTGGTCCTTCGGCACGGTGCGGTGTGAAGTCTTCCGGCAGGGCACGGTGTGAAGTCCTCCGGTTGAAGTTCTCCTGTGCGCAGTTTTTGGCTGTGCGCAGTGTGACGTTTGGCTGGGCGCAGTCTTTGGCTGGGCGCAGCGTGACGTTTGGCTGGGCGCAATCTTTAGCTGGGCGCAGCGTGACGTGTGGCTGGGCGCAGTCTTTGGCTGGGCGCAGCGTGACGTGTGGCTGGGCGCAGTCTTTGGCTGGGCGCAGTGTGACGTGTGGCTGGGCGGTCTTTGGCTGTGCGCAGTGTGGCGTGTGGCTGGGCGCAGTCTTTGGCTGGGCGCAGTCTTTGGCTGGGCGCAGTGTGACGTGTGGCTGGGCGCAGTCTTTGGCTGGGCGCAGTGTGACGTGTGGCTGGGCGCAGTCTTTGGCTGGGCGCAGTGTGACGTGTGGCTGGGCGCAGTCTTTGGCTGGGCGCAGTGTGACGTGTGGCTGGGCGCAGTCTTTGGCTGGGCGCAGTGTGAAGTGTGGCTGGGCGCAGTCTTTGGCTGGGCGCAGTGTGACGTGTGGCTGGGCGCAGTCTTTGGCTGGGCGCAGTGTGACGTGTGGCTGGGCGCAGTCTTTGGCTGGGCGCAGTGTGACGTGTGGTCCCTCAGCAGGGCACGATGTATAGTACCCCAGAATGATGTTTGTAGTCCTGCGATTGTTGTTCTCCATCCTGGGAGCCGGTTGTTTCTAAAAGTCCCTCCTGGGAGCCGGTTGTTTCTAAAAGTCCCTCCTGGGAGCTGGTTGTTTCTAAAAGTCCCTCCTGGGAGCCGGTTGTTTCTAAAAGTCCCTCCTGGGAGCCGGTTGTTTCTAAAAGTCCCTCCTGGGAGCCGGTTGTTTCTAAAAGTCCCTCCTGGGAGCCGGTTGTTTCTAAAAGTCCCTCCTGGGAGCCGGTTGTTTCTAAAAGTCCCTCCTGGGAGCCGGTTGTTTCTAAAAGTCCCTCCTGGGAGCCGGTTGTTTGTAAAAGTCCCTCCTGGGAGCCGGTTTTTACTAGTGTCCCTCCTCTCGGACCAGGGCGCTGAAAGTAGTTTCGGACCAGGGCGCTGAAAGTAGTCTCGGACCAGGGCGCTGAAAGTAGTCTCGGACCAGGGCGCTGAAAGTAGTCTCGGACCAGGGCGCTGAAAGTAGTCTCGGACCAGGACGCTGAAAGTAGTCTCGGACCAGGGCGCTGAAAGTAGTCTCGGACAGTCTTTGGCTGGGCGCAGTGTGACGTGTGGCTGGGCGCAGTCTTTGGCTGGGCGCAGCGTGACGTTTGGCTGGGCGCAGTCTTTGGCTGGGCGCAGTCTTTGGCTGGGCGCAGCGTGACGTTTGGCTGGGCGCAATCTTTAGGTGGGCGCAGCGTGACGTGTGGCTGGGCGCAGTCTTTGGCTGGGCGCAGCGTGACGTGTGGCTGGGCGCAGTCTTTGGCTGGGCGCAGTGTGACGTGTGGCTGGGCGGTCTTTGGCTGGGCGCAGTGTGGCGTGTGGCTGGGCGCAGTCTTTGGCTGGGCATAGTCTTTGGCTGGGCGCAGTGTGACGTGTGGCTGGGCGCAGTCTTTGGCTGGGCGCAGTCTTTGACTGGGCGCAGTGTGACGTGTGGCTGGGCGCAGTCTTTGGCTGGGCGCAGTGTGACGTGTGGCTGGGCGCAGTCTTTGGCTGGGCGCAGTGTGACGTGTGGCTGGGCGCAGTCTTTGGCTGGGCGCAGTCTTTGGCTGGGCGCAGTGTGACGTGTGGCTGGGCGCAGTCTTTGGCTGGGCGCAGTCTTTGGCTGGGCGCAGTGTGACGTGTGGCTGGGCGCAGTCCTTGGCTGGGCGCAGTGTGACGTGTGGCTGGGCGCAGTCTTTGGCTGGGCGCAGTGTGACGTGTGGCTGGGCGCAGTCTTTGGCTGGGCGCAGTGTGACGTGTGGCTGGGCGCAGTCTTTGGCTGGGCGCAGTGTGACGTGTGGCTGGGCGCAGTCTTTGGCTGGGCGCAGTCTTTGGCTGGGCGCAGTGTGACGTGTGGCTGGGCGCAGTCTTTGGCTGGGCGCAGTGTGACGTGTGGCTGGGCGCAGTCTTTGGCTGGGCGCAGTGTGACGCGTGGCTGGGCGCAGTCTTTGGCTGGGCGCAGTGTGACGCGTGGCTGGGCGCAGTGTGACGCGTGGCTGGGCGCAGTCTTTGGCTGGGTGCAGTGTGACATCCTCGGGTTTACATTCTCCTGGATGCCGGTCGTTGGTCCCTCGGCAGGGCACGGTGTGAAGTCTTCTGGCAGGGCGAGGTGTGGAGTTCTCCAGTTGAACTTCTCCAGGGCGCTGGTTGTTGGTCCTTCGGCACGGTGCGGTGTGAAGTCTTCCGGCAGGGCACGGTGTGAAGTCCTCCGGTTGAAGTTCTCCTCGGCGCCGGCTGTTGGTCCCTCGGCAGGGCGTGGTGGGAAGTCTTCTGGCAGGGCGCTATGCTTAGTCCTCCGGTTGAAGTTCTCTTGGGTGCCGGTTGTTGGTCCCTCAGCAGGGCACGATGTATAGTACCCCAGAATGATGTTTGTAGTCCTGCGATTGTTGTTCTCCCTCCTGGGAGCCGGTTGTTTCTAAAAGTCCCTCCTGGGAGCCGGTTGTTTCTAAAAGTCCCTCCTGGGAGCCGGTTGTTTCTAAAAGTCCCTCCTGGGAGCCGGTTGTTTCTAAAAGTCCCTCCTGGGAGCCGGTTGTTTCTAAAAGTCCCTCTTGGGAGCCGGTTGTTTCTAAAAGTCCCTCGTGGGAGCCGGTTGTTTCTAAAAGTCCCTCTTGGGAGCCGGTTGTTTCTAAAAGTCCCTCTTGGGAGCCGGTTGTTTCTAAAAGTCCCTCTTGGGAGCCGGTTGTTTCTAAAAGTCCCTCTTGGGAGCCGGTTGTTTCTAAAAGTCCCTCTTGGGAGCCGGTTGTTTCTAAAAGTCCCTTTTGGGAGCCGGTTGTTTCTAAAAGTCCCTCTTGGGAGCCGGTTGTTTCTAAAAGTCCCTCTTGGGAGCCGGTTGTTTCTAAAAGTCCCTCTTGGGAGCCGGTTGTTTCTAAAAGTCCCTCTTGGGAGCCGGTTGTTTCTAAAAGTCCCTCTTGGGAGCCGGTTGTTTCTAAAAGTCCCTCTTGGGAGCCGGTTGTTTCTAAAAGTCCCTCTTGGGAGCCGGTTGTTTCTAAAAGTCCCTCTTGGGAGCCGGTTGTTTCTAAAAGTCCCTCTTGGGAGCCGGTTGTTTCTAAAAGTCCCTCTTGGGAGCCGGTTGTTTCTAAAAGTCCCTCTTGGGAGCCGGTTGTTTCTAAAAGTCCCTCTTGGGAGCCGGTTGTTTCTAAAAGTCCCTCGTGGGAGCCGGTTGTTTCTAAAAGTCCCTCGTGGGAGCCGGTTGTTTCTAAAAGTCCCTCTTGGGAGCCGGTTGTTTCTAAAAGTCCCTCTTGGGAGCCGGTTGTTTCTAAAAGTCCCTCTTGGGAGCCGGTTGTTTCTAAAAGTCCCTCTTGGGAGCCGGTTGTTTCTAAAAGTCCCTCTTGGGAGCCGGTTGTTTCTAAAAGTCCCTCTTGGGAGCCGGTTGTTTCTAAAAGTCCCTCTTGGGAGCCGGTTGTTTCTAAAAGTCCCTCTTGGGAGCCGGTTGTTTCTAAAAGTCCCTCTTGGGAGCCGGTTGTTTCTAAAAGTCCCTCCTGGGAGCCGGTTGTTTCTAAAAGTCCCTCCTGGGAGCCGGTTGTTTCTAAAAGTCCCTCCTGGGAGCCGGTTGTTTCTAAAAGTCCCTCCTGGGAGCCGGTTGTTTCTAAAAGTCCCTCCTGGGAGCCGGTTTTTACTAGTGTCCCTCCTCTCAGGCCAGGGCGCTGAAAGTAGTCTCGGACCAGGGCGCTGAAAGTAGTCTCGGACCAGGGCGCTGAAAGTAGCCTCGGACCAGGGCGCTGAAAGTAGTCTCGGACAGTCTTTGGCTGGCCGCAGTCTTTGGCTGGGCGCAGTGTGACGTGTGGCTGGGCGCAGTGTGACGTGTGGCTGGGCGCAGTCTTTGGCTGGGCGCAGTGTATCGTGTGGCTGGGCGCAGTGTGGCGTGTGGCTGGGCGCAGTTTTTGGCTGGGCGCAGTGTGACGTGTGGCTGGGCGCAGTGTGACGTGTGGCTGGGCGCAGTCTTTGGCTGGGCGCAGTGTGACGTGTGGCTGGGCGCAGTCTTTGGCTGGGCGCAGTGTGACGTGTGGCTGGGCGCAGTCTTTGGCTGGGCGCAGTGTGACGTGTGGCTGGGCGCAGTCATTGGCTGGGCGCAGTGTGACGTGTGGCTGGGCGCAGTCTTTGGCTGGGCGCAGTGTGACATCCTCGGGTTTACATTCTCCTGGATGCCGGTCGTTGGTCCCTCGGCAGGGCACGGTGTGAAGTCTTCTGGCAGGGCGAGGTGTGGAGTTCTCCAGTTGAAGTTCTCCAGGGCGCTGGTTGTTGGTCCTTCGGCACGGTGCGGTGTGAAGTCTTCCGGCAGGGCACGGTGTGAAGTCCTCCGGTTGAAGTTCTCCTGTGCGCAGTTTTTGGCTGTGCGCAGTGTGACGTTTGGCTGGGCGCAGTCTTTGGCTGGGCGCAGCGTGACGTTTGGCTGGGCGCAATCTTTAGCTGGGCGCAGCGTGACGTGTGGCTGGGCGCAGTCTTTGGCTGGGCGCAGCGTGACGTGTGGCTGGGCGCAGTCTTTGGCTGGGCGCAGTGTGACGTGTGGCTGGGCGGTCTTTGGCTGTGCGCAGTGTGGCGTGTGGCTGGGCGCAGTCTTTGGCTGGGCGCAGTCTTTGGCTGGGCGCAGTGTGACGTGTGGCTGGGCGCAGTCTTTGGCTGGGCGCAGTGTGACGTGTGGCTGGGCGCAGTCTTTGGCTGGGCGCAGTGTGACGTGTGGCTGGGCGCAGTCTTTGGCTGGGCGCAGTGTGACGTGTGGCTGGGCGCAGTCTTTGGCTGGGCGCAGTGTGAAGTGTGGCTGGGCGCAGTCTTTGGCTGGGCGCAGTGTGACGTGTGGCTGGGCGCAGTCTTTGGCTGGGCGCAGTGTGACGTGTGGCTGGGCGCAGTCTTTGGCTGGGCGCAGTGTGACGTGTGGTCCCTCAGCAGGGCACGATGTATAGTACCCCAGAATGATGTTTGTAGTCCTGCGATTGTTGTTCTCCATCCTGGGAGCCGGTTGTTTCTAAAAGTCCCTCCTGGGAGCCGGTTGTTTCTAAAAGTCCCTCCTGGGAGCTGGTTGTTTCTAAAAGTCCCTCCTGGGAGCCGGTTGTTTCTAAAAGTCCCTCCTGGGAGCCGGTTGTTTCTAAAAGTCCCTCCTGGGAGCCGGTTGTTTCTAAAAGTCCCTCCTGGGAGCCGGTTGTTTCTAAAAGTCCCTCCTGGGAGCCGGTTGTTTCTAAAAGTCCCTCCTGGGAGCCGGTTGTTTCTAAAAGTCCCTCCTGGGAGCCGGTTGTTTGTAAAAGTCCCTCCTGGGAGCCGGTTTTTACTAGTGTCCCTCCTCTCGGACCAGGGCGCTGAAAGTAGTTTCGGACCAGGGCGCTGAAAGTAGTCTCGGACCAGGGCGCTGAAAGTAGTCTCGGACCAGGGCGCTGAAAGTAGTCTCGGACCAGGGCGCTGAAAGTAGTCTCGGACCAGGACGCTGAAAGTAGTCTCGGACCAGGGCGCTGAAAGTAGTCTCGGACAGTCTTTGGCTGGGCGCAGTGTGACGTGTGGCTGGGCGCAGTCTTTGGCTGGGCGCAGCGTGACGTTTGGCTGGGCGCAGTCTTTGGCTGGGCGCAGTCTTTGGCTGGGCGCAGCGTGACGTTTGGCTGGGCGCAATCTTTAGGTGGGCGCAGCGTGACGTGTGGCTGGGCGCAGTCTTTGGCTGGGCGCAGCGTGACGTGTGGCTGGGCGCAGTCTTTGGCTGGGCGCAGTGTGACGTGTGGCTGGGCGGTCTTTGGCTGGGCGCAGTGTGGCGTGTGGCTGGGCGCAGTCTTTGGCTGGGCATAGTCTTTGGCTGGGCGCAGTGTGACGTGTGGCTGGGCGCAGTCTTTGGCTGGGCGCAGTCTTTGACTGGGCGCAGTGTGACGTGTGGCTGGGCGCAGTCTTTGGCTGGGCGCAGTGTGACGTGTGGCTGGGCGCAGTCTTTGGCTGGGCGCAGTGTGACGTGTGGCTGGGCGCAGTCTTTGGCTGGGCGCAGTCTTTGGCTGGGCGCAGTGTGACGTGTGGCTGGGCGCAGTCTTTGGCTGGGCGCAGTCTTTGGCTGGGCGCAGTGTGACGTGTGGCTGGGCGCAGTCCTTGGCTGGGCGCAGTGTGACGTGTGGCTGGGCGCAGTCTTTGGCTGGGCGCAGTGTGACGTGTGGCTGGGCGCAGTCTTTGGCTGGGCGCAGTGTGACGTGTGGCTGGGCGCAGTCTTTGGCTGGGCGCAGTGTGACGTGTGGCTGGGCGCAGTCTTTGGCTGGGCGCAGTCTTTGGCTGGGCGCAGTGTGACGTGTGGCTGGGCGCAGTCTTTGGCTGGGCGCAGTGTGACGTGTGGCTGGGCGCAGTCTTTGGCTGGGCGCAGTGTGACGCGTGGCTGGGCGCAGTCTTTGGCTGGGTGCAGTGTGACGCGTGGCTGGGCGCAGTGTGACGCGTGGCTGGGCGCAGTCTTTGGCTGGGTGCAGTGTGACATCCTCGGGTTTACATTCTCCTGGATGCCGGTCGTTGGTCCCTCGGCAGGGCACGGTGTGAAGTCTTCTGGCAGGGCGAGGTGTGGAGTTCTCCAGTTGAACTTCTCCAGGGCGCTGGTTGTTGGTCCTTCGGCACGGTGCGGTGTGAAGTCTTCCGGCAGGGCACGGTGTGAAGTCCTCCGGTTGAAGTTCTCCTCGGCGCCGGCTGTTGGTCCCTCGGCAGGGCGTGGTGGGAAGTCTTCTGGCAGGGCGCTATGCTTAGTCCTCCGGTTGAAGTTCTCTTGGGTGCCGGTTGTTGGTCCCTCAGCAGGGCACGATGTATAGTACCCCAGAATGATGTTTGTAGTCCTGCGATTGTTGTTCTCCCTCCTGGGAGCCGGTTGTTTCTAAAAGTCCCTCCTGGGAGCCGGTTGTTTCTAAAAGTCCCTCCTGGGAGCCGGTTGTTTCTAAAAGTCCCTCCTGGGAGCCGGTTGTTTCTAAAAGTCCCTCCTGGGAGCCGGTTGTTTCTAAAAGTCCCTCTTGGGAGCCGGTTGTTTCTAAAAGTCCCTCGTGGGAGCCGGTTGTTTCTAAAAGTCCCTCTTGGGAGCCGGTTGTTTCTAAAAGTCCCTCTTGGGAGCCGGTTGTTTCTAAAAGTCCCTCTTGGGAGCCGGTTGTTTCTAAAAGTCCCTCTTGGGAGCCGGTTGTTTCTAAAAGTCCCTCTTGGGAGCCGGTTGTTTCTAAAAGTCCCTTTTGGGAGCCGGTTGTTTCTAAAAGTCCCTCTTGGGAGCCGGTTGTTTCTAAAAGTCCCTCTTGGGAGCCGGTTGTTTCTAAAAGTCCCTCTTGGGAGCCGGTTGTTTCTAAAAGTCCCTCTTGGGAGCCGGTTGTTTCTAAAAGTCCCTCTTGGGAGCCGGTTGTTTCTAAAAGTCCCTCTTGGGAGCCGGTTGTTTCTAAAAGTCCCTCTTGGGAGCCGGTTGTTTCTAAAAGTCCCTCTTGGGAGCCGGTTGTTTCTAAAAGTCCCTCTTGGGAGCCGGTTGTTTCTAAAAGTCCCTCTTGGGAGCCGGTTGTTTCTAAAAGTCCCTCTTGGGAGCCGGTTGTTTCTAAAAGTCCCTCTTGGGAGCCGGTTGTTTCTAAAAGTCCCTCTTGGGAGCCGGTTGTTTCTAAAAGTCCCTCGTGGGAGCCGGTTGTTTCTAAAAGTCCCTCGTGGGAGCCGGTTGTTTCTAAAAGTCCCTCTTGGGAGCCGGTTGTTTCTAAAAGTCCCTCTTGGGAGCCGGTTGTTTCTAAAAGTCCCTCTTGGGAGCCGGTTGTTTCTAAAAGTCCCTCTTGGGAGCCGGTTGTTTCTAAAAGTCCCTCTTGGGAGCCGGTTGTTTCTAAAAGTCCCTCTTGGGAGCCGGTTGTTTCTAAAAGTCCCTCTTGGGAGCCGGTTGTTTCTAAAAGTCCCTCTTGGGAGCCGGTTGTTTCTAAAAGTCCCTCTTGGGAGCCGGTTGTTTCTAAAAGTCCCTCTTGGGAGCCGGTTGTTTCTAAAAGTCCCTCTTGGGAGCCGGTTGTTTCTAAAAGTCCCTCTTGGGAGCCGGTTGTTTCTAAAAGTCCCTCTTGGGAGCCGGTTGTTTCTAAAAGTCCCTCTTGGGAGCCGGTTGTTTCTAAAAGTCCCTCTTGGGAGCCGGTTGTTTCTAAAAGTCCCTCTTGGGAGCCGGTTGTTTCTAAAAGTCCCTCTTGGGAGCCGGTTGTTTCTAAAAGTCCCTCTTGGGAGCCGGTTGTTTCTAAAAGTCCCTCTTGGGAGCCGGTTGTTTCTAAAAGTCCCTCTTGGGAGCCGGTTGTTTCTAAAAGTCCCTCTTGGGAGCCGGTTGTTTCTAAAAGTCCCTCCTGGGAGCCGGTTGTTTCTAAAATTCTCTCCTGGGAGCCGGTTGTTTCTAAAAGTCCCTCCTGGGAGCCGGTTTTTACTAGTGTCCCTCTCCTCGGACCAGGGCGCTGAAAGTAGTCTCGGACCAGGGCGCTGAAATTAGTCTCGGACCAGGGCGCTGAAAGTAGTCTCGGACAGTCTTTGACTGGGCGCAGTGTGACGTGTGGCTGGGCGCAGTCTTTGGCTGGGCGCAGTGTGACGTATGGCTGGGTGCTGTCTTTGGTTGGGCGCAGTGTGACGTGTGGCTGGGCGCAGTCTTTGGCTGGGCGCAGTGTGACGTGTGGCTGGGTGCAGTCTTTGGCTGGGCGCAGTGTGACGTGTGGCTGGGTGCAGTCTTTGGCTGGGCGCAGTGTGACGTGTGGCTGGGCGCAGTCTTTGGCTGTGCGCAGCGTGACGTGTGGCTGGGCGCAGTCTTTGGCTGGGCGCAGTGTGACGTGTGGCTGGGTGCAGTCTTTGGCTGGGCGCAGTGTGACGTGTGGCTGGGTGCAGTCTTTGGCTGGGCGCAGTGTGACGTGTGGCTGGGCGCAGTCTTTGGCTGGGCGCAGCGTGACGTGTGGCTGGGCGCAGTGTGACGTTTGGCTGGGCGCAGTCTTTGGCTGGGCGCAGTGTGACGTGTGGCTGGGCGCAGTCTATGGCTGGGCGCAGTGTGACGTGTGGCTGGGCGGTGTTTGGCTGGGCGCAGTGTGGCGTGTGGCTGGGCGCAGTCTTTGGCTGGGCGCAGTGTGGCTGGGCGCAGTGTGGCGTGTGGCTGGGCGCAGTCTTTGGCTGGGCGCAGTGTGACGTGTGGCCGGGCGTAGTCTTTGGCTGGGCGCAGTGTGATGTGTGGCCGGGCGCAGTCTGTGGCTGGGCGCAGTGTGACGTGTGGCTGGGCGCAGTATTTGGCTGGGCGCAGTCTTTGGCTGGGCGCAGTGTGACGTGTGGCTGGGCGCAGTCTTTGGCTGGGCGCAGTGTGACGTGTGGCTGGGCGCAGTCTTTGGCTGGGCGCAGTGTGACGTGTGGCTGGGCGCAGTGTGACGTGTGGCTGGGCGCAGTCTTTGGCTGGGCGCAGTGTGACGTGTGGCTGGGCGCAGTGTGACGTGTGGCTGGGCGCAGTGTGACGTGTGGCTGGGCGCAGTCTTTGGCTGGGCGCAGTGTGATGTGTGGCTGGGCGCAGTCTTTGGCTGGGCGCAGTGTGACGTGTGGCTGGGCGCAGTCTTTGGCTGGGCGCAGTGTGACGTGTGGCTGGGCGCAGTCTTTGGCTGGGCGCAGTCTGACATTTTTGGCAGGGCGCAGTGTGACATCCTCGGGTTGACATTCTCCTGGATGCTGGTCGTTGGTCCCTCGGCAGGACACGGTGTGAAGTCTTCTGCCAGGGCGAGATGTTGAGTTCTCCGGTTGAAGTTCTCCTTCGCGCCAGCTGTTGGTCCCTCGGCAGGACACGGTGTGAAGTCTTCCGGCAGGGTGTGGTGTGAAGTCCTCCGGTTCAAGTTCTCCTGGGTTGCCGGTTGTTGTTCCCTCAGCAGGGCACGATGTATAGTCTCCTCTCAGAGCACGATGTATAGTACCCCAGAATGATGTTTGTAGTCCTGCGATTGTTGTTCTCCATCCTGGGAGCAGGTTGTTAAGTCCCTCCTAGGATCCGGTTGTTACTAAAAGTCCCTCCTGGGAGCCGGTGTTACTAAAAGTCCCTCCTGGGAGCCAGTTGTTACTGAAAGTCCCTCCTGGGAAGCCAGTTGAAGTCTCGCACCAGGGCGCTGAAATGAGTCTCGCACCAGGGCGCTGAAATGAGTCTCGCACCAGGGCGCTGAAATGAGTCTCGCACCAGGGCGCTGAAATGAGTCTCGCACCAGGGCGCTGGAATTGGTCTCGCACCAGGGCGCTGGAATTGGTCTCGGACCAGGGCGCTGGAATTGGTCTCGGACCAGGGCGCTGAAAGTGGTCTCGGACCAGGGCGCTGGAATTGGTCTCGGACCAGGGCGCTGGAATTGGTCTCGGACCAGGGCGCTGGAATTGGTCTCGGACCAGGGCGCTGGAATTGGTCTCGGACCAGGGCGCTGGAATTGGTCTCGGACCAGGGCGCTGGAATTGGTCTCGGACCAGGGCGCTGGAATTGGTCTCGGACCAGGGCGCTGGAATTGGTCTCGGACCAGGGCGCTGGAATTGGTCTCGGACCAGGGCGCTGGAATTGGTCTCGGACCAGGGCGCTGAAATTGGTCTCGGACCAGGGCGCTGAAATTGGTCTCGGACCAGGGCGCTGGAATTGGTCTCGGACCAGGGCGCTGGAATTGGTCTCGGACCAGGGCGCTGGAATTGGTCTCGGACCAGGGCGCTGGAATTGGTCTCGGACCAGGGCGCTGAAATTGGTCTCGGACCAGGGCGCTGGAATTGGTCTCGGACCAGGGCGCTGGAATTGGTCTCGGACCAGGGCGCTGGAATTGGTCTCGGACCAGGGCGCTGGAATTGGCCTCGGACCAGGGCGCTGGAATTGGCCTCGGACCAGGGCGCTGGAATTGGCCTCGGACCAGGGCGCTGGAATTGGCCTCGGACCAGGGCGCTGGAATTGGCCTCGGACCAGGGCGCTGGAATTGGCCTCGGACCAGGGCGCTGGAATTGGCCTCGGACCAGGGCGCTGGAATTGGCCTCGGACCAGGGCGCTGGAATTGGCCTCGGACCAGGGCGCTGGAATTGGCCTCGGACCAGGGCGCTGGAATTGGCCTCGGACCAGGGCGCTGGAATTGGCCTCGGACCAGGGCGCTGGAATTGGCCTCGGACCAGGGCGCTGGAATTGGCCTCGGACCAGGGCGCTGGAATTGGCCTCGGACCAGGGCGCTGGAATTGGCCTCGGACCAGGGCGCTGGAATTGGCCTCGGACCAGGGCGCTGGAATTGGTCTCGGACCAGGGCGCTGGAATTGGTCTCGGACCAGGGCGCTGGAATTGGTCTCGGACCAGGGCGCTGGAATTGGTCTCGGACCAGGGCGCTGGAATTGGTCTCGGACCAGGGCGCTGGAATTGGTCTCGGACCAGGGCGCTGGAATTGGTCTCGGACCAGGGCGCTGGAATTGGTCTCGGACCAGGGCGCTGGAATTGGTCTCGGACCAGGGCGCTGGAATTGGTCTCGGACCAGGGCGCTGGAATTGGTCTCGGACCAGGGCGCCGGAATTTGTTTCGGAGCGCTGCTGGAATTTGTTTCGGAGCGCTGCTGTTTGAAGTTTCGGAGCGCTGCTGTTTGAAGTTTCGGAGCGCTGCTGTTTGAAGTTTCGGAGCGCTGCTGTTTGAAGTTTCGGAGCGCTGCTGTTTGAAGTTTCGGAGCGCTGCTGTTTGAAGTTTCGGAGCGCTGCTGTTTGAAGTTTCGGAGCGCTGCTGTTTGAAGTTTCGGAGCGCTGCTGTTTGAAGTTTCGGAGCGCTGCTGTTTGAAGTTTCGGAGCGCTGCTGTTTGAAGTTTCGGAGCGCTGCTGTTTGAAGTTTCGGAGCGCTGCTGTTTGTTTGAAGTTTCGGAGCGCTGTTTGTAGACTCCCAGTCCCTTGTGGGCACCTGTTTAAAAAACCTCCCCACAACCTGATTGTGAATATGGGCCTAGCTTGCCGCCGCCAGCATCAATGTGAGCCCTGTTGATCCAGGGATTTATCTGACTGCCATAAGGGGTCGGGAAGGAATTTTTCCCCTTTTAAGGCTAATTGGCCTAGGCCTTGTAAGGTTTTTCTCCTTTCTCTGGAGCAACTGGGAAATGTTCAGTTTTTTCCTTTATGATTAAAATTGGAAAGATTTCTCTTTTTCCTCACTCAAACTATTTTGCTATGATTTGACAATGGAGGAAAAGCAGAAAGCGTTGGTGATAGGCACTCCTGCCTGGCAGGACGGGGTTCAAATCCCTGCAATGTTTGCATGCTTATTCTTCCTCCACCATTTTCTATATATACCACCAACACAGTAATGTAAATATATGCTGCACAAGAAAAAGGGATGTGTGCTCTCACCAGTTAACTCCTGACTTAAATACTGGCTGTCTCAAGGCAGCTGTGACTAATTAAAATGGCAAAGCATTTGCATGTTGCATTCGCCTATCAGAATATGCAGGATCTAAACTATCCACCTGCTCTTCCTGCAGGAGTTGGCCAACGCAATATACATTGCATCTCAACGGGTGCGCCCCCCCTCACCCCACTGTCAGTGTTTGCTCCCAGGACCTGCAATTTGCACCACAAGTAAGTAAATTTGCACAGGTGAGTAATGCACAGGTGAGGCGCTGTTTGTTTGAAGTCTCGGACCAGGGCGCTGTTTGTTTGAAGTCTCGGACCAGGGCGCTGTTAGTTTGAAGTCTCGGACCAGGGCACTGAGTTACATCGGAGCAGGGCGCTGTTTGTTTGAAGTCTCGGAGCAGGGCGCTGTTTGAAATCTTGGACCAGGGCACTGTTTGAAGTCTCAGAGCTGGGCGCTGTTTGTTTGAAGTCTCGGACCGCTGTTTGTTTGAAGTCTCGGACCAGGGAACTGTTTGTTTGAAGTCTCGGAGCAGGACGCTGAGTTAAGTCTTGAACCAAGGTGCTGAGTTAAGTCTTGGACCAGGGCGCTGTGTTATATCTCGGACCAGGACACTGAGTTAAGTCTCTGAACAGGGCGCTGTTTGTTTGACCGGGGCGCTTTTTGTTTGAAGTCTCGGAGGAGGGCGCTGAGTTAAAGGGAACCTAAACTGAGAGGGATATGGATGTTTACTTTTAAACAATACCAGTTGCTTGGCAGTCCTGCTGATCTCTTGGGCTGCAGATAGTGGCTGAATCACACAACTGAAACAAGCATGCAGCTAATCCAGTCTGACTTCAGTCAGAGCACCTGATCTGCATGCTTGTTGAGGGGCTGTTGCTAAAAGTATTAGAGACACAGAATCAGCAGGAGAGTCAGGCAACTGGTATTATTTAACCAGCTGAGCGGTCTGGACGAGCTCAGCTCGTCCAACACCGCCAGCGGCTGCCGCTCAGGCCCTGCTGGGCCGATTTCAATGAAATAAAAAGCAGCACACGCAGCCGGCACTTTGCCAGCCGCGTGTGCTGCCTGATCGCCGCCGCTCTGCGGCGATTCGCCGCGAGCAGCGGCGAAAGAGGGTCCCCCCAGCCGCCTGAGCCCAGCGTAGCCGGAACAAAAAGTTCCGGCCAGCGCTAAGGGCTGGATCGGAGGCGGCTGACGTCACGACGTCGGCTGACGTCGATGACGTCACTCCGCTCGTCGCTATGGCGACGATATAAGCAAAACAAGGAAGGCCGCTCATTGCGGCCTTCCTTGTTTATTCTGGGCGCCGGAGGCGATCGGAAGATCGCCTCCGGAGCGCCCTCTAGTGGGCTTTCATGCAGCCAACTTTCAGTTGGCTGCATGAAATAGTTTTTTTTTTATTTAAAAAAAACCCTCCCGCAGCCACCCTGGCGATTTAATCAGAACGCCAGGGTGGTTAAAAAGGAAAAATCCATATCCTTCTAAGTTTAGGTTCACTTTAAGTCTTGAAAAATTCATAGGGAGCCTGGATTCATCAATATATACATTTTAATTCATCAATTGCACAAAAAGCCACAGAAACGATTTTTTAAAAAACAATTAAAAATCTCGCTAGCGCCAGCATAGCGATTTTTGTCCTACCTATGGGTAGGACATCACCTCTAGATGGCGATATTACTCGTAATACAGGATGCCTAGAAGCAGGTAGGAGATGTGGTGTGTGCGGATCCCTGCTGTGCACTCTGCATGTGCTCCCCCACCACTCTCTGGCCACCTGAATTGGGAAAAACTCTGTCTACGTAAATGGGGGGGGGGCTCTGGCTACCTTTACTCGAGGGGAAGGGGCACTGGCTACCTTTACTCAGGGGGGGGGGGGTGCATCTGGCTACCTATACAGGATGGTGGGCTACCTCGGGGTAATGGTGTTAATCCAGGGATTTTATCTGACTGCATTATTTGGAGTCAGGAAGGATTTTTTTCCCTTTTAAGGCTAATTGGCCCATGCTTTATAAGGGTTTTTCTTTGCCTTTCTCTGGATCAACTGCGTTATGGGAGGGTACAGTACAGTTTTGTACAATTTATTTATTTAGTATTTGAACTATATATATTTGTATTTCCTTTTTTCTCTATAATATCTGTATAAAACTTCACTCGTGTCTGTTTTTATTTCTCAGATTTAAGTGTGTTTAGGTACAAATGATTTGTTGATTGAAGGGTAATTTACACTAATATCACTATCACAGTTTTTTTTATACAATCTGACTACCCAAATTTTGTCTAATGATAAAGATATCTGGAATGACCTGTAGGTCTTCCAGAGGGGAAAAAAGACAAAAAAGACCAGGATCCACATATAGTGTAGTATGTCTGATGATGGGAAATATACAAGATCACAAAAGGGGGTACTCACAATCCCAGGTTTCCACCAGAAACCATAGTAAAGCTCTGAGGCCTTGTTCACATCTAAAATCGCTGATGCCAGCGGTTTTCTTTTTTTTTGTGCATCCTGCCGCTTACCTGCATGCTACAATTTTTTATGAAACGCTTTTCAAAGTGCTTTTGCAGAACGGTTCTGCTTTTTCACTTCCTGACTGACATCAGGAAGTGAAAAAATGTCAGTCAGGAAGTAAAGTCTTTCAGCCGGAAATGAATAAATATAATGTATATATTCATGAAAGTGCTGGGGAAATCGCTATACAGCGGTTTGTCAAGCGCTTTGCGATTTCCCTATACCTTCCATTGAAGCAAATTGCCCCCAAAAATGGTACAGGCAGCATGTTGGTGAGCGGATCGGAATCGAACCGCTTAGATGTGAGCGCTCTCATAGGGAATTATTGCACAAGCGCTTTTAGGGCTTTTAGCTAGCGCTAAAAAAAAGGGCAAAAGCGCCATTAGTGTGAACAAGCCCTCAGCAGTAATCAGCCGATTGGCTGGTACACCTACTCCTGGATGGGATGCATTAGCTCTCCAAAAATCATTTGCTGGTTTATAGGGAAATTGTAAAACAAAACACCCAACATAAACAACCTCAGTAGGGGTTAAGGAACTAATTAATGGAAGAAGTGCCTTCAAAAATATATAAAATGGTTAAAGATTTTAAAAGGTAAGAAAACTTAGCTCAAACACAAGACAGACCAAGCAATATAAAAGTAAAGATACTTGGTCTATCTTGTGCTTGAGGTAATTTTTTTTGTTTTTAAAAGACAAAGACAAACACTTATATTGCGCTTTTCTCCTGGTGGACTCAAAGCGCCAGAGCTGCAGCCACTAGGATGCGCTCCATAGGCAGTTGCAGTGTTAAGGATACTTGCCTAAGGTCTCCTACTGAATAGGTGCTGGCTTACTGAACAGGCAGAGCTGAGGTTCGAACACTGGTCTCCTGTGTCAGAGGCAGAGCCCTTAACCATTACACTATCCAGCCATCATGTGATTTACCCTATAATTTCTGGGGTACCTCCTTCCAGTAATATGAGGAGCCAAATACTGGGTATAATTATGATAAATTGTTCATGTTTATTTATACTGTGTAGATGAGATAAGATTGAATACAACTTGTACATTCAGGTTGTATGTGTATAGCTGCTAGTCAGTATAATGATATATACCGTATTTTACAGACCATAAGACACACCTTTTCTCCCTCAAAAGTGGGGTAAAACGTAATTCCATCTTATGAACCAAATGCAGGGAGTCCCAATGTTGGGGTCTCCCTGCACTATGCTCCTCTAGCCCAGTGCAGAGTAATCTGCAGCGGAAGCAACTGCTTCTCCAGGAACCTTTATGTAATGAGTGGCGTCTTCTCTCCCACATGGCTCTCATTGGGTGGAGGCGCTCAGAGCAGGTGAGCTGCTGCTTCGGCTGAAGGTTACTATGCACTCTGCTGGAGAGAACAGGAGAGTCGGGGACACATTGGGGACAGTTACAGGAGAACACATGGGGAACATAAAAGGTACAAAGGGGACACACAGTATACAAGGGGGGCACAAAGGGGAACATAAGGCACAAGGGGGAGCATATTAATTGGGAGGGATTTGGGGAGAAGATCCACAAGACACACCTGCATCGTGGATGCAACAGGCTTAGTATATTTTTCTCCCCTGGTTTTTGTCTTCTAAACCTTGGTGCGTCTTATGGTCAGGGGTGTCTTATGGGCCGAAAAATATGGTGTGTGTGTGTGTGTGTGTGTGTGTGTGTGTGTGTGTGTGTGTGTGTGTGTGTGTGTGTGTGTGTGTGTGTGTGTGTGTGTGTGTGTATAGCATCTCTATTGTGCAAGTTATTGATAGCTGCTTTATTGAAAACTAGTAGGGGAGCAGCAATTACATCATCACCTTTTTGCAGTATTGATCTCATTAGATGTCACAAGAGATAAACTATTACATTATAAAAAATGGGGCAATATACCAAATATTTTACACATTTAAATTGTGCGCGTGGTATGCATATAATGCTGCCCCTTTGCTGGCTGCCAGCCTCCATAGTGATTGAGTTATGCCTTTGCTCAAAGAGACTGGGCAGATATAGTGTTTATGGATGAGCACTGTAAAAACAGCACAGAAGTTTTGGGCGCAGCCTGTGTCACCATAGGCCGTAATAGGAATTACGGCTATAGCAGCGATCCCTGAGTGATTTGGATGCTGTCAAAAGACAGCACAAATCACTACAAAAACACTGTAATTCAGCCACCAGCAATAGCTGGAAGCTGAGTTACAGCTTTCCCCACTATCCATGGCAGCCTGGAGAGGGAATAGTAATTAACGCCGCTGTGACAGCCTTTTTACGGCTTTACCCTGGGCCCAAATCTCCCGGCCCAAGTTTCAGTGTAGCTAGTGCCACTAATAACTATAGCCCACGTATCTCCCACTATTGTGGGGCCAAAGGGGGCTTCTTCAGTCATGAGATGCAGAACGTGGCAGTGGAAGCGTCATACATTACCTCTCAGCGGAGGGCCCTGAGGCGGAGGAGGACACTGATTGACAACTGCCAGGTAAACAGCAGGCTAGCAACAATCACATTGTCGCTAGCCTGGCGCTTTTTTGCAGGGGGGACTAGTAGCAGCAATAGAAGGACACAGAGGCATGTCATTGTGCAGAGAACATGCGTCTGTGTCCTATTATCTTTAGTAAAAAATGCCTCAGGTTCTCTTTAAGGCGTTTTGGCATGAGACTAAGTTGTAAATATTTCTAAAATATGTGGTGTAGACCTACAGTTTTCTCCACAGGTATTCTTATTCCATTATATACAGTGGGATGCGAAAGTTTGGGCAAACTTGTTAATCATCATGATTTTCCAGTGTAAATCGTTGGTTGTTACGATAAAAAAGTCTGTTAAATATATCATAAAGGAGACACGCTTGTATTTGAGAAGTGAAATGAAGTTTATTGGATTTACAGAAAGTGTGCAATAATTGAAACAAAATTAGGCAGCTGCATAAATTTGGGCACCACAAAAAATAAATTAAATCAATATTTAGTAGATCCTCCTTTTGCAGAAATTAGAGCCTCTAAATGCTTCCTGTAGGTTCCAATGAGAGTCTGGGTTCTGGTTGAAGGTATTTTGGACCATTCCTCTTTACAAAACATCTCTAGTTCATCCAGGTTTAAAGCGGTTTAAAACTCTGACAAAATTTTCAACAAAGATGTGTTTTCCTACTTTTTATAACCCATACAATTATCATATTTGCTTTTGTGCACAAGTAATAATATTCATTTAGATATTATAACTTCCCAAAGTTCAGTTAATTTACTTTGAAAGCTGCTGGTGCATTTTATTTATAACTGTTGTCATTCTGTTTTAAATGCTGCCAGCAGTTATTTCTGATCTGTTTTTCACTTCAGCACTCATCAGCTGAAGTCCTGCACAGCCAGAGAATGTTTACATAAATGTATCAAGTAAAGAATGTGTACACAAGATAAGATTATAAGCAGTTCCAATGCGGGTTCTCCCTGCAGAAGAAAGAGTCCGCCCTGTGATGTAACCCTTTGAATGCTGTTTTTCTAAAAAACAAACAAAAACAAAAAACATTGTGTTAGTATATTATATGCTGTAAATAATCTTTTAGAGCAAAGAAGAAATTCTGGGTTATATTCCGCTTTAATGGCTTCCAAGCATGGACAGCTCTCTTTAACTCACACTACAGATTTTCAACTATATTCAGGTCTGTGGACAGAGATGGCCATTCCAGAACATTGTACTTGTTCCTCTGCAGGAATGCCTTAGTGGATTTTGAGCAGTGTTTAGGGTCCTTGTCTTCTTGAAAGATCCAGCCTCAGTGCAGCTTTAGCTTTGTTACTGATTCCTGGACATTGGTCTCCAGAATCTACTGATACTGAGTGGAAACCATGCGTCCCTCAACTTTGACAAGATTCCCAATCCCTGTACTGGCCACACAGCCCCACAGCATGATGTAACCACCACCATATTTTACTCTAGGTAGCAGGTGTTTTTCTTGGAATGCTGTGTTCTTTTTCCTCCATGCGTACCGCCCCTTGTTATGCCCAAATAACTAAATTGTAGTTTTATCAGTCCACAGCACCTTATTCCAAAATGAAACTGGCTTCTCCAAATTTGCTTTAGCATACCTCAAGCAGCTCTGTTTGTGCTCTGGGCAGCAAAAAGGCTTCCTCTGCATCACTCTCGCATACAGCATTGCATTGGGTAAAGTGCGCCAAATGGATGAATGATTCACAGTGACTCCATCTGCAGCAAGATTATGTTGTAGGTCTTTGGTGCGGGTCTGTGGGTTGATTCTGACTGTTCTCACCATTCATCGCTTCTGTCTATTCGAGATTTTTCTTGCCACTTCAAACCTTAACTTGAACTGAGCCTGTGGTCTTCCATTTCCTCAATGTGTTCCGAACTGTGGAAACAGACAGCTGAAATCTCTGAGACAGCTTTCTGTATCACCGCCCCGGCTTCAGTCTCCGATGGCGTGATCGACATCTATTTACATAGTACAGCGCTGCGATCAGCAGCAGAGCTGTACTGGGGACAGCCGTGTGACACGGCTGTCCCCTTGGGGGACAAGAGAGCAATCAGCTCTCATAGGCAGAAGCCTATGACTGCCGATCGCATGATTGGCCAGCTGGGGGGAGGGAGGGGGTTTCTAAAAAAAAAAAAAAACACAATGAGTCAAAAACAGTAAAAAAATGAACATAAATATTTGTAAAAAAAATAAACACAAGGGGGGCGATCAGACCCCACCAACAGAGAGCTCTGTTGGTGTGGAGAGATGGGGGGGAGTCACTCGTGTGCTGTGCAGTTTGGCCTTAAAGCTGCAGTGGCCAATTACACTAAACACAGCCTGGTCTTTAGGGGGGTTTACCACTGTGGTCCTCAAGTGGTTAAATACTCTTTCTCATAACTGGATTCACCTGTGTATGTAGGTCTGGGGTCACTGGGCTTACCAAGCCAATTTGAGTTCCAACAATTAGTTCTAAAGGTTTTGGAATCAATAAAATGACAACAGTGCCCACATTTATGCACCTGCCTAATTTGTTTAACTACTTCAAGACTGCCTCACGCCATTGGGCGTGACCGCAGCGGGAAGCCCCAGGACCGCCTGACGCCAATTGGCATCAAGTCATAGAGCTGCAGTTTGGCAGGAAACAGCCGTGCAAATGCGCGATTGTTCCCTGCCAGTTCACGGAGCTGAACTCCATGATTAGTCTGCTAGCCGCCAATCGCGGCTAGCAAGCTGTTTGCAAATGAACGGGGAAAGTAATCCCCTTTGTTTACCACTGTACAGCGCTGCAGTCTCCGGTAGCGCTGTACAAGATCGGCGTTCCCCGGCCTCTGATTGGCCAGGGATTGCCGTCCTCTCATAGGCTGGTGCCTATGAGAGGCGGAACAGGACGGATCCAATTCAGATGACGGAGGGGAGGAGGGAGGGATAAGCAGCCTATACAGGCTGAGGGAAAAAAAACAATGGCCACAACGATCAGACCCCTCCAGCGGCATGTCCCCTTAGGGACAAAAAAAAGGTGAGTCCGATCGCTGGGCTCCATAGCTGCGCTGTGCAGGAGGCTGAAGAAACTACACAGCCCAGCTGAGTTAAAAACAGGCTGGTCGTTAGGGGGGTTAACACTGTGGTCGTCAAGGGGTTAAAAAATGATTGCGCACTTTCTGTAAATCCAATAAACTTAATTTCACTTCTCAAATATCACTGTGTGTGTCTCCTATATCCTAGGTTCTCAACGTGTGGTGCGCGTACCCCATGGGGTACTTCTGATGGTTCCAGGGGGTACTTGGGCTTGATATACTTAACCAAGAATAACAAATTTAGAGTTTTAGAAAATTATAACTTTTATTAAAACAACACCAAATTAGTGTTTTAGATAATTAAAAACAATAGTAAATGCTTGGAAATTGTTTAGCACCAATTATCATAAACTACAATTAACTATATAATTGTCACGGGGTACTTCTGATAATGTTTACTATGCTAGGGTGTACTTGGTGAGTACAGGGTTTTAAAAGGGGTACATACCAATAAAATGTTGAGAAACACTGTCCTATATCATATATTTAATTGACATTTTTATCGTAACAACCAAAGATTTATACAGGAAAATCATGACGATTAACAAGGTTGCCAAAACTTTCTCATCCCACTGTAGATCCCTCTGATCTGGAAAGGGCGACTGAATATAAATCCTAAGGGGAAAACTAGGCTGGTTCATCTTATGTTGCTAGCAGTTTATTAGACAATATATAATAAATGTACCATATTTTTTGCCTTGTAAGACGCACCAAAAGCCCCTTTTCTATGCGGTGTGATCACATCACTGCGTACGTGCTTGCTCGCAAACGCTAAAACGCATATGGAACGTTTTTTTGCAATTGATCCAAAAATTGCTGGGACTTTTTTCCCCACTTTTGGTCACCAAGAAGTGCTCTCAGCTGTCGCACGCCTCTGTGTACAAACTCACCTTCCTGAAAATAAACCAGGCTTAGGTGGTAGGTGACTTCCTGGCCCCTATTGTCGGCCACAGGGGGACATGAAGTGGCTGCTGCAATTTAACCATGCCTGCCTTTCCAAAGCAAGTTAGAACTAGAGGTGGGCGAACAGTTTGGCTGTGTTAGCCGAACTGTTCGGGCTGCCCAATCTGTCATTTATCTATGCCTCTTACTACTTCCGGGTCGCAATGACCCGGAGTAGTACGTCTGCGCTGCCCGGCGGAGCGCGTCCTAGCGACGCGCTCCCGTTGCCGGGCACTTTCTGCGCATGTGCGTGACGTCACTCATGACGTCACGCACATGCGCAGAAAGTGCCCGGCAACGGGAGCGCGTCGCTAGGACGCGCTCCGCCGGGCAGCGCAGACGTACTACTCCGGGTCATTGCGACCCGGAAGTAGTAAGAGGCATAGATAAATGACAGATTGGGCAGCCCGAACAGTTCGGCTAACACAGCCAAACTGTTCGCCCATCTCTAGTTAGAACCTGCCTGCCTTGGTTTATTTTTTTGGCTGTGGTACTACCAGTGAGGTGCCATGGTCGTTCTGTGCTGCCGCACTGACCGCTTAGTCCTCCTTACTCGCTACTAAAGTCTGCATTCCCAACGCCAGGGTCCACTGACAACTCTGCTGTCATGTCATTCCTATTGCTGCAAGGAGAAAAAAAAAACATTGACAAAAACCTCTCTGGGTTTTTTTTGTGGTGCCGCCTACTTGTCTCATCCTATTCCAGTGGTTCCACCACCACTAGGTGTCATTGTGACTCACCATCACCTCTGCGATTGCTTAAAGTGTATTACCCTGTTTAAAAACAATTATTACGAATTAGTAGCCGCATCTCAAGTGTTGTTTTAATTTTTAAATCCATTTTCTCAAAAACTTAAAGTTCTTTTTGATTTTTTTAAGTTGTAGCCACTTATCACCTTTATAATACATGCAATTTTGGGGATTGTAGCATGTATGGGGGCTTTGCTATAAACGTTAAACGAAAATCTGGATCACGGTTCGTGAATAGTCATGATTGACTCATTCACGGCAAAAATCCGGTTTGAATCCGTGTTTCAGTTTCAAATCCGGAAAGCAATCACAATGGTTCCACCTTTTTTTTTAACCACGGTAGTGGGTGTCGAATCCATGGATCGGGGTATCCGAGCACCACTACTCACTTGGCCTTTGCAAATGCTCATCTGGACAAAGCAAAAGACTTCTGGTCTTCTGTGTTATGGTCAGATGAAAAAAAAAAGAATTTTTGGGTCACAATGTTTCCTTCATTTGGCGTAAAAAAGGAAAAGCCTTCAACCCAAAGAACACCATCCTCACTGCCAAACATGGTGGGAGGAACCTAATGCTTTTGGGGTGTTTTTCAGCCAATGGAACAGGGAACCTAATCACAGTAAATGGCACCATGAAAAATGAGCAATACATGAGGATTCTCAATGACAACATCAGGCAGTCTGCAGAGAAACTTGGCCTTGGGCACCAGTGGACATTTCAGCATGACAATGACCCAAAACACACAGCAAAAGTGGTGAAGAAATGATTAGCAGACAACAACATTAACGTTATGGAGCGGCCCAGCCAAAGTCCTGACTTGAATCCAATTGAGAATCTGTGGAGGGAGCTAAAGATTAGGGTGATGGCAAGAAGACCCTCCAACCTGAAAGATTTGGAGCTCAATGCTAATGAAGAATGGGCCAACATATCTGTGGAGACATGCAAAAAGCTGGTATGCAATTATAGGAAGCTTTGCATTGCTGTAATAGTCAATAAAAGCTTTTCTATTGATTATTGAGAAGGGTATGAATACTTTTGGACTGGACACTTTTTGTTTAAATGTAATTAAAAGCTGAGAAATGTTTTTCTCCCACAACAATGCCTCTTGTACATTGTTATATTACCTTTTGGGAGACACCTAAAAATTACTTGCTGGTCAAATAAAAGTAACCGTAAGTCAAAATTTGCCAGTGGTATGAATAATTATGGACAGCACTGCACGCACGCACGCGCACACACACACACACACACACACACACACACACACTTTGGAAAATAAGCCACCTCAGGCTAACCTCCTAGGTTGTAAAAAGATGTTGCACTTGAAACCAGGCCTTGTAAAAATTGATCCTATTATCACATAATATCTTGGTTCAGATCTTTCAGCAATAAGTAAATCAGGATGAGAGAGGTGGAGATTTGGAAGCTGTTCTTTCAAAGCTGTTAGGAAAATCAGCAGGGATGCTCAAATCCGGATTCAGGAGATACCCGGATAGTTGCAATCCGGATATCTCCCAGTAAACCTTTGCGGGCTGGGTGAGGGGGTCAAGCTTACCTGTCTGACGTTTTCTTCGGTCCGTCCTTCGGCGCCTCCCACGATGCGGTCCACGCACATCATGTGACTACAAACACTTCCTCCTTCAACCCGGAAGGAGGAAGTGTTTGCAGTCACGTGACCACCGCTTGGACCGCATCGTGGGACGCGCCAGGGACGGACCAAAAAAGACGTCAGACAGGTAAGCTTGCCCCCCGCCCCCACCCAGCCCGCACAGGTTTACTGGGAGATATCTGGATTGCAACTATCCGGGTATCTCCCGAATTCAAATTTGAGCATCCCTGGTAATCAGTACTATAAATAGGCATTAAAAAGCTCTATTTCAGGTGAAATGTATCATACTTGCCAATGCACAACGTTGTGCAAACTGTACATACACTATTTTTGCATTATTCCTTTTTGTAATCAACTGACTAGGTTGAAAACCTCTTTGGTCCTCTTTAGGCAGCCTCGGAAGTATTCGCATCCCCAAGAACTACCGAAGATGCACGCAGTCCAGATGTGCAGAAGCACTCTGGGCCACAAGTACTTCCAAAGGCTGCCTGAGGAGGGGGAAGAGGTATTCAGCTCACCGGGGATGGAGCTGGAACAACAGGAACAAGGATCACGAAGGCTCTGTGCTATCCAGAGCATTCCATTTACAAATGTAAGTATCTTTTTTTTTTGTGGTTTTGTTTCAGATTTACTTATTTTTTGCAATCAGTTATAGCTATATGATGCCCAACCAGGATAGATAGGCGTCATCACCACGCTCTTAAAGGGCAACTGAACTTCGAGTGATCTGGAGGTTGCCATATTTATTTGCCAGTTGCCTATCCTGCTGATCCTCTGCCTCTAATACTTTAAGCCATAGACCCTGAACAAGCATGCAGCATATCAAGTGTACTGCAGCCAAATAGATCAGCAGGACTGTCAAGCAACTGGTGTTAAAAGAGAAATAAATATGGCAGCCTCCATATTCTTCTCACTTCAGCTGTCCTTTAAAGGGAACCTAAACTAAATGGAAAAAAAAGAGATTTACTCTCCTGGAGCTTCTACCAGCCCCCTGCAGCCACCCTGTGCCTACGCCATCCTGGAATGATACTCCGGGCCCCATGCAGTCATTGGCCACTGCGCCTGCGAGGCCCTGGCCGCGTTCTTCATCGTTGCCGGGAGCATCCTCATACAAGTAGGCGTGGTCCAAATGGCCACCCAGGCACAGTGGCCAGCAACTAGCTCTGTTGCTGAAATCGAAACTCAGCCACTGCGGGGGACAGGAGGATCATTCCAGGATGGCGTGGGCACAGGGTTGCTGCAGGGGGCTGGTACAAGCCCCAGGTAAGTGAAATTATTTTTTTTCTGTTTAGTTTCCCTTTGAGAAACTAAGGGACCATGGCCTCTGCCTCAAGGAAAGCTGAAGTTCTCTTGCCATTCAAATTCATAAATATGAATAATAATTTTCTAGCGGTTATAGTACAGATGTATACTAGTTATTTATCTTGTCTGTAACGATATTATTAATTCCAAAGAAAATGGTGGTCTCATCTAGCATAAAATCAATCTCTATTATATTCTGCATATAATATGACTCATTGTAAAGAGAGTCTGAAGCCTATAAAAAAATCCCCTTTTTACTTGACATTAATGTTAAGCAATATGTGCTGAGCTAAAACGTTGCATTCCCGCGACAGAACAATGTAATTAAACCCCCCAAATCCCCGGGGCAAAATTTGAGGCTCCTTCCTGGTAGAGGCAGCATTTCCAGACTAGGCATTTAACAAACTGTTCATGAACATTTCCATAACTCAGTTGCTGTTAGTCCATCACAGCAAGCAGCAAAAGTTCATGCAGAAAGTTCAAGCTTAGGTACATTATTGGGAGTAAAGCACTGACATTTGCAAGCTGGTTTATGCCATCTTTAAGTAAGTTCAGCAGAATGCAGGCTGCTGAAAGAAATGTCCATACATAAATACTGTTTGTGTATCTCACTGATTATTGGTTACTTATCCCCCATGGTGTACCCAGCACGTGCCCCCCTGCCGGAGCAGTATCTGTGGCCATGTGTCCTAGAGGTGTACCCAGTGTGTGCCTCCCTGCTGGTGGGGTATCTGTGGCCATATGTCCCTGAGGAGTACCCTGCGTATACCCCATAGGTGCCATGTGGCCCCAAGGTGTACCCCATCATAGCGGTAGCTATGTTACACGGCATATAAAGGTAGTTAGAGAGCTATGTGCCAGGATTCATCTAAGCTTGTCCATCAGAGTCTCTATGACTCCCTCCAGTGAGGCACATAATGTCAAGCACCACTAGAGGGCATCATAGAAATGAGATCGCCGGACAAGCTGAAGATGAATCATGCTCACCACTCTGCATATGCCAGGAACATAAAACACAGACGCCGCTCCAGCAGAGGTGGGACATTCTAGTGGCGGGTGGGCGGACACATTGGGACACAGAACTACACAAACACACAGGCACGGGGAACACTCCAGGACACAACAACAAATACCGCTCTGAGGGGTGCGGACACATGACAACAAGGGCACGCACATACCACTCCAGCGGGGAAGACACACGCTTAACTGCACATTGGTAACAAAATAAGTAAATACTGCTCCGGCGAGGAAGTAATTAAACATACCACACAGAAGGGGGGCACATGCAGGGGACCCAGATTATACTGCTCCAGCAAGGGGGACACAGTGACTCGAGTATAAGCCGAGACCCCCACTTTGGGACCAATTTTTGGTCCCAAAAACTCGGCTTATACTCGAGTATATACAGTATGTGTCCCTCACCATAGCTCCACTCTCAGCCAGTCTCCTGGGGTCCCCTCCTAGTGGGTGCCCACCTGGCTGTGTCAGCAGCTTCTGCCCATGCACGCAGCCTGGGGCATTCTGCGTAGGCACAGTACTTCTGCGCATGTGCAGAATGCTTCCGGCCATGGGAGTGTGATCGCGAGCAGCGTGTCTGTGCTTGTGCATGCTAGGAGGAGACCCCAGGAGACTGGCTGAGAGGGAAGCTGTGGCGAGGGACACATAGGCTTCTAGGGGCTGGACAAAGTCCCAGGTAAGTAAATCTAATATTGGATTATTCGCCTCATGTAGCCTTTAAGTGATGTACACACTTCAGATTTTCCAGGCTGAAACAATCAATCCTAATTGCTCAAAATGTCTACAGACATACCCGGGTGTTGTTGGCCTCCTCTTCAGCGATCCTATGGGACAAATCTCCTGACCCTGGCTGCTACTATTCCTGCATGAAGTTACTTTAGAGTTCAGTCAGTTGCTACTCATTCCTTAACCCTCTGGGCGATACAATTGCATCGTCCAGGAGGGGGCGCAGCACTTTTTTTTAAATTTTTTTAAATCATGTAGAGAGCCCTGGGCTCGCTACATGATAGCTGCTACGCAGCAGCATCCCCCCACCCACTCCGATCGCCTTCGGTGATCAGAGTAAGCAGGAAATCCCGTTCAGAACGGGATATCCTGCTGGGCTTCCCCGGTCGCCATGGCGACGGGGCAGGATGACGTCACCGACGTCATGGACGTTGTGACGTCAGAGGGAGTCCCGATCCACCCCTCAGCGCTGCCTGGCACTGATTGGCCAGGCTGCGCAAGGGGCCTGGGGGGGGGGGCTGCGCGCCACGGCGGATCAGCGGCGATCGGAAGTTACACGCAGCTAGCAAAGTGCTAGCTGCGTGTAACAAAAAAAAATTATGCAAATCGGCCCACCAGGGCCTGAGAAATCCTCCTGCGCGATATACCACGAGCTCAGCTCGGGATTATCGCCCAGGAGGTTAAAACAGTAATCTGTAACTCATGCCAAAACTGCTTCCCAAAACCATCTCTTGAAAGTGTACCTGTCAGAGAAAAAGTGCCCCATATAGATACTTATCTCTGTAGATGGAAGCCTCTGTATAATCCAGGGGCTTCCCCCGTGCCCCTCACCACCACGGATCCAGCATGAGAACCCCACAACTAAGGCAAGGTGCGTGGCCATGGCCCTGTCTGTGACCGAACGTGGCTACACCAGTCTTGGCTTTTTCCACTGAGCCCAAGTGGCTCCATGCTGTTGCGCAGTGCTGCCACGCTCTTTCACAGATGGAAGTGTGCCTGGGAATTCCAGAAGGTCCCAGTGCTGGATCGGTGGTCTCCAGGATGTGAAAAGCCTCTAGAGCAGTGATGGCTAACCTTGGCACTCCAGCTGTGGTGGAACTACACGTCCCATGAGGCATTGCAATACTCTGACAGCTCTAAGCATAACTCAGGGAGGCAGAAGCATGATGGGATTTGTAGTTTTGTCACAGCTGGAGTGCCAAGGTTAGCCATCACTGCTCTAGAGCAGGGGTCCCCAACCTTTTTGAGCCCGGGGCCCACTATCCCGACCAAAATTTTCTCCGGGGCCCCCCTGGGGGCGGGGGGGGAGTGGGCGTGGCTAGTGTGACGGCGGCAGCAGCCCCCCCCCCCCCCTTTTTCCCCAGATTCCACAGTATAGCAAGTACAGTTTCCATAGTATAGCAAGTACAGTTAGCCCAGTATAGCAAGTGCAGTTACCACACTATAGCAAGTACAGTTAGCCTAGTATAGCAAGTATAGTTACCACAGTATAGCAAGTACAGTTACCACAGTATAGCAAGTACAGTTAGCCTAGTATAGCAAGTACAGTTACCACAGTATAGCAAGTATAGCTACCCCAGTATAGCCAGTAGTTACCCCAGTATAGCAAGTACAGTTAGCCTAGTATAGCAAGTATAGTTACCCCAGTATAGCAAGTACAGTTAGCCTAGTATAGCAAGTATAGCTACCCCAGTATAGCCAGTAGTTACCCCAGTATAGCAAGTACAGTTAGACTAGTATAGCAAGTATAGCTACCCCAGTATAGCAAGTACAGTTACCACAGTATAGCAAGTACAGTTAGCCTAGTATAGCAAGTATAGTTACCCCAGTATAGCTAGTACAGTTACCACAGTATAGCAAGTACAGTTAGCCTAGTATAGCAAGTATATTTACCCCAGTATAGCTAGTACAGTTACCACAGTATAGCAAGTATAGTTAGCCCAGAATAGCAAGTATAGTAAGCCCAGTATAGCAAGTAACGTTAGCCCAGTATGGCAAGTATAGTTATCCCAGAATAGCAAGTATAGTTAGCCCAGTATCGCTGCCCCAGTGTCGCCAGTACAGTTAGCCCAGTGTAGCCTCTCCTCTCCCCCGCACAGCCCCCATGTGGCCGCCGCTCCTGTTACCTTACGAGCGGGCGGTCGCTTCCTTGTATTCCCCAAAGCTCCTCTCCTCTTGCAGCACCTCGTATCACAGCAGCGCTTCCCGCGCGGCTGCTGTAAGGAAGGGTAGGAAATAGGGCAGCGGCTTCCTGTAGCGGCGATCGCCGTTACCATGGGAACACTGCCCGCCTCCTTCCCTCCTTACAGCATGCGCACAGCAAGCGCTGCTGTAATACGAGATGCTTCAAAGATGAGAGGGGCTATGGGGAATATAAGGAAAAAAGCGGCCGCCCACTCATAAGGTATCAGGAACGGCGGCCGCTGGGGGGAGAGGGATAAAGGCCAGATCCGCCGCGGCCCCCCAGAAATCTGCCCACGGACCCCCAGGGGGCCGCGGCCCCCAGGTTGGGGACCTCTGCTCTAGAGGATCCAGAGGCTTCCCTCTACTGAGGTAAATATGTGACTCTCTCTTCATTTAAAGTTACAGGTTTGATGATCATTTTGAGCAACAAAAGAACGTATATAGTCTGTATATATCTTTAGTGTAAGTAGACAGACAGTTGCAAGCCATATACCTAGAGCCCACAGACAGTTGCCAGCAAGGCTAGCTGGGATTTGTAGTCCCACACTGTATTATACCATATCTTTTCACTGCATTTGTCATTTAACTTAGCTGTCTTTGTGGGTGACACTGCATACAGATACAGCCCACAGACTTGCCAGGCCAGCTTGGCTTTTAGGTCAGAACATCTGCATACTTTTGGATCTGTGACTTACGAGGCATTAAAGGGATGCCCAATATCATTTTCCCTTCTTCAAAAATTATTTTTAGCATTGCTTTTTTTGTAAGAGGGCTCCTCAGTCTCTTTTTTTGCCCCTTATACCCTCCTGGTGGTTCTGAGTTACCATGAGCTCTCTGGGGACTCTAAGGTTAGAAAGGTACATGGACACCAAAACATGGGACTGCAAATGACCACAACCCACCCCCCTCCCACAATAAGCACAACTATATAACAATATATAAATTAACATAACTTATGATAATAAAAACTCAGACACATTCGTTGAAGAAAATAGGCCTTTTATTGGTGTTTAAATTAGTGGGTTAAACAAAGCTTATTAAAGGAATACTATTGATACCCAAGTGTTCTAAAATGACAGTGTGCAAATAATGTCTAAGTAGCTGTGTGAACATTTTCTTACTTTTCATGTTAAATATCAGAGGCAAAAGCTGTAATTTATTGAGGGTAGGATTTAGCTATATTAGGACAAATCAATTGCAGAAGGGGTGTCTGCTTCAATGCACAGCCAGAGTTGCATATCAGACTACAGAAAGCAAATATCAAACATATCAAACTCTGAAAGCAAAAACAGTATGAAAAGTTCGTTGAAGAAAATAGGCCTTCATTGATGTTTAAATTAGTGGGTTAAACAAAGTTTATTAAGATAATGCAACAAATAACCAAATCTAAAATAAGCAGTAAACATCAGTATATCCCAATAACATGCCATGTCAGAAGACCAGGCTAATAACGTTCCAGATGCCCACCCAAAATGGTGGGAGACATTACCCACTATCAACAATCTGTCCATGGCTAAGATGACATTACCCCCAATAGAATACAGCCTGCGACTAAGGAGGGAGGGAGAGCAAGTTTTGATGGTGAGGCAAACTGGCTAGAAAGCACCAGACACCTCAGCATATAAATCTAGATGAAGCCTGCAATTGGATAAAGCAAACAGGCACCCAAAATCAGGTCTGTCCACCTCAGGTAAGCCAAACAATGTAACAAACTGACCAATTTTCCCAGTAACAGCTGTGTAGATCACCTGAATTAGAAAAAAAAGCACAACGCCAGCCAACAGCATCTGACAGGCAGAATCATGTTTATAACTACTTATAAGAATAAAACATTATTAAACACATTAATAATGTCCTAAAACAGAAAATTAAAAGAGAGAAACAAAGTGGAGGGAGGTGGGGGCCAGGCAGTCCCATGAGGGGCCCAGCCGCAAGGTGAGTCCAATCCCATGACACAATCATTCCTGATCTTTTCGGATGGGAATGTGTGTACAGGGTGCCATAGACCCCCCCCCCCCCCCCCCCCCTTAGGAATCAATGAGAATGAATTTCCTCACCCAATTTCTCTTTCTATTGGGGTATCATCAAGGGAAGATCACACAGCAGTGCCCTGTACTTATCCCTACCCTTTTGCCCTCAACATTAGAGCTCACCATCTGTAAAGAGTATTTTGGTGACCAATATAGCAGGTGTATTTCAAGATTTAACAACAGAGGAAAAAATAATCAAAAATAAAAATAAGATGTAGAAAAAAAATAAAATAAAAAAAAGGTTCAATGCAACCAAAGCACAAACTGCTGAATAAAACATTAAGTTAGTTATTTCTGAACATGGTGCCTTTTATCAAACACTCAGCATGAAATCCTTATACTTAAAATGGGTGGAGGTGCCTAATGCATTAAAGATAGGCTAACAAGTCAAATTTATGTGCTCAAATAAAAGACCCTTTTTCAATAAACTGGTCCAAAGTCCAAAGATAAGATTACCCCTCTGTTTATAAGATCAACAGCTTGTTACCTTATCTTTTATGCACTGGGCGTCTCCACCCCGTTATAAGTATAATGTTTTCTTTAGAGGTGACATTTTTTAGTTTGTCCTAAACAACATTTGGAGTAGGAGTATGGTGAAGCACTGCTCCTTAATAAAAAGGTGGATGTGCCTTGGTCCAATCTGGCAGCACTCCAGGATGTCGTTGCTAGAAGTAAAGTCAGACCGGCACCATCCGTGATATTCAATGTTCTTTAATTGCTCTTTAAATGCAAGACAGCCATAACAGCGACGTTTCGAAGTATAAACTCCTTTATCAAGCTAGGCTGAATATTAATGACAATATGAGATACATTCATGTGCTTTAAATAGCATATAACAGCATGGGAACACCAATAGCAATGGAGTATACTCATGACCAATAACAGCGGCCCTTACAGAGTCGGACCTGATAGAGAACTGCGCTAGAGGGATCCCATTGGATGCCAACATGGGAGGCTACTCACCCACAAATTTTTAAATCCATCGGCGCCGTATCAGAGAACACCGCCTGGCTCCTGGCAACTCCCTATGTCATCACCGCCACGCCCACCACACGGCGGACCTGATGGGAGACGTCGGGCAGTCACGTGGGTCGGTGTGACGTATCACGTCATCACCGCCCACTTCGCCAGGGCCCAATGACGAGAGCGCCGACAATGTCGGTGCTACTCGTCATGGATGGAATGCGGAAGTGTCAGAGATACGGAATCCGTAGATGCTAGTAGTATAATCCTAATATAAATGCGGAGGTGGCAAAGAATACGGAATCCGTGGATACCAATGGTATATCCATGTATCCATGGAGACTGAAGCTATATCATATGATCTATACAAAAAACATTAACGGAGGAAATACATATGAGGCCGTTTGGAGAGTTAGGCTGCACACATGTAACTCCAAATTTAATAAAGCTAGAGCACAATGAGGTTGGATCATACATAGGTATAAGGAAGTGACAAACATAAGGTCTGTCACCATAGAGACCAGGGGCAACTATATGAATTATATAAAAGGTAAAAGATCCAATTCACGATTGAGGCCCCTGGGCTCCATGGTGTCAAGCACCTTAATCCAGTGAGCTTCCCTCCACAGTAATTTCTTAATACAATCACCCCCTCTCCTAGGAGGGGGCACCTGTTCAAGAACCAAAAATCTGAGTTGGCTAACATTATGATTAGCCTGAACAAAATGGTACGGGACGGCCTGGTCAGTTAACTTCTCACGGATCGCGTGCTTATGTGATGACAGTCTCTTTTTTAATTTCTGTGTGGTTTGACCAACATATAAAAGTCCGCATGGACATTTCAATGCATACACAACGAACATTGAGTCGCAGGTATGGCAACCCTTGATTTTAAATTTAATACCACGGTGGGGATGAATAACTTCATCTCCTCTAATGACAGAATTGCAGTGCACGCAATTCAAACATGGGAACGTACCTCGCCGTGAGAATGTAACCGACCCGGTCGTCCCCTGTGTATCCGCGTGAGCCAATCGGTCACGTAGGTTGTGAGCCCTCCTATAAGAAAAAATAGGGAGATTATTAAATTGAGATATTTCAGGGAAACTCTCTGTCAGCAGGTGCCAATGTTTTCTAATAATCTTAGATATTTTTTCACTTGCTGTATTATCCCTAGAGACAAAAGGGATTCTATTATCTAGCTGTCTACGTGATCTCCTCACTGTTCTCTCACCTGTTCTTCTCTGTCTAGCATGTGTCACAATATCAAGTGGGTAACCCCTTTGTAAAAACTTCGTCTGCATCTGATCCATCCTCATCTCTCTGGTATCCCCTTCATCTACAATCATCTGCACCCTTTGAAACTGACTAATAGGCACCGACCTCCTAGTGGCCCACGGGTGAAAACTCCCAAAATGCAATAGGGAGTTAACATCCGTGGGCTTGACATAGAGGTCGGTAACCAAACGGTCTCCCTTCCTAGTAACAAGTGTGTCCAAGAAACTAACTTGAGTTTCTGAACTATGGATGGTAAGTTTAATGGCCTGACACTGTTCCATCACCTGCATAACAAAAGCATGTAGGGTCGAATGTGGTCCCGCCCATATGCAGAAGATGTCATCTATATATCTAAACCACTGTAGGGCATGTTGTTGGAACAATCCATTAGACCAGGCCGTCCCATACCATTTTGTTCAGGCTAATCATAATGTTAGCCAACTCAGATTTTTGGTTCTTGAACAGGTGCCCCCTCCTAGGAGAGGGGGTGATCGTATTAAGAAATTACTGTGGAGGGAAGCTCACTGGATTAAGGTGCTTGACACCATGGAGCCCAGGGGCCTCAATCGTGAATTGGATCTTTTACCTTTTATATAATTCATATAGTTGCCCCTGGTCTCTATGGTGACAGACCTTATGTTTGTCACTTCCTTATACCTATGTATGATCCAACCTCATTGTGCTCTAGCTTTATTAAATTTGGAGTTACATGTGTGCAGCCTAACTCTCCAAACGGCCTCATATGTATTTCCTCCGTTAATGTTTTTTGTATAGATCATATGATATAGCTTCAGTCTCCATGGATACATGGATATACCATTGGTATCCACGGATTCCGTATTCTTTGCCACCTCCGCATTTATATTAGGATTATACTACTAGCATCTACGGATTCCGTATCTCTGACACTTCCGCATTCCATCCATGACGAGTAGCGCCGACATTGTCAGCGCTCTCGTCATTGGGCCCTGGCGAAGTGGGCAGTGATGACGTGATACATCACACCGACCCACGTGACTGCCCGACGTCTCCCATCAGGTCCGCCGTGTGGTGGGCGTGGCGGTGATGACATAGGGAGTTGCCAGGAGCCAGGCGGTGTTCTCTGATACGGCGCCGATGGATTTAAAAATTTGTGGGTGAGTAGCCTCCCATGTTGGCATCCAATGGGATCCCTCTAGCGCAGTTCTCTATCAGGTCCGACTCTGTAAGGGCCGCTGTTATTGGTCATGAGTATACTCCATTGCTATTGGTGTTCCCATGCTGTTATATGCTATTTAAAGCACATGAATGTATCTCATATTGTCATTAATATTCAGCCTAGCTTGATAAAGGAGTTTATACTTCGAAACGTCGCTGTTATGGCTGTCTTGCATTTAAAGAGCAATTAAAGAACATTGAATATCACGGATGGTGCCGGTCTGACTTTACTTCTAGCAAAGAACATTTGGAGTGTGACCGACCAGTTCCTGTCACAGACCTGGATAACAGAGCGGGAACGGTTAATTTCCCACCTGCTCTCACGTGGTTGCAAGGATTTGCACCCCACCCTTGTGAGTTTATACATCCTTAGCATTTTGCTTTCCCGAATCTTACAGGTTTCTGCATCATTGGGCTCCTTGTCTCCTTTTGTCTTTTGGATGAGCCTGGGGTTGTTACAATCACAGGAACCATCGAACATAAGCTATCAAATCACAACAGTATGTTTCAATGTGCTTTCAATGTCAACTATCCATCCATCCATCCAAAAAGCATTAGAAGAGAGTTACCTTTAGGCTGCTTTCACAGTGAGACGTTACAGGCGCACGTCAGTGCAGCCTGTAACGCTCCCCAACGCACAGCAATGTAACTGCAATGGGCTGTTCACAGTGCCCACATTGCGTTACATTGTAACGCTGCACGTCAATCTAAAGTGCAGCATGCTACGGTGTTAGAGCGGCTTTGCCGCGTTAGCCTGCTTGCACAGGCGCAGTGATTAGCCACATGGCTAATTAATATTCACTGCACTGTGCTGACGTCACTGGCGGGACCACGTGATGCGGAGTGTTCCGCCCACGTGGTCTCCACCAGCGCATGCGTACTATAGTACGCATCACGGACGCATCAAAGAGCCGCTTAACGCGGCTCTTTGCTAACGTCCTCTGCCACCACCACCACCATGCGTTGTTAGGTGCACGTTATGCGACCTTAACGTAGCACCTAACGCAACGTCTTAGTGTGAAAGAAGCCTTAGTGCAGGAGGCTTCAGAGATGCTGAAAAGAGTGTAGAGAATCCCAGCAAGAAGTAAAAGCCACGAGAACATTGTAAGTTGTTCTTGAGTTCTGCCTGTCTGCTTTCACTCTTACTAAACTCCTCAGTTTAGCTCACAGAATGCATCGATCACCAGAATGGTGCTGCAGCCTCTCTTACCGGCTCATTGTGCCAATGGAAGGGTTTAGAAAAAACAGTGTAATGTAACACCGCCTCTAACATCCTTTTCTGGTCAAAAAAAAAAAAAAAAAAAAAAGATAGGTCCCAAGCAGCCATGACTGACTCTTACTCTGGACAAAACTCCTTCTACCCTTTTTTTAACTGGCTTACGTTGCTGTGTTGGCACGTGCTATTTGTTGCACGTCAGAACAATGTCATCAAAATGTTTGCATGTAAGAATTTATAACGCTTTAATAGATTGGTTTAAGGGGAACTTTACTAAATATAGCTCAATGAATAAAAATGCTTATTTTTAACAATACAGTATTTCTTTATAAATTATTTAGTCAATGTTTGCCCATTGTAAAATCTTTGCTGTCCCCAATGTACACTCTCAAATGGACCCCGACTCTTATTCAGTTCATTTTTTCTCCTAGGTGATAATTTCACACCTTAACAATAAAATGCATTTTAAGCCACCAGCAAGCCAGAAAATATTCTGAATATTTTTTTTGTTTTAAATCTTTTTATTGTGGCAAGATAGAAAAACAGCCTGTTACAAGATTACGTCTTTAGAAAAACAGCCACTTTTTATAAAAATAACATAGCACTCAATCAGTCTACACATCAATCCTATCCTAGAATAGCTCAGGGCCGGCCTTAGGTTTCACAGCGCCATAAGCGAAACCTGATTTTTGTGACCCCCCTCATCCTCTTCATGCATGCGGCACACACACAGGCCCATATGCAATTAAATTGTTCACCTGAGTTTCCTCCTGGGTGATATTTTCATAACTTGAAAATTAAATGTCTTTTAAGCCACCAGCAAGCAAAAACATACTCAAAATAATTTTGATAGTACCCTTTCACTTACTTTTTGGTAGTTTTTCAATTGCAGAGTGCTGAAAAATTATTTTATGTAGAAAATGAAAAATTATCTCCTAGGAGAAAACTCAGGTGAAAAGGGGAATTGCATATGGGCCACAGGCCCATATGCAATTCACCTTTTCTCCTGAGATATCTCCTTGGACAGTGGTTAGCAACCTTTTTGACGTTGTGACATCACGCCAAGTGCTCAGATCTCTATGACACATCACATATGTATAATAGGAAAAATACCACGAATAAATGGAAAGAGTGCAGTATCCTGAATACACTTAAAAATGAAGGCTAGAACATTTCAGGAACATTAATAAAAACAATCAGTGGGACAGTTAGCCCCCCCCCATTTAGAATGATAGCACAGCACCGACAATTTGCACAGCACCGACCACGCGTTATAGCCGCAGTGTGCCCCCGCCCCCCATCTGATGTGTAGGTGCCCTTAATATAGTTTGCCAAGCGTCCCCATCGTCCCCATAGGTAGCCAGGCGTAGGTGCCTCCAGTATAGGTAGCCATGTGTTGGTGCCCTGAGTAAAGGTAGCCAGCTATAAACCCCTGTATAGGAAATCAAGTGTAGGTGCTTTCAGTATAGGTAACCAGCTATAGGGCGCCCCCTTGGAAGCGGCGCCCTGAGCGACCGCTCTGGTCGCACAGGTCAAAGGCCGGCTATGATAGCTAACACTAACATTGAAACAATGAGCATGGTCATGAAACCTGCTGTGCTACGAGAAAGAAAACAAAAGTGGAACAATATAAAAAAAAAACAAAAATTAAACAACCTGGTTACAAGAAATTATAAGTTTACAGGGCACACTATTATAACTTCTCTAAACAACCACCTGGAGGGCTGGGAAGAGTAGTGAAGGTAGTGGAGAGTGATACTGTTCAATCACATGTATAGCAAGTTGTTTAATTATGATTCAGAATAATTTTGACTGTATTTTTACACCTTTTGGTAATTTTTCAAATGCAGAGCGCTAAAAAGTTATTTTAAACAGAACATGAAAAATGATCTCCTAGGAGAAAACGTGGTAGCAAAAAGTGAATTGGATTGGGCCCCTGATCTCCCAGAATTCTCTTTCTGCATAGCTAAACCGCTTAGGTAAACACACCTGGGAGGGCGAGGCTACACACCAATATACAGTAAAATATAGCTATAAAAAGTAAAAAGCTTGAGGCTGGGCCCTTCATGGGACTGCCTGGCCCCCACCTGCCTGGCCCCCACCACCCTCCACTTTGTTTCTCTCTTTTAATTTTCTGTTTTAGGACATTATTAATGTGTTTTATAATGTTTTATTCTTATAAGTAGTTATAAACATGATTCTGCCTGTCAGATGCTGTTGGCTGGCTTTGTGCTTTTTTTTCTAGTTCAGGTGATCTACAGGGCCCGTTTCCACTATTGCGAATCCGCATGCGTTGCCCACATGCGGATTCGCACAGTCAGTACAAGTGGGTGGGACTGTTTCCACTTGTGCGTTTCCCCGCACGTTTTTCTGTGCAGAAAAAATCTGCATGGTAGGGCCCTCAGAATTCGCCTGCGTGTGGAATGCAGGTGAATCGCACGCAATGTATTTAATAGGGAAATCGCATGCGTTTTCCCCATGCGTTTTTTGCCGCGAATTCGCATGCGATTTTGCATAGGTATTAATGTTAATTTACACAGGCAGTGACATGGTTAAATTCGCATACAGCCTTACCTATGCGAAATCGCATGCGAAATCGCGGCAAAAAACGCATGCGGAATCGCACCCGCATGCGATTTGCCTGCGGTGATTCGCCGGCGATTCCGCAACGCTATAGTGGAAACGGGCCCACACAGCTGTTACTGGGAAAATTGGTCAGTATGTTACATTGTTTGGCTTACCTGAGGTGGACGGACCTGATTGGGCCTGGTTTTGGGTGCCTGTTTGCTTTATCCAATTGCAGGCTTCTTCTGGATTTATATGCTGAGGTGTCTGGTGCTTTCCAGCCAGTTTGCCTCACCATCAAAACTTGCTCTCCCTCCCTCCTTAGTCGCAGGCTGTATTCTATTGGGGGTAATGTCATCTTAGCCATGGACAGATTGTTGATAGTGGGTAATGTCATCTTAGCCATGGACAGATTGTTGATAGTGGGTAATGTCATCTTAGCCATGGACAGATTGTTGATAGTGGGTAATATTTCTCATCGTTTTGGGTGGGCATCTGGAACGTTATTAGCTTGGTCTTCCGACATGGCATGTTATTAGGATATACTGATGTTTACTGCTTATTTTATATTTTATTATTATTATTGGTTATTTATTGCTTTAACTTAAAGGAATATTATCGATTCACATATTTTTTTCAATTGACACAGGAATTGTTTGGGAAGTGCTGCTAAGTACTGGTGTATACATTTTAGTAGCAACTTCTTTGTTTACTGCTAGCAAAATACTTTCAAAGTTTACTGACGCCAAAACTGACGGCTGACTGAGCCATGAGGAGAGGGGAAATTCCCCTCACACTTGATCAGTTAACTCTATGTGTAGCTCTGTGTGTGACAGAGAAGAGAGCTCCCAACAGCTGCAGATCCTGTGTCCTGTGTTTCTGACTGACGTGTCTGAAGAGAGCAGAGGAATTGTAACTGTCACAGCTTTTCATACTGTTTTTGCTTTCAGAGTTTGATATGTTTGATATTTGCTTTCTGTAGTCTGATATGCAACTCTGGCTGTGCATTGAAGCAGACACCCCTTCTGCAATTGATTTGTCCTAATATAGCTAAATCCTACCCTCAATAAATTACAGCTTTTGCCTCTGATATTTAACATGAAAAGTAAGAAAATGTTCACACAGCTACTTAGACATTATTTGCACACTGTCATTTTAGAACACTTGGGTATCAATAGTATTCCTTTAATAAGCTTTGTTTAACCCACTAATTTAAACACCAATAAAAGGCCTATTTTCTTCAACGAATGTGTCTGAGTTTTTATTATCATAAGTTATGTTAATTTATATATTGTTATATAGTTGTGCTTATTGCGGGAGGGGGGTGGGTTGTGGTCATTTGCAGTCCCATGTTTTGGTGTCCATGTGCCTTTCTAACCTTAGAGTCCCCAGAGAGCTCATAGTAACTCAGAACCACCAGGAGGTTATAAGGGGCAAAAATAGAGACTGAGGAGCCCTCTTACAAAAAAAGCAATGCTAAAAATAATTTTTGAAGAAGGGAAAATGATATTTGGCATCCCTTTAATGCCTCGTGAGTCACAGATCCAAAAGTATGCAGATGTTCTGACCTAAAATCCAAGCTGGCCTGGCAAGTCTGTGGGCTGTATCTATATGCAGTGTCACCCACAAAGACAGCTATGCTTTAGTAAGTTAAATGACAAATGCAGTGAAAAGATATGGTATAATACAGTGTGGGACTACAAATCCCAGCTAGCCATGCTGGCAACTGTCTGTGGGCTCTAGGTATATGGCTGGCAACTGTCTGTCTACTTACATTAAAGATATATACAGACTATATACATTTTTTTGTTGCTCAAAATGATCATCAAACAGGTAACTTTAACTGAAGAGAGAGTCACATATTTACCACAGTAGAGGGAAGCCTCTGGATCCTCTAGAGGCTTTTCACATCCTGGAGACCACCGATCCAGCACTGGGACCTTCTGGAATTCACAGGCACACTTCCATCTGTGAAAGAGCGTGGAGCAACTTGGGTTCAGTGGAAAAAGCCAAGACTGGTGTAGCCACGTTTGGTCACAGACAGGGCCATGGCCACGCACCCTACCTTAGTTGTGGGGTTCTCATGCTGGATCAGTGGAGGTGAGGGACACGGGGGAAGCCCCTGGATTATACAGAGGCTTCCATCTACAGAGATAAGTATCTATATGGGGCACTTTTTCTCTGACAGGTACACTTTCAAGAGATGGTTTTGGGCAGTGCTGGGCCGAAATTACGCATGAGCGTAATTACGCATCGTAATTCAATGTAAATTTACGCGTAAGCGTTACGCGTAACTTACGGTCTTACGCGTAATTATTTACGCGTAAGACCGTAAGTAGTATTGTAATTACACTGGCTACCGTAATTGCTAGGCATGCGTAATTTTACGAACACTTACGCGTAATTTTACGCGTAATTACTAACGTAAAATCTCCCATTTTCTAAGAGTAGCCAATCAGTCAAGATCCTAAGCAACCAATAGTATCTTCTCCCGCCCTTCAGTATATGCGTACGTTTTGACGCATACGAATGATATGTACGCAATAACTGTCACATTGACGGCTATTGCGTACATATCGTCCGCATGCGTCAAAAAATACGCATTAATGGGTATTACGGCACTACGCGTAACATCGTAGTGTAAGCGCCTTCATTACGGTATCCTTACGCGTAATTGCGTACGTTTACGCGTAATTACGGTGATGTACCGTAGATAATTTCCTACGCCGTAACCGTAATTGCGTAATGCGTAATAGCGTAAAATTACGCGTAATGATCCGTAAGCGTAGATTTTTCCATTACGAGCAGCACTTTTGGGCAGCAGTTTTGGCATGAGTTACAGATTACTGTTTTAAGGAATGAGTAGCAACTGACTGAACTCTAAAGTAACTTCATGCAGGAATAGTAGCAGCCAGGATCAGGAGATTTGTCCCATAGGATCGCTGAAGAGGAGGCCAACAAGACCGGGTATGTCTGTAGACACTTTGGGCAATTAGGATTAATTGTTTCAGCCTGTAAAAATCTGGTGTGTACATCACTTAAAGGATACATGAGGCGAATAATCTAATATCAGATTTACTTACCTGGGACTTTGTCCAGCCCCTAGAAGCCTATGTGTCCCTCGCCACAGCTTCCCTCTCAGCCAGTCTCCTGGGGTCTCCTCCTAGCAAGCGCAAGCACAGACACGCTGCTCGCAATCACACTCCCACGGCCGGAAGCATTCTGCACATGCGCAGAGGTACTGTGCCTACGCAGAATGCCCCAGGCTGCATGCATGGGCAGAAGCTGCTGACCCAGCCAGGTGGGCACCCTATAGGAGGGGACCCCAGGAGACTGGCTGAGAGTGGAGCTATGGTGAGGGACAAATACTGTATATACTCGAGTATAAGCCGAGTTTTTGGGACCAAAAATTGGTCCCAAAGTGGCTTATACTCAAGTCACTGTGTTCCCCTTGCTGGAGCAGTATAATCTGAGTCCCCTGCATGTGCCCCCTTTCTGTGTGGTATGTTTAATTACTTCCTCGCCGGAGCGGTATTTACTTATTTTGTTACCAATGTGCAGTTAGGCGTGTGTCTTCCCCGCTGGAGTGGTATGTGCGTGACCGTGTTGTCATGTGTCCGCACCCCTCAGAGCGGTATTTGTTGTTGTGTCCTGGAGTGTTCCCCGTGCCTGTGTGTTTGTGTAGTTCTGTGTCCCAATGTGTCCGCCCACCCGCCACTAGAATGTCCCACCTCTGCTGGAGCGGCGTCTGTGTTTTATGTTACCGGCATATGCAGAGTGGTGAGCATGATTCATCTTCAGCTTGTCCGGCGATCTCATTTCTATGATGCCCTCTAGTGGCGCTTGGCATTATGTGCCTCACTGGAGGTAGTCATAGAGACTCTGATGGACAAGCTTAGATGAATCCTGGCGCATAGCTCTCTACAATCTTTATATGCCGTGTAACATAGTTTCACATACCGCTCCGATGGGGTACACCTTGGGGCCACATGGCACCTATGGGGTATACGCTGGGTACACCTCTAGGACACATGGCCACAGATACTGCTCCGGCAGGGGGGCACGTGATGGGTACACCATGGGGGATAAGTAACCAATAATCAGTGAGATACACAAACAGTATTTATGTATAGACATTTCTTTCAGCAGCCTGCATTCTGCTGTTGTGCTGAACTTACTTAAAGATGGCATAAACCAGCTTGCAAATGTCAGTGCTTTACTCCCAATAATGCACCTAAGCTTGAACTTTCTGCATGAACTTTTGCTGCTTGCTGTGATGGACTAACAGCAATTGAGTTATGGAAATGTTCATGAACAGTTTGTTAACCTCTTGCCGACCGCGTCACGCCAATGGGCCTGGCCGCGGCGGCAGCCCCAGGACCGCCTAACGGCAATTGGCGTAAAGTCCTGGGGCTCTGTTTTGCAGGAGATCGCGCGCATCTCCTGCTTGGGGAGCGGAGCTCCACCCCGCCTTCAGTCTCCGAGCGGCTATTGCCTGTTACCAGGCGGCACCATTGTCTATTGATCTACGATTGACCATTACATGCGCGCTAATCTTCCGGGGTTCCCTGTTTATGGGCCCCATATGTGAGTTATTGTTTTTATATCTACTGCCTTTTAAAGACATTTTATCTAAATAAACGGGTTACGCTTAGATATTGCCGTCTTTGTTTTCCTATATAAATTCCTGAAACTTTACCTCCATACGGATGTCCACTGGATCTTCACGACGTCTGATGTTCCCTGGACGTTATCTGTGACCTGAGCCCTCTTACAACCTTATAATGTGGGTTGTTGGGAGCTGGTAAGCCTTTTCTAGTTTTGATGTTTGGCGGATACCTACCTCTGAGCATTTGATATATTGTGATGAAGAATTTACCATTCCCTACATATGACTTTCTAAACCTGCACTGACCTTTGATGTATGCCTGACTTCTGAACTTTTGGACATTATTCTTCACAGCGGCGGTTCCATTGTCCCTTGGCGCCGATATATTTGCTATTATATATAACATTTTTAAATAAACAGCTTTTTATTTAAAAAAAAAAGCTAACAATAATATTTATTTAAAAAAAAATAAACATGGGGGAGCGATCAGACCCCACCAACAGAGAGCTCTGTTGGTGGGGAGAAAAAGGGGGGGGAATCACTTGTGTGCTGTGTTGTGCGGACCTGCAGCTTAGCCTTAAAGCTGCAGTGGGCTATTTTACTAAAAATGGCCTGGTCACTAGGGGGGGTTAGCACTGCGGTCCTCAAGAGGTTAAATGCTTAGTGTCAACTAAAGGACCATTCTAAATGCGAATTGACATCCATAGGCAATTGTAGATCAGCATATTATTGCAAAGTTGATGAAATTAAAGGAATCCCACCATCAAGTGTGGTGTGTGTTGGGCTGAATGGGACGATCAGGGTCCTCAGGGGTTCTGAGAGGGGCAGGAGGAGGCAGAGATCTGCAGAGATTGACGCGAGTTAAGGCAGAGCTACTGCACAAAGTGCTGCCTCTACCAGGAAGGAGCCCCAAATTTTGCCCCGGGGATTTGGGGGGTTTAATTACATTGTTCTGTCGCGGGAATGCAACATTTTAGCTCAGCACATATTGCTTAACATAAATGTCAAGTAAAAAGAGGATTTTTTTTATAGGCTTCAGACTCTCTATACAATGAGTCATATTATATGCAGAATATAATAGAGATTGATTTTATGCTAGATGAGACCACCATTCTTTTTGGAATTAATAATACTGTTACAGACGAGACTACTATAACTGCTAGAAAATTATTATTCATATTTATGAATTTGAATGGCAAGAGAACTTCAGCTTTCCTTGAGGCAGAGGCCATGGTCCCTTAGTTTCTCAAAGGGAAAATAAACAGAAAAAAAAAAATTCACTTACTTGGGGCTTGTACCAGTCCCCTGCAGCAGCCCTGTGCCCACGCCATCCTGGAATGAACCTCCTGTCCCCCGCAGTGGCTGAGTTTCAATTTCAGCAACAGAGCCAGTTGCTGGCCACTGTGCCTGGGTGGCCATTTTGACTGCGCCTACTTGTATGAGGATGCTTCCGGCAACGATGAAGAACGCGGCCAGGGCCTCGCAGGCGCAGTGGTCAATGCCTGCATGGGGCCCGTAGGATCATTCCAGAATGGCGTAGGCACAGGGCGGCTGCAGGGGGCTGGTAGAAGCTCCAGGAGAGTAATTTTTTTTTATTTAGTTTAGGTTCCCTTTAAAGGACAGCGGAAGTGAGAAGAATATGGAGGCTGCCATATTTATTTCCCTTTTAACAACTCCAGTTGCTTGGCAGTCCTGCTGATCTATTTGGCTGCAGTACACCTGATATGCTGCATGCTTGTTCAGGGTCTATGGCTAACAGTATTAGAGGCAGAGGATCAGCAGGATAGGCAACTGGCAACCTCCAGATCACTCTCAGTTCAGTTGCCCTTTAAGAGCGTGGTGATGACGCCTATCTATCCTGGTTGGGCATCATATAGCTATAACTGATTGCAAAAAAATAAGTAAATCTGAAACAACCCCCCCCCTCCCCCCATCCTCTTGTTGTTCCAGCTCCATCCCCGGTGAGCTGAATACCTCTTCCCCCTCCTCAGGCAGCCTTTGGAAGTACTTGTGGCCCAGAGTGCTTCTGCACATCTGTCCTGTGTGCATCTTCAGAAGTTCTTGGGGATGCGAATACTTCCGAGGCTGCCTAAAGAGGACCAAAGAGGTTTTCAACCTAGTCAGTTGATTACAAAAAGGAATAATGCTAAAATAGTGTATGTACAGTTTCCACAACGTTGTGCATTGGCAAGTATGATACATTTCACCTGAAATAGAGCTTTTTAATGCCTGTTTATAGTACTGATTACCAGGGATGCTTAAATCCGGATTCAGGAGATACCCAGATAGTTGCAATCTGGATATCTCCCAGTAAACCTGAGCGGGCTGGGCAGGGGGAGTCAAGCTTACCTGTCTGACGTCTTCTTCGGTCCGTCCCCGGCGCCTCCCACGATGCGGTCCACACGGCGGGCACATGACTACAAACTCTTCCTCATTGTGGGTTGAAGGAGGAAGTGTTTGGAGCCACGTGATGCGCGTGGACCGCATTGTGGGAGGCGCCGAGGGACGGCCCGAAGAAGACGTCAGACAGGTAAGCTTGACCCCCCTCCCCCCCCCCCCCCCCCCCCCCGCCCAGGTTTACTGGGAGATATCCAGATTGCAACTATTCGGGTATCTCCCAAATCCGAATTTGAGCATCCCTGCTGATTACACACAGAGTTGGAAACTGCTACCAGAACAAATGATAATCCAAGCTTTTGTCCAGATTTTCCTAACAGCTTTGAAAGAACAGCTTCCAAATCTCCACCTCTCTCATCCTTATGTTACTTATCGCTGAAAGTTCTGAACCAAGATATTATGTGATAATAGGGTACATTTTTACTAGGCCTGGTTTCAAGTGAAATATTTTTTCACAACTTAGGAGGTTAGCCTGAGGTGGCTTATTTTCCAAAGTATATACGTATGCAGTATACAGTGCTGTCCATAATTATTCATACACCTGGCAAATTTTGACTTACAGTTACTTTTATTCGACCAGCAAGTAATTTTTAGGTGTCTCCCAAAAGGTAATAAAACAATGTACAAGAGGCATTGTTGTGGGAGAAAAACATTTCTCAGCTTTTAAATGCATTTCAACAAAAAGTGCCCAGTCCAAAAGTATTTATACCCTTCTCAATAATCAATAGAAAAGATTTTATTGACTATTACAGCAATGCAAAGCTTCCTATAATTGCATACCAGCTTTTTGCATGTCTCCACAGATATGTTGGCCCATTCTTCATTAGCATTGAGCTCCAAATCTTTCAGGTTGGAGGGTCTTCTTGCCATCACCCTAATCTTTAGCTCCCTCCACAGATTCTCAATTGGATTCAAGGCAGGACTTTGGCTGGGCCACTCCACAACATTAATGTTGTTGTCTGCAAATCATTTCTTCACCACTTTGCTGTGTGTTTTGGGTCATTGTCATGCTGAAATGTCCACTGGTGCCCAAGGCCAAGTTTCTCTGCAGACTGCCTGATGTTGTCGTTGAGAATCCTCATGTATTGCTCATTTTTCATGTTGCCATTTACTGTGATTAGGTTCCCTGTTCCATTGGCTGAAAAACACCCCAAAGCATTAGGTTCCTCCCACCATGTTTGACAGTGAGGATGGTGTTCTTTGGGTTGAAGGCTTTTCCTTTTTTACGCCAAATGAAGGAAACATTGTGACCAAACAATTCATTTTTTTTTTCATCAGACCATAACACAGAAGACCAGAAGTCTTCTTCTTTGTCCAGATGAGCATTTGCAAAGGCCAAGTGAGTAGTGGTGCTCGGATACCCCGATCCATGGATTCGACAACCACTACCATGGTTAAAAAAAAATCTGGGACCATCGTGATTGCTTTCCGGATTTGAAACTGAAAAATGGATTCAAACCGGATTTTTGCAGTGAATGAGTCAATCATGACTATTCACGACCCGTGATCCAGATTTTCGTTTAACGTTTATAGCAAAGCCCCCATACATTGCTACAATCCCCAAAATTGCATGGATTATAAAGGTGATAAGTGGCTACAACTTAAAAAAAATCAAAAATAACTTTTAGTTTTTGAGAAAATGGATTTAAAAATTAAATCAACACTTGAGATGCGGCTACTAATTGGTAATAATTGTTTTTAAACAGGGAAATACACTTTAAGCAATCGCAGAGGTGATGGTGAGTCACAATGACACCTGGTGGTGGTGGAACTACTGGAAGAGGATGAGACAAGTAGGCGGCACCACACAAAAAAACCCAGAGAGGTTTTTGTCAATGTTTTTTTTTTCTCCTTGCAGCAATAGCAATGACATGACAGCAGAGTTGTCAGTGGACCCTGGCGTTGGGAATGCAGACTTTAGTAGCGAGTAAGGAGGACTAAGCGGTCAGTGCGGCAGCACAGAACGACCATGGCACCTCACTGGTAGTACCACAGTATGATAATGCTGCCCAAAAAATTATATGCATTAGTGGACCCTGGCAGTGGGAGTGCAGACTTTAGTAGCGACTGTGTCAGGAGGACTACGCGGTCAGTGCGGCAGCACAGAACAACCATGGCACTTTACTGGTAGTACCACAGCCAAAAAAATAAACCAAGGCAGGTTCTAACTTGCTTTGGAAAGGCAGGCATAGTTAAATTGCAGCAGCCACTTCATGTCCCCCTGTGACCGACAATAGGGGCCAAGAAGTCACCTACCATCTAAGCCTGGTTTATTTTCAGGAAGGTGAGTTTGTACACAGAGGCGTGCGACAGCTGAAAGCACTTCTTGGTGACCAAAAGTGGGGAAAAAAGTCCCAGCAATTGGATCGATTGCAAAAAAACGTTGCATACGCGTTTTAGAGTTTGCGAGCAAGCACGTACGCAGTGACGTGATCACACCGCATAGAAAAGGGGCTTTTGGTGCGTCTTACAAGGCAAAAAATATGGTACATTTATTATATATTGTCTAATAAACTGCTAGCAACATAAGATGAGCCAGCCTAGTTTTCCCCTTAGGATTTATATTTAGTCGCCCCTTCCAGATCAGAGGGATCTACAGTGGGATGAGAAAGTTTTGGCAACCTTGTTAATCGTCATGATTTTCCTGTATAAATCTTTGGTTGTTACGATAAAAATTACAAGTAAAAATGTCCACAGCGCTATAAAGAATTAAGATCTTTATTAACCACCTTAGCGGTATGGACGAGCTCAGCTCGTCCATCACCGCCGGTGGCTGCCGCTCAGGCCCTGCTGGGCCGATTTGCTCGCTGTAAAAAGCAGCACACGCAGCCGGCACTTTGCCAGCCGCGTGTGCTGCCTGATCGCCGCCGCAGCGCGGCGATCCGCCGCGTGCAGCGGCGAAAGAGGGTCCCCCCAGCCGCCCGAGCCCTGCGCAGCCGGAACAAACAGTTCCGGCCAGCGCTGAGGGCTGGATCGGAGGCGGCTGACGTCAGGACGTCGGCTGACGTCCATGACGTCACTCCGCTCGTCGCCATGGCGACGAGCAAAACGAAACAAGGAAGGCCGCTCATTGCGGCCTTCCTTGTTACTGCGGATCGCCGGAGGCGATCAGAAATATGGGTTAGGAGCGCCCTCTAGGGGGCTTTCATGCAGCCAACTTTCAGTTGGCTGCATGAAATCGTTTTTTTTTTATTAAAAAAAAAACCTCCGGCAGCTGCCCTGGCGATCTTAATAGAACGCCAGGGTGGTTAATATGAACTTAAAATGTTGCCTTGACCCTAGGCTAATAAAATAGCACCTTCCCCTTTAAACATTAATGACACGCAAATCTCCACTCACACAGTTCACACAATTTCACTGCAGTGAGCATTCATGCAAAATTGTAAAAATTGGGATCCCAGTAAAGGGTCAAAAAACAGGTTATTACCTCCAGTTCATGCACATTTTTCCTTAAGCTATAGATAACCTTACAATGTGAGTCTAGTCCGTGCACTAAAAAATTAATTAATTGCACATTTGCCAAAAATGCTTCCTTGATGTTGATATTAGTGCTAATTCACGCCGCTGCCGTCCTCTGCAGACGAACGGTCTTACAAGCGGTGATTTCGTTCCACGCTGATCTGGGCAATCCCACAGTGACGTCACTGATTGCGTAGTTACGTCCTTACGTAACTACGCAATCAGTGACGTCACTGTGGGATTGCCCAGATCAGCGTGGAACGAAATCACTGCTTGTAAGACCGTTCGTCTGCAGAGGACGGCAGCGGCGTACATACGGATTTGCCATCTATATCCAAGCACTACCAGCTGATCTCCCCGCCATACATCACAAGGCCAGTGGGATCGGAGGGGGGAGAAAGCAGCAACGAGAGGATCCATTTGCGGAAGGAGTGACTGGTGCAGTATACAGACTATATCAATATCAATCTATACTAACTACTGCATGCATGAGCTTGAATTAGCACTAATATCAACATCAAGGAAGCATTTTTGGCAAATGTGCAATTAATTAATTTTTTAGTGCACGGACTAGACTCACATTGTGAGGTTATCTATATCTTAAGGAAAAATGTGCATGAACTGGAGGTAATAACCTGTTTTTTGACCCTTTACTGGGATCCCAATTTTTACATTTTTGCATGAATGCTCACTGCAGTGAAATTGTGTGAACTGTGTGAGTGGAGATTTGCGTGTCATTAATGTTTAAAGGGGAAGGTGCTATTTTATTAGCCTAGGGTCAAGGCAACATTTTAAGTTCATATTAATAAAGATCTTAATTCTTTATAGCGCTGTGGACATTTTTACTTGTAGTTTTTATATGAAGGTGTGGAGGATTGCCAAGTCCACTTAGCTGCTGACATTTCCATAGGCGCGGATATCTTTTTTATACAAATTTGTTACGATAAAAATGTCAATTAAATATATGATATAGGAGACACACACAGTGATATTTGAGAAGTGAAATGAAGTTTATTGGATTTACAGAAAGTGCGCAATCATTTTTTTAACCCCTTGACAGCCACAGTGTTAACCCCCCTAACGACCAGCCTGTTTTTAGCTCAGCTGGGCTGTGTAGTTTCTTCAGCCTCCTGCACAGCGCAGCTATGGAGCCCAGCGATCGGACTCACCTCTTTTTTTTGTCCCTAAGGGAACATGCCGTTGGAGGGGTCTGATCGCTGTGGCCGTTGTTTTTTTTATTCCCTCAGCCTGTATAGGCTGCTTATCCCTCCCTCCTCCCCTCCGTCATCTGAATTGGAGCAGGACGGCGATCCGTCCTGTTCCGCCTCTAATAGGCACCAGCCTATGAGAGGACGGCAATCCCTGGCCAATCAGAGGTCGGGGAACGCCGATCTTGTACTGCGCTGCCGGAGACTGCAGCGCTGTACAGTGGTAAACAAAGGGGATTACTTTCCCCGTTCATTTACAAACAGCTTGCTAGCCACGATTGGCGGCTAGCAGATTAATCATGGAGTTCAGCTCCGTGAACTGGCAGGGAACAATCGCGCATGTGCACGGCTGTTTCCTGCCAAACTGCAACTCCATGACTTGACGCCAATTGGCGTTAGGCGGTCCTTGTACTTCCCGCTGCGGTCACGCTCAATGGCGAGTAGAAGTAGTTAAACAAAATTAGGCAGGTGCATAAATGTGGGCACTGTTGTCATTTTATTGATTCCAAAACCTTTAGAACTAATTGTTGGAACTCAAATTGGCTTGGTAAGCCCAGTGACCCCAGACCTACATACACAGATGAATCCAGTTATGAGAAAGAGTATTTAACCACTTGAGGACCACAGCGGTAAACCCCCCTAAAGACCAGGCTGTGTTTAGTGTAATTGGCCACTGCAGCTTTAAGGCCAAACTGCACAGCACACAAGTGATCCCCCCCCATTTCTCCCCACCAACAGAGCTCTTTGTTGGTGGGGTCTGATCGCCCCCCTTGTGTTTATTTTTATTTTTTACAAATATTTATGTTCATTTTTTTTTTTTACTGTTTTTGACTCATTCTGTTTTTTTTTTTTTAGAAACCCCCTCCCTCCCCCCAGCTGTCCAATCACACGATCGGCAGTCATAGGCTTCTGCTTATGAGAGCCGATTGCTCTCTTGTCCCCCAGGGGGACAGCCGTGTCACACGGCTGTCCCCAGTACAGCTCTGCTGCTGATCGCATCGCTGTACTATGAAAATAGATGGCGATCACACCTTCGGAGACTGTAGCCGGGGTGGAACTCCGCCCCCTAGAAGGAGATGCGATCTCCTTCAGTAGCCGGCTCCAGGACCTGGAGTCAATTGTCATTAGGCGGTCCTGGGGCTGCCGCCGCGACGGTGCCCTTGGATGTGGACCGGTCGTAGAGAAGTTATAGAGGTCAATTGTAAGTTTCCCTCCTCTTTCAATTTTCTTTGAAGAGTAGCAATATGCTGCCTCAAAACAACTCTCAAATGACCTGAAGACATCACCATCATGGTTTAGGGGATGGATACAGAAAGCTGTCTCAGAGATTTCAGCTGTCTGTTTCCACAGTTCGGAACACATTGAGGAAATGGAAGATCACAGGCTCAGTTCAAGTTAAGGCTCAAAGTGGCAAGAAAAATCTCGAATAGACAGAAGCGACGAATGGTGAGAACAGTCAGAATCAACCCACAGACCCGCACCAAAGACCTACAACATAATCTTGCTGCAGATGGAGTCACTGTGAATCATTCATCCATCTGGCACACTTTACCCAATGCAATGCTGTATGCCAGAGTGATGCAGAGGAAGCCATTTCGCTGCCCAGAGCACAAACAGAGCTGCTTGAGGTATGCTAAAGCAAATTTGGAGAAGCCAGTTTCATTTTGGAATAAGGTGCTGTGGACTGATGAAACTACAATTTAGTTATTTGGGCATAACAAGGGGCGGTATGCATGGAGGAAAAAGAACACAGAATTCCAAGAAAAACACTTGCTACCTAGAGTAAAATATGGTGGTGGTTACATCATGCTGTGGGGCTGTGTGGCCAGTACAGGGATTGGGAATCTTGTCAAAGTTGAGGGACGCATGGTTTCCACTCAGTATCAGTAGATTCTGGAGACCAATGTCCAGGAATCAGTAACAAAGCTAAAGCTGCACTGAGGCTGGATCTTTCAAGAAGACAAGGACCCTAAACACTGCTCAAAATCCACTAAGGCATTCCTGCAGAGGAACAAGTACAATGTTCTGGAATGGCCATCTCTGTCCACAGACCTGAATATAGTTGAAAATCTGTGGTGTGAGTTAAAGAGAGCTGTCCATGCTTGGAAGCCATTAAAGCGGAATATAACCCAGAATTTCTTCTTTGCTCTAAAAGATTATTTACAGCATATAATATACTAACACAATGTTTTTTGTTTTTTTTTAGTAAAACAGCATTCAAAGGGTTACATTACAGGGCTGACTCTTTCTTCTGCAGGGAGAACCCGCATTGGAACTGCTTATAATCTTATCTTGTGTACACATTCTTTACTTGATACATTTATGTAAACATTCTCTGGCTGTGCAGGACTTCAGCTGATGAGTGCAGAAGTGAAAAACAGATCAGAAATAACTGCTGGCAGCATTTAAAACAGAATGACAACAGTTATAAATAAAATGCACCAGCAGCTTTCAAAGTAAATTAACTGAACTTTGGGAAGTTATAATATCTAAATGAATATTATTACTTGTGCACAAAAGCAAATATGATAATTGTATGGGTTATAAAAAGTAGGAAAACACATCTTTGTTGAAAATTTTGTCAGAGTTTTAAACCGCTTTAAACCTGAATGAACTAGAGATGTTTTGTAAAGAGGAATGGTCCAAAATACCTTCAACCAGAACCCAGACTCTCATTGGAACCTACAGGAAGCATTTAGAGGCTCTAATTTCTGCAAAAGGAGGATCTACTAAATATTGATTTAATTTTTTTTGTGGTGCCCAAATTTATGCAGCTGCCTAATTTTGTTTAAACAATTATTGCACACTTTCTGTAAATCCAATAAATTTCATTTCACTTCTCAAATACCAGTGTGTCTCCATTATGATATATTTAACAGACTTTTTTTTATTGTAACAATCAACAATTTACACAGGAAAATCATGATTAACAAGTTTGCCCACACTTTCGCATCCCACTGTATATAATGGAATAAGAATACCTGTGGAGAAGACTCTAGGTCTACACCACATATTTTAGAAATATTTACAACTTAGTCTCATGCAGGGTTGCTCAGCAGGACCCCGAATGCGAAGTTTCCCCGAAAAATTCGGGTGTTTTTTAGGTTTGCCGCATGCAAACCCGAACCCGAATGCTGCGATTCCGAGCCGAACCCGAACACGAAGCATCCTGAATGTGCGCGCTGGAATTTGGCCGGATGGAGCTGTGGGTTCGGTTTCGGCTTCGGGATTCAGGGATGACGTGATTGAACCAATCAGATGTCCTCCTGCCGAGGAGCTGGCAACCCTAGCAACCAATCAGAGGAGGGGAGCCTGGCCCTCCCCTCCTCTATATAAAGCGGCGGCCATGTTGCGGAGCCACGCACTTGTGTGACTGCTGCTGGTACTGAGAGATTCTCCAGTGCTCTGCTGTGTCTGAGCAAGTGCTTTTCACTGCTAAACCTAGCGTTTTGCTTCCTAAACACCTCCTAAACACATTTATTGTTGTCTTATATAGTTAGCTAGTATTTTGATTGTTTTTAGTCAGCTAGTGTATAGTGTATACTGTGCTAGGCTAGTGTTAGTCTGTGAGCAGGCTAGGCCTGCTAGCCTAGGTAGCCTTAGCCTACTACTAGCTTAGGTAGGTTAGGGATTCTAGTTAGTTGTGTTAGTAGTACTAGTTTAGTTAATTATTACTGCTGTAGTCTGTTACTTTATTAGTTTCAGTACTGTGTTAGTTACTGACTGTGAGTGACAGGTCACCACCAGCATCCATTGTGAGTGACCTGACCTGTGACTGTCTGTCACCTCACCTGCCCGAGCCTATTGATTGATTGCGTCTGACCGTGTGTGACCGTTTTTAATTGTCACCGATTGTCTGCCGCACGACTTACTTGTAGCCTATTACGCTAGGTGTTTCTTAGTTACCTGCGTGCGTGCATACTTCTAGTGTCTACTACTATACTACTAGTCTACTAGTCTAGTACTCGTTCACTAATTTTTTTTTCAATTTTACTGTGTGATTTTATTATCATCCGTAGTGTGTGTAATAAATAAGAGTTACAACACATACAGGCCACCACACCAGCATCCGTTGTGAGTGACCTGTGACTGTCTGTCACCTCACCTGCCCGAGCCTATTGATTGATTGCGTCTGACCGTGTGTGACCGTTTGTAATTGTCACCGATTGTCTGCCGCACGACTTACTTGTAGCCTATTACGCTAGGTGTTTCTTAGTTACCTGCGTGCGTGCATACTTCTAGTGTCTACTACTATACTACTAGTCTACTAGTCTAGTACCCGTTCACTAATTATTTTTTCAATTTTACTGTGTGATTTTATTATCATCTGTAGTGTGTGTAATAAATAAGAGTTACAACACATACAGGCCACCACACCAGCATCCGTTGTGAGTGACCTGTGACTGTCTGTCACCTCACCTGCCCGAGCCTATTGATTGATTGCGTCTGACCGTGTGTGACCGTTTTTAACCACTTCACAGCTCCAGTACAGTAAATCTACTCCCCTGCAGACTTCATCTAACCGCCCAGGGGAGTAAATATACGTACTCCCACTGCTACCACTGCTGAAAGCGCTCCTGCTTATTTGTGTGCTCATTCATGTTGCCATCTGCCCGCCAGGAGATCAATGAATGAGAAAGCAATTCCTAATCATTGATCTAAGTCCCCGTAGCAATTATCGGCGCCTTTTATGAGAAGCTGCACGATCATTCTAATAAATAAAAGTTTCCCATCTTCAGTACACTTCCTGTAAGCATACATATTTCGCTTACAGGACATATAACAAAAAAAAGACTGAGGCCATCTTGTGGCCAAATAGTAAAACTACATTTAAAAGTACTTTTTTTAAATGCAAAGACCTGTTTTTACATTTTAAATTAACCCCTTACCTCCCACACTCCCCAATAGTTACCAACATTTATTTTTTTTGTAAAAAAATACAATGAAATAAATTTACAATTATAAAAAATGCATTAATAGTTTTCTTAGGGACTGAACTTTTTTAATATGTATGTCAAGACGGTATAATACTGTTACTTTATAAATTATGGGCTTTTTATTAATGATGGATGCAATACTGAAAAAAAATGCATCTTTATTTCCTAATAAAATATTGGCACCAGACATTGTGATAGGGACATCATTTAAATGGTGTAATAACCGGTACAAATGGGCACATTCATTACGTGGATTTTAATTACGGTAGCATGCATTATTTAAAAATTATAATGGCCGAAAACTGAAAAATAAGGATTTTTTTCCAATTTTTTTCTTATTTTTCCATTAAAAAACATTTAGAATAAAACAATTCTTGGCATAATGTACCACCCAAAGTAAGCCTAATTAGTGATAAAAAAAACACCTTTAACACATTTCATTCTGATAAGTAGAGATAAAGTTATTGGCAAATGAATAGAAGGAGCTGAAAGGTGAAAATTGCTTGGATGCTGAAGGGGTAAAACCGTCACCGATTGTCTGCCGCACGAATTACTTGTAGCCTATTACGCTAGGTGTTTCTTAGTTACCTGCGTGCGTGCATACTTCTAGTGTCTACTACTATACTACTAGTCTAGTACCCGTTCACTATTTTTTTTTTCAATTTTACTGTGTGATTTTATTATCATCTGTAGTGTGTGTAATAAATAAGAGTTACAACACACCAGCATCCGTTGTGAGTGTCCTCCTACTGCTGCTGTTGTGTTTATCCTGCTGCTGTCAGTGGTCCCACCGCCAGAGTCCACACTATGCATTGCCTGCTGTCAGTGCCACACGTCACTCCACCTCCTCCTGCTGTTGTATTTATCCTACAGCTGTCAGTGGTCCCACCGCCAGGGTCCACACTATGCATTGCCTGCTGCCAGTGCCACACGTCACTGCACCTCCTCCTGCTGCTGTTGTATTTATCCTGCTGCTGTCAGTAGTCCCACCGCCAGGGTCCACACTATGCATTGCCTGCTGTCAGTGCCACACGTCACTCCACCTCCTACTGCTGCTGTTGTATTTATCCTGCTGCTGTCAGTGGTCCCACCGCCAGAGTCCACACTATGCATTGCCTGCTGTCAGTGCCACACGTCACTCCTCCTCCTCCTGCTGTTGTATTTATCCTACTGCTGTCAGTGGTCCCACCGCCAGGGTCCACACTATGCATTGCCTGCTGCCAGTGCCACACGTCACTCCACCTCCTATTGCTGCTGTTGTATTTATCCTGCTGCTGTCAGTGGTCCCACCACCAGAGTCCACACTATGCATTGCCTGCTGTCAGTGCCACACATCACTCCTACTCCTACTGCTGCTGTTGTTGTATTTATCCTGCTGCTGTCAGTGGTCCCACCGCCAGGGTCCACACTATGCATTGCCTGCTGCCAGTGCCACACGTCACGTTTTCAGTTTTGTTTTTTTAAGTACACCTATTTCAATGTGAATTCACTTAAAAAAAAACACACAAAAAAACCCCGAATTCACGAATACGAATTTTTAACGAATTTTTAGGCATAACCTCGAACCGAATATGAACTCGAACCGAATTTCGTGGTCGAAGGCGAATTCGAATGTCATGCGGACCCGAACTTGAATGTACCCGAACCGAATTTTGGTACATCTGAGCATGCCTGGTCTCATGCCAAAACGCCTTAAAGAGAACCTGAGGCATTTTTTTACTAAAGATAATAGGACACAGACGCATGTTCTCTGCACAATGACATTCCTCTGTGTCCTTCTATTGCTGCTACTAGTCCCCCCTGCAAAATAGCGCCAGGCTAGCGACAATGTGATTGTTGCTAGCCTGCTGTTTACCTGGCAGTTGTCAATCAGTGTCCTCCTCCGCCTCAGGGCCCTCCGCTGAGAGGTCATGTATGACGCTTCCACTGCCACATTCTGCATCTCATGACTGAAGAAGCCCCCTTTGGCCCCACAATAGTGAGAGTTACGTGGGCTATAGTTATTAGTGGCACTAGCTACACTGAGACTTGGGCCGGGAGATTTGGGCCCAGGGTAAAGCCGTAAAAAGGCTGTCACAGCGGCGTTCATTACTATTCCCCCTCCAGGCTGCCATGGATAGTGGGGAAAGCTGTAACTCAGCTTCTAGCTATTGCTGGTGGCTGAATTACAGTGTTTTTGGAGTGATTTGTGCTCTGTCTTTTGACGGCATCCAAATCACTCAGTGATCGCTGCTATAGCCGTAATTCCTATTACGGCCTATGGTGACACAGGCTGCGCCCAAAACTTCTGTGCTGTTTTTACAGTGCTCATCCATAAACACTATATCTGCCCAGTCTCTTTAAGCAAAGGCATAACTCAATCACTATGGAGGCTGGCAGCCAGCAAAGGGGCAGCATTATATGCATACCACGCGCACAATTTAAATGTGTAAAATATTTGGTATATTGCCCCATTTTTCATAATGTAATAGTTTATCTCTTGTGACATCTGATGAGATCAATACTGCAAAAAGGTGATGATGTAATTGCTGCTCCCCTACTAGTTTTCAATCAATCAGCTATCAACTTGCACAATAGAGATGCTATATATTTATTTACTACACACACACACACATATATATGTATATATATCTATATATATATCTATATTACACACACCATATTTTTCGGCCCATAAGACACCCCTGACCATAAGACGCACCAAGGTTTAGAAGACAAAAACCAGGGGAGAAAAATATACTAAGCCTGTTGCATCCACGATGCAGGTGTGTCTTGTGGATCTTCTCCCCAAATCCCTCCCAATTAATATGCTCCCAGATCGGGGACACTTTGGCGCAGTTGGTGAGCTTAAACGCGTTAAAGCGTAACCAAGAGCCCCTGTCACTATTTTCCTGTTGTGTGCTGCAGCACCCTCTGTATTTATATATTTCTTATGGAGATTGGGGTTCTCCAGTGCTGCGTGCATGCTTTGCATAGTATTGCATAAAAATCGGTTTGTGCTGCTCATCCCTTGGCTTATATTATTTTCCCCTGTGAGCGTGCATAACCACACCCATCTCTAGCACAGTTAAGCATATAAATGAGCGGTGCTCATAGTTCAGTTAGTAGCTAGTAGAAGGTGAGGTGTTTTTAATTTCATTTCTCCCATTTAGCTGACCCCTGGGCTTTTGGCATGGTTCCCACTAGAACGCTGATAAAAACGAGCATTTTTGCCTGGTTAGAGTAGGACTCACCAGATCGGGGACACTTTGGCGCAGTTGGTGAGCTTAAACGCGTTAAAGCGTAACCAAGAGCCCCTGTCACTATTTTCCTGTTGTGTGCTGCAGCACCCTCTGTATTTATATATTTCTTATGGAGATTGGGGTTCTCCAGTGCTGCGTGCATGCTTTGCATAGTATTGCATAAAAATCGGTTTGTGCTGCTCATCCCTTGGCTTATATTATTTTCCCCTGTGAGCGTGCATAACCACACCCATCTCTAGCACAGTTAAGCATATAAATGAGCGGTGCTCATAGTTCAGTTAGTAGCTAGTAGAAGGTGAGGTGTTTTTAATTTCATTTCTCCCATTTAGCTGACCCCTGGGCTTTTGGCATGGTTCCCACTAGAACGCTGATAAAAACGAGCATTTTTGCCTGGTTAGAGTAGGACTCACCAGATCGGGGACACTTTGGCGCAGTTGGTGAGCTTAAACGCGTTAAAGCGTAACCAAGAGCCCCTGTCACTATTTTCCTGTTGTGTGCTGCAGCACCCTCTGTATTTATATATTTATTTATTACACACACACACACATATATATGTATATATATCTATATATATATCTATATTACACACACCATATTTTTCGGCCCATAAGACACCCCTGACCATAAGACGCACCAAGGTTTAGAAGACAAAAACCAGGGTAGAAAAATATACTAAGCCTGTTGCATCCACGATGCAGGTGTGTCTTGTGGATCTTCTCCCCAAATCCCTCCCAATTAATATGCTCCCCCTTGTGCCTTATGTTCCCCTTTGTGCCCCCCTTGTATACTGTGTGTCCCCTTTGTACCTTTTATGTTCCCCATGTGTTCTCCTGTAACTGTCCCCAATGTGTCCCCGACTCTCCTGTTCTCTCCAGCAGAGTGCATAGTAACCTTCAGCTGAAGCAGCAGCTCACCTGCTCTGAGCGCCTCCACCCAATGAGAGCCATGTGGGAGAGAAGACGCCACTCATTACATAAAGGTTCCTGGAGAAGCAGTTGCTTCCGCTGCAGATTACTCTGCACTGGGCTAGAGGAGCACAGTGCAGGGAGACCCCAACATTGGGACTCCCTGCATTTGGTTCATAAGATGGAATTACTTTTTTACCCCACTTTTGAGGGAGAAAAGGTGTGTCTTATGGTCTGTAAAATACGGTATATATCATTATACTGACTAGCAGCTATACACATACAACCTGATAGTACAAGTTGTATTCAATCTTATCACATCTACACAGTATAAATAAACATGAACAATGTATCATAATTATACCCAGTATGTGGCTCCTCATATTACTGGGAGGAGGTACCCCAGAAATTATAGGGTAAATCACATGATGGCTGGAAAGTGTAATGGTTAAGGGCTCTGCCTCTGACACAGGAGACCAGGGTTCGAATCTCAGCTCTGCCTGTTCAGTAAGCCAGCACCTATTCAGTAGGAGACCTTAGGCAAGTCTCCTTAACACTGCAACTGCCTATGGAGCGCATCCTAGTGGCTGCAGCTCTGGCGCTTTGAGTCCACCAGGAGAAAAGCGCAATATAAGTGTTTGTCTTTGTCTTTTAAAAACAAAAAAAATTACCTCAAGCACAAGATAGACCAAGTATCTGAACTTTTATATTGCTTGGTCTGTCTTGTGTTTGAGCTAAGTTTTCTTACCTTTTAAAATCTTTAACCATTTTATATATTTTTGAAGGCACTTCTTCCATTAATTAGTTCCTTAACCCCTACTGAGGTTGTTTATGTTGGGTGTTTTGTTTTACAATTTCCCTATAAACCAGTAAATGATTTTTGGAGAGCTAATGCATCCCATCCAGGAGTAGGTGTACCAGCCAATCGGCTGATTACTGCTGAGGGCTTGTTCACACTAATGGCGCTTTTGCCCTTTTTTTTAGCGCTGGCGATGTTCAAAATTGCCCTAAAAGTGCTTGTGCAATGATTCCCTATGAGAGCGCTCACATCTAAGCGGTTCGATTCCGATCCGCTCACCAACATGCTGCCTGTACCATTTTTGCGGGCAATTTGCTTCAATGGAAGGTATAGAGAAATCGCAAAGCGCTTGACAAACCGCTGTATAGCGATTTCCCCAGCACTTTCATGAATATATACATTATATTTATTCATTTCCGGCTGAAAGACTTTACTTCCTGACTGACATTTTTTCACTTCCTGATGTCAGTCAGGAAGTGAAAAAGCAGAACCGCTCTGCAAAATCACTTAGAAAAGCGTTTCATAAAAAATTGTAGCGTGCAGGTAAGCAGCAGGATGCACAAAAAAACGAAAACCGCTGGCATCAGCGATTTTAGATGTGAACAAGGCCTCAGAGCTTTACTATGGTTTCTGGTGGAAACCTGGGATTGTGAGTACCCCCTTTTGTGATCTTGTATATTATTTCCCATCATCAGACATACTACACTATATGTGGATCCTGGTCTTTTTTGTCTTTTTTCCCCTCTGGAAGACCTACAGGTCATTCCAGATATCTTTATGATTAGACAAAATTTAGGTAGTCAGATTGTATAAAAAAAACTGTGATAGTGATATTAGTGTAAATTACCCTTCAATCAACAAATCATTTGTACCTAAACACACTTAAATCTGAGAAATAAAAACAGACACAGATATTATAGAGAAAAAAGGAAATACAAATATATAGTTCAAATACTAAATAAATAAATTGTACAAAACTGTACTGTACCCTCCCATAACGCAGTTGATCCAGAGGAAGGCGAAGAAAAACCCTTATAAAGCATGGGCCAATTAGCCTTAAAAGGGAAAAAAAATCCTTCCTGACTCCAAATAATGCAGTCAGATAAAATCCCTGGATCAACACCATTACCCCGAGGTAGCCCACCACCCTGTATAGGTAGCCAGATGCCCCCCCCCTTGAGTAAAGGTAGCAAGAGCCTCCCCCCCCCCCCCCCCCCCCGTTTACGATGATGAATTAAAATGTATATATTGATGAGTCCAGGCTCCCTATGAATTTTTCAAGACTTAAAGTGAACCTAAACTTAGAAGGATATGGATTTTTCCTTTTTAAATAATACCAGTTGCCTGACTCTCCTGCTGATTCTGTGTCTCTAATACTTTTAGCAACAGCCCCTCAACAAGCATGCAGATCAGGTGCTCTGACTGAAGTCAGACTGGATTAGCTGCATGCTTGTTACAGGTGTGTGATTTAGCCACTATCTGCAGCCCAAGAGATCGTCCAAGATTTCAAACAGCGCCCTGCTCCGATGTAACTCAGTGCCCTGGTCCGAGACTTCAAACTAACAGCGCCCTGGTCCGAGACTTCAAACAAACAGCGCCCTGGTCCGAGACTTCAAACAAACAGCGCCCTGGTCCGAGACTTCAAACAAACAGCGCCCTGGTCCGAGACTTCAAACAAACAGCCCCTCACCTGTGCATTACTCACCTGTGCAAATTTACTTACCTGTGGTGCAAATTGCAGGTCCTGGGAGCAAACACTGACAGTGGGGTGAGGGGGGGCGCACCCGTTGAGATGCAATGTATATTGCGTTGGCCAACTCCTGCAGGAAGAGCAGGTGGATAGTTTAGATCCTGCATATTCTGATAGGCGAATGCAACATGCAAATGCTTTGCCATTTTAATTAGTCACAGTTGACTTGAGACAGCCAGTATTTAAGTCAGGAGTTAACTGGTGAGAGCACACATCCCTTTTTCTTGTGCAGCATATATTTACATTACTGTGTTGGTGGTATATATAGAAAATGGTGGAGGAAGAATAAGCATGCAAACATTGCAGGGATTTGAACCCCGTCCTGCCAGGCAGGAGTGCCTATCACCAACGCTTTCTGCTTTTCCTCCATTGTCAAATCATAGCAAAATAGTTTGAGTGAGGAAAAAGAGAAATATTTCCAATTTTAATCAGAAAGGAAAACATTTCCCAGTTGCTCCAGAGAAAGGAGAAAAACCTTACAAGGCCTAGGCCAATTAGCCTTAAAAAGGGAAAAATTCCTTCCCGATCCCTTATGGCAGTCAGATAAATCCCTGGATCAACAGGGCTCACATTGATGCTGGCGGCGGCAAGCAAGGCCCATATTCACAATCAGGTTGTGGGGAGGTTTTTTAAACAGGTGCCCACAAGGGACTGGGAGTCTACAAACAGCGCTCCGAAACTTCAAACAAAAAGCAGCGCTCCGAAACAAATTCCAGCGCCCTGGTCCGAGACCAATTTCAGCGCCCTGGTCCGAGACCAATTTCAGCGCCCTGGTCCGAGACCAATTTCAGCGCCCTGGTCCGAGACCAATTTCAGCGCCCTGGTCCGAGACCAATTTCAGCGCCCTGGTCCGAGACTCATTTCAGCGCCCTGGTCCGAGACTCATTTCAGCGCCCTGGTCCGAGACTCATTTAAGCGCCCTGGTCCGAGACTCATTTAAGCGCCCTGGTCCGAGACTCATTTCAGCTACCTGATCCGAGACTAATTTCAGCGCCCTGGTGCGAGACTAATTTCAGCTCCCTGGTGCGAGACTAATTTCAGCGCCCTGGTCCGAGACTAATTTCAGCGCCCTGGTCCGAGACTAATTTCAGTGCCCTGGTCCGAGACTTCAACTGGCTTCCCAGGAGGGACTTTCAGTAACAACCGGCTCCCAGGAGGGACTTTTAGTAACACCGGCTCCCAGGAGGGACTTTTAGTAACACCGGCTCCCAGGAGGGACTTTTAGTAACACCGGCTCCCAGGAGGGACTTTTAGTAACACCGGCTCCCAGGAGGGACTTTTAGTAACACCGGCTCCCAGGAGGGACTTTTAGTAACACCGGCTCCCAGGAGGGACTTTTAGTAACACCGGCTCCCAGGAGGGACTTTTAGTAACACCGGCTCCCAGGAGGGACTTTTAGTAACACCGGCTCCCAGGAGGGACTTTTAGTAACACCGGCTCCCAGGAGGGACTTTTAGTAACACCGGCACAGAATTCCAAGAAAAACACTTGCTACCTAGAGTAAAATATGGTGGTGGTTACATCATGCTGTGGGGCTGTGTGGCCAGTACAGGGATTGGGAATCTTGTCAAAGTTGAGGGACGCATGGTTTCCACTCAGTATCAGTAGATTCTGGAGACCAATGTCCAGGAATCAGTAACAAAGCTAAAGCTGCACTGAGGCTGGATCTTTCAAGAAGACAAGGACCCTAAACACTGCTCAAAATCCACTAAGGCATTCCTGCAGAGGAACAAGTACAATGTTCTGGAATGGCCATCTCTGTCCACAGACCTGAATATAGTTGAAAATCTGTGGTGTGAGTTAAAGAGAGCTGTCCATGCTTGGAAGCCATTAAAGCGGAATATAACCCAGAATTTCTTCTTTGCTCTAAAAGATTATTTACAGCATATAATATACTAACACAATGTTTTTTGTTTTTTTTTAGTAAAACAGCATTCAAAGGGTTACATTACAGGGCTGACTCTTTCTTCTGCAGGGAGAACCCGCATTGGAACTGCTTATAATCTTATCTTGTGTACACATTCTTTACTTGATACATTTATGTAAACATTCTCTGGCTGTGCAGGACTTCAGCTGATGAGTGCAGAAGTGAAAAACAGATCAGAAATAACTGCTGGCAGCATTTAAAACAGAATGACAACAGTTATAAATAAAATGCACCAGCAGCTTTCAAAGTAAATTAACTGAACTTTGGGAAGTTATAATATCTAAATGAATATTATTACTTGTGCACAAAAGCAAATATGATAATTGTATGGGTTATAAAAAGTAGGAAAACACATCTTTGTTGAAAATTTTGTCAGAGTTTTAAACCGCTTTAAACCTGAATGAACTAGAGATGTTTTGTAAAAAGGAATGGTCCAAAATACCTTCAACCAGAACCCAGACTCTCATTGGAACCTACAGGAAGCATTTAGAGGCTCTAATTTCTGCAAAAGGAGGATCTACTAAATATTGATTTAATTTTTTTTGTGGTGCCCAAATTTATGCAGCTGCCTAATTTTGTTTAAACAATTATTGCACACTTTCTGTAAATCCAATAAATTTCATTTCACTTCTCAAATACCAGTGTGTCTCCATTATGATATATTTAACAGACTTTTTTTTATTGTAACAATCAACAATTTACACAGGAAAATCATGATTAACAAGTTTGCCCACACTTTCGCATCCCACTGTATATAATGGAATAAGAATACCTGTGGAGAAGACTCTAGGTCTACACCACATATTTTAGAAATATTTACAACTTAGTCTCATGCAGGGTTGCTCAGCAGGACCCCGAATGCGAAGTTTCCCCGAAAAATTCGGGTGTTTTTTAGGTTTGCCGCATGCAAACCCGAACCCGAATGCTGCGATTCCGAGCCGAACCCGAATACGAAGCATCCTGAATGTGCGCGCTGGAATTTGGCCGGATGGAGCTGTGGGTTCGGTTTCGGCTTCGGGATTCAGGGATGACGTGATTGAACCAATCAGAAGTCCTCCTGCCGAGGAGCTGGCAACCCTAGCAACCAATCAGAGGAGGGGAGCCTGGCCCTCCCCTCCTCTATATAAAGCGGCGGCCATGTTGCGGAGCCACGCACTTGTGTGACTGCTGCTGGTACTGAGAGATTCTCCAGTGCTCTGCTGTGTCTGAGCAAGTGCTTTTCACTGCTAAACCTAGCGTTTTGCTTCCTAAACACCTCCTAAACACATTTATTGTTGTCTTATATAGTTAGCTAGTATTTTGATTGTTTTTAGTCAGCTAGTGTATAGTGTATACTGTGCTAGGCTAGTGTTAGTCTGTGAGCAGGCTAGGCCTGCTAGCCTAGGTAGCCTTAGCCTACTACTAGCTTAGGTAGGTTAGGGATTCTAGTTAGTTGTGTTAGTAGTACTAGTTTAGTTAATTATTACTGCTGTAGTCTGTTACTTTATTAGTTTCAGTACTGTGTTAGTTACTGACTGTGAGTGACAGGTCACCACCAGCATCCATTGTGAGTGACCTGACCTGTGACTGTCTGTCACCTCACCTGCCCGAGCCTATTGATTGATTGCGTCTGACCGTGTGTGACCGTTTTTAATTGTCACCGATTGTCTACCGCACGACTTACTTGTAGCCTATTACGCTAGGTGTTTCTTAGTTACCTGCGTGCGTGCATACTTCTAGTGTCTACTACTATACTACTAGTCTACTAGTCTAGTACTCGTTCACTAATTTTTTTTTTCAATTTTACTGTGTGATTTTATTATCATCCGTAGTGTGTGTAATAAATAAGAGTTACAACACATACAGGCCACCACACCAGCATCCGTTGTGAGTGACCTGTGACTGTCTGTCACCTCACCTGCCCGAGCCTATTGATTGATTGCGTCTGACCGTGTGTGACCGTTTGTAATTGTCACCGATTGTCTGCCGCACGACTTACTTGTAGCCTATTACGCTAGGTGTTTCTTAGTTACCTGCGTGCGTGCATACTTCTAGTGTCTACTACTATACTACTAGTCTACTAGTCTAGTACCCGTTCACTAATTTTTTTTTCAATTTTACTGTGTGATTTTATTATCATCTGTAGTGTGTGTAATAAATAAGAGTTACAACACATACAGGCCACCACACCAGCATCCGTTGTGAGTGACCTGTGACTGTCTGTCACCTCACCTGCCCGAGCCTATTGATTGATTGCGTCTGACCGTGTGTGACCGTTTTTAACCACTTCACAGCTCCAGTACAGTAAATCTACTCCCCTGCAGACTTCATCTAACCGCCCAGGGGAGTAAATATACGTACTCCCACTGCTACCACTGCTGAAAGCGCTCCTGCTTATTTGTGTGCTCATTCATGTTGCCATCTGCCCGCCAGGAGATCAATGAATGAGAAAGCAATTCCTAATCATTGATCTAAGTCCCCGTAGCAATTATCGGCGCCTTTTATGAGAAGCTGCACGATCATTCTAATAAATAAAAGTTTCCCATCTTCAGTACACTTCCTGTAAGCATACATATTTCGCTTACAGGACATATAACAAAAAAAAGACTGAGGCCATCTTGTGGCCAAATAGTAAAACTACATTTAAAAGTACTTTTTTTAAATGCAAAGACCTGTTTTTACATTTTAAATTAACCCCTTACCTCCCACACTCCCCAATAGTTACCAACATTTATTTTTTTTGTAAAAAAATACAATGAAATAAATTTACAATTATAAAAAATGCATTAATAGTTTTCTTAGGGACTGAACTTTTTTAATATGTATGTCAAGACGGTATAATACTGTTACTTTATAAATTATGGGCTTTTTATTAATGATGGATGCAAAACTGAAAAAAATGCATCTTTATTTCCTAATAAAATATTGGCACCAGACGTTGTGATAGGGACATCATTTAAATGGTGTAATAACCGGTACAAATGGGCACATTAATTACGTGGATTTTAATTACGGTAGCATGCATTATTTAAAAATTATAATGGCCGAAAACTGAAAAATAAGGATTTTTTTCCAATTTTTTTCTTATTTTTCCATTAAAAAACATTTAGAATAAAACAATTCTTGGCATAATGTACCACCCAAAGTAAGCCTAATTAGTGATTAAAAAAACACCTTTAACACATTTCATTCTGATAAGTAGAGATAAAGTTATTGGCAAATGAATAGAAGGAGCTGAAAGGTGAAAATTGCTTGGATGCTGAAGGGGTAAAACCGTCACCGATTGTCTGCCGCACGAATTACTTGTAGCCTATTACGCTAGGTGTTTCTTAGTTACCTGCGTGCGTGCATACTTCTAGTGTCTACTACTATACTACTAGTCTAGTACCCGTTCACTATTTTTTTTTTTTCAATTTTACTGTGTGATTTTATTATCATCTGTAGTGTGTGTAATAAATAAGAGTTACAACACACCAGCATCCGTTGTGAGTGTCCTCCTACTGCTGCTGTTGTATTTATCCTGCTGCTGTCAGTGGTCCCACCGCCAGAGTCCACACTATGCATTGCCTGCTGTCAGTGCCACACGTCACTCCACCTCCTCCTGCTGTTGTATTTATCCTACAGCTGTCAGTGGTCCCACCGCCAGGGTCCACACTATGCATTGCCTGCTGCCAGTGCCACACGTCACTGCACCTCCTCCTGCTGCTGTTGTATTTATCCTGCTGCTGTCAGTAGTCCCACCGCCAGGGTCCACACTATGCATTGCCTGCTGTCAGTGCCACACGTCACTCCACCTCCTACTGCTGCTGTTGTATTTATCCTGCTGCTGTCAGTGGTCCCACCGCCAGAGTCCACACTATGCATTGCCTGCTGTCAGTGCCACACGTCACTCCTCCTCCTCCTCCTGCTGTTGTATTTATCCTACTGCTGTCAGTGGTCCCACCGCCAGGGTCCACACTATGCATTGCCTGCTGCCAGTGCCACACGTCACTCCACCTCCTATTGCTGCTGTTGTATTTATCCTGCTGCTGTCAGTGGTCCCACCACCAGAGTCCACACTATGCATTGCCTGCTGTCAGTGCCACACGTCACTCCTACTCCTACTGCTGCTGTTGTTGTATTTATCCTGCTGCTGTCAGTGGTCCCACCGCCAGGGTCCACACTATGCATTGCCTGCTGCCAGTGCCACACGTCACGTTTTCAGTTTTGTTTTTTTAAGTACACCTATTTCAATGTGAATTCACTTAAAAAAAAACACACAAAAAAACCCCGAATTCACGAATACGAATTTTTAACGAATTTTTAGGCATAACCTCGAACCGAATATGAACTCGAACCGAATTTCGTGGTCGAAGGCGAATTCGAATGTCATGCGGACCCGAACTTGAATGTACCCGAACCGAATTTTGGTACATCTGAGCATGCCTGGTCTCATGCCAAAACGCCTTAAAGAGAACCTGAGGCATTTTTTTACTAAAGATAATATGACACAGACGCATGTTCTCTGCACAATGACATTCCTCTGTGTCCTTCTATTGCTGCTACTAGTCCCCCCTGCAAAATAGCGCCAGGCTAGCGACAATGTGATTATTGCTAGCCTGCTGTTTACCTGGCAGTTGTCAATCAGTGTCCTCCTCCGCCTCAGGGCCCTCTGCTGAGAGGTCATGTATGACGCTTCCACTGCCACATTCTGCATCTCATGACTGAAGAAGCCCCCTTTGGCCCCACAATAGTGAGAGTTACGTGGGCTATAGTTATTAGTGGCACTAGCTACACTGAGACTTGGGCCGGGAGATTTGGGCCCAGGGTAAAGCCGTAAAAAGGCTGTCACAGCGGCGTTCATTACTATTCCCCCTCCAGGCTGCCATGGATAGTGGGGAAAGCTGTAACTCAGCTTCTAGCTATTGCTGGTGGCTGAATTACAGTGTTTTTGTAGTGATTTGTGCTCTGTCTTTTGACGGCATCCAAATCACTCAGTGATCGCTGCTATAGCCGTAATTCCTATTACGGCCTATGGTGACACAGGCTGCGCCCAAAACTTCTGTGCTGTTTTTACAGTGCTCATCCATAAACACTATATCTGCCCAGTCTCTTTAAGCAAAGGCATAACTCAATCACTATGGAGGCTGGCAGCCAGCAAAGGGGCAGCATTATATGCATACCACGCGCACAATTTAAATGTGTAAAATATTTGGTATATTGCCCCATTTTTCATAATGTAATAGTTTATCTCTTGTGACATCTGATGAGATCAATACTGCAAAAAGGTGATGATGTAATTGCTGCTCCCCTACTAGTTTTCAATCAATCAGCTATCAACTTGCACAATAGAGATGCTATATATTTATTTACTACACACACACACACATATATATGTATATATATCTATATATATATCTATATTACACACACCATATTTTTCGGCCCATAAGACACCCCTGACCATAAGACGCACCAAGGTTTAGAAGACAAAAACCAGGGGAGAAAAATATACTAAGCCTGTTGCATCCACGATGCAGGTGTGTCTTGTGGATCTTCTCCCCAAATCCCTCCCAATTAATATGCTCCCCCTTGTGCCTTATGTTCCCCTTTGTGCCCCCCTTGTATACTGTGTGTCCCCTTTGTACCTTTTATGTTCCCCATGTGTTCTCCTGTAACTGTCCCCAATGTGTCCCCGACTCTCCTGTTCTCTCCAGCAGAGTGCATAGTAACCTTCAGCCGAAGCAGCAGCTCACCTGCTCTGAGCGCCTCCACCCAATGAGAGCCATGTGGGAGAGAAGACGCCACTCATTACATAAAGGTTCCTGGAGAAGCAGTTGCTTCCACTGCAGATTACTCTGCACTGGGCTAGAGGAGCACAGTGTAGGGAGACCCCAACATTGGGACTCCCTGCATTTGGTTCATAAGATGGAATTACTTTTTTACCCCACTTTTGAGGGAGAAAAGGTGTGTCTTATGGTCTGTAAAATACGGTATATATCATTATACTGACTAGCAGCTATACACATACAACCTGATAGTACAAGTTGTATTCAATCTTATCACATCTACACAGTATAAATAAACATGAACAATGTATCATAATTATACCCAGTATGTGGCTCCTCATATTACTGGGAGGAGGTACCCCAGAAATTATAGGGTAAATCACATGATGGCTGGATAGTGTAATGGTTAAGGGCTCTGCCTCTGACACAGGAGACCAGGGTTCGAATCTCAGCTCTGCCTGTTCAGTAAGCCAGCACCTATTCAGTAGGAGACCTTAGGCAAGTCTCCTTAACACTGCAACTGCCTATGGAGCGCATCCTAGTGGCTGCAGCTCTGGCGCTTTGAGTCCACCAGGAGAAAAGCGCAATATAAGTGTTTGTCTTTGTCTTTTAAAAACAAAAAAAATTACCTCAAGCACAAGATAGACCAAGTATCTTTACTTTTATATTGCTTGGTCTGTCTTGTGTTTGAGCTAAGTTTTCTTACCTTTTAAAATCTTTAACCATTTTATATATTTTTGAAGGCACTTCTTCCATTAATTAGTTCCTTAACCCCTACTGAGGTTGTTTATGTTGGGTGTTTTGTTTTACAATTTCCCTATAAACCAGTAAATGATTTTTGGAGAGCTAATGCATCCCATCCAGGAGTAGGTGTACCAGCCAATCGGCTGATTACTGCTGAGGACTTGTTCACACTAATGGCGCTTTTGCCCTTTTTTTAGCGCTGGCGATGTTCAAAATTGCCCTAAAAGCGCTTGTGCAATGATTCCCTATGAGAGCGCTCACATCTAAGCGGTTCGATTCCGATCCGCTCACCAACATGCTGCCTGTACCATTTTTGCGGGCAATTTGCTTCAATGGAAGGTATAGAGAAATCGCAAAGCGCTTGACAAACCGCTGTATAGCGATTTCCCCAGCACTTTCATGAATATATACATTATATTTATTCATTTCCGGCTGAAAGACTTTACTTCCTGACTGACATTTTTTCACTTCCTGATGTCAGTCAGGAAGTGAAAAAGCAGAACCGCTCTGCAAAATCACTTAGAAAAGTGTTTCATAAAAAATTGTAGCGGCAGGATGCACAAAAAACGAAAACCGCTGGCATCAGCATTTTTAGATGTGAACAAGGCCTCAGAGCTTTACTATGGTTTCTGGTGGAAACCTGGGATTGTGAGTACCCCCTTTTGTGATCTTGTATATTATTTCCCATCATCAGACATACTACACTATATGTGGATCCTGGTCTTTTTTGTCTTTTTTCCCCTCTGGAAGACCTACAGGTCATTCCAGATATCTTTATGATTAGACAAAATTTAGGTAGTCAGATTGTATAAAAAAAACTGTGATAGTGATATTAGTGTAAATTACCCTTCAATCAACAAATCATTTGTACCTAAACACACTTAAATCTGAGAAATAAAAACAGACACAGATATTATAGAGAAAAAAGGAAATACAAATATATAGTTCAAATACTAAATAAATAAATTGTACAAAACTGTACTGTACCCTCCCATAACGCAGTTGATCCAGAGGAAGGCGAAGAAAAACCCTTATAAAGCATGGGCCAATTAGCCTTAAAAGGGAAAAAAAATCCTTCCTGACTCCAAATAATGCAGTCAGATAAAATCCCTGGATCAACACCATTACCCCGAGGTAGCCCACCACCCTGTATAGGTAGCCAGATGCCCCCCCCCCCTTGAGTAAAGGTAGCAAGAGCCTCCCCCCCCCCGTTTACGTAGTCAGAGTTTTTCCCAATTCAGGTGGCCAGAGAGTGGTGGGGGAGCACATGCAGAGTGCACAGCAGGGATCTGCACACACCACATCTCCTACCTGCTTCTAGGCATCCTATATTACGAGTAATATCGCCATCTAGAGGTGATGTCCTACCTATAGGTAGGACAAAAATGTCGCGCTAGCGAGATTTTTAATTGTTTTTTAAAAAATAGTTTCTGTGGTTTTTTGTGCAATTGATGAATTAAAATGTATATATTGATGAGTCCAGGCTCCCTATGAATTTTTCAAGACTTAAAGTGAACCTAAACTTAGAAGGATATGGATTTTTCCTTTTTAAATAATACCAGTTGCCTGACTCTCCTGCTGATTCTGTGTCTCTAATACTTTTAGCAACAGCCCCTCAACAAGCATGCAGATCAGGTGCTCTGACTGAAGTCAGACTGGATTAGCTGCATGCTTGTTACAGGTGTGTGATTTAGCCACTATCTGCAGCCCAAGAGATCGTCCAAGATTTCAAACAGCGCCCTGCTCCGATGTAACTCAGTGCCCTGGTCCGAGACTTCAAACTAACAGCGCCCTGGTCCGAGACTTCAAACAAACAGCGCCCTGGTCCGAGACTTCAAACAAACAGCGCCCTGGTCCGAGACTTCAAACAAACAGCGCCCTGGTCCGAGACTTCAAACAAACAGCCCCTCACCTGTGCATTACTCACCTGTGCAAATTTACTTACCTGTGGTGCAAATTGCAGGTCCTGGGAGCAAATACTGACAGTGGGGTGAGGGGGGGCGCACCCGTTGAGATGCAATGTATATTGCGTTGGCCAACTCCTGCAGGAAGAGCAGGTGGATAGTTTAGATCCTGCATATTCTGATAGGCGAATGCAACATGCAAATGCTTTGCCATTTTAATTAGTCACAGTTGACTTGAGACAGCCAGTATTTAAGTCAGGAGTTAACTGGTGAGAGCACACATCCCTTTTTCTTGTGCAGCATATATTTACATTACTGTGTTGGTGGTATATATAGAAAATGGTGGAGGAAGAATAAGCATGCAAACATTGCAGGGATTTGAACCCCGTCCTGCCAGGCAGGAGTGCCTATCACCAACGCTTTCTGCTTTTCCTCCATTGTCAAATCATAGCAAAATAGTTTGAGTGAGGAAAAAGAGAAATATTTCCAATTTTAATCAGAAAGGAAAACATTTCCCAGTTGCTCCAGAGAAAGGAGAAAAACCTTACAAGGCCTAGGCCAATTAGCCTTAAAAAGGGAAAAATTCCTTCCCGATCCCTTATGGCAGTCAGATAAATCCCTGGATCAACAGGGCTCACATTGATGCTGGCGGCGGCAAGCAAGGCCCATATTCACAATCAGGTTGTGGGGAGGTTTTTTAAACAGGTGCCCACAAGGGACTGGGAGTCTACAAACAGCGCTCCGAAACTTCAAACAAAAAGCAGCGCGTTCCGAAACAAATTCCAGCGCCCTGGTCCGAGACCAATTTCAGCGCCCTGGTCCGAGACCACTTTCAGCGCCCTGGTCCGAGACCACTTTCAGCGCCCTGGTCCGAGACCACTTTCAGCGCCCTGGTCCGAGACCACTTTCAGCGCCCTGGTCCGAGACCACTTTCAGCGCCCTGGTCCGAGACCACTTTCAGCGCCCTGGTCCGAGACTCATTTAAGCGCCCTGGTCCGAGACTCATTTAAGCGCCCTGGTCCGAGACTCATTTCAGCGCCCTGGTGCGAGACTAATTTCAGCTCCCTGGTGCGAGACTAATTTCAGCGCCCTGGTGCGAGACTAATTTCAGCGCCCTGGTCCGAGACTTCAACTGGCTTCCCAGGAGGGACTTTCAGTAACAACTGGCTCCCAGGAGGGACTTTTAGTAACACCGGCTCCCAGGAGGGACTTTTAGTAACACCGGCTCCCAGGAGGGACTTTTAGTAACACCGGCTCCCAGGAGGGACTTTTAGTAACACCGGCTCCCAGGAGGGACTTTTAGTAACACCGGCTCCCAGGAGGGACTTTTAGTAACACCGGCTCCCAGGAGGGACTTTTAGTAACACCGGCTCCCAGGAGGGACTTTTAGTAACACCGGCTCCCAGGAGGGACTTTTAGTAACACCGGCTCCCAGGAGGGACTTTTAGTAACACCGGCTCCCAGGAGGGACTTTTAGTAACACCGGCTCCCAGGAGGGACTTTTAGTAACACCGGCTCCCAGGAGGGACTTTTAGTAACACCGGCTCCCAGGAGGGACTTTTAGTAACACCGGCTCCCAGGAGGGACTTTTAGTAACACCGGCTCCCAGGAGGGACTTTTAGTAACACCGGCTCCCAGGAGGGACTTTTAGTAACAACCGGATCCTAGGAGGGACTTTTAGTAACAACCGGATCCTAGGAGGGACTTAACAACCTGCTCCCAGGATGGAGAACAACAATCGCAGGACTACAAACATCATTCTGGGGGACTATACATCGTGCCCTGCTGAGGGAACAACAACCGGCAACCCAGGAGATCTTCAACCGGAGGACTTCACACCACACCCTGCCGGAAGATTTCACACCGTGTCCTGCCGAGGGACCAACAGCCGGCGCCAAGGAGAACTTAAACCGGAGAACTCCACATCTCGCCCTGGCAGAAGACTTCACACCGTGTCCTGCCGAGGGACCAACGACCGGCATCCAGGAGAATGTCAACCCGAGGATGTCACACTGCGCCCTGCCAAAAATGTCAGACTGCGCCCAGCCACAAGTCACACTGCGCCCAGCCACACGTCACACTGCGCCCAGCCAAAGACTGCGCCCAGCCACACGTCACACTGCGCTCAGCCACACGTCACACTGCGCCCAGCCACACGTCACACTGCGCCCAGCCAAAGACTGCGGCCAGCCACACGTCACACTGCGCCCAGCCAAAGACTGCGGCCAGCCACACGTCACACTGCGCCCAGCCAAAGACTGCGCCCAGCCACACGTCACACTGTGCCCAGTCAAAGACGGTCCAATACTACTTTCAGCGCCCTGGTCCGAGACTACTTTCAGCGCCCTGGTCCGAGACTACTTTCAGCGCCCTGCTCCGAGACTACTTTCAGCGCCCTGCTCCGAGACTACTTTCAGCGCCCTGCTCCGAGACTACTTTCAGCGCCCTGCTCCGAGACTACTTTCAGCGCCCTGCTCCGAGACTACTTTCAGCTCCCTAGTCCGAGACTACTTTCAGCGCCCTGGTCCGAGACTACTTTCAGCGCCCTGGTCCGAGACTACTTTCAGCGCCCTGGTCCGAGACTACTTTCAGCGCCCTGGTCCGAGACTACTTTCAGCGCCCTGGTCCGAGAGGAGGGACACTAGAAACAACCGGCTCCCAGGAGGGACTTTTAGAAACAACCGGCTCCCAGGAGGGACTTTTAGAAACAACCGGCTCCCAGGAGGGACTTTTAGAAACAACCGGCTCCCAGGAGGGACTTTTAGAAACAACCGGCTCCCAGGAGGGACTTTTAGAAACAACCGGCTCCCAGGAGGGACTTTTAGAAACAACCGGCTCCCAGGAGGGACTTTTAGAAACAACCGGCTCCCAGGAGGGACTTTTAGAAACAACCGGCTCCCAGGATGGAGAACAACAATCGCAGGACTACAAACATCATTCTGGGGTACTATACATCGTGCCCTGATGAGGGACCAACAACCGGCAACCCAGGAAAACTTCAACCGGAGGACTTCACACCACACCCTGCCGGAAGACATCACACTGCGCCCTGCCGAGGGACCAACAACCGGCACCCAAGAGAACTTCAACCGGAGGACTAAGCATAGCGCCCTGCCAGAAGACTTCACACCACGCCCTGCCGAGGGACCAACAGCCGGCGCCCAGGAGAACTTAAACCGGAGGACTTCACACTGTGCCCTGCCGGAAGACTTCACACCGCACCGTGCCGAAGGACCAACAACCAGCGCCCTGGAGAACTTCAACTGGAGAACTCCACACCTCGCCCTGCCAGAAGACTTCACACAGTGCCCTGCCGAGGGACCAACGACCGGCATCCAGGAGAATGTAAACCCGAGGATGTCACACTACGCCCAGCCAAAGACTGCGCCCAGCCACACTGCGCCCAGCCAAAGACTGCGCCCAGCCACACGTCACACTGCGCCCAGCCAAAGACTGCGCCCAGCCACACGTCACACTGCGCCCAGCCAAAGACTGCGCCCAGCCACACGTCACACTGCGCCCAGCCAAAGACTGCGCCCAGCCACACGTCACACTGCGCCCAGCCACACGTCACACTGCGACCAGCCAAAGACTGCGCCCAGCCACACGTCACACTGCGACCAGCCAAAGACTGCGCCCAGCCACATGTCACACTGCGCCCAGCCACACGTCACACTGCGCCCAGCCAAAGACTGTTCGAGACTACTTTCAGCGCCCTGGTCCGAGACTAGTTTTAGCGCCCTGGTCCGAGACTACGTTCAGCGCCCTGGTCCGAGACTACGTTCAGCGCCCTGGTCCGAGACTACGTTCAGCGCCCTGGTCCGAGACTACGTTCAGCGCCCTGGTCCGAGACTACGTTCAGCGCCCTGGTCCGAGACTACGTTCAGCGCCCTGGTCCGAGACTACGTTCAGCGCCCTGGTCCGAGACTACGTTCAGCGCCCTGGTCCGAGACTACGTTCAGCGCCCTGGTCCGAGACTACGTTCAGCGCCCTGGTCCGAGACTACGTTCAGCGCCCTGGTCCGAGACTACGTTCAGCGCCCTGGTCCGAGACTACGTTCAGCGCCCTGGTCCGAGACTACGTTCAGCGCCCTGGTCCGAGACTACGTTCAGCGCCCTGGTCCGAGACTACGTTCAGCGCCCTGGTCCGAGACTACGTTCAGCGCCCTGGTCCGAGACTACGTTCAGCGCCCTGGTCCGAGACTACGTTCAGCGCCCTGGTCCGAGACTACGTTCAGCGCCCTGGTCCGAGACTACGTTCAGCGCCCTGGTCCGAGACTACGTTCAGCGCCCTGGTCCGAGACTACGTTCAGCGCCCTGGTCCGAGACTACGTTCAGCGCCCTGGTCCGAGACTACGTTCAGCGCCCTGGTCCGAGACTACGTTCAGCGCCCTGGTCCGAGACTACGTTCAGCGCCCTGGTCCGAGACTACTTTCAGCGCCCTGGTCCGAGACTACTTTCAGCTCCCTGGTCCGAGACTACTTTCAGCGCCCTGGTCCGAGACTACTTTCAGCGCCCTGGTCCGAGACTACTTTCAGCGCCCTGGTCCGAGACTACTTTCAGCGCCCTGGTCCGAGACTACTTTCAGCTCCCTGGTCCGAGACTACTTTCAGCTCCCTGGTCCGAGACTACTTTCAGCGCCCTGGTCCGAGACTACTTTCAGCGCCCTGGTCCGAGACTACTTTCAGCGCCCTGGTCCGAGACTACTTTCAGCGCCCTGGTCCGAGACTACTTTCAGCGCCCTGGTCCGAGACTACTTTCAGCGCCCTGGTCCGAGACTACTTTCAGCGCCCTGGTCCGAGAGGAGGGACACTAGAAACAACCGGCTCCCAGGAGGGACTTTTAGAAACAACCGGCTCCCAGGAGGGACTTTTAGAAACAACCGGCTCCCAGGAGGGACTTTTAGAAACAACCGGCTCCCAGGAGGGACTTTTAGAAACAACCGGCTCCCAGGAGGGACTTTTAGAAACAACCGGCTCCCAGGAGGGACTTTTAGAAACAACCGGCTCCCAGGAGGGACTTTTAGAAACAACCGGCTCCCAGGAGGGACTTTTAGAAACAACCGGCTCCCAGGAGGGACTTTTAGAAACAACCGGCTCCCAGGAGGGACTTTTAGAAACAACCGGCTCCCAGGAGGGACTTTTAGAAAAAACCGGCTCCCAGGAGGGACTTTTAGAAAAAACCGGCTCCCAGGAGGGACTTTTAGAAACAACCGGCTCCCAGGAGGGACTTTTAGAAACAACCGGCTCCCAGGAGGGACTTTTAGAAACAACCGGCTCCCAGGAGGGACTTTTAGAAACAACCGGCTCCCAGGAGGGACTTTTAGAAACAACCGGCTCCCAGGATGGAGAACAACAATCGCAGGACTACAAACATCATTCTGGGGTACTATACATCGTGCCCTGATGAGGGACCAACAACCGGCAACCCAGGAAAACTTCAACCGGAGGACTTCACACCACACCCTGCCGGAAGACATCACACTGCGCCCTGCCGAGGGACCAACAACCGGCACCCAAGAGAACTTCAACCGGAGGACTAAGCATAGCGCCCTGCCAGAAGACTTCACACCACGCCCTGCCGAGGGACCAACAGCCGGCGCCCAGGAGAACTTAAACCGGAGGACTTCACACTGTGCCCTGCCGGAAGACTTCACACCGCACCGTGCCGAAGGACCAACAACCAGCGCCCTGGAGAACTTCAACCGGAGAACTCCACATCTCGCCCTGCCAGAAGACTTCACACAGTGCCCTGCCGAGGGACCAACGACCGGCATCCAGGAGAATGTAAACCCGAGGATGTCACACTGCGCCCAGCCAAAGACTGCGCCCAGCCACACGTCACACTGCGCCCAGCCAAAGACTGCGCCCAGCCACACGTCACACTGCGCCCAGCCAAAGACTGCGCCCAGCCACACGTCACACTGCGCCTAGCCAAAGACTGCGCCCAGCCACACGTCACACTGCGCCCAGCCAAAGACTGCGCCCAGCCACACGTCACACTGCGCCCAGCCACACGTCACACTGCGACCAGCCAAAGACTGCGCCCAGCCACACGTCACACTGCGACCAGCCAAAGACTGCGCCCAGCCACACGTCACACTGCGCCCAGCCACACGTCACACTGCGCCCAGCCAAAGACTGTTCGAGACTACTATCAGCGCCCTGGTCCGAGACTAGTTTTAGCGCCCTGGTCCGAGACTAGTTTTAGCGCCCTGGTCCGAGACTACTTTCAGCGCCCTGGTCCGAGACTACTTTCAGCGCCCTGGTCCGAGACTACTTTCAGCGCCCTGGTCCGAGACTACTTTCAGCGCCCTGGTCCGAGACTACTTTCAGCGCCCTGGTCCGAGACTACTTTCAGCGCCCTGGTCCGAGACTACTTTCAGCGCCCTGGTCCGAGACTACTTTCAGCGCCCTGGTCCGAGACTACTTTCAGCGCCCTGGTCCGAGACTACTTTCAGCGCCCTGGTCCGAGACTACTTTTAGCGCCCTGGTCCGAGACTACTTTCAGCGCCCTGGTCCGAGACTACTTTTAGCGCCCTGGTCCGAGACTACTTTCAGCGCCCTGGTCCGAGAGGAGGGACTTTTAGAAACAACCGGCTCCCAGGAGGGACTTTTAGAAACAACCTGCTCCCAGGAGGGACTTACAACCGGCTCCCAGGAGGGACTTACAACCGGCTCCCAGGAGGGACTTACAACCGGCTCCCAGGAGGGACTTTTAGAAACAACCGGCTCCCAGGAGGGACTTACAACCGGCTCCCAGGAGGGACTTTTAGAAACAACCGGCTCCCAGGAGGGACTTTTAGAAACAACCGGCTCCCAGGATGGAGAACAACAATCGCAGGACTACAAACATCATTCTGGGGTACTATACATCGTGCCCTGCTGAGGGACCAACAACCGGCAACCCAGGAAAACTTCAACCGGAGGACTTCACACCACACCCTGCCGGAAGACATCACACTGCGCCCTGCCGAGGGACCCACAACCGGCACCCAAGAGAACTTCAACCGGAGGACTAAGCATAGCGCCCTGCCAGAAGACTTCACACCACGCCCTGCCGTGGGACCAACAGCCGGCGCCCAGGAGAACTTCAACCGGAGGACTTCACACCGTGTCCTGCCGGAAGACTTCACACCGCACCGTGCCGAAGGACCAACAACCAGCGCCCTGGAGAACTTCAACTGGATAACTCCACACCTCGCCCTGCCAGAAGACTTCACACCGTGCCCTGGCGAGGGACCAACGACCGGCATCCAGGAAAATGTAACCCGAGGATGTCACACTGCGCCCAGCCAAAGACTGCGCCCAGCCAAAGACTGCGCCCAGCCACACGTCACACTGCGCCCAGCCAAAGACTGCGCCCAGCCACACGTCACACAGCGCCCAGCCAAAGACTGCGCCCAGCCACACGTCACACTGCGCCCAGCCAAAGACTGCGCCCAGCCACACGTCACACTGCGCCCAGCCACACGTCACACTGCGCCCAGCCAAAGACTGTGCCCAGCCACACGTCACTGCGCCCAGCCACACGTCACACTGCGCCCAGCCAAAGACTGTTTGAGACTACTTTCAGCGCCCTGGTCCGAGACTACTTTCAGCGCCCTGGTCCGAGACTACTTTCAGCGCCCTGGTCCGAGACTACTTTCAGCGCCCTGGTCCGAGACTACTTTCAGCGCCCTGGTCCGAGACTACTTTCAGCGCCCTGGTCCGAGACTACTTTCAGCGCCCTGGTCCGAGACTACTTTCAGCGCCCTGGTCCGAGACTACTTTCAGCGCCCTGGTCCGAGACTACTTTCAGCGCCCTGGTCCGAGACTACTTTCAGCGCCCTGGTCCGAGACTACTTTCAGCGCCCTGGTCCGAGACTACTTTCAGCGCCCTGGTCCGAGACTACTTTCAGCGCCCTGGTCCGAGACTACTTTCAGCGCCCTGGTCCGAGAGGAGGGACTTTTAGAAACAACCGGCTCCCAGGAGGGACTTTTAGAAACAACCGGCTCCCAGGAGGGACTTTTAGAAACAACCGGCTCCCAGGAGGGACTTTTAGAAACAACCGGCTCCCAGGAGGGACTTTTAGAAACAACCGGCTCCCAGGAGGGACTTTTAGAAACAACCGGCTCCCAGGAGGGACTTTTAGAAACAACCGGCTCCCAGGAGGGACTTTTAGAAACAACCGGCTCCCAGGAGGGACTTTTAGAAACAACCGGCTCCCAGGAGGGACTTTTAGAAACAACCGGCTCCCAGGATGGAGAACAACAATCGCAGGACTACAAACATCATTCTGGGGTACTATACATCGTGCCCTGCTGAGGGACCAACAACCGGCAACCCAGGAAAACTTCAACCGGAGGACTTCACACCACACCCTGCCGGAAGACATCACACTGCGCCCTGCCGAGGGACCAACAACCGGCACCCAAGAGAACTTCAACCGGAGGACTAAGCATAGCGCCCTGCCAGAAGACTTCACACCACGCCCTGCCGAGGGACCAACAGCCGGCGCCCAGGAGAACTTCAAACGGAGGACTTCACACCGTGTCCTGCCGGAAGACTTCACACCGCACCGTGCCGAAGGACCAACAACCAGCGCCCTGGAGAACTTCAACCGGAGAACTCCACACCTCGCCCTGCCAGAAGACTTCACACAGTGCCCTGCCGAGGGACCAACGACCGGCATCCAGGAGAATGTAAACCCGAGGATGTCACACTGCGCCCAGCCAAAGACTGCGCCCAGCCACACGTCACACTGCGCCCAGCCAAAGACTGCGCCCAGCCACACGTCACACTGCGCCCAGCCAAAGACTGCGCCCAGCCACACGTCACACCGCGCCCAGCCAAAGACTGCGCCCGGCCACACGTCACACCGCGCCCAGCCAAAGACTGCGCCCGGCCACACGTCACACTGCGCCCAGCCAAAGACTGCGCCCGGCCACACGTCACACTGCGCCCAGCCAAAGACTGCGCCCAGCCACACGTCACACTGCGCCCAGCCAAAGACTGCTCCCAGCCACACGTCACACTGCGCCCAGCCAAAGACTGTCCGAGACTACTTTCAGCGCCCTGGTCCGAGACTACTTTCAGCGCCCTGGTCCGAGACTACTTTCAGCGCCCTGGTCCGAGACTACTTTCAGCGCCCTGGTCCGAGACTACTTTCAGCGCCCTGGTCCGAGACTACTTTCAGCGCCCTGGTCCGAGACTACTTTTAGCGCCCTGGCCTGAGAGGAGGGACACGAGTAAAAACCGGCTCCCAGGAGGGACTTTTAGAAACAACCGGCTCCCAGGAGGGACTTTTAGAAACAACCGGCTCCCAGGATGGAGAACAACAATCGCAGGACTACAAACATCATTCTGGGGTACTATACATCGTGCCCTGCTGAGGGACCAACAACCGGCAACCCAGGAAAACTTCAACCGGAGGACTTCACACCACACCCTGCCGGAAGACATCACACTGCGCCCTGCCGAGGGACCCACAACCGGCACCCAAGAGAACTTCAACCGGAGGACTAAGCATAGCGCCCTGCCAGAAGACTTCACACCACGCCCTGCCGTGGGACCAACAGCCGGCGCCCAGGAGAACTTCAACCGGAGGACTTCACACCGTGTCCTGCCGGAAGACTTCACACCGCACCGTGCCGAAGGACCAACAACCAGCGCCCTGGAGAACTTCAACTGGATAACTCCACACCTCGCCCTGCCAGAAGACTTCACACCGTGCCCTGGCGAGGGACCAACGACCGGCATCCAGGAAAATGTAACCCGAGGATGTCACACTGCGCCCAGCCAAAGACTGCGCCCAGCCAAAGACTGCGCTCAGCCACACGTCACACTGCGCCCAGCCAAAGACTGCGCCCAGCCACACGTCACACAGCGCCCAGCCAAAGACTGCGCCCAGCCACACGTCACACTGCGCCCAGCCAAAGACTGCGCCCAGCCACACGTCACACTGCGCCCAGCCAAAGACTGCGCCCAGCCACACGTCACACTGCGCCCAGCCACACGTCACACTGCGCCCAGCCAAAGACTGTTCGAGACTACTTTCAGCGCCCTGGTCCGAGACTACTTTCAGCGCCTTGGTCCGAGACTACTTTCAGCGCCCTGGTCCGAGACTACTTTCAGCGCCCTGGTCCGAGACTACTTTCAGCGCCCTGGTCCGAGACTACTTTCAGCGCCCTGGTCCGAGACTACTTTCAGCGCCCTGGTCCGAGACTACTTTCAGCGCCCTGGTCCGAGACTACTTTCAGCGCCCTGGTCCGAGAGGAGGGACTTTTAGAAACAACCGGCTCCCAGGAGGGACTTTTAGAAACAACCGGCTCCCAGGAGGGACTTTTAGAAACAACCGGCTCCCAGGAGGGACTTTTAGAAACAACCGGCTCCCAGGAGGGACTTTTAGAAACAACCGGCTCCCAGGAGGGACTTTTAGAAACAACCGGCTCCCAGGAGGGACTTTTAGAAACAACCGGCTCCCAGGAGGGACTTTTAGAAACAACCGGCTCCCAGGATGGAGAACAACAATCGCAGGACTACAAACATCATTCTGGGGTACTATACATCGTGCCCTGCTGAGGGACCAACAACCGGCAACCCAGGAAAACTTCAACCGGAGGACTGGCACCCAAGAGAACTTCAGCCGGAGGACTAAGCATAGCGCCCTGCCAGAAGACTTCACACCACGCCCTGCCGAGGGACCAACAGCCGGCGCCCAGGAGAACTTCAACCGGAGGACTTCACACCGTGCCCTGCCGGAAGACTTCACACCGCACCGTGCCGAAGGACCAACAACCAGCGCCCTGGAGAACTTCAACTGGAGAACTCCACACCTCGCCCTGCCAGAAGACTTCACACCGTGCCCTGCCGAGGGACCAACGACCGGCATCCAGGAGAATGTAAACCCGAGGAAGTCACACTGCGCCCAGCCAAAGACTGCGCCCAGCCACACGTCACACTGCGCCCAGCCAAAGACTGCGCCCAGCCACACGTCACACTGCGCCCAGCCAAAGACTGCGCCCAGCCACACGTCACACTGCGCCCAGCCAAAGACTGCGCCCAGCCACACTTCACACTGCGCCCAGCCGGACTGCGCCCAGCCAAAGACTGCGCCCAGCCACACGTCACACTGCGCCCAGCCGGACTGCGCCCAACCAAACACTGCGCCCAGCCACACGTCACACTGCGCCCAGCCAAAGTCTGTCCGAGACTACGTTCAGCGCCCTGGTCCGAGACTACGTTCAGCGCCCTGGTCCGAGACTACGTTCAGCGCCCTGGTCCGAGACTACGTTCAGCGCCCTGGTCCGAGACTACGTTCAGCGCCCTGGTCCGAGACTACGTTCAGCGCCCTGGTCCGAGACTACGTTCAGCGCCCTGGTCCGAGACTACGTTCAGCGCCCTGGTCCGAGACTACGTTCAGCGCCCTGGTCCGAGACTACGTTCAGCGCCCTGGTCCGAGACTACGTTCAGCGCCCTGGTCCGAGACTACGTTCAGCGCCCTGGTCCGAGACTACGTTCAGCGCCCTGGTCCGAGACTACGTTCAGCGCCCTGGTCCGAGACTACGTTCAGCGCCCTGGTCCGAGACTACGTTCAGCGCCCTGGTCCGAGACTACGTTCAGCGCCCTGGTCCGAGACTACGTTCAGCGCCCTGGTCCGAGACTACGTTCAGCGCCCTGGTCCGAGACTACGTGCAGCGCCCTGGTCCGAGACTACGTGCAGCGCCCTGGTCCGAGACTACGTGCAGCGCCCTGGTCCGAGACTACGTTCAGTGTCCTGGTCCGAGACTACGTTCAGCGCCCTGGTCCGAGACTACTTTCAGCGCCCTGGTCCGAGACTACTTTCAGCTCCCTGGTCCGAGACTACTTTCAGCGCCCTGGTCCGAGACTACTTTCAGCGCCCTGCTCCGAGACTACTTTCAGCTCCCTGGTCCGAGACTACTTTCAGCTCCCTGGTCCGAGACTACTTTCAGCGCCCTGGTCCGAGACTACTTTCAGCGCCCTGGTCCGAGACTACTTTCAGCGCCCTGGTCCGAGACTACTTTCAGCGCCCTGGTCCGAGACTACTTTCAGCGCCCTGGTCCGAGAGGAGGGACACTAGAAACAACCGGCTCCCAGGAGGGACTTTTAGAAACAACCGGCTCCCAGGAGGGACTTTTAGAAACAACCGGCTCCCAGGAGGGACTTTTAGAAACAACCGGCTCCCAGGAGGGACTTTTAGAAACAACCGGCTCCCAGGAGGGACTTTTAGAAACAACCGGCTCCCAGGAGGGACTTTTAGAAACAACCGGCTCCCAGGAGGGACTTTTAGAAACAACCGGCTCCCAGGAGGGACTTTTAGAAACAACCGGCTCCCAGGAGGGACTTTTAGAAACAACCGGCTCCCAGGAGGGACTTTTAGAAACAACCGGCTCCCAGGATGGAGAACAACAATCGCAGGACTACAAACATCATTCTGGGGTACTATACATCGTGCCCTGATGAGGGACCAACAACCGGCAACCCAGGAAAACTTCAACTGGAGGACTTCACACCACACCCTGCCGGAAGACATCACACTGCGCCCTGCCGAGGGACCAACAACCGGCACCCAAGAGAACTTCAACCGGAGGACTAAGCATAGCGCCCTGCCAGAAGACTTCACACCACGCCCTGCCGAGGGACCAACAGCCGGCGCCCAGGAGAACTTAAACCGGAGGACTTCACACTGTGCCCTGCCGGAAGACTTCACACCGCACCGTGCCGAAGGACCAACAACCAGCGCCCTGGAGAACTTCAACCGGAGAACTCCACATCTCGCCCTGCCAGAAGACTTCACACAGTGCCCTGCCGAGGGACCAACGACCGGCATCCAGGAGAATGTAAACCCGAGGATGTCACACTGCGCCCAGCCAAAGACTGCGCCCAGCCACACGTCACACTGCGCCCAGCCAAAGACTGCGCCCAGCCACACGTCACACTGCGCCCAGCCAAAGACTGCGCCCAGCCACACGTCACACTGCGCCTAGCCAAAGACTGCGCCCAGCCAAAGACGGCGCCCAGCCACACGTCACACTGCGCCCAGCCACACGTCACACTGCGACCAGCCAAAGACTGCGCCCAGCCACACGTCACACTGCGACCAGCCAAAGACTGCGCCCAGCCACACGTCACACTGCGCCCAGCCACACGTCACACTGCGCCCAGCCAAAGACTGTTCGAGACTACTTTCAGCGCCCTGGTCCGAGACTAGTTTTAGCGCCCTGGTCCGAGACTACTTTCAGTGCCCTGGTCCGAGACTACTTTCAGCGCCCTGGTCCGAGACTACTTTCAGCGCCCTGGTCCGAGACTACGTTCAGCGCCCTGGTCCGAGACTACTTTCAGCGCCCTGGTCCGAGACTACTTTCAGCTCCCTGGTCCGAGACTACTTTCAGCGCCCTGGTCCGAGACTACTTTCAGCGCCCTGGTCCGAGACTACTTTCAGCGCCCTGCTCCGAGACTACTTTCAGCGCCCTGGTCCGAGACTACTTTCAGCGCCCTGGTCCGAGACTACTTTCAGCTCCCTGGTCCGAGACTACTTTCAGCGCCCTGGTCCGAGACTACTTTCAGCGCCCTGGTCCGAGACTACTTTCAGCGCCCTGGTCCGAGACTACTTTCAGCGCCCTGGTCCGAGACTACTTTCAGCGCCCTGGTCCGAGACTACTTTCAGCGCCCTGGTCCGAGACTACTTTCAGCGCCCTGGTCCGAGACTACTTTCAGCGCCCTGGTCCGAGACTACTTTCAGCGCCCTGGTCCGAGAGGAGGGACTTTTAGAAACAACCGGCTCCCAGGAGGGACTTTTAGAAACAACCGGCTCCCAGGAGGGACTTTTAGAAACAACCGGCTCCCAGGAGGGACTTTTAGAAACAACCGGCTCCCAGGAGGGACTTTTAGAAACAACCGGCTCCCAGGAGGGACTTTTAGAAACAACCGGCTCCCAGGAGGGACTTTTAGAAACAACCGGCTCCCAGGAGGGACTTTTAGAAACAACCGGCTCCCAGGATGGAGAACAACAATCGCAGGACTACAAACATCATTCTGGGGTACTATACATCGTGCCCTGCTGAGGGACCAACAACCGGCAACCCAGGAAAACTTCAACCGGAGGACTTCACACCACACCCTGCCGGAAGACATCACACTGCGCCCTGCCGAGGGACCAACAACCGGCACCCAAGAGAACTTCAACCGCAGGACTAAGCATAGCGCCCTGCCAGAAGAATTCACACCACGCCCTGCCGAGGGACCAACAGCCGGCGCCCAGGAGAACTTCAACCGGAGGACTTCACACCGTGTCCTGCCGGAAGACTTCACACCGCACCGTGCCGAAGGACCAACAACCAGCGCCCTGGAGAACTTCAACCGGAGAACTCCACACCTCGCCCTGCCAGAAGACTTCACACAGTGCCCTGCCGAGGGACCAACGACCGGCATCCAGGAGAATGTAAACCCGAGGATGTCACACTGCGCCCAGCCAAAGACTGCGCCCAGCCACACGTCACACTGCGCCCAGCCAAAGACTGCGCCCAGCCACACGTCACACTGCGCCCAGCCAAAGACTGCGCCCAGCCACACGTCACACCGCGCCCAGCCAAAGACTGCGCCAGCCACACGTCACACCGCGCCCAGCCAAAGACTGCGCCCGGCCACACGTCACACCGCGCCCAGCCAAAGACTGCGCCCGGCCACACGTCACACCGCGCCCAGCCAAAGACTGCGCCCAGCCACACGTCACACTGCGCCCAGCCAAAGACTGAGCCCAGCCACACGTCACACTGCGCCCAGCCAAAGACTGTCCGAGACTACTTTCAGCGCCCTGGTCCGAGACTACTTTCAGCGCCCTGGTCCGAGACTACTTTCAGCGCCCTGGTCCGAGACTACTTTCAGCGCCCTGGTCCGAGACTACTTTCAGCGCCCTGGCCTGAGAGGAGGGACACTAGTAAAAACCGGCTCCCAGGAGGGACTTTTAGAAACAACCGGCTCCCAGGAGGGACTTTTAGAAACAACCGGCTCCCAGGAGGGACTTTTAGAAACAACCGGCTCCCAGGAGGGACTTTTAGAAACAACCGGCTCCCAGGAGGGACTTTTAGAAACAACCGGCTCCCAGGAGGGACTTTTAGAAACAACCGGCTCCCAGGAGGGACTTTTAGAAACAACCGGCTCCCAGGATGGAGAACAACAATCGCAGGACTACAAACATCATTCTGGGGTACTATACATCGTGCCCTGCTGAGGGACCAACAACCGGCAACCCAGGAAAACTTCAACCGGAGGACTTCACACCACACCCTGCCGGAAGACATCACACTGCGCCCTGCCGAGGGACCAACAACCGGCACCCAAGAGAACTTCAACCGGAGGACTAAGCATAGCGCCCTGCCAGAAGACTTCACACCACGCCCTGCCGAGAGACCAACAGCCGGCGCCCAGGAGAACTTCAACCGGAGGACTTCACACCGTGTCCTGCCGGAAGACTTCACACCGCACCGTGCCGAAGGACCAACAACCAGCGCCCTGGAGAACTTCAACTGGAGAACTCCACACCTCGCCCTGCCAGAAGACTTCACACCGTGCCCTGCCGAGGGACCAACGACCGGCATCCAGGAGAATGTAAACCCGAGGATGTCACACTGCACCCAGCCAAAGACTGCGCCCAGCCACGCGTCACACTACGCCCAGCCAAAGACTGCGCCCAGCCAAAGGTCACACTGCGCCCAGCCAAAGACTGCGCCCAGCCACACGTCACACTGCGCCCAGCCAAAGACTGCGCCCAGCCACACGTCACACTGCGCCCAGCCAAAGACTGCGCCCAGCCACACGTCACACAGCGCCCAGCCAAAGACTGCGCCCAGCCACACGTCACACTGCGCCCAGCCAAAGACTGCGCCCAGCCACACGTCACACTGCGCCCAGCCAAAGACTGCGCCCAGCCACACGTCACACTGCGCCCAGCCAAAGACTGCGCCCAGCCACACGTCACACTGCGCCCAGCCAAAGACTGCGCCCAGCCACACGTCACTGCGCCCAGCCAAAGACTGCGCCCAGCCACACGTCACACTGCGCCCAGCCAAAGACTGCGCCCAGCCACACTGCGCCCAGCCAAAGACTGCGCCCAGCCACACGTCACACTGCGCCCAGCCAAAGACTGCGCCCAGCCACACGTCACACTGCGCCCAGCCAAAGACTGTCCGAGACTACTTTCAGCGCCCTGGTCCGAGACTACTTTCAGCGCCCTGGTCCGAGACTACTTTCAGCGCCCTGGTCCGAGACTACTTTCAGCGCCCTGGTCCGAGACTACTTTCAGCGCCCTGGCCTGAGAGGAGGGACACTAGTAAAAACCGGCTCCCAGGAGGGACTTTTAGAAACAACCGGCTCCCAGGAGGGACTTTTAGAAACAACCGGCTCCCAGGAGGGACTTTTAGAAACAACCGGCTCCCAGGAGGGACTTTTAGAAACAACCGGCTCCCAGGAAGGACTTTTAGAAACAACCGGCTCCCAGGAGGGACTTTTAGAAACAACCGGCTCCCAGGAGGGACTTTTAGAAACAACCGGCTCCCAGGAGGGACTTTTAGAAACAACCGGCTCCCAGGAGGGACTTACAACCGGCTCCCAGGAGGGACTTTTAGAAACAACCGGCTCCCAGGAGGGACTTTTAGAAACAACCGGCTCCCAGGATGGAGAACAACAATCGCAGGACTACAAACATCATTCTGGGGTACTATACATCGTGCCCTGCTGAGGGACCAACAATCGGCAACCCAGGAAAACTTCAACCGGAGGACTTCACACCACACCCTGCCGGAAGACATCACACTGCGCCCTGCCGAGAGACCCATAACCGGCACCCAAGAGAACTTCAACCGGAGGACTAAGCATAGCGCCCTGCCAGAAGACTTCACACCACGCCCTGCCGAGAGACCCATAACCGGCACCCAAGAGAACTTCAACCGGAGGACTAAGCATAGCGCCCTGCCAGAAGACTTCACACCACGCCCTGCCGAGGGACCAACAGCCGGCGCCCAGGAGAACTTCAACCGGAGGACTTCACACCGTGCCCTGCCGGAAGACTTCACACCGCACCGTGCCGAAGGACCAACAACCAGCGCCCTGGAGAACTTCAACTGGAGAACTCCACACCTCGCCCTGCCAGAAGACTTCACACCGTGCCAGAATGTAAACCCGAGGATGTCACACTGCGCCCAGCCAAAGACTGCGCAAAGCCACGCGTCACACTGCGCCCAGCCAAAGACTGCGCCCAGCCACGCGTCACACTGCGCCCAGCCAAAGACTGCGCCCAGCCACGCGTCACACTGCGCCCAGCCAAAGACTGCGCCCAGCCACACGTCACAAAGCGCCCAGCCAAAGACTGCGCCCAGCCAAAGACTGCGCCCAGCCACGCGTCACACTGCGCCCAGCCAAAGACTGCGCCCAGCCACGCGTCACACTGCGCCCAGCCAAAGACTGCGCCCAGCCACACGTCACACTGCGCCCAGCCAAAGACTGCGCCCAGCCACACGTCACACTGCGCCCAGCCAAAGACTGCGCCCAGCCACACGTCACACTGCGCCCAGCCAAAGACTGCGCCCAGCCACACGTCACACTGCGCCCAGCCAAAGACTGCGCCCAGCCACACGTCACACTGCGCCCAGCCAAAGACTGCGCCCAGCCACACGTCACACTGCGCCCAGCCAAAGACTGCGCCCAGCCACACGTCACACTGCGCCCAGCCAAAGACTGTCCGAGACTACTTTCAGCGCCCTGGTCCGAGACTACTTTCAGCGCCCTGGTCCGAGACTACTTTCAGCGCCCTGGTCCGAGACTACTTTCAGCGCCCTGGTCCGAGACTACTTTCAGCGCCCTGGTCCGAGACTACTTTCAGCGCCCTGGTCCGAGACTACTTTCAGCGCCCTGGTCCGAGACTACTTTCAGCGCCCTGGTCCGAGACTACTTTCAGCGCCCTGGTCCGAGACTACTTTCAGCGCCCTGGTGCGAGACTACTTTCAGCGCCCTGGTCCGAGACTACTTTCAGCGCCCTGGCCTGAGAGGAGGGACACTAGTAAAAACCGGCTCCCAGGAGGGACTTTTAGAAACAACCGGCTCCCAGGAGGGACTTTTAGAAACAACCGGCTCCCAGGAGGGACTTTTAGAAACAACCGGCTCCCAGGAGGGACTTTTAGAAACAACTGGCTCCCAGGAGGGACTTTTAGAAACAACCGGCTCCCAGGATGGAGAACAACAATCGCAGGACTACAAACATCATTCTGGGGTACTATACATCGTGCCCTGCTGAGGGACCAACAACCGGCAACCCAGGAAAACTTCAACCGGAGGACTACACACCACACCCTGCCGGAAGACATCACACTGCGCCCTGCCGAGGGACCAACAACCGGCACCCAAAGAACTTCAACCGGAGGACTAAGCATAGCGCCCTGCCAGAAGACTTCACACCACGCCCTGCCGAGGGACCAACAGCCGGCGCCCAGGAGAACTTCAACCGGAGGACTTCACACCGTGCCCTGCCGGAAGACTTCACACCGCACCGTGCCGAAGGACCAACAACCAGCGCCCTGGAAACCTTCAACTGGAGAACTCCACACCTCGCCCTGCCAGAAGACTTCACACCGTGCCCTGCCGAGGGACCAACGACGGGCATCCAGGAGAATGTAAACCCGAGGATGTCACACTGCACCCAGCCAAAGACTGCGCCCAGCCACGCGTCACACTGCGCCCAGCCAAAGACTGCGCCCAGCCACACGTCACACTGCGCCCAGCCAAAGACTGCGCCCAGCCACACGTCACACTGCGCCCAGCCAAAGACTGCGCCCAGCCACACGTCACACTGCGCTTAGCCAAAGACGGTCCGAGACTACTTTCAGCGCCCTGGTCCGAGACTACTTTCAGCGCCCTGGTCCGAGACTACTTTCAGCGCCCTGGTCCGAGACTACTTTCAGCGCCCTGGTCCGAGACTACTTTCAGCGCCCTGGTCCGAGACTACTTTCAGCGCCCTGGTCCGAGACTACTTTCAGCGCCCTGGTCCGAGACTACTTTCAGCGCCCTGGCCTGAGAGGAGGGACACTAGTAAAAACCGGCTCCCAGGAGGGACTTTTAGAAACAACCGGCTCCCAGGAGGGACTTTTAGAAACAACCGGCTCCCAGGAGGGACTTTTAGAAACAACCGGCTCCCAGGAGGGACTTTTAGAAACAACCGGCTCCCAGGAGGGACTTTTAGAAACAACCGGCTCCCAGGAGGGACTTTTAGAAACAACCGGCTCCCAGGAGGGACTTTTAGAAACAACCGGCTCCCAGGAGGGACTTTTAGAAACAACCGGCTCCCAGGATGGAGAACAACAATCGCAGGACTACAAACATCATTCTGGGGTACTATACATCGTGCCCTGCTGAGGGACCAACAACCGGCAACCCAGGAAAACTTCAACCGGAGGACTTCACACCACACCCTGCCGGAAGACATCACACTGCGCCCTGCCGAGAGACCCATAACCGGCACCCAAAGAACTTCAACCGGAGGACTAAGCATAGCGCCCTGCCAGAAGACTTCACACCACGCCCTGCCGAGAGACCAACAGCCGGCGCCCAGGAGAACTTCAACCGGAGGACTTCACACCGTGTCCTGCCGGAAGACTTCACACCGCACCGTGCCGAAGGACCAACAACCAGCGCCCTGGAGAACTTCAACTGGAGAACTCCACACCTCGCCCTGCCAGAAGACTTCACACCGTGCCCTGCCGAGGGACCAACGACCGGCATCCAGGAGAATGTAAACCCGAGGATGTCACACTGCACCCAGCCAAAGACTGCGCCCAGCCACGCGTCACACTACGCCCAGCCAAAGACTGCGCCCAGCCAAAGGTCACACTGCGCCCAGCCAAAGACTGCGCCCAGCCACACGTCACACTGCGCCCAGCCAAAGACTGCGCCCAGCCACACGTCACACTGCGCCCAGCCAAAGACTGCGCCCAGCCACACGTCACACTGCGCCCAGCCAAAGACTGCGCCCAGCCACACGTCACACTGCGCCCAGCCAAAGACTGCGCCCAGCCACACGTCACACTGCGCCCAGCCAAAGACTGCGCCCAGCCACACGTCACACTGCGCCCAGCCAAAGACTGCGCCCAGCCACACGTCACACTGCGCCCAGCCAAAGACTGCGCCCAGCCACACGTCACACTGCGCCCAGCCAAAGACTGCGCCCAGCCACACGTCACACTGCGCCCAGCCAAAGACTGCGCCCAGCCACACGTCACACTGCGCCCAGCCAAAGACTGCGCCCAGCCACACTGCGCCCAGCCAAAGACTGCGCCCAGCCATACGTCACACTGCGCCCAGCCAAAGACTGCGCCCAGCCACACGTCACACAGCGCCCAGCCAAAGACTGTCCGAGACTACTTTCAGCGCCCTGGTCCGAGACTACTTTCAGCGCCCTGGTCTGAGACTACTTTCAGCGCCCTGGTCCGAGACTACTTTCAGCGCCCTGGTCCGAAACTACTTTCAGCGCCCTGGCCTGAGAGGAGGGACACTAGTAAAAACCGGCTCCCAGGAGGGACTTTTAGAAACAACCGGCTCCCAGGAGGGACTTTTAGAAACAACCGGCTCCCAGGAGGGACTTTTAGAAACAACCGGCTCCCAGGAGGGACTTTTAGAAACAACCGGCTCCCAGGAGGGACTTTTAGAAACAACCGGCTCCCAGGAAGGACTTTTAGAAACAACCGGCTCCCAGGAGGGACTTTTAGAAACAACCGGCTCCCAGGAGGGACTTTTAGAAACAACCGGCTCCCAGGAGGGACTTTTAGAAACAACCGGCTCCCAGGAGGGACTTTTAGAAACAACCGGCTCCCAGGAGGGACTTTTAGAAACAACCGGCTCCCAGGAGGGACTTTTAGAAACAACCGGCTCCCAGGAGGGAGAACAACAATCGCAGGACTACAAACATCATTCTGGGGTACTATACATCGTGCCCTGCTGAGGGACCAACAACCGGCAACCCAGGAAAACTTCAACCGGAGGACTTCACACCACACCCTGCCGGAAGACATCACACTGCGCCCTGCCGAGAGACCCATAACCGGCACCCAAGAGAACTTCAACCGGAGGACTAAGCATAGCGCCCTGCCAGAAGACTTCACACCACGCCCTGCCGAGGGACCAACAGCCGGCGCCCAGGAGAACTTCAACCGGAGGACTTCACACCGTGCCCTGCCGGAAGACTTCACACCGCACCGTGCCGAAGGACCAACAACCAGCGCCCTGGAGAACTTCAACTGGAGAACTCCACACCTCGCCCTGCCAGAAGACTTCACACCGTGCCAGAATGTAAACCCGAGGATGTCACACTGCGCCCAGCCAAAGACTGCGCAAAGCCACGCGTCACACTGCGCCCAGCCAAAGACTGCGCCCAGCCACGCGTCACACTGCGCCCAGCCAAAGACTGCGCCCAGCCACGCGTCACACTGCGCCCAGCCAAAGACTGCGCCCAGCCACACGTCACACAGCGCCCAGCCAAAGACTGCGCCCAGCCAAAGACTGCGCCCAGCCACACGTCACACTGCGCCCAGCCAAAGACTGCGCCCAGCCACACGTCACACTGCGCCCAGCCAAAGACTGCGCCCAGCCACACGTCACACTGCGCCCAGCCAAAGACTGCGCCCAGCCACACTGCGCCCAGCCAAAGACTGCGCCCAGCCACACGTCACACTGCGCCCAGCCAAAGACTGCGCCCAGCCACACGTCACACTGCGCCCAGCCAAAGACTGTCCGAGACTACTTTCAGCGCCCTGGTCCGAGACTACTTTCAGCGCCCTGGTCCGAGACTACTTTCAGCGCCCTGGTCCGAGACTACTTTCAGCGCCCTGGTCCGAGACTACTTTCAGCGCCCTGGTCCGAGACTACTTTCAGCGCCCTGGTCCGAGACTACTTTCAGCGCCCTGGTCCGAGACTACTTTCAGCGCCCTGGTCCGAGACTACTTTCAGCGCCCTGGTCCGAGACTACTTTCAGCGCCCTGGTCCGAGACTACTTTCAGCGCCCTGGCCCGAGACTACTTTCAGCGCCCTGGCCTGAGGGGAGGGACACTAGTAAAAACCGGCTCCCAGGAGGGACTTTTAGAAACAACCGGCTCCCAGGAGGGACTTTTAGAAACAACCGGCTCCCAGGAGGGACTTTTAGAAACAACCGGCTCCCAGGATGGAGAACAACAATCGCAGGACTACAAACATCATTCTGGGGTACTATACATCGTGCCCTGCTGAGGGACCAACAACCGGCAACCCAGGAAAACTTCAACCGGAGGACATCACACCACACCCTGCCGGAAGACATCACACTGCGCCCTGCCGAGAGACCCATAACCGGCACCCAAGAGAACTTCAACCGGAGGACTAAGCATAGCGCCCTGCCAGAAGACTTCACACCACGCCCTGCCGAGGGACCAACAGCCGGCGCCCAGGAGAACTTCAACCGGAGGACTTCACACCGTGTCCTGCCGGAAGACTTCACACCGCACCGTGCCGAAGGACCAACAACCAGCGCCCTGGAGAACTTCAACTGGAGAACTCCACACCTCGCCCTGCCAGAAGACTTCACACCGTGCCCTGCCGAGGGACCAACGACCGGCATCCAGGAGAATGTAAACCCGAGGATGTCACACTGCACCCAGCCAAAGACTGCGCCCAGCCACGCGTCACACTACGCCCAGCCAAAGACTGCGCCCAGCCAAAGGTCACACTGCGCCCAGCCAAAGACTGCGCCCAGCCACACGTCACACTGCGCCCAGCCAAAAACTGCGCCCAGCCACACGTCACACTGCGCCCAGCCAAAGACTGCGCCCAGCCACACGTCACACAGCGCCCAGCCAAAGACTGCGCCCAGCCACACGTCACACTGCGCCCAGCCAAAGACTGCGCCCAGCCACACGTCACACTGCGCCCAGCCAAAGACTGCGCCCAGCCACACGTCACACTGCGCCCAGCCAAAGACTGCGCCCAGCCACACGTCACACTGCGCCCAGCCAAAGACTGCGCCCAGCCACACGTCACTGCGCCCAGCCAAAGACTGCGCCCAGCCACACGTCACACTGCGCCCAGCCAAAGACTGCGCCCAGCCACACTGCGCCCAGCCAAAGACTGCGCCCAGCCACACGTCACACTGCGCCCAGCCAAAGACTGCGCCCAGCCACACGTCACACTGCGCCCAGCCAAAGACTGTCCGAGACTACTTTCAGCGCCCTGGTCCGAGACTACTTTCAGCGCCCTGGTCCGAGACTACTTTCAGCGCCCTGGTCCGAGACTACTTTCAGCGCCCTGGTCCGAGACTACTTTCAGCGCCCTGGTCCGAGACTACTTTCAGCGCCCTGGTCCGAGACTACTTTCAGCGCCCTGGTCCGAGACTACTTTCAGCGCCCTGGCCTGAGAGGAGGGACACTAGTAAAAACCGGCTCCCAGGAGGGACTTTTAGAAACAACCGGCTCCCAGGAGGGACTTTTAGAAACAACCGGCTCCCAGGAGGGACTTTTAGAAACAACCGGCTCCCAGGAGGGACTTTTAGAAACAACCGGCTCCCAGGAGGGACTTTTAGAAACAACCGGCTCCCAGGAAGGACTTTTAGAAACAACCGGCTCCCAGGAGGGACTTTTAGAAACAACCGGCTCCCAGGAGGGACTTTTAGAAACAACCGGCTCCCAGGAGGGACTTACAACCGGCTCCCAGGAGGGACTTTTAGAAACAACCGGCTCCCAGGAGGGACTTACAACCGGCTCCAAGGAGGGACTTTTAGAAACAACCGGCTCCCAGGAGGGACTTTTAGAAACAACCGGCTCCCAGGAGGGACTTTTAGAAACAACCGGCTCCCAGGAGGGACTTTTAGAAACAACCGGCTCCCAGGAGGGACTTTTAGAAACAACCGGCTCCCAGGAGGGACTTTTAGAAACAACCGGCTCCCAGGAGGGACTTTTAGAAACAACCGGCTCCCAGGAGGGACTTTTAGAAACAACCGGCTCCCAGGAGGGACTTACAACCGGCTCCCAGGAGGGACTTTTAGAAACAACCGGCTCCCAGGAGGGACTTTTAGAAACAACCGGCTCCCAGGATGGAGAACAACAATCGCAGGACTACAAACATCATTCTGGGGTACTATACATCGTGCCCTGCTGAGGGACCAACAATCGGCAACCCAGGAAAACTTCAACCGGAGGACTTCACACCACACCCTGCCGGAAGACATCACACTGCGCCCTGCCGAGAGACCCATAACCGGCACCCAAGAGAACTTCAACCGGAGGACTAAGCATAGCGCCCTGCCAGAAGACTTCACACCACGCCCTGCCGAGAGACCCATAACCGGCACCCAAGAGAACTTCAACCGGAGGACTAAGCATAGCGCCCTGCCAGAAGACTTCACACCACGCCCTGCCGAGGGACCAACAGCCGGCGCCCAGGAGAACTTCAACCGGAGGACTTCACACCGTGCCCTGCCGGAAGACTTCACACCGCACCGTGCCGAAGGACCAACAACCAGCGCCCTGGAGAACTTCAACTGGAGAACTCCACACCTCGCCCTGCCAGAAGACTTCACACCGTGCCAGAATGTAAACCCGAGGATGTCACACTGCGCCCAGCCAAAGACTGCGCAAAGCCACGCGTCACACTGCGCCCAGCCAAAGACTGCGCCCAGCCACGCGTCACACTGCGCCCAGCCAAAGACTGCGCCCAGCCACGCGTCACACTGCGCCCAGCCAAAGACTGCGCCTAGCCACACGTCACAAAGCGCCCAGCCAAAGACTGCGCCCAGCCAAAGACTGCGCCCAGCCACACGTCACACTGCGCCCAGCCAAAGACTGCGCCCAGCCACGCGTCACACTGCGCCCAGCCAAAGACTGCGCCCAGCCACACGTCACACTGCGCCCAGCCAAAGACTGCGCCCAGCCACACGTCACACTGCGCCCAGCCAAAGACTGCGCCCAGCCACACGTCACACTGCGCTCAGCCAAAGACGGTCCGAGACTACTTTCAGCGCCCTGGTCCGAGACTACTTTCAGCGCCCTGGTCCGAGACTACTTTCAGCGCCCTGGTCCGAGACTACTTTCAGCGCCCTGGTCCAAGACTACTTTCAGCGCCCTGGTCCGAGACTACTTTCAGCGCCCTGGTCCGAGACTACTTTCAGCGCCCTGGTCCGAGACTACTTTCAGCGCCCTGGTCCGAGACTACTTTCAGCGCCCTGGTCCGAGACTACTTTCAGCGCCCTGGTCCGAGACTACTTTCAGCGCCCTGGTCCGAGACTACTTTTAGCGCCCTGGTCCGAGACTACTTTTAGCGCCCTGGTCCGAGACTACTTTCAGCGCCCTGGTCCGAGACTACTTTCAGCGCCCTGGTCCGAGACTACTTTCAGCGCCCTGGTCCGAGACTACTTTCAGCGCCCTGGTCCGAGACTACTTTCAGCGCCCTGGTCCGAGACTACTTTCAGCGCCCTGGTCCGAGACTACTTTCAGCGCCCTGGTCCGAGACTACTTTCAGCGCCCTGGTCCGAGACTACTTTTAGCGCCCTGGTCCGAGACTACTTTCAGCGCCCTGGTCCGAGACTACTTTCAGCGCCCTGGTCCGAGACTACTTTCAGCGCCCTGGTCCGAGACTACTTTCAGCGCCCTGGTCCGAGACTACTTTCAGCGCCCTGGTCCGAGACTACTTTCAGCGCCCTGGTCCGAGACTACTTTCAGCGCCCTGGCCTGAGAGGAGGGACACTAGTAAAAACCGGCTCCCAGGAGGGACTTTTAGAAACAACCGGCTCCCAGGAGGGACTTTTAGAAACAACCGGCTCCCAGGAGGGACTTTTAGAAACAACCGGCTCCCAGGAGGGACTTTTAGAAACAACTGGCTCCCAGGAGGGACTTTTAGAAACAACCGGCTCCCAGGATGGAGAACAACAATCGCAGGACTACAAACATCATTCTGGGGTACTATACATCGTGCCCTGCTGAGGGACCAACAACCGGCAACCCAGGAAAACTTCAACCGGAGGACTACACACCACACCCTGCCGGAAGACATCACACTGCGCCCTGCCGAGGGACCAACAACCGGCACCCAAAGAACTTCAACCGGAGGACTAAGCATAGCGCCCTGCCAGAAGACTTCACACCACGCCCTGCCGAGGGACCAACAGCCGGCGCCCAGGAGAACTTCAACCGGAGGACTTCACACCGTGCCCTGCCGGAAGACTTCACACCGCACCGTGCCGAAGGACCAACAACCAGCGCCCTGGAAACCTTCAACTGGAGAACTCCACACCTCGCCCTGCCAGAAGACTTCACACCGTGCCCTGCCGAGGGACCAACGACGGGCATCCAGGAGAATGTAAACCCGAGGATGTCACACTGCACCCAGCCAAAGACTGCGCCCAGCCACGCGTCACACTGCGCCCAGCCAAAGACTGCGCCCAGCCACACGTCACACTGCGCCCAGCCAAAGACTGCGCCCAGCCACACGTCACACTGCGCCCAGCCAAAGACTGCGCCCAGCCACACGTCACACTGCGCTCAGCCAAAGACGGTCCGAGACTACTTTCAGCGCCCTGGTCCGAGACTACTTTCAGCGCCCTGGTCCGAGACTACTTTCAGCGCCCTGGTCCGAGACTACTTTCAGCGCCCTGGTCCGAGACTACTTTCAGCGCCCTGGTCCGAGACTACTTTCAGCGCCCTGGTCCGAGACTACTTTCAGCGCCCTGGCCTGAGAGGAGGGACACTAGTAAAAACCGGCTCCCAGGAGGGACTTTTAGAAACAACCGGCTCCCAGGAGGGACTTTTAGAAACAACCGGCTCCCAGGAGGGACTTTTAGAAACAACCGGCTCCCAGGAGGGACTTTTAGAAACAACCGGCTCCCAGGAGGGACTTTTAGAAACAACCGGCTCCCAGGAGGGACTTTTAGAAACAACCGGCTCCCAGGAGGGACTTTTAGAAACAACCGGCTCCCAGGAGGGACTTTTAGAAACAACCGGCTCCCAGGATGGAGAACAACAATCGCAGGACTACAAACATCATTCTGGGGTACTATACATCGTGCCCTGCTGAGGGACCAACAACCGGCAACCCAGGAAAACTTCAACCGGAGGACTTCACACCACACCCTGCCGGAAGACATCACACTGCGCCCTGCCGAGAGACCCATAACCGGCACCCAAAGAACTTCAACCGGAGGACTAAGCATAGCGCCCTGCCAGAAGACTTCACACCACGCCCTGCCGAGAGACCAACAGCCGGCGCCCAGGAGAACTTCAACCGGAGGACTTCACACCGTGTCCTGCCGGAAGACTTCACACCGCACCGTGCCGAAGGACCAACAACCAGCGCCCTGGAGAACTTCAACTGGAGAACTCCACACCTCGCCCTGCCAGAAGACTTCACACCGTGCCCTGCCGAGGGACCAACGACCGGCATCCAGGAGAATGTAAACCCGAGGATGTCACACTGCACCCAGCCAAAGACTGCGCCCAGCCACGCGTCACACTACGCCCAGCCAAAGACTGCGCCCAGCCAAAGGTCACACTGCGCCCAGCCAAAGACTGCGCCCAGCCACACGTCACACTGCGCCCAGCCAAAGACTGCGCCCAGCCACACGTCACACTGCGCCCAGCCAAAGACTGCGCCCAGCCACACGTCACACTGCGCCCAGCCAAAGACTGCGCCCAGCCACACGTCACACTGCGCCCAGCCAAAGACTGCGCCCAGCCACACGTCACACTGCGCCCAGCCAAAGACTGCGCCCAGCCACACGTCACACTGCGCCCAGCCAAAGACTGCGCCCAGCCACACGTCACACTGCGCCCAGCCAAAGACTGCGCCCAGCCACACGTCACACTGCGCCCAGCCAAAGACTGCGCCCAGCCACACGTCACACTGCGCCCAGCCAAAGACTGCGCCCAGCCACACGTCACACTGCGCCCAGCCAAAGACTGCGCCCAGCCACACGTCACACTGCGCCCAAAGACTGCGCCCAGCCACACTGCGCCCAGCCAAAGACTGCGCCCAGCCACACGTCACACTGCGCCCAGCCAAAGACTGCGCCCAGCCACACGTCACACTGCGCCCAGCCAAAGACTGTCCGAGACTACTTTCAGCGCCCTGGTCCGAGACTACTTTCAGCGCCCTGGTCCGAGACTACTTTCAGCGCCCTGGTCCGAGACTACTTTCAGCGCCCTGGTCCGAGACTACTTTCAGCGCCCTGGTCCGAGACTACTTTCAGCGCCCTGGCCTGAGAGGAGGGACACTAGTAAAAACCGGCTCCCAGGAGGGACTTTTAGAAACAACCGGCTCCCAGGAGGGACTTTTAGAAACAACCGGCTCCCAGGAGGGACTTTTAGAAACAACCGGCTCCCAGGAGGGACTTTTAGAAACAACCGGCTCCCAGGAAGGACTTTTAGAAACAACCGGCTCCCAGGAGGGACTTTTAGAAACAACCGGCTCCCAGGAGGGACTTTTAGAAACAACCGGCTCCCAGGAGGGACTTTTAGAAACAACCGGCTCCCAGGAGGGACTTTTAGAAACAACCGGCTCCCAGGAGGGACTTTTAGAAACAACCGGCTCCCAGGAGGGACTTTTAGAAACAACCGGCTCCCAGGAGGGAGAACAACAATCGCAGGACTACAAACATCATTCTGGGGTACTATACATCGTGCCCTGCTGAGGGACCAACAACCGGCAACCCAGGAAAACTTCAACCGGAGGACTTCACACCACACCCTGCCGGAAGACATCACACTGCGCCCTGCCGAGAGACCCATAACCGGCACCCAAGAGAACTTCAACCGGAGGACTAAGCATAGCGCCCTGCCAGAAGACTTCACACCACGCCCTGCCGAGGGACCAACAGCCGGCGCCCAGGAGAACTTCAACCGGAGGACTTCACACCGTGCCCTGCCGGAAGACTTCACACCGCACCGTGCCGAAGGACCAACAACCAGCGCCCTGGAGAACTTCAACTGGAGAACTCCACACCTCGCCCTGCCAGAAGACTTCACACCGTGCCAGAATGTAAACCCGAGGATGTCACACTGCGCCCAGCCAAAGACTGCGCAAAGCCACGCGTCACACTGCGCCCAGCCAAAGACTGCGCCCAGCCACGCGTCACACTGCGCCCAGCCAAAGACTGCGCCCAGCCACGCGTCACACTGCGCCCAGCCAAAGACTGCGCCCAGCCACGCGTCACACTGCGCCCAGCCAAAGACTGCGCCCAGCCACACGTCACACAGCGCCCAGCCAAAGACTGCGCCCAGCCAAAGACTGCGCCCAGCCACACGTCACACTGCGCCCAGCCAAAGACTGTGCCCAGCCACACGTCACACTGCGCCCAGCCAAAGACTGCGCCCAGCCACACGTCACACTGCGCCCAGCCAAAGACTGCGCCCAGCCACACTGCGCCCAGCCAAAGACTGCGCCCAGCCACACGTCACACTGCGCCCAGCCAAAGACTGCGCCCAGCCACACGTCACACTGCGCCCAGCCAAAGACTGTCCGAGACTACTTTCAGCGCCCTGGTCCGAGACTACTTTCAGCGCCCTGGTCCGAGACTACTTTCAGCGCCCTGGTCCGAGACTACTTTCAGCGCCCTGGTCCGAGACTACTTTCAGCGCCCTGGTCCGAGACTACTTTTAGCGCCCTGGTCCGAGACTACTTTCAGCGCCCTGGTCCGAGACTACTTTCAGCGCCCTGGTCCGAGACTACTTTCAGCGCCCTGGTCCGAGACTACTTTCAGCGCCCTGGTCCGAGACTACTTTCAGCGCCCTGGTCCGAGACTACTTTCAGCGCCCTGGCCCGAGACTACTTTCAGCGCCCTGGCCCGAGACTACTTTCAGCGCCCTGGCCTGAGAGGAGGGACACTAGTAAAAACCGGCTCCCAGGAGGGACTTTTAGAAACAACCGGCTCCCAGGAGGGACTTTTAGAAACAACCGGCTCCCAGGAGGGACTTTTAGAAACAACCGGCTCCCAGGAGGGACTTTTAGAAACAACCGGCTCCCAGGATGGAGAACAACAATCGCAGGACTACAAACATCATTCTGGGGTACTATACATCGTGCCCTGCTGAGGGACCAACAACCGGCAACCCAGGAAAACTTCAACCGGAGGACTTCACACCACACCCTGCCGGAAGACATCACACTGCGCCCTGCCGAGAGACCCATAACCGGCACCCAAGAGAACTTCAACCGGAGGACTAAGCATAGCGCCCTGCCAGAAGACTTCACACCACGCCCTGCCGAGGGACCAACAGCCGGCGCCCAGGAGAACTTCAACCGGAGGACTTCACACCGTGCCCTGCCGGAAGACTTCACACCGCACCGTGCCGAAGGACCAACAACCAGCGCCCTGGAGAACTTCAACTGGAGAACTCCACACCTCGCCCTGCCAGAAGACTTCACACCGTGCCCTGCCGAGGGACCAACGACCAGCATCCAGGAGAATGTAAACCCGAGGATGTCACACTGCGCCCAGCCAAAGACTGCGCCCAGCCACGCGTCACACTGCGCCCAGCCAAAGACTGCGCCCAGCCACGCGTCACACTGCGCCCAGCCAAAGACTGCGCCCAGCCACGCGTCACACAGCGCCCAGCCAAAGACTGCGCCCAGCCACGCGTCACACAGCGCCCAGCCAAAGACTGCGCCCAGCCACACGTCACACTGCGCCCAGCCAAAGACTGCGCCCAGCCACACGTCACACTGCGCCCAGCCAAAGACTGCGCCCAGCCACACGTCACACTGCGCCCAGCCAAAGACTGCGCCCAGCCACACGTCACACTGCGCCCAGCCAAAGACTGCGCCCAGCCACACGTCACACTGCGCCCAGTCAAAGACTGCGCCCAGCCACACGTCACACTGCGCCCAGCCAAAGACTGCGCCCAGCCACACGTCACACTGCGCCCAGCCAAAGACTGCGCCCAGCCACACGTCACACTGCGCCCAGCCAAAGACTGCGCCCAGCCACACGTCACACTGTGCCCAGCCAAAGACTGTCCGAGACTACTTTCAGCGCCCTGGTCCGAGACTACTTTCAGCGCCCTGGTCCGAGACTACTTTCAGCGCCCTGGTCCGAGACTACTTTCAGCGCCCTGGTCCGAGACTACTTTCAGCGCCCTGGTCCGAGACTACTTTCAGCGCCCTGGTCCGAGACTACTTTCAGCGCCCTGGTCCGAGACTACTTTCAGCGCCCTGGTCCGAGACTACTTTCAGCGCCCTGGCCTGAGAGGAGGGACACTAGTAAAAACCGGCTCCCAGGAGGGACTTTTAGAAACAACCGGCTCCCAGGAGGGACTTTTAGAAACAACCGGCTCCCAGGAGGGACTTTTAGAAACAACCGGCTCCCAGGAGGGACTTTTAGAAACAACCGGCTCCCAGGAGGGACTTTTAGAAACAACCGGCTCCCAGGAGGGACTTTTAGAAACAACCGGCTCCCAGGAGGGACTTTTAGAAACAACCGGCTCCCAGGAGGGACTTTTAGAAACAACCGGCTCCCAGGAGGGACTTTTAGAAACAACCGGCTCCCAGGAGGGACTTTTAGAAACAACCGGCTCCCAGGAGGGACTTTTAGAAACAACCGGCTCCCAGGAGGGACTTTTAGAAACAACCGGCTCCCAGGATGGAGAACAACAATCGCAGGACTACAAACATCATTCTGGGGTACTATACATCGTGCCCTGCTGAGGGACCAACAACCGGCAACCCAGGAAAACTTCAACCGGAGGACTTCACACCACACCCTGCCGAGGGACCAACAACCGGCACCCAAGAGAACTTCAACCGGAGGACTAAGCATAGCACCCTGCCAGAAGACTTCACACCACGCCCTGCCGAGAGACCAACAGCCGGCGCCCAGGAGAACTTCAACCGGAGGACTTCACACCGTGTCCTGCCGGAAGACTTCACACCGCACCGTGCCGTGCCGAAGGACCAACAACCAGCGCCCTGGAGAACTTCAACTGGAGAACTCCACACCTCGCCCTGCCAGAAGACTTCACACCGTGCCCTGCCGAGGGACCAACGACCGGCATCCAGGAGAATGTAAACCCGAGGATGTCACACTGCACCCAGCCAAAGACTGCGCCCAGCCACGCGTCACACTACGCCCAGCCAAAGACTGCGCCCAGCCACACGTCACACTGCGCCCAGCCAAAGACTGCGCCCAGCCACACGTCACACTGCGCCCAGCCAAAGACTGCGCCCAGCCACACGTCACACTGCGCCCAGCCAAAGACTGCGCCCAGCCACACGTCACACTGCGCCCAGCCAAAGACTGCGCCCAGCCAAAGACTGCGCCCAGCCACACGTCACACTGCGCCCAGCCAAAGACTGCGCCCAGCCACACGTCACACTGCGCCCAGCCAAAGACTGCGCCCAGCCACACGTCACACTGCGCCCAGCCAAAGACTGCGCCCAGCCACACGTCACACTGCGCCCAGCCAAAGACTGCGCCCAGCCACACTGCGCCCAGCCAAAGACTGCGCCCAGCCACCCGTCACACTGCGCTCAGCGAAAGACTGCGCCCAGCCACACGTCACACTGCGCCCAGCCAAAGACTGTCCGAGACTACTTTCAGCGCCCTGGTCCGAGACTACTTTCAGCGCCCTGGTCCGAGACTACTTTCAGCGCCCTGGTCCGAGACTACTTTCAGCGCCCTGGTCCGAGACTACTTTCAGCGCCCTGGTCCGAGACTACTTTCAGCGCCCTGGTCCGAGACTACTTTCAGCGCCCTGGTCCGAGACTACTTTCAGCGCCCTGGTCCGAGACTACTTTCAGCGCCCTGGTCCGAGACTACTTTCAGCGCCCTGGTCCGAGACTACTTTCAGCGCCCTGGTCCGAGACTACTTTCAGCGCCCTGGTCCGAGACTACTTTCAGCGCCCTGGTCCGAGACTACTTTCAGCGCCCTGGTCCGAGAGGAGGGACACTAGTAAAAACCGGCTCCCAGGAGGGACTTTTAGAAACAACCGGCTCCCAGGAGGGACTTTTAGAAACAACCGGCTCCCAGGAGGGACTTTTAGAAACAACCGGCTCCCAGGAGGGACTTTTAGAAACAACCGGCTCCCAGGAGGGACTTTTAGAAACAACCGGCTCCCAGGAGGGACTTTTAGAAACAACCGGCTCCCAGGAGGGACTTTTAGAAACAACCGGCTCCCAGGAGGGACTTTTAGAAACAACCGGCTCCCAGGAGGGACTTTTAGAAACAACCGGCTCCCAGGAGGGACTTTTAGAAACAACCGGCTCCCAGGAGGGACTTTTAGAAACAACCGGCTCCCAGGAGGGACTTTTAGAAACAACCGGCTCCCAGGATGGAGAACAACAATCGCAGGACTACAAACATCATTCTGGGGTACTATACATCGTGCCCTGCTGAGGGACCAACAACCGGCAACCCAGGAAAACTTCAACCGGAGGACTTCACACCACACCCTGCCGGAAGACATCACACTGCGCCCTGCCGAGAGACCCATAACCGGCACCCAAAGAACTTCAACCGGAGGACTAAGCATAGCGCCCTGCCAGAAGACTTCACACCACGCCCTGCCGAGGGACCAACAACCAGCGCCCTAGAGAACTTCAACTGGAGAACTCCACACCTCGCCCTGCCAGAAGACTTCACACCGTGCCCTGCCGAGGGACCAACGACCGGCATCCAGGAGAATGTAAACCCGAGGATGTCACACTGCGCCCAGCCAAAGACTGCGCCCAGCCACGCGTCACACTGCGCCCAGCCAAAGACTGCGCCCAGCCACGCGTCACACTGCGCCCAGCCAAAGACTGCGCCCAGCCACGCGTCACACAGCGCCCAGCCAAAGACTGCGCCCAGCCACACGTCACACTGCGCCCAGCCAAAGACTGCGCCCAGCCACACGTCACACTGCGCCCAGCCAAAGACTGCGCCCAGCCACACGTCACACTGCGCCCAGCCAAAGACTGCGCCCAGCCACACGTCACACTGCGCCCAGCCAAAGACTGCGCCCAGCCACACGTCACACTGCGCCCAGCCAAAGACTGCGCCCAGCCACACGTCACACTGCGCCCAGCGAAAGACTGCGCCCAGCCACACGTCATACTGCGCCCAGCCAAAGACTGCGCCCAGCTACACTGCGCCCAGCCAAAGACTGCGCCCAGCCACACGTCACACTGCGCCCAGCCAAAGACTGCGCCCAGCCACACGTCACACTGCGCCCAGCCAAAGACTGCGCCCAGCCACACGTCACACTGCGCCCAGCCAAAGACTGTCCGAGACTACTTTCAGCGCCCTGGTCCGAGACTACTTTCAGCGCCCTGGTCCGAGACTACTTTCAGCGCCCTGGTCCGAGACTACTTTCAGCGCCCTGGTCCGAGACTACTTTCAGCGCCCTGGTCCGAGACTACTTTCAGCGCCCTGGTCCGAGACTACTTTCAGCGCCCTGGTCCGAGACTACTTTCAGCGCCCTGGTCCGAGACTACTTTCAGCGCCCTGGCCTGAGAGGAGGGACACTAGTAAAAACCGGCTCCCAGGAGGGACTTTTAGAAACAACCGGCTCCCAGGATGGAGAACAACAATCGCAGGACTACAAACATCATTCTGGGGTACTATACATCGTGCCCTGCTGAGGGACCAACAACCGGCAACCCAGGAAAACTTCAACCGGAGGACTTCACACCACACCCTGCCGGAAGACATCACACTGCGCCCTGCCGAGAGACCCATAACCGGCACCCAAAGAACTTCAACCGGAGGACTAAGCATAGCGCCCTGCCAGAAGACTTCACACCACGCCCTGCCGAGGGACCAACAGCCGGCGCCCAGGAGAACTTCAACCGGAGGACTTCACACCGTGCCCTGCCGGAAGACTTCACACCGCACCGTGCCGAAGGACCAACAACCAGCGCCCTGGAGAACTTCAACTGGAGAACTCCACACCTCGCCCTGCCAGAAGACTTCACACCGTGCCCTGCCGAGGGACCAACGACCGGCATCCAGGAGAATGTAAACCCGAGGATGTCACACTGCGCCCAGCCAAAGACTGCGCCCAGCCACGCGTCACACTGCGCCCAGCCAAAGACTGTGCCCAGCCACGCGTCACACTGCGCCCAGCCAAAGACTGCGCCCAGCCACACGTCACACTGCGCCCAGCCAAAGACTGCGCCCAGCCACACGTCACACAGCGCCCAGCCAAAGACTGCGCCCAGCCACACGTCACACTGCGCCCAGCCAAAGACTGCGCCCAGCCACACGTCACACTGCGCCCAGCCAAAGACTGCGCCCAGCCACACGTCACACTGCGCCCAGCCAAAGACTGCGCCCAGCCACACGTCACACTGCGCCCAGCCAAAGACTGCGCCCAGCCACACGTCACACTGCGCCCAGCCAAAGACTGCGCCCAGCCACACGTCACACTGCGCCCAGCCAAAGACTGCGCCCAGCCAAAGACTGTCCGAGACTACTTTCAGCGCCCTGGTCCGAGACTACTTTCAGCGCCCTGGTCCGAGACTACTTTCAGCGCCCTGGTCCGAGACTACTTTCAGCGCCCTGGTCCGAGACTACTTTCAGCGCCCTGGTCCGAGACTACTTTCAGCGCCCTGGCCTGAGAGGAGGGACACTAGTAAAAACCGGCTCCCAGGAGGGACTTTTAGAAACAACCGGCTCCCAGGAGGGACTTTTAGAAACAACCGGCTCCCAGGAGGGACTTTTAGAAACAACCGGCTCCCAGGAGGGACTTTTAGAAACAACCGGCTCCCAGGAGGGACTTTTAGAAACAACCGGCTCCCAGGAGGGACTTTTAGAAACAACCGGCTCCCAGGAGGGACTTTTAGAAACAACCGGCTCCCAGGAGGGACTTTTAGAAACAACCGGCTCCCAGGAGGGACTTTTAGAAACAACCGGCTCCCAGGAGGGACTTTTAGAAACAACCGGCTCCCAGGAGGGACTTTTAGAAACAACCGGCTCCCAGGAGGGACTTTTAGAAACAACCGGCTCCCAGGAGGGACTTTTAGAAACAACCGGCTCCCAGGAGGGACTTTTAGAAACAACCGGCTCCCAGGAGGGACTTTTAGAAACAACCGGCTCCCAGGAGGGACTTTTAGAAACAACCGGCTCCCAGGAGGGACTTTTAGAAACAACCGGCTCCCAGGAGGGACTTTTAGAAACAACCGGCTCCCAGGAGGGACTTTTAGAAACAACCGGCTCCCAGGAGGGACTTTTAGAAACAACCGGCTCCCAGGAGGGACTTTTAGAAACAACCGGCTCCCAGGAGGGACCTTTAGAAACAACCGGCTCCCAGGAGGGACTTTTAGAAACAACCGGCTCCCAGGATGGAGAACAACAATCGCAGGACTACAAACATCATTCTGGGGTACTATACATCGTGCCCTGCTGAGGGACCAACAACCGGCAACCCAGGAAAACTTCAACCGGAGGACTTCACACCACACCCTGCCGGAAGACATCACACTGCGCCCTGCCGAGAGACCCATAACCGGCACCCAAGAGAACTTCAACCGGAGGACTAAGCATAGCGCCCTGCCAGAAGACTTCACACCACGCCCTGCCGAGGGACCAACAGCCGGCGCCCAGGAGAACTTCAACCGGAGGACTTCACACCGTGCCCTGCCGGAAGACTTCACACCGCACCGTGCCGAAGGACCAACAACCAGCGCCCTGGAGAACTTCAACTGGAGAACTCCACACCTCGCCCTGCCAGAAGACTTCACACCGTGCCCTGCCGAGGGACCAACGACCGGCATCCAGGAGAATGTAAACCCGAGGATGTCACACTGCACCCAGCCAAAGACTGCGCCCAGCCACGCGTCACACTACGCCCAGCCACACGTCACACTGCGCCCAGCCAAAGACTGCGCCCAGCCACACGTCACACTGCGCCCAGCCAAAGACTGCGCCCAGCCACACGTCACACTGCGCCCAGCCAAAGACTGCGCCCAGCCACACGTCACACTGCGCCCAGCCAAAGACTGCGCCCAGCCACACGTCACACTGCGCCCAGCCAAAGACTGCGCCCAGCCACACGTCACACTGCGCCCAGCCAAAGACTGCGCCCAGCCACACGTCACACTGCGCCCAGCCAAAGACTGCGCCCAGCCACACTGCGCCCAGCCAAAGACTGCGCCCAGCCACACGTCACACTGCGCCCAGCCAAAGACTGCGCCCAGCCACACGTCACACTGCGCCCAGCCAAAGACTGCGCCCAGCCACACGTCACACTGCGCTCAGTCAAAGACTGTCCGAGACTACTTTCAGCGCCCTGGTCCGAGACTACTTTCAGCGCCCTGGTCCGAGACTACTTTCAGCGCCCTGGTCCGAGACTACTTTCAGCGCCCTGGCCTGAGAGGAGGGACACTAGTAAAAACCGGCTCCCAGGAGGGACTTTTAGAAACAACCGGCTCCCAGGAGGGACTTTTAGAAACAACCGGCTCCCAGGAGGGACTTTTAGAAACAACCGGCTCCCAGGAGGGACTTTTAGAAACAACCGGCTCCCAGGAGGGACTTTTAGAAACAACCGGCTCCCAGGAGGGACTTTTAGAAACAACCGGCTCCCAGGAGGGACTTTTAGAAACAACCGGCTCCCAGGAGGGACTTTTAGAAACAACCGGCTCCCAGGAGGGACTTTTAGAAACAACCGGCTCCCAGGAGGGACTTTTAGAAACAACCGGCTCCCAGGATGGAGAACAACAATCGCAGGACTACAAACATCATTCTGGGGTACTATACATCGTGCCCTGCTGAGGGACCAACAACCGGCAACCCAGGAAAACTTCAACCGGAGGACTTCACACCACACCCTGCCGGAAGACATCACACTGCGCCCTGCCGAGAGACCCATAACCGGCACCCAAGAGAACTTCAACCGGAGGACTAAGCATAGCGCCCTGCCAGAAGACTTCACACCACGCCCTGCCGAGGGACCAACAGCCGGCGCCCAGGAGAACTTCAACCGGAGGACTTCACACCGTGCCCTGCCGGAAGACTTCACACCGCACCGTGCCGAAGGACCAACAACCAGCGCCCTGGAGAACTTCAACTGGAGAACTCCACACCTCGCCCTGCCAGAAGACTTCACACCGTGCCCTGCCGAGGGACCAACGACCGGCATCCAGGAGAATGTAAACCCGAGGATGTCACACTGCGCCCAGCCAAAGACTGCGCCCAGCCACGCGTCACACTGCGCCCAGCCAAAGACTGCGCCCAGCCACGCGTCACACTGTGCCCAGCCAAAGACTGCGCCCAGCCACACGTCACACTGCGCCCAGCCAAAGACTGCGCCCAGCCACACGTCACACTGCGCCCAGCCAAAGACTGCGCCCAGCCACACGTCACACTGCGCCCAGCCACACGGCACACTGCGCCCAGCCAAAGACTGCGCCCAGCCACACGTCACACTGCGCCCAGCCAAAGACTGCGGCCAGCCACACGTCACACTGCGCCCAGCCAAAGACTGCGGCCAGCCACACGTCACACTGCGCCCAGCCAAAGACTGCGCCCAGCCACACTGCGCCCAGCCAAAGACTTCGCCCAGCCACGCGTCACACTGCGCCCAGCCAAAGACTGCGCCCAGCCACGCGTCACACTGCGCCCAGCCAAAGACTGCGCCCAGCCACACGTCACACTGCGCCCAGCCAAAGACTGCGCCCAGCCACACGTCACACTGCGCCCAGCCAAAGACTGCGCCCAGCCACACGTCACACTGCGCCCAGCCAAAGACTGCGCCCAGCCACACGTCACACTGCGCCCAGCCAAAGACTGCGCCCAGCCACACGTCACACTGCGCCCAGCCAAAGACTGCGCCCAGCCACACGTCACACTGCGCCCAGCCAAAGACTGCGCCCAGCCACACGTCACACTGCGCCCAGCCAAAGACTGCGCCCAGCCAAAGACTGCGGCCAGCCACACGTCACACTGCGCCCAGCCAAAGACTGCGCCCAGCCACACTGCGCCCAGCCAAAGACTGCGCCCAGCCACACGTCACACTGCGCCCAGCCAAAGAATGCGCCCAACCACACGTCACACTGCGCCCAGCCAAAGACTGTCCGAGACTACTTTCAGCGCCCTGGTCCGAGACTACTTTCAGCGCCCTGGTCCGAGACTACTTTCAGCGCCCTGGTCCGAGACTACTTTCAGCGCCCTGGTCCGAGACTACTTTCAGCGCCCTGGTCCGAGACTACTTTCAGCGCCCTGGTCTGAGACTACTTTCAGCGCCCTGGCATGAGAGGAGGGACACTAGTAAAAACCGGCTCCCAGGAGAGACTTTTAGAAACAACCGGCTCCCAGGAGGGACTTTTAGAAACAACCGGCTCCCAGGAGGGACTTTTAGAAACAACCGGCTCCCAGGAGGGACTTTTAGAAACAACCGGCTCCCAGGAGGGACTTTTAGAAACAACCGGCTCCCAGGAGGGACTTTTAGAAACAACCGGCTCCCAGGAGGGACTTTTAGAAACAACCGGCTCCCAGGAGGGACTTTTAGAAACAACCGGCTCCCAGGAGGGACTTTTAGAAACAACCGGCTCCCAGGAGGGACTTTTAGAAACAACCGGCTCCCAGGAGGGACTTTTAGAAACAACCGGCTCCCAGGAGGGACTTTTAGAAACAACCGGCTCCCAGGATGGAGAACAACAATCGCAGGACTACAAACATCATTCTGGGGTACTATACATCGTGCCCTGCTGAGGGACCAACAACCGGCAACCCAGGAAAACTTCAACCGGAGGACTTCACACCACACCCTGCCGGAAGACATCACACTGCGCCCTGCCGAGAGACCCATAACCGGCACCCAAGAGAACTTCAACCGGAGGACTAAGCATAGCGCCCTGCCAGAAGACTTCACACCACGCCCTGCCGAGGGACCAACAGCCGGCGCCCAGGAGAACTTCAACCGGAGGACTTCACACCGTGCCCTGCCGGAAGACTTCACACCGCACCGTGCCGAAGGACCAACAACCAGCGCCCTGGAGAACTTCAACTGGAGAACTCCACACCTCGCCCTGCCAGAAGACTTCACACCGTGCCCTGCCGAGGGACCAACGACCGGCATCCAGGAGAATGTAAACCCGAGGATGTCACACTGCGCCCAGCCAAAGACTGCGCCCAGCCACGCGTCACACTGCGCCCAGCCAAAGACTGCGCCCAGCCACGCGTCACACTGCGCCCAGCCAAAGACTGCGCCCAGCCACACGTCACACTGCGCCCAGCCAAAGACTGCGCCCAGCCACACGTCACACTGCGCCCAGCCAAAGACTGCGCCCAGCCACACGTCACACTGCGCCCAGCCAAAGACTGCGCCCAGCCACACTGCGCCCAGCCAAAGACTGCGCCCAGCCACACGTCACACTGCGCCCAGCCAAAGACTGCGCCCAGCCACACGTCACACTGCGCCCAGCCAAAGACTGTCCGAGACTACTTTCAGCGCCCTGGTCCGAGACTACTTTCAGCGCCCTGGTCCGAGACTACTTTCAGCGCCCTGGTCCGAGACTACTTTCAGCGCCCTGGTCCGAGACTACTTTCAGCGCCCTGGTCCGAGACTACTTTCAGCGCCCTGGTCCGAGACTACTTTCAGCGCCCTGGTCCGAGACTACTTTCAGCGCCCTGGTCCGAGACTACTTTCAGCGCCCTGGCCTGAGAGGAGGGACACTAGTAAAAACCGGCTCCCAGGAGGGACTTTTAGAAACAACCGGCTCCCAGGAGGGACTTTTAGAAACAACCGGCTCCCAGGATGGAGAACAACAATCGCAGGACTACAAACATCATTCTGGGGTACTATACATCGTGCCCTGCTGAGGGACCAACAACCGGCAACCCAGGAAAACTTCAACCGGAGGACTTCACACCACACCCTGCCGGAAGACATCACACTGCGCCCTGCCGAGAGACCCATAACCGGCACCCAAAGAACTTCAACCGGAGGACTAAGCATAGCGCCCTGCCAGAAGACTTCACACCACGCCCTGCCGAGGGACCAACAGCCGGCGCCCAGGAGAACTTCAACCGGAGGACTTCACACCGTGCCCTGCCGGAAGACTTCACACCGCACCGTGCCGAAGGACCAACAACCAGCGCCCTGGAGAACTTCAACTGGAGAACTCCACACCTCGCCCTGCCAGAAGACTTCACACCGTGCCCTGCCGAGGGACCAACGACCGGCATCCAGGAGAATGTAAACCCGAGGATGTCACACTGCGCCCAGCCAAAGACTGCGCCCAGCCACGCGTCACACTGCGCCCAGCCAAAGACTGCGCCCAGCCACACGTCACACTGCGCCCAGCCAAAGACTGCGCCCAGCCACACGTCACACAGCGCCCAGCCAAAGACTGCGCCCAGCCACACGTCACACTGCGCCCAGCCAAAGACTGCGCCCAGCCACACGTCACACTGCGCCCAGCCAAAGACTGCGCCCAGCCACACGTCACACTGCGCCCAGCCAAAGACTGCGCCCAGCCACACGTCACACTGCGCCCAGCCAAAGACTGCGCCCAGCCACACGTCACACTGCGCCCAGCCAAAGACTGCGCCCAGCCACACGTCACACTGCGCCCAGCCAAAGACTGCGCCCAGCCACACGTCACACTGCGCCCAGCCAAAGACTGCGCCCAGCCACACGTCACACTGCGCCCAGCCAAACACTGCGCCCAGCCAAAGACTGTCCGAGACTACTTTCAGCGCCCTGGTCCGAGACTACTTTCAGCGCCCTGGTCCGAGACTACTTTCAGCGCCCTGGTCCGAGACTACTTTCAGCGCCCTGGTCCGAGACTACTTTCAGCGCCCTGGTCCGAGACTACTTTCAGCGCCCTGGCCTGAGAGGAGGGACACTAGTAAAAACCGGCTCCCAGGAGGGACTTTTAGAAACAACCGGCTCCCAGGAGGGACTTTTAGAAACAACCGGCTCCCAGGAGGGACTTTTAGAAACAACCGGCTCCCAGGAGGGACTTTTAGAAACAACCGGCTCCCAGGAGGGACTTTTAGAAACAACCGGCTCCCAGGAGGGACTTTTAGAAACAACCGGCTCCCAGGAGGGACTTTTAGAAACAACCGGCTCCCAGGAGGGACTTTTAGAAACAACCGGCTCCCAGGAGGGACTTTTAGAAACAACCGGCTCCCAGGAGGGACTTTTACAAACAACCGGCTCCCAGGAGGGACTTTTACAAACAACCGGCTCCCAGGAGGGACTTTTAGAAACAACCGGCTCCCAGGAGGGACTTTTAGAAACAACCGGCTCCCAGGAGGGACTTTTAGAAACAACCGGCTCCCAGGAGGGACCTTTAGAAACAACCGGCTCCCAGGAGGGACTTTTAGAAACAACCGGCTCCCAGGATGGAGAACAACAATCGCAGGACTACAAACATCATTCTGGGGTACTATACATCGTGCCCTGCTGAGGGACCAACAACTGGCAACCCAGGAAAACTTCAACCGGAGGACTTCACACCACACCCTGCCGGAAGACATCACACTGCGCCCTGCCGAGAGACCCATAACCGGCACCCAAGAGAACTTCAACCGGAGGACTAAGCATAGCGCCCTGCCAGAAGACTTCACACCACGCCCTGCCGAGGGACCAACAGCCGGCGCCCAGGAGAACTTCAACCGGAGGACTTCACACCGTGCCCTGCCGGAAGACTTCACACCGCACCGTGCCGAAGGACCAACAACCAGCGCCCTGGAGAACTTCAACTGGAGAACTCCACACCTCGCCCTGCCAGAAGACTTCACACCGTGCCCTGCCGAGGGACCAACGACCGGCATCCAGGAGAATGTAAACCCGAGGATGTCACACTGCACCCAGCCAAAGACTGCGCCCAGCCACGCGTCACACTACGCCCAGCCAAAGACTGCGCCCAGCCACACGTCACACTGCGCCCAGCCAAAGACTGCGCCCAGCCAAAGACTGCGCCCAGCCACACGTCACACTGCGCCCAGCCAAAGACTGCGCCCAGCCACACGTCACACTGCGCCCAGCCAAAGACTGCGCCCAGCCACACGTCACACTGCGCCCAGCCAAAGACTGCGCCCAGCCACACGTCACACTGCGCCCAGCCAAAGACTGCGCCCAGCCACACGTCACACTGCGCCCAGCCAAAGACTGCGCCCAGCCACACGTCACACTGCGCCCAGCCAAAGACTGCGCCCAGCCACACGTCACACTGCGCCCAGCCAAAGACTGCGCCCAGCCACACGTCACACTGCGCCCAGCCAAAGACTGCGCCCAGCCACACGTCACACTGCGCCCAGCCAAAGACTGCGCCCAGCCACACGTCACACTGCGCCCAGCCAAAGACTGCGCCCAGCCACACGTCACACTGCGCCCAGCCAAAGACTGCGCCAAGCCACACGTCACACTGCGCCCAGCCAAAGACTGCGCCCAGCCACACGTCACACTGCGCTCAGTCAAAGACTGTCCGAGACTACTTTCAGCGCCCTGGTCCGAGACTACTTTCAGCGCCCTGGTCCGAGACTATTTTCAGCGCCCTGGTCCGAGACTACTTTCAGCGCCCTGGTCCGAGACTACTTTCAGCGCCCTGGTCCGAGACTACTTTCAGCGCCCTGGTCCGAGACTACTTTCAGCGCCCTGGTCCGAGACTACTTAAAGCGCCCTGGCCTGAGAGGAGGGACACTAGTAAAAACCGGCTCCCAGGAGGGACTTTTAGAAACAACCGGCTCCCAGGAGGGACTTTTAGAAACAACCGGCTCCCAGGAGGGACTTTTAGAAACAACCGGCTCCCAGGAGGGACTTTTAGAAACAACCGGCTCCCAGGAGGGAGTTTTAGAAACAACCGGCTCCCAGGAGGGACTTTTAGAAACAACCGGCTCCCAGGAGGGACTTTTAGAAACAACCGGCTCCCAGGATGGAGAACAACAATCGCAGGACTACAAACATCATTCTGGGGTACTATACATCGTGCCCTGCTGAGGGACCAACAACCGGCAACCCAGGAAAACTTCAACCGGAGGACTTCACACCACACCCTGCCGGAAGACATCACACTGCGCCCTGCCGAGAGACCCATAACCGGCACCCAAGAGAACTTCAACCGGAGGACTAAGCATGGCGCCCTGCCAGAAGACTTCACACCACGCCCTGCCGAGGGACCAACAGCCGGCGCCCAGGAGAACTTCAACCGGAGGACTTCACACCGTGCCCTGCCGGAAGACTTCACACCGCACCGTGCCGAAGGACCAACAACCAGCGCCCTGGAGAACTTCAACTGGAGAACTCCACACCTCGCCCTGCCAGAAGACTTCACACCGTGCCCTGCCGAGGGACCAACGACCGGCATCCAGGAGAATGTAAACCCGAGGATGTCACACTGCGCCCAGCCAAAGACTGCGCCCAGCCACGCGTCACACTGCGCCCAGCCAAAGACTGCGCCCAGCCACGCGTCACACTGTGCCCAGCCACACGTCACACTGCGCCCAGCCAAAGACTGCGCCCAGCCACACGTCACACTGCGCCCAGCCAAAGACTGCGCCCAGCCACACGTCACACTGCGCCCAGCCACACGTCACACTGCGCCCAGCCAAAGACTGCGCCCAGCCACACGTCACACTGCGCCCAGCCAAAGACTGCGCCCAGCCACACGTCACACTGCGCCCAGCCAAAGACTGCGGCCAGCCACACGTCACACTGCGCCCAGCCAAAGACTGCGGCCAGCCACACTGCGCCCAGCCAAAGACTGCGCCCAGCCACGCGTCACACTGCGCCCAGCCAAAGACTGCGCCCAGCCACGCGTCACACTGCGCCCAGCCAAAGACTGCGCCCAGCCACGCGTCACACTGCGCCCAGCCAAAGACTGCGCCCAGCCACGCGTCACACTGCGCCCAGCCAAAGACTGCGCCCAGCCACACGTCACACTGCGCCCAGCCAAAGACTGCGCCCAGCCACACGTCACACTGCGCCCAGCCAAAGACTGCGCCCAGCCACACGTCACACTGCGCCCAGCCAAAGACTGCGCCCAGCCACACGTCACACTGCGCCCAGCCAAAGACTGCGCCCAGCCACACGTCACACTTCGCCCAGCCAAAGACTGCGCCCAGCCACACGTCACACTGCGCCCAGCCAAAGACTGCGCCCAGCCACACGTCACACTGCGCCCAGCCAAAGACTGCGCCCAGCCAAAGACTGCGGCCAGCCACACGTCACACTGCGCCCAGCCAAAGACTGCGCCCAGCCACACTGCGCCCAGCCAAAGACTGCGCCCAGCCACACGTCACACTGCGCCCAGCCAAAGAATGCGCCCAACCACACGTCACACTGCGCCCAGCCAAAGACTGTCCGAGACTACTTTCAGCGCCCTGGTCCGAGACTACTTTCAGCGCCCTGGTCCGAGACTACTTTCAGCGCCCTGGTCCGAGACTACTTTCAGCGCCCTGGTCCGAGACTACTTTCAGCGCCCTGGTCCGAGACTACTTTCAGCGCCCTGGTCCGAGACTACTTTCAGCGCCCTGGTCCGAGACTACTTTCAGCGCCCTGGTCCGAGACTACTTTCAGCGCCCTGGCATGAGAGGAGGGACACTAGTAAAAACCGGCTCCCAGGAGGGACTTTTAGAAACAACCGGCTCCCAGGAGGGACTTTTAGAAACAACCGGCTCCCAGGAGGGACTTTTAGAAACAACCGGCTCCCAGGAGGGACTTTTAGAAACAACCGGCTCCCAGGAGGGACTTTTAGAAACAACCGGCTCCCAGGAGGGACTTTTAGAAACAACCGGCTCCCAGGAGGGACTTTTAGAAACAACCGGCTCCCAGGAGGGACTTTTAGAAACAACCGGCTCCCAGGAGGGACTTTTAGAAACAACCGGCTCCCAGGAGGGACATTTAGAAACAACCGGCTCCCAGGAGGGACTTTTAGAAACAACCGGCTCCCAGGAGGGACTTTTAGAAACAACCGGCTCCCAGGATGGAGAACAACAATCGCAGGACTACAAACATCATTCTGGGGTACTATACATCGTGCCCTGCTGAGGGACCAACAACCGGCAACCCAGGAAAACTTCAACCGGAGGACTTCACACCACACCCTGCCGGAAGACATCACACTGCGCCCTGCCGAGAGACCCATAACCGGCACCCAAGAGAACTTCAACCGGAGGACTAAGCATAGCGCCCTGCCAGAAGACTTCACACCACGCCCTGCCGAGGGACCAACAGCCGGCGCCCAGGAGAACTTCAACCGGAGGACTTCACACCGTGCCCTGCCGGAAGACTTCACACCGCACCGTGCCGAAGGACCAACAACCAGCGCCCTGGAGAACTTCAACTGGAGAACTCCACACCTCGCCCTGCCAGAAGACTTCACACCGTGCCCTGCCGAGGGACCAACGACCGGCATCCAGGAGAATGTAAACCCGAGGATGTCACACTGCGCCCAGCCAAAGACTGCGCCCAGCCACGCGTCACACTGCGCCCAGCCAAAGACTGCGCCCAGCCACGCGTCACACTGCGCCCAGCCAAAGACTGCGCCCAGCCACGCGTCACACTGCGCCCAGCCAAAGACTGCGCCCAGCCACACGTCACACTGCGCCCAGCCAAAGACTGCGCCCAGCCACACGTCACACTGCGCCCAGCCAAAGACTGCGCCCAGCCACACGTCACACTGCGCCCAGCCAAAGACTGCGCCCAGCCACACTGCGCCCAGCCAAAGACTGCGCCCAGCCACACGTCACACTGCGCCCAGCCAAAGACTGCGCCCAGCCACACGTCACACTGCGCCCAGCCAAAGACTGCGCCCAGCCACGCGTCACACTGCGCCCAGCCAAAGACTGCGCCCAGCCACACGTCACACTGCGCCCAGCCAAAGACTGCGCCCAGCCACACGTCACACTGCGCCCAGCCAAAGACTGCGCCCAGCCACACGTCACACTGCGCCCAGCCAAAGACTGCGCCCAGCCACACGTCACACTGCGCCCAGCCAAAGACTGCGCCCAGCCAAAGACTGTCCGAGACTACTTTCAGCGCCCTGGTCCGAGACTACTTTCAGCGCCCTGGTCCGAGACTACTTTCAGCGCCCTGGTCCGAGACTACTTTCAGCGCCCTGGTCCGAGACTACTTTCAGCGCCCTGGTCCGAGACTACTTTCAGCGCCCTGGTCCGAGACTACTTTCAGCGCCCTGGTCCGAGACTACTTTCAGCGCCCTGGTCCGAGACTACTTTCAGCGCCCTGGCCTGAGAGGAGGGACACTAGTAAAAACCGGCTCCCAGGAGGGACTTTTAGAAACAACCGGCTCCCAGGAGGGACTTTTAGAAACAACCGGCTCCCAGGAGGGACTTTTAGAAACAACCGGCTCCCAGGAGGGACTTTTAGAAACAACCGGCTCCCAGGAGGGACTTTTAGAAACAACCGGCTCCCAGGAGGGACTTTTAGAAACAACCGGCTCCCAGGAGGGACTTTTAGAAACAACCGGCTCCCAGGAGGGACTTTTAGAAACAACCGGCTCCCAGGAGGGACTTTTAGAAACAACCGGCTCCCAGGAGGGACTTTTAGAAACAACCGGCTCCCAGGAGGGACTTTTAGAAACAACCGGCTCCCAGGAGGGACCTTTAGAAACAACCGGCTCCCAGGAGGGACTTTTAGAAACAACCGGCTCCCAGGATGGAGAACAACAATCGCAGGACTACAAACATCATTCTGGGGTACTATACATCGTGCCCTGCTGAGGGACCAACAACCGGCAACCCAGGAAAACTTCAACCGGAGGACTTCACACCACACCCTGCCGGAAGACATCACACTGCGCCCTGCCGAGAGACCCATAACCGGCACCCAAGAGAACTTCAACCGGAGGACTAAGCATAGCGCCCTGCCAGAAGACTTCACACCACGCCCTGCCGAGGGACCAACAGCCGGCGCCCAGGAGAACTTCAACCGGAGGACTTCACACCGTGCCCTGCCGGAAGACTTCACACCGCACCGTGCCGAAGGACCAACAACCAGCGCCCTGGAGAACTTCAACTGGAGAACTCCACACCTCGCCCTGCCAGAAGACTTCACACCGTGCCCTGCCGAGGGACCAACGACCGGCATCCAGGAGAATGTAAACCCGAGGATGTCACACTGCACCCAGCCAAAGACTGCGCCCAGCCACGCGTCACACTGCGCCCAGCCAAAGACTGCGCCCAGCCACACGTCACACTGCGCCCAGCCAAAGACTGCGCCCAGCCAAAGACTGCGCCCAGCCACACGTCACACTGCGCCCAGCCAAAGACTGCGCCCAGCCACACGTCACACTGCGCCCAGCCAAAGACTGCGCCCAGCCACACGTCACACTGCGCCCAGCCAAAGACTGCGCCCAGCCACACGTCACACTGCGCCCAGCCAAAGACTGCGCCCAGCCACACGTCACACTGCGCCCAGCCAAAGACTGCGCCCAGCCACACGTCACACTGCGCCCAGCCAAAGACTGCGCCCAGCCACACTGCGCCCAGCCAAAGACTGCGCCCAGCCACACTGCGCCCAGCCAAAGACTGCGCCCAGCCACACGTCACACTGCGCCCAGCCAAAGACTGCGCCCAGCCACACGTCACACTGCGCCCAGCCAAAGACTGCGCCAAGCCACACGTCACACTGCGCCCAGCCAAAGACTGCGCCCAGCCACACGTCACACTGCGCCCAGCCAAAGACTGCGCCCAGCCACACGTCACACTGCGCCCAGCCAAAGACTGCGCCCAGCCACACTGCGCTCAGTCAAAGACTGTCCGAGACTACTTTCAGCGCCCTGGTCCGAGACTACTTTCAGCGCCCTGGTCCGAGACTACTTTCAGCGCCCTGGTCCGAGACTACTTTCAGCGCCCTGGTCCGAGACTACTTTCAGCGCCCTGGTCCGAGACGACTTAAAGCGCCCTGGCCTGAGAGGAGGGACACTAGTAAAAACCGGCTCCCAGGAGGGACTTTTAGAAACAACCGGCTCCCAGGAGGGACTTTTAGAAACAACCGGCTCCCAGGAGGGACTTTTAGAAACAACCGGCTCCCAGGAGGGACTTTTAGAAACAACCGGCTCCCAGGAGGGACTTTTAGAAACAACCGGCTCCCAGGAGGGACTTTTAGAAACAACCGGCTCCCAGGAGGGACTTTTAGAAACAACCGGCTCCCAGGAGGGACTTTTAGAAACAACCGGCTCCCAGGAGGGACTTTTAGAAACAACCGGCTCCCAGGAGGGACTTTTAGAAACAACCGGCTCCCAGGATGGAGAACAACAATCGCAGGACTACAAACATCATTCTGGGGTACTATACATCGTGCCCTGCTGAGGGACCAACAACCGGCAACCCAGGAAAACTTCAACCGGAGGACTTCACACCACACCCTGCCGGAAGACATCACACTGCGCCCTGCCGAGAGACCCATAACCGGCACCCAAGAGAACTTCAACCGGAGGACTAAGCATAGCGCCCTGCCAGAAGACTTCACACCACGCCCTGCCGAGGGACCAACAGCCGGCGCCCAGGAGAACTTCAACCGGAGGACTTCACACCGTGCCCTGCCGGAAGACTTCACACCGCACCGTGCCGAAGGACCAACAACCAGCGCCCTGGAGAACTTCAACTGGAGAACTCCACACCTCGCCCTGCCAGAAGACTTCACACCGTGCCCTGCCGAGGGACCAACGACCGGCATCCAGGAGAATGTAAACCCGAGGATGTCACACTGCACCCAGCCAAAGACTGCGCCCAGCCACGCGTCACACTGCGCCCAGCCAAAGACTGCGCCCAGCCACACGTCACACTGCGCCCAGCCAAAGACTGCGCCCAGCCAAAGACTGCGCCCAGCCACACGTCACACTGCGCCCAGCCAAAGACTGCGCCCAGCCACACGTCACACTGCGCCCAGCCAAAGACTGCGCCCAGCCACACGTCACACTGCGCCCAGCCAAAGACTGCGCCCAGCCACACGTCACACTGCGCCCAGCCAAAGACTGCGCCCAGCCACACGTCACACTGCGCCCAGCCAAAGACTGCGCCCAGCCACACGTCACACTGCGCCCAGCCAAAGACTGCGCCCAGCCACACGTCACACTGCGCCCAGCCAAAGACTGCGCCCAGCCACACGTCACACTGCGCCCAGCCAAAGACTGCGCCCAGCCACACGTCACACTGCGCCCAGCCAAAGACTGCGCCCAGCCACACTGCGCCCAGCCAAAGACTGCGCCCAGCCACACTGCGCCCAGCCAAAGACTGCGCCCAGCCACACGTCACACTGCGCCCAGCCAAAGACTGCGCCCAGCCACACGTCACACTGCGCCCAGCCAAAGACTGCGCCAAGCCACACGTCACACTGCGCCCAGCCAAAGACTGCGCCCAGCCACACGTCACACTGCGCCCAGCCAAAGACTGCGCCCAGCCACACGTCACACTGCGCCCAGCCAAAGACTGCGCCCAGCCACACTGCGCTCAGTCAAAGACTGTCCGAGACTACTTTCAGCGCCCTGGTCCGAGACTACTTTCAGCGCCCTGGTCCGAGACTACTTTCAGCGCCCTGGTCCGAGACTACTTTCAGCGCCCTGGTCCGAGACTACTTTCAGCGCCCTGGTCCGAGACTACTTTCAGCGCCCTGGTCCGAGACTACTTTCAGCGCCCTGGTCCGAGACTACTTAAAGCGCCCTGGCCTGAGAGGAGGGACACTAGTAAAAACCGGCTCCCAGGAGGGACTTTTAGAAACAACCGGCTCCCAGGAGGGACTTTTAGAAACAACCGGCTCCCAGGAGGGACTTTTAGAAACAACCGGCTCCCAGGAGGGACTTTTAGAAACAACCGGCTCCCAGGAGGGACTTTTAGAAACAACCGGCTCCCAGGAGGGACTTTTAGAAACAACCGGCTCCCAGGAGGGACTTTTAGAAACAACCGGCTCCCAGGAGGGACTTTTAGAAACAACCGGCTCCCAGGAGGGACTTTTAGAAACAACCGGCTCCCAGGAGGGACTTTTAGAAACAACCGGCTCCCAGGAGGGACTTTTAGAAACAACCGGCTCCCAGGAGGGACTTTTAGAAACAACCGGCTCCCAGGAGGGACTTTTAGAAACAACCGGCTCCCAGGAGGGACTTTTAGAAACAACCGGCTCCCAGGATGGAGAACAACAATCGCAGGACTACAAACATCATTCTGGGGTACTATACATCGTGCCCTGCTGAGGGACCAACAACCGGCAACCCAGGAAAACTTCAACCGGAGGACTTCACACCACACCCTGCCGGAAGACATCACACTGCGCCCTGCCGAGAGACCCATAACCGGCACCCAAGAGAACTTCAACCGGAGGACTAAGCATAGCGCCCTGCCAGAAGACTTCACACCACGCCCTGCCGAGGGACCAACAGCCGGCGCCCAGGAGAACTTCAACCGGAGGACTTCACACCGTGCCCTGCCGGAAGACTTCACACCGCACCGTGCCGAAGGACCAACAACCAGCGCCCTGGAGAACTTCAACTGGAGAACTCCACACCTCGCCCTGCCAGAAGACTTCACACCGTGCCCTGCCGAGGGACCAACGACCGGCATCCAGGAGAATGTAAACCCGAGGATGTCACACTGCGCCCAGCCAAAGACTGCGCCCAGCCACGCGTCACACTGCGCCCAGCCAAAGACTGCGCCCAGCCACGCGTCACACTGCGCCCAGCCAAAGACTGCGCCCAGCCACGCGTCACACTGCGCCCAGCCAAAGACTGCGCCCAGCCACACGTCACACTGCGCCCAGCCAAAGACTGCGCCCAGCCACACGTCACACTGCGCCCAGCCAAAGACTGCGCCCAGCCACACGTCACACTGCGCCCAGCCAAAGACTGCGCCCAGCCACACGTCACACTGCGCCCAGCCAAAGACTGCGGCCAGCCACACGTCACACTGCGCCCAGCCAAAGACTGCGCCCAGCCACACTGCGCCCAGCCAAAGACTGCGCCCAGCCACGCGTCACACTGCGCCCAGCCAAAGACTGCGCCCAGCCACGCGTCACACTGCGCCCAGCCAAAGACTGCGCCCAGCCACACGTCACACTGCGCCCAGCCAAAGACTGCGCCCAGCCACACGTCACACTGCGCCCAGCCAAAGACTGCGCCCAGCCACACGTCACACTGCGCCCAGCCAAAGACTGCGCCCAGCCACACGTCACACTGCGCCCAGCCAAAGACTGCGCCCAGCCACACGTCACACTGCGCCCAGCCAAAGACTGCGCCCAGCCAAAGACTGCGGCCAGCCACACGTCACACTGCGCCCAGCCAAAGACTGCGCCCAGCCACACTGCGCCCAGCCAAAGACTGCGCCCAGCCACACGTCACACTGCGCCCAGCCAAAGAATGCGCCCAACCACACGTCACACTGCGCCCAGCCAAAGACTGTCCGAGACTACTTTCAGCGCCCTGGTCCGAGACTACTTTCAGCGCCCTGGTCCGAGACTACTTTCAGCGCCCTGGTCCGAGACTACTTTCAGCGCCCTGGTCCGAGACTACTTTCAGCGCCCTGGTCCGAGACTACTTTCAGCGCCCTGGTCCGAGACTACTTTCAGCGCCCTGGCATGAGAGGAGGGACACTAGTAAAAACCGGCTCCCAGGAGGGACTTTTAGAAACAACCGGCTCCCAGGAGGGACTTTTAGAAACAACCGGCTCCCAGGAGGGACTTTTAGAAACAACCGGCTCCCAGGAGGGACTTTTAGAAACAACCGGCTCCCAGGAGGGACTTTTAGAAACAACCGGCTCCCAGGAGGGACTTTTAGAAACAACCGGCTCCCAGGAGGGACTTTTAGAAACAACCGGCTCCCAGGAGGGACTTTTAGAAACAACCGGCTCCCAGGAGGGACTTTTAGAAACAACCGGCTCCCAGGAGGGACTTTTAGAAACAACCGGCTCCCAGGAGGGACTTTTAGAAACAACCGGCTCCCAGGAGGGACTTTTAGAAACAACCGGCTCCCAGGAGGGACTTTTAGAAACAACCGGCTCCCAGGATGGAGAACAACAATCGCAGGACTACAAACATCATTCTGGGGTACTATACATCGTGCCCTGCTGAGGGACCAACAACCGGCAACCCAGGAAAACTTCAACCGGAGGACTTCACACCACACCCTGCCGGAAGACATCACACTGCGCCCTGCCGAGAGACCCATAACCGGCACCCAAGAGAACTTCAACCGGAGGACTAAGCATAGCGCCCTGCCAGAAGACTTCACACCACGCCCTGCCGAGGGACCAACAGCCGGCGCCCAGGAGAACTTCAACCGGAGGACTTCACACCGTGCCCTGCCGGAAGACTTCACACCGCACCGTGCCGAAGGACCAACAACCAGCGCCCTGGAGAACTTCAACTGGAGAACTCCACACCTCGCCCTGCCAGAAGACTTCACACCGTGCCCTGCCGAGGGACCAACGACCGGCATCCAGGAGAATGTAAACCCGAGGATGTCACACTGCGCCCAGCCAAAGACTGCGCCCAGCCACGCGTCACACTGCGCCCAGCCAAAGACTGCGCCCAGCCACGCGTCACACTGTGCCCAGCCAAAGACTGCGCCCAGCCACACGTCACACTGCGCCCAGCCAAAGACTGCGCCCAGCCACACGTCACACTGCGCCCAGCCAAAGACTGCGCCCAGCCACACGTCACACTGCGCCCAGCCACACGTCACACTGCGCCCAGCCAAAGACTGCGCCCAGCCACACGTCACACTGCGCCCAGCCAAAGACTGCGCCCAGCCACACGTCACACTGCGCCCAGCCAAAGACTGCGCCCAGCCACACGTCACACTGCGCCCAGCCAAAGACTGCGCCCAGCCACACTGCGCCCAGCCAAAGACTGCGCCCAGCCACGCGTCACACTGCGCCCAGCCAAAGACTGCGCCCAGCCACGCGTCACACTGCGCCCAGCCAAAGACTGCGCCCAGCCACACGTCACACTGCGCCCAGCCAAAGACTGCGCCCAGCCACACGTCACACTGCGCCCAGCCACACGTCACACTGCGCCCAGCCAAAGACTGCGCCCAGCCACACGTCACACTGCGCCCAGCCAAAGAATGCGCCCAGCCACACGTCACACTGCGCCCAGCCAAAGACTGCGCCCAGCCACACGTCACACTGCGCCCAGCCAAAGACTGCGGCCAGCCACACGTCACACTGCGCCCAGCCAAAGACTGCGCCCAGCCAAAGACTGCGCCCAGCCAAAGACTGCGCCCAGCCACGCGTCACACTGCGCCCAGCCAAAGACTGCGCCCAGCCACGCGTCACACTGCGCCCAGCCAAAGACTGCGCCCAGCCACACGTCACACTGCGCCCAGCCAAAGACTGCGCCCAGCCACACGTCACACTGCGCCCAGCCAAAGACTGCGCCCAGCCACACGTCACACTGCGCCCAGCCAAAGACTGCGCCCAGCCACACGTCACACTGCGCCCAGCCAAAGACTGCGCCCAGCCACACGTCACACTGCGCCCAGCCAAAGACTGCGCCCAGCCACACGTCACACTTCGCCCAGCCAAAGACTGCGCCCAGCCACACGTCACACTGCGCCCAGCCAAAGACTGCGCCCAGCCACACGTCACACTGCGCCCAGCCAAAGACTGCGGCCAGCCACACGTCACACTGTGCCCAGCCAAAGACTGCGCCCAGCCACACTGCGCCCAGCCAAAGACTGCGCCCAGCCACACGTCACACTGCGCCCAGCCAAAGAATGCGCCCAACCACACGTCACACTGCGCCCAGCCAAAGACTGTCCGAGACTACTTTCAGCGCCCTGGTCCGAGACTACTTTCAGCGCCCTGGTCCGAGACTACTTTCAGCGCCCTGGTCCGAGACTACTTTCAGCGCCCTGGTCCGAGACTACTTTCAGCGCCCTGGCATGAGAGGAGGGACACTAGTAAAAACCGGCTCCCAGGAGGGACTTTTAGAAACAACCGGCTCCCAGGAGGGACTTTTAGAAACAACCGGCTCCCAGGAGGGACTTTTAGAAACAACCGGCTCCCAGGAGGGACTTTTAGAAACAACCGGCTCCCAGGAGGGACTTTTAGAAACAACCGGCTCCCAGGAGGGACTTTTAGAAACAACCGGCTCCCAGGAGGGACTTTTAGAAACAACCGGCTCCCAGGAGGGACTTTTAGAAACAACCGGCTCCCAGGAGGGACTTTTAGAAACAACCGGCTCCCAGGAGGGACTTTTAGAAACAACCGGCTCCCAGGAGGGACTTTTAGAAACAACCGGCTCCCAGGAGGGACTTTTAGAAACAACCGGCTCCCAGGAGGGACTTTTAGAAACAACCGGCTCCCAGGAGGGACTTTTAGAAACAACCGGCTCCCAGGAGGGACTTTTAGAAACAACCGGCTCCCAGGAGGGACTTTTAGAAACAACCGGCTCCCAGGAGGGACTTTTAGAAACAACCGGCTCCCAGGAGGGACTTTTAGAAACAACCGGCTCCCAGGATGGACTTTTAGAAACAACCGGCTCCCAGGAGGGACTTTTAGAAACAACCGGCTCCCAGGAGGGACTTTTAGAAACAACCGGCTCCCAGGAGGGACTTTTAGAAACAACCGGCTCCCAGGAGGGAGTTTTAGAAACAACCGGCTCCCAGGAGGGACTTTTAGAAACAACCGGCTCCCAGGAGGGACTTTTAGAAACAACCGGCTCCCAGGAGGGACTTTTAGAAACAACCGGCTCCCAGGATGGAGAACAACAATCGCAGGACTACAAACATCATTCTGGGGTACTATACATCGTGCCCTGCTGAGGGACCAACAACCGGCAACCCAGGAAAACTTCAACCGGAGGACTTCACACCACACCCTGCCGGAAGACATCACACTGCGCCCTGCCGAGAGACCCATAACCGGCACCCAAGAGAACTTCAACCGGAGGACTAAGCATAGCGCCCTGCCAGAAGACTTCACACCACGCCCTGCCGAGGGACCAACAGCCGGCGCCCAGGAGAACTTCAACCGGAGGACTTCACACCGTGCCCTGCCGGAAGACTTCACACCGCACCGTGCCGAAGGACCAACAACCAGCGCCCTGGAGAACTTCAACTGGAGAACTCCACACCTCGCCCTGCCAGAAGACTTCACACCGTGCCCTGCCGAGGGACCAACGACCGGCATCCAGGAGAATGTAAACCCGAGGATGTCACACTGCGCCCAGCCAAAGACTGCGCCCAGCCACGCGTCACACTGCGCCCAGCCAAAGACTGCGCCCAGCCACGCGTCACACTGCGCCCAGCCAAAGACTGCGCCCAGCCACACGTCACACTGCGCCCAGCCAAAGACTGCGCCCAGCCACACGTCACACTGCGCCCAGCCAAAGACTGCGCCCAGCCACACGTCACACTGCGCCCAGCCAAAGACTGCGCCCAGCCACACGTCACACTGCGCCCAGCCAAAGACTGCGCCCAGCCACACGTCACACTGCGCCCAGCCAAAGACTGCGGCCAGCCACACGTCACACTGCGCCCAGCCAAAGACTGCGCCCAGCCACACTGCGCCCAGCCAAAGACTGCGCCCAGCCACGCGTCACACTGCGCCCAGCCAAAGACTGCGCCCAGCCACGCGTCACACTGCGCCCAGCCAAAGACTGCGCCCAGCCACGCGTCACACTGCGCCCAGCCAAAGACTGCGCCCAGCCACACGTCACACTGCGCCCAGCCAAAGACTGCGCCCAGCCACACGTCACACTGCGCCCAGCCAAAGACTGCGCCCAGCCACACGTCACACTGCGCCCAGCCAAAGACTGCGCCCAGCCACACGTCACACTGCGCCCAGCCAAAGACTGCGCCCAGCCAAAGACTGCGGCCAGCCACACGTCACACTGCGCCCAGCCAAAGACTGCGCCCAGCCACACTGCGCCCAGCCAAAGACTGCGCCCAGCCACACGTCACTGCGCCCAGCCAAAGAATGCGCCCAACCACACGTCACACTGCGCCCAGCCAAAGACTGTCCGAGACTACTTTCAGCGCCCTGGTCCGAGACTACTTTCAGCGCCCTGGTCCGAGACTACTTTCAGCGCCCTGGTCCGAGACTACTTTCAGCGCCCTGGTCCGAGACTACTTTCAGCGCCCTGGTCCGAGACTACTTTCAGCGCCCTGGTCCGAGACTACTTTCAGCGCCCTGGTCCGAGACTACTTTCAGCGCCCTGGTCCGAGACTACTTTCAGCGCCCTGGCATGAGAGGAGGGACACTAGTAAAAACCGGCTCCCAGGAGGGACTTTTAGAAACAACCGGCTCCCAGGAGGGACTTTTAGAAACAACCGGCTCCCAGGAGGGACTTTTAGAAACAACCGGCTCCCAGGAGGGACTTTTAGAAACAACCGGCTCCCAGGAGGGACTTTTAGAAACAACCGGCTCCCAGGAGGGACTTTTAGAAACAACCGGCTCCCAGGAGGGACTTTTAGAAACAACCGGCTCCCAGGAGGGACTTTTAGAAACAACCGGCTCCCAGGAGGGACTTTTAGAAACAACCGGCTCCCAGGAGGGACTTTTAGAAACAACCGGCTCCCAGGAGGGACTTTTAGAAACAACCGGCTCCCAGGAGGGACTTTTAGAAACAACCGGCTCCCAGGATGGAGAACAACAATCGCAGGACTACAAACATCATTCTGGGGTACTATACATCGTGCCCTGCTGAGGGACCAACAACCGGCAACCCAGGAAAACTTCAACCGGAGGACTTCACACCACACCCTGCCGGAAGACATCACACTGCGCCCTGCCGAGAGACCCATAACCGGCACCCAAGAGAACTTCAACCGGAGGACTAAGCATAGCGCCCTGCCAGAAGACTTCACACCACGCCCTGCCGAGGGACCAACAGCCGGCGCCCAGGAGAACTTCAACCGGAGGACTTCACACCGTGCCCTGCCGGAAGACTTCACACCGCACCGTGCCGAAGGACCAACAACCAGCGCCCTGGAGAACTTCAACTGGAGAACTCCACACCTCGCCCTGCCAGAAGACTTCACACCGTGCCCTGCCGAGGGACCAACGACCGGCATCCAGGAGAATGTAAACCCGAGGATGTCACACTGCGCCCAGCCAAAGACTGCGCCCAGCCACGCGTCACACTGCGCCCAGCCAAAGACTGCGCCCAGCCACGCGTCACACTGTGCCCAGCCAAAGACTGCGCCCAGCCACACGTCACACTGCGCCCAGCCAAAGACTGCGCCCAGCCACACGTCACACTGCGCCCAGCCAAAGACTGCGCCCAGCCACACGTCACACTGCGCCCAGCCACACGTCACACTGCGCCCAGCCAAAGACTGCGCCCAGCCACACGTCACACTGCGCCCAGCCAAAGACTGCGCCCAGCCACACGTCACACTGCGCCCAGCCAAAGACTGCGCCCAGCCACACGTCACACTGCGCCCAGCCAAAGACTGCGCCCAGCCACACTGCGCCCAGCCAAAGACTGCGCCCAGCCACGCGTCACACTGCGCCCAGCCAAAGACTGCGCCCAGCCACGCGTCACACTGCGCCCAGCCAAAGACTGCGCCCAGCCACACGTCACACTGCGCCCAGCCAAAGACTGCGCCCAGCCACACGTCACACTGCGCCCAGCCACACGTCACACTGCGCCCAGCCAAAGACTGCGCCCAGCCACACGTCACACTGCGCCCAGCCAAAGAATGCGCCCAGCCACACGTCACACTGCGCCCAGCCAAAGACTGCGCCCAGCCACACGTCACACTGCGCCCAGCCAAAGACTGCGGCCAGCCACACGTCACACTGCGCCCAGCCAAAGACTGCGCCCAGCCAAAGACTGCGCCCAGCCAAAGACTGCGCCCAGCCACGCGTCACACTGCGCCCAGCCAAAGACTGCGCCCAGCCACGCGTCACACTGCGCCCAGCCAAAGACTGCGCCCAGCCACACGTCACACTGCGCCCAGCCAAAGACTGCGCCCAGCCACACGTCACACTGCGCCCAGCCAAAGACTGCGCCCAGCCACACGTCACACTGCGCCCAGCCAAAGACTGCGCCCAGCCACACGTCACACTGCGCCCAGCCAAAGACTGCGCCCAGCCACACGTCACACTGCGCCCAGCCAAAGACTGCGCCCAGCCACACGTCACACTTCGCCCAGCCAAAGACTGCGCCCAGCCACACGTCACACTGCGCCCAGCCAAAGACTGCGCCCAGCCACACGTCACACTGCGCCCAGCCAAAGACTGCGGCCAGCCACACGTCACACTGTGCCCAGCCAAAGACTGCGCCCAGCCACACTGCGCCCAGCCAAAGACTGCGCCCCAGCCACACGTCACACTGCGCCCAGCCAAAGAATGCGCCCAACCACACGTCACACTGCGCCCAGCCAAAGACTGTCCGAGACTACTTTCAGCGCCCTGGTCCGAGACTACTTTCAGCGCCCTGGTCCGAGACTACTTTCAGCGCCCTGGTCCGAGACTACTTTCAGCGCCCTGGTCCGAGACTACTTTCAGCGCCCTGGCATGAGAGGAGGGACACTAGTAAAAACCGGCTCCCAGGAGGGACTTTTAGAAACAACCGGCTCCCAGGAGGGACTTTTAGAAACAACCGGCTCCCAGGAGGGACTTTTAGAAACAACCGGCTCCCAGGAGGGACTTTTAGAAACAACCGGCTCCCAGGAGGGACTTTTAGAAACAACCGGCTCCCAGGAGGGACTTTTAGAAACAACCGGCTCCCAGGAGGGACTTTTAGAAACAACCGGCTCCCAGGAGGGACTTTTAGAAACAACCGGCTCCCAGGAGGGACTTTTAGAAACAACCGGCTCCCAGGAGGGACTTTTAGAAACAACCGGCTCCCAGGAGGGACTTTTAGAAACAACCGGCTCCCAGGAGGGACTTTTAGAAACAACCGGCTCCCAGGAGGGACTTTTAGAAACAACCGGCTCCCAGGAGGGACTTTTAGAAACAACCGGCTCCCAGGAGGGACTTTTAGAAACAACCGGCTCCCAGGAGGGACTTTTAGAAACAACCGGCTCCAGGAGGGACTTTTAGAAACAACCGGCTCCCAGGATGGAGAACAACAATCGCAGGACTACAAACATCATTCTGGGGTACTATACATCGTGCCCTGCTGAGGGACCAACAACCGGCAACCCAGGAAAACTTCAACCGGAGGACTTCACACCACACCCTGCCGGAAGACATCACACTGCGCCTTGCCGAGAGACCCATAACCGGCACCCAAGAGAACTTCAACCGGAGGACTAAGCATAGCGCCCTGCCAGAAGACTTCACACCACGCCCTGCCGAGGGACCAACAGCCGGCGCCCAGGAGAACTTCAACCGGAGGACTTCACACCGTGCCCTGCCGGAAGACTTCACACCGCACCGTGCCGAAGGACCAACAACCAGCGCCCTGGAGAACTTCAACTGGAGAACTCCACACCTCGCCCTGCCAGAAGACTTCACACCGTGCCCTGCCGAGGGACCAACGACCGGCATCCAGGAGAATGTAAACCCGAGGATGTCACACTGCGCCCAGCCAAAGACTGCGCCCAGCCACGCGTCACACTGCGCCCAGCCAAAGACTGCGCCCAGCCACGCGTCACACTGTGCCCAGCCAAAGACTGCGCCCAGCCAAAGACTGCGCCCAGCCACACGTCACTGCGCCCAGCCAAAGACTGCGCCCAGCCACACGTCACACTGCGCCCAGCCACACGTCACACTGCGCCCAGCCACACGTCACACTGCGCCCAGCCAAAGACTGCGCCCAGCCACACGTCACACTGCGCCCAGCCAAAGACTGCGCCCAGCCACACGTCACACTGCGCCCAGCCAAAGACTGCGGCCAGCCACACGTCACACTGCGCCCAGCCAAAGACTGCGCCCAGCCACACTGCGCCCAGCCAAAGACTGCGCCCAGCCACGCGTCACACTGCGCCCAGCCAAAGACTGCGCCCAGCCACGCGTCACACTGCGCCCAGCCACACGTCACACTGCGCCCAGCCAAAGACTGCGCCCAGCCACACGTCACACTGCGCCCAGCCAAAGACTGCGCCCAGCCACACGTCACACTGCGCCCAGCCAAAGACTGCGCCCAGCCACACGTCACACTGCGCCCAGCCAAAGACTGCGCCCAGCCACACGTCACACTGCGCCCAGCCAAAGACTGCGCCCAGCCACACGTCACACTGCGCCCAGCCAAAGACTGCGCTCAGCCAAAGACTGCGGCCAGCCACACGTCACACTGCGCCCAGCCAAAGACTGCGCCCAGCCACACTGCGCCCAGCCAAAGACTGCGCCCAGCCACACGTCACACTGCGCCCAGCCAAAGAATGCGCCCAACCACACGTCACACTGCGCCCAGCCAAAGACTGTCCGAGACTACTTTCAGCGCCCTGGTCCGAGACTACTTTCAGCGCCCTGGTCCGAGACTACTTTCAGCGCCCTGGTCCGAGACTACTTTCAGCGCCCTGGTCCGAGACTACTTTCAGCGCCCTGGTCCGAGACTACTTTCAGCGCCCTGGTCCGAGACTACTTTCAGCGCCCTGGTCCGAGACTACTTTCAGCGCCCTGGTCCGAGACTACTTTCAGCGCCCTGGTCCGAGACTACTTTCAGCGCCCTGGTCCGAGACTACTTTCAGCGCCCTGGTCCGAGACTACTTTCAGCGCCCTGGCATGAGAGGAGGGACACTAGTAAAAACCGGCTCCCAGGAGGGACTTTTAGAAACAACCGGCTCCCAGGAGGGACTATTAGAAACAACCGGCTCCCAGGAGGGACTTTTAGAAACAACCGGCTCCCAGGAGGGACTTTTAGAAACAACCGGCTCCCAGGAGGGACTTTTAGAAACAACCGGCTCCCAGGAGGGACTTTTAGAAACAACCGGCTCCCAGGAGGGACTTTTAGAAACAACCGGCTCCCAGGAGGGACTTTTAGAAACAACCGGCTCCCAGGAGGGACTTTTAGAAACAACCGGCTCCCAGGAGGGACTTTTAGAAACAACCGGCTCCCAGGAGGGACTTTTAGAAACAACCGGCTCCCAGGAGGGACTTTTAGAAACAACCGGCTCCCAGGAGGGACTTTTAGAAACAACCGGCTCCCAGGAGGGACTTTTAGAAACAACCGGCTCCCAGGAGGGACTTTTAGAAACAACCGGCTCCCAGGAGGGACTTTTAGAAACAACCGGCTCCCAGGAGGGACTTTTAGAAACAACCGGCTCCCAGGAGGGACTTTTAGAAACAACCGGCTCCCAGGAGGGACTTTTAGAAACAACCGGCTCCCAGGAGGGACTTTTAGAAACAACCGGCTCCCAGGATGGAGAACAACAATCGCAGGACTACAAACATCATTCTGGGGTACTATACATCGTGCCCTGCTGAGGGACCAACAACCGGCAACCCAGGAAAACTTCAACCGGAGGACTTCACACCACACCCTGCCGGAAGACATCACACTGCGCCTTGCCGAGAGACCCATAACCGGCACCCAAGAGAACTTCAACCGGAGGACTAAGCATAGCGCCCTGCCAGAAGACTTCACACCACGCCCTGCCGAGGGACCAACAGCCGGCGCCCAGGAGAACTTCAACCGGAGGACTTCACACCGTGCCCTGCCGGAAGACTTCACACCGCACCGTGCCGAAGGACCAACAACCAGCGCCCTGGAGAACTTCAACTGGAGAACTCCACACCTCGCCCTGCCAGAAGACTTCACACCGTGCCCTGCCGAGGGACCAACGACCGGCATCCAGGAGAATGTAAACCCGAGGATGTCACACTGCGCCCAGCCAAAGACTGCGCCCAGCCACGCGTCACACTGCGCCCAGCCAAAGACTGCGCCCAGCCACGCGTCACACTGTGCCCAGCCAAAGACTGCGCCCAGCCAAAGACTGCGCCCAGCCACACGTCACTGCGCCCAGCCAAAGACTGCGCCCAGCCACACGTCACACTGCGCCCAGCCACACGTCACACTGCGCCCAGCCACACGTCACACTGCGCCCAGCCAAAGACTGCGCCCAGCCACACGTCACACTGCGCCCAGCCAAAGACTGCGCCCAGCCACACGTCACACTGCGCCCAGCCAAAGACTGCGGCCAGCCACACGTCACACTGCGCCCAGCCAAAGACTGCGCCCAGCCACACTGCGCCCAGCCAAAGACTGCGCCCAGCCACGCGTCACACTGCGCCCAGCCAAAGACTGCGCCCAGCCACGCGTCACACTGCGCCCAGCCACACGTCACACTGCGCCCAGCCAAAGACTGCGCCCAGCCACACGTCACACTGCGCCCAGCCAAAGACTGCGCCCAGCCACACGTCACACTGCGCCCAGCCAAAGACTGCGCCCAGCCACACGTCACACTGCGCCCAGCCAAAGACTGCGCCCAGCCACACGTCACACTGCGCCCAGCCAAAGACTGCGCCCAGCCACACGTCACACTGCGCCCAGCCAAAGACTGCGCTCAGCCAAAGACTGCGGCCAGCCACACGTCACACTGCGCCCAGCCAAAGACTGCGCCCAGCCACACTGCGCCCAGCCAAAGACTGCGCCCAGCCACACGTCACACTGCGCCCAGCCAAAGAATGCGCCCAACCACACGTCACACTGCGCCCAGCCAAAGACTGTCCGAGACTACTTTCAGCGCCCTGGTCCGAGACTACTTTCAGCGCCCTGGTCCGAGACTACTTTCAGCGCCCTGGTCCGAGACTACTTTCAGCGCCCTGGTCCGAGACTACTTTCAGCGCCCTGGTCCGAGACTACTTTCAGCGCCCTGGTCCGAGACTACTTTCAGCGCCCTGGTCCGAGACTACTTTCAGCGCCCTGGTCCGAGACTACTTTCAGCGCCCTGGTCCGAGACTACTTTCAGCGCCCTGGTCCGAGACTACTTTCAGCGCCCTGGCATGAGAGGAGGGACACTAGTAAAAACCGGCTCCCAGGAGGGACTTTTAGAAACAACCGGCTCCCAGGAGGGACTATTAGAAACAACCGGCTCCCAGGAGGGACTTTTAGAAACAACCGGCTCCCAGGAGGGACTTTTAGAAACAACCGGCTCCCAGGAGGGACTTTTAGAAACAACCGGCTCCCAGGAGGGACTTTTAGAAACAACCGGCTCCCAGGAGGGACTTTTAGAAACAACCGGCTCCCAGGAGGGACTTTTAGAAACAACCGGCTCCCAGGAGGGACTTTTAGAAACAACCGGCTCCCAGGAGGGACTTTTAGAAACAACCGGCTCCCAGGAGGGACTTTTAGAAACAACCGGCTCCCAGGAGGGACTTTTAGAAACAACCGGCTCCCAGGAGGGACTTTTAGAAACAACCGGCTCCCAGGAGGGACTTTTAGAAACAACCGGCTCCCAGGATGGAGAACAACAATCGCAGGACTACAAACATCATTCTGGGGTACTATACATCGTGCCCTGCTGAGGGACCAACAACCGGCAACCCAGGAAAACTTCAACCGGAGGACTTCACACCACACCCTGCCGGAAGACATCACACTGCGCCCTGCCGAGAGACCCATAACCGGCACCCAAGAGAACTTCAACCGGAGGACTAAGCATAGCGCCCTGCCAGAAGACTTCACACCACGCCCTGCCGAGGGACCAACAGCCGGCGCCCAGGAGAACTTCAACCGGAGGACTTCACACCGTGCCCTGCCGGAAGACTTCACACCGCACCGTGCCGAAGGACCAACAACCAGCGCCCTGGAGAACTTCAACTGGAGAACTCCACACCTCGCCCTGCCAGAAGACTTCACACCGTGCCCTGCCGAGGGACCAACGACCGTCATCCAGGAGAATGTAAACCCGAGGATGTCACACTGCGCCCAGCCAAAGACTGCGCCCAGCCACGCGTCACACTGCGCCCAGCCAAAGACTGCGCCCAGCCACGCGTCACACTGTGCCCAGCCAAAGACTGCGCCCAGCCACACGTCACACTGCGCCCAGCCAAAGACTGCGCCCAGCCACACGTCACACTGCGCCCAGCCACACGTCACACTGCGCCCAGCCAAAGACTGCGCCCAGCCACACGTCACACTGCGCCCAGCCAAAGACTGCGCCCAGCCACACGTCACACTGCGCCCAGCCAAAGACTGCGCCCAGCCACACGTCACACTGCGCCAGCCAAAGACTGCGCCCAGCCACACTGCGCCCAGCCAAAGACTGCGCCCAGCCACGCGTCACACTGCGCCCAGCCAAAGACTGCGCCCAGCCACGCGTCACACTGCGCCCAGCCAAAGACTGCGCCCAGCCACACGTCACACTGCGCCCAGCCAAAGACTGCGCCCAGCCACACGTCACACAGCGCCCAGCCAAAGACTGCGCCCAGCCACACGTCACACTGCGCCCAGCCAAAGACTGCGCCCAGCCACACGTCACACTGCGCCCAGCCAAAGACTGCGCCCAGCCACACGTCACACTGCGCCCAGCCAAAGACTGCGCCCAGCCACACGTCACACTGCGCCCAGCCAAAGACTGCGCCCAGCCACACGTCACACTGCGCCCAGCCAAAGACTGCGGCCAGCCACACGTCACACTGCGCCCAGCCAAAGACTGCGCCCAGCCACACTGCGCCCAGCCAAAGACTGCGCCCAGCCACACGTCACACTGCGCCCAGCCAAAGAATGCGCCCAACCACACGTCACACTGCGCCCAGCCAAAGACTGTCCGAGACTACTTTCAGCGCCCTGGTCCGAGACTACTTTCAGCGCCCTGGTCCGAGACTACTTTCAGCGCCCTGGTCCGAGACTACTTTCAGCGCCCTGGTCCGAGACTACTTTCAGCGCCCTGGTCCGAGACTACTTTCAGCGCCCTGGTCCGAGACTACTTTCAGCGCCCTGGTCCGAGACTACTTTCAGCGCCCTGGTCCGAGACTACTTTCAGCGCCCTGGTCCGAGACTACTTAAAGCGCCCTGGCCTGAGAGGAGGGACACTAGTAAAAACCGGCTCCCAGGAGGGACTTTTAGAAACAACCGGCTCCCAGGAGGGACTTTTAGAAACAACCGGCTCCCAGGAGGGACTTTTAGAAACAACCGGCTCCCAGGAGGGACTTTTAGAAACAACCGGCTCCCAGGAGGGACTTTTAGAAACAACCGGCTCCCAGGAGGGACTTTTAGAAACAACCGGCTCCCAGGAGGGACTTTTAGAAACAACCGGCTCCCAGGAGGGACTTTTAGAAACAACCGGCTCCCAGGATGGAGAACAACAATCGCAGGACTACAAACATCATTCTGGGGTACTATACATCGTGCCCTGCTGAGGGACCAACAACCGGCAACCCAGGAAAACTTCAACCGGAGGACTTCACACCACACCCTGCCGGAAGACATCACACTGCGCCTTGCCGAGAGACCCATAACCGGCACCCAAGAGAACTTCAACCGGAGGACTAAGCATAGCGCCCTGCCAGAAGACTTCACACCACGCCCTGCCGAGAGACCAACAGCCGGCGCCCAGGAGAACTTCAACCGGAGGACTTCACACCGTGTCCTGCCGGAAGACTTCACACCGCACCGTGCCGAAGGACCAACAACCAGCGCCCTGGAGAACTTCAACTTGAGAACTGCACACCTCGCCCTGCCAGAAGACTTCACACCGTGCCCTGCCGAGGGACCAACGACCGGCATCCAGGAGAATGTAAACCCGAGGATGTCACACTGCGCCCAGCCAAAGACTGCGCCCAGCCACGCGTCACACTGCGCCCAGCCAAAGACTGCGCCCAGCCACGCGTCACACTGCGCCCAGCCAAAGACTGCGCCCAGCCACGCGTCACACTGCGCCCAGCCAAAGACTGCGCCCAGCCACACGTCACACTGCGCCCAGCCAAAGACTGCGCCCAGCCACACGTCACACTGCGCCCAGCCAAAGACTGCGCCCAGCCACACGTCACACTGCGCCCAGCCAAAGACTGCGCCCAGCCACACGTCACACTGCGCCCAGCCAAAGACTGCGCCCAGCCACACGTCACACTGCGCCCAGCCAAAGACTGCGCCCAGCCACACGTCACACTGCGCCCAGCCAAAGACTGCGCCCAGCCACACGTCACACTGCGCCCAGCCAAAGACTGCGCCCAGCCACACGTCACACTGCGCCCAGCCAAAGACTGCGCCCAGCCACACGTCACACTGCGCCCAGCCAAAGACTGCGCCCAGCCACACGTCACACTGCGCCCAGCCAAAGACTGCGCCCAGCCACACTGCGCCCAGCCAAAGACTGCGCCCAGCCACACGTCACACTGCGCCCAGCCAAAGACTGCGCCCAGCCACACGTCACACTGCGCCCAGCCAAAGACTGCGCCCAGCCACACGTCACACTGCGCCCAGCCAAAGACTGCGCCCAGCCACACGTCACACTGCGCCCAGCCAAAGACTGTCCGAGACTACTTTCAGCGCCCTGGTCCGAGACTACTTTCAGCGCCCTGGTCCGAGACTACTTTCAGCGCCCTGGTCCGAGACTACTTTCAGCGCCCTGGTCCGAGACTACTTTCAGCGCCCTGGTCCGAGACTACTTTCAGCGCCCTGGTCCGAGACTACTTTCAGCGCCCTGGTCCGAGACTACTTTCAGCGCCCTGGCCTGAGAGGAGGGACACTAGTAAAAACCGGCTCCCAGGAGGGACTTTTAGAAACAACCGGCTCCCAGGAGGGACTTTTAGAAACAACCGGCTCCCAGGAGGGAGTTTTAGAAACAACCGGCTCCCAGGAGGGACTTTTAGAAACAACCGGCTCCCAGGAGGGACTTTTAGAAACAACCGGCTCCCAGGAGGGACTTTTAGAAACAACCGGCTCCCAGGAGGGACTTTTAGAAACAACCGGCTCCCAGGAAGGACTTTTAGAAACAACCGGCTCCCAGGAAGGACTTTTAGAAACAACCAGCTCCCAGGAGGGACTTTTAGAAACAACCGGCTCCCAGGAGGGACTTTTAGAAACAACCGGCTCCCAGGAGGGACTTTTAGAAACAACCGGCTCCCAGGAGGGACTTTTAGAAACAACCGGCTCCCAGGAGGGACTTTTAGAAACAACCGGCTCCCAGGAGGGACTTTTAGAAACAACCGGCTCCCAGGAGGGACTTTTAGAAACAACCGGCTCCCAGGAGGGACTTTTAGAAACAACCGGCTCCCAGGATGGAGAACAACAATCGCAGGACTACAAACATCATTCTGGGGTACTATACATCGTGCCCTGCTGAGGGACCAACAACCGGCAACCCAGGAAAACTTCAACCGGAGGACTTCACACCACACCCTGCCGGAAGACATCACACTGCGCCCTGCCGAGAGACCCATAACCGGCACCCAAGAGAACTTCAACCGGAGGACTAAGCATAGCGCCCTGCCAGAAGACTTCACACCACGCCCTGCCGAGGGACCAACAGCCGGCGCCCAGGAGAACTTCAACCGGAGGACTTCACACCGTGCCCTGCCGGAAGACTTCACACCGCACCGTGCCGAAGGACCAACAACCAGCGCCCTGGAGAACTTCAACTGGAGAACTCCACACCTCGCCCTGCCAGAAGACTTCACACCGTGCCAGAATGTAAACCCGAGGATGTCACACTGCGCCCAGCCAAAGACTGCGCAAAGCCACGCGTCACACTGCGCCCAGCCAAAGACTGCGCCCAGCCACGCGTCACACTGCGCCCAGCCAAAGACTGCGCCCAGCCACGCGTCACACTGCGCCCAGCCAAAGACTGCGCCCAGCCACGCGTCACACAGCGCCCAGCCAAAGACTGCGCCCAGCCAAAGACTGCGCCCAGCCACACGTCACACTGCGCCCAGCCAAAGACTGCGCCCAGCCACACGTCACACTGCGCCCAGCCAAAGACTGCGCCCAGCCACACGTCACACTGCGCCCAGCCAAAGACTGCGCCCAGCCACACGTCACACTGCGCCCAGCCAAAGACTGCGCCCAGCCACACGTCACACTGCGCCCAGCCAAAGACTGCGCCCAGCCACACGTCACACTGCGCCCAGCCAAAGACTGCGCTCAGCCACACTGCGCCCAGCCAAAGACTGCGCCCAGCCACACGTCACACTGCGCCCAGCCAAAGACTGCGCCCAGCCACACGTCACACTGCGCCCAGCCAAAGACTGCGCCCAGCCACACGTCACACTGCGCCCAGCCAAAGACTGTCCGAGACTACTTTCAGCGCCCTGGTCCGAGACTACTTTCAGCGCCCTGGTCCGAGACTACTTTCAGCGCCCTGGTCCGAGACTACTTTCAGCGCCCTGGTCCGAGACTACTTTCAGCGCCCTGGTCCGAGACTACTTTTAGCGCCCTGGTCCGAGACTACTTTCAGCGCCCTGGTCCGAGACTACTTTCAGCGCCCTGGTCCGAGACTACTTTCAGCGCCCCGGTCCGAGACTACTTTCAGCGCCCTGGTCCGAGACTACTTTCAGCGCCCTGGTCCGAGACTACTTTCAGCGCCCTGGTCCGAGACTACTTTCAGCGCCCTGGTCCGAGACTACTTTCAGCGCCCTGGCCTGAGAGGAGGGACACTAGTAAAAACCGGCTCCCAGGAGGGACTTTTAGAAACAACCGGCTCCCAGGAGGGACTTTTAGAAACAACCGGCTCCCAGGAGGGACTTTTAGAAACAACCGGCTCCCAGGAGGGACTTTTAGAAACAACCGGCTCCCAGGATGGAGAACAACAATCGCAGGACTACAAACATCATTCTGGGGTACTATACATCGTGCCCTGCTGAGGGACCAACAACCGGCAACCCAGGAAAACTTCAACCGGAGGACTTCACACCACACCCTGCCGGAAGACATCACACTGCGCCCTGCCGAGAGACCCATAACCGGCACCCAAAGAACTTCAACCGGAGGACTAAGCATAGCGCCCTGCCAGAAGACTTCACACCACGCCCTGCCGAGGGACCAACAGCCGGCGCCCAGGAGAACTTCAACCGGAGGACTTCACACCGTGCCCTGCCGAGGGACCAACGACCGGCATCCAGGAGAATGTAAAGCCGAGGATGTCACACTGCGCCCAGCCAAAGACTGCGCCCAGCCACGCGTCACACTGCGCCCAGCCAAAGACTGTGCCCAGCCACGCGTCACACTGCGCCCAGCCAAAGACTGCGCCCAGCCACGCGTCACACTGCGCCCAGCCAAAGACTGCGCCCAGCCACACGTCACACAGCGCCCAGCCAAAGACTGCACCCAGCCACACGTCACACTGCGCCCAGCCAAAGACTGCGCCCAGCCACACGTCACACTGCGCCCAGCCAAAGACTGCGCCCAGCCACACGTCACACTGCGCCTAGCCAAAGACTGCGCCCAGCCACACGTCACACTGCGCCCAGCCAAAGACTGTCCGAGACTACTTTCAGCGCCCTGGTCCGAGACTACTTTCAGCGCCCTGGTCCGAGACTACTTTCAGCGCCCTGGTCCGAGACTACTTTCAGCGCCCTGGTCCGAGACTACTTTCAGCGCCCCGGTCCGAGACTACTTTCAGCGCCCCGGTCCGAGACTACTTTCAGCGCCCCGGTCCGAGACTACTTTCAGCGCCCTGGTCCGAGACTACTTTCAGCGCCCTGGTCCGAGACTACTTTCAGCGCCCTGGTCCGAGACTACTTTCAGCGCCCTGGCCTGAGAGGAGGGACACTAGTAAAAACCGGCTCCCAGGAGGGACTTTTAGAAACAACCGGCTCCCAGGAGGGACTTTTAGAAACAACCGGCTCCCAGGAGGGACTTTTAGAAACAACCGGCTCCCAGGAGGGACTTTTAGAAACAACCGGCTCCCAGGAGGGACTTTTAGAAACAACCGGCTCCCAGGAGGGACTTTTAGAAACAACCGGCTCCCAGGAGGGACTTTTAGAAACAACCGGCTCCCAGGAGGGACTTTTAGAAACAACCGGCTCCCAGGAGGGACTTTTAGAAACAACCGGCTCCCAGGAGGGACTTTTAGAAACAACCGGCTCCCAGGAGGGACTTTTAGAAACAACCGGCTCCCAGGAGGGACCTTTAGAAACAACCGGCTCCCAGGAGGGACTTTTAGAAACAACCGGCTCCCAGGATGGAGAACAACAATCGCAGGACTACAAACATCATTCTGGGGTACTATACATCGTGCCCTGCTGAGGGACCAACAACCGGCAACCCAGGAAAACTTCAACCGGAGGACTTCACACCACACCCTGCCGAAAGACATCACACTGCGCCCTGCCGAGGGACCAACAACCGGCACCCAAGAGAACTTCAACCGGAGGACTAAGCATAGCGCCCTGCCAGAAGACTTCACACCACGCCCTGCCGAGAGACCAACAGCCGGCGCCCAGGAGAACTTCAACCGGAGGACTTCACACCGTGCCCTGCCGGAAGACTTCACACCGCACCGTGCCGAAGGACCAACAACCAGCGCCCTGGAGAACTTCAACTGGAGAACTCCACACCGTGCCCTGCCGAGGGACCAACGACCAGCATCCAGGAGAATGTAAACCCGAGGATGTCACACTGCACCCAGCCAAAGACTGCGCCCAGCCACGCGTCACACTACGCCCAGCCAAAGACTGCGCCCAGCCACACGTCACACTGCGCCCAGCCAAAGACTGCGCCCAGCCAAAGACTGCGCCCAGCCACACGTCACACTGCGCCCAGCCAAAGACTGCGCCCAGCCACACGTCACACTGCGCCCAGCCAAAGACTGCGCCCAGCCACACGTCACACTGCGCCCAGCCAAAGACTGCGCCCAGCCACACGTCACACTGCGCCCAGCCAAAGACTGCGCCCAGCCACACGTCACACTGCGCCCAGCCAAAGACTGCGCCCAGCCACACTGCGCCCAGCCAAAGACTGCGCCCAGCCACACGTCACACTGCGCCCAGCCAAAGACTGCGCCCAGCCACACGTCACACTGCGCCCAGCCAAAGACTGCGCCAAGCCACACGTCACACTGCGCCCAGCCAAAGACTGCGCCCAGCCACACTGCGCTCAGTCAAAGACTGTCCGAGACTACTTTCAGCGCCCTGGTCCGAGACTACTTTCAGCGCCCTGGTCCGAGACTACTTTCAGCTCCCTGGTCCGAGACTACTTTCAGCTCCCTGGTCCGAGACTACTTTCAGCGCCCTGGTCCGAGACTACTTTCAGCGCCCTGGTCCGAGACTACTTTCAGCGCCCTGGTCCGAGACTACTTTCAGCGCCCTGGTCCGAGACTACTTTCAGCGCCCTGGTCCGAGACTACTTTCAGCGCCCTGGTCCGAGACTACTTAAAGCGCCCTGGCCTGAGAGGAGGGACACTAGTAAAAACCGGCTCCCAGGAGGGACTTTTAGAAACAACCGGCTCCCAGGAGGGACTTTTAGAAACAACCGGCTCCCAGGAGGGACTTTTAGAAACAACCGGCTCCCAGGAGGGACTTTTAGAAACAACCGGCTCCCAGGAGGGACTTTTAGAAACAACCGGCTCCCAGGATGGAGAACAACAATCGCAGGACTACAAACATCATTCTGGGGTACTATACATCGTGCCCTGCTGAGGGACCAACAACCGGCAACCCAGGAAAACTTCAACCGGAGGACTTCACACCACACCCTGCCGGAAGACATCACACTGCGCCCTGCCGAGAGACCCATAACCGGCACCCAAGAGAACTTCAACCGGAGGACTAAGCATAGCGCCCTGCCAGAAGACTTCACACCACGCCCTGCCGAGGGACCAACAGCCGGCGCCCAGGAGAACTTCAACCGGAGGACTTCACACCGTGCCCTGCCGGAAGACTTCACACCGCACCGTGCCGAAGGACCAACAACCAGCGCACTGGAGAACTTCAACTGGAGAACTCCACACCTCGCCCTGCCAGAAGACTTCACACCGTGCCCTGCCGAGGGACCAACGACCGGCATCCAGGAGAATGTAAACCCGAGGATGTCACACTGCGCCCAGCCAAAGACTGCGCCCAGCCACGCGTCACACTGCGCCCAGCCAAAGACTGCGCCCAGCCACGCGTCACACTGTGCCCAGCCAAAGACTGCGCCCAGCCACACGTCACACTGCGCCCAGCCAAAGACTGCGCCCAGCCACACGTCACACTGCGCCCAGCCAAAGACTGCGCCCAGCCACACGTCACACTGCGCCCAGCCACACGTCACACTGCGCCCAGCCAAAGACTGCGCCCAGCCACACGTCACACTGCGCCCAGCCAAAGACTGCGCCCAGCCACACGTCACACTGCGCCAGCCAAAGACTGCGCCCAGCCACACTGCGCCCAGCCAAAGACTGCGCCCAGCCACGCGTCACACTGCGCCCAGCCAAAGACTGCGCCCAGCCACGCGTCACACTGCGCCCAGCCAAAGACTGCGCCCAGCCACACGTCACACTGCGCCCAGCCAAAGACTGCGCCCAGCCACACGTCACACTGCGCCCAGCCAAAGACTGCGCCCAGCCACACGTCACACTGCGCCCAGCCAAAGACTGCGCCCAGCCACACGTCACACTGCGCCCAGCCAAAGACTGCGCCCAGCCACACGTCACACTGCGCCCAGCCAAACACTGCGCCCAGCCACACGTCACACTGCGCCCAGCCAAAGACTGCGCCCAGCCAAAGACTGCGGCCAGCCACACGTCACACTGCGCCCAGCCAAAGACTGCGCCCAGCCACACTGCGCCCAGCCAAAGACTGCGCCCAGCCACACGTCACACTGCGCCCAGCCAAAGAATGCGCCCAACCACACGTCACACTGCGCCCAGCCAAAGACTGTACGAGACTACTTTCAGCGCCCTGGTCCGAGACTACTTTCAGCGCCCTGGTCCGAGACTACTTTCAGCGCCCTGGTCCGAGACTACTTTCAGCGCCCTGGCATGAGAGGAGGGACACTAGTAAAAACCGGCTCCCAGGAGGGACTTTTAGAAACAACCGGCTCCCAGGAGGGACTTTTAGAAACAACCGGCTCCCAGGAGGGACTTTTAGAAACAACCGGGTCCCAGGAGGGACTTTTAGAAACAACCGGCTCCCAGGAGGGACTTTTAGAAACAACCGGCTCCCAGGAGGGACTTTTAGAAACAACCGGCTCCCAGGAGGGACTTTTAGAAACAACCGGCTCCCAGGAGGGACTTTTAGAAACAACCGGCTCCCAGGAGGGACTTTTAGAAACAACCGGCTCCCAGGAGGGACTTTTAGAAACAACCGGCTCCCAGGAGGGACTTTTAGAAACAACCGGCTCCCAGGAGGGACTTTTAGAAACAACCGGCTCCCAGGAGGGACTTTTAGAAACAACCGGCTCCCAGGAGGGACTTTTAGAAACAACCGGCTCCCAGGAGGGACTTTTAGAAACAACCGGCTCCCAGGAGGGACTTTTAGAAACAACCGGCTCCCAGGAGGGACTTTTAGAAACAACCGGCTCCCAGGAGGGACTTTTAGAAACAACCTGATCCCAGGAGGGACTTTTAGAAACAACCGGCTCCCAGGAGGGACTTTTAGAAACAACCGGCTCCCAGGATGGAGAACAACAATCGCAGGACTACAAACATCATTCTGGGGTACTATACATCGTGCCCTGCTGAGGGACCAACAACCGGCAACCCAGGAAAACTTCAACCGGAGGACTTCACACCACACCCTGCCGGAAGACATCACACTGCGCCCTGCCGAGAGACCCATAACCGGCACCCAAAGAACTTCAACCGGAGGACTAAGCATAGCGCCCTGCCAGAAGACTTCACACCACGCCCTGCCGAGGGACCAACAGCCGGCGCCCAGGAGAACTTCAACCGGAGGACTTCACACCGTGCCCTGCCGGAAGACTTCACACCGCACCGTGCCGAAGGACCAACAACCAGCGCCCTAGAGAACTTCAACTGGAGAACTCCACACCTCGCCCTGCCAGAAGACTTCACACCGTGCCCTGCCGAGGGACAAACGACCGGCATCCAGGAGAATGTAAACCCGAGGATGTCACACTGCGCCCAGCCAAAGACTGCGCCCAGCCACGCGTCACACTGCGCCCAGCCAAAGACTGCGCCCAGCCACGCGTCACACTGCGCCCAGCCAAAGACTGCGCCCAGCCACACGTCACACAGCGCCCAGCCAAAGACTGCGCCCAGCCACACGTCACACTGCGCCCAGCCAAAGACTGCGCCCAGCCACACGTCACACTGCGCCCAGCCAAAGACTGCGCCCAGCCACACGTCACACTGCGCCCAGCCAAAGACTGCGCCCAGCCACACGTCACACTGCGCCCAGCCAAAGACTGCGCCCAGCCACACGTCACACTGCGCCCAGCCAAAGACTGCGCCCAGCCAAAGACTGCGCCCAGCCACACGTCACACTGCGCCCAGCCAAAGACTGCGCCCAGCCACACTGCGCCCAGCCAAAGACTGCGCCCAGCCACACGTCACACTGCGCCCAGCCAAAGACTGCGCCCAGCCACACGTCACACTGCGCCCAGCCAAAGACTGTCCGAGACTACTTTCAGCGCCCTGGTCCGAGACTACTTTCAGCGCCCTGGTCCGAGACTACTTTCAGCGCCCTGGTCCGAGACTACTTTCAGCGCCCTGGTCCGAGACTACTTTCAGCGCCCTGGTCCGAGACTACTTTCAGCGCCCTGGTCCGAGACTACTTTCAGCGCCCTGGCCTGAGAGGAGGGACACTAGTAAAAACCGGCTCCCAGGAGGGACTTTTAGAAACAACGGCTCCCAGGAGGGACTTTTAGAAACAACCGGCTCCCAGGAGGGACTTTTAGAAACAACCGGCTCCCAGGAGGGACTTTTAGAAACAACCGGCTCCCAGGATGGAGAACAACAATCGCAGGACTACAAACATCATTCTGGGGTACTATACATCGTGCCCTGCTGAGGGACCAACAACCGGCAACCCAGGAAAACTTCAACCGGAGGACTTCACACCACACCCTGCCGGAAGACATCACACTGCGCCCTGCCGAGAGACCCATAACCGGCACCCAAAGAACTTCAACCGGAGGACTAAGCATAGCGCCCTGCCAGAAGACTTCACACCACGCCCTGCCGAGGGACCAACAGCCGGCGCCCAGGAGAACTTCAACCGGAGGACTTCACACCGTGCCCTGCCGAGGGACCAACGACCGGCATCCAGGAGAATGTAAACCCGAGGATGTCACACTGCGCCCAGCCAAAGACTGCGCCCAGCCACGCGTCACACTGCGCCCAGCCAAAGACTGCGCCCAGCCACGCGTCACACTGCGCCCAGCCAAAGACTGCGCCCAGCCACACGTCACACTGCGCCCAGCCAAAGACTGCGCCCAGCCACACGTCACACAGCGCCCAGCCAAAGACTGCGCCCAGCCACACGTCACACTGCGCCCAGCCAAAGACTGCGCCCAGCCACACGTCACACTGCGCCCAGCCAAAGACTGCGCCCAGCCACACGTCACACTGCGCCCAGCCAAAGACTGCGCCCAGCCACACTGCGCCCAGCCAAAGACTGCGCCCAGCCACACTGCGCCCAGCCAAAGACTGCGCCCAGCCACACGTCACACTGCGCCCAGCCAAAGACTGCGCCCAGCCACACGTCACACTGCGCCCAGCCAAAGACTGCGCCCAGCCACACGTCACACTGCGCCCAGCCAAAGACTGTCCGAGACTACTTTCAGCGCCCTGGTCCGAGACTACTTTCAGCGCCCTGGTCCGAGACTACTTTCAGCGCCCTGGTCCGAGACTACTTTCAGCGCCCTGGTCCGAGACTACTTTCAGCGCCCTGGCCTGAGAGGAGGGACACTAGTAAAAACCGGCTCCCAGGAGGGACTTTTAGAAACAACCGGCTCCCAGGAGGGACTTTTAGAAACAACCGGCTCCCAGGAGGGACTTTTAGAAACAACCGGCTCCCAGGAGGGACTTTTAGAAACAACCGGCTCCCAGGAGGGACTTTTAGAAACAACCGGCTCCCAGGAGGGACTTTTAGAAACAACCGGCTCCCAGGATGGAGAACAACAATCGCAGGACTACAAACATTCTGGGGTACTATACATCGTGCCCTGCTGAGGGACCAACAACCGGCAACCCAGGAAAACTTCAACCGGAGGACTTCACACCACACCCTGCCGGAAGACATCACACTGCGCCCTGCCGAGAGACCCATAACCGGCACCCAAGAGAACTTCAACCGGAGGACTAAGCATAGCGCCCTGCCAGAAGACTTCACACCACGCCCTGCCGAGGGACCAACAGCCGGCGCCCAGGAGAACTTCAACCGGAGGACTTCACACCGTGCCCTGCCGAGGGACCAACGACCGGCATCCAGGAGAATGTAAACCCGAGGATGTCACACTGCGCCCAGCCAAAGACTGCGCCCAGCCACGCGTCACACTGCGCCCAGCCAAAGACTGCGCCCAGCCACGCGTCACACTGCGCCCAGCCAAAGACTGCGCCCAGCCACACGTCACACTGCGCCCAGCCAAAGACTGCGCCCAGCCACACGTCACACTGCGCCCAGCCAAAGACTGCGCCCAGCCACACGTCACACAGCGCCCAGCCAAAGACTGCGCCCAGCCACACGTCACACTGCGCCCAGCCAAAGACTGCGCCCAGCCACACGTCACACTGCGCCCAGCCAAAGACTGCGCCCAGCCACACGTCACACTGCGCCCAGCCAAAGACTGCGCCCAGCCACACGTCACACTGCGCCCAGCCAAAGACTGCGCCCAGCCACACGTCACACTGCGCCCAGCCAAAGACTGCGCCCAGCCACACGTCACACTGCGCCCAGCCAAAGACTGCGCCCAGCCAAAGACTGCGGCCAGCCACACGTCACACTGCGCCCAGCCAAAGACTGCGCCCAGCCACACTGCGCCCAGCCAAAGACTGCGCCCAGCCACACGTCACACTGCGCCCAGCCAAAGAATGCGCCCAACCACACGTCACACTGCGCCCAGCCAAAGACTGTCCGAGACTACTTTCAGCGCCCTGGTCCGAGACTACTTTCAGCGCCCTGGTCCGAGACTACTTTCAGCGCCCTGGTCCGAGACTACTTTCAGCGCCCTGGTCCGAGACTACTTTCAGCGCCCTGGTCCGAGACTACTTTCAGCGCCCTGGTCCGAGACTACTTTCAGCGCCCTGGCATGAGAGGAGGGACACTAGTAAAAACCGGCTCCCAGGAGGGACTTTTAGAAACAACCGGCTCCCAGGAGGGACTTTTAGAAACAACCGGCTCCCAGGAGGGACTTTTAGAAACAACCGGCTCCCAGGAGGGACTTTTAGAAACAACCGGCTCCCAGGAGGGACTTTTAGAAACAACCGGCTCCCAGGAGGGACTTTTAGAAACAACCGGCTCCCAGGAGGGACTTTTAGAAACAACCGGCTCCCAGGAGGGACTTTTAGAAACAACCGGCTCCCAGGAGGGACTTTTAGAAACAACCGGCTCCCAGGATGGAGAACAACAATCGCAGGACTACAAACATCATTCTGGGGTACTATACATCGTGCCCTGCTGAGGGACCAACAACCGGCAACCCAGGAAAACTTCAACCGGAGGACTTCACACCACACCCTGCCGGAAGACATCACACTGCGCCCTGCCGAGAGACCCATAACCGGCACCCAAGAGAACTTCAACCGGAGGACTAAGCATAGCGCCCTGCCAGAAGACTTCACACCACGCCCTGCCGAGGGACCAACAGCCGGCGCCCAGGAGAACTTCAACCGGAGGACTTCACACCGTGCCCTGCCGGAAGACTTCACACCGCACCGTGCCGAAGGACCAACAACCAGCGCCCTGGAGAACTTCAACTGGAGAACTCCACACCTCGCCCTGCCAGAAGACTTCACACCGTGCCCTGCCGAGGGACCAACGACCGGCATCCAGGAGAATGTAAACCCGAGGATGTCACACTGCGCCCAGCCAAAGACTGCGCCCAGCCACGCGTCACACTGCGCCCAGCCAAAGACTGCGCCCAGCTATGCGTCACACTGCGCCCAGCCAAAGACTGCGCCCAGCCACGCGTCACACTGCGCCCAGCCAAAGACTGCGCCCAGCCACACGTCACACAGCGCCCAGCCAAAGACTGCGCCCAGCCACACGTCACACTGCGCCCAGCCAAAGACTGCGCCCAGCCACACGTCACACTGCGCTTAGCCAAAGACTGCGCCCAGCCACACGTCACACTGCGCCCAGCCAAAGACTGCGCCCAGCCACACGTCACACTGCGCCCAGCCAAAGACTGCGCCCAGCCACACGTCACACTGCGCCCAGCCAAAGACTGCGCCCAGCCACACGTCACACTGCGCCCAGCCAAAGACTGCGCCCAGCCACACGTCACACTGCGCCCAGCCAAAGACTGCGCCCAGCCACACGTCACTGCGCCCAGCCAGACTGCGCCCAGCCACACGTCACACTGCGCCCAGCCACACGTCACACTGCGCCCAGCCACACGTCACACTGCGCCCAGCCAGACTGCGCCCAGCCACACGTCACACTGCGCCCAACCAAACACTGCGCCCAGCCACACGTCACACTGCGCCCAGCCAAAGACTGTCCGAGACTACTTTCAGCGCCCTGGTCCGAGACTACTTTCAGCGCCCTGGTCCGAGACTACTTTCAGCGCCCTGGTCCGAGACTACTTTCAGCGCCCTGGTCCGAGACTACTTTCAGCGCCCTGGTCCGAGACTACTTTCAGCGCCCTGGTCCGAGAGGAAGGACTTTTAGAAACAACCGGCTCCCAGGAGGGACTTTTAGAAACAACCGGCTCCCAGGAGGGACTTTTAGAAACAACCGGCTCCCAGGAGGGACTTTTAGAAACAACCGGCTCCCAGGAGGGACTTTTAGAAACAACCGGCTCCCAGGAGGGACTTTTAGAAACAACCGGCTCCCAGGAGGGACTTTTAGAAACAACCGGCTCCCAGGAGGGACTTTTAGAAACAACCGGCTCCCAGGAGGGACTTTTAGAAACAACCGGCTCCCAGGAGGGACTTTTAGAAACAACCGGCTCCCAGGAGGGACTTTTAGAAACAACCGGCTCCCAGGAGGGACTTTTAGAAACAACCGGCTCCCAGGAGGGACTTTTAGAAACAACCGGCTCCCAGGAGGGACTTTTAGAAACAACCGGCTCCCAGGAGGGACTTTTAGAAACAACCGGCTCCCAGGAGGGACTTTTAGAAACAACCGGCTCCCAGGAGGGACTTTTAGAAACAACCGGCTCCCAGGAGGGACTTTTAGAAACAACCGGCTCCCAGGATGGAGAACAACAATCGCAGGACTACAAACATCATTCTGGGGTACTATACATCGTGCCCTGCTGAGGGACCAACAACCGGCAACCCAGGAAAACTTCAACCGGAGGACTTCACACCACACCCTGCCGGAAGACATCACACTGCGCCCTGCCGAGAGACCCATAACCGGCACCCAAGAGAACTTCAACCGGAGGACTAAGCATAGCGCCCTGCCAGAAGACTTCACACCACGTCCTGCCGAGGGACCAACAGCCGGCGCCCAGGAGAACTTCAACCGGAGGATTTCACACCGTGTCCTGCCGGAAGACTTCACACCGCACCGTGCCGAAGGACCAACAACCAGCGCCCTGGAGAACTTCAACTGGAGAACTCCACACCTCGCCCTGCCAGAAGACTTCACACCGTGCCCTGCCGAGGGACCAACGACCGGCATCCAGGAGAATGTAAACCCGAGGATGTCACACTGCACCCAGCCAAAGACTGCGCCCAGCCACGCGTCACACTACGCCCAGCCAAAGACTGCGCCCAGCCATACGTCACACTGCGCCCAGCCAAAGACTGCGCCCAGCCAAAGGTCACACTGCGCCCAGCCAAAGACTGCGCCCAGCCACACGTCACACTGCGCCCAGCCAAAGACTGCGCCCAGCCACACGTCACACTGCGCCCAGCCAAAGACTGCGCCCAGCCACACGTCACACTGCGCCCAGCCAAAGACTGCGCCCAGCCACACGTCACACTGCGCCCAGCCAAAGACTGCGCCCAGCCACACGTCACACTGCGCCCAGCCAAAGACTGCGCCCAGCCACACGTCACACTGCGCCCAGCCAAAGACTGCGCCCAGCCACACGTCACACTGCGCCCAGCCAAAGACTGCGCCCAGCCACACGTCACACTGCGCCCAGCCAAAGACTGCGCCCAGCCACACGTCACACTGCGCCCAGCCAAAGACTGCGCCCAGCCACACGTCACACTGCGCCCAGCCAAAGACTGCGCCCAGCCACACGTCACACTGCGCCCAGCCAAAGACTGCGCCCAGCCACACTGCGCCCAGCCAAAGACTGCGCCCAGCCACACGTCACACTGCGCCCAGCCAAAGACTGCGCCCAGCCACACGTCACACTGCGCCCAGCCAAAGACTGCGCCAAGCCACATGTCACACTGCGCCCAGCCAAAGACTGCGCCCAGCCACACGTCACACTGCGCTCAGTCAAAGACTGTCCGAGACTACTTTCAGCGCCCTGGTCCGAGACTACTTTCAGCGCCCTGGTCCGAGACTACTTTCAGCGCCCTGGTCCGAGACTACTTTCAGCGCCCTGGTCCGAGACTACTTTCAGCGCCCTGGTCCGAGACTACTTTCAGCGCCCTGGTCCGAGACTACTTTCAGCGCCCTGGTCCGAGACTACTTTCAGCGCCCTGGTCCGAGACTACTTAAAGCGCCCTGGCCTGAGAGGAGGGACACTAGTAAAAACCGGCTCCCAGGAGGGACTTTTAGAAACAACCGGCTCCCAGGAGGGACTTTTAGAAACAACCGGCTCCCAGGAGGGACTTTTAGAAACAACCGGCTCCCAGGAGGGACTTTTAGAAACAACCGGCTCCCAGGAGGGACTTTTAGAAACAACCGGCTCCCAGGATGGAGAACAACAATCGCAGGACTACAAACATCATTCTGGGGTACTATACATCGTGCCCTGCTGAGGGACCAACAACCGGCAACCCAGGAAAACTTCAACCGGAGGACTTCACACCACACCCTGCCGGAAGACATCACACTGCGCCCTGCCGAGAGACCCATAACCGGCACCCAAGAGAACTTCAACCGGAGGACTAAGCATAGCGCCCTGCCAGAAGACTTCACACCACGCCCTGCCGAGGGACCAACAGCCGGCGCCCAGGAGAACTTCAACCGGAGGACTTCACACCGTGCCCTGCCGGAAGACTTCACACCGCACCGTGCCGAAGGACCAACAACCAGCGCCCTGGAGAACTTCAACTGGAGAACTCCACACCTCGCCCTGCCAGAAGACTTCACACCGTGCCCTGCCGAGGGACCAACGACCGGCATCCAGGAGAATGTAAACCCGAGGATGTCACACTGCGCCCAGCCAAAGACTGCACCCAGCCACGCGTCACACTGCGCCCAGCCAAAGACTGCGCCCAGCCACGCGTCACACTGCGCCCAGCCAAAGACTGCGCCCAGCCACGCGTCACACTGCGCCCAGCCAAAGACTGCGCCCAGCCACACGTCACACTGCGCCCAGCCAAAGACTGCGCCCAGCCACACGTCACACTGCGCCCAGCCACACGTCACACTGCGCCCAGCCAAAGACTGCGCCCAGCCACACGTCACACTGCGCCCAACCAGCCAAAGACTGCGCCCAGCCACACGTCACACTGCGCCCAGCCAAAGACTGCGGCCAGCCACACGTCACACTGCGCCCAGCCAAAGACTGCGCCCAGCCACACTGCGCCCAGCCAAAGACTGCGCCCAGCCACGCGTCACACTGCGCCCAGCCAAAGACTGCGCCCAGCCACGCGTCACACTGCGCCCAGCCAAAGACTGCGCCCAGCCACACGTCACTGCGCCCAGCCAAAGACTGCGCCCAGCCACACGTCACACTGCGCCCAGCCAAAGACTGCGCCCAGCCAAAGACTGCGGCCAGCCACACGTCAGACTGCGCCCAGCCAAAGACTGCGGCCAGCCACACGTCACACTGCGCCCAGCCAAAGACTGCGCCCAGCCACACTGCGCCCAGCCAAAGACTGCGCCCAGCCACACGTCACACTGCGCCCAGCCAAAGACTGCGCCCAACCACACGTCACACTGCGCCCAGCCAAAGACTGTCCGAGACTACTTTCAGCGCCCTGGTCCGAGACTACTTTCAGCGCCCTGGTCCGAGACTACTTTCAGCGCCCTGGTCCGAGACTACTTTCAGCGCCCTGGTCCGAGACTACTTTCAGCGCCCTGGTCCGAGACTACTTTCAGCGCCCTGGTCCGAGACTACTTTCAGCGCCCTGGTCCGAGACTACTTTCAGCGCCCTGGTCCGAGACTACTTTCAGCGCCCTGGTCCGAGACTACTTTCAGCGCCCTGGTCCGAGACTACTTTCAGCGCCCTGGCCTGAGAGGAGGGACACTAGTAAAAACCGGCTCCCAGGAGGGACTTTTAGAAACAACCGGCTCCCAGGAGGGACTTTTAGAAACAACCGGCTCCCAGGAGGGACTTTTAGAAACAACCGGCTCCCAAGAGGGACTTTTAGAAACAACCGGCTCCCAGGAGGGACTTTTAGAAACAACCGGCTCCCAGGAGGGACTTTTAGAAACAACCGGCTCCCAGGAGGGACTTTTAGAAACAACCGGCTCCCAGGAGGGACTTTTAGAAACAACCGGCTCCCAGGAGGGACTTTTAGAAACAACCGGCTCCCAGGAGGGACTTTTAGAAACAACCGGCTCCCAGGATGGAGAACAACAATCGCAGGACTACAAACATCATTCTGGGGTACTATACATCGTGCCCTGCTGAGGGACCAACAACCGGCAACCCAGGAAAACTTCAACCGGAGGACTTCACACCACACCCTGCCGGAAGACATCACACTGCGCCCTGCCGAGAGACCCATAACCGGCACCCAAAGAACTTCAACCGGAGGACTAAGCATAGCGCCCTGCCAGAAGACTTCACACCACGCCCTGCCGAGGGACCAACAGCCGGCGCCCAGGAGAACTTCAACCGGAGGACTTCACACCGTGCCCTGCCGGAAGACTTCACACCGCACCGTGCCGAAGGACCAACAACCAGCGCCCTAGAGAACTTCAACTGGAGAACTCCACACCTCGCCCTGCCAGAAGACTTCACACCGTGCCCTGCCGAGGGACCAACGACCGGCATCCAGGAGAATGTAAACCCGAGGATGTCACACTGCGCCCAGCCAAAGACTGCGCCCAGCCACGCGTCACACTGCGCCCAGCCAAAGACTGCGCCCAGCCACGCGTCACACTGCGCCTAGCCAAAGACTGCGCCCAGCCACACGTCACAGCGCCCAGCCAAAGACTGCGCCCAGCCACACGTCACACTGCGCCCAGCCAAAGACTGCGCCCAGCCACACGTCACACTGCGCCCAGCCAAAGACTGCGCCCAGCCACACGTCACACTGCGCCCAGCCAAAGACTGCGCCCAGCCACACGTCACACTGCGCCCAGCCAAAGACTGCGCCCAGCCACACGTCACACTGCGCCCAGCCAAAGACTGCGCCCAGCCACACGTCACACTGCGCCCAGCCAAAGACTGCGCCCAGCCACACGTCACACTGCGCCCAGCCAAAGACTGCGCCCAGCCACACTGCGCCCAGCCAAAGACTGCGCCCAGCCACACGTCACACTGCGCCCAGCCAAAGACTGCGCCCAGCCACACGTCACACTGCGCCCAGCCAAAGACTGTCCGAGACTACTTTCAGCGCCCTGGTCCGAGACTACTTTCAGCGCCCTGGTCCGAGACTACTTTCAGCGCCCTGGTCCGAGACTACTTTCAGCGCCCTGGTCCGAGACTACTTTCAGCGCCCTGGTCTGAGACTACTTTCAGCGCCCTGGTCCGAGACTACTTTCAGCGCCCTGGTCCGAGACTACTTTCAGCGCCCTGGCCTGAGAGGAGGGACACTAGTAAAAACCAGCTCCCAGGAGGGACTTTTAGAAACAACCGGCTCCCAGGAGGGACTTTTAGAAACAATCGGCTCCCAGGAGGGACTTTTAGAAACAACCGGCTCCCAGGATGGAGAACAACAATCGCAGGACTACAAACATCATTCTGGGGTACTCTACATCGTGCCCTGCTGAGGGACCAACAACCGGCAACCCAGGAAAACTTCAACCGGAGGACTTCACACCACACCCTGCCGGAAGACATCACACTGCGCCCTGCCGAGAGACCCATAACCGGCACCCAAAGAACTTCAACCGGAGGACTAAGCATAGCGCCCTGCCAGAAGACTTCACACCACGCCCTGCCGAGGGACCAACAGCCGGCGCCCAGGAGAACTTCAACCGGAGGACATCACACCGTGCCCTGCAGAGGGACCAACGACCGGCATCCAGGAGAATGTAAACCCGAGGATGTCACACTGCGCCCAGCCAAAGACTGCGCCCAGCCACGCGTCACACTGCGCCCAGCCAAAGACTGCGCCCAGCCACGCGTCACACTGCGCCCAGCCAAAGACTGCGCCCAGCCACACGTCACACTGCGCCCAGCCAAAGACTGCGCCCAGCCACACGTCACACTGCGCCCAGCCACACGTCACACTGCGCCCAGCCAAAGACTGCGCCCAGCCACACGTCACACTGCGCCCAGCCAAAGACTGCGCCCAGCCACACGTCACACTGCGCCCAGCCAAAGACTGCGCCCAGCCAAAGACTGCGCCCAGCCACACGTCACACTGCGCCCAGCCAAAGACTGCGCCCAGCCACACTGCGCCCAGCCAAAGACTGCGCCCAGCCACACGTCACACTGCGCCCAGCCAAAGACTGCGCCCAGCCACACGTCACACTGCGCCCAGCCAAAGACTGTCCGAGACTACTTTCAGCGCCCTGGTCCGAGACTACTTTCAGCGCCCTGGTCCGAGACTACTTTCAGCGCCCTGGTCCGAGACTACTTTCAGCGCCCTGGTCCGAGACTACTTTCAGCGCCCTGGTCCGAGACTACTTTCAGCGCCCTGGTCCGAGACTACTTTCAGCGCCCTGGTCCGAGACTACTTTCAGCGCCCTGGTCCGAGACTACTTTCAGCGCCCTGGCCTGAGAGGAGGGACACTAGTAAAAACCAGCTCCCAGGAGGGACTTTTAGAAACAACCGGCTCCCAGGAGGGACTTTTAGAAACAACCGGCTCCCAGGAGGGACTTTTAGAAACAACCGGCTCCCAGGATGGAGAACAACAATCGCAGGACTACAAACATCATTCTGGGGTACTCTACATCGTGCCCTGCTGAGGGACCAACAACCGGCAACCCAGGAAAACTTCAACCGGAGGACTTCACACCACACCCTGCCGGAAGACATCACACTGCGCCCTGCCGAGAGACCCATAACCGGCACCCAAAGAACTTCAACCGGAGGACTAAGCATAGCGCCCTGCCAGAAGACTTCACACCACGCCCTGCCGAGGGACCAACAGCCGGCGCCCAGGAGAACTTCAACCGGAGGACATCACACCGTGCCCTGCAGAGGGACCAACGACCGGCATCCAGGAGAATGTAAACCCGAGGATGTCACACTGCGCCCAGCCAAAGACTGCGCCCAGCCACGCGTCACACTGCGCCCAGCCAAAGACTGCGCCCAGCCACGCGTCACACTGCGCCCAGCCAAAGACTGCGCCCAGCCACGCGTCACACTGCGCCCAGCCAAAGACTGCGCCCAGCCACGCGTCACACAGCGCCCAGCCAAAGACTGCGCCCAGCCACACGTCACACTGCGCCCAGCCAAAGACTGCGCCCAGCCACACGTCACACTGCGCCCAGCCAAAGACTGCGCCCAGCCACACGTCACACTGCGCCCAGCCACACGTCACACTGCGCCCAGCCAAAGACTGCGCCCAGCCACACGTCACACTGCGCCCAGCCAAAGACTGCGCCCAGCCACACGTCACACTGCGCCCAGCCAAAGACTGCGCCCAGCCACACGTCACACTGCGCCCAGCCAAAGACTGCGCCCAGCCACACGTCACACTGCGCCCAGCCAAAGACTGCGCCCAGCCACACTGCGCCCAGCCAAAGACTGCGCCCAGCCACACGTCACACTGCGCCCAGCCAAAGACTGCGCCCAGCCACACGTCACACTGCGCCCAGCCAAAGACTGTCCGAGACTACTTTCAGCGCCCTGGTCCGAGACTACTTTCAGCGCCCTGGTCCGAGACTACTTTCAGCACCCTGGTCCGAGACTACTTTCAGCACCCTGGTCCGAGACTACTTTCAGCACCCTGGTCCGAGACTACTTTCAGCACCCTGGTCCGAGACTACTTTCAGCGCCCTGGTCCGAGACTACTTTCAGCGCCCTGGTCCGAGACTACTTTCAGCGCCCTGGTCCGAGACTACTTTCAGCGCCCTGGTCCGAGACTACTTTCAGCGCCCTGGCCTGAGAGGAGGGACACTAGTAAAAACCGGCTCCCAGGAGGGACTTTTAGAAACAACCGGCTCCCAGGAGGGACTTTTAGAAACAACCGGCTCCCAGGAGGGACTTTTAGAAACAACCGGCTCCCAGGAGGGACTTTTAGAAACAACCGGCTCCCAGGATGGAGAACAACAATCGCAGGACTACAAACATCATTCTGGGGTACTATACATCGTGCCCTGCTGAGGGACCAACAACCGGCAACCCAGGAAAACTTCAACCGGAGGACTTCACACCACACCCTGCCGGAAGACATCACACTGCGCCCTGCCGAGGGACCAACAACCGGCACCCAAGAGAACTTCAACCGGAGGACTAAGCATAGCGCCCTGCCAGAAGACTTCACACCACGCCCTGCCGAGGGACCAACAGCCGGCGCCCAGGAGAACTTCAACCAGAGGACTTCACACCGTGCCCTGCCGGAAGACTTCACACCGCACCGTGCCGAAGGACCAACAACCAGCGTCCTGGAAACCTTCAACTGGAGAACTCCACACCTCGCCCTGCCAGAAGACTTCACACCGTGCCCTGCCGAGGGACCAACGACGGGCATCCAGGAGAATGTAAACCCGAGGATGTCACACTGCACCCAGCCAAAGACTGCGCCCAGCCACGCGTCACACTGCGCCCAGCCAAAGACTGCGCCCAGCCACACGTCACACTGCGCCCAGCCAAAGACTGCGCCCAGCCACACGTCACACTGCGCTCAGCCAAAGACTGTCCGAGACTACTTTCAGCGCCCTGGTCCGAGACTACTTTCAGCGCCCTGGTCCGAGACTACTTTCAGCGCCCTGGTCCGAGACTACTTTCAGCGCCCTGGTCCGAGACCACTTTCAGCGCCCTGGTCCGAGACTACTTTCAGCGCCCTGGTCCGAGACTACTTAAAGCGCCCTGGCCTGAGAGGAGGGACACTAGTAAAAACCGGCTCCCAGGAGGGACTTTTAGAAACAACCGGCTCCCAGGAGGGACTTTTAGAAACAACCGGCTCCCAGGAGGGACTTTTAGAAACAACCGGCTCCCAGGAGGGACTTTTAGAAACAACCGGCTCCCAGGAGGGACTTTTAGAAACAACCGGCTCCCAGGAGGGACTTTTAGAAACAACCGGCTCCCAGGAGGGACTTTTAGAAACAACCGGCTCCCAGGAGGGACTTTTAGAAACAACCGGCTCCCAGGAGGGACTTTTAGAAACAACCGGCTCCCAGGAGGGACTTTTAGAAACAACCGGCTCCCAGGAGGGACTTTTAGAAACAACCGGCTCCCAGGAGGGACCTTTAGAAACAACCGGCTCCCAGGAGGGACTTTTAGAAACAACCGGCTCCCAGGATGGAGAACAACAATCGCAGGACTACAAACATCATTCTGGGGTACTATACACCGTGCCCTGCCGGAAGACTTCACACCGCACCGTGCCGAAGAACCAACAACCAGCGCCCTGGAGAACTTCAACTGGAGAACTCCACACCTCGCCCTGCCAGAAGACTTCACACCGTGCCCTGCCGAGGGACCAACGACCGGCATCCAGGAGAATGTAAACCCGAGGATGTCACACTGCGCCCAGCCAAAGACTGCGCCCAGCCACGCGTCACACTGCGCCCAGCCAAAGACTGCGCCCAGCCACGCGTCACACTGCGCCCAGCCAAAGACTGCGCCCAGCCACACGTCACACTGCGCCCAGCCAAAGACTGCGCCCAGCCACACGTCACACTGCGCCCAGCCAAAGACTGCGCCCAGCCACACGTCACACTGCGCCCAGCCAAAGACTGCGCCCAGCCACACGTCACACAGCGCCCAGCCAAAGACTGCGCCCAGCCACACGTCACACTGCGCCCAGCCAAAGACTGCGCCCAGCCACACGTCACACTGCGCCCAGCCAAAGACTGCGCCCAGCCACACGTCACACTGCGCCCAGCCAAAGACTGCGCCCAGCCACACGTCACACTGCGCCCAGCCAAAGACTGCGCCCAGCCACACGTCACACTGCGTCCAGCCAAAGACTGCGCCCAGCCACACGTCACACTGCGCCCAGCCAAAGACTGCGCCCAGCCACACGTCACACTGCGCCCAGCCAAAGACTGCGCCCAGCCACACGTCACACTGCGCCCAGCCAAAGACTGTCCGAGACTACTTTCAGCGCCCTGGTCCGAGACTACTGTCAGCGCCCTGGTCCGAGACTACTTTCAGCGCCCTGGTCCGAGACTACTTTCAGCGCCCTGGTCCGAGACTACTTTCAGCGCCCTGGTCCGAGACTACTTTCAGCGCCCTGGCCTGAGAGGAGGGACACTAGTAAAAAACGGCTCCCAGGAGGGACTTTTAGAAACAACCGGCTCCCAGGAGGGACTTTTAGAAACAACCGGCTCCCAGGAGGGACTTTTAGAAACAACCGGCTCCCAGGAGGGACTTTTAGAAACAACCGGCTCCCAGGAGGGACTTTTAGAAACAACCGGCTCCCAGGAGGGACTTTTAGAAACAACCGGCTCCCAGGAGGGACTTTTAGAAACAACCGGCTCCCAGGAGGGACTTTTAGAAACAACCGGCTCCCAGGAGGGACTTTTAGAAACAACCGGCTCCCAGGAGGGACTTTTAGAAACAACCGGCTCCCAGGAGGGACTTTTAGAAACAACCGGCTCCCAGGAGGGACTTTTAGAAACAACCGGCTCCCAGGAGGGACTTTTAGAAACAACCGGCTCCCAGGAGGGACTTTTAGAAACAACCGGCTCCCAGGAGGGACTTTTAGAAACAACCGGCTCCCAGGAGGGACCTTTAGAAACAACCGGCTCCCAGGAGGGACTTTTAGAAACAACCGGCTCCCAGGATGGAGAACAACAATCGCAGGACTACAAACATCATTCTGGGGTACTATACATCGTGCCCTGCTGAGGGACCAACAACCGGCAACCCAAGAAAACTTCAACCGGAGGACTTCACACCACACCCTGCCGGAAGACATCACACTGCGCCCTGCCGAGAGACCCATAACCGGCACCCAAGAGAACTTCAACCGGAGGACTAAGCATAGCGCCCTGCCAGAAGACTTCACACCACGCCCTGCCGAGGGACCAACAGCCGCCGCCCAGGAGAACTTCAACCGGAGGACTTCACACCGTGCCCTGCCGGAAGACTTCACACCGCACCGTGCCGAAGGACCAACAACCAGCGCCCTGGAGAACTTCAACTGGAGAACTCCACACCTCGCCCTGCCAGAAGACTTCACACCGTGCCCTGCCGAGGGACCAACGACCGGCATCCAGGAGAATGTAAACCCGAGGATGTCACACTGCACCCAGCCAAAGACTGCGCCCAGCCACGCGTCACACTACGCCCAGCCACACGTCACACTGCGCCCAGCCAAAGACTGCGCCCAGCCAAAGGTCACACTGCGCCCAGCCAAAGACTGCGCCCAGCCACACGTCACACTGCGCCCAGCCAAAGACTGCGCCCAGCCACACGTCACACTGCGCCCAGCCAAAGACTGCGCCCAGCCACACGTCACACTGCGCCCAGCCAAAGACTGCGCCCAGCCACACGTCACACTGCGCCCAGCCAAAGACTGCGCCCAGCCACACGTCACACTGCGCCCAGCCAAAGACTGCGCCCAGCCACACGTCACACTGCGCCCAGCCAAAGACTGCGCCCAGCCACACGTCACACTGCGCCCAGCCAAAGACTGCGCCCAGCCACACGTCACACTGCGCCCAGCCAAAGACTGCGCCCAGCCACACGTCACACTGCGCCCAGCCAAAGACTGCGCCCAGCCACACGTCACACTGCGCCCAGCCAAAGACTGCGCCCAGCCACACGTCACACTGCGCCCAGCCAAAGACTGCGCCCAGCCACACGTCACACTGCGCCCAGCCAAAGACTGCGCCCAGCCACACGTCACACTGCGCCCAGCCAAAGACTGCGCCCAGCCACACGTCACACTGCGCCCAGCCAAAGACTGCGCCCAGCCACACGTCACACTGCGCCCAGCCAAAGACTGCGCCCAGCCACACGTCACACTGCGCCCAGCCAAAGACTGCGCCCAGCCACACGTCACACTGCGCCCAGCCAAAGACTGCGCCCAGCCACACGTCACACTGCGCCCAGCCAAAGACTGCGCCCAGCCACACGTCACACTGCGCCCAGCCAAAGACTGCGCCCAGCCACACTGCGCCCAGCCACACTGCGCCCAGCCAAAGACTGCGCCCAGCCACACGTCACACTGCGCCCAGCCAAAGACTGCGCCCAGCCACACGTCACACTGCGCCCAGCCAAAGACTGCGCCCAGCCACACGTCACACTGCGCCCAGCCAAAGACTGCGCCCAGCCACACGTCACACTGCGCCCAGCCAAAGACTGCGCCCAGCCACACGTCACACTGCGCCCAGCCAAAGACTGCGCCCAGCCACACGTCACACTGCGCCCAGCCAAAGACTGCGCCCAGCCACACGTCACACTGCGCCCAGCCAAAGACTGCGCCCAGCCACACTGCGCCCAGCCAAAGACTGCGCCCAGCCACACGTCACACTGCGCCCAGCCAAAGACTGTCCGAGACTACTTTCAGCGCCCTGGTCCGAGACTACTTTCAGCGCCCTGGTCCGAGACTACTTTCAGCGCCCTGGTCCGAGACTACTTTCAGCGCCCTGGTCCGAGACTACTTTCAGCGCCCTGGTCCGAGACTACTTTCAGCGCCCTGGTCCGAGACTACTTTCAGCGCCCTGGTCCGAGACTACTTTCAGCGCCCTGGTCCGAGACTACTTTCAGCGCCCTGGCCTGAGAGGAGGGACACTAGTAAAAACCAGCTCCCAGGAGGGACTTTTAGAAACAACCGGCTCCCAGGAGGGACTTTTAGAAACAACCGGCTCCCAGGAGGGACTTTTAGAAACAACCGGCTCCCAGGAGGGACTTTTAGAAACAACCGGCTCCCAGGAGGGACTTTTAGAAACAACCGGCTCCCAGGAGGGACTTTTAGAAACAACCGGCTCCCAGGAGGGACTTTTAGAAACAACCGGCTCCCAGGAGGGACTTTTAGAAACAACCGGCTCCCAGGAGGGACTTTTAGAAACAACCGGCTCCCAGGAGGGACTTTTAGAAACAACCGGCTCCCAGGAGGGACTTTTAGAAACAACCGGCTCCCAGGAGGGACTTTTAGAAACAACCGGCTCCCAGGAGGGACCTTTAGAAACAACCGGCTCCCAGGAGGGACCTTTAGAAACAACCGGCTCCCAGGAGGGACTTTTAGAAACAACCGGCTCCCAGGATGGAGAACAACAATCGCAGGACTACAAACATCATTCTGGGGTACTATACATCGTGCCCTGCTGAGGGACCAACAATCGGCAACCCAGGAAAACTTCAACCAGAGGACTTCACACCACACCCTGCCGGAAGACATCACACTGCGCCCTGCCGAGAGACCCATAACCGGCACCCAAGAGAACTTCAACCGGAGGACTAAGCATAGCGCCCTGCCAGAAGACTTCACACCACGCCCTGCCGAGGGACCAACAGCCGGCGCCCAGGAGAACTTCAACCGGAGGACTTCACACCGTGCCCTGCCGGAAGACTTCACACCGCACCGTGCCGAAGGACCAACAACCAGCGCCCTGGAGAACTTCAACTGGAGAACTCCACACCTCGCCCTGCCAGAAGACTTCACACCGTGCCCTGCCGAGGGACCAACGACCGGCATCCAGGAGAATGTAAACCCGAGGATGTCACACTGCACCCAGCCAAAGACTGCGCCCAGCCACACGTCACACTGCGCCCAGCCAAAGACTGCGCCCAGCCAAAGGTCACACTGCGCCCAGCCAAAGACTGCGCCCAGCCACACGTCACACTGCGCCCAGCCAAAGACTGCGCCCAGCCACACGTCACACTGCGCCCAGCCAAAGACTGCGCCCAGCCACACGTCACACTGCGCCCAGCCAAAGACTGCGCCCAGCCACACGTCACACTGCGCCCAGCCAAAGACTGCGCCCAGCCACACGTCACACTGCGCCCAGCCAAAGACTGCGCCCAGCCACACGTCACACTGCGCCCAGCCAAAGACTGCGCTCAGCCACACGTCACACTGCGCCCAGCCAAAGACTGCGCCCAGCCACACGTCACTGCGCCCAGCCAAAGACTGCGCCCAGCCACACGTCACACTGCGCCCAGCCAAAGACTGCGCCCAGCCACACTGCGCCCAGCCAAAGACTGCGCCCAGCCACACGTCACACTGCGCCCAGCCAAAGACTGCGCCCAGCCACACGTCACACTGCGCCCAGCCAAAGACTGCGCCAAGCCACACGTCACACTGCGCCCAGCCAAAGACTGCGCCCAGCCACACGTCACACTGCGCTCAGTCAAAGACTGCGCCCAGCCACACGTCACACTGCGCCCAGCCAAAGACTGCGCCCAGCCACACGTCAGACTGCGCCCAGCCAAAGACTGCGCCCAGCCACACGTCACACTGCGCCCAGCCAAAGACTGCGCCCAGCCACACGTCACACTGCGCCCAGCCAAAGACTGCGCCCAGCCACACGTCACACTGCGCCCAGCCAAAGACTGCGCCCAGCCACACGTCACACTGCGCCCAGCCAAAGACTGCGCCCAGCCACACTGCGCCCAGCCAAAGACTGCGCCCAGCCACACGTCACACTGCGCCCAGCCAAAGACTGCGCCCAGCCACACGTCACACTGCGCCCAGCCAAAGACTGCGCCCAGCCACACGTCACACTGCGCCCAGCCAAAGACTGCGCCCAGCCACACGTCACACTGCGCCCAGCCAAAGACTGCGCCCAGCCACACGTCACACTGCGCCCAGCCAAAGACTGCGCCCAGCCACACGTCACACTGCGCTCAGTCAAAGACTGTCCGAGACTACTTTCAGCGCCCTGGTCCGAGACTACTTTCAGCGCCCTGGTCCGAGACTACTTTCAGCGCCCTGGTCCGAGACTACTTTCAGCGCCCTGGTCCGAGACTACTTTCAGCGCCCTGGTCCGAGACTACTTTCAGCGCCCTGGTCCGAGACTACTTTCAGCGCCCTGGTCCGAGACTACTTTCAGCGCCCTGGTCCGAGACTACTTTCAGCGCCCTGGTCCGAGACTACTTTCAGCGCCCTGGTCCGAGACTACTTAAAGCGCCCTGGCCTGAGAGGAGGGACACTAGTAAAAACCGGCTCCCAGGAGGGACTTTTAGAAACAACCGGCTCCCAGGAGGGACTTTTAGAAACAACCGGCTCCCAGGAGGGACTTTTAGAAACAACCGGCTCCCAGGAGGGACTTTTAGAAACAACCGGCTCCCAGGAGGGACTTTTAGAAACAACCGGCTCCCAGGAGGGACTTTTAGAAACAACCGGCTCCCAGGAGGGACTTTTAGAAACAACCGGCTCCCAGGATGGAGAACAACAATCGCAGGACTACAAACATCATTCTGGGGTACTATACATCGTGCCCTGCTGAGGGACCAACAACCGGCAACCCAGGAAAACTTCAACCGGAGGACTTCACACCACACCCTGCCGGAAGACATCACACTGCGCCCTGCCGAGGGACCAACAACCGGCACCCAAGAGAACTTCAACCGGAGGACTAAGCATAGCGCCCTGCCAGAAGACTTCACACCACGCCCTGCCGAGAGACCAACAGCCGGCGCCCAGGAGAACTTCAACCGGAGGACTTCACACCGTGTCCTGCCGGAAGGCTTCACACCGCACCGTGCCGAAGGACCAACAACCAGCGCCCTGGAGAACTTCAACTGGAGAACTCCACACCTCGCCCTGCCAGAAGACTTCACACCGTGCCCTGCCGAGGGACCAACGACCGGCATCCAGGAGAATGTAAACCCGAGGATGTCACACTGCACCCAGCCAAAGACTGCGCCCAGCCACGCGTCACACTACGCCCTGCCAAAGACTGCGCCCAGCCACGCGTCACACTGCGCCCAGCCAAAGACTGCGCCCAGCCACGCGTCACACTGCGCCCCGCCAAAGACTGCGCCCAGCCACGCGTCACACTGCGCCCCGCCAAAGACTGCGCCCAGCCACGCGTCACACTGCGCCCAGCCTAAGACTGCGCCCAGCCACACGTCACACTGCGCCCAGCCAAAGACTGCGCCCAGCCACACGTCACACTGCGCCCAGCCAAAGACTGCGCCCAGCCACACGTCACACTGCGCCCAGCCAAAGACTGCGCCCAGCCACACGTCACACTGCGCCCAGCCAAAGACTGCGCCCAGCCACACGTCACACTGCGCCCAGCCAAAGACTGCGCCCAGCCACACGTCACACTGCGCCCAGCCAAAGACTGCGCCCAGCCACACGTCACACTGCGCCCAGCCAAAGACTGCGCCCAGCCACACGTCACACTGCGCCCAGCCAAAGACTGTCCGAGACTACTTTCAGAGCCCTGGTCCGAGACTACTTTCAGCGCCCTGGTCCGAGACTACTTTCAGCGCCCTGGTCCGAGACTACTTTCAGCGCCCTGGTCCGAGACTACTTTCAGCGCCCTGGTCCGAGACTACTTTCAGCGCCCTGGTCCGAGACTACTTTCAGCGCCCTGGTCCGAGACTACTTTCAGCGCCCTGGTCCGAGACTACTTTCAGCGCCCTGGTCCGAGACTACTTTCAGCGCCCTGGTCCGAGACTACTTTCAGCGCCCTGGTCCGAGACTACTTTCAGCGCCCTGGTCCGAGACTACTTTCAGCGCCCTGGTCCGAGACTACTTTCAGCGCCCTGGTCCGAGACTACTTTCAGCGCCCTGGCCTGAGAGGAGGGACACTAGTAAAAAACGGCTCCCAGGAGGGACTTTTAGAAACAACCGGCTCCCAGGAGGGACTTTTAGAAACAACCGGCTCCCAGGAGGGACTTTTAGAAACAACCGGCTCCCAGGAGGGACTTTTAGAAACAACCGGCTCCCAGGAGGGACTTTTAGAAACAACCGGCTCCCAGGAGGGACTTTTAGAAACAACCGGCTCCCAGGAGGGACTTTTAGAAACAACCGGCTCCCAGGAGGGACTTTTAGAAACAACCGGCTCCCAGGAGGGACTTTTAGAAACAACCGGCTCCCAGGAGGGACTTTTAGAAACAACCGGCTCCCAGGAGGGACTTTTAGAAACAACCGGCTCCCAGGAGGGACTTTTAGAAACAACCGGCTCCCAGGAGGGACTTTTAGAAACAACCGGCTCCCAGGAGGGACTTTTAGAAACAACCGGCTCCCAGGAGGGACTTTTAGAAACAACCGGCTCCCAGGAGGGACTTTTAGAAACAACCGGCTCCCAGGAGGGACTTTTAGAAACAACCGGCTCCCAGGAGGGACTTTTAGAAACAACCGGCTCCCAGGAGGGACTTTTAGAAACAACCGGCTCCCAGGAGGGACTTTTAGAAACAACCGGCTCCCAGGAGGGACTTTTAGAAACAACCGGCTCCCAGGAGGGACTTTTAGAAACAACCGGCTCCCAGGAGGGACTTTTAGAAACAACCGGCTCCCAGGAGGGACTTTTAGAAACAACCGGCTCCCAGGAGGGACTTTTAGAAACAACCGGCTCCCAGGAGGGACTTTTAGAAACAACCGGCTCCCAGGAGGGACTTTTAGAAACAACCGGCTCCCAGGAGGGACTTTTAGAAACAACCGGCTCCCAGGAGGGACTTTTAGAAACAACCGGCTCCCAGGAGGGACTTTTAGAAACAACCGGCTCCCAGGATGGAGAACAACAATCGCAGGACTACAAACATCATTCTGGGGTACTATACATCGTGCCCTGCTGAGGGACCAACAACCGGCAACCCAGGAAAACTTCAACCGGAGGACTTCACACCACACCCTGCCGGAAGACATCACACTGCGCCCTGCCGAGAGACCCATAACCGGCACCCAAGAGAACTTCAACCGGAGGACTAAGCATAGCGCCCTGCCAGAAGACTTCACACCACGCCCTGCCGAGGGACCAACAGCCGGCGCCCAGGAGAACTTCAACCGGAGGATTTCACACCGTGTCCTGCCAGAAGACTTCACACCGCACCGTGCCGAAGGACCAACAACCAGCGCCCTGGAGAACTTCAACTGGAGAACTCCACACCTCGCCCTGCCAGAAGACTTCACACCGTGCCCTGCCGAGGGACCAACGACCGGCATCCAGGAGAATGTAAACCCGAGGATGTCACACTGCACCCAGCCAAAGACTGCGCCCAGCCACGCGTCACACTGCGCCCAGCCAAAGACTGCGCCCAGCCACACGTCACACTGCGCCCAGCCAAAGACTGCGCCCAGCCACACGTCACACTGCGCCCAGCCACACGTCACACTGTGCCCAGCCAAAAGACTGCGCCCAGCCAAAAGACTGCGCCCAGCCACACGTCACACTGCGCCCAGCCAAAGACTGCGCCCAGCCACACGTCACACTGCGCCCAGCCAAAGACTGCGCCCAGCCACACGTCACACTGCGCCCAGCCAAAGACTGCGCACAGCCACACGTCACACTGCGCCCAGCCAAAGACTGCGCCCAGCCACACGTCACACTGCGCCCAGCCAAAGACTGCGCCCAGCCACACGTCACACTGCGCCCAGCCAAAGACTGCGCCCAGCCACACGTCACACTGCGCCCAGCCAAAGACTGCGCCCAGCCAAACGTCACACTGCGCCCAGCCAAAGACTGCGCCCAGCCAAACGTCACACTGCGCCCAGCCAAAGACTGCGCCCAGCCAGCCACACGTCACACTGCGCCCAGCCACACGTCACACTGCGCACAGCCAAAGACTGCGCCCAGCCACACGTCACACTGCGCCCAGCCAAAGACTGTCCGAGACTACTTTCAGCGCCCTGGTCCGAGACTACTTTCAGCGCCCTGGTCCGAGACTACTTTCAGCGCCCTGGTCCGAGACTACTTTCAGCGCCCTGGTCCGAGACTACTTTCAGCGCCCTGGTCCGAGACTACTTTCAGCGCCCTGGTCCGAGACTACTTTCAGCGCCCTGGTCCGAGACTACTTTCAGCGCCCTGGCCTGAGAGGAGGGACACTAGTAAAAACCGGCTCCCAGGAGGGACTTTTAGAAACAGCCGGCTCCCAGGAGGGACTTTTAGAAACAGCCGGCTCCCAGGAGGGACTTTTAGAAACAGCCGGCTCCCAGGAGGGACTTTTAGAAACAGCCGGCTCCCAGGAGGGACTTTTAGAAACAGCCGGCTCCCAGGAGGGACTTTTAGAAACAGCCGGCTCCCAGGAGGGACTTTTAGAAACAGCCGGCTCCCAGGAGGGACTTTTAGAAACAGCCGGCTCCCAGGAGGGACTTTTAGAAACAGCCGGCTCCCAGGAGGGACTTTTAGAAACAGCCGGCTCCCAGGAGGGACTTTTAGAAACAGCCGGCTCCCAGGAGGGACTTTTAGAAACAGCTGGCTCCCAGGAGGGACTTTTAGAAACAGCCGGCTCCCAGGATGGAGAACAACAATCGCAGGACTACAAACATCATTCTGGGGTACTATACATCGTGCCCTGCTGAGGGACCAACAACCGGCAACCCAGGAAAACTTCAACCGGAGGACTTCACACCACACCCTGCCGGAAGACATCACACTGCGCCCTGCCGAGGGACCAACAACCGGCACCCAAGAGAACTTCAACCGGAGGACTAAGCATAGCGCCCTGCCAGAAGACTTCACACCACGCCCTGCCGAGGGACCAACAGCCGGCGCCCAGGAGAACTTCAACCGGAGGACTTCACACCGTGTCCTGCCGGAAGACTTCACACCGCACCGTGCCGAAGGACCAACAACCAGCGCCCTGGAGAACTTCAACTGGAAAACTCCACACCTCGCCCTGCCAGAAGACTTCACACAGTGCCCTGCCGAGGGACCAACGACCGGCATCCAGGAGAATGTAAACCCGAGGATGTCACACTGCGCCCAGCCAAAGACTGCGCCCAGCCAAACGTCACACTGCGCCCAGCCACACGTCACACTGCGCCCAGCCAAAAGACTGCGCCCAGCCACACGTCACACTGCGCCCAGCCAAAGACTGCGCCCAGCCACACGTCACACTGCGCCCAGCCAAAGACTGCGCCCAGCCACACGTCACACTGCGCCCAGCCAAAGACTGCGCCCAGCCACACGTCACACTGCGCCCAGCCAAAGACTGCGCCCAGCCACACGTCACACTGCGCCCAGCCAAAGACTGCGCCCAGCCACACGTCACACTGCGCCCAGCCAAAGACTGCGCCCAGCCACACGTCACACTGCGCCCAGCCAAAGACTGCGCCCAGCCACACGTCACACTGCGCCCAGCCAAAGACTGCGCCCAGCCACACGTCACACTGCGCCCAGCCAAAGACTGCGCCCAGCCACACGTCACACTGCGCCCAGCCAAAGACTGCGCCCAGCCACACGTCACACTGCGCCCAGCCAAAGACTGCACCCAGCCACACGTCACACTGCGCCCAGCCACACGTCACACTGCGCCCAGCCACACGTCACACTGCGCCCAGCCACACGTCACACTGCGCCCAGCCACACGTCACACTGCGCCCAGCCACACGTCACACTGCGCCCAGCCAAAAGACTGCGCCCAGCCACACGTCACACTGCGCCCAGCCAAAAGACTGCGCCCAGCCACACGTCACACTGCGCAAAGCCAAAGACTGCGCCCAGCCACACGTCACACTGCGCCCAGCCAAAGACTGCGCCCAGCCACACTTCACACTGCGCCCAGCCAAAGACTGCGCCCAGCCACACGTCACACTGCGCCCAGCCAAAGACTGCGCCCAGCCACACGTCACACTGCGCCCAGCCAAAGACTGCGCCCAGCCACACGTCACACTGCGCCCAGCCAAAGACTGCGCCCAGCCACACGTCACACTGCGCCCAGCCAAAGACTGCGCCCAGCCACACGTCACACTGCGCCCAGCCAAAGACTGTCCGAGACTACTTTCAGCGCCCTGGTCCGAGACTACTTTCAGCGCCCTGGTCCGAGACTACTTTCAGCGCCCTGGTCCGAGACTACTTTCAGCGCCCTGGTCCGAGACTACTTTCAGCGCCCTGGTCCGAGACTACTTTCAGCGCCCTGGTCCGAGACTACTTTCAGCGCCCTGGTCCGAGACTACTTTCAGCGCCCTGGTCCGAGACTACTTTCAGCGCCCTGGTCCGAGACTACTTTCAGCGCCCTGGTCCGAGACTACTTTCAGCGCCCTGGTCCGAGACTACTTTCAGCGCCCTGGTCCGAGACTACTTTCAGCGCCCTGCCCACTGTGCATCCTGGCAAACTGCGCCCTGGTGGTAACAACCGAAGTACACTTTAATCAAGGAGGAAGCGTGGTAGTGACGTGACGTGGCTTGGTACACACCGTGGAACACCGTGAGACAGATTAAAGCAGATGCCGCTGGTTAAGTTTAACCCTCCCTCACCCACCAGAAATGTACAGATTTATGTGTGAACCCATCTAAAGAAACATGCAAAACATGCCAACTGTCAAAAACTGACAGGACCCTTATTGTGTGAACCAAGCCGAACACAAAAGAACAAACAGATTGCACACAAATTTTTGTTGAATAGGTTCGCAAACCTCAAACTGTCGCCATGGATTCCAGCAAGGTTTCTTGTTTGTGGCTTGTACTAGTGTGTTTCAATTCAGAGTAAAGTCGGCACCAGTTGACCAAGCAGAGGGACTGATTGTGCCTCCAGATCACTGAAAGCATTCAATTCAAGAAGGTAGAAAGGAGACCATATGGGCAACAATCTACAGTTCCCACTCAATCACCTTTATTGCATCCTCAATCCAACTGACATTACATAGTATACAAACGCGTTTGTATTCTATGTAATGTCAGTTGGATTGAGGATCCAATAAAGGTGATCGACTAGGAACTGCAGATTGGTGCCCAGATTCTCTCCTTTCTACCCAACTTGAATTGTACTAGTGTGTGCAAAATCATTTCAGTGTGCATTGTTTAGAAGTCAAATGTCAGCATCCTTGCAAAGATAGTGCGGACTAGTTCATCACTGCTGTGCACTTACCTCTATCTGCCAAACTTCTTCCTTGATGCCTGTGATGTCAGTTTATACTGCCGCTGTTATACATCCAACAGTCCTAAGATTTCATAGACTAACACTACGTAGCACTGATGCACTGTACGCCCATCTACTTCTTCCTGACACTTTTGCCTTCACAACCCAAAGTCCTGTGAAGGCACAAAAGTCAGGAAGATAGAGAGCAGTGGTTTGGCTTGAGGTGGCAAGTTAACCAATTCATGCCAGGAAATCTGTTCCCGTTCAACCTTTAAAGTACATCGTAAAAGAGGGATATGGAAGTTGCCACATTTATTTCCTATTAAACAATACTACTTGCCCAGCGTCTTGCTCATCTCTGGCTGCAGTAATGTCTGAATCCCACACCTGAAACAAACATATAGCTAATCCAATCAGACTTAAGTCAAATTTCTGATGTGGAAGCTTGTTTAGGGTCTATGGCTAAAAAGTATTTGAGGCAGAATATCAGCAGGATAGCCAGGCAATGTGCATTGTTTAAAAGTAAATATGTCAGCCACCATATCCCTCTCACTCCTTAATGTTTAGTTATCTCATACTCACTCACATTTGAAGTCATGCCTCCTCACATGATAAAATGATCCCCTTAAATCATCTCTTTGAAATAATTCCATTACATATTTTATCACAAGAGAATAAACCACACAACACAGAAATAACTTTATTACACAATCCAATACAATTAGCATACAATGTTTCAAAATAATTGAAAGTTTGTTAAAAAAAAAAAAAGAGAGTGTAAATGGCTCCATAGAATGTGTGATATTTCTTCTCAGCAATGGAACTGGCACAGGAACAGAAACACTTAGGAAAGCCATTGCCTGTAATAAATTGGCTATGCAAAGAAAAAAAATATATCTGGAAAATAATCAACAACCATTACCTCTTTCAGATAGACCAAAGCAGCGTACACAACTTCAGTGTGACCCATAAAGATAGTGCTTATTCATATAGACTGCAGACATCGTGCTATACTCCCCAATAATGTACAATGTTATTATACAGTATAGTTCTAAAACTGTTCAACTTTACTTAAAAATAGGCAGTTAAATTCTGCCAGAACCAACAGGATTTAAACTACATCTTCTCATGAGGGATTCTCAGCATTTTGTTTTCTAAAGCATTTCCTAAATGGCAGTTTAACTGCCGACATAGAAAAGTGCCAGCCAGCCTCCCTACATCTATGCACACTATTTTGTCAGTTAGACTTAGCAACTGCCCTTCAGTAAATGCTCTTGAAAAAAAAAAAAAAAGAACCTGGAGAATACCCCATAAAGAGATGGACTAGTCCAAAACCTGTTTGCCTGGTTAACTGCTCACTTTTTTCGCTGGTGTGGTCCTCTCAGACTGAAAGAAGGGAATGTGGGTGCCGTCGTAGACCACAATGTTAACTGTTGCTATAGCAGCACCCAGTGTATAATCAGTATTGCCCACAGTGCAAGTCGCTTTAAAGCACACCTGAAGTAAGGGATATGGAGGCTGCCATTTATTTCCTTTCAAAACAATGCAAATTGCCCGGCTGTCCTATTCATCTGCCTGTAAGATCTGGTCCACACTGGAAATCGCTGCTAATTTGTTGCGATTTTGCCGCCATTTCCTTTGCGATTCTGATTCAAGTGAACGAGAATGACTGCAAATTGTGACGTGCAGCATTTTTAAACACACAAATGCAGCCAGTGTGGATCAGCCCTTACACTTTTAGTCATAACCCCTGATGACATACGCAGATCAGGCATTTTGACACCAGCTTGACCAGCTAAGCTATGTGCTTCTTTCAGGAGTAGAATTCTGACACCACTGCAAGACAAAGATCAGCAGGACTGCCAGGCAACTGATATAGTACAGAAGGAAATATGACTACCACTATATGCCTCTAACATCACGTTTCATTTAAAAGATACCTGAATGAAAAGGCAAAAATAGGGAGCAGGCATGTATAGGGAGTAAGTCCTGATGCCCACCGATTTCCCCGGTTCTCCTCCGTCCCACTCCTTTCTTTTGCAAATGCTCCCTGCAGCCACTTCCTGTGTAAAGCACTGGCCCGGCTGAGAGCGTCCTTGATCATGTGTCCTTGGCTGGAAGCACTCTGCACATGCACACAATGTCACAAGTACATCCTGCACAAGCACAGAGCGCTCCTGGCCATGGATGCACAATCAAGGATGTGCACAGACAGGCCAGCACAGCAAGGCCCAGCTGACCAGGAAATGGCTGCGGGGGGAATTTTCCTTTTCAATCCGGTATCCTTTAAAAGTAGAAAAGAGCTTGCAATTTTAATATCCGTGAGAAGTTTAAAAGAGGTATATTATACGAGTGGCAAGTCCCAAGAGCTTATAACTGTCATCAATAAGCCATGCATACGACAAAAGACTACAGTCTATTATATAGATGAGACTTGCCTGAAGAACTTACACTTATACTATTGGAGGGTGAAACAAAGCAGCGGAATTTAAAAAGGAGAATGTCAGTGACTGATGGGGTAAAAAAAAGCTTGCAATCTTTTAAGAGAAAGAGCCCATTCACACTCGCAATCGCAAAATGCTAGAGGTTTGTGATTAATTCTGAGTTGCATGTAATTTGCAACAAATTTGCATTAGCTCGATCATTTAACATGTCTGGTCATTCTTAAAGGAACTCTGCCACAAAAATCTTAAAATTTCAAATACATGTAAACATATACAAATAAGAAGTACATTTCTTCCAGAGTAAAATAAGCCATATATTACTTTTCTCCTATGTTGCTGTCACTTACAGTAAGAAGTAGAAATATGGCATTATCAACAGATTTTGGACTAGCCCATCTTCTCAGGGTTTTCTTTGTTTTCAACAGCATTTCCTAAACAGCATTTGCTCCAGCCAACTGCCAAAAAAAAGTGTACAGCGAGCAGGAAGGCTGACCAGCATCTTTGTATTAATACTTTTCAGGGAGTGTGATAAGAATAAAGGCCATGCTGAGAATCCCCATTGGAGAGATGGACTAGGACATGCATTTTAAATTTTAAGATTTTCGCAACAGTTCCTCTTTAAAGAGACTCAGAGCTCAAGTAATGTAAAGCTCTTATACATATGCGGGGCTTCCTCCCGCCCCATAAACATTTCTAAGTCCCACGCCGTCCAGCCGCGGTGAGCCCCGGTAACAGGCTCAGAGACGCCAGTCCGGGTCTACTGCGCTTGCGCTGGAGGTCTGCTCATGCGCAGCAGATCCAGACTGGAATCGCCTGGTAACGGAGCTCACCACGGCTGATTGGCAGACCGTGGGAGGAAAGCGTGGGACTTAGATGTGTTTATGGGGCGGGAGGAAGCCCAGAGTATCAGAGCTTAACATTACTGAACTCTGAGTGTCTTGAAGGTGCCTATACATCTGCTGATGTACGGGCAGATCAACGAATGTTGCCCATACATGGTACAATAAAAACGTTTGATTTTTTTTACCATTTATTCAACCAAAACGATTAAATGAAAGTCATAAAATCTTTTTCAATCTAGAAAACCAATGTTAGTACCTGCTAACATTGTTTTGAACAATCCATCAGAGCAAAGGTGAGACGTCGACCTATCAGGCACAGGAACATTCAGCACCTCCCCTATAAAACAGTGACAGTTAGTCCACCGTCAGTGCGTTTAGCCAAGTACCGACAGCTAAACATTCCACTAACCCATAACCGTGCAACTATCAGACACAGACAATTAACACCTGGGTGGGATCATTGCCCTTATGGATTGGTTAAAAATGACTATCAATTTTTTTTCAATAAAAATCCTATCAGACCTGTTGGAAAAATCTTTATATTTGCTCTAACAGAATAATTGAACGAAATTACCTAATAAGAAAAAAAATGTTAAAAATTGTACCATGTACGGCTACCAGATCACTCTCTGAATCGGAGAGGATCTGTCGGCTGCCCATACACCGCAGGCCGACATCTGATCAATTTCAGCAAGAAATCTCTTGTGAATCTGTCTTGTGATGACACATTCGCTGCCTCAAATGTCAATGCCTCCCAGCGCCCATTATAATCTCACCTGTTCCAGCTGCCATGACTGTTCATCTGCTCCTGGTCTGTCTCCAGCAAGCGCCACAAGCAAGCATGACTGAATCTCATCCCAAAATGCACCTTAAAGAAAAAGATGAAGGACTGTTAACATTTATGTAAAAACTCTGAAAAATACATCATTCTTTACTAGGCAAGCAAATGAGGGGAACTCCAATGAAGCACATGTATTACATACAAGAGGTAGATAATGAAATGCAGATATTGTAAACAGTCGGAAAAATCGGTAGATACCACAGGTAGGGCTGGTGCAAACCAGAGCGGTTCTGAAGCATTTTTTAAAACTTGCAGGGTGGAAAACTGCTTGGCAAATGAAAGTGAATGGGATGGTGCACACCAGAGTGGTTAGTTTTTTCCACAAACGTAAACTCGGGGGCTTCAGCATTTTCTAGATTTCTGAGGAGTTTATGCCTCAATGTTAAAATAAAGAAAAACAAAAGTTTGCTTTCTTAAAACAGAAAGAATTTGCGATAATTCAGGTTGGAGTGAGCTTGAGATCTCTCCCAGGGCATCACTGCTGAATATATGCAAATTAACCATTGTACCCTTAGCAGCTAAACACACCTCCAGAACCGCTGGAATGCAATGATGTGTCAGCTTGTTAATTTGTACAGAGTCATAATAATCCAACATGCATACAGACTGTTTCGGATTGTTTGATCCTCAGTGCATGGCATGGATTAAGTTGGCTCTATGCAGTAGGGTTTGTAATACAGAGAGGTACAGACTAACCAGCAAGCTCATGGTGACCCAGAACTCATTGGAGTGTGTAAGGGACTACAATGGTCCTAAAAGCGACCTTACTAAGATGTTAAGAAAAACAAAAGTTTGCTTTCTGTTTTAAGAAAGCAAACTTTTGTTTTGCTTAAAGAGAACCCGAGGTGTGTTTAAAGAATGTTATCTGCATACAGAGGCTGGATCTGCCTATACAGCCCAGCCTCTGTTGCTATCCCAAACCCCCCTAAGGTCCCCCTGCACTCTGCAATCCCTCATAAATCACAGCCGTGCTGTGAGGCTGTGTTTACATCTGTAGTGTCAGTCTCGGCTGCTCCCCCGCCTCCTGCATAGCTCCGGTCCCTGCCCCGTCCCTTCCCTCCAATCAGCAGGGAGGGAAGGGATGCAGGCGGGGACTGGAGTTCTGCAGGAGGCGGGGAGAGCAGCAGACTGACACTATAGAGATAAACACAGCCAGCTCTGACAAGCTGTTTGTCAGCAGCATGGCTGGGATTTATGAGGGATTGCAGGGTGCAGGGGGACCTTAGGGGGGTTTGGGATAGCAACAGAGGCTGGGCTGTATAGGCAGATCCAGCCTCTGTATGCAGATAATATTCTTCAAACCCACCTCGGGTTCTCTTTAACATCTTAGTAAGGGGGCTTTTAGGACCATTGTAGTCCCTTACACACTCCAATGAGTTCTGTTAAAATATAAAAGTGGAAAACCACTCAGAAAACGCTACATTAGAGCAGTTTTCAAGGCGTTTTTGTTACAGTAGTTTTTCAGTAGCAGCCTTACTGTAACAATATTTGTAATCTGCTACACAAAAACGCTCCAAAAACGCTAGGCATGTTAAGAAAACCTCTCTATACATGCCTAGAATCGCTCTGAAATCTGCTTCAGAAACCTCTAGCATTTTGCAGATCTGCTAGAGGTTTTTGGTGTGCACTGGGCCGTACAGATATTTCCAATGACAAGCATAAAATACCAATAAAGGGCAAAATATGAGTGATATTTAGCAGTTAGTTAGCAGTAGACAGATAATGGCATTCATATTAGTGTGGAGGGTGCGGTATAACACCATGCAGCATCCCAACACACTGCATGCAGTGCTTTGCTACAGAGCATGTGTTTTAACAGTGAAGCATACTTTTTACTGATTGTATGCTTCACTGTAGGCAAAGCAATCTGTGGTGATTGCCCTGCACTGCTTTCCCATGACAATGCACTCCCGCTGTCACAGAGAAGGCAACACAACTCCCTAGACTAAAACAGAATACACACAGATAGGAACTGTCAAACACACACAATTCCAATGACAAGCAGATAAATGAAGGTACTTTCTATTGAAAAGGCAGAAAGTAATGGGTAGATTCTAGTGATAGGCTTCCTCAGGCCCCTGCAGTACTCACACCCGGATCCAGTCACCGGTACGGCTGTGGGCTCACTCTAGCATTCTTCCATCGTCATCTCCCCACAATGCCAGTTCTGTGAAAATAGCATGGCGCTGGGTCATGGAGAAAAGACATCAGGGAGGTGAAGACGAAGGACACAGGAGAGAGCATGCCGGCTGGACAGAAGTGGTGAGTGTCCTGCACAGCGAGTACTCTGCATGGGCCCTGGGGGAGCACTATTACCTGGGAGGAGACCTGGGAGTCAGTCACTGGCTGTGGGATCCCAGGCAATTACATATTGCAGTTCCGAATCTCCTTTCCAGTGAGATCTTCCGTCCAGACAGATCATTTAGATCAATTTCGGAGCAAAATCTATCAAACTTACGATCGGGTGGGCATGGTAGGGCATCAAACTGGCATATTCAATTACAGTGATTGACTCTGCCAGGATAAATAGATTAGTGTATGAGCACCTTAAAAGACAAGCAGTTAACTGACAAAAACCAATGACAGATACTTTTAAATGAAAGTAAATACCAATACACATCACAGCGCTATTACCAATGACATGCGGGCAGCAAAGGAACGCAGATATTACCAGTGAAAAGCAGGCAGCAAAGGCGCACCAATATTACCAATGACAGACAGGAAAGGAACGCCAGTATTACCAATAATAAGCTGGCAGTAAAGGCACACCAATATTACCAATAATAAGCTGGCAGTAAAGGCACATCGCTATTACCAATGACAGGCATTTGGGGGGGAGGGGTGGACACACGGCAGTGGGGGTCCATCAGTCATCACGATAATTAATGCCATTACGCCCCCGCAGCTGATTGAGCACTAGAAAACAATATTTTCTAGCACGTCTGAACAAGCCTTTTGACCGATTTCAGCCTGAAATAGAATTAAACATTGATCAGGTGTTTACATTGCGACACTGATTTTCCTCCGATTTTAAAAAAAAATTATTGAATCGGAAAGTCAATTGACCTAAAAAATCCCCTTATATATGACCACCTTAACATGAAAGGGGCTTAATTTACACAAGTAACATGCCCGTAAGCATGAGGGTATTTTAATGAGTGAGATAATGTTAAAGAGCACATGCCACTCGCAGTCCTGGCAGCATAGCGTGCGCTCTTTAGTTACAGCCAACCCTTGTAAATGCTACGTGACAGTTATGTAGGCGGACCGCGGTACTTCACTAGCACCGCCGCTACTATGTTAACGTAGTAGTGGCCACTCTAGTTAAGAATCGTGGTCACACTATGTCACTATGGCGCTGCATTTACAAGGATCGGCTGCAATTAAAGAGCGCATGCTACACTGCCAGGACCATGCATAGCGTGCGCTTGTTAACATTAACTCATGCTCAATAAAATTAAAGCGGAACTGAAAATAAAAACAAAAGTGTTTCACTTACCTGGGGCCTCTGTCAGCCCCTTGCAGCCTTCCTGTCCCATGCTGGTCCTCCACGATCCTCCGTTCCCCCACCAACTAGTTTCAGTACATCTGACGCAGCAACTGCACCAGCACGCCTCAGGCCACGCGTATTTCTTCACCCCCTCGCTATTGCAGATGGGAATGTGAACAAAGATACGTGTGGCTAGGGGGGGCACAGACACAGTTGTAGTCGACTTACAAGTAGGCGGTGCGACAGTAACAAAACTAGCTGGCGGCGGGAGAACGGAGGATCGTGGAGGGCCAACATGGGACAGGAAGGCTGCAAAGGGCTGGCACAAGCCCCAGGTAAGTAAAACATTTAATTTCAGTTCCGGTTTAACTCATGCTGACTGGCACCTTACATTTCCTGAATCAAGGCCCATGCCAGAAGGCAGATGGTGACATTGATGGCAGTAATTAGCAGGCAAAGCAAATATTAAAGGGATACTGTAGAGGGTCGGGTGTAAAGGAGTTGAACTTACCCAGGGCTTCTAATGTTCCTCCGCAGACATTCTGTGCCCACGCAGCCACTCACCGATGCTCCGGTCCTGCCTCCGGTTCACTTCTGGAATTTCAGACTTTAAAGTCTGAAAACCGCTGCGCCTGCGTTGCCATGTCCTCAATCCCGCTGCTGTCACCAGGAGCGTACTGCGCAGACACAGACCATACTGGGCCTGCGCAGTACACTCCTGGTGACATCAGCGGGATCGAGGACAAGGCAACCCAGGCGCAGTGGTTTTCTGACTTTAAAGTCTGAAATTCCAGAAGTGAACTAGAGGCGGGACCGGAGCATCGGTGACTGGCTGTGCGGGCACAGGATGTCTGCTGGGGACCATTAGAAGCCCAGGGTAAGTTCAACTCATTTTCCCCCGACCCCCCTACAGTGTCCCTTTAAGGATTGCCCAAAATAAGTGACATGCCAAAACTACCACATAAAAAGCAAAAACCTAGAGTAATTATCAATGTGGCGATCATTTTAAACAAATCTTATGGCTCATCCAATCAACCATATCTCAACCTCCTACAGATAAGGAGTGTTTTCTGGAGCATACCCATAATATATCACTGTAAATATCACTCAAAATAAAACTTCTTATTTAATATACAGTACACCATGTATTATGCATGAACCATCAAAAACCTGAGCACCTTGAGGGCTTATCCACGTTAGAGAGGCTTTTGCAATTTTTTAAGCGCAGGCAATTTTCAAAATCCCCCTAAAACCGCTTGTGCAATGATTCTCTATGAGAGAATTCACATCCGAGCGGTTTGTTTCCGATCCGCTCAGCAAAGCGCTGCATGTGCCTTTTTGAGGAGATTCTGCCTCAATGGAAGGTATGGGAAAACCGTAAAACGCTCACAAAATCGTTTTGCGCAGCGCTTGCGTCTGCATAAATAAATACATTGTATTTATTTGTGCAGCGCTTGCGTCTGCATAAATAAATACATTGTATTTATTATTTTCCGGATCAAAGAGTACACTTCCTGACTTGTGTCAGGGAGTGAATTAAAAAACCGCTCTGGAAAACTGCTTAGCAAAAAACCCAGAAATCACCGGGTATTGGGAAAAATGCATGAAAAAGTGACTAACGTTAACGTGATTGGAACGCAATGTGAACAAACCCTTAGGAAGAGTCCTCAGCTCTATTGGCCAGCCTACACTCATACAACCATGCAACCATATACCATAAAACCAATTCAGAATTCATACTTCAGAGTGACCAGTGTTTCTCAAGCCTGTCCTCGTGACTCCTTAACAGTACATGTCTTGCTGGCAGCCTATGCAAAGGTGGCGTAATTAGTATCTCAGCTAGGTGGATTCCATGTAGCAGAGACACCAACTACTCCACCTATGCATAGGCGAGGTTGCCTGCAAAACATAAACCCTTGGGGAGTCATGAGGACAGGTTTGAGAAACACTGCTTCAGACTATAGACTGAATACTCCTGTTTGTTGGACACTCCACAAGCTGAAGTTTTCTCCACCTTAATATGCTGCAAGGGTCAGCCCAGACAGGGAAGTCTTATACAAACCTTGGCTGTCAAATGGTACATGTACATCTGGGGGAAACCAGCCAACATTTCCAATGGCAGGCAGACAGCAATGACCTGCCAACATTACCAGTGGCAGCAATTCCAAGCAACAAGCAGACACCAACAATCTACAGATCTTTCCAGTGTCCAGACAACAGCAATGATAAACAGATCTTTACAATAGCATGCAGACCAATGAGACGTACTAAGCAACAACATGCAGAAAGTACCAATGGGAAGCAGCCAGCAATGACTACAGTTTACAAAAAATACCATCAACAAATTGCAATGGAATTCAGCTGTTACAAAATACAAGCATATATCAGCAAAAGCCAGCTCCTCAATGCACAACAGCAGCATAACTATTATGCCATTACTTATGGCTAGTACACACTAGCAATTTTGATTGGCCAACGATTGGTCAATTTTACCACCTCCATGTAGTATGAGGGCCAAACAGATTTTCAATTATATGCAGATTATATAGGTAAATGGTCATACTACATGGAGGTGGTAAAATTGACCAATGATTGGCCTATCAAAATTGCTAGTGTGTACTAGGCTTTAGAAATGCCCCTGTTAATCTGCCAGAAACTGCTCAAAGCCTTGTACACACATCCAATTGTGATTGGCTAATAATTGGTCAATATTACCTCCACCATGTAGTATGAAGTGCAGATTTTGAATGCTCTATATACAGACTTGTAGGTAAGGTGTCATACTAAATGGAAGTGGCAAAATTGGCCAATCAAAATTGGATGTGTGTATGCACCCTAAAGCCCCATCGATACGATTACGGTTCTATTTACGATCCGATTAAATCCGACATGTCCGATCAGGATTCGATTCAATGCAATTCAATTTGCCATTGTTCTGCAATGGCAAATCGAACTGAATCGAATCCCGATCAGACATGTCGGATTTAATCAGATTGTTAATAGAATCGTAATCGAATCGTACAAAGAATCGTATCATGTATATGGGTCTTTAGGCCCGATTCACACTGCAAGAGCGTTTTAAGCTCTTTTTATAGAATAGCTCATAGCTCAAGCGAGGACACGCACATTACATTACATTAGCAAGAGCTTTTAAACTCACACGTGCTTACAAAAAGCTATTTCAGTGTGAACCAGGCCTTAGTGTTACTACTGCCATTAAGTGAACCTTAACCATTAAGGAAAAAAAAGTTTCACCTACCTAGGGCTTCAACCAGCCCCTCTGCAGCCTTCCTGTGCCCGCGTAGTCACTAACTGATCATCCGCTCCCCCACCGCGAGCTAGTTTCGTTTTCGCCACTGCGTGTGCACGGTCCTTGCCATACGCATCCTTCATCACGCTCCTGCCGCTGGCGCAGTATGTGTACTGCGCATGTGGAGGACGGCCATGACGATGGAAGCGTGATCAAGGATGCACACGGCAAGGGCAGGCACAGTGGCCGCAGACTGATTCAGTCGGTGGAAAAACTAGCTGGCACTGGGGGACCTTAGGATCCAATGAATGACTACGCTGTCACTGGAAGGCTGCCGGGGGCTTGTTGAAGCCCAGGTAACTGAAACACTTTTTGGTACTTATCCGTTAGCCGGGCGCATCCGGCAGGTGGCGCTGTTGTAGCGAATTTCGATGCGCTGGGTTGTATCTAATTCCATTCATACTTCAACGTAGTACTGTGTGAATGGAAGCGCCGCAGGTGGCGCTAATTACATTGATATGTTGATAACAATACAGTGTTAATGGCAAGGAATACATTGTATTTGAAGTGGCTGGCACTTTTACATGGAATTCAAATGAAGGTGGCGGCAATGTAACAGATGAAGCCGCCGCCTTCCTCTGTTCTTCTTCTTCTCCTCCCCCTTTGCCCTCCTCTCGCTTCTACAATGCTGGCAGCCTGCGGGGACATGCGTCTCCCCCCAGAGTCGTTCGTCGCGGCAGGGAATCCTGCTTGTTTCCTTGCGACGAACGACTGTGGGGGGGACAGGTGTGCGCCCCCCCCCCCCCCCCCAGCTGGCAGGGTTGTATAGTTGAGAGAGGGCAAAGGGGGAGAAGAAGAACAGACGAAGGCGGCGGCTTCATCTGTTACATTGCCGCCGCCTTCATTTGAATTCCATTAAGTGCCAGTGCCGGCCACTTCAAATACAATGTATTCCTTGCCATTAACACTGTATTGTTATCAACGTATCAATGTAATTAGCGCCACCTGCGGCGCTTCCATTCACACAGTACTACGTTGAAGTATGAATGGAATTAGATACAACCCAGCGCATTGAAATTCGATACAACAGCGCCACCTGCCGGATGCGCCCGGCTAACGGATAAGTACCCACTTTTTTTTTTTACGGTTAAGGTTCCCTTCAGCTCTGACCTGACACAAATAAACCTGTGGTAGGTCATAACTGATTGCGCAAATAGTACCAGTAAAGCTGTGGCTGGCAGTCAAAAACAAACATCCCAGTTAGCGATATTCATAAAGGTTTTGGGGGACAACAAGGATTTACTTATATGTGGTGAGCACTGGGCAGCTCCCTAGTCCTCATCTCTATGCAGGCTTCCATCTTTCTTCTACCTGTGCCACAGATAAAGCAGTGTGAAACAATCATGGTGATATTGCATGTCCAAGGCAGCTGCAATACATGCCAGAGGATGTAATCCATTAATGTGCATACATCTCCCAGCAGGGAGCTATAGTCACATTAATGGACTTCATCTCTCAGTCACATTTATTGCGGTGGCCAGGTACATATGCCATTACCGTGGCTACTTCCAGCTGCAGTACTGCATCTCTGGTAGATGCACAGTGTACCCCAAACACTTCATCGTTCATTCGATTTCTTTGCATTTTCAAATTATGGTGCTCAGTTCCTTTATCAACTACAGCTGAATTCTAAAGCCTCAGTGCCACCTTCACATTATGCAGCTTCCCCCAGCAGTATCAATACTGTCTTGTGAGTAGACAGACTCCCCTGCCCAGAGTGCTGCTGTAGCAGGCAGCTGGATTTACTACAGAGTCCTTCCATGTACTACTCGATGATGGGAGGAGCAAATGGCCTGGAAAACGAGCAGCTCCTATCACTGGAAACGATCCACCCCCTTTGAACACACTACTACTTCCCTCTGGTCATCCCACGTGCAGCAAGGGAGTTTATTACACACAGCGTGCCGATGGAGAGGATCAGGTTTCTAGAAGGGTAGCACAGCTCCTCTGCAAGCTTCTAGCGGTTACATGCATCCTTCTCAATAGCCTCTGACCAATAGAAGCCTGCAGGGTAGCTGAGCACGCAGCCCGAGGCACACAAGAAGTTATAACAATAATACACAAGTACTTTTGCAGTAAACACATCTCACCTATACTGCACAGCGCTCCGCCGAACAGCAATCATTCATTAAACTAGAGCCGCGCCAAAACCAAAGTATTTATACGCCCACCCGGTCGGTTTGGCGCGGTTTTTTTTGCCGCTTTTTTTTTTCTCCACACAATCACGTGACTGAACAGGCAAACTTTAGAAATGTTCAAAATAACTTTTTGAGCTGATAACTAAATCCAGCTCTGTTCAGAAACTAAGTTTTGATAAATAAATTGTGAAAAAATAAATGTAAAAATAAAAACCCGTCGGCCTGACCTTTACTTCATGCCCCGCCCACGGAGTCTGAGCCAATCCCTGGTTTACTCTCAGCGACCCAGCAGTATGGGCAGGCTTAGTGTAAAATATGCCATGTGACCTCTAGCAGCCAGTAGTATTACAGCTCGGAAGCTGCGCTGACTGTTAGTAAGTCTATTCTAGTGTGAAGAAAGTGACCTGTTCTATCTAAATATAGCAGACCTGGGTGGGAAAGAGACAGCACTGTCCTCTGCAGGCCATCACATTAGCTCACATCCGCTCTTTTAGGGCCCATTCACAGTAGGGGCTCGATTCGATTCACTAAAGTGTGATAACTGCTATCACAGTTATAACGCGAGCTGCCACCAGCGTTGCCAACCTCGGAAATACGTTTTTACTGACAAAGCACAAAAAATTTACTGACAGAACACTTTTTTTACTGACATCTAATATTATTGAAATTAAATGAAAGATATCACATATGCGCCCTTACTAGAGTGACCATATTTTTGTGGGTCCAACCTGGGACGGGGAGGGGGGCGTGGGGGGGGGGGGGGGCGGCCACGTCGAAAAGTGGGGAGGACTGAGCGCGCAACGGCGAAGACTAGGGGGGGGGTCGCGCCGGAAAATGGGCGTGGCCATGACATTGTATGGCTGGAGCTAACGTAATGATGTAACAGCGAGGCATAAGAAAGCAGTGTTTATGCCATGATGTGGACAAACGAGACTGCATCATGGGTGTGCAGAAACTGTGTGATGCTAATAGTATACCGTAACCACAAAGCAGCAAACATAGCCATCTATGACCATTAAATAATAAATGTAGTAACAGTTACCCCGGACACCAGAAAATAAACGCAATAGGCAACATGTCAGCACAAAATAACCGCAATGCGGGCAACATGTCAGTACAAAATAAACGCAATGCGGGCAACATGTCGGTACAAAATAAACGCAATGCGGGCAAACATTTCACCAGAAAAGAAACGCACTGCGGGCAAACATTTCGTTAGAAAAGAAACGCACTGCGGGCAAACATTTCGCTAGAAAAGAAACAATGCGGGCAAACATTTCACCAGAAAAGAAACGCACTGCGGGCAAACATTTCACCAGAAAAGAAACAATGCGGGCAAACATTTCGCTAGAAAAGAAACAATGCGGGCAAACATTTCACCAGAAAAGAAACGCAATGCGGGCAAACATTTCGCTAGAAAAGAAACAATGCGGGCAAACATTTCACCAGAAAAGAAACAATGCGGGCAAACATTTCGCTAGAAAAGAAACAATGCGGGCAAACATTTCACCAGAAAAGAAACAATGCGGGCAAACATTTCACTAGAAAAGAAACAATGCGGGCAAACATTTCGCTAGAAAAGAAACGCAATGCGGGCAAACATTTCGCTAGAAAAGAAACAATGCGGGCAAACATTTCACCTGGAAAAGAAACCTAATGCGGGCAAACATTTCACCTGGAAAAGAAAGCATTTACTCACCTGGCAGAAGTGTCCGGCCTCTGGCGCGCTGCTCCGTCCCGGGACCGTCTTGTTCCTCCTGCTCTTCTCTCCCGCGCTGACAGGGCTACGGCAAGATGGCGCCCGAAGCCCTGTACTGGAGACACAAATATGTCTCCAGTACAGGGCTTCGGCAGCCATCTTGCCGTAGCCCTGCTCGCCTGCCGGTGTCGGAAACAGACACCGGAAGAGGAGGCTGGAGCGGGGCTGCAGGCAATGAACTGGCACGGCGTCTATAGACGCCACTGCCAGTTCATTGAGGAGAGAGTGGCCAGAGTCCCGAGGCCGGGACGTCCCGCTGCTGAAAGCGGGACGTTTCCCGGGACCTCATTAAGCCTGGGACAGCGGACCCCAAATCCGGGACGTGTCCCGGGCAATCCGGGACGTCTGGTCACTCTAGCCCTTACGTACAATACACCAACAACCACTTGGGGCGCGAATGTGGAAGAAGAGTGCAGTGGCAGACACCGGACAGGTGAAGTATTAATGCACGGCATCTAAGGGGGGGAGACTTTGATACATTTACATTTGGGGGATGCGACCAGGGGGTTTCCTTCACATTTGTTCTTGATTATCGCAGCCCTTACCCCTGCACACCTGATTGAGCATGCCAACCTGAGATTTTCCAGCATGTCCGGTTGTTACATGCGATCGATACATATAACCGATTTCGGCCCGAAATTGGTTTAATTGTCAACTAGGCATGCTCTTGATGGCACCGATTTTTGTAATATCAATAATAATTGTCTTATCTGATGGTTAATCGGCCGCCAAGTCTACAGATGTGTGCCACCTTTAGCTACAGCAGTGTACATCCCAGAGTGATGTATGAACTGATAAGCGGTAAGTGCTGTGATCCAAGAAAGAGAGAGTTTTTTTTACTGACACCACAAATTTTTTATGGACTTTACTGACAGCCCAGATTTGTTGACTTTTTTACTGACTGTCAGTAAATTTACTGACGGTTGGCAACACTGGCTGCCACGTGCAAAGGTTAGCATTTGAACAGCGTTACTTTGCGTGATAAGCAAAGGTTTGCGCGCAATCACATGCACTTTTCACATAAAAAAGTGCTCGTGATCCCGCGTAAACCTTCGCTTATCCCGCAAAGTAACGCTGTTTGCGCGTGGCAGTTCACGTGATAACTGCTGTGATAGCAGTTATCTCTCTTTAGTGGATCGAACCCTAGAAGTGCTTTTCTGAGCATTTTGCGATTGATTAGCGTTTTTTAAAATCGGTCCCATTCACTTTCATTAAAATCGCTGCGATAGCGCACATGAAAATATCAACGATGTTTAGCGCAATTTTAATGAAAGTGAATGGGAACAATTTTAAAAAATCTAGAACAGACAGGGCGCTCTTACAGAAAGCCACTAGTAAATTGCTCACAACTTAACATAATATATGGTATAAAACCGGCAAAAGTTGTAATGATTATTTCCTAATATTGTCCTTTGTTTCAAATGTGCAAACATTAATGAGCAAAGTCCTCAAAGACCTTCTTCCAGCTTTCTTAAGGATAAAATACTTCAAGCTTCCTGAATAGTATGGTTATAGTGTACGCTCACCAGAAATTACAGCTGCCCTTCTCAGGATCAGCCAACTGCGCTTCTGGCCCAGCCAGTACTTGCTCAGTGTTCCAGCGTGTCTTCCTTCCCCTGTTTGCTCAATTCATAAAAGACAGAAGAAAAACTCCAATAGCGTAATACTGTATACTTAAGATCAATTCTATTTCACCCGTGCTCCCGGTTTGTGTATAGGCACCCAGTGCTCCACCACCGAATGATCAACAAAGCCTCTCACCGCAGAACCTGGCTGATCCAGCACAGACCAGCAATAATCACTTCACAGATGACATCAGGCATATCCCGTTATTGGCAACTCTCCTAGGGCTCAAACAAGGCCAGACAGTGTAAAATCTTCTTTTATTAAAATAGTTAAAACGTAGTGCACTTACAATTTAGTAGAAACAAATGCGCATATAAAATCCTGTAGAGCTCTCTTAGCGTCCCTCGCTCCTTAGGCCACGCCCAACTAGTTTCGTCCTATGACTCATCAGGGGCTCTTTAAAAGAAGATTTTACACTGTCTGGCCTTGTTTGAGCCCTAGGAGAGTTGCCAATAACGGGATATGCCTGATGTCATCTGTGAAGTGATTATTGCTGGTCTGTGCTGGGTCAGCCAGGTTCTGCGGTGAGAGGCTTTGTTGATCATTCGGTGGTGGAGCACTGGGTGCTTATACACAAACCGGGAGCACGGGTGAATTAGAATTGATCTTAAGTATACAGTATTACGCTATTGGAGTTTTTCTTCTGTATTTTAGGAATTGAGCAAACAGGGGAAGGAAGACACGCTGGAACACTGAGCAAGTACTGGCTGGGCCAGAAGCGCAGTTGGCTGATCCTGAGAAGGGCAGCTGTCATTTCTGGTGAGCGTATATTATAACCATACTATTCAGGAAGCTTAAAGTATTTTATCCTTAAAGGGAATGTCCGAGCAAAATAAAAAAATGAGTTTCACTTACCTGGGTCTTCTACCAGCCCCATGGAGCCATCCTGGGCCCTCGTAGTCACTCACTGCTGCTCCAGTCCCCCACTGGCAGCTTGCCGACCTCGGAGGTCGGCGGGACGCATAGCGTACATTTTTACGCATTCCCGCTAGTGCAGGAACATTAACACATACATTTGTACGCGTTACTGGTTCAATGCGTAAAAATGTACGCATTGAACCAGTAACGCGTAAAAAGGTCTGTGTTAATGTTCATGCACTAGCGGGAATGCGTAAAAATGTACGCAATGCGTTACGCCGACCTCCGAGGTCGGCATGCTGCCAGTGGGGGACTGGAGCAGCAGTGAGTGACTACGAGGGCACAGGATGGCTGCATGGGGCTGGTATAAGCCCCAGGTAAGTGAAACTCATTTTTTTATTTTGCTTGGACATTCCCTTTAAGAAAGCTGGAAGAAGGTCTTTGAGGACTTTGCTCATTCATGTTTGCACATTTGAAACAAAGGACAATATTAGGAAATAATCATTACAACTTTTGCCGGTTTTATACCATATATTATGTTTAAGTTGTGAGCAATTTACTAGTGGCTTTCTGTAAGAGCGCCCTGTCTGTTTTAGATTTTTTTAGAGAGTGATACACACACTTTTCACAGGTGCAATCCAGTTTAAGCTGTGACACATATTGCAAAAGGAAGTATTTGAGGAGCGCACATTTTAGGTTGTGATTTTGTTTAGATTTTAAAAAATGCTAATCAATCACAAAACGATCAGAAAAACATTTTAGTGTGAATGGGCCCTTAGGGCTGGTTCACACAGACGCTTGACATTTACCACCAAGTGTTCGGGACTCGTCGGCTAAACGCTTCCAATCAAGTGAATGGCAGCGTTTAGCATCGCACAATTACCGGCCCTAGAAGCCGCGTGCGACGTCCTGGGTCGCCTAACTGCCGATCGTGACGGGAAGCCGACAATTGCCGTACTGCCGCCCCCGAACGAGACGTCACAGGACGACGCGGCTTCTGGCCGCCTGCTGTCCGTGTGAAACAGCCCTTAACCAAGTCCGTGACAGAAAGACTATTCCAAGCTATTCTATGTCTATTCTTCATATCAGAGCAAGTAAAGAAAACCTGTAATAAAGAGGGGTACATACCTCGGGAGGGGGAAGCCTCATCATAAAGGCCTGTACCAACCTCACGATTTTTCTGGCGATTTTCCCAACATTCGGTGAATTTTTGGAGCGATGAACAGTCGTTTCCATGTACTCCACGTGGGTACAGCTGCACGATCACATGAACGTTGCTTAGCGTCGCGTGGTGATAACAACCATCATGGCAGATCAGATCTTTAATGAAGTCTCATTCACGCGCCTCGCTTGATGTTGCGCTTACCAACAGTCCTAACAGTGGATCAGGGTGCGCTCGTCGTCAGGGAGACATCGCTGGATCCATCTCCCTGCATCGCGAAGTGAGTATGTAGCTTTATGAGGCTTCACCCTTAATCCTGTGTAGCACCGATCCAGTGCTGGCTTCCTCTATTAGCAGCAGAAGGCAATATTTATCTTTGTAATCCAGCATCGGCATAGTAGTACCGTCTTCCCCCTGGGGCTCTGGTGTAGACTGATCAGGTTCGCCTTACTGCACAGGCGTCTCATTGCCTATGCAGTAGAGTGAACCTGATCGGGCTCGGCTATTTCCACCATAGTTACTGCACAGGCATTTCATGCCTGTGGCATTAGAACTGACCCAATTGAGCTTGGCTATTTTTGCTGAAGCCCAAGGGAGAAGCTGGTACTGCTGCGCCTGATCCCAAAGATAAATATTGACGTGAGCTGCAGGCGCTAGGGTTGCCGCGGTATGACAGTATAATGCAGTTCAATTGTGTACGGTAATCATACCATGCATAATCACATTTTACCGGTTGTCGGGGGCAGGGCGACTTTGGGGTGGGGATGTGACGCAGCAGCGGGTGCACAAACATAAATACTACATAAAATATAAATAAATACATACTTGCTGGCGGGTCCTGCATGCGTGTACTGGCTTCTTCCTCCTTTCTGTTCTTGCGTCCCATTTCCCTGAAACAGCGATACCTGGGCGCTGTTATAAGGAGAGGGAACGCAAGAACAGGAAGAATGAAGCCAGTACGCGCATGTAGGACCCGCCGGCAAGTGAGTATTTATTTATATCTGCCGCTGCGTCCCCCCTCCCCCCGGCTCTATATACAGCAGGCACCTATCCTGGCTACCTATGCTGGGGCCACCTACTACTGGCTACACCTATCCCTGACTACCTATGCTGCCGACCACCTAATATTGGCTATACCTAGCCCTGGCTACCTATGCTGTGGCCACCTGCTACTGGCTACAGCTATCCCTGGCTACCTATGCTTTGGCCAGCTACTGCACCTATCCCTGGCTACCTATGCTGCGGCCACCTACTACTGGCAACACCTATCCCTGGCTACCTATGCTGCTGCCACATATTACTGGCTACACCTATCTCTAACTCCACTAGGACTTTTGCAGGAGCAGGGTGAGCCTTTTTACAGTTTTACCCGGCACCCCAAATCTCCTGGCGGCTTAATCATATGTATGGTGAGGGACTGGAGCACCCCACATTGGACCGTTGCAACCCTAGCAGGCGCTCATGTGCATCCACTGACAAGCTTGGCAGATATTTGGGGGACCAGCGCTGGATTAGGGCTACACAGGAGGACAGGGAAGACTCATTAGGATGCAGAGGCTTGCCCCTACCGAGGTAAGTACTCCATCTTTTTTCCAACCTGTAACTTCTGATGAGAGTTAGGAAATGCAGTTTTACTTACCTGGGGTTTCTTCCAGTCATGTGGGTCCCTCGCGCTGTTCAGTCCTCTTCGGTGTCCAGCTGGCAGCCCCTAAGGATCGCCGACCCCCTCTGTGTTTTCTGTGTGGGCACGTGTGAGCAAGAATGCGGCCCTGTCATTAGGAACATCCAGTGCCTGTGCACAGTATGCTCCCGGTGACGTTGGCTTGTTCTTGCGTGGGGCAGGCACACACCCATGCATGCGCAGAAGGCGCCAACCCATTGGGGTCCTTAGAGGCTGCCAGTGGGACACTGAAAGAAGTAGCAGGTAGGATGTACGTCACTGGGATCCTCGGTCTGCGAATGTGCGACGCACCACACTCCATTGTTTACATGACGTATATCGCCCATAGACTTGCATTATCCCAAGTTCTGTGTGTTTAGCTTGGCGCTTGTAGTAATGCACTGCAGCCCTAGCGTTGTATCGGATACTTCCGATGGACTGCAATAGGTGTGAAAGTCTCCATAGACTTCTATTGGGTCCACTCCCCGATCGGGCTTGGCTATTTCCATTGGAGTTACTGTGCTGGTGTCACGTGTCTGTGCAAATAGAGCGGACCCAATTAGGGTTGGCTATCTTCACTGGAGCCCAGAGTGGAAAGGTGGTACTGCTCTAGATCTCAAAGGTAAATATTGCCATGTGCTGCAGACACTAGTGTGCCTGTGTGCATCCGCTGCCAAAGTTGGGAGGATTTTCAGGGGTGTCAGTGCTGGATTGGAGCTACACAGGACGACGGGGAAGCCTCCTTAGGATCCAGAGACTTCCCCCTCCTGAGGTAAGTACCTTATAGGGGGAATTTTTTCTTACAGGTTCTCTTTAAGACCGGTTTTACATGTAGTTTTTGCAATGCAACAAAAAAATGTCAATTATATGACTCTGCAGCAGAATACACCAACAGGGTCAAACACAGCGCATACTTCACTGGGATTCCCGTCAGTCCACGAGTGCTCAGTCGTTTACATTATGTGCGTCGCCCATAGATTTGCATTATCCCATATCTGTGTGTTAAGCTCGGTGTTTGCGGTAACATGCTGTAACTCTTGTGACTGATCAGATACTTCCAACGGACTGCAATAAGTATGAAAGCCTCCATAGTCTTCCATTGCTTTTGAGGCCCCTTGTGGTAATATAGGGTAATGCAAAGCAGGTTTCACTAGGGATTATCAATGAGATGCAAATATTTCCGGGTTGATGCAAATTTATGCACATTTTTATACAAATATATGCAGTTTGAAAATTGCCCAATCAATTTAAACCTGGGTTTATATTTATTAGTCTATTTCAAACTGCATACATTTGCATACAAATTTGCATCAACGCAGAAATATTTGCCTTTCATTGATCATACCTAGGTTTCACCTGCAAGTGTAAAAGGGGCCTAAAGGATACCCAATATATAAATAGAGGGAGCAGGCATGTATGGGCAGCAGTCCTCATGCCCACTGCTCCCCCAACTGTCCTCAGTTCCCTCGTAAATGCCTCCATACATTGCGCCAGGCTGCGAAATGCTGCACAATTGCTGGCGTGGCAGCGTCAGTCCTTGATCGCACTCCCGTGCATGGACAATATGCAGTGACTTGTGCACAGAGAATCAAGGATGGGTGCCACTGGGCCTGTGCTTCCGTAGTAAGGGGTGACTTGGTACCTGGGGCATTGCTAGCACCAAAGATCAGTGGCACGTACCCTGGATCTATTCTGAGGTGCCCCACATGTCCCCCAGGCAGAGTAGAGGCACCACAGCACCCAGCAGGGCACCACGTAGTACCCAGCATGCCCCACACGGCACCACAGCACCAGAGCATGGCACTACACAGCACCCAGCATGGTACCACAGCACCCTGCATATCATTACAGCACCATGCATGCCCCATAAAGATACCATAGCGCCCAGCATGGCACTACAGCACATGGCAATGGCTGGTATGCTGGGTGCTATGGTGCTTCTATGTGGGCATATTGGGTGTTGTGATGCCATGTTAGGTGCTGTGATAAGGCCCGGATTTACCTTACAGGAGCCTATAGGAACAGATGTCCAGGCACCTTACACTTCACCGGGGGTGCCCAATAGGTCGATCGCGATCTACCAGTAGATCGCGACCGCCTATTTGGTAGATCGCGGCCATGTGGCTGCGTCACATAAAATTTTGCGGCTGGCAGCTCCCATCAGATTCTGCTGCCGGCCGCTAGCCAATAGGAGAGCAAGAGCAGAGAGAGGCTGCGCGGCCGTGACATCATGGCTGGGGGCGGCACCAGGCACAACGTATCCACGCACGCACGCTGGCCGCCCCCCCCCTTGCAGCGTTCCCTCTGCCACCGCTCTACACTCCAGCCCGCCGCGACAAGGACAAGCCCCAGACGCCGCCGCTGGAGCAAGGTAAGTGGCAACTACGCTACCTACACTGAGGGCACATCAGCCTGGCTACCTACACTGAGGGCACATCAGCCTGGCTACCTACACTGAGGGCACATCAGCCTGGCTACCTACACTGAGGGCACATCAGCCTGGCTACCTACACTGAGGGCACATCAGCCTGGCTATCTACACTGAGGGCACATCTGCCTGGCTATCTACACTGAGGGCACATCTGCCTGGCTACCTACACTGAGGGCACATCTGCCTGGCTACCTACACTGAGGGCACATCTGCCTGGCTCCCTACACTGAGGGCACATCTGCCTGGCTACCTACACTGAGGGCACATCTGCCTGGCTACCTACACTGAGGGCACATCAGCCTGGCTACCTACACTGAGGGCACATCAGCCTGGCTACCTACACCGAGGGCACATCAGCCTGGCTCCCTACACCGAGGGCACATCAGCCTGGCTCCCTACACCGAGGGCACATCAGCCTGGCTCCCTACACCGAGGGCACATCAGCCTGGCTCCCTACACCGAGGGCACATCAGCCTGGCTCCCTACACCGAGGGCACATCAGCCTGGCTCCCTACACTGAGGGCACATCAGCCTGGCTCCCTACACTGAGGGCACATCTGCCTGGCTAGCTACACTGGGGGAACATCTGCCTGGCTACCTATACTGAGGGCACATCTACCTGGCTATCTACACTGAGGGCACATCAGCCTGGCTCCCTACACTGAGGGCACATCTGCCTGGCTACCTACACTGAGGGCACATCTGCCTGGCTACCTACACTGAGGGCACATCTGCCTCGCTACCTACACTGAGGGCACATCTGCCTCGCTACCTACACTGAGGGCACATCTGCCTCGCTACCTACACTGAGGGCACATCTGCCTCGCTACCTACACTGAGGGCACATCTGCCTCGCTACCTACACTGAGGGCACATCTGCCTCGCTACCTACACTGAGGGCACATCTGCCTGGCTACCTACACTGAGGGCACATCTGCCTGGCTACCTACACTGAGGGCACATCTGCCTGGCTACCTACACTGAGGGCACATCTGCCTGGCTACCTACACTGAGGGCACATCTGCCTCGCTACCTACACTGAGGGCACATCAGCCTGGCTTCCTACACTGAGGGCCCATCAGCCTGACTCCCTACACTGAGGGAACATCCGCCTGGCTACCTACACTGAGGGCACATCAGCCTGGCTACCTACACTGAGGGCACATCAGCCTGGCTACCTACACTGAGGGCACATCAGCCTGGCTACCTACACTGAGGGCACATCTGCCTGGCTACCAACACTGAGGGCACATCTACCTGGCTACCAACACTGAGGGCACATCTACCTGGCTACCAACACTGAGGGCACATCTACCTGGCTACCAACACTGAGGGCACATCTACCTGGCCACCTACACTGAAGGTGCATCTGCCTGGCTACCTACACTGAGAGCACATCAGCCCGGCTACCTACACTGAGGGCACATCTGCCTGGCTACCTACACTGAGGGCACATCAGCCTGGCTACCTACACTGAGGGCACATCAGCCTGGCTACCTACACTGAGGGCACATCAGCCTGGCTACCTACACTGAGGGCACATCAGCCTGGCTACCTACACTGAGGGCACATCAGCCTGGCTACCTACACTGAGGGCACATCTGCCTGGCTACCTACACTGAGGGCACATCAGCCTGGCTATCTACACTGAGGGCACATCAGCCTGGCTACCTACACTGAGGGCACATCAGCCTGGCTACCTACACTGAGGGCACATCAGCCTGGCTACCTACACTGAGGGCACATCTGCCTGGCTACCTACACCGAGGGAACATCTGCCTGGCTCCCTACACTGAGGGCACATCTGCCTGGCTCCCTACACTGATGGCACATCAGCCTGGCTCCTTACACTGAGGGCACATCAGCCTGGCTACCTACACGGAGGGAGCATCTGCCTGGCTACCTACACGGAGGGAGCATCTGCCTGGCTACCTACACTGAGGGCACATCAGCCTGGCTATCTACACTGAGGGCACATCTACCTGGCCACCTACACTGAAGGCGTATACCCCTGGCTACCTATAATGAAGGCATCTATACCTAACTACCACATATACCTGGCTACCTATACCTATACTGAAGGGCCCAATACCTATCTACATATACTGTAGGGGCAATTGTGGTGGTGGTGGGGGGGGTTGCTGGAGTCTGCAACAGTTGAAATGTTGGTAGATCTCCAGGACTCTGCAAGTTTTAAAGTAGCTTGTGAGCCGGAAAAGTGTGAGCACCCCTGCACTTCACCCTCCATGAACCTACAAACTGTCGTGGACCCGCACGCTAGTGTGCTGGCTGGTGCAGCTGTCAATTCTCTCTTCCCTTGCTCGTCATAGGTAGCTATAGGTGCCCCTTAGTATTAGGTAGCCAGACATTTCCTCACTATTAAGTAGCTAGAGATGCCCCTGACTGAAGGGAGATATTGTCAGTAAAACTGCAGAGAACAGGGTGAGTAGCCTTTCATTTACACTCATCAGCACTCTGCATAGGGAAGTAGTGAGGGAGACGTTCAAGAGAGGCAAGTGAGCCGCCTTTACATCATCAGGCGCCTGTAGGCACGTGCCTACAGTGCCTTATGGTAAATCCGGCCCTGGCTGTGATACCTTTATGGGGGCATGCAGGGAGATGTGGTTCTTCTACAGGGGCATGCTGGGAGTTGTGGTGCATCAATGGGAGGCCCATGGGTTCATGGGAAGGGGTCAATTTTAAGGTCAGGGCATGCTATGGAGGGCTGGCCCAGCAGAAGGCCAGACCAGCCAGCACAGAAGCCAGGTAACACTGCCTATTTATGGGATATGCTGCATTTTTTCCTTGGGTGGGGGGTTGGAGAGGGTAGCTTCATCCAGCACTTTGCTGGGCAGGCCTCCTTAGACCACTGTTAAGTTCATGTAAATTTGGCTCCACCCATGGCCACACCCGCATTCTGGTGCATGGTCACACTCATTTTTCAGCTGGAGTGCCCCAGCTCTCTTAGGATCCTAGCAATGCCCCCGCCTGGCACTAAGTATGAACTATGCACTAACTACAGCCCCACTGTAGTCCCCTCTGCTTTATCATTGTCCTCCCAATCCCCTCCATTCTCCTGCAGTGGAGTACACAATCCAGCTGGGTTGCTGGGCATGGGCACAAGCTCAGTCACAGCCAACTGCACATGTGACCAGAACCGTGCATATTCAGTGTCCCATAATTGTGCCAGTCGGGGGAGCTGGAAGAAATCCAGAAGTAAGTATAAATCCTTGTGTATTCTCAGCTAGGCACACTTTGAAAAATTGCATCTGTAGGGGGAAAAGTGCCTAAGGTAAATACTTACCTCAGTAGAGATTCAGAGGCTTCTTCCGTCCCCTCAAGCTCACCATTCCAGCACTGGGGTCCTCTGAATGTATTTGACAAGGGCTTGTTGTATTGGTTTGTGTGGCTGTGCTCTGTCCATGTATGAGCGCCTGTGCAGAGTGGCCTCGCTTATCCACAGATGAAGCAGTAGAGTGTTGTACCGTGTTAGCCATCAGTAAAAGCAAGAAGTTTTGAATCAGGATAATACCAATTATTGGATAACTTAGAAGAAAAGCAGTACGCTTTCGGCAATGAAGCCTTTGTCAGACTGATTCCTCAAGACAGAACAACATAATTGAAGTTTATTCATTCAGGAATCAGTCTGAGGAAGGCTTAATTGCTGAAAGCTTACTGCTTTTCTTCTAAGTTAGCCAATAAATGGTATCATCCTGATTCAAAGTTTCTTGCTTTGTCCACACATGGGAGTGGAGCCACAAACTTTCAGAAGGCCCTGGGCGGTGGTCTAAAGGAGGACATGGAAAGCCTTAGGTGAGTATCTAACTTTTTTACCCTAAAGTCAAAGGATTGCTTTAACCTCCCAGGAGTTCTATTAAGATCGCCAGGGCGGCTGCGGGAGGTTTTTTTTTTTTAATAAAAAAAACTATTACATGCAGCCAACTGAAAGTTGGCTGCATGGAAGCCCACTAGAGGGCGCTCCCGGAGCGTACTTCTGATCGCCTCCGGCGATCAGAAGTAACAAGGAAGGCCGCAATGAGCGGCCTTCCTTGTTTCGCTTTCCTCGTTGCCATAGCGGCGAGCGGAGTGACGTCATGGACGTCAACCGACGTCCTGACGTCAGCCGCCTCCGATCCAGCCTTTAGCGCTGGCCGGAACTGTTTGTTCTGGCTGCACTGGGCTCGGGCGGCTGGGGGGACCCTCTTTCGCCGCTGCACGCGGCGAATCACCGCGCTGCGGCGGCTATCAAGTAGCACATGCGGCTGGCAAAGTGCCGGCTGCGTGTGCACCTTTTTATTTGAATAAAATCGGCCCAGCAGGGCCTGAGCGGCACCCTCCGGCGGTAATGGACGAGCTGAGCTCGTCCAGACCGCTAAGGAGGTTAAAGGAAAATCAGGGGCAAAAAGTGCCAAATTTGGGTAATTACCTAGTTAGAGGGTAACCTCTGGATAATTTAGAGCCTTCCCCCAAACTGCTCCTTCTTGACGTTTCTAAACTGGGTCACTCTGAAAACCGCTGACAACCACTTGTCGACGGCTCGTGAATGCTCAGTAACACTGAACTGCTCGGGCTCTAGCTGAAAAAGCCGGGCCGATGAAGTTCATGTTACTGTTCAGATGCGAGCTGCTTGTGCAGTAGCATGGACCTGATCAGACTTGGCTTTATCCGCATAAAGCAGCTACGTACTATTGTGCAGGTGCAGTGCAGCCACACTCCGGGTTTCCCAGCGTTAATCGGCCTGGCAGAGGAGGATCCAGCGGCTTCCCACCTCAGTAGCTACGTATCTACACTGATGAGATGTATCTAAACTGATGAGATTCAAACCTCACAGGTTTGCTTTAAAGGGTGGTCACTCAAGGCAGAATGACATAATTGAAGTAAGTTTACTCAGTAAAATTGTTGTATTGAAAAGTCAAATTAACTTTTTCCATTGATCATTGCATCTGAATCAGTGGTGAAACAATCACCCTTGCAGACCTGCAATCGTGGTGGAAGGAGGCCTGATCCAGTAGGCACAGTGCTAGGTATACATCTTATGGCTATTGGGAGATGGGTCCAAACGTTTACTTTTATTCCTCCCCTCCCTCTCCTTGGGGACCCCTCCTGTGCTTCAACCACTGTCATCTCTCTTCTCCTACACTTGCATACAGGCACAGTGGTGGTGCATGGTCCTGATTATGCTACTTAGTCTACCCCCTCCAGCATCAGGTCTGCCTCCCATCCTATATGACAGCCATCCAATCTCTGCCACTTGGTCCTGAAGACTCTCTTCCAGTGTGTGTAGTGGGGGGGGGTGAAATGGAGATGCTGAGTTACTAAAATAACTGCGTTGTCTCAAGGGTGCACAGGAGAGACCCCTAGGAGAAGGTAGTTGCAGCTGAATTATTTTATTTAACCTCTTTCAGACCAGACAGCTCTGGCCTGAAAGATATCACCTACTTCTGTCACACTAGTGCTTGAAGAATCTTTGGGGGCCTGTAAGTGGCAACTGGGGACTGGAGAACTCTGTGGGAAGCCTTTAAAGAATCCAGAGTTGTCCCTCTTCTTAGGTAGGTATGGTAAATCTCCCATATTTTATTTAATCTATTTCAGACAAGACAGCTCTGGCCCCTTTAAGACTAGAGCTCTCCCTATTTTGTACTGTGATTGGGTCATAGGAATAACAGCATGGCAGGAGAGCAGGTGGGTGCAGTGACATTCTCCATTTCAAATGCACTCTTAGATTGTGCTCCTGAATGGCTGTAAACATTATACAAGGGTGCGCACACTTGATGGAGCATGAGCCTTTCAGCTTCCACTTAAAGTGAATCTCCATCCATACAATAAAAATCCTGGGAGGCCAGTGAGGTGGGGGGGGGGGGGGGTGTTTAAGAAATTGTCACTTCGTGTTTGCCTTAACCTTCCTGGCAGTAAGCCCGAGCAGAGCTCAGGCTATGCCGCACAGGAGGATTTCTCAGGCCCTGCTGGGCCGATTTGCTTACTTTTTCTTTGCAACACGCGGCTAGCTGAATCGCCGCGCCATGCCGCCACCCCCCCAGACCCCATGCGCTGCCTGGCCAATCAGTGCCAGGCAGCACTGAGGGGTGGATTGGGACTCCCTTAGACATCATGACGTCGGTGACGTTATCGCCATGGCGACGGTGGAAGCCCTTCAGGAAATCCCGTTCTTTGAACGGGATTTCCTGATCAAAGATCGCCGTTGGCGATCGAAGCGGGCAGGGGGATGCCGCTGTACAGCGGCTATCATGTAGCGAGCCCTAGGCTCGCTACATGATTTAAAAAAAAATAAATTATAAAATAGTGCTGTGCTGCCCCCTGGCGGTTTCTAATAGACCGCCAGGAGGGTTAAAGAGACACTGAAGCAAAAAAAATTATGATATCATGAATGGGTTGTGTAGTAGGGGTAATTACTAGAATATTTGCTGCAAAAAAAAATATTCTCATATTTTTATTTTCAGTTATACGGCTTTTTTTTATAACATTGCATCATTCTCTAATACTTGCAGTTTACACATTAATCAGCATTCTAAAAGTTTTTGCAGAATAGGCAGTGAACTTTTGGCCTGTCCTGAACAGTTTTCTGCAAAAGAAAAAAAACAATACAGTGGAGATAAAAACCATCAGAAGTCAGAGCTCTCCACCACTTTCAAAGTCATAGAGCTCAATGGCTATTTGCATAGATAACAACTGGAGTTGTTTAACTCTTCCTGTACTGGAAACAAATATTAGACTTATGTCTCTGCTCCTAATGCTTTATTTCTTAGCTGTACTACACAACTAATTCATTATATCATCTTTTTTTCGCTTCAGTGTCTCTTTAAAGCTGACCTGAGGTCATGTTTCCCCTCTGATGCCTTTGGTCTTCTTTTCCGGGTGGTCAAGGAGGAGTTATGGCAAAATCTTGGCGTCAGAAGGGGGTGCCGATCCTTTCACATATTTTAAGTCAGAGAGGGACTTTACTTACCTTTTCTGAATTGTGATCTCATTTTCGTCTTTCTGGCTCACATATATTTCTTTATTTGCAGCATCAGCACTTCTTTAAATCTACTTTCGGACGTTCGGGAGCATTGCCAAATCATGACAGCTTTCTGAAACTGCTAGGTAATGTAACAGAAAAAAGATCCATATCAGAACTATACGGGAGTATTAAGTACTTCAAAATAGGTCAGGGATCAACCAAGTCGCATCTGATAAATCTGGCTTTGCAAATTTGGCCTAATTGGCTAATCACTAGACATTGCTCATGCAAATATGTATTTGCTTTCGCATGCCAAAATATGCACGGTCTAAAACTAAAACCGCAAAGCGGTTGCCCTGCGGGGATTAGTTCATGCTACATTAGCACTATCCAGGAGTGTGGGGGCATTGGGGAGCCTCCCTGTGGCGCTCCTGGATAGTGCTAATGTAGCATGAACTAATCCCCGCAGGGCAATCGCTTTGCGGTATTAGTTTTAGACCCTGCATATTTTGGCATGCGGAAGCAAATGCATATTTGCATGAGCAATGTCTCGTGATTAGCCAATTAGGCCAAATTTGCAAAGCCAGAGTTATAAGGTTTTAACTTAGTTGATGCACACATTTTTCTTTATTGTAATCAGTATTGCATTTCTATCCTTTGGTGGCGGGTGGTGGATGGCTTGTTCTAGGAAGTGAGAGCCCTGGAGCAGGCTGTTTGCGCCTGTCCTCCCCCCCCCCCTCTGGAATGTTGCGTGAGAGCTACCCCTGAGCCCTACAAGCTTGGGGGGCCCATGCTTCACTCCTTTCTTATGTGTCACACCCAGGTCATGCACATGCAGCAGAATGCAATGAACGTTAAGGTAAGTGCCTGTTTTTAATTTTGGGAGGTGGGTGCGGGCCGTTCTTCCTGGCACTGCCCACGCTGGGGGGGGGGGGTCGCCTGCATCTCCCAGCCTCCCTCTCTGGGGTGCCGCTGTGCAAGTTCCAGGCAGTGTGATGCTTGGGGCCCCCGAGGCCTCCTGGTTGTATGGGGACATTGGAGAGCCTCCCAGTGGCGCTCCTGGATAGTGCTAATGTAGCATGAACTAATCCCTGCAGGGCAACAGCTCTGCGGTTTTTTGTTTTAGACCCTGCATATTTTGGCATGCGAAAGCAAATGCATATTTGCATGAGCAATGTCTCGTGATTAGCCAATTAGGCCAAATTTGCAAAGCCAGATTTATCAGGTTTTAACTTGGTTGATGCACACATTTTTTCTTTCTTGTAATCACTGAAATAACTAGGCCTTTGGATCCGGTGCTATTCTTATTTCACAGCACTTCATAGCCTTCACAAGGGTCAGATAAAAATGATTACTTTAAAACCTTTGGAACATCTGTTTCTCTTGGCAGCAAAAAAAATGTATTTTGAGCCAATGGATACACTCTGAACTTCCCTCCCAAAAACAGGTTTTAGACATGATGCGTAAATTGTTATATATAGCTAAATTCAATGCAGAGCAAACAAAATCACTAAATACAAAAAGCTCTTTAAGCTTTGGAGCCCATTCATCCTACAATTTGCTCCTAGGGTGGAAATCAGACAGTGTAACTCTCTTACCTGCTAATGGTTCCAGCAAGCGCTCAGGCAGCACTAGGCTGCTGCAGGAAGCTTCCTCTTCAGATTTCTGCAGCCGTATCCCCAGCACCCCTGCGGCTGTGACTCAGCATGGACGTCTCTCCAGCCTCCCCAGGGGGATGCGCCCATCCCAGAGCAGTTCTTATAGGTTGAGGAGGCAGGTCTAGTGGGTGTCAGCTGACACTCTTCTGCTGGAACCTTTGCTGATTTGCCAGTTCCTTTTCTGGGCTGGTCTGTGATCTTTTCCACCTGTGTATAAGCTTTCTTGATTCAGTTGCTCACTGCCTGTGATAGCAATCTACGCTGGTTTTGCTGGGTATTTTATCACTCTGTGAGAATCATATTGAATTTCAATGTGACTACCAGACTGACTAAAGGCAGCCATACACTGGTTGATTATGCCACCAGATCGACCAGCAGATAGATCCCTCTGTGATCGAATCTGATCAAAGAGGGATCTATTGGCTGCCGACACTGCAAACAGATTTTGAATCGATTTCACTATGCAACCTAACCACAATCTGTGGAGTTGCCACTGCTGTTGCCGTCCCCTGCATAAATTACCTGATCCGGCCGGCATGAGTCCCCTGTTCTCTGCTGTCTCTACTCCGCTCTGGACTCCGGCTTCACTTTACTTCCTGTTGGGGGAAGTTTAAACAGTAGAGGGCGCTCTACAGTTTAAACTTCCCCGACAGGAAGTAAGTGAAGCCAGCCGGAGCCCAGTATGGAGAAGGGACCGCAGGGACACGTGCTGGCGGAACAGGTAATGTATTGCCGCTAGCGATGGTCGTCAGACATCTGAACGCTGCTATCGATGCACTGACCCGTCGGCGATCGAGCAAAATTTTCTGCGTGGACAGATCGACGGGATCAATCATTTTCAGGCGGAAATCGGTCGAACGGTCAGTGTTTGCACATCAATTTCTCAGCAGATTTGATCACAGTGATTGAATCTGCTGTCTGTCGGTGGTAAATCGGGCAAGTGTATGGGCACCTTTAGATACGACCTTTAGCTTTACTGACCACTCTCTTGCCTAGTGCTTTGTACTGCAGCCGTCTGATCTAACGTGTATGACCCTAGCCTGTTATCGACTCCAATCCTGCCTAGCTCACCGTACTGCAGCCAGCTGATATTGGGCTCTATTCACAATAACATGCAGTAACTTTTTTTGGGGGGGTCGCAAAATTACCTCCAGTGATAATTACCGACTTTTTTGAGTATTCACAAAAATTTTCAGAGTGTGATAAATGTTCGATAAAAGTGTCGTAAAATGGTCGATAAACGGTCGGTAATCGTTCGGTAATGTTGCAGTAAATGGGCTCTATTCTCAAAGAGCCAAATTTTCCGCAAAATGTTACCGCTATATTCCCGCCAGCGGTAAACTCCGCATTTTTTCCACATTCACTAATATTTTCCGCATGTTTTCCGCATGCGGGAAAAAAGATGCGGAAACAGGCATTATTCATGCGGGAATCATGCGGTAAAAAGGTCGCATGAAAAAGTGTTTAAAAAAAAAAAGTTAAAGTCCACCAAGCACAGCCCTTAAGCCTCCACACTTCATTAAAGTCAATGGGATGCGGAATATATCACCTACTACTTGTAGGTGATAAAAATTCGGTAATTAACGAAGAAATGATGCGCCTGAACATCTTTGAGAATTGATCTTTTATTGCGGAAAATACCGACTTTTGCGGAAATTTTACCGCATGAATCCCGCACTTTTATCACACTTTTTCCGCATGCGGAAAAAACATGCGGAACATTTTGAGAATCCCAACTTGCCGGTATTTTGGGTGCAAACTTCCCGCATGTACTTTACCGCATGCGGGAAGTCTTTGAGAATAGAGCCCAATGTGTTAAGTGTTTGGTAATTGGTCGGTAACATGTACGAAAGTAATGCTTTTTTGACCACTGTAGGGCAGGCCATATGCTTGCCACCCATTACACAGAAATGACCGAGAATAGCTTGCCACATTTAAAGTGGACCTGAACTCTTGCACAAGACAGAGGGAAAATCTATAGAAATGCACCCTATGTGTATTTAGAGAGTTTAGCCTGTCTAATTCCCTCTCATCTGTGAGTAATCACAACTGTAATTTGAGCTCTCAGCTGTGCCATCTTGGTGCTTCAGCAGAGCAGCTAATTTGTAAACACAGGATGTTAACAATATGTCTGCTTCCATAAGAGCAGGAAGTAGGCACACTGGAGATTTATTGCAGGATTTGTATCAGCTGTAAGGCCTGGTGAACACCAAGCGGTTTTGGTAGCGTTTTTAGAACCGCTTGCGGATGTGGAAATGCTTGGGTAATGTATTTCAATGGGCTGGGGCACACCAGAGGGGTAGGCATTTGCAGAAACGCATACTCCTGGGCTGCAGCATTTTTTGGATTGCGGAGGCTTTTCTGCCTCCAATATTAAGTATAGGAAAAACGCAAAACGCCAGATCAGAGCGGTTTTCCAGGCATTTTTGTTACAGTAGCTGCTCAGTAACAGCTTTACTGTAACAATATCTGTAATCTGCTACACAAAAAAAGCTACACAAAACCGCAAAACGCTAGCAAAACGCTTCATAATAAGAAGAAAAAAACACTTAAAAAAACGCTAGCGTTTTGCGGATCTGCTAGCGATTTTTGGTGTGCACTAGGCCTAACAAAAAATGTTTTTCTTTAAAGGTTTTTATGCTATTGCTTCTCTTTTAGAGCAGAGAGGAATTTCCTCCTCAGCATCTATAAAATCTTATAAAAGACTACGAGGTCTGAAAGTGCGCCTTGAGATTAGACACACTCGTCTTCTCTGCCTCCTATGTAAAATTGACATAAACTCAAGCAAACAAAGCTCAAAAGACTCCATCCTAAAGCCCAACAGCAGAGAAGTGAAAATTATCACCTGCCCTCTATAGGTGATAAAAAATCCTTATTTATCACCAATTATCCGCACATTTATTCAATTAAGAATTTCAAAGTGGAGGAAATGTAGTCCCTTTTTACCGCACATTTACCGCATGCGGAAAATTAAGGAGATAAATCTTTGAGAATTACACTTTGGCCTCGATTCATAAAAGTGCTGTCGGGAAGGTAACGTCGAGCGGGGAAACACCGCTGTCGGTATTTCCGCCTTCAGGGTGGTAATTCATAAAAAATTTGCTAGTTGTGACAGGCGTGCGGAGATACTCCGCTGTAGGCAGGCGTTAGGCTGTCGGGAGACATGCGGAAACAGGAGAAGCAGGCGGAATCCCTCCGTGCGGTGTTCTCTCTGCAGCTGCTTGGGAGGTCTGTCCCATTCACTGCACTGTATTCCGCACGCTTCTCGCCACATCAGAGGTAGCGGTAATACCCGTCCGCATACCGCTACCTCTAATCTTTATGAATTGACATTTGTTACTTTTGCTATGATAATCACCGCGCAAGGCGGTGATTTATCACTCTGCTCGCCAATGTCGGCTTTTCATGCGGAAAAAGCCTTTATGAATACAGATTTTGCTGTGTGGTCGGTAAAGTGAGCAGTTTTCAGCATTTCCGAATGCGGGAATGCTTTATGAATCGAGGCCAATGGTGATCTTTTGGGTGATATTTTGCACATACTATTTTACCGCATGCGGTAAGGCATTGTGCATAGAGCCCATTGGGCTCTATTCACAAAACCATGTGCCGTAACTCTTTTTTGGGTGAAAAATTACCTCCAGTGGTAATTCACTAAAAATAGTGAAAATAGTGAGTATTTACTAAAAATGTACCAAGTGTGATAAATGTTTGATAAAAGTGCGGTAAAACAGGTGATAAACAGGTCATAAAACAGGTGATAAAACTGTCAGTAATATGTACGGAAATAAAGCTTTTTTGACCACTATAGGGCAGCCCATATACTTGCCACCCATTACACAGAGACGACCCAGGAAAGCCTGTCACATTTAAAGTGGGACCTCAACTCTTGCACAGGACAGAAGGAAAACATAGAAATGCACCCTGTATGTATATAATTTAGAGTGACAGAAAGTTCCCTCATCTGTGAATAATTACAACTATAATTTTAGCTCTCAGCTGTGCCAGCTGGCTGCCTCAGCAGAGCAGCTAATGTGTAAACACAGGATGTTAACCCTATGTCTGCTTCCATGAAAGCAGGAAGTACATACACTGGAGATTTTTTGCTGGATTTGTATCCGCTGTAACAAAGAAATGTTTTTCTTTAAATGTAATTATGCTGTTGCTTATCTTTTAGAGCAGAGAAGAATTTCCTCCTCGGCATCTATTAAATCATCTAAAAGACTGTACAAGGTCTGAAAGTGCGCCTTGAGATTAGACACACTCGTCTTTTCTGCCTTCTATGTAAAATTGACATAAACTCCAGCAAACAAAGCTCAAAAGGCTCCATCCTGAAGGCCAAAAGCAGAGAAGTGATAATTATCACCTACCATTTGTAGGTGATAAAAAAAATCCTTAATTAACAACTTTTCAATTGAGAATCTCAAATTGGAGATACATTTTGAGGTAATTACCACATTTTACCTCACTTTTACCGCATGAGGTAAATAAAATTGTGAATTTCAAAATGGAGATATTTTGGTCGGTGTTTATCACTACCTAATTTAACTCATGCGGTAACTCATTGTGAATAGAGCCCATTGGGCATGATTCACAAAGCTTTTCACCCGTTTTCTTCTGTTTTCACCTTTTCTATGTTACATGTTTAAGCTTCCAAAGAGCAAAAATATAATTTAGTTAATAAAAGTTACGTTGAAATAAAGTTAATCGGATAACTTACTTTGAGTGATTATTTTGATTGTAAATGTGCTGAAAGGTTATTTTTATCAATTAGGTGATAAACAACTCCTGTGTGATAAGTTTTGTGAATAGAGCCCATTGTGTATTGGTCCACATAGCACCTAGCGTGATAGACAGATTATGAGACCGTTCACCTACACTTCTTGGTATCTAAAGGTGGCCATACACTGGTCGATTTGCCATCAGATTCGACCAAAAGATAGATCCCTCTCTGATCGAATCTGAACAGAGAGGGATCGTATGGCCACCTTACTGCAAACAGATTGTGAATCGATTTCAGCCTGAAACCGATCACAATCCGTGGAGCTGCCGCTGCTGCCGCCACCCCCCCCCCCCTGCATACATTACCTGTTCCGGCCGGCACGAGTCCCCTGGTCCACCGCTGTCTTCTTCTCCGCCTGGTCCCGGCATCTTTTTCGCATCGGCTCCCAGCTGGCATCTTCTCCCATCGGCATCCGCGTATAACTTTCTGTCACTCCAGTGACAGCGGAAGTTCAAATAGAGCGCCCTCTATTTGTACTTCCGCTGTCACTGCAGTGACACAGGAAGTTATACACTGATGCCGTGATGGGAGAAGATGCCAGCCGGGAGGTGACAGCGGCGACTCGCGGCGGCAGAGCAGGTAATGTATCTCCGCTGTATTGCGTTAGTCGTCGGGCATTTGAACGCCGCTATCGACGCACTCCCGACCGGAGAGAAATCTTCCGCATGGATGGATTGACGGGAACGATGGATTTCGGACGGAAATCCATCGTTCTGTCAGCGGTGTGCTCGGCGATTTCACGGCCGTTTCGGTCATTGTGATTGAAACGGCCGTATTTCGGCGGGAAAATTGTTAGGTGTATGGGCCCCTTAAGAGGAAAGATTACAGGGTCCCTTGGCCCTCTGGAAGTGAGTGATGATGACGCATGATTCTTTCCTTTTATTTTGCTACAGTTTGACTTTGTTGTCTTTTACCTTAACCCTCATATCTACATCCAGACTAACCTTTTCTACTCTATTTTTCTTTTTTGTGAAGATGTTTTATGGCTGTGATGTGTGACCTTGGACTTCCCTGGCTCCGATATGACGGGTGCCAGAAGGGGATGTCTGAGGTGTTCTGTTTGGGGGGGAGGGGATATTTGGGAAGTTTCCCAGATATAGCTTATATGTAAAATGCTACCTTAAAAATCCTTTAGATGGGAGCTGAGGGGAGAGGAGTGGGACGGTTTGAAAAAGGGGAAACATTTTTCAGAGAGTCAGTTGAAAATTTATCATACATTGTTTGTTAAAATACACTATTTCTTTTTTCTGTGTATGCCTTTGTTTCAAATATTGTAAACCTCGGATACCTGTATTTTCTGATCTCTGTGAGTAAATAAAGAGTTTAAAAAACAAAGTGGACTTGAATTCATACACAGGACGCAAGGGAAACACAGACGAATCCACCCTGTTTGTGTTTAGAGTGAAGGGCCAATCTAATTCCTGATCAGCTGCCAATAACAACAATTGTAATTTGAGCTCTTAGCCTAAGGCTTCGTACAGACATGCGATAACGATCGTTCGTAGCTAACGACGAACGATCTTTAATTGAGTATCGGGCGACGGTCGTTGGTAAGAAGTCATTTAAACGTTCGTTCGTGTACGACCGATGTAGTAACGATCTTGACGTACGTATCAGGAAATGACAAGAATTTCGTGTAGGAGGTAACGGAGTGAAGGAAATTACGTTTATGGTGTGAGACAATAGAAAAAAGGAAATGACATACATGAAGGGTCAAAAGTTTAGTAGATTATAGGAAGTGACGTAGTCAGACGATCGTTACCTTTATAAACGTACGCTTTTCTCATTGCGGTTTGTGCACTGTTATACGCGGGACGTGCGTTGTGTTGTGTTCAATACCAAACGTACGTTACGTTCGTGTGTGGGTGTCAAGATTATTGGATCAACATTATTGGATCCCTATGGCTTCCCACTTATCTAGACGGAAGAGAGCTGCTGTTTCTTTCTTGTGTCTTTTGCAAGTAAAGCGTAATCTTCTGTTATATTTGGAGAAAAAAAAAGGACGTCCTTGGATGAAGAGCTGGCTCGAGAAGCGAGATATTTTGTGCCATGATAATTTGGTGCGGGAATTGCGCCTTACTTGCCCTGATGACTTCAAAAATTATTTGAGGATGCCAGACACCGCATATGATTATCTTTTATCGGTGGTCACAGCTGACATTCAGAAAACAGACACTTGGATGCGGAAAAGCATTACCCCGGATCAGAGATTGTGTGCCACTCTGAGGTATTTAGCAACAGGACGGGCATTACAAGATCTGAAATACACCGTTGGCATATCAGCACAATCGCTTGGACTAATAATTCCGGAAACGTGCCAGGCATTAATAGATGCATTACAAGAAGAATATTTGAAGGTTGGTATGTTTCTTGTTAATGGTTTTCCTTTTTGTACTATACATATAATCATCATGTATGGCAGCATCATTTGTGTTGTAATGCTGACATGTCTATTTATGTAATGTTGTCCTCTGTTCACAGTTTCCAAAGACACCTGCAGAGTGGATGGAAATAGCCGAAGATTTTTTTTTGTTATGGGATTTCCCAAACTGTGGAGGATCAATTGATGGTAAACATATTAGGATTCGTCCACCAGCCAATTCTGGATCATATTACTATAATTACAAAGGTTTTTTCAGTATAATATTGATGGCAATAGTCAATGCCAAATATGAATTCATTTATGTTGACATCGGCAAGAATGGAAGAATGTCTGATGGTGGAGTTGTTGACCAAACCTCTTTCATGTCCAAGTTAAAGAACAATACTCTGAATTTGCCTAATACTGCAGAGACAAAGTTTGGTTTAAATTTTGTTTTTGTGGCTGATGAGGCCTTTCCTTTACATCAGCATATATTAAAACCATTTCCTCAGAAGACTCTCAACAGACAACGTGAAGTGTATAACTTCCGTCTATCTCGGGCAAGGCGGATAGTCGAAAATGCCTTCGGGATCCTGGCAAATCGATTTAGAGTTCTACACACTGCCATACATTTGCGAGTGGACAAAATTGATACTGTTGTGTTTGCATGCTGCATTTTGCATAATTTTTTGCGAAAACACTATGGTGCTAGCTACTTACCACAACAGGCAGTGGATCGTGAGGACCTTGATGGTGGCCACATTTTGCCAGGTGAATGGCGGAACAATGACAATGTCCTTACTGGGCTGCAAACATCTGCCCCACGCAATGCCACAACAGAGGCCAAAAGAGGTCGGGATTTGTATTGTACTTATTTTAATACCGTTGGTTCATTGTAGTGTGTTTTCATTTTGTTACCTCCTTTTGCCTATTTCTTCTCTGGAGTGAAGAGATGTAATATACATTTTTTGCCCCTTTTCATATCTGTATGTGGTCTATATTATTTGACTAGTGTTGTGTGTATGTGTGGTATGTGTGGGCAAGAATGTAGAAATAAATAGCACAGGGAAGTTAATGCATTCAGAATGTAGTATAGTGGGCACATTCGGTATGGCTGTAACATAGTACTTGAATATGAAACAATATATGTAATGTTACGACATACCAGTTGTCTGTTAAGAAGCAACAGATGTAAGTTAACTATAGTGTCTCATTAATAACTATTTCCAAAGCATGGTTGTCACATAACGCAGTGTTTTTAAAAGTACACTCTGTGATCGGCATATTTGTAGAGTGTGTGTGATTCAAAATGTTCATTACCCTATGTACTCGGATATAAGTGGACCTCGTGTATAAGTCAACCATATTATTTAACCCTCTTAAGCTGAAATTGGGTAAAGACTGAAGTATAAGTCTAGCAATCAAAGTGAATGGCTGCACTTGGGGACTAGAAGTGGTTAATGGCTGCACTGCATACAGTATTGTAGCCATCAACCCCTCCTGCCACCCAAGTGCAGCCATAAACGACTCCATGCCCCTGCCTTCCCCTGCTCCTCTTATCATTGTGGCTTACCATCTACCCAAATATAGTTGACCCCTTTGCAACCCGACCTGAACTCAGAACTTCATCTCTGCAGTGTATCTACTTCCTGATTCCTGGACGCAGACGTAGTGTTAACGTACTGTGCTTTCAAATGTGCTGATCTAACATCTCTGCCATGCCAGTCAGATGGCACAGGAGAAAGAGCAATTTGTGAATAGACACAAATGAGGGGTATTGAAACTTGGTAAACTGTAAAAATACATTCAGGGTGTTTTTATCAATTTGTTTCATTCAGTCTTGTGAAACAGTTCATGTCAATTTTCAATGCAGCCAAAACCCCTGGCCCTACCAGCCTCATTGTGGCCAGTATTGTGAATGAAGCATACCCCTCCCCCCTGCATTGTGTCCATTGCTGTTAAATGACCCCTTCCTCCATTGTGTCCATAGTGGAGTTAACGTTACCCCTTTATTTGGGGCAGTAGCGCAAAACAACAACCACATCACCTGCAGCAGAGCCACCCCCCTCCCCTGGAAACCAAAGCACCCACCGTACCTTCACTTTTGTATTTATACGCACAGTGAGCTGTTGTATTAAGAGTTCTGAAGCCTCCATTCATGATTTTGGCCCCGGGCGCAGTGTCCTGTCACTTGTGCACTTTCTCTCACGCTTGTCTGCCTGTGTCAGTGTCAGCGTACCTCAGACTCTCATGACTTTGGTAGACGAAGCAACGCTGACAGGTGCTGCGGGTGACTCGACCACTTTGCCCACAATGGAGGTGGAGGGGGATCATTACACAACACATTGCTGCTGCTTGAAGGATAGAGAGTGGCGGACCCCCTTCCCCCAATCCCTGCTATAATTGCTGACAATTATAATGGAGCCGAGTATAAGGCCCCCCCCCCCCCCCCCACACACATTCACACACTTTTATAGTTGGAGGCAGTCCTAAATGTTTAAACTAGTAGTCCAGTATATACGGTATTCACAATCATCAGGAGACTCATGCAACTGGACCATAAAACCAAGGCACCGACTTCAGACTGTCTGAAGCAAATCTGCACCACAAATGCAAATGTGTGTACAACCATTTCACATTCTTTGTAATTAAAATCAAACATTGAATTGATGTTCACCATCATTTATTGTATTTTTGTGGGATTACATCACATAACGCAAATACTAAATGGACTTTTGCCATTAAGATAAAACAATAAACCTTGTAGGTCACAGTAGTTTACACACAAACATTGCATGTCAAACATACTCAATCATAAAGTATCAGATATTAGTAAAGGTTTTGTCAACAGGCCAAAAATGGTCGCCGTGATCTGCATAGTAGTGGTTCGGTTGTTGTTGGTGATGGTCACTCTGTGTAGCATGTGAATAATGTGGGTTTCCATGGTATTGGTCCACGGGGTATTTTGCAGGGTAGTGTTGGCTTTGGTAGTGTGGTTGCATTGTTTGTGCAGCTATAGTTGGCACATGTGGTGGTTGTGAGATGTTTGGGTATACTGGTGGTGCAATATTCAGTTGGGCTTTATTCAACAATTCAAGAATCGATGATTGTAGCATTAAACTTTTCTCCTTACTGAGTGTCCGTAATTTAGCTGCCACGATGTTCCCAAACGCATCACATTCGTCATCTTTTTGGTTCATGATAGTTGCTGCTTTATGCATAGCATCTTCACAATCTTCGAGAATTGCAGTAACCCTTTTTCTTGTTTTTTTGGCAGGCAATTTATGTGGTTTTCTTGCCACTTGTCCTTGTGGTTTCTGTGTGATTGGTGTTGTCTCCTGTGACGTGGATGGTTCTGGGTTCTGTGTGTGAGGACATTAATATTAAAAAAAATTCGTAAATTTATAACATCCTCATTACATTTCATGCCGATAATATGTTATTGGCTGCTTGCACTACAAGGCCATGATACAATCTTTGGTTTTGCATGGTGGAATCAACTTTCGAAGTTACATATGTAGCTACTATAAATGTTTTTGGGTAAGGGGATTATTAATGTGCGCCACCTATTGGCTGTGTGTGCCAAACGTACATGTACTTTTTCAGTGTGTACTCTTCAAGAGTTGATAAAGTGGAGCAATACATCCAACATTACCTAAACCCTGGAAAATGTTGGGACCAATAAGAGAAATCCAATTTTCATGATGATTTACATTTCAATAGTGTCTGATGTTGTCCATAATGAAGCATGCAGGTAATGTTGCTAAATGATTCTAACACATGTGAATACAAACATGTGGGGCATCTTTCATGAGTGATGAACTATGCCGGTATGAAAGCCAGATCCTCATCACTTTCACCACCAAAGTAAAATACATACAACCTATCCTTCAGGCAAATGAGTGTTTGTGATCAAGTTGTCATCATTTATGCATGCTGATCATACATACACTTGGGAAATGATCACACATTTTGTAAGCTGTTCTCAATGCTACCTGATGTTTTATTAGGCCACACATACCTTAAGGCTAGTACACACTAGCAATTTTGATTGACCAATGATTGCTCAATTTTACCACCTCCATGTAGTATGAGGGCCAAACACATTTTCTCTTCTATGCAGATTATATAGGTCAATGGTCATACTACATGGAGGTGGTAAAATTGAGCAATCATTGGTCAATCTAAATTGCTAGTGTGTCCTAGCCTTTAAGGACCCATTCAGACTACAGCATTTGGACACAATTTTTGAAAAATGCTCAATGTCTTCTTAAACTGATAGGGTAATCGAAGTCTATGGGCGTGTTCTGATTTGGGCGTTTTGCGGAAATGGTCTGCAAAGCGAAAACACGTAGTCCACAAAATGAACATGCAAATGCTAAACCTGCACCATTTGCAGTCAATTTCCAGGCCATGGCGTTTCCGTGCTATTGTAGCGCTAAACGCAATAGGCAAAAATGCACCACCCCTTCAGTGAATTGTCATCGTTAAATAGCAGATAAAACATTTCCGAAAAATGCCGCCAACATGTCCCTGCGTTTTCTAAAGTGCATGTGTGAGCATATCCTAAGTGTGATCAATCACATAGGATTACATTACCAACATGTTTGAGCCTCAAAATTTTTTCGTTACCCTCAGCTACTCTGACCAGCGACTTTGGATTAATTCCAAGGCCTTATCTGACATGTTGTTGATGTAATGTGTGAATGAGTGATGTGAATAAAGCATGCACATACAACACTATAATGCTCACACATGATAAGCATGCTGCTTCCTGTACTATGGCTTTAAGCATTACAAATAGAGGAGGCACAACATACACAGGCATGTGTGATTTATGTACCAAATAATAAATATAGCAGACTAAATATCGATATAACTTCCTTAGTTGTGTAATGCCCTTAATGGTATATCATCACCTGCAAAAAAATCACAACAATCAACAACCACTTACCTCTTCACATTCATCCTGATTGCATGGATCTTCTTCGTTTGTTTCCTTGTCTAAATTGTCGTCAGGAAGACTAGAAACTGATTGTCGAGGTTCCTCTTGGTCTGCAGTGAACATTAATAGTTCATAGTACCACAATCTGGGTGTATAGATGTCGTCAGCACCAGCTCCTGATCGCTGTGAATCTCTAACTTTATTAAGTTCTTTCTTGAACACAGTGCGCAAATTTTGGATTTTAGCCTTCACTAACTCAACATTGGCAGTTGGTAGTAGTGGTAGGCACAACTTTACTAGTTCTTTGTGTGCTTTGTTCTTCATGTGCCGATTTGAATAATCTTTTGACTTTATTTGCCAAAGGCATGGATGTGCCCTGTATAGTTCCAGAAATTCTTTTAAAAACTCCGGATTTGTGAAAATATCTGCTGTCACATTACTGTGGGTATGAAACAGAAAAAACAAACATGAGAAAAGGTATTGGTCATGTGGATAATGTTTACACATTGCACAACAACATTAGTTGGATGTGACACATTTAACATCTGAGCTATGGTGAGTGTTTGCAGGTTTTAGATAGGCTAATCATAACACTACACATAGTCACTTTATATTTAATAACATAACAAGCATATAAGCACTAATGTTTAAAGGCAATGGTGGCCATTCTGTGAATAAGTACTCTGAATGTCAACAAACAATAGAACTGTGTATTAGCACCATAGGCCAAACACACCATTCATTAGGTGTTTGTGTTTGACAGAAATACATGGCAACAATTTAGGGGGAAACGAACGTATTAGAACATTCATAACAATTGGTAGCGCACTTTACCTTAGCTAGGAACGTACGTTTACATTATCATACGTTCGTACACAAACAACCGTACTCACACGTAGCACATACAACCTTCACAGGATAATTACTGTTGCACAATGCATTCTTATTAAAATTGTAGTACATACCTAGTAGGCTGAGCCATCATGAATGAAACGGACTACCTGCTTCAACAACATAACATTGCTTATAAGATGTCCGCAACATTTAAATAGTGGACATCTCGTGTCCGCAAACGAACGTTTGCGGACGTACGGTCACGTTAGCGAACGTACGGTCACAGGGTGTAGACCATTTCCTGTTATGTCATTTCCTCTCACCATAACGAACACACCATTCTGCCCACAACAATGTCTCCACACAGCAGCAGCACACAGCGTGCGACACGTATGTCCAGGAAGGAGATGAAAGAAATGATCCGAATTCTTGATAAGAAGGATTATGATGGGCGGAAGAAGATCTATAAGCAGCCAGTGCTGCGGAAAAACCGCATTCTGGACAAAGTAATAGCAACACTGGAAGATAAATGTAATGTTGTTCGCTCAAAACATCAGCTGCAACGCAGATGGTCGGATCTTAAATTGCGTGAGGAGAATGTTTTGGAGAAACTCCGAGCAAAAATCCGACAAGACAGTAAGTTCGTACACCACATACTGTTTAATGTCCACTAAGGCTGTTTGCTATCATTATGATGTATTACATGATCATGATGGACATTGTCTGCAGAATGTGACCATAGTAGGATTGAAAAATTATAGTGATTTGTGCAAGGCCTATAACTAGCTGACAGTGTCTAACAGATGTTATCTACACACATTCTCATATTGAATCCGAGATATCTGTAGCAGTGTCCACCAAAATCACTATTCACAACGAAAACAGGTGCTTCATTACCAAAACAACATATAGGAGATTAAATGTGCATTTCAAAATAAAACCACTCCAGACAATGCGTTATAGTCAATGGTATGCTATAAATATTAAACACTTTGTGTGTAAAAGTATTTCTAATGTCCTAAACATGTTTTTTTCATATTTTTTATATTACAGAAATAAAAGAGCGTCACATTAAGCTGAGAGCCACACACACACAACAAGAGGAGGAGGAGGATGAACATGATGCTATAGGGTCAGCACAAACTGAGGAGTCCACAGTTGTTGACACAAATGTAGGGGAGGAAGTGGATGCGCCAGAGGACCCTGTGGAAGACAAACAGATAGAACAAGGTTAGTATACATACATTTGATGGTGATGTATTAGCTTAACGTGTTATAGGAAACTAATTGTTTTTGTTATTGACACATATAGATGAAGCGGCTGAAGGGAGCCAGGAAGATGAACAGGACACAATGGATCAAGATGAATCTGGTGAGCATATGGATGTGTTTCTCTGAACTACAACTCATATGTGTACATCGTGCGTTTTTGGGATATGATGCTCTTTGGTTGGTCTTATTACAAACCTTAATACAAATGTCACACTTTCATACACACATCAGAACATAGTCTTTTAAAAATGACATATCACAGACCAATTTTAAACCCTTCCATGTAGTATGAGAGCCAAACCTACACAGTCTATTCTATGGAGCTGAAATCCACATCATACAGACAACTTTGCAAGATGCAGCACAAAAAGATGATGTAGACATTCAACAGCTCAGCTCCTGCTAAAGATATGTTCCGGCTAAAGCTCCGCCCCTGCAAAATACATTCATAGTCTATGATATGTGCAGATCCTCATACACAGCTTGGTTCACAGAAATGCATCTGCAGAACAGATCCACCAGGATTGATGTTGGGATCAGCAGATGAATGTCAGTTAAACAAAGTGTGTAGGAGGATCTGGAGATCTCATACACTATGAATGCAATGTGCAGAAATGGATCTTTGGCAGGAACAAATCTTTTGCAGAGACTGATCTTTTGAGTCTGTACGCCATCTTTGTGTGCAGTCTCTTGCAAAGAATGTAATTGGATGGGCAGTTCAGCTCCAGAGAAAAGACAGTGAATGTATGGATTGCATACTACATGGAAGGGTGGTAAGATTGGTCTCTGATTATTCCATTTACAAATACTATGGTATAAGGTGTGCATGAACCTTTATACTTGCATAACAAATTGTGGTACCTTATAATGCATGATCATTGTCTCTTGCATGAGTGTTGACATATGTTAATGGGGGTATTTACCACTCCCTCTATGAATGTTGAAAGTCATGTGATTGTGTGAATGTGTTCCAGTAAGTGACAATTACATTAGTTTACTAAAAATATTTTAACTACAACACCTTGGGCTGATATCAAGCACATGCGCACATGCATGTATCTATGCAGGAAGATAGTATACATCATAATTGCTTCACAATTGATGCTTCACAAGTGTAAGGTGTGTGAACACATCCAAACTTTGTTGGGTATGCATGGCCTGACGATACCTTTTTGAAGAGACACTAAAGCGAGTATTCAACTTGCTTCTTCTCTTATATATAGCCGGGGCATGTGTGCCCCTGCTAAACTGGCGATATACCGCCGCACAAAGGGGGTCCCTTACCCCCCAATCTCCCACCCCGCAAAATCAGCAACCAAATAGGCTTACAATTTTGATTCTCCTAGAGGCAGGCCTAGTGGCTGCAGGCCTGCCTCACAGCGTGTGTATCAGACGCACATCGCTGCCTCTACCCCGCCCCTCTCAGTGAAGGAAGACTGAGAGGGGCGGGGGAGAGGCGGAGATACGCACTGACAGACGCACGTGAGGCAGGGCTATAGCCGTTAGCCCGGCCACAATGCTGAATAGATCACCGCCGACGACGGAGGGGATCTGGGGGATAAGGAACCCCCGTTTTGTGGCGCGGTATCAGCGGTTTAGCAGGGGCACACAGGAAGAAGTGCATTTTATAGTCACTTCATTTTCTCTTTAAGGCCTTACATGAAGTATGAGAGCATAATGTACAAAGGACATTATTTTTAGAGACAATTAACCTTCTGATTAATTTGTTACCAAGATGCTGTACAGATAAGGTGCTGTACATATGCACAAGATGACCATCTTTGTGAACATCATGTTGTAAAGATTGTGAGCTGATGTTGATTTTGACACAATATTATATAATGTGTATAGTATGGTCGCATAGTACATTGAAGGTATTACAAATTGTAGGATATCTTTATTTTACACAATACTCTTATGTGATGTGAGTTGAAAACTGGAGTATAATTGCAAACGAATACATAGTAGGTCCTGCATGTGCAAAATGGGCCAAACAGCTAAGAAGATACTACTAATGCTACAATGCTTGGCATAAATATGTTGAGACCTGAGATCATTAATACACAATAACAATGTCTAAATGTTGTTCCTAGATTATGTCATTCTGACGCAAGTCCCAACAGAGGATGTGACACAACCCAACTATGGTGAGTATCAAAAGTAGCCATGACACCATAAAACTATAGTAGTTCTTATATTACCAGCCTGACATGTAATTAATGCCTATTGTTTGTCCTTTGTTCTAAAAAACTTGACACATCAGTCAGCAGAGCTGACAAGGACCCAGACAACTTATAAGTAAGTAGTAGTGTACTAAAATCTATCTATCACAACATACACAATTTGTCATTGTGAAAGTGCACCTTGGTGTGTGGACAAAGCTGCATGCAGGAAACAAGTTTGGTGACAAAAACACACTTTTGGTTCCGATGAATCCTATTTGACATTTTATTTTGTTGATACTGAGTGATGTTGCATGCATGATGCTAACAGTACATAAAGTGGATCCCAGATGAAGTAGTAGTAGTGTCAAAGTGTTGCTCATGACCTATTCCATATATGCCATTACTCAAGAGACCGACGGGACACAGTCCCACTATTGTACACTATTTACACAACTGCGTTTGCATGAGCAAAGGCTCATGGCACATCACTCTGGATAGGAGGGGTGAATACATTTGTAGCCTTATATTTGACTAACAGAGAAGAGGCGGCTTTCGGTTTTGCCACAGACAATGCACATAATTTGGCATGTCTGCAATGTTTGTCAAAAACAGGAGTACAGTCATTTGATGATGATTAGTATTATTAATGTTTGAGTGTACAAGTTACCACTTACATTGGTTTAGTGAACAATATACACTGACCTAATTCTACATCTGGGATCCACTTAAACATGTGTAATGTATTACATCCACACAAGTTCGTGATGTGGTTCTAAACATGTTTCTTGACGCACTTTATCAGAGAACATGCCTGAAGAAGAGGAAGGTGAACATGAGGTGCCTGAAGAAGAGGAAGGTGAACATGAGGATGTTGCCGGAACAAGCGGTATGGAACCTGCGCAAGAATACATCTACCAAAGTAAGTAGACATTTCAATACATATAGTACAACATTCCTCGATTATTAGAGACACATTAATACATAGCACATTAATAAATAATAATAATTAACACTTGAATAAAGGAAACAAACATTCTGATTAATGTGGCTATTGACTAATCTAACAACATGCACATATAAACAACTATATTAAATAAACATTACTCACATTCTACACGGTGCAAACTATCAGTGACCCATGAATCGGACGAAGTGTAGGAAGGACAAACATATCTGTGTGCGGCATGTATTACATAATGGTTACTGAAACAAACACGCTTACCTAATAATCGTACTTAAACAACACATGTTTTTGGAATGTTATGCTTATACAGCACGCACTATTTGTGTGAAACATGTAGATTGACTATCACCTACATGCAACATCTGGACATAAACATAGTTATTATATCCCAAAACTGGGTACCGTGTATAGATTAAAAACGAACATTAGGTAACAACACTTATTACTGATGCTATAAAACCAGGATCATTACAATATTCAACTGTGGTCAGATTTATGCACTTTTTACAGGCAAAGAAGAAATAATGCAGTTGAAAGAACAGGCAGCGGATGAATATAACATGCTGGAAATCATGAAAACAAACATGTGGGCATCAGTAAGCAAAGTACAACAGAAGGTGATGCAGCGCCAACGAAAATATGAAGCTTTGCTAAAGAAATTTAAATAATCAAATAATGTTATTATACATTGACTGTAGTATGCGTTGCATTTATATTGTGTTTTTATAATGTGTTTTACATTCCTTAATAAAGTTTACTACAAATGTACAAAAAAACCTTGTCTGAATATGTTTTTTTGGGGTGGGTGGGTAAGTGTGTGTGTGTTTGAAATGAGTACAAAACACAAGTCTATTAAAAACATGTTTGCGCATGTGCTAAACTGTGGAAACGAACGATCCCCGACCGATCGTTGTACAGACATGGTTTTTCTAACGACGATCGTTGGAAAAAGTCGGGCATTCTGGATCGTTCGTTACCGACGAGAAATGTCGTTCGTCGGTCGTTGGAACGGTCGTTTGCACACGATTTGCAAACGACCGTCGTCCAATACAGTCGGTAACGATCGTTTCAAACGACTATAGTCTGATGTCTGTACGTACCCTAAGATAATTTGTACACAGGATGTTAACCCTCTGTCTGCTTCCAGGAACTGCAGATTTTTGCAGGAGTTCTGTGGGCTGCAACAAATAAATGTTTTTCTGTAAAGGTTATTATGCTGTTGCCTACAGGGCCAGATTTACCATAAGGCACTGTAGGCACGTGCCTACAGGCGCCCGATAATGGAAAGTCAGCTCACTCCCCTCCCCTAGTGCCTCCCCCCTCTTTCCCTATGCAGAATCCTGAGCAGAGTGTAGATGAGAGGTTACTCACCCTGCTCTTGGCATTCCACTGACAAGTTCTCCCTCTAGTCAGGGGTACCACTAGCCTTTTAATACTGAGGATAGCACGGGCTACCTAATGCTAAGGGGCACCTGTAGCTACCTAAAATGTGCAGGGGAAGTAGGGGAGAGGGGACAGCTGGGACAGTCAGCACACTTGGGATGCAGTTTAGCGGGGGTTTGTAGGTTCATGGAGGGCAAAGTCTAGGGTGCCAAGCAGTGGCGTCTTAAGGGGGTGGTGCCAGGAGTGGCCCATCCCCCTCTCAGCAGGGGGTGACAGCTGAACCCCTGCAGCTGGGGGTTTCCACTGCCAAGAACCCCCCTGGTCACCTCATTACGCCAGAAAAGCAGGGCTGCACACAGCTTCCTGTCTCCCGCAGGTAGCACGTGGCTTTGTTGTTAGCAGCCCTTATGGCATTTTGGGATTTGGCTGGCTGGGAGCAGCTTATCTGTGCAGCCTTCCCCTGTGGACATGTAAGCTGTGCTAATGGAGCTGCTCTCTCCCCGCACTACAGAAATCAGCTATCAGTGTGTGTACACTGACTCCTGTGACACCCACTGCCTACATTATTCATTCATTATTCTGATCAGCGTATGTGCTGACCAGAAGGATTAATCAATAGTGCGGGCAGTCCAGTGCTGCAGAGTTCAGTGTTACAAGCTGATTGCAGATGCCTGTAGTTATGAAGCAAAGAGAATCAGCTCCCTGCAATTCATATAAGAAGCTTGCCTCAGCTGAATACTAGTTCTTGGCCTGTTCACTCTCCCCATCCCACCACATGGTCTCCTCTCTCTGTCCTCTATTTCCTCCACAGTGCAGGGATGATGGTTGTTTCTCAACATGTCCCTTCCAAACGGGAATGGTGCAGACTGAAGCAGAGCAGTTTCTAGGCTAAATTGCACCTAGGGCGAGGGTGTAAAAATTGCGCCCCTCCCCCCTGTATAGGTAGGTGCCCGCTGAATAGATAGCCAGTATAATTGTCCCCAGTGTAGGCTGTATAGATTTGCCAGGTAGGTGCCTTCAGTATAGGTAGCCAGTATAGTTACCCTCAGTATAGGTTAGATAGGCAAGTGTACCTGGTATAGCCCCCAGTATAGGTTTGCTAGGTGGGTGCCTCCAATATAGGTAGCCAGTATAGTTGCCCCCAGCATAGATTAAATAGGTGCCTCCAATATCGGTAGCCAGTATAGTTGCCACCAGTATAGGTTAGATAGGTAGGTGCCCGCAGTATAGGTAAGGCAGGAGCCTCCAGTATAGGTTAAATGGGTAGGTGTCCGCATTATATGTTAGATATTTGCCCACAGTATTAGGTAGGTAGGTGCCACCACCAGTACAGGCTAGATAGGTAGGTGCCCCCAGTATAGGTAAGCTAGGTAAGTGCCTGCAGTATATGTTAGATAGGTAGGTGCCCGCAGTATAGGTTAGATAGGTAGGTGTCCCCCAATATGTTAGATAGGTAGGTGCCTCCAGTATAGGTTAGATAGGTGCCCCCAGTGTAGGTTAGATAGGTAGGTGCCCCCAGTGTAGGTTAGCTAGGTGCCCCCCAGTATAGGTTAGATAGATAGGTGCCCACAATATAGGTTAGATAGGTAGGTGCCCCCCAGTATAGGTTAGATAGGTAGGCACCCCAGTGTAGGTTAGAGCCGGATTTGTACTTGTTACCGCCCAAGGCCCACTATCACCTGCCACCCCTGGCCAACAGAACCCCTCACTCTGCCTCCTCCTAACATACATACACTTTTTCCCTAGTAAACATAGGTGTAGGTGGGTAGTCGGCTGGATTGTTTTTATGTACAGTCAGTGATTGTTCCCTGCAGTGTCATCCTAAGGATCAAGCAACAATCTCTAAAGGCTGGTTCAGACGGACGCTTGAGGAGCGTTTACCGCAAGCGTTCGGAACGTCGCGGTAAACGCTCCCATTCAAGTAAATGGGAGCGTTTACACTGAGCTTTTGCGCGCGTTTACACGATCGCGGCGTTCGGGTCCCGATTTTCGGTAGCGTTCGAGCTGCCCCTTGAAGCGACATGTAGCTTCCAGGGAGCGGCCAACCGTGACGGCTAATGTACCCCTAGGGGAAGAAAAAACGCAACCGCCACGTAGACGTCCGTCTGAACCAGCCCTAAGGGTGACACAGAATAAACATTATCACTGTGACGCCGTCGATGACATATCGAATGCGTCATGGAGCTACCAACGCTAGTTCTGCGCAAACCCACCAAACTGACAGTTTTTGGTTTAAATACACTTTTTTTTTCCCTTCACCAAAGGGCTGGAGAAATCTTTTCATGGCCAGTTAATTAGCCTCCTGTTGGAAGATTCGGCCAGCACAGGGGACCCCCTGAGGTGTTTATGACCTCATCCATCAGGTGAAGGGTAGATATCAGTTGACAGAAGCTCATAAATGGTAGCTTTCTCCAGCCTGATCGGCCCCGACCCAGCATGAGTCCAAGATAGCTGCCTTGTGGCCTGAGTTGAAAGGAGACAGGAATGATCCTTATCACGCCATCTGGCGGCACCCAAGGATTCCACAGAACTGTAGAAACTGTATTTAATAAATAGACACAATTTGGTAATATTTCTGGCGTTCCCAAGATCGCAGTCCCCTCAAATTCACGGAATTTATTAGATTCCACATGACACTGGTCCTGAGAGATTTTCAGCCCTCTAGAGCTTTCAGAACCAGTGCCAGTAAGGTGAAAGTGAGGGACGGTGCTATTAGCGATCCAGACTCCTCGTGTTTGGTATTAACGGATTCAACTACTTGTGCTGACTATGAATATTTATTCGGTTTCCTGATATTACCCACGGGCATGCCGAGAGCGGGCAAAATATGAATTGGCCCAAACTTCTCCCTGCCTAAGGGGGCACTGCCTTATTCAAATTGCACAAGGCTGGACTTGTACGTGTCATAACTCCCCCCACTTACAGGGAGGAACAAAACTGACATGACACAAAAGTTCAGTGTCCTTTACCTTCAATCTGATGCCTAGTAACATCCTGGCAGCCCGGAAGGACACGGGCAAACCCTCCCTCTTGGAACTTCCTAACAAAGGCCTGTTGGCCACATGGCAACCGCCATTTTGGGACTTTCGCCAAAGACTTGCGATTGCCGCATGGACTACCAATAACGGTATTTGAACTGCATATAATCAGACATTCTGTTTCTCTTCCTCTCTTCTCTCTGTCCAATCAATCTATTCTAAAATAAGCTGTGTGTATGTAGTTTAGAAATAAACTAACGATTTTATCGTTCAGTCTTGTGCCTGTTCTGGTCATCTGATTGCTGCTATAACGAATCTGCCCTCTGAAGAGTCAGTCATACTACCGCATTGTGTTATGATTTGCTTATGATTGTTGATTTGCTAGCTAGGTTGTAAATAACCGTTTCTTCCTTCTAGGATTAGCTAGTACCAGATTTCCTGTGCGAAATCGATAACTTTCGTTTCTCGATTGTAAATACAATTCGAGATTGCATCATATAGGGACCCAGTAACCTTTCTTTAACGTCACATTGCTCACAGTCTTTAAGCCGTCGGAAGTGACTATTCCCCGAACGGTGACTTGAGCGTGTTGAACGCGATTGGGCTGGCTACCGTATTATGATAGCGTTGGAGACTGTCGGCTCCATACAACCCGACAGTGGTGGCAGTGTATTTACCCGATTTCCAGCGCGAAATCGATATTTTTTGCGTACCGATTGTATATACAATCAAAATTGTACATGTATGGGCACCTCCAACCAATCTTAACCGTTTACTACGCACACAGTGAATTTGCCTCCAGCAGTCTCTAGCGCATGAGACCTGCATGGCATCAGTGGCCTAGTAATACGGGATTGGTGGATGTTTGTCCCATTACATATTGTCGGCAGCTGCGCGACCAACCTTTATTGTCAATCTGTTCACCGTACTTCCTGCGTATGCTAACGGGAGCAGATTAGACCGGATTGGCACGCTCTGTCGCCCTTTTCTTTCTTACCTCTGACGATCCAGCAACCGGTCTCGTTGTCCATCTGCGCCCGTACTTCCTGCGTACGCTAACGGGAGCAGATCTCGACGGGATCGCGGGGCTGGATTGTCACATTGGTTGGCAGTGGTGGTGATAGCACACCCCAAAACCAGGCATAGCCAGCTTTTGGGAAATCAGAGCGCAAAGATCTGACAAACTCAGTCTTTGCAACCAGAATAATAAGACAGTGGTCGCTAAGTATCCTGTCTTGCAGAACCGAAGTTCTGGGCACAAAACGGTACACATTGATAGCGAATAGATTGGTCTACATTTCTTAACTTCGTCTTTGCTGTATCCTACTCTTTCTTATACTCTTCTCTTCTGAATGTCTGATTCAGTTCTGGATTACCAGAATTGGCCTGTCTCTGACTTGCGAACACTGTGCGAGTCGCGCGGCATCACCGCTTGGAACCGCAACCGTACACAGCTGCTCCAAGCCTTGACGGAGAGGAACGGCCAGGCGATGGAAGTTTCCGATTCCCTACAGGAAGCCTCGCCACCCCCTCGTACACAGTCGCCCAGCACCATGAGCTCTGTGAGTGCTGATGTTGCTACTTCAGCTCCGAGTGATGTGGATACCCAGGAGGATCACGCCATGCTCCCAGCTTCGGCTAACCTACAGCCAGGAACAAGCAGCTCTGGACTGAACTTTACTGCCTTGGGCCATATGAGCCAGCAGTTGTTACCAGGACTGAGCGGAGCAGATGTACCTGCATACTGGGAGTTACAAAGAGCACAGCTCCAGGAAGCAGAACGACAGCGGCAGTTCCTGAGAGAGGAGCGCCAGTTCCAGGTGGAGAACGAGGAGCGACAGCGTCGGTTCCAACGTGAGCAAGAGGAGCGGCAGCACAGGCATGCACTAGAACTTGCCCAGGCGAGACCTGCTCCTCCTAACACTCCTGCTGCAGGAGGCACTCCTCTACCTGCAATCCCTAAAGCCAAGTTTCCTGTTATGGAGAAAAATGGGGACATTGACTTGTATCTACGCTCGTTTGAAAGAGCATGCCGCCAGTTCCGCATCCCTGAGGCTCAGTGGGCACTCCACTTGACACCTCAGCTCACTGGTAAAGCCTTGGATGCTTTTGCGGAGCTACCCACAGACCAGGACAGCGACTACCAGGCTATCAAGAAGGCCATTCTCGCTAAGTTCCAGCTCACGCCAGAGGTCTACCGGAAAAAATTCCGCCTGATCCAGAAAGGATCCGCAGACTCTCACGCAGACGTGTATAGCCGTTTATGCACCACGCTGCATCAATGGCTCCGAGTTCTGGAAGAGAAGACTTATGATGCTATTGTGGATTTGATGCTCCACGACCAGTTCCTTGCTGTCTGCGCTACAGACGTGAGACAGTTTGTGTTGGAGCGAAAGCCTAAGTCCGCAAAAGAAGCCGTTGAGCTGGCCGACATGTATGTCGCGACCCGGGTACCGGACACTCGCAGGCCTGCGGTACCAGACTCTCGCAAAACCCTGGTACCTGACAGCCGCAAACCTCCAGCCCCTGACAAGGACAGAGCTATGTCCCAGAACTGGAGAGAAAGCAGGCCCGCTGGCCCTGCGAACCGGGAGTGGGCCAAGCCCTGGTGCGAGCGCTGTCAACGGCCTGGCCACACCAAGCAAACTTGCTACGCAGGCAAGCCAGCCCAGCAACCTAGCCAGGCGGCTAGCCCCGCAGCGACATCAAGGCCTAGAGGGGCCAACCCATCCGCACCTGCTTCGTCTACTGCACTGCTGGTTGGAGGATCCGAGGTACACCGCATCTCCCAGAACCACCAGCCGGTCACGGTGAACGGCCAGACTGTCGTCGGACTTCGAGACACCGGCGCAGATGTCACTCTTGTCCGCTCACATCTTGTTTCGGAAGAGGATATTCTCCCAGGAAAGTACCTCACCCTGACAGGCATCGGAGGTACTCGAACCAACGTGGTCCAAGCCCAAGTCACCATCGATTGGGGTGTGGGGTGTCAAAAGCGAGTGGTTGGGGTTCTAGATGATCTTCCCGTGGCCACAGTGCTTGGCACTGATTTGGGCACACTTGTTTGCCACTATGAATACCCTGCGGACCCGCAGGTGACCCAAGCCGGACTCCCTGACAACCAGGTACTGTACCAACCTTTAGGAAAACAGGGTGAGGGGAACCCTTTACCTGCTATTTCTACCATACCGACCGCATCTAGGCGCGAGGTATCAGACTTAAATGTACAAGCGACTGAATGTCTTTTTACTATGCCTGTACCTATCACTGATGACCCAGATGCATGTGTCAATGTCAATAATTGTGCTATGCCTGATTCTGTCTCTGTTCTGGCCATTACACGTGCTATGGCCAGCCACCTGAACTCAGAGCCGACAGCAGGGACCCCCTCTGGCTGCTCTGACCTTCAGGCGGATGACAATCAAGAAAAGGAAATCGTGTCATACAATCCTAATGTTTGTGATGCTGATGGTACAACTCAGCTGGCAGATACTCCCAGTGTCGCCAGTAACCTGGGCTCAGGTGATGCGGGAGAGGCAGTCCCAACTGTCCCTCCAATAACATCTGACCCCAGCAGTGAGGGTAACTCTCCGCAGCTGACTTCTTACATCACCGGTCAGCTGGAGGAGACCTGTGGCACTGCCTTCGTGCAGGCCCTGAGGAGTGATCCCAGTCTGGAACCGCTTAGGGCCCGAGCCGGCCAGCCTCCAGATGAGAGCACTCCGTACAAAGTATACTGGGAAAACGATAGACTGTACTGCGAACCGGTGCAGCCTATCCCAGGTGATGCGGGTGGGAACACCCGCCAGCTGATAGTCCCTAGGGAATTTCGTGCGCAGGTACTCCGCATAGCTCACGACATTCCCTTAGCAGGACATTTGGGTACCAAAAAGACCCAAACCCGTGTGCAGAACCATTTTTTCTGGCCCGCGATGGGGAAGGACATAGCCAAATACTGCCGATCATGTTCCACTTGCCAGAGGGTTAAGAAGGCCGGGGGCACCCGCAAAGTTCCTTTGCAGCCACTGCCTGTCATCACTGAGCCCTTCCAGAGGGTGGCAGTGGATATAATTGGGCCTCTACCCATTCCTAGCACCTCTGGCAAGCGCTACATTCTAACGGTTGTGGACTACGCCACCCGTTATCCTGAGGCGGTAGCACTGTCTTCTCTTAGGTCTGCCACCGTAGCAGATGCCTTAATCGGGGTCTTCTCGCGAGTGGGGTTTCCCGCCGAAATGATCTCCGATCAGGGCTCCTGCTTCATGTCAGAGCTAATGGAAGCCCTCTGTGAGCGAATGCAGATCAAGCACACCACTTCCAGTCCCTATCACCCTCAAACCAACGGTTTGTGTGAACGATTCAATGGAACGTTGAAACAAATGCTGGCAACCTTCGTAGAATCGCAGGGGAAGGACTGGGAGAGGCACTTGCCTCATTTGCTGTTCGCCTACCGAGAAGTGCCACAGGAGTCCACTGGGTTTTCACCTTTTGAGCTCCTCTATGGCCGAGACGTCCGAGGGCCATTAAAACTGATTCGGGAGACTTGGGAGGGGAAAGATGACCCCTCAGAAGTCTCCGTGGTGGAGTATGTCCTAAAATTTCGGGACAAAATGGAGTCCCTGGTAGCCCTCATGACGGAAAATCTGTCCAGGGCACAGGCCAAACAAAAGGCCTGGTATGACCAGCATGCGAGGGATCGGTCATACAAGGTCGACCAGAAGGTTTACGCCCTACTCCCTGTCAGGCACAACAAATTGCAGGCCGCATGGGAGGGGCCGTACACCATTCTGAAACAGGTAAACCCAGTCACCTACCTAGTAGGCCTGGGAGGTAAACGTCAGAAACTGTTCCATGTGAACATGTTAAAAGCACATGAGGAGCGAGAACAATATGTAATGGCCGTGTGTAGCCAGCTAGAGCCAGAAGAGCCGGATCCCTTGATAGACCTGTTAGCAGAGCTACGAGAAGTGGCGGAGGATTGGGACATCAACCCCCACCTCTCGTACCCACAGCGATGCCAGCTCACTGCCCTCCTGAGTGCGCACAGCGCCACCTTCTCAGGACTCCCTGGCCAAACCAACCTAGCGGCTCACCGAGTTGACACAGGGACCCACCCGCCCCTACGGCAGGGCCCCTATCGCACCTCACCAGAAGTACAAGCCGAGATAAAGCGAGAGATTGAGGAGATGCTGCAACTGGGGGTCATCCAGAAATCCGCTAGCCCATGGGCCGCCCCGGTTGTCTTAGTCCCCAAAAAGGACAAAACAACACGGTTCTGTGTTGACTATCGGAGACTGAATGACATCACCACAACGGACGCATACCCCATGCCACGAATCGATGAATTGCTGGATCAACTGGCTTCCGCCAGCTATCTGACAATCATGGATTTGAGCCGTGGATACTGGCAAATTCCGCTTGCGCCCGAGGCGAGAGCGAAATCGGCATTCATCACCCCTTTTGGGCTCTATGAGTTTACTCGTATGCCCTTTGGGATGAAGAATGCGCCAGCCACCTTTCAGCGGGCCATGAACGAACTGCTGGAAGGAATACAAGGTTACGCAGTAGCCTACCTCGATGACATCGCTGTATTCAGCCCCACCTGGGAAGAGCACCTTGACCATTTGTCACAGGTGCTGGGAAGGCTGTCCGCTGCCAATCTGACCGTTAAGCCCAACAAATGTCAGATTGCCATGACTGAGGTTCACTACCTAGGGCACAGAGTGGGCAGTCAGACCCTGAAACCCCAGATAGGGAAGGTCGACGCCATTGTGGCATGGCCTCAACCTACCAACAAAAAACAAATCCAAGCCTTTCTGGGAACAGCGGGGTACTATAGGAAGTTTGTTCCGTCCTATAGTACTTTGGCTAAACCACTGACTGATGCAACAGGTAAAAAACAACCCAACAAGGTCACGTGGAACCCAGCACTAGAGCAGGCATTTCGGGCCTTGAAGGAGGCGCTGGCTAGCGCTCCTGTCCTCCAAGCTCCCGACTTCTCCCGCCCGTTTATTGTTCAAACGGACGCCTCTGACCACGGTCTGGGCGCCGTACTTAGTCAGGTAGACGCAACCGGGAATGAACATCCTGTCCTATACCTGAGCAGGAAGCTACTTCCTAGGGAGGCCGCCTACTCCACAACCGAGAAGGAGTGTTTAGCGATAGTGTGGGCCCTCCAAAAGTTGCAATCGTACCTATATGGGCGATCCTTTACGGTTATCACTGACCACAACCCCCTCAGCTGGCTGAAGCGGACTGCTGGTACCAACGGGAAACTCCTCCGCTGGAGCTTAGCGCTCCAGCAGTACGATTTCACCATCCAGCACAAACCGGGAAGCCGGCATCAGAATGCTGATGGGCTTTCCCGCTGTACTGAGCCCAAGTAACAAGTTGGTATTGCTTCAGTCAAGGTCCTGCTAACCGCTCCTTCCCCAATCTTGTAAAGGGGGGAGATGTGACGCCGTCGATGACATATCGAATGCGTCATGGAGCTACCAACGCTAGTTCTGCGCAAACCCACCAAACTGACAGTTTTTGGTTTAAATACACTTTTTTTTTCCCTTCACCAAAGGGCTGGAGAAATCTTTTCATGGCCAGTTAATTAGCCTCCTGTTGGAAGATTCGGCCAGCACAGGGGACCCCCTGAGGTGTTTATGACCTCATCCATCAGGTGAAGGGTAGATATCAGTTGACAGAAGCTCATAAATGGTAGCTTTCTCCAGCCTGATCGGCCCCGACCCAGCATGAGTCCAAGATAGCTGCCTTGTGGCCTGAGTTGAAAGGAGACAGGAATGATCCTTATCACGCCATCTGGCGGCACCCAAGGATTCCACAGAACTGTAGAAACTGTATTTAATAAATAGACACAATTTGGTAATATTTCTGGTGTTCCCAAGATCGCAGTCCCCTCAAATTCACGGAATTTATTAGATTCCACATGACACTGGTCCTGAGAGATTTTCAGCCCTCTAGAGCTTTCAGAACCAGTGCCAGTAAGGTGAAAGTGAGGGACGGTGCTATTAGCGATCCAGACTCCTCGTGTTTGGTATTAACGGATTCAACTACTTGTGCTGACTATGAATATTTATTCGGTTTCCTGATATTACCCACGGGCATGCCGAGAGCGGGCAAAATATGAATTGGCCCAAACTTCTCCCTGCCTAAGGGGGCACTGCCTTATTCAAATTGCACAAGGCTGGACTTGTACGTGTCATAACTCCCCCCACTTACAGGGAGGAACAAAACTGACATGACACAAAAGTTCAGTGTCCTTTACCTTCAATCTGATGCCTAGTAACATCCTGGCAGCCCGGAAGGACACGGGCAAACCCTCCCTCTTGGAACTTCCTAACAAAGGCCTGTTGGCCACATGGCAACCGCCATTTTGGGACTTTCGCCAAAGACTTGCGATTGCCGCATGGACTACCAATAACGGTATTTGAACTGCATATAATCAGACATTCTGTTTCTCTTCCTCTCTTCTCTCTGTCCAATCAATCTATTCTAAAATAAGCTGTGTGTATGTAGTTTAGAAATAAACTAACGATTTTATCGTTCAGTCTTGTGCCTGTTCTGGTCATCTGATTGCTGCTATAACGAATCTGCCCTCTGAAGAGTCAGTCATACTACCGCATTGTTTTATGATTTGCTTATGATTGTTGATTTGCTAGCTAGGTTGTAAATAACCGTTTCTTCCTTCTAGGATTAGCTAGTACCAGATTTCCTGTGCGAAATCGATAACTTTCGTTTCTCGATTGTAAATACAATTCGAGATTGCATCATATAGGGACCCAGTAACCTTTCTTTAACGTCACATTGCTCACAGTCTTTAAGCCGTCGGAAGTGACTATTCCCCGAACGGTGACTTGAGCGTGTTGAACGCGATTGGGCTGGCTACCGTATTATGATAGCGTTGGAGACTGTCGGCTCCATACAACCCGACAGTGGTGGCAGTGTATTTACCCGATTTCCAGCGCGAAATCGATATTTTTTGCGTACCGATTGTATATACAATCAAAATTGTACATGTATGGGCACCTCCAACCAATCTTAACCGTTTACTACGCACACAGTGAATTTGCCTCCAGCAGTCTCTAGCGCATGAGACCTGCATGGCATCAGTGGCCTAGTAATACGGGATTGGTGGATGTTTGTCCCATTACATATTGTCGGCAGCTGCGCGACCAACCTTTATTGTCAATCTGTTCACCGTACTTCCTGCGTATGCTAACGGGAGCAGATTAGACCGGATTGGCACGCTCTGTCGCCCTTTTCTTTCTTACCTCTGACGATCCAGCAACCGGTCTCGTTGTCCATCTGCGCCCGTACTTCCTGCGTACGCTAACGGGAGCAGATCTCGACGGGATCCCGGGGCTGGATTGTCACAATCACCTCTAAGGAGGTAAGGGTTGGGAAGAGATGTGGGCAATGCATTTTTTTCTTTAAAACATGGACAACCATGACCATATTTTATATATAGAAGCCGAGAGCACTAAACACAGCACTAACCAGGGAGTCGAGAAGCAATGTAGTAGGTGAAAGCTCACAGTCAGACCAGGCCAGCTTTTGCTAGTTGTAATATACAGTATATACATAGTGCAGCTATGACTTGGTAGAATAGTATTGATATTTACATGGACTGCTCCAATACATTAGCACAGAGCAATAACAAGGGGGGTTGAATTTCGGCACCCAGAGTAATAAAACTTTACCTGACAGACTTCAATCACTGGGAGCAGCAGAATAAAAACACAGGAGAACGCAACACTTTACAGCCCCCTATTAGCCAGAAGCACTGATTGCTTTAGGATCACAGCTAGAAGAAACTCATCACACCCTGTGTGCAGCTCAGCCTACACACAGCACTCAATCGGGCTCACACAGGAGAGGAGCACGAACAAAAGAGAAAATGCACGGACACAAGCTACCTTAGGCAAGTCTGGGAAAGGAAGAAGGGGCTTTAGTCGAGAGCCAGAAGCTTAGCAACAAACTTGGGGACTTCCATGCCTAAATCCATAAGGCAAAAGTCACGCTGCTTCACTGCACTGATACAGGAAGCTGACGAGAGGGGGCAGGCTTACTGTCTCTCTGCATCTCTCCCACAGCACACCATACATCTTTGGCAATTTCGGCAGCAAAATCCGCGGCTCCACCCTCCATCACAGCGCCCACCCCTTCCACAGCGCTCAGTGCGACGGCACGCCTCGCACGCCCCTAGAAACGGGACTGGACTGAAGTCCTGGTGAAACATCTTGCTCTTCTGTCTCGCTCTCCTGTCTCTTGCGTTTCCCCATCTCACTCTCCTGTCTCTTGCGTTTCCCCATCTCGCTCTTCTGTCTCGCTCTTCTGTCTCTTGCATTTCCCCATCTTGCTCTTCTGTCTCGCTCTTCTGTCTCTTGCATTTCCCCATCTCGCTCTTCTGTCTCGCTCTCCTGTCTCTTGCGTTTCCCCATCTCGCTCTCCTGTCTCTTGCGTTTCCCCATCTCGCTCTTCTGTCTCGCTCTCCTGTCTCTTGTGTTTTCCAATCTCGGTCTCCTGTGTTTTGTGTTTCCTCGTCTTGCTCTTCTGTCTCTTGCGCTTTCTCATCTCGGTCATCTGTCTCTTGCGTTTCCCTGTCTCGCTCTTCTGTCTCTTGTGTTTCCCCGTCTTGCTTTCCTGTCTCTTGCGTTTTCCCATCTCGGTCTCCTGTGTCTTTCGTTTCCTCGTCTCGCTCTTCTGTCTCTTGCATTTTACCGTCCTGCTCTCCTGTCTCTTCCATTTCACCGTCTCACCCTCCTGTCTCTTGTGTTTCCACTCTCCAATCTTTCTCTTTCCTCTCTCCCCCTAATATTTTCAAGCACTGCCACTTACTCTCCCTTTGTTCCATACCTATCATACCATATTGTATATTATGTATTTATATAGCACTGACTTCTTCTGCAGCGTTTTACGGAGTACATAGTCATGTCACTTTCTGTCCTCAGAGGAGCTCACAATCTAATTCCTACCATAGCCATACTCTAATGTCCCACTGTATTATTATTATTATTACTATTATTATTATGTATTTATAGAGCACTGACATCTTCTGCAGCACTTTACAGAGTACATAGTCATGTCACTGACTGTCCCCAGGGAAGCTCAAAATCTAACTACCCTTATCTCCCAATTAGTAAGCCTAAGCTGATGCTTTCTACTAATTCCTAATGCTGGGAATACACGATGCAACTTCTCGTCCGATCGATGGGTGATCAGTAGTATTATGTATACATGTCCAACTGTTCTGAATCGATAAAGGGATTGATTGTCTGATGATAACTTCACAAAATCGATCCCTTTATCGATCAGAAACAGATTGGACATGTTGGAAATAATCAACCGATTCCTGTCGTTGAGACAGGAAGTTGCATCGTGTGTTCCCAGCATAACTTGTTCAAATGCCTTGCACCAATTCCCCCGCCCCAGCTTTCTTCATGTGGGATACTTGCACCTAACTTTATCCCCATATTTTGGAGGTGCCTAACCCTAACGTAATCTGCCATCTATGCCTAAACATTGCAAGAAACATTGAAGCAATCTCCTGAGGATGCGGGAGAAGGGTAATAAAGGCTGACTTGCCAGGGGCACCAAACAGGTCAGAAACAGCCCTGAGTTGAGTGGGTCCAGGTAATCAGAGGCACCATGGCACTACATTATTGTATGGGGTGGGGGGAGTGATGTTAACAGTTGGCCTAGGGCAGTAAAAAAGACAAATCCGGCTTTGTCTATACTGGCTGCACCTATTCCTGGCTTTCTATACTGGCTGCACCTATTCCTAGTTACTTATAGTGGCTGCACCTATTCCTAGCTACTTATAGTGGCTGCACCTCTTCCTAGCTACTTATACTGGCTGCACCTATTCCTGCCTACCTATACTGGCTGCACCTATTCCGGGCTACCTATACTGGCTGCTCCTATTCCTGGCTACCTATGCTGGCTGCACCTATTCCTGGCTACACCTACTCCTTGCTACCTATACTGGCTACACCTATTCCTGGCTATCTATATTGGCTGCACCTATTCCTGGCTATCTATACTGGTTGCACCTATTCCTGGCTATCTATACTGGTTGCACCTATTCCTGGCTATCTATACTGGCTGCACCTATTCCTGGCTACCTATACTGGCTGCTCCTATTCCTGGCTACCTATGCTGGCTGCACCTATTCCTGGCTACACCTACTCCTTGCTACCTATACTGGCTACACCTATTCCTGGCTGTCTATACTGGTTGCACCTATTCCTGGCTATCTATACTGGTTGCACCTATTTCTGGCTATCTATACTGTCTGCACCTATTCCAGGCTAATTATACTAGAGGCAACTATTCCAGGCCACCTATACCGGCTGCACAAATTCCTGGCTATCTATACTGGCTGCACCTATTCCAGGCTACCTATACTGGAGGCAACTATTCCAGTCTACCTATTCTGGGGGCACCTAATCCAGGCTACCTGTACTGCAGGCAACTAATCCACGCTACCTATACTGCAGGCAACTATTCCAGGCTACCTATACCGGCTGCACAAATTCCTGGCTATCTATACTGGTTGCACCTATTGTCACGGAACATCCGTGAGAAACACTGGCGAATCGGGAAGATTTGTGCAGTCGATTTTCTGATCGCCCGGGTTAGATTTGCTCAGTCTTTGCGGTGATCAGAAAATGACATTTTCTTTTTTTAACTTGATCAAAGAGTCCCCTTCCTGGCCAGTGACTTGTTAATTAGCATGTGACTGGAATCGGGGCCTTAGCAGAGGTGTCAGAGTTTGTCAGAGCTGATCTCACTCAGATGTTAATTACCACACCAAAAGTCCTTTCATTCAGAGGAAGCTCCCGCAGCCAGGGCTCAGACTTTCTGGAGCCAGTTTTGAAGTACATAGAGTTTATGATGTTTAGCATGTTTATGGAATACCGTTCATAGGAGAGATGTGAAAGTTATCTCATTCTGCTGGTCCGGATCTGGTGAATATTTTGGTATTAAATTGAGGCCACTGACATACCCAGAACCTGAGGTATTCCGCTATTTCGTAACTGGGCATGCGACAGCACCCAAGTTTGATGTCATCGGAATTGTCATAATCTGAGGAATATTAATCTGTTTTCAGCGCAAATGTGGCATTTGTCGGTTTTGAGTTACATCGTTTTGTAAGTTTGAACCTAAATCTCTCTCCAAGGACTTGAACTGTGATTGGTTTGTAAGTCATAGGGGGCAGGCATTGCCACACCCCAGAACCAGCTTCATCAAAAGCACATTGGCAGCAGGCGGACTTTAGTCCTCCAAATTCCATCTTCACGAGAGCATGCTGCTAGCCAGAGGACCATGTGGTTAGCGGCCATCTTGTCTGAACTTTGCTCTTGAACTGAAACAAAGGAACTTTACAAGTTTTCCCAGAAGACATATTTCCACGAACTTTAAGTATCCGTTTTTCTTCCCTTTTATTTTATTATACTGTGCTATTCGTCTCTATAATTGTTGATTTTAATGATTTTCTGTATATATTAATTATTTATGTTGCATTTGTAATAAACAACGCTAATGTCATTTATTTATTCAGCTACCCTGCTATTCAGCCGCACAAACTGAACCCTGACTTCTGAAGAGTCGCTACTATTGTTGATAGCTAGACAGAATAGAGTGTGTTTAACCGTTTTATTTGCAGGTCTAGAATCAGCCAGTCAGTGGGCTCCTCTGTCCCATGGTAACAGAGGCGGTGGCAGTTACACCCTGAAATAGTGTGTAAATTGTATTACCGTAACTCACAGGCTCCCTTCTAGTCGGTCTGCTGCCACAATTCCAGCGGTTTCTGCGCACCGATTGCGACCACAGATTGCATAGTCTGTGTGCTGAAACTGATTGGAAGGCATTTTGCGGTCCGGCCACTAGGGGTCCTGTGACACATATTCCTGGCTATCTATACTGTCTGCACCTATTCCAGGCTACCTATACTAGAGGCAACTATTCCAGGCCACCTATACCGGCTGCACAAATTCCTGGCTATCTATACTGGCTGCACCTATTCCAGGCTACCTATACTGGAGGCAACTATTCAAGTCTACCTATTCTGGGGGCAACTATTCCAGGCTACCTGTACTGCAGGGAACAATTCCAGGGTACCTATACTGGGGGCAACTATTCCAGGCTACCTATACTGGGGGCAACTATGCCAGGCTACCTATACTGGAGGCAACTATTCCAGGCTACCTATACTGGGGGCAACTATCCTAGGCTATCTCTACCTGGGGCAACTATTCCAGGCTACCTATACTGGGAGCAACTATTCCAGGCTACCTATACTGGTGGCACCTATACCTGGCGTTACCCACTGTGGCGCTTAGCATGTCACACTCCTTTCCTGTTTTGGTGGGCGGGGTGGGGGAGGGTGGGATCATTTAATATCCAGCACCGGGTGTCAGATGCCCTAGGTACGCCACTGGTGCCAAGACATCTGTGCCTATAGGCTCATGTGATGTAAATCCGGGCCTGGTTACTTATCTTTTAGAGCAGAGAAGAAGTTCTGAGTTCAGGTCCGCTTTAAGAGGCAGAATTGTGGCTGCAGCTGAGGTGGGAATAGTAGTAGCCTTTCTCATAATGGGAATAATTGCTGCATTTGTTGGTCGCTATCTACAAAAAGGGTGACATTAAAATTGTGCCACATGTACTGGAACTGGTCTGGGACCATCCGGGTGCCAGCACCCCTGTAAATATGCCCACAAGCTGGCTTTCCTGTCCGGGCAGTTCCTTCATCAAGAGCCTTCCACTCAGCTGTGTGATAAGCTCATCTTTCTTTAAGTGTTGGGAACAACGGGTATCGTTTTTAGCCCATCCCCCACAAAATTACCTTTCTTTGAATAGCCTTCCCTTCTGGTTTTAATTTTCTGCCCAGGGGTCATGCTCTAGATCTCTTCCAAAACTGATTTAGCTTGAAATAATTTTTTATTTTAGGATTTTTTTTTTGGGGGGGGGGGGGAGGGGGTGAAATAACAAAACAAAATAAACCAAACAACAGATAATGTGTTGAGTAGAAGTATCCCACTAACCGGGCTTGGGCATCACAGTATGCTTACTAAGAGGGGCATACAAACATCAAGAGGAGCTAAGGGTTTAAAAGAGGTCAGACCTCCGCTAACAGTTCCACCACTTTGTGCTTTTAGTGAGGGTCCAGTAGCATTGCCACTCAGTACAGGTCGTTCTACTTTAACCATTTCTATACAGGGGTCTCCTCCTCAACAGGCAGGACAACATGAAAGACCCCACTTGAACAAGGATGGATGCCGAGATAGCCAGCTCCTCTTCCTTACTGAGGTCACAAAAGGTCCCCCCCCCCCCCCAGCCACTCAGTGAGAGTCTTCTGTCTGTGGAGTATTACACAGACACAGAGCTATGCAATAGTGCAAACATAACACAGTGGTAACAGTCCCTGCTGCAGTGGTAGTAGTCTGCTGCTTGTGTAATGTGGGCTTTGTCACACAATTCTATCATACTAAAAGGGGCCACACCTGCGCGTCAGTGACACTGTTCTGTCTGTGGAGTATCACACAGACACAGAGCTGTGCAATAGTGCAAACACAATACAGTGATAACAGAGGCCCTGGAGCACTAGTGGTAAAACTGTGCTTGTGCTTTTTTATGTGGCACACAATGTGATATTACTGTAAGTGGGCATGTGGGCGTCTCTGATAATAGTAGTGATAATAACAGATGCCCTGCAACAGTTGTGGAAAAAAGGTGCTTTTATATGGCATACAATTCGATATCACTGTAAGGGGTTGATTCACTAAACCGTGCTAACTCATAGCACTGCCGTGCTAGTGTTTTGTGCACGTTATAACGTGCATAACGGTTTTCGCGCACAAAAGTTTGAAACTTTGAAAAATAGAAACACTTATGCTTGCAACAAAAGTGATGGAAAAGATGTTTCAAGGGGTCTAACACCTGGAGGGGGGCATGGCGGAGTGGGATAGACGCCAAAAGTCCCGGGGAAAAATCTGGATTTGACGCAAAGCAGCGTTTTAAGGGTAGAAATCACATTGAATGCTAAATTGCAGGCCTAAAGTGCTTTCAAACATCTTGCATGTGTATACATCAATCAGGGAGTGTAATTAGAGTACTGCTTCACACTGACACACCAAACTCACTGTATAACGCACCGCAAACAGCTGTTTGTGATGTGACGGCCGTGCTGGACTGGTGTGCACCATGGTGAGTGCAGGCCGTGGCGGTTTTCAAGCCCATATGGTCGCCGGGCTGAGGTAGCCGAATGACAAAACAGTGACTGTCCAGCTGATCAAATTTGGTCTGTCCACAATGAAGCAACGACCTTATTATGGTGAGTGTGCGCCCCCTCCCCCCCCCGACACACTCATATAGCCGTCGGTCATTGCTTCATTGTGATACGCAAGCTCCTTCACCGCTGCATGGTAATGATCACGAAGGGGAGTTGGCACATGTACATGCCTTTTTGTTTTGTTGTTGCAGCTGCAGTGCAGCCAGAAAAATTAGGCAGGCATGTGCACGCACCAGAAAAATTATTATAGCGGCTGCTGCTAGCAGCGGCCTTCAAAATTCAGGAATCCGCCTGGAGTCCTGGACCCTGTTGGTGGTGGCGGCGAAGGCAGTCAACCGGCCTGTGGGCAGAGATGCTGTGTGGGGACTGACTTAGTCTTGGGGCAGGCATTCACACGACGTGCAGGCAGAGATGCTGTGTGTGGGGACCGACTTAGTCTTCGGGCAGGCCTGAGCTTGCTTTGCAGACCAGGCATCCGTGGTCAGATAGACCCTTGACCCAACGCTGTGTGCCAGAGATGTCACCACTTGCCTTTTTAACATCACGATACAGTTTAGGTATCGCCTTTTTTGAGAAAAAATTGCGGCCTGTTATCTTTCATTGCGGTGTGTGGCTTTGCTTTTGTGTGCTGCTTTTCCTCAGGTGGCCATCCCATTGCAGTTTGTGCTTTGTAATCATGTACCTTCGTAAGGTAGTTGTCCCTACGCGGGTCTTGGTCTTTCCACGGCTCAACTCTCATCTGAGGCAGACACACAAACAAATTTCCACACCGCTGAGCCCGGGGGTGATGGCACTTTGGTGGTGGCGGCCAACTGAGTGTTAAGTGGGGTGCCAGAATTAGAGCAGGAGGAGGAAGATATGTCACGCTTCCGTGCGGAAGCTGAGAAAGATGAGGTATTCTGTGTTAAATAGTCAACTGCGCCCTGACAATATTGGGGGTTGATGGCACGCGCCTTCTTCTGAACACTGTACTTTGGTCAAGGGCCGCACAAATTCACGACAGCACGACCTTGAACAGACCTGCCAGGTGGCCTGCCTCTGCCTTTTGTTTTGTCCATATTGGGGGGGATGAAGTGAAAAGTATGCACTGACTTGACTAATACAATGTGCAGTTAACAGGTATGCACGGAGTGGTATACCACACTGCGTGCACTCACGTAGGTAGGTGGGTGCACTGAACAGAACAGGTAAGTATATGCAGTAATGGGTATTACAATATGCACCTGTCACACACAGACAGGTAGCGGACAGGCACAATAACACTGCGTGTGCTCAACTCACGTAGGTAGGTGGGTGCACTGTGAACAACAGTTAGGTAGGTAGGTATATGCAGTAATGGGTATTACAATATGCACCTGTCACACACAGACAGGTACTTGAAAGAGCACATGCACATTTTGAAAAGAGTTTTTGTGACAGTGCTCAAAAAACGAGAGCAATGTGCTCTGTCAGCTCTCCTGCTCTGCTGACAGGGCAGGAGAGCATATTGCTGTCGTTTTTTGTTTTCTTTATTTGATGTATATATAATGTTTTTTTATTTCTGAATGCACTAGCAACCTTTACACTAAGCACTTTTTTCCCTGACGACGACTCCATGTAAGGAGTCGAAACATGTTGGATTGGTGGGGGGTATTGTTTTATATGTAGAAAGTAAATAGCAATCTAGTCAAGGTCTAGGGTTTTTGAGCACTGTCACAAAAACTCCTTTCAAAAGGTGCATGTGCTCTTTCAAGTACCTAAAATTATTATGTACTGAAAAATGAAAACATTTATAGCGATTATATATAAACTAATAAGTTATGTTTTAGTATATAGTTCTGAAAGGATCAACCTTGTGTATTTTGTAGAAATCAGATTTGTGAATTGTACACACAGACAGGTAGCAGCAGGGGAGGACTGGGACCTTTTGGCCTGGGGGGACAACACAAACTAGAGGCCCGTTTCACGACATCCCCAGCCCAAAGCCATATCTTTCTTGTGTGCAAATCTTCAAATTGTAATGACTAACAGCCCCAGCCACACACACACACACTATGTACCTGATGCCTAACCCCATTTCTCCGCACAATCTACCTGTCTGTGTCTGATGGTTATCAGGCTTTTTTTTTTTTTTTTTTAGAAAATAAGTGCTACTTACCCAGGGCTTGTCCAGCCCCAAGCTTCCAGCATGTCCCTTGCCGCAGCTCTGCAGTCAGCTGTTCGCTGCCGCTACCTCCCAGCCCCCGGCGATGACATCAGGCCGACTGCGCCTGTGCGAGCGGCGCTGTCAATCACCGCCACATGGACCAGAGCGTACTGTGCAGACGCAGAACTACTGCGCCTGCACAGTACACTCCGGTCCACGTGGCGGTGATTGACAGTGCTGCTCGCACAGGCGCAGTACAGGCCGACATCCAGGTCGGACTGGTGCCATCGCCAGGGACTGGGAGGCAGCGGCAGCGAATGGCTGACTGCAGAGCTGTGGCAAGGGACATGCTGGGAGCATGGGGCTGGAGGAAGCCCCGGGTAAGTAGCACTTATTTCATTAAACCTGATAACTCCTTAAAACAACACTCCCCCTCCCCCCCCACCACACACACAGTGCCTAACTGCCTGCCTCCCCCCTCCCCTGTCGCCAATCACACCACAAGAAGAAAAAAAACGTTCTCCCTCAGGCCAGGGTCAGAATGGGGATAATTGTCACACAAAAAAAAAAACTCAGAGGGCACTGGCCTAGGCAGAGAATTGAATTTGACAGCAGTAGCAGGCAGGCAGCAAAGTGTGAGTAACTCAGTGACAAGAAGGGAGAAGAAGTACAGAAACAAAATTTATAAAAACCACCTTCTCCTCTGGCGACCTGGACCCGACCTCCTCTATCCTCCTGTCTCCTCAGTCCTACACCTCCTCCTCCTCCACAGCAGCAAGCAGCTATAGGTGGCATCTCCGTCTCCCAGCCCCCAGAGTGTCCGATTCCTCCAGCCAGGACAGCCAGCCAACCACTCGTAGCCGCAGCTCCAGGGCCCCAGCCCCCCCAGCACAGAAAGCTGAAGAGTGAGACAGCTCACTCCGATGACACCGCAGGCACAGCAGCACTGGGGAGGACTGTGTCCGACTCCTCCAGCCAGCCACTCGTAGCCACAGCTCCAGGCCCCAAGCCCCCCCAGCACAGAAAGCTGAAGAGTGAGACAGCTCACTCCGATGACACCACAGGCACAGCAGCACGTTGCGGGCGGCAATGGCTCCAGGCGGGGGGCGGAGTCAAGCGGGGTCAACCCACCGGGCCGGAGAGGACCTAAGCTATTTGTGTCCTTGTGCCGCTCACATCCACCGCAGGCGCAGCCACGCACAAGGGCACACCTCGGCCGGCCGCCTCAGCCCCTTCTCTGATTGGATACTTCAACTTGCCGGGAAATATCGCGCGAGGTTGCGATCCCCACTGCGAACCTGTCACCTGTGGTATGTCTGCGGCCGCTGCATATAGCAGCGGCTGGCCCTAATTACTTAAGATTTGGGCGGCCCGGGGGGCAATTGCCCCCCGTCCCCCTGGGCCAGTCCTCCCCTGGGTAGCAGACAGGCACATTGACACTGCGTGCGCTCAGCTCACGTAGGTAGGTGGGTGCACTGTGAACAACAGGTAGGTATGTATATGCAGTAATGGGTATTACAATGTGCACTTGTCACACACAGACAGGTAGCAGACAGGCACAGTGACACTGCGTGCGCTCACGTAGGTGGGTGGGTGCACAGTGAACAACAGGTAGGTATATGCAGTGATGGGTAATGTGCACCGTCACACACACAGGTAGTCACTGATTGTGCTGGGCCTGGCAGTGGCACACACAGTATGAATTATCAAGGCTGTCTATGCAACACGAGTGTCAGCAACATGAGTGTCAGTGGGACACACAGAAAAAAAATAGATCACAAGAACAAGATTAGCTCTCAAAAAAGCTGTTGTGGGGTGCTTTTTTTAGCAATACGAATCAGCAAGGAGCAAGCTAAGAAGCCTACAAGAGCCTAACTAATCTTTCCCTATGAGAGAGTCTGTAGCAGCTGTCCCTTCTCTATTTACTGCAGGCACACGAGTGAGTAAAATGGCCAGCGATGCCTGCCTTTTATAAGGGGGGGAGTGGCTCTAGGAGGGAGTGTAGCCTGATTGGCTACAATGTGCCTGCTGACTGTGATGTAGAGGGTCAAAGTTGACCCTAATGATGCACTATGGGGGCGAACCGAACTTCCGGTAAAGTTCGTGGTTCTCCGTGGTCGCGAACCCCTGGAAGTTCGCCTGGAACCGTTCGCCAGCAAACCGTTCGGGTCATCTCTAATCACCGGTCGATCGGATCTGTTTTCACTCCGTTGCCACTCCATTTACCTTCTGCTGCTTCTGTTGCATTTCCCCACTTCCCCCCCCCCAGACCCACATCCCCAAAGTATATTTTTCTATTTAGAACAGACCATTTCTTCACTAGTGTGAAGAAACATTCCGTTTTCTCATTGTCCCCAATGCAGAGCTTCAGCTTCCATTTCCGTTCCGTTGGGCTCAGCAGTCCGGAAAAATTGGTGCAGGAGAAAACTTGTGGTCCGTTACATTGGATCTGTTCCCATCCATTGCGATCTGTTCCCTTCTGATCCGGGAACGGACCGGTTTTTAACTCTAATGTGAACTTGGTCTAAGTGACAGCGGCATAATAAAATGTTAATTTATAGAACACTAGTGACCTTAGCCCGTTTAAAACCGGGCTAGGTCTGTCACGCTCATCCACCATGCGCACACGCCCGCCCTCCTGGCCCCGTCCTCCTCTCCAAGCAGCGTCATTCATTCCCCCAGCAACCTCCTCAGTGTCTCTGCATCCTTCCCTGCACATGCACACAACAAAAGAAGACACACACACAGGGACATGGGACGCAGAGACACTTGCGTTTTATTAGGTAGGATTGCACTCAGTGATAAATGTAAGTATAAACACAGGTATGTATATGTAAGTGTACAGATGTATTTTAAATGTAACAGCTTTTCATAACAGTGGTCCTTTCAGAGAAATGTGCAGCCTGGCCGTGCTCCTGGCTCGATCACATGCGTTGCGGTAAGCCTCCTGCGCATGCGCAGTTCTCGAAAGAATGAGCAAAGGAAGGAGCTGAGAGAGCCAGAAGCTGAGATAAACAGCTGAGTAACTGTAAAGGTGGCCACTAATGGTCCAATTTCTAGTGAAAAATCGTTCGAGCGATCAGAAATTCTGATCAGATTGGTTGTAAATAATCTCTGTTGATGGGCACAATGGAATATGAATGATTATAAAAATAGTCGTCCGATTGGATTTTTGTTGAATCAAAATTTGGATTTTCTTGTTGGTTGTGATAGATAGAAAGCAAAGATTGGTTTGTTGATATTGTAGTGAACAATTTAACTTCCGATCAGAATTTCTGATCGCTCTAACGATGATTTTTCGCTAGAAATTGGACCATTAGTGGCCACCTTAACACACGCTTCAGAATCAGGAGGGGAAGTACACAGAAAATACTTATTCGTATTATTAGAACATACACTCACCTAAAGGATTATTAGGAACACCTGTTCAATTTCTCATTAATGCAATTATCTGATCAACCAATCACATGGCAGTTGCTTCAATGCATTTAGGGGTGTGGTCCTGGTCAAGACAATCTCCTGAACTCCAAACTGTATGTCAGAATGGGAAAGAAAGAGGATTTAAGCAATTTTGATCGTGGCATGGTTGTTGGTGCAAGATGGGCCAGTCTGAGTTTTTCACAATCTGCTCAGTTACTGTGATTTTCACGCACAAGCACTTCTAGGGTTTACAAAGAATGGTGTGAAAATGGAAAAACATCCGGTATGCGGCAGTGCTGTGGGCAAAAATGCCTTGTTGATGCTAGAGGTCAGAGGAGAATGGGACGACTGATTCAAGCTGATAGAAGAGCAATGTTGACTGAAATAACCACTCGTTACAACCGAGGTATGCAGCAAAGCATTTGTGAAGCCACAACACGCACAACCTTCAGGCGGATGGGCTACAACAGCAGAAGACCCCACCGGGTACCACTCATCTCCACTACAAATAGGAAAAAGAGGCTACAATTTGCACAAGCTCACCAAAATTGGAAAACTGAAGACTGGAAAAATGTTGCCTGGTCTGATAATTCTCGATAGAATTTGGCGTAAACAGAATGAGAACATGGATGCATCATGCCTTGTTACCACTGTGCAGGCTGGTGGTGGTGGTGTAATGGTGTGGGGGATGTTTTCTTGGCACACTTTAGACCCCTTAGTGCCAGTTGGGCATCATTTAAATTCCATGGGCTACCTGAGCATTGTTTCTGACCATATCCATCCCTTCATGACCACCATGTACCCATCCTCTGATGGCTACTTCCAGCAGGATAATGCACCATGTCACAAAGCTCGAATCATTTCAAATTGGTTTCTTGAACATGACAATGAGTTCACTGTACTAAAATGGCCCCCACAGTCACCAGATCTCAACCCAGTAGAACATCTTTGGGATGTGATGGAACGAGACCTTCGTGCTCTGGATGTGCATCCCACAAATCTCCATCAACTGCAAGATGCTATCCTATCAATATGGGCCAACATTTCTAAAGAATGCTTTCAGCACCTTGTTGAATCAATGCCATGTAGAATTAAGGAAGTTCTGAAGGCGAAAGGGGGTCAAAAAACATATTAGTATGGTGTTCCTAATAATCCTTTAGGTGAGTGTAGTTGACCTGCCTCTTTCCTACTAAAAAAAGTAGAAAAGACAGAAGGGGAATGGGATGGATATACAAAGCCATTCTTCGGTTATACTGTGAACTATATAGTCCTGCTATTATTTAGTAATCCAAACACCAAAGGGTGATTTCTGGATGGGTAAGTTACAGGCTGCAAACACTGAAGCTAAGGCACTTTACCGGTTAATAGCAAAGCTCCCTTGCGTAGTAGAAACACCAAATTTGCTAGGTATCTGGAGGGGGACAGTGACTATAGAGTAAAAAAAAATGTCAAAAGACTGTATAGTTTTTGAGAGAGTCAATATTAAAGATCTCGTTCTGAGTGTGGGAAATGTTTCAACCTCCGCCGATTTAGCAGTTAATAGCAAAGTTCCCTTAAATGCCAGAAACACCAAATTTGCTATGTATCTGGAGGGGGGCAGTGACTAGAAGAGTAAAAAAAATGTCAAAAGACTGTATAGTTTTTGAGAAAATCAATTTTAAAGATCTTGTTCTGAGTGTGGGAAATGTTTCAACCTCCACCGATTTAGCCGTTAATAGCAAAGCCCCCTTAAATGCCAGAAACACCAAATTTGCAGGGAATGTTAAGAAGAACAGTGGGAACAATAGGAAAAAAATCCTTTGGTCTGTTAAGAACAGAGATGTCACAAACGGTTCCCGAACCGTTCGCCGGCGAACATCTCTGCATCTCTGCATCTCTGGGCCCTGTACTACTTCCGGGTCGCTATGACCCGGAGTAGTACACCTGCGCTGGCCCGGCGGTGCGCGTCCTAAATCGCGCTCCTGTTGCCGGGCACTTTCTGCGCATGTGCTCCCGCTGTCTCCCTGCCTCTCACATTTGTCACCTTAGTCCATGCTGGCACCCATAGGTGCACTGGGTGCCAGCATGGGTAAGAGTGACAGGTGGGGGGGCAGGGAGGACAGCGGGAGCTGGCAGTATTGAATCCACATAGGCGGATGTGCTTTCAGCTATACTTAGTATAGCTGAGAGCTACGGCGGAGATCTTCAATCAAGTTGTTACAGAAGAAGGTCGCAAGATTAGCAGATATTGGCGTGGGACCTTTTTCAGGGATATTTCCATGGGAATTTTTTTTTAAAGGTACAGGTAAGTATTTCTGGTTAATTAAGAACATTAAAGGACTTTTCTCATCGTTGTTTTTATTTTCTTCCTGGGGCACGGGAGGTGGGGAAGAGCTCCTTGTCCATGGATTGGACAAGGGCTCAGGGGGAGAGGGGAAGGCTTGGCCGCCCCTCTCCCCCAGAGCCCCCCCATACCATGGACCATGTGGGCTGGTATAGCTCAGGGTAAGAAAGCCCCAGTCGGCCCGGGGCTCCACATTCTGTCTAACCCAGCCTGCATGGGGGACAAGGGGTTAAAAAGGCTCGGGGGGGGGGGGGGGGCACATCATTTTTTTTCTCAGATTTCCTACACTCAGCACATCTAAAAAAAATTGTTTCCCTAATAAAAGTCATTTATCGCATTTAAATGTATACTGTTTTCCTTTAAAATTTTAAAATCGATTTTGTCAAAAAGTAAAAGGTCTTTTTGAAAAAAAAATGTCCTATTGTTCCCACTGTTCTTCTTGACATTCCCTGCAGATGTGGTGTTTCTGGCAATTAAGGGGGCTTTGCTATTACCCACTAAAGTCAGCGGTTGAAACATTTCCCACACTCAGAACGAGATCTTTAAAATTTATTTTCTCAAATACTATACTGTCTTTTTGATATTTTTTTTTACTTTTGTAGTCACTGTCTCCCTCCACATACCCTTTCAAATTTGGTGTTTCTGGTATTTAAGGGGGCTTTGCTATTAACCACTAAAGTCGACGGTTGAAACATTTCCTACACTCAGAACCAGATCTTTAAAATTTATTTTCTCAAAAACTATAAGGTCTTTTTGATTTTTTTTCCTTTTGTAGACACTGTCTCCCTCCACATACCCTGCAAATCTGGTGTTTCTGGCATCTAAGGGGGCTTTGCTATAAACCACTAAAGTCGGCAGTTGAAACATTTCCCACACTCAGAACGAGATCTTTAAAATTGATTTTCTCAAAAACTATACTGTCTTTTTGATTATTTTTTTTTACTCTTGTAGTCACTGTCTCCCTCCACATACCCTTACAAATTTGGTGTTCCTGGTACTTAAGGGGGCTTTGCTATTGCAAAGTTTGTTCACAAACTTTTATAAAAATTCACATTCAAGGTTCGCGAACCCACAATCTGAGGTTCGAGACTTCACTAGTTACCAGTGTTTCATAATCATCTCAGCAGCCATGAAGCAGAATGGCAGGGGTACTCTGTACTCTCGGGTACTCTGGCGAGCTTTTAATATTCCCACGGTCAGAAGGAGAACTTTAACTATTTAATGACAAGCTGACTTATAAAAACGTCCTGATAGAGCCTCTTAATGGCTCCAGGGCGTTTTTATAGGTCAGACAGTGCTGCTGCAGCTGTGCGCATGCACGTGCGCGCTCCCGCTCGTGCACGTGAGAATAGTAAGAAAAAAAAACACCAAAGAAAAAATACACCTTTATTTCCAAATACTATATTGTCACCATACTTTGTAGTAGGGACATAATTAAAATCTTGTGATAACCAGAACAAATAGGCAGATAAAATGTGTTGGTTTTATGCACAGTTAGGGCCGGTGCACACCAAAAACCGCTAGCAGATCCGCAAAACGCTAGCAGATTTTGAAACGCTTTTTCTTATTTTTCTATGGCGTTTTGCTAGCTTTTTGCGGATTGCTGCAGCGGATTTCAGTATAGTACATTTCATATATTGTTACAGTAAAGCTGTTACTGAACAGCTTCTGTAACAAAAACGCCGGCAAAACCGCTCTGAACAGGCGTTTTTCAGAGCGGTTTGCGTTTTTCCTATACTTAACATTGAGGCAGAAACGCATCCGAAATCCAAAAAATGCCTCACCTCAGCATTTTTCGTTTCTGCAAAATGCCTCCCGCTCTGGTGTGCACCACCCCATTGAGATACATTGACCAAGCGGATCCGCAGCCACAAGCGGCTGCAGAAACGCTGAAAAAGCCGCTCGGTGTGCACCAGCCCTAACAGTGTTTATATTAAAATTATAGGGGACGAATTTGGGAAAAAACGGTGTATTTATTCATTTTTTCTTTGTTTTTCCCTTTAAAATGCATAGAAAATAAAGTAATTACTGAAAACCAATATCAACCCCAAAAAGCCCAATTGGTTGTGAAAAAAACAAGATATAGATCATTTCATTGTGATTAGTAGTGATTAAGCTATTGGTAAATGAAAGCGATGAGCACTGGAAGGTTGAAAATCACTTTTGTCCGTTAGATTAAAAACGCTTTTGGAGTGAAGTGGTTAAAATCGATTTTCTCAAAAACTATAAGGTCTTTTTGAAAAAAAAAATTTTTGGGGGTGTTTATAGCATGTCGGGGGTTTAGCTATTAACCGTTAAAGTCGGTGCCATTAAAGTCTATGGGAAAATGTGAACGCACACTTTTTTGAAAAGAAATTGCATTCCGCCGCAGACGCAAACAGCTGAAGTTTGCACGAACTACCCGCCGGGTAAACTGTTCGGGCCATCTCTACTGGTAACATCATATTCCTCGACAATTCATGTAATGATCAGTAAAATAGTACTGAAAAGTGGGCAGAAGCCGGGAGAAGCATAACAGTGTGCAGTGCCGGATCATTCACAAGGCAATTCTAGGCAGTTGCCTAGGGCCTGGAGAGAGTCTAGGGGCCTGGTGGATGACCATCAGCATTGGCACAAACTGCTCTTTTGCCTTATCTTAATCCATTTCAGCCAGTGTGTTCAGGGCTTCCAGCTAAGTACATACATACAATGCAATGATTGTCACTCATCAGGGATTAGTAAACAACCCATCAGGTAGCAGATCTGGGGCTGATGCTTTACAGAGGCACTGCTGGTCTTCAGGGCTTCACCTATAGAGCCATGTCACTCCATACCTTGCACTGGTGAAGCCCAGTCAAGCCTGAAACGGCTGTCTGCAAGGCGTACATGAAAAAAGGGCACCCGGAAATTTGGGCCCCCAGAAAAGCCAATAGTAGAATATTGGTACATTTACAGATATTCTACAATTAAAATGGGAAAAAATAGTAAAATATCGGTATGATATAGCGCTATTTTACTGCAGCTGAACATAAACCTATTCTGACACTGAACCGTCCTACTATGGATACCTAATCTTAACCCCCCCCCCCCCCCCCCGGATGCCTAATCTTGACCCACCACACCTAACCTTAACCGCAAACGCTTAAGCTTAACCGCCCACGCTTAACCTTAACAACCCAACTTGCACGCCTAATCTTAACCATCCACGCCTAACCTTAAAGGAAAAATTAAGTCAAATAAAAAAATATTTTAACTTACCTGGGGCTTCTTGCAGCCACCTGGACTCGTACTGTGCCCACAACGTCCTACTGACAGCCCCTGCAAAGCTGGCCTGTCGCTGCCGGCAGCTACTGCACATGTGAGGCCCTGAGCTGCGTGCATCCTAGCTGCGCTCCTACCACTGGGAGCATTCTGCGTATGCAGTAACAGCTGACTGGTGGGACAGGCCAGCTTTTCAGGGGTCGCCTCTGCTGGCTGGAGGGTATCAGAAGGACGTAGTGGGCACAGTACGAATCCAGGGGGCTGGAAGAAGCACCAGGTAAGTTAAAATCTTTTTGGACTTAAGTTTTCCTTTAACAACTCACCCCGCGGCTAATCTTAACAACCCACTCCCCACGCCTAACCTTAACCACCCACCCCCACAGGCTAACCACAATCCTCCTTCCTCCCATGGCTAACCTTTACCGTCCCCACTGACAAACAAAAAACCCCTGTAAACACAATCATTTTTGGGTGCCACCATAGGGGCACATTGAATTACCGGTAAGCAGGGGAACTTGGGCACCCACAGCCCTGATTCCTGATATTCATCTTGTGCTGTGGGCAACCAAATTTTCCCTGCTTACCAATAATACAATAGGCCCCTATGGCGGCGCTCAATCTTCCGCCGCTAACGGGCGTCCAAGTTTCCTGCTCTCATCTGCAGGTTGGATTAGAAAAACTCTGTAAAGTCCACAAGCACTCCAAAAAACAGCAGTTCAAAAAGCGTGTGTTGCCTTCCGAGGGACATAAAGGAATGATTTGCATATTCACTCACTGAGCGGAAATGACACGTCATGAGAGTTCCTTCTGCTTATGTGAAACAAAAATATTTGCAAATATTTTAAAAAAGGCAACTTTCTTTCTGGTTCTATCTAGTAAACCTACTCTGCTGTACAAGTGAATTTTATTGCGCAACATGCTGCAATCGGAGCTTTTCTACATTATGGCTATCATTCATAAAGCATTCCCGCATGCGGAAATGCTGAAAACAGCTGTATTTACCGAGCACTTAGCAAAATGTGTATTCATAAAACCTGTTACTGCATGAAAAGCTGGCATTCCTGAGCCGAGCGATAAATTACCGCCTTGTGCGGTGATTATCTCCACACATTTCTGTGAAGGCCACAAAGGTCATGGGCTAGGGAATTAAAATTCAGCAGGGCGCAGGACTTGGAGAGATTAGAGGTCACATGTCAAAGTAAATCACTTCTGCTTTGCTCTATTCTGCCTGAATTCCAGAGATCCCTGCATCTCTCTCACTGCAGAGTGTGTGTGATGACAGTCAGCATCTGTTGTCATCTGAGGATCTTGTCCAGTATAATAAGTGGGGACATACAAGCTGCTGTGAGAAGAAAAATATATAAGCTCAAGTAGTAGTTTTGAGTTCAGATTAGTTTTTTTATGCACGCATTAACGGACAGAAATGATTAGCTCTCCTCTCCCCCAGACTGATGTTTATTACTTGGTCAGAGCTGTTAAAGACCTGAGACCTGTTAAATTTATGGTTTGTTTTTCTTTCCTAGAGAACAAGACAGCAACATTTTTTATGCTACAGTTTAACTCTTTCCTGACATTTTTTAAATTGTACTGTGTTAGCCATCCGTGAAAGCAGGATGTTTTGAAACAGAATGACAACTGTATTACATTTATTTATATTTACAAAACAATGTATGCATCTCCTGCTGACTGTATATATAGCTGTGTGTCCTAACATCTTGTATACAGGAACAAAGTCTGAAGATGGCTCATTAGCCAAAGGCTCACTGTTTTCTTTTGGTTAGCAAATAAATATTATCAATTCTATTACAAAACGTAAAAACTTCCTGCTGACTGATTTTAAGATCTGTCTTAACTTGCCCTAAGTGCTAAATTGTCACTGTGTAAAGTATACCTGAGCTTATGCTAGGTACACATGATGCAATTTTCTGACAGATTTACTGTCAGATCGACTATTTCCAACATGTCCAATCTGCTAGCCAATAGATTTTCTGAATGATGTTTTCATAGAAATGAACGGAAAATCGGTTAAAAAATTGATCAAAAATCAGATCAGACATGTTGAAAATAATCGATCTGACAGTAAATCTTTCAGAATTGCATTGTGTGTACCTAGCATTACACTACATCTATGCCTGCGTGTATAGTTTGGGATCCTTCTACTTACCTGTTCTCTGGTTTGGATGGGCTTCTCTCCATTGCACTGCCCTGCCCCCTTTTTGTGACTCTGACTGCAGCCTGTCGCACAGAGAACTAAGAAGCAGCGCATGCTCTGTCCTCTCGGGCTTCTTGTTATTACGCGCTCCTGTCTGGATGTGCACAGCAGCCAAGGCTCGGAGTGTTATGGGTATGCGTACTTGACAAGTGCTGCTCATAGATGAGCATCATTTCTGAATTATGCAAGCCTAGAACACTATCGGCTGCTGTGCATCCAGGCTGGAGTGCAAAATTACATGGAGTGGCCAGAGCATGCACTGCTTCTTTGTTGAATATGGGGGCAAAGCAGCAAAAAAGAGGGGAGCCCATTCAACCCAGTGATCACTAGTTAGAGTTGGACTGAATTTGGGTGCGGTTGGTGACAGCCGGCCTAGGGCGCTGGAAAGTACAAATCCGGCCCTGGTCACCATATGTCAATTCATAAAGATTAGAGCAAGCGGTATCAGCACGGAGAATACCGCTCCCTTGGTTCATGCGATAAGCATGCGGATAACAGCTAAGTTAATGGAGACAGACCTCCCAGGCAGCAGCAGTGAGAGCAGAGCAAAAAAAGGCATCCTGGAATACCCAGGCTGTGTTTTTTAACCCCTTGGGTACCTGTTTTCAGATATATTTCACATCAGAAAGCCTGCATGTGTAATTTTTTTTGAAGTTCTTCTAAGTTGTGGCAATTAACTAGATTGTTTAGAAAGACTAATAGACAGATTCAGCGCAGATTCATGGCAAACAGAGGCAGTTTAAAAAAATGCACATGTAAAGGGATGCTGGGGCTGCCTGTTCTAGTGTAACGCTGTCTCTGGAGGAGAACATGTATCAACTCAGGCAGCTTCTCGTGTTTCCGCAAGCCTACCACCTGCCTAGAGCCAGCCTAGTTCGGGAAAATACTGCACTGCTATTGCAACTGTAAACATTTTTATGAATAAGCACACAGAAGTCTAAAATACCGAATGCGGTATTTTCCCGCACTGATTTTTTTTACTGAACACACTTTTATGAATGATAGCCTATGTCTCTACAAACCCGCCAGCAGGTTATATCCTAGTGACTGACATTAATATTCACAATAATGTTAATATTTACCTCTTGTGCCATTCAAAATGATAATGAGCACGTGGGGGCGGTTTCTGTGGTGACAGAATGTAGCGGAGAAGACTTCCTAGACAAGAAAATTATTTATTTTTATAGTTACAACCACTGGCGTAACCATAGGGAAAGTAGCCAGCTCATGGCCATTTGGGGGGGGGGGGGGCAGGAGGGGTCGCAGCATGAGGGGAAAGCTTTGCACATCAGCAGGGAGGGGGGACAGCCCCCCCCCTCCCTCACCTCGGGCTCTCCCCTCTGCGCTCCCCCTCCTGCATCTATCTAAGTGGCTGCTGCGTCAGCAGCTATAATTCCCTCCATTCACCACGGAGGTCTCCGATCTGCAAGGGCTTCTCTGATCTGCAAGGGCTTCACATTACTTCCTGTTAACATGTCGTTTTCTGTAACTGCTATGAATACCTAATAAAAGAGCATGATACTATTGGATGGTGCCGGCTTCACATATCTACATTGAGTAGCCGTCTGGTGACCGGATAGCCGTGGCACATCCTGCTTGCTTAACTGGACGGTGTGCTGCCTCTCACTTGTACTACCTGGTTACAACAGTGTTATTTTTGAAAAACAAAAGTTCGATATGGACAAGATCCAGTGGTATAGCTAAGGAGCTTGGGCCCCAGTGCGAGTTTTACATGGGGCCCCAAGCACTCTATTGATATGAAAAATCAAAAATCAAAAATCTACCAATGATAGTGTTATTGTTCCAGAGATGTAATCAGAGTAAGAAAACAGTTAAAGGATACCTCAACTGACATGTGACATGATGAGATAGACATGTGTATGTACAGTGCCTAGCACACACATACCTATGCTGTGTTCCTTTTTTTCTTTCTGTGCCTGAAAGAGTTAAATATCAGGTATGTAAGTGGCTGACTCAATCCTGACTCAAACAGGAAGTGACTACAGTGTGACCCTCCCTGATAAGAAATTCCAACTATAAAACACTTTCCTAGTAGAAAATGGCTTCTGAGAGCAAGAAAGAGATAAAGAGGAATTTCTTATCAGTGAGGGTCACACTGTAGTCACTTCCTGTCTGAGTCAGGACTGAGTCAGCCACTTACATACTTGATATTTAACTCTTTCAGACAGAGAAAGAAAAAAAAGGAACACAGCATAGTTATTTGTGTTCTAGGCACTGTACATACACATGTCTATCTCATTATGTCACATTTCAGTTCGGGTATCCTTTAAGGATTACCACTATTCAATGCACAGGGCTGGTTCTCTCATGAAGCAAAGGGAAACATTTGCATGAGGTGCCGAGATTACAGGGGCGGCATGTTTGTACTGTGTTTACACTAACAGCATGCAGTCAGAGTAGGAGGAGAAGCAAGAAGAGAGTGAGGTAAAGAGGTCATCATTGGGGGGGAAGCAGCTTGTTGTGCTGCGAGAGGAGTATGACAGTGAGTGAGGTGGGGGGGGGGAGGCAGGAAAGCAGCAGTATTTCATTTGACTTGCATAGCAGAAGCCAGCCAGTGTGCTATTGTGTTGCAGCATGTCATGTGAGAAAATTAAATGAAGCAGAGTAAATTGTCGGGTGCTGTGCAATCATTCCAAATTGGGGGGGAGGGGGGGGCATCCTCACAAGTTTGGCTCAGGCAGCAAAAATTCTAGAACCGGCCCTGCATACAGAGGTATCATTACCAGCATAGCACCAAAGAAACACTGATTGGATTAAGAAGGGCCCCTAATGGTCCTCTTTGGTCCAGGGGCTCCGGTGCGGTTGCAACCTCTGCATCCCCTATTGCTATGCCATTGATAAGATCCATAGCAATGACAGATGCTGTTTCAGGCATCGCCCTTTATCAAATCGCATTAGCCACTTGATAAAGGGTGATGCCCGAAACAGCATCTGTCATTGCTGTAGCTGACATTTTCATGTAAAAAAAGAGCTTTTGATACTATTTCATCTGGAATGGCGCCGATCCTACTGAGTTCTCTATCGTTGGTCTCTTTGGACACTGAGGCTTTGATTGTGGCACAACGTCCTGACCCCTCTGATGGTGCTCTGCCTAAAATTTCTGTTGTATTGATAAGATCCATGTAAACTATAAAACTGGCCAATAATTCATATAGCATGTAAATGTGCACATTGTTACTGCTGAACAATATCTAATGAGAAATATAGGGTGTGCTTATTAATGCTTGGACTTAGTACAGATTAGACTTAGCATTGTAGAGCATATTGTGAGCATAGTAATTACAGTCACATCAGTGATGATTCATGAGGATGATTACCAAAGAAGAAATGTGTTTATACCACACAGCAGATTTCTTGTATTTTTAAAATAAATAACCCTCAATTAAAGCCCAACTCCAGGCTCTTACTCCCCCCCCCCCCCAAAAAAAAAGATTTAGCCATATCTGCCAATTGCCCAGGACCCCAGAGTCCATAGGGACCTTTCAAGTGTCCCCCCAATTGTGCTCCTGGAGCATACAGTCCCAGAGAATGCTTCTGGTTGCAGGAGGGTGGGCTCGGCATGTACAGTGGAGCACCAGGTAAGTATAAATCTAAACCAGTGGTTTATCTCAGGTACAAGTACTGGACTTAGCGGAGGTAAAGTGTAATCAACTTATCTGTCATACAATGGCAATTCAATTTAAATTTTAACCACTAGAGGTTCCTATAGACCAGGAAATGCTAGTCTTACAAATATACAGCAACAAAACTGTTGATTGAACATTGATTAGGAAAGTGTTGTTATGCCTGGTACACACTATGCAGTTTCTTGTCAGATCGAGGGTCAGATCTGATTTCTGATTTTTTTTCCCAGTCGGATCTGTCGGAAATTATCGATTCGACCATACCAACGGTGGTATGCATGGTGTGTACCAGGCATAACTCAGGCCCCTCTCATACTATAAAAGAATTTGCCTTAAAGAGACTCTGTAACTAAAGAAAAAAACCCTCTGGGGATAATTACCTTGGGAGGGGGTAGGGTCAGGGTCCCAATGAGGCTTCCCCGACCTCTGAAGCTTGTCAGAATCCAGTGCTGGCTCCCCTGAAACCACCCCCAACAAGCTTGACAAGCGGTGATTTATTTACCTCTCCACGATCCTGCGCAGGTGCACTAGCGTCTCTTCATCCGGGATAGGCAGAAATAGCCGAGCCTGATCGTATCAGCTCTATTGCATAGTCGCAAAGGACGCAGTAGAGTGGATATGATCGGGTTCGGCTATTTCCGCCTTACCCGAAGGAAGAGCCACTAGTGCGCCTGCGCAGGATTGCGGTAGTTGAATATTTACCTCGGCGCACATCGGGGGGTCCCGGCTAGTGTTGGGCGAACACCTGGATGTTCGGGTTCGGGCCGAACAGGCCGAACATGGGCCAGATGTTCGGCATGTTCGGCCCGAACGCCGAACTCAATGGGAGTCAATGGGACCCCCGAACATGCCCATTTTGGGGGCCCTATGGGGTCGCAGGCATAAGGGGGGAGCATGCCCCGGTCGCGGGGGGGGGTCGGAAATTCCCCCCACCCCCTCCGCTAGCGCTCCCCCCTCTGCCCGCTTCTCCATACAAAAAGTTTGAAACAAGTTCAATAGTACCTGGGCTGGTGGCACTGGCTGGCAGTGGAGTGAGGAGGAGGAGGAGTCCGAGTAGCAGAGTGACGTTGAGGCCGGGCAGCGGGCGGTTCAGCGCTAGTACCCTTGTGGTACTTCCGCCCTTTCTCTGACCTCACGTCCTCTGCGTGATGACGCATACGAGGGTACGCGTGATGCGTACCCTCGTATGCAGAGGACGTGAGGTCAGAGAAAGGGCGGAAGTACCACAAGGGTACTAGCGCTGAACCGCCCGCTGCCCGGCCTCAACGTCACTCTGCTACTCGGACTCCTCCTCACTCCACTGCCAGCCAGTAGGTACTATTGAACTTGTTTCAAACTTTTTGTATGGGGAAGCGGGCAGAGGGGGGAGCGCTAGCGGAGGGGGTGGGGGGAATTTCCGACCCCCCCCCGCGATCGGGGCATGCTCCCCCCTTATGCCTGCGACCCCATAGGGGGCATAGGGGGGCAGTATTCGGCCGAACAGGGCCCTGTTCGGCCGAACAGGGGCCCTGTTCGGCCATGTTCGGCCATGCATTCTGCAGTTCGGGCGAACCCCGAACAGTTTGGCCGAACACCACCAGGTGTTCGGCCGAACTCGAACATCACCCGAACAGGGTGATGTTCTGCAGAACCCGAACAGTGGCGAACACTGTTCGCCCAACACTAGTCCCGGCGCTTGAACGGAGGGATGGACGATGGAGGAGGACAGGGGAAGCCTCATTAGGATCCAGAGGCTTCCCCCTTCCCGAGGTTAGTATCCCCCAAAGGGTTTTTTTTTTAAAGTGGTCTGAATGTCAGCATTTCTACTTTGTTCTAAAAGATTCCTCACAGCTTTAAAGCTGCTATCCCATACATTTTTTAGCACAACATCACTGAAATGGTTAAACAAAGCACTTTGTCCTGCTAGTCAGCTTCAAATCCACATCCAAACTGGAGATAACAGTATCTTTGTTTGCATTCCAGTGTTGATACATTTGTCTGTAACAAGTAAAAAACACTTTCTGAGAAGCTGTCTCTGCTTCAGGTGCACACAGAGCTCAGAACAACTCTTTTGGAATAAAATGCAATGACAGTTTTCAGGACAAGAAAAACTACACTTTGGAAACTTGTAATTTGTAGATAGACAATATTACTTGTGCACAAAAGCAAATATGATAACCGTATGAATAATTCAAAGTAGAAAAACACATTTTTATTGAATGTTATGTCAGAGTTTCAGACCACTTTAATATACAGATTCTCTTTAAAGAGACACTGTAACAAGAAAAACATACGCTGGGGGGTACTCACCTCGGGAGGGAGAAGCCTCTGGATCCTAATGAGGCTTCCCCATCCTCCTCTGTCCCACAGGGGTCTTGCTGCAGCCCTTCAAAGCCGGCCTGACAGATCCGACAGCCTGTTCAATATTTACCTTTCTAGGCTCCAGCGGGGGCGCTGTTGCAGCTCTTCTGATTGGGAAATAGGCAGAAATAGCCGATCTCCGTCGGGTCCGCTCTACTGCTCGATGGAGATCGGCTATTTCCGCCTATCTCCGGGGGAAGGAGCGGATACTGCGCCTGCGCTGGAGCCAAAAGGTCAATATTTACATCGCTGTTGCCGATTTTCGCCACCACCGTGGGAACTAGGAGGACGGGGGAAGCTTCAATAGGATCCGGAGGCTTCCCCCACCCAAGGTGAGTACCCCCTAGGGGAGGTTTTTTCGTTACAGATTTTCTTTAAAGAAACACTGAAGTCTCAGAAAATTCAGCTTTTTATTGCAAAAACCTGTTCAACATTATTGCCCTAACTAAAACGCCGCATCCCCGCGGCTGAACTTTAACTAAATCCCCCCAAACCCCCCCTCGCAAAATCCATGACTTTCTTGGTCGTGGATTTTGCTGCCCCGGGAGACAGAGCTTTCAGCTGCAGCTCTGCCTCCATGCGTGTCAAACCGCGCATATCTTCGCCTCTCCCCGCCCCTCTCAGTGAAGGAAGACTGAGAGGAGTGGACGGAGGCGGAGATACGCACTGAAAGACGCGTGTAGAGGCAAAGCTGCAGCTGAAAGCTCTGCCTCTCACGGAAGCGCTCCCTGCAGTGTGCCCCGGGGAGTTTGGGGGGATTTAGTTAGATTTCAGCCATGGGATGCAGCGTTTTAGTTAGGGCAATAATGTTGAACAGGTTTTTGCAATAAAAAGCTGAATTTTCGGACTTCCGGTTCCGGCGCCCAGGAGAGAGGACGGAGTTGGCAGAGCTCCGCTGAACGAGCGGCCTTTTTTCCCTCCAAACGGCCTGATACGGACCCCCAAGCACCTACATCGGGCTGGCGACACAGGAGAGGCACTCTAAGCGGGCCAGGGCGAAGCGGATGGATCGCTACGTAACGCGATCAGTAGCGAAAGGCGACAGCCACATGTCAGCAGCAGGCCCAAAGATGGCGGAGGCTGAGAGAGGAGAGGAGAGCGGAGGATCGGAGCTGGACTGGCCACAAAATACACCTGATGCAGCATCCGCTGGGCAAGTAGACTATGATAAACTGGCAAAAGCAGTTGTTACCATGTTATCCCCAAATCTATCAGTCATAATAGAACAGTTGATCAGGAACACAATAGGGGACATTACATCTGAGCTGAAATCATGTGTACGCAGGGTAACTGAAGTGGAGAAAAGGATTTCTAGCTGTGAAGACAAGATGAACAAAACAGATACCACACTAGATAAGGTCCTTAGACAAAACGCTGATTATGCTGCAAAACTAGATGACCTGGAAAATAGGTCTAGAAGAAACAACTTGCGCATAGTGGGTGTGCCAGAATCAGTAACTGCGGGACTACTGAAAGAACTATGTGAAACTACTATACCACAACTTTTAAACCTGCCTAGCAAATGCAAAGTTGAAAGGGCCCATAGAATAGGACCTATGAAGCAAAACGCAGCTGATGCCAGGCCAAGAGTGGTTATTGCGAAATACCTGGATTACAGTGACAAGGCTACTATTATAGGAGCATATAAAGCTAAACGTGACAAGTTAATATACCAAGAGAAGCAATTGCTCATCTTCCAGGACTTTTCAGCAGAAGTCACTAAACAGCGAAAATTCTTCAGTGCAGTTTGCAGTGAACTATATGACCGAGACATCAGATTCGCATTACTATATCCGGCGATTTTGAAAATAACTGATGAAAAAGATAAGATACATATATGCAAGACACCAGCGGAGGCTAGAGCATACTTGAAAAAATTGAAAGCTGTGGAGGCCATGCACAGGGAAGACCCTCCGAGCAATAAGCAACAATCTCCAAACAGAACAGAACATCAAGAGGAGACAGAAGCAAATCAAGCTCAGGATAGCGAGCCCGATGAGTGACGTAACTATTGAACTCACGTAGAAGGGGGTCTACATACTGCTATTTGAAAACTTTTATTGTAAGAAGGCTGGGAGGGGAGGAAGAGATGCAAGACAAGGAGGTGGTCCTACTGGGATAAAAGTGAAGTCCACTAAGAGAAGAGAGAGAATACGACTGTTTAAGAGGAGGAACACCATGTTTTTAGTGTTCTTCCTGGTTTGTAGTTGGGGTCCAGTTGACCCGAGTTATGTGGAGAAAGCAGTGACGGGGATAAAAATTTCCTACTGGGTAACAATAAAAATGGGCAAAGTACGATTAGATGAATGTATCTGTAGTAACATAATCTTTACTGATAAGCTATGGTACGCATAATAACATGGAATGTGAAAGGGTTGAGGTCCGCAGGTAAACGCTCAAGGGTATTGAAGCATTTGAAAAGAATAAAAGCAGATATCGCATTAATACAAGAGTCACATCTGACAGAGAAACAATTTATGTATATGCAAAAAGACTGGGTTAAATGGTGTGAGGGTTCAGCTGCTGTAGGACGAAAAGCAGGGGTATTGACTCTGATTAGTAAGAAGTTAGACTGCGAAAAAATATCGCATAGCAAGGATGAGGAGGGAAGATTGTCAATACTGAACTTAAAAATAGGAGGAGAAATTATAACAATAATAAATATATATGGCCCTAATCAGGATAACACTCAATTTTATCAAAAGGTAAACACGCAAATACTGAAGGGAGCTTACTCTAACCTAATTGTGGGGGGAGACTTCAATTGTGTAGCAAACATAGTGGAGGATAAAAAAGTTAAACAGCCCACAGTACAGAAACCCAAGAAAAGAGATAAGATAATTGAGGATCTGATGAGTGCACACCAACTCACAGATATCTGAAGACACCTACACCCTGATGATCGAGAATTCACACATCATTCCTTGGTACACTTAACAATGTCTAGAATCGATTATATATTAATTAGTAATACATTAATAAGAAAAGTAATGGCATCTGAAATTCATGACCAGGTCATATCAGACCATAGCCCGGTTAGTGTGAATCTTATTGAAACGATTCCACGGGGATCAGATTACATTTGGAGATTTCCCTCATATTTATATGAGGATGAATCATTTGCAGCACTACTAAAAAACTGGTGGCTAGAATATACTGAACAGAATGTGGGTCATAAAACGGATACTTCTTTGTTTTGGGAGGCGGGTAAAGCTGTAATGAGAGGAAATATTATGATGTATATGAACAAATACAAACGGGACATATTTGAAAAACACACTGAAGCCATGAGAAAGGTGCGGGAGGCATACAATAACTATAAAAACTCATTAACGGAGAAGGATAGAAAAATATGGCAGGAATATAAAGAAAACTGTGATTTCTGGCTGAAGCGTAAAGAAATGTTCATCAGAGAGAGGATGCAAGCGAGGTTCTATCAATTTGGTAATAAATCAGGGAAAATGCTAGCAAATTTGGTAAGAACGCAAACATATAATAATAAGATGCCTGTGCTTCGAGACCATAATAATATCCTGCACTCAAAACCTAATGAAGTATTAGGAATCTTTCAAGATTTTTACAAGTCACTATATGATAAGCAAGGCTATAATAATCAAGAGGCAGAGGAATTATTGGATCAGCTATCACTGCAGCAAATATCAATAGATGATCTTAACTATTTAAATTCCCCGGTAACAGCACTCGAAATTTCGAATATAATTAAGAACTTAGCCAATAACAAGGCCCCAGGCCCAGACGGCTTTTCGCCAGAATATTATAAGCTATTAAAACAGGAACTGCTTGAGGACCTTACCAAATTGTACAATGATATTTTACAAGGAAAGACAAGACTCAAATCCTCTGACTTAGCATACATTAAATTATTACCTAAAGAGGGAAGAGACCCCACGGATCCAGGGTCATATAGACCTATCTCCCTGATAAACCAGGATATTAAAATCCTTTTGAAGCTGATGGCAGATAGGCTAGCGACTTTAATGCCAGATCTTATCTCCCTACATCAGGTAGGATTTATAAAAGGCCGATCGTCAGTAATGAATATAAGAAAAGTGATGCTGGTGATGGAACAGGCAAGAGCGTACCCTGAGAGATATAAGGAAAGTGCTATTTTTAGTGTAGACATGGAAAAAGCCTTTGACAATGTGAATAGAAATTGGTTAAAGGCAGTAATGCAAAGAATGGGATTTGAAGGGCAATTTATGACATTCCTACAAACAGTATATGAATATTCAACGGCAAAAATTCACCTGCCAGGACATATATCGTCAGCATTTCCTTTGTACTCCGGTACAAGACAGGGATGCCCGCTCTCGCCTCTTCTATTTGACATCGCTATAGAGCCAATTTCAAGGTTCATAGCAACTAATATCAGGGGAGTAAATTTGGAGACACATAGAGTCACACATGCACTATTTGCAGACGACCTCTTAATATTTATGGAAAGCCCAAAGGATCAATTAAAGAATATTCTGGAATTTTTTCAGAAAATACAAGAATTTACAGGCTTTAAAGTAAATAACAACAAATCAGATTTATTTTTCTTGACAAAACATCTGGGAAGAGAATGGGTGAAGGACTATGGAGTGATAGTGGCCTCTAGGAAGATAAAATATTTGGGTATTTGGATAACGAGGGATCCGAGTAGTTTATATAACGAAAATTTTGTAAAATTGATAAACAAAATAATAGTACAGATCCAAAATTGGAAAAACTTACCGGTTAATCTAGTAGGAAGAGCATTTTTACTGAAAATGATATCGTTTGGAAAACTATTATATCCAATGCAGAACATACCCATGTTAATAGCACATAAAGAGGTCAAGATGCTACAGAAAGCCTTCACCGATTTTCTATGGAAGGGGAAAAAACATAGAATAGCCATAAAAAAATTGGAACTGTCTAAAGAATGGGGAGGTTTGGGCGTACCAAATATAAGGCTATACAACCTTGCTTGCCTAATGCGTCATGTTAAAGATTGGATAGACAACACAAGCAGGTTTTCAAATTACGAGCTAGAAGCTGCAGTGGCTGAACCCTGGTCACTAAAGGGTCTGCTTCATACCACACAAAGAAATTTACCTGTGCGCGTCAAATATAACTTAATAATGAGGGACACAATATTAACCTGGAGGGAGGTTAGGAAGCTCTCAGGCCTACCTTTCAGAATATCTAAATATATGACTTTGTGGGAAAACCCTGAATTCCCTCCCACGATACAACATGAAGGTTTCTTGAAATGGGAAGAGAGGGGATTGTGATGTTGGGGCATATATGCAATCTTAAAGAAAAAAGGTTAATGACATTTAAAGAACTGAGAATTAAATATAATATCCCAGCGGTGCATTTTTTGTACTATGCCCAGATCACCTCCTTCTGCTCTTCAATTATTAAGAAATTAGATCCAATTCTGGAAATAACAAAATTCGATAGATTGATCAAACCAGGTAATCAAAATGTGACCCTGTCAGATATTTATAAAGATATGGGATCATGGCGGGCAGAGGGGATTGCACATCAGGGATTGAAAAAATGGGGGAATAATATGAATGATCCTGACATATCAAGGAAAATTTTGCAAGGTTTAGTGGAAGTCAGAAGTTGTATCACATACGAAGTATGGAGAGAATCCCATTTGCTATTCTTACACAAAGCTAAATATGCATTTGATATTAGGTATAGGAACCCACCACCAATGGAATATAAGGCACAATGTCCAAAATGTAATATGGTCAATGCAAACTTGTTTCATTGTGTATGGGAGTGCCCAATAATATCCTCATTTTGGGACTCTGTGTGCAGACTGATTAAAAGGATATGTGGGAAGACTGTTGCAAAAGACCCATTAATGTTGTTGTTTAACTATTATAGCAAAGATGGGAGAGGTGGGCCTGAAGAGATGCCGAGCAAGTTGGTTCACACAATAATAGCAGCAAGAAAGGTAATATTTAATAGATGGATATTTCCAACAACCCCACAGATTGGGGAAATAAAAAAAGAATTGAGATTCCTGTTTGACAGGGAAAAAATTACAGTATTGGCACACAAATCAAAATATACTAAACGATTTTTTACAAAATGGAAAAAATTTATAATATTTTATTATCAGAGGTCAGAAATAGATTTAATTATGGAACCATTCAAATACACAGAATGGTATTGTGTGGAACAACTGCATGGCACGCTGGGGAAACTAGAATGCTCTACCAGGTAAATGTTGATTAAAATGCGAACCCTGAGAAAAAGATGACTTTGAAATATAGGAAAAGAAAGAGGAGTGAAATAGAAATACAGCCCACAATAAGGAGGGAATATGTCACTGCCTATCCACGGAAAAGTTAATAGGGGATGTGTTGGGGGGAGGGAGGAGGGAGGGAGGGAGATAAAAGGGGAAAAAAAAGGATGGTGTGAGAGGGTCAAGGGCTAACTGTGAGAATGTTAAAAGGAAAGTAAAAAATGTTTTGAAAAATTGAAGTGTAAAATGCGATGTAGAAACGAAGATGCTCTTTGACATAATAAGATGATGATTTTATTGTACTGTAATTATCCTTTAATAAAAAATTGGTTTAAAAAAAAAAAAAAAAAAAAAAAAAAGCTGAATTTTCTGAGACTTCAGAATCTCTTTAAGTGTATTTGCAAATTTGGTGTGCTTGTCCCTAATAGCAACAAAGGTCTTGTGTTACCAAATTCTGCATACTAAGATTCCATGGCATTTTTACTTAAAGGGCCATCATCTGAGTTTTGAGAATTTTGGCATATACTGTATTACCCATTTTTAAATGCTTAAAAAACTTTCTTGATTTTTTTTATTTATTTTGTTGTTTTCATGGTATTTTGCTGCAGATCATTCCGTGACTTTTAAAATACACCTAATAATTATGCAATAATCTATATTGAAAAAAGACAGGTTCATCAAGTACAACTTCTTGACACTAATGCTGCATACACACTTGAGATAAAAGTCTCTGGAAAAGGCAAGATCACAGACCAATTATACCCCATTCCATGTAGTATGAGAGCCATACCTTCACAGTCTATTCTATGGAGCTGCACTCCCCATCAGATAAAATCTTTGCAAGATGCTGCACACAAAGATGCCCGTACACATTCAAAAGATCATTATCTGCAAAAGATCTCTTCCTGCAATAGATCCATTCCTTCAAAATGCATTCATAGTCTATGAGATCTGCAGATCATCATACACACCTTGTTTAGCAGGCAATCATCTGCAGATCAGATCCACCAGGATGGATTTTCAGATCTGCAGATGATTGCCAGATATGCAGATGAAGTCTGTTAAACAAGGTGTGTATGAGGATCTGCAGATCTCATAGACTATGAATGCATTTTGCAGGAATGGATCAATTGCAGGAAGAGATCTTTTGCAGATAATGATCTTTTGAATGTGTACGGGCATCTTTGTGTGCAGCATCTTGCAAAGATTTTTTTCTGATGGGGAGTTCAGCTCCATAGAATAGACTGTGTAGGTATGGCTCTCATACTACATGGAATGGGGTAAAATTGGTCTGTGATCTTGCCTTTTCCAGAGACTTTTATCTCAAGTGTGTATGCAGCATTACTGCAGCTGAATACAGAGGAAAGAAAATACACAAGGGCAGAAATCATGTTCCTGATTGGATCAAGGTATCACCTTCCCAAGCCTAGCAATCATAGTTGCGGAGGCCATTCAAGATATGAAAAGCATCCATGTCCCTTTAGCCGTGGCGTAACTAAGGAGCTTGGGGCCCCAGTGGGATTATCACATGGGGCCCCAAATGCTCTATTGATATGGAGCCCAAACCTATCAAGGACAGCTGCAGCTATTTAGAGTAACAAGACAGTTTGTTAGGATTACCACTATGCAATACACATATAGAAGTGTTCTTTACCAGCACAGCACCAATGAAAAGCAAATACGATGGATGTAGGAGGGCCAAAGGTGGGCCCCTTTAGTCCAGGGGCACCATTGCGGTCACAATCTCTGCATCCTCTACTGTTACACCACTGCCCTTTAGTAAATGCAGGTATAGAACATGCCATAGTTCCTGTGACAAGAAATTCCACATCTTAACCCTCCTGGCGGTTTGTCAAAATCCGCCAGGGGGCAGCAAATACGTTTTTTTTTAATTTTTTTTTTTTCATGTAGCGAGACGAGGTCTCGCTACATGATAGCCGCTGCTCAGCGGCATCCCCCCAGCCCCTCCGATCGCCGCCGGCGATCGGAGATCAAGAGATCCCGTTCAAAGAACGGGATCTCTTGTAGGGCTTCCCCCGTCGCCATGGCGACAAGGCGGGATGACGTCACCGATGTCATCGACGTCGTGACGTCAAAGGGGACTCCGATCCACCCCACGGCGCTGCCTGGCACTGATTGGCCAGGCAGCGCATGGGGTCTAGGGGGGGGGGGCGGCTGCGGCGACGCGTATAGCGGCGGATCGGCGGGTAGCGGCGGCGATCGGGCACTGCACGCAGCTAGCAAAGTGCTAGCTGCGTGCAGCAAAAAAAAAATTATGCAAATCGGCCCAGCGGGGCCTGAGCGGTGCCTCCCGGCGGCATAGCCCGTGCTCAGCACGGGCTTACCGCCAGGGAGGTTAAAAGGCACCTGAAGTGAAAAGGATATAGAGTCTGGCATGTGTATTTCCTTTTAAAAAATGCCCTTCCCGACTCCAGATGGCAATCAGATAAAATCCCTGGATCAACATCATTAGGCATTACCTAGTAATTGTAGCCATGGATGTCTTTCAACGCAAGGAAAGCATGTAAGCCCCCTTTAAATGCAGGTATAGAGTTTGCCATAACGACTTCCTATGGCAATGCATTCCACATCTTAATCACTCTTACTGTAAAGAACTCTTTCCTAAATAAATGGCTAAAACGTTTTTCCTCCATGTGCAGATCATGTCCTCTAGTCCTTTGAGAAGGCCTAGGGACAAAATGCTCATCCGCCAAGCTATTATATTGCCCTCTGATGTATTTATACATGTTAATTAGATCCCCTCTAAGGCGTCTTTTCTCTAGCCTAAATAAACCCAGTTTATCTAACCTTTCTTGGTAAGTGAGACCTTCCATCCCACGTATCAATTTTGTTGCTCGTCTCTGCACCTGCTCTAAAACTGCAATATCTTTTTTGTAATGTGGTGCCCAGAACTGAATTCCATATTCCAGATGTGGCCTTACTAGAGAGTTAAACAGGGGCAATATTATGCTAGCATCTCGAGTTTTTATTTCCCTTTTAATGCATCCCAAAATTTTGTTAGCTTTAGCTGCAGCGGCTTGGCATTGAGTATGATTATTTAACTTGTTGTCAATGAGTACTCCTCAGTCCTTCTCCAAGTTTGATGTCCCCAACTGTATCCCATTTATTTTGTATGGTGCTAGACCATTGGTACGACCAAAATGCATGACTTTACATTTTTCAACATTGAATTTCATCTGCCATGTATGTGCCCATATAGTCATCCTATCCAGATCCTGTTGCAATATGACACTATCTTCCTGAGAGTTGATGATTCTGCACAATTTTGTATCATCTGCAAAAATAGCAACATTGCTCACTACTGCATCTACTAGGTCATTAATAAATAAATTGAAGAGCACTGGACCCAGTACAGACCCCTGTGGGACCCCACTGCTAACAGTCTCCCATTTTGAGTATGATCCATTGACCACAACTCTTTGTTTTCTGTCCATTAGCCAGTTCCCTATCCATGCATGTTGGATTATTATGGCTCTGTACATATTAACAAGCTGACACATCATTGCATTCCAGCGGTTCTGGAGGTGTGTTTAGCTTCTAAGGGTACAATGGTTAATTTGCATATATTCAGCAGTGGTGCCTGGGAGACATCTCGAGCTCACTCCAACCTGAATTATCGCAAATTCTTTCTGTTTTAGGAAAGCAAACTTTTGTTTTTCCTATCCATGCACACAGACTCTTCCCCAGTCCTTGCATCCTCAACTTTTACACCAGACTTTTGTGGGGAACAGTGACGAAGGCCTTTGCAAAGTCCAAGTATATCACATCTACAGCATTCCCAATATCCACATTAGCGTTCACTACCTCCTGAAAGCTGAGCATGTTAGTCAAACAGGACCCGTCTTTAGTAAACCCATGTTGATGCTGAGAAATAAGATTATTTTCTACTATGAAGTCATGTATAGTATCTCTTAGTAACCCCTCAAATAGTTTGCATACAACTGATGTTAAGCTTACAGGTCTATAATTTCCTAGATCTGATTTTTTTGCCCTTCTTAAATAATGGGAAAACGTGGGCTGTACGCCAATCCACTGGGACTCTGCCAGTTGCAAGAGAGTCACAAAAGATAAGATAAAGGGGTTTATCTATAACTGAACTTAATTCCCTTAGGACCCGAGGATGCATGCCATCCGGGCCAGGTACATTGTCTATTTTTAATTTTTTTAGTCTTGCCTTCACTTCTTACTGCGTTAAAGGGAATCAGAGACGAAGCACCCTTGTGTATTTTACCATATATATCAGTAAGAACTTTAGAGAAAACACTTACCATGCTCTCTGTTTCATCCTCACTGCTAAAAGTGTCTGTTATCAGCTGTGATAAGAATCCCGGACTGAGCATTCAGTCTGGCTTTGCAGGGAATAATTATAGCTGAGTCATTATAGCAGAGCCACAAGGGGGCAGGCTTGGGCTTGACAAGACACCAGAGAAGACAGACTCTGCTATAATCTTTCGCTAGCAAAGCTAGCAAAGCTAGACTGAGTGCTCAGTCGGGGATTCTTATCAGAGGTGATAACAGTCAGATTAAACAGAGAATAATGAAACAAAGAGCAGATTAGGTGTTTACTGTCATGTTCCCACTGATTTATAAGGTAAAATACAAGAGGGTGCTTCATCTCTGGTTCTCGTTAAGTATTTAATATTACAGTTGGAAGATTGAGACTCTTCTGCATCTGTAATTTGCAATAGTGTTGTTTTCTTTGTGAAGACATGTGAGAGAACGCGGAAAAGCCGCCGCGTGTACTACTGAGGAGGCGGCTGATTCCGCGTCCAATGCGGCGGTCTGCACGCGGAAGCATGTGTCTGGTAGCAGGGCAGAACGCGGAAAAGTCGCCACATGCAACAACAGTAAGGCGGCTGGTTCTGTGTCCAGCGCGGCGGTTTGCACGCGGCGGCGTGTGTCTGGTGTGGCTGAGTCTGTTGGTGCACACAGGCTTAAGAATACGCGCGCGCGCGCTAAGAGGCAGAATTCTTATACTGGGCAGAGAGAGTCTGCTGATCACGCCGATCAGCTGACTCCAGAGCAGGACACTATTGGTTGATCAATTAGGGGTGGTGCTGGAGAGCACTACTCCATATATAGTTACTGCTGGCCAGTTGCAAGTTGTCTGCAGTTGCGAACATTACGTGGAAGCACTCAGACCTTAGTTAGATCCAACAGTGTGTTTGAACCAGGTGGACCTGGGAATTCACACTGAGCCAGATTACTTGTGGGCGCGATGACGTCATCGGACGTCCGCCGGGCTGTACTGCGCAGGCGCAGTAGTTCTGCGCCTGCGCAGTACAGCCCGGCGGACGTCCGATGACGTCATCGCGCCCGCATGGGACGCAGAAGTGCCGGGCCTTGGAGCACAGAAGAGCCCGACCTGGCACCCGGCCTGGCCAGATCGGGTCGGCCACCGGAGACCACCGGGAGCCTGCGGAGCGGCGGCGAGGGCACCTCCTGCCTGCCACGGGCTGGAGGAAGCCCCAGGTAAGTGGATATTGATTTTTATTTTTTTACCTCCCTCCCTGAACCTTCCCTTTAAGCTAGTTCCAGGGTGTAGAGACCAAGGACCTCACACCCAGACTAGGGAACTGTATTATCATTGTGTTATACTCCAAACTAGTTCCAGGGTGCTGAGACCACGGACCTCGTACCCAGATTAGGGAACTGTATTGTCACTTGTGTAATACATCAGACTAGTTCCAGGGTGGAGAGACCACGGACCTCACACCCAGACTAGGCATTGTTTGATATCTGTTATGACTTATTGCTTTCCTGACTACTCCTCTGTCCTCTGATTCGGTACCTCACATATCTGATATTCCGTTGCCAGACCCTGCTTGCCTTGGATACCGAATCAGCCTTCTGTTTTTGTACTTTATCTGTCCGTGTGTTACCAACCAGGCGTGCCCGACCTCGAGAGCTATCTCTCCTCTTAAGAGATAGTCTCCAGATCAGATAGTGACATCCACCTTCAGGTGTCACTCAATCTCTGGCCCTTCCTGTCTCCAGCCTGACTCCACCCCTTGGAGAGTGTCAGGCTGCTGGAAGGTTCCTGTGCTCTCAGAGCAGTGTTCCTTTACTGCCTAATATCACCTGCTCAGCAGGTGCATTACTCAAAGTACAACTGTTACACCAAACACTTACATACCTATAGGTGTCCAGAGGTTAGCATTATATCTGTATTATCAGTGATTCTGCAGATCATCAATAATCAGGTATATATCTGCATTCTTGGTGATACTGCAGATCACCAATAATCAGATTCTCTCTGTGTGCTGACACCAATCATTACAAGACAGAAGCAAAGAAGGCATTTAATAACTCTGCCTTACCTTGGTCATCCACCACTGAGTTCCCACCCTTATCTTTTAGGAGTCCTATACAGTCAGCCTTTCTTTTTTAGAGTTGATGTACTTGTAAAACACTACAGAGGTGTTTGAGATAAGCAGCTAGGCAGGGAAATAAATGGAAGAGGAGGAATATATTGGATAAAAAGAACCCCCAGCATGCAACTGAATGGCAATGGTTATTAAGAGGCCAGTGTTCCTAATGTATGTGATAACCCCACACCATAACAGCAGAAAAAGTTTTGAAACTTTTTAATGCAGGATTAGCATCAATACACTCAGACCAGTTGCTGTTGAAATTAGATTTTTATGGTGACAATACCGCTTTAAAGGTTATTATACTATTGTGTATCTTTTACAGCAGAGTGGATCTCTGAGTTCTGGTCCACTTTGGTGCCAGACGGGCCGGTCTGAGTACCTCACAATCTGCTCAGTTACTAGGTTTTTTACGCACAACCATTTCTAGGGTTTACAAAGAATGGTGTGAAAAGGGAAAAACATCCAGTATGCGGCAGTCCTGTGGGTGAAAATGCCTTGTTGATGCTAGAGGTCAGAGGAGATTGGGCCAACTGATTCAAGCTGATAGAAGAGCAACGTTGACAGAAATAACCACTCGGTACAACAGAAGTATACAGCAAAGCATTTATGAAGCCGCCCACAACACAAATAAAAAATATTTATTTACAAAAAATTTTTTAAAAAAATTAGGCATCCCATCTGCCTCCGGTGCCCCTTAGTTGGGCGATTTCTTCCGCCTGCTGGGCAGATCGCTCTCTCAGCTCCAGGACCTGTTGTTGCAGGATCCGGCAGTCCCGCACTGGCACTCCCCGCTCCTGCCTCCTCAGTCTGCTTCTCAGCCTCCTCATTTCTCTTCTCACTTGCAGGTAAGAAGAGAGAGAAACTGTGGAAAGAATGGGAAAATATGTATAATCATTGTATCAATCAGGTTAACCTTTTACATGTAAAAAAAAAAACCATTAAACCTGTAATGTTGTGTAAAGCTTATACAATAACATTTTGGGCCCTGGTCCACTATAGAAGTGATGCGAAGATAGCCACCTTGCCGCATTGCATCACTTCTGCTGGCCTTCACATCACTTCCGTATCTCCCGAGTCCCGATGCATAAGTAAATAGAGGCGATAGGACGCGGATGGGGCCCTGCGAGAATCTGCAGCATGCTGCAGATTCTTGGATCAGTCTACACCACTCCGCTTAACCTGCACGCAATAGAAACTATTCCATTGCCGTGCAATGGTTTCCGGACACCCGAGGTGTGCTGCATCGTACCGCATGTAATAGAAATGGAACATAACTTGAGTTAACCTAATATGAGATATTAAATATAGTACAAGATTTTTACCATATTGCAGGCTTCCGGTGCGCCTCCTGGCCACCCGTTCACTGTGGTGGGAAGGCCCCGGGGAAGATGAACTGGAGCTGGGTCTAGCGGCGTGGCTGTGGGTCCCGGGGTTGTGGTGGAGCATTTCCAGCTGTAATAAAGAAAAATAAATAATGTAATCTGAACTAAATATGTCATAAAATGGGTACAAAAGTATTAACTTTTTACTCAAGCTACAATTATTTTGATTTGTATTTGAAAATAATGTTTCAAAAAACCCTATTTAAAGTGAACCTTAAATGTGGCAAAAAATAAATAATAATAATAATAATTTACCTGGGGCTTTTACCAGCCTTCTGAAAACGACCTGTGTCTGTGCAAGTGCGCAGGACATTGACGGGTGCGAGGACGCGCAGTGGCTCGAAAGCAACACTCAGAAGTGGCAGGGGACTAAAGGATTGTCAAGTACTGTGCCTGTACCGTACGTCTTCAAGAAGGTTGGTAGAAGCTCCAGTTAAGTGAATATTTTTTAAAGGCGTCACAGTAAAAATTCACTTTAAAGGGAAACCAGAGATTAAATAAACTAAAAGATTTATACACACATGGGGCTTCCTCCATCGCTTCCACGTGTTGCCATCCTCAGTCTCCTGCACCTGGTCCAGTTACTTGGGCCTGTTACGTAAAGTCTGACGTAGGACAAGTGCACTCTTGGCGTATCTCTGGGGAGATACGTAGTGGGCACAGTTGACTTGCACAGACTTACTGCGACTGTATGAAGTAACGGGACCCGGTGCAGAACATGGAGAAGACTGAGGATGGTGGCGTGAGAGCGATCCGTGCCCATGGGGCTGTAGGAAGCCACAGGTGTGTCTAAATCCACACAGCAAAGATATCAAAGGAGTGGCTTTGAGACAACTCTGTGTATGCCCTTGAGTGGCCCAGCAAGAGCATAAGCATCAATAAAATTGAATAACTGGCGAGATCTTAAAATGGCTGTGCACCAGAGCTGAATCATCCACAAGGCAAACCTAGGCAGTTGCATAGGGCCAGGAGAAGTTCTAGGGTCCTGATGGATGATACATGATAGCACCTATCAAATATTTCTAAAAAAAAGCCTGGTGATCAATCATCAGTGGTTATCAAAAACTAACAATTAGCAAATACTGCACAAATATCATCACTGCCCACACAAGAGCACAAAAAAATAATTTAGGTAACCCATTTTGGAATAAGTCCATAACAATAAAAAAATGTGGGAAAAGTGATCACTGATGCGCTGTGATGATGAATACCTTACTGATACTTTGACTGTATATACTACACAACTCCACTACAGCTCATGGCATTTTTATAGGATAAATTGATGCAGCATATTAAACCCAAGATACATGTACATAAACTAATAGTCTGCTGACTTACATCTTATTTCCTCCGTGACACGCCTGATGAGGTCCTGGTCCCTCCTCTTCATGTCACTCCACAACATTTGGACCTGTTTAGGCCTTAGGACCCGATTGAACTGGGTCCTCAATATGTCCTGCACCCTCCGAACTATGTCCCGCTTAGCCGGACCGGCGCAGAGGTCATATCGGCCTGTGGTAAAGTTCTGGAAAAGAAATATTACAGTATTGAAGGGATTACCAGTTCAACGTAAAATAAAAAAAAATCACTTACCGGGGGCTTCCTACAGCCCAACTTGGCCACGAGGTCCCCCGGCATCCTTCTGGCTCCTCTTTGGGTCCCGCTGGTGGCTCTGGAAACTGGCGACAGTCAGGCCTACTGTCGGGACAGTTACTTCCTGGTCTGAGGCGTGCGCGTATTCGCCACGCAGTGTCAGCCACCGCGATGATGTGTAGTGGCTGGCGTGAAGACACCATTGACCTCAGACAAGAAAGTAACCGTCCCGACACTAGGCCAGAGTGTCGCCGGTTACCGAAGCCACCTGCGGAACCTGAAGAGGAGCCATGAGGATGCCGGGGGATCTTGAGGCCTACACTGGGATGTAGTAAGCCCCAGGTATGGCACAGATGATACAAGTTCAAAATGACAGTTATCATAACCAGTGACCTCACTGTTGCCCAAACATCATTGGTTATGAAAGCATTCGAAAAACTCATAATGGCTTATCTGAAATCCATCACAGATCCCCCCTGCTGGACTCTCTGTAATTTGCCTACAGGCCTAATAGATCCACAGATGATACCGTTAACATGTGCATGCATTACGTACTACAGCATCTAGACACCCCAGGAATCTACACCAGGATTTTATTCATAGATTTCAGCTCTGTATTTAATACCATAATTCCATCACTGCTACATAGCAAACTCGACTACCAATACCTGAATCCATCTAGAAATGGATAACCAATTTCTTAACCGACAGAAGACAGCAGGTCAGACTTGGGAAACACACATCAAGCTCTCTGACTGTTAGTCAGTACTGGTGCACCCCAGGGCTATGTGCTTTCCCCACTGCTCTACTCACTTTACACCAATGACTGCATCTCCACAGATCCATCTGTTAAAGAGGAACTCCAGCCTAAACAAACATACATTCATTAAGTTACATTAGTTGTGTTAATTAAAATAGATAAGTAATGTAATCTCTTACCCACCCTGTTTTAAACGAACAGGCAAATGTTTGATTTCATGATGGCAGCCATCTTTTTGGTTGAAAGGAGGTGAAAGGGAGCATGCATGAGACACAGTTCCAACTGTCCTGTGTGCTGATCACCCCTCCCAGTTGCTAGGCAACGTGAATAACAACATAGGAAATCCTATCATGCTTTGCACAGCATCAGGGAAAAAATCCCAGGCTTTTTTCTTTGATAAGGCGGAGCTTAAAGAAAATCAGAACTGAAAATTAAAAGTGAAAATATACATACACAGGTCATACATACCTCCCGTGTAGTCTACTCCTCAATCTCTTTCTCCTCTCCTGCGTCCTGTTTGTCCACTGTGATCAAGGTAATACTCTGCCCTCCATTTTGAAAATGGCCATTACACCATAACAGCTTCCTGCTCAGCACACAGTAAACTGTAACATTGCCCACTTGAGCCATAGGGAAACATGGACACATCAGCTCTCCTCCTCTCAGCTGTAACTGACAGCAACTGATATATTTCAGTTCTGACAAAATGTTGTCAGAACTGGAAGGGATCATTGTCAGAAGAAAATTGTGAGCTTCTGAGAGGAAATGATGGCAAAATAAATATGTAATGTTCAATTGAAGTTACCTCATGTGTTTATTTTAAATAATTTTACTCAGTACAGGTTCTCTTTAAGCTTTTGTGCAGCTAAAAATAAGAATATGAAAGAAACACAAAGTTCTGATGCTGTGAAACTGTTAAAGAAACACCAAGCCTTTTCAGTGCTGCTGAGTAGATTTTTAGTACAGAGGTTCACTTTAAGGTTCTGAATTATGCAGATGACACAAACAGTAGTTGGTCTCATACAAAACAGGGATGAGTCTGCATACAGGCATAGTGGGATAGCTTTCCTTCTGGTGCAGCAGCCAGGGCAGCCATCAGGGGGGGGACAACTGACACTGCAGTGAGGGGCCCAGGGCTTCTGGGGACCCTGGGCCCCCCCAAAGTGCTGGAAGGGCAGCATGTGCTGCCTGCGGCTCACTAACCAGCACACCGCATTCCAGCTCTGAGAAAAGAGTGACATCAGCACTTGAACGTGGGGAGCAGATGAGTGTTCTTTACAGTAAGAGTGATTAAGATGTGGAATGCATTACCACAGGAAGTAGTTATGGCAAATTCTATACCTGCATTTAAAGAGGGCTTAGATGCTTTCCTTGCGTTGAAAGACATCCATGGCTACAATGTAGTGTACACGTGAGAAGTGGAACGAAAATCATACATGATTCCAAACATTTTTTACAAATAAATAACTGAAATATAAAATAAATGACTGAATGGAAGGCCAATTTGCATAGCTAGCTAAGGAGTTGTGGGCCCCGATGCAATTTTTAAATTAGGCCCCCCCAAGCACTCTATACATATTACATAGCAATTGATACGGGCGGCACACCAAAACCTGCCAACAGCATCTACAGTGTCAAAGATGCAAGAAGTGGATGGGAAACAGTGTGTTAATAACTACCACTATTCAAAGTATCTATAGAAGTGATTATTATGAGTACAAGACCAATACAGAGCTAACACTGGAGTTGAGGGAGGGCCCTTTGGGGCCCCTCTGGCCCAAAGGCCCCGATGCGGTCGCAACCTCTGCAACCCATATTGCTACGTCCTGGCACTCCCAAAAACAGTACCATTTGAATATAACTGCACCATACAATATCACTAACACTCTGCAATATGCCCAAGGGCCCCGATGAGGTCGCAACATCTGCACCCCCTATTGCTATGCCCCTGGCACTCCCAAAAACAGTACCATTACAATATAACTGCACCATACAATATCACTAATACTCTGCACTAGGCATTTTGTTAATATCGATTACTTACCATAATCAGCATTCTTTTTAGCTCTGGGGGTATCTTGGGAGCCATTTGGAGCGTCCAGCACAGCACAGCAGTCAGTCCTGGGGCACTTGCTTGCTTCCCTGAAAATCCTTACTTGCTAGCAAGTTGCTCCTGTGTGGACAGATCACAGACAAATCATAGCAGCCCTCAACCTGTGTCTCACACTCTACAAGCAAGGGGAGAGGGATAAGGCAGGACGGAGAGAAACACTGTGGGGTTGATTCACTATAACAAATAACGTGCCATATCAGAGTTAACATGCATTATCAGCGTTGACGTGCCTTATCAGAGTTAACATGCCTAATCAGAGTAGCGAGTGCTATGAACTTATGCCTGCTAATTAGCAATGATGAGAGCTCCACTTGTCCTGCCCTGAGCCTCTTCAGGTCCAATCACTTTAAAGGACATTATCTCTGCACTTTGATTGGTCCAATAGGCTGCCTGTCACTTGACAGGCAGCCTATTGGGCCTGCAGATTGGCAAACATAAGGGAATGTAGGAAGCTGGAGAGTGTACTAGTTAATGGCTCTGCCTCTGACACAAGAGGCCTGGGTTTAAATCTCAGCTCTTTATATTCAAGACAACACATATTCAGTAGGAAACCTTGGGCAAGACTCCTGCTACTGCCTATAGAGCGCATCCTAGCAGCTCTGCTCTGGTGCTTCGAGTCTGCCAGGAGAAAAGCACAATATAAATGTTATTTGTCTTGCCTTTGTCTAATATGAGGTATTTTCCCCTGGATTTGCTGTTTTCCCCTGGATTTGCACCCATTATCATCTTGTTTACTTGGCAGCAAAGGCAAGCAGGCAGGATGAGTCTAGGTGAGCTCTGGCACAAATGTACTAAGCTCATTGTTGATCATGGTGAGGACAGATGGTGTGCTGCAAGGAAGGAGAAGAAAAGAAGAAAGAAGTAATACTATAAATAAAAGATATTATTGAGTCATACCTCCCAACTTTTTGAGATGAGAAAAAGGGACACTTAACGGGGCACTACAGTGAAAAATTTTAAAATTTAAATTATGTGCAAACATATACAAATAAGAAGTACGCTTTTCCAGAATAAAATGAGCCATAAATTACTTTTCTCCTATGTTGCTGTCACTTACAGTAGGTTGTAGAAATGTGATAGAAGCGACTGGTTTTGGACTAGTCCATCTCTTTAAAGGGGATTCTCAGGGATATATTTATTTTCAAAAGCACTTAGTGAATGGCAGTTGCTCTGTCCAACTGCCAAAAAACTGTGTAGGGAGCAGGGAGGCTGGCCAGCATCATTGTTTAAATCATTTTTAGGGAATATCTTTATAAAGAATAAAAGCCTTGCTGAGAATCCCCTATGAAGAGATGGACTAGTCCAAAACCTGTCGCTTCTGTCAGATTTCTACTACCTACTGTAGTGACAGCAACATAGGAGAAAAGTAATTTAAGGCTCATTTTACTCTGGAAAAAGTGTACTTCTTATTTGTATATGTTTGCACATATTTTACATTTTTTCGCTGTAGTGCCACTTTAAGCCATGCCCATGCCACACCCCTGGTCATGCCCCCACCACGCCCCTAGTCACGCATACCATAAAGATTTCATAGGAAAAATATGTTGTTTTATAATTCAAACCACACTGGTCCTTTCTATCCTGGTTCATTTTCATCCATAGTAACATTTTAAAATTAGTAATATATCAATTTAAAGGATGGGAAATACAGTTTAGAGTCAATCAAACATATTTTTAGTTTATAAATATATATATTTACATAGAAAGAGGGACAAAGTCCTGAAAGAGGGACAAATGAGGGGGAAAGAGGGACACAGGGACAGGGCTCCCAAAGAGGGTCTGTCCCTCCGAAAGAGGGACAGTTGGGAGCTATGTTGAGTGTTTCAGATCAGGTCATAGATATAAATAAAAATTGTGCAAAAAATAAATAGCAATGAGCACTTGGCTATAGTATAGCCGATCACCAGCAATGCAGGATATTGGAGGGGGCAGCGGTAGGGATAAGTAAGCAGGCTTTAGGGGTTTGGCTTCATAATAGCTGAACCCCACCTTGGCTGTAGGTTAGTGTTAGGGAGGTGTAAGTGTGTATGGGGGGTAGTGTTAGGAGAAGGTGACAGTAGAATATCGGTGCAATTACTGACACTCTTCTATCTGCAGTACACCATGTTCGCCCTCTCCCCACCTCACCTCTGTATCATGCAAATTGGCAAACATAAGGTTAGATATGAGAGGTAAGGCGGCTGCTCTGATGGTAACTTGCACACACAGGTTATCTTTGCGTCCGTGAGACGGGAGTGCACAGTTGCTGCTTGTGTTTTTGTAGGGAATGGGGGGAGGGGGAGCATGTCCTGAAATGTTTTGCTGGGGGCCCAACATATCTGACTTACAGCCCTGGTGCTCCCTTAAGCTCAGAGAAGGATTACCTTGAAATGGGGCTCTAGGCAAGATGGCAAATTTGGGCCTGCTGCTGGTGGCCATCTGGCATCGTTGGTAAGGTAAGATGAGGGAGGTTTAATCATCAGTAAGGGTGCTAGCCAGGCCCCTAGGCCCCCATCAGGCCATAGGCCCCCACCTAGGTGGGGGGGAACGGGTGCGGGCAGGTGGGGAGAGAGAGCAGGAGTCGGCGCTATACGTCCGCACAGCCCGCATTCTAAGATATAGTAACCGGCTCATCGATGAGCCGGTTCTTTTTGTATTGAATCAAATGAATCGGCTCTGAACCGAATAAGTTAATTGGCTTCCCCCTAAATTGGCCCTAGACTAGGATACATGCGCTACACTACACATACATAGACATATGCCTATGGTAGGGATTAGACTGTGATCCCCTCCGAGGGACAATTAGGTGACAAGACTACACTCTGCACAGTGCTGTGTAAGATGTCAGTGCTATATACATATTTAAATGCATAATTCACTAAAAAAACAGCCTGCCAGCGCTGATCGCTGGCTGGTAGGCTGATCGCCGGGCCCCACTGTGTACAGTGACAGAAGAGGGGGCTCTTGCGAGTGCAAGCTTCCACCAAATCTCGCTCCTTGCGAGATGACGCCATATGGCCTCGCTGAGGCCTGAGAGAGACGCTGTCCCGCCGACATCCTGCGTTAGGCAGAAGGGAAGCGGTTAAACGACAACTGTAACAAGAAGGATACGGAAGCTGCCATATTTATTTCCTTTTAAGCAATACCAGTTGCTTGGCTGTCCTGCTGATCCTTTGCCTCAAATACTTATAGCCATAGCCCCTGAACAAGCATGCAACATATCAAGTGTTTCTGACATTATTATCAGATCTGACAAGATTAGCTGTATGCTTTTTTCTGGTGTTACTCAGACACTACTGCAGCCAAACAGACCAAAAAGGCTGCCAGGCAACTAGTATTTTATATATATTATTTATATATTGTTTAAAATGAAATAAATATAGCAGCCTCAGAGATGGGTTAACATGTAATAGGACCCTAGGAAAGCTGAAGTGGAGAGAGGTCAGAGAAGGGTGCTGGTGGGCCCTTTGACACCCACTAGGCCCCAGGCACCTGCCTAGGTTGGCAGGGGGATGATCCTGCTCTGGGCAGCATCCATATCCCTCTTGTTACAGATGTCCTTTAACCTCACTATGGTGAATTGGTGCCCATGGTCCCGTGTGCTGAACAGCAGTGCAACCAGGGGGTCTCTATCACCTTTAAAGGATACCCAAGGTGATGTGTGACATGATGAGCTATACATGTGTATGTACAGTGCCTAGCACACAAATAAGTATGCTGTGTTCCTTTTTTTCTTTGTCTGCCTGAAAGAGTTAAACATCAGGTATGTAAGTGGCAGTTACTGTCTGAGTCATGACTTTGTCAGACAACAGCGTGACCCTCACTGATGAGAAATTACGACTATACATCACTTTCCTAGCAGAAAATGCCATCTGAGAGCAGGAAAGAGATAGGAAGGGTATATAGTTCATAGATTTTAGCTCTGGCATACTTCAATGAATGTGTCATTGAGCAAAAACAATAAAAACTCAAAAAGTAGATTTAAATATAAAATAAAACTGTGGAACTTAAAAAGTCATTTAAGGAGAAGGAGGATAGATACATTTGTTTATTTCATAAGTTTATGTTCACCTCGGGTGTCCGTAAAAGATGCCCTTGAATGATGCAATCTTGTTAGTACAATTTTACCAAATCTATGTAGTAGAAGGGTAAACTGTCAGAATATACTTTTAATGAATACTTTCGGTAGTCCCTCATATTACATGTGGTAAGATTGTATAATCAAGATTGTATCATTAGTTGGTACCTTAAGTCTACTGCTCCAGTTTAAAGGACACCCGAGGTGAAAATAAACGAATGAAATAAACAATTATATCTATCCTCCTTCTCCTAAAAATGACTTTTTAAGATGTTCCACGGTTTTATTTTATATTTAAATCTACTTTTTAAGTTTTTACTGTTTCATTGTCTCTGCTTAATGACACCTTCATTGAAGTATGTCAGAGCTCAGATCTATGAACTATTGACCCTTTTTGTCTCTTTCCTGCTCTCAGAAGCCATTTACTGACAGGAGAAAGTTTTATGGGTGCAATTACTTATCAGTGAGGGTTTTGCTATAGTCTGACCTGGTCTTGACACAGATAGAAACTGTCCCTTGCATACCTGATGTTCAACTCTTTCAGGCAGAGAAAGAAAAAAAGGAACACAGCCTAGTTATTTATGTGCTTGGCAGTGTTGCCAACTTTTCACGTTATTTTTTACTGACAAATACCTAAAAAATTACTGACAAGAGATTGTTTTTACTGACAAAATCCCCTGCGTGTAGCGTAGCGTGCCGAAAATGGGCGTGGTCATGCAACAGAATGTGGGTGTGGTCATGGGTGGGGCCAAATATACATGATTTTAGTAGTGCTGTAAAAGGTCTGCCGGGGAAGTTTGAGCTCTGCCATAGTGTCCTCCCCCCCCCCCTTCCCCCAAAATACATGTAATCTTACAGCATTTCACCAAAAATCCACATAAAAATACAGATAATATGGCAGTGGTTCCCTAAAAATATATGTAATCTGGCAGCAGCAATTCCCCCAAAATACACATAATCTGACAGTAGTTCCCCAAAATACACTTAATCTGACAGCAGTGGTTCCCCAAAAATAGGTAGCCCCAGGTCTATAGGTGTCCCCAGAATAGGTGGCCAGTGGTATAGATGTCCCCAGAACAGGTAGCCAGGGGTATATGTCCCCAGTATATGTAGGCAGGGGTATATGTGCCCAGTATATGTAGCCAGAGGTATATGTAGCAAAGAAATGAACAGCGCTACTTAAAAACAGAGGAGTGCTTACCTGCAAGAAAGTGCACACCCCACTCATGGGATTCAAATACACAATGAGCATACACATGACCTGTCTACCACTTGGAGGATGTTAGTTTCCACTAACACCTTGCATGCAATTTGTTAGGTACTTGTCCCTCCCACTGTCGAAGAAGTCTTTCCTCCATGGGAGGGGACCTAACACTAACTAAATTCTACCTATGCATATGCATAGCCTGGGCGCGCTACCAGTAAAATTAAGAATTGCGCAAAAAAAAAAAGTGGGATCAGCGCATCACCAGGCCGCCTCTGAATGGCCTCAGCTCAGAGATGCGCTGAGCCCCCCCCAGAAACTACAAACGCACCTTGAACCCAAACAGAGGCTCTGCATATACACCAAAGAAACACTATCAAGTGGGAGCAGCTGACCAGAAATAAATCAATCAAACATAGCAAAGAAATGAACAGCGCTACTTAAAAACAGATGAGTGCTTACCTGCAAGAAAGTGCACACCCCACTCATGGGATTCAAATACACAATGAGCATACACATGACCTGTCTACCACTTGGAGGATGTTAGTTTCCACTAACACCTTGCATGCAATTTGTTAGGTACTTGTCCCTCCCACTGTCGAAGAAGTCTTTCCTCCATGGGAGGGGGCCTAACACTAACTAAATTCTACCTATGCATATGCATAGCCTGGGCGCGCTACCAGTAAAATTAAGAATTGCGCAAAAAAAAAGTGGGATCAGCGCATCACCAGGCCGCCTCTGAATGGCCTCAGCTCAGAGATGCGCTGAGCCCCCCCAGAAACTACAAACGCAGAGGTATATGTGCCCAGTATATGTAGCCAGAGGTATATGTGCCCAGTATATGTAGCCAGGGGTATATGTGCCCAGTATATGTAGGCAGGGGTATATGTCCCCAGTATATGTAGGCAGGGGTATATGTGCCCAGTATATGTAGTCGGGGGTATATGTCCCCAGTATATGTAGTCAGGGGTATATGTGCCCAGTATATGTAGTCGGGGTATATGTCCCCAGTATATATAGGCAGGGGAATATGTCCCCAGTATATGTAGGCAGGCGAATATGTGCCCAGTATATGTAGCCAGAGGTATATGTCCCCAGTATATGTAGGCAGGTGTATATGTGCCCAGTATATGTAGGCAGGCGAATATGTGCCCAGTATATGTAGCCAGGTGTATATGTGCCCAGTATATGTAGTCAGGGGTATATGTGCCCAGTATATGTAGGCAGGGGTATATGTCCCCAGTATATGTAGCCAGGGGTATATGTGCCCAGTATATGTAGCCAGGGGTATATGTGCCCAGTATATGTAGCCAGGGGTATATGTGCCCAGTATATGTAGCCAGGGGTATATGTGCCCAGTATATGTAGTCAGGGGTATATGTGTCCATTATATGCAAACACTAGCCAGAGGTATATGTCCCCAGTATATGTAGGCAGGGGTATATGTGCCCAGTATATGTAGGCAGGGGTATATGTCCCCAGTATATGTAGGCAGGGGTATATGTCCCCAGCAGGGCCTCCATCAGGGAGGACAACTATGACGCCACTGATGGGCCCGGGGCCCGCAGGGGTCCCGGGTCCCCCACCCAAACCTCCACCACCCCCTATGCACGGTGCCTCCGCTAGCTACAACAAGCTGGGCCCTTTCTCTAGGGCTTGGATGCCATCACCCTTGTGCGCCTTGTCCTTGCCCGAATCCCCCCTCCTTCCCTCCCTGTGCTCCGGGCTCCCTTCTCCGTTAACTCACATGATAGCCCCGATCCACGCGCCGGAACACGCCGCTCTCCTGCATAGCGTCCTGGCTGTCACCATGGTTACTTCCGGTATGTGCATTTGACATCATGAGATGCACATACTGGAAGTAACCATGGTGACGGTCAGGACGCCATGCAGTGAGCGGGAGAGCGGCAAGGTTCGGTGTGTGCACCAGGGGCCATGTATGTGAGTTAATGGAGAAGTGGACACGGAGCACAGGGAGGGAGGGGAGAGATGGGGAAAAGGCGCACAAGGGTGGGGGAAGCTGGCACATTAAGGGTGACATGGCTGGGGCCCAGGGGACATGGGGAGTGTGTGTGTGTGTGGGGGGGGGTGCATTGATGACACAGGGGAAGCTGGGGGAACGTGAGATGACAAGGGGGGAGAAAGCTGGGGTGGACAGGAGATGAAATGGAGTAGGGGGGCATTGATGACACATGGGAGGCTGGGGAGACATGAGATGACAAGAGGGGAAGCTGGGGGGACAATGTGACGAAGGGGGGGGGGGGTTTCAAGAGGTGATATGGGGCGCTTGGGGGACATTGATGGCACGGGGGAAGCTGTGGGACAAGAGAGGTGACACAGGGATGCTGGGGGAAGGAAGGCAATGTGACAAACGAAAGATGGGGGGGTCAAGAGATGACATGGGGAGCTGGGGAGACATTGATGACACGGTGGGAATCTGTGGGACAAGAGAGAAGACACAGGGAAGCTGGAGGAGGGGGGGAGGACAAGGTGACAAAGGGAAGACGGGGGGGACAAGATCAGTGATGCTCAGATGTCTTGATCCACGAATTCGGGGACCACTGCCGTTGCCCAAAAAAAATCTGCCTCTGGCGTGATTGGATCCGGATTTCGAAACGCGTCCATGGCACGACACGGATTTTTTGGCTGTAAATGACGCAATCACGTCTAGATCCGGATTTTCTTTTAACGTTAGTAGCAAAGCCCCCATACATGCTACAATCCCCAAAATTGCATGGATTATCAAGGTGATAAGGGGCTACAACTTCAACATAAAAAATTCCAAAAATATATATATTTTTTTTGAGAAAATGGATTTTAAAGTGAAATCAACACTTGAAATGCGGCAATTATTTGGTAATAAGTGGTTTTAAACAGGGAAATACATGTTAAGCAATCACAGAGGTGAAGGTGAGTTCCAATGGCACTTGGCGGTGATGGTACCACTGGAGGAGGATGAGTGGCTGATGCCAAAAAGGCCCAGAGAGGTTTTTGTAATTTGTTGGGGGGGTTTTTGCAGCGATTAGCAATGACATAACAGCAGAGTTGTCACTGGACCTGGGCAGTGTGAACGCAGACTTTAGTAGCGATTGAGTCAGGAGGTCAAAGCGGCCGGTCAGTGCGGCAGCACAGAAGGACCATGGCAACTCACTGGTAGTAGTACCACAGTGTAATAGTACTGCCCCAAACATTACATGTGCCCGGTGACCCGGGCAGAGTGAACGCAGAGTCGTACTACAATGATCCTTTATCAAGATCTCATCAACCCAACTAGTTCTCTACGTTGTTAATTCAATCATATAGTCCACGTGACATAGGCAGTTCAGAGCTGTGTCATGGAAAAACAGTTTCTCATCGCATCCACAAATTGATACAAAAACTTGATATTCCCCTGTGCCAGGCAGACATCCGATAGAACAGCCTCCACCTCACCCTATGGTGCCTGACTCACTGTCTGTAAAGACCCTCAGTTGGGTCTATTGCGGCATTGGGACCATTCCCGGGTCGTCCCCCACCACTTAATGCTGGATAGAACTCCACCTCTCTATGAGGTCATCCTCACGCTCAGCATACAGTTTCTAAAAACTCAATAAAAGGCCTCTCATAGTGTAAAACCGTCTCAAATTTATTATATATAAAAAGATATTGCACTCACACTTTCCAAAAGGTTATAAGCACATAGAGTATTTTCTTCCTTACGGGCTCTCCCCTGCTTTGTTGGTCACCGGCTGGCTGGTCCTTGTAGTCCCACTTAGTTCCGCCGTTCGTGCGGAACTAAGTCCATTGATGAGTCATATGCTGACGAAACATGTCGAGCGGAGCCTAATTACGCAACCAGGAACTAGGGAAACCAGCACGGCGGCGTCCCATGAGAGTGAAAGCCGGAAGTAGCGTGCACGAACGGCGAAACTAAGTTTTCAAGACTGTTTTTAGTACTATCAGGGCACCCGGGTGTCTAGCGCATTTGTGTTTTGTTATGCAGAGTAGTAATAGTAGCGACTGAGTCAGGAGGACAAAGCGGCCGGTCAGATCAGCAGCACAGAAGGACCATGGCAACTCACTGGTAGTAGTACCACAGTGTAATAGTACTGCCCCAAACATTACATGCGCCCGGTGACCAGGGCAGAGTGAACACAGAGAACACAGAGTAGTAGTAGTAGCGACTGAGTCAGGAGGACAAAGCGGCCGGTCAGTTCAGCAGCACAGAAGGACCATGGCAACTCACTGGTAGTAGTACCACAGTGTAATAGTACTGCTCCAAACATTACATGCGCCCGGTGACCCAGGCAGAGTTAACGCAGAGTAGTAGTAGTAGTAGTAGTAGCGACTGAGTCAGGAGGACAAAGCGGCCGGTCAGTTCAGCAGCACAGAAGGACCATGGCAACTCACTGGTAGTAGTACCACAGTGTAATAGTACTGCCCCAAACATTACATGCGCCTGGTGACCCGGGCAGAGTGAACGCAGAGTGTAGTAGCAGCGACTGAGTCAGGAGGACAAATCGGCCGGTCAGTTCAAAGGCAAGGCAGGCATGGTTAACACATTGCAGCAGCTACTTCATGTCCCCCTGTGTCCAACAATAGGGGCCAGGAACTCACTTTCCACCCAAGCCTGGTTGATTTTCAGGAAGGTGAGTTTGTCCACATTGGCATGGGAGAGCCGAGAGCGCTTCTCGGGGACCACGCCACCGGCCGCACTGAAGCATCTCTCGGAGAGGACACTGGAAGGGTGGCAGGACAGGAGTTCCAGGGCGTACTGGGCAAGCTCCCTCCAGATGTCCAGTCTCTTGACCCAGTACTCCAAGGGGTCCACGGGGCTGTCGGTGTCATTGAGCCCGCTGAATGACCCCATGTAGTCATGCTGTTTATTCACTGCTAGTGCTGGTTGGAGGTGGGTGCTGTGGCTGCCGGCACCTCTGCTGTGGGTTGCTGCACTGCATACAGGCTCTTGCTTAGGCTCTTCAGATCTCCGGGGCGCCAGTTGCTGCTGCTGGTGGTGGTTGTTGTGCTGCTGGTGGCGATGTCAGACTCAGGCACCTGTTTCTGGGTTGGCAGAGGAGTTACAGTGGAGGTGGAAGGCTGGGGGAATGCTTCCAGTAATCTGCGCACAAGGGCTCCTGCAACTCCGTTGTGCGTTGCTCGGTGGTGCATGCTGTCATGAAGTCTCCCAGCTTCCCCTTCAGATGTGGGTCCAGCATCAAGGTGATCCAGATGTCCTCCCTTGAACGCATCTGAATCACCCGGTGGTCCCTGCGAAGGCAGTGCAACATGTACCCACCCATGGGAAATAAGTGGGCCTTGGCAGCAAGATCTTCATCGTCCTCGTCGTTGTCCCATATCCCATGCCTGTCCTCTTCCTGTGCCGTGTTGTCCTCCCCAAGCTGCCATCCCCGTACAATGCCTGCGGCGCTCTGCTCCTCCTCCTCATCATTATTCAGGTTAGGGACCTCCAACTCCTCCACCTCCTCCACTACCCGTGAGCCCTCCTGTGCTGCCATCTTGTCCTTTTCCAGCTGCCTTAGGGCTTCCTCCCCATGGTAAATTAAATTGCCCATTGCCTGCTCCAGCAGACAAACCATGGGCACCCACTGACACACAGAGGCCCGCTCCTCGCTGACCATCTTGGTTGCCTCCAGGAAGGGATTCAGCACCAGGCATATTTGCTGCATCAGTGTCCACTGTCCACTGATTTGCAGTATGATGAGGACTTGCTGGTTGCTGGGGACACTTGGATCTAGCATGTAGGCCCTAAGAGCGCACCTGTGCTGACACAGCCGCTCCACCATGGCCAGAGTTGAATTCCACCGAGTTGGCATGTCAGTAATCAGGTGGTGTGGCTTGCCATATTGCTGCTGTAAGGTAGACAGGAGTGCAGAGGCAGTGGCTGAGAGGCGGAAAAAGCATACCACCACCCGGGCATCTTGCAGAAGGTCGCTCATCCCCTGGTAGTTGTGCAGGAAGCGCTGCTCCACAAGATTGAGCACGTGGGCCAAGCAGAGGATGTGCTGGAGGTTTCCCTGCTGCATCGGCTGCCACATACCCCACTTCCAGGCCTCTGGGGGTCAGCCACCTCCGCTCCTGCTTCCTGAGGGCGGCCAGGACATTGGCGGCCATAAGCTGCGCTCTTGTCCTCCCTCCCTTCCACCAGTGTCACCCAGTGGGCCGTAAAGAACAGGTAGCGACCTGTCCCAAATTGGCTACTCCACGAGTCCATGGTGATGTGGACCTGCTCGCTCACAGAGTAATCGAGCGAACGGGCCACGTTTTCCACCACGAATTTGTGGAGTGCTGGGATGGTGTTCCTGCTGAAATAGTGGCGACTGGGGATTTGCCACTCGGGGATGCCAAACCGGAGCAGAGTCCGCATATCGCTCCCCTCCTGCACCAGGCCTGTGGCTTGGAGGCAGAGGCTTGGTCAGAATCTGAAAGTTGTCGCTCAGCAGGGTCTGACGACGATGGGATGCAGGGGAGAAAGAGGAGAGAGACGACTGGCTGCCAGCCTCAATGTCTGTGTCCGGAGTAGCCGAGGTGGATGAGCGCTTGCGTGATAGTACTGCTGCTGCGGTGGGGGATTCACGACCCTGAGGGAGGGATGATGCTGCTGCGGTGGTGGGCCTTGTGCTCTCAGCACCCCCTGCTTGCAGTGCCTGCCTCCTCTTGAACTCCTCATACTGATGGCAGTGGCGGCTCTTCAGGTGGCCCTGGAGGGATGAGGTATCCATCTTGGACATATTTTTCCCACGGCTTAATTTTTTGCTGCATAACTTGTACACCGCATATTTTTTGTCGTGGCTAACCACCTCTAAATACTTCCATACTGGTGACTTCAATTTACTCTGGCCCCCGCTAGCAGAGGGTGCAGCGGAACAATGTGTGCTAGTTGGGGGTTGCATGGTGGTGGTGCTGGCTGAAGCAGTGTCCTGTCTACTTCCTCCATGCCCACTGCTGCACCTGCCCCTGCCTGATACATGGCGATATCCTTGCCTAGGCCTAGGTGACTCGTCATCCTGCTCCAACCATTCTTCCCCGGACTCAGACTGCACATACGGAGGGTTCACCACAACGTCATCATCAGCATCATGGTCATCATCATCATAATCAAGCTCTTCCTTTGACTCCCCCACCTCCTCTTTTGCCCCTTCATCCCCAGACACAGACCCATCTTCATCAACATCATCTAATAACAGTTGTGATTGTGGCCCGAACTCAATCTCTGCCATATCAGTTCCCAGTATGTCCTGAGCTTCTTCCATCAGTATGTTCCCAGATGCCGGACTGAGGGACAGAGCGCTGTCATCCTGGGAGGGCTGCTGACCACTGGGTGCTGGGGTGGATGTCACATCAAGCGTGGGGTGTTGGCTGCTGCTTAGAGTGCTGCTCACAGTAGAGGTCTGGGATGCAGTCATGATGTCCATCGACACCTCAGGTTCCATCTGCTCAACCACCACACAGGGACCAGAAACTTTTAAATATTGTGAAAACGGCGTCTGCTGACTCGGCCCAGGCTGTGCTGCCCTTTCTGCTGCACCACGACCCCATACAGCTGGGCGTCTTCTCCCTGGCCATAGAGCAGTTCCAGAAGAGGCTGAGGCAATGGAACTCCCTTTCCTGACACCACGAACCCTGCCAGACATGTTGCTAATGAATCACAAGCTAATGAGATGATTAATACTAGTGAGCAGTGAGCACAGTAGTACAACCTACGTGAAGTGTATCACTGGGTAATGAGATGATTAATACTAGTGAGCAGTGAACACAGTAGTACAACCTAAGTGAAGGGTATCACTGGGTAATGAGATGATTAATACCAGTGAGCAGTGAACACAGTAGTACAACCTACGTGAAGGGTATCACTGGGTAATGAGATGATTAATACCAGTGAGCAGTGAACACAGTACAACGTAAGTGAAGGGTATCACTGGGTAATGAGATGATTAATACCAGTGAGCAGTGAACACAGTACAACGTAAGTGAAGGGTATCACTGGGTAATAAGATGATTAATACCAGTGAACAGTGAACACAGTACAACCTAAGTGAAGGGTATCACTGGGTAATGAAATGATTAATACCGGTGAGCAGTGAACACAGTAGTATAACCTACATGAAGGGTATCACTGGGTAATGAGATGATTAATACCAGTGAGCAGGGAACGCAGTACAACCTAAGTGAAGGGTATCACTGGGTAATGAGATGATTAATACCAGTGAACAGTGAACACAGTACAACCTAAGTGAAGGGTATCACTGGGTAATTAGGTGAATAATACCAGTGAGCAGTGAGCACAGTACACAATGTCACTTACTAAATAAACTGCACTGGCACTGGCAGTGTCTGTAAGTAGTAGCTGAAGTGTATGACTGGCTAGCTGAATATAAGTGAGCAGTACACTCTGGCCCTGCCTGCCTGCCTGCACTACACACACTAATCACCACCAGTACACTCTGACTACATTGACTACAGAAATGACTCACTGGCTACCTAACTAAATACAACCGACAACTACAGCACTGTTAGCAGTTAAAATGCTGGGTTTTCACACACTCTTGCTTTAGGTACAATGGCCTGGAGATAATCCTCTCAGTGCCAAGTCTAGCAATGACGGAGCTTTTCCATTATGGCCGATGCTTTATATACAGGAGGGGAGGGCATAGCCTCCCCTCCTATGATTGGTTGCTAGGGCCTGGCTGGGAGCCTCTGATTGGCGCCAGGGAAGTCACTTCCTCCTACTTCCCCTATTCACGACCTAACCACGACTTCTGCGCCATTTTCACGAGCGTGAATGCGATCGAATGTACGCATTCACGGTCTGCTGAAGCAGATTTTAGTGATTGAAAATTGGTCCACGGCGACGAATACCCATAGCTTAAAAATGGTCATGAAATCACGGCAACTCGTGATCACGACCTGTCGGTGAGCACCACTGGACAAGATGACACGGGAAGCTGGGTGGACATTAATGACACAGGAGAAAGCTGAGGGGATAGGAGGTGACATGGGGGAAGCTGGAGGCACAAGAGGTGACATGGGGAAGCCTAGGGGGCACAAGAGGTTAAACAGGGGGGAAGCCGGGGCACAGGAGGTGACAGGGGAAAGCCAAGGGGCACAGAAGGTGACACAGGGGGAACAAGAGGTGATACAATGGTGGACAAGAGCTGACATGGTGACAAAAGAGACACAGCTGCACAAGAGGTGATTCAGAGGGGGATAAAATAGGCACAGGGGAACAGAGGAGACACAGACAGAAAAACACAGAGGGACATGAGGTGACACATAAGGGGACAAAAGAGACATGGCAACAGAGTTAGCAGAGGCAGAGAAGAGACAAAGGTAACACAAAGTAAAAGAGGTGACACAGGACAAGCAGACAAAAGAGATAAGACATTTTTGGTCCATGCTGACATGCAAGTAGTTTTGCCCATACGTAATGGCCACACCCATTTCTCACCATGGTGCGCTTTGCGTGCCACTCCCTTCACGGGGGGCCCGGCCTGATGTTGTGTGAGGGGCCCCAAAATTTCTAATGGCGGCCCTGGTCCCCAGTATATGTAGGCAGGGGTATATGTGCCCAGAATAGGTAGCCAGGTGTCCCCCCAGCAGGAGGGGAGCAGCGCAGAGAAGAGGGAAAGCGGTGGGGACAGCGGGGAAGGGGGGACATCCTCCCCCTTCCCTCACCTTAGGACTCTCCCTCCCTCGCTTTCCCCTCCAGAACAAAGTGTTGTGCGGTGGCTAGCAGTGGGCGGAACTTACCTCCATCTCGTTGCAGGCACGGGATGGATTTGCCGCTAGTCTGGCCTGGTCCAGACCAGAGCAGCGGCACCAGAACTTCCGGCACTTGGAGCGAGATGGAGGTAAGTTCCGCCCACTGCCAAACGTCGCACAACACTTCGTTCTGGAGGGGAGAGCGAGGGAGGGAGAGCCCTAAGGTGAGGGAAGGGGGGGGAGATGGCCCCCCTTCCCCGCTGTCCCCACAGCTCTCCCTCTTCTCTGCGCTGCTCCCCTCCTGCTCACAGGGTGGCCGATTGGTCGCCCTTACGGACGCTGCTGAATTCCTTACGGAATTCACGGGCAGCTAAAATTGTTACAAAATTTACGGAATGCCTGTAAATTTACGGGCGGTTGGCAACACTGGTGCTTGGCACTGTACATTCACATGTCTATCTCATCATGTCACATGTCACCTCAGGTATCACTTAAAGAAAACCTGTGAGGCCAATTAGATACTGGATCTGTATCCTAAAGAGGCTCCCCCGTCCCTGTATGTCAGTCCGTACCAGCGCTCGGACACAGAAGAGTGGCCTCTCTGCGCATGCACACTAGCACTGTCCTGCCTGTGCTCTGGCAGAAATAGCCAAGCCGGATCTGTTCCGTGCGCAGGAGCAGAGAGCTGGTGCCTGCGCAGTAGTGCGGACCCGATCCGACCTGCCTTTTTCTGAAGAAAGCTGAGCAGGAAGGAGCCTGTGAGAGCTGTTGATGTGGTTTTTTTGGGGGGTTCCAGCACTGGAACGGGCTTGTGGAGGAGGACGAGGGAAGCCTCTTTAGGATACAGAGGTAAGGACCTCTTAGGGGCACTTTTTTTTTTTCACTTTGGGTTTCCTTTAACCTACTTAGCGGTACTCACGAGTTCAGCTTGGGGTGAAAAAAACATGCCAGAAGCAGTATCCCCGAGCTGAACTCGTGGTAGCCGCTGGAGGTCTATACAGAGCAATGCCCGCAGCGGGCGTTTTAACTCACCTCCCGGTAAAACTACACCCACATCCATTTTTCATTAAATAAATACCTATTTTACATTAAAAATTAGCTGTTTACCTCCTACACCAAAAATGACGCAAATAAAATTTTTAATAAAACAAAATTACAATTAAAAAACAAAACCAAAAACATAAATAGTTACCTAAGGGTCTGAACTTTTTAAATATGCATGTCAAAAGAGTATATTAATATTATTTTTTAAATTATAGGCTTGTAAATAGTGGTGGACGCAAATTGAAAAAATGCACCTTTATTTACAAATAAAATATCGGCACCATACATTGTGATAGGGACATAATTTAAATGGTGTAATAAGCGGGACAAATGGGCAAATAAAATTCATGGGTTTTAATTACCGTAGCATGTATTAATTTCAAACTATAATGGCCAAAAACTGAGAAATAATGTTTTTTTTTCCATTTCTTTCTTAATATTCCTGTTGAAATGGATTTAGAATCAATTAATTCTTAGCAAAATGTATCACTCAAAGAAAGTCTAATTGGTGGCAGAAAAAACAAGATATAGATCAATTCATTGTGATGAGTAGTGATAAAGTTATTGACAAATGAATGGGAGGTGAAAGTTTTGTAGAGAAATAAAATAGGGAAAACCGAGAGCCCAATATGGTGTAGTATGTTGCAAACAAATGGAAAGGGATAGGTGAGAAAGATTATACTCACAAAACCATTCAGGCAACCACTGTATAAGCAGGTGAAGAGATTAGACCTGTCCTCAGTCAGGGTTAAGAGGTCGCTCTCTGTAGATAGGAAAAACCAGGGGGTAGCACTCCCCTCCACCAGGAGTGGATTCAGTATATTTGTATGTAAAACAGAGGCACCAGCAGAATAAAATTAGATAAAACATTTAAAAATTGCTTGGAGTAAGTGGTGGGCTTACTTCCACAAAGCAGACACGGAATACTGTCTCAATACTAATAAACACATTAATTATACGGTACCCCAAGAGTGCAACGCATTTCGCAGGTCAAGCCAGCTTCATTAGGCAAAAAAAATGGGGACAACAGAATTTCAGCAGTAACGGATTTAGCGCCTCAGTGAAAAAACAAGCGGAAAAAATAAGATATAGATGAGATTCATTGTGATGAGTAGTGATAAAGTTACTGACAAATGAATGGGAGGTGAAAGTTGCTTAGATGCAACAAATAAACAACCCTGTGGGCTTAAGTGGTTAAACAATACCAGTTGACTGGCCGTCCTGGGGATCTTTCATGTATCAGTAGCGCCTGAATCTGGGTGAAACAGCAGCAAACAGGTCCGGATTTGTACTTTCCAGTGCCCTAGGCCTGCTGTCACCTAGCGCCCCCCTCTGACACCACCACCAAAAAACATTCTGTCCAACAGTCTGACTAGCAATCATTGGTTTGAATGGGCTTATTTCAGTTATGCTGCTCTGCCTCCCATTCAGCCAAGAATCAGTGGATGCTCTGCCCGCTCAATAATTCTTGCAATTTGCGCTCCTGCCCGAATGTACACAGCAGCGGATAGTGTTCTGGGCATGCATACTTGAGAAATGACGCTGATGTATGTACTTGTCAAGAATGCATAACACTATACTGGCCCTGGTTGCTGTGCACATCTGGGCAGGAGCGGAAAATTACAGGGATTACAAGTCGCAAGTGGCCAGAGCATGCGCTGCTTCTTTGTCCTCTGTGAGCGACTCGCTGCAGTCAGAGCCACAAACAGGTGGCAGGGCAGTGCAATGGAGAGAAGCCCATCCAAAACAGAGAACAGGTATGTAGCAAACATCCTATCAAGACCCACTTTGGATGTTTGGTTGTAATTAGAGCGGACCTAAACCCAGAACTTCCTCTCTGCTCTAAAAGATACACAATAACACAATAACCTTAAAAGAAAAACAAAAAACATTTCTTTGTTACAGCTGATACAAATCCTGCAATAAATCGGCAGTGTCTACTTCCTGCTTTCATGGAAGCAGACATATTGTTAACATCCTGTGCTTTCAAATGAGCTTAGATGTTGTGGCAGTCAGGTGACACAGGGGAGAGATCAAATTACAATTTCAGATTAGACACAGATGAGGAGGAATTAGACATGCTCTCTAAAAACATACAAGGTGGATTTTTCTATGTTTTCCTTCTGTCCTGTGCAAGAGTTCAGCTCCACTTTAAAGCATCTGAATGAAATTTATTTATATTTGCTGAAACATCTATGCATCTCTTTTGAATGTTGAATGTACATATGGTGGTGTGCTCTAACATATTGACAGTATACAAGAACAAAGTCTGAAGAAGGTTTATTAGCAGAAAGATTACTTTTCTCTTTTAAGCCAATAAACTGTATCATCCTGATTCAAAACTCTCTGCTTTCGCTGATGGCTAAGATGGTACAATTCTCCACTGCTACAGGATAGCAGGATGCCAAACCACACACTAGCATAGAGGTAGTAAAAGCTCAGGAGACAGTGACAGTTTAGCAATGAAAGGAAAGCAAACAGCATGTTTATTCCTGCAGTTCTCATAGATGGTAGGAACAGAAGGACAGAAAATGAGCCATGAAAGAGTTAACTGAGACCACTGCTGGCTAGGAAGAAAAAAACCAAAGCTATACATTTAGGTAGAGATAAGAAAGTGTAATTTACAGCTGCTGGGGTCAGTCTGACAGCTGTAAAGGAGAAGGTGAAGAAACTAGCAGAGGTCACTGATGTTTGTGAATGCCTGCATTAAAACTCAGTGGAACTCAGTTCTATCTGCTTTGTAATGTAAATATGTAAATCCCTGATATTTCTCACATCACATCAGGAAGTGAGAGAGAGATTCAGGGATTGAAGAACTCTGGAATTCAGGTATTAGTGCAGAGCAGGGCGCTGGCTGCTGGCTGCACTGCGGGACCAGAAGGGATCATTTATTTTGGCATATGACCTCTTCTCTCTCCAAGTCCTGCTGCCCTTCTGATTTTATCGCCCAAGGCCATGGCCTTTGTGGCCTTTCCAGAAATCCGGCCCTGGCAGCAAATCCAGTTAAACTTCAGTCAATATCTGATCTGCATGCTTGTTCAGGTTATATGGCTAAAGGTTTTAGAGGCAGAGGAGCAGCAGGACAGACAGGCAATGTGCATTGTTTAAAAGGAAATACACATGCCAGACTCTATATCCTTTTCACTTCAGGTGCCTTTTAAGATGTGGAATTTCTTGTCACAGGAAGTAACTATGGCATGTTCTATACCTGCATTTACTAAAGGGCAGTGGTGTAACAGTAGAGGATGCAGAGATTGTGACTGCAATGGTGCCCCTGGACTAAAGGGGCCAACTTTTGGCCCTCCTACATCCATCGTATTCGCTTTTCATTGGTGCTGTGCTGGTAAAGAACACCTCTATATGTGTATTGCATAGTGGTAATCCTAACAAACTGTCTTGTTACTCTAAATAGCTGCAGCTGTCCTTGATAGGTTTTTGGGCTCCATATCAATAGAGCATGTGATAAATAATCCCACTGGGGCCCCAAGCTCCTTAGTTACGTCACCTCTAAAGGGACATGGATGCTTTTCATATCTTGAACGGCCTCCGCAACTATGATTGCTAGGCTTGGGAAGGTGATAACTTGATCCAATCAGGAAACTGGTTTCTGCCCTAGTGCCCTTGTGTATTTTCTTTTCTCTGTATTCAGCTGCAGTAAGTCTCAAGAAACTGTACTTGATGAACATGTCTTTTATCCATATAGATTATTGCATAATTATTAGGTGAATTTTAAAAGTCACAGAATGATCTGCAGCAAAATACCATGAAAACAACAAAATAAATTAAAAAATCAAGAAAGTTTTTTTCAGCATTTAAAAATGGGTAATACAGTACATGCCAAAATTCTGAAAACTCAGATGATGGCCCTTTAAGTAAAAATGCCATGGAATCTTAGTATGTAGAATTTGGTAACAAAAGACCTTTGTTGCTATTAGGGACAAGCACACCAAATTTGCAAATACACTTCAAGAGACTATGAAGTCTCAGAAAATTCAGCTTTTTATTGCAAAAACCTGTTTAACAGTATTGCCCTAACTAAAACGCTGCATCCCCGTGGCTGAAATCGAACTAAATCCCCCCAAACTGCCCGGGGCACACTGCGGGGAGCGTTTCCGTGAGAGGTAGAGCTTTCAGCTGTAGCTCTGCCTCTACACACGTCTATCAGCGCATATCACCGCCTCCGCTCGCCCCTCTCAGTCTTCCTTCACTGAGAGGGGCAGGGAGAGGCGGAGATACGCGTGGATTGACACGCATGGAGGCAGAGCTGCAGCTGAAAGCTCTGTCTCCCGGGGCAGCAAAATCCACGACCAAGAAAGTCATGGATTTTGCGAGGGGAGTTTGGGGGGATTTAGTTAAAGTTCAGTCGCGGGGATGCGGTGTTTTAGTTAGGGCAATAATGTTGAACAGGTTTTTGCAAAAAATAGGTGAATTTTCTGAGACTTCACTGTTTCTTTAAAGAGAATCTGTATATTAAAGTGGTCTGAAACTCTGACATAACATTCAATAAAAATGTGTTTTTCTACTTTGTATTATTCATACAGTTATCATATTTGCTTTTGTGCACAAGCAATAGTGTCTATCTACAAATTACAAGTTTCCAAAGTGTAGTTTTTCTTGCCCTGAAAACTGTCATTGCATTTTATTCCAACTGCGTTTTATTATACAGGTAGTCCTCGGTTAACGAACGAGATAGGGACTGTAGGCTCGTTCTTAACCTGAATCCGTCCTTAAGTCGGGACTACCTGTTCTGCTGCCATTTTTAATGGCGCAGCGGAAAGTAAATAGAGGACATCTCACCTGTTCCATGGCTGAAGAAAGTCCCAGCGTGCTGCCTGGAAGCTGCGCGGCCCGTCCTCTCGCTCCGTCCTCTGTCCTCCCAGCGGCTTCACATGCGTCGCATAATGATGCAATTAGGAGAGGCCCCCTAGTGGCGGTGCCTGCTAATGCATCATTATGCGACGCATGTGAAGCCGCCGGGAGGACAATGGACGGAGCTAGAGGACGGGCCGCGCAGCTTCCACGCAGCACGCTGGGACCTTCTACTGACATGGAACAGGTGAGATGTCTTCTATTTACCTTCCGCTGCGGCAACTCTGCATTAAAAATGGCAGCAGAACAGGTAGTCCCCGGCGGCGTGACGTCATCGCGGCGGGTCGGCAGGCGTTCGTATCGGCGGGTCGTTCGTAAGTCGGGCATTCGTAAACTGGGCACTACCTGTATATTAAAATCTTCTAATGAGTTGTTCTGAGCTCTGTGTGCGCCTGAAGCAGAGACAGCTTCTCGGAAAGTGTTTTTTACTTGTTACAGACAAATGTATCAACACTGGAATGCAAACAAAGATACTGTTATCTCCAGTTTGGATGTGGATTTGAAGCAGAATAGCAGGACAGTGCTTTGTTTAACCACTTCCCGACCGCCTAATGCACAGAGGCGGCCGGGAAGTGGACCCCGCAAGGACCAGCTCATGCCCAAAGGCGGCGGTCCTTGTAGGGGCATGGGCGGAGCTATCGCGTCATCCGTGACGCGATCCTCCTCCGGCGCCTGACTCCGCTCACCCGCCGCAACATCCCGCCGGCCATACGGAAGCGCCGGCGGGATGTTAACCCCACGATCGCCGCACGGAAAGTGTATAATACACTTTGTAATGTTTACAAAGTGTATTATACAGGCTGCCTCCTGCCCTGGTGGTCCCAGTGTCCGAGGGACCACCAGGGCAGGCTGCAGCCACCCTAGTCTGCACCCAAGCACACTGATCTCCCCCCCCTGCCCCCTGATTGCCCACAGCACCCCTCAGACCCCCCCTGCCCACCCCCCAGACCCCTGTTTACACCCAATCACCCCCCTAATCACCCATCAATCACTCTCTGTCACTATCTGTCAACGCTATTTTTTTTTTAACCCTAAACTGCCCCCTGGGGACTCCTGATCACCCCCCACCCCTCAGATTCTTCCCAGACCCCCCCCCCCCCCCTGTGTACTGTATACCTCTATCCCCCTGATCACCTGTCAATCACCTGTCAATCACCCATCAATCACCCATCAATCACCCCCTGTCACTGCCACCGATCAATCAGCCCCTAACCTGCCCCTTGCGGGCAATCTGATCACCCACCCACACCAATAGATCGCCCGCAGATCCGACGTCAGATCACCTCCCAAGTGCAGTGTTTACATCTGTTCTCTACCCTATACACCCACTAATTATCCATCAATCACCCATCAATCACCCCTATCACTGTTACCCATCAGATCAGACCCTAATCTGCCCCTTGCGAGCACCCAATCACCCGCCTACACGCTCAGATTGCCCTCAGACCCCCCCTTATCATTTCGCCAGTGCAATATTTACATCTGTTCTTCCCTGTAATAACCCAATGATCACCTGTCAATCACCCATCAATCACCCCCTGTCACTGCCACCCATCAATCACCCCCTGGCACTGCCACCCATCAATCAGCCCCTAACCTGCCCCTTGCGGGCAATCTGATCACACACCCACACCAATAGATCTCCCGCAGATCCGACGTCAGATCACCTCCCAAGTGCAGTGTTTACATCTGTTCTCTACCCTAAACACCCACTAATTACCCATCAATCACCCCCTATCACTGTTACCCATCAGATCAGACCCTAATCTGCCCCTTGCGGGCACCCAATCACCCGCCTACACGCTCAGATTGCCCTCAGACCCCCCCTTATCAACTCGCCAGTGCAATATTTACATCTGTTCTTCCCTGTAATAGCCCACTGATCACCTGTCAATCACCCATCAATCACCCCCTGTCACTGCCACCCATCAATCACCCCCTGGCACTGCCACCCATCAATCACCCCCTGGCACTGCCACCCATCAATCAGCCCCTAACCTGCCCCTTGCGGGCAATCTGATCACCCACCCACACCAATAGATCTCCCGCAGATCCGACGTCAGATCACCTCCCAAGTGCATTGTTTACATCTGTTCTCTCCTCCAAACACCCACTAATTACCCATCAATCACCCCCTGTCACTGCTATCCATCAGATTAGACCCCTATCTGCCCCTAGGGCACTCAATCACCCGCCCACACCCTCAGATCCCAGCCCTGATCACCTCGCCAGTGCATTGCTTGCATCTATTCCCCCCTCTAATCACACCTTGAGACACCCATCAATAACCTCCTGTCACCCCCTAGCACACCTACCCATCAGATCAGGCCCTAATTTGCCCCGTGTGGGCTCCTGATCACTCGGCCAAACCCTCAGATCCCCCTCAGACCCCCTTCCGATCACCTCCCCAGTGCATTGATTGCATCTATTTTCCCCTCTAACCACCCCCTGAGACACCCATCAATCACCTCCTGTCACCCCCTAGCACTCCTATCCATCAGATCAGGCCCAATACAACCTGTCATCTAAAAGGCCACCCTGCTTATGACCGGTTCCACAAAAATTTGCCCCCTCATAGACCACCTGTCATCAAAATTTGCAGATGCTTATACCCCTGAACAGTAATTTTGAGACATTTGGTTTCCAGACTACTCACGGTTTTGGGCCCGTAAAATACCAGGGCGGTATAGGAACCCCACAAGTGACCCCATTTTAGAAAAAAAGTCACCCCAATGTATTCTGTTAGGTGTATGACGAGTTCATAGAAGGTTTTTTTTTTTTGTCAAAAGTTAGCGGAAATTGATTTTTATTGTTTTTTTTTCACAAAGTGTCATTTTTCACTAACTTGTGACAAAAAATAAAATCTTCTATGAACTCGCCATACACCTAACGGAATACCTTGGGGTGTCTTCTTTCTAAAATGGGGTCACTTGTGGGGTTCCTATACTGCCCTGGCATTTTAGGGGCCCTAAACCGTGAGGAGTAGTCTAGAAAACAAATGCCTCAAAATGACCTGTGAATAGGACGTTGGGCCCCTTAGCGCACCTAGGCTGCAAAAAAGTGTCACACATGTGGTATCGCCGTACTCAGGAGAAGTAGTATAATGTGTTTTGGTTTGTATTTTTACACATACCCATGCTGGGTGGGAGAAATCTCTCTGTAAATGGACAATTGTGTGTAAAAAAAATCAAACAATTGTCATTTACAGAGATATTACTCCCACCCAGCATGGGTATGTGTAAATATACACCCCAAAACACATTATACTACTTCTCCTGAGTACGACGGTACCACATGTGTGGCACTTTTTTACACCCTAAGTACGCTAAGGGGCCCAAAGTCCAATGAGTACCTTTAGGATTTCACAGGTCATTTTGCGACATTTGGTTTCAAGACTACTCCTCACGGTTTAGGGCCCCTAAAATGCCAGGGCAGTATAGGAACCCCACAAATGACCCCATTCTAGAAAGAAGACACCCAAGGTATTCCGTTAGGATTATGGTGAGTTCATAGAAGATTTTATTTTTTGTCACAAGTTAGCGGAAAATGACACTTTGTGAAAAAAAAAACTATTAAAATCAATTTCCGCTAACTTGTGACAAAAAAATAAAAACTTCTATGAACTCACCATACTCCTAACGGAATACCTTGGGGTGTCTTCTTTCTAAAATGGGGTTATTAGTGGGGTTCCTATACTGTCCTGGCATTTTAGGGGCCCTAAACCGTGAGGAGTAGTCTTGCAACAAAAATGACCTGTGAAATCCTAAAGGTATTCATTGGACTTTGGGCCCCTTAGCGCAGTTAGGGTGCAAAAAAGTGCCACACATGTGGTATCACCGTACTCGGGAGAAGTAGTATAATGTGTTTTGGGGTGTATTTTTACACATACCCATGCTGGGTGGGAGAAATACCTCTGTAAATGACAATCTTTTGATTTTTTTACACACAATTGTCCATTTACAGAGTTATTTCTTCCACCCAGCATGGGTATGTGTAAAAATACACCCCAAAACACATTGTACTACTTCTCCCGAGTACGGCGATACCACATGTGTGGCACTTTTTTGCACCCTAACTGCGCTAAGGGGCCCAAAGTCCAATGAGTACCTTTAGGATTTCACAGGTCATTTTGCGAAATTTTGTTTCAAGACTACTCCTCACGGTTTAGGGCCCCTAAAATGCCAGGACAGTATAGGAACCCCACAAATGACTCCATTTTAGAAAGAAGACACCCCAAGGTATTCTGTTAGTAGTACGGTGAGTTCATAGAAGATTTTATTTTTTGTCACAAGTTAGCGGAAATTGATTTTTATTGTTTTTTTTTCACAAAGTGTCATTTTCCGCTAACTTGTGACAAAAAATAAAATCTTCTATGAACTCACCGTACTACTAACGGAATACCCTGGGGTGTCTTCTTTCTAAAATGGGGTCATTTGTGGGGTTCCTATACTGTCCTGGCATTTTAGGGGCCCTAAACCGTGAGGAGTAGTCTTGAAACGAAATTTCTCAAAATGACCTGTGAAATCCTAAAGGTACTCATTGGACTTTGGGCCCCTTAGCGCAGTTAGGGTGCAAAAAAGTGCCACACATGTGGTATCACCGTACTCAGGAGAAGTAGTATAATGTGTTTTGGGGTGTATTTTTACACATACCCATGCTGAGTGGGAGAAAGATCTCTGTAAATGGACAATTGTGTGTAAAAAAAATTAAAAAATTGTCATTTACAGAGATATTTCTCCCACCCAGCATCGGTATGTGTAAAAATACACCCCAAAACACATTATACTACTTCTACTGAGTACGGCAATACCACATGTGTGGCACTTTTTTGCAGCCTAACTGCGGTAAGGGGCCCAAAGTCCAATGAGCACCTTTAGGCTTTACAGGGGTGCTTACAAATTAGCACCCCCCAAAATGCGAGGACAGTAAACACACCCCACAAATGGCCCCATTTTGGAAAGTAAACACTTCAAGGTATTCAGAGAGGGGCATGGTGAGTCCGTGGCAGATTTCATTTTTTTTGTCGCAAGTTAGAAGAAATGGAAACTTTTTTTTTTTTGTCACAAAGTGTCATTTTCCGCTTACTTGTGACAAAAAATAATATCTTCTATGAACTCACTATGCCTCTCAGTGAATACTTTGGGATGTCTTCTTTCCAAAATGGGGTCATTTGGGGGGTATTTATACTATCCTGGAATTCTAGCCCCTCATGAAACATGACAGGGGGTCAGAAAAGTCATAGATGCTTGAAAATGGGAAAATTCACTTTTTGCACCATAGTTTGTAAACGCTATAACTTTTACCCAAACCAATAAATATACACTGAATGGGTTTTTTTTTAATCAAAAACATGTTTGTCCACATTTTTCGCGCTGCATGTATACAGAAATTTTACTTTATTTGAAAAATGTCAGCACAGAAAGTTAAAAAAATCTTTTTTCCCTGGTAATTTCCATGGCATCATACAGATGGGCAGTTCTCCGCCTCCAACTGCCAGATAGGACTTCCCTCAATATATAATGAGCCCCACCCCATCCTCCATATTCCTTTTTTAGTCCTCGCCGCTGGATGGACTTCAGGACCCGACAAGTATTTTTAATTTTTCCCTTACCTCCGCTGTTTTTGCGGTACCAACTAGGTTTATACCTCCCCTAGTTGGAGTTCTGTTCCTCAGGCTACTAATAGTACCTATGAGGTCAGAAGCCTGCTCTTCTGTGTTCTCCAGGCCGAATATTATTACGTCTAAAACAGATTGTAATATTATTTACACATTTCCTATTTGTGTGGATGGTCTCACTTACGCTTACAATCCCTGGAATATCGTGGGGTTTGCTCTGCTACGGAGTTCCGCACTGAACAGTGGCCACTGCGCAGACACGCGCACGCAAAGCCGCTTGGGACAGCCGGCATCGGCAGACATCTCTCTGAAGCCTACTAACCCGGATGCTCGGGCGGCCATCTTTGATCCTGGAGGACGGGCAGACGTCATATAGCAGCGTCCCGGAAACACTCTGGCGTGGCTTCTGGCGTCCTCCTCGCCGAGACGGACGCGCTGCCCGCTCCTGGAAAACTTCTGCAACACACATCAACTATCTCAAGGAGGATTATTCAGATTATCACTGGACAGGTGAGCGTCCTAATGATATGGTTTATATATATTTATTCATGTGCCATTGATCATAGGCTGACTGATTATACGCACACACACTGACAGCAGTATTCTATTGCAGATATTGTTCTGCTTAAAAATCACTGTCCCGCAGAGCCCAGTCATGGAAAAATCCTCAAGAGAACACAGAAATCAACATAGGTAAGGGGGGTGAGTAAAATGAGGTATACTTCTTGTTGATCTATAGATCTATTTTTAATAAGATCTTATTGATCTATTTTTCAGCCATAAAACTTCTGACTCTAAAAGAAAGACAGAAGGCAAAGCCAAGCATGACAAGGATAAATCAGACCGGGGTCGATCAAAAACACGCTCACCCTCTAAGACACAGGACAGATCTCCAAGTATAAACAGAGTTAAAAGAAGACAATCGAGGAGATTATCTTCAAGTTCACCAGAGCAAGCACATACAAGTGCTGCTCGCAAATGTACTTCTAAAACTAATAGATTATCTGAAGATCAGTGCTGGCTTTGTGGCCGCATTAGGCTCCCAGATAAAATGGTTTGTAAAGATTGCTACCAGGATATAGCAGGGGAAAGTCAAGATTTCTCGTCAGTTATCAAACAAGCAGTCAAGGATACTATGTCAGAGATGATGCCTCAGTTGCCATCTCATCCTAGTTCCTCTGCAAAGGTACAGATCCAGAGTCTAAATGAAGATCATACTTCAGATGAGTCGGAAGATGAGGAATATTCCTTTGATTTTTCTATGATCCCAACTTTTATATCTCAAGTTAAGGAAGCAATAGAATGGGTAGATCCTGAAGCTTTAGAAAAACCCAAAAGACGCAGATATTATAAACAATTAAATAGAGACCATGTCTCCTTTCCCTTTATGGATGAGATAAAAGAGATTTTCACAGATGAATGGAATAAAACAGTAAAGAAGCCTCCCACAAAAAATAGGCTTAGAAAATTATATCCCTTTTCTGACAAAGACGCAGAAATCTTGGATACTAGCCCTATAGTAGATGCTTCTGTTATGCGGCTAGCCAAGAACACTACGCTTCCCTTAGAAGATGCAGTATCTTTCAGAAATGTACTGGATCGTCAAATAGACATGGATTTAAAAAGAGCTTATCTGTCTTCAGGTGATGCAGCTAGACCTGCAGTAGCTCTCACCTCTGTGGCCAAAGCATTAAAAAATTGGGTTTCTGAAACCGAAAATGCGATTATGAGAGACGCAAGTAAAGAATCAATAGCCGTTACCCTAAACCAAATGAAGTTAGCAGCAGAATTTATGGGAGAAGTAGCGCTCGACGTCGTGAAAGCTTCAAGCAGATCCATGGTCTTCTCGGTAATGTCCAGAAGAGCGTTATGGTTAAGAGCCTGGGCAGCAGATCCTACGTCCAAAGTAACATGGACAAGAATTCCATATAATGGTAAACACCTGTTTGGCCCCACTTTAGATACAGCAATAAAAAGGGTTACGGGAGGCAAGACGGGTCTGCTCCCTCAGGATCGTAATTTCCAACGCCAACAGTATCCACAACAGAATAGACATCCCTCCCAAAGATTTAGAGATTCTCGGGCTTACAGACCAGGAAAAACCTTTAACAGAAACTGGAAGAAGTCACAACCTTCCTTTTTTAGAACAAACAAACCTAAATCAACTACTTCCACACAAAATAGTAATAAATCTTTTTGATATAAGGCCCGTCCAGACAGAAAGGGTGGGAGCAAGACTTTCCCGTTTTTCTGCTGTCTGGATGGAAAAAGTATTAGATCCTTGGATAAGAAATATTGTGACTACCGGACACAAATGGTCGTTCAAGAGAAAACCTCACCTTCCTCACCTCAAAAAGACGTCTATCCCCAAAAATCCTCAAAAGCGTCAAGTGTTGCTAGAATATGTCCATTCACTAATCAGTCAGGGAGCGGCAATACCAGTTCCCCATACGCAAAAATTCGAAGGGTTCTACTCCCCACTCTTCATGGTTCTGAAAAAAACAGGCGATTGTAGACCTGTCATAGACTTAAAAGCCTTAAACAGGTATATCAATCTACCAAGATTCAAAATGGAATCACTTCAGACAGTGGCAAAGGCAGTAAGAACAGGAGATTGGATGTGCTCCCTCGACCTCAGGGACGCATATTTTCACGTCCCAATTCACCCTTCCTTTCAAAAATATTTACGTTTCGTCGTGGGAGACATCCATCTCCAGTTCTGCTGCCTGCCTTTCGGTCTCTCGACCTCTCCCAGGACCTTTTCAAAGGTTTTGTTGGAAGTAATTTCCTTGTTGAGAATCCAGAAAATAAGGATATTACATTATCTAGACGACATACTCATACTAGCAGATTCAAGGCAAACTCTACAACTGCATCGAGATCTAACCATCCAGACCCTATTAGACTTCGGGTGGCTTCTAAACATAAAAAAGAGTCAAATACGTCCCACTCAAGAAATGGTCTTCTTAGGAGCTTTATTCTCCACAGTTCCCGGGACAATCTCACTTCCAGTGGACAAAATGTTTGCTCTAATGTCAAATATAAACAAAATAAAACCAAACTCACGGTTGCATGCCAGGCAATGCATGAGGATCCTAGGCCAAATGTCTTCGACCATACCACTAGTTCAGTGGGCACACTGGAACATGAGACCCTTTCAGATGAACTTTGTGTCTCAGTGGCAGAAAGAAAGTCTCGATCAACCGATATGGATTCCGTATCCAGTCTGGGAAGCACTAGCCTGGTGGCTGGACACAAAGAACCTGCAAAACTGTTGTTCACTAATTCCACAAGACTGGACTCTTATAACATCCGACGCCAGTGCCCTGGGTTGGGGAGCTATCTGCGAAGAGACTGCTGTTCAAGGACACTGGAACTTTTCTTCCCGGAATATAGTGTCAAACATATTAGAAGTAAGAGCTGCCCTCCTTGCATTGCGTTCTTTCCTACCAATGATCAAGGGCCAAGCTGTTATGCTAAGAATGGACAACAAAGCAGCAGTATCTTATGTAAAAAGACAGGGGGGTACACACAGTGTATCACTACTAAAGGAGATCGCTCCAATAATGTCTCTCGCTCAAGCTCATCTGAAAGATCTATCAGCCATTTATCTTCCGGGAACAGACAACTATCAGGCAGACATCCTATCGAGATCCACTCTAAATCATCACGAGTGGGCACTGAATCCAGACATATTCACATTGATTGTGAAAAAATGGGGGCCACCGCAAATAGATTTATTTGCCTCTCACCACAACAACCAACTTCCAATCTTTTTTGCCAGGTATCCTTCTCCCAAAGCTCTGGCAGTGGATGCTTTAGCCCAACGCTGGTCTTTCAAGAGGGGGTATGCCTTTCCCCCCTTTCCCCTGATATTCAAATTCCTACAGAAAGTCATGATATCCAAGGTCGAGGTCCTAGCAGTGATTCCTTACTGGCCGAAGAGACCTTGGTTTACTCTCCTTCTCTCTCTTTCCTCGGATCAGCCATTTCACCTGCCTCAAGTTCCAGACCTTCTCATTCAGAACCATCTCCTCCACCCGAACCTAAGGAAATTAAATCTAACGGCCTGGAGGTTGAAAAACAAAGACTGTTGAATCAGGGATGTCCAGAAGAGGTAGTTTCCACTTTGCTGGCCGCCAGGAAAAATTCTACAATCACAATCTATAATAGAACCTGGGGAAGATTTACCTCCTTCGCAAATCAGTCGTCATTTGATCCATTAAACCCCTCAGTGGCGAACGTATTATCCTTTTTACAGAAGGGCTTAGACATGGGTTTAGCACACAACACATTGAAATCACAAGTTTCTGCAATTTCGGCAGTGCTCGGAATATCGTGGGCAGATCATTCTTTAATTAGACAGTTCTTTAGGGCCACAATCAAACTCAGGCCACCAATTAAACCAAAATTCCCTCAGTGGGACTTACCTACTGTATTGGAATTCCTGGCTTCACCCACGTTCATTCCCTTGACAGACTGTTCTCTCCTGAACATTACATGGAAGGTTGCGTTCATTATTGCAATTACATCAGGGCGGAGGGTATCAGAAATCCAGGCCCTTAGCCACAAAGAACCATTCTTATCATTCTACGACGATCGAGTTGTATTAAATCCTGTTGAAGCATTTATCCCAAAAGTCTCCTCATCATATCATTTCAATCAGGAGTGGACGTTGCCATCCTTTAAAGATGCACAAAATCCTAATAATGTTCATCCTTTAGATCCGGTCTCTTTGATAAAACACTATATCTCTATAACTGAACCTTTCAGAGATTCTGACAGACTCATAATAATTCCGAAAGGGGTAAACAAAGGAAAACCTGCTTCCACTAGGATGATAGCAGGATGGATTGTTAAAGTTATTCAAGAGGCCTACAGAGCTAGAGGTCTATCTCCACCTCAAGAAGTTAATGCTCATACCACAAGAGGGATGTCAGCCTCATGGGCGTCCCTTGGTAAAGTTTCTTTAGAGACAATTTGCAAGGCGGCCAATTGGGCTTCAAGCCACACGTTTATAAAATTCTATAAAATAGACCCTGCTACATTATCTTCAAGTGCCTTTGGAAAGAATGTTATTTCTTTGGCATCTACTTCTTCTGTTTGATTATTTACTATTGCACTAAAGTAAAAATTAAAACCAAGCTTCTGCACCTGCTACCCGCCCAGTTATTCTTTTATTTTCTAGTTAATATGCCCATCTGTATGATGCCATGGAAATTACCAGGGAAATAGGAAAATTGAAATACATACCTAACGTAATTTTCCTTTCCTGGTACTTTCCATGGCATCATACAGCCCCGCCCATAGCAGGCGGCTCGTCCTTAAAACCAAGGAATATGGAGGATGGGGTGGGGCTCATTATATATTGAGGGAAGTCCTATCTGGCAGTTGGAGGCGGAGAACTGCCCATCTGTATGATGCCATGGAAAGTACCAGGAAAGGAAAATTACGTTAGGTATGTATTTCAATTTTCCTATTTTTGCCAAAATTCATGTCTTTTTTGATGAATATAATGAAAAAAGTAAAAATCGCAGCAGCAATCAAATAGCACCAAAAGAAAGCTTTATTAGTGACAAGAAAAGGAGCCAAGATTCATTTAGGTGGTAGGTTGTATGAGCGAGCAATAAACCGTGAAAGCTGCAGTTGTCTGAATGGAAAAAAAGTGCCTGGTCCTTAAGGGGGGTAAAGCCCACGGTCCTCAAGTGGTTAACCATTTCAGTGATGTTCTGCTAAAAAAATGTATGGGATAGTAGCTTTAAAGCTGTGAGGAATCTTTTAGAACAAAGTAGAAATGCTCACATTCAGACCACTTAAAATAAAAACCCTCTGGGGGATACTTACCTCGGGAGGGGGAAGCCTCTGGATCCTAATGAGGCTTCCCCTGTCCTCCTCCATCCCTCCGTTCAAGCGCCGGGACCCCCCGATGTGAGGCGAGGTAAATATTTAACTACCGCAATCCTGTGCAGGCGCACTAGTGGCTCTTCCTTCGGGTAAGGCGGAAATAGCCGAATCCGATCGTATCCACTCTACTGCGAAGGCGCCAGTCCTTTGCGACTATGCAATAGAGCTGATACGATCAGGCTCGGCTATTTCTGCCTATCCCGGATGAAGAGACGCTAGTGCACCTGCGCAGGATCGTGGAGAGGTAAATAAATCACTGCTTGTCAAGCTTGTTGGGGGTGGTTTCAGGGGAGCCAGCACTGGATTCTGACAAGCTTCAGAGGTCGGGGAAGCCTCATTGGGACCCTGACCCTACCCTTCCCAAGGTAATTATCCCCAGAGGGTTTTTTTCTTTAGTTACAGAGTCTCTTTAAGGCAAATTCTTTTATAGTATGAGAGGGGCCTGAGTTATGCCTGGTACACACCATGCATACCACCGTTATATATAGAGTTGAGCTGAAATTTTCGTAATTTCGCATTACTATAATTACGCATGCGAAATTTGCGATTACGATGCGAAATTAGCGTAGCGAAATTGCCATTAAAATCGTAATTGAAAATACCGTAAGCGTAATTTTCAACGCGAAATTTCGCGTTTCGTTCATGCCGTAATTTCGCATTAAACGCTACCGTAATTTCGCGTTAAACCGTAACGCTCCGTATAATATAAAAAAGCCGCCGACTTTGAGGGTTAATAGCAAAGCCCCCTTAAATGCTAAGAGCCTCAAATTTGGAGAATATATTAAGGAGATCAGGAGGAATAAGAGGAAAAAAATTTTTTTCAAAAAGACCTTATAGTTTTTGAGAAAATCGATGTTAAAGTTTCAAAGGAAAAATGTAAACATTTAAAAACCCGCCGACTTTAACGGTTAATAGCAAAGCCTGCCTAAAGTTTAGGAACACCAAATTCCCAGGGTATATTAAGGGGATCAGTGGGAATAAGAGGAAAAAATTTTTTTTCAAAAAGACCTTATAGTTTTTGAGAAAATCGATTTTTAAGTTTCAAGGGCGAAAATGTCTTTTAAATGCGGAAAATGTCCGTTTTTTTTGCACAGGTAACAATAGTGTATTATTTTCATAGATTCCCCCAAGTGGGAAGAGTTTTACTTACTTCGTTCTGAGTGTGGGAAATATAAAAAAAAAACGACGTGGGGTCCCCCCTCCCAGACCTCTTTAACCCCTTGTCCCCCATGCAGGCTGGGATAGCCAGAATGCGGAGCACCGGCCGCGTGGGGCTCCGCACCCTGACTATACCAGCCCGCATGGTCCATGGATTGGGGGGTCTCGGAAGGGGAGGGGCAGCCAAGCTTTCCCCTCCCCCTCCGAGCCCTTGTCCAATCCAAGGACAAGGGGCTCTTCTCCACCTCCGATGGGCGGTGGAGGTGGAGGCCGCGATTTCCTGGGTGGGGGGTTCATGGTGGAATCTGGGAGTCCCCTTTAAAAAGGGGTCCCCCAGATGCCCACCCCCCTCCCAGGAGAAATGAGTATAGAGGTACTTGTAGTACCCCTTACCCATTTCCTTTAAGAGTTTAAAGTAAATAAACACACAAACACATAGAAAAAGTATTTTAATTGAACAAAAAACATAACCACGAAAAAAGTCCTTTAATATTCTTAATTAACCATTAATACTTACCTGTCCCTTTAAATAAATGATCCCACGCAATATCCTCGGAAATGTTCTATCAGTTACAATGTAACAAAGTTATTATGTAACAACTTTGTTACATTGTAACTACGCCGCACCCGACGCCACTCGCCGCTCAGCCGCCGCATACGCGTCCGTGCAGGACGCTAAGTCCCCGCAGCTTCCGCTGTCCACCCCGCCCACATCTGTCACCCACATGTCACCCACATGTGGGTGACATGTGGGTGACATGTGGGAGAGGCGGGGAGGGCAGCGGAGCCGGCGGGGACTTAGCGTCCTGCACGGACCCGACAGAGCTCTGAGCTATATAGCTCAGAGCTCTGAGAAGCATCTTTGTATTTGGGCTCCAAGGAGCCCCATTGGTCCTTAGCAGACCAATGGGGTTCCTTCAAATCAGAAGGAACCCCATTGGTCTGCTAAGGACCAATGGGGCTCCTTGGAGCCCAAATACAAAGATGCTGTCGAGAGCTCTGAGCTGTAGCTCAGAGCTCTGTCGGGTCCTGTCAGTTACATTGTAACTGATAGAACATTTCCGAGGATATTGCGTGGGATCATTTATTTAAAGGGACAGGTAAGTATTAATGGTTAATTAAGAATATTAAAGGACTTTTTTCGTGGTTATGTTTTTTGTTCAATTAAAATACTTTTTCTATGTGTTTGTGTGTTTATTTACTTTTAACTCTTAAAGGAAATGGGTAAGGGGTACTACAAGTACCTCTATACTCATTTCTCCTGGGAGGGGGGTGGGCATCTGGGGGACCCCTTTTTAAAGGGGACTCCCAGATTCCACCATGAACCCCCCACCCAGGAAATCGCGGCCTCCACCTCCACCGCCCATCGGAGGTGGAGAAGAGCCCCTTGTCCTTGGATTGGACAAGGGCTCGGAGGGGGAGGGGAAAGCTTGGCTGCCCCTCCCCTTCCGAGACCCCCCAATCCATGGACCATGCGGGCTGGTATAGTCAGGGTGCGGAGCCCCACGCGGCCGGTGCTCCGCATTCTGGCTATCCCAGCCTGCATGGGGGACAAGGGGTTAAAGAGGTCTGGGAGGGGGGACCCCACGTCGTTTTTTTTTTATATTTCCCACACTCAGAACGAAGTAAGTAAAACTCTTCCCACTTGGGGGAATCTATGAAAATAATACACTATTGTTACCTGTGCAAAAAAAAAAACTGACATTTTCCGCATTTAAAAGACATTTTCGCCCTTGAAACTTAAAAATCGATTTTCTCAAAAACTATAAGGTCTTTTTGAAAAAAAAATTTTTCCTCTTATTCCCACTGATCCCCTTAATATACCCTGGGAATTTGGTGTTCCTAAACTTTAAGCAGGCTTTGCTATTAACCGTTAAATTCGGCGGGTTTTTAAATGTTTACATTTTTCCTTTGAAACTTTAACATCGATTTTCTCAAAAACTATAAGGTCTTTTTGAAAAAAAAATTTTTCCTCTTATTCCTCCTGATCTCCTTAATATATTCTCCAAATTTGAGGCTCTTAGCATTTAAGGGGGCTTTGCTATTAACCCTTAAAGTCGGCGGCTTTTTTATATTATACGGAGCGTTACGGTTTAACGCGAAATTACGGTAGCGTTTAATGCGAAATTACGGCATGATACGACTGTAATGCGAAAATTACGCGAAAATTATGCTTACGCGAAATTTCGCGAAATCCTTCTTCATTACGATTATGTACTTACGGCCATAATCGTAATTACACTAATTACGCGAAATTTCGCAAATTCGTAATTAGGTCATTACGCTCATCTCTAGTTATATAGGCTGGTCGAATCGATAATTTCCCACAGATCCGACTGGAAAAAAAAATCAGAAATCAGATCTGACCCTCGATCTGACAAGAAACTGCATAGTGTGTACCAGGCATAACAACACTTTCCTAATCAATGTTCAATCAACAGTTTTGTTGCTGTATATTTGTAAGACTAGCATTTCCTGGTCTATAGGAACCTCTAGTGGTTAAAATTTAAATTGAATTGCCATTGTATGACAGATAAGTTGATTACACTTTACCTCCGCTAAGTCTAGTACTTGTACCTGAGATAAACCACTGGTTTAGATTTATACTTACCTGGTGCTCCACTGTACATGCCGAGCCCACCCTCCTGCAACCAGAAGCATTCTCTGGGACTGTATGCTCCAGGAGCACAATTGGGGGGGACACTTGAAAGGTCCCTATGGACTCTGGGGTCCTGGGCAATTGGCAGTTATGGCTAAATCTTTTTTTTTGGGGGGGGGGGGGGGGGGGGGGGGAGTAAGAGCCTGGAGTTGGGCTTTAATTGAGGGTTATTTATTTTAAATATACAAGAAATCTGCTGTGTGGTATCAACACATTTCTTCTTTGGTAATCATCCTCATGAATCATCACTGATGTGACTGTAATTATTATGCTCACAATATGCTCTACAATGCTAAATCTAATCTGTACTAAGTCCAAGCATTAATAAGCACACCCTATATTTCTCATTAGATATTGTCCAGCAGTAACAATGTGCACATTTACATGCTATATGAATTATTGGCCAGTTTTATAGTTTACATGGATCTTATCAATACAACAGAAATTTTAGGCAGCGCACCATCAGAGGGGTCAGGACGTTGTGCCACGATCAAAGCCTCAGTGTCCAAAGAGACCAACGATAGTGAACTCAGTAGGATCAGCGCCATTCCAGATGAAATAGTATCAAAAGCTCTTTTATTACATGAAAATGTCAGCTACAGCAATGACAGATGCTGTTTCGGGCATCACCCTTTATCAAGTGGCTAATGCGATTTGATAAAGGGCGATGCCTGAAACAGCATCTGTCATTGCTATGGATCTTATCAATGGCATAGCAATAGGGGATGCAGAGGTTGCAACCGCACCGGAGCCCCTGGACCAAAGAGGACCATTAGGGGCCCTTCTTAATCCAATCAGTGTTTCTTTGGTGCTATGCTGGTAATGATACCTCTGTATGCAGGGCCGGTTCTAGACTTTTTGCTGCCTGAGCCAAACTTGTGAGGATGCCCCCCCTCCCCCCCAATTTGGAATGATTGCACAGCACCCGACAATTTACACTGCTTCATTTAATTTTCTCACATGACATGCTGCAACACAATAGCACACTGGCTGGCTTCTGCTATGCAAGTCAAATGAAATACTGCTGCTTTCCTGCCTCCCCCCCACCTCACTCACTATCATACTCCTCTCACAGCACAACAAGCTGCTTCCCCCCCAATGATGACCTCTTTACCTCACTCTCTTCTTGCTTCTCCTCCTACTTTGACTGCATGCTGTTAGTGTAAACACAGTACAAACATGCCGCCCCTGTAATCTCTGCGCCTGATGCAAATGTTTCATGAGAGAACCAGCCCTGTGCATTGAATAGTGGTAATCCTTAACTGTTTTCTTACTCTGATTACACCTCTGGAACAATGACACTATCATTGGTAAGTTTTTGAGGCTTCATATCAATAGAGTGCTTGGGGCCCCATGTAAAACTCGCACTGGGGTCCAAGCTCCTTAGCTATACCACTGGATCTTGTCCATATCTAACATTTGTTTTTCAAAAATAACACTGTTGTAACCAGGTAGTACAAGTGAGAGGCAGCACACCGTCCAGTTAAGCAAGCAGGATGTGCCACGGCTATCCGGTCACCAGACAGCTACTCAATGTAGATATGTGAAGCCGGCACCATCCAATAGTATCATGCTCTTTTATAAGGTATTCATAGCAGTCACAGAAAACGACGTGTTAACAGGAAGTAATGTGAAGCTCTTGCAGATCAGAGAAGCCCTTGCAGATCGGAGACCTCCGTGGTGAATGGAGGGAATTATAGCTGCTGCCGCAGCAGCCACTTAGATAGATGCAGGAGGGGGAGCGCAGAGGGGAGAGCCAGAGGTTAGGGAGGGGGGGACTGTCCCCCCTCCCCGCTGATGTGCAAAGCTCTCCCCTAATGCTGCGACCCCTCCTGCCCCCCCAAAATGGCCATGAGCGCCCCCCCCCCTATTGTTACGCCAGTGGTTGTAACTATAAAAATAAATAATTTTCTTGTCTAGGAAGTCTTCTCCGCTACATTCTGTCACCACAAAAACTGCCCCCACGTGCTCATTATCATTTTGAATGGCACAAGAGGTAAATATTAACATTATTGTGAATATTAACGTCAGTCACTAGGATATAATCTGCTGGCGGGTTTGTAGAGACATAGGCTATCATTCATAAAAGTGTGTTCAGTAAAAAAAATCAGTGCGGGAAAATACCGCATTCGGTATTTTAGACTTCTGTGTGCTTATTCATAAAAATGTTTACAGTTGCAATAGCAGTGCGGTATTTTCCCGAACTAGGCTGGCTCTAGGCAGGCGGTAGGCTTGCGGAAACACGAGAAGCTGCCTGAGTTGATTCATTTTCTCCTCCAGAGACAGCGTTACAATAGAACAGGCAGCCCCAGCATCCCTTTACATGTGCATTTTTTTAAACTGCCTCTGTTTGCCCTGAATCTGCGCTGAATCTATCTATTTAATTGCCACAACTTAGAAGAACTTCAAAAAAAGTTACACATGCAGGCTTTCTGATGTGAAATATATCTGAAAACAGGTACCCAAGGGGTTAAAAAACACAGCCTGGGTATTCCAGGATGCCTTTTTTTGCTCTGCTCTCACTGCTGCTGCCTGGGAGGTCTGTCTCCATTAACTTAGCTGTTATCCGCATGCTTATCGCATGAACCAAGGGAGCGGTATTCTCCGTGCTGATACCGCTTGCTCTAATCTTTATGAATTGACATATGGTGACCAGGGCCGGATTTGTACTTTCCAGCGCCCTAGGCCGGCTGTCACCAACCGCCCCCCCATTCTGTCCAACTCTAACTAGTGATCACTGGGTTGAATGGGCTCCCCTCTTTTTTGCTGCTTTGCCCCCATATTCAACAAAGAAGCAGTGCATGCTCTGGCCACTCCATGTAATTTTGCACTCCAGCCTGGATGCACAGCAGCCGATAGTGTTCTAGGCTTGCATAATTCAGAAATGATGCTCATCTATGAGCAGCACTTGTCAAGTACGCATACCCATAACACTCCCAGCCTTGGCTGCTGTGCACATCCAGACAGGAGCGCGTAATAACAAGAAGCCCGAGAGGACAGAGCATGCGCTGTTTCTTTGTTCTCTGTGCGACAGGCTGCAGTCAGAGCCACAAACAGGGGGCAGGGCAGTGCAATGGAGAGAAGCCCATCCAAACCAGAGAACAGGTAAGTAGAAGGATCCCAAACTATACACACAGGCATAGATGTAGTATAATGCTAGGTACACACAATGCAATTCTGAAAGAATTACTGTCAGATCGATTATTTTCAACATGTCTGGTCTGATTTCTGATCAATTTTTCAATCGATTTTCCGTTCATTTCTATGAAAATATCATTCAGAAAATCTATTAGCTAGCAGATCGGACATGTTGGAAATAGTCGATCTGACAGTAAATCTGTCAGAAAATTGCATCATGTGTACCTAGCATAAGCTCAGGTATACTTTACACAGTGACAATTTAGCACTTAGGGCAAGTTAAGACAGATCTTAAAATCAGTCAGCAGGAAGTTTTAACGTTTTGTAATAGAATTGATAATATTTATTTGCTAACCAAAAGAAAACAGTGAGCCTTTGGCTAATGAGCCATCTTCAGACTTTGTTCCTGTATACAAGATGTTAGGACACACAGCTATATATACAGTCAGCAGGAGATGCATACATTGTTTTGTAAATATAAATAAATGTAATACAGTTGTCATTCTGTTTCAAAACATCCTGCTTTCACTGATGGCTAACACAGTACAATTTAAAAAATGTCAGGAAAGAGTTAAACTGTAGCACAAAGAATGTTGCTGTCGTTCTCTAGGAAAGAAAAACAAACCATAAATTTAACAGGTCTCAGGTCTTTAACAGCTCTGACCAAGTATTAAACATCAGTCTGGGGGAGAGGAGAGCAAATAATTTCTGTCCGTGAATGCGTGCATAAAGAAACTAATCTGAACTCAAAACTACTACTTGAGCTCATATATTTTTCTTCTCACAGCAGCTTGTATAATAAGTGGGGACCACTTATTATACTGGACAAGATCCTCAGATGACAACAGATGCTGACTGTCATCACACACACTCTGCAGTGAGAGAGATGCAGGGATCTCTGGAATTCAGGCAGAATAAAGCAAAGCAGAAGTGATTTACTTTGACATGTGACCTCTAATCTCTCCAAGTCCTGCGCCCTGCTGAATTTTATCGCACTAGGCCATGACCTTTGTGGCCTTCACAGAAATGTGTGGAGATAATCACCGCACAAGGCGGTAATTTATCACTCGGCTCAGGAATGTCAGCTTTTCATGCGGTAACAGGTTTTATGAATACACATTTTGCTAAGTGCTCGGTAAATACAGCTGTTTTCAGCATTTCCGCATGCGGGAATGGTTTATGAATGATAGCCATAATGTAGAAAAGCTCCGATTGCAGCATGTTGTGCCATAAAATTCACTTGTACAGCAGAGTAGGTTTACTAGATAGAACCAGAAAGAAAGTTGCCTTTTTAAAAAATATTTGCAAATATTTTTGTTTCACATAAGCAGAAGGAACTCTCATGACGTGTCATTTCCGCTCAGTGAGTGAATATGCAAATCATTCCTTTATGTCCCTTGGAAGGCAACACACACTTTCAGAACTGCTGGTTTTTAGAGTGCTTGTGGACTTTACAGAGTCTTTCTAATCCAACCTGCAGATGAGAGCAGGAAACTTGGACTCCTGTTAGCAGCAGAAGATTGAGCGCCGCCATAGGGGCCTATTGTATTATTGGTAAGCAGGGAAAATTTGGTTGCCCACAGCACAAGATGAATATCAGGAATCAGGGCTGTGGGTGCCCAAGTTCCCTTGCTTACCGGTAATTCAATGTGCCCCTATGGTGGCACCCAAAAATGATTGTGTTTACAGGGTTTTTTTGTTTGTCAGTGGGGACGGTAAAGGTTAGCCATGGGAGGAAGGAGGATTGTGGTTAGCCTGTGGGGGTGGGTGGTTAAGGTTAGGCGTGGGAAGTGGGTTGTTAAGATTAGCCGCGGGGTGAGTTGTTAAAGAGACTCCGTAACAAAAATTGCATCCTGTTTTTTATCATCCTACAAGTTCCAAAAGCTATTCTAATGTGTGCTGGCTTACTGCAGCACTTTATACTATCACTGTCTCTGTAATAAATCAATGTATCTTTCCCCTGTCAGACTTGTCAGCCTGTGTCTGGAAGGCTGCCAAGTTCTTCAGTGTTGTGGTTCTGCTATGAACTCCTCCTTCCAGGCCCCTCTATGCACACTGTCTGTGTGTTATTTAGATTAGAGCAGCTTCTCTCTTCTCTCTTATCTTTTACAAGCTGGATAAATCGTCCTCTGAGCTGGCTGGGCTTTCACATACTGAAGAATTACAGACAAGGGCAAAGCTGTTTGCAGGAAGAAAAGAGCAGCCTGAAACTTCAGTGCATGGGGGAAAGAAACACACAAATGATCTCTTGAGATTCAAAAGGAATGCTGTATACAGCCTGCTTGTGTATGGATGTATTTTTCTATGTGTGGACATACTGTACATCAACCTACTTCCTGTTTTGGTGGCCATATTGTTTGTTTACAAACAAACTTTTTAAAACTGTTTTTAACCACTTTTAATGCGGTGAGGAGCGGCGAAATTGTGACAGAGGGTAATAGGAGATGTCCCCTAACGCACTGGTATGTTTTCTTTTGAGCGATTTTAACAATACAGATCCTCTTTAAAGGAAAACTTAAGTCCAAAAAGATTTTAACTTACCTGGGGCTTCTTCCAGCCCCCTGGATTCGTACTGTGCCCACTACGTCCTTCGGATACCCTCCAGCCAGCAGAGGCGACCCCACCAGTCAGCTGTTACTGCATACGCAGAACGCTCCCGATGGCAGGAGCGCAGCTAGGATGCACGCAGCTCGGGGCCTCACATGTGCAGTAGCTGCCAGCAGCGACAGGCCAGCTTTGCGGGGGCTGTCAGGAGGACGTTGTGGGCACAGTACGAGTCCAGGTGGCTACAAGAAGCCCCAGGTAAGTTAAAATATTTGTTTATTTGACTTAAGTTTTCCTTTAAGGTTAGGCGTGGATGGTTAAGATTAGGCGTGGGGGTAAGGTTGTTAAGGTTAAGCGTGGGCGGTTAAGCTTAAGCGTTGATGGTTAAGGTTAGGTGTGGACGGTCAAGATTAGGCATCGGGGGGGGGGGGGTTAAGATTAGGTATCCATAGTAGGATGGTTCAGTGTGAGAATAGGTTTATGTTTAGCTGTAGTAAAATAGCGCTATATCATACCAATATTTTACTATTTTTTCCCATTTCAATAGTAGAATATCTGTAAATGTACCAATATTCTACTATTGGCTTTTCTGGGGGCCCAAATTTCCGGGCGCCCTTTTTTCATGTACGCCTTCACCAGTGCAAGGCATGGAGTGACGTGGCTTTATAGGTGAAGCCCTGAAGACCAGCAGTGCCTCTGTAAAGCATCAGCCCCAGATCTGCTACCTGAGGGGTTGTTTACTAATCCCTGATGAGTGACAATCATTGCATTGCATGTATGTACTTAGCTGGAAGCACTGAACACACTGGCTGAAATGGATTAAGATGAGGCAAAAGAGCAGTTTGTGCCAATGCTGATAGTCATCCACCAGGCCCCTAGACTCTCTCCAGGCCCTAGGCAACTGCCTAGAATTGCCTTGTGAATGATCCGGCACTGCACACTGTTATGCTTCTCCCTGCTTCTGACCACTTTTCAGTACTATTTTACTGATCATTACATGAATTGTCAAGGAATATAATGTCAAGGAATATAAGGAGATTGAGAAATATAATGCCTTCCTTAAAAGGACTAAACAAAAGAAGTTTGAGCAGGATAGGTTAGATTGGAATAGCAGGGAAAAGTTCCCATTGGGTAGCAAGACGAGTCGTAAAAAACATCGTAGAGGGAAAAATCAACCACATCGTCCGGGAGAAACCTCTGGCTCGGAGTGTGACGCCTCGGAAGGAGAAGATCTAGGTAAATCAGTTTCTTTTTTAGAGGCCCCAATCGTGCCCAGAGGTATCCTAAAAGTGACAGCTCCAGGTGGAGCCCTTCAGGAGAAGGAGGTAGTACAGGAGGAAATGTCAGTGAAAGCTTTGCAAGATCCGGTGGAGAATGGTGTGGGAGGGAGGGGATTGGAGGAGGAGGCCAAGATAGGGGGAAGGCAGGTGGAGAGTCAGATGGGGATGGAATTACGGAGTGGGAAAACGTGGGGAGTGGACACATCTCTGGGTCCAAATCTGTGATTAATCTGTCAAGTATTGCCCTCACTAAAGATCACCTCTCTCTCCTGGAGAAGGGGTTGTCTTTCTCCCCAGTAAAAGGGGCAGATGTGTTTACCATTTTTAAAGATGTTTAGATGTCCCTTAGAAGGGTTCAGTTGAGGTTGGAATTTGAAAATCTAAGTGGTGATCGGGGAGGTGATGGTGCATCCCCCGAAATCGACCATGTAACACATGATGATTGGCTATCTTTGGTTGAGTTTCCGGAACATGTGGAGATTCACCCAAAGTCAAAATACATGCCAACACTAAGTTCGAACCGCTATCTGAGTACTTTCTTGGAGCTTTTTGAATCAGAAATTCAGAAGTATAGATGGGATGCCCCAGGTGATTACGACAACCTTACCCCAGGGGAGAGATGGGCACTGGATGACCTTAAAGGTCAAAGTAAAGTGATAATTGAACCTAGCGATAAGGGGGGCAATATTGTTTTGATGGACAGAGATATGTACACTAAAGAGATTTACAGACAACTCAGTGATGTGTCCACCTATACCAGAGTACAACGGGACCCTTTTCAGCATGTTGTGGACGAGTTAAATTATCGGTTGCTCCTGGGTTTGAGGCATGGCATCTTAGATAACAATGAATATGGGTACATGATGGTGGGGGGATATACAAAGCCGACCATATATGTTCTCCCAAAAATTCATAAAGGTGTCATGCCTCCCCCGGGTCGCCCGATTGTGTCAGCTGTAGCAGGACCATGTGAAGCAGTTGGTAGATATTTGGACCGAAAATTACAACCCCTAGTAAGGAGGTTGCCCTCTTACGTACGGGATTCATTGGAAGTGCTAAATAAATTAAATGGTTTTGTTATGGAAGATGATTGTATTCTGGCCTCCATTGATGTGGAGGGTTTGTATACATCTATCCCACACGAGGTGGACCTAAGTGCCCTCGAATATATGCTATTTGAAACCTTCCCCCTTCATGATGAGCACAACTCATTTCTAGTTGACCTCATGTCGTTTGTACTGCATAATAACTTTTTTGTTTTTGAAGGAAAATGCTACCACCAGCTGAGGGGGACGAGTATGGGGGCGGCATGCGCTCCCGCTTATGCCTGCCTCCATTTGGGAGTGTGGGAGGAGCAGGATGTGTATCCGAGTGGTCTGTTCCGTGGGGGTGTGTCCCTCTGGCTGCGGTACATCGATGATGTGCTCGTCGTGTGGAGGGGAACCGCGGAGAGCTTTGGGGAATTCGTGTCAGCATTAAATTGCAATAGGCGTAATATACGCCTGACATTCACAGTACACCCAGAGAGGATTTCCTTTCTGGACCTGGAAATAGTCAAAGTAGGCAATAGGCTGACAACGAGAACATTCCGTACGCCAACTGCGGGTAACACGCTCCTCCATGCGGCAAACCATCATCCGGTGTGCGTGATCGGGGGGATCCCCACGGGACAGTTTTTGAGAATTCGGAGGAATTGCTCTGACATTGAACAATTCAAATGTGAGGCAAAGGAGATGTATAAGCGTTTTCGCGAAAGGGGCTATTCGCACAAAATACTTCGTCGGAGTTACAATCGGGCCATTCGCACTAATCGTGAAGATCTGCTCCGCCCCCGTACTCGTCCCATGGCTGGTGGTGGAGGCCAGGGGTTCACAAGAGTTGTGACTCAGTTCAGCGCACACTGGGGAGAGCTTGGTAGGGCCCTAGGTGTGTGCTGGAAGGTGGAACAGCTAGACCCAAGGATTGGCAAAATCGTTGGCCCAAGGCCACTAATAGCAGCTCGTCGAGCGAGGAACTTGTGAGATACCTTGGTTAGATCAGAATTGCCCAGGAGGGATGAAGGAACTTGGCTTGACCGTATTCCCCCTCCGGTAGGAATGCATAGATGCGGGTCTTGTAAGGCCTGCCCTTTTGTACTGAGGACAGATAGATTTGCCTCCCAGGATCAAACCAGAGAGTATAGGTTGCGAAAATTCCTAAATTGTAACTCAATGTGGGTAGTTTATCTCATCATATGTCCATGCAACAAATACTATATAGGCATGACGACACGAGTATTTAAAGCGAGGCTCCTGGAGCACTTGGGGAACATTACTGGTGGGGAAAAGAAATCGCCAGTAGCGGAACATTTTCAGGAAGTGCACGGTGGGTCAATTGTAGGACTTCGTGCGATGTGTATCGATAGTTTAGAGATGCCGACACGAACGGAGAGGACGGAGGCTATGTTGTTGCAACGGGAGGCCATGTGGATGTACCGACTGAGGTCGAGGCATCCACATGGCTTGAATGTGGATTTTTCCCTTAGGAGTTACCTATGAGGGGTTTATTTCTCTCCCTCAGGGTTTGAGTGAGCCCTGGCATAATGGGTAATGGGCTGTGATGGGGAGCATGTCCTGAAAATTCGGTATATATCTGTGCATTGAGCAGAGTGCTGGTGGTGAGAAGTGGATGCAGGGTTGGGCTAGATTTGCCTGTCTGTGGGCTAATAAATGATTAAGTTGGTGGAGAGTGGAAGGAGATGGAAGTGCCTCAACTGTACATTGGTGCTCTTTGTGCTCTGTTTTTCCCCTCTTCCCCCCCCCCTTCTCCCTTTCCTGTTCCCTTGTTCCTTCTTTAAAGAGCGCATATATTCATATATAATGGAACAAAAAGGAGTAGAGGCTTTCTCACCTTAAGATGTGATTAAAAGAGTGGAATCCACTTTGATTTCCTCTGCTATGATCTATGTTGGAGGAGGAATCGAGAGAGAAAGAAAAGGATTAATTAACTGTGGACTTTGTTCTGGCTTGTTCGTCTGTTAAGGGAACTATGAACTGTGAGGGAACAACCTGTCATTGAACATTTCCTGCCCGGAGGAGTTTGACAGTAGCACTGTTTCAACTAGCGTGAAGAGGGAGGAGCTGAGGGAAGCCCATTAAGGCTCAGCCCCCCTGATGGGAAGCCACGCCCTGATGAAGACCGGAAGTCCCGGTCGAAACTAGTCGGCTACACACACTGTGCCGCTCTGCCGACCCGAACCGCCGCCCAGTTAGTTTTCCCCAGTGGCGTCCCACAAACCGCCTCAGCAGATTGCGCTATGTGCTATGCGCTTTGACACCGGGACTCTGACCCCGCGAGGAGTGGTTACGGAGGCCCAGGAGTGGGAGGGCTGAGTCGTTCCACTTATCACGCACTGTCTGTGGAGGTACGAGTAACCCAGGAGTGGAGATTGCATGGCTGGTGACGCACACGGCAGGAGGATGAGGTGATTGGGGACGCAGCTGATGGAAAGAAGTCAAGTGCATGCACAGATACATACAGGGGCCCCTGAATGGACTTGTTCGTCTGATCCTTGGTGAAGTACATGTGATCAAGGGCGTGAGTATAAATGAGCCGGACGGCTGCAGGCTTCATATGCTTTGGACTTTCTCTGCTTCTTGCTGTGATTTCAACGCTTTGCAGTTAGCTATATGTACCTTGCTGGACTGACTTGCAGATTAACGGTTTAGCCACTCCTCTGCACCATACAAATTGGAACTAAGAGAGGAATAATGGACTGCCTTTGACTTGGGCCCGCGTGCATGCCTGATGGATGACTGGGTGATGTGTTTGGGTATGGTAGGGTGCTGCAGCTTTTTACAACAGCGCTGTTGTTTTTAATGATGTGTCCAGGCACACTTTTATGTTTTGCATTGTCACTGAGTAACCAATAAACCAATCCTTTTTCACGATAACCACGTCACAGATGAATTCATTGTAAAACAATTGTGGAGGTTGGGTACTAAAAACCAAGTGGAAAATAAGGTAAAATGGTGGGTGTCGACCTCAATCCTACCCCCCCCCCTTCCCCCATATATAAGAAATATAATGTTACCAGTAGAGATGGCCTGAACAGTTCGCCCGGCGGGTAGTTCGTGCAAACTTCAGCTGTTCACGTCCGCTGCAAAATGCGAATTCTTTTCAAAAAAGTGTGCGTTCACATTTTCCCATAGGCTTTAATGGCACCGACTTTAATGGTTAATAGCTAAGCCCCGACATGCTATAAACACCAACATTTGTTTTTTTCAAAAAGACCTTATAGTTTTTGAGAAAATCGATCTTAACGGTCAAAAGTGATTTTCAACCTTCCAGTGCTCATCTCTTTCATTTACCAATAGCTTAATCACTACTAATCACAATGAAATGATCTATATTTTGTTTTTTTCACAACCAATTGGGCTTTTTGGGGTTGATATTTGTTTTCAGTCATTACTTTATTTTCTATGCATTTCGAAAGGGAAATACAAGGAAAAAAAAGAAAATATACACTATTTCTCCAATTTCATCCCCTATGGTTTTAATATAAACACTGCTACTGTACATAAAACCCACACATTTTATCTGCCCATTTGTCCTGGTTATCACAAGATTTTAATTATGTCCCTACTACAAAGTATGGTGACAATATATTATTTGGAAATAAAGGTGTATTTTTTCTTTGGTGGGTTTTTTTCTTACTATTTTCACGTGCGCACAGCTGCAGCAGCACTGTCTGACCTATAAAAACGTCCTGGAGCCATTAAGAGGCTCTATCAGGACGTTTTTTTAACGGTAAATGTTTATTAATTTTGATATCAGGACGTTTTTATAAGTCAGCTTGTCATTGAATGGTTAAAGTTCTCCAACCGACCGTGGGAAAATGAAAAGCTCGCCAGAGTACCCAAGAGTACAGAGTACCCCTGCCATTCTGCTTCATGGCTGCGGAGATGATTATGAAACACTTGTAACTAGTGAAGGCTCAAACCTCAGATTTTGGGTTCGCGAACCTCAAACGTGAATTTTTATAAAAGTTAGTGAACAAACTGTTTGCAGCGGGCACCATAGACTTTAATAGGAAGGCGATGGGCTGCCGACTTTAGCGGTTAATAGCAAAGCCCCCTTAAATACCAGGAGCACCAAATTTGAAAGGGTATGTGGAGGGAGACAGTGACTACAAGAGTAAAAAATTTTTTCAAAAAGACAGTATAGTTTTTGAGAAAATCAATTTTAAAGATCTTGTTCTGAGTGTGGGAAATGTTTCAACCACCGACTTTAGCGGTTAATAGCAAAGCCCCCTTAAATGCCAGAAACACCAGATTTGCAGGGTATGTGGAGGGGGACAGTGTCTACAAAAGGAAAAAAAAATTCAAAAAGACCTTATAGTTTTTGAGAAAATCAATTTTAAAGATCTCGTTCTGAGTGTGGGAAATTTTTTAACCGCCGACTTTAGTGGTTAATAGCAAGTCCCCCTTAAATACCAGGAACACCAAATTTGAAAGGGTATGTGGAGGGAGACAGTGACTACAAGAGTAAAAAAAAATTCAAAAAGACAGTATAGTTTTTGAGAAAATCAATTTTAAAGATCTCGTTCTGAGTGTGGTAAATGCTATTAACCACTAAAGTCAACGGTTGAAACATTTCCCACACTCAGAACGAGATCTTTCAAATTGATTTTCTCAAAAACTATAAGGTCTTTTTGAATCGTTTTCCTTTTGTAGTCACTGTCCCCCTCCACATACCCTTTCAAATTTGGCGTTTCTGGTATTTAAGGGGGACTTGCTATTAATCACTAAAGTCGGCGGTTGAAACAAGTCCCCCTTAAATACCAGAAACGCCAAATTTGAAAGGGTATGTGGAGGGGAACAGTGACTACAAAAGGAAAAAAAATTTTAAAAGACCTTATAGTTTTTGAGAAAATCAATTTTAAAGATCTCGTTCTGAGTGTGGGAAATGTTTCAACCACCAACTTTAGTGGTTAATAGCAAGTCCCCCTTAAATACCAGAAACGCCAAATTTGAAAGGGTATGTGGAGGGGGACAGTGACTACAAAAGGAAAACGATTCAAAAAGACCTTATAGTTCTTGAGAAAATCAATTTTAAAGATCTCGTTCTGAGTGTGGGAAATGTTTTAACCGCCGACTTTAGTGGTTAATAGCAAGTCCCCCTTAAATACCAGAAACGCCAAATTTGAAAGGGTATGTGGAGGGGTACAGTGACTACAAAAGGAAAAAATTCAAAAAGACCTTATAGTTTTTGAGAAAATCAATTTTAAAGATCTCGTTCTGAGTGTGGGAAATGTTTCAACCGCCAACTTTAGTGGTTAATAGCAAAGCCCCCTAAATACCAGGAACACCAAATTTGAAAGGGTATGTGAAGGGAGACAGTGACTACAAGAGTAAAAAAAAATTCAAAAAGACAGTATAGTTTTTGAGAAAATAAATTTTAAAGGTCTTGTTCTGAATGTGAGAAATGTTTCAACCACCGACTTTAGCGGTTAATAGCAAAGCCCCCTTAAATGCCAGAAACACCAGATTTGCAGGGTATGTGGATAGGGACAGTGTCTACAAAAGGAAAAAAAATCTAAAAGACCTTATAGTTTTTGAGAAAATCAATTTTAAAAATCTCGTTCTGAGTGTGGGAAATGTTTCAACCACCGACTTTACCCGTTAATAGCAAAGCCCCCTTAAATACCAGGAACACCAAATTTGAAAGGGTATGTGGAGGGAGACAGTGACTACAAGAGTAAAAAAACATTTCAAAAAGACAGTATTGTTTTTGAGAAAATCAATTTTAAAGATCTCGTTCTGAGTGTGGGAAATGTTTCAACCACCGACTTTAGTGGTTAATAGCAAGTCCCCCTTAAATACCAGAAACGCCAAATTTGAAAGGGTATGTGGAGGGGTACAGTGACTACAAAAGGAAAAAAATTCAAAAAGACCTTATAGTTTTTGAGAAAATCAATTTTAAAGATCTTGTTCTGAGTGTGGGAAATGTTTCAACTGCCAACTTTAGTGGTTAATAGCAAAGCCCCCTAAATACCAGGAACACCAAATTTGAAAGGGTATGTGGAGGGGTACAGTGACTACAAAAGGAAAAAAATTCAAAAAGACCTTATAGTTTTTGAGAAAATCAATTTTAAAGATCTTGTTCTGAGTGTGAGAAATGTTTCAACCACCGACTTTCGCGGTTAATAGCAAAGCCCCCTTAAATGCCAGAAACACCAGATTTGCAGGGTATGTGGATAGGGACAGTGACTACAAGACTAAAAAAAAAATTCAAAAAGACAGTATAGTTTTTGAGAAAATGAATTTTAAAGATCTTGTTCTGAGTGTGGGAAATGCTATTAACCACTAAAGTCGGCGGTTGAAACATTTCCCACACTCAGAACGAGATCTTTCAAATTGATTTTCTCAAAAACTATAAGGTCTTTTTGAATTTTTTTCCTTTTGTAGTCACTGTCCCCCTCCACATACCCTTTCAAATTTGGCGTTTCTGGTATTTAAGGGGGACTTGCTATTAATCACTAAAGTCGGCGGTTGAAACAAGTCCCCCTTAAATACCAGAAACACCAAATTTGAAAGGGTATGTGGAGGGGGACAGTGACTACAAAAGGAAAAAATTCATAAAGACCTCATAGTTTTTGAGAAAATCAATTTTAAAGATCTTGTTCTGAGTGTGGGAAATGTTTCAACCGCCGACTTTAGTGGTTAATAGCAAAGCCCCCTTAAATACCGGGAACACCAAATTTGAATGGGTATGTGGAGGGAGACAGTGACTACAAGAGTAAAAAAAATTCAAAAAGACAGTATAGTTGTTGAGAAAATCAATTTTAAAGATCTTGTTCTGAGTGTGGGAAATGCTATTAACCGCTAAAGTCGGTGGTTGAAACATTTCCCACACTCAGAACGAGATCTTTCAAATTGATTTTCTCAAAAACTATAAGGTCTTTTTGAATTTTTTTCCTTTTGTAGTCACTGTCCCCCTCCACATACCCTTTCAAATTTGGCGTTTCTGGTATTTAAGGGGGACTTGCTATTAATCACTAAAGTCGGCGGTTGAAACAAGTCCTCCTTAAATTCCAGAAACGCCAAATTTGAAAGGGTATGTGGAGGGGGACAGTGACTACAAAAGGAAAAAAATTCAAAAAGACCTCATAGTTCTTCAGAAAATCGATTTTAAAGATCTTGTTCTGAGTGTGGGAAATGTTTCAACCGCCAACTTTAGTGGTTAATAGCAAGTCCCCCTTAAATACCAAAAACGCCAAATTTGAAAGGGTATGTGGAGGGGGACAGTGACTACAAAAGGAAAACGATTCATAAAGACCTTATAGTTCTTGAGAAAATCAATTTTAAACATCTCGTTCTGAGTGTGGGAAATGTTTTAACCGCCGACTTTAGTGGTTAATAGCAAGTCCCCCTTAAATACCAGAAACGCCAAATTTGATAGGGTATGTGGAGGGGGACAGTGACTACAAAAGGAAAACGATTCATAAAGACCTTATAGTTCTTGAGAAAATCAATTTTAAACATCTCGTTCTGAGTGTGGGAAATGTTTTAACCGCCGACTTTAGTGGTTAATAGCAAGTCCCCCTTAAATACCAGAAACGCCAAATTTGATAGGGTATGTGGAGGGGGACAGTGACTACAAAAGGAAAACGATTCAAAAAGACCTTATAGTTTTTGAGAAAATCAATTTTAAAGATCTCGTTCTGAGTGTGGGAAATGCATTTAACCACTAAAGTCGGCGGTTGAAACATTTCCCACACTCAGAATGAGATCTTTAAAATGGATTTTCTCAAAAACTATAAGGTCTTTTTGAATTTTTTTCCTTTTGTAGTCACTGTACCCCTCCACATACACTGCAAATCTGGTGTTTCTGACATTTAAGGGGGACTTGCTATTAAAAACTAAAGTCAGCGGTTGAAACAAGTCCCCTTTAAATACCAGGAACACCAAATTTGAAAGGGTATGTGGAGGTAGACAGTGACTACAAGAGTAAAAAAAAATTCAAAAAGTCAGTAGTTTTTTAGAAAATCAATTTTAAAGATCTCGTTCTGAGTGTGGGAAATGTTTCAACCACCGACTTTAGCGGTTAATAGCAAAGACCCCTTAACTGTCAGAAACGCCAAATTTGAAAGGGTATGTGGAGGGGGTCAGTGACTACAAAAGGAAAAAAATTCAAAAAGACCTCATAGTTCTTGAGAAAATCAATTTTAAAGATCTTGTTCTGAGTGTGGGAAATGTTTCAACTGCCGACTTTAGTGGTTAATAGCAAAGCCCCCTTAAATACCGGGAACACCAAATTTGAAAGGGTATGTGGAGGGAGACAGTGACTACAAGAGTAAAAAAAAATTCAAAAAGTCAGTATCGTTTTTTAGAAAATCAATTTTAAAGATCTCGTTCTGAGTGTGGGAAATGTTTCTACCACCGACTTTAGTGGTTAATAGCAAAGTCCCCTTAAATGTCAGAAACACCAAATTTGAAAGGGTATGTGGAGGGGGACAGTGACTACAAAAGAAAAAAAATTCAAAAAGACCTTATAGTTTTTGAGAAAATCAATTTTAAAGATCTCGTTCTGAGTGTGGGAAATGTTTCAACCGCAGACTTTAGTGGTTAATAGCAAAGACCCCTTAAATACCAGGAACACCAAATTTGAAAGGGGATGTGGAGGGGGACAGTGACTACAAGAGTAAAAAAAAACATTTCAAAAAGACAGTATAGTTTTTGAGAAAATCAATTTTAAAGATCTCGTTCTGAGTGTGGGAAATGTTTCTACCACCGACTTTAGTGGTTAATAGCAAAGCCCCCTTAAATGTCAGAAACACCAAATTTGAAAGGGTATGTGGAGGGGGACAGTGACTACAAAAGGAAAACGATTCAAAAAGACCTTATAGTTCTTGAGAAAATCAATTTTAAAGATCTCGTTCTGAGTGTGGGAAATGTTTCAACCGCCGACTTTAGTGGTTAATAGCAAAGCCCCCTTAAATACCAAGAACACCAAATTTGAAAGGGTATGTGGAGGGAGACAGTGACTACAAGAGTAAAAAAAAATTCAAAAAGACAGTATAGTTTTTGAGAAAATCAATTTTAAAGATCTCGTTCTGAGTGTGGGAAATGCTATTAACCACTAAAGTCGGCGGTTGAAACAAGTCCCTCTTAAATACCAGAAACGCCAAATTTGAAAGGGTATGCGGAGGGGGACAGTGACTACAAAAGGAAAACGATTCAAAAAGACCTTATAGTTTTTGAGAAAATCAATTTTAAAGATCTCGTTCTGAGTGTGGGAAATGTTTCAACCGCCGACTTTAGTGGTTAATAGCAAAGCCCCCTTAAATACCAAGAACACCAAATTTGAAAGGGTATGTGGAGGGAGACAGTGACTACAAGACTAAAAAAAAATTCAAAGAGACAGTATAGTTTTTGAGAAAATCAATTGTAAAGATCTCGTTCTGAGTGTGGGAAATGCTATTAACCACTAAAGTCGGCGGTTGAAACATTTCCCACACTCAGAACGAGATCTTTCCAATTGATTTTCTCAAAAACTCTAAGGTCTTTTTGAATTTTTTCCTTTTGTAGTCTCTGTCCCCCTCTACATACCCTTTCAAATTTGGCGTTTCTGGTATTTAAGGGGGACTTGCTATTAAAAACTAAAGTCGGCGGTTGAAACAAGTCCCTCTTAAATACCAGAAACGCCAAATTTGAAAGGGTATGTGGAGGGGGACAGTGATTACAAAAGGAAAACGATTCAAAAAGACCTTATAGTTTTTGAGAAAATCAATTTTAAAGATCTCGTTCTGAGTGTGGGAAATGTTTTAACCGCCGACTTCAGTGGTTAATAGCAAGTCCCCCTTAAATACCAGAAACGCCAAATTTGAAAGGGTATGTGGAGGGGAACAGTGACTACAAAAGGAAAAAAATTCAAAAAGACCTTATAGTTTTTGAGAAAATCAATTTTAAAGATCTTGTTCTGAGTGTGGGAAATGTTTCAACCGCCATTTTTAGTGGTTAATAGCAAAGCCCCCTAAATACCAGGAACACCAAATTTGAAAGGGTATGTGGAGGGAGACAGTAACTACAAGAGTAAATTTTTTTTCAAAAAGACAGTATAGTTTTTGGGAAAATAAATTTTAAAGATCTTGTTCTGAGTGTGAGAAATGTTTCAACCACCGACTTTAGCGGTTAATAGCAAAGCCCCCTTAAATGCCAGAAACACCAGATTTGCAGGGTATGTGGATAGGGACAGTGTCTACAAAAGGAAAAAAAAAATCTAAAAGACCTTATAGTTTTTGAGAAAATCAATTTTAAAGATCTCGTTCTGAGTGTGGGAAATGTTTCAACCACCGACTTTACCCGTTAATAGCAAAGCCCCCTTAAATACCAGAAACGCCAAATTTGAAAGGGTATGTGGAGGGAGACAGTGACTACAAGACAAGAGTAAAAAAATTTTCAAAAAGACAGTATAGTTTGAGAAAAAGAATTTTAAAGATCTTGTTCTGAGTGTGGGAAATGCTATTAACCACTAAAGTCGGCGGTTGAAACATTTCCCACACTCAGAACAAGATCTTTAAAATTGATTTTCTCAAAAACTATAAGGTCTTTTTGAATTTTTTTCCTTTTGTAGTCACTGATCCCCTCCACATACCCTTTCAAATTTGGCGTTTCTGGTATTTAAGGGGGACTTGCTATTAATCACTAAAGTCGGCGGTTGAAACAAGTCCCCCTTAAATACCAGAAACGCCAAATTTGAAAGGGTATGTGGAGGGGGACAGTGACTACAAAGGGAAAAAAATTCAAAAAGACCTTATAGTTTTTGAGAAAATCAATTTTAAAGATCTTGTTCTGAGTGTGGGAAATGTTTCAACCGCCGACTTTAGTGGTTAATAGCAAGTCCCCCTTAAATACCAGAAACGCCAAATTTGAAAGGGTATGTGGAGGGGGACAGTGACTACAAAAGGAAAACGATTCAAAAAGACCTTATAGTTCTTGAGAAAATCAATTTTAAAGATCTCGTTCTGAGTGTGGGAAATGTTTTAACCGCCGACTTTAGTGGTTAATAGCAAGTCCCCCTTAAATACCAGAAACGCCAAATTTGAAAGGGTATGTGGAGGGAGACAGTGACTACAAGAGTAAAAAAAAATTCAAAAAGACAGTATAGTTTTTGAGAAAATGAATTTCAAAGATCTTGTTCTGAGTGTGGGAAATGTTTCAACCGCCGACTTTAGTGGTTAATAGCAAAGCCCCCTTAAATACCGGGAACACCAAATTTGAATGGGTATGTGGAGGGAGACAGTGACTACAAGAGTAAAAAAAATTCAAAAAGACAGTATAGTTGTTGAGAAAATCAATTTTAAAGATCTTGTTCTGAGTGTGGGAAATGCTATTAACCACTAAAGTCGGTGGTTGGAACATTTCCCACACTCAGAACGAGATCTTTCAAATTGATTTTCTCAAAAACTATAAGGTCTTTTTGAATTTTTTTCCTTTTGCAGTCACTGTCCCCCTCCACATAACCTTTCAAATTTGGCATTTCTGGTATTTAAGGGGGACTTGCTATTAATCACTAAAGTCGGCGGTTGAAACAAGTCCCCCTTAAATACCAGAAACGCCAAATTTGAAAGGGTATGTGGAGGGGGACAGTGACTACAAAAGGAAAATGATTCAAAAAGACCTTATAGTTCTTGTGAAAATCAATTTTAAGATCTCGTTCTGAGTGTGGGAAATGTTTTAACTGCCGACTTTAGTGGTTAATAGCAAGTCCCCCTTAAATACCAGAAACGCCAAATTTGAAAGGGTATGTGGAGGGGGACAGTGACTACAAAAGGAAAACGATTCAAAAAGACCTTATAGTTTTTGAGAAAATCAATTTTAAAGATATCGTTCTGAGTGTGGGAAATGTTTCAACCGCCGACTTTAGTGGTTAATAGCAAAGCCCCCTTAAATACCAGGAACACCAAATTTGAAAGGGTATGTGGAGGGAGACAGTGACTACAAGGGTAAAAAAAAATTCAAAAAGACAGTATAGTTTTTGAGAAAATAAATTTTAAAGGTCTTGTTCTGAATGTGAGAAATGTTTTAACCACCGACTTTAGCGGGTAATAGCAAAGCCCCCTTAAATGCCAGAAACACCAGATTTGAAAGGGTATGTGGAGGGAGACAGTGACTACAAGAGTAAAAAAACATTTTAAAAAGACAGTATAGTTTTTGAGAAAATCAATTTGAAAGATCTCGTTCTGAGTGTGGGAAATGTTTCAACCACCGACTTTACCCGTTAATAGCAAAGCCCCCTTAAATACCAGGAACACCAAATTTGAAAGGGTATGTGGAGGGAGACAGTGACTACAAGAGTAAAAAAACATTTTAAAAAGACAGTATAGTTTTTGAGAAAATCAATTTTAAAGATCTCGTTCTGAGTGTGGGAAATGTTTCAACCACCGACTTTAGTGGTTAATAGCAAGTCCCCCTTAAATACCAGAAACGCCAAATTTGAAAGGGTATGTGGAGGGGGACAGTGACTACAAAAGGAAAACGATTCAAAAAGACCTTATAGTTCTTGAGAAAATCAATTTTAAAGATCTCGTTCTGAGTGTGGGAAATGTTTGAACCGCCGACTTTAGTGGTTAATAGCAAGTCCCCCTTAAATACCAGAAACGCCAAATTTGAAAGGGTATGTGGAGGGGGACAGTGACTACAAAAGGAAAACGATTCAAAAAGACCTTATAGTTTTTGAGAAAATCAATTTTAAAGATCTCGTTCTGAGTGTGGGAAATGTTTCAACCGCTGACTTTAGTGGTTAATAGCAAAGCCCCCTTAAATACCAGGAACACCAAATTTGAAAGGGTATGTGGAGGGAGACAGTGACTACAAGACTAAAAAAAAATTCAAAAAGACAGAATAGTTTTTGAGAAAATCAATTTTAAAGATCTCGTTCTGAGTGTGGGAAATGTTTCAACCGCCAACTATAGTGGTTAATAGCAAAGCCCCCTTAAATACCAGAAACGCCAAATTTGAAAGGGTATGTGGAGGGAGACAGTGACTACAAGAGTAAAAAAAAATTCAAAATGACAGTATAGTTTTTGAGAAAATGAATTTTAAAGATCTTGTTCTGAGTGTGGGAAATGCTTTTAACCACTAAAGTCGGCGGTTGAAACATTTCCCACACTCAGAACAAGATATTTAAAATTGATTTTCTCAAAAACTATAAGGTCTTTTTGAATTTTTTTCCTTTTGTAGTCACTGTCCTCCTCCACATACCCTTTCAAATTTGGCGTTTCTGGTATTTAAGGGGGACTTGCTATTAATCACTAAAGTCGGCGGTTGAAACAAGTCCTCCTTGAATTCCAGAAACGCCAAATTTGAAAGGGTATGTGGAGGGGGACAGTGACTACAAAAGGAAAACGATTCAAAAAGACCTTATAGTTCTTGAGAAAATCAATTTTAAAGATCTCGTTCTGAGTGTGGGAAATGTTTTAACCGCCGACTTTAGTGGTTAATAGCAAGACCCCCTTAAATACCAGAAACACCAAATTTGAAAGGGTATGTGGAGGGGGACAGTGACTACAAAAGGAAAACGATTCAAAAAGACCTTATAGTTTTTGAGAAAATCAATTTTAAAGATCTTGTTCTGAGTGTGGGAAATGTTTCAACCACCAACTTTAGTGGTTAATAGCAAAGCCCCCTAAATACCAGGAACACCAAATTTGAAAGGGAATGTGGAGGGAGACAGTGACTACAAGAGTAAATTTTTTTTCAAAAAGACAGTATAGTTTTTGGGAAAATAAATTTTAAAGATCTTGTTCTGAGTGTGAGAAATGTTTCAACCACCGACTTTACCCGTTAATAGCAAAGCACCCTTAAATACCAGAAACGCCAAATTTGAAAGGGTATGTGGAGGGGGACAGTGACTACAAAAGGAAAACGATTCAAAAAGACCTTATAGTTTTTGAGAAAATCAATTTTAAAGATCTTGTTCTGAGTGTGCGAAATGCATTTAACCACTAAAGTCGGCGGTTGAAACATTTCCCACACTCAGAACGAGATCTTTCAAATTGATTTTCTCAAAAACTATAAGGTCTTTTTGAATTTTTTTTACTCTTGTAGTCACTGTCTCCCTCCACATACCCTTTCAAATTTGGTGTTCCTGGTATTTAAGGGGGCTTTGCTATTAACCACTAAAGTCGGCGGTTGAAACATTTCCCACACTCAGAACGAGATCTTTAAAATGGATTTTCTCAAAAACTATAAGGTCTTTTTGAATTTTTTTCCTTTTGTAGTCACTGTCCCCCTCCACATACCCTGCAAATCTGGTGTTTCTGACATTTAAGGGGGACTTGCTATTAAAAACTAAAGTCGGCGGTTGAAACAATTTCCCCTTAAATACCAGGAACACCAAATTTGAAAGGGTATGTGGAGGGAGACAGTGACCACAAGAGTAAAAAAAAATTCAAAAAGACAGTATAGTTTTTGAGAAAATGAATTTTAAAGATCTTGTTCTGAGTGTGGGAAATGCTATTAACCACTAAAGTCGGCGGTTGAAACATTTCCCACACTCAGAACAAGATCTTTAAAATTGATTCTCTAAAAAACTATAAGGTCTTTTTGAATTTTTTTCCTTTTGTAGTCACTGTCCCCCTCCACATACCCTTTCAAATTTGGCGTTTCTGGTATTTAAGGGGGACTTGTTTCAACCGCCGACTTTAGTGATTAATAGCAAGTCCCCCTTAAATACCAGAAACGCCAAATTTGAAAGGGTATGTGGAGGGGGACAGTGACTACAAAGGGAAAAAAATTCAAAAAGACCTTATAGTTTTTGAGAAAATCAATTTTAAAGATATTGTTCTGAGTGTGGGAAATGTTTCAACCGCCGACTTTAGTGGTTAATAGCAAAGCCCCCTTAAATATCGGGAACACCAAATTTGAATGGGTATGTGGAGGGAGACAGTGACTACAAGAGTAAAAAAAAATTCAAAAAGACAGTATAGTTGTTGAGAAAATCAATTTTAAAGATCTTGTTCTGAGTGTGGGAAATGCTATTAACCACTAAAGTCGGTGGTTGAAACATTTCCCACACTCAGAACGAGATCTTTCAAATTGATTTTCTCAAAAACTATAAGGTCTTTTTGAATTTTTTTCCTTTTGTAGTCACTGTCCCCCTCCACATACCCTTTCAAATTTGGCATTTCTGGTATTTAAGGTAGACTTGCTATTAATCACTAAAGTCGGCGGTTGAAACAAGTCCCCCTTAAATACCAGAAACGCCAAATTTGAAAGGGTATGTGGAGGGGGACAGTGACTACAAAAGGAAGACGATTCAAAAAGACCTTATAGTTTTTGAGAAAATCAATTTTAAAGATCTCGTTCTGAGTGTGGGAAATGTTTCAACCGCCGACTTTAGCGGTTAATAGCAAAGCCCCCTTAAATGCCAGAAACACCAGATTTGCAGGGTATGTGGATAGGGACAGTGTCTACAAATGGAAAAAAATCTAAAAGACCTTATAGTTTTTGAGAAAATCAATTTTAAAGATCTCGTTCTGAGTGTGGGAAATGTTTCAACCACCGACTTTACCCGTTAATAGCAAAGCCCCCTTAAATACCAGGAACACCAAATTTGAAAGGGTATGTGGAGGGAGACAGTGACTACAAGAGTAAAAAAACATTTCAAAAAGACCTTATAGTTTTTGAGAAAATCAATTTTAAAGATCTCGTTCTGAGTGTGGGAAATTTTTCAACCACCGACTTTACCCGTTAATAGCAAAGCCCCCTTAAATACCAGGAACACCAAATTTGAAAGGGTATGTGGAGGGAGACAGTGACTACAAGAGTAAAAAAACATTTTAAAAAGACAGTATAGTTTTTGAGAAAATCAATTTTAAAGATCTCGTTCTGAGTGTGGGAAATGTTTCAACCGCTGACTTTAGTGGTTAATAGCAAAGCCTCCTTAAATACCAGGAACACCAAATTTGAAAGGGTATGTGGAGGGAGACAGTGACTACAAGACTAAAAAAAAATTCAAAAAGACAGTATAGTTTTTGAGAAAATGAATTTTAAAGATCTTGTTCTGAGTGTGGGAAATGTTTCAACCGCCGACTTTAGTGGTTAAAAGCATTTCCCACACTCAGAACGAGATCTTTCAAATTGATTTTCTCAAAAACTATAAGGCTTTTTTTGAATTTTTTTCCTTTTGTAGTCACTGTCCCCCTCCACATACCCTTTCAAATTTTGCGTTTCTGGTATTTAAGGGGGACTTGCTATTAATCACTAAAGTCAGCGGTTGAAACAAGTCCCCCTTAAATACCAGAAACACCAAATTTGAAAGGGTATGTGGAGGGGGACAGTGACTACAAAAGGAAAAAAATTCATAAAGACCTCATAGTTTTTGAGAAAATCAATTTTAAAGATCTTGTTCTGAGTGTGGGAAATTTTTCAACCGCCGACTTTAGTGGTTATTAGCAAAGCCCCCTTAAATACCGGGAACACCAAATTTGAATGGGTATGTGGAGGGAGACAGTGACTACAAGAGTAAAAAAAATTCAAAAAGACAGTATAGTTGTTGAGAAAATCAATTTTAAAGATCTTGTTCTGAGTGTGGGAAATGCTATTAACCACTAAAGTCGGTGGTTGAAACATTTCCCACACTCAGAACGAGATCTTTCAAATTGATTTTCTCAAAAACTATAAGGTCTTTTTGAATTTTTTTCCTTTTGTAGTCACTGTCCCCCTCCACATACCCTTTCAAATTTGGCGTTTCTGGTATTTAAGGGGGACTTGCTATTAATCACTAAAGTCGGCGGTTGAAACAAGTCCTACTTAAATTCCAGAAACGCCAAATTTGAAAGGGTATGTGGAGGGGGACAGTGACTACAAAAGGAAAAAAATTCAAAAAGACCTCATAGTTCTTGAGAAAATCGATTTTAAAGATCTTGTTCTGAGTGTGGGAAATGTTTCAACCGCCAACTTTAGTGGTTAATAGCAAAGCCCCCTTAAATACCGGGAACACCAAATTTGAATGGGTATGTGGAGGGAGACAGTGACTACAAGAGTAAAAAAAAATTCAAAAAGACAGTATAGTCTTTGAGAAAATAAATTTTAAAGGTCTTGTTCTGAATGTGAGAAATGTTTCAACCACCGACTTTAGCGGTTAATAGCAAAGCCCCCTTAAATGCCAGAAACACCAGATTTGCAGGGTATGTGGATAGGGACAGTGTCTACAAACGGAAAAAAAATCTAAAAGACCTTATAGTTTTTGAGAAAATCAATCTTAAAGATCTCGTTCTGAGTGTGGGAAATGTTTCAACCACCGACTTTACCCGTTAATAGCAAAGCCCCCTTAAATACCAGGAACACCAAATTTGAAAGGGTATGTGGAGGGAGACAGTGACTACAAGAGTAAAAAAAACATTTCAAAAAGACAGTATAGTTTTTGAGAAAATCAATTTTAAAGATCTCGTTCTGAGTGTGGGAAATGTTTCAACCACCGACTTTAGTGGTTAATAGCAAGTCCCCCTTAAATACCAGAAACGCCAAATTTGAAAGGGTATGTGGAGGGGAACAGTGACTACAAAAGGAAAAAAATTCAAAAAGACCTTATAGTTTTTGAGAAAATCAATTTTAAAGATCTTGTTCTGAGTGTGGGAAATGTTTCAACCGCCAACTTTAGTGGTTAATAGCAAAGCCCCCTAAATACCAGGAACACCTCATTTGAAAGGGTATGTGGAGGGAGACAGTGACTACAAGAGTAAAAAAAATTCAAAAAGACAGTATAGTTTTTGAGAAAATAAATTTTAAAGATCTTGTTCTGAGTGTGAGAAATGTTTCAACCACCGACTTTAGCGGTTAATAGCAAAGCCCCCTTAAATGCCAGAAACACCAGATTTGCAGGGTATGTGGATAGGGACAGTGTCTACAAAAGGAAAAAAAAATCTAAAAGACCTTATAGTTTTTGAGAAAATCAATTTTAAAGATCTCGTTCTGAGTGTGGGAAATGTTTCAACCACCGACTTTACCCGTTAATAGCAAAGCCCCCTTAAATACCAGGAACACCAAATTTGAAAGGGTATGTGGAGGGAGACAGTGACTACAAGAGTAAAAAAAACATTTTAAAAAGACAGTATCGTTTTTTTAGAAAATCAATTTTAAAGATCTCGTTCTGAGTGTGGGAAATGTTTCAACCGCCGACTTTAGCGGGTAATAGCAAAGCCCCCTTAATTGCCAGAAACACCACATCTGCAGGGAATGTCAAGAAGAACAGTGGAAAGAATAGGACATTTTTTTTCAAAAAGACCTTTTACTTTTGGACAAAATCGATTTTAAAATTTTAAAGGAAAACAGTATACATTTAAATTCGATAAATGACTGTTCTTAGGGAAACAATTCCCGCCGACTTTAGCCCCTTAAATCCTAGAAACACCAAATTTGCAGGATATGTTAAAAAGATAGCGGGAAACAATATTTAATTTTTTTTAGAAGTGCTGAGTGTGGGAAATCTGAGGAAAAAAATGATGTTGGGTTCCCCCCCCCCGAGCCTCTTTGACCCCTTGTCCCCCATGCAGGCTGGGATAGCCAGAATGTGGGGCCCCGGCCGACTGGGGCTTTCTTACCCTGAGCTATACCAGCCCACATGGTCCATGGTATGGGGGGGCTTTGGGGGAGAAGGGCGGCCAAGCCTTCCCCTCTCCCCCTGAGCCCTTGTCCAATCCATGGACAAGGAGCTCTTCCCCACCTCCCATGCCCCAGAAAGAAAATAAAAACACAATGATGAGAAAAGTCCTTCAATGTTCTTAATTAACCAGAAATACTTACCTGTACCTTTAAAAAAAATGTTCCCACGCAAATATCCTTGAAAAAGGTCCCACGCCAATATCTGCTAATCTTGCGACCTTCTTCTGTAACAACTTGATTGAAGATAACCGCCGCAGCTCTCAGCTATACTAAGTATAGCTGAGAGCGCATCCGCCTATGTGGATGCATTGCCGCCAGCTCCCGCTGTCCTCCCTGCCCCCCACCTGTCACCCTCACCCATGCTGGCACCCAGTGCACCTATGGGTGCCAGCATGGGTGAGGGTGACAAGTGTGAGAGGCAGGGAGACAGCGGGAGCCGACTGCAATGCGTCCGCATAGGACGCTCTCTCAGCTATACTAAGTATAGCTGAGAAAAAAGCATCTTTAAATTTCCCTCAAAAGCTTTCCCTCCAAAGGTTTCTTAACTAGAGATTGCCCGAACCGTTCGCCAGGCGAATCTTTGTGGGCCCGGTACTACTTCCGGGTCGCTATGACCCGGAGTAGTACGCCTGCGCTGGCCTGGCAGTGCGTGTCCTAGATTGCGCTCCTGTTGCCGGGCACTCTCTGCGCATGAGCGTGACGTCATTCATGACGTCACGCACATGTCATGTCATTCATGACGTCATTCATGACGTCACGCACATGCGCAGAAAGTGCCCGGCAACAGGAGCGCGATCTAGGACGTTCACCGCCGGGCCAGCGCAGGCGTACTACTCCAGGTCATAGCGACCCGGAAGTAGTACAGGGCCCAGAGATGTTCGCCGGCGAACGGTTCGGGAACCATTCGCAACATCTGTTCTTAACAGACCAATGGGGATCAGAAGGATTTTTTTCCTATTGTTCCCACTGTTCTTCTTAACATTCCCTGCAAATTTGGTGTTTCTGGCATTTAAGGGGGCTTTGCTATTAACCGCTAAATCGGTGGAGGTTGAAACATTTCCCACACTCAGAACGAGATCTTTAAAATTGATTTTCTCAAAAACTGTAAAGTCTTTTTGAAATTGTTTTTAATCTTGTAGTCACTGTCCCCCTCCACATACCCTGCAAATTTGGTGTTCCTGGTATTTAAGGGGGCTTTGCTATTAACCGCTAAAGTCGGCAGAGGTTGAAACATTTCCCACACTCAGAATGAGATCTTTAAAATTGATTTTTCTCAAAAACTATAGTCTTTTGACATTATTTTTTACTCTTGTAGTCACTTTCCCCCTCCAGATACCTAGCAAATTTGGTGTTTCTACTACGCAAGGGAGCTTTGCTATTAACCGCTAAAGTGTCGGCGGCCGTTCGCCTGCCATTAAAGTCTATGGTGCTCGCTACGAACAGTTTGTTCTTGAACTTTTACGAAAATCTGTGTTATAGGTTCACGAACCCAAAATGTGAGGTTTGAGCCATTACTAGTTACCAGTGTTTCATAATCATCTCAGCAGCCATGAAGCAGAATGGCAGGGATACTGTGTAGCATCACCATGGTTACATTGGCATGGCAACCAAGGAGGAGATTCATCTTTCACCTGGAGATAAATAAATTGCATTCAACATTATTAGATGTGTGCTGATAAGAAGAAACTGCAATAGCATACATTAAATGAATACCCTCCTCACTAAATCTACATAATATTGTCTTCGTAACTTCAGTGTTTGCAGCCTGTAACTTACCCATCCAGAAATCACCCTTTAGTGTTTAGATTACTAAATAATAGCAGGACTATATGGTTTACAGTATAACCGAAGAATGGCTTTGTATATCCATCCCATTCCCCTTCTGTCTTTTATACTTTTTTTAGTAGGAAAGAGGCAGGTCAACTACACTCACCTAAAGGATTATTAGGAACACTATACTAATACGGTGTTTGACCCCCTTTCACCTTCAGAACTTCCTTAATTCTACATGGCATTGATTCAACAAGGTGCTGAAAGCATTCTTTAGAAATGTTGGCCCATATTGATAGGAGAGCATCTTGCAGTTGATGGAGATTTGTGGGATGCACATTCAGAGTCCCGTTCCATCGCATCCCAAAGATGTTCTACTGGGTTGAGATCTGGTGACTGTGGGGATCATTTTAGTACAGTGAACTCATTGTCATTGTAAGGCTTGGTGGTGTATTCTCCACAGTCAGCATGCAACGCATGAGCTGGCGTGGAGGAGGTACACACACTAGCACCAGGAAACAGGCTATCCCTAGTATAGTGGAGGGGAGGACTGACTCCAAAAGGAGATTGTGGCGCACAGAGCCGGTGCAGATCTGACAGCCACAAACAATGCTTTCGTTATAACGTCTCAGCGCAAAGTAGCGCTGAGCGCACAAACCAGAACTGAGGAGATCAGGACAGGTAGACAGAATGAACGCTTGCTAGCTAGCGGCTACTTAGCGACAGCAAGCGTCCAAAACCAGACAGACTGGAATGAGGCAGCCAATGCGATGCGGCGATGGCGTGCCTCACAAAGACAGGACAGGACAGTCAGAAAATAGCAGGATTAAGATAGATGAACGTAACACAGATAAATATACAATAAGTATGTTTTCCTAGCGTATTACAATTACAGCTATCAATGAAACTATTTGTAACTTCTGACTAACATATGTATATATCGGCAATGAACCGATATATGACATAAGCAGGAACGCTGACTAAGACTGGAGTAATACAGGGGACAGGACTCAGAAGGATTCGCTATCTCTTCGCAGAGATGAACGCAATCCACAAACGGTAACAGAACAGGATTCAGAAGGATTCGTTATCTCTTCGCAGAGATGAACGCAATCCACAAACAGAACCAGGAGCAGGGTAACTACCTCAGCACGGGTGGTCACGGTACGCGCAACCTACCAAAACGTGCTGGAAAGCTGACTAACTGCACACAGGATATAAACAGTTTGTGTACGTATACATCAGCGACACTGATGTATTAACGTAACACAAATACAAGGAAAATAATAAACGTGCTGGTATGCATATATATTGGCAATGAACCAATATATGATGCAAAGACCAGCAAAGTATCTTTATAACAAGAAACACGATCGGGGGCTAAAGCGACAGCAAGACAGGCTTAAGCTGAAGCTATGAAAACCCAAGGAAACCCTGCAGGAAGCAGATCTTTATACTGAGGTCATCCAATGGGAGCAGACATGCAGATTCCCACACAGGTGAATGATAATCAGTCACAAGCTGACAGCAGGGAAAAACAGACAAAGCTATACAGCTTGCATGGAAATAGATCAGAACTGCCTGAGCTGCAGCACTACTTCCAGCAATAGCTGCTGCAGCAGCGATCATTACAGTACCCCCGCCTTTAAAAGTGGATTCCAGACGCTTTTCAAAACTGAAATTTCCAACAAAACAGTCTGACTGATAATTCATGATGACCGGGACAGCCCGGCAAGACCGAATTCCAGAATCAGTCCCCACAAGACTGGACCCATCAGAACCAGAACCTACAGAACCATGCCCATCAGTACTACAAGCCCCAGTGTGACACCCATCAGAACCATGATTTCCAGAAGAAAGCCCTCCGAAACTCCCTGAGCGATACCCACCGCCTTCCAGGAACAGTTCAGAAACGCCAAAGCCTTTGCAATGCCCACCGGTACTGTCTTTACCAACACAAAACCCACTGTTGAACCAGTCCAAGGCACCAGGACAAGTTTTCTCAGAGACCTCCCAGAACACCTTGAAGCTCCAAAGAGATCCCCATAGGTCAGAATGCCCCTTAGGCTCACATGGAGAACTATCAAGAACCCCTATGGAACCTAGGGCAATTCCCGAGTCAGGGCCACAAGGGCAAACATCAATATCAGGGCTTTCAGGGACCAGAACCATCTCTGGGCATGCAGGCAGACTGGCAATATCAGAACGTGTTCCCACTAAGGAAGCATCAGAGCACGCTAACACCTTAGACACACTTGGGCATTCTGGCACACAAAGAACATCTGGGCACACCGGCACAAGAGAAACCTCTGGGCATGTCAAGGAACTGTGAGCCTCAGGGTCAGCCAAGACAGGACCAAAACCAGGACTGGCCAAAAAAAAATCATCATGACTAAACTTCGCAACTACTGGACTTTTACACGAGAATGCTGGATCAGACTTAGATGTCGCTGATTCCAGCAAAGTCAGTAACAAATCAGATTCAGGGGCACTAACAAGACAGGACAAATCTTCTGATGTATGCACTGAACCAGACAGGGACTCCACAACTACCTCTGGACTGGACAGAGACTCATTTAATACACTGGATTGGAGCTCATGAGGCGCTGCAGAACAAGTCAGTATTGCAGCAGCCCCCACTGGACTAGGCAAAACTGAGGAATTCCCTGGACAGGAAGGGAACTCTGGAACCTCTGCCACAGCGGCCAGAGAACCAGAATCTTTCAGGATACAGGGCTGGGTTTCAGGAACACTCATCAGACCGGACTGAAATTCTGAGATTTCTATTATTTTGACCAGAGAATCAGAATTATCCATGTTACAGGGCAAGACTTCTGAAACATTCAGAGGACAGGGCTGGAGTTCCTCGGCTGTTACAACACTGGAGAGGGACTCAACATTGGTTAAATCAGACTGTGTACAGGGCAAGGTATCTGACACACTTGCTGACGAGGACAATATTTCAATGGCTTCTGCTTTGCTGGGCAGAAATTCATCAAGTTTTATTAGAGCAGACTGTAATTCCAAAACAGCTGCTAGACAAGTGAATATTACTGCAACACCAACTGAGGTAAGCAGTGCTTCAGCCTCCTCTGCTAGAGGGTTTAAAGTATCCAAAGTACTGGGTGAAGCATAAGACTCTGCGACCACAGCTTCACTGGACAGGATCACTGAACAGTCCATATTGCAGGGCAAAACCATGGAAGCACCTGCTGGACAGCATAATGATTCTGTGACCTGAGTTTCATTGGAGAGATCTACTGCACAATTCATGGTACAGGGCAAATTTATTGGAAAATTTTCTGAACAAGGTAATAATTCTGCGATTTCAGGTTCACATAGCAGATGCTCTGAGCTATTCACGAAACTAGAGCGAGGTGTAGAAACAGGAAGATCAAGACACAATGTTTGCGCATCTGAATCACCATTCATTTGTAAAATTGGAAAATTCAGATGCTGGGGTTCTGAGTTTACTAGACAGGATTGCTGGGACTCGGAAACTGATGTAGTGCATCTATTGGCATCTGCTGGATCAGACAGGAGTTGAACTTTATTAACATAGGTAATTTCTGCAGAAGTGTTTGCAGAGACAGGCAAGATTTTTCTGGTGTCTGTTTCACTAAACAAAGAGTCATGAGTACTGGCTAGGCTGGACTCGGAAGTCAGCAGGACCTCTGGATTCTCTGCTGAGAAATTTGCGCAGGGCAAGGTTAAGAATGTATCAGTGGCTTCTGTTTTACTGGGAAGTAACACTGAGTTATCCATGGTACAGGGTGGAATTGCAGGAACTTCAATTTCACACAAAAAGAGCTCCGAATCACCTGCTGAATCAGCCAAAGGTGCTGAAGCAGGCGGGTCAGAACGCCAAATTTGCGAATTCGGAGTCACATAAAAATCATCCAAAATCAGTTCCCACACATCAATCAAGGGAGCCACACAGTCATACCTACACACACCAGCCTCTATTAGGTTATAGGCTGACTTAATGCATGCGTTCAATACCATTTCACTTTTTGCACTGTAAAATTGACAAAATGAACTTGAATCACTCTTCCATTCACAGACCAGGGCTTCCATCTCTCCCCTCTCGAATGGAGGATCCCATGCATACTTAACAGGCAGATCATGGTTTGCAGATATGATTGTGGCAGGCACATGTATAGGGTTAATTAGCAGGTGATTGGCAGATTCCTTATTCTTAAGAAGCTCCAATACCTGTAGCAAGTGTTGAACTGTAGTGTATGCAAACTTCCCTTGGTTCACAAATAAGTTGATTTGTTCAATACTCTGTAATATCTCATCATAATCATACTCAGATAATTCTTTTAAACAAAAATCTTTATTTTCCCTAGCCAGGGAGGAAAGTTCATTAGTAGTTTCATAAGTCCATTTAACTCCCCTGAAAGACAATTGCATTTCATTATCTGTTAATGGCAGAATCTCATTATAGGTCTCAGTCGCTAAGGATAACGATTCTGCAGATTGGACACGTTTCTTAGAACGTTTGCGTTTTGCCTTTGACCTTGCGGTTTTTGGTGATTTATTCAAAGCTGCAGGAAAATTATCAGTAACACTTTCTGCTTGCTGCTCATTCTTGCAAGCAATTGAAGGAGCAGCTGATTGGCCTGCTGCCAGGAGTTCATTAAGAGGAAAAGGCAATGGATCTATGCGCAACCAGTTATGGATCACAAACGCTAGAAATTCCAGCGGTCTATCTTTCAAATCGGAATGATTGAGAACATCAAATGCCCACTGGAATAATTCCCCTTTAAACAAAATATAACTTAGTTGGAGTGCCCAGGTTGAAACAGGAGTCGCTTGGAGATCAGGATTGGTCAGGAACCTGGCACATTCAGAGAAAAACTCATTTTCTGTTTCAGAGCTAAGTTCTTCAAATTTCTTAAAGGAACAGGAACCATAATTAACAGTGTCATACTTTCTGGGAATCCCCCCCCACAATGGGGATTGGTAATGGGGTTTTCATAATGTAACGCTTGGTGGTGTATTCTCCACAGTCAGCATGCAACGCATGAGCTGGCGTGGAGGAGGTACACACACTAGCACCAGGAAACAGGCTATCCCTAGTATAGTGGAGGGGAGGACTGACTCCAAAAGGAGATTGTGGCGCACAGAGCCGGTGCAGATCTGACAGCCACAAACAATGCTTTCGTTATAACGTCTCAGCGCAAAGTAGCGCTGAGCGCACAAACCAGAACTGAGGAGATCAGGACAGGTAGACAGAATGAACGCTTGCTAGCTAGCGGCTACTTAGCGACAGCAAGCGTCCAAAACCAGACAGACTGGAATGAGGCAGCCAATGCGATGCGGCGATGGCGTGCCTCACAAAGACAGGACAGGACAGTCAGAAAATAGCAGGATTAAGATAGATGAACGTAACACAGATAAATATACAATAAGTATGTTTTCCTAGCGTATTACAATTACAGCTATCAATGAAACTATTTGTAACTTCTGACTAACATATGTATATATCGGCAATGAACCGATATATGACATAAGCAGGAACGCTGACTAAGACTGGAGTAATACAGGGGACAGGACTCAGAAGGATTCGCTATCTCTTCGCAGAGATGAACGCAATCCACAAACGGTAACAGAACAGGATTCAGAAGGATTCGTTATCTCTTCGCAGAGATGAACGCAATCCACAAACAGAACCAGGAGCAGGGTAACTACCTCAGCACGGGTGGTCACGGTACGCGCAACCTACCAAAACGTGCTGGAAAGCTGACTAACTGCACACAGGATATAAACAGTTTGTGTACGTATACATCAGCGACACTGATGTATTAACGTAACACAAATACAAGGAAAATAATAAACGTGCTGGTATGCATATATATTGGCAATGAACCAATATATGATGCAAAGACCAGCAAAGTATCTTTATAACAAGAAACACGATCGGGGGCTAAAGCGACAGCAAGACAGGCTTAAGCTGAAGCTATGAAAACCCAAGGAAACCCTGCAGGAAGCAGATCTTTATACTGAGGTCATCCAATGGGAGCAGACATGCAGATTCCCACACAGGTGAATGATAATCAGTCACAAGCTGACAGCAGGGAAAAACAGACAAAGCTATACAGCTTGCATGGAAATAGATCAGAACTGCCTGAGCTGCAGCACTACTTCCAGCAATAGCTGCTGCAGCAGCGATCATTACAGTCATGTTCAAGAAACCAATTTGAAATGATTCGAGCTTTGTGACATGGTGCATTATCCTGCTGGAAGTAGCCGTCAGAGGATGGGTACATGATGGTCATGAAGGGATGGACATGGTCAGAAACAATGCTCAGGTAGCCCATGGAATTTAAATGATGCCCAATTGGCACTAAGGGGCCTAAAGTGTGCCAAGAAAACATCCCCCACACCATTACACCACCACCACCAGCCTGCACAGTGGTAACAAGGCATGATGGATCCATGTTCTCATTCTGTTTACGCCAAATTCTGACTATCGAGAATCATCAGACCAGGCAACATTTTTCCAGTCTTCAACTTTCCAATTTTGGTGAGCTCGTGCAAATTGTAGCCTCTTTTTCCTATTTGTAGTGGAGATGAGTGGTACCTGGTGGGGTCTTCTGCAGTTGTAGCCCATCCGCCTCAAGGTTGTGCGTGTTGTGGCTTCACAAATGCTTTGCTGCATACCTCGGTTGTAATGAGTGGTTATTTCAGTCAACGTTTCTCTTCTATCAGCTTGAATCAGTCGGCCCATTCTCCTCTGACCTCTAGCATCAACAAGGCATTTTTTCCCACAGCACTGCCGCATACCGGATGTTTTTCCATTTTCACACCATTCTTTGTAAACCCTAGAAGTGGTTGTGCGTGAAAATCCCAGTAACTGAGCAGATTGTGAAAAACTCAGACTGGCCCATCTGGCACCAACAACCATGCCACGATCAAAATTGCTTAAATCCTCTTTCTTTCCTATTCTGACATTCAGTTTGGAGTTCAGGAGATTGTCTTGACCAGTACCACACCCCTAAATGCATTGAAGCAACTGCCATGTGATTGGTTGATTAGATAATTGCATTAATGAGAAATTGAAAAGGTGTTCCTAATAATCCTTTAGGTGAGTGTATGTTCTAATAATACGAATAAGTATTTTCTGTGTACTTCCCCTCCTGATTCTGAAGCGTGTGTTAAGGTGGCCACTAATGGTCCAATTTCTAGCAAAAAATCATTTGAGCGATCAGAAATTCTGATCGGAAGTGAAATTGTTCACTACAACATCAACAAACCAATCTTTGCTTTCTATCTATCACAACCAACAAGAAAATCCAAATTTTGATTCAACAAAAATCCAATCGGACGACTATTTTTATAATCATTCATATTCCATCTCATATCTCAGCTTCTGGCTCTCCCAGCTCCTTCCTTTGCTCAGTCTTTCGAGAACTGCGCATGCGCAGGAGGCTTACCACAACGCGCGTGATGGAGCCAGGAGCACGGCCAGGCTGCGCATTTCTCTGAAAGGACCACTGCTATGAAAAGCTGTTACATTTAAAATACATCTGTACACTTACATATACATACCTGTGTTTATACATACATTTATCCCTGAGTGCAATCCTACCTAATAAAACGCAAGTGTCTCTGCGTCCCATTTCCCTGTGTGTGTCTTTTTTTGTTGTGCGCATGTGCAGGGAAGGACGCAGAGACACTGAGGAGGTTGCTGGGGGAATGAATGACGCAGCTTGGAGAGGAGGACGGGGCCAGGAGGGCAGGCGTGTGCGCGCGGTGGATGAGCGTGACAGACCTAGCCCGGTTTTAAACGATCCGGGAACGGACCGTTTTTTTAACACTAATGTGAACTTGGTCTAAGTGACAGCGACATAGTAAAATGTTAATTTTACTATGTGAAGAAATGGTCTGTTCTAAATAGAAAAATATACTTTGGGGATGTGGGTCTGGGGGGATGTGGGGAAATGGAACAGAAGCAGCGGAAGGCAAATGGAGAGGCAATGGAGTGAAAACAGATCCGATCGACCGATGATTAGAGATGGCCCGAGCGGTTCGACGGCGAACGGTTCCAGGCGAATTTCCAGGGATTCGCGACCACGGAGAACCGCAAACTTTACCGGAAGTTTGGTTTGCCCCCATAGTGCACCATTAGGGTCAACTTGGAGCCTCTACATCACAGTCAGCAGGCACATTGTAGCCAATCAGGCTACACTCCCTCCTGGAGCCACTACCCCCCTTTATAAAAGGCAGGCATCGCTGGCCATTTTACTCACTCGTGTGCCTGCAGTAAATAGAGAAGGGACAGCTGCTGCAGACTCTCTCATAGGGAAAGATTAGTTAGGCTCTTGTAGGCTTCTTAGCTTGCTCCTTGCTGATTCTTATTGCAAAAATAGCACCCCACAACAGCTCTTTTGAGAGCTAATCTTGTTCTTGTGATCTATTTTTTTTTTCTGTGTATCCCACTGACACTCGTGTTGCTGACACTCGTGTTGCATAGACAGCCTTGATAACTCATACTGTGTGTGCCACTGCCAGGCCCAGCACATTCAGTGACTACCTGTGTGTGTGACAGGTGCACATTACCCATCACTGCATATACCTACCTGTTGTTCACTGTGCACCCACCCACCTACGTGAGCGCACGCAGTGTCACTGTGCCTGTCTGCTACCTGTCTGTGTGTGACAGGTGTACATTGTAATACCCATTACTGCATATACCTACCTACCTGTTGTTCACAGTGCCGCCACCTACCTACGTGAGCTGAGCGCACGCAGTGTCACTGTGCCTGTCCGCTACCTGTCTGTGTGTACAATTCACAAATCTGATTTGTACAAAATACACAAGGTTGATCCTTTCAGAAGTATATACTAAAACATAACTTATTTGTTTATATAAAATCGCTATAAATGTTTTCACTTTTCAGTACATAACAAGGTAGGATTTTAGGTACTTGAAAGAGCACACGCACCTTTTGAAAGAAGTTTTTGTGACAGTGCTCAAAAACCCTAGACCTTGATTAGATTGCTATTTACTTTCTACATATAAAACAGTACCCCCCACCAATTCATGTTTCGACTCCTTACATGGAGTCGTCGTCAGGGAAAAAAGTGCTTAGTGTAAAGGTTGCTAGTGCATTCGGAAAGAAAAAAGCATTATATATACATCAAATAAAGAAAACAAAAACCGAGAGCAATGTGCTCTCCTGCTCTGTCAGCAGAGCAGGAGAGCTGACAGAGCAGGAGAGCACATTGTTCTCAGTTTTTGTTTTCTTTATTTGATGTATATATAATGCTTTTTCCTTTCTGAATGCACTAGCAACCTTTACACTAAGCACTTTTTTCCCTGAAGACGACTCCATGTAAGCAGTCGAAACATGTTGGATTGGTGGGGGTACTGTTTTATATGTAGAAAGTAAATAGCAATCTAGTCAATGTCTAGGGTTTTTGAGCACTGTCACAAAAACTCCTTTTAAAAGGTGCATGTGCTCTTTCAAGTACCTGTCTGTGTGTGACCCGTGCACATTGTAATACCCATTACTGCATATACCTACCTACCTAACTGTTGTTCACAGTGCACCCACCTACCTACGTGAGTTGAGCGCAAGCAGTGTCATTGTGCCCTTCCGCTACCTGTCTGTGTGTGACAGGTGCACATTGTAATACCCATTACTGCATATACCTACCTGTTGTGTTCAGTGCACTCCCCTACCTACGTGAGTGCACACAGTGTGATATACCACTCCGTGCATACCTGTAACTGCACCTGTGTGATTGCACATTGTATTAGTCAAGTCAGTGCATACCTTTCACTTCATCCCCCCCAATATGGAAAAAACAAAAGGCAGAGGTAGGCCACCTGGCAGGTCTGTTTGAGGTCGCGCTGTCGTGATTTCGACCTAAGTACAGTGTTCAGAAGAAGGAGCGTGCCATCAACCCCCAATATTGTCAGGACGCAGTTGACTATTTAACACAGAATACCTCATCTTTCTCAGCTTCCGCACGGAAGCGTGACATATCTTCCTCCTCCTGCTCTAATGCTGGCACCCCACTTAACACTCAGTCAGCCGCCACCACCAAAGTGCCATCACCCCAGTGCTCAGCGGTGTGGACATTTTTTTGTGTGTCTGCCTCAGATGAGAGCAATGCCATCTGTACTCTCTGCCACCGAAAATTGAGCCATGGAAAGACCAAGACCCACGTAGGGAGAACTACCTTACGAAGGCACATAATTACAAACCACAAACTGCAATGGGATGACTACCTGAGGAAAAGCAGCACACAAAAGCAAAGCTAAACACCGCAATGAAAGACCGCAATTTTTTCTCAAAAAAGGCGATACCTAAACTGTTAACCAATGTGGCAGATGCGCTCCTCTTAGCACCTATATCTCAAATTAACTCAGGCAGTACAGAACTGGCAAGTGGATCGCCACACATATGGGTGGGTAAATTCACCCTAAACAGACAGAGATTGATATTAGAGTATGGCGCTCTACACCTGTCAGGACACGACAACCACGAGTGGCGAGTGGAGAGACGCTAGTGCGGTGGTGGTGAGGACGTCCTGATGCTGTTTTACTTACATGCGCATGTTCTGAGTTCTAAATGTGAGTGTATTACTATCTTTTAAAACCTTTTAATAAACGGAGTTATGCTATGATACTCTTTATTTGAGTTCATAAAGGGAGAAGGTTGCTGATTATGCATAAGAAGTCTGATGGAAAACGTGATTGCTGAACTGTCATGGTCAGCCATAGCATTTGGTGAGCCTTGAATTTTACTACACTTGGAGTGGTGGTGCTATCTTGTTTCCTAGCACGGATTGGTGCTATCACTGTTGGTGGAGGGCTGATTGATACCTGGTCTCCATATAGTATGACACTATCTGCTGTTCCTTGTCTTTGAGCTTTTATTAGGAGGAAGAGGCTGATCGTGAGTGGCCATATTACGATATAAACGCGATTGATGCTGACTTTAAATAATCAGCCCACCTATCTGGTGAGAGTGATACCTACTAACATTGCAACTGTATTCCAATATTGAAACGGAGTAGAGGATTGCGGCAACTTCAAGTTTAATCACTGCCTAGGACAGTGGTGCATGGACTTTTGTGCAGAGTGGGACTATATTTGTATGTAGGTTGTCGTGTACTGACAGGTGTAGAGCGCCATACTCTAATATCAATCTCTGATACCTAAACTGTACCGTGATGTTGAAAGGCAAGTGGTGACATCTCTGGCACACAGCGTTGGGTCAAGGGTCTATTTGAGCACGGATGCCTGGTCTGCAAAGGATGCTCAGGCCTGCCCGAAGACTAAGTCAGTCCCCACACACAGCATCTCTGCCTGCACGCTGTGTGACTACCTGCCCCAAAACTAAGTCAGTCCCCACACAACATCTCTGCCCGCAGGCCGGTTGACTGCCTTTTCCGCCACCACCAACAGGTTCCAGAACTCCAGGCGGATTCCTGAATTTTTTAGGCCGCTGCTAGCAGCAGCCACTATAATAATTTTTCTGGTGCGTGTACATGCCTGCTTAATTTTTCTGGCTGAACTGTGGCTGCAACAACAAAACAAAAGTCATGTACATGTGCCAATACCCCTTCGTGATCGTTACTTTGCCGCAGTGAAGGGACTTGCGTATCACAATGAAGCAATGACCGACGGCTATATGAGTGTGTCGGGGGGGGGGGGGGGCACACCCACGAAAATAAGGTCGTTGCTTCATTGTGGACAGACCAAATTTGATCAGCTGGACGGTCACTGTTCTGTCATTCAGCTACCTCAGCCCGGCGACCATATGAGCTTGAAAACTGCCACGGCCTGCACTCTCGCCATGGTGCGCACAAGTCCAGCACGGCCGTCACAACACAAACAGCTGTTTGCGGTGCGTTGCACAGTGAGTTTGGTGTGTCAGTGTGAAGCAGTACTCTAATTACACTCCCTGATTGATGTATACACATGCAAGATGTTTGAAAGCACTTTAGGCCTGCAATTTAGCATTCAATGTGATTTCTGCCCTTAAAACGCTGCTTTGCGTCAAATCCGGATTTTTCCCCGGGCCTTTTGGCGTCAATCCCACTCCGCCATGCCCCCCTCCAGGTGTTAGACCCCTTGAAACATCTTTTCCATCACTTTTGTTGCCAGCATAAGTGTTTCTATTTTTCAAAGTTCGCCTCCCCATTGAAGTCTATTGCGGTTCGTGGAAGTTCGCGCGAACCAAACTTTTGGCGGAAGTTCGCGAACCGAAAATCGGAGGTTCAGGCCATCTGTACCGGTGATCAGATCCGTTTTCACGAATCCGTTTGCAACTTCAATGCAAGTGTGAACCGGGCCTTACAGCAAGTATTTTAGCAGCCAAACAAACTAAAACTTTGGCTGCAGGGCCACATTTTTTTCTGCTGCTGGGGAAATGTGCCTTCCCCAGCCTGGCAGGGTATGCAGAGTGGAACAGGGAGCTTTCATAGTTACATGTTCCAGATGATGGACCGCCTTCCTCTCTTCATCCACCCGTCGTGTTGTTTAGGATTTAGTTGACAAAATCCACTCCCTAGAAAAAAAAAACCACAAAAAAAGATGGGGCACAGGTTCATTTGGAGGAACTAGATGGAGCTAAGGCCGAAGTAAATAGGAATCTGAACAGTGGAGGCACCAAACAGTTCCAAAAACTGTTGCTTATATAGGTTAAACTCTAAGGGCTCGTTAACATTAAAGGCGCTTTTTGGATTTTTTAAATGCAGGTGATTTGTACAAATCGCCCTAAAAGTGCTTACCAATGAGATAGTTCTCAGTGGGCCGTTCCATTAGCTTACCGCTTACTGAAGCGCTGCATGGACCATTTTCAGGGCGATTTGCCCTGAATGGGAGGTGTAGGAAAAACACAAAAAGGTCACAAAATCGATTTGTGCAGCGTTTGCATTTTTAAAGAATAAATACACTGTATTTATTCTTTTCTGGATCAAAGAGTTCACTTCCTGACCTGCGCCAGGGAGTGCATTAAAAAAACACTCTGGAAAACCGCTTAAAAAATGCTTAGCAAAAACTCCCAGCACACAAAAATCGCCCCGCCAAAAAAGCATTAAAAAACGGCCAACGTGAACGCTATCGGAGTGCAATGTGAACAAGGCCTAAGAGATTGGGGAGGGTTCTGTCAGAACGATTACAAAGAGAAAAATCCCAAAAATGTACTAAATCCACATAGGAAAAAAACACCTGTGGATTTGCATGCATAAGCGAATTCGCGTGCATTTGCAGGCATTTTTTTCATGCGTATTCCCATTAGAGATGGCCCAGAATAGATTGCTGGCGAGAACTATTCGGCAAAGATCGCGTATTCGTGCTTGCCGTGAGCACAGAGTGCTGTTCGAGTCACCCCCATACAACATCATTGGGCTAAACTTTGACCCCTTACACTATCCAGCCACCCTTATGGCCCATACTCACGAGGGACTTTTGTCGCCTCAACACGCGGCGCGCGCGTGTTGCGGCGACAGTTCGCCCGTGAGTATGGGCCGTTGCCCGCGCGCGCACCCCGAACTATCGCCCGTCGCTCATGTCGCCATGCGATTGAAAGTTTCAATCGCATGGCAACAGTCGCCGCCGCACCTCCGCCGCAACTGTCGCTAGTCCGCGTGAGTACGCGGACTAGCGACAGCAACATGATAGTAAATAAACGGCGCTTCCGGCGGGGGGAGGGACAACGGCGACAGCTTCCGTCGCATCAGTTGCCAGGTCCCTCCGCCGTGTGTATGCGGAGGGACCTGGCGACTAGCTGTCGCCAGCATGTCGCAAGCACACTCCCGTGTGCTTGCGACATGCAAAAAAGTTGCCCGTGAGTATGGGCCATGAGGTGGCTGGATAGTGTAATGGTTAAGTGCTCTGCCTCTGATGTAGGAGTCCTGGGTTCAAATTCTGGCTCTTCCTACTCAGTAAGCCAGCACCTATTCAGTAAGGAGTTCATTGGGCAAGACTCCCTAACACTGCTACTGCCTACTGAGTGCGCTCTTGTGGTTACCTCACAAGCGATTTGAGACCGACAGGAGAAAGGCGCTATACAAAAAAAGGAATTATTAATTATTATTATTACATCACAGTCAGCAGGCGCATAGCAGCCAATCAGCCTGCACTCCCTCACGGATACCCCTGCACCCTATAAAAACACTGCAGCACCCGCCATGTTCCAGTCTGTGATTGTCTGGAATAGCTAGAGAAGGGGAGAGACATTGCTGGAGATAGGGAAAGCGGTAGTTAGGCTTGTTTATTTTGATCCTCGCTGGCTGATAGCAGTTTAATCATCACAAACAACCCTTCTGGGGGGGGGGTGTCTGTGTGTGTCAGTGTGTGTGTGTGTGTATGCATGCGTGCGTGCGTGCCACTCCACAGCCCACAGGCACCCACCATGGTTCCCAGCGCCCACTACAAGCACAATAGTGCTCCAGGGCCTGTGTTATTATCACTGTATTGTGTTTGAACTACTGTTGCAGCATTGTCAGTGTCTGTGTGTGTGTTAGTGCACAGAGCCACACACATGCCCACTTACTCTGATATTGAATTGTGTGCCATATAAAAGCACCTTTTTTCCACAACTGCTGCAGGGCCTGTGTTATTATTATCACTAAATTGTGTTTGAAGTGTTGGTGCCTATTCTCAGTGTCTGTGTGATAGTGCACAGACAGCTCACTGGCACACAGGTTGATTCACTAAACCGTGCTAAATCATAGCACAGCCGCGCTAGCGTTTTGCGCGTGTTATAATGCGTGTAATGGTTTTTCGCGTGCAAACTTTTGTACGCGAAAACCGTTATGCGCGTTATAACGTGCACAAAACACTAGCACGGCAGTGCTATGAGTTAGCACGGTTTAATAAATCAACCCCTTACAGTGATAACGAATTGTATGCCATATAAAAGCACCTTTTTTCCACAACTGTTGCAGGGCATCTGTTATTATCACTACTATTATCAGAGACGCCCACATGCCCACTTACAGTAATATCACATTGTGTGCCACATAAAAAAGGACAAGCACAGTTTTACCACTAGTGCTCCAGGGCCTCTGTTATCACTGTATTGTGTTTGCACTATTGCACTATTGCACAGCTCTGTGTCTGTGTGATACTCCGCAGACAGAACACTGTCACTGACGCACAGGTGTGGCCCCATCTAGTATGAGAGAATAGTGTGATAAAGTAGAGTGACCAGACGTCCCGGATTGCCCGGGACACGTCCCGGATTCGGGGTCCGCTGTCCCAGGCTTAATGAGGTCCCGGGAAACGTCCCGCTTTCAGCAGCGGGACGTCCCGGCCTCGGGACTCTGGCCACTCTCTCCTCAATGAACTGGCAGCGGCGTCTATAGACGCCGTGCCAGTTCATTGCCCGCAGCCCCGCTCCAGCCTCCTCTTCCGGTGTCTGTTTCCGACACCGGCAGGCGAGCAGGGCTACGGCAAGATGGCTGCCGGAGCCCTGTACTGGAGACCTATTTGTGTCACTAGTACAGGGCTTCGGGCGCCATCTTGCCGTAGCCCTGTCAGCGCGGGAGAGAAGAGCAGGAGGAACAAGACGGTCCCGGGACGGAGCAGCGCGCCAGAGGCCGGACACTTCTGCCAGGTGAGTAAATGCTTTCTTTTCCAGGTGAAATGTTTGCCCGCATTGTTTCTTTTCCAGGTGAAATGTTTGCCCGCATTGTTTCTTTTCCAGGTGAAATGTTTGCCCGCATTGTTTCTTTTCCAGGTGAAATGTTTGCCCGCATTGTTTCTTTTCCAGGTGAAATGTTTGCCCGCATTGTTTCTTTTCCAGGTGAAATGTTTGCCCGCATTGTTTCTTTTCCAGGTGAAATGTTTGCCCGCATTGTTTCTTTTCCAGGTGAAATGTTTGCCCGCATTGTTTCTTTTCCAGGTGAAATGTTTGCCCGCATTGCGTTTCTTTTCTGGCGAAATGTTTGCCCGCAGTGCGTTTCTTTTCTGGCGAAATGTTTGCCCGCATTGCGTTTCTTTTCTGGTGAAATGTTTGGCCGCAGTGCGTTTCTTTTCTGGTGAAATGTTTGCCCGCAGTGCGTTTCTTTTCTGGTGAAATGTTTGGCCGCAGTGCGTTTCTTTTCTGGTGAAATGTTTGCCCGCAGTGCGTTTCTTTTCTGGTGAAATGTTTGCCCGCAGTGCGTTTATTTTGTACTGACATGTTGCCCGCATTGCGTTTATTTTGTACTGACATGTTTGCCCGCATTGCGTTTATTAACTGAATCTATGGAACGAGCACTATCACATTATTATTCACGGTTCTCCACTCTAGGGACAAACGTACACATTTTTCCATGAAAGAGAAAGTTCCCTATTATTGAATGGAGTCCTGTATATAATTAAATATATACTCCAAAAACCATGTGTCAAAATTGAAAAATCTTTATTATAACACAATCACATACAAATAAAATCAATAAAATGCCCCCATATGTCCCACAATAAAGGGACCGCCAAGGAATTTCTAATAATCAAGTAGTCACATATATTAATCCATAAACCACCATGCAGACATGGCCAGCCAACAACAATAATAAAGTGCTCAGTGCAAAAGAAACTGACAATAAATCTGTGTAAAAAACAATGATAAGGATTGCGGACTGCGACCCACACCCAGAAATCCGGATATGCGTCCCAGTCCACAATCTGTGCAACTCCAAAACCTATCTAATGATATAATACAAAATATTGTGCAAACCATACAATAAAGTGCGTTACAGTCAATGGCTGGAATGGCTTACATGTGGATAGAGTGGTTCTGGCGTGGGGGTATTCGTGCCTTACGCGCTCGCAGGACTGCTGTCCGCTTCAATCGAGGCTAATTAAAAACTGGATGTGAGCAGCTTAAATGTCCACCGGGCGTGGGGCGGGACCCTGGTTAACGTACGTGGCCACGTACTCTGACCCTGCCGCCCAGCGCGTAACTAACACGCTGTTCAGCATGGTCCTATCACTTCCTGGGATCTATTTTGCGCATGCGCAATGCGGCCCAATGTCCGCGTTCAGCGTCACTATGCGTATGACGTCACTACACGTCCTTTGGATACGCTCGTCGCTCACAAGTGCGACAGTGCGTTCCAGGCTGTCCTCAACATGCGTTCCATTTCCCTGTCATTGAACAACCAAGCTGGATATATCAAATAAACAAGCATATCAATATGCACATGAATCTTACACAGAAAAAAATATAAAAAAATAAACAAAATAATGATAAACAATTGATATAAACATTATGTGTCAGACGAATCCCACGATTGAAGTCACTTGTCTCCAAGAGATCATATTTGATGCTCTGCTGCCATCAAGTGTTTAAGATGTTGAATAGCATTAAAGATCTAAAAAAGGGAAACTTAAAACAATAAATTGCAATTAGTGTCACTACATTTATTGATTCATGTATATATATCTCTCATGCATCCCCAGGTATATACTGTGCCTGACGGATCTGCTACTCACAGACAGATCCGTCCTATTTAGATCGAAGTCCCAGAGTGCAATGTTCTCAAGGAAAAGCGTGAATTACAATCTTTATCAAAGAGTGCCCATGCTGTCCATATTAGTTCTGCTATTCACAAACAGACCAATCTGGCTCACCCAGTACCTCCTGGTGTAAATCTTTGTACAGAGAAGGCCCTCAAAAGCACCAATTGCTATCACACAGTGAAACATGCAAGTGATTGTAGACATACACACCAAACCAAAAGTGTCCTCTGATACTTACTTTCAGAGGTGGTGGTCATTGTACTCACCACAATGACCCCAAAACACTATTATCATAAATCTTACTACTCTAGTGACCACAACCAATAGAGACATCATCTGATACTCACCTCCCACACATGCCACCTAGCTGGAAAGTAGTACTTTCTACAAAATATGAGAAAAGAAGGAATCAAATCATTAAAAAAACCCTTCATTTTATTTTAGAAAGCAACCATAATTATAATCCTCATTGAGGCCCCATGGTCTTTGGGTTTTAAGGTCGTGTATCCACCTCAGCTCTTTTTTCAATAAAATCACGGATATATTTCCACCTCTCTCACTGTGCTTCACATGTTGTATGCCCTTAAAGGTCCATCCTCTCAAGTCACTGTTATGGTAATCCAGGGCATGTTCTGCCACTGTGGTTAATGTTTTCCCCTCTCTCCTGTCACGTTCTGCTAGTTTAATTGTAGAAATATGTTTTTGTAGACGTAATTTTAGCTGATTTTTTGTTTGTCCTATATATTGTTTTTTACAAGGACATTCTAGTAAATATATAACTCCTTTCGTCTGACAGTTTATAAAATCTCTAATTTCGTATAACTTACCAGTTTTAGCGCTTGTAAATGTTTTACTCGTGATCATCCATGGGCACACCGAGCATATTCCACATCTGTGGCTCCCCTTCAAATTGGAGACATGATTTTCCCTAGAGAAGTGGCTCCGACTCAAAATGCTTTTAAGGGTGGGTGCTCGCTTGGCTGTGATACTGGGATGGTCTGTAATACATTGTTTCAATAACTTGTCATTCTGTAGGATACTCCAATGTTTTCCAAGGACTTTATATATCTCTTTCCAAGCATTGTTATATGGGGTGACAAATCGTGTCAATTTCTTCTGATCCTCGTTTTTCAGTTTGGGTACTAACAATCCTTCCCTAGGTGTAGCTTTTGCCCTCCTTTTTGCGATCTCAAGGCATTTACGAGGGTACCCCCTCCTTTGGAATCTTGCCCGCATCTTGTTACTTTCTGCTTCAAACGCCTCTTCCGTGGAGCAATTTCTCCTAAGGCGTATAAATTGGCCTGTCGGGATGTTTAGTTTCAAGTTTCTTGTATGATGTCTTGATGGCAGCAGAGCATCAAATATGATCTCTTGGAGACAAGTGACTTCAATCGTGGGATTCGTCTGACACATAATGTTTATATCAATTGTTTATCATTATTTTGTTTATTTTTTTATATTTTTTTCTGTGTAAGATTCATGTGCATATTGATATGCTTGTTTATTTGATATATCCAGCTTGGTTGTTCAATGACAGGGAAATGGAACGCATGTTGAGGACAGCCTGGAACGCACTGTCGCACTTGTGAGCGACGAGCGTATCCAAAGGACGTGTAGTGACGTCATACGCATAGTGACGCTGAACGCGGACATTGGGCCGCATTGCGCATGCGCAAAATAGATCCCAGGAAGTGATAGGACCATGCTGAACAGCATGTTAGTTACGCGCTGGGCGGCAGGGTCAGAGTACGTGGCCACGTACGTTAACCAGGGTCCCGCCCCACGCCCGGTGGACATTTAAGCTGCTCACATCCAGTTTTTAATTAGCCTCGATTGAAGCGGACAGCAGTCCTGCGAGCGCGTAAGGCACGAATACCCCCACGCCAGGACCACTCTATCCACATGTAAGCCATTCCAGCCATTGACTGTAACGCACTTTATTGTATGGTTTGCACAATATTTTGTATTATATCATTAGATAGGTTTTGGAGTTGCACAGATTGTGGACTGGGACGCATATCCGGATTTCTGGGTGTGGGTCGCAGTCCGCAATCCTTATCATTGTTTTTTACACAGATTTATTGTCAGTTTCTTTTGCACTGAGCACTTTATTATTGTTGTTGGCTGGCCATGTCTGCATGGTGGTTTATGGATTAATATATGTGACTACTTGATTATTAGAAATTCCTTGGCGGTCCCTTTATTGTGGGACATATGGGGGCATTTTATTGATTTTATTTGTATGTGATTGTGTTATAATAAAGATTTTTCAATTTTGACACATGGTTTTTGGAGTATATATTTAATTATATACAGGACTCCATTCAATAATAGGGAACTTTCTCTTTCATGGAAAAACGCATTGCGTTTATTGTCTGGTGAAATGTTTGCCCGCATTGCGTTTATTTTGTACTAACATGTTGCCCGCATTGCGTTTATTTTGTACTGACATGTTTGCCCGCATTGCATTTATTTTATACTGACATGTTGCCTATTGCGTTTATTTTCTGGTGTCCGGGGTAACTGTTACTGCATTTATTATTTAATGGTCATAGATGGCTATGTTTGCTGCTTTGTGGTTACGGTATACTATTAGCATCACACAGTTTCTGCACACCCATGATACAAAGTCTCGTTTGTCCACATCATGGCGTAAACACTGCTTTCTTATGCCTCGCTGTTACATCATTACGTTAGCTCCGCCCATACAATGTCATGGCCACACCCATTTTTTCGGCGTCTTCGCCGCTGCGTGCTCCTCACTCCTTCCCACTTTTCGCGCGCCGCCCCCCCCCCCCGTCCCAGGTTGGACCCACAAAAATATGGTCACTCTAGATAAAGCCCACATTACACAAGCAGCAGACTACTACCACTGCAGCAGGGACTGTTACCACTGTGTTATGTTTGCACTATTGCATAGCTCTGTGTCTGTGTAATACTCCACAGACAGAAGACTCTCACTGAGTGGCTGGGGGGGGGGGGGGGGGAAGGAGGAGACCTTTTGTGACCTCAGTGAGGAAGAGAAGCTGGCTATCTCGGCATCCATCCTTGTTCAAGTGGGGTCTTTCATGTTGTCCTGCCTGTTGAGGGGGAGACCCCTGTATAGAAATGGTTAAAGGAGAATGACCTGTACTGAGTGGCAATGCTACTGGACCCTCACTAAAAGCACAAAGTGGTGGAACTGTTAGCGGAGGTCTCACCTCTTTTAACCTGCCTGGCGTTCTATTAAGATCGCCAGGCAGGCTGCGGGAGGGTTTTTTTTTAATAAAAAAAAAACTATTTCATGCAGCCAACTGAAAGTTGGCTGCATGAAAGCCCACTAGAGGGCGCTCCGGAGGCGTTCTTCCGATCGCCTCCGGCGCCCAGAATAAACAAGGAAGGCCGCAATGAGCGGCCTTCCTTGTTTTGCTTACATCGTCGCCATAGCGACGAGCGGAGTGACGTCATCGACGTCAGCCGACGTCCTGACGTCAGCCGCCTCCGATCCAGCCCTTAGCGCTGGCCGGAACTTTTTGTTCCGGCTACGCTGGGCTCAGGCGGCTGGGGGGACCCTCTTTCGCCGCTGCTCGCGGCGGATTGCCGCAGAGCGGCGGCGATCAGGCAGCACACGCGGCTGGCAAAGTGCCGGCTGCGTGTGCTGCTTTTTATTTGAGCCAAATCGGCCCAGCAGGGCCTGAGCGGCAGGCTCCGGCGGTACTGGACGAGCTGAGCTCGTCCAGACCGCCCAGCAGGTTAAACCCTTAGCTCCTCTTGATGTTTGTATGCCCCTCTTAGTAAGCATACTGTGATGCCCAAGCCCGGTTAGTGGGATACTTCCACTCAACACATTATCTGTTGTTTGGTTTGTTATTTCACTACTCCCCCCCCCCCCCCCAAAAAAAAATTCCTAAAATAAAAAATTATTTCAAGCTAAATCCGTTTTGGAAGAGATCTAGAGCATGATCCCTGGGCAGAAAATTAAAACCAAAAGGGAAGGCTATTCAAAGAAAGGTAATTTTGTGGGGGATGGGCTAAAAACTATGCCCGTTGTTCCCAACACTTAAAGAGAGTCTGAAGAGAGAGTCTTATTCTCGCTTCAGACCTCATAGATAGCAGGGGCATGTGTGCCCATGCTAAACCGCCGCTATCGCGCCGCTAAACGGGGGTCCCTTCACCCCCAAATCCCCTCGGTGCAGCGGGGGAGCGCTTCCTGGTTGGGGCAGGGCTAACCGCCGCAGCCCTGCCCCACGCGCATCTGTCAGCGCGTATCTCCGCCTCTCCCCCGCCCCTCTCAGTCTTCCTTCACTGAGAGGGGCGGGGGAGAGGCGGCGATGCGCCGCTGATAGATGCGACTGGAGGCAGGGCTGCAGCCATTAGCCCTGCCTCCATGAGCGACCAAGTCTGCGACCAAGTGTTGCAGAGGGGGGTTTTGGGGGTGAAGGGACCCCCGTTTAGCGGCGCAATAGCGGCGGTTTAGCAGGGGCACACATGCCCCTGCTAACTATGAGCGCTGAAGCGAGATTTATTCTCGCTTCAGAGTCTCTTTAAAGAAAGATGAGCTTATCACACAGCTGAGTGGAAGGCTCTTGATGAAGGAACTGCCCGGACAGGAAAGCCAGCTTGTGGGCATATTTACAGGGGCGCTGGCACTCGGATGGTCCCAGACCAGTTCCAGTACATGTGGCACAATTTTAAAGTCACCCTTTTTGTAGATAGCGACCAACAAATGCAGCAATTATTCCCATTATGAGAAAGGCTACTACCATTCCCACCTCAGCTGCAGCCACAATTCTGCCTCTTAAAGCGGACCTGAACTCAGAACTTCTTCTCTGCTATAAAAGATAAGTAACCAGGCCAGGATTTACATCACATGAGCCTATAGGCACAGATGTCTTGGCACCAGTGGCGTACCTAGGGCATCTGACACCCGGTGCTGGATATTAAATGACACCCCCACCCCGCCCCCCAAAACAGGAAAGGAGTGCGACATGCTAAGGGCCACAGTGGGTAATGCCAGGTATAGATGCCACCAGTATAGGTAGCCTGGAATAGTTGCCCAGACACTAGGTAGCCTGGAATAGAGTCCCCCAGTATAGGTAGCCTGGAATAGTTGCTCCCAGTATAGGTAGCCTGGAATAGTTGCCCAGGTAGAGATAGCCTAGAATAGTTTCCCCCAGTATAGGTAGCCTGGAATAGTTGCCTCCAGTATAGGTAGCCTGGCATAGTTGCCCCCAGTATAGTTAGCCTGGAATAGTTGCCTGCAGTATAGGTACCCTGGAATAGTTCCCTACAGTACAGGTAGCCTGGAATAGTTGCCCCCAGAATAGGTAGACTGGAATAGTTGCCTCCAGTATAGGTAGCCTGGAATAGGTGCAGCCAGTATAGATAGCCAGGAATTTGTGCAGCCGGTATAGGTGGCCTGGAATAGTTGCCTCTAGTATAGGTAGCCTGGAATAGGTGCAGACAGTATAGATAGCCAGGAATATGTGTCACAGGACCCCTAGTGGCCGGACCGCAAAATGCCTTCCAATCAGTTTCAGCACACAGACTATGCAATCTGTGGTCGCAATTGGTGCGCAGAAACCGCTGGAATTGTGGCAGCAGACCGACTAGAAGGGAGCCTGTGAGTTACGGTAATACAATTTACACACTATTTCAGGGTGTAACTGCCACCGCCTCTGTTACCATGGGACAGAGGAGCCCACTGACTGGCTGATTCTAGACCTGCAAATAAAATGGTTAAACACACTCTATTCTGTCTAGCTATCAACAATAGTAGCGACTCTTCAGAAGTCAGGGTTCAGTTGGTGCGGCTGAATAGCAGGGTGGCTGAATAAATAAATGACATTAGCGTCGTTTATTACAAATGCAACATAAATAATTAATATATACAGAAAATCATTAAAATCAACAATTGTAGAGACGAATAGCACAGTATAATAAAATAAAAGGGAAGAAAAACGGATACTTAAAGTTCATGGAAATATGTTTTCTGGGAAAACCTGTAAAGTTCCTTTGTTTCAGTTCAAGAGCAAAGTTCAGACAAGATGGCCGCTAACCACATGGTCCTCTGGCTAGCAGCATGCTCTCGTGAAGATGGAATTTGGAGGACTAAAGTCCGCCTGCTGCCAATGTGCTTTTGATAAAGCTGGTTCGGGGGTGTGGCAATGCCTGCCCCCTCTGACTTACAAACCAATCACAGTTCAAGTCCTTGGAGAGAGATTTAGGTTCAAACTTACCAAACGATGTAACTCAAAACCGACAAATGCCACATTTGCGCTGAAAACAGATTAATATTCCTCAGATTATGACAATTCCTATGACATCAAACTTGGGTGCTGTCGCATGCCCAGTTACGAAATAGCGGAATACCTCAGGTTCTGGGTATGTCAGTGGCCTCAATTTAATACCAAAATATTTACCAGATCCGGACCAGCAGAATGAGATAACGTTCACATCTCTCCTATGAACGGTATTCCTTAAACATGCTAAACATCATAAACTCTATGTACTTCTAAACTGGCTCCCTGGCTCCAGCAAGTCTGAGCCCTGGCTGGGGGAGCTTCCTCTGAATGAAAGGACTTTTGGCGTGGTAATTAACATCTGAGTTAGGGCTGGTTCAGACGGACGTTTGTGCAGCGTTTACTGCCAGCGTTCAGGGCTTGGCGTTAAACGCTCCCATTCAAGTAAATGGGAGCGTTTGTACCAAGCTTTCACGCGCGTTTACACGAACGCGGCGTTCGGGTCCCGATTTTCACTGGCGTTCAAGGAGCCCCTGGAAGCTACATGTTGCTTCCAGGGGCGGTTAACCGCGACGGGTAATGTTCCCCTAGGGGAAGAAAAAACGCGACCGCATCTCGAACGCAATGTGAACGCTCCTGAAAGCCCGAACGCATTGCCGCCGCGACGCCAACGAACGCGACGCCTCCAAACGTCCGTCTGAACCAGCCCTAAGATCAGCTCTGACAAACTCTGACACCTCTGCTAAGGCCCAGATTCCAGTCACATGCTAATTAACAAGTCACTGGCCAGGAAGGGGACTCTTTGATCAAGTTAAAAAAAGAAAATGTCATTTTCTGATCGCTGCAAAAACTGAGCAAATCTAACCCGGGCGATCAGAAAATCGACTGCACGAATCTTCCCGATTCGCCTGCGTTTCTCACGGATGTTCCGTGACAATAGGTGCAACCAGTATAGATAGCCTGGAATTTGTGCAGCCGGTATAGGTAGCCTGGAATAGTTGCCTGCAGTATAGGTAGCCTGGATTAGTTGCCCGCAGTATAGCTAGCCTGGAATAGTTGCCTGCAGTATAGGTACCCTGGAATAGTTGCCTGCAGTACAGGTAGCCTGGAATAGTTGCCTCCAGTATAGGTAGCCTGGAATAGTTGCCTGCAGTATAGGTAGCCTGGAATAGTTGCCTGCAGTACAGGTAGCCTGGAATAGTTGCCCCCAGAATAGGTAGACTGGAATAGTTGCCTCCAGTATAGGTAGCCTGGAATAGGTGCAGACAGTATAGATAGCCAGGAATATGTGCAACCAGTATAGATAGCCAGGAATAGGTGCAGCCAGTATAGATAGCCAGGAATAGGTGTAGCCAGTATAGGTAGCTAGGAGTAGGTGTAGCCAGGAATAGGTGCAGCCAGCATAGGTAGCCAGGAATAGGTGCAGCCAGTATAGGCAGCCAGGAATAGGTGCAGCCAGTATAAGTAGCTAGGAATAGGTGCAGCCACTATAAGTAGCTAGGAATAGGTGCAGCCACTATAAGTAGCTAGGAATAGGTGCAGCCACTATAAGTAACTAGGAATAGGTGCAGCCAGTATAGAAAGCCAGGAATAGGTGTAGCCAGTATAGATATCGAGGAATTGGTGCAGCCAGTATAGGTAGCCAGGAATCGGTGCAGCCAGTATAGACAAAGCCGGATTTGTCTTTTTTACTGCCCTAGGCCAACTGTTAACATCACTCCCCCCACCCCATACAATAATGTTGTGCCATGGTGCCTCTGATTACCTGGACCCACTCAACTCAGGGCTGTTTCTGACCTGTTTGGTGCCCCTGGCAAGTCAGCCTTTATTACCCTTCTCCCGCATCCTCAGGAGATTGCTTCAATGTTCCTTGCAATGATTAGGCATAGATGGCAGATTACGTTAGGGTTAGGCACCTCCAAAATATGGGGATAAAGTTAGGTGCAAGTATCCCACATGAAGAAAGCTGAGGCGGGGAATTAGTGCAAGGCATTTGAACAAGTTATGCTGGGAACACACGATGCAACTTCCCGTCTCAACAACAGGAATCAGTTGATTATTTCTAACATGTCCAATTTGTTTCTGATCGATAAAGGGATCGATTTTGTGAAGTTATCATCAGACAATCAATCCCTTTATCAATTCAGAGCAGTTGGACATGTATACATAATACTACTGATCACCCATCGATCGGACGAGAAGTTGCATCGTGTATTCCCAGCATTAGGAATTAGTAGAAAGCATCAGGTTAGGCTTACTAATTGGGAGATAAGGGTGGTTAGATTTTGAGCTTCCCTGGGGACAGTCAGTGACATGACTATGTACTCTGTAAAGTGCCGCAGAAGATGTCAGTGCTCTATAAATACATAATAATAATAATACATTGGGACATTAGAGTATGGCTATGGTAGGGATTAGATTGTGAGCTCCTCTGAGGATGGTCAGTGACATGACTATGTACTCCGTAAAACGCTGCAGAAGATGTCAGTGCTATATAAATACATAATAATAATATGGTAGGACATTACACTTTCACTATAGTAGGAATTAGATTGTGAGCTCCTCTGAGGACAGACAGTGACATGACTATGTACTCCGTAAAACGCTGCAGAAGATGTCAGTGCTATATAAATACATAATATACAATATGGTATGATAGGTATGGAACAAAGGGAGAGTAAGTGGCAGTGCATGAAAATATTAGGGGGAGAGAGGAGAGGAGAGAGAAAGATTGGAGAATGGAAACACAAGAGACAGGAGAGCGAGACGGTGAAATGCAAGAGACAGGAGAGCAGGACGGTGAAACGCAAGAGACAGAAGAGCGAGACGAGGAAACGCAAGACACAGGAGACCGAGATGGGAAAACGCAAGAGACAGGAAAGCAAGACGGGGAAACACAAGAGACAGAAGAGCGAGACAGGGAAACGCAAGAGACAGATGACCGAGATGAGGAAGCGCAACAGACAGAAGAGCAAGACGAGGAAACACAAAACACAGGAGACCGAGATTGGAAAACGCAAGAGACAGGAGAGCGAGACAGAAGAGCGAGATGGGGAAAAGCAAGAGACAGGAGAGCGAGACAGAAGAGCGAGATGGGGAAACGCAAGAGACAGGAGAGCAAGATGGGGAAACGCAAGAGACAGGAGAGCAAGATGTTTCACCAGGACTTCAGTCTGCACCAGTCCCGTTTGGAAGGGACATGTTGAGAAAACAACCATCATCCCTGCACTGTGGAGGAAATAGAGGACAGAGAGAGGAGACCATGTGGTGGGACGGGGAGAGTGAACAGGCCAAGAACTATTCAGCTGAGGCAAGCTTCTTATCTAAATTGCAGGGAGCTTATTCTCTCTGCTCCATAACTACAGGCATCTGCAACCAGCTTGTAACACTGAACTCTGCAGCACTGGACTGCCCGCACTATTGATTAATCCTTCTGGTCAGCACATACGCTGATCAGAATAATTAATGAATAATGTAGGCAGTGGGTGTCACAGGAGTCAGTGTACACACACTGAGGCCTAGTGCACACCAGAGCGGTTCTGCTGCGATTTGCGATCCGCTTGCGGGTGCGGATCCGCTAGGGTGATGTATTTCAATGGGCTGGTGCACACCAGAGCGGGAGGCGTTTTGCAGAAACGCATACTCCCGGGCTGCTGCAGATTGTGGATTGCGGATGCGTTTCTGCCTCAATGTTAAGTATAGGAAAAACGCAAACCGCTCTGAAAAACGGCACTTCAGAGCGGTTTGCCAGGCGTTTTTTGTTACAGTAGCTGTTCAGTAACAGCTTTACTGTAACAATACATGAAATCTACTACACCAAAAACGCTTCCCAAAACCAGAAAATGCTAGGTGAAACGCTACAGAAAAATAAGAAAAAGCGTTTCAAAATCTGCTAGCATTTTGCGGATCTGCTAGCGGTTTTTGGTGTGCACCAGGCCTGATAGCTGATTTCTGTAGTGCGGGGAGAGAGCAGCTCCATTAGCACAGCTTACATGTCCACAGGGGAAGGCTGCACAGATAAGCTGCTCCCAGCCAGCCAAATCCCAAAATGCCATAAGGGCTGCAAACAACAAAGCCACGTGCTTCCTGCTGGAGACAGGAAGCTGTGTGGAGCCCTGATTTGCTGGCGTAATGAGGTGACCAGGGGGGTTCTGGGCAGTGGTATCCCCCAGCTGCAGGGGTTCAGCTGTCACCCCCTTGCCTGCTGAGAGGGGGATGGGCCGCTCCTGGCACCACCCCCTTAAGACGCCACTGCTTGGCACCCTTGACTTTGCCCTCCATGAACCTACAAACCCCCCCCCCCCCCCCCGAACCGCATCCCAAGTGTGCTGACTGTCCCAGCTGTCCCCTCTCCCCTACTTCCCCTGCACATTGTAGGTAGCTACAGGTGCCCCTTAGCATTAGGTAGCCCGTGCTATCCTCAGTATTAAATAGCTAGTGGTACCCCTGACTAGAGGGAGAACGTGTCAGTGGAATGCCAAGAGCAGGGTGAGTAACCTCTCATCTACACTCTGCTCAGGATTCTGCATAGAGAAAGAGGGGGGAGGCACTAGGGGAGGGGAGTGAGCTGACTTTCCATTATCGGGCGCCTGTAGGCACGTGCCTACAGTGTCTTATGGTAAATCCGGCCCTGTAGGCAACAGCATAATAACCTTTACGGAAAAACATTTATTTGTTGCAGCCCACAGAACTCCTGCAAAAATCTGCAGTTCCTGGAAGCAGACAGAGGGTTAACATCCTGTGTTTACAAATTATCTTACGCATCTGAGATTCCTGTGCTGACACAGCTAAGAGCTCAAATTACAATTGTGATTATTGGCAGCTGATGGGGAATTAGATTGGCCCTTCACTCTAAGGCCACATACAGACATCAGACCATAGTCTTTGGAAAATGAAAGATCACAGACCAATCTTACCACCCTTCCTGTAGTATAAGAGCCATACTCTACACAGTCTTTTCTATGGAGCTGAACTCCACATCAGAAAAAAATCATTGCAAGATGCTGCACACACAGATGCTGTACAGACACAAAAGATCAGTATCTGCAAAAGATCTGTTCCTGCCAAAAATCCATTCCTGCAAATTGCAATGATAGTCTATGAGATCTGCAGATCATCATACAGGCTTAGTGCACACCAGAGCGGTTCGGCTGCGTTTTGCGATCCGCTTGCGGCTGTGGATCCGCTTGGGTAATGCATTTCAATGGGCTGGTGCACACCAGAGCGGGAGGCGTTTTGCAGAAACGCATACTCCCGGGCTGCTGCAGATTTTGGATTGCGGATGCGTTTCTGCCTCAATGTTAAGTATAGGAAAAACGCAAACCGCTCTGAAAAACGGCACTTCAGAGCGGTTTGCCAGGCGTTTTTTGTTACAGTAGCTGTTCAGTAACAGCTTTACTGTAACAATACATGAAATCTACTACACCAAAAACGCTTCACAAAACCGCAAAATGCTAGCTGAAACGCTACAGAAAAAGAAGAAAAAGCGTTTCAAAATCTGCTAGCATTTTGCGGATCTGCTAGCGGTTTTTGGTGTGCACCAGGCCACACACATGATTTAACTGACATTCATCTGCAGATCAGATCCACCAGGATGGATTTTCAGATCTGCAGATGAATGTCAGTTAAATCATGTGTGTATGATGATCTGCAGTTCTCATAGACTATCATTGCAATTTGCAGGAATGGATTTTTGGCAGGAACAGATCTTTTGCAGATACTGATCTTTTGTGTCTGTACAGCATCTGTGTGTGCAGCATCTTGCAAAGATTTTTTTCTGATGTGGAGTTCAGCTCCATAGAAAAGACTGTGTAGAGTATGGCTCTCATACTACATGAAGGGTGGTAAGATTGGTCTGTGATCTTTCATTTTCCAAAGACTATAGTCTGATGTGTGTATGAGCCTTAAACACAAACAGGGTGGATTAGTCTGTGTTTCCCTTGTGTCCTGAGCATGAATTCAAGTCCACTTTGTTTTTTAACTCTTTATTTACTCACAGAGATCAGAAAATACAGGTATCCGAGGTTTACAATATTTGAAACAAAGGCATACACAGAAAAAAGAAATAGTGTATTCTAACAAACAATTTATGACAAATTTTCAACTGACTCTCTGAAAATGTTTCCCCCTTTTTCAAACCGTCCCACCGCCCTCCCCTCAGCTCCCATCTAAAGGATTTTTAAGGTAGCATTTTACATATAAGCTATATCTGGGAAACTTCCCAAATATTCCCTTCCCCCCCAAACAGAACACCTCAGACATCCCCTTCTGGCACCCGTCATATCGGAGCCAGGGAAGTCCAAGGTCACACATCACAGCCATAAAACGTCTTCACAAAAAAGAAAAATAGAGTGGCCAAGGTAGGTCTGGATGTAGATATCAGGGTTAGGGTAAAAGACAACAAAGTCAAACTGTAGCAAAATAAAAGGAAAGAATCATGTGTCATCATCACTCACTTCCAGAGAGCCAAGGGACCCTGCAATCTTTCCTTTAAGCTACATACTCACGGGGGACAATTGTCCCCCGTTGCATGCGCGCACGCGACCAGGGAGCGACAGCTCCCTGCCGGTGACAGCTGTCCACACGTCTCGCCAGAAAGGCAGAGACACGGCGGAAGCTCGCGTAGGTCTCCTGTCGCTAGCCCGCGTACTCACGCGGGACTAGCGACAGTTCCGGCGAAGTTGCGGCGACAGCTGTAGCCGGTGATTGAACATGTTCAATCGCCTGGCGACAGCTCCAACGGGCGACGGTTCGGGGCGCGCGCGTTATACACACGGGCGACCTGTCGCCGCAACACGCGCGTGCCACGTGTTGCGGCGACGGCCATACCCCGTGTGTATGGGCCTTTAGATACCAAGAAGTGTAGGTGAACGGTCTCATAATCTGTCTATCACGCTAGGTGCTATGTGGACCAATACACAATGGGCTCTATTCACAATGCCTTACCGCATGCGGTAAATTAGTATGTGCAAAATATCACCCAAAAGATCACCATTGTGTAATTCTCAAAGATTTATCTCCTTAATTTTCCGCATGCGGTAAATGTGCGGTAAAAAGGGACTACATTTCCTCCACTTTGAAATTCTTAATTGAATAAATGTGCGGATAATTGGTGATAAATAAGGATTTTTTATCACCTATAGAGGGCAGGTGATAATTTTCACTTCTCTGCTGTTGGGCTTTAGGATGTAGCCTTTTGAGCTTTGTTTGCTTGAGTTTATATCAATTTTACAAAGGAGGCAGAGAAGACGAGTGTGTCTAATCTCAAGGCGCACTTTCAGACCTCGTACAGTCTTTTATATGATTTTATAGATGCTGAGGAGGAAATTCCTCTCTGCTCTAAAAGAGAAGCAATAGCATAAAAACCTTTAAAGAAAAATATTTTTTGTTAGGCCTAGTGCACACCAAAAACCGCTAGCAGATCCACAAAACGCTAGCGATTTTTTTTTTCTTATTATGAAGCGTTTTGCGGTTTTGTGTAGCTTTTTTTGTGTAGCAGATTACAGATATTGTTACAGTAAAGCTGTTACTGAACAGCTACTGTAATAAAAACGCCTGGAAAACCGCTCTGATCTGGCGTTTTATCAAGCGTTTTGCGTTTTTCCTATACTTAACATTGGAGGCAGAAACGCCTTTGCAATCCAAAAAATGCTGCAGCTCGGGAGTATGCGTTTCTGCAAATGCCTACCGCTCTGGTGTGCACCAGCCCATTGAAATACATTACCCAAGCGTTTCCACATCCGCAAGCGGTTCTAAAAACGCTACCAAAACCGCTCTGTGTGCACCAGGCCTTACAGCTGATACAAATCCTGCAATAAATCTCCAGTGTGCCTACTTACTGCTTTTATGGAAGCAGACATATTGTTAACATCCTGTGTTTACAAATTAGCTGCTCTGCTGAGGCACCAAGATGGCACAGTTGAGAGCTCAAATTACAGTTGTGATTAGTCACAGATGAGAGGGAATTAGACAGGCTAAACTCTCTAAATACACATAGGGCTTGATTCACAAAGCGGTGCTAACTGTTAGCATGCCTGTGAAAACCCCCTTAGCACGTCTAAACGAGCTTTTCGTGCGCAAAACTTTATGCGCGTAAAGTTTTACGCGCGCACTGCACAGAGCGCAGGGCACTCCGCGCGAAGTGCCTATTAAAGCCTATGGGACTTAGCGCCCGCACAGGACTTTGCGCAAAACTTTGCGCGCGATCTGATTGAGAAATCCGGTGCTAACCTACTTAGCACCCTGGTTAGCACGTCTAAAGACTTTGTGAATCAAGCCCATAGGGTGCATTTCTATAGGTTTTCCCTCTGTCTTGTGCAAGAGTTCAGGTCCACTTTAAATGTGGCAGGCTATCCAGGGTCATTTCTGTGTAATGGGTGGCAAGCATATGGCCTGCCCTACAGTGGTCAAAAAAGCATTACTTTCGTACATGTTACCGACCAATTACCAAACACTTAACACATTTACTGCAACATTACCTAACGATTACCGACCATTTTACAGCACTTTTATCGAACATTTATCACACTCTGAAAATTTTTGTGAATACTCAAAAAAGTCGGTAATTATCACTGGAGGTAATTTTGCGACTCCCTAAAAAAAGTTACCGCATGTTATTGTGAATAGAGCCCAATATCAGCTGGCTGCAGTACGGTGAGCTAGGCAGGATTGGAGTCGATAACAGGCTAGGGTCATACACGTTAGATCAGATGGCTGCAGTACAAAGGACTAGGCAAGAGAGTGGTCAGTATCTAAAGGTGCCCATACATTCGCACGATTTACCACCAACAGACAGCAGATTCAATCACTGTGATCAAATCTGCTGTGAAATTGATGTGCAAACATTGACCATTTGACCGATTTCCGCCTGAAAATGATTGATCCCGTCGATCTGTCCACATAGAAATTTTTGCTCGATCGCCGACGGGTCAGAAGTGCGTCGATAGCAGTAGAGATGTGGCGAACGGTTCCCGAACCGTTCGCCGGCGAACATCTCTAAATTCATGGGCCTCTTACTACTTCCGGGTCGCAATGACCCGGAGTAGTACGCCTGCGCTGCCCGGCGGAGCGCGTCCTAGATCTCGCTCCCGTTGCCGGGCACTCTCTGCGCATGTGCGTGACGTCATGAGTGACGTCACGCTCATGCGCAGAGAGCGCCCGGCAACAGGAGCGCGATCTAGGACGCGCTCCGCCGGGCAGCGCAGGCGTACTACTCCGGGTCATTGCGACCCGGAAGTAGTAAGAGGCCCAGAGAGGTTCGCCAGGCGAACTGTTCGGCCCAACTCTAGATAGCAGCGTTCAGATGTCTGATGACCATCGCTAGCGGCAATACATTACCTGTTCCACCGAAGCGTGTCCCTGCGGTCCCTTCTCCATACGTGGGCTCCAGCTGGCTTCACTTACTTCCTGTCGGGGGAAGTTTAAACAGTAGAGCGCCCTCTACTGTTTAAACTTCCCCCAACAGGAAGTAAAGTGAAGCTGGAGTCCAGAGCGGAGTAGAGACAGCAGAAAACGGGGGAGTCATGCCGGCCGGATCAGGTAATTTATGCAGGGGACGGCGACGGCAGTGGCAGCTCCACAGATTGTGGATAGGTTGCATAGTGAAATCGATTCAAAATCTGTTTGCAGTGTCGGCAGCCAATAGATCCCTCTTTGATCAGATTCGATCACAGAGGGATCTATCTGCTGGTCGATCTGGTGGCATAATCAACCAGTGTATGGCTGCCTTTAGTCAGTCTGGTAGTCACATTGAAATTCAATATGATTCTCACAGAGGGCTCTATTCATAAAAAACTTGTGGCGTAAATACTCGTAGAGGTAAAATACCGCAGCGGTATTTTACACTTCTGGGTGGTCATTCAAAAGAATCTTGCCAGCTGCAATGCAAGAGCGGAGATCTCCCGCTGAAAGCTGGCGGTAAGCTGTCGGAAGGCATGCGGAAACACTTCAGCCGGCAGAGTCACTCCGTGCACTGCTCTCTCTGGGAGGTCTGTCCCATTCACTTGTATGTAATCCGCAAAATCAGAGGAAGCGGTATTTCCCGTCCACATACCGCTTCCTCTAAAGTTTATGAATGGCCATTTTGTTACTTTTTTCTAGATAAATCTAGAAAAACACTGGAGAAGGCGGAAATTTCTCGCTCTGCTGGGGGATTGTAGATTTTCATGCGGGAACAGCTTTTATGAATGCCCACTTTGCTAAATGGACGGGAAAATCCGCTGTTTTGAGCGGCAAACTTGCGGTAACCTTTTATGAATAGAGCCCAGAGTGATAAAATACCCAGCAAAACCAGCATAGATTGCTATCACAGGCAGTGAGCAACTGAATCAAGAGAGCTTATACACAGGTGGAAAAGATCACAGACCAGCCCAGAAAAGGAACTGGCAAATCAGCAAAGGTTCCAGCAGAAGAGTGTCAGCTGACTAGTGTGTCAGCTGACACCCACTAGACCCGCCTCCTCAACCTATAAGAACTGCTCTGGGATGGGCGCGTTCCCCTGAGGAGGCTGGAGAGACGTCCATGCTGAGTCACAGCCGCAGGGGTGCTGGGGATGCCGCTGCAGAAATCTGAAGAGGAAGCTTCCTGCAGCAGCCTAGTGCTGCCTGAGCGCTTGCTCCATGGAACCTTTAGCAGGTAAGAGAGTTACACTGTCTGATTTCCACCCTAGGAGCAAATTGTAGGATGAATGGGCTCCAAAGCTTAAAGAGCTTTTTTGTATTAAGTGATTTTGTTTGCTCTGCATTGAATTTAGCTATATATAACAATTTACGCATCATGTCTAAAACCTGTTTTTGGGAGGGAAGTTCAGAGTGTATCCATTGGCTCAAAATACATTTTTTTTGCTGCCAAGAGAAACAGATGTTCCAAAGGTTTTAAAGTAATCATTTTTTCTGACCCTTGTGAAGGCATGCTGTGAAATAAGAACAGCACCAGATCCAAAGGCCTAGTTATTTTAGTGATTACAATAAAGAAAAAATGTGTGCATCAACCAAGTTAAAACCTGATAAATCTGGCTTTGCAAATTTGGCCTAATTGGCTAATCACGAGACATTACTCATGCAAATATGCATTTGCTTCCGCATGCCAAAATATGCAGGGTCTAAAACTACTACCGCAGAGCGATTGCCCTGCGGGGATTAGTTCATGCTACATTAGCACTATCCAGCAGTGCCACGGGGAGGCTCCCCAATGCCCCCATACAACCGGGGGGCACTACTGGATAGTGCTAAAGTAGCATGAACTAATCCCCACAGGGCAACCGCTTTGCGGTATTAGTTTTAGACCCTGCATATTTTGGCATGCGAAAGCAAATACATATTTGCATGAGAAATGTCTCGTGATTAGCCAATTAGGCCAAATTTGCAAAGCCAGATTTATCAGGTTCAACTTGGTTGATCCCTGACCTATTTTGAAGTATTTAATACTCCCGTATAGTTCTGATATGGATATTTTTTCTGTTACATTACCTAGCAGTTTCAGAAAGCTGTCATGATTTGGCAATGCTCCCGAACGTCCGAATGTAGATTTAAAGAAGTGCTGAAGCTGCAAATAAAGAAATATATGTGAGCCAGAAGAAAGACGAAAACGAGATCACAATTCTGAAAAGGTAAGTAAAGTCCCTCTCTGACTTAAAATATGTGACAGGATCGGTACCCCCGTCTGACGCCAAGATTTCGCCATAACTCCTCCTTGACCACCTGGGAAAGAAGGAGAAGACCAAAGGCATCAGAGGGGAAACATGACCTCAGGTCAGCTTTGAAGAGACACTGAAGCGAAAAAAAAATGATGATATAATGAATTGGTTGTGTAGTACAGCTAAGAAATAAAGCATTAGGAGCAGAGACATAAGTCTAATATTTGTTTCCAGTACAGGAAGAGTTAAACAACTCCAGTTGTTATCTATGCAAATAGCCATTGAGCTCTATGACTTTGAAAGTGGTGGAGAGCTCTGACTTCTGATGGTTTTTATCTACACTGTATTGTTTTTTTTCTTTTGCAGAAAACTGTTCAGGACAGGCCAAAAGTTCACTGCCTATTCTGCAAAAACTTTTAGAATGCTGATTAATGTGTAAACTGCAAGTATTAGAGAATGATGCAATGTTATAAAAAAAAGCCGTATAACTGAAAATAATTTTTTTTTTTGCTACAAATATTCTAGTAATTACCCCTACTACACAACCCATTCATGATATCATAATTTTTTTTGCTTCAGTGTCTCTTTAACCCTCCTGGCGGTCTATTAGAAACCGCCAGGGGGCAGCGAAGCACTATTTTTTAATTTTTTTTTTTAAATCATATAGCGAGCCTAGGGCTCGCTACATGATAGCTGCTGTACAGCGGCATCCCCCCGCCCGCTTCGATCGCCTCCGGCGATCTTTGATCAGGAAATACTGTTCAAAGAACGGGATTTCCTGAAGGGCTTCCCCCGTCGCCATGACGTCTAAGGGAGTCCCGATCCACCCCTCAGCGCTGCCTGGCACTAATTGGCCAGGCAGCACACGGGGTCTGGGAGGGGCGCGGCATGGCGCAGCGATTTAGTGCGGGGCGGTGGCGATAGGAATGCACACGCAGCTAGCAAAGTGCTAGCTGCGTGTTGCAAAGAAAAAGCGCGGCGAAGTGACAACATTTCCATGAACAACCCCCCACCACCACCACCACCTCACTGGCCTCCCAGGATTTTTATTGTATGGATGGAGATTCACTTTAAGTGGAAGCTGAAAGGCTCATGCTCCATCAAGTGTGCGCACCCTTGCATAAGACATTCCTGGCAAGCCTGCAGCTGCTGTTTACAGCCATTCAGGAGCACAATCTAAGAGGGCATTTGAAATGGAGAATGTCACTGCACCCACCTGCTCTGCTGCCATGCTGTTATTCCTATGACCCAATCACAGTACAAAATAGGGAGAGCTCTAGTCTTAATGGGGCCAGAGCTGTCTTGTCTGAAATAGATTAAATAAAATATGGGAGATTTACCATACGTACCTAAGAAGAGGGACAACTCTGGATTCTTTAAAGGCTTCCCACAGAGTTCTCCAGTCCCCCGTTGCCGCTTACAGGCCCTCAAATATTCTACTACTCTTCAAGCACTAGTGTGACAGAAGTAGGTGATATCTTTCAGGCCAGAGCTGTCTGGTCTGAAAGAGTTTAAATAAAATAATTCAGCTGCAACTACCTACTCCTAGGGGTCTCTCCTGTGCACCCCTGAGACAACGCAGTTATTTTAGTCACTCAGCATCTCCATTTCACCCCCCACCCCCCCCCCCCCACCACACACACACTGGCAGAGAGTCTTCAGGACCAAGTGGCAGAGATTGGATAGCTGTCATGTAGGATGGGAGGCAGACTCAATGCTGGAGGGGGTAGGCTAAGTAGCATAATCAGGACCATGCACGACCACTGTGCCTGTATGCAAGTGTAGGAGAAGAGAGATGACAGTGGTTGAAGCACAGGAGGTGTCCCCAAGGAGAGGGAGGGGAGGAATAAAAGTAAACGTTTGGACCCATCTCCCAATAGCCATAAGATGTATATCTAGCACTGTGCCTACTGGATCAGGCCTCTTTCCACCACGATTGCAGGTCTGCAAGGGTGATTGTTTCACCACTGATTCAGATGCAATGATCAATGGAAAAAGTTAATTTGACTTTTCAATACAACACTTTTACTGAGTAAACTTACTTCAATTATGTCATTCTGCCTTGAGTGACCACCCTTTAAAGCAAACCTGTGAGGTTTGAATCTCATCAGTTTAGATACATCTCATCAGTGTAGATACGTAGCTACTGAGGTGGGAAGCCGCTGGATCCTCCTCTGCCAGGCCGATCAACGCTGGGAAACCCGGAGTGCGGCTGCACTGCACCTGCACAATAGTACGTAGCTGCTCTATGCGGAAAAAGCCAAGTCTGATAAGGTCCGTGCTACTGCACAAGCAGCTCGCATCTGAACAGTAACATGAACTTCATCGCCCAGCTTTTTCCGCCAGAGCCCAAGCAGGTCAGTGTTACTGAGCATTCACGAGCAGTCGACAAGTGGTTGTCAGCGGTTTTCAGAGTGACCCAGTGGAGGAACGTCAAGAAGGAGCAGTATGACGGAAGGCTCTAAATTATCCAGAGGTTACCCTCTAACTAGTAGAGTTGGGCCGAACGGTTCGCCTGCGAACGGTTCCGTGCGAACTTCAGTGGTTCGCGTTCGCGTCCCGCAGGCGAACCTTTGCGGAAGTTCGGTTCGCCCCATAATGCACATGGAGGGTCAACTTTGACCCTCTACATCACAGTCAGCAGGCCCAGTGTAGCCAATTAGGCTACACTAGCCCCTGGAGCCCCACCCCCCCTTATATAAGGCAGGCAGCGGCGGCCATTACGGTCACTCGCGTGCTGCCTGCGTTAGTGAGAGTAGGGCGAGCTGCTGCAGACTGTCTCTCAGGGAAAGATTAGTTAGGCTTAACTTGTTCCTGTCTGGCTGCATACCTGTGCTGTGAACCCACCACTGCATACCTGTGCTGTGAACCCACCACTGCATACCTGTGCTGTTAACCCACCACTGCATACCTGTGCTGTGAACCCACCACTGCATACCTGTGCTGTGAACCCACCACTGCATACCTGTTCAATGAACCCACCACTGCATACCTGTGCTGTGAACCCACCACTGCATACCTGTTCAGTGAACCTGCCACTGCATACCTGTTCTGTTCAGTGGACCCGCCACTGTATACCTGTTCATTGAACCCACCACTGCATACCTGTGCTGTGAACCCACCACTGCATACCTGTGCTGTGAACCCACCACTGCATACCTGTGCTGTGAACCCACCACTGCATACCTGTGCTGTGAACCCACCACTGCATACCTGTGCTGTGAACCCACCACTGCATACCTGTTCAGTGAACCTGCCACTGCATACCTGTTCTATTCAGTGGACCCGCCACTGTATACCTGTTCATTGAACCCACCACTGCATACCTGTGCTGTGAACCCACCACTGCATACCTGTTCTGTGAACCCACCACTGCATACCTGTTGTGTTCAGTGAACCTGCCACTGCATACTTGTTCTGTGAACCCGCCACTGTATACCTGTTCTGTTTAGTGAACCCGCCACTGTATACCTGTTCTGTTTAGTGAACCCGCCACTGCATACCTGTTCTGTTCAGTGGACCCGCCACTGTATACCTGTTCAGTGAACCCGCCACTGCATACCTGTTCTGTTCAGTGGACCCGCCACTGTATACCTGTTCAGTGAACCCGCCACTGCATACCTGTTGTGTTCAGTGAACCTGCCACTGCATACCTGTTCTGTGAACCCGCCACTGTATACCTGTTCTGTTTAGTGAACCCGCCACTGCATACCTGTTCTGTTCAGTGGACCCGCCACTGTATACCTGTTCAGTGAACCCGCCACTGCATACCTGTTCTGTTCAGTGGACCCGCCACTGTATACCTGTTCAGTGAACCCGCCACTGCATACCTGTTGTGTTCAGTGAACCTGCCACTGCATACCTGTTCTGTGAACCCGCCACTGTATACCTGTTCTGTTTAGTGAACCCGCCACTGCATACCTGTTCTGTTCAGTGGACCCGCCACTGTATACCTGTTCAGTGAACCCGCCACTGCATACCTGTTCTGTTCAGTGGACCCGCCACTGTATACCTGTTCAGTGAACCCGCCACTGCATACCTGTTGTGTTCAGTGAACCTGCCACTGCATACCTGTTCTATGAACCCGCCACTGTATACCTGTTCTGTTTAGTGAACCCGCCACTGTATACCTGTTCTGTTTAGTGAACCCGCCACTGCATACCTGTTCTGTTCAGTGGACCCGCCACTGTATACCTGTTCAGTGAACCCGCCACTGCATACCTGTTGTGTTCAGTGAACCTGCCACTGCATACCTGTTCTGTGAACCCACCACTGTATACCTGTTCTGTTTAGTGAACCCGCCACTGTATACCTGTTCTGTTTAGTGAACCCGCCACTGTATACCTGTTCAGTGAACCTGCCACTGCATACCTGTTGTGTTCAGTGAACCTGCCACTGCATACCTGTTGTGTTCAGTGAACCTGCCACTGCATACCTGTTCTGTGAACCCACCACTGTATACCTGTTCTGTTTAGTGAACCCGCCACTGCATACCTGTTCTGTTTAGTGAACCCGCCACTGTATACCTGTTCAGTGAACCCGCCACTGCATACCTGTTGTGTTCAGTGAACCTGCCACTGCATACCTGTTGTGTTCAGTGAACCTGCCACTGCATACCTGTTCTGTGAACCCGCCACTGTATACCTGTTCTGTTTAGTGAACCCGCCACTGTATACCTGTTCTGTTTAGTAAACCCGCCACTGCATACCTGTTCTGTTCAGTGAACCCGCCACTGTATACCTGTTCAGTGAACCCGCCATTGCATACCTGTTGTGTTCAGTGAACCTGCCACTGCATACCTGTTGTGTTCAGTGAACCTGCCACTGCATACCTGTTCTGTGAACCCGCCACTGTATACCTGTTCTGTTCAGTGAACCCACCGCATCAGTGCGCATACCTGTGCAGTTAAGTGAACCCACCTACCTACGTGAGTGCACGCAGTGTGATATACCACTCCGTGCATACCCGATATGGACAAAACAGGTAGAGGAAGAGGTAGTGCCAGAGCCAGAGGAAGGCCACCCGGCAGGTCTGCGCGAGGTCGTGTAAATGTAATTTCGTGTGGACCTGGCCCACAGTACAGTGCTCGGAAGAAGGCACGTCCCATCACCTCCCAAGATTGTCAGGACGTGGTTGAGTATTTAGCGACACAGAACACCTCATCTTGCTCAGCCACCAGCGCTACTACTAGCACCACTTCCGCTGCATTTGACACTTCGCAAGAATTATTTAGTGTTGAAATCACTGATGCACAGCCATTGTTGTTACAGCCAGATGAATTTTCACCAGCTCATATATTTGAGTTACCCGGCAACACTATGGATGTAACGTGTAAGGAGGATGATGCATGTTTGGATTTGTCTGAGGCAAGCGAAGCTGGGCAGGATGATTACGATGATGACGATGATAGGGATCCTCTGTATGTTCCCAATAGAGGAGATGAAGAGGGGGACAGTTCAGAGGGGGAGTCAGAGAGTAGTAGGAGGAGAGAAGTTGCTGAAAGAAGCTGGGGCAGCTCTTCGTCAGAAACAGCTGGTGGCAGAGTCCGGCACCATGTATCGCCACCTATGTACAGCCAGCCAACTTGCCCTTCAGCATTAGCTGCTGAGGTCCCCATAGTGCCCACATCCCAGGGTGGCTTAGCGGTGTGGAAATTTTTTAATGTGTGTGCCTCAGATCGGACCAAAGCCATCTGTTCACTCTGCCAACAAAAATTGAGCCGTGGAAAGGCCAACACTCACGTAGGGACAAGTGCCTTACGAAGGCACCTGGAGAAAAGGCACAAACAGCAATGGGATGGCCACCTGAGCAAAAGCAGCAGCACACAAAAGCAAAGTCACCCTCCTTCTCCTCTTCCTCCTCCATCAGGTGCATTATCTGCTTCTGCCGCTTTCTCCCTTCCACCTTCACAGGCACCCTCCTCCACTCCGCCTCTGCCCTTGAGCGGTTCCTGCTCCTCTGCCCACAGCAGCAGTCAGGTGTCCGTGAAGGAAATGTTTGAGCGGAAGAAGCCAATTTCGGCCAGTCACCCCCTTGCCCGGCGTCTGACAGCTGGCGTGGCGGAACTGTTAGCTCGGCAGCTGTTACCATACCGGCTGGTGGACTCTGAGGCCTTCCGTAAATTTGTGGCCATCGGAACACCGCAGTGGAAGATGCCAGGCCGCACTTATTTTTCGAGAAAGGCCATACCCCAACTGCACCGTGAAGTTGAGAGGCAAGTGGTGTCATCTCTTGCGAAAAGCGTTGGGTCAAGGGTACACCTGACCACGGATGCCTGGTCTGCCAAGCACGGGCAGGGCCGCTACATTACCTACACAGCCCATTGGGTGAACCTGGTGGTGAACGATGGCAAGCAGGGCGCAGCGGACCAAATTGTGACACCTCCACGGCTTGCAGGCAGGCCTCCTGCCACCTCCTCTCCTCCTGCTACATGCTCTTCGCTGTCCTCCTCCTCCTTGGCTGAGTGGCAGTTCTCCTCTCCAGTTACACAGCCCCAGCTCCGCAGGGCCTATGCTGCATGCCAGGTAAGACGGTGTCACGCCATCCTAGACATGTCTTGTCTCAAAGCGGAGAGTCACACTGGAGCAGCTCTCCTGGCTGCTCTTAAGAAACAGGTGGATGAGTGGCTGACCCCGCACCACCTGGAGATAGGCAACGTGGTGTGCGACAACTGCAGCAATCTGCTTGCCGCTTTGCATATGGGGAAGCTGACACACATACCCTGCATGGCACATGTCATGAATCTAGTGGTTCAAAGATTTGTGGCAAAGTACCCTGGCTTAGCGAATGTCCTGAAGCAGGCCAGGAAGTTCTGTGGGCATTTGAGGCGGTCTTACACAGCCATGGCACGCTTTGCGGAAATTCAGCGCAAAAACAACATGCTGGTGAGACGCCTCATTTGCGATAGCCCGACTCGCTGGAACTCGACCCTGCTCATGTTCTCCCGCCTGCTAGAACAGAAGAAAGCCGTGACCCACTACCTCTACAACTACAGTAGAATGAAACAGTCTGGGAAGATGGGGATGTTCTGGCCCGACAACTGGACACTGATGGAAAATGCATGCAGGCTCATGCGGCCGTTTGAGGAGGTGACCAACCTGGTGAGCCGCAGTGAGGGCACCATCAGCGACTTAATTCCCTACGCTTACTTCTTGGAGCGTGCTGTGCGTAGAGTGGCGGATGAAGCTGTGAATGAGCGTGACCAGGAACCGTTACGGCAGGAACAGGCATGGGACCAATTTTCATCAGACCCAGCTGTTTCCTCAACACCTGCGGCAGCACAGAGGGGGGAGGAGGAGGAAGAAGAGAAGTCGTGTGCAGAAGACGAGTCAGACTCAGAGGATGATGAGCAAGGTGTTTCTTTGGGGGAGGAGGAGGAGGAGGGGACAGCGGCAGGAGAACAACCTCAGCAGGCATCGCAAGGGGCTTGTGCTGCTCAACCTTCCCGTGGTATTGTTCGCGGCTGGGGGGAGGAGGTTGACTTACCTGACGTCACTGAGGAAGAGCAAGAGGAGATGGAGGGTACTGGATCCGACTTTGTGCAGATGTCGTCTTTTATGCTGTCCTGCCTGTTGAGGGACCCCCGTATAAAAAACCTCAAGGGGAATGACCTGTACTGGGTGGCCACACTACTAGACCCTCGGTACAGGCACAAAGTGGCGGACCTATTACCAACTCACCGGAAGGTGGAAAGGATGCAGCACATGCAGAACCAGCTGTCAACTATGGTTTACAATGCCTTTAAGGGTGATGTGACGGCACAACGCCAGCAAGGTACCACTGCCACTAATCCTCCTCCCGTGTCCACGCAGTCAAAGACAGGACGCTCCAGCGATCTCATGGTGATGTCGGACATGCGGACGTTCTTTAGTCCAACGCCTCGCCGTAGCCCTTCCGGATCCACCCTCCACCAACGCCTGGAACGGCAGGTAGCCGACTACCTGGCCTTAAGTGTGGATGTAGACACTGCTGTGAACAGCGATGAGGAACCCTTGAACTACTGGGTGCGCAGGCTTGACCTGTGGCCAGAGCTGTCCCAATTTGCCATCCAACTTCTCTCCTGCCCTGCCGCAAGCGTCCTGTCAGAAAGGACCTTCAGCGCAGCTGGAGGCATTGTCACAGAGAAGAGAAGTCGCCTAAGTCACAAAAGTGTTAAGTACCTCACCTTTATCAAAATGAATGAGGCATGGATCCCGGAGGGCTGCTGCCCGCCCCAAGACTAAGTCAGTCCCCGCACACACAGCATCTTTGCCTGCACGCCGTGTGACTGGCTGCCTGGCCTGCCCCAAGAAGACTAAGTCGCTCCCAGTCCCTCCACACAGCATGTCTGCCTGCAGGCCGCTTGACTACCTTCTCCGCCACCACCAACAGGGTCCGGGACTCCAGGCGGATTGCTGAATTTTTTAGGCCGCTGCTAGCAGCGGCCGCTGTAATAATTTTTCTGGTGCGTGTACATGACTGCCTAATTTTTCTGGCTGCACTGCGGGCAGCTGCAACAACAAAAGAAAAGGCATGTACATGCGCCCATTCCCCTTCGTGATCATTACCTTGCCGTGGTGAAGGGGCTTGCGTATCACAATGAAGCAATGACCGGCGCCTAGATGAGTGTCTCGGGGGGCACACCCACGATAATAAGGTCGTTGCCTCATTGTGGTCAGACCAAATTTGATCAGCTGGACAGTCACTGTTCTGCCATTCAGCTACATCAGCCAGGCGACCATATGGGCTGTAAAGCCACCAAAACCTGCACTCTCGCCATGGTGCGCACCAGTCCAGCACGGCCGTCACTACACAAACAGCTGTTTGCGGTGCGTTACACGGTGAGTTTGGTGTGTCAGTGTGAAGCAGTACCTTAATTACACTACCTGATTGTATACACATGCAAGATGTTTGAAAGCACTTTAGGCCTGTCATTTAGCATTCAATGTGATTTCTGCCCTTAAAACGCTGCTTTGCGTCAAATCCAGATTTTCCCCCGGGACTTTTGGCATGTATCCCACTCCGCCATGCCCCCCTCCAGGTGTTCGACCCCTTGAAACATCTTTTCCATCACTTTTGTGGCCAGCATAATTTTTTTTTTTTTTTTCAAAGTTCGCATCCCCATTGAAGTCTATTGCGGTTCGCGAACTTTAACGCGAACCGAACCTTCCGCGGAAGTTCGCGAACCAGGTTCGCGAACCTAAAATCGGAGGTTCGGCCCAACTCTACTAACTAGGTAATTACCCAAATTTGGTACTTTTTTGCCCCTGATTTTCCTTTAAAGCAATCCTTTGACTTCAGGGTAAAAAAGTTAGATACGCACCTAAGGCTTTCCATGTCCTCCTTTAGACCACTGCCCAGGGCCTTCTGAAAGTTTGTGGCTCCACTCCCATGTGTGGACAAAGCAAGAAACTTTGAATCAGGATGATACCATTTATTGGCTAACTTAGAAGAAAAGCAGTAAGCTTTCAGCAATTAAGCCTTCCTCAGACTGATTCCTGAATGAATACACTTCAATTATGTTGTTCTGTCTTGAGGAATCAGTCTGACAAAGGCTTCATTGCCGAAAGCGTACTGATTTTCTTCTAAGTTATCCAATAATCGGTATCATCCTGATTCAAAACTTCTTGCTTTTACTGATGGCTAACACGGTACAACACTCTACTGCTTCATCTGTGGATTAGCACAGATGAATTGGCCTCCACTCTGCACAGGCGCTCATGCATGGACAGAGCACAGCCACACAAATCAATACAACAAGCCCTTGTCAAATACATTCAGGAGTGCATTTGAAATCGGCGCCGGTAGACTTGGGCGCAGGATACAGCGGTATATAGCTGATCCTGCTTCTGCACAAGTCTGGGCCGATTTAATTACTATTCCCCCTCCAGGCCGCCATGGATAGTGGGGGAATGAAATAATTCGGCTTCCAGCGATTGCTGGAGGCCGTAATTTTTATGTTTTTAAGCAACCTCGGCTCCGTCAGAAGACGAAGCCGACGTTACTCACTGAGCGCTTCAATAGGAGTGATTCCTATTGAAGTCTATGGAGGCGCCGGCTGCGCCCAAATCTAGCAGCGCTGAAAAGCACTGCTCCGACATTCAGAGGACCCCAGTGCTGGAATGGTGAGCTTGAGGGGACGGAAGAAGCCTCTGAATCTCTACTGAGGTAAGTATTTACCTTAGGCACTTTTTCCCCTACAGATGCAATTTTTCAAAGTGTACCTAGCTGAGAATACACAAGGATTTATACTTACTTCTGGACTTCTTCCAGCTCCCCTGACTGGCACAATTATGGGACACTGAATATGCACGGTTCTGGTCACATGTGCAGTTGGCTGTGACTGAGCTTGTGCCCATGCCCAGCAACCCAGCTGGATTGTGTACTCCACTGCAGGAGAATGGAGGGGATTGGGAGGACAATGATAAAGCAGAGGGGACTACAGTGGGGCTGTAGTTAGTGCATAGTTCATACTTAGTGCCAGGCGGGGGCATTGCTAGGATCCTAAGAAAGCCGGGGCACTTTTGGGCACTCCAGCTGAAAAATTAGTGTGACCATGCACCAGAATGCGGGTGTGGCCATGGGTGGAGCCAAATTTACATTAACTTAACAGTGGTCTAAGGAGGCCTGCCCAGCAAAGTGCTGGATGAAGCTACCCTCTCCATTAATGCAAACCCCCCACTCAAGGAAAAAATGCAGCATATCACATAAATAGGCAGTGTTACCTGGCTTCTGTGCTGGCTGGTCTGGCCTTCTGCTGGGCCAGCCCTCCATAGAATGCCCTGACCTTAAAATGGACCCCTTCCCATGCTCCCATGGGCCTCCCATTGATGCACCTCAACTTCCAGCATGCCCCGTAGAAGAACCACATCTCCCTGCATGCCCCCATAAAGGTCTTACAGCCAGGGCCGGATTTACCATAAGGCACTGTAGGCACGTGCCTACAGGCGCCCGATGATGTAAAGGCAGCTCACTTGCCTCCCTGAACGTCTCCCTCACTACTTCCCTATGCAGAGTGCTGATGAGTGTAAATGAAAGGCTACTCCAGTGCAGTTTCTAGGCTAAAATGCACCCAGGGCGAGGGTGTAAAAATTGCGCCCCCCCCCGCAGCAAGGTATGGGTGCCCGCAGTATAGGTTAGCCAGGTCTAGTTGCACTCAGTATAGATTCCCCCAGAATAGGTACCCCAGTATAGGTAGCCAGCTATAGGTCCCCCCAGTATAGGTAGCCAGGCATAGGTGAGCCAGTATAGTTGCCTCCGGTATAGGTTAGCCAGGTAGGTGCCTCCAGTATAGGTAGCCAGTATAGTTGCCCCAAGTATAGCTTAGATAGGCAGGCGTCCCCGGTATAAATTAGATAGGTAGTAGGTGCCCACAGTACAGGTTAGCTAGGTGGGTGCCTCTAATATAGGTAGCCAGAATAGTTGCCCCCAGCATAGGTTAGATAGGTAGGTCCCCCCAGTATAGGTTAGTTAGGTAGGTGCCTCCAATATAGGTAGCCAGTATAGTTGTTACCTGTATAGGCTAGCTAGGTAGGTAGGTGCCCCCAATACAGGTTGGATAAGTTAATGCTCCCACTATAGGTTAGATAGGTAGCTGCCCCCCAGTATAGGTTAGATAGGTAGGTGCCTCCCTGTATAGGTTAGATTAGGTAGCTGCCCCCTCAGTATAGGTTAGATTAGGTAGCTGCCTACCAGGTTAGATAGGTAGCTGCCCCCCAGTATAGGTTAGATAGGTAGCTGCCCCCCAGTATAGGTTAGATAGGTAGGTGCCCCCCAGGATAGGTTAGATAGGTAGCTGCCCCAATATACCAATATAGGTTAGGTAGGTGCCCCCCAGTATAGGTTAGATAGGTAGGTGCCCCCCAGGATAGGTTAGATAGGTAGGTGCCCCCCAGGATAGGTTAGATAGGTAGGTGCCCCCCAGGATAGGTTAGATAGGTAGCTGCCCCAATATAGGTTAGGTAGGTGCCCCCCAGGATATGTTAGATAGGTAGATGCCCCCCAGGATAGGTTAGATAGGTAGGTGCCCCCCAGGATAGGTTAGATAGGTAGGTGCACCCCAGGATAGGTTAGATAGGTAGCTGCCCCAATATAGGTTAGGTAGGTGCCCCCCAGTATAGGTTAGATAGGTAGGTGCCCCCCAGGATAGGTTAGATAGGTAGGTGCCCCCCAGGATAGGTTAGATAGGTAGCTGTCCCAGTATAGGTTAGGTAGGTGCCCCCCAGTATAGGTTAGATAGGTAGGTGCCCCCCAGTATAGGTTAGATAGGTAGGTGCCCCCCAGTATAGGTTAGATAGGTAGGTGCCCCCCAGTATAGGTTAGATTAGGTAGGTGCTCCCCAGGATAGGTTAGATAAGTAGCTGCCCCAGTATAGGTTAGGTAGCTGCCCCCCAGGATAGGTTAGATATGTAGGTGCCCCCCAGGGTAGGGTAGATAGGTAGCTGCCCCAGTATATGTTAGGTAGGTGCACCCCATGATGGAGGGGGGAGCCGCAGCCGCGGGGAGGGCAGCCCGACCTCTTCCTCCCTTCCTCTCCCCGGGCCGCCCTCCGTGCGATCCCCCCTCGGACGGAGTGCAGAGTAATGCACAGGGAAGCGCTATAGAAAACTACTCACCTCCCTGGTTCCAAGCGCTGCTCTCTCGCCGCCAGTCTCCTCTCTCTGCATACACGCTGATACACGCTGCTTCCTGTTTAGCCGGAAGCAGCGTGTGTGTATCAGCGTGTATGCAGAGAGAGGAGACTGGCGGCGAGAAAGCAGCGCTTGGAACCAGGGAGGTGAGTAGTTTTCTATAGCGCTTCCCTGCGCATTACTCTGCACTCCGTCCGAGGGGGGATCGCACGGAGGGCGGCCCGGGGAGAGGAAGGGAGGGAGAGGTCGGGCTGCCCTCCCCGCGGCTGCGGATCCCCCTCCATCACAGCGCCCCCCTCCCAGCAGCGCTCAGTGCGGCGGCACGGGCCGCACGGCTGTAGAAACGGCCCTGGGCTACTCACCCTGTTCTCTGCAGTTTTACTGACAAGATCTCCCTTCAGTCAGGGGCATCTCTAGCTACTTAATAGTGAGGAAATTTCTGGCTACCTAATACTAAGGGGCACCTATAGCTACCTATGACGAGCAAGGGAAGAGAGAATTGACAGCTGCACCAGCCAGCACACTAGCGTGCGGGTCCACGACGGTTTGTAGGTTCATGGAGGGTGAAGTGCAGGGGTGCCCACACTTTTCCGGCTCACAAGCTACTTTAAAACTTGCAGAGTCCAGGAGATCTACCAACATTTCAAATGTTGCAAACTCCAGCCCCCCCTCCCCCCCCCCCACCGCCGCTGTCATGAACAGCCCCCAGGTACAAATGCCCCTCCAGTATATGTAGCTAGCTATAGGTCCCTTCAGTATAGGTAGCCAGGTATAGGTGGTAATTAGGTATAGATGCCTTCATTATAGGTAGCCAGGTGTATGCGCCTTCAGTGTAGGTAGCCAGGTAGATGTGCCCTCAGTGTAGGTAGCCAGGCAGATGTGCTTTCAGTGTAGGTGGCCAGGTAGATGTGCCCTCAGTGTAGGTAGCCAGGCTGATGTGCCCTCAGTGTAGGTAGCCAGGTTGATGTGCCCTCAGTGTAGGTAGCCAGGCAGATGTTCCCTCAGTATAGGTAGCCAGGCAGATGTTCCCCCAGTGTAGGTAGCCAGGCAGATGTGCCCTCAGTGTAGGTAGCCAGGTAGATGTGTCCTCAGTGTAGGTAGCCAGTCTGATGTGCCCTCAGTGTAGGTAGCCAGGCAGATGTTCCCTCGGTGTAGGTAGCCAGGCAGATGTTCCCTCGGTGTAGGTAGCCAGGCAGATGTTCCCTCGGTGTAGGTAGCCAGGCAGATGTTCCCTCGGTGTAGGTAGCCAGGCAGATGTTCCCTCGGTGTAGGTAGCCACGCTGATGTGCCCTCAGTGTAGGTAGCCAGGCTGATGTGCCCTCAGAGTAGGTAGCCATGCAGATGCTCCCTCAGTGTAGGTACCCAGGTAGATGTGCCCTCAGTGTAGGTACCCAGGTAGATGTGCCCTCAGTGTAGGTAGCCAGGCTGATGTGCCCTCAGTGTAGGTAGCCAGGCTGATGTGCCCTCAGTGTAGGTAGCCAGGCTGATGTGCCCTCAGTGTAGGTAGCCAGGCTGATGTGCCCTCAGTGTAGGTAGCCAGGCTGATGTGCCCTCAGTGTAGGTAGCCAGGCTGATGTGCCCTCAGTGTAGGTAGCCAGGCTGATGTGCCCTCAGTGTAGGTAGCCAGGCTGATGAGCCCTCAGTGTAGGTAGCCAGGCAGATGTGCCCTCAGTGTAGGTAGCCAGGCTGATGTGCCCTCAGTGTAGGTAGCCAGGCAGATGTGCCCTCAGTGTAGGTAGCGAGGCAGATGTGCCCTTAGTGTAGATAGCCAGGTAGATGTGCCCTCAGTGTAGTTGACACTTACCTTCCTCCAGCGGCGGTGTCTGGGGCTTGTCCTTGTCGCGGCCGGCTGAAGTGCAGGGCGGTGGCAGAGGGAACGCTCCAGCGGGGGGGGGCGGCGGCCAGCATGCGTGGATACGTTGTGCCTGGTGCCGCCCCCAGCCATGAAATCACGGTCGCGCAGCCTCTCTCTGCTCCTGCTCTCCTTATGGCTAGCGGCCAGCAGCAGAATATGATGGGAGCTGCCGGCCGCAAAATTTTATGTGACGCAGCCACATGGCCGCGATCTACCGGTAGATCGCGATCGACCTATTGGGCACCCCCAGTGAAGTGTAAGGTGCCAGGACATCTATGCCTATAGGCTCCTGTAAGGTAAATCTGGGCCTAATCACAGCACCTAACATGGCTTCACAACACCCAATATGCCCACATAGAGGCACCATAGCACCCAGCATACCAGCCATTGCCATGTGCTGTAGTGCCATGCTAGGTGCTATGGTGTCATGCTGGGCGCTATGGTGCCTTTATGGGGCAAGCATGGTGCTGTAATGCCATGCAAGGTGCTGTGGTACCATGCTGGGTGCTGTGTAGTGCCATGCTCTGGTGCCTCTGTTGGGCATGCTGGGTACTAGGTGGTGCCCTGCTGGGTGCTGTGGTGCCTCTACTCTGCCTGGGGGACATGTGGGGCACCCCAGAATAGATCCAGGGTACGTGCCACTGATCTTTGGTGCTAGCAATGCCCCTGGTGCCAAGTCACCCCTTACTACGGAAGCACAGGTCCAGCGGCACCCATTCTTGATGCTCTGTGCACAAGTCACTGCATATTGTCCATGCACGGGAGTGCGATCAAGGACTGACGCTGCCACGCCAGCAATTGTGCAGCATTTCGCAGCCTGGCGCAATGTATGGAGGCATTTACGATGGAACTGAGGACAGTTGGGGGAGCAGTGGGCATGAGGACTGCTGCCCATACATGCCTGCTCCCTCTATTTATATATCGGGTATCCTTTAGGCCCCTTTTACATTTGCAGGTGAAACCTAGGGATGATCAATGAAAGGCAAATATTTCTGCGTTGATGCAAATTTGTATGCAAATGTATGCAGTTTGAAATGGACTAATAAATATAAACCCAGATTGAAATTGATTGGGCAATTTTCAAACAGCATACATTTGTATAAAAATGTGCATACATTTGCACCAACCCGGAAATATTTGCATCTCATTGATAATCCCTAGTGAAACCTGCTTTGCATTACCCTATATTACCACAAGGGGCCTCAAAAGCAATGGAAGACTATGGAGACTTTCATACTTATTGCAGTCCGGAAGTATCTGATCAGTCACAAGAGTTACAGCATGTTACCGCAAACACCGAGCTTAACACACAGAGTTTGGGATAATGCAAATCTATGGGCGACGCACATCATGTAAACGACAGAGCACTCATGGACTGACGGGAATCTCAGTGAAGTACGCGCTGTTTGACCCTGTTGGCACATTCTGCTGCAGAATCATATAATTGATATTTTTTTGTGTTGCATTGCAAAAACTACATGTAAAACCGGTCTTAAAGAGAACCTGTAAGGAAAAAAGAGCCCCCTATGAGGTACTTACCTCAGGAGGGGGAAGTCTCTGGATCCTAAGGAGGCTTCCCCATCCTCCTGTGTAGCTCCAATCCAGCACTGACACCCCTGAAAATCCTCCAACTTTGGCAGCGGATGCACACAGGCACACTAGTGTCTGCAGCACATGGCAATATTTACCTTTGAGATCTAGAGCAGAACCACCTTTCCACTCGGGGCTCTAGTGAAGATAGCCAACCCTAATTGGGTCCGCTCTACTGTCGCAGGCACGTGACACCAGCACAGTAACTCCAATGGAAATAGCCAAGCCCGATCGGGGAGTGGACCCAATGGAAGTCTATGGAGACTTTCACACCTATTGCAGTCCATCGGAAGTATCCGATCCAACGCTAGGGCTGCAGTGCATTACTACAAGCGCCAAGCTTAACACACGGAACTTGGGATAATGCAAGTCTATGGGCGATATACGTCATGTAAACAATGGAGTGTGGTGCGTCGCACATTCGCAGACCGACGAGGATCCCAGTGACATACATCCTACCTGGTACTTCTTCCAGTGTCCCACTGGCAGCCTCTAAGGCCCCCAATGGGTTGGCGCCTTCTGTGCATGCGTGGGTGTGTGCCTTCCCCGCGCAAGAACAAGCCAACTTCACCGGGAGCATACTGTGCACAGGCACTGGATGTTCCTAATGACAGGGCCGCATTCTTACTCACACGTGCCCACACAGAAAACACAGAGGGGGTCGGCGATCCTTAGGGGCTGCCAGCTGGACACCGAAGAGGACCCAAATGACTGGAAGAAACCCCAGGTAAGTAAAACTGCATTTCCTAACTCGCATCGGAAGTTACAGGTTTTAAAGAGAATCTGTAAGGAAAAAAGATGGAGTACTTACCTCGGTAGGGGCAAGCCTCTGGATCCTAATGAGTCTTCCCTGTCCTCCTGTGTAGCCCTAATCCAGCTCTGGTCCCCCAAATATCTGCCAAGCTTGTCGGTGGATGCACACGAGCGCCTGCTAGGGTTGCAACGGTATGAAATTCTACAGTATGATAACCGCGGTATGACTGTATTACAGTATTATACAGTTAATTGAACCTGGGACCCCCCGCACATTAAATAATGTGCCCCCTCCAATGTGGGGTGCTCCACTCCCTCACCATACATATGATTATGCCGCCAGGAGATTTGGGGCACCAGGTAAAACTGTAAAAAGGATCACCCTGCTCCTGCAAAAGTCCTAGTGGAATTAGAGATAGGTGTAGCCAGTAATATGTGGCCGCAGTATAGGTAGCCAGGGATAGATGTAGCTAGTAGTAGGAGGCAGCAGCATAGGTAGCCAGGGATAGGTGTAGCCAGTAGTAGGTGGCCGCAGCATAGGTAGCCAGGGATAGGTGCAGTAGCTGGCCACAACATAGGTAGCTAGGGCTAGGTGTAGCCAGTAGTAGGTGGCCGCAGCATAGGTAGCCAGGGATAGGTACAGCCAGCAGTAGGTGGCCTCAGCATAGGTAGCTAGGGCTAGGTGTAACCAGTGGTAGGTGGCTGCAGCATAGGTAGCCAGGGATAGGTGTAGCCAGTAGCAGGTGGCCACAGCATAGGTAGCCAGGGCTAGGTATAGCCAATATTAGGTGGTCGGCAGCATAGGTAGTCAGGGATAGGTGTAGCCAGTAGTAGGTGGCCCCAGCATAGGTAGCCAGGATAGGTGCCTGCTGTATATAGAGCCGGGGGGAGGGGGGACGCAGCGGCAGATATAAATAAATACTCACTTGCCGGCGGGTCCTACATGCACGTACTGGCTTCATTCTTATTCCTGTTCTTGCGTTCCCTCTCCTTATAACAGCGCCCAGGTATCGCTGTTTCAGGGAAATGGGACGCAAGAACAGGAAGGAGGAAGAAGCCAGTACACGCATGCAGGATCCGCCAGCAAGTATGTATTTATTTATATTTTATGTAGTATTTGTGTTTGTGCACCCGCAGCTGCGTCACATCCCCGCCCCAAAGTCGCCCTGCCCCCGACAACCGGTAAACCGTGATTATGCATGGTATGATTACCGTGCACAATTGAACCGCGTTATACTGTCATACCGCGGCAACCCTAGCGCCTGCAGCACACGTCAATATTTACCTTTGGGATCAGGCGCAGCAGTACCAGCTTCTCCCTGGGCTTCAGCAAAAATAGCCAAGCTCAATTGGGTCAGTTCTACTGCCACAGGCATGAAATGCCTGTGCAGTAACTATGGTGGAAATAGCCGAGCCCGATCAGGTTCACCCTACTGCATAGGCAATGAGACGCCTGTGCAGTAAGCTGATCAGTCTACACCAGAGCCCCAGGGGGAAGACGGTACTACTATGTCGATGCTGGATTACAAAGATAAATATTGCCTTCTGCTGCTAATAGAGGAAGCCAGCACTGGATCGGTGCTACACAGGATTAAGGGTGAAGCCTCATAAAGCTACATACTCACTTCGCGATGCAGGGAGATGGATCCAGCGATGTCTCCCTGACGATGATCGCACCCTGATCCACTGTTAGGACTGTTGGTAAGCGCAACATCAAGCGAGGCGCGTGAATGAGACTTCATTAAAGATCTGATCTGCCATGATGGTTGTTATCACCACGCGAAGCTAAGCAACGTTCGTGTGATCGTGCAGCTGTACCCACGTGGAGTACATGGAAACGACCGTTCATCGCTCCAAAAATTCACCGGATGTTGGGAAAATCGGCAGAAAAATCGTGAGGTTGGTACAGGACTTTATGATGAGGCTTCCCCCTCCCGAGCTATGTACCCCTCAGGAGCACTTCTCTTTATTACAGGTTTTCTTTACTTGCTCTGATATGAAGAATAGACATAGAATAGCTTGGAACAGTCTTTCTGTCACGGACTTGGTTAAGGGCTGGTTCACATGGACAGCAGGCGGCCAGAAGCCGCGTCGTCCTGTGACGTCTCATTCGGGGGCGGCAGTACGGCAATTGTCGGCTTCCCGTCCGGCGTTACAAAGCCGCGGCAGTTAGGATGCACTGCACAGGATGTCGCACGTGGCTTCTAGGGCCAGCCGAAACGTTAAATGTGGATCAGAACGCCGCATTTGCGCAATCTACGGTAATCGTGCGATGCTAAACGCTCCCATTCACTTGATTGGAAGCATTTAGCCGACGAGTCCCGAACACTTGGTGGTAAATGTCAAGCATCCGTGTGAACCAGCCCTAAGGGCCCATTCACACGAGTTTTTTTCTGATAGTTTTGTGATTGCTTAGAATTTTTTAAAATCACTCCCATTCACTTTCATTAAAATTGCGGTAAAAATCGCTATTGTCACATGCGCGATCGCATCGATTTTTCCGCGATTTTAATGAAAGTGAATGGGGCCCGATTTTAAAAACCGCTAATCAATTGCAAAATGCTCAGAAAAGCGTTTCTAGGGCTCGATCCACTAAAGAGGGGTAACTGCTATTACAGCAGTTATTACGTGAACTGCCACGCACAAACAGTGTTACTTTGCGTGATAAGCGAAGGTTTACGCGGGATCACGAGCACCTTTCACGTGAAAAGTGCACATGACCGCGCGCAAACCTTTGCTTATCACGCAGAGTAACGCTGTTCACGCGCTAACCTTTGCGCGTGGCAGCTCGCGTGATAACAGTTATCACACTTTAGTGAATCGAGCCCCTACTGTGAATGGGCCCTAAAAGAGCGGATGTGAGCTAATGTGATGGCCTGCAGAGGACAGTGCTGTCTCTTCCCACCTAGGTCTGCTATATTTAGATAGAACAAGTCACTTTCTTCACACTAGAATAGACTTACTTTGCTAACAGTCAGCGCAGCTTCCGAGCTGTAATACTACTGGCTGCTAAGAGGTCACATGGCATATTTTACACTAAGCCTGCCCATACTGCTGGGTCGCTGAGAGTAAACCAGGGATTGGCTCAGGCTCCGTGGGCGGGGCATGAAGTAAAGGTCAGGCCGACGGGTTTTTATTTTTACATTTATTTTTTCACAATTTATTTATCAAAACTTAGTTTCTGAACAGAGCTGGATTTAGTTATCAGCTCAAAAAGTTATTTTGAACATTTCCAAAGTTTGCCAGTTCAGTCACGTGATTGTGTGGAGAAAAAAAAAAGCGGCAAAAAAAACCGCGCCAAACCGACCGGGTGGGCGTATAAGTAGATTGGTTTTGGCGCGGCTCTAGTTTAATGAATGATTGCTGTTCGGCGGAGCGCTGTGCAGTATAGGTGAGATGTGTTTACTGCAAAAGTACCTGTGTATTATTGTTATAACTTCTGGTGTGCCTCGGGCTGCGTGCTCAGCTCCCCTGCAGGCTTCTATTGGTCAGAGGCTATTGAGAAGGATGCATGTAACCGCTAGAAGCTTACAGTGGAGCTGTGCTACCCTTCTAGAAACCTGATCCTCTTCATCGGCACGCTGACGCTGTGTGTAATAAACGCCCTTGCTACACGTGGGATGACCAGAGGGAAGTAGTAGTGTGTTCAGAGGGGGTGGATCGTTTCCAGTGATAGGAGCTGCTCGGTCCAGGCCATTTGCTCCTCCCATCATCGAGCAGTGATGGAAGGACTCTCTGTAGTAAATCCAGCTGCCTGCTACAGCAGCACTCTGGGCAGGGGAGTCTGTCTATTCATAAGACAGTATTGATACTGCTGGGGGAAGCTGCATAATGTGAAGGTGGCACTGAGGCTTTAGAATTCAGCAGTAGTTGATAAAGGAACTGAGCACCGTAACTGCCCAGTGCCCACCACATATAAGTAAATCCTTGGTGTCCCCCCAAAACATTTATGAACATCGCTTACTGGGATGGTTGTTTTTGACTGCCAGCCACAGCTTTACTGGTACTATTTGCGCAATCAGTTATGACCTACCACAGGTTGATCTGTGTGTCAGGTCAGAGCTAAAGGGAACCTTAACCGTAAAAAAAAAAAAGTTTCACTTACCTGGGCTTCAACCAGCCCCCGGCAGCCTTCCAGTGACAGCGCAGTCATTCATGGATCCTCTGGTCCCCCGCCGCCAGCTAGTTTTTTCACCGACTGAATCAGTCTGCGGCCACTGCACCTGCGCAGGCCCTTGCCATGTGCATTCTAGATCACGCTCCCATCGTCATGGCCGTCCTCCACATGCGCAGTACACATACTGCGCCAGCGGCAGGAGCGTGATGAAGGATGCGCATGGCAAGGGCTGTGCAAACGCAGTGGCGAAAACGAAACTAGCTCGCGGTGGGGGACCGGAGGATCAGTTAGTGACTACGTGGGCACAGGAAGGCTGCAGAGGGGCTGGTTAAAGCCCTAGGTAGGTGAAACTTTATTTTCCTTAATGGTTAAGGTTCACTTAATGGCAGAGTAGTAACACTAAGGCCTGGTTCACACTGAGATAGCTTTTTGTAAGCACGTGTGAGTTTAAAAACTCTTGCTAATGTAATGTGCGTGTCCTCGCTTGAGCTATGAGCTATTCTATAAAAATAGCTTAAAACGCTCTTGCAGTGTGAATCGGGCCTGAAGACCCATCTACACGATACGATTCTTTGTACGATTCGATTACGATTCTAATTACAATCCGATTAAATCCGACATGTCTGATCGGGATTCAATTCAGTTCGATTTGCCATTGCAAAACAATGGCAAATTGAATTGCATTGAATCGAATCCTGATCGGACATGTCGGATTTAATCTAATCGTAATCGTATCGATGGGGCTTTAGGGTACATACACACATCCAATTTTGATTTGCCAATTTTACCACTTCCATTTAGTATGAGACCTTACCTACAAGTCTGTATATAGAGCATTCAAAATCTGCCCTTCATACTACATGGTGGAGGTAATATTGACCAATTATTGGCCAATCACAATTGGATGTGTGTACAACGCTTTGAGCAGTTTCTGGCAGATTAACAGGGGCATTTCTAAAGCCTAGTACACACTAGCAATTTTGATAGGCCAATCATTGGTCAATTTTACCACCTCCATGTAGTAGGACCATTTACCTATATAATCTGTATAGAATTGAAAATCTGTTTGGCCCTCATACTACATGGAGGTGGTAAAATTGACCAATCGTTGGCCAATCAAAATTGCTAGTGTGTACTAGCCTTAAGTAATGGCATAATAGTTATGCTGCTGTTGGGCCTTGATGAGCTGGCTGTTGCTGATATATGCTTGTTTGGTAACAGCTGAATTCCATTGTCATTTGTTGATGGTATTTTTTGTAAACCGTAGTCATTGCTGGTTGCTTCCCATTGGTACTTTCTGCATGTTGTTGCTTAGTACGTCTTATTGGTCTGCATGCTATTGGAAAGATCTGTTTATCATTGCTGTTGTCTGGCCACTGGAAAGATCTGTAGATTGTTGGTGTCTGCTTGTTGCTTGAAATTGCTGCCACTGGTAATGTCGGCACTGCAGGTCATTGCTGTCTGCCTGCCATTGGAAATGTTGGCTGGTTTCCCCCAGGTGTACCATTTATTGACAGCCAAGGTTTGTATAGGACTTCCCTGTCTGAGCTGGAGAATACTTCAGCTTGTGGAGTGTCCAACAAACAGGAGTATTCAGTCTATAGTCCGAAGCAGTGTTTCTCAAACCTGTCCTCATGACTCCCCAAGGGTTTATGTTTTGCAGGCAACCTCGCCTATGCATAGGTGGAGTAATTGGTGTCTCTGCTACATGGAATCCACCTAGCTGAGATACTAATTACGCCACCTGTGCATAGGCTGCCTGCAAGACATGCACTGTTAAGGAGTCACGAGGACAGGCTTGAGAAACACTGGTCACTCTGAAGTATGAATTCTGAATTGGTTTTATGGTATATGGCTGCATGGTTGTATGAGTGTAGGCTGGCCAATAGAGCTGAGGACTCTTCCTAAGGGTTTGTTCACATTGCGTTCCAATCACGTTAGCGTTAGGTGCTTTTTGATGCATTTTACCCAATACCCGGGGATTTCTGGGTTTTTAGCTAAGCAGTTTTCCAGAGTGATTTTTTAAATTCACTCCCTGACATAAGTATACAATGTATTTATTCTTGCAGACGCAAGCGCTGCACGAAGCGATTTTGTGAGCGTTTTACATTTTTCCTATACCTTCCATTGAGGCAGAATCTCCTCAAAAAGGCACATGCAGCACTTTGCTGAGCGGATCGGAAACAAACCGCTCGGATGTGAATTCTCTCATAGAGAATCATTGCACAAGCGTTTTTAGGGGGATTTTGAAAATTGCCTGCGCTTAAAAAATTGCAAAAGCTTCTCTAATGTGAATAAGCCCTCAAGGTGCTCAGGTTTTTGATGGTTCATGCATAATACTTGGGCAGCACGGTGGCGTAGTGGTTAGCTCTCTCGCCTTGCAGCGCTGGGTCCCTGGTTCGAATCCCAGGCAGGGCACTATCTGCAAAGAGTTTGTATGTTCTCTCCGTGTCTGCGTGGGTTTCCTCCGGGCACTCAGGTTTCCTCCCACATCCCAAAAACACACGGATAAGTTAATTGGCTCCCCCCTAAAATTGGCCCTAGACTACAGTACTGGTAGGGATTAGATTGTGAGCTCCTTTGAGGGACAGTAAGTGACAAGATATATATATACACTGTACAGTGCTGCGTAATATGTTGGCGCTATATAAATACTAAATAATAATAATAATAATACATGGTGTACTGTATATTAAATAAGAATTTTTATTTTGAGTGATCTTTACAGTGATATATTATGGGTATGTATCAGAAAACACTCCTTATCTGTAGGAGGTTGAGATATGGTTGATTGGATGAGCCATAAGATTTGTTTAAAATTATCGCCACATTGATAATTACTCTAGGTTTTTGCTTTTTATGTGGTAGTTTTGGCATGTCACTTATTTTGGCCAATCCTTAAAGGGACACTGTAGGGGGGTCGGGGGAAAATGATTTGAACTTACCCGGGGCTTCTAATGGTCCCCAGCAGACATCCTGTGATCGCGCAGCCAGTCACCGATGCTCCGGTCCCGCCTCCAGTTCACTTCTGCAATTTCCCACTCCCAAAGTCAGAAAACCACTGTGCTTGCGTTGCCATGTCCTCGATCCCGCTGATGTCACCAGGAATGTATGGTCTGTGTCTGTGCAGTACGCTCCTGGTGACATCAGCGGGATTGAGGACATGGCAACGCAGGCACAGTGGTTTTCAGACTTTAAAGTCTGAAATTCCAGAAGTGAACCGGAGGCGGGACCGGAGCATCGGTGAGTGGCTGCGTGGGCACAGGATGTCTGCGGAGGAACATTAGAAGCCCCGGGTAAGTTCAACTCCTTTTCCCCCAACCCCCTACAGTATCCCTTTAATATTCGCTTTGCCTGCTAATACCTGCCTATTACTGCCGTCAATGTCACCATCTGCCTTCTGGCATTGGCCTTGATTCAGGAAATGTAAGGTGCCAGTCAGCGTGAGTTAAAGCGGAACTGAAATTTAAGTGTTTTACTTACCTGGGGCTTGTGCCAGCCCCTTGCAGCCTTCCTGTCCCATGTTGGCCCTCCACGATCCTCCGTTCTCCCGCCGCCAGCTAGTTTTGTTACTGTCGCACCGCCTACTTGTAAGTCGACTGCAACTGTGTCTGTGCCCCCCCTAGCCACACGTATCTTTGTTCACATTCCCATCTGCAATAGCGAGGGGGTGAAGAAATACGCGTGGCCTGGGGCGTGCCGGTGCAGTTGCTGCGTCAGCTGTACTGAAACTAGTTGGTGGGGGAACGGAGGATCGTGGAGGACCAGCATGGGACAGGAAGGCTGCAAGGGGCTGACTGAGGCCCCAGGTAAGTGAAACACTTTTGTTTTTATTTTCAGTTCCGCTTTAATTTTATTGAGCATGAGTTAATGTTAACAAGCGCACGCTATGCATGGTCCTGGCAGTGTAGCATGCGCTCTTTTTTTTGCAGCCGATCCTTGTAAATGCAGCGCCATAGTGACAATGTGACCACGATTCTTAACTAGAGTGGCCACTACTATGTTAATTAACATAGTAGCGGCGGCGCTAGTGAAGTACCGCGGTCCGCCTACATAACTGTCACGTAGCATTTACAAGGGTTGGCTGTAACTAAAGAGCGCACGCTATGCTGCCAGGACTGCGAGTAGCATGTGCTCTTTAACATTATCTCGCTCTCATTAAAATACCCTCATGCTTACGGGCATGTTACTTGTGTAAATTAAGCCCCTTACATGTTAAGGTGGTCATATATCAGGGGATTTTGTGGGTCGATTGACTTTCTGATTCAATAATTTTTTTTTAAATCGGATGAAAATCCGTGTCGCAATGTAAACACCTGATCAATGTTTAATTCTATTTCAGGCTGAAATCAGTCAAAAGGCTTGTTCAGACGTGCTAGAAAATAGTTTCCTAGTGCTCAATCAGTTGCGGGGGCGTAATGGGGTTATCGTGATGACTGATGGACCCCCACTGCCGTTCCCTTAAATGTAGTGTCCACCCCTCCCCCCCAAATGCCTGTCATTGGTAATATCGATGTGCCTTTACTGCCAGGTTATTATTGGTAATATCGATGTGCCTTTACTGCCAGCTTATTATTGGTAATATTGGTGTGCCTTTACTGCCAGCTTGTCATTGGTAATATCTGCGTTCCTTTCCTGTCTGTCATTGGTAATATTGGTGCGCCTTTGCTGCCTGCTTTTCACTGGTAATATCTGCATTCCTTTGCTGCCCACGTGTCATTGGTAATAGTGCTGTGCTGTGATGTGTATTGGTATTTACTTTCATTTAAAAGTATCTGTCATTGGTTTTTGTCAGTTAACTGCTTGTCTTAGGCCCCGTTCAGACTGCAGACCGCAACGCATGCGGACCGCAACGCGTACGAACGCACGCCATCCGCGTTCGTATGCGTTGCGTGGCTGATCCCATCACTGAAAAGTGAATGGGACAGCCATGCGTTTTTACAAAAAATGCGTGCAGCATGCGTTCCCGGACCGCACAGGTCCGGAACGCATGCAGTGTGAACATCAGACATTGCACTCTATGCAATGTCTGATGTCGTGCGTGTCGGCCACCTGCACGCGTTTCCAAAACGCGGCTGGAAACGCGTGCAGTGTGAACGGGGCCTTAAGGTGTCAATACACTAATCTATTTACCCTGACAGTCAATCACTGTAATTGAATCTGCCAGTTTGATGCCCTAACATGCCCACCCGATTGTAAGTTTGATAGATTTCGCCTGAAATTGATCTAAATGATCTGTCTGGATGGAAGATCTCACTCGAAAAGAGATGGGGAACTGCAATATGTAATTGCCTGGGGTCCCACAGCCAGTGACGGACTCCCAGGTCTCCTCCCAGGTAATGGTGCTCCCCCGGGGCCCATGCAGAGTACTCGCTGTGCAGGACACTCACCACTTCTGTCCAGCTGGCATGCTCTCTCCCGTGTCCTTCGTCTTCACCTCCCTGTCTTTTCTCTATGACCCAGCGACACGCTATTTTCACAGAACTGGCATTGTGGGGAGATGACGATGGAAGGACGCTAGAGGGAGTGCACAGCCATACCGGTGACTGGATCCGGGTGCGAGTACTGAGGAAGCCTATCACTAGAATCTACCCATTACTTTCTGCCTTTTCACTAGAAAGTACCTTCATTTATCTGCTTGTCATTGAAATTCTTTGTGTTTGACAGTTCCTATCTGTGTGTATTCTGTTTTAGTCTAGGGAGTTGTGTTGCCTTCTCTGACAGCAGGAGTGCATTGTCATGGGAAAGCAGTGCAGGGCAATCACCGCAGATTGCTTTTGCTTACAGTGAAGCATACAATCAGTAAAAAGTATGCTTCACTGTCACTGTAAACACACATGTTCTGTAGCAAAGCACTGCATGCAGTGTGTTGGGATGCTGCATGGTGTTATACCGCACCCTCCACACTGAGAATGCCATTATCTGTCTACTGCTAACTGTATATCACTGATATTTTGCCCTTTATTGGTGTTTTCTGCTTGTCATTGGGAATATCTGTACAGCCCAGTGCACACCAAAAACCTCTAGCAGATCTGCAAAACGCTAGAGGTTTTTGAAGCAGATTTCAGAGCGATTCTAGGCATGTATAGAGAGGTTTTCTAAACATGCCTAGCGTTTTTGGAGCGTTTTTGTGTAGCAGATTACAAATCTTGTTACAGTAAGGCTGCTACTGTAACAAAAACGCCTGGAAAACCGCTCTAAACTAGCGGTTTTCCACTTTCCCATATTTTAACATTGAGGCAGAAACGCCTCAGAAATCTAAAAAATGCTGCAGCTCCCGAGTTTGCATTTGTGGAAAAAACGAACCGCTCTGGTGTGCACCATCCCATTCACTTTCATTAGCCAAGCGGTTTTCCACCCTGCAAGAGTTTTAAAAAAACGCTTCAGAACCACTCTGGTGTGCACCAGCCCTACCTGTGGTATTTACCTATTTTTCCGACTGTTTACAATATCTGCATTTCATTATCTACCTCTTATATGTAATACATGTGCTTCATTGGAGTTCCCCTCATTTGCTTGCCTAGTAAAGAATTATGCATTTTTCAGAGTTTTTACATAAATGTTAACAGTCCTTCATCTTTTTCTTTAAGGTGCATTTTGGGATGAGATTCAGTCATGCTTGCTTGTGGCGGTTGCTGGAGACAGACCAGGAGCAGATGAACAGTCATGGCAGCTGGAACAGGTAAGATTATAATGGGCGCTGGGAGGCATTGACATTTGAGGCAGCGAATGTGTCATCACAAGACAGATTCACAAGAGATTTCTTGCTGAAATTGATCAGATGTCGGACTGCGGTGTATGGGCAGCCGACAGATCCTCTCCGATTCAGAAAGTGATCTGGTGGCCGTACATGGTACAATTTTTTACATTTTTTTTTCTTATTAGGTAATTTCGTTCTATTATTCTGTTAGAGCAAATATAAAGATTTTTCCAACATGTCTGATAGGATTTTTATTGAAAAAAATTGATAATATTTTTAAACAATCCTTCAGGGCAATGATCCCAACAAGGTGTTAATTGTCTGTGTCTGATAGTTGCACGGTTGTGGGTTAGTGGAATGTTCAGCTGTCGGTACTTGGCTAAACGCACTGACGGTGGACTAACTGTCACTGTTTTATAGGGGAGGTGCTGAATGTTCCTGTGCCTGATAGGTCGACGTCTCACCTTTGCTCTGAAGGTTTGTTCAAAACAACGTTAGCAGGTACTAACATTGGTTTTCTTGATTGAAAAAGATTTTATGGCTTTCATTTGATCGTTTTGGTTGAATAAATGGGAAAATCAAACGTTTTTATTGTACCATGTATGGGCAACATTAGTTGATCTGCCCGTACATCAGCAGATGTATGGGCACCTTCAAGACACTCAGAGCTCAGTAATGTTAAGCTCTGATATTCTGGGCTTCCTCCCGCCCCATAAACACATCTAAGTCCCACGCTTTCCTCCCACGGTCTGCCAATCAGCCGTGGTGAGCTCCGTTACCAGGTTACCAGGCGATGCCAGTCTGGATCTACTGCGCATGAGCAGACCTCCAGCGCAAGCGCAGTAGACGTCTCTGAGCCTGTTACCGGGGCTCACCGCGGCTGGACGGCGTGGGACTTAGACATGTTTATGAGGCGGGAGGAAGCCCCGCATAAGTATAAGAGCTTTACATTACTTGAGCTCTGAGTCTCTTTAAAGAGGAACTGTTGCGAAAATCTTAAAATTTAAAACGCATACAAATAAGAAGCCTGTTTCTGCCAGAGTAAATAGAGCTATTACTTTTCTCCTATGTTGCGGTCACTTACAGTAGGTAGTAGAAATCTGACATTACTGACAGGTTTTAGGCTAGTCCATCTCTCCAATGGGGATTCTCAGCATGGCCTTTATTCTTATGACACTCCCTGAAAAGTATGTATACAAAGATGCTGGTCAGCCTTCCTGCTCGCTGTACACTTTTTTTTGGCAGTTGGCTGGAGCAACTGCTGTTCAGGAAATGCTGTTGAAAACAAAGAAAACCCTGAGAAGATGGGATAGTCCAAAATCTGTTGATAATGCCATAGTTCTACTTCTTACTGTAAGTGACAGCAACATAGGAGAAAAGTAATATATGGCTTATTTTACTCTGGAAGAAACGTACTTCTTATTTGTCTGTTTACATGTATTTGAAATTTTAAGATTTTTGTGGCAGAGGTCCGTTAAGAATGACCAGACATGTTAAATGATCGAGCTAATGCAAATTTGTTGCAAATTACATGCAACTCAGAATTAATCACAAATCTCTAGCATTTTGCGATTGCGAGTGTGAATGGGCTCTTTCTCTTAAAAGATTGCAAGCTTTTTTTTACCTCATCAGTCACTGACATTATCATTTTTAAATTCCTCTGCTTTGTTTCACCCTCCGATAGTATAAGTGTAAGTTCTTCAGGCATGTCTTATCTATATAATAGACTGTAGTCTTTTGTCGTATGCATGACTTATTGATGACAGTTATAAGCTCTTGGGACTTGCCACTCTTATAATATACCTCTTTTAAATTTCTCACGGATATTAAAATTGCAAGCTCTTTTCTACTTTTAGGCTACTTGCACACCCAGACGTTACGTTAGGTGCTACGTTAAGGTCGCATAACGTGCACCTAACGCAAGGCCTGGTGCTCTTCGATGTGGACGTCAGAGTGAGCCGCGTTGTGATGCGCACTCTTGGACGCATGCGGCATCACGTGGTTCCGCCGGCCAATCGCTGCACAGAGCGGCCGCACCAGGAAGTAAACACTGCACGTCACAACGTGCAGTGAATATTAATTAGCCATGTGCCTGGCCGCTCTCTGCTCCTCCCCAACATGACTGCGCATGTGCAAACAGTCTAACGCGGCTTAAGCCGCTGTAACTCCGTAGCATGCTGCACTTTCGGCAGATTGCAGCGTTACATGTAACGTAACGTGGGCTGTGTGAACAGCCCACTTGTGTTACATTGCTGTGTGTTGGGGGAGCGTTACAGGCGCACTAATGTGCGCCTGTAACGTCTTAGTGTGTAAGCAGCCTTAAAGGATACCAGATTGAAAAGGAAAATTCCCCCCGCAGCCATTTCCTGGTCAGCTGGGCCTTGCTGTGCTGGCCTGTCTGTGCACATCCTTGATTGTGCATCCATGGCCAGGAGCGCTCTGTGCTTGTGCAGGATGGACTTGTGACATCGTGTGCATGTGCAGAGTGCATAGTGCTTCCAGCCAAGGACACATGATCAAGGACGCTCTCAGCCGGGCCAGTGCTTTACACAGGAAGTGGCTGCAGGGAGCATTTGCAAAAGAAAGGAGTGGGACGGAGGAGAACCGGGGAAATCGGTGGGCATCAGGACTTACTCCCTATACATGCCTGCTCCCTATTTTTGCCTTTTCATTCAGGTATCTTTTAAATGAAACGTGATGTTAGAGGCATGTAGTGGTAGTCATATTTCCTTCTGTACCATATCAGTTGCCTGGCAGTCTTGCTGATCTTTGTCTTGCAGTGGTGTCAGAATTGTACTCTTGAAAGAAGCACATAGCTTTGCTGGTCAAGCTGGTGTCAAAATGCCTGATCTGCGTCTGTCATCAGGGGTTATGGCTAAAAGTGTAAGGGCTGATCCACACTGGCTGCATTTGTGTGTTTAAAAATGCTGCACGTCACAATTTGCAGTCATTCTCGTTCACTTGAATCAGATTCGCAAAGGAAATAGCGGCAAAATCGCAACAAATTAGCAGCGATTTCCAGTGTGGACCAGATCTTACAGGCAGATGAATAGGACAGCCAGACAATTTGCATTGTTTTGAAAGGAAATAAATGGCAGCCTCCATATCCCTTACTTCAGGTGTGCTTTAAAGTGTACCTTAAGTGTCCCAAAAAAATTGAGTTTTACTCACCTGGGGCTTACCTCAGCCCCCTGCAGCTGATCGGTGCCCACGACGAGTCGCTCTGATGCTCCGGGTCCCGCTGGCGGCCACTTCCGGTTTCGCCCGTCAGGACCCGTCAGGCTGGGGAACGCGGCTGATACTACGCTTTCCCAGCCAAAATAGCACCCCTATGCGGCCATATGTCCGCATAGGCACCCGTATGCGGACATATGGCCGCATAGGGGTGCTATTTTGGCTGGGAACGCGTAGTATCAGCCGCGTTCCCCAGCCTGACGGCGAAACCGGAAGTGGCCGCCAGCGGGACCCGGAGCATCAGAGCGACTCGTCGTGGGCACCGATCAGCTGCAGGGGGCTGAGGTAAGCCCCAGGTGAGTAAAACTCAATTTTTTTGGGACACTTAAGGTACACTTTAAAGCGACTTGCACTGTGGGTAATACTGATTATACACTGGGTGCTGCTATAGCAACAGTTAACATTTTGGTCTACGACGGCACCCACATTCCCTTCTTTCAGTCTGAGAGGACCACACCAGCGAAAAAAGTAAGCAGTTAACCAGGCAAAACAGGTTTTGAACTAGTCCATCTCTTTATGGGGTATTCTCCAGGTTTTCTTTTTTTTTTTTTTCAAGAGCATTTACTGAAGGGCAGTTGCTAAGTCTAAGGGCCCGTTTCCACTAGAGCGAATCCGCATGCAGACAACGCATGCGGATTCGCATAAGCAATACAAGTGGATGGGACTGTTTCCACTTGTCAGTTTTCATTTGCGTTTTTATGTGCAGGATTTTTCTGCACGGTAGACCCTGCAGAATTCGCCTGCGTGTGGAATGCAGGTGAATCGCAGGCAATATATTTAATAGGGAAATCGCATGCGATTTTGCATGCGTTTTTTCCCGCGATTTCGCGTGCGATTTCGCATTGAAAGTAATGTAAATTGACACAGGCAGTGACATGGTTAAAATCGCATATACCCTGCCTATGCGAAATCGCATGCGAAATCGCGGCAAAAAACGCATGCGGAATCGTATCTGCATGCGATTTTGTCAGCGGTGATATGCAGCGATTCCGCACCGCAATAGTGGAAACGGGCCCTAACTGACAAATAGTGTGCATAGATGTAGGGAGGCTGGCTGGCACTTTTCTATGTCGGCAGTTAAACTGCCATTTAGGAAATGCTTTAGAAAACAAAATGCTGAGAATCCCTCATGAGAAGATGTAGTTTAAATCCTGTTGGTTCTGGCAGAATTTAACTGCCTATTTTTAAGTAAAGTTGAACTGTTTTAGAACTATACTGTATAATAACATTGTACATTATTGGGGAGTATAGCACGTTGTCTGCAGTCTATATGAATAAGCACTATCTTTATGGGTCACACTGAAGTTGTGAACGCTGCTTTGGTCTATCTGAAAGAGGTAATGGGTGTTGATTATTTTCCAGATATATTTTTTTCTTTGCATAGCCAATTTATTACAGGCAATGGCTTTCCTAAGTGTTTCTGTTCCTGTGCCAGTTCCATTGCTGAGAAGAAATATCACACATTCTATGTAGCCATTTACACTTTTTTTTTTTTTTTTTTTTAACTACCTTTCAATTATTTTGAAACATTGTATGCTAATTGTATTGGATTGTGTAATAAAGTTATTTCTGTGTTGTGTGGTTTTTTTCTCTTGTGATAAAATATGTAATGGAATTATTTCAAAGCGGATCATTCTGTCATGTGAGGGGGTATGACTTTAAATGTGAGTGAGTATGAGATAACTAAACATTAAGGAGTGAGAGGGATATGGTGGGTGACATATTTACTTTTAAACTATGCACATTGCCTGGCTGTCCTGCTGATATTCTGCCTCAAATACTTTTTAGCCATAGACCCTAAACAAGCATCCAGATCAGAAATTTGACTTAAGTCTGATTGGATTAGCTGTATGTTTGTTTCAGGTGTGGGATTCAGACATTACTGCAGCCAGAGATGAGCAAGACGCTGAGCAAGTAGTATTGTTTAATAGGAAATAAATATGGCAGCTTCCATATCCCTCTTTTATGATGTACTTTAAAGGTTGAACGGGAACAGATTTCCTGGCATGAATTGGTTAACTTGCCACCTCAAGCCAAACCACTGCTCTCTATCTTCCTGACTTTTGTGCCTTCACTGGACTTTGGGTTGTGGAGGCAAAAGTGTCAGGAAGAAGTAGATGGGAGTACAGTGCATCAGTGCTACGTAGTGTTAGTCTATGAAATCTTAGGACTATTGGATGTATAACAGCGGCAGTATAAACTGACATCACAGGCATCAAGGAAGAGGTTTGGCAGATAGAGGTAAGTGCACAGCAGTATTGGCAGATAGAGGTAAGTGCACAGCAGTAATGAACTAGTCAGCACTATCTTTGCAAAGAGGCTGACATTTATTGACTTCTAAACAATGCACACTGAAATGATCTTGCACACACTAGTACAATTCAAGTTGGGTAGAAAGGAGAGAATCTGGGCACCAATCTGCAGTTCCTAGTCGATCACCTTTATTGGATCCTCAATCCAACTAACATTACATAGAATACAAACGCATTTGTATACTATGTAATGTCAGTTGGATTGAGGATGCAATAAAGGTGATTGAGTGGGAACTGTAGATTGTTGCCGATATGGTCTCCTTTCTACCATCTAGAATTGTATGCTTTCAGTGATCCAGAGGCACAATCAGTCCCTCTGCTTGGTCATCTGGTGCCGACTTTACTCTGGATTGAAACACACTAGTACAAGCCACAAACAAGAAACCTTGCTGGAATCCATGGCGACAGTTTGAGGTTTGCGAACCTATTCAACAAAAATTTGTGTGCAATCTGTTTTTTTGTGTTAGGCTTGGTTCACACAATAAGGGTCCTGTCAGTTTTTGACAGTTGGCATGTTTTGTATGTTTCTTTAGATGGGTTCACACATAAATTGTGCATTTCTGGTGGGTGAGGGAGGGTTAAACTTACCCAGCGACATCTGCTTTAATCAGTCTCACGGTGTTCCACGCTGTGTACCAAGCCGCGTCACGTCACTACCACGCTTCCTCCTTCAATAAAGTGTACTTTGGTTGTTACCACCAGGGCGCAGCTTGCCAGGATGCACAGTGGGCAGGGTGCTGAAAGTAGTCTCGGACCAGGGCGCTGAAAGTAGTCTCGGACCAGGGCGCTGAAAGTAGTCTCGGACCAGGGCGCTGAAAGTAGTCTCGGACCAGGGCGCTGAAAGTAGTCTCGGACCAGGGCGCTGAAAGTAGTCTCGGACCAGGGCGCTGAAAGTAGTCTCGGACCAGGGCGCTGAAAGTAGTCTCGGACCAGGGCGCTGAAAGTAGTCTCGGACCAGGGCGCTGAAAGTAGTCTCGGACCAGGGCGCTGAAAGTAGTCTCGGACCAGGGCGCTGAAAGTAGTCTCGGACCAGGGCGCTGAAAGTAGTCTCGGACCAGGGCGCTGAAAGTAGTCTCGGACCAGGGCGCTGAAAGTAGTCTCGGACCAGGGCGCTGAAAGTAGTCTCGGACCAGGGCGCTGAAAGTAGTCTCGGACCAGGGCGCTGAAAGTAGTCTCGGACCAGGGCGCTGAAAGTAGTCTCGGACCAGGGCGCTGAAAGTAGTCTCGGACCAGGGCGCTGAAAGTAGTCTCGGACCAGGGCGCTGAAAGTAGTCTCGGACCAGGGCGCTGAAAGTAGTCTCGGACCAGGGCGCTGAAAGTAGTCTCGGACCAGGGCGCTGAAAGTAGTCTCGGACCAGGGCGCTGAAAGTAGTCTCGGACCAGGGCGCTGAAAGTAGTCTCGGACCAGGGCGCTGAAAGTAGTCTCGGACCAGGGCGCTGAAAGTAGTCTCGGACAGTCTTTGGCTGGGCGCAGTGTGACGTGTGGCTGGGCGCAGTGTTTGGTTGGGCGCAGTGTGACGTGTGGCTGGGCGCAGTCTGGCTGGGCGCAGTGTGACGTGTGGCTGGGCGCAGTCTGGCTGGGCGCAGTGACGTGTGGCTGGGCGCAGTCTGGCTGGGCGCAGTGACGTGTGGCTGGGCGCAGTCTGGCTGGGCGCAGTGACGTGTGGCTGGGCGCAGTCTTTGGCTGGGCGCAGTGTGACGTGTGGCTGGGCGCAGTCTTTGGCTGGGCGCAGTGTGACGTGTGGCTGGGCGCAGTCTTTGGCTGGGCGCAGTGTGACGTGTGGCTGGGCGCAGTGTGACGTGTGGCTGGGCGCAGTGTGACGTGTGGCTGGGCGCAGTCTTTGGCTGGGCGCTGTGTGACGTGTGGCTGGGCGCAGTCTTTGGCTGGGCGCAGTGTGACGTGTGGCTGGGCGCAGTGTGACGCGTGGCTGGGCGCAGTCTTTGGCTGGGCGCAGTGTGACGTGTGGCTGGGCGCAGTCTTTGGCTGGGCGCAGTGTGACATCCTCGGGTTTACATTCTCCTGGATGCCGGTCGTTGGTCCCTCGGCAGGGCACGGTGTGAAGTCTTCTGGCAGGGCGAGGTGTGGAGTTCTCCAGTTGAAGTTCTCCAGGGCGCTGGTTGTTGGTCCTTCGGCACGGTGCGGTGTGAAGTCTTCTGGCAGGGCACGGTGTGAAGTCCTCCGGTTGAAGTTCTCCTGGGCGCCGGCTGTTGGTCCCTCGGCAGGGCGTGGTGTGAAGTCTTCTGGCAGGGCGCTATGCTTAGTCCTCCGGTTGAAGTTCTCTTGGGTGCCGGTTGTTGGTCCCTCGGCAGGGCGCAGTGTGATGTCTTCCGGCAGGGTGTGGTGTGAAGTCCTCCGGTTGAAGTTTTCCTGGGTTGCCGGTTGTTGGTCCCTCAGCAGGGCATGTTGTATAGTACCCCAGAATGATGTTTGTAGTCCTGCGATTGTTGTTCTCCATCCTGGGAGCCGGTTGTTTGTAAAAGTCCCTCCTGGGAGCCGGTTGTTACTAAAAGTCCCTCCTGGGAGCCGGTTGTTTCTAAAAGTCCCTCCTGGGAGCCGGTTGTTTCTAAAAGTCCCTCCTGGGAGCCGGTTGTTTCTAAAAGTCCCTCCTGGGAGCCGGTTGTTTCTAAAAGTCCCTCCTGGGAGCCGGTTGTTTCTAAAAGTCCCTCCTGGGAGCCGGTTGTTTCTAAAAGTCCCTCCTGGGAGCCGGTTGTTTCTAAAAGTCCCTCCTGGGAGCCGGTTGTTTCTAAAAGTCCCTCCTGGGAGCCGGTTGTTTCTAAAAGTCCCTCCTGGGAGCCGGTTGTTTCTAAAAGTCCCTCCTGGGAGCCGGTTGTTTCTAAAAGTCCCTCCTGGGAGCCGGTTGTTTCTAAAAGTCCCTCCTGAGAGCCGGTTGTTTCTAAAAGTCCCTCGTCTCGGACCAGGGCGCTGAAAGTAGTCTCGGACCAGGGCGCTGAAAGTAGTCTCGGACCAGGGCGCTGAAAGTAGTCTCGGACCAGGGCGCTGAAAGTAGTCTCGGACCAGGGCGCTGAAAGTAGTCTCGGACCAGGGCGCTGAAAGTAGTCTCGGACCAGGGCGCTGAAAGTAGTCTCGGACCAGGGCGCTGAAAGTAGTCTCGGACCAGGGCGCTGAAAGTAGTCTCGGACCAGGGCGCTGAAAGTAGGTCTCGGACCAGGGCGCTGAAAGTAGGTCTCGGACCAGGGCGCTGAAAGTAGTCTCGGACCAGGGCGCTGAAAGTAGTCTCGGACCAGGGCGCTGAAAGTAGTCTCGGACAGTCTTTGGCTGGGCGCAGTGTGATGTGTGGCTGGGCGCAGTCTTTGGCTGGACGCAGTGTGACGTGTGGCTGGGCGCAGTCTGGCTGGGCGCAGTGACGTGTGGCTGGGCGCAGTGACGTGTGGCTGGGCGCAGTCTTTGGCTGGGCGCAGTGTGACGTGTGGCTGGGCGCAGTCTTTGGCTGGGCGCTGTGTGACGTGTGGCTGGGCGCAGTCTTTGGCTGGGCGCAGTGTGACGTGTGGCTGGGCGCAGTCTTTGGCTGGGCGCAGTGTGACGTGTGGCTGGGCGCAGTGTAACGCGTGGCTGGGCGCAGTCTTTGGTTGGGCGCAGTGTGACATCCTCGGGTTTACATTCTCCTGGATGCCGGTCGTTGGTCCCTCGGCAGGGCACGGTGTGAAGTCTTCTGGCAGGGCGAGGTGTGGAGTTCTCCAGTTGAAGTTCTCCAGGGCGCTGGTTGTTGGTCCTTCGGCACGGTGCGGTGTGAAGTCTTCCGGCAGGGCACGGTGTGAAGTCCTCCGGTTGAAGTTCTCCTGGGCGCCGGCTGTTGGTCCCTCGGCAGGGCGTGGTGTGAATTCTTCTGGCAGGGCGCTATGCTTAGTCCTCCGGTTGAAGTTCTCTTGGGTGCCGGTTGTTGGTCCCTCAGCAGGGCGCAGTGTGATGTCTTCCGGCAGGGTGTGGTGTGAAGTCCTCCGGTTGAAGTTTACCTGGGTTGCCGGTTGTTGGTCCCTCAGCAGGGCACGATGTATAGTACCCCAGAATGATGTTTGTAGTCCTGCGATTGTTGTTCTCCATCCTGGGAGCCGGTTGTTTCTAAAAGTCCCTCCTGGGAGCCGGTTGTTTCTAAAAGTCCCTCCTGGGAGCCGGTTGTTTCTAAAAGTCCCTCCTGGGAGCCGGTTGTTTCTAAAAGTCCCTCCTGGGAGCCGGTTGTTTCTAAAAGTCCCTCCTGGGAGCCGGTTGTTTCTAAAAGTCCCTCCTGGGAGCCGGTTGTTTCTAAAAGTCCCTCCTGGGAGCCGGTTGTTTCTAAAAGTCCCTCCTGGGAGCCGGTTGTTTCTAAAAGTCCCTCCTGGGAGCCGGTTGTTTCTAAAAGTCCCTCCTGGGAGCCGGTTGTTTCTAAAAGTCCCTCCTGGGAGCCGGTTTTTACTAGTGTCCCTCCTCTCGGGCCAGGGCGCTGAAAGTAGTCTCGGACCAGGGCGCTGAAAGTAGTCTCGGACCAGGGCGCTGAAAGTAGTCTCGGACCAGGGCGCTGAAAGTAGTCTCGGACCAGGGCGCTGAAAGTAGTCTCGGACCAGGGCGCTGAAAGTAGTCTCGGACCAGGGCGCTGAAAGTAGTCTCGGACCAGGGCGCTGAAAGTAGTCTCGGACAGTCTTTGGCTGGGCGCAGTGTGACTTGTGGCTGGGCGCAGTCTTTGGCTGGGCGCAGCGTGACGTGTGGCTGGGCGCAGTCTTTGGCTGGGCGCAGCGTGACGTGTGGCTGGGCGCAGTCTTTGGCTGGGCGCAGCGTGACGTGTGGCTGGGCGCAGTCTTTGGCTGGGCGCAGCGTGACGTGTGGCTGGGCGCAGTCTTTGGCTGGGCGCAGCGTGACGTGTGGCTGGGCGCAGTCTTTGGCTGGGCGCAGCGTGACGTGTGGCTGGGCGCAGTCTTTGGCTGGGCGCAGCGTGACGTGTGGCTGGGCGCAGTCTTTGGCTGGGCACAGCGTGACGTGTGGCTGGACGCAGCGTGACGTGTGGCTGGGCGCAATCTTTGGCTGGGCGCAGCGTGACGTGTGGCTGTGCGCAGTCTTTGGCTGGGCGCAGCGTGACGTGTGGCTGTGCGCAGTCTTTGGCTGGGCGTAGTGTGACGCGTGGCTGGGCGCAGTCTTTGGCTCCTGGGAGCCAGTTGTTTCTAAAAGTCCCTCCTGGGAGCCGGTTGTTTCTAAAAGTCCCTCCTGGGAGCCGGTTGTTTCTAAAAGTCCCTCCTGGGAGCCGGTTGTTTCTAAAAGTCCCTCCTGGGAGCCGGTTGTTTCTAAAAGTCCCTCCTGGGAGCCGGTTGTTTCTAAAAGTCCCTCCTGGGAGCCGGTTGTTTCTAAAAGTCCCTCCTGGGAGCCGGTTGTTTCTAAAAGTCCCTCCTGGGAGCCGGTTGTTTCTAAAAGTCCCTCCTGGGAGCCGGTTGTTTCTAAAAGTCCCTCCTGGGAGCCGGTTGTTTCTAAAAGTCCCTCCTGGGAGCCGGTTGTTTCTAAAAGTCCCTCCTGGGAGCCGGTTGTTTCTAAAAGTCCCTCCTGGGAGCCGGTTGTTTCTAAAAGTCCCTCCTGGGAGCCGGTTGTTTCTAAAAGTCCCTCCTGGGAGCCGGTTGTTTCTAAAAGTCCCTCCTGGGAGCCGGTTGTTTCTAAAAGTCCCTCCTGGGAGCCGGTTGTTTCTAAAAGTCCCTCCTGGGAGCCGGTTGTTTCTAAAAGTCCCTCCTGGGAGCCGGTTGTTTCTAAAAGTCCCTCCTGGGAGCCGGTTGTTTCTAAAAGTCCCTCCTGGGAGCCGGTTGTTTCTAAAAGTCCCTCCTGGGAGCCGGTTGTTTCTAAAAGTCCCTCCTGGGAGCCGGTTGTTTCTAAAAGTCCCTCCTGGGAGCCGGTTGTTTCTAAAAGTCCCTCCTGGGAGCCGGTTGTTTCTAAAAGTCCCTCCTGGGAGCCGGTTGTTTCTAAAAGTCCCTCCTGGGAGCCGGTTGTTTCTAAAAGTCCCTCCTGGGAGCCGGTTGTTTCTAAAAGTCCCTCCTGGGAGCCGGTTGTTTCTAAAAGTCCCTCCTGGGAGCCGGTTGTTTCTAAAAGTCCCTCCTGGGAGCCGGTTGTTTCTAAAAGTCCCTCCTGGGAGCCGGTTGTTTCTAAAAGTCCCTCCTGGGAGCCGGTTGTTTCTAAAAGTCCCTCCTGGGAGCCGGTTGTTTCTAAAAGTCCCTCCTGGGAGCCGGTTGTTTCTAAAAGTCCCTCCTGGGAGCCGGTTGTTTCTAAAAGTCCCTCCTGGGAGCCGGTTGTTTCTAAAAGTCCCTCCTGGGAGCCGGTTGTTTCTAAAAGTCCCTCCTGGGAGCCGGTTGTTTCTAAAAGTCCCTCCTGGGAGCCGGTTGTTTCTAAAAGTCCCTCCTGGGAGCCGGTTGTTTCTAAAAGTCCCTCCTGGGAGCCGGTTGTTTCTAAAAGTCCCTCCTGGGAGCCGGTTGTTTCTAAAAGTCCCTCCTGGGAGCCGGTTGTTTCTAAAAGTCCCTCCTGGGAGCCGGTTGTTTCTAAAAGTCCCTCCTGGGAGCCGGTTGTTTCTAAAAGTCCCTCCTGGGAGCCGGTTGTTTCTAAAAGTCCCTCCTGGGAGCCGGTTGTTTCTAAAAGTCCCTCCTGGGAGCCGGTTGTTTCTAAAAGTCCCTCCTGGGAGCCGGTTTTTACTAGTGTCCCTCCTCTCAGGCCAGGGCGCGGCGAAAGTAGTCTCGGACCAGGGCGCCGAAAGTAGTCTCGGACAGTCTTTGGCTGGCTGCAGTCTTTGGCTGGGCGCAGTGTGACGTGTGGCTGGGCGCAGTCTTTGGCTGGGCGCAGTGTGACGTGTGGCTGGGCGCAGTCTTTGGCTGGGCGCAGTGTGACGTGTGGCTGGGCGCAGTCTTTGGCTGGGCGCAGTGTGACGTGTGGCTGGGCGCAGTCTTTGGCTGGGCGCAGTGTGACGTGTGGCTGGGCGCAGTCTTTGGCTGGGCGCAGTGTGACGTGTGGCTGGGCGCAGTCTTTGGCTGGGCGCAGTGTGACGTGTGGCTGGGCGCAGTGTGACGTGTGGCTGGGCGCAGTCTTTGGCTGGGCGCAGTGTGACATCCTCGGGTTTACATTCTCCTGGATGCCGGTCGTTGGTTCCTCGGCAGGGCACGGTGTGAAGTCTTCTGGCAGGGCGAGGTGTGGAGTTCTCCAGTTGAAGTTCTCCAGGGCGCTGGTCGTTGGTCCTTCGGCACGGTGCGGTGTGAAGTCTTCTGGGCGCCGGCTGTTGGTCCCTCGGCAGGGCGTGGTGTGAAGTCTTCTGGCAGGGCGCTATGCTTAGTCCTCCGGTTGAAGTTCTCTTAGGTGCCGGTTGTTGGTCCCTCTCTTAGGTGCCGGTTGTTGGTCCCTCGGCAGGGCGCAGTGTGATGTCTTCCGGCAGGGTGTGGTGTGAAGTCCTCCGGTTGAAGTTTTCCTGGGTTGCCGGTTGTTGGTCCCTCAGCAGGGCACGATGTATAGTACCCCAGAATGATGTTTGTAGTCCTGTGATTGTTGTTCTCCATCCTGGGAGCCGGTTGTTTCTAAAAGTCCCTCCTGGGAGCCGGTTGTTTCTAAAAGTCCCTCCTGGGAGCCGGTTGTTTCTAAAAGTCCCTCCTGGGAGCCGGTTGTTTCTAAAAGTCCCTCCTGGGAGCCGGTTGTTTCTAAAAGTCCCTCCTGGGAGCCGGTTTTTACTAGTGTCCCTCCTCTCGGGCCAGGGCGCTGAAAGTAGTCTCGGACCAGGGCGCTGAAAGTAGTCTCGGACCAGGGCGCTGAAAGTAGTCTCGGACCAGGGCGCTGAAAGTAGTCTCGGACCAGGGCGCTGAAAGTAGTCTCGGACCAGGGCGCTGAAAGTAGTCTCGGACCAGGGCGCTGAAAGTAGTCTCGGACCAGGGCGCTGAAAGTAGTCTCGGACAGTCTTTGGCTGGGCGCAGTGTGACTTGTGGCTGGGCGCAGTCTTTGGCTGGGCGCAGCGTGACGTGTGGCTGGGCGCAGTCTTTGGCTGGGCGCAGCGTGACGTGTGGCTGGGCGCAGTCTTTGGCTGGGCGCAGCGTGACGTGTGGCTGGGCGCAGTCTTTGGCTGGGCGCAGCGTGACGTGTGGCTGGGCGCAGTCTTTGGCTGGGCGCAGCGTGACGTGTGGCTGGGCGCAGTCTTTGGCTGGGCGCAGTGTGACGTGTGGCTGGGCGCAGTGTGGCGTGTGGCTGGGCGCAGTTTTTGGCTGGGCGCAGTGTGACGTGTGGCTGGGCGCATTCTTTGGCTGGGCGCAGTGTGACGTGTGGCTGGGCGCAGTCTTTGGCTGGGCGCAGTGTGACGTTTGGCTGGGCGCAGTCTTTGGCTGGGCGCAGTGTGACGTTTGGCTGGGCGCAGTCTTTGGCTGGGCGCAGTGTGACGTGTGGCTGGGCGCAGTCTTTGGCTGGGCGCAGTGTGACGTGTGGCTGGGCGCAGTCTTTGGCTGGGCGCAGTGTGACGTGTGGCTGGGCGCAGTCTTTGGCTGGGCGCAGTGTGACGTGTGGCTGGGCGCAGTCTTTGGCTGGGCGCAGTGTGACGTGTGGCTGGGCGCAGTCTTTGGCTGGGCGCAGTGTGACGTGTGGCTGGGCGCAGTCTTTGGCTGGGCGCAGTGTGACGTGTGGCTGGGCGCAGTCTTTGGCTGGGCGCAGTGTGACGTGTGGCTGGGCGCAGTCTTTGGCTGGGCGCAGTGTGACATCCTCGGGTTTACATTCTCCTGGATGCCGGTCGTTGGTCCCTCGGCAGGGCACGGTGTGAAGTCTTCTGGCAGGGCGAGGTGTGGAGTTCTCCAGTTGAAGTTCTCCAGGGCGCTGGTTGTTGGTCCTTCGGCACGGTGCGGTGTGAAGTCTTCCTGCAGGGCACGGTGTGAAGTCCTCCGGTTGAAGTTCTCTTGGGTGCCGGTTGTTGGTCCCTCGGCAGGGCGCAGTGTGATGTCTTCCGGCAGGGTGTGGTGTGAAGTCCTCCGGTTGAAGTTTTCCTGGGTTGCCGGTTGTTGGTCCCTCAGCAGGGCACGATGTATAGTACCCCAGAATGATGTTTGTAGTCCTGCGATTGTTGTTCTCCATCCTGGGAGCCGGTTGTTTTTAAAAGTCCCTCCTGGGAGCCGGTTGTTTCTAAAAGTCCCTCCTGGGAGCCGGTTGTTTCTAAAAGTCCCTCCTGGGAGCCGGTTGTTTCTAAAAGTCCCTCCTGGGAGCCGGTTGTTTCTAAAAGTCCCTCCTGGGAGCCGGTTGTTTCTAAAAGTCCCTCCTGGGAGCCGGTTGTTTCTAAAAGTCCCTCCTGGGAGCCGGTTGTTTCTAAAAGTCCCTCCTGGGAGCCGGTTGTTTCTAAAAGTCCCTCCTGGGAGCCGGTTGTTTCTAAAAGTCCCTCCTGGGAGCCGGTTGTTTCTAAAAGTCCCTCCTGGGAGCCGGTTGTTTCTAAAAGTCCCTCCTGGGAGCCGGTTTTTACTAGTGTCCCTCCTCTCGGGCCAGGGCGCTGAAAGTAGTCTCGGACCAGGGCGCTGAAAGTAGTCTCGGACCAGGGCGCTGAAAGTAGTCTCGGACCAGGGCGCTGAAAGTAGTCTCGGACCAGGGCGCTGAAAGTAGTCTCGGACCAGGGCGCTGAAAGTAGTCTCGGACCAGGGCGCTGAAAGTAGTCTCGGACCAGGGCGCTGAAAGTAGTCTCGGACCAGGGCGCTGAAAGTAGTCTCGGACAGTCTTTGGCTGGGCGCAGTGTGACTTGTGGCTGGGCGCAGTCTTTGGCTGGGCGCAGCGTGACGTGTGGCTGGGCGCAGTCTTTGGCTGGGCGCAGCGTGACGTGTGGCTGGGCGCAGTCTTTGGCTGGGCGCAGCGTGACGTGTGGCTGGGCGCAGTCTTTGGCTGGGCGCAGCGTGACGTGTGGCTGGGCGCAGTCTTTGGCTGGGCGCAGCGTGACGTGTGGCTGGGCGCAGTCTTTGGCTGGGCGCAGCGTGACGTGTGGCTGGGCGCAGTCTTTGGCTGGGCGCAGCGTGACGTGTGGCTGGGCGCAGTCTTTGGCTGGGCACAGCGTGACGTGTGGCTGGACGCAGCGTGACGTGTGGCTGGGCGCAATCTTTGGCTGGGCGCAGCGTGACGTGTGGCTGGGCGCAGTCTTTGGCTGGGCGCAGCGTGACGTGTGGCTGTGCGCAGTCTTTGGCTGGGCGTAGCGTGACGCGTGGCTGGGCGCAGTCTTTGGCTCCTGGGAGCCAGTTGTTTCTAAAAGTCCCTCCTGGGAGCCGGTTGTTTCTAAAAGTCCCTCCTGGGAGCCGGTTGTTTCTAAAAGTCCCTCCTGGGAGCCGGTTGTTTCTAAAAGTCCCTCCTGGGAGCCGGTTGTTTCTAAAAGTCCCTCCTGGGAGCCGGTTGTTTCTAAAAGTCCCTCCTGGGAGCCGGTTGTTTCTAAAAGTCCCTCCTGGGAGCCGGTTGTTTCTAAAAGTCCCTCCTGGGAGCCGGTTGTTTCTAAAAGTCCCTCCTGGGAGCCGGTTGTTTCTAAAAGTCCCTCCTGGGAGCCGGTTGTTTCTAAAAGTCCCTCCTGGGAGCCGGTTGTTTCTAAAAGTCCCTCCTGGGAGCCGGTTGTTTCTAAAAGTCCCTCCTGGGAGCCGGTTGTTTCTAAAAGTCCCTCCTGGGAGCCGGTTGTTTCTAAAAGTCCCTCCTGGGAGCCGGTTGTTTCTAAAAGTCCCTCCTGGGAGCCGGTTGTTTCTAAAAGTCCCTCCTGGGAGCCGGTTGTTTCTAAAAGTCCCTCCTGGGAGCCGGTTGTTTCTAAAAGTCCCTCCTGGGAGCCGGTTGTTTCTAAAAGTCCCTCCTGGGAGCCGGTTGTTTCTAAAAGTCCCTCCTGGGAGCCGGTTGTTTCTAAAAGTCCCTCCTGGGAGCCGGTTGTTTCTAAAAGTCCCTCCTGGGAGCCGGTTGTTTCTAAAAGTCCCTCCTGGGAGCCGGTTGTTTCTAAAAGTCCCTCCTGGGAGCCGGTTGTTTCTAAAAGTCCCTCCTGGGAGCCGGTTGTTTCTAAAAGTCCCTCCTGGGAGCCGGTTTTTACTAGTGTCCCTCCTCTCAGGCCAGGGCGCGGCGAAAGTAGTCTCGGACCAGGGCGCCGAAAGTAGTCTCGGACCAGGGCGCCGAAAGTAGTCTCGGACCAGGGCGCCGAAAGTAGTCTCGGACAGTCTTTGGCTGGCTGCAGTCTTTGGCTGGGCGCAGTGTGACGTGTGGCTGGGCGCAGTCTTTGGTTGGGCGCAGTGTGACGTGTGGCTGGGCGCAGTCTTTGGCTGGGCGCAGTGTGACGTGTGGCTGGGCGCAGTCTTTGGCTGGGCGCAGTGTGACGTGTGGCTGGGCGCAGTCTTTGGCTGGGCGCAGTGTGACGTGTGGCTGGGCGCAGTCTTTGGCTGGGCGCAGTGTGACGTGTGGCTGGGCGCAGTCTTTGGCTGGGCGCAGTGTGACGTGTGGCTGGGCGTAGTCTTTGGCTGGGCGCAGTGTGACGTGTGGCTGGGCGCAGTGTGACGTGTGGCTGGGCGCAGTCTTTGGCTGGGCGCAGTGTGACATCCTCGGGTTTACATTCTCCTGGATGCCGGTCGTTGGTTCCTCGGCAGGGCACGGTGTGAAGTCTTCTGGCAGGGCGAGGTGTGGAGTTCTCCAGTTGAAGTTCTCCAGGGCGCTGGTCGTTGGTCCTTCGGCACGGTGCGGTGTGAAGTCTTCCGGCAGGGCACGGTGTGAAGTCCTCCGATTGAAGTTCTCCTGGGCGCCGGCTGTTGGTCCCTCGGCAGGGCGTGGTGTGAAGTCTTCTGGCAGGGCGCTATGCTTAGTCCTCCGGTTGAAGTTCTCTTAGGTGCCGGTTGTTGGTCCCTCGGCAGGGCGCAGTGTGATGTCTTCCGGCAGGGTGTGGTGTGAAGTCCTCCGGTTGAAGTTTTCCTGGGTTGCCGGTTGTTGGTCCCTCAGCAGGGCACGATGTATAGTACCCCAGAATGATGTTTGTAGTCCTGTGATTGTTGTTCTCCATCCTGGGAGCCGGTTGTTTCTAAAAGTCCCTCCTGGGAGCCGGTTGTTTCTAAAAGTCCCTCCTGGGAGCCGGTTGTTTCTAAAAGTCCCTCCTGGGAGCCGGTTGTTTCTAAAAGTCCCTCCTGGGAGCCGGTTGTTTCTAAAAGTCCCTCCTGGGAGCCGGTTGTTTCTAAAAGTCCCTCCTGGGAGCCGGTTGTTTCTAAAAGTCCCTCCTGGGAGCCGGTTGTTTCTAAAAGTCCCTCCTGGGAGCCGGTTGTTTCTAAAAGTCCCTCCTGGGAGCCGGTTTTTACTAGTGTCCCCCCTCTCAGGCCAGGGCGCCGAAAGTAGTCTCGGACCAGGGCGCCGAAAGTAGTCTCGGACCAGGGCGCCGACAGTAGTCTCGGACCAGGGCGCCGACAGTAGTCTCGGACCAGGGCGCCGACAGTAGTCTCGGACCAGGGCGCCGACAGTAGTCTCGGACCAGGGCGCCGAAAGTAGTCTCGGACAGTCTTTGGCTGGGCGCAGTGTGACGTGTAACTGGGCGCAGTCTTTGGCTGGGCGCAGCGTGACGTGTGGCTGGGCGCAGTCTTTGGCTGGGCGCAGCGTGACGTGTGGCTGGGCGCAGTCTTTGGCTGGGCGCAGCGTGACGTGTGGCTGGGCGCAGTCTTTGGCTGGGCGCAGCGTGACGTGTGGCTGGGCGCAGTCTTTGGCTGGGCGCAGCGTGACGTGTGGCTGGGCGCAGTCTTTGGCTGGGCGCAGCGTGACGTGTGGCTGGGCGCAGTCTTTGGCTGGGCGCAGCGTGACGTGTGGCTGGGCGCAGTCTTTGGCTGGGCGCAGCGTGACGTGTGGCTGGGCGCAGTCTTTGGCTGGGCGCAGCGTGACGTGTGGCTGGGCGCAGTCTTTGGCTGGGCGCAGTGTGACGTGTGGCTGGGCGCAGTGTGACGTGTGGCTGGGCGCAGTCTTTGGCTGGGCGCAGCGTGACGTGTGGCTGGGCGCAGCGTGACGTGTGGCTGGGCGCAGTCTTTGGCTGGGCGCAGCGTGACGTGTGGCTGGGCGCAGCGTGACGTGTGGCTGGGCGCAGTCTTTGGCTGGGCGCAGCGTGACGTGTGGCTGGGCGCAGTCTTTGGCTGGGCGCAGTGTGACGTGTGGCTGTGCGCAGTCTTTGGCTGGGCGTAGTGTGACGCGTGGCTGGGCGCAGTCTTTGGCTGGGCGCAGTGTGACATCCTCTGGTTTACATTCTCCTGGATGCCGGTCGTTGGTCCCTCGGCAGGGCACGGTGTGAAGTCTTCTGGCAGGGCGAGGTGTGGAGTTCTCCAGTTGAAGTTCTCCAGGGCGCTGGTTGTTGGTCCTTCGGCACGGTGCGGTGTGAAGTCTTCCGGCAGGGCACGGTGTGAAGTCCTCCGGTTGAAGTTCTCCTGGGCGCCGGCTGTTGGTCCCTTGGCAGGGCGTGGTGTGAAGTCTTCTGGCAGGGCGCTATGCTTAGTCCTCCGGTTGAAGTTCTCTTGGGTGCCGGTTGTTGGTCCCTCGGCAGGGCGCAGTGTGATGTCTTCCGGCAGGGTGTGGTGTGAAGTCCTCCGGTTGAAGTTTTCCTGGGTTGCCGGTTGTTGGTCCCTCAGCAGAGCACGATGTATAGTACCCCAGAATGATGTTTGTAGTCCTGCGATTGTTGTTGTCTATCCTGGGAGCTGGTTGTTTCTAAAAGTCCCTCCTGGGAGCCGGTTGTTTCTAAAAGTCCCTCCTGGGAGCCGGTTGTTTCTAAAAGTCCCTCCTGGGAGCCGGTTGTTTCTAAAAGTCCCTCCTGGGAGCCGGTTGTTTCTAAAAGTCCCTCCTGGGAGCCGGTTGTTTCTAAAAGTCCCTCCTGGGAGCCGGTTGTTTCTAAAAGTCCCTCCTGGGAGCCGGTTGTTTCTAAAAGTCCCTCCTGGGAGCCGGTTGTTTCTAAAAGTCCCTCCTGGGAGCCGGTTGTTTCTAAAAGTCCCTCCTGGGAGCCGGTTGTTTCTAAAAGTCCCTCCTGGGAGCCGGTTGTTTCTAAAAGTCCCTCCTGGGAGCCGGTTTTTACTAGTGTCCCTCCTCTCAGGCCAGGGCGCTGAAAGTAGTCTCGGACCAGGGCGCTGAAAGTAGTCTCGGACCAGGGCGCTGAAAGTAGTCTCGGACCAGGGCGCTGAAAGTAGTCTCGGACCAGGGCGCTGAAAGTAGTCTCGGACCAGGGCGCTGAAAGTAGTCTCGGACCAGGGCGCTGAAAGTAGTCTCGGACAGTCTTTGGCTGGGCGCAGTGTGACTTGTGGCTGGGCGCAGTCTTTGGCTGGGCGCAGTGTGACGTGTGGCTGGGCGCAGTCTTTGGCTGGGCGCAGTGACGTGTGGCTGGGCGCAGTCTTTGGCTGGGCGCAGTGTGACGTGTGGCAGGGCGCAGTCTTTGGCTGGGCGCAGTGTGACGTGTGGCTGGGCGCAATCTTTGGCTGGGCGCAGCGTGACGTGTGGCTGGGCGCAGTCTTTGGCTGGGCGCAGCGTGACGTGTGGCTGGGCGCAGTCTTTGGCTGGGCGCAGTCTTTGGCTGGGCGCAGTCTTTGGCTGGGCGCAGTGACGTGTGGCTGGGCGCAGTCTTTGGCTGGGCGCAGTGTGACGTGTGGCTGGGCGCAGTCTTTGGCTGGGCGCAGTGTGACGTGTGGCTGGGCGCAATCTTTGGCTGGGCGCAGCGTGACGTGTGGCTGGGCGCAGTCTTTGGCTGGGCGCAGCGTGACGTGTGGCTGGGCGCAGTCTTTGGCTGGGCGCAGCGTGACGTGTGGCTGGGCGCAGTCTTTGGCTGGGCGCTGCGTGACGTGTGGCTGGGCGCAGTCTTTGGCTGGGCGCAGCGTGACGTGTGGCTGGGCGCAGTCTTTGGCTGGGCGCAGCGTGACGTGTGGCTGGGCGCAATCTTTGGCTGGGCGCAGCGTGACGTGTGGCTGGGCGCAGTCTTTGGCTGGGCGCAGCGTGACGTGTGGCTGTGCGCAGTCTTTGCCTGGGCGTAGCGTGACGCGTGGCTGGGCGCAGTCTTTGGCTGGGCGCAGTGTGACAGCCTCGGGTTTACATTCTTCTGGATGCCGGTCGTTGGTCCCTCGGCAGGGCACGGTGTGAAGTCTTCTGGCAGGGCGAGGTGCGGAGTTCTCCAGTGTAAGTTCTCCAGGGCGCTGGTTGTTGGTCCTTCGGCACGGTGCGGTGTGAAGTCTTCCGGCAGGGCACGGTGTGAAGTCCTCCGATTGAAGTTCTCCTGGGCGCCGGCTGTTGGTCCCTCGGCAGGGCGTGGTGTGAAGTCTTCTGGCAGGGCGCTATGCTTAGTCCTCCGGTTGAAGTTCTCTTGGGTGCCGGGTGTTGGTCCCTCGGCAGGGCGCAGTGTGATGTCTTCCGGCAGGGTGTGGTGTGAAGTCCTCCGGTTGAAGTTTTCCTGGGTTGCCGGTTGTTGGTCCCTCAGCAGAGCACGATGTATAGTACCCCAGAATGATGTTTGTAGTCCTGCGATTGTTGTTCTCCATCCTGGGAGCCGGTTGTTTCTAAAAGTCCCTCCTGGGAGCCGGTTGTTTCTAAAAGTCCCTCCTGGGAGCCGGTTGTTTCTAAAAGTCCCTCCTGGGAGCCGGTTGTTTCTAAAAGTCCCTCCTGGGAGCCGGTTTTTACTAGTGTCCCTCCCCTCGGACCAGGGCGCTAAAAGTAGTCAAGGACCAGGGCGCTGAAAGTAGTCTCGGACAGTCTTTGGCTGGGCGCAGTGTGACGTGTGGCTGGGCGCAGTCTTTGGCTGGGCGCAGTCTTTGGCTGGGCGCAGTGTGACGTGTGGCTGGGCGCAGTCTTTGGCTGGGCGCAGTGTGACGTGTGGCTGGGCGCAGTCTTTGGCTGGGCGCAGTGTGACGTGTGGCTGGGCGCAGTCTTTGGCTGGGCGCAGTGTGACGTGTGGCTGGGCGCAGTGTGGCGTGTGGCTGGGCGCAGTTTTTGGCTGGGCGCAGTGTGACGTGTGGCTGGGCGCAGTCTTTGGCTGGGCGCAGTGTGACGTGTGGCTGGGCGCAGTCTTTGGCTGGGCGCAGTGTGACGTGTGGCTGGGCGCAGTCTTTGGCTGGACGCAGTGTGACGTGTGGCTGGGCGCAGTCTTTGGCTGGGCGCAGTGTGACGTGTGGCTGGGCGCAGTCTTTGGCTGGGCGCAGTGTGACGTGTGGCTGGGCGCAGTCTTTGGCTGGGCGCAGTGTGACGTTTGGCTGGGCGCAGTCTTTGGCTGGGCGCAGTGTGACGTGTGGCTGGGCGCAGTCTTTGGCTGGGCGCAGTGTGACGTGTGGCTGGGCGCAGTCTTTGGCTGGGCGCAGTGTGACGTGTGGCTGGGCGCAGTCTTTGGCTGGGCGCAGTGTGACGTGTGACGTGTGGCTGGGCGCAGTCTTTGGCTGGGCGCAGTGTGACGTGTGGCTGGGCGCAGTCTTTGGCTGGGCGCAGTGTGACGTGTGGCTGGGCGCAGTGTGACGTGTGGCTGGGCGCAGTCTTTGGCTGGGCGCAGTGTGACGTGTGGCTGGGCGCAGTGTGACATCCTCGGGTTTACATTCTCCTGGATGCCGGTCGTTGGTCCCTCGGCAGGGCACGGTGTGAAGTCTTCTGGCAGGGCGAGGTGTGGAGTTCTCCAGTTGAAGTTCTCCAGGGCGCTGGTTGTTGGTCCTTCGGCACGGTGCGGTGTGAAGTCTTCCGGCAGGGCACGGTGTGAAGTCCTCCGGTTGAAGTTCTCCTGGGCGCCGGCTGTTGGTCCCTCGGCAGGGCGTGGTGTGAAGTCTTCTGGCAGGGCGCTATGCTTAGTCCTCCGGTTGAAGTTCTCTTGGGTGCCGGTTGTTGGTCCCTCGGCAGGGCGCAGTGTGATGTCTTCCGGCAGGGTGTGGTGTGAAGTCCTCCGGTTGAAGTTTTCCTGGGTTGCCGGTTGTTGGTCCCTCAGCAGGGCACGATGTATAGTACCCCAGAATGATGTTTGTAGTCCTGCGATTGTTGTTCTCCCTCCTGGGAGCCGGTTGTTTCTAAAAGTCCCTCCTGGGAGCCGGTTGTTTCTAAAAGTCCCTCCTGGGAGCCGGTTGTTTCTAAAAGTCCCTCCTGGGAGCCGGTTGTTTCTAAAAGTCCCTCCTGGGAGCCGGTTGTTTCTAAGTCCCTCCTGGGAGCCGGTTGTTTCTAAAAGTCCCTCCTGGGAGCCGGTTGTTTCTAAAAGTCCCTCCTGGGAGCCGGTTGTTTCTAAAAGTCCCTCCTGGGAGCCGGTTGTTTCTAGTGTCCCTCCTCTCAGGCCAGGGCGCTGAAAGTAGTCTCAGGCCAGGGCGCTGAAAGTAGTCTCGGACCAGGGCGCTGAAAGTAGTCTCGGACCAGGGCGCTGAAAGTAGTCTCGGACCAGGGCGCTGAAAGTAGTCTCGGACCAGGACGCTGAAAGTAGTCTCGGACAGTCTTTGGCTGGGCGCAGTGTGACGTGTGGCTGGGCGCAGTCTTTGGCTGGGCGCAGTGTGACGTGTGGCTGGGCGCAGTCTTTGGCTGGGCGCAGTGTGACGTGTGGCTGGGCGCAGTCTTTGGCTGGGCGCAGTGTGACGTGTGGCTGGGCGCAGTCTTTGGCTGGGCGCAGTGTGACATCCTCGGGTTTACATTCTCCTGGATGCCGGTCGTTTGTCCCTCGGCAGGGCACGGTGTGAAGTCTTCTGGCTGGGCGAGGTGTGGAGTTCTCCAGTTGAAGTTCTCCAGGGCGCTGGTTGTTGGTCCTTCGGCACGGTGCGGTGTGAAGTCTTCCGGCAGGGCACGGTGTGAAGTCCTCCGGTTGAAGTTCTCCTGGGCGCCGGCTGTTGGTCCCTCGGCAGGGCGTGGTGTGAAGTCTTCTGGCAGGGCGCTATGCTTAGTCCTCCGGTTGAAGTTCTCTTGGGTGCCGGTTGTTGGTCCCTCGGCAGGGCGCAGTGTGATGTCTTCCGGCAGGGTGTGGTGTGAAGTCCTCCGGTTGAAGTTTTCCTGGGTTGCCGGTTGTTGGTCCCTCAGCAGGGCACGATGTATAGTACCCCAGAATGATGTTTGTAGTCCTGCGATTGTTGTTCTCCATCCTGGGAGCCGGTTGTTTCTAAAAGTCCCTCCTGGGAGCCAGTTGTTTCTAAAAGTCCCTCCTGGGAGCCGGTTGTTTCTAAAAGTCCCTCCTGGGAGCCGGTTGTTTCTAAAAGTCCCTCCTGGGAGCCGGTTGTTTCTAAAAGTCCCTCCTGGGAGCCGGTTGTTTCTAAAAGTCCCTCCTGGGAGCCGGTTGTTCCGAAAAGTCCCTCCTGGGAGCCGGTTGTTTCGAAAAGTCCCTCCTGGGAGCCGGTTGTTTCGAAAAGTCCCTCCTGGGAGCCGGTTGTTTCGAAAAGTCCCTCCTGGGAGCCGGTTGTTTCGAAAAGTCCCTCCTGGGAGCCGGTTGTTTCGAAAAGTCCCTCCTGGGAGCCGGTTGTTTCGAAAAGTCCCTCCTGGGAGCCGGTTGTTTCGAAAAGTCCCTCCTGGGAGCCGGTTGTTTCGAAAAGTCCCTCCTGGGAGCCGGTTGTTTCGAAAAGTCCCTCCTGGGAGCCGGTTGTTTCGAAAAGTCCCTCCTGGGAGCCGGTTGTTTCGAAAAGTCCCTCCTGGGAGCCGGTTGTTTCGAAAAGTCCCTCCTGGGAGCCGGTTGTTTCGAAAAGTCCCTCCTGGGAGCCGGTTGTTTCGAAAAGTCCCTCCTGGGAGCCGGTTGTTTCGAAAAGTCCCTCCTGGGAGCCGGTTGTTTCTAGTGACCCTCCTCTCAGGCCAGGGCGCTGAAAGTAGTCTCGGACCAGGGCGCTGAAAGTAGTCTCAGGCCAGGGCGCTGAAAGTAGTCTCGGACCAGGGCGCCGAAAGTAGTCTCGGACCAGGGCGCTGAAAGTAGTCTCGGACCAGGGCGCTGAAAGTAGTCTCGGACCAGGGCGCTGAAAGTAGTCTCGGACCAGGGCGCTGAAAGTAGTCTCGGACCAGGGCGCTGAAAGTAGTCTCGGACCAGGGCGCTGAAAGTAGTCTCGGATCAGGGCGCTGAAAGTAGTCTCGGACAGTCTTTGGCTGGGCGCAGTGTGACGTGTGGCTGGGCGCAGTCTTTGGCTGGGCGCAGTGTGACGTGTGGCTGGGCGCAGTCTTTGGCTGGGCGCAGTGTGACGTGTGGCTGGGCGCAGTCTTTGGCTGGGCGCAGTGTGACGTGTGGCTGGGCGCAGTGTGACGTGTGGCTGGGCGCAGTCTTTGGCTGGGCGCAGCGTGACGTGTGGCTGGGCTCAGTCTTTGGCTGGGCGCAGCGTGACGTGTGGCTGGGCGCAGTCTTTGGCTGGACGCAGCGTGACGTGTGGCTGGGCGCAGTCTTTGGCTGGGCGCAGCGTGACGTGTGGCTGGGCGCAGTCTTTGGCTGGGCGCAGCGTGACGTGTGGCTGGGCGCAGTCTTTGGCTGGGCGCAGCGTGACGTGTGGCTGGGCGCAGTCTTTGGCTGGGCGCAGCGTGACGTGTGGCTGGGCGCAGCGTGACGTGTGGCTGGGCGCAGTCTTTGGCTGGGCGCAGCGTGACGTGTGGCTGGGCGCAGTCTTTGGCTGGGCGCAGCGTGACGTGTGGCTGGGCGCAGTCTTTGGCTGGGCGCAGCGTGACGTGTGGCTGGGCGCAGTCTTTGGCTGGGCGCAGCGTGACGTGTGGCTGGGCGCAGTCTTTGGCTGGGCGCAGCGTGACGTGTGGCTGGGCGCAGTCTTTGGCTGGGCGCAGCGTGACGTGTGGCTGGGCGCAGTCTTTGGCTGGGCGCAGCGTGACGTGTGGCTGGGCGCAGTCTTTGGCTGGGCGCAGCGTGACGTGTGGCTGGGCGCAGTCTTTGGCTGGGCGCAGCGTGACGTGTGGCTGGGCGCAGTCTTTGGCTGGGCGCAGCGTGACGTGTGGCTGGGTGCAGCGTGACGTGTGGCTGGGCGCAGTCTTTGGCTGGGCGCAGCGTGACGTGTGGCTGGGCGCAGTCTTTGGCTGGGCGCAGCGTGACGTGTGGCTGGGCGCAGTCTTTGGCTGGGCGCAGCGTGACGTGTGGCTGGGCGCAGTCTTTGGCTGGGCGCAGCGTGACGTGTGGCTGGGCGCAGTCTTTGGCTGGGCGCAGCGTGACGTGTGGCTGGGCGCAGTCTTTGGCTGGGCGCAGCGTGACGTGTGGCTGGGCGCAGTCTTTGGCTGGGCGCAGCGTGACGTGTGGCTGGGCGCAGTCTTTGGCTGGGCGCAGCGTGAGGTGTGGCTGGGCGCAGTCTTTGGCTGGGCGCAGCGTGACGTGTGGCTGGGCGCAATCTTTGGCTGGGCGCAGCGTGACGTGTGGCTGGGCGCAGTCTTTGGCTGGGCGCAGCGTGACGTGTGGCTGGGCGCAGTCTTTGGCTGGGCGCAGCGTGACGTGTGGCTGGGCGCAGTCTTTGGCTGGGCGCAGCGTGACGTGTGGCTGGGCGCAGTCTTTGGCTGGGCGCAGTGTGACGTGTGGCTGTGCGCAGTCTTTGGCTGGGCGCAGTGTGACATCCTCGGGTTTACATTCTCCTGGATGCCGGTTGTTGGTCCCTCGGCAGGGCGCAGTGTGATGTCTTCCGGCAGGGTGTGGTGTGAAGTCCTCCGGTTGAAGTTTTCCTGGGTTGCCGGTTGTTGGTCCCTCAGCAGGGCACGATGTATAGTACCCCAGAATGATGTTTGTAGTCCTGCGATTGTTGTTCTCCATCCTGGGAGCCGGTTGTTTCTAAAAGTCCCTCCTGGGAGCCGGTTGTTTCTAAAAGTCCCTCCTGGGAGCCGGTTGTTTCTAAAAGTCCCTCCTGGGAGCCGGTTGTTTCTAAAAGTCCCTCCTGGGAGCCGGTTGTTTCTAAAAGTCCCTCCTGGGTGCCGGTTGTTTCTAAAAGTCCCTCCTGGGAGCCGGTTGTTTCTAAAAGTCCCTCCTGGGAGCCGGTTGTTTCTAAAAGTCCCTCCTGGGAGCCGGTTGTTTCTAAAAGTCCCTCCTGGGAGCCGGTTGTTTCTAAAAGTCCCTCCTGGGAGCCGGTTGTTTCTAAAAGTCCCTCCTGGGAGCCGGTTGTTTCTAAAAGTCCCTCCTGGGAGCCGGTTGTTTCTAAAAGTCCCTCCTGGGAGCCGGTTGTTTCTAAAAGTCCCTCCTGGGAGCCGGTTGTTTCTAAAAGTCCCTCCTGGGAGCCGGTTGTTTCTAAAAGTCCCTCCTGGGAGCCGGTTGTTTCTAAAAGTCCCTCCTGGGAGCCGGTTGTTTCTAAAAGTCCCTCCTGGGAGCCGGTTGTTTCTAAAAGTCCCTCCTGGGAGCCGGTTGTTTCTAAAAGTCCCTCCTGGGAGCCGGTTGTTTCTAAAAGTCCCTCCTGGGAGCCGGTTGTTTCTAAAAGTCCCTCCTGGGAGCCGGTTGTTTCTAAAAGTCCCTCCTGGGAGCCGGTTGTTTCTAAAAGTCCCTCCTGGGAGCCGGTTGTTTCTAAAAGTCCCTCCTGGGAGCCGGTTGTTTCTAAAAGTCCCTCCTGGGAGCCGGTTGTTTCTAAAAGTCCCTCCTGGGAGCCGGTTGTTTCTAAAAGTCCCTCCTGGGAGCCGGTTGTTTCTAAAAGTCCCTCCTGGGAGCCGGTTGTTTCTAAAAGTCCCTCCTGGAAGCCGGTTTTTACTAGTGTCCCTAGTCTCGGACCAGGGCGCCGAAAGTAGTCTCGGACCAGGGCGCCGAAAGTAGTCTCGGACCAGGGCGCCGAAAGTAGTCTCGGACCAGGGCGCCGAAAGTAGTCTCGGACCAGGGCGCCGAAAGTAGTCTCGGACCAGGGCGCCGAAAGTAGTCTCGGACCAGGGCGCCGAAAGTAGTCTCGGACCAGGGCGCCGAAAGTAGTCTCGGACCAGGGCGCCGAAAGTAGTCTCGGACCAGGGCGCCGAAAGTAGTCTCGGACCAGGGCGCCGAAAGTAGTCTCGGACCAGGGCGCCGAAAGTAGTCTCGGACCAGGGCGCCGAAAGTAGTCTCGGACCAGGGCGCCGAAAGTAGTCTCGGACCAGGGCGCCGAAAGTAGTCTCGGACCAGGGCGCCGAAAGTAGTCTCGGACCAGGGCGCCGAAAGTAGTCTCGGACCAGGGCGCCGAAAGTAGTCTCGGACCAGGGCGCCGAAAGTAGTCTCGGACCAGGGCGCCGAAAGTAGTCTCGGACCAGGGCGCCGAAAGTAGTCTCGGACCAGGGCGCCGAAAGTAGTCTCGGACAGTCTTTGGCTGGGCGCAGTGTGACGTGTGGCTGGGCGCAGTTTTTGGCTGGGCGCAGCGTGACGTGTGGCTGGGCGCAGTCTTTGGCTGGACGCAGCGTGACGTGTTGCTGGGCGCAGTCTTTGGCTGGACGCAGCGTGACGTGTCTGGGCGCAGTCTTTGGCTGGGCGCAGCGTGACGTGTGGCTGGGCGCAGTCTTTGGCTGGGCGCAGCGTGACGTGTGGCTGGGCGCAGTCTTTGGCTGGGCGCAGCGTGACGTGTGGCTGGGCGCAGTCTTTGGCTGGGCGCAGCGTGACGTGTGGCTGGGCGCAGTCTTTGGCTGGGCGCAGCGTGACGTGTGGCTGGGCGCAGTCTTTGGCTGGGCGCAGCGTGACGTGTGGCTGGGCGCAGTCTTTGGCTGGGCGCAGCGTGACGTGTGGCTGGGCGCAGCGTGACGTGTGGCTGGGCGCAGTCTTTGGCTGGGCGCAGCGTGACGTGTGGCTGGGCGCAGTCTTTGGCTGGGCGCAGCGTGACGTGTGGCTGGGCGCAGTCTTTGGCTGGGCGCAGCGTGACGTGTGGCTGGGCGCAGTCTTTGGCTGGGCGCAGCGTGACGTGTGGCTGGGCGCAGTCTTTGGCTGGGCGCAGCGTGACGTGTGGCTGGGCGCAGTCTTTGGCTGGGCGCAGCGTGACGTGTGGCTGGGCGCAGTCTTTGGCTGGGCGCAGCGTGACGTGTGGCTGGGCGCAGTCTTTGGCTGGGCGCAGCGTGACGTGTGGCTGGGCGCAGTCTTTGGCTGGGCGCAGCGTGACGTGTGGCTGGGCGCAGTCTTTGGCTGGGCGCAGCGTGACGTGTGGCTGGGCGCAGTCTTTGGCTGGGCGCTGCGTGACGTGTGGCTGGGCGCAGTCTTTGGCTGGGCGCAGCGTGACGTGTGGCTGGGCGCAGTCTTTGGCTGGGCGCAGCGTGACGTGTGGCTGGGCGCAGTCTTTGGCTGGGCGCAGCGTGACGTGTGGCTGGGCGCAGTCTTTGGCTGGGCGCAGCGTGACGTGTGGCTGGGCGCAGTCTTTGGCTGGGCGCAGCGTGACGTGTGGCTGGGCGCAGTCTTTGGCTGGGCGCAGCGTGACGTGTGGCTGGGCGCAGTCTTTGGCTGGGCGCAGCGTGACGTGTGGCTGGGCGCAGTCTTTGGCTGGGCGCAGCGTGACGTGTGGCTGGGCGCAGTCTTTGGCTGGGCGCAGCGTGACGTGTGGCTGGGCGCAGTCTTTGGCTGGGCGCAGCGTGACGTGTGGCTGGGCGCAGTCTTTGGCTGGGCGCAGCGTGACGTGTGGCTGGGCGCAGTCTTTGGCTGGGCGCAGCGTGACGTGTGGCTGGGCGCAGTCTTTGGCTGGGCGCAGTGTGACATCCTCGGGTTTACATTCTCCTGGATGCCGGTTGTTGGTCCCTCGGCAGGGCGCAGTGTGATGTCTTCCGGCAGGGTGTGGTGTGAAGTCCTCCGGTTGAAGTTTTCCTGGGTTGCCGGTTGTTGGTCCCTCAGCAGGGCACGATGTATAGTACCCCAGAATGATGTTTGTAGTCCTGCGATTGTTGTTCTCCATCCTGGGAGCCGGTTGTTTCTAAAAGTCCCTCCTGGGAGCCGGTTGTTTCTAAAAGTCCCTCCTGGGAGCCGGTTGTTTCTAAAAGTCCCTCCTGGGAGCCGGTTGTTTCTAAAAGTCCCTCCTGGGTGCCGGTTGTTTCTAAAAGTCCCTCCTGGGAGCCGGTTGTTTCTAAAAGTCCCTCCTGGGAGCCGGTTGTTTCTAAAAGTCCCTCCTGGGAGCCGGTTGTTTCTAAAAGTCCCTCCTGGGAGCCGGTTGTTTCTAAAAGTCCCTCCTGGGAGCCGGTTGTTTCTAAAAGTCCCTCCTGGGAGCCGGTTGTTTCTAAAAGTCCCTCCTGGGAGCCGGTTGTTTCTAAAAGTCCCTCCTGGGAGCCGGTTGTTTCTAAAAGTCCCTCCTGGGAGCCGGTTGTTTCTAAAAGTCCCTCCTGGGAGCCGGTTGTTTCTAAAAGTCCCTCCTGGGAGCCGGTTGTTTCTAAAAGTCCCTCCTGGGAGCCGGTTGTTTCTAAAAGTCCCTCCTGGGAGCCGGTTGTTTCTAAAAGTCCCTCCTGGGAGCCGGTTGTTTCTAAAAGTCCCTCCTGGGAGCCGGTTGTTTCTAAAAGTCCCTCCTGGGAGCCGGTTGTTTCTAAAAGTCCCTCCTGGGAGCCGGTTGTTTCTAAAAGTCCCTCCTGGGAGCCGGTTGTTTCTAAAAGTCCCTCCTGGGAGCCGGTTGTTTCTAAAAGTCCCTCCTGGGAGCCGGTTGTTTCTAAAAGTCCCTCCTGGGAGCCGGTTGTTTCTAAAAGTCCCTCCTGGGAGCCGGTTGTTTCTAAAAGTCCCTCCTGGGAGCCGGTTGTTTCTAAAAGTCCCTCCTGGGAGCCGGTTGTTTCTAAAAGTCCCTCCTGGGAGCCGGTTGTTTCTAAAAGTCCCTCCTGGGAGCCGGTTGTTTCTAAAAGTCCCTCCTGGGAGCCGGTTGTTTCTAAAAGTCCCTCCTGGGAGCCGGTTTTTACTAGTGTCCCTAGTCTCGGACCAGGGCGCCGAAAGTAGTCTCGGACCAGGGCGCCGAAAGTAGTCTCGGACCAGGGCGCCGAAAGTAGTCTCGGACCAGGGCGCCGAAAGTAGTCTCGGACCAGGGCGCCGAAAGTAGTCTCGGACCAGGGCGCCGAAAGTAGTCTCGGACCAGGGCGCCGAAAGTAGTCTCGGACCAGGGCGCCGAAAGTAGTCTCGGACCAGGGCGCCGAAAGTAGTCTCGGACCAGGGCGCCGAAAGTAGTCTCGGACCAGGGCGCCGAAAGTAGTCTCGGACCAGGGCGCCGAAAGTAGTCTCGGACCAGGGCGCCGAAAGTAGTCTCGGACCAGGGCGCCGAAAGTAGTCTCGGACCAGGGCGCCGAAAGTAGTCTCGGACCAGGGCGCCGAAAGTAGTCTCGGACAGTCTTTGGCTGGGCGCAGCGTGACGTGTGGCTGGGCGCAGTTTTTGGCTGGGCGCAGCGTGACGTGTGGCTGGGCGCAGTTTTTGGCTGGGCGCAGCGTGACGTGGCTGGGCGCAGTCTTTGGCTGGGCGCAGCGTGACGTGTGGCTGGGCGCAGTCTTTGGCTGGGCGCAGCGTGACGTGTGGCTGGGCGCAGTCTTTGGCTGGGCGCAGCGTGACGTGTGGCTGGGCGCAGTCTTTGGCTGGGCGCAGCGTGACGTGTGGCTGGGCGCAGTCTTTGGCTGGGCGCAGCGTGACGTGTGGCTGGGCGCAGTCTTTGGCTGGGCGCAGCGTGACGTGTGGCTGGGCGCAGTCTTTGGCTGGGCGCAGCGTGACGTGTGGCTGGGCGCAGTCTTTGGCTGGGCGCAGCGTGACGTGTGGCTGGGCGCAGTCTTTGGCTGGGCGCAGCGTGACGTGTGGCTGGGCGCAGTCTTTGGCTGGGCGCAGCGTGACGTGTGGCTGGGCGCAGTCTTTGGCTGGGCGCAGCGTGACGTGTGGCTGGGCGCAGTCTTTGGCTGGGCGCAGCGTGACGTGTGGCTGGGCGCAGTCTTTGGCTGGGCGCAGCGTGACGTGTGGCTGGGCGCAGTCTTTGGCTGGGCGCAGCGTGACGTGTGGCTGGGCGCAGTCTTTGGCTGGGCGCAGCGTGACGTGTGGCTGGGCGCAGTCTTTGGCTGGGCGCAGCGTGACGTGTGGCTGGGCGCAGTCTTTGGCTGGGCGCAGCGTGACGTGTGGCTGGGCGCAGTCTTTGGCTGGGCGCAGCGTGACGTGTGGCTGGGCGCAGTCTTTGGCTGGGCGCAGCGTGACGTGTGGCTGGGCGCAGCGTGACGTGTGGCTGGGCGCAGCGTGACGTGTGGCTGGGCGCAGCGTGACGTGTGGCTGGGCGCAGCGTGACGTGTGGCTGGGCGCAGCGTGACGTGTGGCTGGGCGCAGTCTTTGGCTGGGCGCAGCGTGACGTGTGGCTGGGCGCAGTCTTTGGCTGGGCGCAGCGTGACGTGTGGCTGGGCGCAGTCTTTGGCTGGGCGCAGCGTGACGTGTGGCTGGGCGCAGTCTTTGGCTGGGCGCAGCGTGACGTGTGGCTGGGCGCAGTCTTTGGCTGGGCGCAGCGTGACGTGTGGCTGGGCGCAGTCTTTGGCTGGGCGCAGCGTGACGTGTGGCTGGGCGCAGTCTTTGGCTGGGCGCAGCGTGACGTGTGGCTGGGCGCAGTCTTTGGCTGGGCGCAGCGTGACGTGTGGCTGGGCGCAGTCTTTGGCTGGGCGCAGCGTGACGTGTGGCTGGGCGCAGTCTTTGGCTGGGCGCAGCGTGACGTGTGGCTGGGCGCAGTCTTTGGCTGGGCGCAGCGTGACGTGTGGCTGGGCGCAGTCTTTGGCTGGGCGCAGCGTGACGTGTGGCTGGGCGCAGTCTTTGGCTGGGCGCAGCGTGACGTGTGGCTGGGCGCAGTCTTTGGCTGGGCGCAGCGTGACGTGTGGCTGGGCGCAGTCTTTGGCTGGGCGCAGCGTGACGTGTGGCTGGGCGCAGTCTTTGGCTGGGCGCAGCGTGACGTGTGGCTGGGCGCAGTCTTTGGCTGGGCGCAGCGTGACGTGTGGCTGGGCGCAGTCTTTGGCTGGGCGCAGCGTGACGTGTGGCTGGGCGCAGTCTTTGGCTGGGCGCAGCGTGACGTGTGGCTGGGCGCAGTCTTTGGCTGGGCGCAGCGTGACGTGTGGCTGGGCGCAGTCTTTGGCTGGGCGCAGCGTGACGTGTGGCTGGGCGCAGTCTTTGGCTGGGCGCAGCGTGACGTGTGGCTGGGCGCAGTCTTTGGCTGGGCGCAGCGTGACGTGTGGCTGGGCGCAGTCTTTGGCTGGGCGCAGCGTGACGTGTGGCTGGGCGCAGTCTTTGGCTGGGCGCAGCGTGACGTGTGGCTGGGCGCAGTCTTTGGCTGGGCGCAGCGTGACGTGTGGCTGGGCGCAGTCTTTGGCTGGGCGCAGCGTGACATCCTCGGGTTTACATTCTCCTGGATGCCGGTCGTTGGTCCCTCGGCAGGGCACGGTGTGAAGTCTTCCGGCAGGGCACGGTGTGAAGTCCTCCGGTTGAAGTTCTCCTGGGCGCCGGCTGTTGGTCCCTCGGCAGGGCGTGGTGTGAAGTCTTCTGGCAGGGCGCTATGCTTAGTCCTCCGGTTGAAGTTCTCTTGGGTGCCGGTTGTTGGTCCCTCGGCAGGGCGCAGTGTGATGTCTTCCGGCAGGGTGTGGTGTGAAGTCCTCCGGTTGAAGTTTTCCTGGGTTGCCGGTTGTTGGTCCCTCAGCAGAGCACGATGTATAGTACCCCAGAATGATGTTTGTAGTCCTGCGATTGTTGTTCTCCATCCTGGGAGCCGGTTGTTTCTAAAAGTCCCTCCTGGGAGCCGGTTGTTTCTAAAAGTCCCTCCTGGGAGCCGGTTGTTTCTAAAAGTCCCTCCTGGGAGCCGGTTGTTTCTAAAAGTCCCTCCTGGGAGCCGGTTGTTTCTAAAAGTCCCTCCTGGGAGCTGGTTTTTACTAGTGTCCCTCCTCTCAGGCCAGGGCGCTGAAAGTAGTCTCGGACCAGGGCGCTGAAAGTAGTCTCGGACCAGGGCGCTGAAAGTAGTCTCGGACCAGGACGCTGAAAGTGGTCTCGGACCAGGGCGCTGAAAGTGGTCTCGGACCAGGGTGCTGAAAGTAGTCTCGGACAGTCTTTGGCTGGGCGCAGTGTGACGTGTGGCTGGGCGCAGTCTTTGGCTGGGCGCAGTGTGACGTGTGGCTGGGCGCAGTCTTTGGCTGGGCGCAGCGTGACCTGTGGCTGGGCGCAGTCTTTGGCTGGGCGCAGCGTGACGTGTGGCTGGGCGCAGTCTTTGGCTGGGCGCAGCGTGACGTGTGGCTGGGCGCAGTCTTTGGCTGGGCGCAGCGTGACGTGTGGCTGGGTGCAGTCTTTGGCTGGGCGCAGTGTGACGTGTGGCTGTGCGCAGTCTTTGGCTGGGCGTAGTGTGACGCGTGGCTGGGCGCAGTCTTTGGCTGGGCGCAGTGTGACATCCTCGGGTTTACATTCTCCTGGATGCCGGTCGTTGGTCCCTCGGCAGGGCACGGTGTGAAGTCTTCTGGCAGGGCGAGGTGTGGAGTTCTCCAGTTGAAGTTCTCCAGGGCGCTGGTTGTTGGTCCTTCGGCACGGTGCGGTGTGAAGTCTTCCGGCAGGGCACGGTGTGAAGTCCTCCGGTTGAAGTTCTCCTGGGCGCCGGCTGTTGGTCCCTTGGCAGGGCGTGGTGTGAAGTCTTCTGGCAGGGCGCTATGCTTAGTCCTCCGGTTGAAGTTCTCTTGGGTGCCGGTTGTTGGTCCCTCGGCAGGGCGCAGTGTGATGTCTTCCGGCAGGGTGTGGTGTGAAGTCCTCCGGTTGAAGTTTTCCTGGGTTGCCGGTTGTTGGTCCCTCAGCAGAGCACGATGTATAGTACCCCAGAATGATGTTTGTAGTCCTGCGATTGTTGTTCTCTATCCTGGGAGCTGGTTGTTTCTAAAAGTCCCTCCTGGGAGCCGGTTGTTTCTAAAAGTCCCTCCTGGGAGCCGGTTGTTTCTAAAAGTCCCTCCTGGGAGCCGGTTGTTTCTAAAAGTCCCTCCTGGGAGCCGGTTGTTTCTAAAAGTCCCTCCTGGGAGCCGGTTGTTTCTAAAAGTCCCTCCTGGGAGCCGGTTGTTTCTAAAAGTCCCTCCTGGGAGCCGGTTGTTTCTAAAAGTCCCTCCTGGGAGCCGGTTGTTTCTAAAAGTCCCTCCTGGGAGCCGGTTGTTTCTAGTGACCCTCCTCTCAGGCCAGGGCGCTGAAAGTAGTCTCGGACCAGGGCGCTGAAAGTAGTCTCGGACCAGGGCGCTGAAAGTAGTCTCGGACCAGGGCGCTGAAAGTAGTCTCGGACCAGGGCGCTGAAAGTAGTCTCGGACCAGGGCGCTGAAAGTAGTCTCGGACCAGGGCGCTGAAAGTAGTCTCGGACCAGGGCGCTGAAAGTAGTCTCGGACAGTCTTTGGCTGGGCGCAGTGTGACGTGTGGCTGGGCGCAGTCTTTGGCTGGGCGCAGTGTGACGTGTGGCTGGGCGCAGTCTTTGGCTGGGCGCAGTGTGACGTGTGGCTGGGCGCAGTCTTTGGCTGGGCGCAGTGTGACGTGTGGCTGGGCGCAGTGTGACGTGTGGCTGGGCGCAGTCTTTGGCTGGGCGCAGCGTGACGTGTGGCTGGGCGCAGTCTTTGGCTGGGCGCAGTCTTTGGCTGGGCGCAGCGTGACGTGTGGCTGGGCGCAGTCTTTGGCTGGGCGCAGTCTTTGGCTGGGCGCAGCGTGACGTGTGGCTGGGCGCAGTCTTTGGCTGGGCGCAGCGTGACGTGTGGCTGGGCGCAGTCTTTGGCTGGGCGCAGCGTGACGTGTGGCTGGGCGCAGTCTTTGGCTGGGCGCAGCGTGACGAGTGGCTGGGCGCAGCGTGACGTGTGGCTGGGCGCAGTCTTTGGCTGGGCGCAGCGTGACGTGTGGCTGGGCGCAGTCTTTGGCTGGGCGCAGCGTGACGTGTGGCTGGGCGCAGCGTGACGTGTGGCTGGGCGCAGTCTTTGGCTGGGCGCAGCGTGACGTGTGGCTGGGCGCAGTCTTTGGCTGGACGCAGCGTGACGTGTGGCTGGGCGCAGTCTTTGGCTGGGCGCAGCGTGACGTGTGGCTGGGCGCAGTCTTTGGCTGGGCGCAGCGTGACGTGTGGCTGGGCGCAGTCTTTGGCTGGGCGCAGCGTGACGTGTGGCTGGGCGCAGTCTTTGGCTGGGCGCAGCGTGACGTGTGGCTGGGCGCAGCGTGACGTGTGGCTGGGCGCAGCGTGACGTGTGGCTGGGCGCAGCGTGACGTGTGGCTGGGCGCAGCGTGACGTGTGGCTGGGCGCAGTCTTTGGCTGGGCGCAGCGTGACGTGTGGCTGGGCGCAGTCTTTGGCTGGGCGCAGCGTGACGTGTGGCTGGGCGCAGTCTTTGGCTGGGCGCAGCGTGACGCGTGGCTGTGCGCAGTCTTTGGCTGGGCGCAGTGTGACGCGTGGCTGGGCGCAGTCTTTGGCTGGGCGCAGTGTGACATCCTCGGGTTTACATTCTCCTGGATGCCGGTCGTTGGTCCCTCGGCAGGGCACGGTGTGAAGTCTTCTGGCAGGGCGAGGTGTGGAGTTCTCCAGTTGAAGTTCTCCAGGGCGCTGGTTGTTGGTCCTTCGGCACGGTGCGGTGTGAAGTCTTCCGGCAGGGCACGGTGTGAAGTCCTCCGGTTGAAGTTCTCCTGGGCGCCGGCTGTTGGTCCCTTGGCAGGGCGTGGTGTGAAGTCTTCTGGCAGGGCGCTATGCTTAGTCCTCCGGTTGAAGTTCTCTTGGGTGCCGGTTGTTGGTCCCTCGGCAGGGCGCAGTGTGATGTCTTCCGGCAGGGTGTGGTGTGAAGTCCTCCGGTTGAAGTTTTCCTGGGTTGCCGGTTGTTGGTCCCTCAGCAGAGCACGATGTATAGTACCCCAGAATGATGTTTGTAGTCCTGCGTTTGTTGTTCTCTATCCTGGGAGCTGGTTGTTTCTAAAAGTCCCTCCTGGGAGCCGGTTGTTTCTAAAAGTCCCTCCTGGGAGCCGGTTGTTTCTAAAAGTCCCTCCTGGGAGCCGGTTGTTTCTAAAAGTCCCTCCTGGGAGCCGGTTGTTTCTAAAAGTCCCTCCTGGGAGCCGGTTGTTTCTAAAAGTCCCTCCTGGGAGCCGGTTGTTTCTAAAAGTCCCTCCTGGGAGCCGGTTGTTTCTAAAAGTCCCTCCTGGGAGCCGGTTGTTTCTAAAAGTCCCTCCTGGGAGCCGGTTGTTTCTAAAAGTCCCTCCTGGGAGCCGGTTGTTTCTAAAAGTCCCTCCTGGGAGCCGGTTGTTTCTAAAAGTCCCTCCTGGGAGCCGGTTGTTTCTAAAAGTCCCTCCTGGGAGCCGGTTGTTTCTAAAAGTCCCTCCTGGGAGCCGGTTGTTTCTAAAAGTCCCTCCTGGGAGCCGGTTGTTTCTAAAAGTCCCTCCTGGGAGCCGGTTGTTTCTAAAAGTCCCTCCTGGGAGCCGGTTGTTTCTAAAAGTCCCTCCTGGGAGCCGGTTGTTTCTAGTGACCCTCCTCTCAGGCCAGGGCGCTGAAAGTAGTCTCGGACCAGGGCGCTGAAAGTAGTCTCGGACCAGGGCGCTGAAAGTAGTCTCGGACCAGGGCGCTGAAAGTAGTCTCGGACCAGGGCGCTGAAAGTAGTCTCGGACCAGGGCGCTGAAAGTAGTCTCGGACCAGGGCGCTGAAAGTAGTCTCGGACCAGGGCGCTGAAAGTAGTCTCGGATCAGGGCGCTGAAAGTAGTCTCGGATCAGGGCGCTGAAAGTAGTCTCGGACAGTCTTTGGCTGGGCGCAGCGTGACGTGTGGCTGGGCGCAGTCTTTGGCTGGGCGCAGCGTGACGTGTGGCTGGGCGCAGTCTTTGGCTGGGCGCAGCGTGACGTGTGGCTGGGCGCAGTCTTTGGCTGGGCGCAGCGTGACGTGTGGCTGGGCGCAGTCTTTGGCTGGGCGCAGCGTGACGTGTGGCTGGGCGCAGTCTTTGGCTGGGCGCAGCGTGACGTGTGGCTGGGCGCAGTCTTTGGCTGGGCGCAGCGTGACGTGTGGCTGGGCGCAATCTTTGGCTGGGCGCAGCGTGACGTGTGGCTGGGCGCAGTCTTTGGCTGGGCGCAGCGTGACGTGTGGCTGGGCGCAGTCTTTGGCTGGGCGCAGCGTGACGTGTGGCTGGGCGCAGTCTTTGGCTGGGCGCAGCGTGACGTGTGGCTGGGCGCAGTCTTTGGCTGGGCGCAGCGTGACGTGTGGCTGGGCGCAGTCTTTGGCTGGGCGCAGCGTGACGTGTGGCTGGGCGCAGTCTTTGGCTGGGCGCAGCGTGACGTGTGGCTGGGCGCAGTCTTTGGCTGGGCGCAGCGTGACGTGTGGCTGGGCGCAGTCTTTGGCTGGGCGCAGCGTGACGTGTGGCTGGGCGCAGTCTTTGGCTGGGCGCAGCGTGACGTGTGGCTGGGCGCAGTCTTTGGCTGGGCGCAGCGTGACGTGTGGCTGGGCGCAGTCTTTGGCTGGGCGCAGCGTGACGTGTGGCTGGGCGCAGTCTTTGGCTGGGCGCAGCGTGACGTGTGGCTGGGCGCAGTCTTTGGCTGGGCGCAGCGTGACGTGTGGCTGGGCGCAGTCTTTGGCTGGGCGCAGCGTGACGTGTGGCTGGGCGCAGTCTTTGGCTGGGCGCAGCGTGACGTGTGGCTGGGCGCAGTCTTTGGCTGGGCGCAGCGTGACGTGTGGCTGGGCGCAGTCTTTGGCTGGGCGCAGCGTGACGTGTGGCTGGGCGCAGTCTTTGGCTGGGCGCAGCGTGACGTGTGGCTGGGCGCAGTCTTTGGCTGGGCGCAGCGTGACGTGTGGCTGGGCGCAGTCTTTGGCTGGGCGCAGCGTGACGTGTGGCTGGGCGCAGTCTTTGGCTGGGCGCAGCGTGACGTGTGGCTGGGCGCAGTCTTTGGCTGGGCGCAGCGTGACGTGTGGCTGGTAGCAGTCTTTGGCTGGGCGCAGCGTGACGTGTGGCTGGGCGCAGTCTTTGGCTGGGCGCAGCGTGACGTGTGGCTGGGCGCAGTCTTTGGCTGGGCGCAGCGTGACGTGTGGCTGGGCGCAGTCTTTGGCTGGGCGCAGCGTGACATCCTCGGGTTTACATTCTCCTGGATGCCGGTCGTTGGTCCCTCGGCAGGGCACGGTGTGAAGTCTTCTGGCAGGGCGAGGTGTGGAGTTCTCCAGTTGAAGTTCTCCAGGGCGCTGGTTGTTGGTCCTTCGGCACGGTGCGGTGTGAAGTCTTCCGGCAGGGCACGGTGTGAAGTCCTCCGGTTGAAGTTCTCCTGGGCGCCGGCTGTTGGTCCCTCGGCAGGGCGTGGTGTGAAGTCTTCTGGCAGGGCGCTATGCTTAGTCCTCCGGTTGAAGTTCTCTTGGGTGCCGGTTGTTGGTCCCTCGGCAGGGCGCAGTGTGATGTCTTCCGGCAGGGTGTGGTGTGAAGTCCTCCGGTTGAAGTTTTCCTGGGTTGCCGGTTGTTGGTCCCTCAGCAGAGCACGATGTATAGTACCCCAGAATGATGTTTGTAGTCCTGCGATTGTTGTTCTCCATCCTGGGAGCCGGTTGTTTCTAAAAGTCCCTCCTGGGAGCCGGTTGTTTCTAAAAGTCCCTCCTGGGAGCCGGTTGTTTCTAAAAGTCCCTCCTGGGAGCCGGTTGTTTCTAAAAGTCCCTCCTGGGAGCTGGTTTTTACTAGTGTCCCTCCTCTCAGGCCAGGGCGCTGAAAGTAGTCTCGGACCAGGGCGCTGAAAGTAGTCTCGGACCAGGGCGCTGAAAGTAGTCTCGGACCAGGACGCTGAAAGTGGTCTCGGACCAGGGCGCTGAAAGTGGTCTCGGACCAGGGTGCTGAAAGTAGTCTCGGACAGTCTTTGGCTGGGCGCAGTGTGACGTGTGGCTGGGCGCAGTCTTTGGCTGGGCGCAGTGTGACGTGTGGCTGGGCGCAGTCTTTGGCTGGGCGCAGCGTGACCTGTGGCTGGGCGCAGTCTTTGGCTGGGCGCAGCGTGACGTGTGGCTGGGCGCAGTCTTTGGCTGGGCGCAGCGTGACGTGTGGCTGGGCGCAGTCTTTGGCTGGGCGCAGCGTGACGTGTGGCTGGGCGCAGTCTTTGGCTGGGCGCAGCGTGACGTGTGGCTGGGCGCAGTCTTTGGCTGGGCGCAGCGTGACGTGTGGCTGGGCGCAGTCTTTGGCTGGGCGCAGCGTGACGTGTGGCTGGGTGCAGTCTTTGGCTGGGCGCAGTGTGACGTGTGGCTGTGCGCAGTCTTTGGCTGGGCGTAGTGTGACGCGTGGCTGGGCGCAGTCTTTGGCTGGGCGCAGTGTGACATCCTCGGGTTTACATTCTCCTGGATGCCGGTCGTTGGTCCCTCGGCAGGGCACGGTGTGAAGTCTTCTGGCAGGGCGAGGTGTGGAGTTCTCCAGTTGAAGTTCTCCAGGGCGCTGGTTGTTGGTCCTTCGGCACGGTGCGGTGTGAAGTCTTCCGGCAGGGCACGGTGTGAAGTCCTCCGGTTGAAGTTCTCCTGGGCGCCGGCTGTTGGTCCCTTGGCAGGGCGTGGTGTGAAGTCTTCTGGCAGGGCGCTATGCTTAGTCCTCCGGTTGAAGTTCTCTTGGGTGCCGGTTGTTGGTCCCTCGGCAGGGCGCAGTGTGATGTCTTCCGGCAGGGTGTGGTGTGAAGTCCTCCGGTTGAAGTTTTCCTGGGTTGCCGGTTGTTGGTCCCTCAGCAGAGCACGATGTATAGTACCCCAGAATGATGTTTGTAGTCCTGCGATTGTTGTTCTCTATCCTGGGAGCTGGTTGTTTCTAAAAGTCCCTCCTGGGAGCCGGTTGTTTCTAAAAGTCCCTCCTGGGAGCCGGTTGTTTCTAAAAGTCCCTCCTGGGAGCCGGTTGTTTCTAAAAGTCCCTCCTGGGAGCCGGTTGTTTCTAAAAGTCCCTCCTGGGAGCCGGTTGTTTCTAAAAGTCCCTCCTGGGAGCCGGTTGTTTCTAAAAGTCCCTCCTGGGAGCCGGTTGTTTCTAAAAGTCCCTCCTGGGAGCCGGTTGTTTCTAAAAGTCCCTCCTGGGAGCCGGTTGTTTCTAAAAGTCCCTCCTGGGAGCCGGTTGTTTCTAGTGACCCTCCTCTCAGGCCAGGGCGCTGAAAGTAGTCTCGGACCAGGGCGCTGAAAGTAGTCTCGGACCAGGGCGCTGAAAGTAGTCTCGGACCAGGGCGCTGAAAGTAGTCTCGGACCAGGGCGCTGAAAGTAGTCTCGGACCAGGGCGCTGAAAGTAGTCTCGGACCAGGGCGCTGAAAGTAGTCTCGGACAGTCTTTGGCTGGGCGCAGTGTGACGTGTGGCTGGGCGCAGTCTTTGGCTGGGCGCAGTGTGATGTGTGGCTGGGCGCAGTCTTTGGCTGGGCGCAGTGTGACGTGTGGCTGGGCGCAGTCTTTGGCTGGGCGCAGTGTGACGTGTGGCTGGGCGCAGTGTGACGTGTGGCTGGGCGCAGTCTTTGGCTGGGCGCAGCGTGACGTGTGGCTGGGCGCAGTCTTTGGCTGGGCGCAGTCTTTGGCTGGGCGCAGCGTGACGTGTGGCTGGGCGCAGTCTTTGGCTGGGCGCAGTCTTTGGCTGGGCGCAGCGTGACGTGTGGCTGGGCGCAGTCTTTGGCTGGGCGCAGCGTGACGTGTGGCTGGGCGCAGTCTTTGGCTGGGCGCAGCGTGACGTGTGGCTGGGCGCAGTCTTTGGCTGGGCGCAGCGTGACGTGTGGCTGGGCGCAGCGTGACGTGTGGCTGGGCGCAGTGTGACGTGTGGCTGGGCGCAGTCTTTGGCTGGGCGCAGCGTGACGTGTGGCTGGGCGCAGCGTGACGTGTGGCTGGGCGCAGTCTTTGGCTGGGCGCAGCGTGACGTGTGGCTGGGCGCAGTCTTTGGCTGGACGCAGCGTGACGTGTGGCTGGGCGCAGTCTTTGGCTGGGCGCAGCGTGACGTGTGGCTGGGCGCAGCGTGACGTGTGGCTGGGCGCAGTCTTTGGCTGGGCGCAGCGTGACGTGTGGCTGGGCGCAGTCTTTGGCTGGGCGCAGCGTGACGTGTGGCTGGGCGCAGCGTGACGTGTGGCTGGGCGCAGCGTGACGTGTGGCTGGGCGCAGCGTGACGTGTGGCTGGGCGCAGCGTGACGTGTGGCTGGGTGCAGCGTGACGTGTGGCTGGGCGCAGTCTTTGGCTGGGCGCAGCGTGACGTGTGGCTGGGCGCAGTCTTTGGCTGGGCGCAGCGTGACGCGTGGCTGGGCGCAGTCTTTGGCTGGGCGCAGTGTGACGCGTGGCTGTGCGCAGTCTTTGGCTGGGCGCAGTGTGACGCGTGGCTGGGCGCAGTCTTTGGCTGGGCGCAGTGTGACATCCTCGGGTTTACATTCTCCTGGATGCCGGTCGTTGGTCCCTCGGCAGGGCACGGTGTGAAGTCTTCTGGCAGGGCGAGGTGTGGAGTTCTCCAGTTGAAGTTCTCCAGGGCGCTGGTTGTTGGTCCTTCGGCACGGTGCGGTGTGAAGTCTTCCGGCAGGGCACGGTGTGAAGTCCTCCGGTTGAAGTTCTCCTGGGCGCCGGCTGTTGGTCCCTTGGCAGGGCGTGGTGTGAAGTCTTCTGGCAGGGCGCTATGCTTAGTCCTCCGGTTGAAGTTCTCTTGGGTGCCGGTTGTTGGTCCCTCGGCAGGGCGCAGTGTGATGTCTTCCGGCAGGGTGTGGTGTGAAGTCCTCCGGTTGAAGTTTTCCTGGGTTGCCGGTTGTTGGTCCCTCAGCAGAGCACGATGTATAGTACCCCAGAATGATGTTTGTAGTCCTGCGTTTGTTGTTCTCTATCCTGGGAGCTGGTTGTTTCTAAAAGTCCCTCCTGGGAGCCGGTTGTTTCTAAAAGTCCCTCCTGGGAGCCGGTTGTTTCTAAAAGTCCCTCCTGGGAGCCGGTTGTTTCTAAAAGTCCCTCCTGGGAGCCGGTTGTTTCTAAAAGTCCCTCCTGGGAGCCGGTTGTTTCTAAAAGTCCCTCCTGGGAGCCGGTTGTTTCTAAAAGTCCCTCCTGGGAGCCGGTTGTTTCTAAAAGTCCCTCCTGGGAGCCGGTTGTTTCTAAAAGTCCCTCCTGGGAGCCGGTTGTTTCTAAAAGTCCCTCCTGGGAGCCGGTTGTTTCTAAAAGTCCCTCCTGGGAGCCGGTTGTTTCTAAAAGTCCCTCCTGGGAGCCGGTTGTTTCTAAAAGTCCCTCCTGGGAGCCGGTTGTTTCTAAAAGTCCCTCCTGGGAGCCGGTTGTTTCTAAAAGTCCCTCCTGGGAGCCGGTTGTTTCTAAAAGTCCCTCCTGGGAGCCGGTTGTTTCTAAAAGTCCCTCCTGGGAGCCGGTTGTTTCTAAAAGTCCCTCCTGGGAGCCGGTTGTTTCTAAAAGTCCCTCCTGGGAGCCGGTTGTTTCTAAAAGTCCCTCCTGGGAGCCGGTTGTTTCTAAAAGTCCCTCCTGGGAGCCGGTTGTTTCTAAAAGTCCCTCCTGGGAGCCGGTTGTTTCTAAAAGTCCCTCCTGGGAGCCGGTTGTTTCTAAAAGTCCCTCCTGGGAGCCGGTTGTTTCTAGTGACCCTCCTCTCAGGCCAGGGCGCTGAAAGTAGTCTCGGACCAGGGCGCTGAAAGTAGTCTCGGACCAGGGCGCTGAAAGTAGTCTCGGACCAGGGCGCTGAAAGTAGTCTCGGACCAGGGCGCTGAAAGTAGTCTCGGATCAGGGCGCTGAAAGTAGTCTCGGATCAGGGCGCTGAAAGTAGTCTCGGACAGTCTTTGGCTGGGCGCAGTGTGACGTGTGGCTGGGCGCAGTCTTTGGCTGGGCGCAGTGTGACGTGTGGCTGGGCGCAGTCTTTGGCTGGGCGCAGTGTGACGTGTGGCTGGGCGCAGTCTTTGGCTGGGCGCAGTGTGACGTGTGGCTGGGCGCAGTGTGACGTGTGGCTGGGCGCAGTCTTTGGCTGGGCGCAGCGTGACGTGTGGCTGGGCTCAGTCTTTGGCTGGGCGCAGCGTGACGTGTGGCTGGGCGCAGTCTTTGGCTGGACGCAGCGTGACGTGTGGCTGGGCGCAGTCTTTGGCTGGGCGCAGCGTGACGTGTGGCTGGGCGCAGTCTCTGGCTGGGCGCAGCGTGACGTGTGGCTGGGCGCAGTCTTTGGCTGGGCGCAGCGTGACGTGTGGCTGGGCGCAGTCTTTGGCTGGGCGCAGCGTGACGTGTGGCTGGGCGCAGCGTGACGTGTGGCTGGGCGCAGTCTTTGGCTGGGCGCAGCGTGACGTGTGGCTGGGCGCAGTCTTTGGCTGGACGCAGCGTGACGTGTGGCTGGGCGCAGTCTTTGGCTGGGCGCAGCGTGACGTGTGGCTGGGCGCAGTCTTTGGCTGGGCGCAGCGTGACGTGTGGCTGGGCGCAGTCTTTGGCTGGGCGCAGCGTGACGTGTGGCTGGGCGCAGTCTTTGGCTGGGCGCAGCGTGACGTGTGGCTGGGCGCAGTCTTTGGCTGGGCGCAGCGTGACGTGTGGCTGGGCGCAGTCTTTGGCTGGGCGCAGCGTGACGTGTGGCTGGGCGCAGTCTTTGGCTGGGCGCAGCGTGACGTGTGGCTGGGCGCAGTCTTTGGCTGGGCGCAGCGTGACGTGTGGCTGGGCGCAGTCTTTGGCTGGGCGCAGCGTGACGTGTGGCTGGGCGCAGCGTGACGTGTGGCTGGGCGCAGCGTGACGTGTGGCTGGGCGCAGTCTTTGGCTGGGTGCAGCGTGACGTGTGGCTGGGCGCAGTCTTTGGCTGGGCGCAGCGTGACGTGTGGCTGGGCGCAGTCTTTGGCTGGGCGCAGCGTGACGTGTGGCTGGGCGCAGTCTTTGGCTGGGCGCAGCGTGACGTGTGGCTGGGCGCAGTCTTTGGCTGGGCGCAGCGTGACGTGTGGCTGGGCGCAGTCTTTGGCTGGGCGCAGCGTGACGTGTGGCTGGGTGCAGTCTTTGGCTGGGCGCAGCGTGACGTGTGGCTGGGCGCAGTCTTTGGCTGGGCGCAGCGTGACGTGTGGCTGGGCGCAGTCTTTGGCTGGGCGCAGCGTGACGTGTGGCTGGGCGCAGTCTTTGGCTGGGCGCAGCGTGACGTGTGGCTGGGCGCAGTCTTTGGCTGGGCGCAGCGTGACGTGTGGCTGGGCGCAGTCTTTGGCTGGGCGCAGCGTGACGTGTGGCTGGGCGCAGTCTTTGGCTGGGCGCAGCGTGACGTGTGGCTGGGCGCAGTCTTTGGCTGGGCGCAGCGTGACGTGTGGCTGGGCGCAGTCTTTGGCTGGGCGCAGCGTGACGTGTGGCTGGGCGCAGTCTTTGGCTGGGCGCAGCGTGACGTGTGGCTGGGCGCAGTCTTTGGCTGGGCGCAGCGTGACGTGTGGCTGGGCGCAGTCTTTGGCTGGGCGCAGTCTTTGGCTGGGCGCAGCGTGACGTGTGGCTGGGCGCAGTCTTTGGCTGGGCGCAGCGTGACGTGTGGCTGGGCGCAGTCTTTGGCTGGGCGCAGCGTGACGTGTGGCTGGGCGCAGTCTTTGGCTGGGCGCAGCGTGACGTGTGGCTGGGCGCAGTCTTTGGCTGGGCGCAGCGTGACGTGTGGCTGGGCGCAGTCTTTGGCTGGGCGCAGCGTGACGTGTGGCTGGGCGCAGTCTTTGGCTGGGCGCAGCGTGACGTGTGGCTGGGCGCAGTCTTTGGCTGGGCGCAGCGTGACGTGTGGCTGGGCGCAGTCTTTGGCTGGGCGCAGCGTGACGTGTGGCTGGGCGCAGTCTTTGGCTGGGCGCAGCGTGACGTGTGGCTGGGCGCAGTCTTTGGCTGGGCGCAGCGTGACGTGTGGCTGGGCGCAGTCTTTGGCTGGGCGCAGCGTGACGTGTGGCTGGGCGCAGTCTTTGGCTGGGCGCAGCGTGACATCCTCGGGTTTACATTCTCCTGGATGCCGGTCGTTGGTCCCTCGGCAGGGCACGGTGTGAAGTCTTCTGGCAGGGCGAGGTGTGGAGTTCTCCAGTTGAAGTTCTCCAGGGCGCTGGTTGTTGGTCCTTCGGCACGGTGCGGTGTGAAGTCTTCCGGCAGGGCACGGTGTGAAGTCCTCCGGTTGAAGTTCTCCTGGGCGCCGGCTGTTGGTCCCTCGGCAGGGCGTGGTGTGAAGTCTTCTGGCAGGGCGCTATGCTTAGTCCTCCGGTTGAAGTTCTCTTGGGTGCCGGTTGTTGGTCCCTCGGCAGGGCGCAGTGTGATGTCTTCCGGCAGGGTGTGGTGTGAAGTCCTCCGGTTGAAGTTTTCCTGGGTTGCCGGTTGTTGGTCCCTCAGCAGAGCACGATGTATAGTACCCCAGAATGATGTTTGTAGTCCTGCGATTGTTGTTCTCCATCCTGGGAGCCGGTTGTTTCTAAAAGTCCCTCCTGGGAGCCGGTTGTTTCTAAAAGTCCCTCCTGGGAGCCGGTTGTTTCTAAAAGTCCCTCCTGGGAGCCGGTTGTTTCTAAAAGTCCCTCCTGGGAGCCGGTTGTTTCTAAAAGTCCCTCCTGGGAGCTGGTTTTTACTAGTGTCCCTCCTCTCAGGCCAGGGCGCTGAAAGTAGTCTCGGACCAGGGCGCTGAAAGTAGTCTCGGACCAGGGCGCTGAAAGTAGTCTCGGACCAGGACGCTGAAAGTGGTCTCGGACCAGGGCGCTGAAAGTGGTCTCGGACCAGGGTGCTGAAAGTAGTCTCGGACAGTCTTTGGCTGGGCGCAGTGTGACGTGTGGCTGGGCGCAGTCTTTGGCTGGGCGCAGCGTGACCTGTGGCTGGGCGCAGTCTTTGGCTGAGCGCAGCGTGACGTGTGGCTGGGCGCAGTCTTTGGCTGGGCGCAGCGTGACGTGTGGCTGGGCGCAGTCTTTGGCTGGGCGCAGCGTGACGTGTGGCTGGGCGCAGTCTTTGGCTGGGCGCAGCGTGACGTGTGGCTGGGCGCAGTCTTTGGCTGGGCGCAGCGTGACGTGTGGCTGGGCGCAGTCTTTGGCTGGGCGCAGCGTGACGTGTGGCTGGGCGCAGTCTTTGGCTGGGCGCAGCGTGACGTGTGGCTGGGCGCAGTCTTTGGCTGGGCGCAGCGTGACGTGTGGCTGGGCGCAGTCTTTGGCTGGGCGCAGCGTGACGTGTGGCTGGGCGCAGTCTTTGGCTGGGCGCAGCGTGACGTGTGGCTGGGCGCAGTCTTTGGCTGGGCGCAGTGTGACATCCTCGGGTTTACATTCTCCTGGATGCCGGTCGTTGGTCCCTCGGCAGGGCACGGTGTGAAGTCTTCTGGCAGGGCGAGGTGTGGAGTTCTCCAGTTGAAGTTCTCCAGGGCGCTGGTTGTTGGTCCTTCGGCACGGTGCGGTGTGAAGTCTTCCGGCAGGGCACGGTGTGAAGTCCTCCGGTTGAAGTTCTCCTGGGCGCCGGCTGTTGGTCCCTTGGCAGGGCGTGGTGTGAAGTCTTCTGGCAGGGCGCTATGCTTAGTCCTCCGGTTGAAGTTCTCTTGGGTGCCGGTTGTTGGTCCCTCGGCAGGGCGCAGTGTGATGTCTTCCGGCAGGGTGTGGTGTGAAGTCCTCCGGTTGAAGTTTTCCTGGGTTGCCGGTTGTTGGTCCCTCAGCAGAGCACGATGTATAGTACCCCAAAATGATGTTTGTAGTCCTGCGATTGTTGTTCTCTATCCTGGGAGCTGGTTGTTTCTAAAAGTCCCTCCTGGGAGCCGGTTGTTTCTAAAAGTCCCTCCTGGGAGCCGGTTGTTTCTAAAAGTCCCTCCTGGGAGCCGGTTGTTTCTAAAAGTCCCTCCTGGGAGCCGGTTGTTTCTAAAAGTCCCTCCTGGGAGCCGGTTGTTTCTAAAAGTCCCTCCTGGGAGCCGGTTGTTTCTAAAAGTCCCTCCTGGGAGCCGGTTGTTTCTAGTGACCCTCCTCTCAGGCCAGGGCGCTGAAAGTAGTCTCGGACCAGGGCGCTGAAAGTAGTCTCGGACCAGGGCGCTGAAAGTAGTCTCGGACCAGGGCGCTGAAAGTAGTCTCGGACCAGGGTGCTGAAAGTAGTCTCGGACCAGGGCGCTGAAAGTAGTCTCGGACCAGGGCGCTGAAAGTAGTCTCGGACCAGGGCGCTGAAAGTAGTCTCGGACCAGGGCGCTGAAAGTAGTCTCGGACAGTCTTTGGCTGGGCGCAGTGTGACGTGTGGCTGGGCGCAGTCTTTGGCTGGGCGCAGTGTGACGTGTGGCTGGGCGCAGTCTTTGGCTGGGCGCAGTGTGACGTGTGGCTGGGCGCAGTCTTTGGCTGGGCGCAGTGTGACGTGTGGCTGGGCGCAGTCTTTGGCTGGGCGCAGCGTGACGTGTGGCTGGGCGCAGTCTTTGGCTGGGCGCAGTCTTTGGCTGGGCGCAGCGTGACGTGTGGCTGGGCGCAGTCTTTGGCTGGGCGCAGCGTGACGTGTGGCTGGGCGCAGTCTTTGGCTGGGCGCAGCGTGACGTGTGGCTGGGCGCAGTCTTTGGCTGGGCGCAGCGTGACGTGTGGCTGGGCGCAGTCTTTGGCTGGGCGCAGCGTGACGTGTGGCTGGGCGCAGCGTGACGTGTGGCTGGGCGCAGCGTGACGTGTGGCTGGGCGCAGCGTGACGTGTGGCTGGGCGCAGCGTGACGTGTGGCTGGGCGCAGCGTGACGTGTGGCTGGGCGCAGTCTTTGGCTGGGCGCAGCGTGACGTGTGGCTGGGCGCAGTCTTTGGCTGGGCGCAGCGTGACGTGTGGCTGGGCGCAGTCTTTGGCTGGGCGCAGCGTGACGTGTGGCTGGGCGCAGTCTTTGGCTGGGCGCAGTGTGACGCGTGGCTGGGCGCAGTCTTTGGCTGGGCGCAGTGTGACATCCTCGGGTTTACATTCTCCTGGATGCCGGTCGTTGGTCCCTCGGCAGGGCACGGTGTGAAGTCTTCTGGCAGGGCGAGGTGTGGAGTTCTCCAGTTGAAGTTCTCCAGGGCGCTGGTTGTTGGTCCTTCGGCACGGTGCGGTGTGAAGTCTTCCGGCAGGGCACGGTGTGAAGTCCTCCGGTTGAAGTTCTCCTGGGCGCCGGCTGTTGGTCCCTTGGCAGGGCGTGGTGTGAAGTCTTCTGGCAGGGCGCTATGCTTAGTCCTCCGGTTGAAGTTCTCTTGGGTGCCGGTTGTTGGTCCCTCGGCAGGGCGCAGTGTGATGTCTTCCGGCAGGGTGTGGTGTGAAGTCCTCCGGTTGAAGTTTTCCTGGGTTGCCGGTTGTTGGTCCCTCAGCAGGGCACGATGTATAGTACCCCAGAATGATGTTTGTAGTCCTGCGATTGTTGTTCTCCATCCTGGGAGCCGGTTGTTTCTAAAAGTCCCTCCTGGGAGCCGGTTGTTTCTAAAAGTCCCTCCTGGGAGCCGGTTGTTTCTAAAAGTCCCTCCTGGGAGCCGGTTGTTTCTAAAAGTCCCTCCTGGGAGCCGGTTGTTTCTAAAAGTCCCTCCTGGGAGCCGGTTGTTTCTAAAAGTCCCTCCTGGGAGCCGGTTGTTTCTAAAAGTCCCTCCTGGGAGCCGGTTGTTTCTAAAAGTCCCTCCTGGGAGCTGGTTTTTACTAGTGTCCCTCCTCTCAGGCCAGGGCGCTGAAAGTAGTCTCGGACCAGGGCGCTGAAAGTAGTCTCGGACCAGGGCGCTGAAAGTAGTCTCGGACCAGGACGCTGAAAGTGGTCTCGGACCAGGGCGCTGAAAGTGGTCTCGGACCAGGGTGCTGAAAGTAGTCTCGGACAGTCTTTGGCTGGGCGCAGTGTGACGTGTGGCTGGGCGCAGTCTTTGGCTGGGCGCAGTGTGATGTGTGGCTGGGCGCAGTCTTTGGCTGGGCGCAGCGTGACCTGTGGCTGGGCGCAGTCTTTGGCTGAGCGCAGCGTGACGTGTGGCTGGGCGCAGTCTTTGGCTGGGCGCAGCGTGACGTGTGGCTGGGCGCAGTCTTTGGCTGGGCGCAGCGTGACGTGTGGCTGGGCGCAGTCTTTGGCTGGGCGCAGCGTGACGTGTGGCTGGGCGCAGTCTTTGGCTGGGCGCAGCGTGACGTGTGGCTGGGCGCAGTCTTTGGCTGGGCGCAGCGTGACGTGTGGCTGGGCGCAGTCTTTGGCTGGGCGCAGCGTGACGTGTGGCTGGGCGCAGTCTTTGGCTGGGCGCAGCGTGACGTGTGGCTGGGTGCAGTCTTTGGCTGGGCGCAGCGTGACGTGTGGCTGGGTGCAGTCTTTGGCTGGGCGCAGTGTGACGTGTGGCTGTGCGCAGTCTTTGGCTGGGCGTAGTGTGACGCGTGGCTGGGCGCAGTCTTTGGCTGGGCGCAGTGTGACATCCTCGGGTTTACATTCTCCTGGATGCCGGTCGTTGGTCCCTCGGCAGGGCACGGTGTGAAGTCTTCTGGCAGGGCGAGGTGTGGAGTTCTCCAGTTGAAGTTCTCCAGGGCGCTGGTTGTTGGTCCTTCGGCACGGTGCGGTGTGAAGTCTTCCGGCAGGGCACGGTGTGAAGTCCTCCGGTTGAAGTTCTCCTGGGCGCCGGCTGTTGGTCCCTTGGCAGGGCGTGGTGTGAAGTCTTCTGGCAGGGCGCTATGCTTAGTCCTCCGGTTGAAGTTCTCTTGGGTGCCGGTTGTTGGTCCCTCGGCAGGGCGCAGTGTGATGTCTTCCGGCAGGGTGTGGTGTGAAGTCCTCCGGTTGAAGTTTTCCTGGGTTGCCGGTTGTTGGTCCCTCAGCAGAGCACGATGTATAGTACCCCAGAATGATGTTTGTAGTCCTGCGATTGTTGTTCTCTATCCTGGGAGCTGGTTGTTTCTAAAAGTCCCTCCTGGGAGCCGGTTGTTTCTAAAAGTCCCTCCTGGGAGCCGGTTGTTTCTAAAAGTCCCTCCTGGGAGCCGGTTGTTTCTAAAAGTCCCTCCTGGGAGCCGGTTGTTTCTAAAAGTCCCTCCTGGGAGCCGGTTGTTTCTAAAAGTCCCTCCTGGGAGCCGGTTGTTTCTAAAAGTCCCTCCTGGGAGCCGGTTGTTTCTAAAAGTCCCTCCTGGGAGCCGGTTGTTTCTAGTGACCCTCCTCTCAGGCCAGGGCGCTGAAAGTAGTCTCGGACCAGGGCGCTAAAAGTAGTCTCGGACCAGGGCGCTGAAAGTAGTCTCGGACCAGGGCGCTGAAAGTAGTCTCGGACCAGGGCGCTGAAAGTAGTCTCGGACCAGGGCGCTGAAAGTAGTCTCGGACCAGGGCGCTGAAAGTAGTCTCGGACCAGGGCGCTGAAAGTAGTCTCGGACAGTCTTTGGCTGGGCGCAGTGTGACGTGTGGCTGGGCGCAGTGTGACGTGTGGCTGGGCGCAGTCTTTGGCTGGGCGCAGTGTGACGTGTGGCTGGGCGCAGTGTGACGTGTGGCTGGGCGCAGTCTTTGGCTGGGCGCAGCGTGACGTGTGGCTGGGCGCAGTCTTTGGCTGGGCGCAGTCTTTGGCTGGGCGCAGCGTGACGTGTGGCTGGGCGCAGTCTTTGGCTGGGCGCAGTCTTTGGCTGGGCGCAGCGTGACGTGTGGCTGGGCGCAGTCTTTGGCTGGGCGCAGCGTGACGTGTGGCTGGGCGCAGTCTTTGGCTGGGCGCAGCGTGACGTGTGGCTGGGCGCAGCGTGACGTGTGGCTGGGCGCAGCGTGACGTGTGGCTGGGCGCAGTCTTTGGCTGGGCGCAGCGTGACGTGTGGCTGGGCGCAGTCTTTGGCTGGGCGCAGCGTGACGTGTGGCTGGGCGCAGCGTGACGTGTGGCTGGGCGCAGTCTTTGGCTGGGCGCAGCGTGACGTGTGGCTGGGCGCAGTCTTTGGCTGGACGCAGCGTGACGTGTGGCTGGGCGCAGTCTTTGGCTGGGCGCAGCGTGACGTGTGGCTGGGCGCAGTCTTTGGCTGGGCGCAGCGTGACGTGTGGCTGGGCGCAGTCTTTGGCTGGGCGCAGCGTGACGTGTGGCTGGGCGCAGTCTTTGGCTGGGCGCAGCGTGACGTGTGGCTGGGCGCAGTCTTTGGCTGGGCGCAGCGTGACGTGTGGCTGGGCGCAGTCTTTGGCTGGGCGCAGCGTGACGTGTGGCTGGGCGCAGTCTTTGGCTGGGCGCAGCGTGACGTGTGGCTGGGCGCAGTCTTTGGCTGGGCGCAGCGTGACGTGTGGCTGGGCGCAGCGTGACGTGTGGCTGGGCGCAGTCTTTGGCTGGGCGCAGCGTGACGTGTGGCTGGGCGCAGTCTTTGGCTGGGCGCAGCGTGACGTGTGGCTGGGCGCAGTCTTTGGCTGGGCGCAGCGTGACGTGTGGCTGGGCGCAGTCTTTGGCTGGGCGCAGCGTGACGTGTGGCTGGGCGCAGTCTTTGGCTGGGCGCAGTGTGACATCCTCGGGTTTACATTCTCCTGGATGCCGGTTGTTGGTCCCTCGGCAGGGCGCAGTGTGATGTCTTCCGGCAGGGTGTGGTGTGAAGTCCTCCGGTTGAAGTTTTCCTGGGTTGCCGGTTGTTGGTCCCTCAGCAGAGCACGATGTATAGTACCCCAGAATGATGTTTGTAGTCCTGCGATTGTTGTTCTCCATCCTGGGAGCCGGTTGTTTCTAAAAGTCCCTCCTGGGAGCCGGTTGTTTCTAAAAGTCCCTCCTGGGAGCCGGTTGTTTCTAAAAGTCCCTCCTGGGAGCCGGTTGTTTCTAAAAGTCCCTCCTGGGAGCCGGTTGTTTCTAAAAGTCCCTCCTGGGAGCCGGTTGTTTCTAAAAGTCCCTCCTGGGAGCCGGTTGTTTCTAAAAGTCCCTCCTGGGAGCCGGTTGTTTCTAAAAGTCCCTCCTGGGAGCCGGTTGTTTCTAAAAGTCCCTCCTGGGAGCCGGTTGTTTCTAAAAGTCCCTCCTGGGAGCCGGTTGTTTCTAAAAGTCCCTCCTGGGAGCCGGTTGTTTCTAAAAGTCCCTCCTGGGAGCCGGTTGTTTCTAAAAGTCCCTCCTGGGAGCCGGTTGTTTCTAAAAGTCCCTCCTGGGAGCCGGTTGTTTCTAAAAGTCCCTCCTGGGAGCCGGTTGTTTCTAAAAGTCCCTCCTGGGAGCCGGTTGTTTCTAAAAGTCCCTCCTGGGAGCCGGTTGTTTCTAAAAGTCCCTCCTGGGAGCCGGTTTTTACTAGTGTCCCTAGTCTCGGACCAGGGCGCCGAAAGTAGTCTCGGACCAGGGCGCCGAAAGTAGTCTCGGACCAGGGCGCCGAAAGTAGTCTCGGACCAGGGCGCCGAAAGTAGTCTCGGACCAGGGCGCCGAAAGTAGTCTCGGACCAGGGCGCCGAAAGTAGTCTCGGACCAGGGCGCCGAAAGTAGTCTCGGACCAGGGCGCCGAAAGTAGTCTCGGACCAGGGCGCCGAAAGTAGTCTCGGAACAGGGCGCCGAAAGTAGTCTCGGACCAGGGCGCCGAAAGTAGTCTCGGACCAGGGCGCCGAAAGTAGTCTCGGACCAGGGCGCCGAAAGTAGTCTCGGACCAGGGCGCCGAAAGTAGTCTCGGACCAGGGCGCCGAAAGTAGTCTCGGACCAGGGCGCCGAAAGTAGTCTCGGACCAGGGCGCCGAAAGTAGTCTCGGACCAGGGCGCCGAAAGTAGTCTCGGACCAGGGCGCCGAAAGTAGTCTCGGACCAGGGCGCCGACAGTAGTCTCGGACCAGGGCGCCGAAAGTAGTCTCGGACCAGGGCGCTGAAAGTAGTCTCGGACAGTCTTTGGCTGGGCGCAGTGTGACGTGTAACTGGGCGCAGTCTTTGGCTGGGCGCAGTGTGACGTGTGGCTGGGCGCAGTCTTTGGCTGGGCGCAGCGTGACGTGTGGCTGGGCGCAGTCTTTGGCTGGGCGCAGCGTGACGTGTGGCTGGGCGCAGCGTGACGTGTGGCTGGGCGCAGTCTTTGGCTGGGCGCAGCGTGACGTGTGGCTGGGCGCAGCGTGACGTGTGGCTGGGCGCAGTCTTTGGCTGGGCGCAGCGTGACGTGTGGCTGGGCGCAATCTTTGGCTGGGCGCAGCGTGACGTGTGGCTGGGCGCAGTCTTTGGCTGGGCGCAGCGTGACGTGTGGCTGGGCGCAGTCTTTGGCTGGGCGCAGCGTGACGTGTGGCTGGGCGCAGTCTTTGGCTGGGCGCAGCGTGACGTGTGGCTGGGCGCAGTCTTTGGCTGGGCGCAGCGTGACGCGTGGCTGTGCGCAGTCTTTGGCTGGGCGTAGCGTGACGCGTGGCTGGGCGCAGTCTTTGGCTGGGCGCAGTGTGACATCCTCGGGTTTACATTCTCCTGGATGCCGGTCGTTGGTCCCTCGGCAGGGCACGGTGTGAAGTCTTCTGGCAGGGCGAGGTGTGGAGTTCTCCAGTTGAAGTTCTCCAGGGCGCTGGTTGTTGGTCCTTCGGCACGGTGCGGTGTGAAGTCTTCCGGCAGGGCACGGTGTGAAGTCCTCCGGTTGAAGTTCTCCTGGGCGCCGGCTGTTGGTCCCTTGGCAGGGCGTGGTGTGAAGTCTTCTGGCAGGGCGCTATGCTTAGTCCTCCGGTTGAAGTTCTCTTGGGTGCCGGTTGTTGGTCCCTCGGCAGGGCGCAGTGTGATGTCTTCCGGCAGGGTGTGGTGTGAAGTCCTCCGGTTGAAGTTTTCCTGGGTTGCCGGTTGTTGGTCCCTCAGCAGAGCACGATGTATAGTACCCCAGAATGATGTTTGTATTCCTGCGATTGTTGTTCTCTACCCTGGGAGCTGGTTGTTTCTAAAAGTCCCTCCTGGGAGCCGGTTGTTTCTAAAAGTCCCTCCTGGGAGCCGTTCGTTTCTAAAAGTCCCTCCTGGGAGCCGCTTGTTTCTAAAAGTCCCTCCTGGGAGCCGGTTGTTTCTAAAAGTCCCTCCTGGGAGCCGGTTGTTTCTAAAAGTCCCTCCTGGGAGCCGGTTGTTTCTAAAAGTCCCTCCTGGGAGCCGGTTGTTTCTAAAAGTCCCTCCTGGGAGCCGGTTGTTTCTAAAAGTCCCTCCTGGGAGCCGGTTGTTTCTAAAAGTCCCTCCTGGGAGCCGGTTTTTACTAGTGTCCCTAGTCTCGGACCAGGGCGCCGAAAGTAGTCTCGGACCAGGGCGCCGAAAGTAGTCTCGGACCAGGGCGCCGAAAGTAGTCTCGGACCAGGGCGCCGAAAGTAGTCTCGGACCAGGGCGCCGAAAGTAGTCTCGGAACAGGGCGCCGAAAGTAGTCTCGGAACAGGGCGCCGAAAGTAGTCTCGGACCAGGGCGCCGAAAGTAGTCTCGGACCAGGGCGCCGAAAGTAGTCTCGGACCAGGGCGCCGACAGTAGTCTCGGACCAGGGCGCCGACAGTAGTCTCGGACCAGGGCGCCGACAGTAGTCTCGGACCAGGGCGCCGAAAGTAGTCTCGGACCAGGGCGCTGAAAGTAGTCTCGGACAGTCTTTGGCTGGGCGCAGTGTGACGTGTAACTGGGCGCAGTCTTTGGCTGGGCGCAGTGTGACGTGTGGCTGGGCGCAGTCTTTGGCTGGGCGCAGCGTGACGTGTGGCTGGGCGCAGTCTTTGGCTGGGCGCAGCGTGACGTGTGGCTGGGCGCAGTCTTTGGCTGGGCGCAGCGTGACGTGTGGCTGGGCGCAGTCTTTCGCTGGGCGCAGCGTGACGTGTGGCTGGGCGCAGTCTTTGGCTGGGCGCAGCGTGACGTGTGGCTGGGCGCAGTCTTTGGCTGGGCGCAGCGTGACGTGTGGCTGGGCGCAGTCTTTGGCTGGGCGCAGCGTGACGTGTGGCTGGGCGCAATCTTTGGCTGGGCGCAACGTGACGTGTGGCTGGGCGCAGTCTTTGGCTGGGCGCAGCGTGACGTGTGGCTGGGCGCAGTCTTTGGCTGGGCGCAGCGTGACGTGTGGCTGGGCGCAGTCTTTGGCTGGGCGCAGCGTGACGTGTGGCTGGGCGCAGTCTTTGGCTGGGCGCAGTGTGACGTGTGGCTGTGCGCAGTCTTTGGCTGGGCGTAGTGTGACGCGTGGCTGGGCGCAGTCTTTGGCTGGGTGCAGTGTGACATCCTCGGGTTTACATTCTCCTGGATGCCGGTCGTTGGTCCCTCGGCAGGGCACGGTGTGAAGTCTTCTGGCAGGGCGAGGTGTGGAGTTCTCCAGTTGAAGTTCTCCAGGGCGCTGGTTGTTGGTCCTTCGGCACGGTGCGGTGTGAAGTCTTCCGGCAGGGCACGGTGTGAAGTCCTCCGGTTGAAGTTCTCCTGGGCGCCGGCTGTTGGTCCCTTGGCAGGGCGTGGTGTGAAGTCTTCTGGCAGGGCGCTATGCTTAGTCCTCCGGTTGAAGTTCTCTTGGGTGCCGGTTGTTGGTCCCTCGGCAGGGCGCAGTGTGATGTCTTCCGGCAGGGTGTGGTGTGAAGTCCTCCGGTTGAAGTTTTCCTGGGTTGCCGGTTGTTGGTCCCTCAGCAGAGCACGATGTATAGTACCCCAGAATGATGTTTGTATTCCTGCGATTGTTGTTCTCTATCCTGGGAGCTGGTTGTTTCTAAAAGTCCCTCCTGGGAGCCGGTTGTTTCTAAAAGTCCCTCCTGGGAGCCGTTCGTTTCTAAAAGTCCCTCCTGGGAGCCGTTCGTTTCTAAAAGTCCCTCCTGGGAGCCGTTCGTTTCTAAAAGTCCCTCCTGGGAGCCGGTTGTTTCTAAAAGTCCCTCCTGGGAGCCGGTTGTTTCTAAAAGTCCCTCCTGGGAGCCGGTTGTTTCTAAAAGTCCCTCCTGGGAGCCGGTTGTTTCTAAAAGTCCCTCCTGGGAGCCGGTTGTTTCTAAAAGTCCCTCCTGGGAGCCGGTTGTTTCTAAAAGTCCCTCCTGGGAGCCGGTTGTTTCTAAAAGTCCCTCCTGGGAGCCGGTTTTTACTAGTGTCCCTCCTCTCAGGCCAGGGCGCTGAAAGTAGTCTCGGACCAGGGCGCTGAAAGTAGTCTCGGACCAGGGCGCTGAAAGTAGTCTCGGACCAGGGCGCTGAAAGTAGTCTCGGACAGTCTTTGGCTGGGCGCAGTGTGACGTGTGGCTGTTCGCAGTCTTTGGCTGGGCGCAGTGTGACGTGTGGCTGGGCGCAGTCTTTGGCTGGGCACAGTGTGACGTGTGGCTGGGCGCAGTCTTTGGCTGGGCGCAGTGTGACGTGTGGCTGGGCGCAGTCTTTGGCTGGGCGCAGCGTGACGTGTGGCTGGGCGCAGTCTTTGGCTGGGCGCAGCGTGACGTGTTGCTGGGCGCAATCTTTGGCTGGGCGCAGCGTGACGTGTGGCTGGGCGCAATCTTTGGCTGGGCGCAGCGTGACGTGTGGCTGGGCGCAGTCTTTGGCTGGGCGCAGTGTGACGTGTGGCTGGGCGCAGTCTTTGGCTGGGCGCAGTCTTTGGCTGGGCGCAGTCTTTGGCTGGGCGCAGTCTTTGGCTGGGCGCAGCGTGACGTGTGGCTGGGCGCAGTCTTTGGCTGGGCGCAGCGTGACGTGTGGCTGGGCGCAGTCTTTGACTGGGCGCAGCGTGACGTGTGGCTGGGCGCAGTCTTTGGCTGGGCGCAGCGTGACGTGTGGCTGGGCGCAGTCTTTGGCTGGGCGCAGCGTGACGTGTGGCTGGGCGCAGTCTTTGGCTGGGCGCAGCGTGACGTGTGGCTGGGCGCAGTCTTTGGCTGGGCGCAGCGTGACGTGTGGCTGGGCGCAGTCTTTGGCTGGGCGCAGCGTGACGTGTGGCTGGGCGCAGTCTTTGGCTGGGCGCAGCGTGACGTGTGGCTGGGCGCAGTCTTTGGCTGGGCGCAGCGTGACGTGTGGCTGGGCGCAGTCTTTGGCTGGGCGCAGCGTGACGTGTGGCTGGGCGCAGTCTTTGGCTGGGCGCAGCGTGACGTGTGGCTGGGCGCAGTCTTTGGCTGGGCGCAGCGTGACGTGTGGCTGGGCGCAGTCTTTGGCTGGGCGCAGCGTGACGTGTGGCTGTGCGCAGTCTTTGGCTGGGCGCAGTGTGACATCCTCGGGTTTACATTCTCCTAGATGCCGGTCGTTGGTCCCTCGGCAGGGCACGGTGTGAAGTCTTCTGGCAGGGCGAGGTGTGGAGTTCTCCAGTTGAAGTTCTCCTGGGCGCCGGCTGTTGGTCCCTCGGCAGGGCGTGGTGTGAAGTCTTCTGGCAGGGCGCTATGCTTAGTCCTCCGGTTGAAGTTCTCTTGGGTGCCGGTTGTTGGTCCCTCGGCAGGGCGCAGTGTGATGTCTTCCGGCAGGGTGTGGTGTGAAGTCCTCCGGTTGAAGTTTTCCTGGGTTGCCGGTTGTTGGTCCCTCAGCAGAGCACGATGTATAGTACCCCAGAATGATGTTTGTATTCCTGCGATTGTTGTTCTCTATCCTGGGAGCTGGTTGTTTCTAAAAGTCCCTCCTGGGAGCCGGTTGTTTCTAAAAGTCCCTCCTGGGAGCCGGTTGTTTCTAAAAGTCCCTCCTGGGAGCCGGTTGTTTCTAAAAGTCCCTCCTGGGAGCCGGTTGTTTCTAAAAGTCCCTCCTGGGAGCCGGTTGTTTCTAAAAGTCCCTCCTGGGAGCCGGTTTTTACTAGTGTCCCTCCTCTCAGGCCAGGGCGCTGAAAGTAGTCTCGGACCAGGGCGCTGAAAGTAGTCTCGGACCAGGGCGCTGAAAGTAGTCTCGGACCAGGGCGCTGAAAGTAGTCTCGGACCAGGGCGCCGAAAGTAGTCTCGGAACAGGGCGCCGAAAGTAGTCTCGGAACAGGGCGCCGAAAGTAGTCTCGGACCAGGGCGCCGAAAGTAGTCTCGGACCAGGGCGCCGAAAGTAGTCTCGGACCAGGGCGCCGAAAGTAGTCTCGGACCAGGGCGCCGACAGTAGTCTCGGACCAGGGCGCCGACAGTAGTCTCGGACCAGGGCGCCGACAGTAGTCTCGGACCAGGGCGCCGACAGTAGTCTCGGACCAGGGCGCCGACAGTAGTCTCGGACCAGGGCGCTGAAAGTAGTCTCGGACCAGGGCGCTGAAAGTAGTCTCGGACAGTCTTTGGCTGGGCGCAGTGTGACGTGTAACTGGGCGCAGTCTTTGGCTGGGCGCAGTGTGACGTGTGGCTGGGCGCAGTCTTTGGCTGGGCGCAGCGTGACGTGTGGCTGGGCGCAGTCTTTGGCTGGGCGCAGCGTGACGTGTGGCTGGGCGCAGTCTTTGGCTGGGCGCAGCGTGACGTGTGGCTGGGCGCAGTCTTTGGCTGGGCGCAGCGTGACGTGTGGCTGGGCGCAGTCTTTCGCTGGGCGCAGCGTGACGTGTGGCTGGGCGCAGTCTTTGGCTGGGCGCAGCGTGACGTGTGGCTGGGCGCAGTCTTTGGCTGGGCGCAGCGTGACGTGTGGCTGGGCGCAGCGTGACGTGTGGCTGGGCGCAGTCTTTGGCTGGGCGCAGCGTGACGTGTGGCTGGGCGCAGTCTTTGGCTGGGCGCAACGTGACGTGTGGCTGGGCGCAGTCTTTGGCTGGGCGCAGCGTGACGTGTGGCTGGGCGCAGTCTTTGGCTGGGCGCAGCGTGACGTGTGGCTGGGCGCAGTCTTTGGCTGGGCGCAGCGTGACGTGTGGCTGGGCGCAGTCTTTGGCTGGGCGCAGCGTGACGTGTGGCTGGGCGCAGTCTTTGGCTGGGCGCAGTGTGACGTGTGGCTGTGCGCAGTCTTTGGCTGGGCGTAGTGTGACGCGTGGCTGGGCGCAGTCTTTGGCTGGGCGCAGTGTGACATCCTCGGGTTTACATTCTCCTGGATGCCGGTCGTTGGTCCCTCGGCAGGGCACGGTGTGAAGTCTTCTGGCAGGGCGAGGTGTGGAGTTCTCCAGTTGAAGTTCTCCAGGGCGCTGGTTGTTGGTCCTTCGGCACGGTGCGGTGTGAAGTCTTCCGGCAGGGCACGGTGTGAAGTCCTCCGGTTGAAGTTCTCCTGGGCGCCGGCTGTTGGTCCCTTGGCAGGGCGTGGTGTGAAGTCTTCTGGCAGGGCGCTATGCTTAGTCCTCCGGTTGAAGTTCTCTTGGGTGCCGGTTGTTGGTCCCTCGGCAGGGCGCAGTGTGATGTCTTCCGGCAGGGTGTGGTGTGAAGTCCTCCGGTTGAAGTTTTCCTGGGTTGCCGGTTGTTGGTCCCTCAGCAGAGCACGATGTATAGTACCCCAGAATGATGTTTGTATTCCTGCGATTGTTGTTCTCTATCCTGGGAGCTGGTTGTTTCTAAAAGTCCCTCCTGGGAGCCGGTTGTTTCTAAAAGTCCCTCCTGGGAGCCGTTCGTTTCTAAAAGTCCCTCCTGGGAGCCGTTCGTTTCTAAAAGTCCCTCCTGGGAGCCGTTCGTTTCTAAAAGTCCCTCCTGGGAGCCGGTTGTTTCTAAAAGTCCCTCCTGGGAGCCGGTTGTTTCTAAAAGTCCCTCCTGGGAGCCGGTTGTTTCTAAAAGTCCCTCCTGGGAGCGGTTTTTACTAGTGTCCCTCCTGGGAGCCGGTTTTTACTAGTGTCCCTCCTCTCAGGCCAGGGCGCTGAAAGTAGTCTCGGACCAGGGCGCTGAAAGTAGTCTCGGACCAGGGCGCTGAAAGTAGTCTCGGACCAGGGCGCTGAAAGTAGTCTCGGACCAGGGCGCTGAAAGTAGTCTCGGACAGTCTTTGGCTGGGCGCAGTGTGACGTGTGGCTGGGCGCAGTCTTTGGCTGGGCGCAGTGTGACGTGTGGCTGGGCGCAGTCTTTGGCTGGGCGCAGTGTGACGTGTGGCTGGGCGCAGTCTTTGGCTGGGCGCAGTGTGACGTGTGGCTGGGCGCAGTCTTTGGCTGGGCGCAGCGTGACGTGTGGCTGGGCGCAGTCTTTGGCTGGGCGCAGCGTGACGTGTTGCTGGGCGCAATCTTTGGCTGGGCGCAGCGTGACGTGTGGCTGGGCGCAATCTTTGGCTGGGCGCAGCGTGACGTGTGGCTGGGCGCAGTCTTTGGCTGGGCGCAGTGTGACGTGTGGCTGGGCGCAGTCTTTGGCTGGGCGCAGTCTTTGGCTGGGCGCAGTCTTTGGCTGGGCGCAGTCTTTGGCTGGGCGCAGCGTGACGTGTGGCTGGGCGCAGTCTTTGGCTGGGCGCAGCGTGACGTGTGGCTGGGCGCAGTCTTTGGCTGGGCGCAGCGTGACGTGTGGCTGGGCGCAGTCTTTGGCTGGGCGCAGCGTGACGTGTGGCTGGGCGCAGTCTTTGGCTGGGCGCAGCGTGACGTGTGGCTGGGCGCAGTCTTTGGCTGGGCGCAGCGTGACGTGTGGCTGGGCGCAGTGTGACGTGTGGCTGGGCGCAGTCTTTGGCTGGGCGCAGCGTGACGTGTGGCTGGGCGCAGTCTTTGGCTGGGCGCAGCGTGACGTGTGGCTGGGCGCAGTCTTTGGCTGGGCGCAGCGTGACATCCTCGGGTTTACATTCTCCTGGATGCCGGTCGTTGGTCCCTCGGCAGGGCACGGTGTGAAGTCTTCTGGCAGGGCGAGGTGTGGAGTTCTCCAGTTGAAGTTCTCCAGGGCGCTGGTTGTTGGTCCTTCGGCACGGTGCGGTGTGAAGTCTTCCGGCAGGGCACGGTGTGAAGTCCTCCGGTTGAAGTTCTCCTGGGCGCCGGCTGTTGGTCCCTCGGCAGGGCGTGGTGTGAAGTCTTCTGGCAGGGCGCTATGCTTAGTCCTCCGGTTGAAGTTCTCTTGGGTGCCGGTTGTTGGTCCCTCGGCAGGGCGCAGTGTGATGTCTTCCGGCAGGGTGTGGTGTGAAGTCCTCCGGTTGAAGTTTTCCTGGGTTGCCGGTTGTTGGTCCCTCAGCAGAGCACGATGTATAGTACCCCAGAATGATGTTTGTAGTCCTGCGATTGTTGTTCTCCATCCTGGGAGCCGGTTGTTTCTAAAAGTCCCTCCTGGGAGCCGGTTGTTTCTAAAAGTCCCTCCTGGGAGCCGGTTGTTTCTAAAAGTCCCTCCTGGGAGCCGGTTGTTTCTAAAAGTCCCTCCTGGGAGCCGGTTGTTTCTAAAAGTCCCTCCTGGGAGCCGGTTGTTTCTAAAAGTCCCTCCTGGGAGCCGGTTGTTTCTAAAAGTCCCTCCTGGGAGCCGGTTGTTTCTAAAAGTCCCTCCTGGGAGCCGGTTGTTTCTAGTGTCCCTCCTCTCAGGCCAGGGCGCTGAAAGTAGTCTCGGACCAGGGCGCTGAAAGTAGTCTCGGACCAGGGCGCTGAAAGTAGTCTCGGACCAGGGCGCTGAAAGTAGTCTCGGACCAGGGCGCTGAAAGTAGTCTCGGACAGTCTTTGGCTGGGCGCAGTGTGACGTGTGGCTGGGCGCAGTCTTTGGCTGGGCGCAGCGTGACGTGTGGCTGGGCGCAGTCTTTGGCTGGGCGCAGCGTGACGTGTGGCTGGGCGCAATCTTTGGCTGGGCGCAGCGTGACGTGTGGCTGGGCGCAATCTTTGGCTGGGCGCAGCGTGACGTGTGGCTGGGCGCAATCTTTGGCTGGGCGCAGCGTGACGTGTGGCTGGGCGCAATCTTTGGCTGGGCGCAGCGTGACGTGTGGCTGGGCGCAGTCTTTGGCTGGGCGCAGCGTGACGTGTGGCTGGGCGCAGTCTTTGGCTGGGCGCAGTGTGACGTGTGGCTGGGCGCAGTGTGGCGTGTGGCTGGGCGCAGTTTTTGGCTGGGCGCAGTGTGACGTGTGGCTGGGCGCAGTCTTTGGCTGGGCGCAGTGTGACGTGTGGCTGGGCGCAGTCTTTGGCTGGGCGCAGTGTGACGTGTGGCTGGGCGCAGTGTGGCGTGTGGCTGGGCGCAGTTTTTGGCTGGGCGCAGTGTGACGTGTGGCTGGGCGCAGTCTTTGGCTGGGCGCAGTGTGACGTGTGGCTGGGCGCAGTCTTTGGCTGGGCGCAGTGTGACGTGTGGCTGGGCGCAGTCTTTGGCTGGGCGCAGTGTGACGTGTGGCTGGGCGCAGTCTTTGGCTGGGCGCAGTGTGACGTGTGGCTGGGCGCAGTCTTTGGCTGGGCGCAGTGTGACGTGTGGCTGGGCGCAGTCTTTGGCTGGGCGCAGTGTGACGTGTGGCTGGGCGCAGTCTTTGGCTGGGCGCAGTGTGACGTGTGGCTGGGCGCAGTCTTTGGCTGGGCGCAGTGTGACATCCTCGGGTTTACATTCTCCTGGATGCCGGTCGTTGGTCCCTCGGCAGGGCACGGTGGGAAGTCTTCTGGCAGGGCGAGGTGTGGAGTTCTCCAGTTGAAGTTCTCCAGGGCGCTGGTTGTTGGTCCTTCGGCACGGTGCGGTGTGAAGTCTTCCGGCAGGGCACGGTGTGAAGTCCTCCGGTTGAAGTTCTCCTGGGCGCCGGCTGTTGGTCCCTCGGCAGGGCGTGGTGTGAAGTCTTCTGGCAGGGCGCTATGCTTAGTCCTCCGGTTGAAGTTCTCTTGGGTGCCGGTTGTTGGTCCCTCGGCAGGGCGCAGTGTGATGTCTTCCGGCAGGGTGTGGTGTGAAGTCCTCCGGTTGAAGTTTTCCTGGGTTGCCGGTTGTTGGTCCCTCAGCAGGGCACGATGTATAGTACCCCAGAATGATGTTTGTAGTCCTGCGATTGTTGTTCTCCATCCTGGGAGCCGGTTGTTTCTAAAAGTCCCTCCTGGGAGCCGGTTGTTTCTAAAAGTCCCTCCTGGGAGCCGGTTGTTTCTAAAAGTCCCTCCTGGGAGCCGTTCGTTTCTAAAAGTCCCTCCTGGGAGCCGGTTGTTTCTAAAAGTCCCTCCTGGGAGCCGGTTGTTTCTAAAAGTCCCTCCTGGGAGCCGGTTGTTTCTAAAAGTCCCTCCTGGGAGCCGGTTGTTTCTAAAAGTCCCTCCTGGGAGCCGGTTGTTTCTAAAAGTCCCTCCTGGGAGCCGGTTGTTTCTAAAAGTCCCTCCTGGGAGCCGGTTGTTTCTAAAAGTCCCTCCTGGGAGCCGTTTTTTACTAGTGTCCCTCCTCTCAGGCCAGGGCGCTGAAAGTAGTCTCGGACCAGGGCGCTGAAAGTAGTCTCGGACCAGGGCGCTGAAAGTAGTCTCGGACCAGGGCGCTGAAAGTAGTCTCGGACCAGGGCGCTGAAAGTAGTCTCGGACCAGGGCGCTGAAAGTAGTCTCGGACCAGGGCGCTGAAAGTAGTCTCGGACAGTCTTTGGCTGGGCGCAGTGTGACGTGTGGCTGGGCGCAGTCTTTGGCTGGGCGCAGTGTGACGTGTGGCTGGGCGCAGTCTTTGGCTGGGCGCAGTGTGACGTGTGGCTGGGTGCAGTCTTTGGCTGGGCGCAGTGTGACGTGTGGCTGGGCGCAGTCTTTGGCTGGGCGCAGCGTGACGTGTGGCTGGGCGCAGTCTTTGGCTGGGCGCAGTCTTTGGCTGGGCGCAGCGTGACGTGTTGCTGGGCGCAATCTTTGGCTGGGCGCAGCGTGACGTGTGGCTGGGCGCAGTCTTTGGCTGGGCGCAGCGTGACGTATGGCTGGGCGCAGTCTTTAACTGGGCGCAGCGTGACGTGTGGCTGGGCGCAGTCTTTGGCTGGGCGCAGTCTTTGGCTGGGCGCAGTGTGACGTGTGGCTGGGCGCAGTCTTTGGCTGGGCGCGTGTGGCTGGGCGCAGTCTTTGGCTGGGCGCAGCGTGACGTGTGGCTGGGCGCAGTCTTTGGCTGGGCGCAGCGTGACGTGTGGCTGGGCGCAGTCTTTGGCTGGGCGCAGCGTGACGTGTGGCTGGGCGCAGCGTGACGTGTGGCTGGGCGCAGCGTGACGTGTGGCTGGGCGCAGTCTTTGGCTGGGCGCAGCGTGACGTGTGGCTGGGCGCAGTCTTTGGCTGGGCGCAGCGTGACGTGTGGCTGGGCGCAGTCTTTGGCTGGGCGCAGCGTGACGTGTGGCTGGGCGCAGTCTTTGGCTGGGCGCAGCGTGACGTGTGGCTGGGCGCAGTCTTTGGCTGGGCGCAGCGTGACGTGTGGCTGGGCGCAGTCTTTGGCTGGGCGCAGCGTGACGTGTGGCTGGGCGCAGTCTTTGGCTGGGCGCAGCGTGACGTGTGGCTGGGCGCAGTCTTTGGCTGGGCGCAGCGTGACGTGTGGCTGGGCGCAGTCTTTGGCTGGGCGCAGCGTGACGTGTGGCTGGGCGCAGTCTTTGGCTGGGCGCAGCGTGACGTGTGGCTGGGCGCAGTCTTTGGCTGGGCGCAGCGTGACGTGTGGCTGGGCGCAGTCTTTGGCTGGGCGCAGCGTGACGTGTGGCTGGGCGCAGTCTTTGGCTGGGCGCAGTGTGACATCCTCGGGTTTACATTCTCCTGGATGCCGGTCGTTGGTCCCTCGGCAGGGCAAGGTGTGAAGTCTTCTGGCAGGGCGAGGTGTGGAGTTCTCCAGTTGAAGTTCTCCAGGGCGCTGGTTGTTGGTCCTTCGGCACGGTGCGGTGTGAAGTCTTCCGGCAGGGCACGGTGTGAAGTCCTCCGGTTGAAGTTCTCCTGGGCGCCGGCTGTTGGTCCCTCGGCAGGGCGTGGTGTGAAGTCTTCTGGCAGGGCGCTATGCTTAGTCCTCCGGTTGAAGTTCTCTTGGGTGCCGGTTGTTGGTCCCTCGGCAGGGCGCAGTGTGATGTCTTCCGGCAGGGTGTGGTGTGAAGTCCTCCGGTTGAAGTTTTCCTGGGTTGCCGGTTGTTGGTCCCTCAGCAGAGCACGATGTATAGTACCCCAGAATGATGTTTGTAGTCCTGCGATTGTTGTTCTCCATCCTGGGAGCCGGTTGTTTCTAAAAGTCCCTCCTGGGAGCCGGTTGTTTCTAAAAGTCCCTCCTGGGAGCCGGTTGTTTCTAAAAGTCCCTCCTGGGAGCCGGTTGTTTCTAAAAGTCCCTCCTGGGAGCCGGTTGTTTCTAAAAGTCCCTCCTGGGAGCCGGTTGTTTCTAAAAGTCCCTCTTGGGAGCCGGTTGTTTCTAAAAGTCCCTCCTGGGAGCCGGTTGTTTCTAAAAGTCCCTCCTGGGAGCCGGTTGTTTCTAAAAGTCCCTCCTGGGAGCCGGTTGTTTCTAAAAGTCCCTCTTGGGAGCCGGTTGTTTCTAAAAGTCCCTCCTGGGAGCCGGTTGTTTCTAAAAGTCCCTCCTGGGAGCCGGTTGTTTCTAAAAGTCCCTCCTGGGAGCCGGTTGTTTCTAAAAGTCCCTCCTGGGAGCCGGTTTTTACTAGTGTCCCTCCTCTCAGGCCAGGGCGCCGAAAGTAGTCTCGGACCAGGGCGCTGAAAGTAGTCTCGGACCAGGGCGCTGAAAGTAGTCTCGGACCAGGGCGCTGAAAGTAGCCTCGGACCAGGGCGCTGAAAGTAGTCTCGGACAGTCTTTGGCTGGCCGCAGTCTTTGGCTGGGCGCAGTGTGACGTGTGGCTGGGCGCAGTCTTTGGCTGGGCACAGTGTGACGTGTGGCTGGGCGCAGTCTTTGGCTGGGCACAGTGTGACGTGTGGCTGGGCGCAGTCTTTGGCTGGGCGCAGTGTGACGTGTGGCTGGGCGCAGTCTTTGGCTGGGCGCAGTGTGACATCCTCGGGTTTACATTCTCCTGGATGCCGGTCGTTGGTCCCTCGGCAGGGCACGGTGGGAAGTCTTCTGGCAGGGCGAGGTGTGGAGTTCTCCAGTTGAAGTTCTCCAGGGCGCTGGTTGTTGGTCCTTCGGCACGGTGCGGTGTGAAGTCTTCCGGCAGGGCACGGTGTGAAGTCCTCCGGTTGAAGTTCTCCTGGGCGCCGGCTGTTGGTCCCTTGGCAGGGCGTGGTGTGAAGTCTTCTGGCAGGGCGCTATGCTTAGTCCTCCGGTTGAAGTTCTCTTGGGTGCCGGTTGTTGGTCCCTCGGCAGGGCGCAGTGTGATGTCTTCCGGCAGGGTGTGGTGTGAAGTCCTCCGGTTGAAGTTTTCCTGGGTTGCCGGTTGTTGGTCCCTCAGCAGAGCACGATGTATAGTACCCCAGAATGATGTTTGTAGTCCTGCGATTGTTGTTCTCCATCCTGGGAGCCGGTTGTTTCTAAAAGTCCCTCCTGGGAGCCGGTTGTTTCTAAAAGTCCCTCCTGGGAGCCGGTTGTTTCTAAAAGTCCCTCCTGGGAGCCGGTTGTTTCTAAAAGTCCCTCCTGGGAGCCGGTTGTTTCTAAAAGTCCCTCCTGGGAGCCGGTTGTTTCTAAAAGTCCCTCCTGGGAGCCGGTTGTTTCTAAAAGTCCCTCCTGGGAGCCGGTTGTTTCTAAAAGTCCCTCCTGGGAGCCGGTTGTTTCTAAAAGTCCCTCCTGGGAGCCGGTTGTTTCTAAAAGTCCCTCCTGGGAGCCGGTTGTTTCTAAAAGTCCCTCCTGGGAGCCGGTTGTTTCTAAAAGTCCCTCCTCTCAGGCCAGGGCGCTGAAAGTAGTCTCGGACCAGGGCGCTGAAAGTAGTCTCGGACCAGGGCGCTGAAAGTAGTCTCGGACCAGGGCGCTGAAAGTAGTCTCGGACCACGGCGCTGAAAGTAGTCTCGGACCAGGGCGCTGAAAGTAGTCTCGGACAGTCTTTGGCTGGGCGCAGTGTGACGTGTGGCTGGGCGCAGTCTTTGGCTGGGCGCAGTGTGGCTGGGCGCAATCTTTGGCTGGGCGCAGCGTGACGTGTGGCTGGGCGCAGTCTTTGGCTGGGCGCAGCGTGACGTGTGGCTGGGCGCAGTCTTTGGCTGGGCGCAGCGTGACGTGTGGCTGGGCGCAGTCTTTGGCTGGGCGCAGTGTGACGTGTGGCTAGGCGCAGTGTGGCGTGTGGCTGGGCGCAGTTTTTGGCTGGGCGCAGTGTGACGTGTGGCTGGGCGCAGTCTTTGGCTGGGCGCAGTGTGACGTGTGGCTGGGCGCAGTGTGACGTGTGGCTGGGCGCAGTGTGGCGTGTGGCTGGGCGCAGTTTTTGGCTGGGCGCAGTGTGGCGTGTGGCTGGGCGCAGTTTTTGGCTGGGCGCAGTGTGGCGTGTGGCTGGGCGCAGTTTTTGGCTGGGCGCAGTGTGAGGTGTGGCTGGGCGCAGTCTTTGGCTGGGCGCAGTGTGACGTGTGGCTGGGCGCAGTCTTTGGCTGGGCGCAGTGTGACGTGTGGCTGGGCGCAGTCTTTGGCTGGGCGCAGTGTGACGTGTGGCTGGGCGCAGTCTTTGGCTGGGCGCAGTGTGACGTGTGGCTGGGCGCAGTCTTTGGCTGGGCGCAGTGTGACGTGTGGCTGGGCGCAGTCTTTGGCTGGGCGCAGTGTGACGTGTGGCTGGGCGCAGTCTTTGGCTGGGCGCAGTGTGGCTGGGCGCAGTCTTTGGCTGGGCGCAGTGTGACATCCTCGGGTTTACATTTTCCTGGATGCCGGTCGTTGGTCCCTCGGCAGGGCACGGTGTGAAGTCTTCTGGCAGGGCGAGGTGTGGAGTTCTCCAGTTGAAGTTCTCCAGGGCGCTGGTTGTTGGTCCTTCGGCACGGTGCGGTGTGAAGTCTTCCGGCAGGGCACGGTGTGAAGTCCTCCGGTTGAAGTTCTCCTGGGCGCCGGCTGTTGGTCCCTCGGCAGGGCGTGGTGTGAAGTCTTCTGGCAGGGCGCTATGCTTAGTCCTCCGGTTGAAGTTCTCTTGGGTGCCGGTTGTTGGTCCCTCGGCAGGGCGCAGTGTGATGTCTTCCGGCAGGGTGTGGTGTGAAGTCCTCCGGTTGAAGTTTTCCTGGGTTGCCGGTTGTTGGTCCCTCAGCAGGGCACGATGTATAGTACCCCAGAATGATGTTTGTAGTCCTGCGATTGTTGTTCTCCATCCTGGGAGCCGGTTGTTTCTAAAAGTCCCTCCTGGGAGCCGGTTGTTTCTAAAAGTCCCTCCTGGGAGCCGGTTGTTTCTAAAAGTCCCTCCTGGGAGCCGTTCGTTTCTAAAAGTCCCTCCTGGGAGCCGGTTGTTTCTAAAAGTCCCTCCTGGGAGCCGGTTGTTTCTAAAAGTCCCTCCTGGGAGCCGGTTGTTTCTAAAAGTCCCTCCTGGGAGCCGGTTGTTTCTAAAAGTCCCTCCTGGGAGCCGGTTGTTTCTAAAAGTCCCTCCTGGGAGCCGGTTGTTTCTAAAAGTCCCTCCTGGGAGCCGGTTGTTTCTAAAAGTCCCTCCTGGGAGCCGGTTTTTACTAGTGTCCCTCCTCTCAGGCCAGGGCGCTGAAAGTAGTCTCGGACCAGGGCGCTGAAAGTAGTCTCGGACCAGGGCGCTGAAAGTAGTCTCGGACCAGGGCGCTGAAAGTAGTCTCGGACCAGGGCGCTGAAAGTAGTCTCGGACCAGGGCGCTGAAAGTAGTCTCGGACAGTCTTTGGCTGGGCGCAGTGTGACGTGTGGCTGGGCGCAGTCTTTGGCTGGGCGCAGTGTGACGTGTGGCTGGGCGCAGTCTTTGGCTGGGCGCAGTGTGACGTGTGGCTGGGCGCAGTCTTTGGCTGGGCGCAGCGTGACGTGTGGCTGGGCGCAGTCTTTGGCTGGGCGCAGCGTGACGTGTTGCTGGGCGCAATCTTTGGCTGGGCGCAGCGTGACGTGTGGCTGGGCGCAGTCTTTGGCTGGGCGCAGCGTGACGTGTGGCTGGGCGCAGTCTTTGGCTGGGCGCAGCGTGACGTGTGGCTGGGCGCAGTCTTTGGCTGGGCGCAGTCTTTGGCTGGGCGCAGTCTTTGGCTGGGCGCAGTCTTTGGCTGGGCGCAGTGTGACGTGTGGCTGGGCGCAGTCTTTGGCTGGGCGCGTGTGGCTGGGCGCAGTCTTTGGCTGGGCGCAGCGTGACGTGTGGCTGGGCGCAGTCTTTGGCTGGGCGCAGCGTGACGTGTGGCTGGGCGCAGTCTTTGGCTGGGCGCAGCGTGACGTGTGGCTGGGCGCAATCTTTGGCTGGGCGCAGCGTGACGTGTGGCTGGGCGCAGTCTTTGGCTGGGCGCAGCGTGACGTGTGGCTGGGCGCAGTCTTTGGCTGGGCGCAGCGTGACGTGTGGCTGGGCGCAGTCTTTGGCTGGGCGCAGCGTGACGTGTGGCTGGGCGCAGTCTTTGGCTGGGCGCAGCGTGACGTGTGGCTGGGCGCAGTCTTTGGCTGGGCGCTGCGTGACGTGTGGCTGGGCGCAGTCTTTGGCTGGGCGCAGTGTGACATCCTCGGGTTTACATTCTCCTGGATGCCGGTCGTTGGTCCCTCGGCAGGGCACGGTGTGAAGTCTTCTGGCAGGGCGAGGTGTGGAGTTCTCCGGTTGAAGATCTCCAGGGCGCCGGCTGTTGGTCCCTCGGCAGGGCGTGGTGTGAAGTCTTCTGGCAGGGCGCTATGCTTAGTCCTCCGGTTGAAGTTCTCTTGGGTGCCGGTTGTTGGTCCCTCGGCAGGGCGCAGTGTGATGTCTTCCGGCAGGGTGTGGTGTGAAGTCCTCCGGTTGAAGTTTTCCTGGGTTGCCGGTTGTTGGTCCCTCAGCAGAGCACGATGTATAGTACCCCAGAATGATGTTTGTAGTCCTGCGATTGTTGTTCTCCATCCTGGGAGCCGGTTGTTTCTAAAAGTCCCTCCTGGGAGCCGGTTGTTTCTAAAAGTCCCTCCTGGGAGCCGGTTGTTTCTAAAAGTCCCTCCTGGGAGCCGGTTGTTTCTAAAAGTCCCTCCTGGGAGCCGGTTGTTTCTAAAAGTCCCTCCTGGGAGCCGGTTGTTTCTAAAAGTCCCTCCTGGGAGCCGGTTGTTTCTAAAAGTCCCTCCTGGGAGCCGGTTGTTTCTAAAAGTCCCTCCTGGGAGCCGGTTGTTTCTAAAAGTCCCTCCTGGGAGCCGGTTGTTTCTAAAAGTCCCTCCTGGGAGCCGGTTGTTTCTAAAAGTCCCTCCTGGGAGCCGGTTTTTACTAGTGTCCCTCCTCTCAGGCCAGGGCGCCGAAAGTAGTCTCGGACCAGGGCGCTGAAAGTAGTCTCGGACCAGGGCGCTGAAAGTAGTCTCGGACCAGGGCGCTGAAAGTAGTCTCGGACCAGGGCGCTGAAAGTAGCCTCGGACAGTCTTTGGCTGGCCGCAGTCTTTGGCTGGGCGCAGTGTGACGTGTGGCTGGGCGCAGTCTTTGGCTGGGCACAGTGTGACGTGTGGCTGGGCGCAGTCTTTGGCTGGGCGCAGTGTGACGTGTGGCTGGGCGTAGTCTTTGGCTGGGCGCAGTGTGACGTGTGGCTGGGCGCAGTCTTTGGCTGGGCGCAGTGTGACATCCTCGGGTTTACATTCTCCTGGATGCCGGTCGTTGGTCCCTCGGCAGGGCACGGTGGGAAGTCTTCTGGCAGGGCGAGGTGTGGAGTTCTCCAGTTGAAGTTCTCCAGGGCGCTGGTCGTTGGTCCTTCGGCACGGTGCGGTGTGAAGTCATTCCGGCAGGGCACGGTGTGAAGTCCTCCGATTGAAGTTCTCCTGGGCGCCGGCTGTTGGTCCCTCGGCAGGGCGTGGTGTGATGTCTTCCGGCAGGGTGTGGTGTGAAGTCCTCCGGTTGAAGTTTTCCTGGGTTGCTGGTTGTTGGTCCCTCAGCAGGGCACGATGTATAGTACCCCAGAATGATGTTTGTAGTCCTGTGATTGTTGTTCTCCATCCTGGGAGCCGGTTGTTTCTAAAAGTCCCTCCTGGGAGCCGGTTGTTTCTAAAAGTCCCTCCTGGGAGCCGGTTGTTTCTAAAAGTCCCTCCTGGGAGCCGGTTGTTTCTAAAAGTCCCTCCTGGGAGCCGGTTGTTTCTAAAAGTCCCTCCTGGGAGCCGGTTGTTTCTAAAAGTCCCTCCTGGGAGCCGGTTGTTTCTAAAAGTCCCTCCTGGGAGCCGGTTGTTTCTAGTGTCCCTCCTCTCAGGCCAGGGCGCTGAAAGTAGTCTCGGACCAGGGCGCTGAAAGTAGTCTCGGACCAGGGCGCTGAAAGTAGTCTCGGACCAGGGCGCTGAAAGTAGTCTCGGACCAGGGCGCTGAAAGTAGTCTCGGACAGTCTTTGGCTGGGCGCAGTGTGACGTGTGGCTGGGCGCAGTCTTTGGCTGGGCGCAGCGTGACGTGTGGCTGGGCGCAGTCTTTGGCTGGGCGCAGCGTGACGTGTGGCTGGGCGCAATCTTTGGCTGGGCGCAGCGTGACGTGTGGCTGGGCGCAATCTTTGGCTGGGCGCAGCGTGACGTGTGGCTGGGCGCAGTCTTTGGCTGGGCGCAGCGTGACGTGTGGCTGGGCGCAGTCTTTGGCTGGGCGCAGCGTGACGTGTGGCTGGGCGCAGTCTTTGGCTGGGCGCAGCGTGACGTGTGGCTGGGCGCAGTCTGGCTGGGCGCAGTGTGACGTGTGGCTGGGCGCAGTGTGGCGTGTGGCTGGGCGCAGTTTTTGGCTGGGCGCAGTGTGACGTGTGGCTGGGCGCAGTCTTTGGCTGGGCGCAGTGTGACGTGTGGCTGGGCGCAGTGTGACGTGTGGCTGGGCGCAGTGTGGCGTGTGGCTGGGTGCAGTTTTTGGCTGGGCGCAGTGTGACGTGTGGCTGGGCGCAGTCTTTGGCTGGGCGCAGTGTGACGTGTGGCTGGGCGCAGTCTTTGGCTGGGCGCAGTGTGACGTGTGGCTGGGCGCAGTCTTTGGCTGGGCGCAGTGTGACGTGTGGCTGGGCGCAGTCTTTGGCTGGGCGCAGTGTGACGTGTGGCTGGGCGCAGTCTTTGGCTGGGCGCAGTGTGACGTGTGGCTGGGCGCAGTCTTTGGCTGGGCGCAGTGTGACGTGTGGCTGGGCGCAGTCTTTGGCTGGGCGCAGTGTGACATCCTCGGGTTTACATTCTCCTGGATGCCGGTCGTTGGTCCCTCGGCAGGGCACGGTGTGAAGTCTTCTGGCAGGGCGAGGTGTGGAGTTCTCCAGTTGAAGTTCTCCTGGGCGCCGGCTGTTGGTCCCTCGGCAGGGCGTGGTGTGAAGTCTTCTGGCAGGGCGCTATGCTTAGTCCTCCGGTTGAAGTTCTCTTGGGTGCCGGTTGTTGGTCCCTCGGCAGGGCGCAGTGTGATGTCTTCCGGCAGGGTGTGGTGTGAAGTCCTCCGGTTGAAGTTTTCCTGGGTTGCCGGTTGTTGGTCCCTCAGCAGAGCACGATGTATAGTACCCCAGAATGATGTTTGTATTCCTGCGATTGTTGTTCTCTATCCTGGGAGCTGGTTGTTTCTAAAAGTCCCTCCTGGGAGCCGGTTGTTTCTAAAAGTCCCTCCTGGGAGCCGGTTGTTTCTAAAAGTCCCTCCTGGGAGCCGGTTGTTTCTAAAAGTCCCTCCTGGGAGCCGGTTGTTTCTAAAAGTCCCTCCTGGGAGCCGGTTGTTTCTAAAAGTCCCTCCTGGGAGCCGGTTGTTTCTAAAAGTCCCTCCTGGGAGCCGGTTGTTTCTAAAAGTCCCTCCTGGGAGCCGGTTGTTTCTAAAAGTCCCTCCTGGGAGCCGGTTTTTACTAGTGTCCCTCCTCTCAGGCCAGGGCGCTGAAAGTAGTCTCGGACCAGGGCGCTGAAAGTAGTCTCGGACCAGGGCGCTGAAAGTAGTCTCGGACCAGGGCGCTGAAAGTAGTCTCGGACCAGGGCGCTGAAAGTAGTCTCGGACCAGGGCGCTGAAAGTAGTCTCGGACCAGGGCGCTGAAAGTAGTCTCGGACCAGGGCGCTGAAAGTAGTCTCGGACAGTCTTTGGCTGGGCGCAGTGTGACGTGTGGCTGGGCGCAGTCTTTGGCTGGGCGCAGTGTGACGTGTGGCTGGGCGCAGTCTTTGGCTGGGCGCAGTGTGACGTGTGGCTGGGCGCAGTCTTTGGCTGGGCGCAGCGTGACGTGTGGCTGGGCGCAGTCTTTGGCTGGGCGCAGCGTGACGTGTGGCTGGGCGCAGTCTTTGGCTGGGCGCAGCGTGACGTGTGGCTGGGCGCAGTCTTTGGCTGGGCGCAGCGTGACGTGTGGCTGGGCGCAGTCTTTGGCTGGGCGCAGCGTGACGTGTGGCTGGGCGCAGTCTTTGGCTGGGCGCAGCGTGACGTGTGGCTGGGCGCAGTCTTTGGCTGGGCGCAGCGTGACGTGTGGCTGGGCGCAGTCTTTGGCTGGGCGCAGTCTTTGGCTGGGCGCAGCGTGACGTGTGGCTGGGCGCAGTCTTTGGCTGGGCGCAGCGTGACGTGTGGCTGGGCGCAGCGTGACGTGTGGCTGGGCGCAGTCTTTGGCTGGGCGCAGCGTGACGTGTGGCTGGGCGCAGTCTTTGGCTGGGCGCAGCGTGACGTGTGGCTGGGCGCAGTCTTTGGCTGGGCGCAGCGTGACGTGTGGCTGGGCGCAGTCTTTGGCTGGGCGCAGCGTGACGTGTGGCTGGGCGCAGTCTTTGGCTGGGCGCAGCGTGACGTGTGGCTGGGCGCAGTCTTTGGCTGGGCGCAGCGTGACGTGTGGCTGGGCGCAGCGTGACGTGTGGCTGGGCGCAGTCTTTGGCTGGGCGCAGCGTGACGTGTGGCTGGGCGCAGTCTTTGGCTGGGCGCAGCGTGACGTGTGGCTGGGCGCAGTCTTTGGCTGGGCGCAGCGTGACGTGTGGCTGGGCGCAGTCTTTGGCTGGGCGCAGCGTGACGTGTGGCTGGGCGCAGTCTTTGGCTGGGCGCAGCGTGACATCCTCGGGTTTACATTCTCCTGGATGCCGGTCGTTGGTCCCTCGGCAGGGCACGGTGTGAAGTCTTCTGGCAGGGCGAGGTGTGGAGTTCTCCAGTTGAAGTTCTCCAGGGCGCTGGTTGTTGGTCCTTCGGCACGGTGCGGTGTGAAGTCTTCCGGCAGGGCACGGTGTGAAGTCCTCCGGTTGAAGTTCTCCTGGGCGCCGGCTGTTGGTCCCTCGGCAGGGCGTGGTGTGAAGTCTTCTGGCAGGGCGCTATGCTTAGTCCTCCGGTTGAAGTTCTCTTGGGTGCCGGTTGTTGGTCCCTCGGCAGGGCGCAGTGTGATGTCTTCCGGCAGGGTGTGGTGTGAAGTCCTCCGGTTGAAGTTTTCCTGGGTTGCCGGTTGTTGGTCCCTCAGCAGAGCACGATGTATAGTACCCCAGAATGATGTTTGTAGTCCTGCGATTGTTGTTCTCCATCCTGGGAGCCGGTTGTTTCTAAAAGTCCCTCCTGGGAGCCGGTTGTTTCTAAAAGTCCCTCCTGGGAGCCGGTTGTTTCTAAAAGTCCCTCCTGGGAGCCGGTTGTTTCTAAAAGTCCCTCCTGGGAGCCGGTTGTTTCTAAAAGTCCCTCCTGGGAGCCGGTTGTTTCTAAAAGTCCCTCCTGGGAGCCGGTTGTTTCTAAAAGTCCCTCCTGGGAGCCGGTTGTTTCTAAAAGTCCCTCCTGGGAGCCGGTTGTTTCTAAAAGTCCCTCCTGGGAGCCGGTTGTTTCTAAAAGTCCCTCCTGGGAGCCGGTTGTTTCTAAAAGTCCCTCCTGGGAGCCGGTTGTTTCTAAAAGTCCCTCCTGGGAGCCGGTTGTTTCTAAAAGTCCCTCCTGGGAGCCGGTTGTTTCTAAAAGTCCCTCCTGGGAGCCGGTTGTTTCTAAAAGTCCCTCCTGGGAGCCGGTTTTTAATAGTGTCCCTCCTCTCAGGCCAGGGCGCTGAAAGTAGTCTCGGACCAGGGCGCTGAAAGTAGTCTCGGACCAGGGCGCTGAAAGTAGTCTCGGACCAGGGCGCTGAAAGTAGTCTCGGACCAGGGCGCTGAAAGTAGTCTCGGACCAGGGCGCTGAAAGTAGTCTCGGACCAGGGCGCTGAAAGTAGTCTCGGACCAGGGCGCTGAAAGTAGTCTCGGACCAGGGCGCTGAAAGTAGTCTCGGACAGTCTTTGGCTGGGCGCAGTGTGACGTGTGGCTGGGCGCAGTGTGGCGTGTGGCTGGGCGCAGTTTTTGGCTGGGCGCAGTGTGACGTGTGGCTGGGCGCAGTCTTTGGCTGGGCGCAGTCTTTGGCTGGGCGCAGTGTGACGTGTGGCTGGGCGCAGTCTTTGGCTGGGCGCAGCGTGACGTGTGGCTGGGCGCAGTCTTTGGCTGGGCGCAGCGTGACGTGTGGCTGGGCGCAGTCTTTGGCTGGGCGCAGCGTGACGTGTGGCTGGGCGCAGTCTTTGGCTGGGCGCAGCGTGACGTGTGGCTGGGCGCAATCTTTGGCTGGGCGCAGCGTGACGTGTGGCTGGGCGCAGTCTTTGGCTGGGCGCAGCGTGACGTGTGGCTGGGCGCAGTCTTTGGCTGGGCGCAGCGTGACGTGTGGCTGGGCGCAGTCTTTGGCTGGGCGCAGTCTTTGGCTGGGCGCGTGTGGCTGGGCGCAGTCTTTGGCTGGGCGCGTGTGGCTGGGCGCAGTCTTTGGCTGGGCGCAGCGTGACGTGTGGCTGGGCGCAGTCTTTGGCTGGGCGCAGCGTGACGTGTGGCTGGGCGCAGTCTTTGGCTGGGCGCAGCGTGACGTGTGGCTGGGCGCAATCTTTGGCTGGGCGCAGCGTGACGTGTGGCTGGGCGCAGTCTTTGGCTGGGCGCAGCGTGACGTGTGGCTGGGCGCAGTCTTTGGCTGGGCGCAGCGTGACGTTTGGCTGGGCGCAGCGTGACGTGTGGCTGGGCGCAGTCTTTGGCTGGGCGCAGCGTGACGTGTGGCTGGGCGCAGTCTTTGGCTGGGCGCAGCGTGACGTGTGGCTGGGCGCAGTCTTTGGCTGGGCGCAGCGTGACGTGTGGCTGGGCGCAGTCTTTGGCTGGGCGCAGCGTGACGTGTGGCTGGGCGCAGTCTTTGGCTGGGCGCAGCGTGACGTGTGGCTGGGCGCAGTCTTTGGCTGGGCGCAGCGTGACGTGTGGCTGGGCGCAGTCTTTGGCTGGGCGCAGCGTGACGTGTGGCTGGGCGCAGTCTTTGGCTGGGCGCAGCGTGACGTGTGGCTGGGCGCAGTCTTTGGCTGGGCGCAGTGTGACATCCTCGGGTTTACATTCTCCTGGATGCCGGTCGTTGGTCCCTCGGCAGGGCACGGTGTGAAGTCTTCTGGCAGGGCGAGGTGTGGAGTTCTCCAGTTGAAGTTCTCCAGGGCGCTGGTTGTTGGTCCTTCGGCACGGTGCGGTGTGAAGTCTTCCGGCAGGGCACGGTGTGAAGTCCTCCGGTTGAAGTTCTCCTGGGCGCCGGCTGTTGGTCCCTCGGCAGGGCGCAGTGTGATGTCTTCCGGCAGGGTGTGGTGTGAAGTCCTCCGGTTGAAGTTTTCCTGGGTTGCCGGTTGTTGGTCCCTCAGCAGAGCACGATGTATAGTACCCCAAAATGATGTTTGTAGTCCTGCGATTGTTGTTCTCCATTCTGGGAGCCGGTTGTTTCTAAAAGTCCCTCCTGGGAGCCGGTTGTTTCTAAAAGTCCCTCCTGGGAGCCGGTTGTTTCTAAAAGTCCCTCCTGGGAGCCGGTTGTTTCTAAAAGTCCCTCCTGGGAGCCGGTTGTTTCTAAAAGTCCCTCCTGGGAGCCGGTTGTTTCTAAAAGTCCCTCCTGGGAGCCGGTTGTTTCTAAAAGTCCCTCCTGGGAGCCGGTTGTTTCTAAAAGTCCCTCCTGGGAGCCGGTTGTTTCTAAAAGTCCCTCCTGGGAGCCGGTTGTTTCTAAAAGTCCCTCCTGGGAGCCGGTTGTTTCTAAAAGTCCCTCCTGGGAGCCGGTTGTTTCTAAAAGTCCCTCCTGGGAGCCGGTTGTTTCTAAAAGTCCCTCCTGGGAGCCGGTTTTTACTAGTGTCCCTCCTCTCAGGCCAGGGCGCCGAAAGTAGTCTCGGACCAGGGCGCCGAAAGTAGTCTCGGACCAGGGCGCTGAAAGTAGTCTCGGACCAGGGCGCTGAAAGTAGCCTCGGACAGTCTTTGGCTGGCCGCAGTCTTTGGCTGGGCGCAGTGTGACGTGTGGCTGGGTGCAGTCTTTGGCTGGGCGCAGTGTGACGTGTGGCTGTGCGCAGTCTTTGGCTGGGCGCAGTGTGACGTGTGGCTGGGCGCAGTCTTTGGCTGGGCGCAGTGTGACATCCTCGGGTTTACATTCTCCTGGATGCCGGTCGTTGGTCCCTCGGCAGGGCACGGTGGGAAGTCTTCTGGCAGGTCGAGGTGTGGAGTTCTCCAGTTGAAGTTCTCCAGGGCGCTGGTCGTTGGTCCTTCGGCACGGTGCGGTGTGAAGTCTTCCGGCAGGGCACGGTGTGAAGTCCTCCGATTGAAGTTCTCCTGGGCGCCGGCTGTTGGTCCCTCGGCAGGGCGTGGTGTGAAGTCTTCTGGCAGGGCGCTATGCTTAGTCCTCCGGTTGAAGTTCTCTTAGGTGCCGGTTGTTGGTCCCTCGGCAGGGCGCAGTGTGATGTCTTCCGGCAGGGTGTGGTGTGAAGTCCTCCGGTTGAAGATTTCCTGGGTTGCTGGTTGTTGGTCCCTCAGCAGGGCACGATGTATAGTACCCCAGAATGATGTTTGTAGTCCTGTGATTGTTGTTCTCCATCCTGGGAGCCGGTTGTTTCTAAAAGTCCCTCCTGGGAGCCGGTTGTTTCTAAAAGTCCCTCCTGGGAGCCGGTTGTTTCTAAAAGTCCCTCCTGGGAGCCTGTTGTTTCTAAAAGTCCCTCCTGGGAGCCGGTTGTTTCTAAAAGTCCCTCCTGGGAGCCGGTTGTTTCTAGTGTCCCTCCTCTCAGGCCAGGGCGCTGAAAGTAGTCTCGGACCAGGGCGCTGAAAGTAGTCTCGGACAGTCTTTGGCTGGGCGCAGTGTGACGTGTGGCTGGGCGCAGTCTTTGGCTGGGCGCAGCGTGACGTGTGGCTGGGCGCAGCGTGACGTGTGGCTGGGCGCAATCTTTGGCTGGGCGCAGCGTGACGTGTGGCTGGGCGCAATCTTTTGCTGGGCGCAGCGTGACTTGTGGCTGGGCGCAATCTTTGGCTGGGCGCAGCGTGACGTGTGGCTGGGCGCAGTCTTTGGCTGGGCGCAGCGTGACGTGTGGCTGGGCGCAGTCTTTGGCTGGGCGCAGCGTAACGTGTGGCTGGGCGCAGTCTTTGGCTGGGCGCAGTGTGACGTGTGGCTGGGCGCAGTGTGGCGTGTGGCTGGGCGCAGTTTTTGGCTGGGCGCAGTGTGACGTGTGGCTGGGCGCAGTCTTTGGCTGGGCGCAGTGTGACGTGTGGCTGGGCGCAGTCTTTGGCTGGGCGCAGTGTGGCGTGTGGCTGGGCGCAGTGTGGCGTGTGGCTGGGCGCAGTTTTTGGCTGGGCGCAGTGTGACGTGTGGCTGGGCGCAGTGTGACGTGTGGCTGGGCGCAGTCTTTGGCTGGGCGCAGTGTGACGTGTGGCTGGGCGCAGTCTTTGGCTGGGCGCAGTCTTTGGCTGGGCGCAGTGTGACGTGTGGCTGGGCGCAGTCTTTGGCTGGGCGCAGTGTGACGTGTGGCTGGGCGCAGTCTTTGGCTGGGCGCAGTGTGACGTGTGGCTGGGCGCAGTCTTTGGCTGGGCGCAGTGTGACGTGTGGCTGGGCGCAGTCTTTGGCTGGGCGCAGTGTGACGTGTGGCTGGGCGCAGTCTTTGGCTGGGCGCAGTGTGACGTGTGGCTGGGCGCAGTCTTTGGCTGGGCGCAGTGTGACGTGTGGCTGGGCGCAGTCATTGGCTGGGCGCAGTGTGACGTGTGGCTGGGCGCAGTCTTTGGCTGGGCGCAGTGTGACATCCTCGGGTTTACATTCTCCTGGATGCCGGTCGTTGGTCCCTCGGCAGGGCACGGTGTGAAGTCTTCTGGCAGGGCGAGGTGTGGAGTTCTCCAGTTGAAGTTCTCCAGGGCGCTGGTTGTTGGTCCTTCGGCACGGTGCGGTGTGAAGTCTTCCGGCAGGGCACGGTGTGAAGTCCTCCGGTTGAAGTTCTCCTGGGCGCCGGCTGTTGGTCCCTCGGCAGGGCGTGGTGTGAAGTCTTCTGGCAGGGCGCTATGCTTAGTCCTCCGGTTGAAGTTCTCTTGGGTGCCGGTTGTTGGTCCCTCGGCAGGGCGCAGTGTGATGTCTTCCGGCAGGGTGTGGTGTGAAGTCCTCCGGTTGAAGTTTTCCTGGGTTGCCGGTTGTTGGTCCCTCAGCAGGGCACGATGTATAGTACCCCAGAATGATGTTTGTAGTCCTGCGATTGTTGTTCTCCATCCTGGGAGCCGGTTGTTTATAAAAGTCCCTCCTGGGAGCCGGTTGTTTCTAAAAGTCCCCCCTGGGAGCCGGTTGTTTCTAAAAGTCCCTCCTGGGAGCCGTTCGTTTCTAAAAGTCCCTCCTGGGAGCCGTTCGTTTCTAAAAGTCCCTCCTGGGAGCCGGTTGTTTCTAAAAGTCCCTCCTGGGAGCCGGTTGTTTCTAAAAGTCCCTCCTGGGAGCCGGTTGTTTCTAAAAGTCCCTCCTGGGAGCCGGTTGTTTCTAAAAGTCCCTCCTGGGAGCCGGTTGTTTCTAAAAGTCCCTCCTGGGAGCCGGTTGTTTCTAAAAGTCCCTCCTGGGAGCCGGTTGGTTCTAAAAGTCCCTCCTGGGAGCCGGTTGTTTCTAAAAGTCCCTCCTGGGAGCCGGTTGTTTCTAAAAGTCCCTCCTGGGAGCCGGTTGTTTCTAAAAGTCCCTCCTGGGAGCCGGTTGTTTCTAAAAGTCCCTCCTGGGAGCCGGTTTTTACTAGTGTCCCTCCTCTCAGGCCAGGGCGCTGAAAGTAGTCTCGGACCAGGGCGCTGAAAGTAGTCTCGGACCAGGGCGCTGAAAGTAGTCTCGGACCAGGGCGCTGAAAGTAGTCTCGGACCAGGGCGCTGAAAGTAGTCTCGGACCAGGGCGCTGAAAGTAGTCTCGGACAGTCTTTGGCTGGGCGCAGTGTGACGTGTGGCTGGGCGCAGTCTTTGGCTGGGCGCAGTGTGACGTGTGGCTGGGCGCAGTCTTTGGCTGGGCGCAGTGTGACGTGTGGCTGGGCGCAGTCTTTGGCTGGGCGCAGCGTGACGTGTGGCTGGGCGCAGCGTGACGTGTGGCTGGGCGCAGTCTTTGGCTGGGCGCAGCGTGACGTGTGGCTGGGCGCAGTCTTTGGCTGGGCGCAGTGTGACGTGTGACTGGGCGCAGTCTTTGGCTGGGCGCAGTCTTTGGCTGGGCGCAGTCTTTGGCTGGGCGCAGTGTGACGTGTGGCTGGGCGCAGTCTTTGGCTGGGCGCGTGTGGCTGGGCGCAGTCTTTGGCTGGGCGCAGCGTGACGTGTGGCTGGGCGCAGTCTTTGGCTGGGCGCAGCGTGACGTGTGGCTGGGCGCAGTCTTTGGCTGGGCGCAGCGTGACGTGTGGCTGGGCGCAGCGTGACGTGTGGCTGGGCGCAGTCTTTGGCTGGGCGCAGCGTGACGTGTGGCTGGGCGCAGTCTTTGGCTGGGCGCAGCGTGACGTGTGGCTGGGCGCAGTCTTTGGCTGGGCGCAGCGTGACGTGTGGCTGGGCGCAGTCTTTGGCTGGGCGCAGCGTGACGTGTGGCTGGGCGCAGTCTTTGGCTGGGCGCAGCGTGACGTGTGGCTGTGCGCAGTCTTTGGCTGGGCGCAGTGTGACATCCTCGGGTTTACATTCTCCTGGATGCCGGTCGTTGGTCCCTCGGCAGGGCACGGTGTGAAGTCTTCTGGCAGGGCGAGGTGTGGAGTTCTCCAGTTGAAGTTCTCCTGGGCGCCGGCTGTTGGTCCCTCGGCAGGGCGTGGTGTGAAGTCTTCTGGCAGGGCGCTATGCTTAGTCCTCCGGTTGAAGTTCTCTTGGGTGCCGGTTGTTGGTCCCTCGGCAGGGCGCAGTGTGATGTCTTCCGGCAGGGTGTGGTGTGAAGTCCTCCGGTTGAAGTTTTCCTGGGTTGCCGGTTGTTGGTCCCTCAGCAGAGCACGATGTATAGTACCCCAGAATGATGTTTGTAGTCCTGCGATTGTTGTTCTCCATCCTGGGAGCCGGTTGTTTCTAAAAGTCCCTCCTGGGAGCCGGTTGTTTCTAAAAGTCCCTCCTGGGAGCCGGTTGTTTCTAAAAGTCCCTCCTGGGAGCCGGTTGTTTCTAAAAGTCCCTCCTGGGAGCCGGTTGTTTCTAAAAGTCCCTCCTGGGAGCCGGTTGTTTCTAAAAGTCCCTCCTGGGAGCCGGTTGTTTCTAAAAGTCCCTCCTGGGAGCCGGTTGTTTCTAAAAGTCCCTCCTGGGAGCCGGTTGTTTCTAAAAGTCCCTCCTGGGAGCCGGTTGTTTCTAAAAGTCCCTCCTGGGAGCCGGTTGTTTCTAAAAGTCCCTCCTGGGAGCCGGTTGTTTCTAAAAGTCCCTCCTGGGAGCCGGTTGTTTCTAAAAGTCCCTCCTGGGAGCCGGTTGTTTCTAAAAGTCCCTCCTGGGAGCCGGTTGTTTCTAAAAGTCCCTCCTGGGAGCCGGTTGTTTCTAAAAGTCCCTCCTGGGAGCCGGTTGTTTCTAAAAGTCCCTCCTGGGAGCCGGTTGTTTCTAAAAGTCCCTCCTGGGAGCCGGTTGTTTCTAAAAGTCCCTCCTGGGAGCCGGTTGTTTCTAAAAGTCCCTCCTGGGAGCCGGTTGTTTCTAAAAGTCCCTCCTGGGAGCCGGTTGTTTCTAAAAGTCCCTCCTGGGAGCCGGTTGTTTCTAAAAGTCCCTCCTGGGAGCCGGTTGTTTCTAAAAGTCCCTCCTGGGAGCCGGTTGTTTCTAAAAGTCCCTCCTGGGAGCCGGTTGTTTCTAAAAGTCCCTCCTGGGAGCCGGTTGTTTCTAAAAGTCCCTCCTGGGAGCCGGTTGTTTCTAAAAGTCCCTCCTGGGAGCCGGTTGTTTCTAAAAGTCCCTCCTGGGAGCCGGTTGTTTCTAAAAGTCCCTCCTGGGAGCCGGTTGTTTCTAAAAGTCCCTCCTGGGAGCCGGTTGTTTCTAAAAGTCCCTCCTGGGAGCCGGTTGTTTCTAAAAGTCCCTCCTGGGAGCCGGTTGTTTCTAAAAGTCCCTCCTGGGAGCCGGTTGTTTCTAAAAGTCCCTCCTGGGAGCCGGTTGTTTCTAAAAGTCCCTCCTGGGAGCCGGTTGTTTCTAAAAGTCCCTCCTGGGAGCCGGTTGTTTCTAAAAGTCCCTCCTGGGAGCCGGTTGTTTCTAAAAGTCCCTCCTGGGAGCCGGTTGTTTCTAAAAGTCCCTCCTGGGAGCCGGTTGTTTCTAAAAGTCCCTCCTGGGAGCCGGTTGTTTCTAAAAGTCCCTCCTGGGAGCCGGTTGTTTCTAAAAGTCCCTCCTGGGAGCCGGTTGTTTCTAAAAGTCCCTCCTGGGAGCCGGTTGTTTCTAAAAGTCCCTCCTGGGAGCCGGTTGTTTCTAAAAGTCCCTCCTGGGAGCCGGTTGTTTCTAAAAGTCCCTCCTGGGAGCCGGTTGTTTCTAGTGTCCCTCCTCTCAGGCCAGGGCGCTGAAAGTAGTCTCGGACCAGGGCGCTGAAAGTAGTCTCGGACCAGGGCGCTGAAAGTAGTCTCGGACCAGGGCGCTGAAAGTAGTCTCGGACCAGGGCGCTGAAAGTAGTCTCGGACCAGGGCGCTGAAAGTAGTCTCGGACCAGGGCGCTGAAAGTAGTCTCGGACCAGGGCGCTGAAAGTAGTCTCGGACAGTCTTTGGCTGGGCGCAGTGTGACGTGTGGCTGGGCGCAGTCTTTGGCTGGGCGCAGCGTGACGTGTGGCTGGGCGCAGTCTTTGGCTGGGCGCAGCGTGACGTGTGGCTGGGCGCAGTGTGACGTGTGGCTGGGCGCAATCTTTGGCTGGGCGCAGCGTGACGTGTGGCTGGGCGCAATCTTTCGCTGGGCGCAGCGTGACGTGTGGCTGGGCGCAATCTTTGGCTGGGCGCAGCGTGACGTGTGGCTGGGCGCAATCTTTGGCTGGGCGCAGCGTGACGTGTGGCTGGGCGCAGTCTTTGGCTGGGCGCAGCGTGACGTGTGGCTGGGCGCAGTCTTTGGCTGGGCGCAGCGTGACGTGTGGCTGGGCGCAGTCTTTGGCTGGGCGCAGTGTGACGTGTGGCTGGGCGCAGTGTGGCGTGTGGCTGGGCGCAGTTTTTGGCTGGGCGCAGTGTGACGTGTGGCTGGGCGCAGTCTTTGGCTGGGCGCAGTGTGACGTGTGGCTGGGCGCAGTCTTTGGCTGGGCGCAGTGTGACGTGTGGCTGGGCGCAGTGTGACGTGTGGCTGGGCGCAGTGTGGCGTGTGGCTGGGCGCAGTGTGACGTGTGGCTGGGCGCAGTCTTTGGCTGGGCGCAGTGTGACGTGTGGCTGGGCGCAGTCTTTGGCTGGGCGCAGTGTGACGTGTGGCTGGGCGCAGTCTTTGGCTGGGCGCAGTGTGACGTGTGGCTGGGCGCAGTCTTTGGCTGGGCGCAGTGTGACGTGTGGCTGGGCGCAGTCTTTGGCTGGGCACAGTGTGACGTGTTGCTGGGCGCAGTCTTTGGCTGGGCGCAGTGTGACGTGTGGCTGGGCGTAGTCTTTGGCTGGGCGCAGTGTGACGTGTGGCTGGGCGCAGTCTTTGGCTGGGCGCAGTGTGACATCCTCGGGTTTACATTCTCCTGGATGCCGGTCGTTGGTCCCTCGGCAGGGCACGGTGGGAAGTCTTCTGGCAGGGCGAGGTGTGCAGTTCTCCAGTTGAAGTTCTCCAGGGCGCTGGTTGTTGGTCCTTCGGCACGGTGCGGTGTGAAGTCTTCCGGCAGGGCACGGTGTGAAGTCCTCCGATTGAAGTTCTCCTGGGCGCCGGCTGTTGGTCCCTCGGCAGGGCGTGGTGTGAAGTCTTCTGGCAGGGCGCTATGCTTAGTCCTCCGGTTGAAGTTCTCTTAGGTGCCGGTTGTTGGTCCCTCGGCAGGGCGCAGTGTGATGTCTTCCGGCAGGGTGTGGTGTGAAGTCCTCCGGTTGAAGTTTTCCTGGGTTGCCGGTTGTTGGTCCCTCAGCAGGGCACGATGTATAGTACCCCAGAATGATGTTTGTAGTCCTGTGATTGTTGTTCTCCATCCTGGGAGCCGGTTGTTTCTAAAAGTCCCTCCTGGGAGCCGGTTGTTTCTAAAAGTCCCTCCTGGGAGCCGGTTGTTTCTAAAAGTCCCTCCTGGGAGCCGGTTGTTTCTAAAAGTCCCTCCTGGGAGCCGGTTGTTTCTAAAAGTCCCTCCTGGGAGCCGGTTGTTTCTAAAAGTCCCTCCTGGGAGCCGGTTGTTTCTAAAAGTCCCTCCTGGGAGCCGGTTGTTTCTAAAAGTCCCTCCTGGGAGCCGGTTGTTTCTAAAAGTCCCTCCTGGGAGCCGGTTGTTTCTAAAAGTCCCTCCTGGGAGCCGGTTGTTTCTAAAAGTCCCTCCTGGGAGCCGTTCGTTTCTAAAAGTCCCTCCTGGGAGCCGGTTGTTTCTAAAAGTCCCTCCTGGGAGCCGGTTGTTTCTAAAAGTCCCTCCTGGGAGCCGGTTGTTTCTAAAAGTCCCTCCTGGGAGCCGGTTGTTTCTAAAAGTCCCTCCTGGGAGCCGGTTTTTACTAGTGTCCCTCCTCTCGGGCCAGGGCGCTGAAAGTAGTCTCGGACCAGGGCGCTGAAAGTAGTCTCGGACCAGGGCGCTGAAAGTAGTCTCGGACCAGGGCGCTGAAAGTAGTCTCGGACCAGGGCGCTGAAAGTAGTCTCGGACCAGGGCGCTGAAAGTAGTCTCGGACCAGGGCGCTGAAAGTAGTCTCGGACAGTCTTTGGCTGGGCGCAGTGTGACGTGTGGCTGGGCGCAGTCTTTGGCTGGGCGCAGTGTGACGTGTGGCTGGGCGCAGTCTTTGGCTGGGCGCAGTGTGACGTGTGGCTGGGCGCAGTCTTTGGCTGGGCGCAGTGTGACGTGTGGCTGGGCGCAGTCTTTGGCTGGGCGCAGCGTGACGTGTGGCTGGGCGCAGTCTTTGGCTGGGCGCAGCGTGACGTGTGGCTGGGCGCAATCTTTGGCTGGGCGCAGCGTGACGTGTGGCTGGGCACAGTCTTTGGCTGGGCGCAGTGTGACGTGTGGCTGGGCGCAGTCTTTGGCTGGGCGCAGTGTGACGTGTGGCTGGGCGCAGTCTTTGGCTGGGCGCAGTCTTTGGCTGGGCGCAGTGTGACGTGTGGCTGGGCGCAGTCTTTGGCTGGGCGCAGCGTGACGTGTGGCTGGGCGCAGTCTTTGGCTGGGCGCAGCGTGACGTGTGGCTGGGCGCAGCGTGACGTGTGGCTGGGCGCAGTCTTTGGCTGGGCGCAGCGTGACGTGTGGCTGGGCGCAGTCTTTGGCTGGGCGCAGCGTGACGTGTGGCTGGGCGCAGTCTTTGGCTGGGCGCAGCGTGACGTGTGGCTGGGCGCAGTCTTTGGCTGGGCGCAGCGTGACGTGTGGCTGGGCGCAGTCTTTGGCTGGGCGCAGCGTGACGTGTGGCTGGGCGCAGTCTTTGGCTGGGCGCAGCGTGACGTGTGGCTGGGCGCAGTCTTTGGCTGGGCGCAGCGTGACGTGTGGCTGGGCGCAGTCTTTGGCTGGGCGCAGCGTGACGTGTGGCTGGGCGCAGTCTTTGGCTGGGCGCAGTGTGACGTGTGGCTGTGCGCAGTCTTTGGCTGGGCGCAGTGTGACATCCTCGGGTTTACATTCTCCTGGATGCCGGTCGTTGGTCCCTCGGCAGGGCACGGTGTGAAGTCTTCTGGCAGGGCGAGGTGTGGAGTTCTCCAGTTGAAGTTCTCCAGGGCGCTGGTTGTTGGTCCTTCGGCACGGTGCGGTGTGAAGTCTTCCGGCAGGGCACGGTGTGAAGTCCTCCGGTTGAAGTTCTCCTGGGCGCCGGCTGTTGGTCCCTCGGCAGGGCGTGGTGTGAAGTCTTCTGGCAGGGCGCTATGCTTAGTCCTCCGGTTGAAGTTCTCTTGGGTGCCGGTTGTTGGTCCCTCGGCAGGGCGCAGTGTGATGTCTTCCGGCAGGGTGTGGTGTGAAGTCCTCCGGTTGAAGTTTTCCTGGGTTGCCGGTTGTTGGTCCCTCAGCAGGGCACGATGTATAGTACCCCAGAATGATGTTTGTAGTCCTGCGATTGTTGTTCTCCATCCTGGGAGCCGGTTGTTTCTAAAAGTCCCTCCTGGGAGCCGGTTGTTTCTAAAAGTCCCTCCTGGGAGCCGGTTGTTTCTAAAAGTCCCCCCTGGGAGCCGGTTGTTTCTAAAAGTCCCTCCTGGGAGCCGTTCGTTTCTAAAAGTCCCTCCTGGGAGCCGTTCGTTTCTAAAAGTCCCTCCTGGGAGCCGTTCGTTTCTAAAAGTCCCTCCTGGGAGCCGTTCGTTTCTAAAAGTCCCTCCTGGGAGCCGTTCGTTTCTAAAAGTCCCTCCTGGGAGCCGGTTGTTTCTAAAAGTCCCTCCTGGGAGCCGGTTGTTTCTAAAAGTCCCTCCTGGGAGCCGGTTGTTTCTAAAAGTCCCTCCTGGGAGCCGGTTGTTTCTAAAAGTCCCTCCTGGGAGCCGGTTGTTTCTAAAAGTCCCTCCTGGGAGCCGGTTGTTTCTAAAAGTCCCTCCTGGGAGCCGGTTGTTTCTAAAAGTCCCTCCTGGGAGCCGGTTGTTTCTAAAAGTCCCTCCTGGGAGCCGGTTTTTACTAGTGTCTCTCCTCTCAGGCCAGGGCGCTGAAAGTAGTCTCGGACCAGGGCGCTGAAAGTAGTCTCGGACCAGGGCGCTGAAAGTAGTCTCGGACCAGGGCGCTGAAAGTAGTCTCGGACCAGGGCGCTGAAAGTAGTCTCGGACCAGGGCGCTGAAAGTAGTCTCGGACAGTCTTTGGCTGGGCGCAGTGTGACGTGTGGCTGGGCGCAGTCTTTGGCTGGGCGCAGTGTGACGTGTGGCTGGGCGCAGTCTTTGGCTGGGCGCAGTGTGACGTGTGGCTGGGCGCAGTCTTTGGCTGGGCGCAGCGTGACGTGTGGCTGGGCGCAGTCTTTGGCTGGGCGCAGCGTGACGTGTGGCTGGGCGCAGTCTTTGGCTGGGCGCAGCGTGACGTGTTGCTGGGCGCAATCTTTGGCTGGGCGCAGCGTGACGTGTGGCTGGGCGCAGTCTTTGGCTGGGCGCAGCGTGACGTGTGGCTGGGCGCAGTCTTTGGCTGGGCGCAGTGTGACGTGTGACTGGGCGCAGTCTTTGGCTGGGCGCAGTCTTTGGCTGGGCGCAGTCTTTGGCTGGGCGCAGTGTGACGTGTGGCTGGGCGCAGTCTTTGGCTGGGCGCGTGTGGCTGGGCGCAGTCTTTGGCTGGGCGCAGCGTGACGTGTGGCTGGGCGCAGTCTTTGGCTGGGCGCAGCGTGACGTGTGGCTGGGCGCAGTCTTTGGCTGGGCGCAGCGTGACGTGTGGCTGGGCGCAATCTTTGGCTGGGCGCAGCGTGACGTGTGGCTGGGCGCATTCTTTGGCTGGGCGCAGCGTGACGTGTGGCTGGGCGCAGTCTTTGGCTGGGCGCAGCGTGACGTGTGGCTGGGCGCAGTCTTTGGCTGGGCGCAGCGTGACGTGTGGCTGGGCGCAGTCTTTGGCTGGGCGCAGCGTGACGTGTGGCTGGGCGCAGTCTTTGGCTGGGCGCAGCGTGACGTGTGGCTGGGCGCAGCGTGACGTGTGGCTGGGCGCAGTCTTTGGCTGGGCGCAGCGTGACGTGTGGCTGGGCGCAGTCTTTGGCTGGGCGCAGCGTGACGTGTGGCTGGGCGCAGTCTTTGGCTGGGCGCAGCGTGACGTGTGGCTGGGCGCAGTCTTTGGCTGGGCGCAGCGTGACGTGTGGCTGGGCGCAGTCTTTGGCTGGGCGCAGCGTGACGTGTGGCTGTGCGCAGTCTTTGGCTGGGCGCAGTGTGACATCCTCGGGTTTACATTCTCCTGGATGCCGGTCGTTGGTCCCTCGGCAGGGCACGGTGTGAAGTCTTCTGGCAGGGCGAGGTGTGGAGTTCTCCAGTTGAAGTTCTCCTGGGCGCCGGCTGTTGGTCCCTCGGCAGGGCGTGGTGTGAAGTCTTCTGGCAGGGCGCTATGCTTAGTCCTCCGGTTGAAGTTCTCTTGGGTGCCGGTTGTTGGTCCCTCGGCAGGGCGCAGTGTGATGTCTTCCGGCAGGGTGTGGTGTGAAGTCCTCCGGTTGAAGTTTTCCTGGGTTGCCGGTTGTTGGTCCCTCAGCAGAGCACGATGTATAGTACCCCAGAATGATGTTTGTAGTCCTGCGATTGTTGTTCTCCATCCTGGGAGCCGGTTGTTTCTAAAAGTCCCTCCTGGGAGCCGGTTGTTTCTAAAAGTCCCTCCTGGGAGCCGGTTGTTTCTAAAAGTCCCTCCTGGGAGCCGGTTGTTTCTAAAAGTCCCTCCTGGGAGCCGGTTGTTTCTAAAAGTCCCTCCTGGGAGCCGGTTGTTTCTAAAAGTCCCTCCTGGGAGCCGGTTGTTTCTAAAAGTCCCTCCTGGGAGCCGGTTGTTTCTAAAGGTCCCTCCTGGGAGCCGGTTGTTTCTAAAAGTCCCTCCTGGGAGCCGGTTGTTTCTAAAAGTCCCTCCTGGGAGCCGGTTGTTTCTAAAAGTCCCTCCTGGGAGCCGGTTGTTTCTAAAAGTCCCTCCTGGGAGCCGGTTGTTTCTAAAAGTCCCTCCTGGGAGCCGGTTGTTTCTAAAAGTCCCTCCTGGGAGCCGGTTGTTTCTAAAAGTCCCTCCTGGGAGCCGGTTGTTTCTAAAAGTCCCTCCTGGGAGCCGGTTGTTTCTAAAAGTCCCTCCTGGGAGCCGGTTGTTTCTAAAAGTCCCTCCTGGGAGCCGGTTGTTTCTAAAAGTCCCTCCTGGGAGCCGGTTGTTTCTAAAAGTCCCTCCTGGGAGCCGGTTGTTTCTAAAAGTCCCTCCTGGGAGCCGGTTTTTACTAGTGTCCCTCCTCTCAGGCCAGGGCGCCGAAAGTAGTCTCGGACCAGGGCAGCCGAAAGTAGTCTCGGACCAGGGCGCCGAAAGTAGTCTCGGACCAGGGCGCCGAAAGTAGTCTCGGACCAGGGCGCCGAAAGTAGTCTCGGACCAGGGCGCCGAAAGTAGTCTCGGACCAGGGCGCCGAAAGTAGTCTCGGACCAGGGCGCTGAAAGTAGTCTCGGACAGTCTTTGGCTGGGCGCAGTGTGACGTGTGGCTGGGCGCAGTCTTTAGCTGGGCGCAGCGTGACGTGTGGCTGGGCGCAGTCTTTGGCTGGGCGCAGCGTGACGTGTGGCTGGGCGCAGTCTTTGGCTGGGCGCAGCGTGACGTGTGGCTGGGCGCAGTCTTTGGCTGGGCGCAGCGTGACGTGTTGCTGGGCGCAATCTTTGGCTGGGCGCAGCGTGACGTGTGGCTGGGCGCAGTGTTTGGCTGGGCGCAGTGTGACGTGTGGCTGGGCGCAGTCTTTGGCTGGGCGCAGTCTTTGGCTGGGCGCAGTGTGACGTGTGGCTGGGCGCAGTCTTTGGCTGGGCGCGTGTGGCTGGGCGCAGTCTTTGGCTGGGCGCAGCGTGACGTGTGGCTGGGCGCAGTCTTTGGCTGGGCGCAGCGTGACGTGTGGCTGGGCGCAGTCTTTGGCTGGGCGCAGCGTGACGTGTGGCTGGGCGCAGTCTTTGGCTGGGCGCAGCGTGACGTGTGGCTGGGCGCAGTCTTTGGCTGGGCGCAGCGTGACGTGTGGCTGGGCGCAGTCTTTGGCTGGGCGCAGCGTGACGTGTGGCTGGGCGCAGTCTTTGGCTGGGCGCAGCGTGACGTGTGGCTGGGCGCAGTCTTTGGCTGGGCGCAGCGTGACGTGTGGCTGGGCGCAGTCTTTGGCTGGGCGCAGTGTGACATCCTCGGGTTTACATTCTCCTGGATGCCGGTCGTTGGTCCCTCGGCAGGGCACGGTGTGAAGTCTTCTGGCAGGGCGAGGTGTGGAGTTCTCCAGTTGAAGTTCTCCAGGGCGCTGGTTGTTGGTCCTTCGGCACGGTGCGGTGTGAAGTCTTCCGGCAGGGCACGGTGTGAAGTCCTCCGGTTGAAGTTCTCCTGGGCGCCGGCTGTTGGTCCCTCGGCAGGGCGTGGTGTGAAGTCTTCTGGTAGGGCGCTATGCTTAGTCCTCCGGTTGAAGTTCTCTTGGGTGCCGGTTGTTGGTCCCTCGGCAGGGCGCAGTGTGATGTCTTCCGGCAGGGTGTGGTGTGAAGTCCTCCGGTTGAAGTTTTCCTGGGTTGCCGGTTGTTGGTCCCTCAGCAGAGCACGATGTATAGTACCCCAGAATGATGTTTGTAGTCCTGCGATTGTTGTTCTCCATCCTGGGAGCCGGTTGTTTCTAAAAGTCCCTCCTGGGAGCCGGTTGTTTCTAAAAGTCCCTCCTGGGAGCCGGTTGTTTCTAAAAGTCCCTCCTGGGAGCCGGTTGTTTCTAAAAGTCCCTCCTGGGAGCCGGTTGTTTCTAAAAGTCCCTCCTGGGAGCCGGTTGTTTCTAAAAGTCCCTCCTGGGAGCCGGTTGTTTCTAAAAGTCCCTCCTGGGAGCCGGTTGTTTCTAAAAGTCCCTCCTGGGAGCCGGTTGTTTCTAAAAGTCCCTCCTGGGAGCCGGTTGTTTCTAAAAGTCCCTCCTGGGAGCCGGTTGTTTCTAAAAGTCCCTCCTGGGAGCCGGTTGTTTCTAAAAGTCCCTCCTGGGAGCCGGTTGTTTCTAAAAGTCCCTCCTGGGAGCCGGTTGTTTCTAAAAGTCCCTCCTGGGAGCCGGTTTTTACTAGTGTCCCTCCTCTCAGGCCAGGGCGCCGAAAGTAGTCTCGGACCAGGGCGCTGAAAGTAGTCTCGGACCAGGGCGCTGAAAGTAGTCTCGGACCAGGGCGCTGAAAGTAGTCTCGGACCAGGGCGCTGAAAGTAGCCTCGGACAGTCTTTGGCTGGCCGCAGTCTTTGGCTGGGCGCAGTGTGACGTGTGGCTGGGCGCAGTGTGACGTGTGGCTGGGCGTAGTCTTTGGCTGGGCGCAGTGTGACGTGTGGCTGGGCGCAGTCTTTGGCTGGGCGCAGTGTGACATCCTCGGGTTTACATTCTCCTGGATGCCGGTCGTTGGTCCCTCGGCAGGGCACGGTGGGAAGTCTTCTGGCAGGGCGAGGTGTGCAGTTCTCCAGTTGAAGTTCTCCAGGGCGCTGGTCGTTGGTCCTTCGGCACGGTGCGGTGTGAAGTCTTCCGGCAGGGCACGGTGTGAAGTCCTCCGATTGAAGTTCTCCTGGGCGCCGGCTGTTGGTCCCTCGGCAGGGCGTGGTGTGAAGTCTTCTGGCAGGGCGCTATGCTTAGTCCTCCGGTTGAAGTTCTCTTAGGTGCCGGTTGTTGGTCCCTCGGCAGGGCGCAGTGTGATGTCTTCCGGCAGGGTGTGGTGTGAAGTCCTCCGGTTGAAGTTTTCCTGGGTTGCTGGTTGTTGGTCCCTCAGCAGGGCACGATGTATAGTACCCCAGAATGATGTTTGTAGTCCTGTGATTGTTGTTCTCCATCCTGGGAGCCGGTTGTTTCTAAAAGTCCCTCCTGGGAGCCGGTTGTTTCTAAAAGTCCCTCCTGGGAGCCGGTTGTTTCTAAAAGTCCCTCCTGGGAGCCGGTTGTTTCTAAAAGTCCCTCCTGGGAGCCGGTTGTTTCTAAAAGTCCCTCCTGGGAGCCGGTTGTTTCTAAAAGTCCCTCCTGGGAGCCGGTTGTTTCTAAAAGTCCCTCCTGGGAGCCGGTTGTTTCTAAAAGTCCCTCCTGGGAGCCGGTTGTTTCTAGTGTCCCTCCTCTCAGGCCAGGGCGCTGAAAGTAGTCTCGGACCAGGGCGCTGAAAGTAGTCTCGGACCAGGGCGCTGAAAGTAGTCTCGGACCAGGGCGCTGAAAGTAGTCTCGGACCAGGGCGCTGAAAGTAGTCTCGGACCAGGGCGCTGAAAGTAGTCTCGGACCAGGGCGCTGAAAGTAGTCTCGGACAGTCTTTGGCTGGGCGCAGTGTGACGTGTGGCTGGGCGCAGTCTTTGGCTGGGCGCAGCGTGACGTGTGGCTGGGCGCAATCTTTGGCTGGGCGCAGCGTGACGTGTGGCTGGGCGCAGTCTTTGGCTGGGCGCAGCGTGACGTGTGGCTGGGCGCAGTCTTTGGCTGGGCGCAGCGTGACGTGTGGCTGGGCGCAGTCTTTGGCTGGGCGCAGTGTGACGTGTGGCTGGGCGCAGTGTGGCGTGTGGCTGGGCGCAGTTTTTGGCTGGGCGCAGTGTGACGTGTGGCTGGGCGCAGTCTTTGGCTGGGCGCAGTGTGACGTGTGGCTGGGCGCAGTCTTTGGCTGGGCGCAGTGTGACGTGTGGCTGGGCGCAGTGTGGCGTGTGGCTGGGCGCAGTTTTTGGCTGGGCGCAGTGTGACGTGTTGCTGGGCGCAGTCTTTGGCTGGGCGCAGTGTGACGTGTGGCTGGGCGCAGTCTTTGGCTGGGCGCAGTGTGACGTGTGGCTGGGCGCAGTGTGGCGTGTGGCTGGGCGCAGTTTTTGGCTGGGCGCAGTGTGACGTGTGGCTGGGCGCAGTCTTTGGCTGGGCGCAGTGTGACGTGTGGCTGGGCGCAGTCTTTGGCTGGGCGCAGTGTGACGTGTGGCTGGGCGCAGTCTTTGGCTGGGCGCAGTGTGACGTGTGGCTGGGCGCAGTCTTTGGCTGGGCGCAGTGTGACGTGTGGCTGGGCGCAGTGTGACGTGTGGCTGGGCGCAGTCTTTGGCTGGGCGCAGTGTGACGTGTGGCTGGGCGCAGTCTTTGGCTGGGCGCAGTGTGACGTGTGGCTGGGCGCAGTCTTTGGCTGGGCGCAGTGTGACATCCTCGGGTTTACATTCTCCTGGATGCCGGTCGTTGGTCCCTCGGCAGGGCACGGTGTGAAGTCTTCTGGCAGGGCGAGGTGTGGAGTTCTCCAGTTGAAGTTCTCCAGGGCGCTGGTTGTTGGTCCTTCGGCACGGTGCGGTGTGAAGTCTTCCGGCAGGGCACGGTGTGAAGTCCTCCGGTTGAAGTTCTCCTGGGCGCCGGCTGTTGGTCCCTCGGCAGGGCGTGGTGTGAAGTCTTCTGGCAGGGCGCTATGCTTAGTCCTCCGGTTGAAGTTCTCTTGGGTGCCGGTTGTTGGTCCCTCGGCAGGGCGCAGTGTGATGTCTTCCGGCAGGGTGTGGTGTGAAGTCCTCCGGTTGAAGTTTTCCTGGGTTGCCGGTTGTTGGTCCCTCAGCAGAGCACGATGTATAGTACCCCAGAATGATGTTTGTATTCCTGCGATTGTTGTTCTCTATCCTGGGAGCTGGTTGTTTCTAAAAGTCCCTCCTGGGAGCCGGTTGTTTCTAAAAGTCCCTCCTGGGAGCCGGTTGTTTCTAAAAGTCCCTCCTGGGAGCCGGTTGTTTCTAAAAGTCCCTCCTGGGAGCCGGTTGTTTCTAAAAGTCCCTCCTGGGAGCCGGTTGTTTCTAAAAGTCCCTCCTGGGAGCCGGTTGTTTCTAAAAGTCCCTCCTGGGAGCCGATTGTTTCTAAAAGTCCCTCCTGGGAGCCGGTTGTTTCTAAAAGTCCCTCCTGGGAGCCGGTTGTTTCTAAAAGTCCCTCCTGGGAGCCGGTTGTTTCTAAAAGTCCCTCCTGGGAGCCGGTTGTTTCTAAAAGTCCCTCCTGGGAGCCGGTTGTTTCTAAAAGTCCCTCCTGGGAGCCGGTTGTTTCTAAAAGTCCCTCCTGGGAGCCGGTTGTTTCTAAAAGTCCCTCCTGGGAGGCGGTTTTTACTAGTGTCCCTCCTCTCAGGCCAGGGCGCTGAAAGTAGTCTCGGACCAGGGCGCTGAAAGTAGTCTCGGACCAGGGCGCTGAAAGTAGTCTCGGACCAGGGCGCTGAAAGTAGTCTCGGACCAGGGCGCTGAAAGTAGTCTCGGACCAGGGCGCTGAAAGTAGTCTCGGACAGTCTTTGGCTGGGCGCAGTGTGACGTGTGGCTGGGCGCAGTCTTTGGCTGGGCGCAGTGTGACGTGTGGCTGGGCGCAGTCTTTGGCTGGGCGCAGCGCGACGTGTGGCTGGGCGCAGTCTTTGGCTGGGCGCAGCGTGACGTGTGGCTGGGCGCAGTCTTTGGCTGGGCGCAGTCTTTGGCTGGGCGCAGCGTGACGTGTGGCTGGGCGCAATCTTTGGCTGGGCGCAGCGTGACGTGTGGCTGGGCGCAGTCTTTGGCTGGGCGCAGTGTGACGTGTGGCTGGGCGCAGTCTTTGGCTGGGCGCAGTCTTTGGCTGGGCGCAGCGTGACGTGTGGCTGGGCGCAGTCTTTGGCTGGGCGCAGCGTGACGTGTGGCTGGGCGCAGTCTTTGGCTGGGCGCAGCGTGACGTGTGGCTGGGCGCAGCGTGACGTGTGGCTGGGCGCAGTCTTTGGCTGGGCGCAGCGTGACGTGTGGCTGGGCGCAGTCTTTGGCTGGGCGCACCGTGACGTGTGGCTGGGCGCAGTCTTTGGCTGGGCGCAGCGTGACGTGTGGCTGGGCGCAGTCTTTGGCTGGGCGCAGCGTGACGTGTGGCTGGGCGCAGTCTTTGGCTGGGCGCAGCGTGACGTGTGGCTGGGCGCAGTCTTTGGCTGGGCGCAGCGTGACGTGTGGCTGGGCGCAGTCTTTGGCTGGGCGCAGCGTGACGTGTGGCTGGGCGCAGTCTTTGGCTGGGCGCAGCGTGACGTGTGGCTGGGCGCAGTCTTTGGCTGGGCGCAGCGTGACGTGTGGCTGTGCGCAGTCTTTGGCTGGGCGCAGTGTGACATCCTCGGGTTTACATTCTCCTGGATGCCGGTCGTTGGTCCCTCGGCAGGGCACGGTGTGAAGTCTTCTGGCAGGGCGAGGTGTGGAGTTCTCCAGTTGAAGTTCTCCAGGGCGCTGGTTGTTGGTCCTTCGGCAGGGCACGGTGTGAAGTCCTCCGGTTGAAGTTCTCCTGGGCGCCGGCTGTTGGTCCCTCGGCAGGGCGTGGTGTGAAGTCTTCTGGCAGGGCGCTATGCTTAGTCCTCCGGTTGAAGTTCTCTTGGGTGCCGGTTGTTGGTCCCTCGGCAGGGCGCAGTGTGATGTCTTCCGGCAGGGTGTGGTGTGAAGTCCTCCGGTTGAAGTTTTCCTGGGTTGCCGGTTGTTGGTCCCTCAGCAGAGCACGATGTATAGTACCCCAGAATGATGTTTGTAGTCCTGCGATTGTTGTTCTCCATCCTGGGAGCCGGTTGTTTCTAAAAGTCCCTCCTGGGAGCCGGTTGTTTCTAAAAGTCCCTCCTGGGAGCCGGTTGTTTCTAAAAGTCCCTCCTGGGAGCCGGTTGTTTCTAAAAGTCCCTCCTGGGAGCCGGTTGTTTCTAAAAGTCCCTCCTGGGAGCCGGTTGTTTCTAAAAGTCCCTCCTGGGAGCCGGTTGTTTCTAAAAGTCCCTCCTGGGAGCCGGTTGTTTCTAAAAGTCCCTCCTGGGAGCCGGTTGTTTCTAAAAGTCCCTCCTGGGAGCCGGTTGTTTCTAAAAGTCCCTCCTGGGAGCCGGTTGTTTCTAAAAGTCCCTCTTGGGAGCCGGTTGTTTCTAAAAGTCCCTCTTGGGAGCCGGTTGTTTCTAAAAGTCCCTCTTGGGAGCCGGTTGTTTCTAAAAGTCCCTCTTGGGAGCCGGTTGTTTCTAAAAGTCCCTCTTGGGAGCCGGTTGTTTCTAAAAGTCCCTCTTGGGAGCCGGTTGTTTCTAAAAGTCCCTCTTGGGAGCCGGTTGTTTCTAAAAGTCCCTCTTGGGAGCCGGTTGTTTCTAAAAGTCCCTCTTGGGAGCCGGTTGTTTCTAAAAGTCCCTCCTGGGAGCCGGTTGTTTCTAAAAGTCCCTCCTGGGAGCCGGTTGTTTCTAAAAGTCCCTCCTGGGAGCCGGTTGTTTCTAAAAGTCCCTCCTGGGAGCCGGTTGTTTCTAAAAGTCCCTCCTGGGAGCCGGTTTTTACTAGTGTCCCTCCTCTCAGGCCAGGGCGCCGAAAGTAGTCTCGGACCAGGGCGCCGAAAGTAGTCTCGGACCAGGGCGCCGAAAGTAGTCTCGGACCAGGGCGCCGAAAGTAGCCTCGGACCAGGGCGCTGAAAGTAGCCTCGGACCAGGGCGCTGAAAGTAGTCTCGGACAGTCTTTGGCTGGCCGCAGTCTTTGGCTGGGCGCAGTGTGACGTGTGGCTGGGCGCAGTCTTTGGCTGGGCGCAGTGTGACGTGTGGCTGGGCGTAGTCTTTGGCTGGGCGCAGTGTGACGTGTGGCTGGGCGCAGTCTTTGGCTGGGCGCAGTGTGACATCCTCGGGTTTACATTCTCCTGGATGCCGGTCGTTGGTCCCTCGGCAGGGCACGGTGGGAAGTCTTCTGGCAGGGCGAGGTGTGGAGTTCTCCAGTTGAAGTTCTCCAGGGCGCTGGTTGTTGGTCCTTCGGCACGGTGCGGTGTGAAGTCTTCCGGCAGGGCACGGTGTGAAGTTCTCCGGTTGAAGTTCTCCTGGGCGCCGGCTGTTGGTCCCTTGGCAGGGCGTGGTGTGAAGTCTTCTGGCAGGGCGCTATGCTTAGTCCTCCGGTTGAAGTTCTCTTGGGTGCCGGTTGTTGGTCCCTCGGCAGGGCGCAGTGTGATGTCTTCTGGCAGGGTGTGGTGTGAAGTCCTCCGGTTGAAGTTTTCCTGGGTTGCCGGTTGTTGGTCCCTCAGCAGAGCACGATGTATAGTACCCCAGAATGATGTTTGTATTCCTGCGATTGTTGTTCTCTATCCTGGGAGCTGGTTGTTTCTAAAAGTCCCTCCTGGGAGCCGGTTGTTTCTAAAAGTCCCTCCTGGGAGCCGGTTGTTTCTAAAAGTCCCTCCTGGGAGCCGTTCGTTTCTAAAAGTCCCTCCTGGGAGCCGGTTGTTTCTAAAAGTCCCTCCTGGGAGCCGGTTGTTTCTAAAAGTCCCTCCTGGGAGCCGGTTGTTTCTAAAAGTCCCTCCTGGGAGCCGGTTGTTTCTAAAAGTCCCTCCTGGGAGCCGGTTGTTTCTAAAAGTCCCTCCTGGGAGCCGGTTGTTTCTAAAAGTCCCTCCTGGGAGCCGGTTGTTTCTAAAAGTCCCTCCTGGGAGCCGGTTGTTTCTAAAAGTCCCTCCTGGGAGCCGGTTGTTTCTAAAAGTCCCTCCTGGGAGCCGGTTGTTTCTAAAAGTCCCTCCTGGGAGCCGGTTGTTTCTAAAAGTCCCTCCTGGGAGCCGGTTGTTTCTAAAAGTCCCTCCTGGGAGCCGGTTGTTTCTAAAAGTCCCTCCTGGGAGCCGGTTTTTACTAGTGTCCCTCCTCTCAGGCCAGGGCGCTGAAAGTAGTCTCGGACCAGGGCGCTGAAAGTAGTCTCGGACCAGGGCGCTGAAAGTAGTCTCGGACCAGGGCGCTGAAAGTAGTCTCGGACCAGGGCGCTGAAAGTAGTCTCGGACCAGGGCGCTGAAAGTAGTCACGGACAGTCTTTGGCTGGGCGCAGTGTGACGTGTGGCTGGGCGCAGTCTTTGGCTGGGCGCAGTGTGACGTGTGGCTGGGCGCAGTCTTTGGCTGGGCGCAGTGTGACGTGTGGCTGGGCGCAGTCTTTGGCTGGGCGCAGCGTGACGTGTGGCTGGGCGCAGTCTTTGGCTGGGCGCAGCGTGACGTGTGGCTGGGCGCAGTCTTTGGCTGGGCGCAGCGTGACGTGTGGCTGGGCGCAATCTTTGGCTGGGCGCAGCGTGACGTGTGGCTGGGCGCAATCTTTGGCTGGGCGCAGCGTGACGTGTGGCTGGGCGCAGTCTTTGGCTGGGCGCAGCGTGACGTGTGGCTGGGCGCAGTCTTTGGCTGGGCGCAGCGTGACGTGTGGCTGTGCGCAGTCTTTGGCTGGGCGCAGTGTGACATCCTCGGGTTTACATTCTCCTGGATGCCGGTCGTTGGTCCCTCGGCAGGGCACGGTGTGAAGTCTTCTGGCAGGGCGAGGTGTGGAGTTCTCCAGTTGAAGTTCTCCAGGGCGCTGGTTGTTGGTCCTTCGGCAGGGCACGGTGTGAAGTCCTCCGGTTGAAGTTCTCTTGGGTGCCGGTTGTTGGTCCCTCGGCAGGGCGCAGTGTGATGTCTTCCGGCAGGGTGTGGTGTGAAGTCCTCCGGTTGAAGTTTTCCTGGGTTGCCGGTTGTTGGTCCCTCAGCAGAGCACGATGTATAGTACCCCAGAATGATTTTTGTAGTCCTGCGATTGTTGTTCTCCATCCTGGGAGCCGGTTGTTTCTAAAAGTCCCTCCTGGGAGCCGGTTGTTTCTAAAAGTCCCTCCTGGGAGCCGGTTGTTTCTAAAAGTCCCTCCTGGGAGCCGGTTGTTTCTAAAAGTCCCTCCTGGGAGCCGGTTGTTTCTAAAAGTCCCTCCTGGGAGCCGGTTTTTACTAGTGTCCCTCCTCTCAGGCCAGGGCGCTGAAAGTAGTCTCGGACCAGGGCGCTGAAAGTAGTCTCGGACCAGGGCGCTGAAAGTAGTCTCGGACCAGGGCGGTGAAAGTAGTCTCGGACCAGGGCGCTGAAAGTAGTCTCGGACCAGGGCGCTGAAAGTAGTCTCGGACAGTCTTTGGCTGGGCGCAGTGTGACGTGTGGCTGGGCGCAGTCTTTGGCTGGGCGCAGTGTGACGTGTGGCTGGGCGCAGTCTTTGGCTGGGCGCAGTGTGACGTGTGGCTGGGCGCAGTCTTTGGCTGGGCGCAGTGTGACGTGTGGCTGGGCGCAGTCTTTGGCTGGGCGCAGTGTGACGTGTGGCTGGGCGCAGTCTTTGGCTGGGCGCAGCGTGACGTGTGGCTGGGCGCAGTCTTTGGCTGGGCGCAGCGTGACGTGTTGCTGGGCGCAATCTTTGGCTGGGCGCAGCGTGACGTGTGGCTGGGCGCAGTCTTTGGCTGGGCGCAGCGTGACGTGTGGCTGGGCGCAGTCTTTGGCTGGGCGCAGCGTGACGTGTGGCTGGGCGCAGTCTTTGGCTGGGCGCAGTGTGACGTGTGGCTGGGCGCAGTCTTTGGCTGGGCGCAGTCTTTGGCTGGGCGCAGTCTTTGGCTGGGCGCAGTGTGACGTGTGGCTGGGCGCAGTCTTTGGCTGGGCGCAGTCTTTGGCTGGGCGCAGCGTGACGTGTGGCTGGGCGCAGCGTGACGTGTGGCTGGGCGCAATCTTTGGCTGGGTGTGGCTGGGCGCAGTCTTTGGCTGGGCGCAGCGTGACGTGTGGCTGGGCGCAGTCTTTGGCTGGGCGCAGCGTGACGTGTGGCTGGGCGCAGTCTTTGGCTGGGCGCAGCGTGACGTGTGGCTGGGCGCAGTCTTTGGCTGGGCGCAGCGTGACGTGTGGCTGGGCGCAGTCTTTGGCTGGGCGCAGCGTGACGTGTGGCTGGGCGCAGTCTTTGGCTGGGCGCAGCGTGACGTGTGGCTGGGCGCAGTCTTTGGCTGGGCGCAGCGTGACGTGTGGCTGGGCGCAGTCTTTGGCTGGGCGCAGCGTGACGTGTGGCTGGGCGCAGTCTTTGGCTGGGCGCAGCGTGACGTGTGGCTGGGCGCAGTCTTTGGCTGGGCGCAGCGTGACGTGTGGCTGGGCGCAGTCTTTGGCTGGGCGCAGCGTGACATCCTCGGGTTTACATTCTCCTGGATGCCGGTTGTTGGTCCCTCGGCAGGGCGCAGTGTGATGTCTTCCGGCAGGGTGTGGTGTGAAGTCCTCCGGTTGAAGTTTTCCTGGGTTGCTGGTTGTTGGTCCCTCAGCAGGGCACGATGTATAGTACCCCAGAATGATGTTTGTAGTCCTGTGATTGTTGTTCTCCATCCTGGGAGCCGGTTGTTTCTAAAAGTCCCTCCTGGGAGCCGGTTGTTTCTAAAAGTCCCTCCTGGGAGCCGGTTGTTTCTAAAAGTCCCTCCTGGGAGCCGGTTGTTTCTAAAAGTCCCTCGTGGGAGCCGGTTGTTTCTAAAAGTCCCTCGTGGGAGCCGGTTGTTTCTAAAAGTCCCTCTTGGGAGCCGGTTGTTTCTAAAAGTCCCTCTTGGGAGCCGGTTGTTTCTAAAAGTCCCTCTTGGGAGCCGGTTGTTTCTAAAAGTCCCTCTTGGGAGCCGGTTGTTTCCAAAAGTCCCTCTTGGGAGCCGGTTGTTTCCAAAAGTCCCTCTTGGGAGCCGGTTGTTTCTAAAAGTCCCTCTTGGGAGCCGGTTGTTTCTAAAAGTCCCTCTTGGGAGCCGGTTGTTTCTAAAAGTCCCTCTTGGGAGCCGGTTGTTTCTAAAAGTCCCTCTTGGGAGCCGGTTGTTTCTAAAAGTCCCTCTTGAGAGCCGGTTGTTTCTAAAAGTCCCTCTTGGGAGCCGGTTGTTTCTAAAAGTCCCTCTTGGGAGCCGGTTGTTTCTAAAAGTCCCTCTTGGGAGCCGGTTGTTTCTAAAAGTCCCTCTTGGGAGCCGGTTGTTTCTAAAAGTCCCTCTTGGGAGCCGGTTGTTTCTAAAAGTCCCTCTTGGGAGCCGGTTGTTTCTAAAAGTCCCTCTTGGGAGCCGGTTGTTTCTAAAAGTCCCTCTTGGGAGCCGGTTGTTTCTAAAAGTCCCTCTTGGGAGCCGGTTGTTTCTAAAAGTCCCTCTTGGGAGCCGGTTGTTTCTAAAAGTCCCTCTTGGGAGCCGGTTGTTTCTAAAAGTCCCTCTTGGGAGCCGGTTGTTTCTAAAAGTCCCTCTTGGGAGCCGGTTGTTTCTAAAAGTCCCTCTTGGGAGCCGGTTGTTTCTAAAAGTCCCTCTTGGGAGCCGGTTGTTTCTAAAAGTCCCTCTTGGGAGCCGGTTGTTTCTAAAAGTCCCTCCTGGGAGCCGGTTGTTTCTAAAAGTCCCTCCTGGGAGCCGGTTTTTACTAGTGTCCCTCTCCTCGGACCAGGGCGCTGAAAGTAGTCTCGGACCAGGGCGCTGAAAGTAGTCTCGGACCAGGGCGCTGAAAGTAGTCTCGGACCAGGGCGCTGAAAGTAGTCTCGGACAGTCTTTGACTGGGCGCAGTGTGACGTGTGGCTGGGCGCAGTCTTTGGCTGGGCGCAGTGTGACGTGTGGCTGGGCGCAGTCTTTGGCTGGGCGCAGTGTGACGTATGGCTGGGTGCTGTCTTTGGCTGGGCGCAGTCTTTGGCTGGGCGCAGTGTGATGTGTGGCTGGGTGCAGTCTTTGGCTGGGCGCAGTGTGACGTGTGGCTGGGCGCAGTCTTTGGCTGGGCGCAGCGTGACGTGTGGCTGGGCGCAGTGTGACGTTTGGCTGGGCGCAATCTTTGGCTAGGCGCAGTCTTTGGCTGGGCGCAGTGTGACGTGTGGCTGGGCGCAGTCTTTGGCTGGGCGCAGCGTGACGTGTGGCTGGGCGCAGTCTATGGCTGGGCGCAGCGTGACGTGTGGCTGGGCGCAGTCTTTGGCTGGGCGCAGCGTGACGTGTGGCTGGGCGCAGTCTTTGGCTGGGCGCAGCGTGGCGTGTGGCTGGGCGCAGTCTTTGGCTGGGCGCAGCGTGACGTGTGGCTGGGCGCAGTCTTTGGCTGGGCGCAGTGTGACGTGTGGCTGGGCGCAGTCTTTGGCTGGGCGCAGTGTGACGTGTGGCCGGGCGTAGTCTTTGGCTGGGCGCAGTGTGACGTGTGGCCGGGCGCAGTCTGTGGCTGGGCGCAGTGTGACGTGTGGCTGGGCGCAGTCTTTGGCTGGGCGCAGTCTTTGGCTGGGCGCAGTGTGACGTGTGGCTGGGCGCAGTCTTTGGCTGGGCGCAGTGTGACGTGTGGCTGGGCGCAGTCTTTGGCTGGGCGCAGTGTGACGTGTGGCTGGGCGCAGTCTTTGGCTGGGCGCAGTGTGACGTGTGGCTGGGCGCAGTGTGACGTGTGGCTGGGCGCAGTGTGACGTGTGGCTGGGCGCAGTGTGATGTGTGGCTGGGCGCAGTCTTTGGCTGGGTGCAGTGTGGCTGGGTGCAGTCTTTGGCTGGGCACAGTGTGACGTGTGGCTGGGCGCAGTCTTTGGCTGGGCGCAGTGTGACGTGTGGCTGGGCGCAGTCTGACATTTTTGGCAGGGCGCAGTGTGACATCCTCGGGTTGACATTCTCCTGGATGCTGGTCGTTGGTCCCTCGGCAGGACACGGTGTGAAGTCTTCTGCCAGGGCGAGATGTTGAGTTCTCCGGTTGAAGTTCTCCTTGGCGCCAGCTGTTGGTCCCTCGGCAGGACACGGTGTGAAGTCTTCCGGCAGGGTGTGGTGTGAAGTCCTCCGGTTCAAGTTCTCCTGGGTTGCCGGTTGTTGTTCCCTCAGCAGGGCACGATGTATAGTCTCCTCTCAGAGCACGATGTATAGTACCCCAGAATGATGTTTGTAGTCCTGCGATTGTTGTTCTCCATCCTGGGAGCAGGTTGTTAAGTCCCTCCTAGGATCCGGTTGTTACTAAAAGTCCCTCCTGGGAGCCGGTGTTACTAAAAGTCCCTCCTGGGAGCCAGTTGTTACTGAAAGTCCCTCCTGGGAAGCCAGTTGAAGTCTCGGACCAGGGAGCTGAAATGAGTCTCGCACCAGGGCGCTGAAATGAGTCTCGCACCAGGGCGCTGAAATGAGTCTCGCACCAGGGCGCTGAAATGAGTCTCGGACCAGGGCGCTGGAATTGGTCTCGGACCAGGGCGCTGGAATTGGTCTCGGAATAGGGCGCTGGAATTGGTCTCGGACCAGGGCGCTGGAATTGGTCTCGGACCAGGGCGCTGGAATTGGTCTCGGACCAGGGCGCTGGAATTGGTCTCGGACCAGGGCGCTGGAATTGGTCTCGGACCAGGGCGCTGGAATTGGTCTCGGACCAGGGCGCTGGAATTGGTCTCGGACCAGGGCGCTGGAATTGGTCTCGGACCAGGGCGCTGGAATTGGTCTCGGACCAGGGCGCTGGAATTGGTCTCGGACCAGGGCGCTGGAATTGGTCTCGGACCAGGGCGCTGGAATTGGTCTCGGACCAGGGCGCTGGAATTGGTCTCGGACCAGGGCGCTGGAATTGGTCTCGGACCAGGGCGCTGGAATTGGTCTCGGACCAGGGCGCTGGAATTGGTCTCGGACCAGGGCGCTGGAATTGGTCTCGGACCAGGGCGCTGGAATTGGTCTCGGACCAGGGCGCTGGAATTGGTCTCGGACCAGGGCGCTGGAATTGGTCTCGGACCAGGGCGCTGGAATTGGTCTCGGACCAGGGCGCTGGAATTGGTCTCGGACCAGGGCGCTGGAATTGGTCTCGGACCAGGGCGCTGGAATTGGTCTCGGACCAGGGCGCTGGAATTGGTCTCGGACCAGGGCGCTGGAATTGGTCTCGGACCAGGGCGCTGGAATTGGTCTCGGACCAGGGCGCTGGAATTGGTCTCGGACCAGGGCGCTGGAATTGGTCTCGGACCAGGGCGCTGGAATTGGTCTCGGACCAGGGCGCTGGAATTGGTCTCGGACCAGGGCGCTGGAATTGGTCTCGGACCGCTGCTGTTTGAAGTTTCGGAGCGCTGCTGTTTGAAGTTTCGGAGCGCTGCTGTTTGAAGTTTCGGAGCGCTGCTGTTTGAAGTTTCGGAGCGCTGCTGTTTGAAGTTTCGGAGCGCTGCTGTTTGTTTGAAGTTTCGGAGCGCTGCTGTTTGTTTGAAGTTTCGGAGCGCTGCTGTTTGTTTGAAGTTTCGGAGCGCTGCTGTTTGTTTGAAGTTTCGGAGCGCTGCTGTTTGTTTGAAGTTTCGGAGCGCTGCTGTTTGTTTGAAGTTTCGGAGCGCTGCTGTTTGTTTGAAGTTTCGGAGCGCTGCTGTTTGTTTAAAGTTTCGGGGCGCTGCTGTTTGTTTGAAGTTTCGGGGCGCTGTTTGTTTGTTTGAAGTTTCGGAGCGCTGTTTGTTTGTTTGAAGTTTCGGAGCGCTGTTTGTTTGTTTGAAGTTTCGGAGCGCTGTTTGTTTGTTTGAAGTTTCGGAGCGCTGTTTGTAGACTCCCAGTCCCTTGTGGGCACCTGTTTAAAAAACCTCCCCACAACCTGATTGTGAATATGGGCCTAGCTTGCCGCCGCCAGCATCAATGTGAGCCCTGTTGATCCAGGGATTTATCTGACTGCCATAAGGGGTCGGGAAGGAATTTTTCCCCTTTTAAGGCTAATTGGCCTAGGCCTTGTAAGGTTTTTCTCCTTTCTCTGGAGCAACTGGGAAATGTTCAGTTTTTTCCTTTATGATTAAAATTGGAAAGATTTCTCTTTTTCCTCACTCAAACTATTTTGCTATGATTTGACAATGGAGGAAAAGCAGAAAGCGTTGGTGATAGGCACTCCTGCCTGGCAGGACGGGGTTCAAATCCCTGCAATGTTTGCATGCTTATTCTTCCTCCACCATTTTCTATATATACCACCAACACAGTAATGTAAATATATGCTGCACAAGAAAAAGGGATGTGTGCTCTCACCAGTTAACTCCTGACTTAAATACTGGCTGTCTCAAGGCAACTGTGACTAATTAAAATGGCAAAGCATTTGCATGTTGCATTCGCCTATCAGAATATGCAGGATCTAAACTATCCACCTGCTCTTCCTGCAGGAGTTGGCCAACGCAATATACATTGCATCTCAACGGGTGCGCCCCCCCTCACCCCACTGTCAGTGTTTGCTCCCAGGACCTGCAATTTGCACCACAAGTAAGTAAATTTGCACAGGTGAGTAATGCACAGGTGAGGCGCTGTTTGTTTGAAGTCTCGGACCAGGGCGCTGTTTGTTTGAAGTCTCGGACCAGGGCGCTGTTAGTTTGAAGTCTCGGACCAGGGCACTGAGTTACATCGGAGCAGGGCGCTGTTTGTTTGAAGTCTCGGAGCAGGGCGCTGTTTGAAATCTTGGACCAGGGCACTGTTTGAAGTCTCAGAGCTGGGCGCTGTTTGTTTGAAGTCTCGGACCGCTGTTTGTTTGAAGTCTTGGACCAGGGAACTGTTTGTTTGAAGTCTCGGAGCAGGACGCTGAGTTAAGTCTTGAACCAAGGTGCTGAGTTAAGTCTTGGACCAGGGCGCTGTGTTATATCTCGGACCAGGACACTGAGTTAAGTCTCTGAACAGGGCGCTGTTTGTTTGACCGGGGCGCTGTTTGTTTGAAGTCTCGGAGGAGGGCGCTGAGTTAAAGGGAACCTAAACTGAGAGGGATATGGATGTTTACTTTTAAACAATACCAGTTGCTTGGCAGTCCTGCTGATCTCTTGGGCTGCAGATAGTGGCTGAATCACACAACTGAAACAAGCATGCAGCTAATCCAGTCTGACTTCAGTCAGAGCACCTGATCTGCATGCTTGTTGAGGGGCTGTTGCTAAAAGTATTAGAGACACAGAATCAGCAGGAGAGTCAGGCAACTGGTATTATTTAAAAAGGAAAAATCCATATCCTTCTAAGTTTAGGTTCACTTTAAGTCTTGAAAAATTCATAGGGAGCCTGGATTCATCAATATATACATTTTAATTCATCAATTGCACAAAAAGCCACAGAAACGATTTTTTAAAAAACAATTAAAAATCTCGCTAGCGCCAGCATAGCGATTTTTGTCCTACCTATGGGTAGGACATCGCCTCTAGATGGCGATATTACTCGTAATACAGGATGCCTAGAAGCAGGTAGGAGATGTGGTGTGTGCGGATCCCTGCTGTGCACTCTGCATGTGCTCCCCCACCACTCTCTGGCCACCTGAATTGGGAAAAACTCTGTCTACGTAAATGGGGGGGGGGCTCTGGCTACCTTTACTCGAGGGTAAGGGGCACTGGCTACCTTTACTCGGGGGGGGGGGGGGGTGCATCTGGCTACCTATACAGGATGGTGGGCTACCTCGGGGTAATGGTGTTGATCCAGGGATTTTATCTGACTGCATTATTTGGAGTCAGGAAGGATTTTTTTCCCTTTTAAGGCTAATTGGCCCATGCTTTATAAGGGTTTTTCTTTGCCTTTCTCTGGATCAACTGCGTTATGGGAGGGTACAGTACAGTTTTGTACAATTTATTTATTTAGTATTTGAACTATATATATTTGTATTTCCTTTTTTCTCTATAATATCTGTATAAAACTTCACTCGTGTCTGTTTTTATTTCTCAGATTTAAGTGTGTTTAGGTACAAATGATTTGTTGATTGAAGGGTAATTTACACTAATATCACTATCACAGTTTTTTTTATACAATCTGACTACCCAAATTTTGTCTAATGATAAAGATATCTGGAATGACCTGTAGGTCTTCCAGAGGGGAAAAAAGACAAAAAAGACCAGGATCCACATATAGTGTAGTATGTCTGATGATGGGAAATATACAAGATCACAAAAGGGGGTACTCACAATCCCAGGTTTCCACCAGAAACCATAGTAAAGCTCTGAGGCCTTGTTCACTGTGGCTGGGCGCAGTGTGACGTGTGGCTGGGCGCAGTGTGATGTGTGGCTGGGCGCAGTCTTTGGCTGGGTGCAGTGTGACGTGTGGCTGGGCGCAGTCTTTGGCTGGGCACAGTGTGACGTGTGGCTGGGCGCAGTCTTTGGCTGGGCGCAGTGTGACGTGTGGCTGGGCGCAGTCTGACATTTTTGGCAGGGCGCAGTGTGACATCCTCGGGTTGACATTCTCCTGGATGCTGGTCGTTGGTCCCTCGGCAGGACACGGTGTGAAGTCTTCTGCCAGGGCGAGATGTTGAGTTCTCCGGTTGAAGTTCTCCTTGGCGCCAGCTGTTGGTCCCTCGGCAGGACACGGTGTGAAGTCTTCCGGCAGGGTGTGGTGTGAAGTCCTCCGGTTCAAGTTCTCCTGGGTTGCCGGTTGTTGTTCCCTCAGCAGGGCACGATGTATAGTCTCCTCTCAGAGCACGATGTATAGTACCCCAGAATGATGTTTGTAGTCCTGCGATTGTTGTTCTCCATCCTGGGAGCAGGTTGTTAAGTCCCTCCTAGGATCCGGTTGTTACTAAAAGTCCCTCCTGGGAGCCGGTGTTGCTAAAAGTCCCTCCTGGGAGCCAGTTGTTACTGAAAGTCCCTCCTGGGAAGCCAGTTGAAGTCTCGGACCAGGGAGCTGAAATGAGTCTCGCACCAGGGCGCTGAAATGAGTCTCGCACCAGGGCGCTGAAATGAGTCTCGGACCAGGGCGCTGGAATTGGTCTCGGACCAGGGCGCTGGAATTGGTCTCGGACCAGGGCGCTGGAATTGGTCTCGGACCAGGGCGCTGGAATTGGTCTCGGACCAGGGCGCTGGAATTGGTCTCGGACCAGGGCGCTGGAATTGGTCTCGGACCAGGGCGCTGGAATTGGTCTCGGACCAGGGCGCTGGAATTGGTCTCGGACCAGGGCGCTGGAATTGGTCTCGGACCAGGGCGCTGGAATTGGTCTCGGACCAGGGCGCTGGAATTGGTCTCGGACCAGGGCGCTGAAATTGGTCTCGGACCAGGGCGCTGAAATTGGTCTCGGACCAGGGCGCTGAAATTGGTCTCGGACCAGGGCGCTGAAATTGGTCTCGGACCAGGGCGCTGAAATTGGTCTCGGACCAGGGCGCTGAAATTGGTCTCGGACCAGGGCGCTGGAATTGGTCTCGGACCAGGGCGCTGAAATTGGTCTCGGACCAGGGCGCTGGAATTGGTCTCGGACCAGGGCGCTGGAATTGGTCTCGGACCAGGGCGCTGGAATTGGTCTCGGACCAGGGCGCTGGAATTGGTCTCGGACCAGGGCGCTGGAATTGGTCTCGGACCAGGGCGCTGGAATTGGTCTCGGACCAGGGCGCTGGAATTGGTCTCGGACCAGGGCGCTGGAATTGGTCTCGGACCAGGGCGCTGGAATTGGTCTCGGACCAGGGCGCTGGAATTGGTCTCGGACCAGGGCGCTGGAATTGGTCTCGGACCAGGGCGCTGGAATTGGTCTCGGACCAGGGCGCTGGAATTGGTCTCGGACCAGGGCGCTGGAATTGGTCTCGGACCAGGGCGCTGGAATTGGTCTCGGACCAGGGCGCTGGAATTGGTCTCGGACCAGGGCGCTGGAATTGGTCTCGGACCAGGGCGCTGGAATTGGTCTCGGACCAGGGCGCTGGAATTGGTCTCGGACCAGGGCGCTGGAATTGGTCTCGGACCAGGGCGCTGGAATTTGTTTCGGAGCGCTGCTGTTTGAAGTTTCGGAGCGCTGCTGTTTGAAGTTTCGGAGCGCTGCTGTTTGAAGTTTCGGAGCGCTGCTGTTTGAAGTTTCGGAGCGCTGCTGTTTGAAGTTTCGGAGCGCTGCTGTTTGAAGTTTCGGAGCGCTGCTGTTTGAAGTTTCGGAGCGCTGCTGTTTGTTTGAAGTTTCGGAGCGCTGCTGTTTGTTTGAAGTTTCGGAGCGCTGCTGTTTGTTTGAAGTTTCGGAGCGCTGCTGTTTGTTTGAAGTTTCGGAGCGCTGCTGTTTGTTTGAAGTTTCGGAGCGCTGCTGTTTGTTTGAAGTTTCGGAGCGCTGCTGTTTGTTTGAAGTTTCGGAGCGCTGCTGTTTGTTTGAAGTTTCGGAGCGCTGCTGTTTGTTTGAAGTTTCGGAGCGCTGCTGTTTGTTTGAAGTTTCGGAGCGCTGCTGTTTGTTTGAAGTTTCGGAGCGCTGTTTGTTTGTTTGAAGTTTCGGAGCGCTGTTTGTAGACTCCCAGTCCCTTGTGGGCACCTGTTTAAAAAACCTCCCCACAACCTGATTGTGAATATGGGCCTAGCTTGCCGCCGCCAGCATCAATGTGAGCCCTGTTGATCCAGGGATTTATCTGACTGCCATAAGGGGTCGGGAAGGAATTTTTCCCCTTTTAAGGCTAATTGGCCTAGGCCTTGTAAGGTTTTTCTCCTTTCTCTGGAGCAACTGGGAAATGTTCAGTTTTTTCCTTTATGATTAAAATTGGAAAGATTTCTCTTTTTCCTCACTCAAACTATTTTGCTATGATTTGACAATGGAGGAAAAGCAGAAAGCGTTGGTGATAGGCACTCCTGCCTGGCAGGACGGGGTTCAAATCCCTGCAATGTTTGCATGCTTATTCTTCCTCCACCATTTTCTATATATACCACCAACACAGTAATGTAAATATATGCTGCACAAGAAAAAGGGATGTGTGCTCTCACCAGTTAACTCCTGACTTAAATACTGGCTGTCTCAAGGCAACTGTGACTAATTAAAATGGCAAAGCATTTGCATGTTGCATTCGCCTATCAGAATATGCAGGATCTAAACTATCCACCTGCTCTTCCTGCAGGAGTTGGCCAACGCAATATACATTGCATCTCAACGGGTGCGCCCCCCCTCACCCCACTGTCAGTGTTTGCTCCCAGGACCTGCAATTTGCACCACAAGTAAGTAAATTTGCACAGGTGAGTAATGCACAGGTGAGGCGCTGTTTGTTTGAAGTCTCGGACCAGGGCGCTGTTTGTTTGAAGTCTCGGACCAGGGCGCTGTTAGTTTGAAGTCTCGGACCAGGGCACTGAGTTACATCGGAGCAGGGCGCTGTTTGTTTGAAGTCTCGGAGCAGGGCGCTGTTTGAAATCTTGGACCAGGGCACTGTTTGAAGTCTCAGAGCTGGGCGCTGTTTGTTTGAAGTCTCGGACCGCTGTTTGTTTGAAGTCTTGGACCAGGGAACTGTTTGTTTGAAGTCTCGGAGCAGGACGCTGAGTTAAGTCTTGAACCAAGGTGCTGAGTTAAGTCTTGGACCAGGGCGCTGTGTTATATCTCGGACCAGGACACTGAGTTAAGTCTCTGAACAGGGCGCTGTTTGTTTGACCGGGGCGCTGTTTGTTTGAAGTCTCGGAGGAGGGCGCTGAGTTAAAGGGAACCTAAACTGAGAGGGATATGGATGTTTACTTTTAAACAATACCAGTTGCTTGGCAGTCCTGCTGATCTCTTGGGCTGCAGATAGTGGCTGAATCACACAACTGAAACAAGCATGCAGCTAATCCAGTCTGACTTCAGTCAGAGCACCTGATCTGCATGCTTGTTGAGGGGCTGTTGCTAAAAGTATTAGAGACACAGAATCAGCAGGAGAGTCAGGCAACTGGTATTATTTAAAAAGGAAAAATCCATATCCTTCTAAGTTTAGGTTCACTTTAAGTCTTGAAAAATTCATAGGGAGCCTGGATTCATCAATATATACATTTTAATTCATCAATTGCACAAAAAGCCACAGAAACGATTTTTTAAAAAACAATTAAAAATCTCGCTAGCGCCAGCATAGCGATTTTTGTCCTACCTATGGGTAGGACATCACCTCTAGATGGCGATATTACTCGTAATACAGGATGCCTAGAAGCAGGTAGGAGATGTGGTGTGTGCGGATCCCTGCTGTGCACTCTGCATGTGCTCCCCCACCACTCTCTGGCCACCTGAATTGGGAAAAACTCTGTCTACGTAAATGGGGGGGGGCTCTGGCTACCTTTACTCGAGGGGAAGGGGCACTGGCTACCTTTACTCGGGGGGGGGGGGGGGGTGCATCTGGCTACCTATACAGGATGGTGGGCTACCTCGGGGTAATGGTGTTGATCCAGGGATTTTATCTGACTGCATTATTTGGAGTCAGGAAGGATTTTTTTCCCTTTTAAGGCTAATTGGCCCATGCTTTATAAGGGTTTTTCTTTGCCTTTCTCTGGATCAACTGCGTTATGGGAGGGTACAGTACAGTTTTGTACAATTTATTTATTTAGTATTTGAACTATATATATTTGTATTTCCTTTTTTCTCTATAATATCTGTATAAAACTTCACTCGTGTCTGTTTTTATTTCTCAGATTTAAGTGTGTTTAGGTACAAATGATTTGTTGATTGAAGGGTAATTTACACTAATATCACTATCACAGTTTTTTTTATACAATCTGACTACCCAAATTTTGTCTAATGATAAAGATATCTGGAATGACCTGTAGGTCTTCCAGAGGGGGAAAAAAGACAAAAAAGACCAGGATCCACATATAGTGTAGTATGTCTGATGATGGGAAATATACAAGATCACAAAAGGGGGTACTCACAATCCCAGGTTTCCACCAGAAACCATAGTAAAGCTCTGAGGCCTTGTTCACATCTAAAATCGCTGATGCCAGCGGTTTTCTTTTTTTTTGTGCATCCTGCCGCTTACCTGCATGCTACAATTTTTTATGAAACGCTTTTCTAAGTGCTTTTGCAGAACGGTTCTGCTTTTTCACTTCCTGACTGACATCAGGAAGTGAAAAAATGTCAGTCAGGAAGTAAAGTCTTTCAGCCGGAAATGAATAAATATAATGTATATATTCATGAAAGTGCTGGGGAAATCGCTATACAGCGGTTTGTCAAGCGCTTTGCGATTTCCCTATACCTTCCATTGAAGCAAATTGCCCCCAAAAATGGTACAGGCAGCATGTTGGTGAGCGGATCGGAATCGAACCGCTTAGATGTGAGCGCTCTCATAGGGAATTATTGCACAAGCGCTTTTAGGGCTTTTAGCTAGCGCCATTAGTGTGAACAAGCCCTCAGCAGTAATCAGCCGATTGGCTGGTACACCTACTCCTGGATGGGATGCATTAGCTCTCCAAAAATCATTTGCTGGTTTATAGGGAAATTGTAAAACAAAACACCCAACATAAACAACCTCAGTAGGGGTTAAGGAACTAATTAATGGAAGAAGTGCCTTCAAAAATATATAAAATGGTTAAAGATTTTAAAAGGTAAGAAAACTTAGCTCAAACACAAGACAGACCAAGCAATATAAAAGTTCAGATACTTGGTCTATCTTGTGCTTGAGGTAATTTTTTTTGTTTTTAAAAGACAAAGACAAACACTTATATTGCGCTTTTCTCCTGGTGGACTCAAAGCGCCAGAGCTGCAGCCACTAGGATGCGCTCCATAGGCAGTTGCAGTGTTAAGGATACTTGCCTAAGGTCTCCTACTGAATAGGTGCTGGCTTACTGAACAGGCAGAGCTGAGGTTCGAACACTGGTCTCCTGTGTCAGAGGCAGAGCCCTTAACCATTACACTATCCAGCCATCATGTGATTTACCCTATAATTTCTGGGGTACCTCCTTCCAGTAATATGAGGAGCCAAATACTGGGTATAATTATGATAAATTGTTCATGTTTATTTATACTGTGTAGATGAGATAAGATTGAATACAACTTGTACATTCAGGTTGTATGTGTATAGCTGCTAGTCAGTATAATGATATATACCGTATTTTACAGACCATAAGACACACCTTTTCTCCCTCAAAAGTGGGGTAAAACGTAATTCCATCTTATGAACCAAATGCAGGGAGTCCCAATGTTGGGGTCTCCCTGCACTATGCTCCTCTAGCCCAGTGCAGAGTAATCTGCAGCGGAAGCAACTGCTTCTCCAGGAACCTTTATGTAATGAGTGGCGTCTTCTCTCCCACATGGCTCTCATTGGGTGGAGGCGCTCAGAGCAGGTGAGCTGCTGCTTCGGCTGAAGGTTACTATGCACTCTGCTGGAGAGAACAGGAGAGTCGGGGACACATTGGGGACAGTTACAGGAGAACACATGGGGAACATAAAAGGTACAAAGGGGACACACAGTATACAAGGGGGGCACAAAGGGGAACATAAGGCACAAGGGGGAGCATATTAATTGGGAGGGATTTGGGGAGAAGATCCACAAGACACACCTGCATCGTGGATGCAACAGGCTTAGTATATTTTTCTCCCCTGGTTTTTGTCTTCTAAACCTTGGTGCGTCTTATGGTCAGGGGTGTCTTATGGGCCGAAAAATATGGTGTGTGTGTGTGTGTGTGTGTGTGTGTGTGTGTAGCATCTCTATTGTGCAAGTTATTGATAGCTGCTTTATTGAAAACTAGTAGGGGAGCAGCAATTACATCATCACCTTTTTGCAGTATTGATCTCATTAGATGTCACAAGAGATAAACTATTACATTATAAAAAATGGGGCAATATACCAAATATTTTACACATTTAAATTGTGCGCGTGGTATGCATATAATGCTGCCCCTTTGCTGGCTGCCAGCCTCCATAGTGATTGAGTTATGCCTTTGCTCAAAGAGACTGGGCAGATATAGTGTTTATGGATGAGCACTGTAAAAACAGCACAGAAGTTTTGGGCGCAGCCTGTGTCACCATAGGCCGTAATAGGAATTACGGCTATAGCAGCGATCCCTGAGTGATTTGGATGCTGTCAAAAGACAGCACAAATCACTACAAAAACACTGTAATTCAGCCACCAGCAATAGCTGGAAGCTGAGTTACAGCTTTCCCCACTATCCATGGCAGCCTGGAGAGGGAATAGTAATTAACGCCGCTGTGACAGCCTTTTTACGGCTTTACCCTGGGCCCAAATCTCCCGGCCCAAGTTTCAGTGTAGCTAGTGCCACTAATAACTATAGCCCACGTATCTCCCACTATTTTGGGGCCAAAGGGGGCTTCTTCAGTCATGAGATGCAGAACGTGGCAGTGGAAGCGTCATACATTACCTCTCAGCGGAGGGCCCTGAGGCGGAGGAGGACACTGATTGACAACTGCCAGGTAAACAGCAGGCTAGCAACAATCACATTGTCGCTAGCCTGGCGCTATTTTGCAGGGGGGACTAGTAGCAGCAATAGAAGGACACAGAGGCATGTCATTGTGCAGAGAACATGCGTCTGTGTCCTATTATCTTTAGTAAAAAATGCCTCAGGTTCTCTTTAAGGCGTTTTGGCATGAGACTAAGTTGTAAATATTTCTAAAATATGTGGTGTAGACCTAGAGTTTTCTCCACAGGTATTCTTATTCCATTATATACAGTGGGATGCGAAAGTTTGGGCAAACTTGTTAATCATCATGATTTTCCTGTGTAAATCGTTGGTTGTTACGATAAAAAAGTCTGTTAAATATATCATAAAGGAGACACGCTTGTATTTGAGAAGTGAAATGAAGTTTATTGGATTTACAGAAAGTGTGCAATAATTGAAACAAAATTAGGCAGCTGCATAAATTTGGGCACCACAAAAAATAAATTAAATCAATATTTAGTAGATCCTCCTTTTGCAGAAATTAGAGCCTCTAAATGCTTCCTGTAGGTTCCAATGAGAGTCTGGGTTCTGGTTGAAGGTATTTTGGACCATTCCTCTTTACAAAACATCTCTAGTTCATCCAGGTTTAAAGCGGTTTAAAACTCTGACAAAATTTTCAACAAAGATGTGTTTTCCTACTTTTTATAACCCATACAATTATCATATTTGCTTTTGTGCACAAGTAATAATATTCATTTAGATATTATAACTTCCCAAAGTTCAGTTAATTTACTTTGAAAGCTGCTGGTGCATTTTATTTATAACTGTTTTCATTCTGTTTTAAATGCTGCCAGCAGTTATTTCTGATCTGTTTTTCACTTCAGCACTCATCAGCTGAAGTCCTGCACAGCCAGAGAATGTTTACATAAATGTATCAAGTAAAGAATGTGTACACAAGATAAGATTATAAGCAGTTCCAATGCGGGTTCTCCCTGCAGAAGAAAGAGTCCGCCCTGTGATGTAACCCTTTGAATGCTGTTTTTCTAAAAAACAAACAAAAACAAAAAACATTGTGTTAGTATATTATATGCTGTAAATAATCTTTTAGAGCAAAGAAGAAATTCTGGGTTATATTCCGCTTTAATGGCTTCCAAGCATGGACAGCTCTCTTTAACTCACACCACAGATTTTCAACTATATTCAGGTCTGTGGACAGAGATGGCCATTCCAGAACATTGTACTTGTTCCTCTGCAGGAATGCCTTAGTGGATTTTGAGCAGTGTTTAGGGTCCTTGTCTTCTTGAAAGATCCAGCCTCAGTGCAGCTTTAGCTTTGTTACTGATTCCTGGACATTGGTCTCCAGAATCTACTGATACTGAGTGGAAACCATGCGTCCCTCAACTTTGACAAGATTCCCAATCCCTGTACTGGCCACACAGCCCCACAGCATGATGTAACCACCACCATATTTTACTCTAGGTAGCAGGTGTTTTTCTTGGAATGCTGTGTTCTTTTTCCTCCATGCGTACCGCCCCTTGTTATGCCCAAATAACTAAATTGTAGTTTTATCAGTCCACAGCACCTTATTCCAAAATGAAACTGGCTTCTCCAAATTTGCTTTAGCATACCTCAAGCAGCTCTGTTTGTGCTCTGGGCAGCAAAAAGGCTTCCTCTGCATCACTCTCGCATACAGCATTGCATTGGGTAAAGTGCGCCAAATGGATGAATGATTCACAGTGACTCCATCTGCAGCAAGATTATGTTGTAGGTCTTTGGTGCGGGTCTGTGGGTTGATTCTGACTGTTCTCACCATTCATCGCTTCTGTCTATTCGAGATTTTTCTTGCCACTTCAAACCTTAACTTGAACTGAGCCTGTGGTCTTCCATTTCCTCAATGTGTTCCGAACTGTGGAAACAGACAGCTGAAATCTCTGAAACAGCTTTCTGTATCCCCGCCCCGGCTTCAGTCTCCGATGGCGTGATCGACATCTATTTACATAGTACAGCGCTGCGATCAGCAGCAGAGCTGTACTGGGGACAGCCGTGTGACACGGCTGTCCCCTTGGGGGACAAGAGAGCAATCAGCTCTCATAGGCAGAAGCCTATGACTGCCGATCGCATGAGGGAGGGGGTTTCTAAAAAAAACAAAAAACACAATGAGTCAAAAACAGTAAAAAAATGAACATAAATATTTGTAAAAAAAATAAACACAAGGGGGGCGATCAGACCCCACCAACAGAGAGCTCTGTTGGTGTGGAGAAATGGGGGGGAGTCACTCGTGTGCTGTGCAGTTTGGCCTTAAAGCTGCAGTGGCCAATTACACTAAACACAGCCTGGTCTTTAGGGGGGTTTACCACTGTGGTCCTCAAGTGGTTAAATACTCTTTCTCATAACTGGATTCACCTGTGTATGTAGGTCTGGGGTCACTGGGCTTACCAAGCCAATTTGAGTTCCAACAATTAGTTCTAAAGGTTTTGGAATCAATAAAATGACAACAGTGCCCACATTTATGCACCTGCCTAATTTGTTTAACTACTTCAAGACTGCCTCACGCCATTGGGCGTGACCGCAGCGGGAAGCCCCAGGACCGCCTGACGCCAATTGGCATCAAGTCATAGAGCTGCAGTTTGGCAGGAAACAGCCGTGCACATGCGCGATTGTTCCCTGCCAGTTCACGGAGCTGAACTCCATGATTAGTCTGCTAGCCGCCAATCGCGGCTAGCAAGCTGTTTGCAAATGAACGGGGAAAGTAATCCCCTTTGTTTACCACTGTACAGCGCTGCAGTCTCCGGTAGCGCTGTACAAGATCGGCGTTCCCCGGCCTCTGATTGGCCAGGGATTGCCGTCCTCTCATAGGCTGGTGCCTATGAGAGGCGGAACAGGACGGATCGCCGTCCTGCTCCAATTCAGATGACGGAGGGGAGGAGGGAGGGATAAGCAGCCTATACAGGCTGAGGGAAAAAAAACAATGGCCACAACGATCAGACCCCTCCAGCGGCATGTCCCCTTAGGGACAAAAAAAAGGTGAGTCCGATCGCTGGGCTCCATAGCTGCGCTGTGCAGGAGGCTGAAGAAACTACACAGCCCAGCTGAGTTAAAAACAGGCTGGTCGTTAGGGGGGTTAACACTGTGGTCGTCAAGGGGTTAAAAAATGATTGCGCAATTTCTGTAAATCCAATAAACTTAATTTCACTTCTCAAATATCACTGTGTGTGTCTCCTATATCCTAGGTTCTCAACGTGTGGTGCGCGTACCCCATGGGGTACTTCTGATGGTTCCAGGGGGTACTTGGGCTTGATATACTTAACCAAGAATAACAAATTTAGAGTTTTAGAAAATTATAACTTTTATTAAAACAACACCAAATTAGTGTTTTAGATAATTAAAAACAATAGTAAATGCTTGGAAATTGTTTAGCACCAATTATCATAAACTACAATTAACTATATAATTGTCACGGGGTACTTCTGATAATGTTTACTATGCTAGGGTGTACTTGGTGAGTACAGGGTTTTAAAAGGGGTACATACCAATAAAATGTTGAGAAACACTGTCCTATATCATATATTTAATTGACATTTTTATCGTAACAACCAAAGATTTATACAGGAAAATCATGACGATTAACAAGGTTGCCAAAACTTTCTCATCCCACTGTAGATCCCTCTGATCTGGAAAGGGCGACTGAATATAAATCCTAAGGGGAAAACTAGGCTGGTTCATCTTATGTTGCTAGCAGTTTATTAGACAATATATAATAAATGTACCATATTTTTTGCCTTGTAAGACGCACCAAAAGCCCCTTTTCTATGCGGTGTGATCACATCACTGCGTACGTGCTTGCTCGCAAACGCTAAAACGCATATGGAACGTTTTTTTGCAATTGATCCAAAAATTGCTGGGACTTTTTTCCCCACTTTTGGTCACCAAGAAGTGCTCTCAGCTGTCGCACGCCTCTGTGTACAAACTCACCTTCCTGAAAATAAACCAGGCTTAGGTGGTAGGTGACTTCCTGGCCCCTATTGTCGGCCACAGGGGGACATGAAGTGGCTGCTGCAATTTAACCATGCCTGCCTTTCCAAATGCAAGTTAGAACTAGAGGTGGGCGAACAGTTTGGCTGTGTTAGCCGAACTGTTCGGGCTGCCCAATCTGTCATTTATCTATGCCTCTTACTACTTCCGGGTCGCAATGACCCGGAGTAGTACGTCTGCGCTGCCCGGCGGAGCGCGTCCTAGCGACGCGCTCCCGTTGCCGGGCACTTTCTGCGCATGTGCGTGACGTCACTCATGACGTCACGCACATGCGCAGAAAGTGCCCGGCAACGGGAGCGCGTCGCTAGGACGCGCTCCGCCGGGCAGCGCAGACGTACTACTCCGGGTCATTGCGACCCGGAAGTAGTAAGAGGCATAGATAAATGACAGATTGGGCAGCCCGAACAGTTCGGCTAACACAGCCAAACTGTTCGCCCATCTCTAGTTAGAACCTGCCTGCCTTGGTTTATTTTTTTGGCTGTGGTACTACCAGTGAGGTGCCAAGGTCGTTCTGTGCTGCCGCACTGACCGCTTAGTCCTCCTTACTCGCTACTAAAGTCTGCATTCCCAACGCCAGGGTCCACTGACAACTCTGCTGTCATGTCATTCCTATTGCTGCAAGGAGAAAAAAAAAACATTGACAAAAACCTCTCTGGGTTTTTTTTGTGGTGCCGCCTACTTGTCTCATCCTATTCCAGTGGTTCCACCACCACTAGGTGTCATTGTGACTCACCATCACCTCTGCGATTGCTTAAAGTGTATTACCCTGTATAAAAACAATTATTACGAATTAGTAGCCGCATCTCAAGTGTTGTTTTAATTTTTAAATCCATTTTCTCAAAAACTTAAAGTTCTTTTTGATTTTTTTAAGTTGTAGCCACTTATCACCTTTATAATACATGCAATTTTGGGGATTGTAGCATGTATGGGGGCTTTGCTATAAACGTTAAACGAAAATCTGGATCACGGTTCGTGAATAGTCATGATTGACTCATTCACGGCAAAAATCCGGTTTGAATCCGTGTTTCAGTTTCAAATCCGGAAAGCAATCACAATGGTTCCACATTTTTTTTTAACCACGGTAGTGGGTGTCGAATCCATGGATCGGGGTATCCGAGCACCACTACTCACTTGGCCTTTGCAAATGCTCATCTGGACAAAGCAAAAGACTTCTGGTCTTCTGTGTTATGGTCAGATGAAAAAAAAAAGAATTTTTTGGTCACAATGTTTCCTTCATTTGGCGTAAAAAAGGAAAAGCCTTCAACCCAAAGAACACCATCCTCACTGCCAAACATGGTGGGAGGAACCTAATGCTTTTGGGGTGTTTTTCAGCCAATGGAACAGGGAACCTAATCACAGTAAATGGCACCATGAAAAATGAGCAATACATGAGGATTCTCAATGACAACATCAGGCAGTCTGCAGAGAAACTTGGCCTTGGGCACCAGTGGACATTTCAGCATGACAATGACCCAAAACACACAGCAAAAGTGGTGAAGAAATGATTAGCAGACAACAACATTAACGTTGTGGAGCGGCCCAGCCAAAGTCCTGACTTGAATCCAATTGAGAATCTGTGGAGGGAGCTAAAGATTAGGGTGATGGCAAGAAGACCCTCCAACCTGAAAGATTTGGAGCTCAATGCTAATGAAGAATGGGCCAACATATCTGTGGAGACATGCAAAAAGCTGGTATGCAATTATAGGAAGCTTTGCATTGCTGTAATAGTCAATAAAAGCTTTTCTATTGATTATTGAGAAGGGTATGAATACTTTTGGACTGGACACTTTTTGTTTAAATGTAATTAAAAGCTGAGAAATGTTTTTCTCCCACAACAATGCCTCTTGTACATTGTTATATTACCTTTTGGGAGACACCTAAAAATTACTTGCTGGTCAAATAAAAGTAACCGTAAGTCAAAATTTGCCAGTGGTATGAATAATTATGGACAGCACTGCACGCACGCACGCACACACGCACGCACGCACGCACGCGCACACACACACACACACACACACACACTTTGGAAAATAAGCCACCTCAGGCTAACCTCCTAGGTTGTAAAAAGATGTTGCACTTGAAACCAGGCCTTGTAAAAATTGATCCTATTATCACATAATATCTTGGTTCAGATCTTTCAGCAATAAGTAAATCAGGATGAGAGAGGTGGAGATTTGGAAGCTGTTCTTTCAAAGCTGTTAGGAAAATCAGCAGGGATGCTCAAATCCGGATTCAGGAGATACCCGGATAGTTGCAATCCGGATATCTCCCAGTAAACCTTTGCGGGCTGGGTGAGGGGGTCAAGCTTACCTGTCTGACGTTTTCTTCGGTCCATCCTACGGCGCCTCCCACGATGCGGTCCACGCACATCATGTGACTACAAACACTTCCTCCTTCAACCCGGAAGGAGGAAGTGTTTGCAGTCACGTGACCACCGCTTGGACCGCATCGTGGGACGCGCCAGGGACGGACCAAAAAAGACGTCAGACAGGTAAGCTTGCCCCCCGCCCCCACCCAGCCCGCACAGGTTTACTGGGAGATATCTGGATTGCAACTATCCGGGTATCTCCCGAATTCAAATTTGAGCATCCCTGGTAATCAGTACTATAAATAGGCATTAAAAAGCTCTATTTCAGGTGAAATGTATCATACTTGCCAATGCACAACGTTGTGCAAACTGTACATACACTATTTTTGCATTATTCCTTTTTATAATCAACTGACTAGGTTGAAAACCTCTTTGGTCCTCTTTAGGCAGCCTCGGAAGTATTCGCATCCCCAAGAACTACCGAAGATGCACGCAGTCCAGATGTGCAGAAGCACTCTGGGCCACAAGTACTTCCAAAGGCTGCCTGAGGAGGGGGAAGAGGTATTTAGCTCACCGGGGATGGAGCTGGAACAACAGGAACAAGGATCACGAAGGCTCTGTGCTATCCAGAGCATTCCATTTACAAATGTAAGTATCTTTTTTTTTTGTGGTTTTGTTTCAGATTTACTTATTTTTTGCAATCAGTTATAGCTATATGATGCCCAACCAGGATAGATAGGCGTCATCACCACGCTCTTAAAGGGCAACTGAACTTCGAGTGATCTGGAGGTTGCCATATTTATTTGCCAGTTGCCTATCCTGCTGATCCTCTGCCTCTAATACTTTAAGCCATAGACCCTGAACAAGCATGCAGCATATCAAGTGTACTGCAGCCAAATAGATCAGCAGGACTGTCAAGCAACTGGTGTTAAAAGAGAAATAAATATGGCAGCCTCCATATTCTTCTCACTTCAGCTGTCCTTTAAAGGGAACCTAAACTAAATGGAAAAAAAAGAGATTTACTCTCCCGGAGCTTCTACCAGCCCCCTGCAGCCACCCTGTGCCTACGCCATCCTGGAATGATACTCCGGGCCCCATGCAGTCATTGGCCACTGCGCCTGCGAGGCCCTGGCCGCGTTCTTCATCGTTGCCGGGAGCATCCTCATACAAGTAGGCGTGGTCCAAATGGCCACCCAGGCACAGTGGCCAGCAACTAGCTCTGTTGCTGAAATCGAAACTCAGCCACTGCGGGGGACAGGAGGATCATTCCAGGATGGCGTGGGCACAGGGTTGCTGCAGGGGGCTGGTACAAGCCCCAGGTAAGTGAAATTATTTTTTTTCTGTTTAGTTTCCCTTTGAGAAACTAAGGGACCATGGCCTCTGCCTCAAGGAAAGCTGAAGTTCTCTTGCCATTCAAATTCATAAATATGAATAATAATTTTCTAGCGGTTATAGTACAGATGTATACTAGTTATTTATCTTGTCTGTAACGATATTATTAATTCCAAAGAAAATGGTGGTCTCATCTAGCATAAAATCAATCTCTATTATATTCTGCATATAATATGACTCATTGTAAAGAGAGTCTGAAGCCTATAAAAAAATCCCCTTTTTACTTGACATTAATGTTAAGCAATATGTGCTGAGCTAAAACGTTGCATTCCCGCGACAGAACAATGTAATTAAACCCCCCAAATCCCCGGGGCAAAATTTGAGGCTCCTTCCTGGTAGAGGCAGCATTTCCAGACTAGGCATTTAACAAACTGTTCATGAACATTTCCATAACTCAGTTGCTGTTAGTCCATCACAGCAAGCAGCAAAAGTTCATGCAGAAAGTTCAAGCTTAGGTACATTATTGGGAGTAAAGCACTGACATTTGCAAGCTGGTTTATGCCATCTTTAAGTAAGTTCAGCACAACAGCAGAATGCAGGCTGCTGAAAGAAATGTCCATACATAAATACTGTTTGTGTATCTCACTGATTATTGGTTACTTATCCCCCATGGTGTACCCAGCACGTGCCCCCCTGCCGGAGCAGTATCTGTGGCCATGTGTCCTAGAGGTGTACCCAGTGTGTGCCTCCCTGCTGGTGGGGTATCTGTGGCCATATGTCCCTGAGGAGTACCCTGCGTATACCCCATAGGTGCCATGTGGCCCCAAGGTGTACCCCATCATAGCGGTAGCTATGTTACACGGCATATAAAGATTGTAGAGAGCTATGCGCCAGGATTCATCTAAGCTTGTCCATCAGAGTCTCTATGACTCCCTCCAGTGAGGCACATAATGTCAAGCACCACTAGAGGGCATCATAGAAATGAGATCGCCGGACAAGCTGAAGATGAATCATGCTCACCACTCTGCATATGCCAGGAACATAAAACACAGACGCCGCTCCAGCAGAGGTGGGACATTCTAGTGGCGGGTGGGCGGACACATTGGGACACAGAACTACACAAACACACAGGCACGGGGAACACTCCAGGACACAACAACAAATACCGCTCTGAGGGGTGCGGACACATGACAACAAGGGCACGCACATACCACTCCAGCGGGGAAGACACACGCTTAACTGCACATTGGTAACAAAATAAGTAAATACTGCTCCGGCGAGGAAGTAATTAAACATACCACACAGAAGGGGGGCACATGCAGGGGACCCAGATTATACTGCTCCAGCAAGGGGGACACAGTGACTCGAGTATAAGCCGAGACCCCCACTTTGGGACCAATTTTTGGTCCCAAAAACTCGGCTTATACTCGAGTATATACAGTATGTGTCCCTCACCATAGCTCCACTCTCAGCCAGTCTCCTGGGGTCCCCTCCTAGTGGGTGCCCACCTGGCTGTGTCAGCAGCTTCTGCCCATGCACGCAGCCTGGGGCATTCTGCGTAGGCACAGTACTTCTGCGCATGTGCAGAATGCTTCCGGCCATGGGAGTGTGATCGCGAGCAGCGTGTCTGTGCTTGTGCATGCTAGGAGGAGACCCCAGGAGACTGGCTGAGAGGGAAGCTCTGGCGAGGGACACATAGGCTTCTAGGGGCTGGACAAAGTCCCAGGTAAGTAAATCTAATATTGGATTATTTGCCTCATGTAGCCTTTAAGTGATGTACACACTTCAGATTTTCCAGGCTGAAACAATCAATCCTAATTGCTCAAAATGTCTACAGACATACCCGGGTGTTGTTGGCCTCCTCTTCAGCGATCCTATGGGACAAATCTCCTGACCCTGGCTGCTACTATTCCTGCATGAAGTTACTTTAGAGTTCAGTCAGTTGCTACTCATTCCTTAACCCTCTGGGCGATACAATTGCATCGTCCAGGAGGGGGCGCAGCACTTTTTTTTAAATTTTTTTAAATCATGTAGAGAGCCCTGGGCTCGCTACATGATAGCTGCTACGCAGCAGCATCCCCCCACCCACTCCGATCGCCTTCGGTGATCAGAGTAAGCAGGAAATCCCGTTCAGAACGGGATATCCTGCTGGGCTTCCCCGGTCGCCATGGCGACGGGGCAGGATGACGTCACCGACGTCATGGACGTTGTGACGTCAGAGGGAGTCCCGATCCACCCCTCAGCGCTGCCTGGCACTGATTGGCCAGGCTGCGCAAGGGGGGGGGGGGGGGGAAGCCTCTAGAGCAGTGATGGCTAACCTTGGCACTCCAGCTGTGGTGGAACTACACGTCCCATGAGGCATTGCAATACTCTGACAGCTCTAAGCATAACTCAGGGAGGCAGAAGCATGATGGGATTTGTAGTTTTGTCACAGCTGGAGTGCCAAGGTTAGCCATCACTGCTCTAGAGCAGGGGTCCCCAACCTTTTTGAGCCCGGGGCCCACTATCCCGACCAAAATTTTCTCCGGGGCCCCCCTGGGGGCGGGGGGGGGGGGGAGTGGGCGTGGCTAGTGTGACGGCGGCAGCAGCCCCCCCCCCCCCCTTTTCCCCAGATTCCACAGTATAGCAAGTACAGTTTCCATAGTATAGCAAGTACAGTTAGCCCAGTATAGCAAGTGCAGTTACCACACTATAGCAAGTACAGTTAGCCTAGTATAGCAAGTATAGTTACCACAGTATAGCAAGTACAGTTACCACAGTATAGCAAGTACAGTTAGCCTAGTATAGCAAGTACAGTTACCACAGTATAGCAAGTATAGCTACCCCAGTATAGCCAGTAGTTACCCCAGTATAGCAAGTACAGTTAGCCTAGTATAGCAAGTATAGTTACCCCAGTATAGCAAGTACAGTTAGCCTAGTATAGCAAGTATAGCTACCCCAGTATAGCCAGTAGTTACCCCAGTATAGCAAGTACAGTTAGACTAGTATAGCAAGTATAGCTACCCCAGTATAGCAAGTACAGTTACCACAGTATAGCAAGTACAGTTAGCCTAGTATAGCAAGTATAGTTACCCCAGTATAGCTAGTACAGTTACCACAGTATAGCAAGTACAGTTAGCCTAGTATAGCAAGTATATTTACCCCAGTATAGCTAGTACAGTTACCACAGTATAGCAAGTATAGTTAGCCCAGAATAGCAAGTATAGTTAGCCCAGAATAGCAAGTATAGTTAGCCCAGTATAGCCAGTATAGTTAGCCCAGAATAGCAAGTATAGTTAGCCCAGTATGGCAAGTATAGTTATCCCAGAATAGCAAGTATAGTTAGCCCAGTATCGCTGCCCCAGTGTCGCCAGTACAGTTAGCCCAGTGTAGCCTCTCCTCTCCCCCGCACAGCCCCCATGTGGCCGCCGCTCCTATTACCTTACGAGCGGGCGGTCGCTTCCTTGTATTCCCCAAAGCTCCTCTCCTCTTGCAGCACCTCGTATCACAGCAGCGCTTCCCGCGCGGCTGCTGTAAGGAAGGGTAGGAAATAGGGCAGCGGCTTCCTGTAGCGGCGATCGCCGTTACCATGGGAACACTGCCCGCCTCCTTCCCTCCTTACAGCATGCGCACAGCAAGCGCTGCTGTAATACGAGATGCTTCAAAGATGAGAGGGGCTATGGGGAATATAAGGAAAAAAGCGGCCGCCCACTCATAAGGTATCAGGAACGGCGGCCGCTGGGGGGAGAGGGATAAAGGCCAGATCCGCCGCGGCCCCCCAGAAATCTGCCCACGGACCCCCAGGGGGCCGCGGCCCCCAGGTTGGGGACCTCTGCTCTAGAGGATCCAGAGGCTTCCCTCTACTGAGGTAAATATGTGACTCTCTCTTCATTTAAAGTTACAGGTTTGATGATCATTTTGAGCAACAAAAGAACGTATATAGTCTGTATATATCTTTAGTGTAAGTAGACAGACAGTTGCCAGCCATATACCTAGAGCCCACAGACAGTTGCCAGCAAGGCTAGCTGGGATTTGTAGTCCCACACTGTATTATACCATATCTTTTCACTGCATTTGTCATTTAACTTAGCTGTCTTTGTGGGTGACACTGCATATAGATACAGCCCACAGACTTGCCAGGCCAGCTTGGCTTTTAGGTCAGAACATCTGCATACTTTTGGATCTGTGAATTACGAGGCAATAAAGGGATGCCCAATATCATTTTCCCTTCTTCAAAAATTATTTTTAGCATTGCTTTTTTTGTAAGAGGGCTCCTCAGTCTCTTTTTTTGCCCCTTATACCCTCCTCGTGGTTCTGAGTTACCATGAGCTCTCTGGGGACTCTAAGGTTAGAAAGGTACATGGACACCAAAACATGGGACTGCAAATGACCACAACCCACCCCCCTCCCACAATAAGCACAACTATATAACAATATATAAATTAACATAACTTATGATAATAAAAACTCAGACACATTCGTTGAAGAAAATAGGCCTTCATTGATGTTTAAATTAGTGGGTTAAACAAAGTTTATTAAGATAATGCAACAAATAACCAAATCTAAAATAAGCAGTAAACATCAGTATATCCCAATAACATGCCATGTCAGAAGACCAGGCTAATAACGTTCCAGATGCCCACCCAAAATGGTGGGAGACATTACCCACTATCAACAATCTGTCCATGGCTAAGATGACATTACCCCCAATAGAATACAGCCTGCGACTAAGGAGGGAGGGAGAGCAAGTTTTGATGGTGAGGCAAACTGGCTAGAAAGCACCAGACACCTCAGCATATAAATCTAGATGAAGCCTGCAATTGGATAAAGCAAACAGGCACCCAAAATCAGGTCCGTCCACCTCAGGTAAGCCAAACAATGTAACAAACTGACCAATTTTCCCAGTAACAGCTGTGTAGATCACCTGAATTAGAAAAAAAAAGCACAACGCCAGCCAACAGCATCTGACAGGCAGAATCATGTTTATAACTACTTATAAGAATAAAACATTATTAAACACATTAATAATGTCCTAAAACAGAAAATTAAAAGAGAGAAACAAAGTGGAGGGAGGTGGGGGCCAGGCAGTCCCATGAGGGGCCCAGCCGCAAGGTGAGTCCAATCCCATGACACAATCATTCCTGATCTTTTCGGATGGGAATGTGTGTACAGGGTGCCATAGACCTCCCCCCCCCCCCCCCCCTTAGGAATCAATGAGAATGAATTTCCTCACCCAATTTCTCTTTCTATTGGGGTATCATCAAGGGAAGATCACACAGCAGTGCCCTGTACTTATCCCTACCCTTTTGCCCTCAACATTAGAGCTCACCATCTGTAAAGAGTATTTTGGTGACCAATATAGCAGGTGTATTTCAAGATTTAACAACAGAGGAAAAAATAATCAAAAATAAAAATAAGATGTAGAAAAAAAATAAAATAAAAAAAAGGTTCAATGCAACCAAAGCACAAACTGCTGAATAAAACATTAAGTTAGTTATTTCTGAACATGGTGCCTTTTATCAAACACTCAGCATGAAATCCTTATACTTAAAATGGGTGGAGGTGCCTAATGCATTAAAGATAGGCTAACAAGTCAAATTTATGTGCTCAAATAAAAGACCCTTTTTCAATAAACTGGTCCAAAGTCCAAAGATAAGATTACCCCTCTGTTTATAAGATCAACAGCTTGTTACCTTATCTTTTATGCACTGGGCGTCTCCACCCCGTTATAAGTATAATGTTTTCTTTAGAGGTGACATTTTTTAGTTTGTCCTAAAGAACATTTGGAGTAGGAGTATGGTGAAGCACTGCTCCTTAATAAAAAGGTGGATGTGCCTTGGTCCAATCTGGCAGCACTCCAGGATGTCGTTGCTAGAAGTAAAGTCAGACCGGCACCATCCGTGATATTCAATGTTCTTTAATTGCTCTTTAAATGCAAGACAGCCATAACAGCGACGTTTCGAAGTATAAACTCCTTTATCAAGCTAGGCTGAATATTAATGACAATATGAGATACATTCATGTGCTTTAAATAGCATATAACAGCATGGGAACACCAATAGCAATGGAGTATACTCATGACCAATAACAGCGGCCCTTACAGAGTCGGACCTGATAGAGAACTGCGCTAGAGGGATCCCATTGGATGCCAACATGGGAGGCTACTCACCCACAAATTTTTAAATCCATCAGCGCCGTATCAGAGAACACCGCCTGGCTCCTGGCAACTCCCTATGTCATCACCGCCACGCCCACCACACGGCGGACCTGATGGGAGACGTCGGGCAGTCACGTGGGTCGGTGTGACGTATCACGTCATCACCGCCCACTTCGCCAGGGCCCAATGACGAGAGCGCCGACAATGTCGGTGCTACTCGTCATGGATGGAATGCGGAAGTGTCAGAGATACGGAATCCGTAGATGCTAGTAGTATAATCCTAATATAAATGCGGAGGTGGCAAAGAATACGGAATCCGTGGATACCAATGGTATATCCATGTATCCATGGAGACTGAAGCTATATCATATGATCTATACAAAAAACATTAACGGAGAAAATACATATGAGGCCGTTTGGAGAGTTAGGCTGCACACATGTAACTCCAAATTTAATAAAGCTAGAGCACAATGAGGTTGGATCATACATAGGTATAAGGAAGTGACAAACATAAGGTCTGTCACCATAGAGACCAGGGGCAACTATATGAATTATATAAAAGGTAAAAGATGCAATTCAGGATTGAGGCCCCTGGGCTCCATGGTGTCAAGCACCTTAATCCAGTGAGCTTCCCTCCACAGTAATTTCTTAATACGATCACCCCCTCTCCTAGGAGGGGGCACCTGTTCAAGAACCAAAAATCTGAGTTGGCTAACATTATGATTAGCCTGAACAAAATGGTACGGGACGGCCTGGTCAGTTAACTTCTCACGGATCGCGTGCTTATGTGATGACAGTCTCTTTTTTAATTTCTGTGTGGTTTGACCAACATATAAAAGTCCGCATGGACATTTCAATGCATACACAACGAACATTGAGTCGCAGGTATGGCAACCCTTGATTTTAAATTTAATACCACGGTGGGGATGAATAACTTCATCTCCTCTAATGACAGAATTGCAGTGCATGCAATTCAAACATGGGAACGTACCTCGCCGTGAGAATGTAACCGACCCGGTCGTCCCCTGTGTATCCGCGTGAGCCAATCGGTCACGTAGGTTGTGAGCCCTCCTATAAGAAAAAATAGGGAGATTATTAAATTGAGATATTTCAGGGAAACTCTCTGTCAGCAGGTGCCAATGTTTTCTAATAATCTTAGATATTTTTTCACTTGCTGTATTATACCTAGAGACAAAAGGGATTCTATTATCTAGCTGTCTACGTGATCTCCTCACTGTTCTCTCACCTGTTCTTCTCTGTCTAGCATGTGTCACAATATCAAGTGGGTAACCCCTTTGTAAAAACTTCGTCTGCATCTGATCCATCCTCATCTCTCTGGTATCCCCTTCATCTACAATCATCTGCACCCTTTGAAACTGACTAATAGGCACCGACCTCCTAGTGGCCCACGGGTGAAAACTCCCAAAATGCAATAGGGAGTTAACATCCGTGGGCTTGACATAGAGGTCGGTAACCAAACGGTCTCCCTTCCTAGTAACAAGTGTTTCCAAGAAACTAACTTGAGTTTCTGAACTATGGATGGTAAGTTTAATGGCCTGACACTGTTCCATCACCTGCATAACAAAAGCATGTAGGGTCGAATGTGGTCCCGCCCATATGCAGAAGATGTCATCTATATATCTAAACCACTGTAGGGCATGTTGTTGGAACAATCCATTAGACCAGGCCGTCCCATACCATTTTGTTCAGGCTAATCATAATGTTAGCCAACTCAGATTTTTGGTTCTTGAACAGGTGCCCCCTCCTAGGAGAGGGGGTGATCGTATTAAGAAATTACTGTGGAGGGAAGCTCACTGGATTAAGGTGCTTGACACCATGGAGCCCAGGGGCCTCAATCGTGAATTGGATCTTTTACCTTTTATATAATTCATATAGTTGCCCCTGGTCTCTATGGTGACAGACCTTATGTTTGTCACTTCCTTATACCTATGTATGATCCAACCTCATTGTGCTCTAGCTTTATTAAATTTGGAGTTACATGTGTGCAGCCTAACTCTCCAAACGGCCTCATATGTATTTCCTCCGTTAATGTTTTTTGTATAGATCATATGATATAGCTTCAGTCTCCATGGATACATGGATATACCATTGGTATCCACGGATTCCGTATTCTTTGCCACCTCCGCATTTATATTAGGATTATACTACTAGCATCTACGGATTCCGTATCTCTGACACTTCCGCATTCCATCCATGACGAGTAGCGCCGACATTGTCAGCGCTCTCGTCATTGGGCCCTGGCGAAGTGGGCAGTGATGACGTGATACGTCACACCGACCCACGTGACTGCCCGACGTCTCCCATCAGGTCCGCCGTGTGGTGGGCGTGGCGGTGATGACATAGGGAGTTGCCAGGAGCCAGGCGGTGTTCTCTGATACGGCGCCGATGGATTTAAAAATTTGTGGGTGAGTAGCCTCCCATGTTGGCATCCAATGGGATCCCTCTAGCGCAGTTCTCTATCAGGTCCGACTCTGTAAGGGCCGCTGTTATTGGTCATGAGTATACTCCATTGCTATTGGTGTTCCCATGCTGTTATATGCTATTTAAAGCACATGAATGTATCTCATATTGTCATTAATATTCAGCCTAGCTTGATAAAGGAGTTTATACTTCGAAACGTCGCTGTTATGGCTGTCTTGCATTTAAAGAGCAATTAAAGAACATTGAATATCACGGATGGTGCCGGTCTGACTTTACTTCTAGCAAAGAACATTTGGAGTGTGACCGACCAGTTCCTGTCACAGACCTGGATAACAGAGCGGGAACGGTTAATTTCCCACCTGCTCTCACGTGGTTGCAAGGATTTGCACCCCACCCTTGTGAGTTTATACATCCTTAGCATTTTGCTTTCCCGAATCTTACAGGTTTCTGCATCATTGGGCTCCTTGTCTCCTTTTGTCTTTTGGATGAGCCTGGGGTTGTTACAATCACAGGAACCATCGAACATAAGCTATCAAATCACAACAGTATGTTTCAATGTGCTTTCAATGTCAACTATCCATCCATCCATCCAAAAAGCATTAGAAGAGAGTTACCTTTAGGCTGCTTTCACAGTGAGACGTTACAGGCGCACGTCAGTGCAGCCTGTAACGCTCCCCAACGCACAGCAATGTAACTGCAATGGGCTGTTCACAGTGCCCACATTGCGTTACATTGTAACGCTGCACGTCAATCTAAAGTGCAGCATGCTACGGTGTTAGAGCGGCTTTGCCGCGTTAGCCTGCTTGCACAGGCGCAGTGATTAGCCACATGGCTAATTAATATTCACTGCACTGTGCTGACGTCACTGGCGGGACCACGTGATGCGGAGTGTTCCGCCCACGTGGTCTCCACCAGCGCATGCGTACTATAGTACGCATCACGGACGCATCAAAGAGCCGCTTAACGCGGCTCTTTGCTAACGTCCTCTGCCACCACCACCACCATGCGTTGCGTTAGGTGCACGTTATGCGACCTTAACGTAGCACCTAACGCAACGTCTTAGTGTGAAAGAAGCCTTAGTGCAGGAGGCTTCAGAGATGCTGAAAAGAGTGTAGAGAATCCCAGCAAGAAGTAAAAGCCGCGAGAACATTGTAAGTTGTTCTTGAGTTCTGCCTGTCTGCTTTCACTCTTACTAAACTCCTCAGTTTAGCTCACAGAATGCATCGATCACCAGAATGGTGCTGCAGCCTCTCTTACCGGCTCATTGCGCAAATGGAAGGGTTTAGAAAAAACAGTGTAATGTAACACCGCCTCTAACATCCTTTTCTGGTCAAAAAAAAAAAAAAAATAAAGATATGTCCCAAGCAGCCATGACTGACTCTTACTCTGGACAAAACTCCTTCTACCCTTTTTTTTACTGGCTTACGTTGCTGTGTTGGCACGTGCTATTTGTTGCACGTCAGAACAATGTCATCAAAATGTTTGCATGTAAGAATTTATAACGCTTTAATAGATTGGTTTAAGGGGAACTTTACTAAATATAGCTCAATGAATAAAAATGCTTATTTTTAACAATACAGTATTTCTTTATAAATTATTTAGTCAATGTTTGCCCATTGTAAAATCTTTGCTGTCCCCAATGTACACTCTCAAATGGACCCCGACTCTTATTCAGTTCATTTTTTCTCCTAGGTGATAATTTCACATCTTAACAATAAAATGCATTTTAAGCCACCAGCAAGCCAGAAAATATGCTGAATATTTTTTTTGTTTTAAATCTTTTTATTGTGGCAAGATAGAAAAACAGCCTGTTACAAGATTACGTCTTTAGAAAAACAGCCACTTTTTATAAAAATAACATAGCACTCAATCAGTCTACACATCAATCCTATCCTAGAATAGCTCAGGGCCGGCCTTAGGTTTCACAGCGCCATAAGCGAAACCTTATTTTTGTGACCCCCCTCATCCTCTTCATGCATGTGCGCACACACACAGGCCCATATGCAATTAAATTGTTCACCTGAGTTTCCTCCTGGGTGATATTTTCATAACTTGAAAATTAAATGTCTTTTAAGCCACCAGCAAGCAAAAACATACTCAAAATAATTTTGATAGTACCCTTTCACTTACTTTTTGGTAGTTTTTCAATTGCAGAGTGCTGAAAAATTATTTTATGTAGAAAATGAAAAATTATCTCCTAGGAGAAAACTCAGGTGAAAAGGGGAATTGCATATGGGCCACAGGCCACCTTTTCTCCTGAGATATCTCCTTGGACAGTGGTTAGCAACCTTTTTGACGTTGTGACATCACGCCAAGTGCTCAGATCTCTGTGACACATCACATATGTATAATAGGAAAAATATCACGAATAAATGGAAAGAGTGCAGTATCCTGAATACACTTAAAAATGAAGGCTAGAACATTTCAGGAACATTAATAAAAACAATCAGTGGGACAGTTAGCCCCCCCCCCCCATTTAGAATGATAGCACAGCACCGACAATTTGCACAGCACCGACCACGCGTTATAGCCGCAGTGTGCCCCCGCCCCCCAAAAAACGCCCCCCATCTGATGTGTAGGTGCCCTTAATATAGTTTGCCAAGCGTCCCCATCGTCCCCATAGGTAGCCAGGCGTAGGTGCCTCCAGTATAGGTAGCCATGTGTTGGTGCCCTGAGTAAAGGTAGCCAGCTATAAACCCCTGTATAGGAAATCAAGTGTAGGTGCTCTCAGTATAGGTAACCAGCTATAGTGCGCCCCCTTGGAAGCGGCGCCCTGAGCGACCGCTCTGGTCGCACAGGTCAAAGGCCGGCTATGATAGCTAACACTAACATTGAAACAATGAGCATGGTCATGAAACCTGCTGTGCTACGAGAAAGAAAACAAAAGTGGAACAATATAAAAAAAACAAAAATTAAACAACTTGGTTACAAGAAATTATAAGTTTACAGGGCACACTATTATAACTTCTCTAAACAACCACCTGGAGGTCTGGGAAGAGTAGTGAAGGTAGTGGAGAGTGATACTGTTCAATCACATGTATAGCAAGTTGTTTAATTATGATTCAGAATAATTTTGACTGTATTTTTACACCTTTTGGTAATTTTTCAAATGCAGAGCGCTAAAAAGTTATTTTAAACAGAACATGAAAAATGATCTCCTAGGAGAAAACGTGGGAGAAAAAGTGAATTGGATTGGGCCCCTGATCTCCCAGAATTCTCTTTCTGCATAGCTAAACCGCTTAGGTAAACACACCTGGGAGGGCGAGGCTAACAATATACAGTAAAATATAGCTATAAAAAGTAAAAAGCTTGAGGCTGGGCCCCTCATGGGACTGCCTGGCCCCCACCTGCCTGGCCCCCACCACCCTCCACTTTGTTTCTCTCTTTTAATTTTCTGTTTTAGGACATTATTAATGTGTTTAATAATGTTTTATTCTTATAAGTAGTTAGTTATAAACATGATTCTGCCTGTCAGATGCTGTTGGCTGGCTTTGTGCTTTTTTTTTCTAGTTCAGGTGATCTACACAGCTGTTACTGGGAAAATTGGTCAGTTTGTTACATTGTTTGGCTTACCTGAGGTGGACGGACCTGATTGGACCTGGTTTTGGGTGCCTGTTTGCTTTATCCAATTGCAGGCTTCTTCTAGATTTATATGCTGAGGTGTCTGGTGCTTTCCATCCAGTTTGCCTCACCATCAAAACTTGCTCTCCCTCCCTCCTTAGTCGCAGGCTGTATTTTATTGGGGGTAATGTCATCTTAGCCATGGACAGATTGTTGATAGTGGGTAATGTCTCCCACCGTTTTGGGTGGGCATCTGGAACGTTATTAGCCTGGTCTTCCGACATGGCATGTTATTAGGATATACTGATGTTTACTGCTTATTTTATATTTTATTATTATTATTGGTTATTTATTGCTTTAACTTAAAGGAATATTATCGATTCACATATTTTTTTCAATTGACACAGGAATTGTTTGGGAAGTGCTGCTAAGTACTGGTGTATACATTTTAGTAGCAACTTCTTTGTTTACTGTTAGCAAAATACTTTCAAAGTTTACTGACGCCAAAACTGACGGCTGACTGAGCCATGAGGAGAGGGGAAATTCCCCTCACACTTGATCAGTTAACTTTATGTCTAGCTCTGTGTGTGACAAAGAATAAAGCTCCCAACAGCTGCAGATCCTGTGTCCTGTGTTTCTGACTGACGTGTCTGAAGAGAGCAGAGGAATTGTAACTAATTGTCACAGCTTTTCATACTGTTTTTGCTTTCAGAGTTTGATATGTTTGATATTTGCTTTCTGTAGTCTGATATGCAACTCTGGCTGTGCATTGAAGCAGACACCCCTTCTGCAATTGATTTGTCCTAATATAGCTAAATCCTACCCTCAATAAATTACAGCTTTTGCCTCTGATATTTAACATGAAAAGTAAGAAAATGTTCACACAGCTACTTAGACATTATTTGCACACTGTCATTTTAGAACACTTGGGTATCAATAGTATTCCTTTAATAAGCTTTGTTTAACCCACTAATTTAACCACTTCCCTACCACGCTATTTTGTGCTGATCGGTGCTGCGTGGGCTCTCCAGCCCGCAGCACCGATCAGCTAGCAGCCAGGCCGATCAGACTTCCCCCCTTTTTTCCCCACTAGGGGGATGTCCTGCTGGGGGGGTCTGATCGCCGCCGGCTGCTTGCGCTTGCGGGGGGGGGCTCTTCAAAGCCCCCCTCCACAGCGCTTCCTGGCCTCCTTCCCCTTCCCTCCCTCTCCCTCCCCCTGTGAGCGGCGCAGGACGGATTTCCGTCCTGCGCCTGATGGGATAGGCTTTAGCCTATCAGATGCCGGTGATCCCCGGCCAATCAGAGGCCGGGGATCACCGATCTCCTCTACGGCGCTGCTGTGCAGCAGCGCCGTATACATGTAAACACCGGGGAAGGTCTTCCCCGTGTGTTTACATTTACCCTGCGAGCCGCCGATCGGCTCGCAGGGTGTTCACGGAGACACCCTCCGGGAACTGACATGGAACGGCCGCTCGTACGAGCGGCCGTTTCCATGGAATACACTTCAGGATTCAGGGGCGTGTATATACGCTCCGAGAATCCGGAAGTGGTTAAACACCAATAAAAGGCCTATTTTCTTCAACGAATGTGTCTGAGTTTTTATTATCATAAGTTATGTTAATTTATATATTGTTATATAGTTGTGCTTATTGCGGGAGGGGGGTGGGTTGTGGTCATTTGCAGTCCCATGTTTTGGTGTCCATGTGCCTTTCTAACCTTAGAGTCCCCAGAGAGCTCATAGTAACTCAGAACCACCAGGAGGGTATAAGGGGCAAAAATAGAGACTGAGGAGCCCTCTTACAAAAAAAGCAATGCTAAAAATAATTTTTGAAGAAGGGAAAATGATATTTGGCATCCCTTTAATGCCTCGTGAGTCACAGATCCAAAAGTATGCAGATGTTCTGACCTAAAATCCAAGCTGGCCTGGCAAGTCTGTGGGCTGTATCTATATGCAGTGCCACCCACAAAGACAGCTATGCTTTAGTAAGTTAAATGACAAATGCAGTGAAAAGATATGGTATAATACAGTGTGGGACTACAAATCCCAGCTAGCCATGCTGGCAACTGTCTGTGGGCTCTAGGTATATGGCTGGCAACTGTCTGTCTACTTACATTAAAGATATATACAGACTATATACGTTCTTTTGTTGCTCAAAATGATCATCAAACAGGTAACTTTAACTGAAGAGAGAGTCACATATTTACCACAGTAGAGGGAAGCCTCTGGATCCTCTAGAGGTTTTTCACATCCTGGAGACCACCGATCCAGCACTGGGACCTTCTGGAATTCACAGGCACACTTCCATCTGTGAAAGAGCGTGGAGCAACTTGGGTTCAGTGGAAAAAGCCAAGACTGGTGTAGCCACGTTTGGTCACAGACAGGGCCATGGCCACGCACCCTACCTTAGTTGTGGGGTTCTCATGCTGGATCAGTGGAGGTGAGGGACACGGGGGAAGCCCCTGGATTATACAGAGGCTTCCATCTCCAGAGATAAGTATCTATATGGGGCACTTTTTCTCTGACAGGTACACTTTCAAGAGATGGTTTTGGGCAGCAGTTTTGGCATGAGTTACAGATTACTGTTTTAAGGAATGAGTAGCAACTGACTGAACTCTAAAGTAACTTCATGCAGGAATAGTAGCAGCCAGGATCAGGAGATTTGTCCCATAGGATCGCTGAAGAGGAGGCCAACAAGACCGGGTATGTCTGTAGACACTTTGGGCAATTAGGATTAATTGTTTCAGCCTGGAAAAATCTGGTGTGTACATCACTTAAAGGATACATGAGGCGAATAATCTAATATCAGATTTACTTACCTGGGACTTCGTCCAGCCCCTAGAAGCCTATGTGTCCCTCGCCACAGCTTCCCTCTCAGCCAGTCTCCTGGAGTCTCCTCCTAGCAAGCGCAAGCACAGACACGCTGCTCGCAATCACACTCCCACGGCCGGAAGCATTCTGCACATGCGCAGAGGTACTGTGCCTACGCAGAATGCCCCAGGCTGCATGCATGGGCAGAAGCTGCTGACCCAGCCAGGTGGGCACCCACTAGGAGGGGACCCCAGGAGACTGGCTGAGAGTGGAGCTATGGTGAGGGACAAATACTGTATATACTCGAGTATAAGCCGAGTTTTTGGGACCAAAAATTGGTCCCAAAGTGGCTTATACTCAAGTCACTGTGTTCCCCTTGCTGGAGCAGTATAATCTGAGTCCCCTGCATGTGCCCCCTTTCTGTGTGGTATGTTTAATTACTTCCTCGCCGGAGCAGTATTTACTTATTTTGTTACCAATGTGCAGTTAGGCGTGTGTCTTCCCCGCTGGAGTGGTATGTGCGTGCCCGTGTTGTCATGTGTCCGCACCCCTCAGAGTGGTATTTGTTGTTGTGTCCTGGAGTGTTCCCCGTGCCTGTGTGTTTGTGTAGTTCTGTCCCAATGTGTCCGCCCACCCGCCACTAGAATGTCCCACCTCTGCTGGAGCGGCGTCTGTGTTTTATGTTCCCGGCATATGCAGAGTGGTGAGCATGATTCATCTTCAGCTTGTCCGGTGATCTCATTTCTATGATGCCCTCTAGTGGCGCTTGGCATTATGTGCCTCACTGGAGGTAGTCATAGAGACTCTGATGGACAAGCTTAGATGAATCCTGGCGCATAGCTCTCTACAATCTTTATATGCCGTGTAACATAGTTTCACATACCGCTCCGATGGGGTACACCTTGGGGCCACATGGCACCTATGGGGTATACGCTGGGTACACATCTAGGACACATGGCCACAGATACTGCTCCGGCAGGGGGGCACGTGATGGGTACACCATGGGGGATAAGTAACCAATAATCAGTGAGATACACAAACAGTATTTATGTATAGACATTTCTTTCAGCAGCCTGCATTCTGCTGTTGTGCTGAACTTACTTAAAGATAGCATAAACCAGCTTGCAAATGTCAGTGCTTTACTCCCAATAATGCACCTAAGCTTGAACTTTCTGCATAAACTTTTGCTGCTTGCTGTGATGGACTAACAGCAATTGAGTTATGGAAATGTTCATGAACAGTTTGTTAACCTCTTGCCGACCGTGTCACGCCAATGGGCCTGGCCGCGGTGGCAGCCCCAGGACCGCCTAACGGCAATTGGCGTAAAGTCCTGGGGCTCTGTTTTGCAGGAGATTGCGCGCATCTCCTGCTTGGGGAGCGGAGCTCCACCCCGCCTTCAGTCTCCGAGCGGCTATTGCCTGTTACCAGGCGGCACCATTGTCTATTGATCTACGATTGACCATTACATGCGCGCTAATCTTCCGGGGTTCCCTGTTTATGGGCCCCATATGTGAGTTATTGTTTTTATATCTACTGCCTTTTAAAGACATTTTATCTAAATAAACGGGTTACGCTTAGATATTGCCGTCTTTGTTTTCCTATATAAATTCCTGAAACTTTACCTCCATACGGATGTCCACTGGATCTTCACGACGTCTGATGTTCCCTGGACGTTATCTGTGACCTGAGCCCTCTTACAACCTTATAATGTGGGTTGTTGGGAGCTGGTAAGCCTTTTCTAGTTTTGATGTTTGGCGGATACCTACCTCTGAGCATTTGATATATTGTGATGAAGAATTTACCATTCCCTACATATGACTTTCTAAACCTGCACTGACCTTTGATGTATGCCTGACTTCTGAACTTTTGGACATTATTCTTCACAGCGGCGGTTCCATTGTCCCTTGGCGCCGATATATTTGCTATTATATATAACATTTTTAAATAAACAGCTTTTTATTTAAAAAAAAAAGCTAACAATAATATTTATTTAAAAAAAAATAAACATGGGGGAGCGATCAGACCCCACCAACAGAGAGCTCTGTTGGTGGGGAGAAAAAGGGGGGGGGGGAATCACTTGTGTGCTGTGTTGTGCGGACCTGCAGCTTAGCCTTAAAGCTGCAGTGGGCTATTTTACTAAAAATGGCCTGGTCACTAGGGGGGGTTAGCACTGCGGTCCTCAAGAGGTTAAATGCTTAGTGTCAACTAAAGGACCATTCTAAATGCGAATTGACATCCATAGGCAATTGTAGATCAGCATATTATTGCAAAGTTGATGAAATTAAAGGAATCCCACCATCAAGTGTGGTGTGTGTTGGGCTGAATGGGACGATCAGGGTCCTCAGGGGTTCTGAGAGGGGCAGGAGGAGGCAGAGATCTGCAGAGATTGACGCGAGTTGAGGCAGAGCTACTGCACAAAGTGCTGCCTCTACCAGGAAGGAGCCCCAAATTTTGCCCCGGGGATTTGGGGGGTTTAATTACATTGTTCTGTCGCGGGAATGCAACATTTTAGCTCAGCACATATTGCTTAACATAAATGTCAAGTAAAAAGAGGATTTTTTTTTATAGGCTTCAGACTCTCTATACAATGAGTCATATTATATGCAGAATATAATAGAGATTGATTTTATGCTAGATGAGACCACCATTCTTTTTGGAATTAATAATACTGTTACAGACGAGACTACTATAACTGCTAGAAAATTATTATTCATATTTATGAATTTGAATGGCAAGAGAACTTCAGCTTTCCTTGAGGCAGAGGCCATGGTCCCTTAGTTTCTCAAAGGGAAAATAAACAGAAAAAAAAAAAATTCACTTACTTGGGGCTTGTACCAGTCCCCTGCAGCAGCCCTGTGCCCACGCCATCCTGGAATGAACCTCCTGTCCCCCGCAGTGGCTGAGTTTCAATTTCAGCAACAGAGCCAGTTGCTGGCCACTGTGCCTGGGTGGCCATTTTGACTGCGCCTACTTGTATGAGGATGCTTCCGGCAACGATGAAGAACGCGGCCAGGGCCTCGCAGGCGCAGTGGTCAATGCCTGCATGGGGCCCGGAGGATCATTCCAGAATGGCGTAGGCACAGGGCGGCTGCAGGGGGCTGGTAGAAGCTCCAGGAGAGTAATTTTTTTTCCATTTAGTTTAGGTTCCCTTTAAAGGACAGCGGAAGTGAGAAGAATATGGAGGCTGCCATATTTATTTCCCTTTTAACAACTCCAGTTGCTTGGCAGTCCTGCTGATCTATTTGGCTGCAGTACACCTGATATGCTGCATGCTTGTTCAGGGTCTATGGCTAACAGTATTAGAGGCAGAGGATCAGCAGGATAGGCAACTGGCAACCTCCAGATCACTCTCAGTTCAGTTGCCCTTTAAGAGCGTGGTGATGACGCCTATCTATCCTGGTTGGGCATCATATAGCTATAACTGATTGCAAAAAAATAAGTAAATCTGAAACAACCCCCCACCCTCCCCCCATCCTCTTGTTGTTCCAGCTCCATCCCCGGTGAGCTGAATACCTCTTCCCCCTCCTCAGGCAGCCTTTGGAAGTACTTGTGGCCCAGAGTGCTTCTGCACATCTGTCCTGTGTGCATCTTCAGAAGTTCTTGGGGATGCGAATACTTCCGAGGCTGCCTAAAGAGGACCAAAGAGGTTTCCAACCTAGTCAGTTGATTACAAAAAGGAATAATGCTAAAATAGTGTATGTACAGTTTCCACAACGTTGTGCATTGGCAAGTATGATACATTTCACCTGAAATAGAGCTTTTTAATGCCTGTTTATAGTACTGATTACCAGGGATGCTTAAATCCGGATTCAGGAGATACCCAGATAGTTGCAATCTGGATATCTCCCAGTAAACCTGAGCGGGCTGGGCAGGGGGAGTCAAGCTTACCTGTCTGACGTCTTCTTCGGTCCGTCCCCGGCGCCTCCCACGATGCGGTCCACACGGCGGGCACATGACTACAAACTCTTCCTCATTGTGGGTTGAAGGAGGAAGTGTTTGGAGCCACGTGATGCGCGTGGACCGCATTGTGGGAGGCGCCGAGGGACGGCCCGAAGAAGACGTCAGACAGGTAAGCTTGACCCCCCTCCCCCCCCCCCCCCCCCCCCCGCCCAGGTTTACTGGGAGATATCCAGATTGCAACTATTCGGGTATCTCCCAAATCCGAATTTGAGCATCCCTGCTGATTACACACAGAGTTGGAAACTGCTACCAGAACAAATGATAATCCAAGCTTTTGTCCAGATTTTCCTAACAGCTTTGAAAGAGCAGCTTCCAAATCTCCACCTCTCTCATCCTTATGTTACTTATCGCTGAAAGTTCTGAACCAAGATATTATGTGATAATAGGGTACATTTTTACTAGGCCTGGTTTCAAGTGAAATATTTTTTCACAACTTAGGAGGTTAGCCTGAGGTGGCTTATTTTCCAAAGTATATACGTATGCAGTATACAGTGCTGTCCATAATTATTCATACACCTGGCAAATTTTGACTTAGTTACTTTTATTCGACCAGCAAGTAATTTTTAGGTGTCTCCCAAAAGGTAATAAAACAATGTACAAGAGGCATTGTTGTGGGAGAAAAACATTTCTCAGCTTTTAAATGCATTTCAACAAAAAGTGCCCAGTCCAAAAGTATTTATACCCTTCTCAATAATCAATAGAAAAGATTTTATTGACTATTACAGCAATGCAAAGCTTCCTATAATTGCATACCAGCTTTTTGCATGTCTCCACAGATATGTTGGCCCATTCTTCATTAGCATTGAGCTCCAAATCTTTCAGGTTGGAGGGTCTTCTTGCCATCACCCTAATCTTTAGCTCCCTCCACAGATTCTCAATTGGATTCAAGGCAGGACTTTGGCTGGGCCACTCCACAACATTAATGTTGTTGTCTGCAAATCATTTCTTCACCACTTTGCTGTGTGTTTTGGGTCATTGTCATGCTGAAATGTCCACTGGTGCCCAAGGCCAAGTTTCTCTGCAGACTGCCTGATGTTGTCGTTGAGAATCCTCATGTATTGCTCATTTTTCATGTTGCCATTTACTGTGATTAGGTTCCCTGTTCCATTGGCTGAAAAACACCCCAAAGCATTAGGTTCCTCCCACCATGTTTGACAGTGAGGATGGTGTTCTTTGGGTTGAAGGCTTTTCCTTTTTTACGCCAAATGAAGGAAACATTGTGACCAAACAATTCATTTTTTTTTTCATCAGACCATAACACAGAAGACCAGAAGTCTTCTTCTTTGTCCAGATGAGCATTTGCAAAGGCCAAGTGAGTAGTGGTGCTCGGATACCCCGATCCATGGATTCGACAACCACTACCATGGTTAAAAAAAAAATCTGGGACCATCGTGATTGCTTTCCGGATTTGAAACTGAAAAATGGATTCAAACCGGATTTTTGCAGTGAATGAGTCAATCATGACTATTCACGACCCGTGATCCAGATTTTCGTTTAACGTTTATAGCAAAGCCCCCATACATTGCAACAATCCCCAAAATTGCATGGATTATAAAGGTGATAAGTGGCTACAACTTAAAAAAAATCAAAAATAACTTTTAGTTTTTGAGAAAATGGATTTAAAAATTAAATCAACACTTGAGATGCGGCTACTAATTGGTAATAATTGTTTTTAAACAGGGAAATACACTTTAAGCAATCGCAGAGGTGATGGTGAGTCACAATGACACCTGGTGGTGGTGGAACTACTGGAAGAGGATGAGACAAGTAGGCGGCACCACACAAAAAAACCCAGAGAGGTTTTTGTCAATGTTTTTTTTTTCTCCTTGCAGCAATAGCAATGACATGACAGCAGAGTTGTCAGTGGACCCTGGCGTTGGGAATGCAGACTTTAGTAGCGAGTAAGGAGGACTAAGCGGTCAGTGCGGCAGCACAGAACGACCATGGCACCTCACTGGTAGTACCACAGTATGATAATGCTGCCCAAAAAATTATATGCATTAGTGGACCCTGGCAGTGGGAGTGCAGACTTTAGTAGCGACTGTGTCAGGAGGACTACGCGGTCAGTGCGGCAGCACAGAACAACCATGGCACTTTACTGGTAGTACCACAGCCAAAAAAATAAACCAAGGCAGGTTCTAACTTGCTTTGGAAAGGCAGGCATAGTTAAATTGCAGCAGCCACTTCATGTCCCCCTGTGACCGACAATAGGGGCCAAGAAGTCACCTACCATCTAAGCCTGGTTTATTTTCAGGAAGGTGAGTTTGTACACAGAGGCGTGCGACAGCTGAAAGCACTTCTTGGTGACCAAAAGTGGGGAAAAAAGTCCCAGCAATTGGATCGATTGCAAAAAAAACGTTGCATACGCGTACGCGTTTTAGAGTTTGCGAGCAAGCATGTACGCAGTGACGTGATCACACCGCATAGAAAAGGGGCTTTTGGTGCGTCTTACAAGGCAAAAAATATGGTACATTTATTATATATTGTCTAATAAACTGCTAGCAACATAAGATGAGCCAGCCTAGTTTTCCCCTTAGGATTTATATTTAGTCGCCCCTTCCAGATCAGAGGGATCTACAGTGGGATGAGTAAGTTTTGGCAACCTTGTTAATCGTCATGATTTTCCTGTATAAATCTTTGGTTGTTACGATAAAAATTACAAGTAAAAATGTCCACAGCGCTATAAAGAATTAAGATCTTTATTAACCACCTTAGCGGTATGGACGAGCTCAGCTCGTCCATCACCGCCGGTGGCTGCCGCTCAGGCCCTGCTGGGCCGATTTGCTCGCTGTAAAAAGCAGCACACGCAGCCGGCACTTTGCCAGCCAGGTGTGCTGCCTGATCGCCGCCGCAGCGCGGCGATCCGCCGCGTGCAGCGGCGAAAGAGGGTCCCCCCAGCCGCCCGAGCCCTGCGCAGCCGGAACAAACAGTTCCGGCCAGCGCTGAGGGCTGGATCGGAGGCGGCTGACGTCAGGACGTCGGCTGACGTCCATGACGTCACTCCGCTCGTCGCCATGGCGACGAGCAAAACGAAACAAGGAAGGCCGCTCATTGCGGCCTTCCTTGTTACTGCAGATCGCCGGAGGCGATCAGAAATATGGGTTAGGAGCGCCCTCTAGGGGGCTTTCATGCAGCCAACTTTCAGTTGGCTGCATGAAATCGTTTTTTTTTAATTAAAAAAAAACCCTCCGGCAGCTGCCCTGGCGATCTTAATAGAACGCCAGGGTGGTTAATATGAACTTAAAATGTTGCCTTGACCCTAGGCTAATAAAATAGCACCTTCCCCTTTAAACATTAATGACACGCAAATCTCCACTCACACAGTTCACACAATTTCACTGCAGTGAGCATTCATGCAAAATTTTAAAAATTGGGATCCCAGTAAAGGGTAAAAAAACAGGTTATTACCTCCAGTTCATGCACATTTTTCCTTAAGCTATAGATAACCTTACAATGTGAGTCTAGTCCGTGCACTAAAAAATTAATTAATTGCACATTTGCCAAAAATGCTTCCTTGATGTTGATATTAGTGCTAATTCACGCCGCTGCCGTCCTCTGCAGACGAACGGTCTTACAAGCGGTGATTTCGTTCCACGCTGATCTGGGCAATCCCACAGTGACGTCACTGATTGCGTAGTTACGTCCTTACGTAACTACGCAATCAGTGACGTCACTGTGGGATTGCCCAGATCAGCGTGGAACGAAATCACTGCTTGTAAGACCGTTCGTCTGCAGAGGACGGCAGCGGCGTACATACGGATTTGCCATCTATATCCAAGCACTACCAGCTGATCTCCCCGCCATACATCACAAGGCCAGTGGGATCGGAGGGGGGAGAAAGCAGCAACGAGAGGATCCATTTGCGGAAGGAGTGACTGGTGCAGTATACAGACTATATCAATATCAATCTATACTAACTACTGCATGCATGAGCTTGAATTAGCACTAATATCAACATCAAGGAAGCATTTTTGGCAAATGTGCAATTAATTAATTTTTTAGTGCACGGACTAGACTCACATTGTGAGGTTATCTATATCTTAAGGAAAAATGTGCATGAACTGGAGGTAATAACCTGTTTTTTGACCCTTTACTGGGATCCCAATTTTTACATTTTTGCATGAATGCTCACTGCAGTGAAATTGTGTGAACTGTGTGAGTGGAGATTTGCGTGTCATTAATGTTTAAAGGGGAAGGTGCTATTTTATTAGCCTAGGGTCAAGGCAACATTTTAAGTTCATATTAATAAAGATCTTAATTCTTTATAGCGCTGTGGACATTTTTACTTGTAGTTTTTATATGAAGGTGTGGAGGATTGCCAAGTCCACTTAGCTGCTGACATTTCCATAGGCGCGGATATCTTTTTTATACAAATTTGTTACGATAAAAATGTCAATTAAATATATGATATAGGAGACACACACAGTGATATTTGAGAAGTGAAATGAAGTTTATTGGATTTACAGAAAGTGCGCAATCATTTTTTTAACCCCTTGACAGCCACAGTGTTAACCCCCCTAACGACCAGCCTGTTTTTAGCTCAGCTGGGCTGTGTAGTTTCTTCAGCCTCCTGCACAGCGCAGCTATGGAGCCCAGCGATCGGACTCACCTCTTTTTTTTGTCCCTAAGGGAACATGCCGTTGGAGGGGTCTGATCGCTGTGGCCGTTGTTTTTTTTATTCCCTCAGCCTGTATAGGCTGCTTATCCCTCCCTCCTCCCCTCCGTCATCTGAATTGGAGCAGGACGGCGATCCGTCCTGTTCCGCCTCTAATAGGCACCAGCCTATGAGAGGACGGCAATCCCTGGCCAATCAGAGGTCGGGGAACGCCGATCTTGTACTGCGCTGCCGGAGACTGCAGCGCTGTACAGTGGTAAACAAAGGGGATTACTTTCCCCGTTCATTCACAAACAGCTTGCTAGCCGCGATTGGCGGCTAGCAGATTAATCATGGAGTTCAGCTCCGTGAACTGGCAGGGAACAATCGCGCATGTGCACGGCTGTTTCCTGCCAAACTGCAACTCCATGACTTGACGCCAATTGGCGTTAGGCGGTCCTTGTACTTCCCGCTGCGGTCACGCTCAATGGCGAGTAGAAGTAGTTAAACAAAATTAGGCAGGTGCATAAATGTGGGCACTGTTGTCATTTTATTGATTCCAAAACCTTTAGAACTAATTGTTGGAACTCAAATTGGCTTGGTAAGCCCAGTGACCCCAGACCTACATACACAGATGAATCCAGTTATGAGAAAGAGTATTTAACCACTTGAGGACCACAGCGGTAAACCCCCCTAAAGACCAGGCTGTGTTTAGTGTAATTGGCCACTGCAGCTTTAAGGCCAAACTGCACAGCACACAAGTGATCCCCCCCCCATTTCTCCCCACGAACAGAGCTCTTTGTTGGTGGGGTCTGATCGCCCCCCTTGTGTTTATTTTTATTTTTTACAAATATTTATGTTCATTTTTTTTTTTACTGTTTTTGACTCATTCTGTTTTTTTTTTTTTTTAGAAACCCCCTCCCTCCCCCCAGCTGTCCAATCACACGATCGGCAGTCATAGGCTTCTGCTTATGAGAGCCGATTGCTCTCTTGTCCCCCAGGGGGACAGCCGTGTCACACGGCTGTCCCCAGTACAGCTCTGTTGCTGATCGCATCGCTGTACTATGAAAATAGATGGCGATCACACCTTCGGAGACTGTAGCCGGGGTGGAACTCCGCCCCCTAGAAGGAGATGCGATCTCCTTCAGTAGCCGGCTCCAGGACCTGGAGTCAATTGTCATTAGGCGGTCCTGGGGCTGCCGCCGCGACGGTGCCCTTGGATGTGGACCGGTCGTAGAGAAGTTATAGAGGTCAATTGTAAGTTTCCCTCCTCTTTCAATTTTCTTTGAAGAGTAGCACTATGCGGCCTCAAAACAACTCTCAAATGACCTGAAGACATCACCATCATGGTTTAGGGGATGGATACAGAAAGCTGTCTCAGAGATTTCAGCTGTCTGTTTCCACAGTTCGGAACACATTGAGGAAATGGAAGATCACAGGCTCAGTTCAAGTTAAGGCTCAAAGTGGCAAGAAAAATCTCGAATAGACAGAAGCGACGAATGGTGAGAACAGTCAGAATCAACCCACAGACCCGCACCAAAGACCTACAACATAATCTTGCTGCAGATGGAGTCACTGTGAATCATTCATCCATCTGGCACACTTTACCCAATGCAATGCTGTATGCCAGAGTGATGCAGAGGAAGCCATTTCGCTGCCCAGAGCACAAACAGAGCTGCTTGAGGTATGCTAAAGCAAATTTGGAGAAGCCAGTTTCATTTTGGAATAAGGTGCTGTGGACTGATGAAACTACAATTTAGTTATTTGGGTATAACAAGGGGCGGTATGCATGGAGGAAAAAGAACACAGAATTCCAAGAAAAACACTTGCTACCTAGAGTAAAATATGGTGGTGGTTACATCATGCTGTGGGGCTGTGTGGCCAGTACAGGGATTGGGAATCTTGTCAAAGTTGAGGGACGCATGGTTTCCACTCAGTATCAGTAGATTCTGGAGACCAATGTCCAGGAATCAGTAACAAAGCTAAAGCTGCACTGAGGCTGGATCTTTCAAGAAGACAAGGACCCTAAACACTGCTCAAAATCCACTAAGGCATTCCTGCAGAGGAACAAGTACAATGTTCTGGAATGGCCATCTCTGTCCACAGACCTGAATATAGTTGAAAATCTGTGGTGTGAGTTAAAGAGAGCTGTCCATGCTTGGAAGCCATTAAAGCGGAATATAACCCAGAATTTCTTCTTTGCTCTAAAAGATTATTTACAGCATATAATATACTAACACAATGTTTTTTTGTTTTTTTTTAGTAAAACAGCATTCAAAGGGTTACATTACAGGGCTGACTCTTTCTTCTGCAGGGAGAACCCGCATTGGAACTGCTTATAATCTTATCTTGTGTACACATTCTTTACTTGATACATTTATGTAAACATTCTCTGGCTGTGCAGGACTTCAGCTGATGAGTGCAGAAGCGAAAAACAGATCAGAAATAACTGCTGGCAGCATTTAAAACAGAATGACAACAGTTATAAATAAAATGCACCAGCAGCTTTCAAAGTAAATTAACTGAACTTTGGGAAGTTATAATATCTAAATGAATATTATTACTTGTGCACAAAAGCAAATATGATAATTGTATGGGTTATAAAAAGTAGGAAAACACATCTTTGTTGAAAATTTTGTCAGAGTTTTAAACCGCTTTAAACCTGAATGAACTAGAGATGTTTTGTAAAGAGGAATGGTCCAAAATACCTTCAACCAGAACCCAGACTCTCATTGGAACCTACAGGAAGCATTTAGAGGCTCTAATTTCTGCAAAAGGAGGATCTACTAAATATTGATTTAATTTTTTTTGTGGTGCCCAAATTTATGCAGCTGCCTAATTTTGTTTAAACAATTATTGCACACTTTCTGTAAATCCAATAAATTTCATTTCACTTCTCAAATACCAGTGTGTCTCCATTATGATATATTTAACAGACTTTTTTTTATTGTAACAATCAACAATTTACACAGGAAAATCATGATTAACAAGTTTGCCCACACTTTCGCATCCCACTGTATATAATGGAATAAGAATACCTGTGGAGAAGACTCTAGGTCTACACCACATATTTTAGAAATATTTACAACTTAGTCTCATGCAGGGTTGCTCAGCAGGACCCCGAATGCGAAGTTTCCCCGAAAAATTCGGGTGTTTTTTAGGTTTGCCGCATGCAAACCCGAACCCGAATGCTGCGATTCCGAGCCGAACCCGAATACGAAGCATCCTGAATGTGCGCGCTGGAATTTGGCCGGATGGAGCTGTGGGTTCGGTTTCGGCTTCGGGATTCAGGGATGACGTGATTGAACCAATCAGAAGTCCTCCTGCCGAGGAGCTGGCAACCCTAGCAACCAATCAGAGGAGGGGAGCCTGGCCCTCCCCTCCTCTATATAAAGCGGCGGCCATGTTGCGGAGCCACGCACTTGTGTGACTGCTGCTGGTACTGAGAGATTCTCCAGTGCTCTGCTGTGTCTGAGCAAGTGCTTTTCACTGCTAAACCTAGCGTTTTGCTTCCTAAACACCTCCTAAACACATTTATTGTTGTCTTATATAGTTAGCTAGTATTTTGATTGTTTTTAGTCAGCTAGTGTATAGTGTATACTGTGCTAGGCTAGTGTTAGTCTGTGAGCAGGCTAGGCCTGCTAGCCTAGGTAGCCTTAGCCTACTACTAGCTTAGGTAGGTTAGGGATTCTAGTTAGTTGTGTTAGTAGTACTAGTTTAGTTAATTATTACTGCTGTAGTCTGTTACTTTATTAGTTTCAGTACTGTGTTAGTTACTGACTGTGAGTGACAGGTCACCACCAGCATCCATTGTGAGTGACCTGACCTGTGACTGTCTGTCACCTCACCTGCCCGAGCCTATTGATTGATTGCGTCTGACCGTGTGTGACCGTTTTTAATTGTCACCGATTGTCTGCCGCACGACTTACTTGTAGCCTATTACGCTAGGTGTTTCTTAGTTACCTGCGTGCGTGCATACTTCTAGTGTCTACTACTATACTACTAGTCTACTAGTCTAGTACTCGTTCACTAATTTTTTTTTCAATTTTACTGTGTGATTTTATTATCATCCGTAGTGTGTGTAATAAATAAGAGTTACAACACATACAGGCCACCACACCAGCATCCGTTGTGAGTGACCTGTGACTGTCTGTCACCTCACCTGCCCGAGCCTATTGATTGATTGCGTCTGACCGTGTGTGACCGTTTGTAATTGTCACCGATTGTCTGCCGCACGACTTACTTGTAGCCTATTACACTAGGTGTTTCTTAGTTACCTGCGTGCGTGCATACTTCTAGTGTCTACTACTATACTACTAGTCTACTAGTCTAGTACCCGTTCACTAATTTTTTTTTCAATTTTACTGTGTGATTTTATTATCATCTGTAGTGTGTGTAATAAATAAGAGTTACAACACATACAGGCCACCACACCAGCATCCGTTGTGAGTGACCTGTGACTGTCTGTCACCTCACCTGCCCGAGCCTATTGATTGATTGCGTCTGACCGTGTGTGACCGTTTTTAACCACTTCACAGCTCCAGTACAGTAAATCTACTCCCCTGCAGACTTCATCTAACCGCCCAGGGGAGTAAATATACGTACTCCCACTGCTACCACTGCTGAAAGCGCTCCTGCTTATTTGTGTGCTCATTCATGTTGCCATCTGCCCGCCAGGAGATCAATGAATGAGAAAGCAATTCCTAATCATTGATCTAAGTCCCCGTAGCAATTATCGGCGCCTTTTATGAGAAGCTGCACGATCATTCTAATAAATAAAAGTTTCCCATCTTCAGTACACTTCCTGTAAGCATACATATTTCGCTTACAGGACATATAACAAAAAAAAGACTGAGGCCATCTTGTGGCCAAATAGTAAAACTACATTTAAAAGTACTTTTTTTAAATGCAAAGACCTGTTTTTACATTTTAAATTAACCCCGTACCTCCCACACTCCCCAATAGTTACCAACATTTATTTTTTTTGTAAAAAAATACAATGAAATAAATTTACAATTATAAAAAATGCATTAATAGTTTTCTTAGGGACTGAACTTTTTTAATATGTATGTCAAGACAGTATAATACTGTTACTTTATAAATTATGGGCTTTTTATTAATGATGGATGCAAAACTGAAAAAAAATGCATCTTTATTTCCTAATAAAATATTGGCACCAGACATTGTGATAGGGACATCATTTAAATGGTGTAATAACCGGTACAAATGGGCACATTAATTACGTGGATTTTAATTACGGTAGCATGCATTATTTAAAAATTATAATGGCCGAAAACTGAAAAATAAGGATTTTTTTCTTATTTTTCCATTAAAAAACATTTAGAATAAAACAATTCTTGGCATAATGTACCACCCAAAGTAAGCCTAATTAGTGATAAAAAAAACACCTTTAACACATTTCATTCTGATAAGTAGAGATAAAGTTATTGGCAAATGAATAGAAGGAGCTGAAAGGTGAAAATTGCTTGGATGCTGAAGGGGTAAAACCGTCACCGATTGTCTGCCGCACGAATTACTTGTAGCCTATTACGCTAGGTGTTTCTTAGTTACCTGCGTGCGTGCATACTTCTAGTGTCTACTACTATACTACTAGTCTAGTACCCGTTCACTATTTTTTTTTTCAATTTTACTGTGTGATTTTATTATCATCTGTAGTGTGTGTAATAAATAAGAGTTACAACACACCAGCATCCGTTGTGAGTGTCCTCCTACTGCTGCTGTTGTATTTATCCTGCTGCTGTCAGTGGTCCCACCGCCAGAGTCCACACTATGCATTGCCTGCTGTCAGTGCCACACGTCACTCCACCTCCTCCTGCTGTTGTATTTATCCTACTGCTGTCAGTGGTCCCACCGCCAGGGTCCACACTATGCATTGCCTGCTGCCAGTGCCACACGTCACTGCACCTCCTCCTGCTGCTGTTGTATTTATCCTGCTGCTGTCAGTAGTCCCACCGCCAGGGTCCACACTATGCATTGCCTGCTGTCAGTGCCACACGTCACTCCACCTCCTACTGCTGCTGTTGTATTTATCCTGCTGCTGTCAGTGGTCCCACCGCCAGAGTCCACACTATGCATTGCCTGCTGTCAGTGCCACACGTCACTCCTCCTCCTCCTGCTGTTGTATTTATCCTACTGCTGTCAGTGGTCCCACCGCCAGGGTCCACACTATGCATTGCCTGCTGCCAGTGCCACACGTCACTCCACCTCCTATTGCTGCTGTTGTATTTATCCTGCTGCTGTCAGTGGTCCCACCACCAGAGTCCACACTATGCATTGCCTGCTGTCAGTGCCACACGTCACTCCTACTCCTACTGCTGCTGCTGTTGTATTTATCCTGCTGCTGTCAGTGGTCCCACCGCCAGGGTCCACACTATGCATTGCCTGCTGCCAGTGCCACACGTCACGTTTTCAGTTTTGTTTTTTTAAGTACACCTATTTCAATGTGAATTCACTTAAAAAAAAACACACAAAAAAACCCCGAATTCACGAATACGAATTTTTAACGAATTTTTAGGCATAACCTCGAACCGAATATGAACTCGAACCGAATTTCGTGGTCGAAGGCGAATTCGAATGTCATGCGGACCCGAACTTGAATGTACCCGAACCGAATTTTGGTACATCTGAGCATGCCTGGTCTCATGCCAAAACGCCTTAAAGAGAACCTGAGGCATTTTTTTACTAAAGATAATAGGACACAGACGCATGTTCTCTGCACAATGACATTCCTCTGTGTCCTTCTATTGCTGCTACTAGTCCCCCCTGCAAAATAGCGCCAGGCTAGCGACAATGTGATTGTTGCTAGCCTGCTGTTTACCTGGCAGTTGTCAATCAGTGTCCTCCTCCTCCTCAGGGCCCTCCGCTGAGAGGTCATGTATGACGCTTCCACTGCCACATTCTGCATCTCATGACTGAAGAAGCCCCCTTTGGCCCCACAATAGTGAGAGTTACGTGGGCTATAGTTATTAGTGGCACTAGCTACACTGAGACTTGGGCCGGGAGATTTGGGCCCAGGGTAAAGCCGTAAAAAGGCTGTCACAGCGGCGTTCATTACTATTCCCCCTCCAGGCTGCCATGGATAGTGGGGAAAGCTGTAACTCAGCTTCTAGCTATTGCTGGTGGCTGAATTACAGTGTTTTTGTAGTGATTTGTGCTCTGTCTTTTGACGGCATCCAAATCACTCAGTGATCGCTGCTATAGCCGTAATTCCTATTACGGCCTATGGTGACACAGGCTGCGCCCAAAACTTCTGTGCTGTTTTTACAGTGCTCATCCATAAACACTATATCTGCCCAGTCTCTTTAAGCAAAGGCATAACTCAATCAATATGGAGGCTGGCAGCCAGCAAAGGGGCAGCATTATATGCATACCACGCGCACAATTTAAATGTGTAAAATATTTGGTATATTGCCCCATTTTTCATAATGTAATAGTTTATCTCTTGTGACATCTGATGAGATCAATACTGCAAAAAGGTGATGATGTAATTGCTGCTCCCCTACTAGTTTTCAATCAATCAGCTATCAACTTGCACAATAGAGATGCTATATATTTATTTATTACACACACACACACACACATATATATGTATATATATATCTATATATATCTATATATATATCTATATTACACACACCATATTTTTCGGCCCATAAGACACCCCTGACCATAAGACGCACCAAGGTTTAGAAGACAAAAACCAGGGGAGAAAAATATACTAAGCCTGTTGCATCCACGATGCAGGTGTGTCTTGTGGATCTTCTCCCCAAATCCCTCCCAATTAATATGCTCCCCCTTGTGCCTTATGTTCCCCTTTGTGCCCCCCTTGTATACTGTGTGTCCCCTTTGTACCTTTTATGTTCCCCATGTGTTCTCCTGTAACTGTCCCCAATGTGTCCCCGACTCTCCTGTTCTCTCCAGCAGAGTGCATAGTAACCTTCAGCCGAAGCAGCAGCTCACCTGCTCTGAGCGCCTCCACCCAATGAGAGCCATGTGGGAGAGAAGACGCCACTCATTACATAAAGGTTCCTGGAGAAGCAGTTGCTTCCGCTGCAGATTACTCTGCACTGGGCTAGAGGAGCACAGTGCAGGGAGACCCCAACATTGGGACTCCCTGCATTTGGTTCATAAGATGGAATTACTTTTTTACCCCACTTTTGAGGGAGAAAAGGTGTGTCTTATGGTCTGTAAAATATGGTATATATCATTATACTGACTAGCAGCTATACACATACAACCTGATAGTACAAGTTGTATTCAATCTTATCACATCTACACAGTATAAATAAACATGAACAATGTATCATAATTATACCCAGTATGTGGCTCCTCATATTACTGGGAGGAGGTACCCCAGAAATTATAGGGTAAATCACATGATGGCTGGATAGTGTAATGGTTAAGGGCTCTGCCTCTGACACAGGAGACCAGGGTTCGAATCTCAGCTCTGCCTGTTCAGTAAGCCAGCACCTATTCAGTAGGAGACCTTAGGCAAGTCTCCTTAACACTGCAACTGCCTATGGAGCGCATCCTAGTGGCTGCAGCTCTGGCGCTTTGAGTCCACCAGGAGAAAAGCGCAATATAAGTGTTTGTCTTTGTCTTTTAAAAACAAAAAAAATTACCTCAAGCACAAGATAGACCAAGTATCTTTACTTTTATATTGCTTGGTCTGTCTTGTGTTTGAGCTAAGTTTTCTTACCTTTTAAAATCTTTAACCATTTTATATATTTTTGAAGGCACTTCTTCCATTAATTAGTTCCTTAACCCCTATTGAGGTTGTTTATGTTGGGTGTTTTGTTTTACAATTTCCCTATAAACCAGTAAATGATTTTTGGAGAGCTAATGCATCCCATCCAGGAGTAGGTGTACCAGCCAATCGGCTGATTACTGCTGAGGACTTGTTCACACTAATGGCGCTTTTGCCCTTTTTTTTAGCGCTGGCGATGTTCAAAATTGCCCTAAAAGCGCTTGTGCAATGATTCCCTATGAGAGCGCTCACATCTAAGCGGTTCGATTCCGATCCGCTCACCAACATGCTGCCTGTACCATTTTTGCGGGCAATTTGCTTCAATGGAAGGTATAGAGAAATCGCAAAGCGCTTGACAAACCGCTGTATAGCGATTTCCCCAGCACTATCATGAATATATACATTATATTTATTCATTTCCGGCTGAAAGACTTTACTTCCTGACTGACATTTTTTTACTTCCTGATGTCAGTCAGGAAGTGAAAAAGCAGAACCGCTCTGCAAAATCACTTAGAAAATCGTTTCATAAAAAATTGTAGCGTGCAGGTAAGCGGCAGGATGCACAAAAAAACGAAAACCGTTGGCATCAGCGATTTTAGATGTGAACAAGGCCTCAGAGCTTTACTATGGTTTCTGGTGGAAACCTGGGATTGTGAGTACCCCCTTTTGTGATCTTGTATATTATTTCCCATCATTTCCCATCATCAGACATACTACACTATATGTGGATCCTGGTCTTTTTTCCCCTCTGGAAGACCTACAGGTCATTCCAGATATCTTTATGATTAGACAAAATTTAGGTAGTCAGATTGTATAAAAAAAAACTGTGATAGTGATATTAGTGTAAATTACCCTTCAATCAACAAATCATTTGTACCTAAACACACTTAAATCTGAGAAATAAAAACAGACACAGATATTATAGAGAAAAAAGGAAATACAAATATATAGTTCAAATACTAAATAAATAAATTGTACAAAACTGTACTGTACCCTCCCATAACGCAGTTGATCCAGAGGAAGGTGAAGAAAAACCCTTATAAAGCATGGGCCAATTAGCCTTAAAAGGGAAAAAAAATCGTTCCTGACTCCAAATAATGCAGTCAGATAAAATCCCTGGATCAACACCATTACCCCGAGGTAGCCCACCACCCTGTATAGGTAGCCAGATGCCCCCCCCCCCCTTGAGTAAAGGTAGCAAGAGCCTCCCCCCCCCCCCCGTTTACGTAGTCAGAGTTTTTCCCAATTCAGGTGGCCAGAGAGTGGTGGGGGAGCACATGCAGAGTGCACAGCAGGGATCCGCACACACCACATCTCCTACCTGCTTCTAGGCATCCTATATTACGAGTAATATCGCCATCTAGAGGTGATGTCCTACCTATAGCTAGGACAAAAATCTCGCGCTAGCGAGATTTTTAATTGTTTTTTAAAAAATAGTTTCTGTGGTTTTTTGTGCAATTGATGAATTAAAATGTATATATTGATGAGTCCAGGCTCCCTATGAATTTTTCAAGACTTAAAGTGAACCTAAACTTAGAAGGATATGGATTTTTCCTTTTTAAATAATACCAGTTGCCTGACTCTCCTGCTGATTCTGTGTCTCTAATACTTTTAGCAACAGCCCCTCAACAAGCATGCAGATCAGGTGCTCTGACTGAAGTCAGACTGGATTAGCTGCATGCTTGTTTCAGGTGTGTGATTTAGCCACTATCTGCAGCCCAAGAGATCGTCCAAGATTTCAAACAGCGCCCTGCTCCGATGTAACTCAGTGCCCTGGTCCGAGACTTCAAACTAACAGCGCCCTGGTCCGAGACTTCAAACAAACAGCGCCCTAGTCCGAGACTTCAAACAAACAGCGCCCTGGTCCGAGACTTCAAACAAACAGCGCCCTGGTCCGAGACTTCAAACAAACAGCCCCTCACCTGTGCATTACTCACCTGTGCAAATTTACTTACCTGTGGTGCAAATTGCAGGTCCTGGGAGCAAACACTGACAGTGGGGTGAGGGGGGGCGCACCCGTTGAGATGCAATGTATATTGCGTTGGCCAACTCCTGCAGGAAGAGCAGGTGGATAGTTTAGATCCTGCATATTCTGATAGGCGAATGCAACATGCAAATGCTTTGCCATTTTAATTAGTCACAGTTGACTTGAGACAGCCAGTATTTAAGTCAGGAGTTAACTGGTGAGAGCACACATCCCTTTTTCTTGTGCAGCATATATTTACATTACTGTGTTGGTGGTATATATAGAAAATGGTGGAGGAAGAATAAGCATGCAAACATTGCAGGGATTTGAACCCCGTCCTGCCAGGCAGGAGTGCCTATCACCAACGCTTTCTGCTTTTCCTCCATTGTCAAATCATAGCAAAATAGTTTGAGTGAGGAAAAAGAGAAATATTTCCAATTTTAATCAGAAAGGAAAACATTTCCCAGTTGCTCCAGAGAAAGGAGAAAAACCTTACAAGGCCTAGGCCAATTAGCCTTAAAAAGGGAAAAATTCCTTCCCGACCCCTTATGGCAGTCAGATAAATCCCTGGATCAACAGGGCTCACATTGATGCTGGCGGCGGCAAGCAAGGCCCATATTCACAATCAGGTTGTGGGGAGGTTTTTTAAACAGGTGCCCACAAGGGACTGGGAGTCTACAAACAGCGCTCCGAAACTTCAAACAAAAAGCAGCGCTCCGAAACAAATTCCAGCGCCCTGGTCCGAGACCAATTCCAGCGCCCTGGTCCGAGACCAATTCCAGCGCCCTGGTCCGAGACCAATTTCAGCGCCCTGGTCCGAGACCAATTTCAGCGCCCTGGTCCGAGACCAATTTCAGCGCCCTGGTCCGAGACCAATTTCAGCGCCCTGGTCCGAGACTACTTTCAGCGCCCTGGTCCGAGACCACTTTCAGCGCCCTGGTCCGAGACCACTTTCAGCGCCCTGGTCCGAGACCACTTTCAGCGCCCTGGTCCGAGACCACTTTCAGCGCCCTGGTCCGAGACTCATTTCAGCGCCCTGGTCCGAGACTCATTTCAGCGCCCTGGTCAAAGACTCATTTCAGCGCCCTGGTCAAAGACTCATTTCAGCGCCCTGGTCCGAGACTAATTTCAGTGCCCTGGTCCGAGACTTCAACTGGCTTCCCAGGAGGGACTTTCAGTAACAACCGGCTCCCAGGAGGGACTTTTAGTAACACCGGCTCCCAGGAGGGACTTTTAGTAACACCGGCTCCCAGGAGGGACTTTTAGTAACACCGGCTCCCAGGAGGGACTTTTAGTAACACCGGCTCCCAGGAGGGACTTTTAGTAACACCGGCTCCCAGGAGGGACTTTTAGTAACACCGGCTCCCAGGAGGGACTTTTAGTAACACCGGCTCCCAGGAGGGACTTTTAGTAACACCGGCTCCCAGGAGGGACTTTTAGTAACACCGGCTCCCAGGAGGGACTTTTAGTAACACCGGCTCCCAGGAGGGACTTTTAGTAACACCGGCTCCCAGGAGGGACTTTTAGTAACACCGGCTCCCAGGAGGGACTTTTAGTAACACCGGCTCCCAGGAGGGACTTTTAGTAACACCGGCTCCCAGGAGGGACTTTTAGTAACACCGGCTCCCAGGAGGGACTTTTAGTAACACCGGCTCCCAGGAGGGACTTTTAGTAACACCGGCTCCCAGGAGGGACTTTTAGTAACACCGGCTCCCAGGAGGGACTTTTAGTAACACCGGCTCCCAGGAGGGACTTTTAGTAACACCGGCTCCCAGGAGGGACTTTTAGTAACACCGGCTCCCAGGAGGGACTTTTAGTAACACCGGCTCCCAGGAGGGACTTTTAGTAACACCGGCTCCCAGGAGGGACTTTTAGTAACACCGGCTCCCAGGAGGGACTTTTAGTAACACCGGCTCCCAGGAGGGACTTTTAGTAACACCGGCTCCCAGGAGGGACTTTTAGTAACACCGGCTCCCAGGAGGGACTTTTAGTAACACCGGCTCCCAGGAGGGACTTTTAGTAACACCGGCTCCCAGGAGGGACTTTTAGTAACACCGGCTCCCAGGAGGGACTTTTAGTAACACCGGCTCCCAGGAGGGACTTTTAGTAACAACCGGATCCTAGGAGGGACTTAACAACCTGTTCCCAGGATGGAGAACAACAATCGCAGGACTACAAACATCATTCTGGGGTACTATACATCATGCTCTGAGAGGGGACTATACATCGTGCCCTGCTGAGGGAACAACAACCGGCAACCCAGGAGATCTTCAACCGGAGGACTTCACACCACACCCTGCCGGAAGATTTCACACCGTGTCCTGCCGAGGGACCAACAGCCGGCGCCAAGGAGAACTTAAACCGGAGAACTCCACATCTCGCCCTGGCAGAAGACTTCACACCGTGTCCTGCCGAGGGACCAACGACCGGCATCCAGGAGAATGTCAACCCGAGGATGTCACACTGCGCCCTGCCAAAAATGTCAGACTGCGCCCAGCCACAAGTCACACTGCGCCCAGCCACAAGTCACACTGCGCCCAGCCACACACATCACACTGCGCCCCGCCAAAGACTGCGCCCAGCCACACGTCACACTGCGCCCAGCCACACGTCACACTGCGCCCAGCCACACGTCACACTGCGCCCAGCCACACGTCACACTGCGCCCAGCCAAAGACTGCGGCCAGCCACACGTCACACTGCGCCCAGCCAAAGACTGCGGCCAGCCACACGTCACACTGCGCCCAGCCAAAGACTGCGCCCAGCCACACGTCACACTGTGCCCAGTCAAAGACGGTCCGAGACTACTTTCAGCGCCCTGGTCCGAGACTACTTTCAGCGCCCTGGTCCGAGACTACTTTCAGCGCCCTGGTCCGAGAGGAGGGACTTTTAGAAACAACCGGCTCCCAGGAGGGACTTTTAAAAACAACCGGCTCCCAGGAGGGACTTTTAGAAACAACCGGCTCCCAGGAGGGACTTTTAGAAACAACCGGCTCCCAGGAGGGACTTTTAGAAACAACCGGCTCCCAGGAGGGACTTTTAGAAACAACCGGCTCCCAGGAGGGACTTTTAGAAACAACCGGCTCCCAGGAGGGACTTTTAGAAACAACCGGCTCCCAGGAGGGACTTTTAGAAACAACCGGCTCCCAGGAGGGACTTTTAGAAACAACCGGCTCCCAGGAGGGACTTTTAGAAACAACCGGCTCCCAGGAGGGACTTTTAGAAACAACCGGCTCCCAGGAGGGACTTTTAGAAACAACCGGCTCCCAGGAGGGACTTTTAGAAACAACCGGCTCCCAGGAGGGACTTTTAGAAACAACCGGCTCCCAGGAGGGACAACAACAATCGCAGGACTACAAACATCATTCTGGGGTACTATACATCGTGCCCTGATGAGGGACCAACAACCGGCAACCCAGGAAAACTTCAACCGGAGGACTTCACACCACACCCTGCCGGAAGACATCACACTGCGCCCTGCCGAGGGACCCACAACCGGCGCCCAGGAGAACTTCAACCGGAGGACTTCACACCGTGTCCTGCCGGAAGACTTCACACCGCACCGTGCCGAAGGACCAACAACCAGCACCCTGGAGAACTTCAACTGGAGAACTCCATACCTCGCCCTGCCAGAAGACTTCACACCGTGCCCCGCCGAGGGACGAACGACCGGCATCCAGAAGAATGTAAACCCGAGGATGTCACACTGCACCCAGCCAAAGACTGCGCCCAGCCACGCGTCACACTACGCCCAGCCAAAGACTGCGCCCAGCCACGCGTCACACTGCGCCCAGCCAAAGACTGCGCCCAGCCAAACGTCACACTGCGCCCAGCCAAAGACTGCGCCCAGCCACACGTCACACTGCGCCCAGCCAAAGACTGTCCGAGACTACTTTCAGCGCCCTGGTCCGAGACTACTTTCAGCGCCCTGGTCCGAGACTACTTTCAGCGCCCTGGTCCGAGACTACTTTCAGCGCCCTGGTCCGAGACTACTTTCAGCGCCCTGGTCCGAGACTACTTTCAGCGCCCTGGTCCGAGACTACTTTCAGCGCCCTGGTCCGAGACTACTTTCAGCGCCCTGGTCCGAGACTACTTTCAGCGCCCTCGTCCGAGACTACTTTCAGCGCCCTGGTCCGAGACTACTTTTAGCGCCCTGGTCCAAGACTACTTTCAGCGCCCTGGTCCAAGACTACTTTCAGCGCCCTGGTCTGAGAGGAGGGACACTAGTAAAAACCGGCTCCCAGGAGGGACTTTTAGAAACAACCGGCTCCCAGGAGGGACTTTTAGAAACAACCGGCTCCCAGGATGGAGAACAACAATCGCAGGACTACAAACATCATTCTGGGGTACTATACATCGTGCCCTGCTGAGGGACCAACAATCGGCAACCCAGGAAAACTTCAACCGGAGGACTTCACACCACACCCTGCCGGAAGACATCACACTGCGCCCTGCCGAGGGACCAACAACCGGCACCCAAGAGAACTTCAACCGGAGGACTAAGCATAGCGCCCTGCCAGAAGACTTCACACCACGCCCTGCCGAGGGACCAACAGCCGGCGCCCAGGAGAACTTCAACCGGAGGACTTCACACCGTGTCCTGCCGGAAGACTTCACACCGCACCGTGCCGTGCCGAAGGACCAACAACCAGCGCCCTGGAGAACTTCAACCGGAGAACTCCACACCTCGCCCTGCCAGAAGACTTCACACAGTGCCCTGCCGAGGGACCAACGACCGGCATCCAGGAGAATGTAAACCCGAGGATGTCACACTGCGCCCAGCCAAAGACTGCGCCCAGCCACACGTCACACTGCGCCCAGCCAAAGACTGCGCCCAGCCACACGTCACACTGCGCCCAGCCAAAGACTGCGCCCAGCCACACGTCACACTGCGCCCAGCCAAAGACTGCGCCCAGCCACACGTCACACTGCGCCCAGCCAAAAACTGCGCCCAGCCAAACGTCACACTGCGCCCAGCCAAAGACTGCGCCCAGCCAAACGTCACACTGCGCCCAGCCAAAGACTGCGCCCAGCCACACGTCACACTGCGCCCAGCCAAAGACTGCGCCCAGCCACACGTCACACTGCGCCCAGCCAAAGACTGTCCGAGACTACTTTCAGCGCCCTGGTCCGAGACTACTTTCAGCGCCCTGGTCCGAGACTACTTTCAGCGCCCTGGTCCGAGACTACTTTCAGCGCCCTGGTCCGAGACTACTTTCAGCGCCCTGGTCCGAGACTACTTTCAGCGCCCTGGTCCGAGAGGAGGGACTTTTAGAAACAACCGGCTCCCAGGAGGGACTTTTAGAAACAACCGGCTCCCAGGAGGGACTTTTAGAAACAACCGGCTCCCAGGAGGGACTTTTAGAAACAACCGGCTCCCAGGAGGGACTTTTAGAAACAACCGGCTCCCAGGATGGAGAACAACAATCGCAGGACTACAAACATCATTCTGGGGTACTATACATCGTGCCCTGCTGAGGGACCAACAACCGGCAAACCAGGAAAACTTCAACCGAAGGACTTCACACCACACCCTGCCGGAAGACATCACACTGCGCCCTGCCGAGGGACCCACAACCGGCACCCAAGAGAACTTCAACCGGAGGACTAAGCATAGCGCCCTGCCAGAAGACTTCACACAGTGCCCTGCCGAGGGACCAACGACCGGCATCCAGGAGAATGTAAACCCGAGGATGTCACACTGCGCCCAGCCAAAGACTGCACCCAGCCAAAGACTGCGCCCAGCCACACGTCACACTGCGCCCAGCCAAAGACTGCGCCCAGCCACACGTCACACTGCGCCCAGCCAAAGACTGCGCCCAGCCACACGTCACACTGCGCCCAGCCAAAGACTGCGCCCAGCCACACGTCACACTGCGCCCAGCCAAAGACTGCGCCCAGCCACACGTCACACTGCGCCCAGCCAAAGACTGCGCCCAGCCACACGTCACACTGCGCCCAGCCAAAGACTGCGCCCAGCCACACGTCACACTGCGCCCAGCCAAAGACTGCGCCCAGCCACACGTCACACTGCGCCCAGCCAAAGACTGCGCCCAGCCAAACGTCACACTGCGCCCAGCCAAAGACTGCGCCCAGCCACACGTCACACGTCACACTGCGCCCAGCCAGACTGCGCCCAGCCACACGTCACACTGCGCCCAGCCAGACTGCGCCCAGCCACACGTCACTGCGCCCAGCCAGACTGCGCCCAGCCACACGTCACTGCGCCCAGCCAGACTGCGCCCAGCCACACGTCACACTGCGCCCAGCCACACGTCACACTGCGCCCAAAGAAACACTGCGCCCAGCCACACGTCACACTGCGCCCAACCAAACACTGCGCCCAGCCACACGTCACACTGCGCCCAACCAAACACTGCGCCCAGCCACACGTCACACTGCGCCCAACCAAACACTGCGCCCAGCCACACGTCACACTGCGCCCAGCCAAAGACTGTCCGAGACTACTTTCAGCGCCCTGGTCCGAGACTACTTTCAGCGCCCTGGTCCGAGACTACTTTCAGCGCCCTGGTCCGAGACTACTTTCAGCGCCCTGGTCCGAGACTACTTTCAGCGCCCTGGTCCGAGACTACTTTCAGCGCCCTGGTCCGAGACTACTTTCAGCGCCCTGGTCCGAGACTACTTTCAGCGCCCTGGTCCGAGACTACTTTCAGCGCCCTGGTCCGAGACTACTTTCAGCGCCCTGGTCCGAGAGGAGGGACTTTTAGAAACAACCGGCTCCCAGGAGGGACTTTTAGAAACAACCGGCTCCCAGGAGGGACTTTTAGAAACAACCGGCTCCCAGGAGGGACTTTTAGAAACAACCGGCTCCCAGGAGGGACTTTTAGAAACAACCGGCTCCCAGGAGGGACTTTTAGAAACAACCGGCTCCCAGGAGGGACTTTTAGAAACAACCGGCTCCCAGGAGGGACTTTTAGAAACAACCGGCTCCCAGGAGGGACTTTTAGAAACAACCGGCTCCCAGGAGGGACTTTTAGAAACAACCGGCTCCCAGGAGGGACTTTTAGAAACAACCGGCTCCCAGGAGGGACTTTTAGAAACAACCGGCTCCCAGGATGGAGAACAACAATCGCAGGACTACAAACATCATTCTGGGGTACTATACATCGTGCCCTGCTGAGGGACCAACAACCGGCAAACCAGGAAAACTTCAACCGGAGGACTTCACACCACACCCTGCCGGAAGACATCACACTGCGCCCTGCCGAGGGACCCACAACCGGCACCCAAGAGAACTTCAACCGGAGGACTAAGCATAGCGCCCTGCCAGAAGACTTCACACAGTGCCCTGCCGAGGGACCAACGACCGGCATCCAGGAGAATGTAAACCCGAGGATGTCACACTGCGCCCAGCCAAAGACTGCGCCCAGCCAAAGACTGCGCCCAGCCACACGTCACACTGCGCCCAGCCAAAGACTGCGCCCAGCCACACGTCACACTGCGCCCAGCCAAAGACTGCGCCCAGCCACACGTCACACTGCGCCCAGCCAAAGACTGCGCCCAGCCACACGTCACACTGCGCCCAGCCAAAGACTGCGCCCAGCCACACGTCACACTGCGCCCAGCCAAAGACTGCGCCCAGCCACACGTCACACTGCGCCCAGCCAAAGACTGCGCCCAGCCACACGTCACACTGCGCCCAGCCAAAGACTGCGCCCAGCCAAAGACTGCGCCCAGCCAAACGTCACACTGCGCCCAGCCAAAGACTGCGCCCAGCCACACGTCACACTGCGCCCAGCCAAAGACTGCGCCCAGCCACACGTCACACTGCGCCCAGCCAGACTGCGCCCAGCCACACGTCACACTGCGCCCAGCCAGACTGCGCCCAGCCACACGTCACACTGCGCCCAGCCAGACTGCGCCCAGCCACACGTCACTGCGCCCAGCCAGACTGCGCCCAGCCAAACGTCACACTGCGCCCAGCCACACGTCACACTGCGCCCAGCCAAAGACTGTCCGAGACTACTTTCAGCGCCCTGGTCCGAGACTACTTTCAGCGCCCTGGTCCGAGACTACTTTCAGCGCCCTGGTCCGAGACTACTTTCAGCGCCCTGGTCCGAGACTACTTTCAGCGCCCTGGTCCGAGACTACTTTCAGCGCCCTGGTCCGAGACTACTTTCAGCGCCCTGGTCCGAGAGGAGGGACTTTTAGAAACAACCGGCTCCCAGGAGGGACTTTTAGAAACAACCGGCTCCCAGGAGGGACTTTTAGAAACAACCGGCTCCCAGGAGGGACTTTTAGAAACAACCGGCTCCCAGGAGGGACTTTTAGAAACAACCGGCTCCCAGGAGGGACTTTTAGAAACAACCGGCTCCCAGGAGGGACTTTTAGAAACAACCGGCTCCCAGGAGGGACTTTTAGAAACAACCGGCTCCCAGGAGGGACTTTTAGAAACAACCGGCTCCCAGGAGGGACTTTTAGAAACAACCGGCTCCCAGGATGGAGAACAACAATCGCAGGACTACAAACATCATTCTGGGGTACTATACATCGTGCCCTGCTGAGGGACCAACAACCGGCAAACCAGGAAAACTTCAACCGGAGGACTTCACACCACACCCTGCCGGAAGACATCACACTGCGCCCTGCCGAGGGACCCACAACCGGCACCCAAGAGAACTTCAACCGGAGGACTAAGCATAGCGCCCTGCCAGAAGACTTCACACCACGCCCTGCCGAGGGACCAACAGCCGGCGCCCAGGAGAACTTCAACCGGAGGACTTCACACCGTGTCCTGCCGGAAGACTTCACACCGCACCATGCCGAAGGACCAACAACCAGCACCCTGGAGAACTTCAACTGGAGAACTCCATACCTCGCCCTGCCAGAAGACTTCACACCGTGCCCTGCCGAAGGACGAACGACCGGCATCCAGAAGAATGTAAACCCGAGGATGTCACACTGCACCCAGCCAAAGACTGCGCCCAGCCACGCGTCACACTACGCCCAGCCAAAGACTGCGCCCAGCCACGCGTCACACTGCGCCCAGCCAAAGACTGCGCCCAGCCAAACGTCACACTGCGCCCAGCCAAAGACTGCGCCCAGCCACACGTCACACTGCGCTCAGCCAAAGACTGCGCCCAGCCACACGTCATACTGCGCCCAGCCAAAGACTGCGCCCAGCCACACGTCACACTGCGCCCAGCCAAAGACTGCGCCCAGCCACACGTCACACTGCGCCCAGCCAAAGACTGCGCCCAGCCACACGTCACACTGCGCCCAGCCAAAGACTGCGCCCAGCCACACGTCACACTGCGCCCAGCCAAAGACTGCGCCCAGCCACACGTCACACTGCGCCCAGCCAAAGACTGTCCGAGACTACTTTCAGCGCCCTGGTCCGAGACTACTTTCAGCGCCCTGGTCCGAGACTACTTTCAGCGCCCTGGTCCGAGACTACTTTCAGCGCCCTGGTCCGAGACTACTTTCAGCGCCCTGGTCCGAGACTACTTTCAGCGCCCTGGTCCGAGACTACTTTCAGCGCCCTGGTCCGAGACTACTTTTAGCGCCCTGGTCCGAGACTACTTTTAGCGCCCTGGTCCAAGACTACTTTCAGCGCCATGGTCCAAGACTACTTTCAGCGCCCTGGTCTGAGAGGAGGGACACTAGTAAAAACCGGCTCCCAGGAGGGACTTTTAGAAACAACCGGCTCCCAGGAGGGACTTTTAGAAACAACCGGCTCCCAGGATGGAGAACAACAATCGCAGGACTACAAACATCATTCTGGGGTACTATACATAGTGCCCTGCTGAGGGACCAACAATCGGCAACCCAGGAAAACTTCAACCGGAGGACTAAGCATAGCGCCCTGCCAGAAGACTTCACACCACGCCCTGCCGAGGGACCAACAGCCGGCGCCCAGGAGAACTTCAACCGGAGAACTCCACACCTCGCCCTGCCAGAAGACTTCACACAGTGCCCTGCCGAGGGACCAACGACCGGCATCCAGGAGAATGTAAACCCGAGGATGTCACACTGCGCCCAGCCAAAGACTGCGCCCAGCCACACGTCACACTGCGCCCAGCCAAAGACTGCGCCCAGCCACACGTCACACTGCGCCCAGCCAAAGACTGCGCCCAGCCACACGTCACACTGCGCCCAGCCAAAGACTGCGCCCAGCCACACGTCACACCGCGCCCAGCCAAAGACTGCGCCCGGCCACACGTCACACTGCGCCCAGCCAAAGACTGCGCCCAGCCACACGTCACACTGCGCCCAGCCAAAGACTGCGCCCAGCCACACGTCACACTGCGCCCAGCCAAAGACTGCGCCCAGCCACACGTCACACTGCGCCCAGCCAAAGACTGCGCCCAGCCACACGTCACACTGCGCCCAGCCAAAGACTGCGCCCGGCCACACGTCACACTGCGCCCGGCCACACGTCACACTGCGCCCAGCCAAAGACTGCCCCCAGCCACACGTCACACTGCGCCCAGCCAAAGACTGCGCCCAGCCACACGTCACACTGCGCCCAGCCAAAGACTGTCCGAGACTACTTTCAGCGCCCTGGTCCGAGACTACTTTCAGCGCCCTGGTCCGAGACTACTTTCAGCGCCCTGGCCTGAGAGGAGGGACACTAGTAAAAACCGGCTCCCAGGAGGGACTTTTAGAAACAACCGGCTCCCAGGATGGAGAACAACAATCGCAGGACTACAAACATCATTCTGGGGTACTATACATCGTGCCCTGCTGAGGGACCAACAACCGGCAACCCAGGAAAACTTCAACCGGAGGACTTCACACCACACCCTGCCGGAAGACATCACACTGCGCCCTGCCGAGGGACCAACAGCCGGCGCCCAGGAGAACTTCAACCGGAGGACTAAGCATAGCGCCCTGCCAGAAGACTTCACACCACGCCCTGCCGAGGGACCAACAGCCGGCGCCCAGGAGAACTTCAACCGGAGGACTTCACACCGTGCCCTGCCGGAAGACTTCACACCGCACCGTGCCGAAGGACCAACAACCAGCGCCCTGGAGAACTTCAACTGGAGAACTCCACACCTCGCCCTGCCAGAAGACTTCACACCGTGCCCTGCCGAGGGACCAACGACGGGCATCCAGGAGAATGTAAACCCGAGGATGTCACACTGCACCCAGCCAAAGACTGCGCCCAGCCACGCGTCACACTGCGCCCAGCCAAAGACTGCGCCCAGCCACACGTCACACTGCGCCCAGCCAAAGACTGCGCCCAGCCACACGTCACACTGCGCTCAGCCAAAGACTGTCCGAGACTACTTTCAGCGCCCTGGTCCGAGACTACTTTCAGCGCCCTGGTCCGAGACTACTTTCAGCGCCCTGGTCCGAGACTACTTTCAGCGCCCTGGTCCGAGACTACTTTCAGCGCCCTGGTCCGAGACTACTTTCAGCGCCCTGGTCTGAGAGGAGGGACACTAGTAAAAACCGGCTCCCAGGAGGGACTTTTAGAAACAACCGGCTCCCAGGATGGAGAACAACAATCGCAGGACTACAAACATCATTCTGGGGTACTATACATCGTGCCCTGCTGAGGGACCAACAACCGGCAACCCAGGAAAACTTCAACCGGAGGACTTCACATCACACCCTGCCGGAAGACATCACACTGCGCCCTGCCGAGGGACCAACAACCGGCACCCAAGAGAACTTCAACCGGAGGACTAAGCATAGCGCCCTGCCAGAAGACTTCACACCACGCCCTGCCGAGGGACCAACAGCCGGCGCCCAGGAGAACTTCAACCGGAGGACTTCACACCGTGCCCTGCCGGAAGACTTCACACCGCACCGTGCCGAAGGACCAACAACCAGCGCCCTGGAGAACTTCAACTGGAGAACTCCACACCTCGCCCTGCCAGAAGACTTCACACCGTGCCCTGCCGAGGGACCAACGACGGGCATCCAGGAGAATGTAAACCCGAGGATGTCACACTGCACCCAGCCAAAGACTGCGCCCAGCCACGCGTCACACAGCGCCCAGCCAAAGACTGCACCCAGCCACACGTCACACTGCGCCCAGCCAAAGACTGCGCCCAGCCACACGTCACACTGCGCTCAGCCAAAGACTGTCCGAGACTACTTTCAGCGCCCTGGTCCGAGACTACTTTCAGCGCCCTGGTCCGAGACTACTTTCAGCGCCCTGGTCCGAGACTACTTTCAGCGCCCTGGTCCGAGACTACTTTCAGCGCCCTGGTCCGAGACTACTTAAAGCGCCCTGGCCTGAGAGGAGGGACACTAGTAAAAACCGGCTCCCAGCAGGGACTTTTAGAAACAACCGGCTTCCAGGAGGGACTTTTAGAAACAACCGGCTCCCAGGAGGGACTTTTAGAAACAACCGGCTCCCAGGAGGGACTTTTAGAAACAACCGGCTCCCAGGAGGGACTTTTAGAAACAACCGGCTCCCAGGAGGGACTTTTAGAAACAACCGGCTCCCAGGATGGAGAACAACAATCGCAGGACTACAAACATCATTCTGGGGTACTATACATCGTGCCCTGCTGAGGGACCAACAACCGGCAACCTAGGCAGACTTCAACCGGAGGACTTCACACCACACCCTGCCGGAAGACATCACACTGCGCCCTGCCGAGGGACCAACAACCGGCACCCAAGAGAACTTCAACCGGAGGACTAAGCATAGCGCCCTGCCAGAAGACTTCACACCACGCCCTGCCGAGAGACCAACAGCCGGCGCCCAGGAGAACTTCAACCGGAGGACTTCACACCGTGTCCTGCCGGAAGACTTCACACCGCACCGTGCCGAAGGACCAACAACCAGCGCCCTGGAGAACTTCAACTGGAGAACTCCACACCTCGCCCTGCCAGAAGACTTCACACCGTGCCCTGCCGAGGGACCAACGACCGGCATCCAGGAGAATGTAAACCCGAGGATGTCACACTGCGCCCAGCCAAAGACTGCGCCCAGTCACACGTCACACTGCGCCCAGCCAAAGACTGCGCCCAGCCACACGTCACACTGCGCCCAGCCAAAGACTGCGCCCGGCCACACGTCACACCGCGCCCAGCCAAAGACTGCGCCCGGCCACACGTCACACCGCGCCCAGCCAAAGACTGCGCCCGGCCACACGTCACACCGCGCCCAGCCAAAGACTGCGCCCAGCCAAAGACTGCGCCCAGCCACACGTCACACCGCGCCCAGCCAAAGACTGCGCCCAGCCACACGTCACACCGCGCCCAGCCAAAGACTGCGCCCAGCCACACGTCACACCGCGCCCAGCCAAAGACTGCGCCCAGCCACACGTCACACCGCGCCCAGCCAAAGACTGCGCCCAGCCACAAGTCACACTGCGCCCAGCCAAAGACTGTCCGAGACTACTTTCAGCGCCCTGGTCCGAGACTACTTTCAGCGCCCTGGTCCGAGACTACTTTCAGCGCCCTGGTCCGAGACTACTTTCAGCGCCCTGGTCCGAGACTACTTTCAGCGCCCTGGTCCGAGACTACTTTCAGCGCCCTGGTCCGAGACTACTTTCAGCGCCCTGGTCCGAGACTACTTTCAGCGCCCTGGTCCGAGACTACTTTCAGCGCCCTGGTCCGAGACTACTTTCAGCGCCCTGGTCCGAGACTACTTTCAGCGCCCTGGTCCGAGACTACTTTCAGCGCCCTGGTCCGAGACTACTTAAAGCGCCCTGGCCTGAGAGGAGGGACACTAGTAAAAACCGGCTCCCAGGAGGGACTTTTAGAAACAACCGGCTTCCAGGAGGGACTTTTAGAAACAACCGGCTCCCAGGAGGGACTTTTAGAAACAACCGGCTCCCAGGAGGGACTTTTAGAAACAACCGGCTCCCAGGAGGGACTTTTAGAAACAACCGGCTCCCAGGAGGGACTTTTAGAAACAACCGGCTCCCAGGAGGGACTTTTAGAAACAACCGGCTCCCAGGAGGGACTTTTAGAAACAACCGGCTCCCAGGAGGGACTTTTAGAAACAACCGGCTCCCAGGATGGAGAACAACAATCGCAGGACTACAAACATCATTCTGGGGTACTATACATCGTGCCCTGCTGAGGGACCAACAACCGGCAACCCAGGAAAACTTCAACCGGAGGACTTCACACCACACCCTGCCGGAAGACATCACACTGCGCCCTGCCGAGGGACCAACAACCGGCACCCAAGAGAACTTCAACCGGAGGACTAAGCATAGCGCCCTGCCGGAAGACTTCACACCACGCCCTGCCGAGGGACCAACAGCCGGCGTCCAGGAGAACTTCAACCGGAGGACTTCACACCGTGCCCTGCCGGAAGACTTCACACCGCACCGTGCCGAAGGACTAACAACCAGCGCCCTGGAGAACTTCAACTGGAGAACTCCACACCTCGCCCTGCCAGAAGACTTCACACCGTGCCCTGCCGAGGGACCAACGACCGGCATCCAGGAGAATGTAAACCCGAGGATGTGACACTGCGCCCAGCCAAAGACTGCGCCCAGCCACGCGTCACACTGCGCCCAGCCAAAGACTGCGCCCAGCCACACGTCACACTGCGCCCAGCCAAAGACTGCGCCCAGCCACACAACACACTGCGCCCAGCCAAAGACTGCGCCCAGCCACACGTCACACTGCGCCCAGCCAAAGACTGTCCGAGACTACTTTCAGCGCCCTGGTCCGAGACTACTTTCAGCGCCCTGGTCCGAGACTACTTTCAGCGCCCTGGTCCGAGACTACTTTCAGCGCCCTGGTCCGAGACTACTTTCAGCGCCCTGGTCCGAGACTACTTTCAGCGCCCTGGTCCGAGACTACTTTCAGCGCCCTGGCCTGAGAGGAGGGACACTAGTAAAAACCGGCTCCCAGGAGGGACTTTTAGAAACAACCGGCTTCCAGGAGGGACTTTTAGAAACAACCGGCTTCCAGGAGGGACTTTTAGAAACAACCGGCTCCCAGGAGGGACTTTTAGAAACAACCGGCTCCCAGGAGGGACTTTTAGAAACAACCGGCTCCCAGGAGGGACTTTTAGAAACAACCGGCTCCCAGGAGGGACTTTTAGAAACAACCGGCTCCCAGGAGGGACTTTTAGAAACAACCGGCTCCCAGGAGGGACTTTTAGAAACAACCGGCTCCCAGGAGGGACTTTTAGAAACAACCGGCTCCCAGGAGGGACTTTTAGAAACAACCGGCTCCCAGGAGGGACTTTTAGAAACAACCGGCTCCCAGGAGGGACTTTTAGAAAAAAACGGCTCCCAGGAGGGACTTTTAGAAACAACCGGCTCCCAGGATGGAGAACAACAATCGCAGGACTACAAACATCATTCTGGGGTACTATACATCGTGCCCTGCTGAGGGACCAACAACCGGCAACCCAGGAAAACTTCAACCGGAGGACTTCACACCACACCCTGCCGGAAGACATCACACTGCGCCCTGCCGAGGGACCAACAACCGGCACCCAAGAGAACTTCAACCGGAGGACTAAGCATAGCGCCCTGCCAGAAGACTTCACACCACGCCCTGCCGAGGGACCAACAGCCGGCGCCCAGGAGAACTTCAACCGGAGGACTTCACACCGTGCCCTGCCGGAAGACTTCACACCGCACCGTGCCGAAGGACCAACAACCAGCGCCCTGGAGAACTTCAACTGGAGAACTCCACACCTCGCCCTGCCAGAAGACTTCACACCGTGCCCTGCCGAGGGACCAACGACGGGCATCCAGGAGAATGTAAACCCGAGGATGTCACACTGCACCCAGCCAAAGACTGCGCCCAGCCACGCGTCACACTGCACCCAGCCAAAGACTGCGCCCAGCCACGCGTCACACTGCGCCCAGCCAAAGACTGCGCCCAGCCACACGTCACACTGCGCCCAGCCAAAGACTGCGCCCAGCCACATGTCACACTGCGCCCAGCCAAAGACTGAGCCCAGCCACACGTCACACTGCGCTCAGCCAAAGACTGTCCGAGACTACTTTCAGCGCCCTGGTCCGAGACTACTTTCAGCGCCCTGGTCCGAGACTACTTTCAGCGCCCTGGTCCGAGACTACTTTCAGCGCCCTGGTCCGAGACTACTTAAAGCGCCCTGGCCTGAGAGGAGGGACACTAGTAAAAACCTTTTAGAAACAACCGGCTTCCAGGAGGGACTTTTAGAAACAACCGGCTCCCAGGAGGGACTTTTAGAAACAACCGGCTCCCAGGAGGGACTTTTAGAAACAACCGGCTCCCAGGATGGAGAACAACAATCGCAGGACTACAAACATCATTCTGGGGTACTATACATCGTGCCCTGCTGAGGGACCAACAACCGGCAACCCAGGAAAACTTCAACCGGAGGACTTCACACCACACCCTGCCGGAAGACATCACACTGCGCCCTGCCGAGGGACCAACAACCGGCACCCAAGAGAACTTCAACCGGAGGACTAAGCATAGCGCCCTGCCAGAAGACTTCACACCACGCCCTGCCGAGGGACCAACAGCCGGCGCCCAGGAGAACTTCAACCGGAGGACTTCACACCGTGCCCTGCCGGAAGACTTCACACCGCACCGTGCCGAAGGACCAACAACCAGCGCCCTGGAGAACTTCAACTGGAGAACTCCACACCTCGCCCTGCCAGAAGACTTCACACCGTGCCCTGCCGAGGGACCAACGACGGGCATCCAGGAGAATGTAAACCCGAGGATGTCACACTGCACCCAGCCAAAGACTGCGCCCAGCCACGCGTCACACTGCGCCCAGCCAAAGACTGCGCCCAGCCACACGTCACACTGCGCCCAGCCAAAGACTGCGCCCAGCCACACGTCACACTGCGCCCAGCCAAAGACTGCGCCCAGCCACACGTCACACTGCGCCCAGCCAAAGACTGTCCGAGACTACTTTCAGCGCCCTGGTCCGAGACTACTTTCAGCGCCCTGGTCCAAGACTACTTTCAGCGCTTTGGTCCGAGACTACTTTCAGCGCTTTGGTCCGAGACTACTTTCAGCGCCCTGGTCCGAGACTACTTTCAGCGCCCTGGTCCGAGACTACTTTCAGCGCCCTGGTCCGAGACTACTTTCAGCGCCCTGGTCCGAGACTACTTTCAGCGCCCTGGTCCGAGACTACTTTCAGCGCCCTGGTCCGAGACTACTTTCAGCGCCCTGGTCCGAGACTACTTTCAGCGCCCTGGTCCGAGACTACTTAAAGCGCCCTGGCCTGAGAGGAGGGACACTAGTAAAAACCGGCTCCCAGGAGGGACTTTTAGAAACAACCGGCTTCCAGGAGGGACTTTTAGAAACAACCGGCTCCCAGGAGGGACTTTTAGAAACAACCGGCTCCCAGGAGGGACTTTTAGAAACAACCGGCTCCCAGGAGGGACTTTTAGAAACAACCGGCTCCCAGGATGGAGAACAACAATCGCAGGACTACAAACATCATTCTGGGGTACTATACATCGTGCCCTGCTGAGGGACCAACAACCGGCAACCCAGGAAAACTTCAACCGGAGGACTTCACACCACACCCTGCCGGAAGACATCACACTGCGCCCTGCCGAGGGACCAACAACCGGCACCCAAGAGAACTTCAACCGGAGGACTAAGCATAGCGCCCTGCCAGAAGACTTCACACCACGCCCTGCCGAGGGACCAACAGCCGGCGCCCAGGAGAACTTCAACCGGAGGACTTCACACCGTGCCCTGCCGGAAGACTTCACACCGCACCGTGCCGAAGGACCAACAACCAGCGCCCTGGAGAACTTCAACTGGAGAACTCCACACCTCGCCCTGCCAGAAGACTTCACACCGTGCCCTGCCGAGGGACCAACGACCGGCATCCAGGAGAATGTAAACCCGAGGATGTCACACTGCACCCAGCCAAAGACTGCGCCCAGCCACGCGTCACACTGCGCCCAGCCAAAGACTGCGCCCAGCCACACGTCACACTGCGCCCAGCCAAAGACTGCGCCCAGCCACACGTCACACTGCGCCCAGCCAAAGACTGCGCCCAGCCACACGTCACACTGCGCTCAGACAAAGACTGTCCGAGACTACTTTCAGCGCCCTGGTCCGAGACTACTTTCAGCGCCCTGGTCCGAGACTACTTTCAGCGCCCTGGTCCGAGACTACTTTCAGCGCCCTGGTCCGAGACTACTTAAAGCGCCCTGGCCTGAGAGGAGGGACACTAGTAAAAACCGGCTCCCAGGAGGGACTTTTAGAAACAACCGGCTTCCAGGAGGGGCTTTTAGAAACAACCGGCTCCCAGGAGGGACTTTTAGAAACAACCGGCTCCCAGGAGGGACTTTTAGAAACAACCGGCTCCCAGGAGGGACTTTTAGAAACAACCGGCTCCCAGGAGGGAGAACAACAATCGCAGGACTACAAACATCATTCTGGGGTACTATACATCGTGCCCTGCTGAGGGACCAACAACCGGCAACCCAGGAAAACTTCAACCGGAGGACTTCACACCACACCCTGCCGGAAGACATCACACTGCGCCCTGCCGAGGGACCAACAACCGGCACCCAAGAGAACTTCAACCGGAGGACTAAGCATAGCGCCCTGCCAGAAGACTTCACACCACGCCCTCCGGAGGGACCAACAGCCGGCGCCCAGGAGAACTTCAACCGGAGGACTTCACACCGTGCCCTGCCGGAAGACTTCACACCGCACCGTGCCGAAGGACCAACAACCAGCGCCCTGGAGAACTTCAACTGGAGAACTCCACACCTCGCCCTGCCAGAAGACTTCACACCGTGCCCTGCCGAGGGACCAACGACCGGCATCCAGGAGAATGTAAACCCGAGGATGTCACACTGCACCCAGCCAAAGACTGCGCCGAGCCACGCGTCACACTGCGCCCAGCCAAAGACTGCGCCCAGCCACGCGTCACACTGCGCCCAGCCAAAGACTGCGCCCAGCCACACGTCACACTGCGCCCAGCCAAAGACTGCGCCCAGCCACACGTCACACTGCGCCCAGCCAAAGACTGCGCCCAGCCACACGTCACACTGCGCCCAGCCAAAGACTGCGCCCAGCCACACGTCACACTGCGCCCAGCCAAAGACTGCGCCCAGCCACACGTCACACTGCGCCCAGCCAAAGACTGCGCCCAGCCACACTGCGCCCAGCCAAAGACTGCGCCCAGCCACACTGCGCCCAGCCAAAGACTGCGCCCAGCCACACGTCACACTGCGCCCAGCCAAAGACTGCGCCCAGCCACACGTCACACTGCGCCCAGCCAAAGACTGCGCCCAGCCACACGTCACACTGCGCCCAGCCAAAGACTGCGCCCAGCCACACGTCACACTGCGCCCAGCCAAAGACTGTCCGAGACTACTTTCAGCGCCCTGGTCCGAGACTACTTTCAGCGCCCTGGTCCGAGACTACTTTCAGCGCCCTGGTCCGAGACTACTTTCAGCGCCCTGGTCCGAGACTACTTTCAGCGCCCTGGTCCGAGACTACTTTCAGCGCCCTGGTCCGAGACTACTTTCAGCGCCCTGGTCCGAGACTACTTTCAGCGCCCTGGCCTGAGAGGAGGGACACTAGTAAAAAACGGCTCCCAGGAGGGACTTTTAGAAACAACCGGCTCCCAGGAGGGACTTTTAGAAACAACCGGCTCCCAGGAGGGACTTTTAGAAACAACCGGCTCCCAGGAGGGACTTTTAGAAACAACCGGCTCCCAGGAGGGACTTTTAGAAACAACCGGCTCCCAGGAGGGACTTTTAGAAACAACCGGCTCCCAGGATGGAGAACAACAATCGCAGGACTACAAACATCATTCTGGGGTACTATACATCGTGCCCTGCTGAGGGACCAACAACCGGCAACCCAGGAAAACTTCAACCGGAGGACTTCACACCACACCCTGCCGGAAGACATCACACTGCGCCCTGCCGAGAGACCCATAACCGGCACCTAAGAGAACTTCAACCGGAGGACTAAGCATAGCGCCCTGCCAGAAGACTTCACACCACGCCCTGCCGAGGGACCAACAGCCGGCGCCCAGGAGAACTTCAACCGGAGGACTTCACACCGTGCCCTGCCGGAAGACTTCACACCGCACCGTGCCGAAGGACCAACAACCAGCGCCCTGGAGAACTTCAACTGGAGAACTCCACACCTCGCCCTGCCAGAAGACTTCACACCGTGCCCTGCCGAGGGACCAACGACCGGCATCCAGGAGAATGTAAACCCGAGGATGTCACACTGCGCCCAGCCAAAGACTGCACCCAGCCACGCGTCACACAGCGCCCAGCCAAAGACTGCGCCCAGCCACACGTCACACTGCGCCCAGCCAAAGACTGCGCCCAGCCACACGTCACACTGCGCCCAGCCAAAGACTGCGCCCAGCCACACGTCACACTGCGCCCAGCCAAAGACTGCGCCCAGCCACACGTCACACTGCGCCCAGCCAAAGACTGCGCCCAGCCACACGTCACACTGCGCCCAGCCAAAGACTGCGCCCAGCCACACGTCACACTGCGCCCAGCCAAAGACTGCGCCCAGCCACACTGCGCCCAGCCAAAGACTGCGCCCAGCCACACGTCACACTGCGCCCAGCCAAAGACTGCGCCCAGCCACACGTCACACTGCGCCCAGCCAAAGACTGTCCGAGACTACTTTCAGCGCCCTGGTCCGAGACTACTTTCAGCGCCCTGGTCCGAGACTACTTTCAGCGCCCTGGTCCGAGACTACTTTCAGCGCCCTGGTCCGAGACTACTTTCAGCGCCCTGGTCCGAGACTACTTTCAGCGCCCTGGCCTGAGAGGAGGGACACTAGTAAAAACCGGCTCCCAGGAGGGACTTTTAGAAACAACCGGCTCCCAGGAGGGACTTTTAGAAACAACCGGCTCCCAGGAGGGACTTTTAGAAACAACCGGCTCCCAGGAGGGACTTTTAGAAACAACCGGCTCCCAGGAGGGACTTTTAGAAACAACCGGCTCCCAGGAGGGACTTTTAGAAACAACCGGCTCCCAGGATGGAAAACAACAATCGCAGGACTACAAACATCATTCTGGGGTACTATACATCGTGCCCTGCTGAGGGACCAACAACCGGCAACCCAGGAAAACTTCAACCGGAGGACTTCACACCACACCCTGCCGGAAGACATCACACTGCGCCCTGCCGAGGGACCAACAACCGGCACCCAAGAGAACTTCAACCGGAGGACTAAGCATAGCGCCCTGCCAGAAGACTTCACACCACGCCCTGCCGAGGGACCAACAACCAGCGCCCTGGAGAACTTCAACTGGAGAACTCCACACCTCGCCCTGCCAGAAGACTTCACACCGTGCCCTGCCGAGGGACCAACGACGGGCATCCAGGAGAATGTAAACCCGAGGATGTCACACTGCACCCAGCCAAAGACTGCGCCCAGCCACACGTCACACTGCGCCCAGCCAAAGACTGCGCCCAGCCACACGTCACACTGCGCCCAGCCAAACACTGCGCCCAGCCACACGTCACACTGCGCCCAGCCAAAGACTGTCCGAGACTACTTTCAGCGCCCTGGTCCGAGACTACTTTCAGCGCCCTGGTCCGAGACTACTTTCAGCGCCCTGGTCCGAGACTACTTTCAGCGCTTTGGTCCGAGACTACTTTCAGCGCCCTGGTCCGAGACTACTTTCAGCGCCCTGGTCCGAGACTACTTTCAGCGCCCTGGTCCGAGACTACTTTCAGCGCCCTGGTCCGAGACTACTTTCAGCGCCCTGGTCCGAGACTACTTTCAGCGCCCTGGTCCGAGACTACTTTCAGCGCCCTGGTCCGAGACTACTTTCAGCGCCCTGGTCCGAGACTACTTTCAGCGCCCTGGTCCGAGACTACTTTCAGCGCCCTGGTCCGAGACTACTTAAAGCGCCCTGGCCTGAGAGGAGGGACACTAGTAAAAACCGGCTCCCAGGAGGGACTTTTAGAAACAACCGGCTCCCAGGAGGGACTTTTAGAAACAACCGGCTCCCAGGAGGGACTTTTAGAAACAACCGGCTCCCAGGAGGGACTTTTAGAAACAACCGGCTCCCAGGAGGGACTTTTAGAAACAACCGGCTCCCAGGAGGGACTTTTAGAAACAACCGGCTCCCAGGAGGGACTTTTAGAAACAACCGGCTCCCAGGAGGGACTTTTAGAAACAACCGGCTCCCAGGAGGGACTTTTAGAAACAACCGGCTCCCAGGAGGGACTTTTAGAAACAACCGGCTCCCAGGAGGGACTTTTAGAAACAACCGGCTCCCAGGAGGGACTTTTAGAAACAACCGGCTCCCAGGAGGGACTTTTAGAAACAACCGGCTCCCAGGAGGGACTTTTAGAAACAACCGGCTCCCAGGAGGGACTTTTAGAAACAACCGGCTCCCAGGAGGGACTTTTAGAAACAACCGGCTCCCAGGATGGAGAACAACAATCGCAGGACTACAAACATCATTCTGGGGTACTATACATCGTGCCCTGCTGAGGGACCAACAACCGGCAACCCAGGAAAACTTCAACCGGAGGACTTCACACCACACCCTGCCGGAAGACATCACACTGCGCCCTGCCGAGGGACCAACAACCGGCACCCAAGAGAACTTCAACCGGAGGACTAAGCATAGCGCCCTGCCAGAAGACTTCACACCACGCCCTGCCGAGGGACCAACAGCCGGCGCCCAGGAGAACTTCAACCGGAGGACTTCACACCGTGCCCTGCCGGAAGACTTCACACCGCACCGTGCCGAAGGACCAACAACCAGCGCCCTGGAGAACTTCAACTGGAGAACTCCACACCTCGCCCTGCCAGAAGACTTCACACCGTGCCCTGCCGAGGGACCAACGACGGGCATCCAGGAGAATGTAAACCCGAGGATGTCACACTGCGCCCAGCCAAAGACTGCGCCCAGCCACACGTCACACTGCGCCCAGCCAAAGACTGCGCCCAGCCACACGTCACACTGCGCTCAGCCAAAGACTGTCCGAGACTACTCTCAGCGCCCTGGTCCGAGACTACTTTCAGCGCCCTGGTCCGAGACTACTTTCAGCGCCCTGGTCCGAGACTACTTTCAGCGCCCTGGTCCGAGACTACTTTCAGCGCCCTGGTCCGAGACTACTTTCAGCGCCCTGGTCCGAGACTACTTTCAGCGCCCTGGTCCGAGACTACTTTCAGCGCCCTGGTCCGAGACTACTTAAAGCGCCCTGGCCTGAGAGGAGGGACACTAGTAAAAACCGGCTCCCAGGAGGGACTTTTAGAAACAACCGGCTTCCAGGATGGACTTTTAGAAACAACCGGCTCCCAGGAGGGACTTTTAGAAACAACCGGCTCCCAGGAGGGACTTTTAGAAACAACCGGCTCCCAGGATGGAGAACAACAATCGCAGGACTACAAACATCATTCTGGGGTACTATACATCGTGCCCTGCTGAGGGACCAACAACCGGCAACCCAGGAAAACTTCAACCGGAGGACTTCACACCACACCCTGCCGGAAGACATCACACTGCGCCCTGCCGAGGGACCAACAACCGGCACCCAAGAGAACTTCAACCGGAGGACTAAGCATAGCGCCCTGCCAGAAGACTTCACACCACGCCCTGAAGAGACCAACAGCCGGCGCCCAGGAGAACTTCAACCGGAGGACTTCACACCGTGTCCTGCCGGAAGACTTCACACCGCACCGTGCCGAAGAACCAACAACCAGCGCCCTGGAGAACTTCAACTGGAGAACTCCACACCTCGCCCTGCCAGAAGACTTCACACCGTGCCCTGCCGAGGGACCAACGACCGGCATCCAGGAGAATGTAAACCCGAGGATGTCACACTGCACCCAGCCAAAGACTGCGCCCAACCACACGTCACACTGCGCCCAACCAAACACTGCGCCCAGCCACACGTCACACTGCGCCCAGCCACACGTCACACTGCGCCCAGCCACACGTCACACTGCGCCCAGCCAAAGTCTGTCCGAGACTACTTTCAGCGCCCTGGTCCGAGACTACTTTCAGCGCCCTGGTCCGAGACTACTTTCAGCGCCCTGGTCCGAGACTACTTTCAGCGCCCTGGTCCGAGACTACTTTCAGCGCCCTGGTCCGAGACTACTTTCAGCGCCCTGGTCCGAGACTACTTTCAGCGCCCTGGCCTGAGAGGAGGGACACTAGTAAAAACCGGCTCCCAGGAGGGACTTTTAGAAACAACCGGCTCCCAGGAGGGACTTTTAGAAACAACCGGCTCCCAGGAGGGACTTTTAGAAACAACCGGCTCCCAGGAGGGACTTTTAGAAACAACCGGCTCCCAGGAGGGACTTTTAGAAACAACCGGCTCCCAGGAGGGACTTTTAGAAACAACCGGCTCCCAGGAGGGACTTTTAGAAACAACCGGCTCCCAGGAGGGACTTTTAGAAACAACCGGCTCCCAGGAGGGACTTTTAGAAACAACCGGCTCCCAGGAGGGACTTTTAGAAACAACCGGCTCCCAGGAGGGACTTTTAGAAACAACCGGCTCCCAGGAGGGACTTTTAGAAACAACCGGCTCCCAGGATGGAGAACAACAATCGCAGGACTACAAACATCATTCTGGGGTACTATACATCGTGCCCTGCTGAGGGACCAACAACCGGCAACCCAGGAAAACTTCAACCGGAGGACTTCACACCACACCCTGCCGGAAGACATCACACTGCGCCCTGCCGAGGGACCAACAGCCGGCGCCCAGGAGAACTTCAACCGGAGGACTTCACACCGTGCCCTGCCGGAAGACTTCACACCGCACCGTGCCTAAGGACCAACAACCAGCGCCCTGGAGAACTTCAACTGGAGAACTCCACACCTCGCCCTGCCAGAAGACTTCACACCGTGCCCTGCCGAGGGACCAACGACGGGCATCCAGGAGAATGTAAACCCGAGGATGTCACACTGCACCCAGCCAAAGACTGCGCCCAGCCACGCGTCACACTGCGCCCAGCCAAAGACTGCGCCCAGCCACACGTCACACTGCGCCCAGCCAAAGACTGCGCCCAGCCACACGTCACACTGCGCCCAGCCAAAGACTGCGCCCAGCCACACGTCACACTGCGCTCAGCCAAAGACTGTCCGAGACTACTCTCAGCGCCCTGGTCCGAGACTACTTTCAGCGCCCTGGTCCGAGACTACTTTCAGCGCCCTGGTCCGAGACTACTTTCAGCGCCCTGGTCCGAGACTACTTTCAGCGCCCTGGTCCGAGACTACTTTCAGCGCCCTGGTCCGAGACTACTTAAAGCGCCCTGGCCTGAGAGGAGGGACACTAGTAAAAACCGGCTCCCAGGAGGGACTTTTAGAAACAACCGGCTTCCAGGAGCAACTTTTAGAAACAACCGGCTCCCAGGAGGGACTTTTAGAAACAACCGGCTCCCAGGAGGGACTTTTAGAAACAACCGGCTCCCAGGATGGAGAACAACAATCGCAGGACTACAAACATCATTCTGGGGTACTATACATCGTGCCCTGCTGAGGGACCAACAACCGGCAACCCAGGAAAACTTCAACCGGAGGACTTCACACCACACCCTGCCGGAAGACATCACACTGCGCCCTGCCGAGGGACCAACAACCGGCACCCAAGAGAACTTCAACCGGAGGACTAAGCATAGCGCCCTGCCAGAAGACTTCACACCACGCCCTGCCGAGAGACCAACAGCCGGCGCCCAGGAGAACTTCAACCGGAGGACTTCACACCGTGTCCTGCCGGAAGACTTCACACCGCACCGTGCCGAAGAACCAACAACCAGCGCCCTGGAGAACTTCAACTGGAGAACTCCACACCTCGCCCTGCCAGAAGACTTCACACCGTGCCCTGCCGAGGGACCAACGACCGGCATCCAGGAGAATGTAAACCCGAGGATGTCACACTGCACCCAGCCAAAGACTGCGCACAACCACACGTCACACTGCGCCCAACCAAACACTGCGCCCAGCCACACGTCACACTGCGCCCAGCCACACGTCACACTGCGCCCAGCCACACGTCACACTGCGCCCAGCCACACGTCACACTGCGCCCAGCCACACGTCACACTGCGCCCAGCCACACGTCACACTGCGCCCAGCTAAAGTCTGTCCGAGACTACTTTCAGCGCCCTGGTCCGAGACTACTTTCAGCGCCCTGGTCCGAGACTACTTTCAGCGCCCTGGTCCGAGACTACTTTCAGCGCCCTGGTCCGAGAGGAGGGACTTTGAGAAACAGCCGGCTCCCAGGAGGGACTTTGAGAAACAGCCGGCTCCCAGGAGGGACTTTGAGAAACAGCCGGCTCCCAGGAGGGACTTTGAGAAACAGCCGGCTCCCAGGAGGGACTTTGAGAAACAGCCGGCTCCCAGGAGGGACTTTGAGAAACAGCCGGCTCCCAGGAGGGACTTTGAGAAACAGCCGGCTCCCAGGAGGGACTTTGAGAAACAGCCGGCTCCCAGGAGGGACTTTGAGAAACAGCCGGCTCCCAGGAGGGACTTTGAGAAACAGCCGGCTCCCAGGAGGGACTTTGAGAAACAGCCGGCTCCCAGGAGGGACTTTGAGAAACAGCCGGCTCCCAGGAGGGACTTTGAGAAACAGCCGGCTCCCAGGAGGGACTTTGAGAAACAGCCGGCTCCCAGGAGGGACTTTGAGAAACAGCCGGCTCCCAGGAGGGACTTTGAGAAACAGCCGGCTCCCAGGAGGGACTTTGAGAAACAGCCGGCTCCCAGGAGGGACTTTGAGAAACAGCCGGCTCCCAGGAGGGACTTTGAGAAACAGCCGGCTCCCAGGAGGGACTTTGAGAAACAGCCGGCTCCCAGGAGGGACTTTGAGAAACAGCCGGCTCCCAGGAGGGACTTTGAGAAACAGCCGGCTCCCAGGAGGGACTTTGAGAAACAGCCGGCTCCCAGGAGGGACTTTGAGAAACAGCCGGCTCCCAGGAGGGACTTTGAGAAACAGCCGGCTCCCAGGAGGGACTTTGAGAAACAGCCGGCTCCCAGGAGGGACTTTGAGAAACAGCCGGCTCCCAGGAGGGACTTTGAGAAACAGCCGGCTCCCAGGAGGGACTTTGAGAAACAGCCGGCTCCCAGGAGGGACTTTGAGAAACAGCCGGCTCCCAGGAGGGACTTTGAGAAACAGCCGGCTCCCAGGAGGGACTTTGAGAAACAGCCGGCTCCCAGGAGGGACTTTGAGAAACAGCCGGCTCCCAGGAGGGACTTTGAGAAACAGCCGGCTCCCAGGAGGGACTTTGAGAAACAGCCGGCTCCCAGGAGGGACTTTGAGAAACAGCCGGCTCCCAGGAGGGACTTTGAGAAACAGCCGGCTCCCAGGAGGGACTTTGAGAAACAGCCGGCTCCCAGGAGGGACTTTGAGAAACAGCCGGCTCCCAGGAGGGACTTTGAGAAACAGCCGGCTCCCAGGAGGGACTTTGAGAAACAGCCGGCTCCCAGGAGGGACTTTGAGAAACAGCCGGCTCCCAGGAGGGACTTTGAGAAACAGCCGGCTCCCAGGAGGGACTTTGAGAAACAGCCGGCTCCCAGGAGGGACTTTGAGAAACAGCCGGCTCCCAGGAGGGACTTTGAGAAACAGCCGGCTCCCAGGAGGGACTTTGAGAAACAGCCGGCTCCCAGGAGGGACTTTGAGAAACAGCCGGCTCCCAGGAGGGACTTTGAGAAACAGCCGGCTCCCAGGAGGGACTTTGAGAAACAGCCGGCTCCCAGGAGGGACTTTGAGAAACAGCCGGCTCCCAGGAGGGACTTTGAGAAACAGCCGGCTCCCAGGAGGGACTTTGAGAAACAGCCGGCTCCCAGGAGGGACTTTGAGAAACAGCCGGCTCCCAGGAGGGACTTTGAGAAACAGCCGGCTCCCAGGAGGGACTTTGAGAAACAGCCGGCTCCCAGGAGGGACTTTTAGAAACAGCCGGCTCCCAGGAGGGACTTTTAGAAACAGCCGGCTCCCAGGAGGGACTTTTAGAAACAGCCGGCTCCCAGGAGGGACTTTTAGAAACAGCCGGCTCCCAGGAGGGACTTTTAGAAACAGCCGGCTCCCAGGAGGGACTTTTAGAAACAGCCGGCTCCCAGGAGGGACTTTTAGAAACAGCCGGCTCCCAGGAGGGACTTTTAGAAACAGCCGGCTCCCAGGAGGGACTTTTAGAAACAGCCGGCTCCCAGGATGGAGATCAACAATCGCAGGACTACAAACATCATTCTGGGGTACTATACATCGTGCCCTGCTGAGGGACCAACAACCGGCAACCCAGGAAAACTTCAACCGGAGGACTTCACACCACACCCTGCCGGAAGACATCACACTGCGCCCTGCCGAGGGACTAACAACCGGCACCCAAGAGAACTTCAACCGGAGGACTAAGCATAGCGCCCTGCCAGAAGACTTCACACAACGCCCTGCCGAGGGACCAACAGCCGGTGCCCAGGAGAACTTCAACCGGAGGACTTCACACCGTGTCCTGCCGGAAGACTTTACACCGCACCGTGCCGAAGGACCAACAACCAGCGCCCTGGAGAACTTCAACCGGAGAACTCCACACCTCGCCCTGCCAGAAGACTTCACACAGTGCCCTGCCGAGGGACCAACGACCGGCATCCAGGAGAATGTAAACCCGAGGATGTCACACTGCGCCCAGCCAAAGACTGCGCCCAGCCACACGGCACACTGCGCCCAGCCAAAGACTGCGCCCAGCCACACGTCACACTGCGCCCAGCCAAAGACTGCGCCCAGCCACGCGTCACACTGCGCCCAGCCAAAGACTGCGCCCAGCCACGCGTCACACTGCGCCCAGCCAAAGACTGCGCCCAGCCACGCGTCACACTGCGCCCCGCCAAAGACTGCGCCCAGCCACGCTCCTAGGAGGGACTTTTAGAAACAACCAGGAGGGACTTTTAGAAACAACCAGGAGGGACTTTTAGAAACAACCAGGAGGGACTTTTAGAAACAACCGGCTCCCAGGAGGGACTTTTAGAAACAACCGGCTCCCAGGAGGGACTTTTAGAAACAACCGGCTCCCAGGAGGGACTTTTAGAAACAACCGGCTCCCAGGAGGAACTTTTAGAAACAACCGGCTCCCAGGATGGAGAACAACAATCGCAGGACTACAAACATCATTCTGGGGTACTATACATCGTGCCCTGCTGAGGGACCAGCAAGCCAAAGACTGTCCGAGACTACTTTCAGCGCCCTGGTCCGAGACTACTTTTAGCGCCCTGGTCCGAGACTACTTTCAGCGCCCTGGTCCGAGACTACTTTCAGCGCCCTGGTCCGAGACTACTTTCAGCGCCCTGGTCCGAGACTACTTTCAGCGCCCTGGTCCGAGACTACTTTCAGCGCCCTGGTCCGAGACTACTTTCAGCGCCCTGGCCTGAGAGGAGGGACACTAGTAAAAACCGGCTCCCAGGAGGGACTTTTAGAAACAACCGGCTCCCAGGAGGGACTTTTAGAAACAACAGGCTCCCAGGATGGAGAACAACAATCGCAGGACTACAAACATCATTCTGGGGTACTATACATCGTGCCCTGCTGAGGGACCAACAACCGTCAACCCAGGAAAACTTCAACCGGAGGACTTCACACCACACCCTGCCGGAAGACATCACACTACGCCCTGCCGAGGGACCCACAACCGGCACCCAAGAGAACTTCAACCGGAGGACTAAGCATAGCGCCCTGCCAGAAGACTTCACACAGTGCCCTGCCGAGGGACCAACGACCGGCATCCAGGAGAATGTAAACCCGAGGATGTCACACTGCGCCCAGCCAAAGACTGCGCCCAGCCACACGGCACACTGCGCCCAGCCAAAGACTGCGCCCAGCCACACGTCACACTGCGCCCAGCCAAAGACTGCGCCCAGCCACGCGTCACACTGCGCCCAGCCAAAGACTGCGCCCAGCCACGCGTCACACTGCGCCCAGCCAAAGACTGCGCCCAGCCACGCGTCACACTGCGCCCCGCCAAAGACTGCGCCCAGCCACGCTCCTAGGAGGGACTTTTAGAAACAACCAGGAGGGACTTTTAGAAACAACCAGGAGGGACTTTTAGAAACAACCAGGAGGGACTTTTAGAAACAACCGGCTCCCAGGAGGGACTTTTAGAAACAACCGGCTCCCAGGAGGGACTTTTAGAAACAACCGGCTCCCAGGAGGGACTTTTAGAAACAACCGGCTCCCAGGAGGAACTTTTAGAAACAACCGGCTCCCAGGATGGAGAACAACAATCGCAGGACTACAAACATCATTCTGGGGTACTATACATCGTGCCCTGCTGAGGGACCAGCAAGCCAAAGACTGTCCGAGACTACTTTCAGCGCCCTGGTCCGAGACTACTTTTAGCGCCCTGGTCCGAGACTACTTTCAGCGCCCTGGTCCGAGACTACTTTCAGCGCCCTGGTCCGAGACTACTTTCAGCGCCCTGGTCCGAGACTACTTTCAGCGCCCTGGTCCGAGACTACTTTCAGCGCCCTGGTCCGAGACTACTTTCAGCGCCCTGGCCTGAGAGGAGGGACACTAGTAAAAACCGGCTCCCAGGAGGGACTTTTAGAAACAACCGGCTCCCAGGAGGGACTTTTAGAAACAACAGGCTCCCAGGATGGAGAACAACAATCGCAGGACTACAAACATCATTCTGGGGTACTATACATCGTGCCCTGCTGAGGGACCAACAACCGGCAACCCAGGAAAACTTCAACCGGAGGACTTCACACCACACCCTGCCGGAAGACATCACACTACGCCCTGCCGAGGGACCCACAACCGGCACCCAAGAGAACTTCAACCGGAGGACTAAGCATAGCGCCCTGCCAGAAGACTTCACACAGTGCCCTGCCGAGGGACCAACGACCGGCATCCAGGAGAATGTAAACCCGAGGATGTCACACTGCGCCCAGCCAAAGACTGCGCCCAGCCACACGGCACACTGCGCCCAGCCAAAGACTGCGCCCAGCCACACGTCACACTGCGCCCAGCCAAAGACTGCGCCCAGCCACGCGTCACACTGCGCCCAGCCAAAGACTGCGCCCAGCCACGCGTCACACTGCGCCCAGCCAAAGACTGCGCCCAGCCACGCGTCACACTGCGCCCCGCCAAAGACTGCGCCCAGCCACGCTCCTAGGAGGGACTTTTAGAAACAACCAGGAGGGACTTTTAGAAACAACCAGGAGGGACTTTTAGAAACAACCAGGAGGGACTTTTAGAAACAACCGGCTCCCAGGAGGGACTTTTAGAAACAACCGGCTCCCAGGAGGGACTTTTAGAAACAACCGGCTCCCAGGAGGGACTTTTAGAAACAACCGGCTCCCAGGAGGAACTTTTAGAAACAACCGGCTCCCAGGATGGAGAACAACAATCGCAGGACTACAAACATCATTCTGGGGTACTATACATCGTGCCCTGCTGAGGGACCAGCAAGCCAAAGACTGTCCGAGACTACTTTCAGCGCCCTGGTCCGAGACTACTTTTAGCGCCCTGGTCCGAGACTACTTTCAGCGCCCTGGTCCGAGACTACTTTCAGCGCCCTGGTCCGAGACTACTTTCAGCGCCCTGGTCCGAGACTACTTTCAGCGCCCTGGTCCGAGACTACTTTCAGCGCCCTGGTCCGAGACTACTTTCAGCGCCCTGGCCTGAGAGGAGGGACACTAGTAAAAACCGGCTCCCAGGAGGGACTTTTAGAAACAACCGGCTCCCAGGAGGGACTTTTAGAAACAACAGGCTCCCAGGATGGAGAACAACAATCGCAGGACTACAAACATCATTCTGGGGTACTATACATCGTGCCCTGCTGAGGGACCAACAACCGGCAACCCAGGAAAACTTCAACCGGAGGACTTCACACCACACCCTGCCGGAAGACATCACACTACGCCCTGCCGAGGGACCCACAACCGGCACCCAAGAGAACTTCAACCGGAGGACTAAGCATAGCGCCCTGCCAGAAGACTTCACACCACGCCCTGCCGAGAGACCAACAGCCGGCGCCCAGGAGAACTTCAACCGGAGGACTTCACACCGTGTCCTGCCGGAAGACTTCACACCGCACCGTGCCGAAGGACCAACAACCAGCGCCCTGGAGAACTTCAACTGGAGAACTCCACACCTCGCCCTGCCAGAAGACTTCACACCGTGCCCTGCCGAGGGACCAACGACCGGCATCCAGGAGAATGTAAACCCGAGGATGTCACACTGCACCCAGCCAAAGACTGCGCCCAGCCACGCGTCACACTGCGCCCAGCCAAAAGACTGCGCCCAGCCACACGTCACACTGCGCCCAGCCACACGTCACACTGCGCCCAGCCTAAGACTGCGCCCAGCCACACGTCACACTGCGCCCAGCCAAAAGACTGCGCCCAGCCACACGTCACACTGCGCCCAGCCAAAAGACTGCGCCCAGCCACACGTCACACTGCGCCCAGCCTAAGACTGCGCCCAGCCACACGTCACACTGCGCCCAGCCAAAGACTGCGCCCAGCCACACGTCACACTGCGCCCAGCCAAAGACTGCGCCCAGCCACACGTCACACTGCGCCCAGCCAAAGACTGCGCCCAGCCACACGTCACACTGCGCCCAGCAAAAGACTGCGCCCAGCCACACGTCACACTGCGCCCAGCCAAAGACTGCGCCCAGCCACACGTCACACTGCGCCCAGCCAAAGACTGCGCCCAGCCACACGTCACACTGCGCCCAGCCAAAGACTGCGCCCAGCCACACGTCACACTGCGCCCAGCCAAAGACTGCGCCCAGCCACACGTCACACTGCGCCCAGCCAAAGACTGCGCCCAGCCACACGTCACACTGCGCTCAGCCAAAGACTGCGCCCAGCCACACGTCACACTGCGCCCAGCCAAAGACTGCGCCCAGCCAAAGACTGCGCCCAGCCACACGTCACACTGCGCCCAGCCAAAGACTGCGCCCAGCCACACGTCACACTGCGCCCAGCCAAAGACTGTCCGAGACTACTTTCAACGCCCTGGTCCGAGACTACTTTCAGCGCCCTGGTCCGAGACTACTTTCAGCGCCCTGGTCCGAGACTACTTTCAGCGCCCTGGTCCGAGACTACTTTCAGCGCCCTGGTCCGAGACTACTTTCAGCGCCCTGGTCCGAGACTACTTTCAGCGCCCTGGTCCGAGACTACTTTCAGCGCCCTGGTCCGAGACTACTTTCAGCGCCCTGGTCCGAGACTACTTTCAGCGCCCTGGTCCGAGACTACTTTCAGCGCCCTGGTCCGAGACTACTTTCAGCGCCCTGCCCACTGTGCATCCTGGCAAACTGCGCCCTGGTGGTAACAACCGAAGTACACTTTAATCAAGGAGGAAGCGTGGTAGTGACGTGACGCGGCTTGGTACACACCGTGGAACACCGTGAGACAGATTAAAGCAGATGCCGCTGGTTAAGTTTAACCCTCCCTCACCCACCAGAAATGTACAGATTTATGTGTGAACCCATCTAAAGAAACATGCAAAACATGCCAACTGTCAAAAACTGACAGGACCCTTATTGTGTGAACCAAGCCGAACACAAAAGAACAAACAGATTGCACACAAATTTTTGTTGAATAGGTTCGCAAACCTCAAACTGTCGCCATGGATTCCAGCAAGGTTTCTTGTTTGTGGCTTGTACTAGTGTGTTTCAATTCAGAGTAAAGTCGGCACCAGTTGACCAAGCAGAGGGACTGATTGTGCCTCCAGATCACTGAAAGCATTCAATTCAAGAAGGTAGAAAGGAGACCATATGGGCAACAATCTACAGTTCCCACTCAATCACCTTTATTGCATCCTCAATCCAACTGACATTACATAGTATACAAATGCGTTTGTATTCTATGTAATGTCAGTTGGATTGAGGATCCAATAAAGGTGATCGACTAGGAACTGCAGATTGGTGCCCAGATTCTCTCCTTTCTACCCAACTTGAATTGTACTAGTGTGTGCAAAATCATTTCAGTGTGCATTGTTTAGAAGTCAAATGTCAGCATCCTTGCAAAGATAGTGCTGACTAGTTCATCACTGCTGTGCACTTACCTCTATCTGCCAAACTTCTTCCTTGATGCCTGTGATGTCAGTTTATACTGCCGCTGTTATACATCCAACAGTCCTAAGATTTCATAGACTAACACTACGTAGCACTGATGCACTGTACGCCCATCTACTTCTTCCTGACACTTTTGCCTCCACAACCCAAAGTCCTGTGAAGGCACAAAAGTCAGGAAGATAGAGAGCAGTGGTTTGGCTTGAGGTGGCAAGTTAACCAATTCATGCCAGGAAATCTGTTCCCGTTCAACCTTTAAAGTACATCGTAACAGAGGGATATGGAAGCTGCCACATTTATTTCCTATTAAACAATACTACTTGCCCAGCGTCTTGCTCATCTCTGGCTGCAGTAATGTCTGAATCCCACACCTGAAACAAACATATAGCTAATCCAATCAGACTTAAGTCAAATTTCTGATGTGGATGCTTGTTTAGGGTCTATGGCTAAAAAGTATTTGAGGCAGAATATCAGCAGGATAGCCAGGCAATGTGTATTGTTTAAAAGTAAATATGTCAGCCACCATATCCCTCTCACTCCTTAATGTTTAGTTATCTCATACTCACTCACATTTGAAGTCATGCCTCCTCACAGGATAAAATGATCCCCTTAAATCATCTCTTTGAAATAATTCCATTACATATTTTATCACAAGAGAATAAACCACACAACACAGAAATAACTTTATTACACAATCCAATACAATTAGCATACAATGTTTCAAAATAATTGAAAGTTTGTTAAAAAAAAAAAAAGAGTGTAAATGGCTCCATAGAATGTGTGATATTTCTTCTCAGCAATGGAACTGGCACAGGAACAGAAACACGTAGGAAAGCCATTGCCTGTAATAAATTGGCTATGCAAAGAAAAAAATATATCTGGAAAATAATCAACACCCATTACCTCTTTCAGATAGACCAAAGCAGCGTACACAACTTCAGTGTGACCCATAAAGATAGTGCTTATTCATATAGACTGCAGACAACGTGCTATACTCCCCAATAATGTACAATGTTATTATACAGTATAGTTCTAAAACTGTTCAACTTTACTTAAAAATAGGCAGTTAAATTCTGCCAGAACCAACAGGATTTAAACTACATCTTCTCATGAGGGATTCTCAGCATTTTGTTTTCTAAAGCATTTCCTAAATGGCAGTTTAACTGCCGACATAGAAAAGTGCCAGCCAGCCTCCCTACATCTATGCACACTATTTTGTCAGTTAGACTTAGCAACTGCCCTTCAGTAAATGCTCTTGAAAAAAAAAAAAAAAAAGAACCTGGAGAATACCCCATAAAGAGATGGACTAGTCCAAAACCTGTTTTGCCTGGTTAACTGCTCACTTTTTTCGCTGGTGTGGTCCTCTCAGACTGAAAGAAGGGAATGTGGGTGCCGTCGTAGACCACAATGTTAACTGTTGCTATAGCAGCACCCAGTGTATAATCAGTATTGCCCACAGTGCAAGTCGCTTTAAAGCACACCTGAAGTAAGGGATATGGAGGCTGCCATTTATTTCCTTTCAAAACAATGCAAATTGCCCGGCTGTCCTATTCATCTGCCTGTAAGATCTGGTCCACACTGGAAATCGCTGCTAATTTGTTGCGATTTTGCCGCCATTTCCTTTGCGATTCTGATTCAAGTGAACGAGAATGACTGCAAATTGTGACGTGCAGCATTTTTAAACACACAAATGCAGCCAGTGTGGATCAGCCCTTACACTTTTAGTCATAACCCCTGATGACATACGCAGATCAGGCATTTTGACACTAGCTTGACCAGCTAAGCTATGTGCTTCTTTCAGGAGTACAATTCTGACACCACTGCAAGACAAAGATCAGCAGGACTGCCAGGCAACTGATATGGTACAGAAGGAAATATGACTACCACTATATGCCTCTAACATCACGTTTCATTTAAAAGATACCTGAATGAAAAGGCAAAAATAGGGAGCAGGCATGTATAGGGAGTAAGTCCTGATGCCCACCGATTTCCCCGGTTCTCCTCCGTCCCACTCCTTTCTTTTGCAAATGCTCCCTGCAGCCACTTCCTGTGTAAAGCACTGGCCCGGCTGAGAGCGTCCTTGATCATGTGTCCTTGGCTGGAAGCACTCTGCACATGCACACGATGTCACAAGTACATCCTGCACAAGCACAGAGCGCTCCTGGCCATGGATGCACAATCAAGGATGTGCACAGACAGGCCAGCACAGCAAGGCCCAGCTGACCAGGAAATGGCTGCGGGGGGGATTTTCCTTTTCAATCCGGTATCCTTTAAAAGTAGAAAAGAGCTTGCAATTTTAATATCCGTGAGAAGTTTAAAAGAGGTATATTATACGAGTGGCAAGTCCCAAGAGCTTATAACTGTCATCAATAAGCCATGCATACGACAAAAGACTACAGTCTATTATATAGATGAGACTTGCCTGAAGAACTTACACTTATACTATTGGAGGGTGAAACAAAGCAGAGGAATTTAAAAAGGAGAATGTCAGTGACTGATGGGGTAAAAAAAAAGCTTGCAATCTTTTAAGAGAAAGAGCCCATTCACACTCGCAATCGCAAAATGCTAGAGGTTTGTGATTAATTCTGAGTTGCATGTAATTTGCAACAAATTTGCATTAGCTCGATCATTTAACATGTCTGGTCATTCTTAAAGGAACTCTGCCACAAAAATCTTAAAATTTCAAATACATGTAAAAATATACAAATAAGAAGTACGTTTCTTCCAGAGTAAAATAAGCCATATATTACTTTTCTCCTATGTTGCTGTCACTTACAGTAAGTAGTAGAAATATGGCATTATCAACAGATTTTGGACTAGCCCATCTTCTCAGGGTTTTCTTTGTTTTCAACAGCATTTCCTAAACAGCATTTGCTCCAGCCAACTGCCAAAAAAAAGTGTACAGCGAGCAGGAAGGCTGACCAGCATCTTTGTATTAATACTTTTCAGGGAGTGTGATAAGAATAAAGGCCATGCTGAGAATCCCCATTGGAGAGATGGACTAGCCCAAAACCTGTCAGTAATGTCAGATTTCTACTACCTACTGTAAGTGACAGCAACATAGGAGAAAAGTAATAGCTCTATTTACTCTGGCAGAAACAGGCTTCTTATTTGCATGCATTTTAAATTTTAAGATTTTCGCAACAGTTCCTCTTTAAAGAGACTCAGAGCTCAAGTAATGTAAAGCTCTTATACTTATGCGGGGCTTCCTCCCGCCCCATAAACATGTCTGAGTCCCACGCCGTCTAGCCGCGGTGAGCCCCGGTAACAGGCTCAGAGATGCCAGTCCGGGTCTACTGCGCTTGTGCTGGAGGTCTGCGCATGCGCAGTAGATCCAGACTGGCATCGCCTGAGGCTGGTAACGGAGCTCACCGCGGCTGATTGGCAGACCGTGGGAGGACAGCGTGGGATTTAGATGTGTTTATGGGGCGGGAGGAAGCCCACAGTATCAGAGCTTAACATTACTGAGCTCTGAGTGTCTTGAAGGCGCCCATACATCTGCTGATGTACGGGCAGATCAACAAATGTTGCCCATACATGGTACAATAAAAACGTTTGGTTTTTTTACCATTTATTCAACCAAAACGATCAAATGAAAGTCAAAATCTTTTTCAATCTAGAAAACCAATGTTAGTACCTGCTAACGTTGTTTTGAACAATCCATCAGAGCAAAGGTGAGATGTCGACCTATCAGGCACAGGAACATTCAGCACCTCCCCTATAAAACAGTGACAGTTAGTCCACCCTCAGTGCGTTTAGCCAAGTACCGACAGCTGAACATTCCACTAACCCACAACCGTGCAACTATCAGACACAGACAATTAACACCTTGTTGGGATCATTGCCCTGAAGGATTGTTTAAAAATATTATCAATTTTTTTCAATAAAAATCCTATCAGACATGTTGGAAAAATCTTTATATTTGCTCTAAGAGAATAATTGAACGAAATTACCTAATAAGAAAAAAAATGTAAAAAATTGTACTATGTACGGCCACCAGATCACTTTCTGAATCGGAGAGGATCTGTCGGCTGCCCATACACCGCAGGCCGACATCTGATCAATTTCAGCAAGAAATCTCTTGTGAATCTGTCTTGTGATGACACATTTTCTGCCTCAAATGTCAATGCCTCCCAGCGCCCATTATAATCTCACCTGTTCCAGCTGCCATGACTGTTCATCTGCTCCTGGTCTGTCTCCAGCAAGCGCCAGAAGCAAGCATGACTGAATCTCATCCCAAAATGCACCTTAAAGAAAAAGATTAAGGACTGTTAACATTTATGTAAAAACTCTGAAAAATACATCATTCTTTACTAGGCAAGCAAATGAGGGGAACTCCAATGAAGCACATGTATTACATACTAGAGGTAGATAATGAAATGCAGATATTGTAAACAATCGGAAAAATCGGTAGATACCACAGGTAGGGCTGGTGCACACCAGAGCGGTTGGTTCTGAAGCATTTTCTTAAAACTCTTGCAGGGGGGAAAACCGCTTGGCAAATGAAAGTGAATGGGATGGTGCACACCAGAGTGGTTAGTTTTTTCCACAAACGTAAACTCGGGAGCTGCAGCATTTTCTAGATTTCTGAGGAGTTTATGCCTCAATGTTAAAATATAGAAAAACAAAAGTTTGCTTTCTTAAAACAGAAAGAATTTGCGATAATTCAGGTTGGAGTGAGCTTGAGATCTCTCCCAGGGCATCACTGCTGAATATATGCAAATTAACCATTGTACCCTTAGCAGCTAAACACACCTCCAGAACCGCTGGAATGCAATGATGTGTCAGCTTGTTAATTTGTACAGAGCCATAATAATCCAACATGCATACAGACTGTTTCGGATTGTTTGATCCTCATCAGTGCATGGCATGGATTCATTTGGCTCTATGCAGTAGGGTTTGTAATACAGAGAGGTACAGACTAACCAGCAAGCTCATGGTGACCCAGAACTCATTGGAGTGTGTAAGGGACTACAATGGTCCTAAAAGCGACCTTACTAAGATGTTAAGAAAAACAAAAGTTTGCTTTCTGTTTTAAGAAAGCAAACTTTTGTTTTTCTTAACATCTTAGTAAGGGGGCTTTTAGGACCATTGTAGTCCCTTACACACTCCAATGAGTTCTGTTAAAATATAGGAAAGTGGAAAACCACTCAGAAAAACGCTAGATTAGAGCAGTTTTCAAGGCGTTTTTGTTACAGTAGTTTTTCAGTAGCAGCTTTACTGTAACAATATTTGTAATCTGCTACACAAAAACGCTCCAAAAACGCTAGGCATGTTAAGAAAATCTCTCTATACATGCCTAGAATCGCTTGGAAATCTGCTTTAGAAACCTCTAGCATTCTGCAGATCTGCTAGAGGTTTTTGGTGTGCACTGGGCCGTACAGATATTTCCAATGACAAGCAGAAAATACCAATATGAGTGATATTTAGCAGTTAGTTAGCAGTAGACAGATAATGGCATTCATATTAGTGTGGAGGGTGCGGTATAACACCATGCAGCATCCCAACACACTGCATGCAGTGCTTTGCTACAGAGCATGTGTGTTAACAGTGAAGCATACTTTTTACTGATTGTATGCGTCACTGTAGGCAAAGCAATCTGCAGTGATTGCCCTGCACTGCTTTCCTATGACAATGCACTCCTGCTGTCACAGAGAAGGCAACACAACTCCCTAGACTAAATCAGAATACACACAGATAGGAACTGTCAAACACACACAATTTCAATGACAAGCAGATAAATGAAGGTACTTTCTAGTGAAAAGGCATAAAGTAATGGGTAGATTCTAGTGATAGGCTTCCTCAGGCCCCTGCAGTACTCGCATCCGGATCCAGTCACCGGTATGGCTGTGCGCTCCCTCTAGCATTCTTCCATCGTCATCTCCCCACAATGCCAGTTCTGTGAAAATAGCATGGCGCTGGGTCATGGAGAAAAGACATCAGGGAGGTGAAGACGAAGGACACAGGAGAGAGCATGCCAGCTGGACAGAAGTGGTGAGTGTCCTGCACAGCGAGTACTCTGCATGGGCCCCGGGGGAGCACTATTACCTGGGAGGAGACCTGGGAGTCAGTCACTGGCTGTGGGACCCCAGGCAATTACATATTGCAGTTCCCCATCTCCTTTCCAGTGAGATCTTCCGTCCAGACTGAGATCATTTAGATCAATTTCAGAACAAAATCTATCAAACTTACGATCAGGTGGGCATGTTAGGGCATCAAACTGGCATATTCAATTACAGTGATTGACTCTGCCAGGATAAATAGATTAGTGTATGAGCACCTTAAAAGACAAGCAGTTAACTGACAAAAAACAATGACAGATACTTTTAAATGAAAGTAAATACTAGGGCTGCACGGTTTTTCGGTTTAAAACCGAAACCGCGGCTCGTGGCAAGACGATCTGCTGATCGTCAGTACCATCGGTTTTTCGGTCCGCTGTTTAATACTTTGCTTCTGGCCCCGCTGTGCGCAGATTGGCCAGAAGCTGTGAATATGTATGAGTGTTAATGAGCGGGGGGGGGGGGGATCCACTCCAGCGAGCGGCCGGGCACATACAGCATTACCAATCACTGGCTAGCGATGGAATGACGGCAGCTGTATGCTCTGTACAGCTCCGCCTACCACTGCCGTCATTCAATCGCTAGCCAGTGATTGGTAATGCTGTATGTGCCCGCTCATTAACGCTCATACATATTCACTGCTTCTGGCCAATCCGGTCCGCACTGCCCGGTTCGCTGTCTGTAATACTTTGCTTCTGGCCCCGCTGGGTGCGCGGATTGGCCAGAAGCAGTGAATATGTATAAGTGTTTATGAGCGGGGGGCGGATCCACTCGAGCGAGCAGCTGGGCACATACAGCAGCATTACCAATCACTGGCTAGCGATGGAATGACGGCAGTGGTAGGCGGAGCTGTACAGAGCATACAGCTCCGCCTTCAGCTGCTGTCATTCCATCGCTAGCCAGTGATTGGTAATGCTGTATGTGCCCGGCCGCTCGCTGGAGTGGATCTGCCCCCCCCCCCCGCTCATTAACACTCATACATATTCACTGCTTCTGGCCAATCCGCGCACAGCGGGGCCAGAAGCAAAGTATTACAGACAGCGGACCGGGCAGTGCGGAACCCCCCCCCCCCCCCCCCCAGCATTTGAAAAATCGGGGAAAAATGGAAATTGCAATTTCTGAGAGAAAAATCGCAATTTACATTTTTCCCTAAAATCGTGCAGCCCTAGTAAATACCAATACACATCACAGCGCTATTACCAATGACATGCGGGCAGCAAAGTAACACAGATATTACCAGTGAAAAGCAGGCAGCAAAAGCACACCAATATTACCAATGACAGACAGGAAAGGAACGCCAGTATTACCAATAATAAGCTGGCAGTAAAGGCACACCAATATTACCAATAATAAGCTGGCAGTAAAGGCACATCGCTATTACCAATGACAGGCATTTGGGGGGGAGGGGTGGACACACTACATTTAAGGGAACGGCAGTGGGGGTCCATCAGTCATCACGATAATTAATGCCATTACGCCCCCGCAGCTGATTGAGCACTAGAAAACAATATTTTCTAGCACGTCTGAACAAGCCTTTTGACCGATTTCAGCCTGAAATAGAATTAAACAATGATCAGGTGTTTACATTGCGACACTGATTTTCCTCCGATTTAAAAAAAAAATTATTGAATCGGAAAGTCAATTGACCTAAAAAATCCCCTTATATATGACCACCTTAACATGAAAGGTGCTTAATTTACACAAGTAACATGCCCGTCAGCATGAGGGTATTTTAATGAGAGTGAGATAATGTTAAAGAGCACATGCCACTCGCAGTCCTGGCAGCATAGCGTGCGCTCTTTAGTTACAGCCAACCCTTGTAAATGCTACGTGACAGTTATGTAGGCAGACCGCGGTACTTCACTAGCACCGCCGCTACTATGTTAACGTAGTAGTGGCCACTCTAGTTAAGAATCGTGGTCACACTATGTCACTATGGCGCTGCATTTACAAGGATCGGCTGCAATTAAAGAGCGCATGCTACACTGCCAGGACTGCGCATAGAGTGCGATTGTTAACATTAACTCATGCTCAATAAAATTAAATCGGAACTGAAAATAAAAACAAAAGTGTTTCACTTACCTGGGGCCTCTGTCAGCCCCTTGCAGCCTTCCTGTCCCATGCTGGTCCTCCACGATCCTCCGTTCCCCCACCAACTAGTTTCAGTACATCTGACACAGCAACTGCACCAGCACGCCCCCAGGCCACGCGTATTTCTTCACCCCCTCGCTATTGCAAATGGGAATGTGAACAAAGATACGTGTGGCTAGGGGGGGCACAGACACAGTTGCAGTCGACTTACAAGTAGGCGGTGCGACAGTAACAAAACTAGCTGGCGGCGGGAGAACGGAGGATCGTGGAGGGCCAACATGGGACAGGAAGGCTGCAAAGGGCTGGCACAAGCCCCAGGTAAGTAAAACATTTAATTTCAGTTCCGGTTTAACTCATGCTGACTGGCACCTTACATTTCCTGAATCAAGGCCAATGCCAGAAGGCAGATGGTGACATTGAGGGCAGTAATAGGCAGGTATTAGCAGGCAAAGCAAATATTAAAGGGATACTATAGGGGGTCGGGGGTTAAGGAGTTGAACTTACCCGGGGCTTCTAATGTTCCTCCGCAGACATCCTGTGCCCACGCAGCCACTCACCGATGCTCCGGTCCCGCCTCCGGTTCCCTTCTGGAATTTCAGACTTTAAAGTCTGAAGACCACTGCGCCTGCGTTGCCATGTCCTTCGATCCCGCTGCTGTCACCAGGAGCGTACTGCACAGACACAGACCATACGGGGCCTGGTGACATCAGTGGGATCGAGGACAAGGCAACGCGGGCGCAGTGGTTTTCAGACTTTAAAGTCTGAAATTCCAGAAGTGAACCAGAGGCGGGACCGGAGCATCGGTGACTGCCTGCGCGGGCACAGGATGCCTGCTGGGGACCATTAGAAGCCCCGGGTAAGTTCAACTCATTTTCCCCCGACCCCCCTTCAGTGTCCCTTTAAGGATTGCCCAAAATAAGTGACATGCCAAAACTACCACATAAAAAGCAAAAACCTAGAGTAATTATCAATGTGGCGATAATTTTAAACAAATCTTATGGCTCATCCAATCAACCATATCTCAACCTCCTACAGATAAGGAGTGTTTTCTGATACATACCCATAATATATCACTGTAAAGATCACTCAAAATAAAACTTATTTAATATACAGTACACCATGTATTATGCATGAAACATTAAAAACCTGAGCACCTTGAGGGCTTATTCACGTTAGAGAGGCTTTTGCAATTTTTTAAGCGCAGGCAATTTTTTTAAAATCCCCCTAAAACCGCTTGTGCAATGATTCTCTATGAGAGAATTCACATCCGAGCGGTTTGTTTCCGATCCGCACAGCAAAGTGCTGCATGTGCCTTTTTGAGGAGATTCTGCCTCAATGGAAGGTATAAGAAAACCGTAAAACGCTCACAAAATCGTTTTGTGCAGCGCTTGCGTCTGCATAAATAAATACATTGTATTTATTTGTGCAGCGCTTGCGTCTGCATAAATAAATACATTGTATTTATTATTTTCCGGATCCAAGAGTACACTTCCTGACTTGTGTCAGGGAGTGAATTAAAAAACCGCTCTGGAAAACTGCTTAGCATAAAACCCAGAAATCACCGGGTATTGGGAAAAATGCATGAAAAAGTGACTAACGTTAACGTGATTGGAACGCAATGTGATCAAACCCTTAGGAAGAGTCCTCAGCTCTATTGGCCAGCCTACACTCATACAACCATGCAGCCATATACCATAAAACCAATTCAGAATTCATACTTCAGAGTGACCAGTGTTTCTCAAGCCTGTCCTTGTGACTCCTTAACAGTACATGTCTTGCTGGCAGCCTATGCAAAGGTGGCGTAATTAGTATCTCAGCTAGGTGGATTCCATGTAGCAGACACACCAATTACTCCACCTATGCATAGGCGAGGTTGCCTGCAAAACATAAACCCTTGGGGAGTCATGAGGACAGGTTTGAGAAACACTGCTTCAGACTATAGACTGAATTCTCCTGTTTGTTGGACACTCCACAAGCTGAAGTTTTCTCCACCTTAAAGTGTACCTTAAGTGTCCCAAAAAAATTGAGTTTTACTCACCTGGGGCTTACCTCAGCCCCCTGCAGCTGATCGGTGCCCACGACGAGTCGCTCTGATGCTCCGGGTCCCGCTGGTGGCCACTTCCGGTTTCGCCGTCAGGACCAGTCAGGCTGGGGAACGCGGCTGATACTACGCGTTCCCAGCCAAAATAGCACCCCTATGCGGCCATATGTCCGCATAGGCACCCGTATGCGGACATATGGCCGCATAGGGGTGCTATTTTGGCTGGGAACGCGTAGTATCAGCCGCGTTCCCCAGCCTGACGGGTCCTGACGGCGAAACCGGAAGTGGCCGCCAGCGGGACCCGGAGCATCAGAGCGACTCGTCGTGGGCACCGATCAGCTGCAGGGGGCTGAGGTAAGCCCCAGGTGAGTAAAACTCAATTTTTTTGGGACACTTAAGGTACACTTGCAAGGGTCAGCCCAGACAGGGAAGTCTTATACAAACCTTGGCTGTCAATAAATGGTACATGTACATCTGGGGGAAACCAGCCAACATTTCCATTGGCAGGCAGACAGCAATGACCTGCCAACATCACCAGTGGCAGCAATTCCAAGCAACAAGCAGACAACAACAATCTACAGATCTTTCCAGTGTCCAGATAACAGCAATGATAAACAGATCTTTCCAATAGCATGCAGACCAATGAGACGTACTAAGCAACAACATGCAGAAAGTACCAATGGGAAGCAGCCAGCAATGACTACAGTTTACAAAAAATACCATCAACAAATTGCAATGGAATTCAGCTGTTACAAAATACAAGCATATATCAGCAAAAGCCAGCTCCTCAAGGCACAACAGCAGCATAACTATTATGCCATTACTTAAGGCTAGTACACACTAGCAATTTTGATTGGTCAACGATTGGTCAATTTTACCACCTCCATGTACTATGAGGGCCAGATTTTCAATTATATGCAGATTATATAGGTAAATGGTCATACTACATGGAGGTGGTAAAATTGACCAATGATTGGCCTATCAAAATTGCTAGTGTGTACTAGGCTTTAGAAATGCCCCTGTTAATCTGCCAGAAACTGCTCAAAGCCTTGTACACACATCCAATTGTGATTGGCTAATAATTGGTCAATATTACCTCCACCATGTAGTATGAAGTGCAGATTTTGAATGCTCTATATACAGACTTGTAGGTAAAGTCTCATACTAAATGGAAGTGGCAAAATTGGCCAATCAAAATTGGATGTGTGTATGCACCCTAAAGCCCCATCGATACGATTACGGTTCTATTTACGATCCGATTAAATCAGACATGTCCGATCAGTATTCGATTCAATGCCATTCAATTTGCCATTGTTCTGCAATGGCAAATCGAACTGAATCGAATCCCGATCAGACATGTGGGATTTAATCAGATTGTAAATAGAATCATAACCGAATCGTATCATGTATATGGGTCTTTAGGCCCGATTCACACTGCAAGAGCGTTTTAAGCTCTTTTTATAGAATAGCTCATAGCTCAAGCGAGGACACGCACATTACATTACATTAGCAAGAGCTTTTAAACTCACACGTGCTTACAAAAAGCTATCTCAGTGTGAACCAGGCCTTAGTGTTACTACTCTGCCATTAAGTGAACCTTAACCATTAAGGAAAAAAAAAGTTTCACCTACCTAGGGCTTCAACCAGCCCCTCTGCAGCCTTCCTGTGCCCGCGTAGTCACTAACTGATCCTCCGGTCCCCCACCGCGAGCTAGTTTCGTTTTCGCCACTGCGTGTGCACGGTCCTTGCCATGCGCATCCTTCATCACGCTCCTGCCGCTGGCGCAGTATGTGTACTGCGCATGTGGAGGACGGCCATGACGATGGAAGCGTGATCGAGGATGCACACGGCAAGGGCAGGCACAGTGGCCGCAGACTGATTCAGTCGGTGGAAAAACTAGCTGGCACTGGGGGACCTGAGGATCCAATGAATGACTACGCGGCCGGTCACTGGAAGGCTGCCGGGGGCTGGTTGAAGCCCAGGTAAGGGAAACACTTTTTTTTTACGGTTAAGGTTCCCTTTAGCTCTGATCTGACACAGATAAACCTGTGGTAGGTCATAACTGATTGCGCAAATAGTACCAGTAAAGCTGTGGCTGGCAGTCAAAAACAAACATCCCAGTTAGCGATATTCATAAAGGTTTTGGGGGACAACAAGGATTTACTTATATGTGGTGGGCACTGGGCAGCTCCCTAGTCCTCATCTCTATGCAGGCTTCCATCTTTCTTCTACCTGTGCCACAGATAAAGCAGTGTGAAACAATCATGGTGATATTGCATGTCCAAGGCAGCTGCAATACATGCCAGAGGATGTAATCCATTAATGTGCATACATCTCCCAGCAGGGAGCTATAGTCACATTAATGGACTTCATCTCTCACTCACATGTATTGCGGTGGCCAGGTACATATGCCATTACCGTGGCTACTTCCAGCTGCAGTACTGCATCTCTGGTAGAAGCAAGATGGAGGCCCAGATACAGATGGGAGGGGCTAGGAAACATAAGTAAATGCACAGTGTACCCCAAACACTTCATCGTTCATTCGATTTCTTTGCATTTTCAAATTATGGTGCTCAGTTCCCTTATCAACTACAGCTGAATTCTAAAGCCTCAGTGCCACCTTCACATTATGCAGCTTCCCCCAGCAGTATCAATACTGTCTTGTGAGTACTACAGACTCCCCTGCCCAGAGTGCTGCTGTAGCAGCTGGATTTACTGCAGAGTCCTTCCATGTACTGCTCGATGATGGGAGGAGCAAATGGCCTGGATAACGAGCAGCTCCTATCACTGGAAACGATCCACCCCCTTTGAACACACTACTACTTCCCTCTGGTCATCCCACGTGCAGCAAGCAAGGGAGTTTATTACACACAGCGTGCCGATGGAGAGGATCAGGCTTCTAGGAGGGTAGCACAGCTCCACTGCAAGCTTCTAGCGGTTACATGCATCCTTCTCAATAGCCTCTGACCAATAGAAGCCTGCAGGGGAGCTGAGCACGCAGCCCGAGGCACACCAGAAGTTATAACAATACACAAGTACTTTTGCAGCAAACACATCTCACCTATACTGCACAGCGCTCCGCCGAACAGCAATCATTCATTAAACTATAGCCGCGCCAAAACCAATCTATTTATACGCCCACCCGGTCGATTTGGCGCAACTTTTTTGCCGCTTTTTTTTTTCTCCACACAATCACGTGACTGAACTGGCAAACTTTAGAAATGTTTAAAATAACTTTTTGAGCTGGACAACTAAATCCAGCTCTGTTCAGAAACTAAGTTTTGATAAATAAATTGTGAAAAAATAAATGTAAAAATAAAAACCCGTCGGCCTGACCTTTACTTCATGCCCCGCCCACGGAGCCTGAGCCAATCCCTGGTTTACTCAGTGACCCAGCAGTATGGGCAGGCTTAGTGTAAAATATGCCATGTGACCTCTAGCAGCCAGTAGTACAGCTTGGAAGCTGCGCTGACTGATAGCAAAGTAAGTATTCTAGTGTGAAGAGAGTGACCTATTCTATTTCTATCTAAATATAGCAGACCTGGGTGGGAAGAGACAGCACTCTCCTCTGCAGGCTATCACATTAGCTCACATTCGCTCTTTTAGGGCCCATTCACAGTAGGGGCTCGATTCACTAAAGTGTGATAACTGCTATCACAGTTGTTATAACGCGAGCTGCCACGTGCAAAGGTTAGCGTTTGAACAGCGTTACTTTGCGTGATAAGCGAAGGTTTGCGCGCAATCACATGCACTTTTCACATGAAAAGTGCTCGTGATCCGGCATAAACCTTCGCTTATCCCGCAAAGTAACGCTGTTTGCGCGTGGCAGTTCGCGTGATAACTGCTGTGATAGCAGTTATCTCTCTTTAGTGGATCAAGCCCTAGAAGTGCTTTTCTGAGCATTTTGCGATTGATTAGCGTTTTTTAAAATCTGTCCCATTCACTCATTAAAATCGCCGCGATCGCGCACGTGAAAATATCAACGATTTTTACCGCAATTTTAATGAAAGTGAATGGGAACGATTTTAAAAAATGCTAATCAATTACAAAACGATCAGAAAAACATTTTAGTGTGAATGGGCCCTTAGGGCTGGTTCACACAGACGCTTGACATTTACCACCAAGTGTTCGGGACTCGTCGGCTAAATGCTTCCAATCAAGTGAATGGCAGCGTTTAGCATCGCACGATTACCGTAGATTGCGCAAATGCGGCGTTCCGATCCACATTTAACGTTTCGGCCGGCCCTAGAAGCCGCGTGCGACGTCCTGGGTCGCCTAACCGCCGATCGCGACGGGAAGCCGACAATTGCCGTACTGCCGCCCCCGAACGAGACGTCACAGGACGACGCGGCTTCTGGCCGCCTGCTGTTGGTGGAAAACAGCCGTTAACCAAGTCCGTGACAGCAGACTATTCCAAGCTATACTATGTCTATTCTTCATATCAGAGCAAGTAAAGAAAACCTGTAATAAAGAGGGGTACATACCTCGGGAGGGGGAAGCCTCATCATAAAGGCCTGTACCAACCTCACAATTTTTCTGGCGATTTTCCCAACATCCGGTGAATTTTTGGAGCTATGAACAGTCGTTTCCATGTACGCCACGTGGGTACAGCTGCACGATCACATGAACGTTGCTTAGCGTCGCGTGGTGATAACAACCATCATGGCAGATCAGATCTTTAATGAAGTCTCATTCACGAGCCTCGCTTGATGTTGCGCTTACCAACAGTCCTAACAGTGGATCAGGGTGCGCTCGTCGTCAGGGAGACATCGCTGGATCCATCTCCCTGCATCGCGAAGTGAGTATGTAGCTTTATGAGGCTTCACCCTTAATCCTGTGTAGCACCGATCCAGTGCTGGCTTCCTCTATTAGCAGCAGAAGGCAATATTTATCTTTGTAATCCAGCGTCGGCATAGTAGTACCGTCTTCCCCCTGGGGCTCTGGTGTAGACTGATCAGGTTCGCCTTACTGCACAGGCGTCTCATTGCCTATGCAGTAGAGTGAACCTGATCGGGCTTGGCTATTTCCACCATAGTTACTGCACAGGCATTTCATGCCTGTGGCATTAGAACTGACCCAATTGAGCTTGGCTATTTTTGCTGAAGCCCAAGGGAGAAGCTGGTACTGCTGCGCCTGATCCCAAAGGTAAATATTGACGTGAGCTGCAGGCGCTAGGGCTGCCGCGGTATGACAGTATAACGCAGTTCAATTGTGTACGGTAATCATACCATGCATAATCACATTTTACCGGTTGTCGGGGGCAGGGCGACTTTGGGGCGGGGATGTGACGCAGCAGCGGGTGCACAAACATAAATACTACATAAAAAATAAATACATACTTGCTGGCGGGTCCTGCATGCGTGTACTGGCTTCTTCCTCCTTTCTGTTCTTGCGTCCCATTTCCCTGAAACAGCGATACCTGGGCGCTGTTATAAGGAGAGGGAACGCAAGAACAGGAAGAATGAAGCCAGTACGCGCATGTAGGACCCGCCGGCAAGTGATTATTTATATCTGCCGCTGCGTCCCCCCTCCCCCCGGCTCTATATACAGCAGGCACCTATCCTGGCTACCTATGCTGGGGCCACCTACTACTGGCTACACCTATCCCTGACTACCTATGCTGCCGACCACCTAATATTGGCTATACCTAGCCCTGGCTACCTATGCTGTGGCCACCTGCTACTGGCTACACTTATCCCTGGCTACCTATGCTTTGGCCAGCTACTGCACCTATCCTTGGCTACCTATGCTGCGGCCACCTACTACTGGCAACACCTATCCCTGGCTACCTATGCTGCTGCCACATATTACTGGCTACACCTATCTCTAACTCCACTAGGACTTTTGCAGGAGCAGGGTGAGCCTTTTTACAGTTTTACCCGGCACCCCAAATCTCCTGGCGGCTTAATCATATGTATGGTGAGGGAGTGGAGCACCCCACATTGGACCGTTGCAACCCTAGCAGGCGCTCATGTGCATCCACTGACAAGCTTGGCAGATATTTGGGGGACCAGCGCTGGATTAGGGCTACACAGGAGGACAGGGAAGACTCATTAGGATGCAGAGGCTTGCCCCTACCGAGGTAAGTACTCCATCTTTTTTCCAACCTGTAACTTCTGATGAGAGTTAGGAAATGCAGTTTTACTTACCTGGGGTTTCTTCCAGTCATGTGGGTCCCTCGCCGCTGTTCAGTCCTCTTCGGTGTCCAGCTGACAACCCCTAAGGATCGCCGACCCCCTCTGTGTTTTCTGTGTGGGCATGTATGAGCAAGAATGCGGCCCTGTCATTGGGAACATCCAGTGCCTGTGCACAGTATGCTCGAGGTGACGTTGGCTTGTTCTTGCGCGGGGCAGGCACACACCCATGCATGCGCAGAAGACGCCAACCCATTGGGGTCCTTAGAGGCTGCCAGTGGGACACTGGAAGAAGTAGCAGGTAGGATGTACGTCACTGGGATCCTCGTCGGTCTGCGCATGTGCGACGCGACGCACCACACTCCATTGTTTACATGACGTATATCGCCCATAGACTTGCATTATCCCAAGTTCTGTGTGTTTAGCTTGGCGCTTGTAGTAATGCACTGCAGCCCTAGCGTTGTATCGGATACTTCCGATGGACTGCAATAGGTGTGAAAGTCTCCATAGACTTCCATTGGGTCCACTCCCCGATCGGGCTTGGCTATTTCCATTGGAGTTACTGTGCTGGTGTCACGTGTCTGTGCAAATAGAGCGGACCCAATTAGGGTTGGCTATCTTCACTGGAGCCCAGAGTGAAAAGGTGGTACTGCTCTAGATCTCAAAGGTAAATATTGCCATGTGCTGCAGACACTAGTGTGCCTGTGTGCATCCGCTGCCAAAGTTGGAGGATTTTCAGGGGTGCAAGTGCTGGATTGGAGCTACACAGGACGACGGGGAAGCCTCCTTAGGATCCAGAGACTTCCCCCTCCTGAGGTAAGTACCTTATAGGGGGAATTTTTTCTTACAGGTTCTCTTTAAGACCGGTTTTACATGTAGTTTTTGCAATGCAACAAAAAAATGTCAATTATATGACTCTGCAGCAGAATACACCAACAGGGTCAAACACAGCGCATACTTCACTGGGATTCCCGTCAGTCCACGAGTGCTCAGTCGTTTACATTATGTGCGTCGCCCATAGATTTGCATTATCCCATATCTGTGTGTTAAGCTCGGTGTTTGCGGTAACATGCTGTAACTTGTGACTGATCAGATACTTCCAACGGACTGCAATAAGTATGAAAGCCTCCATAGTCTTCCATTGCTTTTGAGGCCCCTTGTGGTAATATAGGGTAATGCAAAGCAGGTTTCACTAGGGATTATCAATGAGATGCAAATATTTCCGGGTTGATGCAAATTTATGCACATTTTTATACAAATATATGCGGTTTGAAAATTGCCCAATCAATTTAAACCAGGGTTTATATTTATTAGTCTATTTCAAACTGCATACATTTGCATACAAATTTGCATCAACGCAGAAATATTTGCCTTTCATTGATCATACCTAGGTTTCACCTGCAAGTGTAAAAGGGGCCTAAAGGATACCCAATATATAAATAGAGGGAGCAGGCATGTATGGGCAGCAGTCCTCATGCCCACTGCTCCCCCAACTGTCCTCAGTTCCCTCGTAAATGCCTCCATACATTGTGCCAGGCTGCGAAATGCTGCACAATTGCTGGCGTGGCAGCGTCAGTCCTTGATCGCACTCCCGTGCATGGACAATATGCAGTGACTTGTGCACAGAGCATCAAGGATGGGTGTCGCTGGGCCTGTGCTTCCGTAGTAAGGGGTGACTTGGCACCAGGGGCATTGCTAGCACCAAAGATCAGTGGCACGTACCCCGGATCTATTCTGAGGTGCCGCACATGTCCCCCAGGCAGAGTAGAGGCACCACAGCACCCAGCAGGGCACCACGTAGTACCCAGCATGCCCCACACGGCACCACAGCACCAGAGCATGGCACTACACAGCACCCAGCATGGTACCACAGCACCCTGCATAGCATTACAGCACCATGCATGCCCCATAAAGATACCATAGCGCCCAGCATGGCACTACAGCACATGGCAATGGCTGGTATGCTGGGTGCTATGGTGCCTCTATGTGGGCATATTGGGTGTTGTGATGCCATGTTAGGTGCTGTGATAAGGCCCGGATTTACCTTACAGGAGCCTATAGGAACAGATGTCCAGGCACCTTACACTTCACCGGGGGTGCCCAATAGGTCGATCGCGATCTACCAGTAGATCGCGACCGCCTATTTGGTAGATCGCGGCCATGTGGCTGCGTCACATAAAATTTTGCGGCTGGCAGCTCCCATCAGATTCTGCTGCCGGCCGCTAGCCAATAGGAGAGCAAGAGCAGAGAGAGGCTGCGCGGCCGTGACATCATGGCTGGGGGCGGCACCAGGCACAACGTATCCACGCACGCACGCTGGCCGCCAAAGCCCCCCCCCCCCGCTGCAGCGTTCCCTCTGCCACCGCTCTACACTCCAGCCTGCCGCGACAAGGACAAGCCCCAGACGCCGCCGCTGGAGCAAGGTAAGTGGCAACTACGCTACCTACACTAAGGGCACATCTGCCTGGCTACCTACACTGAGGGCACATCAGCCTGGCTACCTACACTGAGGGCACATCTGCCTCGCTACCTACACTGAGGGCACATCAGCCTGGCTACCTACACTGAGGGCACATCAGCCTGGCTACCTACACTGAGGGCACATCAGCCTGGCTACCTACACTGAGGGCACATCAGCCCGGCTACCTACACTGAGGGCACATCAGCCCGGCTACCTACACTGAGGGCACATCAGCCCGGCTACCTACACTGAGGGCACATCAGCCCGGCTACCTACACTGAGGGAACATCTGCCTGGTACCTACACCGAGGGCACATCTGCCTGGCTACCTACACCGAGGGCACATCTGCCTGGCTACCTACACCGAGGGCACATCTGCCTGGCTACCTACACCGAGGGCACATCTGCCTGGCTACCTACACTGAGGGCACATCAGCCTGGCTACCTACACTGAGGGCACATCAGCCTGGCTACCTACACTGAGGGCACATCAGCCTGGCTACCTACACTGAGGGCACATCAGCCTGGCTACCTACACTGAGGGCACATCAGCCTGGCTACCTACACTGAGGGCACATCAGCCTGGCTACCTACACTGAGGGCACATCAGCCTGGCTATCTACACTGAGGGCACATCTACCTGGCCACCTACACTGAAGGCGCATACCCCTGGCTACCTATAATGATGGCATCTATACCTAACTACCACATATACCTGGCTACCTATACTGAAGGGCCCAATACCTATCTACATATACTGTAGGGGCAATTGTACCTGGGGGCTGTTCATGACAGCAGCGGCATTGGTGGTGGGGGGGGTTGCTGGAGTCTGCAACAGTTGAAATGTTGGTAGATCTCCAGGACTCTGCAAGTTTTAAAGTAGCTTGTGAGCCGGAAAAGTGTGGGCACCCCTGCACTTCACCCTCCATGAACCTACAAACCGTCGTGGACCCGCACGCTAGTGTGCTGGCTGGTGCAGCTGTCAAATCTCTCTTACTTCCCTTGCTCGTCATAGGTAGCTATAGGTGCCCCTTAGTATTAAGTAGCCAGACATTTCCTCACTATTAAGTAGCTAGAGATGCCCCTGACTGAAGGGAGATCTTGTCAGTAAAACTGCAGAGAACAGGGTGAGTAGCCTTTCATTTACACTCATCAGCACTCTGCATAGGGAAGTAGTGAGGGAGACGTTCAAGAGAGGCAAGTGAGCCGCCTTTACATCATCAGGCACCTGTAGGCACGTGCCTACAGTGCCTTATGGTAAATCCGGCCCTGGCTGTGATACCTTTATGGGGGCATGCAGGGAGATGTGGTTCTTCTACAGGGGCATGCTGGGAGTTGTGGTGCATCAATGGGAGGCCCATGGGAGCATGGGAAGGGGTCAATTTTAAGGTCAGGGCATGCTATGGAGGGCTGGCCCAGCAGAAGGCCAGACCAACCAGCACAGAAGCCAGGTAACTGCCTATTTATGTGATATGCTGCATTTTTTCCTTGGGTGGGGGGTTGGAGAGGGTAGCTTCATCCAGCACTTTGCTGGGCAGGCCTCCTTAGACCACTGTTAAGTTCATGTAAATTTGGCTCCACCCATGGCCACACCCGCATTCTGGTGCATGGTCACACTCATTTTTCAGCTGGAGTGCCCCAGCTCTTTTAGGATCCTAGCAATGCCCCCGCCTGACACTAAGTATGAACTATGCACTAACTACAGCCCCACTGTAGTCCCCTCTGCTTTATCATTGTCCTCCCAATCCCCTCCATTCTCCTGCAGTGGAGTACACAATCCAGCTGGGTTGCTGGGCTTGGGCACAAGCTCAGTCACAGCCAACTGCACATGTGACCAGAACCGTGCATATTCAGTGTCCCATAATTGTGCCAGTCGGGGGAGCTGGAAGAAGTCCAGAAGTAAGTATAAATCCTTGTGTATTCTCAGCTAGGCACACTTTGAAAAATTGCATCTGTAGGGGGAAAAGTGCCTAAGGTAAATACTTACCTCAGTAGAGATTCAGAGGCTTCTTCCGTCCCCTCAAGCTCACCATTCCAGCACTGGGGTCCTCTGAATGTATTTGACAAGGGCTTGTTGTATTGGTTTGTGTGGCTGTGCTCTGTCCATGTATGAGCGCCTGTGCAGAGTGGCCTCGCTTATCCACAGATGAAGCAGTAGAGTGTTGTACCGTGTTAGCCATCAGTAAAAGCAAGAAGTTTTGAATCAGGATAATACCAATTATTGGATAACTTAGAAGAAAAGCAGTACGCTTTCGGCAATGAAGCCTTTGTCAGACTGATTCCTCAAGACAGAACAACATAATTGAAGTTTATTCATTCAGGAATCAGTCTGAGGAAGGCTTAATTGCTGAAAGCTTACTGCTTTTCTTCTAAGTTAGCCAATAAATGGTATCATCCTGATTCAAAGTTTCTTGCTTTGTCCACACATGGGAGTGGAAACACAAACTTTCAGAAGGCCATGGGCGGTGGTCTAAAGGAGGACATGGAAAGCCTTAGGTGAGTATCTAACTTTTTTACCCTAAAGTCAAAGGATTGCTTTAACCTCCCAGGAGTTCTATTAAGATCGCCAGGGCGGCTGCGGGAGGTTTTTTTTTTTTTTTTAATAAAAAAAAACTATTACATGCAGCCAACTGAAAGTTGGCTGCATGGAAGCCCACTAGAGGGCGTTCCCGGAGCGTACTTCTGATCGCCTCCGGCGATCAGAAGTAACAAGGAAGGCCGCAATGAGCGGCCTTCCTTGTTTCGCTTTCCTCGTTGCCATAGCGACGAGCGGAGTGACGTCATGGACGTCAACCGACGTCAGCCGCCTCCGATCCAGCCTTTAGCGCTGGCCGGAACTGTTCTGGCTGCGCTGGGCTCGGGCGGCTGGGGGGACCCTCTTTCGCCGCTGCACGCGGCGAATCACTGCGCTGCGGCGGCTATAATGTAGCACATGTGGCTGGCAAAGTGCCGGCTGCGTGTGCACCTTTTTATTTGAATAAAATCGGTCCAGCAGGGCCTGAGCGGCACCCTCCGGCGGTAATGGACGAGCTGAGCTCGTCCAGACCGCTAAGGAGGTTAAAGGAAAATCAGGGGCAAAAAGTGCCAAATTTGGGTAATTACCTAGTTAGAGGGTAACCTCTGGTTAATTTAGAGCCTTCCCCCATACTGCTCCTTCTTGACGTTTCTCCACTGGGTCACTCTGAAAACCGCTGACAACCACTTGTCGACTGCTCGTGAATGCTCAGTAACACTGAACTGCTCGGGCTCTAGCTGAAAAAGCTGGCCGATGAAGTTCATGTTACTGTTCAGATGCGAGCTGCTTGTGCAGTAGCATGGACCTGATCAGACTTGGCTTTATCCGCATAGAGCAGCTACGTACTATTGTGCAGTGCAGCCGCACTCCGGGTTTCCCAGCGTTAATCGGCCTGGCAGAGGAGGATCCAGCGGCTTCCCACCTCAGTAGCTACCGGTACATATCTACACTGATGAGATGTATCTAGACTGATGAGATTCAAACCTCACAGGTTTGCTTTAAAGGGTAGTCACTCAAGGCAGAATGACATAATTGAAGTAAGTTTACTCAGTAAAATTGTTGTATTGAAAAGTCAAATCAACTTTTTCCATTGATCATTGCATCTGAATCAGTGGTGAAACAATCACCCTTGCAGACCTGCAACCGTGGTGGAAGGAGGCCTGATCCAGTAGGCACAGTGCTAGGTATACATCTTATGGCTATTGGGAGATGGGTCCAAACGTTTACTTTTATTCCTCCCCTCCCTCTCCTTGGGGACCCCTCCTGTGCTTCAACCACTGTCATATCTCTTCTCCTACACTTGCATACAGGCACAGTGGTGGTGCATGGTCCTGATTATGCTACTTAGCCTACCCCCTCCAGCATTGGGTCTGCCTCCCATCCTATATGACAGCCATCCAATCTCTGCCACTTGGTCCTGAAGACTCTCTTCCAGTGTGTGTGTAGTGGCCAGTGGGGGGGTGAAATGGAGATGCTGAGTTACTAAAATAACTGCGTTGTCTCAAGGGTGCACAGGAGAGACCCCTAGGAGAAGGTAGTTGCAGCTGAATTATTTTATTTAACCTCTTTCAGACCAGACAGCTCTGGCCTGAAAGATATCACCTACTTCTGTCACACTAGTGCTTGAAGAGTAGTAGAATCTTTGGGGGCCTGTAAGTGGCAACTGGGGACTGGAGAACTCTGTGGGAAGCCTTTAAAGAATCCAGAGTTGTCCCTCTTCTTAGGTAGGTATGGTAAATCTCCCATATTTTATTTAATCTATTTCAGACAAGACAGCTCTGGCCCCTTTAAGACTAGAGCTCTCCCTATTTTGTACTGTGATTGGGTCATAGGAATAACAGCATGGCAGCAGAGCAGGTGGGTGCAGTGACATTCTCCATTTCAAATGCACTCTTAGATTGTGCTCCTGAATGGCTGTAAACAGCAGCTGCGGGCTTGCCAGGAATGTCTTATACAAGGGTGCGCACACTTGATGGAGCATGAGCCTTTCAGCTTCCACTTAAAGTGAATCTCCATCCATACAATAAAAATCCTGGGAGGCCAGTGAGGTGGGGGGGGGGTGTTCAAGGAAATGTCACTTCGTGTTTGCCTTAACCTTCCTGGCAGTAAGCCCGAGCAGAGCTCAGGCTATGCCGCACAGGAGGATTTCTCAGGCCCTGCTGGGCCGATTTGCTTACTTTTTCTTTGCAACACGCGGCTAGCACTTTGCTAGCTGGGTGTGCATTCCAATCGCCGCCGCCCAGCGCTGAATCGCCGCGCCATGCCGCCACCCCCCCAGACCCCATGCGCTGCCTGGCCAATCAGTGCCAGGCAGCGCTGAGGGGTGGATTGGGACTCCCTTAGACGTCATGACGTCGGTGACGTTATCGCCATGGCGATGGGGGAAGCCCTTCAGGAAATCCCGTTCTTTGAACGGGATTTCCTGATCAAAGATCGCCGTAGGCGATAGAAGCGGGCAGGGGGATGCCGCTGTACAGCGGCTATCATGTAGCGAGCCCTAGGCTCGCTACATGATTTAAAAAAAAAAAATTATAAAATAGTGCTGCGCTGCCCCCTGGCGGTTTCTAATAGACCGCCAGGAGGGTTAAAGAGACACTGAAGCAAAAAAAATTATGATATCATGAATGGGTTGTGTAGTAGGGGTAATTACTAGAATATTTGTAGCAAAAAAAAATATTCTCATATTTTTATTTTCAGTTATACGGCTTTTTTTATAACATTGCATCATTCTCTAATACTTGCAGTTTACACATTAATCAGCATTCTAAAAGTTTTTGCAGAATAGGCAGTGAACTTTTGGCCTGTCCTGAACAGTTTTCTGCAAAAGAAAAAAACAATACAGTGGAGATAAAAACCATCAGAAGTCAGAGCTCTCCACCACTTTCAAAGTCATAGAGCTCAATGGCTATTTGCAGAGATAACTGGAGTTGTTTAACTCTTCCTGTACTGGAAACAAATATATTAGACTTATGTCTCTGCTCCTAATGCTTTATTTCTTAGCTGTACTACACAACCAATTCATTATATCATCTTTTTTTCGCTTCAGTGTCTCTTTAAAGCTGACCTGAGGTCATGTTTCCCCTCTGATGCCTTTGGTCTTCTTTTCCGGGTGGTCAAGGAGGAGTTATGGCAAAATCTTGGCGTCAGAAGGGGATGCCGATCCTTTCACATATTTTAAGTCAGAGAGGGACTTTACTTACCTTTTCTGAATTGTGATCTCATTTTCGTCTTTCTGGCTCACATATATTTCTTTATTTGCAGCATCAGCACTTCTTTAAATCTACTTTCGGACGTTCGGGAGCATTGCCAAATCATGACAGCTTTCTGAAACTGCTAGGTAATGTAACAGAAAAAAGATCCATCTCAGAACTATACGGGAGTATTAAGTACTTCAAAATAGGTCAGGGATCAACCAAGTCGCACCTGATAAATCTGGCTTTGCAAATTTGGCCTAATTGGCTAATCACTAGACATTGCTCATGCAAATATGTATTTGCTTTCGCATGCCAAAATATGCACGGTCTAAAACTAAAACCGCAAAGCGGTTGCCCTGCGGGGATTAGTTCATGCTACATTAGCACTATCCAGGAGTGTGGGGGCATTGGGGAGCCTCCCTGTGGCGCTCCTGGATAGTGCTAATGTAGCATGAACTAATCCCCGCAGGGCAATCGCTTTGCGGTATTAGTTTTAGACCCTGCATATTTTGGCATGCGGAAGCAAATGCAAATTTACATGAGCAATGTCTCGTGATTAGCCAATTAGGCCAAATTTGCAAAGCCAGAGTTATAAGGTTTTAACTTAGTTGATGCACACATTTTTTCTTTATTGTAATCAGTATTGCATTTCTATCCTTTGGTGGCGGGTGGTGGATGGCTTGTTCTAGGAAGTGAGAGCCCTGGAGCAGGCTGTTTGCGCCTGTCCTCCCCCCCCCCCCCCCCTCTGGAATGTTGCGCGAGAGCTACCCCTGAGCCCTACAAGCTTGGGGGGCCCATGCTTCACTCCTTTCTTATGTGTCACACCCAGGTCATGCACATGCAGCAGAACGCAATGAACGTTAAGGTAAGTGCCTGTTTTTAATTTTGGGAGGTGGGTGCGGGCCGCTCTTCCTGGCACTGCCCACGCTGGGGGGGGGGGGGTCGCCTGCATCTCCCAGCCTCCCTCTCTGGGGTGCCGCTGTGCAAGTTCCAGGCAGTGTGAGGGCTTGGGGCCCCCGAGGCTTTCTGGTTGTATGGGGACATTGGACAGCCTCCCAGTGGCGCTCCTGGATAGTGCTAATGTAGCATGAACTAATCCCTGCAGGGCAACCGCTCTGCGTTTTTTTTGTTTTAGACCCTGCATATTTTGGCATGCGAAAGCAAATGCATATTTGCATGAGCAATGTCTCGTGATTAGCCAATTAGGCCAAATTTGCAAAGCCAGATTTATCAGGTTTTAACTTGGTTGATGCACACATTTTTTCTTTCTTGTAATCACTAAAATAACTAGGCCTTTGGATCCGGTGCTATTCTTATTTCACAGCACTTCACAGCCTTCACAAGGGTCAGATAAAAATGATTACTTTAAAACCTTTGGAACATCTGTTTCTCTTGGCAGCAAAAAAAATGTATTTTGAGCCAATGGATACACTCTGAACTTCCCTCCCAAAAACAGGTTTTAGACATGATGCGTAAATTGTTATATATAGCTAAATTCAATGCAGAGCAAACAAAATCACTTAATACAAAAAAGCTCTTTAAGCTTTGGAGCCCATTCATCCTACAATTTGCTCCTAGGGTGGAAATCGGACAGTGTAACTCTCTTACCTGCTAATGGTTCCAGCAAGTGCTCAGGCAGCACTAGGCTGCTGCAGGAAGCTTCCTCTTCAGATTTATGCAGCCGTATCCCCAGCACCCCTGCGGCTGTGACTCAGCATGGACGTCTCTCCAGCCTCCCCAGGGGGATGCGCCCATCCCAGAGCAGTTCTTATAGGTTGAGGAGGCGGATCTAGTGGGTGTCAGCTGACACTCTTCTGCTGGAACCTTTGCTGATTTGCCAGTTCCTTTTCTGGGCTGGTCTGTGATCTTTTCCACCTGTGGGCTCTATTCATAAAAAAGTTGTTGCGAGAAAACTCCTGGAGGGAAAATACCGCAGCGGTATTTTACACTTCTGGGTGGTCATTCAAAGAAATCTTGAAAGCTGCGATGCAAGAGCGGAGATCTCCCGCTGAAAGCTGGCGGTAAGCTGTCGGAAGGCATGCGGAAACACTTCAGCCGGCAGAGTCCCTCCGTGCACTGCTCTCTCTGGGAGGTCTGTCCCATTCACTTGTATGTAATCCGCAAAATCAGAGGAAGCGGTATTTCCCGTCCACATACCGCTTCCTCTAATCTTTATGAATGGCCATTTTGTTACTTTTTTCTAGATAAATCTAGAAAAACACTGGAGAAGGCGGAAATTTCTCGCTCTGCTGGGGGATTGTAGATTTTCATGCGGGAACAGCTTTTATGAATGCCCACTTTGCTAAATGGACGAGAAAACCCGCTGTTTTGAGCGGAAAACTTGCGGTAATGGTTTATGAATAGAGCCCTGTGTATAAGCTCTCTTGATTCAGTTGCTCACTGCCTGTGATAGCAATCTATGCTGGTTTTGCTGGGTATTTTATCACTCTGGGCTCTATTCATAAAACCTTACCGCAAGTTTTCCGCTCAAAACAGCGGATTTTCCAGTCCATTTAGCAAAGTGGGCATTCATAAAAGCTGTTCCCGCATGAAAATCTACAATCCCCCAGCAGAGCGAGAAATTTCCGCCTTCTCCAGTGTTTTTCTAGATTTATCTAGAAAAAAGTAACAAAATGTCCATTCATAAAGATTAGAGGAAGCGGTATGTGGACGGGAAATACCGCTTCCTCTGATTTTGCGGATTACATACAAGTGAATGGGACAGACCTCCCAGAGAGAGCAGTGCACGGAGGGACTCTGCCGGCTGAAGTGTTTCCGCATGCCTTCCGACAGCTTACCGCCAGCTTTCAGCGGGAGATCTCCGCTCTTGCATCGCAGCTTTCAAGATTTCTTTGAATGACCACCCAGAAGTGTAAAATACCGCTGCGGTATTTTCCCTCCAGGAGTTTTCTCGCAACAACTTTTTTATGAATAGAGCCCTCTGGGCTCTATTCATAAAAGGTTACCGCAAGTTTTCCGCTCAAAACAGCGGATTTTCCCATCCATTTAGCAAAGTGGGCATTCATAAAAGCTGTTCCCGCATGAAAATCTACAATCCCCAAGCAGAGCGAGAAATTTCCTCCTTCTCCAGTGTTTTTCTAGATTTATCTAGAAAAAAGTAACAAAATGGCCATTCATAAAGTTTAGAGGAAGCGGTATGTGGACGGGAAATACCGCTTCCTCTGATTTTGCGGATTACATACAAGTGAATGGGACAAACCTCCCAGACAGAGCAGTGCACGGAGGGACTCTGCCGGCTGAAGTGTTTCCGCATGCCTTCCGACAGCTTACCGCCAGCTTTCAGCGGGAGATCTCCGCACTTGTATCGCAGCTGGCAAGATTTTTATGAATTACCACCCAGAAGTCTAAAATACCGCTGCGGTATTTTCCCTCCAGGAGTTTTTTCGCCACAACTTTTTTATGAATAGAGCCCTCCGGGCTCTATTCATAAAACTTCTGAGCCGGAAAAAATCCTGGAGGTAAAATACCGCAGCGGTATTTTACACTTCTGGGGGCTCTATTCATAAAAAACTTGTGGCGAAAAAACTCCTGGAGGGAAAATACCGCAGCGGTATTTTACACTTCTGGGTGGTCATTCAAAGAAATCTTGAAAGCTGCGATGCAAGAGCGGAGATCTCCCGCTGAAAGCTGGCGGTAAGCTGTCGGAAGGCATGCGGAAACACTTCAGCCGGCAGAGTCCCTCCGTGCACTGCTCTCTCTGGGAGGTCTGTCCCATTCACTTGTATGTAATCCGCAAAATCAGAGGAAGCGGTATTTCCCGTCCACATACCGCTTCCTCTAATCTTTATGAATGGCCATTTTGTTACTTTTTTCTAGATAAATCTAGAAAAACACTGGAGAAGGCGGAAATTTCTCGCTCTGCTGGGGGATTGTAGATTTTCATGCAGGAACAGCTTTTTTGAATGCCCACTTTGCTAAATGGACGAGAAAACCCGCTGTTTTGAGCGGAAAACTTGCGGTAAGGTTTTATGAATAGAGCCCTGGGTGGTCATTCAAAGAAATCTTGAAAGCTGCGATGCAAGAGCGGAGATCTCCCGCTGGAGGCTGGCGGTAAGCTGTCGGAAGGCATGCGGAAACACTTCAGCCGGCAGAGTCCCTCCGTGCACTGCTCTCTCTGGGAGGTCTGTCCCATTCACTGGGAGGTCTGTCCCATTCACTTGTATGTAATCCGCAAAATCAGAGGAAGCGGTATTTCCCGTCCACATACCGCTTCCTCTAATCTTTATGAATGGCCATTTTGTTACTTTTTTCTAGATAAATCTAGAAAAACACTGGAGAAGGCGGAAATTTCTCGCTCTGCTGGGGGATTGTAGATTTTCATGCGGGAACAGCTTTTTTGAATGCCCACTTTGCTAAATGGACGGGAAAATCCGCTGTTTTGAGCGGAAAACTTGCGGTAAGGTTTTATGAATAGAGCCCTCTGTGAGAATCATATTGAATTTCAATGTGACTACCAGACTGACTAAAGGCAGCCATACACTGGTTGATTATGCCACCAGATCGACCAGCAGATAGATCCCTCTGTGATCGAATCTGATCAAAGAGGGATCTATTGGCTGCCGACACTGCAAACAGATTTTGAATCGATTTCACTATGCAACCTAACCACAATCTGTGGAGTTGCCACTGCTGTTGCCGTCCCCTGCATAAATTACCTGATCCGGCCGGCATGACTCCCCCGTTTTCTGCTGTCTCTACTCCGCTCTGGACTCCGGCTTCACTTTACTTCCTGTTGGGGGAAGTTTAAACAGTAGAGGGCGCTCTACTGTTTAAACTTCCCCGACAAGAAGTAAGTGAAGCCAGCCGAAGCCCAGTATGGAGAAGGGACCGCAGGGACACGTGCCGGCGGAACAGGTAATGTATTGCCGCTAGCGATGGTCATCAGACATCTGAACGCTGCTATCGATGCACTGACCCGTCGGCGATCGAGCAAAATTTTCTGCGTGGACAGATCGACGGGATCAATCATTTTCAGGCGGAAATCGGTCGAACGGTCAGTGTTTGCACATCAATTTCTCAGCAGATTTGATCACAGTGATTGAATCTGCTGTCTGTCGGTGGTAAATCGGGCAAGTGTATGGGCACCTTTAGATACGACCTTTAGCTTTACTGACCACTCTCTCGCCTAGTCCTTTGTACTGCAGCCGTCTGATCTAACGTGTATGACCCTAGCCTGTTGTCGACTCCGATCCTGCCTAGCTCACCATACTGCAGCCATCTGATCTAACGTGTATGACCCTAGCCTGTTATCGACTCCGATCCTGCCTAGCTCACCGTACTGCAGCCAGCTGATATTGGACCCTATTCACAATAACATGTGGTAACTTTTTGGGGGGGTCACAAAATTACCTCCAGTGATAATTACCGACTTTTTTGAGTATTCACAAAAATTTTCAGAGTGTGATAAATGTTCGATAAAAGTGTCGTAAAATGGTCGATAAACGGTCGGTAATCGTTCGGTAATGTTGCAGTAAATGTGTTAAGTGTTTGGTAATTGGTCGGTAACATGTACGAAAGTAATGCTTTTTTGACCACTGTAGGGCAGGCCATATGCTTGCCACCCATTACACAGAAATGACCGAGAATAGCTTGCCACATTTAAAGTGGACCTGAACTCTTGCACAAGACAGAGGGAAAATCTATAGAAATGCACCCTGTGTGTATTTAGAGAGTTTAGCCTGTCTAATTCCCTCTCATCTGTGAGTAATCACAACTGTAATTTGAGCTCTCAGCTGTGCCATCTTGGTGCTTCAGCAGAGCAGCTAATTTGTAAACACAGGATGTTAACAATATGTCTACTTCCATAAAAGCAGGAAGTAGGCACACTGGAGATTTATTGCAGGATTTGTATCAGCTGTAAGGCCTGGTGCACACCGAGCGGTTTTGGTAGCGTTTTTAGAACCGCTTGCGGATGTGGAAATGCTTGGGTAATGTATTTCAATGGGCTGGTGCACACCAGAGCGGTAGGCATTTGCAGAAACGCATACTCCCGGGCTGCAGCATTTTTTGGATTGCGGAGGCTTTTCTGCCTCCAATGTTAAGTATAGGAAAAACGCAAAACGCCAGATCAGAGCAGTTTTCCAGGCATTTTTGTTACAGTAGCTGCTCAGTAACAGCTTTACTGTAACAATATCTGTAATCTGCTACACAAAACCGCAAAACGCTAGCAAAACGCTTCATAATAAGAAGAAAAAAACACTTAAAAAAACGCTAGCGTTTTGCGGATCTGCTAGCGATTTTTGGTGTGCACTAGGCCTAACAAAAAATGTTTTTCTTGAAAGGTTTTTATGCTATTGCTTCTCTTTTAGAGCAGAGAGGTATTTCCTCCTCAGCATCTATAAAATCTTATAAAAGACTACGAGGTCTGAAAGTGCGACTTGAGATTAGACACACTCGTCTTCTCTGCCTCCTTTGTAAAATTGACATAAACTCAAGCAAACAAAGCTCAAAAGGCTCCATCCTAAAGCCCAACAGCAGAGAAGTGAAAATTATTACCTGCCCTCTATAGGTGATAAAAAATCCTAAGGGCTGGAACCCACAGGAGCGCTTTTGGCAGCGTTTTGGCAGCACTGCGATACGCTAGCAGTTTGCCAAAACGCTGGGCTAATGTTAATGGATGGGGCAACTTCCACAGGAGCGTTTGCGTTTCCCAGAAACGCAAATGCAGGACCTGCAGCATTTTGGGAGCGTTAGCGCTTCAATGTAAAGTATTGAAACGCTAGCAGAAACGCTCAGCAAAACCTAAACTGAGCGGTTTTGCTAGCGTTTTGCGGTTCAGCACACTGTAACAAAATTAAAAATAATTCACAGGACCAATCAGGATAAAAACGCAAAACGCTAGGCACCCGCTGGGGAAAAAAATACAATGTTGCAAAACACGACCAAAAACGCGCATGAATCCGCTTGCAAACCGCTCAGACAAAACGCTAGCGGTTGCGTTTTGCGTTTGCGGTTTTCAGTGGGTTCCAGGCCTTATTTATCACCAATTATCCGCACATTTATTCAATTAAGAATTTCAAAGTGGAGGAAATGTAGTCCCTTTTTACCGCACATTTACCGCATGCGGAAAATTAAGGAGATAAATATTTCAGAATTACACAATGGTGATCTTTTGGGTGATATTTTGCACATACTATTTTACCGCATGCGGTAAGGCATTGTGAATAGAGCCCATTGGGCTCTATTCACAAAACCATGTGCGGTAACTCTTTTTTGGGTGAAAAATTACCTCCAGTGATAATTCACTAAAAATAGTGAAAATAGTGAGTATTTACTAAAAATGTACAAAGTGTGATAAATGTTTGATAAAAGTGCGGTAAAACAGGTGATAAACAGGTGATAAAACAGGTGATAAAACTGTCAGTAATATGTACGGAAATAAAGCTTTTTTGACCACTATAGGGCAGCCCATATACTTGCCACCCATTACACAGAGACGACCCAGGAAAGCCTGTCACATTTAAAGTGGGACCTCAACTCTTGCACAGGACAGAAGGAAAACCTAGAAATGCACCCTGTATGTATATAATTTAGCCTGTCTAATTCTCCCTCATCTGTGAATAATCACAACTATAATTTTAGCTCTCAGCTGTGCCAGCTGGCTGCCTCAGCAGAGCAGCTAATGTGTAAACACAGGATGTTAACCCTATGTCTGCTTCCATGAAAGCAGGAAGTACATACACTGGAGATTTTTTGCTGGATTTGTATCCGCTGTAACAAAGAAATGTTTTTCTTTAAATGTAATTATGCTGTTGCTTATCTTTTAGAGCAGAGAAGAATTTCCTCCTCGGCATCTATTAAATCATCTAAAAGACTGTACAAGGTCTGAAAGTGCGCCTTGAGATTAGACACACTCGTCTTTTCTGCCTTCTATGTAAAATTGACATACACTCCAGCAAACAAAGCTCAAAAGGCTCCATCCTGAAGGCCAAAAGCAGAGAAGTGATAATTATCACCTACCATTTGTAGGTGATAAAAAAAATCCTTAATTAACAACAACTTTTCAATTGAGAATCTCAAATTGGAGATAAATTTTGAGGTAATTACCACACTTTTACCTCACTTTTACCGCATGAGGTAAATAAAATTGTGAATTTCAAAATGGAGATATTTTGGTCGGTGTTTATCACTACCTAATTTAACTCATGCGGTAACTCATTGGGCTCTATTCACTAACAGACAAAACCACCGCAAAATGTTACCGCTATATTTCCGCCAGCGGTAAACTCCGCATTTTTTCCACATTCACTAATATTTTCCGCATGTTTTCCGCATGCGGGAAAAAAGATGCGGAAACAGCCATTATTCATGCGGGAATCATGCGGTAAAAAGGTCGCATGAAAAAGTGTTTAAAAAAAAAAAGTTAAAGTCCAGCAAGCACAGCCCTTAAGCCTCCACACTTCATTAAAGTCAATGGGATGCGGAATATATCACCTACTTCTTGTAGGTGATAAAAATTCGGTAATTAACGAAGAAAAGATGCGCCTGAACATCTTTGAGAATTGATCTTTTATTGCGGAAAATACCGACTTTTGCGGAAATTTTACCGCATGAATCCCGCACTTTTATCACACTTTTTCCGCATGCGGAAAAAACATGCGGAACATTTTGAGAATCCCAACTTGCCGGTATTTTGGGTGCAAACTTCCCGCATGTACTTTACCGCATGCGGAAACTCATTGAGAATAGAGCCCAATGTGAATAGAGCCCATTGGGCATGATTCACAAAGCTTTTCACCCGTTTTCTTCTGTTTTCACCTTTTCTATGTTACATGTTTAAGCTTCCAAAGAGCAAAAATATAATTAAGTTAATAAAAGTTACGTTGAAATAAAGTTAATCGGATAACTTACTTTGAGTGATTATTTTGATTGTAAATGTGCTGAAAGGTTATTTTTATCAATTAGGTGATAAACAACTCCTGTGTGATAAGTTTTGTGAATAGAGCCCATTGTGTATTGGTCCACATAGCGCCTAGCGTGATAGACAGATTATGAGACCGTTCACCTACACTTCTTGGTATCTAAAGGTGGCCATACACTGGTCGATTTGCCATCAGATTCGACCAAAAGATAGATCTCTCTCTGATCGAATCTGATCAGAGAGGGATCGTATGGCCACCTTACTGCAAACAGATTGTGAATCGATTTCAGCCTGAAGCCGATCACAATCTGTGGAGCTGCCGCTGCTGCCGCCACCGCCGCCACCCCCCCCCCCCCTGCATACATTACCTGTTCCGGCCGGCACGAGTCCCCTGGTCCACCGCTGTCTTCTTCTCCGCCTGGTCCCGGCATCTTCTTCGCATCGGCTCCCAGCTGGCATCTTCTCCTATCGGCATCCGCGTATAACTTTCTGTCACTCCAGTGACAGCGGAAGTTCAAATAGAGCGCCCTCTATTTGTACTTCCGCTGTCACTGCAGTGACACAGGAAGTTATACACTGATGCCGTGATGGGAGAAGATGCCAGCCGGGAGGTGACAGCGGGGACTCGCGGCGGCGGAGCAGGTAATGTATCTCCGCTGTATTGCGTTAGTCGTCGGGCATATGAACACCGCTATCGACTCACTCCCGACCGGAGAGAAATCTTCCGCATGGATGGATCGACGGGAACGATGGATTTCAGACGGAAATCCATCGTTCTGTCAGAGGTGTGCTCGGCGATTTCACGGCCGTTTCGGTCATTGTGATTGAAACGGCCATATTTCGGCGGGAAAATTGTTAGGTGTATGGGCCCCTTAAGAGGAAAGATTGCAGGGTCCCTTGGCCCTCTGGAAGGGAGTGATGATGACGCATGATTCTTTCCTTTTATTTTGCTACAGTTTAAATTTGTTGTCTTTTACCTTAACCCTCATATCTACATCCAGACTAACCTTTTCTACTCTATTTTTCTTTTTTGTGAAGACGTTTTATGGCTGTGATGTGTGACCTTGGACTTCCCTGGCTCCAATATGACGGGTGCCAGAAGGGGATGTCTGAGGTGTTCTGTTTGGGGGGGAGGGGATATTTGGGAAGTTTCCCAGATATAGCTTATATGTAAAATGCTACCTTAAAAATCCTTTAGATGGGAACTGAGGGGAGGGGGGTGGGACGGTTTGAAAAAGGGGGAAACATTTTCAGAGAGTCAGTTGAAAATTTGTCATAAATTGTTTGTTAGAATACACTATTTCTTTTTTCTGTGTATGCCTTTGTTTCAAATATTGTAAACCTCGGATACCTGTATTTTCTGATCTCTGTGAGTAAATAAAGAGTTTAAAAAACAAAGTGGACTTGAATTCATACACAGGACACAAGGGAAACACAGACTAATCCACCCTGTTTGTGTTTAGAGTGAAGGGCCAATCTAATTCCCCATCAGCTGCCAATAATCACAATTGTAATTTGAGCTCTTAGCTCTGTCAGCACAGGAATCTCAGATGCGTAAGATAATTTGTAAACACAGGATGTTAACCCTCTGTCTGCTTCCAGGAACTGCAGATTTTGCAGGAGTTCTGTGGGCTGCAACAAATAATTGTTTTTCTGTAAAGGTTATTATGCTGTTGCCTAGAGGGCCAGATTTACCTTAAGGCACTGTAGGCACGTGCCTACAGGCGCCCAATAATGGAAAGTCAGCTCACTCCCCTCCCCTAGTGCCTCCCCCCTCTTTCCCTATGCAGAATTCTGAGCAGAGCGTAGATGAGAGGTTACTCACCCTGCTCTTGGCATTCCACTGACAAGTTCTCCCTCTAGTCAGGGGTACCTCTAGCTATTTAATACTGAGGATAGCATGGGCTACCTAATGCTAAGGGGCACCTGTAGCTACCTACAATGTGCAGGGGAAGTAGGGGAGAGGGGACAGCTGGGACAGTCAGCACACTTGGGATGCAGTTTAGCGGGGGTTTGTAGGTTCATGGAGGGCAAAGTCTAGGGCGCCAAGCAGTGGCGTCTTAAGGGGGTGGTGACAGGAGCGGCCCATCCCCCCTCTCAGCAGGCAGGGGGGTGACAGCTGAACCCCTGAAGCTGGGGGTTACCACTGCCAAGAACCCCCCTGGTCACCTCATTACGCCAGAAAAGCAGGGCTGCACACAGCTTCCTGTCTCCAGCAGGAAGCATGTGGCTTTGTTGTTTGCAGCCCTTATGGCATTTTGGGATTTGGCTGGCTGGGAGCAGCTTATCTGTGCAGCCTTCCCCTGTGGACATGTAAGCTGTGCTAATGGAGCTGCTCTCTCCCCGCACTACAGAATCAGCTATCAGTGTGTGTACACTGACTCCTGTGACACCCACTGCCTACATTATTCATTCATTATTCTGATCAGCGTATGTGCTGACCAGAAGGATTAATCAATAGTGCGGGCAGTCCAGTGCTGCAGAGTTCAGTGTTACAAGCTGATTGCAGATGCCTGTAGTTGTGGAGCAGAGAGAATCAGCTCCCTGCAATTCATACAAGAAGCTTGCCTCAGCTGAATAGTTCTTGGCCTGTTCACTCTCCCCGTCCCACCACATGGTCTCCTCTCTCTGTCCTCTATTTCCTCCACAATGCAGGGATGATGGTTGTTTCTCAACATGTCCCTTCCAAACGGGACTGGTGCAGACTGAAGTCCTGGTGAAACATCTTGCTCTTCTGTCTCGCTCTCCTGTCTCTTGCATTTCCCCATCTCACTCTCCTGTCTCTTGCGTTTCCCCATCTCGCTCTTCTGTCTCGCTCTCCTGTCTCTTGCATTTCCCCATCTCACTCTCCTGTCTCTTGCGTTTCCCCATCTCGCTCTTCTGTCTCACTCTCCTTTCTCTTGCGTTTTCCAATCTCGGTCTCCTGTGTTTTGGGTTTCCACATCTCGCTCTTCTGTCTCTTGCGCTTCCTCATCTCGCTCTTCTGTCTCTTGCGTTTCCCCATCTCGCTCTCCTGTCTCTTGCGTTTCCCCATCTCGCTCTCCTGTCTCTTGTGTTTCCCCATCTCGCTCTCCTGTCCCTTTCATTTCACCGTCTCGCTCTCCTGTCTCTTGTGTTTCCACTCTCTCCAATCTTTCTCTCTCCTCTCTCCCCCTAGTATTTTCATGCACTTACTCTCCCTTTGTTCCATACCTATCATACCATATTGTATATTATGTATTTATATAGCACTGACATCTTCTGCAGCGTTTTACGGAGTACATAGTCATGTCACTGTCTGTCCTCAGAGGAGCTCACAATCTAATTCCTACTATAGTGAAAGTGTAATGTTCTACCATATTATTATTATGTATTTATATAGCACTGACATCTTCTGCAGCACTTTACAGAGTACATAGTCATGTCACTGACTATCCTCAGAGGAGCTCAAAATTTAACCACCCTTATCTCCCAATTAGTAAGCCTAACCTGATGCTTTCTACTAAATCCTAATGCTGGGAATACACGATGCAACTTCTCGTCCGATCTATGGGTGATCAGTAGTATTATGTATACATGTCCAACTGTTCTGAATCGATAAAGGGATTGATTGTCTGATGATAACTTCACAAAATCGATCCCTTTATCGATCAGAAACAGATTGGACATGTTGGAAATAATCAACCGATTCCTGTCGTTGAGAAGGAAAGTTGCATCGTGTGTTCCCAGCATAACTTGCACTAATTCCCCCGCCCCAGCTTTCTTCATGTGGGATATTTGCACCTAACTTTATCCCCATATTTTGGAGGTGCCTAACCCTAACGTAATCTGCCATCTATGCCTAATCATTGCAAGGAACATTGAAGCAATCTCCCGAGGATGCGGGAGGGTAATAAAGGCTGACTTGCCAGGGGCACCAAACAGGTCAGAAACAGCCCTGAGTTGAGTGGGTCCAGGTAATCAGGGCACCATGGCACTACATTATTGTATGGGGTGGGGGGAGTGATGTTAACAGTTGGCCTAGAGCAGTAAAAAAGACAAATCCGGCTTTGCCTATACTGGCTGCACCTATTCCTGGCTACCTTTACTGGCTGCACCGATTCCTCGCTATCTATACTAGCTACACCTATTCCTGGCTTTCTATACTGGCTGCACCTATTCCTAGTTACTTATAGTGGCTGCACCTATTCCTAGCAACTTATAGTGGCTGCACCTATTCCTAGCTACTTATAGTGGCTGCACCTATTCCTAGCTACTTATAGTGGCTGCACCTATTCCTAGCTACTTATACTGGCTGCACCTATTCCTGGCTACCTATACTGGCTGCACCTATTCCTGGCTACCTATACTGGCTGCACCTATTCCTGGCTACCTATACTGGCTGCACCTATTCCTGGCTACCTATATGGGCTGCACCTATTCCTGGCTATCTATACTAGCTGCACCTATTCCTGGCTACACCTACTCCTTTCTACCTATACTGGTTACACCTATTCCTGGCTATCTATATTGGCTGCACCTATTCCTGGCTGTCTATACTGGTTGCACCTATTCCTGGCTATCTATGCTGTCTGCACCTATTCCAGGCTACCTATACTAGAGGCAACTATTCCAGGCCACCTATACCGGCTGCACAAATTCCTGGCTATCTATACTGGCTGCACCTATTCCAGGCTACCTATACTGGAGGCAACTATTTCAGTCTACCTATTCTGGGGGCAACTATTCCAGGCTACCTGTACTGCAGGCAACTATTCCGGAGTACCTATACTTCAGGCAGCTATTCCAGGCTACCTATACTGGAGGCAACTATTCCAGTCTACCTATTCTGGGGGCAACTATTCCAGGCTACCTGTACTGCAGGCAACTATTCCGGTTTACCTATACTGCAGGCAACTATTCCAGGCTAGCTATACTGCGGGAAACTAATCCACGCTACCTATACTGCAGGCAACTATTCCAAGCTACCTATACTGCAGGCAACTATTCCAGGCTACCTATACTGGGGGCAACTATTCCACGTTACCTATACTGCAGGCCACTATGCCAGGCTACCTATACTGGGGGCAACTATGCCAGGCTACCTATACTGGGGGCAACGATTCCAGGCTACCTATACTGGGGGCAACTATTCCAGGATACCTATACTGGGGGAAACTATCCAAGGCTACCTATATTGGGGGCAACTATTCCAGGCTACCTATACTGGGGGCAACTATTCTAGTCTATCTCTACCTGTGGCAACTATTTCAGGCTTCCTATACTGGGAGCAACTATTCCAGGCTACCTATACTGGGGGACTCTATTCCAGGCTACCTAGTGTCTGGGCAACTATTCCAGGCTACCTATACTGGTGGCACCTATACCTGGCGTTACCCACTGTGGCGCTTAGCATGTCACACTCCTTTCCTGTTTTGGTGGGCGGGGTGGGGGGTGTCATTTAATATCCAGCACCGGGTGTCAGATGCCCTAGGTACGCCACTGGTGCCAAGACATCTGTGCCCATAGGCTCATGTGATGTAAATCTGGGCCTGGTTACTTATCTTTTAGAGCAGAGAAGAAGTTCTGAGTTCAGGTCCGCTTTAAGAGGCAGAATTGTGGCTGCAGCTGAGGTGGGAATGGTAGTAGCCTTTATCATAATGGGAATAATTGCTGCATTTGTTGGTCGCTATCTACAAAAAGGGTGACTTTAAAATTGTGCCACATGTACTGGAACTGGTCTGGGACCATCCGGGTGCCAGCACCCCTGTAAATATGCCCACAAGCTGACTTACCTGTCTGGCCAGTTCCTTCATCAAGAGCCTTCACCTCAGCTGTGTGATAAGCTCATCTTTCTTTAAATGTTGGGAACAACGGGCATCGTTTTTAGCCCATCCCCCACAAAATTACCTTTCTTTGAATAGCCTTCCCTTCTGGTTTTAATTTTCTGCCCAGGGATCATGCTCTAGATCTATCAAAACTGATTTAGCTTGAACTAATTTTTTATTTTAGGATTTTTTTGGGGGGGGAGGGGGGTGAAATAACAAAACAAAATAAACCAAACAACAGATAATGTGTTGAGTAGAAGTATCCCAGTAACGGGGCTTGGGCATCACAGTATGCTTACTAAGAGGGGCATACAAACATCAAGAGGAGCTAAGGGTTTAAAAAGAGGTGAGACCTCCGCTAACAGTTTCACCACTTTGTGCTTTTAGTGAGGGTCCAGTAGCATTGCCACTCAGTACAGGTCGTTCTCCTTTAACCATTTCTATACAGGGGTCTCCTCCTCAACAGGCAGGACAACATGAAAGACCCCATCTGGACAAGGATGGATGCCGAGATAGCCAGCTCCTCTTCCTCACTGAGGTCACAAAAGGTCTCCTCCTCCCCCCCCCCCCCCCCCCCCAGCCACTCAGTGAGAGTCTTCTGTCTGTGGAGTATTACACAGACACAGAGCCAGGCCCGTTTCTAGGGCCTTGCGGGGCGTGCCGCCGCCCGGGGCGCTGTTGGGAGGGGGGCGCTATAATGGAGGGTGGAGCCGGAGCCGCGGGGAGGGCAGCCCGACCTCTCCCTCCCTCTCCCAGGCCGCCCTCCGTGCTCCCCCCTCAGATGCAGAGCGAGCAGCCGGGAAGCGCTGTTTACAACTCACCTCCCTGGCTCCAAGCGCTGCTCTCTCGCCGCTGGTCTCCTCTCTCTGCAAAGATGCGGATACACACGCTGCTTCCTGCTAAACAGGAAGCAGCGTGTGTATCCGCATCTATGCAGAGAGAGGAGACCAGCGGCAAGAGAGCAGCGCTTGGAGCCAGGCAGGTGAGTTGTAAACAGCGCTTCCCGGCTGCTCGCTCTGCATCTGAGGGGGGAGCATGGAGGCCGCCCGGGAGAGGAGAGGGAGGGAGAGGTCGGGCTGCCCTCCCCGCGGCTCTGGCTCCCCCCTCCATTATAGGGGACAGCTAGCTATCTAACCTATCCTGGGGGCACCTACCTAATCTAACCTATGCTGGGGGGCAGCTACCTAATCTAACCTACACTGGGGGGCAGCTACCTATCTAACATACACTGGGGGGCACCTACCTAATCTAACCTACACTGGGGGGCAGCTACCTATCCTACACTGGGGGGCAGCTACCTATCTAATCTATACTGGGGGGCAGCTACCTATCTAACCTACACTGGGGGGCAGCTACCTATCTAACCTACACTGGGGGGCAGCTACCTATCTAACCTACTCTGGGGGGCAGCTACCTATCTAATCTATACTGGGGGCAGCTACCTAATCATACTGGAAGGGGCCACACCTGCGCATCAGTGACAGTGTTCTGTCTGTGGAGTATATCACACAGACACAGAGCTGTGCAATAGTGCAAACACAATACAGTGATAACAGAGGCCCTGGAGCACTAGTGATAAAACTGTGCTTGTGCTTTTTTATGTGGCATACAATGTGATATTACTGTAAGTGGGCATATGGGCGTCTCTGATAATAGTAGTGATAATAACAGACGCCCTGCAACAGTTGTGGAAAAAAAGGTGCTTTTATATGGCAAACAATTCGATATCACTGTAAGGGGTTGATTCACACGTTAGAACGCGCATAACGTTTTTCGTGCACAAAAGTTTGCACGCGAAAAACCATTACGCACATTATAACACGCGCAAAACGCTAGCGCGGCTGTTCTTTCTGTAAGGCCCGGTTCACACTTGCATTGAAGTTGCAAACGGATTCGTGAAAATGGATCTGATCACCGGTAGAGATGGCCCGAACCTCCAATTTTTGGTTCGCGAACCGGGTTTGCGAACTTCCGCCAAAAGTTCGTTTCGCGCGAACTTCCCGCGAACTGCAATAGACTTCAATGGGAAGGCGAACTTTGAAAAATAGAAACACTTACGCTGGCAACAAAAGTGATGGAAAAGATGTTTCAAGGGGTCTAACACCTGGAGGGGGGCATGGCGGAGTGGGATAGATGCCAAAAGTCCCAGGGAAAAATCTGGATTTGGCGCAAAGCAGCGTTTTAAGGGCAGAAATCACATTGAATACTAAATTGCAGGCCTAAAGTGCTTTCAAACATCTTGCATGTGTATACATCAATCAGGGAGTGTAATTAGAGTACTGCTTCACACTGACACACCAAACTCATTGTGTAACGCACCGCAAACAGCTGTTTGTGTTGTGACGGCCGTGCTGGACTGGTGCGCACCATGGCCAGAGTGCAGGCCGTGGCGGTTTTCAAGCCCACATGGTCGCCGGGCTGAGGTAGCTGAATGACAGAACAGTGACTGTCCAGCTGATCAAATTTGGTCTGTCCACAATGAAGCAATGACCTTATTATCGTGGGTGTGCCCCCCCCCGACACACTTATATAGCCGTCGGTCATTGCTTTATTGTGATCCGCAAGCCCCTTCACCGCGGCAAGGTAATGATCATGAAGAGGAATTGGCACATGTACATGCCTTTTGTTTTGTTGTTGCAGCTGCAGTGCAGCCAGAAAAATTAGGCAGGCATGTACACGCACCAGAAAAATTATTATAGCGGCCACTGCTAGCAGCGGCCTTAAAAATTCAGAAATCCGCCTGGAGTCCTGGACCCTGTTAATGGTGGCGGAGAAGGCAGTCAACCGGCCAGCGGTTGACGCACAAAAACATTTCCACACCGCCGAGCCCTGGGGTGATGTCACTTTGGTGGTGGTGGCCGACTGAGTGTTAAGTGGGGTGCCAGAATTAGAGCAGGAGGAGGAAGATATGTCACGGTTCCGTGCGGAAGCTGAGAAAGATGAGGTATTCTGTGTTAAATAGTCAACTGCGTCCTGACAATATTGGTGGTTGATGGCAAGCGCCTTCTTCTGAACACTGTACTTTGGTCGAGGGCCGCACGAAAACGCGACAGCGTGACCTCGAATAGACCTGCCAGGTGGCCTGCCTCTGCCTTTTGTTTTGTCCATATTGGGGGGGGGGATGAAGTGAAAGGTATGCACTGACTTGACTAATACAATGTGCAGTCGCAGAGGTGCAGTTAACAGGTATGCACAGAGTGGTATATCACACTGCATGCACTCACGTAGGTAGGTGGGTGCACTGAACACAACAGGTAGGTATATACAGTGATGGGTATTACAATGTGCACCTGTCACACACAGACAGGTAGCGGACAGGCACAATGACACTGCGTGGGCTCAACTCACGTAGGTAGGTGGGTGCACTGTGAACAACAGTTAGGTAGGTAGGTATATGCAGTAATGGGTATTACAATGTGCACCTGTCACACACAGACAGGTACTTGAAAGAGCACATGCACCTTTTGAAAGGAGTTTTTGTGACAGTGCTCAAAAACCCTAGACCTTGACTAGATTGCTATTTACTTTCTACATATAAAACAATACCCCCACCAATCCAACATGTTTCGACTCCTTACATGGAGTTGTCATCAGGGAAAAAAGTGCTTAGTGTAAAGGTTGCTAGTGCATTCAGAAAGAAAAAAGCATTATATATACATCAAATAAAGAAAACAAAAAACGAGAGCAATATGCGCTCCTTCTCTGTCAGCTCTCCTGCTCTGCTAACAGAGCAATCTAGAATAAATAGCAATCTAGTCAAGGTCTAGGGTTTTTGAGCACTGTCACAAAAACTCCTTTCAAAAGGTGCATGTGCTCTTTCAAGTACCTAAAATCCTACCTTGTTATGTACTGAAAAGTGAAAACATTTATAGCGATTTTATATAAACTAATAAGTTATGTGTTAGTATATACTTCTGAAAGGATCAACCTTGTGTATTTTGTAGAAATCAGATTTGTAAATTGTACACACAGACAGGTAGCGGACAGGTACAGTGACACTGCGTGCGCAGCCTGATTGGCTACAATGTGCCTGCTGACTGTGATGTAGAGGGACAAAGTTGACCCTAATGGTGCACTATGGGGGCAAACCAAACTTCCGGAAAAGTTCGCGGTTCTCCACGGTCGCGAACCCCTGGAAGTTCGCCTTGAACCATTCGCCAGCAAACCGTTCGGGCCATCTCTAATCATCGGTGGATCGGATCCGTTTTCACTCCGTTGCCACTCCATTTGCCTTCCGCTGCTTCTGTTGCATTTCCCCACATCCCCCCCCCCCCCCCAGACCCACATCCCCAAAGTATATTTTTCTATTTGGAACAGACCATTTCTTCACTAGTGTGAAGAAACATTCCATTTTCTTATTGTCCCCAATGCAGAGCTTCAGCTTCCATTTTCGTTCCGCTGGGCTCAGCAGTCCGGAAAAATTGGTGCAGGAGAAAACTTGTGGTCCGTTACATTGGACCTGTTCCCATCCATTGCGATCTGTTCCCTTCCGATCCGGGAGGGACTGGTTTTTAACTCTAATGTGAACTTGGTCTAAATGACAGCGACATAGTAAAATGCTAAGTTATAGGACACTAGTGACCTTAGCCGTTTAAAAACGGGCTAGCTCTGTCACGCTCATCCACTGCGCGCACATGCCCGCCCTCCTGGCCCCGCCCTCCTCTCCAAGCAGCATCACTCATTCCCCCAGCAACCTCCTCAGTGTCTCTGTGTCCTTCCCTGCACATACGTACAACAAAAATAGACACGCACAGGGACATGGGACGCAGAGACACTTGCGTTTTATTAGGTATGATTGCACTCAGGGATAAACAGCTGAGTAACTGTAAAGGTGGCCACTAATGGTCCAATTTCTAGCGAAAAATCGTTCGAGCGATCAGAAATTCTGATCGGATTGGTTGTAAATAATCTCTGTTGATGGGCACAATGGAATATGAATGATTATAAAAATAGTTGTCCGATTGGATTTTTGTTGAATCAAAATTTGGATTTTCTTGTTGGTTGTGATAGATAGAAAGCAAAGATTGGTTTGTTGATATTGTAGTGAGCAATTTCACTTCCGATCAGAATTTCTGATCGCTCTAACGATTTTTCGCTAGAAATTGGACCATTAGTGGCCACCTTAACACACAGTTCAGAATCAGGAGGGGAAGTACACAGAAAATACTTATTCTTATTATTAGAACATACACTCACCTAAAGGATTATTAGGAACACCTGTTCAATTTCTCATTAATGCAATTATCTGATCAACCAATCACATGGCTTGTGCTTCAATGCATTTAGGGGTGTGGTCCTGGTCAAGACAATCTCCTGAACTCCAAACTGTGTGTCAGAATGGGAAAGAAAGAGGATTTAAGCAATTTTGATCGTGGCATGGTTGTTGGTGCCAGATGGGCCAGTCTGAGTTTTTCACAATCTGCTCAGTTACTGGGATTTTCCCACACAACCACTTCTAGGGTTTACAAAATGGAAACGGTGTGAAAATGGAAAAACATCCGGTATGCGGCAGTGCTGTGGGCAAAAATGCCTTGTTGATGCTAGAGGTCAGAGGAGAATGGGCCGACTGATTCAAGCTGATAGAAGAGCAACGTTGACTGAAATAACCACTCGTTACAACCGAGGTATGCAGCAAAGCATTTGTGAAGCCACAACACGCACAACCTTCAGGCGGATGGGCTACAACAGCAGAAAACCGCACCGGGTACCACTCATCTCCACTACAAATAGGAAAAAGAGGTTTCAATTTGCACGAGCTCACCAAAATTGGAAAGTTGAACACTGGAAAAATGTTGCCTGGTCTGATGATTCTCGATAGAGTCAGAATTTGGCGTAAACAGAATGAGAACATGGATCCATCATGCCTTGTTACCACTGTGCAGGCTGGTGGTGGTGGTGTAATGGTGTGGGGGATGTTTTCTTGGCACACTTTAGGCCCCTTAGTGCCAATTGGGCATCATTTAAATTCCATGGGCTACCTGTGCATTGTTTCTGACCATGTCCATCCCTTCATGACCACCATGTACCCATCCTCTGATGGCTACTTCCAGCAGGATAATGCACCATGTCACAAAGCTCGAATCATTTCAAATTGGTTTCTTGAACATGACAATGAGTTCACTGTACTAAAATGACCCCCACAGTCACCAGATCTCAACACAGTAGAACATCTTTGGGATGTGATGGAACGGGACCTTTGTGCTCTGGATGTGATTCCCACAAATCTCCATCAACTGCAAGATGCTATTGTATCAATATGGGCCAACATTTCTAACGAATGTTTTCAGCACCTTGTTGAATCAATACCATGTAGAATTAAGGAAGTTCTGAAGGTGAAAGGGGGTCAAACACCGTATTAGTATGGTGTTCCTAATAATCCTTTAGGTGAGTGTAGTTGACCTGCCTCTTTCCTACAAAAAAAAAGTAGAAAAGACAGAAGGGTAATGGGATGGATATACAAAGCCATTCTTCGGTTATACTGTAAACCATATAGTCCTGCTATTATTTAGTAATCTAAACACTAAAGGGTGATTTCTGGATAGGTAAGTTACAGGCTGCAAACACTGAAGTGATGAAGACAATATTATGTAGATTTAGTGAGGAGGGTATTCATTTAATGTATGTTATTGCAGTTTCTTCTTATTAGCACAGATATAATAATGTTGAATGCAATTTATTTATCTCCAGGTGAAAGATGAATCTCCTCCTTGGTTGCCATGCCAATGTAACCATGGTGATGCTACACAGTACCCCCGCCATTCTGCTTCATGGCTGCTGAGATGATTATGAAACACTGGTAACTAGTAATGTCTCGAACCTTAGATTTTGGGTTCGCGAACCTTGAACGCAGATTTTCGTAAAAGTTCAAGAACAAACTGTTCGCAGCGGGCACCATATTACTTTAATGGCAGGCGAACTGCCGCCGACTTTAGCGGTTAATAGCAAAGCTCCCTCACATAGTAGAAACGCCAAATTTGCAAGGTATGTGGAGGGGGGCAGTGACTACAAGAATAAAAAAAAAATCAAAAAGACCTTATAGTTTTTAAGAAAATCAATTTTAAAGATCTCGTTCTGAGTGTGGGAAATGTTTCGATCTCCGCCCCCTTAAATGCCAGAAACACCAAATTTGCAGGGAATGTGGAGGGGGACAGTGACTACAAGAGTAAAACAATTTCAAAAAGACTTTATAGTTTTTGAGAAAATCAATTTTAAAGATCTTGTTCTGAGTGTGGGAAATGTTTCAACCTCCACCGATTTAGCGGTTAATAGCAAAGCCCCCTTAAATGCCAGAAACACCAAATGTGCAGGGAATGTTAAAGAGAAACTCCAACCTAGAATTGAACTTTATCCCAATCAGTAGCTGATACCCCCTTTTACATGATAAATGTGATGCTTTTCACAAACAGACCATCAGGGGGTGCTGTATGACTGATTTTGTGCTGAAACCCCTCCCACAAGAAGCTCTGAGTACCGCGGTACTCTGGGCAAACTGCCACAATGTAGCAATGTTCACAGACAGGAATTAGCTGTTTACAGCTGTCTCTAACAGCCAAAACAGCTAGGAGCAGCTTCATAACCTGCCCACAGTAAAAATGTCACCATGTAATAAATGTCAGAATGTAAATCTGGGAGAGGAAAGATTTTACAATGAGCAAACACTGACTAAATCATTTATACATAATTATTGTAAAAATGAAGCATTTTTTTTACTACATTATTTTCACTGGAGTTCCTCTTTAAGAAGAACAGTGGGAACAATAGGAAAAAAATCCTTCTGATCCCCATTGGTCTGTTAAGAACCGAGATGTCGCGAACGGTTCCCGAACCGTTCGCCGGCGAACATCTCTGGGCCCTGTACTACTACTGGGTCGCTATGACCCGGAGTAGTACGCCTGCACTGGCCCGGCTGTGTGCATCCTAGATCGCGCTCCTGTTGCCGAACACTTTCTGCGCATGTGTGTGACGTCATGAATGACGTCACGCTCATGCGCAGAGAGTGCCCGGCAACAGGAGCGTGATCTAGGACGCGCACCGCCGGGCCAGGGCAGGCGTACTACTCCGGGTCATAGCGACCTGGAAGTAGTACAGGGCCCACAGAGATTCGCCTGGTGAACGGTTCGGGCCATCTCTAGTTAAGAAACCTTTGGAGGGAAAGCTTTTGAGGGAAATTTAAAGATGCTTTTTTCTCAGCTATACTTGGTATAGCTGAGAGAGAGCGTCCTATGCGGACGCATTGCAGCCGGCTCCCGCTGTCTCCCTGCCTCTCACACTTCTCACCCTCGACCATGCTGGCACCCAGTGCACCATAGGTGCACTGGGTGCCAGCATGGGTGAGGGTGACAATGGGGGGGGCAGGGAGGACAGCGGGAGCTGGCGGCAATGCATCCACATAGGCGGATGCGCTTTCAGCTATACTTAGTATAGCTGAGAGCTGCGGCGGAGATCTTCAATCAAGTTGTTACAGAAGAAGGTCGCAAGATTATCAGATATTAACGTGGGACCTTTTTCAAGGATATTTGCATGGGATTTTTTTTTTAAAGTTACAGGTAAGTATTTCTGGTTAATTAAGAACATTAAAAGACTTTTCTCATCGTTGTGTTTTTATTTCATTTAACCCTTTATGGAAATCGGTAAGGGGTACTTTTTACCCCTATACTCATTTTTCCTGGGAGGGAGGTGGATCATCTCTGATTGGAGGCCATTCGGAGGCGGCCTGGTGTTGCGCTGATCCACCTTTTGCGCAATTTTCGATTTTTCAATTTTACTTGGTAGCGCACCCAGGCTATGCATATACATAGGTTAGGATTTAGTTAGTGTTAGGCCCCTCCCATGGAGGATTGACTTCTTCGCAGTGGGAGGGACGAGTACTTAATAGGTTGCATGCAAGCTGTTACAGGAAACCAACATCCTCCAGTGGTAGACAGGTCATGTGTATGCTCGGTGTGTATTCGACCCCACATTTGGAAAATTGTATACTTACCTTCAGGCAATTTTCCTTTCCTGGCAATACTCCATGGCAGCATAACATATGGGCAGTTCCCTTCCTACAACTGCCAGATAGGACCATTCTAACTATAAAAGTGAAGCTCCACCCATAGACAGCACTCCTCAATTCGGACGAGCTGCCCAAAAGAGGGTGGAAATGTATGCTGCCATGGAGTATTGCCAGGAAAGGAAAATTGCCTGAAGGTAAGTATACAATTTTCCAAATTCCCTGGCAACTCCATGGCAGCATAACATATGGGTATTAACTAGATAAGAAAACACGAGGGAGGGTACTTGCAGCAAACAATTCAATTTAATCACAACAAACATCAGTGATACAGCACACATTTACAAGGACTGTCCAGCGGCTAAGGAAATGACTGTCTTTCCAAAGGAAGCTGTTGACAGACATGCAGGTTCTATCCTGTAATGCTTTATAAAAGTATTTGATGACGCCCAGTTGGCGGCCTTACAGATAGTCTCTAGCGACACCTTGCCCAGGGACGCCCACGAGGCTGACATGCCTCTGGTAGAATGGGCCGACACAATTTGTGGCGGTGCCAGGTTATTTGCCTTATATGCCTTCTGGATTATACACACTATCCATCTGGCTATAGTTCTTATAGAGGCCTCTTTTCCCTTGTTTGGGCCTGAAGGTAGAACAAACAGTTTCTCCGACGTCCTAAAGTGCTCAGTCATTAATAGATAGGATTTCACTATTGACACTGGATCCAGTGGATGAATAACATCCGGGTTTTGCGGATCCTTAAAGGACGGTAATGTCCACTCTTGATTCAAATGAAAATAGGACGATACTTTTGGCCTAAAGGCCTCCACCGGATTTAAGGTTACTCGGTCTTCATAGAAACACAGGAATGGTTCTTTCCACCCTAGGGCTTGGATTTCTGATACCCTACGACCAGAGGTTATGGCTATTAGGAAGGTCGTTTTTAATGTTAAGTTGTATAAGGAACACTTGTCTGTTGGAAGGAAAGGTGAGCCAGACAAAAATTCAAGAACTAGTGGAAGGTCCCACTGCGGGAACCTAGGCCTTCTAGGTGGTCTTATCTTCAGGACAGCCTTGAAGAACTGTTTAACCAATGCGTTCGTCGACCATGGAACTCCAAGAATTGCAGATAATGCTGAGGTGTGGGACCGCAAGGTATTGTATGCAAGACCTAACTCCAAACCTTTTTGCAAAAATTGCAAGACGTTGGAAATAGTTGGTGTTAGAGGATTGAATTGGAAAAGATTGGAGAACTCTACAAACTTCCTCCAAACTTTGTTATATACTGAGATTGTTGAAGTTTTCCTTGCAGAGAGTAGCGTCTGAATAACTTCCTGAGTGCACCCCTCATCTACAAGTCTTTGCTTTTCAACCTCCAAACTGTGAGCTTCAACTTGTCTGGATTCGGATGGAAGAAGCCTTTCTGTATTAGTAAGTCCGGGATCAGAGGAAGAGGCATTGGGTGATCCACTACTAGGGATTCCAGGAGCGTGTACCACGGCCTCCTCGGCCAGTTGGGCAGTACAGCCAGAATCTCCCCCCGTGAGGTCAAAACTTTCTGAAGAAATCTGAAGATGAGAGGGGTTGGGGGAAAGGCATAAGCCTTCTGAAAACACCAGTTCTGTATCAAGGCATCCGTTGCTATTGCTTCCTTCTCCGGAAAGCGTGAAAAGAAGTTCTGGAGTTTCCTGTTGGAAGTAGTCGCAAATAGGTCTATTTGGGGTAGACCCCATTTCTCTACTATGAGCTGAAAAATTTTGGGGTTGAGGGACCACTCGTTGTTGCAAATGTTGCCTCTGGACAAGGAGTCGGCCTGAGCATTCTCTATCCCTGGAATGTAAACTGCAGATAGGTGTGTTAGATTCTGTTGAGCTAGACTCATTATTGGACTCAGTTCCCTCATCAGAGAATAGCTGTGTGTCCCACCTTGTTTTTTGATGTAGCATACTGCTGCTTTGTTGTCTAGACGTAACAAAATTGCCTTTCCTGAAATCTGTGGTAAGAAAGCTTTCAAAGCCAGGTGGGCAGCTCTGAGCTCGATGATGTTCGAGACTATGTGATTCATCGGTGAACTCCACACGCCTTGAGCCACACAATCCTCCATGATGGCTCCCCAACCTAGCGCACTGGCGTCTGAAGTTATCATTACCCAAAGTGGGGGAGTTAATGTGTAACAGTTTTGAAGATTGGAACGGTCTTTCCACCAATCCAGCGTTTGACGTACTCTGTGCGGGATGAAAATCTTTACGTTCAGATGACGAGATTTCCATTGTTTCAGGAAATTGAGTTGAAACACTCTGAGGTGCCAATGTGCCCACTTGACCATGGCCAGCGTGGATGACATCAGTCCTATCACTCTCATGCATTGTCTGGCTGTTAAAGTGGAACGTTTCTGAATTAGAGTCATCCTCTGAATAATTATGTCCTGTTTTTCTGTCGGAAGAGACACTGTATCTTCTATTGTAGAGAATTGGGCCCCTAGGAAAGTCAGATTTTGTGATGGGTTTAGCTGACTTTTTTTGAAGTTTAGAATCCAACCGAATTCGGTTAGCTTGTCTATTACTTTGTTTCGATGTTTTATCAACTGAGATCTTGACCTGGCTAGAATGAGAATATCGTCCAGATAGTGTAACAGTCTCACCCCTTCCTGCCTTAGCAAGGCGACTAGTGTAAGCAGAACTTTGGAGAACGTCCTTGGAGAAGTGGCTAGACCAAAGGGAAGACAGCAGAACTGGAGATGGATGCCTCCCACGAGAAAGCGCAAGAATCTTTGATATGAAGGAGCGACAGGAACGTGAAAATAAGCGTCTTTCAGATCGAGGGAGCACATCCAGTCTCCAGCCCTGACTGTCCTCACCACCGTCTGAAGTGATTCCATTTTGAACTTCGGTATGTCTATGAACTTGTTGAGTGACTTGAGATCTATGACAGGTCGCCAATCCTTTGTCTTTTTTAGCACCAGAAAGAGGGGAGAGTAGTAGCCCTTGTATTTCTCTTTTTCCGGGACTGCAATTGCTGCTCCGCACGAAACAAGATTCTGGATGTATTCTTGAAGAATTTCCCTTTTTAGAGGATTCCTGGGGACCCTTGTTTCCACAATCCGTGGCAAAGTCGGTATCTCTTTGAATGACCATTTGTGACCTCTTGCTACAATCTGGTTGACCCAAGAGTCTTTTACTTGCTCCGCCCAAACCGCCGTAAAGAGGGAGAGCCTTGCCCCTACCTGTACAGTTTGGGCTGGTAATCTGTCAAAAGGATTTCGTGTTATTAGACGTCGTAGAGGGGGTTCTACCCCTAACAGACTTTGTGAAGTTAGATTGAGTGCTTCTCCAATTTCTGTTGTACTGCTTTGTAGGAAGATAACTTCTGGCTTGTTTATATCTTTGGGAATTTTGTTGCTTTTGTTGATTCCATTTAAATCTCCTAAACTTCCTGTCCTGGGGTAGTAAGCCAGTTTTACCCCCGGTCACCCTTGATATGGCAGTCTCCATTTTAGGGCCGAACAGGTTTTTCCCATCGTATGGAATTCTAGACCAGGTTAATTTAGATAAAGGATCCGCCGACCAAGATTTCAACCAAAGGGTTCTCTTCCCTAATACAGAATAGAGCATAGATCTACTTGCACTCTTTATTATGTCTAAGGAGGCTTCCCCCATAAAGTCAGCCGTCATTCTTATGTTATCCAAGGAAGCTAACAGCACATCTCTGTCTACTCCTTGCGATATCGCTTCCGCAAGATCATTTACCCAAGTTTTCAAGGCTTTTGAGACCGATGTTAGTGCAATAGCAGGTCTGGAAGCATCTGCTGAAGCCATATAGGATTTTTTAAGATCCTGGTCGAGTTGTCGGTCTTGAACGTCTCTGAAGGAAACTGCATCTTCCAGCGGTAGTGTAGTATTTTTTGCTAGTCTCGCAACTGCTGCATCCGTGACTGGACAAGCCTCCACCAATGGTTCATCCACACTAGCCAGAGGATACATTTTCTTGAGACGATTTCGAATTGAAGGTTTTTTGGTTGGCTGTGCCCATTCTTCTTCAAAAAGTTCCTTTATTTCTTCCATGAGAGGAAACGAGATCCTAGATTTGTCCAGGTTTTTAAAGTATCTCTTTCTTTTGGAAGTGTCGTGTTGTTCCACATCCTCCCACTCTATGGCTTGCTTAACCTGGGTTATAAAGGAGGGTATTGTCGAGAAATCTACCACTTCATCCCAGTCTGCTGAGTCTTCCGAACTATCGTCTGATGTATCGGGCTGATTCTGGCCAATATCTGCTGAGGAGATAGAGAGATGTGATTTTTTTCCATACTGGGCCATCGCATCTTTCACAGACTGCTTGACCACATCAGATATATCCCGGCTTTCTCCAGTGATTTCTATTAAACATGTTCCACAGACCATTTTGTCAGGTAATTTCTCTTTCCCACATATCCAGCATTGGTCTTCCGTTGGTCTATTCGTTTTTTTAGTACACTTCCGACGCGGTGAAGATGGAGTTTCCGAAGAGCTAGAGGCTAATCTGGACGAATAAGTCCTTTTTCTGAACCCCACATCTGGAGAAGTAACTGACGGGCAACGTATTACAGAGCGAGGTCTTTTATCAGACTTATTATCTGCAGAGGATTTTTTATGTCTTTTGCTTGACCCATGCGAATCTTCTTTATTAAGAGCGCGCTTTGGGCTGCAAAAGAAAAGAAGAAAAGACCTCAAATCAGTATTGTCATTCCCTATCTAGGGAGTGAAAGCCTCTTACACCTACCTCCCTTACCTCTGTCTTTTTTGATCTTTTTTAGTGTGTTTCCCCATCCTGTAGGAGAGAGAAAGCTGTGGGGAAAAAAAGTATGCTTTTAGCAACTAGTGTGAGTTTACACATAGGAGGAAGCTCATAGTGTGCGGAGGACCCACCTCTCATCAGAGTTGTGACTGATGTACGGCGGAGGTTGCGTCTGCGGCGGCAAAGGAGAGTCCCAGACCCTGGGTGAATGTCCGACTGCGTCCCAATCTGGATATTGCCGATATGGACAGCGGCGAGCAGATTTGCGTCATAAAATAGTCTCAGGACGCATCCGCCCACATCAAAGATGGCGCCCGCTGTGCATAGAGCAGTATGCCCATATCAAAGATGGCCGCCGCGACCTTTTACCTATGCGCACATGCGCAGAAGCCACCTCTAGACGCCACACCGCTTCTACACACTTTAAACCAGCGAAAATAAAGGTAATGGTGCAACTGTAACACAGCACAACGGCGCCCCAAGTGTAGGCAATAACCTCAATGCGGGGGGCCAGGTAAATCACATTTAGTGAATATATAGATACTGGAGATCAAACCAGCACTCTTGCCCCCATCAGTTCATTTAGAACCCAGGAGCAGAGCTTCGGTCAGGAGGCTTAGAGACTGACCGGACTACCAAACAGCGGTACAGGTAAGGTTTTCTGGAAGAGCAGATATATAACAAAAAATTAAATATATATGTAAAAAGACCACCATTGAAAGGATGGAAAAAAGGAAGTCACTTATCTGGCAGCGAGGACGAAAAAAGGAGTGCTGTCTATGGGTGGAGCTTCACTTTTATAGTTAGAATGGTCCTATCTGGCAGTTGTAGGAAGGGAACTGCCCATATGTTATGCTGCCATGGAGTTGCCAGGGAAAGTGGGGCTTGCACTCTTTTGCAGGTAGGCACTAGTCTGTTTTTAAGTAGCGCTGCTCATTTCCTTGCTATGTCAAAAACTATACTGTCTTTTTGAATTTTTTTTACTCTTGTAGTCACTGTCTCCCTCCACATATCCTTTCAAATTTGGTGTTTCTGGTATTTAAGGGGGATTTGCTATTAACCACTAAAGTCGGCGGTTGAAACATTTCCCACACTCAGAACGAGATCTTTAAAATTGATTTTCTCAAAAACTATAAGGTCTTTTTGAATTTTTTTTCCTTTTGTAGTCACTGTCCCCCTCCACATACCCTGCAAATATGGTGTTTCTGGTAGGGACATAATTAAAATCTTGTGATAACCAGAACAAATAGGCAGATAAAATGTGTTGGTTTTATGTACAGTAACAGTGTTTATATTACATTTATAGGGGACAAAATTGGAGAAATGGTGTATTTTTTCATTTTTTCTTTCTTTTTCCCTTTAAAATGCATAGAAAATAAAGTAATTACTGAAAACAAACCCCAAAAAGCCCAATTGGTTGTGAAAAAAACAAGATATAGATCATTTCATTGTGATTAGTAGTGATGAGCTCTGGACGGTTGAAAATCACTTTTGTCCGTTAGATTAAAAACGCCTTTGGAGTGAAGTGGTTAAAATCGATTTCCTCGAAAACTATAAGGTCTTTTTGAAAAAAAAAATGTGGTGTTTATAGCATGTCGGGGCTTAGCTATTAACCGTTAAAGTCGGTGCCATTAAAGTCTATGGGGAAAATGTGAACGCACACTTTTTTGAAAAGAATTCGCATTTTGCCGCGGACGCGAACAGCTGAAGTTTGCACGAACTACACGCCAGGCGAACTGTTCGGACCATCTCTACTGGTAACATTATATTCCTCGACAATTCATGTAATGATCAGTAAAATGGTACTGAAAAGTGGGCAGAAGCAGGGAGAAGCATAACAGTGAGCAGTGCCGGATCATTTACAAAGCAATTCTAGGCAGTTGCCTAGGGCTGGAGAGAGTCTAGGGGCCTGGTGGATGACCATCAGCATTGGCACAAACTGCTCTTTTGCCTTACCTTAATCCAATTCAGCCAGTGTGTTCAGGGCTTCCAGCTAAGTACATACATGCAATGCAATGATTGTCACTCATCAGGGATTAGTAAACAACCCCTCAGGTAGCAGATCTGGGGCTGATGCTTTACAGAGGCACTGCTGGTCTTCAGGGCTTCACCTATAGAGCCATGTCACTCCATGCCTTGCGTGGCAACCAAATTTTCCCTGCTTACCAATAATACAATAGGTCCCTATGGCGGCGCCCAATCTTCCGCCGCTAACAGGCGTCCAAGTTTCTTGCTCTTATCTGCAGGTTGGATTAGAAAGACTCTGTAAAGTCCACAAGCACTCCAAAAATCAGCAGTTCTAAAAGTGTGTGTTGCCTTCTGAGGGACATAAAGAAATGATCTGCATATTCACTCACTGAGCGGAAATGACACGTCATGAGAGTTCCTTCTTGCTTATGTGAAGCAAAAATATTTGCAAATATTTTTTAAAAAGGAAACTTTCTTTCTGGTTCTATCTAGTAATCCTACTCTGCTGTACAAGTGAATTTTATTTATTGGTAGGTGAACAGAGGCAACAGAAGGATAAAAGTACATACAATTTTTAAAAAATTGCTGGAAAGAAGTGGTGGACTCGCCTCCGTTAAAGCAGACACCAAGGACTGTAAATATATAGATATACACATTTATTGAAAATACCCCAAAGATAACGCGTTTCGCGGGTACAGCCTAGGGCTGAGCTCTCGGATTCCGAATTTCGAGTTTGCCATCGGAATTTGGCAGTTCCGAGTAAGCACTCGAAACTCGACAATTCTGCAATTCCGAGTACCGAATTCGTGTTTACATTGAAGTCAATTGTGCTAAATTCCGTGGTGAATTGTGAAGCCCCCTTACATGCTATCATCACCAAATTTGGCATGTATATTAAGCAGATGAGTAGGAACATGGTAAAAAAATTTTTTTGTGAAAAGACCTTATAGTTTTTGAAATAAACGATTTTAAAGTTTCATAGGAAAGATTATTTTTAAACTGTGTAAAATGACACTGCTGCAGTACAGGTTACTGCATTCCGAGTTCTGTATACATATTGTATACATTTCATGAAAACAGACAGCGTGGGGTCCCCCCTCCTAAGCCTCCTTAACCCCTTGTCCCCCATGCAGGCTGGAATAGCTAGAAAGCGGAGTCCCGGCCACATGGGGCTTCGCACCCTGAGCTATACCAGCCCGCATGGTCCATGGTATGGGGGGGGCTCTGGAGGAGAGGGGCGGCAAACCTCCCCCTCTCCCCCAGAGCCCTTGTCCAATCCATGGACAAGGGGCTCTTCCCCACCTCCGGTGCCCCAGGAGGAGGTGGGGGCCGCCGACGTCCTGGGGGGTTCATGGTGCCATCCGGGGTTCCCCTTTAACAAGCGGACCCCGGAAGCCACCCCCTCCCCAGGAGAAATGAGAATAGGGGTACACGGTACCCCTTACCCATTTCAGCAGAGTTAAAAAAAGAAATAAAAACATGACAACGAAAAAAGTCCTTTATTGTTCTAAATTAACCAGGGATACTTACCTTGGGATAATCTCACGCCAGTAACCTCAGGAGTGGTCCCACGCCAGTATCCTCTTAGGACATCTCACCACCCTCCCACACTGACGAACTCCCACCACTGAATGGTCACAGTCAGCCTCTGCATCTGTATAGCAGAGGCTGAGAACACGAAAATTTTGCCTTTAAAACAAGAAATTTCGGCAAACAGTGATGCAATCAAAATGGCCACTGGGAAATCCCCGATCGCTGGAGGCCACACTAGAGTGGCGAAACCAGTGATTTTTCACATAGATGGTGGGTCCAGGTGACCAGAGCAGGAGGTGCCCTAATCCCCTGGACCCACCCATTCATGTGAAATAACACGTATTCTGACACTCTGAGGTGGCCTCCGGGGAACGGGGATTCCCCAGCAGCCATTTTGTTTATGACACTGTTTGCCGAAAATTCTTGTTTTAGCAAACAATTTTCGTGTTTCTAGTTTATGCAATACAGAGCCTCCCCTCCCTCACCTAGGGCCCCCCCTTGCGCACTCCCCCCCACCTCCAGAATTCCAGCCAGCCAGCGGAACGGCTTACCGAGAGCGATAGCTCTGTGTGCCGCTGGTCTGGTATTCTGCACTGACACTGTCCAATCACGCTTGCGCAGTACTTCCTGTGAGAGCATAATTGGACAATGCAATGCAGGAGACCAGACCAGCAGCGGCACACAGAGCTCTTCTCTCGGTAAGTGATTCCCGCTCGCTGCCGCTGCTGGCTGCAATTTTGGAGGGGGAGCACGGAAGGGGGACCCTAGGTGAGGGAGGGGAGGCTCCCCCCCCCTCCCCGCCGCTCTGTGCCCACTTTCCCACCTTCCTGCACTGTGCCCCCCTCTATCCTCTTAGGAGATCCCGCGCACCTGCCGATCCTGCAGAACTCCTGGGGATGAATGGCTTTAGACAGCCTCTGCAATCTGTATTGCATAAGCAAGAAACATGAAAATTGTTTGCTAAAACAAGAATTTTCGGCAAACAGTGTCATAAACAAAATGGCTGCTGGGGAATCCCCGTTCCCCGGAGGCCACCTCAGAGTGTCAGAATACGCGTTATTTCACATGAATGGGTGGGTCCAGGGGATTAGGGCACCTCCTGCTCTGGTCACCTGGACCCACCATCTATGTGAAAAATCACTGGTTTCGCCACTCTAGTGTGGCCTCCAGCGATCGGGGATTTCCCAATGGCCATTTTGATTGCATCACTGTTTGCCGAAATTTCTTGTTTTAAAGACAACATTTTCGTGTTCTCAGCCTCTGCTATACAGATGCAGAGGCTGACTGTGACCATTCAGTGGTGGGAGTTCGTCAGTGTGGGAGGGAGGTGGGATGTCATAAGAGGATACTGGCGTGGGACCACTCCTGAGGTTACCGGCGTGAGATTATTGCAAGGTAAGTATCCCTGGTTAATTTAGAACAATAAAGGACTTTTTTCGTTGTCGTGTTTTTATTTCTTTTTTTAACTCTGCTGAAATGGGTAAGGGGTACCGTGTACCCCTATACTCATTTCTCCTGGGGAGGGGGCGGCTTCCGGGGTCCGCTTGTTAAAGGAGAACCCCGGATGGCACCATGAACCCCCCAGGACGTCGGCGGCCCCCACCTCCTCCTGGGGCACCGGAGGTGGGGAAGAGCCCCTTGTCCATGGATTGGACAAGGGCTCTGGGGGAGAGGGGGAGGTTTGCCGCCCCTCTCCTCCCGAGTCCCCCCATACCATGGACCATGTGGGCTGGTATAGCTCAGGGTGCGAAGCCCCACGTGGCCGGGACTCTGCATTCTGGCTATCCCAGCCTGCATGGGGGACAAGGGGTTAAGGAGGCTTGGGAGGGGGGACCCCACGCTGTCTTTGGTGTTTTCATGAAATGTATACAATATGTATACAGAACTCGGAATGCAGTAACCTGTTCTGCAGCAGTGTCATTTTACACAGTTTAAAAAACATTTTTCTTATGAAACTTTGAAATCGATTTGCTCAAAAACTATAAGCTCTTTTCACAAAAAATTTTTTTACCATGTTCCCACTCATCTGCTTAACATACATGCCAAATTTGGTGATGATAGCATGTAAGGGGGCTTTACAATTAACCGCAGAAGTTAACACTATTTAATTCAATAGAAATGCACTCGGAACACGAAAATTCGGAACACGAAACTCGGTTTTCGCATGCGGTACATGAAATTTCGATGAAATCGGAATTAAGCTGTTCCGATCAGCCCTAGTACAGCCCACTTCTTCAGGCAATAAGCAGGGGATAAACAACAGCAATTCAGCTATAGCAAGCAGAGCACCTCTGTCACAGTCCCCCCCCCCCTCCCTCACCTCGGGCTCTCCCCTCTGCTCTACATTGAGTAGCCGTCTGGTGACCGGATAGCCGTGGCACATCCTGCTTGCTTAACTGGACGGTGTGCTGCCTCTCACTTGTACTACCTGGTTACAACAGTGTTATTTTTGAAAAACAAAAGTTAGATATGGACAAGATCCAGTGGTATAGCTAAGGAGCTTGGGCCCCAGTGCGAGTTTTACATGGGGCCCAAGCACTCTATTGATATGAAGCCTCAAAAACTTACCAATGATAGTGTCATTGTTCCAGAGGTGTAATCAGAGTAAGAAAACAGTTAAGGATTACCACTATTCAATGCACAGGGCCGGTTCTCTCATGAAGCAAAGGGAAACATTTGCATCAGGCGTAGAGATTACAGGGGCGACATGTTTGTACTGTGTTTACACTAACAGCAGGCAGTCAGAGTAGGAGGAGAAGCGAGAAGAGAGTGAGGTAAAGAGGTCATAATTGGGGGGAAGCAGCTTGTTGTGCTGTGAGAGGAGTATGATAGTGAGTGAGGTGGGGGGGAGGCAGGAAAGCAGCAGTATTTCATTTGACTTGCACAGCAGAAGCCAGCCAGTGTGCTATTGTGTTGCAGCATGTCTTGTGAGAGAATTAACCATTTCAGCCGCGCAGACGTAAGCTTCTCGTCCGCAGCAGCAGCGGCTAAAGCCGCAGGAACGCGCTAGTCACATCCCTGCAGTTTGGGGGCATTGCAGGCTATCCTGCGGGCAGATGCCCACGATCGCGCAGCTGCTGCTAGCAGGGGGGATTGGCTGCCAATCCGTACATGTCCGCCGTGAATAAACACTGTTTTTGTTCAAAAACAGTGTTTATTCTGTAAATGGAGCCGCTGATTTCCGCCGGTTTCCGCCGCCCGATCATTAAATTTATGAATGGAAACAATGTTTCCATTCATAATCTCACCACCGCTGCTGTGATCGGAGGCTTCCCAAGGAAGCCTACGTCACTCCCCTGGTTACAAGTAGTGATACATTGTATCCCAATTAGCGTACATTGTACGCTAATGGGATTTTTGCTCAGTAGGGACATCTTGTGGCCAAATAGTAAAACACACCTACTGACTTTGGGGAATAAAAATAAATGATTATTTATGTCAAGAGGACATATAATTAATAAATAATGGGCTAAAAATTAGTGATAGATGTAAAACTAAAAAAAATGCACCTTTATTTCCAAATAAAATATTGTCACCATTCATTACACTAGGGGTATAATTTTAATGTTGCAATAACCGGGACAAAAGGCCAAATAAAATGTGTGGATTTTAATTATGGTAGCATTTTTAAAACTGTAATGGCTGAAAACGGAAAAATTATGAATTTTTTCAATTTTCTTATTATTATTCCTATTATAATGCATTTAGATTAAAATAATTCTTAGCATAATTTACCACCCAAAGAAAGCCTAATTGGTGGTGGTAAAAACAAGGTATAGATTATTTCGCTGTGATAAGTAGTGATAAAGTTATTGGGGAATGAAAGGGAGAAGCTGAAAGTTGCAGCATGAAAAGCCACTAGAGGGCGCACATGGTGCGCCCTTATGATTGCTGTCGGCGATCACAAATAACAAGAAATCCTGTGAAGAGCGGGATTTCTTGTTAGGCTTAACCCGTCGCCATGGCGACTATCGGGATGACGTCATGGACGTCAGCTGACGTCCTGACGTCAGACGCCTCCGATCCAGCCCTTTGCGCTGCCTGAAAATGATTGGTCCAGGCAGCGCAGGGCTCTGGCGGGGTGGGCCCTCTTCCGCTGCTGCAGGCGGCGGATCGCAGCTGAGCGGCGGCGATCGAAGACCACACGCAGCAAGCAAAGCAGTGCTGGGCGTAATGGAAAAAACTACGCTTACGGATCATTACGCGTAATTTTAAGCTATTACGCATTACGGAATTACGCTTACGGCGTAGATATATATTTACGGTTCATCTCTGTAATTACGCATAGCCCTTACGCAATTACGCGTAAGAATACTGTAATGCAGGTTGTTACGTTATTGCCTTACGCGTAATTTCCTATTAGCAATTAATGCGTAAGGCCATGCTCCCAAGCGGAAAAGTTTACGCATGGATCAATGTTAGGTAGCCGCCGACTTTAAGGGTTAATAGCAAAGCCCCCTTAATTGCTTGGAGCCTCAAATTTGGAGAATATATTAAGGAGATCAGAAGGAATAAGAGGAAAAAAATTTTTTCCAAAAAGACCTTATAGTTTTTGAGAAAATCGATGTTAAAGTTTCAAAGGAAAAATATATACATTTAAAAACCCGCCGACTTTAACGGTTAATAGCAAAGCCTGCTTAAAATTTAGGAACACCAAATTCCCAGGGTATATTAAGGGGATCAGTGGGAATAAGAGGAATTTTTTTTTTCAAAAAGACCTTATAGTTTTTGAGAAAATCGATTTTTAAGTTTCAAGGGCAAAAATGTCTTTTAAATGGGGAAAATGTCAGTTTTTTTTGCACAGGTAACAATAGTGTTTTATTTTCATAGATTCCCCCAAGTGGGAAGAGTTTTACTTACTTCGTTCTGAGTGTGGGAAATATAAAAAAAAACGACGTGGGGTCCCCCCTCCCAGACCTCTTTAACCCCTTGTCCCCCACTTTGTAACTCCACCGCACCCGCCGGCCGCCGCATACACTTACGCTAAGTCCCCACCGGCTCCCGCCGTCCACTCCGCCCACACCTGTCACCCATATACATGCTGGAAATGGGTAAGGGGTACATTTCTCCTGGGAGGGAGGGTGGGCATCTGGGGGACCCCTTTTTAAAGGGGACTCCCAGATGCCACCATGAACCCCCCCCCAGGAAATCGCGGCCTCCACCTCCACAGCCCATCGGAGGTGGAGAAGAGCCCCTTGTCCTTGGATTGGACAAGGGCTCGGAGGGGGAGGGGAAAGCTTGGCTGCCCCTCCCCTTCCGGGACCCCCCAAATCCATGGACCATGCGGGCTTGTATAGTCAGGGTGCGGAGCCCCACGCGGCCGGTGCTCCGCATTCTGGCTATCCCAGCCTGCATGGGGGCCAAGGGGTTAAAGAGGTCTGGGAGGGGGGACCCCACGTCGTTTTTTTTTTATATTTCCCACACTCAGAACGAAGTAAGTAAAACTCTTCCCACTTGGGGGAATCTATGAAAATAAAACACTATTGTTACCTGTGCAAAAAAAACTGACATTTTCCGCATTTAAAAGACATTTTTGCCCTTGAAACTTAAAAATCGATTTTCTCAAAAACTATAGGGTCTTTTTGAAAAAAAATGTTTTCCTCTTATTCCCACTGATCCCCTTAATATACCCTGGAAATTTGGTGTTCCTAAATTTCAAGCAGGCATTGCTATTTACCGTTAAAGTCGGCGGGTTTTTAAATGTATATATTTTTCCTTTGAAACTTTAACATCGATTTTCTCAAAAACTATAAGGTCTTTTTGAAAAAAAAAATTTCCTCTTATTCCTTTTGATCTCCTTAATATATTCTCCAAATTTGAGGCTTTTAGCACTTAAGGGGGCTTTGCTATTAACCCTTAAAGTCGGCGGCTTTTTTATATTATACGGGAGCGTAATATTACGCGATTACGGCAGACTGTGCAATTTCAATAGGAGTTTACTGTCTTACGCGTAATTTGTTACGCGTAATAACGTAACCTACGGTCTACGCGTAATTAATTACGTGTAATACCGTAACCTTACACGTAACGCTTACAGTGCATTTGTAGTGAATTACGATGCGTAATTAGGCTAATGCGTAATTTCGGCCCAGCACTGAAGCAAAGTGCTGGCTGCGTGTGGCGCACTTTATTTGGAGGAAATCGGCCCAGCAGGACCAGAGATATCAGCCTCAGCAGCTATGGACGAGCTGAGCTCGTCCTCCCGCCAGGAAGGTTAAAGAAACAGTGAAGTCTCAGAAAATTCACCTATTTTTTGCAAAAACCTGTTCAACATTATTGCCCTAACTAAAACACCGCATCCCCGCGGCTGAACTTTAACTAAATCCCCCCAAACTCCCCTTGCAAAATCCACAACTTTCTTGGTCGTGGATTTTGCTGCCCTGGGAGACAGAGCTTTCAGCTGCAGCTCTGCCTCCATGCGTGTCAATCTACGCGTATCTCCGCCTCTCCCTGCCCCTCTCTGCCCCTCTCAGTGAAGGAAGACTGAGAGGGGCGGGCGGAGGCGGAGATACGCGCTGAAAGACGTGTGTAGAGGCAGAGCTGCAGCTGAAAGCTCTGCCTCTCACGGAAGCGCTCCCTGCAGTGTGCCCCAGGGAGTTTGGGGGGATTTAGTTAGATTTCAGCCACGGGATGCAGCGTTTTAGTTAGGGCAATAATGTTGAACAGGTTTTTGCAAAAAAGCGGAATTTTCTGAGACTTCAGAGTCTCTTTAAGTGTATTTGCAAATTTGGTGTGCTTGTCCCTAATAGCAACAAAGGTCTTGTGTTACCAAATTCTACATACTAAGATTCCATGGCATTTTTACTTAAAGGGCCATCATCTGAGTTTTGAGAATTTTGGCATATACTGTATTACCCATTTGTAAATGCTTAAAAAACTTTCTTGATTTGTTTATTTATTTTATTGTTTACATGGTATTTTGCTGCAGATCATTCCGTGACTTTTAAAATACACCTAATAATTATGCAATAATCTACATTGAAAAAAAGACAGGTTCATCAAGTACAACTTCTTGAGACTTACTGCAGCTGAATACAGAGGAAAGAAAATACACAAGGGCAGAAACCATGTTCCTGATTGGATCAAGTTATCACCTTCCCAAGCCTAGCAATCATAGTTGCGAAGGCCGTTCAAGATATGAAAAGCATCCATGTCCTTTTAGCCGTGGCGTAACTAAGGAGCTTGGGGCCCCAGTGGGATTATCACATGGGGCCCAAATGCTCTATTGATATGGAGCCCAAACCTATCAAGGACAGCTGCAGCTATTTAGAGTAACAAGACAGTTTGTTAGGATTACCACTATGCAATACACATATAGAGGTGTTCTTTACCAGCACAGCACCAATGAAAAGCAAATACGATGGATGTAGGAGGGCCAGAAGTGGGCCCCTTTAGTCCAGGGGCACCATTGCAGTCACAATCTCTGCATCCTCTACTGTTACACCACTGCCCTTTAGTAAATGCAGGTATAGAACATGCCATAGTTACTTCCTGTGACAAGAAATTCCACATCTTAAAAGGCACTTGAAGTGAAAAGGATATAGAGTCTGGCATGTGTATTTCCTTTTAAACAATGCACATTGCCTGTCTGTCCTCCTCCTCCTCTGCCTCTAAAACCTTTAGCCATATAACCTGAACAAGCATGCAGATCAGATATTGACTGAAGTTTAACTGGATTTGCTGCCAGGGCCGGATTTCTCGAAAGGCCACAAAGGCCTTGTGCGATAAAATCAGAAGGGCAGCAGGACTTGGAGAGAGAAGAGGTCATATGCCAAAGTAAATCATCCCTTCCGGTCCCGCAGTGCAGCCAGCAGCCAGCGCCCTGCTCTGCACTAATACCTGAATTCCAGAGTTCTTCAATCCCTGAATCTCTCTCTCACTTCCTGATGTGATGTTATAAATATCAGGGATTTACATATTTACATTACAAAGCAGATAGAACTGAGTTCCACTGAGTTTTAATGCAGGCATTCACAAACATCAGTGAGCTCTGCTAGTTTCTTCACCTTCTCCTTTACAGCGGTCAGACTGACCCCAGCAGCTGTAAATTACACTTTCTTATCTCTTCCTAAATTTATAGCTTTAGGTTTTTTTCTTCCTAGCCAGCAGTGGTCTCAGTTAACTCTTTCCTGACTCATTTTCTGTCCTTCTGTTCCTACCATCTATGAGAACTGCAGGAATAAACATGCTGTTTGCTTTCCTTTCATTGCTAAACCGTCACTGTCTCCTGAGCTTTTACTACCTCTATGCTAGCGTGTGGTTTGGCATCCTGCTATCCTGTAGCAGTGGAGAATTGTACCATCTTAGCCATCAGCGAAAGCAGAGAGTTTTGAATCAGGATGATACCGTTTATTGGCTTAAAAGAGAAAAGTAATCTTTCTGCTAATAAACCTTCTTCAGACTTTGTTCCCGTATACTGTCAATATGTTAGAGCACACCACCATATGTACATTCAACATTCAAAAGAGATGCATAGATGTTTCAGCAAATATAAATAAATGGCATTCAGATGCTTTAAAGTGGAGCTGACTCTTGCACAGGACAGAAGGAAAACATAGAAAAATCCACCTTGTATGTTTTTAGAGAGCCTGTGTAATTCCCCCTCATCTGTGTCTAATCTGAAGTTGTAATTTGATCTCTCCCCTGTGCCACGTGACTGCCACAACATCTAAGCTCATTTGAAAGCACAGGATGTTAACAATATGTCTGCTTCCATGAAAGCAGGAAGTAGACACTGACGATTTATTGCAGGATTTGTATCAGCTGTAACAAAGAAATGTTTTTTTTTTTTTTTTTGAAGGTTATTGTGTTGTTGTGTATCTTTTAGAGCAGAGAGGAAGTTCTGGGTTTAGGTCCACTCTAATTACAACCAAACATCCAAAGTGGGTCTTGATGGGATGTTTGCTACATACCTGTTCTCTGTTTTGGATGGGCTTCTCTCCATTGCACTGCCCTGCCACCTGTTTGTGGCTCTGACTGCAGTGAGTCGCTCACAGAGGACAAAGAAGCAGCGCATGCTCTGGCCACTTGCGACTTGTGATCCCTGTAATTTTCTGCTCCTGCCCAGATGTGCACAGCAACCAGGGCCAGTATAGTGTTATGCATTCTTGACAAGTACATACATCAGCGTCATTTCTCAAGTATGCATGCCCAGAACACTATCCGCTGCTGTGCACATTCGAGCAGGAGCGAAAATTGCAAGAATTATTGAGCGGGCAGAGCATCCACTGATTCTTGGCTGAATGAGAGGCAGAGCAGCATAACTGAAATAAGCCCATTCAAACCAATGATTGCTAGTCAGACTGTTGGACAGAATGTTTTTTGGTGGTGGTGTCGGAGGGGGGGGGGGGGGGGGGGCTAGGTGACAGACAGCAGGCCTAGGGCACTGGAAAGTACAAATCCGGACCTGTTTGCTGCTGTTTCAATTGGGTGATTCAGGCGCTACTGATACATGAAAGATCACCAGGACGGCCAGTCAACTGGTATAGTTTAACCACTTAAGCCCACAGGGTTGTTTATTTTTTGCATCTGAGAAACTTTCACCTCCCATTCATTTGTCAATAACTTTATCACTACTCATCACAATGAATCTGATCTATATCTTATTTTTTCCGCTTGTTTTTTCACTGAGGCGCTAAATCCGTTACTGCTGAAATTCTGTTGTCACCATTTTTTTTTGCCTGATGAAGCTGGCTTGACCTGCGAAACGCGTTGCACTCTTGGGGTACCGTATAATTAATGTGTTTATTACTATTGAAACAGTATTTCGTGTCTGCTTTGTGGAAGTAAGCCCACCACTTACTCCAAGCAATTTTTAAACGTTTTATCTAATTTTATTCTGCTGGCACCTCTGTTTTACATACAAATATACTGAATCCACTCCTGGTGGAAGGGAGTGCTACCCCCCCGTTTTTTCCTATCTACAGAGAGCAACTTCTTAACCCTGACTGAGGACAGGTCTAATCTCCTCACCTGCTTATACAGTGGTTTCCTGAATGGTTTTGTGAGTATAATCTTTCTCACCTATCCCTTTCCATTTGTTTGCAACATACTACACCATATTGGGCTCTCGGTTTTCCCTATTTTATTTCTCTACAAAACTTTCACCTCCCATTCATTTGTCAATAACTTTATCACTACTCATCACAATGAATTGATCTATATCTTGTTTTTTCTGCCACCAATTAGACTTTCTTTGAGTGATACATTTTGCTAAGAATTAATTGATTCTAAATCCATTTTAACAGGAATATTAAGAAAGAAATGGAAAAAAAACATTATTTCTCAGTTTTTGGCCATTATAGTTTGAAATTAATACATGCTACGGTATTTAAAACCCATGAATTTTATTTGTCCCGCTTATTACACCATTTAAATTATGTCCCTATCACAATGTATGGTGCCGATATTTTATTTGGAAATAAAGGTGCATTTTTTCAATTTGCGTCCACCACTATTTACAAGCCTATAATTTAAAAAATAATATTAATATACTCTTTTGACATGCATATTTAAAAAGTTCAGACCCTTAGGTAACTATTTATGTTTTTGGTTTTGTTTTTTAATTGTAATTTTTTTTTATTAAAAATTTTATTTTGGGTAATTTTTGGTGTAGGAGGTAAACAGCTAATTTTTAATGTAAAAATGTATTTATTTAATGAAAAATGGATGTGGGTGTAGTTTTACCGGGAGGTGAGTTAAAATGCCCGCTGCGCGCATTGCTCTGTATAGACCTCTAGCGGCTAACACGAGTGGTCAGCTCGGGGATACTGCTCCTGGCATGTTTTTTCCACTCCAAGCTTAACTCGTGAGTACTGCTAAGTAGGTTAAAGGGAACCCAAAGTGAAAAAAAAAGTCCGGGGAAGAATGGTTGGAGCAGGATGACAAGTCACCTAGGCCTAGGCAAGGATATCGCCATGTATCAGGCAGGGGCAGGTGCAGCAGTGGGCATGGAGGAAGTAGACAGGACACTGCTTCAGCCAGCACCACCACCATGCAACCCCCAACTAGCACACATTGTTCCGCTGCACCCTCTGCTAGCGGGGGCCAGAGTAAATTGAAGTCACCAGTATGGAAGTATTTAGAGGTGGTCAGCCACGACAAAAAATATGCGGTGTACAAGTTATGCAGCAAAAAATTAAGCCGTGGGAAAAATATGTCCAAGATGGATACCTCATCCCTCCAGGGCCACCTGAAGAGCCGCCACTACCATCAGTATGAGGAGTTCAAGAGGAGGCAGGCACTGCAAGCAGGGGGTGCTGAGAGCACAAGGCCCACCACCGCAGCAGCATCATCCCTCCCTCAGGGTCGTGAATCCCCCACCGCAGCAGCAGTACTATCACGCAAGTGCTCATCCACCTCGGCTACTCCGGACACAGACATTGAGGCTGGCAGCCAGTCGTCTCTCTCCTCTTTCTCCCCTGCATCCCATCGTCGTCAGACCCTGCTGAGCGACACCTTTCAGATTCTGACCAAGCCTCTGCCTCCAAGCCACAGGCCTGGTGCAGGAGGGGAGCGATATGCGGACTCTGCTCCGGTTTGGCATCCCCGAGTGGCAAACCCCCAGTCGCCACTATTTCAGCAGGAACACCATCCCAGCACTCCACAAATTCGTGGTGGAAAACGTGGCCCGTTCCCTCGATTACTCTGTGAGCGAGCAGGTCCACATCACCATGGACTCGTGGAGTAGCCAATTTGGGAAAGGTCGCTACCTGTTCTTTACGGCCCACTGGGTGACACTGGTGGAAGGGAGGGAGGACAAGAGCGCAGCTTATGGCTGCCAATGTCCTGGCCGCCCTCAGGAAGCAGGAGCGGAGGTGGCTGACCTCCAGAGGCCTGGAAGTGGGGTATGTGGCAGCCGATAACGGGGCCAACCTGGTGGCCACAGTGCAGCAGGGAAACCTCCAGCACATCCTCTGCTTGGCCCACGTGCTCAATCTTGTGGAGCAGCGCTTCCTGCACAACTACCAGGGGATGAGCGACCTTCTGCAAGATGCCCGGGCGGTGGTATGCTTTTTCCGCCTCTCAGCCACTGCTTCTGCACTCCTGTCCACCTTACAGCAGCAATATGGCAAGCCACACCACCTGATTACTGACATGCCAACTCGGTGGAATTCAACTCTGGCCATGGTGAAGCGGCTGTGTCAGCACAGGTGCGCTCTTAGGGTCTACATGCTAGACCCAAGTGTCCCCAGCAACCAGCAAGTCCTCATCATCACTGCAAATCAGTGAACAGTGGACACTGATGCAGCAAATATGCCTGGTGCTGAATCCCTTCCTGGAGGCAACCAAGATGGTCAGCGAGGAGCGGGCCTCTGTGTGTCAGTGGGTGCCCATGGTTTGTCTGCTGGAGCAGGCAATGGGCAATTTAATTTACCATGGGGAGGAAGCCCTAAGGCAGCTGGAAAAGGACAAGATGGCAGCACAGGAGGGCTCACGGGTAGTGGAGGAGGTGGAGGAGTTGGAGGTCCCTAACCTGAATGATGATGAGGAGGAGGAGCAGAGCGCCGCAGGCATTGTACGGGGATGGCAGCTTGGGGAGGACGACACGGCACAGGAAGAGGACAGGCATGGGATATGGGACAACGACGAGGACGATGAAAATCTTGCTGCCAAGGCCCACTTATTTCCCATGGGTGGGTACATGTTGCACTGCCTTCGCAGGGACCACCGGGTGATTCAGATGCGTTCAAGGGAGAACATCTGGATCACCTTAATGCTGGACCCACATCTGAAGGGGAAGCTGGGAGACCTCATGACAGCATGCACCACTGAGCAACGCACAAGGGAGTTGCAGGAGCCCTTGTGCGCAGAATACTGGAAGCATTCCCCCAGCCTTCCACCTCCACTGTAACTCCTCTGCCAACCCAGAAACAGGTGCCTGAGTCTGACATCGCCACCAGCAGCACAACAACCACCACCAGCAGCAGCAACTGGCGCCCCGGAGATCTGAAGAGCCTAAGCAAGAGCCTGTATGCAGTGCAGCAACCCACAGCAGAGGTGCCGGCAGCCACAGCTCCCACCTCCAACCAGCACTAGCAGCGAATAAACAGCATGACTACATGGGGTCATTCAGCGGGCTCAATGACACCGACAGCCCCGTGGACCCCTTGGAGTACTGGGTCAAGAGACTGGACATCTGGAGGGAGCTTGCCCAGTACGCCCTGGAACTCCTGTCCTGCCACCCTTCCAGTGTCCTCTCCGAGAGATGCTTCAGTGCGGCCGGTGGCGTGGTCCCCGATGTAGACAAACTCACGCCAATGTAGACAAACTCACCTTCCTGAAAATCAACCAGGCTTGGGTGGAAGGTGAGTTCCTGGCCCCTATTGTTGGACACAGGGGGACATGAAGTAGCTGCTGCAATGTGTTAACCATGCCTGCCTTGCCTTTGAACTGACCGGCCGCTTTGTCCTCCTGACTCAGTCGCTGCTACTACACTCTGCGTTCACTCTGCCCGGGTCACCAGGCGCATGTAATGTTTGGGGCAGTACTATTACACTGTGGTACTACTACCAGTGAGTTGCCATGGTCCTTCTGTGCTGCTGAACTGACCGGCCGCTTTGTCCTCCTGACTCAGTCGCTACTACTACTACTACTACTCTGCGTTCACTCTGCCTGGGTCACCGGGCGCATGTAATGTTTGGGGCAGTACTATTACACTGTGGTACTACTACCAGTGAGTTGCCATGGTCCTTCTGTGCTGCTGAACTGACCGGCCGCTTTGTCCTCCTGACTCAGTCGCTACTACTACTACTACTAGTCTGTGTTCACTCTGCCCTGGTTACTGGGCGCATGTAATGTTTAGGGCAGTACTATTACACTGTGGTACTACTACCAGTGAGTTGCCATGGTCCTTCTGTGCTGCTGATCTGACCGGCCGCTTTGTCCTCCTGACTCAGTCGCTACTATTACTACTCTGCATAACAAAACACAAATGCGCTAGACACCCGGGTGCCCTGATAGTACTAAAAACAGTCTTGACCTTAAATATGGTAGTAGCGAAAATAATAGTGATGAGAGAACCTGGTTCGCCTCCTCCTAATGAAAAACACAATTCACAGAGGTGGCGCACTCAGGTACTGCTTGATACATAAAACACTCCAGATACACATATATTGCACATCAATATTAAAAAGCAAAAACAAGGTAGGATCCTTTATCAAGATCTCATCAACCCAACTAGTTCTCTACGTTGTTAATTCAATCATATAGTCCACGTGACAGAGGCAGTTCAGAGCTGTGTCATGGAAAAACAGTTTCTCATCGCATCCACAAATTGATACAAAAATTGATATTCCCCTGTGCCAGGCAGACATCCGATAGAACAGCCTGCACCTCACCCTTTGGTGCCTGACTCACCGTCTGTAAAGACCCTCAGTTGGGTCTATTGCGGCATTGGGACCGTTCCCGGGTCGTCCCCCACCACTCTGGCTTAATGCTGGATAGAACTCCAACGCTCTATGAGGTCATCCTCACGCTCAGCATACAGTTTCTAAAAACTTAATAAAAGGCCTCTCATAGTGTAAAACCGTCTCAAATTTATGTCATTGCTATGTCATTGCTAATCGCTGCAAAAAAAACCCCAACAAATTACAAAAACCTCTCTGGGCCTTTTTGGCATCAGCCACTCATCCTCCTCCAGTAGTACCATCACCGCCAAGTGCCATTGGAACTCACCTTCACCTCTGTGATTGCTTAACATGTATTTCCCTGTTTAAAACCACTTATTACCAAATAATTGCCCCATTTCAAGTGTTGATTTCACTTTAAAATCCATTTTCTCAAAAAAAAAAATATATTTTTGGAATTTTTTATGTTGAAGTTGTAGCCCCTTATCACCTTGATAATCCATGCAATTTTGGGGATTGTAGCATGTATGGGGGCTTTGCTACTAACGTTAAAAGAAAATCCAGATTCGGCCGTGGATCTAGCCGTGATTGCGTCATTTACAGCCGAAAATCCGCGTCGTGCCATGGACGCGTTTCGAAATCCGGATCCAATCACGCCAGAGGCAGATTTTTTTGGGGCAACGGCAGTGGTCCCCGAATTCATGGATCAAGACATCTGAGCATCACTGATCTTGTCCCCCCCGTCTTCCCTTTGTCACCTTGTCCTCCCCCCCTCCTCCAGCTTCCCTGTGTCTTCTCTCTTGTCCCACAGATTCCCACCGTGTCATCAATGTCTCCCCAGCTCCCTATGTCATCTCTTGACCCCCCCATCTTCCGTTTGTCACATTGCCTTCCTTCCTCCAGCATCCCTGTGTCACCTCTCTTGTCCCACAACTTCCCTCGTGCCATCAATGTCCCCCCAGCGCCCCATATCACCTCTTGAAACCCCCCCCCCCTTCGTCACATTGTCCCCCCAGCTTCCCCTCTTGTCATCTCATGTCTCCCCAGCCTCCCATGTGTCAATAATGCCCCCCCTACTCCATTTCATCTCCTGTACACCCCAGCTTTCTCCCCCCTTGTCATCTCACATTCCCCCAGCTTCCTCTGTGTCATCAATGCACCCCCCCCACACACACACACACACTCCCCATGTCCCGTGGGCCCCAGCCATGTCACCCTTAATGTGCCAGCTTCCCCCACCCTTGTGCGCCTTTTCCCCATCTCTCCCCTTCCTCCCTGTGCTCCGTGTCCACTTCTCCATTAACTCACATACATGGCCCCTGGTGCACACACCGAACCTTGCCGCTCTCCCGCTCACTGCATGGCGTCCCGACCGTCACTATGGTTACTTCCGGTATGTGCATCTCATGATGTCAAATGCACATACCGGAAGTAACCATGGTGACGGCCAGGACGCTATGCAGGAGAGCGGCGTGTTCCGGCGCGTGGATCGGGCTATCATGTGAGTTAACGGAGAAGGGAGCCCGGAGCACAGGGAGGGAAGGAGGGGGGATTCGGGCAAGGACAAGGCGCACGAGGGTGATGGCATCCAAGCCCTAGAGAAAGGGCCCAGCTTGTTGTAGCTAGCGGAGGCACCGTGCGTAGGGGGAAGGGGGTGGTGGAGGTTTGGGTGGGGGTCCCGGGACCCCTGCGGGCCCCGGGCCCATCAATGGAGTCATAGTTGTCCCCCCTGATGGAGGCCCTGCTGGGGACATATACCCCTGCCTACATATACTGGGGACATATACCCCTGCCTACATATACTGGGGACATATACCTCTGGCTAGTGTTTGCATATACTGGACACATATACCCCTGACTACATATACTGGGCACATATACCCCTGGCTACATATACTGGGCACATATACCCCTGGCTACATATACTGGGCACATATACCCCTGACTACATATACTGGGGACATATACACCTGCCTACATATACTGGGCACATATACCCCTGACTACATATACTGGGGACATATACACCTGGCTACATATACTGGGCACATATTCGCCTGCCTACATATACTGGGCACATATACACCTAGCTACATATACTGGGCACATATTCGCCTGCCTACATATACTGGGCACATATACACCTGCCTACATATACTGGGCACATATACACCTGCCTACATATACTGGGGACATATACCTCTGGCTACATATACTGCGCACATATTCAACTGCCTACATATACTGGGGACATATTCCCCTGCCTACATATACTGGGGACATATACCCCGACTACATATACTGGGCACATATACCCCTGACTACATATACTGGGGACATATACCCCTGACTACATATACTGGGCACATATACCCCTGACTACATATATTGGGCACATATGCCCCTGGCTACATATACTGGGTACATATACCTCTGGCTACATATACTGGGGACATATACCCCTGCCTACATATACTTGGCACATATACCCCTGGCTACATATACTGGGGAGATATACGCCTGCCTACATATACTGGGCACATATACCCCTGGCTACATATACTGGGGACATGTACCCCCGACTACATATACTGGGCACATATACCCCTGCCTACATATACTGGGGACATATACCCCTGCCTACATATACTGGGCACATATACCCCTGGCTACATATACTGGGCACATATACCCCTGGCTACATATACTGGGCACATATACCTCTGGCTACATATACTGGGCACATATACCTCTGGCTACATATACTGGGCACATATACCCCTGCCTACATATACCGGGGACATATACCCCTGCCTACATATACTGGGTACATACACCCCTGGCTACCTGTTCTGGGGACATCTATACCACTGGCCACCTATTCTGGGGACACCTATAGACCTGGGGCTACCTATTTTTGGGGAACCACTGCTGTCAGATTAAGTATATTTTGGGGAACTACTGTCAGATTATGTGTATTTTGGGGGAATTGCTGCTGCCAGATTACATCTATTTTTAGGGAACCACTGCCATATTATCTGTATTTTTATGTGGATTTTTGGTGAAATGCTGTAAGATTACATGTATTTTGGGGGAAGGGGGGGGGGGACACTATGGCAGAGCTCAAACTTCCCCGGCAGACCTTTTACAGCACTACTAAAATCATGTATATTTGGCCCCACCCATGACCACACCCACATTCTGTTGCATGACCACGCCCATTTCCGGCGCGCTACGCTACACGCAGGGGATTTTGTCAGTAAAAACAATCTCTTGTCAGTAATTTTTTAGGTATTTGTCAGTAAAAAATAACGTGAAAAGTTGGCAACACTGCCAAGCACATAAATAACTAGGCTGTGTTCCTTTTTTTCTTTCTCTGCCTGAAAGAGTTGAACATCAGGTATGCAAGGGACAGTTTCTATCTGTGTCAAGACCAGGTCAGACTATAGCAAAACCCTCACTGATAAGTAATTGCACCCATAAAACTTTCTCCTGTCAGTAAATGGCTTCTGAGAGCAGGAAAGAGACAAAAAGGGTCAATAGTTCATAGATTTGAGCTCTGACATACTTCAATGAAGGTGTCATTGAGCAGAGACAATGAAACAGTAAAAACTTAAAAAGTAGATTTAAATATAAAATAAAACCGTGGAACATCTTAAAAAGTCATTTTTAGGAGAAGGAGGATAGATATAATTGTTTATTTCATTCGTTTATTTTCACCTCGGGTGTCCTTTAAACTGGAGCAGTAGACTTAAGGTACCAACTAATGATACAATCTTGATTATACAATCTTACCACATGTAATATGAGGGACTACCGAAAGTATTCATTAAAAGTATATTCTGACAGTTTACCCTTCTACTACATAGATTTGGTAAAATTGTACTAAAAAGATTGCACCATTCAAGGGCATCTTTAACGGACACCCGAGGTGAACATAAACTAATAAAATAAACAATTGTATCTATCCTCCTTCTCCTAAAATGACTTTTTAAGTTCCACAGTTTTATTTTATATTTAAATCTACTTTTTGAGTTTGTATTGTTTTTGCTCAATGACACATTCATTGAAGTATGCTAGAGCTAAAATCTATGAACTATATACCCTTCCTATCTCTTTCCTGCTCTCAGATGGCATTTTCTGCTAGGAAAGTGATGTATAGTCGTAATTTCTCATCAGTGAGGGTCACGCTGTTGTCTGACAAAGTCATGACTCAGACCGTAACTGCCACTTACATACCTGATGTTTATCTCTTTCAGGCAGACAAAGAAAAAAAGGAACACAGCATACTTATTTGTGTGCTAGGCACTGTACTAACACATGTATAGCTCATCATGTCACACATCACCTTGGGTATCCTTTAAAGGTAAAGGAGACCCCCTGGTTGCACTTCTGTTCAGCACACGGGACCATGGGCACCAATTCACCATAGTGAGGTTAAAGGACATCTGTAACAAGAGGGATATGGATGATGCCCAGAGCAGGATCATCCCCCTGCCAACCTAGGCAGGTGCCTGGGGCCTAGTGGGTGTCAAAGGGCCCACCAGCACCCTTCTCTGACCTCTCTCCACTTCAGCTTTCCTAGGGTCCTATTACATGTTAACCCATCTCTGAGGCTGCTATATTTATTTCATTTTAAACAATATATAAATAATATATAACAATATATATAAAATACTAGTTGCCTGGCAGCCTTGTTGGTCTGTTTGGCTGCAGTAGTGTCTGAGTAACACCAGAAAAAAGCATAAAGCTAATCTTGTCAGATCTAATAATAATGTCAGAAACACTTGATATGTTGCATGCTTGTTCAGGGGCTATGGCTATAAGTATTTGAGGCAAAGGATCAGCAGGACAGCCAAGCAACTGGTATTGCTTAAAAGGAAATAAATATGGCAGCTTCCGTATCCTTCTTGTTACAGTTGTCGTTTAACCGCTTCCTTTCTGCCTAACGCAGGATGTCGGCGGGACAGCGTCTCTCTCAGGTCTCAGCGAGGCCATATGGCGTCATCTCGCAAGGAGCGAGATTTGGTGGAAGCTTGCACTCGCAAGAGCCCCCTCTCCTGTCACTGTACACAGTGGGGCCCGGCGATCAGCCTACCAGCCAGCGATCAGCGCTGGCAGGCTGTTTTTTTAGTGAATTATGCATTTAAATATGTATATAGCACTGACATCTTACACAGCACTGTGCAGAGTGTAGTCTTGTCACTTAATTGTCCCTCGGAGGGGATCACAGTCTAATCCCTACCATAGGCATATGTCTATGTATGTGTAGTGTAGCGCATGTATCCTAGTCTAGGGCCAATTTAGGGGGAAGCCAATTAACTTATTCGGTTCAGAGCCGATTCATTTGATTCAATACAAAAAGAACCGGCTCATTGATGAGCCGGTTACTATATCTTAGAATGCGGGCTGTGCGGATGTATAGCGCCGACTCCTGCTCTCTCTCCCCACCTGCCCGCACCCGATCCCCCCACCTAGGTGGGGGCCTATGGCCTGATGGGGGCCTAGGGGCCTGGCTAGCACCTTTACTGATGATTAAACCTCCCTCATCTTACCTTACCAACGATGCCAGATGGCCACCAGCAGCAGGCCCAAATTTGGCATCTTGCCTAGAGCCCCATTTCAAGGTAATCCTTCTCTGAGCTTAAGGGAGCACCAGGGCTGTAAGTCAGATATGTTGGGCCCCCAGCAAAACATTTCAGGACATGCTCCCCCTCCCCCCACTCCCTACAAAAACGCAAGCAGCAACTGTGCACTCCCGTCTCACGGACGCAAAGATAACCTGTGTGTGCAAGTTACCATCAGAGCAGCCACCTCACCTCTCATATCTAACCTTATGTTTGCCAATTTGCATGATACAGAGGTGAGGTGGGGAGAGGGCGAACATGGTGTACTGCAGATAGAGGAGTGTCAGTAATGGCACCGATATTCTACTGTCACCTTCTCCTAACACTACCCCCCATACACACTTACACCTCCCTAACACTAACCTACAGCCAAGGTGGGGTTCAGCTATTATGAAGCCAAACCCCTAAAGCCTGCTTACTTATCCCTACCGCTGCCCCCTCCAATATCCTGCATTGCTGGTGATCGGCTATACTATAGCCAAGTGCTCATTGCTATTTATTTTTTGCACAATTTTTATTTATATCTATGACCTGATCTGAAACACTCAACATAGCTCCCAACTGTCCCTCTTTCGGAGGGACAGACCCTCTTTGGGAGCCCTGTCCCTGTGTCCCTCTTTCCCCCTCATTTGTCCCTCTTTCAGGACTTTGTCCCTCTTTCTATGTAAATATATATATTTATAAACTAAAAATATGTTTGATTGACTCTAAACTGTATTTCCCATCCTTTAAATTGATATATTACTAATTTTAAAATGTTACTATGGATGAAAATGAACCAGGATAGAAAGGACCAGTGTGGTTTGAATTATAAAACAACATATTTTTCCTATGAAATCTTTATGGTATGCGTGACTAGGGGAGTGGTGGGGGCATGACCAGGGGTGTGGCATGGGCATGGCTTAAAGTGGCACTACAGCGAAAAAATGTAAAATATGTGCAAACATATACAAATAAGAAGTACACTTTTTCCAGAGTAAAATGAGCCTTAAATTACTTTTCTCCTATGTTGCTGTCACTACAGTAGGTTGCAGAAATCTGACAGAAGTGACAGGTTTTGGACTAGTCCATCTCTTCATAGGGGATTCTCAGCAAGGCTTTTATTCTTTATAAAGATATTCCCTAAAAAGGATTTAAACAATGATGCTGGCCAGCCTCCCTGCTCCCTACACAGTTTTTTGGCAGTTGGACAGAGCAACTGCGATTCACTAAGTGCTTTTGAAAATAAATATATCCCTGAGAATCCCCTTTAAAGAGATGGACTAGTCCAAAACCTGTCGCTTCTATCACATTTCTACAACCTACTGTAAGTGACAGCAACATAGGAGAAAAGTAATTTATGGCTCATTTTATTCTGGAAAAGCGTACTTCTTATTTGTATATGTTTGCACATAATTTAAATTTTAAAATTTTTCGCTGTAGTGCCCCGTTAAGTGTCCCTTTTTTTCATCTCAAAAAGTTGGGAGGTATGACTCAATAATATCTTTTATTTATAGTATTACTTCTTTCTTCTTTTCTTCTCCTTCCTTGCAGCACACCATCTGTCCTCACCATGATCAACAATGAGCTTAGTACATTTGTGCCAGAGCTCACCTAGACTCATCCTGCCTGCTTGCCTTTGCTGCCAAGTAAACAAGATGATAATGGGTGCAAATCCAGGGGAAAACAGCAAATCCAGGGGAAAATACCTCATATTAGACAAAGGCAAGACAAATAACATTTATATTGTGCTTTTCTCCTGGCAGACTCGAAGCACCAGAGCAGAGCTGCTAGGATGCGCTCTATAGGCAGTAGCAGGAGTCTTGCCCAAGGTTTCCTACTGAATAGGTGTTGTCTTGAATATGAAGAGCTGAGATTAAAAACCCAGGCCTCTTGTGTCAGAGGCAGAGCCATTAACTAGTACACTCTCCAGCTTCCTACATTCCCTTATGTTTGCCAATCTGCAGGCCCAATAGGCTGCCTGTCAAGTGACAGGCAGCCTATTGGACCAATCAAAGTGCAGAGATAATGTCCTTTAAAGTGATTGGACCTGAAGAGGCTCAGGGCAGGACAAGTGGAGCTCTCGTCATTGCTAATTAGCAGGCATAAGTTCATAGCACTCGCTATGCTACTCTGATTAGGCATGTTAACTCTGATAAGGCACGTCGACGCTGATAATGCATGTTAACTCTGATATGGCTGTTATTTGTTATAGTGAATCAACCCCACAGTGTTTCTCTCCGTCCTGCCTCTTCCCTCTCCCCTTGCTTGTAGAGTGTGAGACACAGGTTGAGGGCTGCTATGATTTGTCTGTGATCTGTCCACACAGGAGCAACTTGCTAGCAAGTAAGGATTTTCAGGGAAGCAAGCAAGTGCCCCAGGACTGACTGCTGTGCTGTGCTGGACGCTCCAAATGGCTCCCAAGATACCCCCAGAGCTAAAAAGAATGCTGATTATGGTAAGTAATCGATATTAACAAAATGCATAGTGCAGAGTATTAGAGATATTGTATGGTGCAGTTATATTGTAATGGTACTGTTTTTGGGAGTGCCAGGGGCATAGCAATAGGGGGTGCAGATGTTGCGACCACATCGGGGCCCTTGGGCATATTGCAGAGTGTTAGTGATATTGTATGGTGCAGTTATATTCAAATGGTACTGTTTTTGGGAGTGCCAGGACGTAGCAATATGGGTTGCAGAGGTTGCGACCGCATCGGGGCCTTTGGGCCAGAGGGGCCCCAAAGGGCCCTCCCTCAACTCCAGTGTTAGCTCTGTATTGGTCTTGTACTCATAATAATCACTTCTATAGATACTTTGAATAGTGGTAGTTATTAACACACTGTTTCCCATCCACTTCTTGCATCTTTGACACTGTAGTTGCTGTTGGCAGGTTTTGGTGTGCCGCCCGTATCAATTGCTATGTAATATGTATAGAGTGCTTGGGGGGGCCTAATTTAAAAATTGCATCGGGGCCCACAACTCCTTAGCTAGCTATGCAAATTGGCCTTCCATTCAGTCATTTATTTTATATTTCAGTTATTTATTTGTAAAAAATGTTTGGAATCATGTATGATTTTCGTTCCACTTCTCACGTGTACACCACATTGTAGCCATGGATGTTGTCACAGGAGCCCTGGTGGCTGACCGCAATTGGCCTTCTAGACGGTGCCAGCGCGCAGATCGTGCGAACTCTGGTCGCAGTCAATGCGCAGGAACCGTTAAAGAGTAACTGTTAGCCCCCAAATTGAAATTTAAAACACTATTGCAATGTTTTATTTATTATATAAGTGAGCCTAAAAGCCAATGTAGAAGTTAAAAATCAATCTAATTTTGTTACTATGTAACCTTTCCCCCCAGCTCCGGACGCAAGCCGCATATCAGATACTGTAGCATGCAGAGCATGCCTATGTCTGGCCGACCCCCCTCTCCCCCCCAGGACCAGGTGCCAATATATTCTCCCCACCGCAGCTGAACACTCTGACACGGAGAGAGAGCGGCAGCACTTCCAGAGCAGCACCGCAGAGCAGCCGCCGCCGAGTCACATGTGAGAGAATCACATGTGAGAGAGATGCACGGCGCCGGCTGCTCTGCGGTGCTGCTCTGGAAGTGCTGCCGCTCTCTCTCCCTGTCAGAGCGGTCAGCTGTTTGTGGTGCGAATAGATCGGCACCTGGTCCTAAGGGGGAGAGGGGGGTCGGCCAGACTTAGGCATGCTCTGCATGCTACAGTATCTGATATGCGGCTTGCGTCCGGAGCTGGGGGGAAAGGTTACATAGTAACAAAATTAGATTGATTTTTAACTTCTACATTGGCTTTTTGGCTCACTTATATAATAAATAAAACATTGCAATAGTGTTTTAAATTTCAATTTGGGGGCTAACAGTTACTCTTTAAGAATTAGCCGCAGACAAACCAGAAGGGAGCCTGTGAGATACGGGTGATTACAACTTCACACACTGGTTCAGGGTAGGTCTGCCACCACCGCGGTTACCATGGGACCGAGGACCCACTGACTGACTAATCCTGCGAATAAAACGGTTAAACACACGATATTCTGTCTGGCCAACAACAAACAAACAAACAGTAGCGTATCTTCAGAGACCCGGGATCAGTTCTGTGTGTGCTGATAAGCAGGGTAGCGGACAGTGAATGACTTGGAGAAAGTCGTTTATTCACGCAATATAAATAATTAATATATACAGACAATTATTAAAATCACAATTATTAAGACAGTAATAGCCAGTATGAAATAAAAAGGGAGAAAATACTTATGGTTTGTGGAAATATGTCCTTTTGTGGGAAAATCATAAAGTTCAAGCAAAACGGTTTCAAGTTCTTAAAGCTCTTGGTTTCAATCAAAGTTCAGCAGAATTCTTTGTTCCAGGTTCCAGAAGATGCCAATCAAGATGGCCGCTAGCACATGTGTCCTTTGTTTCAGATGGGTCAGCAAAATGGCCACCAGCCCTATGTCCTCTGGCTGGCCGCAGGATGTTCTCAGATGGATGGAATGGGAGGACTCGCAGCCCGCCTGCTGGCCAGGTGCTTTTGATGAAGGTGGTTTGGGTTTGTAGCAATGCCGGCCCCTCTGAGTCACCAACAAATGCCAGTCCATTCCCTCTGAGAGATTTTAGGGCTAAACTTATGAAATGCTGTAACTCCTGAACCATACACGTTATATTTAGGGGGGTAACAGCTTCATACTTGGTGGAAAATACAGATTAATATGATATCCGACATGGCTAGTGCAGCAGATCAGGGTCCTTGGTAGATTCATACCTGGGTTGTAGGGGCCCCGGGCCCCTCTCGACTGGTATCAAGAGATCCAGCATGACCCTACGGATCCAATGATACCGCTCTCATAACCACCCTATTTATTGTATTCTGTAAATGGGCAAAAGATTATATAGTACATTCATTTCTTCCTGCTAAGGCTGGAGCCAGGCTGACTGGAGTCCAGCTGTTTCTGCTTCTTGGGATCTCCCTCTATGAAAGGCCCTGTTGGCTCCTTCAATTAACATCTGAATGTGAGATCAGCTTAGACAAACTTTGAGTTTACACCTCTGGCTTAATCAGCAGTCACAGGGCCAGTCTTCCTGCCAGCTGCTAACAGGGGAAAAAAAAACTGCCTATTTAAAAAAAACAGGAATGTCAGTCTCTAAATCGCTGGCCTGACTACACTCACGGGCAATCGGCGCAATAAACCGATTGCGTTCTCGTTCCTCACGGCTGTTCCGTGACACCTCCCCTTCCTGACGCTGAGTAGGGGGTTGTCAGCAAGACATCCGCCGTAGCAGCCATTGGCGCTGTTGGGTCTAGTGCCCCCTGACACCCGGACAGCCCATCAGCGTTCCGGTGTCGGCCAACCTGGCTGACGGGTCTCGGGTTGCCGGTGCGGCGGGAAAACCTATTGGAGCCTGTGGCTCGGTTCCCCTGGACCGGTCGCGGTCTTCTACCCTCAGGGTTAACCCGACATGGACCGTTCTGGACAGGGCGTTTGCGCCACTGCAGTCGGACGTGGTGTCTGCCGGGACTGCCGACAACGGGCAGTGGGTTGGTTAGGTCAATAGCCAGCCCACGCAGGGTTCCCCTGCTAAGTGGCTGTGGACCCAAGGGAACCCCGCGGGAATCCCTGGACCTTCCCAGCTCCTGACAGACGGCACATGCCCTGCAGTAGTTCGCTACATCCCTGTTCCTCCGGGGCCAATAAAACTGTTTCCGAATACCGGCAAGTGTCTTGCGGACACCCGAGTGCCCTGTCAGAGGATTACCATGTGCGGATATCAGAACATGTCCCCTGAATGCACTCGGGACCACAAGCCATTTGGTATTCGCGTGGGATCTACCTGTAGGGGGCTGTACAGACTCACTGTACAGTCTCCCACCTTCCCAGTACACCTTGAAAGCGGCCCCGTCTGCGAGGGGCTCAGCGGCTTGCTGCCTGAGCACCTCCAGGCTTGGGTCACTTTGTAGTGCGGCTGAGAATACGGCGCTGTCAGTTTCAGCCAACTGGCTCATGTCACACGAGGCCAGCGGCTGAAAGGTCTCATCCCTGCGGTCAGAGGAGGGGGAGGAGGCCGGAACCCCCTCCACCTGTTCTGAGCTCGGGTTCTGAGCAGTGCAGCCGCGCGGTACTGCTAGCACAGGTACACTGTCAGAATGGCACAGACGGACATTACTCAAATCATCATTGCATGCAGCAATGACATTGACAGGTATAGACATTTTTTCATTACAGACAGGTTGTACATCAAACTCAGGTGCCTTTGAAGCAGGCACTGTTGAACCGGGTACCCTTGAACTGGGCACATTCAACCCACCTCCCCCTGGTGCTCCCCCAAGTGTATAAAGTACCTGGTGGTGGGTGGAGAGTCCGTCTCCTTCCGTGAGCGACAAGGCGGTCGTGGCAGGTTCATAGTAGGACACAAGCTTGCCCAAATCAGTCCCCAGCAACACAGGGACTGGGAGATCCTTTATAACCCCAACAACCCTTTCTTGGATTCCAACCCCCCAATCCATCTTCACCCTCGCGTGGGCTATGTGAAAAAGGGTGCCCTCTACTCCAGTAAGAGCAAGGGATCGGCTGGAGCTGATGCTCTCTTTTGGCACAAGGTGTGAGTGAACTAACGTGATGTCAGCTCCGGTGTCTCGAAATCCAGTGACAACTTTGCCGTTCACTCTAACAAGTTGCTGCTGGTCGGTTCGGTCGCGGATTTCCTTTCCGCGGGCAAACAGGACAAAATCTGATGATCCAGGCTGTGGTTCGCTGGCGGGTTGCCTCTGCTGTGGGTGAGGTACAGGTGATGCAGATGATCCAGGTGCTGGTGGTGTCTGTCTCCGCTCCGGACAGTCGAATTTCATGTGTCCGGGCTGGCGGCAGTAGTGATAGGTGACCTCTCCAGGCGCTGCAGCCCTGGGTGCAGAAGCTGTGCTGGGTGGCCTCTGTGGCTGACGGCTCACAGGGGCAGGAGAGTCTGCCGAGGTATTGGGCTGACCTCCTCTCCAGCTGGATGGGACAGTTCTGCGGGTATCAGCCACCCGGGTAGTTGCAAAAGTCTCAGCAAGGTCTGCAGCGACAGTGGCTGAAGCCGGCCTGCGTTCTAGCACAAACTGTCGTACATCAGCAGGGCAAATGTTCAGAAATTGTTCCAGGACTATCAAGTCCTCCAGGACATCATAAGACCCTTTGGTGAGGCCTAGAGTCCACTGGCGGAGTGTGGTGAGCAAGCTGCTGACCACATCTCGGTATGAATCAGAAGACTTTTTCTGCCAGGCCCTGAACTTTTTCCGATAGGCTTCTGGCGTCAGCTGGTACTTAGTAATGATAGCGTCTTTTATAGCAGCATAATCATTATCCTTCTCCGCAGGCAATTCTGCGAAGGCATCAAGCGCTTTGTAGCGCAGCAAAGGTGTCAGATGTCTGGCCCACTGGTCTTGGGACAGACGATACTGACGGCATGCTTTTTCAAAAGACCGCAAAAACAAGTCAATGTCTGTGTCTTTCTCAATATTAGCAAATTTAAATTTTGCACTTACGGGTGCTGCAGCTCCTTCAGCAGGGAGGCTGGGCAGTGAACTCCGGCTGGCCTGTTGAACCTTTGCCATGTTGAGCTCATGCTGTCGTCTCTCCCGCGCCTCTGCAGATTGGCGCTCCCATTCCTCTCGTGCTTTCATGTACTGCATGTACTTTTCCAGGTCAGTCTCCATCAGCTTTTGTAATGCCTGCTGCATTACCGGGTCAGCACCCATGGACAGTCCAGTACTGGCCAGTTCCAGGCGAGTACTGTCAGAAACTCTGGGATTGGGGTCCATACTGACAGTCTCCTGCGTAACTGTTGATGCAGGGCCCTCAGGATGCACAACCTCTGTACGGTCAGGAGTCTCAGTCTCTGGTTCCCCTCGATTGTCAGATGGGCTGGTATCCACTTCAGCGGACACTCCCGGCTCCCGCAGTTGCTGGGTATCCCATTGAAACAATTCCGTTACCAGGTCCCCTTGTTTCTTGCGGCCGACATCAATGCCTCTCTCTTGGCAAAGATTTTGCAGGTCCGCCAGGCACATTTTCTTGTAGTTCCCGGACATTTCCACGCCAAATAAAATAAAACTTTTGGGGAGGGGTACTGGCTACACAGTCTCTCTGTATATATAAAAAATATATTGCCTTCCAGCTACACCAACGAATTAGTTCGTTTCTTAGATACTTTCAGCACAACACAGGTCCCAACCGCTGCCTAACACTGTCACAGGAGCCCTCAGTGGTCTGACCGCACTTAGCCTTCTAAACGGTGCCAGCGCACAGATCGTGCAAACTCTGGTCGCAGTCAATGCGCAGGAACCGTTAAGAGATAGCAGCAGACAAACCAGAAGGGAGCCTGTGAGATACGGGTGATTACAACTTCACACACTGGTTCAGGGTAGGTCTGCCACCACCGCGGTTACCATGGGACCGAGGAGCCCACTGACTGACTAATCCTGCGAATAAAACGGTTAAACACATGATATTCTGTCTGGCCAACAACAAACAAACAGTAGCGTATCTTCAGAGACCCGGGATCAGTTCTGCGTGTGCTGATAAGCAGGGTAGCGGACAGTGAATGACTTGGAGAAAGTCGTTTATTCACGCAATATAAATAATTAATATATACAGACAATTATTAAAATCACAATTATTAAGACAGTAATAGCCAGTATGAAATAAAAAGGGAGAAAATACTTATGGTTTGTGGAAATATGTCCTTTTGTGGGAAAATCATAAAGTTCAAGCAAAACGGTTTCAAGTTCTTAAAGCTCTTGGTTTCAATCAAAGTTCAGCAGAATTATTTGTTCCAGGTTCCAGAAGATGCCAATCAAGATGGCCGCTAGCACATGTGTCCTTTGTTTCAGATGGGTCAGCAAAATGGCCACCAGCCCTATGTCCTCTGGCTGGCCGCAGGATGTTCTCAGATGGATGGAATGGGAGGACTCGCAGCCCGCCTGCTGGCCAGGTGCTTTTGATGAAGCTGGTTTGGGGGTGTGGCAATGCCGGCCCCTCTGAGTCACCAACAAATGCCAGTCCATTCCCTCTGAGAGATTTTAGGGCTAAACTTATGAAATGCTGTAACTCCTGAACCATACACGTTATATTTAGGGGGGTAACAGCTTCATACTTGGTGGAAAATACAGATTAATATGATATCCGACATGGCTAGTGCAGCAGATCAGGGTCCTGGGTAGATTTATACCTGGGTTGTAGGGGCCCCGGGCTCCTCTTGACTGGTATCAAGAGATCCAGCATGACCCTACGGATCCAATGATACCGCTCTCATAACCACCCTATTTATTGTATTCTGTAAATGGGCAAAAGATTATATAGTACATTCATTTCTTCCTGCTAAGGCTGGAGCCAGGCTGACTGGAGTCCAGCTGTTTCTGCTTCTTGGGATCTCCTTCTATGAAAGGCCCTGTTGGCTCCTTTAATTAACATCTGAATGTGAGATCAGCTTAGACAAACTTTGAGTTTACACCTCTGGCTTAATCAGCAGTCACAGGGCCAGTCTTCCTGCCAGCTGCTAACAGGGGAAAAAAAAACTGCCTATTTAAAAAAAAAACAGGAATGTCAGTCTCTAAATCGCTGGCCTGACTACACTCACGGGCAATCGGCGCAATAAACCGATTGCGTTCTCGTTCCTCACGGCTGTTCCGTGACAGATGTCTTTCAACGCAAGGAAAGCATCTAAGCCCTCTTTAAATGCAGGTATAGAATTTGCCATAACTACTTCCTGTGGTAATGCATTCCACATCTTAATCACTCTTACTGTAAAGAACACTCATCTGCTCCCCACGTTCAAGTGCTGATGTCACTCTTTTCTCAGTGCTGGAATGCGGTGTGCTGGTTAGTGAGCCGCAGGCAGCACATGCTGCCCTTCCAGCACTTTGGGGGGGCCCAGGGTCCCCAGAAGCCCTGAGCCCCTCACTGCAGTGTCAGTTGTCCCCCCCCCCCCTGATGGCTGCCCTGGCTGCTGCACCAGAAGGAAAGCTATCCCACTATGCCTGTATGCAGACTCATCCCCGTTTTGTATGAGACCAACTACTGTTTGTGTCATCTGCATAATTCAGAACCTTAAAGTGAACCTCTGTACTAAAAATCTACTCAGCAGCACTGAAAAGGCTTGGTGTTTCTTTAACAGTTTCACAGCATCAGAACTTTGTGTTTCTTTCATATTCTTATTTTTAGCTGCACAAAAGCTTAAAGAGAACCTGCACTGAGTAAAATTATTTAAAATAAACACATGAGGTAACTTCAATTGAACATTACATAGTTATCTTGCCATCAGTTCCTCTCAGAAGCTCACAATTTTCTTCTGACAATGATCCCTTCCAGTTCTGACAACATTTTGTCAGAACTGAAATATATCAGTTGCTGTCAGTTACAGCTGAGAGGAGAGCTGATGTGTCCATGTTTCCCTATGGCTCAAGTGGGCAATGTTACAGTTTACTGTGTGCTGAGCAGGAAGCTGTTATGGTGTAATGGCCATTTTTAAAATGGAGGGCAGAGAATTACCTTGATCACAGTGGACAAACAGGACGCAGGAGAGGAGAAAGAGATTGAGGAGTAGACTACACGGGAGGTATGTATGACCTGTGTATGTATATTTTCACTTTTAATTTTCAGTTCTGATTTTCTTTAAGCTCCGCCTCATCAAAGAAAAAAGCCTGGGATTTTTTCCCTGATGCTGTGCAAAGCATGATGGGATTTCCTATGTTGTTATTCACGTTGCCTAGCAACTAGGAGGGGTGATCAGCACACAGGACAATTGGAACTGTGTCTCATGCATGCTCCCTTTCACCTCCTTTCAACCAAAAAGATGGCTGCCATCATGAAATCAAACATTTGCCTGTTCGTTTAAAACAGGGTGGGTAAGAGATTACATTACTTATCTATTTTAATTAACACAACTAATGTAACTTAATGACAGTATGTTTGTTTAGGCTGGAGTTCCTCTTTAACAGATGGATCTGTGGAGATGCAGTCATTGGTGTAAAGTGAGTAGTGCAGTGGGGAAAGCACATAGCCCTGGGGTGCACCAGTACTGACTGACAGTCAGAGAGCTTGATGTGTGTTTCCCAAGTCTGACCTGCTGTCTTCTGTCGGTTAAGAAATTGGTTATCCATTTGTAGATGGATTCAGGTATTGGTAGCCGAGTTTGCTATGTAGCAGTGATGGAATTATGGTATTAAATGCAGAGCTGAAATCTATGAATAAAATCCTGGTGTAGATTCCTGGGGTGTCTAGATGCTGTAGTACGTAATGCATGCACATGTTAACGGCATCATCTGTGGATTAGGTCTGTAGGCAAATTACAGAGAGTCCAGCAGGGGATCTGTGATGGATTTCAGATAAGCCATTATGAGTTTTTCGAATGCTTTCATAACCAATGATGTTTGGGCAACAGTGAGGTCACTGGTAATGATAACTGTCATTTTGAACTTGTATCATCTGTGCCATACCTGGGGCTTCCTACATCCCAGTGTAGGTCTGAAGATCCCTCGGCATCCTCTTGGCTCCTCTTCAGGTCCCGCAGGTGGCTTCGGTAACCGGCGACACTCTGGCCTAGTGTCGGGACGGTTACTTTCTTGTCTGAGGTCAATGGTGTCTTCACGCCAGCCACTACACATCATCGCGGTGGCTGACACTGCGTGGCGAATACGCGCACGCCTCAGACCAGGAAGTAACTGTCCCGACAGTAGGCCTGACTGTCGCCAGTTTCCAGAGCCACCAGCGGGACCCAAAGAGGAGCCAGAAGGATGCCGGGGGACCTCGTGGCCAAGTTGGGCTGTAGGAAGCCCCCGGTAAGTGATTTTTTTTTATTTTACGTTGAACTGGTAATCCCTTTAATACTGTAATATTTCTTTTCCAGAACTTTACCACAGGCCGATATGACCTCTGCGCCAGTCCTGCTATGCGGGACATAGTTCGGAGGGTGCAGGACATATTGAGGACCCAGTTCAATCGGGTCCTAAGGCCTAAACAGGTCCAAATGTTGTGGAGTGACATGAAGAGGAGGGACCAGGACCTCATCAGGCGTGTCACGGAGGAAATAAGATGTAAGTCAGCAGACTATTAGTTTATGTACGTGTATCTTGGGTTTAATATGCTGCATCAATTTATCCTATAAAAATGCCATGGGCTGTAGTAGAGTTGTGTAGTATATACAGTCAAAGTATCAGTAAGGTATTCATCATCACAGCGCATCAGTGATCACTTTTCCCACAGTTTTTTATTGTTATGGACTTATTCCAAAATGGGTTACCTAAATTATTTTTTGTGTTCTTGTGTGGGCAGTGATGATATTTGTGCAGTATTTGCTAATTGTTAGTTTTTGATAACCACTGATGATTGATCACCAGGCTTTTTTAGAAAGATTTGATAGGTGCTATCATCCATCAGGACCCTAGAACTTCTCCTGGCCCTATGCAACTGCCTAGGTTTGCCTTGCGGATGATTCAGCTCTGGTGCACAGCCATTTTAAGATCTCGCCAGTTATTCAATTTTATTGATGCTTATGCTCTTGCTGGGCCACTCAAGGGCATACACAGAGTTGTCTCAAAGCCACTCCTTTGATATCTTTGCTGTGTGGATTTAGACACACCTGTGGCTTCCTACAGCCCCATGGGCACGGATCGCTCTCACGCCACCATCCTCAGTCTTCTCCATGTTCTGCACCGGGTCCCGTTACTTCATACAGTCGCAGTAAGTCTGTGCAAGTCAACTGTGCCCACTACGTATCTCCCCAGAGATAGGCCAAGAGTGCACTTGTCCTACGTCAGACTTTCCGTAACAGGCCCAAGTAACTGGACCAGGTGCAGGAGACAGGAGGATGGCAACACGTGGAAGCGATGGAGGAAGCCCCATGTGTGTATAAATCTTTTAGTTTATTTAATCTCTGGTTTCCCTTTAACCACTTGATGACCCACCCTTTACCCCCCCTTAAGGACCAGCGCTGGTTTGATTGATCTGTGCTGGGTGGGCTCTGCAGCCCCCAGCACAGATCAGGGTGCAGGCAGGGAGATCAGATTGCCCCCCTTTTTTCCCCCCTATGGGGATGATGTGCTGGGGGGGTCTGATCTCTCCTGCCTGCTGTGGGTGGCGGGGGGGCACCTCAAAGCCCCCCTCCGCGGCGAAATTCCCCCTCCCTCTCCTACCTGCTGCCTCCCCCTGGTGTTCCGGGCTGCACAGGACGCTATCCGTCCTGTGCAGCCAGTGACAGGATGTGGTCTGTCACATGGCGGCGATCCCCGGCCGCTGATTGGCCGGGGATCGCCGATCTGCCTTACGGCGCTGCTGCGCAGCAGCGCCGTACAAATGTAAACAAAGCGGATTATTTCCGCTTGTGTTTACATCTAGCCTGCGAGCCGCCATCGGCGGCCCGCAGGCTATTCACGGAGCCCCCCGCCGTGATTTGACAGGAAGCAGCCGCTCGTACGAGCGGCTGCTTCCTGATTAATTAGGCTGCAGCTGGCGACGCAGTACTGCGTCGCTGGTCCTGCAGCTGCCACTTTGCCGACGCACGTTATGAGTGTGCGGTCGGCAAGTGGTTAAAGTGAATTTTTACTGTGACGCCTTTAAAAAATATTCACTTAACTGGAGCTTCTACCAACCTTCTTGAAGACGTACGGTACAGGCACAGTACTTGACAATCCTTTAGTCCCCTGCCACTTCTGAGTGTTGCTTTCGAGCCACTGCGCGTCCTCGCACCCGTCAATGTCCTGCGCACTTGCGCAGACACAGGTCGTTTTCAGAAGGCTGGTAAAAGCCCCAGGTAAATTATTATTATTATTTATTTTTTGCCACATTTAAGGTTCACTTTAAATAGGGTTTTTTGAAACATTATTTTCAAATACAAATCAAAATAATTGTAGCTTGAGTAAAAAGTTAATACTTTTGTACCCATTTTATGACATATTTAGTTCAGATTACATTATTTATTTTTCTTTATTACAGCTGGAAATGCTCCACCACAACCCCGGGACCCACAGCCGCGCCGCCAGACCCAGCTCCAGTTCATCTTCCCCGGGGCCTTCCCACCACAGTGAACGGGTGGCCAGGAGGCGCACCGGAAGCCTGCAATATGGTAAAAATCTTGTACTATAATTAATATCTCATATTAGGTTAACTCAAGTTATGTTCCATTTCTATTACATGCGGTACGATGCAGCACACCTCGGGTGTCCGGAAACCATTGCACGGCAATGGAATAGTTTCTATTGCGTGCAGGTTAAGCGGAGTGGTGTAGACTGATCCAATAATCTGCAGCATGCTGCAGATTCTCGCAGGGCCCCATCCGCGTCCTATCGCCTCTATTTACTTATGCATCGGGACTTGGGAGATACGGAAGTGATGTGAAGGCCAGCAGAAGTGATGTAATGCGGCAAGGTGGCTATCTTCGCATCACTTCTATAGTGGACCAGGGCCCAAAATGTTATTGTATAAGCTTTACACAACATTACAGGTTTAATTGGTTTTTTTTTTTACATGTAAAAGGTTAACCTGATTGATACAATGATTATACATATTTTCCCATTCTTTCCACAGTTTCTCTCTCTTCTTACCTGCAAGTGAGAAGAGAAATGAGGAGGCTGAGGAGCAGCCTGAGGAGGCAGGAGCGGGGAGTGCCAGTGCGGGACTTCCAGATCCTGCAACAACAGGTCCTGGAGCTTAGAGAGCGATCTGCCCAGCAGGCGGAAGAAATCGCCCAACTAAGGGGCACCGGAGGCAGATGGGATGCCTAATTTTTTAAAAAGAATTTTTGTAAATAAATATTTTTTATTTGTGTTGTGGGCGGCTTCATAAATGCTTTGCTGTATACTTCTGTTGTACCGAGTGGTTATTTCTGTCAACGTTGCTCTTCTATCAGCTTGAATCAGTTGGCCCAATCTCCTCTGACCTCTAGCATCAACAAGGCATTTTCACCCACAGGACTGCCGCATACTGGATGTTTTTCCCTTTTCACACCATTCTTTGTAAACCCTAGAAATGGTTGTGCGTAAAAAACCTAGTAACTGAGCAGATTGTGAGGTACTCAGACGGCCCGTCTGGCACCAAAGTGGACCAGAACTCAGAGATCCACTCTGCTGTAAAAGATACACAATAGTATAATAACCTTTAAAGCGGTATTGTCACCATAAAAATCTAATTTCAACAGTAACTGGTCTGAGTGTATTGATGCTAATCCTGCATTAAAAAGTTTCAAAACTTTTTCTGCTGTTATGGTGTGGGGTTATCACATACATTAAGAACACTGGCCCTTTAATAACCATTGCCATTCAGTTGCATGCTGGGGGTTCTTTTTATCCAATATATTCCTCCTCTTCCATTTATTTCCCTGCCTAGCTGCTTATCTCAAACACCTCTGTAGTGTTTTACAAGTACATCAACTCTAAAAAAGAAAGGTTGACTGTATAGGACTCCTAAAAGATGAGGGTGGGAACTCAGTGGTGGATGACCAAGGTAAGGCAGAGTTATTAAATGCCTTCTTTGCTTCTGTCTTGTAATGATTGGTGTCAGCACACAGAGAGAATCTGATTATTGGTGATCTGCAGTATCACCAAGAATGCAGATATATACCTGATTATTGATGATCTGCAAAATCACTGATAATACAGATATAATGCTAACCTCTGGACACCTATAGGTATGTAAGTGTTTGGTGTAACAGTTGTACTTTGAGCAATGCACCTGCTGAGCAGGTGATAATAGGCAGTAAAGGAACACTGCTCTGAGAGCACAGGAACCTTCCAGCAGCCTGACACTCTCCAAGGGGTGGAGTCAGGCTGGAGACAGGAAGGGCCAGAGATTAAGTGACACCTGAAGGTGGATGTCACTATCTGATCTGGAGACTATCTCTTTAGAGGAGAGATAGCTCTTGTGGTCGGGCACGCCTGGTTGGTAACACACGGACAGATAAAGTACAAAAACAGAAGGCTGATTCGGTATCCAAGGCAAGCAGGGTCTGGCAACGGAATATCAGATATGTGAGGTACCGAATCAGAGGACAGAGGAGTAGTCAGGAAAGCAATAAGTCATAACAGATATCAAACAATGCCTAGTCTGGGTGTGAGGTCCGTGGTCTCTCCACCCTGGAACTAGACTGATGTATAACAAAATGATCGCACAAGTTCCCTAGTCTTGGTTGCGAGGTCCATGGTCTCAGCACCCTGGAACTAGTCGGATGTATAACACAGGTGACAATACAGTTCCCTAATCTGGGTACGAGGTCCGTGGTCTCAGCACCCTGGAACTAGTTTGGAGTATAACACAATGATAATACAGTTCCCTAGTCTGGGTGTGAGGTCCTTGGTCTCTACACCCTGGAACTAGCTTAAAGGGAAGGTTCAGGGAGGGAGGTAAAAAAATAAAAATCAATATCCACTTACCTGGGGCTTCCTCCAGCCCGTGGCCGGCAGGAGGTGCCCTCGCCGCCGCTCCGCAGGCTCCCGGTGGCCGACCCGATCTGGCCAGGCCGGCTGCCAGGTCGGGCTCTTCTGTGCTCCAAGGCCCGGCACTTCTGCGTCCCATGCGGGCGCGATGACGTCATCGGATGTCCGCCGGGCTGTACTGCGCAGGCGCAGAACTACTGCGCCTGCGCAGTACAGCCCGGCGGACGTCCGATGACGTCATCGCGCCCGCAAGTAATCTGGCTCAGTGTGAATTCCCAGGTCCACCTGGTTCAAACACACTGTTGGATCTAACTAAGGTCTGAGTGCTTCCACGTAGTGTTCGCAACGGCAGACAACTTGCAACTGGCCAGCAGTAACTATATATGGAGTAGTGCTCTCCAGCACCACCCCTAATTGATCAACCAATAGTGTCCTGCTCTGGAGTCAGCTGATCGGCGTGATCAGCTGACTCTCTCTGCCCAGTATAAGAATTCTGCCTCTCAGCTGTCCTCTTAAGCCTGTGTGCACCAACAGACTTAGCCACACCAGACACACGCCTCCACGTGCAAACCGCCGCGCTGGACACAGAACCAGCCGCTTTACTGTTGTTGCATGTGGCGACTTTTCCGCGTTCTGCCCTGCTACCAGACACACGCTTCCGCGTGCAGACCGCCGCATTGGACGCGGAATCAGCCGCCTCCTCAGTAGCACACGCGGCGGCTTTTCCGCGTTCTCTCACATGTCTTCACAAAGAAAACAGCACTGTTGCAAATTACAGATGCAGAAGAGTCTCAATCTTCCAACTGTAATATTAAATACTTAAAGAGAACCAGAGATGAAGCACCCTCTTGTATTTTACCTTATAAATCAGTGGGAACATGACAGTAAACACCTAATCTGCTCTTTGTTTCATTGTTCTCTGTTTAATCTGACTGTTATCACCTCTGATAAGAATCCCCGACTGAGCACTCAGTCTAGCTTTGCTAGGGAAAGATTATAGCAGAGTCTGTCTTCTCTGGTGTCTTGTCAAGCCCAAGCCTGCCCCCTTGTGGCTCTGCTATAATGACTCAGCTATAATTATTCCCTGCAAAGCCAGACTGAATGCTCAGTCTGGGATTCTTATCACAGCTGTTAACAGACACTTTTAGCAGTGAGGATAAAACAGAGAGCATGGTAAGTGTTTTGTCTAAAGTTCTTACTGATATATATGGTAAAATACACAAGGGTGCTTCGTCTCTGATTCCCTTTAACGCAGTAAGAAGTGAAGGCAAGACTAAATAAATTAAAAATAGACAATGTACCTGGCCCGGATGGCATGCATCCTCGGGTCCTAAGGGAATTAAGTTCAGTTATAGATAAACCCCTTTATCTTATCTTTTGTGACTCTCTTTCAACTGGCAGAGTCCCAGTGGATTGGCGTACAGCCCACGTTTTCCCATTATTTAAGAAGGGCAAAAAATCAGATCTAGGAAATTATAGACCTGTAAGCATAACATCAGTTGTATGCAAACTATTTGAGGGGTTACTAAGAGATACTATACATGACTTCATAGTAGAAAATAATCTTATTTCTCAGCATCAACATGGGTTTACTAAAGACGGGTCCTGTTTGACTAACATGCTCAGCTTTCAGGAGGTAGTGAACGCTAATGTGGATATTGGGAATGCTGTAGATGTGATATACTTGGACTTTGCAAAGGCCTTCGTCACTGTTCCTAACAAAAGTCTGGTGCAAAAGTTGAGGATGCAAGGACTGGGGAAGAGTCTGTGTGCATGGATAGGGAACTGGCTAATAGACAGAAAACAAAGAGTTGTGGTCAATGGATCATACTCAAAATGGGAGACTGTTAGCAATGGGGTCCCACCGGGGTCTGTACTGGGTCCAGTGCTCTTCAATTTATTTATTAATGACCTAGTAGATGCAGTAGTGAGCAATGTTGCTATTTTTGCAGATGATACAAAATTGTGCAGAATCATCAACTCTCAGGAAGATAGTGTCATATTGCAACAGGATCTGGATAGGATGGCTATATGGGCACATACATGGCAGATGAAATTCAATGTTGAAAAATGTAAAGTCATGCATTTTGGTCGTACCAATGGTCTAGCACCATACAAAATAAATGGGATACAGTTGGGGACATCAAACTTGGAGAAGGTGTTAGGAGTACTCATCGACAACAAGTTAAATAATCATACTCAATGCCAAGCCGCTGCAGCTAAAGCTAACAAAATTTTGGGATGCATTAAAAGGGAAATAAAAACTCGAGATGCTAGCATAATATTGCCCCTGTTTAACTCTCTAGTAAGGCCACATCTGGAATATGGAATTCAGTTCTGGGCACCACATTACAAAAAAGATATTGCAGTTTTAGAGCAGGTGCAGAGACGAGCAACAAAATTGATACGTGGGATGGAAGGTCTCACTTACCAAGAAAGGTTAGATAAACTGGGTTTATTTAGGCTAGAGAAAAGACGCCTTAGAGGGGATCTAATTATCATGTATAAATACATCAGAGGGCAATATAATAGCTTGGCGGATGAGCATTTTGTCCCTAGGCCTTCTCAAAGGACTAGAGGACATGATCTGCGCATGGAGGAAAAACGTTTTAGACATTTATTTAGGAAAGAGTTCTTTACAGTAAGAGTGATTAAGATGTGGAATGCATTGCCATAGGAAGTCGTTATGGCAAACTCTATACCTGCATTTAAAGTGGTCTTACATGCTTTCCTTGCGTTGAAAGACATCCATGGCTACAATTACTAGGTAATGCCTAATGATGTTGATCCAGGGATTTTATCTGATTGCCATCTGGAGTCGGGAAGGGCATTTTTTAAAAGGAAATACACATGCCAGACTCTATATCCTTTTCACTTCAGGTGCCTTTTAAGATGTGGAATTTCTTGTCACAGGAACTATGGCATGTTCTATACCTGCATTTACTAAAGGGCAGTGGTGTAGCAATAGAGGATGCAGAGATTGTGACCGCAATGGTGCCCCTGGACTAAAGGGGCCCACCTTTGGCCCTCCTACATCCATCGTATTTGCTTTTCATTGGTGCTGTGCTGGTAAAGAACACCTCTATATGTGCATTGCATAGTGGTAATCCTAACAAACTGTCTTGTTACTCTAAATAGCTGCAGCTGTCCTTGATAAGTTTTTGGGCTCCATATCAATAGAGCATTTGGGGCCCCATGTGATAATCCCACTGGGGCCCCAAGCTCCTTAGTTACGCCACGCCTAAAGGGACATGGATGCTTTTCATATCTTGAATGGCCTCCGCAACTAGGATTGCTAGGCTTGGGAAGGTGATAACTTGATCCAATCAGGAACATGATTTCTGCCCTTGTGTATTTTCTTTCCTCTGTATTCAGCTGCAGTAAGCGTCAAGAAGTTGTACTTGATGAACCTGTCTTTTTTCAATATAGATTATTGCAAAATTATTAGGTGTATTTTAAAAGTCACGGAATGATCTGCAGCAAAATACCATGAAAACAACAAAATAAATAAAACAAAATCAAGAAAGTTTTTTAAGCATTTAAAAATGGGTAATACAGTATATGCCAAAATTCTCAAAACTCAGATGATGGCCCTTTAAAGAGAAACTCCGACCAAGAATTGAACTTTATCCCAATCAGTAGCTGATACCCACTTTTACATGAGAAAAATAATGATTTTCACAAACACACCATCAGGGGGCGCTGTATGACTGATTTTGTGCTGAAACCCCTCCCACAAGAGGCTCTGGTACCGTACGGTACTCTGGGCAAACTGTCACAATGTAACAATGTTCAGACAGGAAATAGCTGTCTGTTAAAGCCAGACCAGCTAGAAACAGCTCCATAATCTGCCCACAGTAACAATGTCACCATGTAATACAAGTCAGAATGTGAATCTGGGAGAGGAAAGATTTTACAATGAGCAAACACTGACTAAATCATGTATACATAATTATTGTAAAAATGAAGCACTTTTTTTATTACATTATTTTCACTGGAGTTCCTCTTTAAGTAAAAATGCCATGGAATCTTAGTATGTAGAATTTGGTAACAAAAATACCTTTGTTGCTATTAGGGACAAGCACACCAAATTTGCAAATACACTTAAAGAGATTCTGAAGTCTCAGAAAATTCAGCTTTTTATTGCAAAAACCTGTTCAACATTATTGCCCTAACTAAAACGCTGCATCCCGTGGCTGAAATCTAACTAAATCCCCCCAAACTCCCCGGGGCACACTGCGGGGAGCGTTTCCGTGAGAGGCAGAGCTTTCAGCTGCAGCTTTGCCTCTACACACGTCTTTCAGCGCGTATCTCCGCCTCCGCCCGCCCCTCTCAGTCTTCCTTCACTGAGAGGGGCAGAGAGGGGCAGGGAGAGGCGGAGATACGCGCGGTTTGACACGCATGGAGGCAGAGCTGCAGCTGAAAGCTCTGTCTCCCGGGGCAGCAAAATCCACGACCAAGAAAGTCATGGATTTTGCGAGGGGATTTGGGGGGATTTAGTTAAAGTTCAGTCGCGGGGATGCGGCGTTTTAGTTAGGGCAATAATGTTGAACAGGTTTTTGCAATAAAAAGCTGAATTTTCTGAGACTTCAGTGTTTCTTTAACCGGTTCAGCGCCGCGGTCCGAAAATCTCATGCATCCGAGCAACGTTCACCTCCCATTCATTCGCCTATAACTTTATTGCTACTTATCACAATGAATTGATCTATAGCTTGTTTTTTCCGCCACCAATTAGGCTTTCTGTGGGTGATACATTTTGCTAAGAGCCACTTTACTGTAAATGCATTTTAACAGGAAGAATAAGAAAAAAACGGAAGAAATTCATTATTTCTCAGTTTTTGGCCATTATAGTTTGAAATTAATATACGCTACCGTAATTAAAACGCATGTATTTTATTTGCCCATCTGTCCCGGTTATTACACCATTTAAACGATGTCCCTATCACAATTTATGGTGCCGATATTTCATTTAGAAATAAAGGTGCATTTTTTCAATTTGCGTCCATCACTATTTATAAGCTTATAATTTTAAATAATATAATAACATATTCTCTTGACATGCATATTTAAAAAGTTCAGACCCTTGGGTAAATATTTATGTTTTTTTTTTTTTTTTTTTTTTTTATTGTTTTTTTTTTTTTAATAAAAAAAGTGTATGTGGGTAATTTTTGGTGTGGGAGGGAAACTGCTAATTTTGAATGTAAAATAATGTTTTTTTTTAATCAAAAATGTATGTGGGTGCAGTTTACTATTTGGCCACAAGATGGCCACAGTGAAAAAAGTCCTAGATGCGAACCAGCTCGCATCTAGGAACTAAAATGCAGAGGAGTTGTTTCCTGGGGGCAGAAATACCGCGCTCTCTGGAGAGAAAGCGTCGGTATTTCTGCGGGGAAGTTAGATCGGTGAATGGGAATTATATTCCCATTCACTGATCGGGGGGCTAGCGGCGGGCAGCGGGAGCGCGCGCGGGGGCGCGCCCGATCGCGCGCACGAGCCGGCGGCAGCACCAGTGCCTATCTGGACGAGGAAGCTCGTCCAGATAGGCCGAACTGGTTAAAGAAAATCTGTAACGAAAAACCCTCCCCTAGGGGGTACTCACCTTGGGTGGGGGAAGCCTCCGGATCCTATGGAAGCTTCCCCCGTCCTCCTAGGTCCTACGGTGGTGGCGAAAATCGGCAGCAGCGATGTAAATATTTACCTTTTGGCTCCAGCGCAGGCGCAGTAACCGCTCCTTCCCCCGAAGATAGGCGGAAATGGCCGATCTTCATCGGGCAGTAGAGCGAACCCGATGGAGATCGGCTATTTCTGCCTATTTCCCAATCAGAAGAGCTGCAACAGCGCCCCCGCTGGAGCCTAGAAAGGTAAATATTGAACAGGCTGTCGGATCTGTCAGGCCGGCTTTGAAGGGCTGCAGCAAGACCCCCGTGGGACAGAGGAGGATGGGGAAGCCTCATTAGGATCCAGAGGCTTCCCCCTCCCGAGGTGAGTACCCCCCAGCATATGTTTTTCTTGTTACAGTGTCTCTTTAAAGAGAATCTGTATATTAAAGTGGTCTGAAACTCTGACATAACATTCAATAAAAATATGTTTTTCTACTTTGTATTATTCATACTGTTATCATATTTGCTTTTGTGCACACGTAATATTGTCTATCTACAAATTACAAGTTTCCAAAGTGTAGTTTTTCTTGTCCTGAAAACTGTCATTGCATTTTATTCCAAAAGAGTTGTTCTGAGCTCTGTGTGCACCTGAAGCAGAGACAGCTTCTCAGAAAGTGTTTTTTACTTGTTACAGACAAATGTATCAACACTGGAATGCAAAAAAAATACTGTTATCTCCAGTTTGGATGCGGATTTGAAGCTGACTAGCAGGACAAAGTGCTTTGTTTAACCATTTCAGTGATGTTCTGCAAAAAAATGTATGGGATAGCAGCTTTAAAGCTGTGAGGAATCTTTTAGAACAAAGTAGAAATGCTGACATTCAGACCACTTTAAAAAAAAAACCCTCGGGGGGATACTAACCTCGGGAGGGGGAAGCCTCTGGATCCTAATGAGGCTTCCCCTGTCCTCCTCCATCCTCCATCCCTCTGTTCAAGCGCCGGGACCCCCCGATGTGCGCCGAGGTAAATATTCAACTACCGCAATCCTGCGCAGGCGCACTAGTGGCTCTTCCTTCGGGTAAGGCGGAAATAGCCGAACCCGATCATATCCACTCTACTGCGTCCTTTGCGACTATGCAATAGAGCTGATACGATCAGGCTCGGCTATTTCTGCCTATCCCGGATGAAGAGACGCTAGTGCACCTGCGCAGGATCGTGGAGAGGTAAATAAATCACCGCTTGTCAAGCTTGTTGGGGGTGGTTTCAGGGGAGCCAGCACTGGATTCTGACAAGCTTCAGAGGTCGGGGAAGCCTCATTGGGACCCTGACCCTACCCCCTCCCAAGGTAATTATCCCCCAGAGGGTTTTTTTCTTTAGTTACAGAGTCTCTTTAAGGCAAATTCTTTTATAGTATGAGAGGGGCCTGAGTTAGGCCCGGTTCACATTAGCGGTTGCTATCCGGAATCGCCGTGCCGGAGCCGTGCCGGAGCCGGACCGCATGCGGACCGGACGAAACGGACGCACGGCATAGCAATGAAAGTCTATGCGACCGTTCACATGCGTCCGTTTCGTCCGGACCGGAGCCGGACCGGATCCGGACTCCGGCGTCCGTTCCAACATGCGCTATTTTTTGGTCCGGCTGGTCCGGCTGACGTATCCGGACCGGAGCCGGAATGTTGCATCCGGCCAATGGAAACCAATGAGAACCGGAGAGCGCACAACACACTGGCTATAAAAACCGGATGTTGTACCACACTTCCTATGCAGACTCTATGGTATGGTGGCCATTTTGGATGGGGACCACATGGCACCAGCGTTCACAGAGTGGAGCAGCAGTGACTTCATGCTGGAGCTCTTTGGCAGCAATATGGAGCAGGATCTGTCTGATAGCGAGGGGGTGAGGCCCTACACATCAGAAGACCTCATCCTACAGGTGCAGCAGGTACCAGCCCTGTGGGACAAGGGGGATGCGGACCACAGCAACATCAAAAAATGCAGAGGCCTGTGGAAAAAAATTGCCAAGCTGTATGTGGAGGACTTTGAGAACTTGAGCAAGAGACAGCAAGGCACAGAGGGTATGTTGACTAGAAGTTTTTTGGGGGGGTCTTGTTGTTTAAGCTTGTGATGTATTCAACTTTTGCTATGGATTTGTGTCACCCACGTGTTGCCCACCCACCCGTGGCCCACCCACCTGTTCCCCACCCACCTGTACCCCACCTGTGATGTATCCCACCCACCTGTACCCCACCTGTGATGTATCCCACCCACCTGTACCCCACCTGTGATGTATCCCACCCACCTGTACCCCACCTGTGATGTATCCCACCCACCTGTACCCCACCTGTGATGTATCCCACCCACCTGTGATGTATCCCACCCACCTGTACCCCACCTGTGATGTATCCCACCCACCTGTACCCCACCTGTGATGTATCCCACCCACCTGTACCCCACCTGTGATGTATCCCACCCACCTGTACCCCACCTGTGATGTATCCCACCCACCTGTGATGTATCCCACCCACCTGTACCCCACCTGTGATGTATCCCACCCACCTGTACCCCACCTGTGATGTATCCCACCCACCTGTACCCCACCTGTGATGTATCCCACCCACCTGTACCCCACCTGTGATGTATCCCACCCACCTGTACCCCACCTGTGATGTATCCTACCCACCTGTACCCCACCTGTGATGTATCCCACCCACCTGTGAAGTATCCCACCCACCTGTACCCCACCTGTGATGTATCCCACCCACCTGTACCCCACCTGTGATGTATCCCACCCACCTGTACCCCACCTGTGATGTATCCCACCCACCTGTGATGTATCCCACCCACCTGTACCCCACCTGTGATGTATCACACCCACCTGTACCCCACCTGTGCTGTATCCCACCCACCTGTGCTGTATCCCACCCACCTGTGATGTATCCCACCCACCTGTGATGTATCCCACCCACCTGCGATGTACCCCACCTGTGCACATAAAACATACACAATGACCAATTATTAAACATCAATTTATTGTAAAAAATTAATACATTTAAAATCACTCAAACTTGAAACTCCAAAATAAACACATTTCAACAAAACATATTAAAAACCAAACATTCACCCTCGTCCAGGTGGTGTGGTAAAATAAAGTCTCAGTTGGTCCCTGTTCCGCAGTGACACTACCCTTGGCCTGGTTGCATACCTCCGCAGGGGCATTAGTGGAAGCACATTCGGGGGTTCCGGAGTCTCTCTTTCCTCCTGCCGCACAAAGTTGTGGAGGATGCATGCTGCCTTCACCACGACAACTGCGTTGCCCGGTTTCAGCAGCATGGGCGTGTGGAACACCCTCCACTTTGACACCAGGATCCCAAATGTGCACTCCACCATTCTCCTTGCACGGCTCAACCGAGCATTGAAGTGTAGCTGGCTGGCATCAAGTCCCCTGTCTGGGTACGGACGCATTACATGGTCGGACAGGGCGAAGGCCTCGTCCCCCACAAACACATAGGGGTAGGCCGGTGCCCTTGTCCCAGGCCAGGGTCTGTCACGGGGGAGACACAGTCTGCCTTCCTCCATCAGCCGGCAAAGGGTCGTACGCTGGAAAATTCCAGAGTCATTGGAACTACCGTACGACCCCACATCCACGTACACAAACTTGTAGTCCGCATCTGCCACTGCCATTAGAACAATGCTGAAGTATTTTTTATAGTTGAAATAATGGCTGCCACTCCCCACGGGTTTCTGAATCCGGATGTGTTTCCCATCCAGTGCGCCAACACAATTAGGAAACTTGCACTCGGTCCAGAAGCCCTGGGCGATCTCCTCCCATTTCGTGGTGTCCGGCACAGGCATGTATCTGGCCCTCAGTCGCGTCCAAAGGATCCTCGAAGTCCTCACGACGATGCCTGCCACCGTGCTCTTCCCAATACGAAATGTGACATGTAGCGATGTATATGTTTGTCCAGTTGCGATGTACCTACAAGAGAAATAATCGAAATCAATTTTTCATGTCGTTACAGGAGAAAGGTACAAGACAAGGTGGCGCAATATACGGGATGCATATGTGAAATGGCTACGGAAGAAAAAACTTGCCGAACGAAGTGGCAGTGGCGGGGGAAGGCGACAAAAAGACTACCAATTTGCCAAGCAATTGTCTTTCATCAATGCAAGCCTGGAACCTAGACTGTAAGTACCACTACTGTGGGCAGGAACTGAGAGCTACCATGACTTTGGCCATGTATTGCTATGGCCTCAATTCCCATGGCTAGCGAAATTTTCTCACAAGCTTTATCAAATGTTGGGTAGAAACGGGTGATAAAGTGATTGCTAGTGTTTGCTAGCTCTGTGAATTGACGCCACATGCTGTTTGGCACACCAATAAATATTGTTTTTATCTACAGGACTGAAGACAATTTGGAGCAAGAGGAACCGACCCAGGAGGCACGGTTCAGCAGTGAGGAGAGCTTGGTGGATGATGACGTCGCCGATGTAACCTATTGCCCCGAGGAGAGGAGTAGGAGGAGGGAGTCCTTAATCCCAACTCTCTCCTTTGATGATGACTTGGCAGAAGAGAGCTTGGATGTTGAGGTTGCAGGACCGAGTGTGGAAGAAGCTGAACCTCCACAATCGACCGCTATGGAAGCTCCAGGGGAACAAGAACAAAGTGAGGAGCACCGAGAGACTGCAGCACAACCAGCGCGCAGGGCAACCCCGACACAGGCCAGAGGACGGGAAGATGCTGCCACACCACCAGTGAGGACCACCACACCAGTGAGGCGTCGAGGTACCCTCCCCCCAACAAGGAGAGAGACAGAGTCCGAGATGTCCGGGGCTGTCTCCGGACTTCTCGGGATTCTTCAGAGCCACCAAACTCTCATAACCCGGCAGTTGCAAGATGAGGACAGGGGCCATATCATGGAGCAGTACAAGTCCCACATCACTACACTGCAATGTGAGCTCGACGCTGTACATGGGCACTACAGGGACGAGCTTAAAATGATGCATGAGATGCACAGAGGAGAAATCGACCAACTGCGTGCGCAGCATCATCAGTCGGTGGGCCAGCTGCAGAACATGATGCAGCAAATGCATCAACAAAGCAAGGAACTACTGAAGTTGCAGGCACACCCGTGTTTTCACACTGTGATGTCTCTAATACCATATCTAGAAAAGGTGCCTTCACAAAACCTGATGGCGTGCCATTCCAATTTGCTGGAGGTGATTAAACAGCACATGGACACGCCATTATTGCAACCACCAATTTTTAGACCCCCACAACCAACAGCGGTGCCCACCTGGCAATCATCACAGATGTACACCGGCTACAGAGGCAGTCAATATGGGCCACCGCTGTCAGGGTCCAGCTCATCCACGACCAGCACCCAAGAGAGTCCAGATTTCCAGGCAGCAACTCCCACCTTTTCTAGTAGTGGTGCCGATACAATTTGAAAAAAAAAGTCAAATTGTTCCTGGACATGCTCCTCTGAATACCTCCGATCCACGGAGGAAGGATACCATCACAGGGCTTTTTAACTTTTGGTTTTGCTGGACTTGAACTTTAGGGCCTGGTGTCCCCGAAAGACACTACCTGGGTCACAACCTTGTGCCTGTTGCACTGCACCTGTAGTCCTGCACCTGTGCCTTTGATTCCTCTTGTTCCTTACTTTGTTGATCCTAATCACTTGCACAAGACCCTTGGAGCCATGGGTGAAGGACACCTTCACTGGTCGGTGAGAGGCCTAGCCTTTTCACTGACCTGTGTCCTTCATCCATGGCTCAGAGGGTCCTGTGCCAGTCGTTAGGTTTTAGAAGCACTAATAATTTAGGGCCTGGTGTCCCCGAAAGACACTACCTGGGTCACAACCTTGTGCCTGTTGCACAGCACCTGTAGTCCTGCACCTGTGCCTTTGATTCCTCTTGTTCCTTACTTTGTTGATCCTAACCACTTGCACAAGACCCTTGGAGCCATGGATGAAGGACACCTTGACTGGTCGATGAGAGGCCTAGCCTTTTCACTGACCTGTGTCCTTCATCCATGGCTCAGAGGGTCATGTGCCAGTGGTTAGGTTTTTGAAGCACTTCAATTTTAGGGCCTGGTGTCCCCGAAAGACACTACCTGGGTCACAAACTTGTGCCTGTTGCACTGCACCTGTAGTCATGCACCTCTGCCATCGGTTCCTCTTGCTCCTCACTTTGTTCTTGTTCCTAACCACTTGCACAAGACCCTTGGAGCCATGGATGAAGGACACCTACACTGGTCGGTGAGAGGCCTAGCCTTTTCACTGCCCTGTGTCCTTCATCCATGGTTCAGAGGGTCTTGTGCCAGTGGTTAGGTTTTTGAAGCACTTCAATTTTAGGGCCTGGTGTCCCCGAAAGACACTACCTGGGTCACAACCTTGTGCCTGTTGCACTGCACCTGTAGTCATGCACCTCTGCCATCGGTTCCTCTTGCTCCTCACTTTGTTCTTGTTCCTAACCACTTGCACAAGACCCTTGGAGCCATGGATGAAGGACACCTACACTGGTCGGTGAGAGGCCTAGCCTTTTCACTGCCCTGTGTCCTTCATCCATGGTTCAGAGGGTCTTGTGCCAGTGGTTAGGTTTTTGAAGCACTTCAATTTTAGGGCCTGGTGTCCCCGAAAGACACTACCTGGGTCACAACCTTGTGCCTGTTGCACTGCACCTGTAGTCATGCACCTCTGCCATCGGTTCCTCTTGCTCCTCACTTTGTTCTTGTTCCTAACCACTTGCACAAGACCCTTGGAGCCATGGATGAAGGACACCTACACTGGTCGGTGAGAGGCCTAGCCTTTTCACTGCCCTGTGTCCTTCATCCATGGCTCAGAGGGTCTTGTGCCAGTGGTTAGGTTTTTGAAGCACTTCAATTTTAGGGCCTGGTGTCCCCGAAAGACACTACCTGGGTCACAACCTTGTGCCTGTTGCACTGCACCTGTAGTCATGCACCTCTGCCATCGGTTCCTCTTGCTCCTCACTTTGTTCTTGTTCCTAACCACTTGCACAAGACCCTTGGAGCCATGGATGAAGGACACCTACACTGGTCGGTGAGAGGCCTAGCCTTATCACTGACCTGTGTCCTTCATCCATGGCTCAGAGGGTCCTGTGCCAGTGGTTAGGTTTTTGAAGCACTTCAATTTTAGGGCCTGGTGTCCCCGAAAGACACTACCTGGGTCACAACCTTGTGCCTGTTGCACTGCACCTGTAGTCATGCACCTCTGCCATCGGTTCCTCTTGCTCCTCACTTTGTTCTTGTTCCTAACCACTTGCACAAGACCCTTGGAGCCATGGATGAAGGACACCTACACTGGTCGGTGAGAGGCCTAGCCTTATCACTGACCTGTGTCCTTCATCCATGGCTCAGAGGGTCCTGTGCCAGTGGTTAGGTTTTTGAAGCACTTTAATATTAGGGACTGGTGTCCCCGAAAGACACTTGGGCAGCTATGCCCTGCAACTCTTCCAGCACAAAGTTGGTGGTTGGTGTTCCTTAAAACTGACCGGGCTATACCATAGATATGTTATTTTTTTGTCTTCCATGTTGGAAGAATGTTTCCATGTTGGAAAGTGGTTGTTTTTGCAATAAAAAAATTTGTTTTTACATACCTCAGTGTGATGAGTAGTTGTTCTTGTGGTGTGACTGCTCTCCTGAACGTGGTATCCTTCTTCCTAAGGTCATCCTTCACCATCTCCAAAAGGGTATCAAACCTGTCAGGAGATGTAAAGGAAGAAGCTGTAAAGTATGTTGTGGGACAAGGTGTTGGGTGGAGGATGGGGGAGGTGTGTTTACAGAGGTTTGGGAGTGTTGTGGAGGGTGGGGGTGTAGTGTATAGCTAGGTATACAGGGGTGTGGGGGTCAGGGTGGTGTGTTTAGCTAGGTATACAGGGATGAGGTGTTGTGGGGGTGAGGGTGGGGTGTTTAGGAATGGTGGGGGTTGGTGTATTTAGGCCTATATACTTACAGGGGAATAGACATCCGAGTGTAGCTGTAGAACTTCTGTGGGTGTCGTCTGAGGTCCCGGTAGAGGGCCTGGAACTCTCCCTTCCTCTGCCTCCTGGCTAGTAGAGGGTGCACCCACCATCTCCTGCGAGGAGCACGCCTTCTCCCCACATAGTAGTAGGTAAACAACAGGAAGGAGAGAATTCCCAGGTAATAAGCGTAAAAAATGACTGGATCCATGGTCCCAACTGCTGTCTCTGTATCCAAGGATGGTCTCCACACGTCCAGCTGTCTCCAACAATGACCCCAGAGCTTCTGCTGACCTCCCAGAACCCCAGGTATTTATACAGGTTGTTATCTCTTTAAGAATCCGGATCCGGACCGCAACCGTGTTCATACCGCACGGAAACCGTATGCAACCGGACCGGATCCGGACCGGATCCGGACAGGAACCGTACGGTTCAGGTCCGATCCGGCTCCGGTGCGGTCCGGACATCCGGTGCGGTTTTTGCAAAACCGCAAGTGTGAACCGGCCCTTATGCCTGGTACACACCATACATACCACCGTTATATAGGCTGGTCGAATCGATAATTTCCGACAGATCCGACTGGGAAAAAAAATCAGAAATCAGATCTGACCCTCGATCTGACAAGAAATTGCATAGTGTGTACCAGGCATAACAACACTTTCCTAATTAATGTTCAATCAACAGTTGTGTTGCTGTACATTTGTAAGACTAGCATTTCCTGGTCTATAGGAACCTCTAGTGGTTAAAATTTAAATTTAATTGCCATTGTATGACAGATAAGTTGATTACACTTTACCTCCGCTAAGTCCAGTACTTGTACCTGAGATAAACCACTGGTTTAGATTTATACTTACCTGGTGCTCCACTGCACATGCCGAGCCCACCCTCCTGCAACCAGAAGCATTCTCTGGGACTGTATGCTCCAGGAGCACAATTGGGGGGGAAACACGAGAAAGGTCCCTATGGACTCTGGGGTCCTGGGCAATTGGCAGTTATGGCTAAATGTTTTTGTTTTTTTTTTGGGGGGGGGGGGTAAGAGCCTGGAGTTGGGCTTTAATTGAGGGTTATTTGTTTTAAAAATACAAGAAATCTGCAGTGTGGTATCAACACATTTCTTCTTTGGTAATCATCCTCATGAATCATCACTGCTGTGACTGTAATTACTATGCTCACAATATGCTCTACAATGCTAAGTCTAATCTGTACTAAGTCCAAGCATTAATAAGCACACCCTATATTTCTCATTAGATATTGTCCAGCAGTAACAATGTGCACATTTACATGCTATATGAATTATTGGCCAGTTATATAGTTTACATGGATCTTATCAATACAACAGAAATTTTAGGCAGCGCACCATCAGAGGGGTCAGGACGTTGTGCCACGATCAAAGCCTCAGTGTCCAAAGAGACCAACGATAGTGAACTCAGTAGGATCAGCACTATTCCAGATGAAATAGTATCAAAAGCTCTTTTATTACATGAAAATGTCAGCTACAGCAATGACAGATGCTGTTTCGGGCATCACCCTTTATCAAGTGGCTAATGCGATTTGATAAAGGGCGATGCCTGAAACAGCATCTGTCATTGCTATGGATCTTATCAATGGCATAGCAATAGGGGATGCAGAGGTTGCAACCGCACCGGAGCCCCTGGACCAAAGAGGACCATTAGGGGCCCTTCTTAATCCAATCAGTGTTTCTTTGGTGCTATGCTGGTAATGACACCTCTGTATGCAGGGCCGGTTCTAGACTTTTTGCTGCCTGAGCCAAACTTGTGAGGATGCCCCCCTCCCCCCCAATTTGGAATGATTGCATAGCACCCGACAATTTACACTGCTTCATTTAATTTTCTCACATGACATGCTGCAACACAATAGCACACTGGCTGGCTTCTGCTATGCAAGTCAAATGAAATACTGCTGCTTTCCTGCCTCCCCCCCACCTCACTCACTGTCATACTCCTCTCACAGCACAACAAGCTGCTTCCCCCCAATAATGACCTCTTCACCTCACTCTCTTCTTGCTTCTCCTCCTACTCTGACTGCATGCTGTTAGTGTAAACACAGTACAAACATGCCGCCCCTGTAATCTCTGCGCCTGATGCAAATGTTTCATGAGAGAACCAGCCCTGTGCATTGAATAGTGGTAATCCTTAACTGTTTTCTTACTCTGATTACACCTCTGGAACAATGACACTATCATTGGTAAGTTTTTGAGGCTTCATATCAATAGAGTGTTTGGGGCCCCATGTAAAACTCGCACTGGGGTCCAAGCTCCTTAGCTATACCACTGGATCTTGTCCATATCTAACATTTGTTTTTCAAAAATAACACTGTTGTAACCAGGTAGTACAAGTGAGAGGCAGCACACCGTCCAGTTAAGCAAGCAGGATGTGCCACGGCTATCCGGTCACCAGACGGCTACTCAATGTAGATATGTGAAGCCGGCACCATCCAATAGTATCATGCTCTTTTATAAGGTATTCATAGCAGTCACAGAAAACGACGTGTTAACAGGAAGTAATGTGAAGCCCTTGCAGATCAGAGAAGCCCTTGCAGATCGGAGACCTCCGTGGTGAATGGAGGGAATTATAGCTGCTGACGCAGCAGCCACTTAGATAGATGTAGGAGGGGAAGCGCAGAGGGGAGAGCCAGAGGTTAGGGAGGGGGGGACTGTCCCCCCTCCCCGCTGATGTGCAAAGCTCTCCCCTAATGCTGCGACCCCTCCTGCCCCCCCAAAATGGCCATGAGCGCCCCCCCCCCCCTATTGTTACGCCAGTGGTTGTAACTATAAAAATAAATAATTTTCTTGTCTAGGAAGTCTTCTCCGCTACATTCTGTCACCACAAAAACTGCCCCCACGTGCTCATTATCATTTTGAATGGCACAAGAGGTAAATATTAACATTATTGTGAATATTAACGTCAGTCACTAGGATATAATCTGCTGGCGGGTTTGTAGAGACATAGGCTATCATTCATAAAAGTGTGTTCAGTAAAAAAAATCAGTGCGGGAAAATACCGCATTCGGTATTTTAGACTTCTGTGTGCTTATTCATAAAAATGTTTACAGTTGCAATAGCAGTGCGGTATTTTCCTGAACTAGGCTGGCTCTAGGCAGGCGGTAGGCTTGCGGAAACACGAGAAGCTGCCTGAGTTGATTCATTTTCTCCTCCAGAGACAGCGTTACAATAGAACAGGCAGCCCCAGCATCCCTTTACATGTGCATTTTTTTTAAACTGCCTCTGTTTGCCCTGAATCTGCGCTGAATCTGTCTATTAGTCTTTCTAAACAATCTATTTAATTGCCACAACTTAGAAGAACTTCAAAAAAAGTTTCTGATGTGAAATATATCTGAAAACAGGTACCCAAGGGGTTAAAAAACACAGCCTGGGTATTCCAGGATGCCTTTTTTTGCTCTGCTCTCACTGCTGCTGCCTGGGAGGTCTGTCTCCATTAACTTAGCTGTTATCCGCATGCTTATCGCATGAACCAAGGGAGCGGTATTCTCCGTGCTGATACCGCTTGCTCTAATCTTTATGAATTGACATATGGTGACCAGGGCCGGATTTGTACTTTCCAGCGCCCTAGGCCGGCTGTCACCAACCGCCCCCCCATTCTGTCCAACTCTAACTAGTGATCACTGGGTTGAATGGGCTCCCCTCTTTTTTGCTGCTTTGCCCCCATATTCAACAAAGAAGCAGTGCATGCTCTGGCCACTCCATGTAATTTTGCACTCCAGCCTGGATGCACAGCAGCCGATAGTGTTCTAGCCTTGCATAATTCAGAAATGATGCTCATCTATGAGCAGCACTTGTCAAGTACGCATACCCATAACACTCCCAGCCTTGGCTGCTGTGCACATCCAGACAGGAGCGCGTAATAACAAGAAGCCCGAGAGGACAGAGCATGCGCTGCTTCTTTGTTCTCTGTGCGACAGGCTGCAGTCAGAGCCACAAACAGGGGGCAGGGCAGTGCAATGGAGAGAAGCCCATCCAAACCAGAGAACAGGTAAGTAGAAGGATCCCAAACTATCCACACAGGCATAGATGTAGTATAATGCTAGGTACACACAATGCAATTCTGAAAGAATTACTGTCAGATCGATTATTTTCAACATGTCTGGTCTGATTTCTGATCAATTTTTCAATCGATTTTCCGTTCATTTCTATGAAAATATCATTCAGAAAATCTATTAGCTAGCAGATCGGACATGTTGGAAATAGTCGATCTGACAGTAAATCTGTCAGAAAATTGCATCATGTGTACCTAGCATAAGCTCAGGTATACTTTACACAGTGACAATTTAGCACTTAGGGCAAGTTAAGACAGATCTTAAAATCAGTCAGCAGGAAGTTTTAACGTTTTGTAATAGAATTGATAATATTTATTTGCTAACAAAAAGAAAACAGTGAGCCTTTGGCTAATGAGCCATCTTCAGACTTTGTTCCTGTATACAAGATGTTAGGACACACAGCTATATATACAGTCAGCAGGAGATGCATACATTGTTTTGTAAATATAAATAAATGTAATACAGTTGTCATTCTGTTTCAAAACATCCTGCTTTCACTGATGGCTAACACAGTACAATTTAAAAAATGTCAGGAAAGAGTTAAACTGTAGCACAAAGAATGTTGCTGTCGTTCTCTAGGAAAGAAAAACAAACCATAAATTTAACAGGTCTCAGGTCTTTAACAGCTCTGACCAAGTATTAAACATCAGTCTGGGGGAGAGGAGAGCAAATAATTTCTGTCCGTGAATGCGTGCATAAAGAAACTAATCTGAACTCAAAACTACTACTTGAGCTCATATATTTTTCTTCTCACAGCAGCTTGTATAATAAGTGGGGACCACTTATTATACTGGACAAGATCCTCAGATGACAACAGATGCTGACTGTCATCACACACACTCTGCAGTGAGAGAGATGCAGGGATCTCTGGAATTCAGGCAGAATAGAGCAAAGCAGAAGTGATTTACTTTGACATGTGACCTCTAATCTCTCCAAGTCCTGCGCCCTGCTGAATTTTATCGCACTAGGCCATGACCTTTGTGGCCTTCCCAGAAATGTGTGGAGATAATCACCGCACAAGGCGGTAATTTATCACTCGGCTCAGGAATGTCAGCTTTTCATGCAGTAACAGGTTTTATGAATACACATTTTGCTAAGTGCTCGGTAAATACAGCTGTTTTCAGCATTTCCGCATGCGGGAATGGTTTATGAATGATAGCCATAATGTAGAAAAGCTCCGATTGCAGCATGTTGTGCCATAAAATTCACTTGTACAGCAGAGTAGGTTTACTAGATAGAACCAGAAAGAAAGTTGCCTTTTTAAAAAATATTTGCAAATATTTTTGTTTCACATAAGCAGAAGGAACTCTCATGACGTGTCATTTCCGCTCAGTGTGTGAATATGCAAATCATTCCTTTATGTCCCTTGGAAGGCAACACACACTTTCAGAACTGCTGGTTTTTAGAGTGCTTGTGGACTTTACAGAGTCTTTCTAATCCAACCTGCAGATGAGAGCAGGAAACTTGGACGCCCGTTAGCAGCAGAAGATTGAGCGCCGCCATAGGGGCCTATTGTATTATTGGTAAGCAGGGAAAATTTGGTTGCCCACAGCACAAGATGAATATCAGGAATCAGGGCTGTGGGTGCCCAAGTTCCCCTGCTTACCGGTAATTCAATGTGCCCCTATGGTGGCACCCAAAAATGATTGTGTTTACAGGGTTTTTTTGTTTGTCAGTGGGGACGGTAAAGGTTAGCCATGGGAGGAAGGAGGATTGTGGTTAGCCTGTGGGGGTGGGTGGTTAAGGTTAGGCGTGGGGAGTGGGTTGTTAAGATTAGCCGCGGGGTGAGTTGTTAAAGGAAAACTTAAGTCCAAAAAGATTTTAACTTACCTGGGGCTTCTTCCAGCCCCCTGGATTCGTACTGTGCCCACTACGTCCTTCGGATACCCTCCAGCCAGCAGAGGCGACCCCACCAGTCAGCTGTTACTGCATACGCAGAACGCTCCCGATGGCAGGAGCGCAGCTAGGATGCACGCAGCTCGGGGCCTCACATGTGCAGTAGCTGCCAGCAGCGACAGGCCAGCTTTGCGGGGGCTGTCAGGAGGACGTTGTGGGCACAGTACGAGTCCAGGTGGCTACAAGAAGCCCCAGGTAAGTTAAAATATTTGTTTATTTGACTTAAGTTTTCCTTTAAGGTTAGGCGTGGATGGTTAAGGTTAGGTGTGGGGGTAAGGTTGTTAAGGTTAAGCATGGGCGGTTAAGCTTAAGCGTTGATGGTTAAGGTTAGGTGTGGACGGTCAAGATTAGGCATCGAGGGGGGGGGGGGTGTTTAAGATTAGGTATCCATAGTAGGATGGTTCAGTGTAAAAATAGGTTTATGTTCAGCTGTAGTAAAATAGCGCTATATCATACCAATATTTTACTATTTTTTCCCATTTTAATAGTAGAATATCTGTAAATGTACCAATATTCTACTATTGGCTTTTCTGGGGGCCCAAATTTCCGGGCGCCCTTTTTTCATGTACGCCTTGCAGACAGCCGTTTCAGGCTTGACTGGCCTTCACCAGTGCAAGGCATGGAGTGACATGGCTTTATAGGTGAAGCCCTGAAGACCAGCAGTGCCTCTGTAAAGCATCAGCCCCAGATCTGCTACCTGAGGAGTTGTTTACTAATCCCTGATGAGTGACAATCATTGCATTGCATGTATGTACTTAGCTGGAAGCCCTGAACACACTGGCTGAAATGGATTAAGATGAGGCAAAAGAGCAGTTTGTGCCAATGCTGATAGTCATCCACCAGGCCCCTAGACTCTCTCCAGGCCCTAGGCAACTGCCTAGAATTGCCTTGTGAATGATCCGGCACTGCACACTGTTATGCTTCTCCCTGCTTCTGACCACTTTTCAGTACTATTTTACTGATCATTACATGAATTGTCAAGGAATATAATGTCAAGGAATATAAGGAGATTGAGAAATATAATGCCTTCCTTAAAAGGACTAAACAAAAGAAGTTTGAGCAGGATAGGTTAGATTGGAATAGCAGGGAAAAGTTCCCATTGGGTAGCAAGACGAGTCGTAAACAACATCGTAGAGGGAAAAATCCACCACATCGTCCGGGAGAAACCTCTGGCTCGGAGTGTGACGCCTCGGAAGGAGAAGATCTAGGTAAATCAGTTTCTTTTTTAGAGGCCCCAATCGTGCCCAGAGGTATCCTAAAAGTGACAGCTCCAGGTGGAGCCCTTCAGGAGAAGGAGGTAGTACAGGAGGAAATGTCAGTGAAAGCTTTGCAAGATCCGGTGGAGAATGGTGTGGGAGGGAGGGGATTGGAGGAGGAGGCCAAGATAGGGGGAAGGCAGGTGGAGAGTCAGATGGGGATGGAATTACGGAGTGGGAAAACGTGGGGAGTGGACACATCTCTGGGTCCAAATCTGTGATTAATCTGTCAAGTATTGCCCTCACTAAAGATCACCTCTCTCTCCTGGAGAAGGGGTTGTCTTTCTCCCCAGTAAAAGGGGCAGATGTGTTTACCATCTTTAAAGATGTTTAGATGTTCCTTAGAAGGGTTCAGTTGAGGTTGGAATTTGAAAATCTAAGTGGTGATCGGGGAGGTGATGGTGCATCCCCCGAAATCAACCATGTAACACATGATGATTGGCTATCTTTGGTTGAGTTTCCGGAACATGTGGAGATTCACCCAAAGTCAAAATACATGCCAACACTAAGTTCGAACCGCTATCTGAGTACTTTCTTGGAGCTTTTTGAATCAGAAATTCAGAAGTATAGATGGGATGCCCCAGGTGATTACGACAACCTTACCCCAGGGGAGAGATGGGCACTGGATGACCTTAAAGGTCAAAGTAAAGTGATAATTGAACCTAGCGATAAGGGGGGCAATATTGTTTTGATGGACAGAGATATGTACACTAAAGAGATTTACAGACAACTCAGTGATGTGTCCACCTATACCAGAGTACAACGGGACCCTTTTCAGCATGTTGTGGACGAGTTAAATTATCGGTTGCTCCTGGGTTTGAGGCATGGCATCTTAGATAACAATGAATATGGGTACATGATGGTGGGGGGATATACAAAGCCGACCATATATGTTCTCCCAAAAATTCATAAAGGTGTCATGCCTCCCCCGGGTCGCCCGATTGTGTCGGCTGTAGCAGGACCATGTGAAGCAGTTGGTAGATATTTGGACCGAAAATTACAACCCCTAGTAAGGAGGTTGCCCTCTTACGTACGGGATTCAATGGAAGTGCTAAATAAATTAAATGGTTTTGTTATGGAAGATGATTGTATTCTGGCCTCCATTGATGTTGAGGGTTTGTATACATCTATCCCACACGAGGTGGACTAAGTGCCCTCGAATATATGCTATTTGAAACCTTCCCCCTTCATGATGAGCACAACTCATTTCTAGTTGACCTCATGTCGTTTGTACTGCATAATAACTTTTTTGTTTTTGAAGGAAAATGCTACCACCAGCTGAGGGGGACGAGTATGGGGGCGGCATGCGCTCCCGCTTATGCCTGCCTCCATTTGGGAGTGTGGGAGGAGCAGGATGTGTATCCGAGTGGTCTGTTCCGTGGGGGTGTGTCCCTCTGGCTGCGGTACATCGATGATGTGCTCGTCGTGTGGAGGGGAACCGCGGAGAGCTTTGGGGAATTCGTGTCAGCATTAAATTGCAATAGGCGTAATATACGCCTGACATTCACAGTACACCCAGAGAGGATTTCCTTTCTGGACCTGGAAATAGTCAAAGTAGGCAATAGGCTGACAACGAGAACATTCCGTACGCCAACTGCGGGTAACACGCTCCTCCATGCGGCAAACCATCATCCAGTGTGCGTGATCGGGGGGATCCCCACGGGACAGTTTTTGAGAATTCGGAGGAATTGCTCTGACATTGAACAATTCAAATGTGAGGCAAAGGAGATGTATAAGCGTTTTCGCAAAAGGGGCTATTCGCACAAAATACTTCGTCGGAGTTACAATCGGGCCATTCGCACTAATCGTGAAGATCTGCTCTGCCCCCGTACTCGTCCCATGGCTGGTGGTGGAGGCCAGGGGTTCACAAGAGTTGTGACTCAGTTCAGCGCACACTGGGGAGAGCTTGGTAGGGCCCTAGGTGTGTGCTGGAAGGTGGAACAGCTAGACCCAAGGATTGGCAAAATCGTTGGCCCAAGGCCACTAATAGCAGCTCGTCGAGCGAGGAACTTGTGAGATACCTTGGTTAGATCAGAATTGCCCAGGAGGGATGAAGGAACTTGGCTTGACCGTTTCCCCCCTCCGGTAGGAATGCATAGATGCGGGTCTTGTAAGGCCTGCCCTTTTGTACTGAGGACAGATAGATTTGCCTCCAAGGATCAAACCAAAGAGTATAGGTTGCGGAAATTCCTAAATTGTAACTCAATGTGGGTAGTTTATCTCATTATATGTCCATGCAACAAATACTATATAGGCATGACGACACGAGTATTTAAAGCGAGGCTCCTGGAGCACTTGGGGAACATTACTGGTGGGGAAAAGAAATCGCCAGTAGCGGAAAATTTTCAGGAAGTGCACGGTGGGTCAATTGTAGGACTTCGTGCGATGTGTATCGATAGTTTAGAGATGCCGACACGAACGGAGAGGACGGAGGCTATGTTGTTGCAACGGGAGGCCATGTGGATGTACCGACTGAGGTCGAGGCATCCACATGGCTTGAATGTGGATTTTTCCCTTAGGAGTTACCTATGAGGGGTTTATTTCTCTCCCTCAGGGTTTGAGTGAGCCCTGGCATAATGGGTAATGGGCTGTGATGGGGAGCATGTCCTGAAAATTCGGTATATATCTGTGCATTGAGCAGAGTGCTGGTGGTGAGAAGTGGATGCAGGGTTGGGCTAGATTTGCCTGTCTGTGGGCTAATAAATGATTAAGTTGGTGGAGAGTGGAAGGAGATGGAAGTGCCTCAACTGTATATTAGTGCTCTTTGTGCTCTGTTTTTCCCCTCTCCCCCCCCCCCTTCTCCCTTTCCTGTTCCCTTGTTCCTTCTTTAAAGAGCGCATATATTCATATATAATGGAACAAAAAGGAGTAGAGGCTTTCTCACCTTAAGATGTGATTAAAAGAGTGGAATCCACTTTGATTTCCTCTGCTATGATCTATGTTGGAGGAGGAATCGAGAGAGAAAGATAAGGATTAATTAACTGTGGACTTTGTTCTGGCTTGTTCGTCTGTTAAGGGAACTATGAACTGTGAGGGAACAACCTGTCATTGAACATTTCCTGAGCGGAGGAGTTTGACAGTAGCACTGTTTCAACTAGCGTGAAGAGGGAGGAGCTGAGGGAAGCCCATTAAGGCTCAGCCCCCCTGATGGGAAGCCACGCCCTGATGAAGACCAGAAGTCCCGGTCGAAACTAGTCGGCTACACACACTGTGCCGCTCTGCCGACCCGAACCGCCGCCCAGTTAGTTTTCCCCAGTGGCGTCCCACAAACCGCCTCCGCAGATTGCGCTATGTGCTATGCGCTTTGACACCGGGACTCTGACCCCGCGAGGAGTGGTTACGGAGGCCCAGGAGTGGGAGGGCTGAGTTGTTGCACTTATCACGCACTGTCTGTGGAGGTACGAGTAACCCAGAAGTGGAGATTGCATGGCTGGTGACGCACACGGCAGGAGGATGAGGTGATTGGGGACGCAGCTGATGGAAAGAAGTCAAGTGCATGCACAGATACATACAGGGGCCCCTGAATGGACTTGTTCGTCTGATCCTTGGTGAAGTACATGTGATCAAGGGCGTGAGTATAAATGAGCCGGTCGGCTGCAGGCTTCATATGCTTTGGACTTTCTCTGCTTCTTGCTGTGGTTTCAACGCTTTGCAGTTAGCTATATGTACCTTGCTGGACTGACTTGCAGATTAACGGTTTAGCCACTCCTCTGCACCATACAAATTGGAACTAAGAGAGGAATAACGGACTGCCTTTGACTTGGGCCCGCGTGCATGCCTGATGGATGACTGGGTGATGTGTTTGGGTATGGTAGGGTGCTGCAGCTTTTTACAACAGCGCTGTTGTTTTTAATGATGTGTCCAGGCACACTTTTATGTTTTGCATTGTCACTGAGTAACCAATAAACCAATCCTTTTTCACGATAACCACGTCACAGATGAATTCATTGTAAAACAATTGTGGAGGTTGGGTACTAAAAACCAAGTGGAAAATAAGGTAAATTGGTTAGTGTCTACCTCAATCCTACCCCCCCCTTCCCCCATATATAAGGAATATAATGTTACCAGTAGAGATGGCCCGAACAGTTCGCCCGGCGGGTAGTTCGTGCAAACTTCAGCTGTTCACGTCCGCTGCAAAATGCGAATTCTTTTCAAAAAAGTGTGCGTTCACATTTTCCCATAGGCTTTAATGGCACCGACTTTAATGGTTAATAGCTAAGCCCCGACATGCTATAAACACCAACATTTGTTTTTTTCAAAAAGACCTTATAGTTTTTGAGAAAATCGATCTTAACGGTAAAAAGTGATTTTCAACCTTCCAGTGCTCATCTCTTTCATTTACCAATAGCTTAATCACTACTAATCACAATGAAATGATCTATATTTTGTTTTTTTCACAACCAATTGGGCTTTTTGGGGTTGATATTTGTTTTCAGTCATTACTTTATTTTCTATGCATTTCGAAAGGGAAATACAAGGAAAAAAAAGAAAAAATACACTATTTCTCCAATTTCATCCCCTATGGTTTTAATATAAACACTGCTACTGTACATAAAACCCACACATTTTATCTGCCCATTTGTCCTGGTTATCACAAGATTTTAATTATGTCCCTACTACAAAGTATGGTGACAATATATTATTTGGAAATAAAGGTGTATTTTTTCTTTGGTGGGTTTTTTTCTTACTATTTTCACGTGCGCACAGCTGCAGCAGCACTGTCTGACCTATAAAAACGTCCTGGAGCCATTAAGAGGCTCTATCAGGACGTTTTTTTTTAACGGTAAATGTTTATTAATTTTGTTATCAGGACGTTTTTATAAGTCAGCTTGTCATTGAATGGTTAAAGTTCTCCATCCGACCGTGGGAAAATGAAAAGCTCGCCAGAGTACCCAAGAGTACAGAGTACCCCTGCCATTCTGCTTCATGGCTGCGGAAATGATTAGGAAACACTTGTAACTAGTGAAGGCTCAAACCTCAGATTTTGGGTTCGCGAACCTCAAACGTGAATTTTTATAAAAGTTAGTGAACAAACTGTTTGCAGCGGGCACCATAGACTTTAATAGGAAGGCGATGGGCTGCCGACTTTAGCGGTTAATAGCAAAGCCCCCTTAAATACCAGGAACACCAAATTTGAAAGGGTATGTGGAGGGAGACAGTGACTACAAGAGTAAAAAATTTTTTCAAAAAGACAGTATAGTTTTTGAGAAAATCAATTTTAAAGATCTTGTTCTGAGTGTGGGAAATGTTTCAACCACCGACTTTAGCGGTTAATAGCAAAGCCCCCTTAAATGCCAGAAACACCAGATTTGCAGGGTATGTGGAGGGGGACAGTGTCTACAAAAGGAAAAAAATTCAAAAAGACCTTATAGTTTTTGAGAAAATCAATTTTAAAGATCTCGTTCTGAGTGTGGTAAATGCTATTAACCACTAAAGTCGGCGGTTAAAACATTTCCCACACTCAGAACAAGATCTTTCAAATTGATTTTCTCAAAAACTATAAGGTCTTTTTGAATCGTTTTCCTTTTGTAGTCACTGTCCCCCTCCACATACCCTTTCAAATTTGGCATTTCTGGTATTTAAGGGGGACTTGCTATTAATCACTAAAGTCGGCGGTTGAAATAAGTCCTCCTTAAATTCCAGAAATGCCAAATTTGAAAGGGTATGTGGAGGGGGACAGTGACTACAAAAGGAAAAAAATTCAAAAAGACCTCATAGTTCTTGAGAAAATCGATTTTAAAGATCTTGTTCTGAGTGTGGGAAATGTTTTAACCGCCGACTTTAGTGGTTAATAGCAAGTCCCCCTTAAATACCAGAAACGCCAAATTTGAAAGGGTATGTGGAGGGGGACAGTGACTACAAAAGGAAAACGATTCAAAAAGACCTTATAGTTTTTGAGAAAATCAATTTTAAAGATCTCGTTCTGAGTGTGGGAAATGCATTTAACCACTAAAGTCGGCAGTTGAAACATTTCCCACACTCAGAACGAGATCTTTCAAATTGATTTTCTCAAAAACTATAAGGTCTTTTTGAATTTTTTTTACTCTTGTAGTCACTGTCTCCCTCTACATACCCTTTCAAATTTGGTGTTCCTGGTATTTAAGGGGGCTTTGCTATTAACCACTAAAGTCGGCGGTTGAAACATTTCCCACACTCAGAACGAGATCTTTAAAATGGATTTTCTCAAAAACTATAAGGTCTTTTTGAATTTTTTTCCTTTTGTAGTCACTGTCCCCCTCCACATACCCTGCAAATCTGGTGTTTCTGACATTTAAGGGGGACTTGCTATTAAAAACTAAAGTCGGCGGTTGAAACAAGTCCCCATTAAATACCAGGAACACCAAATTTGAAAGGGTATGTGGAGGGAGACAGTGACTACAAGAGTAAAAAAAATTCAAAAAGACCTTATAGTTTTTGAGAAAATCAATTTGAAAGATCTCGTTCTGAGTGTGGGAAATGTTTCAACCACCGACTTTAGCGGTTAATAGCAAAGACCCCTTAAATGTCAGAAACGCCAAATTTGAAAGGGTATGTGGAGGGGGTCAGTGACTACAAAAGGAAAAAAATTCAAAAAGACCTTATAGTTTTTGAGAAAATCAATTTTAAAGATCTTGTTCTGAGTGTGGGAAATGTTTCAACCACCGACTTTAGTGGTTAATAGCAAGTCCTCCCTAAATACCAGAAACGCCAAATTTGAAAGGGTATGTGGAGGGGGACAATGACTACAAAAGGAAAACGATTCAAAAAGACCTTATAGTTCTTGAGAAAATCAATTTTAAAGATCTCGTTCTGAGTGTGGGAAATGTTTCAACCGCCGACTTTAGTGGTTAATAGCAAAGCCCCCTTAAATACCAAGAACACCAAATTTGAAAAGGTATGTGGAGGGAGACAGTGACTACAAGAGTAAAAAAAATTCAAAAAGACAGTATAGTTTTTGAGAAAATCAATTTTAAAGATCTCGTTCTGAGTGTGGGAAATGCTATTACCACTAAAGTCGGCGGTTGAAACATTTCCCACACTCAGAACGAGATCTTTCAAATTGATTTTCTCAAAAACTATAAGGTCTTTTTGAATTTTTTTCCTTTTGTAGTCTCTGTCCCCCTCTACATACCCTTTCAAATTTGGCATTTCTGGTATTTAAGGGGGACTTGCTATTAAAAACTAAAGTCGGCGGTTGAAACAAGTCCCTCTTAAATACCAGAAACGCCAAATTTGAAAGGGTATGTGGAGGGGGACAGTGATTACAAAAGGAAAACGATTCAAAAAGACCTTATAGTTTTTGAGAAAATTAATTTTAAAGATCTCGTTCTGAGTGTGGGAAATGTTTTAACCGCCGACTTTAGTGGTTAATAGCAAGTCCCCCTTAAATACCAGAAACGCCAAATTTGAAAGGGTATGTGGAGGGGAACAGTGACTACAAAAGGAAAAAAATTCAAAAAGACCTTATAGTTTTTGAGAAAATCAATTTTAAAGATCTTGTTCTGAGTGTGGGAAATGTTTCAACCGCCAACTTTAGTGGTTAATAGCAAAGCCCCCTTAATACCAGGAACACCAAATTTGAAAGGGTATGTGGAGGGAGACAGCGACTACAAGAGTAAAAAAACATTTCAAAAAGACAGTATAGTTTTTGAGAAAATCAATTTTAAAGATCTTGTTCTGAGTGTGGGAAATGTTTCAACCACCGACTTTAGTGGTTAATAGCAAGTCCTCCTTAAATACCAGAAACGCCAAATTTGAAAGGGTATGTGGAGGGGGACAATGACTACAAAAGGAAAACGATTCAAAAAGACCTTATAGTTCTTGAGAAAATCAATTTTAAAGATCTCGTTCTGAGTGTGGGAAATGTTTCAACCGCCGACTTTAGTGGTTAATAGCAAAGCCCCCTTAAATACCAAGAACACCAAATTTGAAAGGGTATGTGAAGGGAGACAGTGACTACAAGAGTAAAATTTTTTTCAAAAAGACAGTATAGTTTTTGGGAAAATAAATTTTAAAGATCTTGTTCTGAGTGTGAGAAATGTTTTAACCACCGACTTTAGCGGTTAATAGCAAAGCCCCCTTAAATGCCAGAAACACCAGATTTGCAGGGTATGTGGATAGGGACAGTGTCTACAAAAGGAAAAAAAAATCTAAAAGACCTTATAGTTTTTGAGAAAATCAATTTTAAAGATCTCGTTCTGAGTGTGGGAAATGTTTCAACCACCGAATTTACCCGTTAATAGCAAAGCCCCCTTAAATACCAGAAACGCCAAATTTGAAAGGGTATGTGGAGGGAGACAGTGACTACAAGAGTAAAAAAAAATTCAAAAAGACAGTATAGTTTTTGAGAAAATGAATTTTAAAGATCTCGTTCTGAGTGTGGGAAATGCTATTAACCACTAAAGTCGGCGGTTGAAACATTTCCCACACTCAGAACGAGATTTTTCAAATTGATTTTCTCAAAAACTATAAGGTCTTTTTGAATTTTTTTCCTTTTGTAGTCTCTGTCCCCCTCTACATACCCTTTCAAATTTGGCATTTCTGGTATTTAAGGGGGACTTGCTATTAAAAACTAAAGTCGGCGGTTGAAACAAGTCCCTCTTAAATACCAGAAACGCCAAATTTGAAAGGGTATGTGGAGGGGGACAGTGATTACAAAAGGAAAACGATTCAAAAAGACCTTATAGTTTTTGAGAAAATCAATTTTAAAGAACGCGTTCTGAGTGTGGGAAATGTTTTAACCGCCGACTTTAGTGGTTAATAGCAAGTCCCCCTTAAATACCAGAAACGCCAAATTTGAAAGGGTATGTGGAGGGGAACAGTGACTACAAAAGGAAAAAAATTCAAAAAGACCTTATAGTTTTTGAGAAAATCAATTTTAAAGATCTTGTTCTGAGTGTGGGAAATGTTTCAACCGCCAACTTTAGTGGTTAATAGCAAAGCCCCCTTAATACCAGGAACACCAAATTTGAAAGGGTATGTGGAGGGAGACAGTGACTACAAGAGTAAAATTGTTTTCAAAAAGACAGTATAGTTTTTGGGAAAATAAATTTTAAAGATCTTGTTCTGAGTGTGAGAAATGTTTTAACCACCGACTTTAGCGGTTAATAGCAAAGCCCCCTTAAATGCCAGAAACACCAGATTTGCAGGGTATGTGGATAGGGACAGTGTCTACAAAAGGAAAAAAAATCTAAAAGACCTTATAGTTTTTGAGAAAATCAATTTTAAAGATCTCGTTCTGAGTGTGGGAAATGTTTCAACCACCGACTTTACCCGTTAATAGCAAAGCCCCCTTAAATACCAGAAACGCCAAATTTGAAAGGGTATGTGGAGGGAGACAGTGACTACAAGAGTAAAAAAAAAATTCAAAAAGACAGTATAGTTTTTGAGAAAATGAATTTTAAAGATCTCGTTCTGAGTGTGGGAAATGCTATTAACCACTAAAGTCGGCGGTTGAAACATTTCCCACACTCAGAACAAGATCTTTAAAATTGATTTTCTCAAAAACTATAAGGTCTTTTTGAATTTTTTTCCTTTTGTAGTCACTGTCCCCCTCCACATACCCTTTCAAATTTGGCGTTTCTGGTATTTAAGGGGGACTTGCTATTAATCACTAAAGTCGGCGGTTGAAACAAGTCCCCCTTAAATACCAGAAACGCCAAATTTGAAAGGGTATGTGGAGGGGGACAGTGACTAAAAAGGGAAAAAAATTCAAAAAGACCTTATAGTTTTTGAGAAAATCAATTTTAAAGATCTCGTTCTGAGTGTGGGAAATGTTTCAACCGCTGACTTTAGTGGTTAATAGCAAGTCCCCCTTAAATACCAGAAACGCCAAATTTGAAAGGGTATGTGGAGGGGGACAGTGACTACAAAAGGAAAACGATTCAAAAAGACCTTATAGTTTTTGAGAAAATCAATTTTAAAGATCTCGTTCTGAGTGTGGGAAATGTTTCAACCGCCGACTTTAGTGGTTAATAGCAAAGCCCCCTTAAATACCAGGAACACCAAATTTGAAAGGGTATGTGGAGGGAGACAGTGACTACAAGAGTAATAAAAAATTCAAAAAGACAGTATAGTTTTTGAGAAAATAAATTTTAAAGGTCTTGTTCTGAATGTGAGAAATGTTTTAACCACCGACTTTAGCGGTTAATAGCAAAGCCCCCTTAAATGCCAGAAACACCAGATTTGCAGGGTATGTGGATAGGGACAGTGTCTACAAACGGAAAAAAAATCTAAAAGACCTTATAGTTTTTGAGAAAATCAATTTTAAAGATCTCGTTCTGAGTGTGGGAAATGTTTCAACCACCGACTTTACCCGTTAATAGCAAATCCCCCTTAAATACCAGGAACACCAAATTTGAAAGGGTATGTGGAGGGAGACAGTGACTACAAGAGTAAAAAAACATTTCAAAAAAACCTTATAGTTCTTGAGAAAATCAATTTTAAAGATCTCGTTCTGAGTGTGGGAAATGTTTCAACCACCGACTTTACCCGTTAATAGCAAAGCCCCCTTAAATACCAGGAACACCAAATTTGAAAGGGTATGTGGAGGGAGACAGTGACTACAAGAGTAAAAAAACATTTTAAAAAGACAGTATAGTTTTTGAGAAAATCAATTTTAAAGATCTCGTTCTGAGTGTGGGAAATGTTTCAACCGCCGACTTTAGTGGTTAATAGCAAAGCCCCCTTAAATACCAAGAACACCAAATTTGAAAGGGTATGTGGAGGGAGACAGTGACTACAAGAGTAAAAAAAATTCAAAAAGACAGTATAGTTTTTGAGAAAATCAATTTTAAAGATCTCGTTCTGAGTGTGGGAAATGCTATTACCACTAAAGTCGGCGGTTGAAACATTTCCCACACTCAGAACGAGATCTTTCAAATTGATTTTCTCAAAAACTATAAGGTCTTTTTGAATTTTTTTCCTTTTGTAGTCTCTGTCCCCCTCTACATACCCTTTCAAATTTGGCATTTCTGGTATTTAAGGGGGACTTGCTATTAAAAACTAAAGTCGGCGGTTGAAACAAGTCCCTCTTAAATACCAGAAACGCCAAATTTGAAAGGGTATGTGGAGGGGGACAGTGATTACAAAAGGAAAACGATTCAAAAAGACCTTATAGTTTTTGAGAAAATTAATTTTAAAGATCTCGTTCTGAGTGTGGGAAATGTTTTAACCGCCGACTTTAGTGGTTAATAGCAAGTCCCCCTTAAATACCAGAAACGCCAAATTTGAAAGGGTATGTGGAGGGGAACAGTGACTACAAAAGGAAAAAAATTCAAAAAGACCTTATAGTTTTTGAGAAAATCAATTTTAAAGATCTTGTTCTGAGTGTGGGAAATGTTTCAACCGCCAACTTTAGTGGTTAATAGCAAAGCCCCCTTAATACCAGGAACACCAAATTTGAAAGGGTATGTGGAGGGAGACAGCGACTACAAGAGTAAAAAAACATTTCAAAAAGACAGTATAGTTTTTGAGAAAATCAATTTTAAAGATCTTGTTCTGAGTGTGGGAAATGTTTCAACCACCGACTTTAGTGGTTAATAGCAAGTCCTCCTTAAATACCAGAAACGCCAAATTTGAAAGGGTATGTGGAGGGGGACAATGACTACAAAAGGAAAACGATTCAAAAAGACCTTATAGTTCTTGAGAAAATCAATTTTAAAGATCTCGTTCTGAGTGTGGGAAATGTTTCAACCGCCGACTTTAGTGGTTAATAGCAAAGCCCCCTTAAATACCAAGAACACCAAATTTGAAAGGGTATGTGGAGGGAGACAGTGACTACAAGAGTAAAAAAAATTCAAAAAGACAGTATAGTTTTTGAGAAAATCAATTTTAAAGATCTCGTTCTGAGTGTGGGAAATGCTATTACCACTAAAGTCGGCGGTTGAAACATTTCCCACACTCAGAACGAGATCTTTCAAATTGATTTTCTCAAAAACTATAAGGTCTTTTTGAATTTTTTTCCTTTTGTAGTCTCTGTCCCCCTCTACATACCCTTTCAAATTTGGCATTTCTGGTATTTAAGGGGGACTTGCTATTAAAAACTAAAGTCGGCGGTTGAAACAAGTCCCTCTTAAATACCAGAAACGCCAAATTTGAAAGGGTATGTGGAGGGAGACAGTGACTACAAGAGTAAAAAAACATTTTAAAAAGACAGTATAGTTTTTGAGAAAATCAATTTTAAAGATCTCGTTCTGAGTGTGGGAAATGTTTCAACCGCCGACTTTAGTGGTTAATAGCAAAGCCCCCTTAAATACCAAGAACACCAAATTTGAAAGGGTATGTGGAGGGAGACAGTGACTACAAGAGTAAAAAAAATTCAAAAAGACAGTATAGTTTTTGAGAAAATCAATTTTAAAGATCTCGTTCTGAGTGTGGGAAATGCTATTACCACTAAAGTCGGCGGTTGAAACATTTCCCACACTCAGAACGAGATCTTTCAAATTGATTTTCTCAAAAACTATAAGGTCTTTTTGAATTTTTTTCCTTTTGTAGTCTCTGTCCCCCTCTACATACCCTTTCAAATTTGGCATTTCTGGTATTTAAGGGGGACTTGCTATTAAAAACTAAAGTCGGCGGTTGAAACAAGTCCCTCTTAAATACCAGAAACGCCAAATTTGAAAGGGTATGTGGAGGGGGACAGTGATTACAAAAGGAAAACGATTCAAAAAGACCTTATAGTTTTTGAGAAAATCAATTTTAATGATCTCGTTCTGAGTGTGGGAAATGTTTTAACCGCCGACTTTAGTGGTTAATAGCAAGTCCCCCTTAAATACCAGAAACGCCAAATTTGAAAGGGTATGTGGCGGGGAACAGTGACTACAAAAGGAAAAAAATTCAAAAAGACCTTATAGTTTTTGAGAAAATCAATTTTAAAGATCTTGTTCTGAGTGTGGGAAATGTTTCAACCGCCAACTTTAGTGGTTAATAGCAAAGCCCCCTTAATACCAGGAACACCAAATTTGAAAGGGTATGTGGAGGGAGACAGTGACTACAAGAGTAAAAATTTTTTCAAAAAGACAGTATAGTTTTTGGGAAAATAAATTTTAAAGATCTTGTTCTGAGTGTGAGAAATGTTTCAACCACCGACTTTAGCGGTTAATAGCAAAGCCCCCTTAAATGCCAGAAACACCAGATTTGCAGGGTATGTGGATAGGGACAGTGTCTACAAAAGGAAAAAAAATCTAAAAGACCTTATAGTTTTTGAGAAAATCAATTTTAAAGATCTCGTTCTGAGTGTGGGAAATGTTTCAACCACCGAATTTACCCGTTAATAGCAAAGCCCCCTTAAATACCAGAAACGCCAAATTTGAAAGGGTATGTGGAGGGAGACAGTGACTACAAGAGTAAAAAAAATTCAAAAAGACAGTATAGTTTTTGAGAAAATGAATTTTAAAGATCTCGTTCTGAGTGTGGGAAATGCTATTAACCACTAAAGTCGGCCGTTGAAACATTTCCCACACTCAGAACGAGATTTTTCAAATTGATTTTCTCAAAAACTATAAGGTCTTTTTGAATTTTTTTCCTTTTGTAGTCTCTGTCCCCCTCTACATACCCTTTCAAATTTGGCATTTCTGGTATTTAAGGGGGACTTGCTATTAAAAACTAAAGTCGGCGGTTGAAACAAGTCCCTCTTAAATACCAGAAACGCCAAATTTGAAAGGGTATGTGGAGGGGGACAGTGATTACAAAAGGAAAACGATTCAAAAAGACCTTATAGTTCTTGAGAAAATCAATTTTAAAGAACGCGTTCTGAGTGTGGGAAATGTTTTAACCGCCGACTTTAGTGGTTAATAGCAAGTCCCCCTTAAATACCAGAAACGCCAAATTTGAAAGGGTATGTGGAGGGGAACAGTGACTACAAAAGGAAAAAAATTCAAAAAGACCTTATAGTTTTTGAGAAAATCAATTTTAAAGATCTTGTTCTGAGTGTGGGAAATGTTTCAACCGCCAACTTTAGTGGTTAATAGCAAAGCCCCCTTAATACCAGGAACACCAAATTTGAAAGGGTATGTGGAGGGAGACAGTGACTACAAGAGTAAAATTGTTTTCAAAAAGACAGTATAGTTTTTGGGAAAATAAATTTTAAAGATCTTGTTCTGAGTGTGAGAAATGTTTTAACCACCGACTTTAGCGGTTAATAGCAAAGCCCCCTTAAATGCCAGAAACACCAGATTTGCAGGGTATGTGGATAGGGACAGTGTCTACAAAAGGAAAAAAAATCTAAAAGACCTTATAGTTTTTGAGAAAATCAATTTTAAAGATCTCGTTCTGAGTGTGGGAAATGTTTCAACCACCGACTTTACCCGTTAATAGCAAAGCCCCCTTAAATACCAGAAACGCCAAATTTGAAAGGGTATGTGGAGGGAGACAGTGACTACAAGAGTAAAAAAAAAATTCAAAAAGACAGTATAGTTTTTGAGAAAATGAATTTTAAAGATCTCGTTCTGAGTGTGGGAAATGCTATTAACCACTAAAGTCGGCGGTTGAAACATTTCCCACACTCAGAACAAGATCTTTAAAATTGATTTTCTCAAAAACTATAAGGTCTTTTTGATTTTTTTTCCTTTTGTAGTCACTGTCCCCCTCCACATACCCTTTCAAATTTGGCGTTTCTGGTATTTAAGGGGGACTTGCTATTAATCACTAAAGTCGGCGGTTGAAACAAGTCCCCCTTAAATACCAGAAACGCCAAATTTGAAAGGGTATGTGGAGGGGGACAGTGACTAAAAAGGGAAAAAAATTCAAAAAGACCTTATAGTTTTTGAGAAAATCAATTTTAAAGATCTCGTTCTGAGTGTGGGAAATGTTTCAACCGCTGACTTTAGTGGTTAATAGCAAGTCCCCCTTAAATACCAGAAACGCCAAATTTGAAAGGGTATGTGGAGGGGGACAGTGACTACAAAAGGAAAACGATTCAAAAAGACCTTATAGTTTTTGAGAAAATCAATTTTAAAGATCTCGTTCTGAGTGTGGGAAATGTTTCAACCGCCGACTTTAGTGGTTAATAGCAAAGCCCCCTTAAATACCAGGAACACCAAATTTGAAAGGGTATGTGGAGGGAGACAGTGACTACAAGAGTAATAAAAAATTCAAAAAGACAGTATAGTTTTTGAGGAAATAAATTTTAAAGGTCTTGTTCTGAATGTGAGAAATGTTTTAACCACCGACTTTAGCGGTTAATAGCAAAGCCCCCTTAAATGCCAGAAACACCAGATTTGCAGGGTATGTGGATAGGGACAGTGTCTACAAACGGAAAAAAAATCTAAAAGACCTTATAGTTTTTGAGAAAATCAATTTTAAAGATCTCGTTCTGAGTGTGGGAAATGTTTCAACCACCGACTTTACCCGTTAATAGCAAATCCCCCTTAAATACCAGGAACACCAAATTTGAAAGGGTATGTGGAGGGAGACAGTGACTACTAGAGTAAAAAAACATTTCAAAAAAACCTTATAGTTCTTGAGAAAATCAATTTTAAAGATCTCGTTCTGAGTGTGGGAAATGTTTCAACCACCGACTTTACCCGTTAATAGCAAAGCCCCCTTAAATACCAGGAACACCAAATTTGAAATGGTATGTGGAGGGAGACAGTGACTACAAGAGTAAAAAAACATTTTAAAAAGACAGTATAGTTTTTGAGAAAATCAATTTTAAAGATCTCGTTCTGAGTGTGGGAAATGTTTCAACCACCGACTTTAGTGGTTAATAGCAAGTCCCCCTTAAATACCAGAAACGCCAAATTTGAAAGGGTATGTGGAGGGGGACAGTGACTACAAAAGGAAAACGATTTAAAAAGACCTTATAGTTCTTGAGAAAATCAATTTTAAAGATCTCGTTCTGAGTGTGGGAAATGTTTCAACCGCCGACTTTAGTGGTTAATAGCAAGTCCCCCTTAAATACCAGAAACGCCAAATTTGAAAGGGTATGTGGAGGGGGACAGTGATTACAAAAGGAAAACGATTCAAAAAGACCTTATAGTTTTTGAGAAAATCAATTTTAAAGAACGCGTTCTGAGTGTGGGAAATGTTTTAACCGCCGACTTTAGTGGTTAATAGCAAGTCCCCCTTAAATACCAGAAACGCCAAATTTGAAAGGGTATGTGGAGGGGAACAGTGACTACAAAAGGAAAAAAATTCAAAAAGACCTTATAGTTTTTGAGAAAATCAATTTTAAAGATCTTGTTCTGAGTGTGGGAAATGTTTCAACCGCCAACTTTAGTGGTTAATAGCAAAGCCCCCTTAATACCAGGAACACCAAATTTGAAAGGGTATGTGGAGGGAGACAGTGACTACAAGAGTAAAATTGTTTTCAAAAAGACAGTATAGTTTTTGGGAAAATAAATTTTAAAGATCTTGTTCTGAGTGTGAGAAATGTTTTAACCACCGACTTTAGCGGTTAATAGCAAAGCCCCCTTAAATGCCAGAAACACCAGATTTGCAGGGTATGTGGATAGGGACAGTGTCTACAAAAGGAAAAAAAATCTAAAAGACCTTATAGTTTTTGAGAAAATCAATTTAAAAGATCTCGTTCTGAGTGTGGGAAATGTTTCAACCACCGACTTTACCCGTTAATAGCAAAGCCCCCTTAAATACCAGAAACGCCAAATTTGAAAGGGTATGTGGAGGGAGACAGTGACTACAAGAGTAAAAAAAAAATTCAAAAAGACAGTATAGTTTTTGAGAAAATGAATTTTAAAGATCTCGTTCTGAGTGTGGGAAATGCTATTAACCACTAAAGTCGGCGGTTGAAACATTTCCCACACTCAGAACAAGATCTTTAAAATTGATTTTCTCAAAAACTATAAGGTCTTTTTGAATTTTTTTCCTTTTGTAGTCACTGTCCCCCTCCACATACCCTTTCAAATTTGGCGTTTCTGGTATTTAAGGGGGACTTGCTATTAATCACTAAAGTCGGCGGTTGAAACAAGTCCCCCTTAAATACCAGAAACGCCAAATTTGAAAGGGTATGTGGAGGGGGACAGTGACTAAAAAGGGAAAAAAATTCAAAAAGACCTTATAGTTTTTGAGAAAATCAATTTTAAAGATCTCGTTCTGAGTGTGGGAAATGTTTCAACCGCTGACTTTAGTGGTTAATAGCAAGTCCCCCTTAAATACCAGAAACGCCAAATTTGAAAGGGTATGTGGAGGGGGACAGTGACTACAAAAGGAAAACGATTCAAAAAGACCTTATAGTTTTTGAAAAAATCAATTTTAAAGATCTCGTTCTGAGTGTGGGAAATGTTTCAACCGCCGACTTTAGTGGTTAATAGCAAAGCCCCCTTAAATACCAGGAACACCAAATTTGAAAGGGTATGTGGAGGGAGACAGTGACTACAAGAGTAATAAAAAATTCAAAAAGACAGTATAGTTTTTGAGAAAATAAATTTTAAAGGTCTTGTTCTGAATGTGAGAAATGTTTTAACCACCGACTTTAGCGGTTAATAGCAAAGCCCCCTTAAATGCCAGAAACACCAGATTTGCAGGGTATGTGGATAGGGACAGTGTCTACAAACGGAAAAAAAATCTAAAAGACCTTATAGTTTTTGAGAAAATCAATTTTAAAGATCTCGTTCTGAGTGTGGGAAATGTTTCAACCACCGACTTTACCCGTTAATAGCAAATCCCCCTTAAATACCAGGAACACCAAATTTGAAAGGGTATGTGGAGGGAGACAGTGACTACAAGAGTAAAAAAACATTTCAAAAAAACCTTATAGTTCTTGAGAAAATCAATTTTAAAGATCTCGTTCTGAGTGTGGGAAATGTTTCAACCACCGACTTTACCCGTTAATAGCAAAGCCCCCTTAAATACCAGGAACACCAAATTTGAAAGGGTATGTGGAGGGAGACAGTGACTACAAGAGTAAAAAACATTTTAAAAAGACAGTATAGTTTTTGAGAAAATCAATTTTAAAGATCTCGTTCTGAGTGTGGGAAATGTTTCAACCACCGACTTTAGTGGTTAATAGCAAGTCCCCCTTAAATACCAGAAACGCCAAATTTGAAAGGGTATGTGGAGGGGGACAGTGACTACAAAAGGAAAACGATTTAAAAAGACCTTATAGTTCTTGAGAAAATCAATTTTAAAGATCTCGTTCTGAGTGTGGGAAATGTTTCAACCGCCGACTTTAGTGGTTAATAGCAAAGCCCCCTTAAATACCAAGAACACCAAATTTGAAAGGGTATGTGGAGGGAGACAGTGACTACAAGAGTAAAAAAAATTCAAAAAGACAGTATAGTTTTTGAGAAAATAAATTTTAAAGGTCTTGTTCTGAATGTGAGAAATGTTTCAACCACCGACTTTAGCGGTTAATAGCAAAGCCCCCTTAAATGCCAGAAACACCAGATTTGCAGGGTATGTGGATAGGGACAGTGTCTACAAACGGAAAAAAATCTAAAAGACCTTATAGTTTTTGAGAAAATCAATTTTAAAGATCTCGTTCTGAGTGTGGGAAATGTTTCAACCACCGACTTTACCCGTTAATAGCAAAGCCCCCTTAAATACCAGGAACACCAAATTTGAAAGGGTATGTGGAGGGAGACAGTGACTACAAGAGTAAAAAAACATTTCAAAAAGACCTTATAGTTCTTGAGAAAATCAATTTGAAAGATCTCGTTCTGAGTGTGGGAAATGTTTTAACCGCCGACTTTAGTGGTTAATAGCAAGTCCCCCTTAAATACCAGAAACGCCAAATTTGAAAGGGTATGTGGAGGGAGACAGTGACTACAAGAGTAAAAAAAATTCAAAAAGACAGTATAGTTGTTGAGAAAATCAATTTTAAAGATCTTGTTCTGAGTGTGGGAAATGCTATTAACCACTAAAGTCGGTGGTTGAAACATTTCCCACACTCAGAACGAGATCTTTCAAATTGATTTTCTCAAAAACTATAAGGTCTTTTTGATTTTTTTTCCTTTTGTAGTCACTGTCCCCCTCCACATACCCTTTCAAATTTGGCGTTTCTGGTATTTAAGGGGGACTTGCTATTAATCACTAAAGTCGGCGGTTGAAACAAGTCCCCCTTAAATACCAGAAACGCCAAATTTGAAAGGGTATGTGGAGGGGGACAGTGACTACAAAAGGAAAACGATTATACCTTATAGTTCTTGAGAAAATCAATTTTAAAGATCTCGTTCTGAGTGTGGGAAATGTTTTAACTGCCGACTTTAGTGGTTAATAGCAAGTCCCCCTTAAATACTAGAAACGCCAAATTTGAAAGGGTATGTGGAGGGGGACAGTGACTACAAAAGGAAAACGATTCAAAAAGACCTTATAGTTCTTGAGAAAATCAATTTTAAAGATCTCGTTCTGAGTGTGGGAAATGTTTTAACTGCCGACTTTAGTGGTTAATAGCAAAGCCCACTTAAATACCAGAAACACCAAATTTGAAAGAATATGTGGAGGGAGACAGTGACTACAAGAGTAAAAAAAATATCAAAAAGACAGTATAGTTTTTGAGAAAATAAATTTTAAAGATCTCATTCTGAGTGTGGGAAATGTTTCAACCACCGACTTTACCCGTTAATAGCAAAGCCCCCTTAAATGCCAGAAACACCAGATTTGCAGGGTATGTGGAGGGGGACAGTGTCTACAAAAGGAAAAAAGTTCAAAAAGACCTTATAGTTTTTGAGAAAATAAATTTTAAAGATCTCGTTCTGAGTGTGGGAAATGTTTCAACCACCGACTTTAGCGGTTAATAGCAAAGCCCCCTTAAATGCCAGAAACACCAGATTTGCAGGGTATGTGGAGGGAGACAGTGTCTACAAAAGGAAAAAAGTTCAAAAAGACCTTATAGTTTTTGAGAAAATCAATTTTAAAGATCTTGTTCTGAGTGTGGGAAATGTTTCAACCGCCAACTTTAGTGGTTAATAGCAAAGCCCCCTAAATACCAGGAACACCAAATTTGAAAGGGTATGTGGAGGGAGACAGTGACTACAAGAGTAAAAAAAATTCAAAAAGACAGTATAGTTTTTGAGAAAATGAATTTTAAAGATCTCGTTCTGAGTGTGGGAAATGCTATTAACCACTAAAGTCGGCGGTTGAAACATTTCCCACACTCAGAACAAGATCTTTAAAATTGATTTTCTCAAAAACTATAAGGTCTTTTTGAATTTTTTTCCTTTTGTAGTCACTGTCCCCCTCCACATACCCTTTCAAATTTGGCGTTTCTGGTATTTAAGGGGGACTTGCTATTAATCACTAAAGTCGGCGGTTGAAACAAGTCCCCCTTAAATACCAGAAACGCCAAATTTGAAAGGGTATGTGGAGGGGGACAGTGACTACAAAGGGAAAAAAATTCAAAAAGACCTTATAGTTTTTGAGAAAATCAATTTTAAAGATCTTGTTCTGAGTGTGGGAAATGTTTCAACCGCCGACTTTAGTGGTTAATAGCAAAGCCCCCTTAAATACCGGGAACACCAAATTTGAATGGGTATGTGGAGGGAGACAGTGACTACAAGAGTAAAAAAAAATTCAAAAAGACAGTATAGTTGTTGAGAAAATCAATTTTAAAGATCTTGTTCTGAGTGTGGGAAATGCTTTTAACCACAAAAGTCGGTGGTTGAAACATTTCCCACACTCAGAACGAGATCTTTCAAATTGATTTTCTCAAAAACTATAAGGTCTTTTTGAATTTTTTTCCTTTTGTAGTCACTGTCCCCCTCCACATACTCTTTCAAATTTGGCGTTTCTGGTATTTAAGGGGGACTTGCTATTAATCACTAAAGTCGGCGGTTGAAACAAGTCCCCCTTAAATACCAGAAACGCCAAATTTGAAAGGGTATGTGGAGGGGGACAGTGATTACAAAAGGAAAATGATTCAAAAAGACCTTATAGTTCTTGAGAAAATCAATTTTAAAGATCTCGTTCTGAGTGTAGGAAATGTTTTAACTGCCGACTTTAGTGGTTAATAGCAAGTCCCCCTTAAATACCAGAAACGCCAAATTTGAAAGGGTATGTGGAGGGGGACAGTGACTACAAAAGGAAAACGATTCAAAAAGACCTTATAGTTTTTGAGAAAATCAATTTTAAAGATCTCGTTCTGAGTGTGGGAAATGTTTCAACCGCCGACTTTAGTGGTTAATAGCAAAGCCCCCTTAAATACCAGGAACACCAAATTTGAAAGGGTATGTGGAGGGAGACAGTGACTACAAGAGTAAAAAAAATTCAAAAAGACAGTATAGTTTTTGAGAAAATAAATTTTAAAGGTCTTGTTCTGAATGTGAGAAATGTTTCAACCACCGACTTTAGCGGTTAATAGCAAAGCCCCCTTAAATGCCAGAAACACCAGATTTGCAGGGTATGTGGATAGGGACAGTGTCTACAAACGGAAAAAAATCTAAAAGACCTTATAGTTTTTGAGAAAATCAATTTTAAAGATCTCGTTCTGAGTGTGGGAAATGTTTCAACCACCGACTTTACCCGTTAATAGCAAAGCCCCCTTAAATACCAGGAACACCAAATTTGAAAGGGTATGTGGAGGGAGACAGTGACTACAAGAGTAAAAAAACATTTCAAAAAGACCTTATAGTTCTTGAGAAAATCAATTTTAAAGATCTCGTTCTGAGTGTGGGAAATGTTTTAACCGCCGACTTTAGTGGTTAATAGCAAGTCCCCCTTAAATACCAGAAACGCCAAATTTGAAAGGGTATGTGGAGGGAGACAGTGACTACAAGAGTAAACCAAATTCAAAAAGACAGTATAGTTGTTGAGAAAATCAATTTTAAAGATCTTGTTCTGAGTGTGGGAAATGCTATTAACCACTAAAGTTGGTGGTTGAAACATTTCCCACACTCAGAACGAGATCTTTCAAATTGATTTTCTCAAAAACTATAAGGTCTTTTTGAATTTTTTTCCTTTTGTAGTCACTGTCCCCCTCCACATACCCTTTCAAATTTGGCGTTTCTGGTATTTAAGGGGGACTTGCTATTAATCACTAAAGTCGGCGGTTGAAACAAGTCCCCCTTAAATACCAGAAACGCCAAATTTGAAAGGGTATGTGGAGGGGGACAGTGACTACAAAAGGAAAACGATTATACCTTATAGTTCTTGAGAAAATCAATTTTAAAGATCTCGTTCTGAGTGTGGGAAATGTTTTAACTGCCGACTTTAGTGGTTAATAGCAAGTCCCCCTTAAATACTAGAAACGCCAAATTTGAAAGGGTATGTGGAGGGGGACAGTGACTACAAAAGGAAAACGATTATACCTTATAGTTCTTGAGAAAATCAATTTTAAAGATCTCGTTCTGAGTGTGGGAAATGTTTCAACCACCGACTTTACCCGTTAATAGCAAAGCCCCCTTAAATACCAGGAACACCAAATTTGAAAGGGTATGTGGAGGGAGACAGTGACTACAAGAGTAAAAAAACATTTTAAAAAGACAGTATAGTTTTTGAGAAAATCAATTTTAAAGATCTCGTTCTGAGTGTGGGAAATGTTTCAACCACCGACTTTAGTGGTTAATAGCAAGTCCCCCTTAAATACCAGAAACGCCAAATTTGAAAGGGTATGTGGAGGGGGACAGTGACTACAAAAGGAAAACGATTTAAAAAGACCTTATAGTTCTTGAGAAAATCAATTTTAAAGATCTCGTTCTGAGTGTGGGAAATGTTTCAACCGCCGACTTTAGTGGTTAATAGCAAAGCCCCCTTAAATACCAAGAACACCAAATTTGAAAGGGTATGTGGAGGGAGACAGTGACTACAAGAGTAAAAAAAATTCAAAAAGACAGTATAGTTTTTGAGAAAATAAATTTTAAAGGTCTTGTTCTGAATGTGAGAAATGTTTCAACCACCGACTTTAGCGGTTAATAGCAAAGCCCCCTTAAATGCCAGAAACACCAGATTTGCAGGGTATGTGGATAGGGACAGTGTCTACAAACGGAAAAAAATCTAAAAGACCTTATAGTTTTTGAGAAAATCAATTTTAAAGATCTCGTTCTGAGTGTGGGAAATGTTTCAACCACCGACTTTACCCGTTAATAGCAAAGCCCCCTTAAATACCAGGAACACCAAATTTGAAAGGGTATGTGGAGGGAGACAGTGACTACAAGAGTAAAAAAACATTTCAAAAAGACCTTATAGTTCTTGAGAAAATCAATTTGAAAGATCTCGTTCTGAGTGTGGGAAATGTTTTAACCGCCGACTTTAGTGGTTAATAGCAAGTCCCCCTTAAATACCAGAAACGCCAAATTTGAAAGGGTATGTGGAGGGAGACAGTGACTACAAGAGTAAAAAAAATTCAAAAAGACAGTATAGTTGTTGAGAAAATCAATTTTAAAGATCTTGTTCTGAGTGTGGGAAATGCTATTAACCACTAAAGTCGGTGGTTGAAACATTTCCCACACTCAGAACGAGATCTTTCAAATTGATTTTCTCAAAAACTATAAGGTCTTTTTGATTTTTTTTCCTTTTGTAGTCACTGTCCCCCTCCACATACCCTTTCAAATTTGGCGTTTCTGGTATTTAAGGGGGACTTGCTATTAATCACTAAAGTCGGCGGTTGAAACAAGTCCCCCTTAAATACCAGAAACGCCAAATTTGAAAGGGTATGTGGAGGGGGACAGTGACTACAAAAGGAAAACGATTATACCTTATAGTTCTTGAGAAAATCAATTTTAAAGATCTCGTTCTGAGTGTGGGAAATGTTTTAACTGCCGACTTTAGTGGTTAATAGCAAGTCCCCCTTAAATACTAGAAACGCCAAATTTGAAAGGGTATGTGGAGGGGGACAGTGACTACAAAAGGAAAACGATTCAAAAAGACCTTATAGTTCTTGAGAAAATCAATTTTAAAGATCTCGTTCTGAGTGTGGGAAATGTTTTAACTGCCGACTTTAGTGGTTAATAGCAAAGCCCACTTAAATACCAGAAACACCAAATTTGAAAGAATATGTGGAGGGAGACAGTGACTACAAGAGTAAAAAAAATATCAAAAAGACAGTATAGTTTTTGAGAAAATAAATTTTAAAGATCTCATTCTGAGTGTGGGAAATGTTTCAACCACCGACTTTACCCGTTAATAGCAAAGCCCCCTTAAATGCCAGAAACACCAGATTTGCAGGGTATGTGGAGGGGGACAGTGTCTACAAAAGGAAAAAAGTTCAAAAAGACCTTATAGTTTTTGAGAAAATAAATTTTAAAGATCTCGTTCTGAGTGTGGGAAATGTTTCAACCACCGACTTTAGCGGTTAATAGCAAAGCCCCCTTAAATGCCAGAAACACCAGATTTGCAGGGTATGTGGAGGGAGACAGTGTCTACAAAAGGAAAAAAGTTCAAAAAGACCTTATAGTTTTTGAGAAAATCAATTTTAAAGATCTTGTTCTGAGTGTGGGAAATGTTTCAACCGCCAACTTTAGTGGTTAATAGCAAAGCCCCCTAAATACCAGGAACACCAAATTTGAAAGGGTATGTGGAGGGAGACAGTGACTACAAGAGTAAAAAAAATTCAAAAAGACAGTATAGTTTTTGAGAAAATGAATTTTAAAGATCTCGTTCTGAGTGTGGGAAATGCTATTAACCACTAAAGTCGGCGGTTGAAACATTTCCCACACTCAGAACAAGATCTTTAAAATTGATTTTCTCAAAAACTATAAGGTCTTTTTGAATTTTTTTCCTTTTGTAGTCACTGTCCCCCTCCACATACCCTTTCAAATTTGGCGTTTCTGGTATTTAAGGGGGACTTGCTATTAATCACTAAAGTCGGCGGTTGAAACAAGTCCCCCTTAAATACCAGAAACGCCAAATTTGAAAGGGTATGTGGAGGGGGACAGTGACTACAAAGGGAAAAAAATTCAAAAAGACCTTATAGTTTTTGAGAAAATCAATTTTAAAGATCTTGTTCTGAGTGTGGGAAATGTTTCAACCGCCGACTTTAGTGGTTAATAGCAAAGCCCCCTTAAATACCGGGAACACCAAATTTGAATGGGTATGTGGAGGGAGACAGTGACTACAAGAGTAAAAAAAAATTCAAAAAGACAGTATAGTTGTTGAGAAAATCAATTTTAAAGATCTTGTTCTGAGTGTGGGAAATGCTTTTAACCACAAAAGTCGGTGGTTGAAACATTTCCCACACTCAGAACGAGATCTTTCAAATTGATTTTCTCAAAAACTATAAGGTCTTTTTGAATTTTTTTCCTTTTGTAGTCACTGTCCCCCTCCACATACTCTTTCAAATTTGGCGTTTCTGGTATTTAAGGGGGACTTGCTATTAATCACTAAAGTCGGCGGTTGAAACAAGTCCCCCTTAAATACCAGAAACGCCAAATTTGAAAGGGTATGTGGAGGGGGACAGTGATTACAAAAGGAAAATGATTCAAAAAGACCTTATAGTTCTTGAGAAAATCAATTTTAAAGATCTCGTTCTGAGTGTAGGAAATGTTTTAACTGCCGACTTTAGTGGTTAATAGCAAGTCCCCCTTAAATACCAGAAACGCCAAATTTGAAAGGGTATGTGGAGGGGGACAGTGACTACAAAAGGAAAACGATTCAAAAAGACCTTATAGTTTTTGAGAAAATCAATTTTAAAGATCTCGTTCTGAGTGTGGGAAATGTTTCAACCGCCGACTTTAGTGGTTAATAGCAAAGCCCCCTTAAATACCAGGAACACCAAATTTGAAAGGGTATGTGGAGGGAGACAGTGACTACAAGAGTAAAAAAAATTCAAAAAGACAGTATAGTTTTTGAGAAAATAAATTTTAAAGGTCTTGTTCTGAATGTGAGAAATGTTTCAACCACCGACTTTAGCGGTTAATAGCAAAGCCCCCTTAAATGCCAGAAACACCAGATTTGCAGGGTATGTGGATAGGGACAGTGTCTACAAACGGAAAAAAATCTAAAAGACCTTATAGTTTTTGAGAAAATCAATTTTAAAGATCTCGTTCTGAGTGTGGGAAATGTTTCAACCACCGACTTTACCCGTTAATAGCAAAGCCCCCTTAAATACCAGGAACACCAAATTTGAAAGGGTATGTGGAGGGAGACAGTGACTACAAGAGTAAAAAAACATTTCAAAAAGACCTTATAGTTCTTGAGAAAATCAATTTTAAAGATCTCGTTCTGAGTGTGGGAAATGTTTTAACCGCCGACTTTAGTGGTTAATAGCAAGTCCCCCTTAAATACCAGAAACGCCAAATTTGAAAGGGTATGTGGAGGGAGACAGTGACTACAAGAGTAAACCAAATTCAAAAAGACAGTATAGTTGTTGAGAAAATCAATTTTAAAGATCTTGTTCTGAGTGTGGGAAATGCTATTAACCACTAAAGTTGGTGGTTGAAACATTTCCCACACTCAGAACGAGATCTTTCAAATTGATTTTCTCAAAAACTATAAGGTCTTTTTGAATTTTTTTCCTTTTGTAGTCACTGTCCCCCTCCACATACCCTTTCAAATTTGGCGTTTCTGGTATTTAAGGGGGACTTGCTATTAATCACTAAAGTCGGCGGTTGAAACAAGTCCCCCTTAAATACCAGAAACGCCAAATTTGAAAGGGTATGTGGAGGGGGACAGTGACTACAAAAGGAAAACGATTATACCTTATAGTTCTTGAGAAAATCAATTTTAAAGATCTCGTTCTGAGTGTGGGAAATGTTTTAACTGCCGACTTTAGTGGTTAATAGCAAGTCCCCCTTAAATACTAGAAACGCCAAATTTGAAAGGGTATGTGGAGGGGGACAGTGACTACAAAAGGAAAACGATTCAAAAAGACCTTATAGTTCTTGAGAAAATCAATTTTAAAGATCTCGTTCTGAGTGTGGGAAATGTTTTAACTGCCGACTTTAGTGGTTAATAGCAAAGCCCACTTAAATACCAGAAACACCAAATTTGAAAGAATATGTGGAGGGAGACAGTGACTACAAGAGTAAAAAAAATATCAAAAAGACAGTATAGTTTTTGAGAAAATAAATTTTAAAGATCTCATTCTGAGTGTGGGAAATGTTTCAACCACCGACTTTACCCGTTAATAGCAAAGCCCCCTTAAATGCCAGAAACACCAGATTTGCAGGGTATGTGGAGGGGGACAGTGTCTACAAAAGGAAAAAAGTTCAAAAAGACCTTATAGTTTTTGAGAAAATAAATTTTAAAGATCTCGTTCTGAGTGTGGGAAATGTTTCAACCACCGACTTTAGCGGTTAATAGCAAAGCCCCCTTAAATGCCAGAAACACCAGATTTGCAGGGTATGTGGAGGGAGACAGTGTCTACAAAAGGAAAAAAGTTCAAAAAGACCTTATAGTTTTTGAGAAAATCAATTTTAAAGATCTCGTTCTGAGTGTGGGAAATGTTTCAACCGCCGACTTTAGTGGTTAATAGCAAAGCCCCCTTAAGTGCCAGAAGCACCAGATTTGCAGGATATGTGGATGGGCACAGTGTCTACAAAAGGGAAAAAAATCAAAAAGACCTTATAGTTTTTGAGAAAATCAATTTTAAAGCTCTCGTTCTGAGTGTGGGAAATGTTTTAACCGCCGACTTTAGTGGTTAATAGCAAGTCCTCCTTGAATACCAGAAATGCCAAATTTAAAAGGGTATGTGGAGGGGAACAGTGACAACAAAAGGAAAAAAATTCAAAAAGACCTTATAGTTTTTGAGAAAATCAATTTTAAAAATCTCGTTCTGAGTGTGGGAAATGTTTCAACCGCCGACTTTAGTGTTTAATAGCAAAGCCCCCTTAAATACCAGAAACACCAAATTTGAAAGGGTATGTGGAGGGAGACAGTGACTACAAGAGTAAAAAAATATCAAAAAGACAGTATAGTTTTTGAGAAAATCAATTTTAAAGATCTCATTCTGAGTGTGGGAAATGTTTCAACCACCGACTTTACCCGTTAATAGCAAAGCCCCCTTAAATGCCAGAAACACCAGATTTGCAGGGTATGTGGAGGGGGACAGTGTCTACAAAAGGAAAAAAGTTCAAAAAGACCTTATAGTTTTTGAGAAAATAAATTTTAAAGATCTCGTTCTGAGTGTGGGAAATGTTTCAACCACCGACTTTAGTGGTTAATAGCAAAGCCCCCTTAAATGCCAGAAACACCAGATTTGCAGGGTATGTGGAGGGGGACAGTGTCTACAAAAGGAAAAAAGTTCAAAAAGACCTTATAGTTTTTGAGAAAATCAATTTTAAAGATCTCGTTCTGAGTGTGGGAAATGTTTCAACCGCCGACTTTAGCGGGTAATAGCAAAGACCCCTTAATTGCCAGAAACACCACATCTGCAGGGAATGTCAAGAAGAACAGTGGAAAGAATAGGACATTTTTTTTCAAAAAGACCTTTTACTTTTGGACAAAATTGATTTTAAAATTTTAAAGGAAAACAGTATACATTTAAATTCGATAAATGACTGTTCTTAGGGAAACAATTTCCGCCGACTTTAGCCCCTTAAATCCTAGAAACACCAAATTTGCAGGATATGTTAAAAAGATAGCGGGGAAACAATATTTAATTTTTTTTAGAAGTGCTGAGTGTGGGAAATCTGAGAAAAAAAATGATGTTGGGTCCCCCCCCCGAGCCTCTTTGACCCCTTGTCCCCCATGCAGGCTGGGATAGCCAGAATGTGGGGCCCCGGCTGACTGGGGCTTTCTTACCCTGAGCTATACCAGCCCACATGGTCCATGGTATGGGGGGGCTTTGGGGGAGAAGGGCGGCCAAGCCTTCCCCTCTCCCCCTGAGCCCTTGTCCAATCCATGGACAAGGAGCTCTTCCCCACCTCCCATGCCCCAGAAAGAAAATAAAAACACAATGATGAGAAAAGTCCTTCAATGTTCTTAATTAACCAGAAATACTTACCTGTACCTTTAAAAAAAATGTTCCCACGCAAATATCCTTGAAAAAGGTCCCACGCCAATATCTGCTAATCTTGCGACCTTCTTCTGTAACAACTTGATTGAAGATCTCCGCCGCAGCTCTCAGCTATACTAAGTATAGCTGAGAGCGCATCCGCCTATGTGGATGCATTGCCGCCAGCTCCCGCTGTCCTCCCTGCCCCCCCACCTGTCACCCTCACCCATGCTGGCACCCAGTGCACCTATGGGTGCCAGCATGGGTGAGGGTGACAAGTGTGAGAGGCAGGGAGACAGCGGGAGCCGGCTGCAATGCGTCCGCATAGGACGCTCTCTCAGCTATACTAAGTATAGCTGAGAAAAAAGCATCTTTAAATTTCCCTCAAAAGCTTTCCCTCCAAAGGTTTCTTAACTAGAGATTGCCCGAACCGTTCACCAGGCGAATCTTTGTGGGCCCGGTACTACTTCCGGGTCGCTATGACCCGGAGTAGTACGCCTGCGCTGGCCTGGCGGTGCGTGTCCTAGATTGCGCTCCTGTTGCCGGGCACTCTCTGCGCATGAGCGTGACGTCATTCATGACGTCACGCACATGTCATGTCATTCATGACGTCATTCATGACGTCACGCACATGCGCAGAAAGTGCCCGGCAACAGGAGCGCGATCTAGGACGTTCACCGCCGGGCCAGCGCAGGCGTACTACTCTGGGTCATAGCGACCCGGAAGTAGTACAGGGCCCAGAGATGTTCGCCGGCGAACGGTTCGGGAACCATTCGCGACATCTGTTCTTAACAGACCAATGGGGATCAGAAGGATTTTTTTCCTATTGTTCCCACTGTTCTTCTTAACATTCCCTGCAAATTTGGTGTTTCTGGCATTTAAGGGGGCTTTGCTATTAACCGCTAAATCGGTGGAGGTTGAAACATTTCCCACACTCAGAACGAGATCTTTAAAATTGATTTTCTCAAAAACTGTAAACTTTTTGAAATTGTTTTTACTCTTGTAGTCACTGTCCCCCTCCACATACCCTGCAAATTTGGTGTTCCTGGTATTTAAGGGGGCTTTGCTATTAACCGCTAAAGTCGGCAGAGGTTGAAACATTTCCCACACTTAGAATGAGATCTTTAAAATTGATTTTTCTCAAAAACTATAGTCTTTTGACATTATTTTTTACTCTTGTAGTCACTTTCCCCCTCCAGATACCTAGCAAATTTGGTGTTTCTACTACGCAAGGGAGCTTTGCTATTAACCGCTAAAGTGTCGGCGGCCGTTCGCCTGCCATTAAAGTCTATGGTGCTCGCTGCGAACAGTTTGTTCTTGAACTTTTACGAAAATCTGTGTTATAGGTAGGTTCACGAACCCAAAATCTGAGGTTTGAGCCATTACTAGTTACCAATGTTTCATAATCATCTCAGCAGCCATGAAGCAGAATGGCGGGGATACTGTGTAGCATCACCATGGTTACATTGGCATGGCAACCAAGGAGGAGATTCATCTTTCACCTGGAGATAAATAAATTGCATTCAACATTATTAGATGCGTGCTGATAAGAAGAAACTGCAATAGCATACATTAAATGAATACCCTCCTCACTAAATCTACATAATATTGTCTTCGTAACTTCAGTGTTTGCAGCCTGTAACTTACCCATCCAGAAATCACCCTTTAGTGTTTAGATTACTAAATAATAGCAGGACAATATGGTTTACAGTATAACCGAAGAATGGCTTTGTATATCCATCCCATTCCCCTTCTGTCTTTTCTACTTTTTTTAGTAGGAAAGAGGCAGGTCAACTACACTCACCTAAAGGATTATTAGGAACACTATACTAATACGGTGTTTGACCCCCTTTCACCTTCAGAACTTCCTTAATTCTATATGGCATTGATTCAACAAGGTGCTGAAAGCATTCTTTAGAAATGTTGGCCCATATTGTTAGGAGAGCATCTTGCAGTTGATGGAGATTTGTGGGATGCACATTCAGAGTCCCGTTCCATCGCATCCCAAAGATGTTCTACTGGGTTGAGATCTGATGACTGTGGGGGTCATTTTAGTACAGTGAACTCATTGTCATGTTCAAGAAACCAATTTGAAATGATTCGAGCTTTGTGACATGGTGCATTATCCTGCTGGAAGTAGCCGTCAGAGGATGGCTACATGATGGTCATGAAGGGATGGACATGGTCAGAAACAATGCTCAGGTAGCCCATGGAATTTAAATGATGCCCAATTGGCACTAAGGGGCCTAAAGTGTGCCAAGAAAACATCCCCCACACCATTACACCACCACCACCAGCCTGCACAGTGGTAACAAGGCATGATGGATCCATGTTCTCATTCTGTTTACGCCAAATTCTGACTCTATCGAGAATCATCAGACCAGGCAACATTTTTCCAGTCTTCAACTTTCCAATTTTGGTGAGCTCGTGCAAATTGTAGCCTCTTTTTCCTATTTGTAGTGGAGATGAGTGGTACCTGGTGGGGTATTCTGCAGTTGTAGCCCATCTGCCTCAAGGTTGTGCGTGTTGTGGCTTCACAAATGCTTTGCTGCATACCTCGGTTGTAATGAGTGGTTATTTCAGTCAACGTTTCTCTTCTATCAGCTTGAATCAGTCGGCCCATTCTCCTCTGACCTCTAGCATCAACAAGGTATTTTTTCCCACAGCACTGCCGCATACCGGATGTTTTTCCATTTTCACACCATTCTTTGTAAACCCTAGAAGTGGTTGTGCGTGAAAATCCCAGTAACTGAGCAGATTGTGAAAAACTCAGACTGGCCCATCTGGCACCAACAACCATGCCACGATCAAAATTGCTTAAATCCTCTTTCTTTCCTATTCTGACATTCAGTTTGGAGGTCAGGAGATTGTCTTGACCAGGACCACACCCCTAAATGCATTGAAGCAACTGCCATGTGATTGGTTGATTAGATAATTGCATTAATGAGAAATTGAACAGGTGTTCCTAATAATCCTTTAGGTGAGTGTATGTTCTAATAATACGAATAAGTATTTTCTGTGTACTTCCCCTCCTGATTCTGAACCGTGTGTTAAGGTGGCCACTAATGGTCCAATTTCTAGCAAAAAATCATTCGAGCGATCAGAAATTCTGATCGGAAGTGAAATTGTTCACTACAACATCAACAAACCAATCTTTGCTTTCTATCTATCACAACCAACAAGAAAATCCAAATTTTGATTCAACAAAAATCCAATCGGACGACTATTTTTATAATCATTCATATTCCATCTCATATCTCAGCTTCTGGCTCTCCCAGCTCCTTCCTTTGCTCAGTCTTTCGAGAACTGCGCATGCGTAGGAGGCTTACCACAACACGTGTGATGGAGCCAGGAGCACGGCCAGGCTGCGCATTTCTCTGAAAGGACCACTGCTATGAAAAGCTGTTACATTTAAAATACATCTGTACACTTACATATACATACCTGTGTTTATACATACATTTATCCCTGAGTGCAATCCTACCTAATAAAACGCAAGTGTCTCTGCGTCCCATTTCCCTGTGTGTGTCTTTTTTTGTTGTGCGCATGTGCAGGGAAGGACGCAGAGACACTGAGGAGGTTGCTGGGGGAATGAATGACGCAGCTTGGAGAGGAGGACGGGGCCAGGAGGGCGGGCGTGTGCGCGCGGTGGATGAGCGTGACAGACCTAGCCCGGTTTTAAACGATCCGGGAACGGACCGTTTTTTAACACTAATGTGAACTTGGTCTAAGTGACAGCGACATAGTAAAATGTTAATTTTACTATGTGAAGAAATGGTCTGTTCTAAATAGAAAAATATACTTTGGGGATGTGGGTCTGTGGGGATGTGGGGAAATGGAACAGAAGCAGCGGAAGGCAAATGGAGAGGCAATGGAGTGAAAACAGATCCGATCGACCGATGATTAGAGATGGCCCGAGCGGTTCGACGGCGAACGGTTCCAGGCGAATTTCCAGGGGTTCGCGACCACGGAGAACCGCAAACTTTACCGGAAGTTTGGTTTGCCCCCATAGTGCACCATTAGGGTCAACTTGGACCCTCTACATCACAGTCAGCAGGCACATTGTAGCCAATCAGGCTACACCTACTCCTGGAGCCACTACCCCCCTTTATAAAAGGCAGGCATCGCTGGCCATTTTACTCACTCGTGTGCCTGCAGTAAATAGAGAAGGGACAGCTGCTGCAGACTCTCTCATAGGGAAAGATTAGTTAGGCTCTTGTAGGCTTCTTAGCTTGCTCCTTGCTGATTCTTATTGCAAAAATAGCACCCCACAACAGCTCTTTTGAGAGCTAATCTTGTTCTTGTGATCTTTTTTTTTTTTCTGTGTGTCCCACTGACACTCGTGTTGCTGACACTCGTGTTGCATAGACAGCCTTGATAACTCATACTGTGTGTGCCACTGCCAGGCCCAGCACATTCAGTGACTACCTGTGTGTGTGACAGGTGCACATTACCCATCACTGCATATACCTACCTGTTGTTCACTGTGCACCCACCCACCTACGTGAGCGCACGCAGTGTCACTGTGCCTGTCTGCTACCTGTCTGTGTGTGACAGGTGTACATTGTAATACCCATTACTGCATATACCTACCTACCTGTTGTTCACAGTGCCGCCACCTACCTACGTGAGCTGAGCGCACGCAGTGTCACTGTGCCTGTCCGCTACCTGTCTGTGTGTACAATTCACAAATCTGATTTGTACAAAATACACAAGGTTGATCCTTTCAGAAGTATATACTAAAACATAACTTATTTGTTTATATAAAATCGCTATAAATGTTTTCACTTTTCAGTACATAACAAGGTAGGATTTTAGGTACTTGAAAGAGCACACGCACCTTTTGAAAGAAGTTTTTGTGACAGTGCTCAAAAACCCTAGACCTTGATTAGATTGCTATTTACTTTCTACATATAAAACAGTACCCCCCACCAATTCATGTTTCGACTCCTTACATGGAGTCGTCGTCAGGGAAAAAAGTGCTTAGTGTAAAGGTTGCTAGTGCATTCGGAAAGAAAAAAGCATTATATATACATCAAATAAAGAAAACAAAAACCGAGAGCAATGTGCTCTCCTGCTCTGTCAGCAGAGCAGGAGAGCTGACAGAGCAGGAGAGCACATTGTTCTCAGTTTTTGTTTTCTTTATTTGATGTATATATAATGCTTTTTCCTTTCTGAATGCACTAGCAACCTTTACACTAAGCACTTTTTTCCCTGAAGACGACTCCATGTAAGCAGTCGAAACATGTTGGATTGGTGGGGGTACTGTTTTATATGTAGAAAGTAAATAGCAATCTAGTCAATGTCTAGGGTTTTTGAGCACTGTCACAAAAACTCCTTTTAAAAGGTGCATGTGCTCTTTCAAGTACCTGTCTGTGTGTGACCCGTGCACATTGTAATACCCATTACTGCATATACCTACCTACCTAACTGTTGTTCACAGTGCACCCACCTACCTACGTGAGTTGAGCGCAAGCAGTGTCATTGTGCCCTTCCGCTACCTGTCTGTGTGTGACAGGTGCACATTGTAATACCCATTACTGCATATACCTACCTGTTGTGTTCAGTGCACTCCCCTACCTACGTGAGTGCACACAGTGTGATATACCACTCCGTGCATACCTGTAACTGCACCTGTGTGACTGCACATTGTATTAGTCAAGTCAGTGCATACCTTTCACTTCATCCCCCCCAATATGGAAAAAACAAAAGGCAGAGGTAGGCCACCTGGCAGGTCTGTTTGAGGTCGTGCTGTCGTGATTTCGACCTAAGTACAGTGTTCAGAAGAAGGAGCGTGCCATCAACCCCCAATATTGTCAGGACGCAGTTGACTATTTAACACAGAATACCTCATCTTTCTCAGCTTCCGCACGGAAGCGTGACATATCTTCCTCCTCCTGCTCTAATGCTGGCACCCCACTTAACACTCAGTCAGCCGCCACCACCAAAGTGCCATCACCCCAGTGCTCAGCGGTGTGGACATTTTTTTGTGTGTCTGCCTCAGATGAGAGCAATGCCATCTGTACTCTCTGCCACCGAAAATTGAGCCATGGAAAGACCAAGACCCACGTAGGGAGAACTACCTTACGAAGGCACATAATTACAAACCACAAACTGCAATGGGATGACTACCTGAGGAAAAGCAGCACACAAAAGCAAAGCTAAACACCGCAATGAAAGACCGCAATTTTTTCTCAAAAAAGGCGATACCTAAACTGTTAACCAATGTGGCAGATGCGCTCCTCTTAGCACCTATATCTCAAATTAACTCAGGCAGTACAGAACTGGCAAGTGGATCGCCACACATATGGGTGGGTAAATTCACCCTAAACAGACAGAGATTGATATTAGAGTATGGCGCTCTACACCTGTCAGGACACGACAACCACGAGTGGCGAGTGGAGAGACGCTAGTGCGGTGGTGGTGAGGACGTCCTGATGCTGTTTTACTTACATGCGCATGTTCTGAGTTCTAAATGTGAGTGTATTACTATCTTTTAAAACCTTTTAATAAACGGAGTTATGCTATGATACTCTTTATTTGAGTTCATAAAGGGAGAAGGTTGCTGATTATGCATAAGAAGTCTGATGGAAAACGTGATTGCTGAACTGTCATGGTCAGCCATAGCATTTGGTGAGCCTTGAATTTTACTACACTTGGAGTGGTGGTGCTATCTTGTTTCCTAGCACGGATTGGTGCTATCACTGTTGGTGGAGGGCTGATTGATACCTGGTCTCCATATAGTATGACACTATCTGCTGTTCCTTGTCTTTGAGCTTTTATTAGGAGGAAGAGGCTGATCGTGAGTGGCCATATTACGATATAAACGCGATTGATGCTGACTTTAAATAATCAGCCCACCTATCTGGTGAGAGTGATACCTACTAACATTGCAACTGTATTCCAATATTGAAACGGAGTAGAGGATTGCGGCAACTTCAAGTTTAATCACTGCCTAGGACAGTGGTGCATGGACTTTTGTGCAGAGTGGGACTATATTTGTATGTAGGTTGTCGTGTACTGACAGGTGTAGAGCGCCATACTCTAATATCAATCTCTGATACCTAAACTGTACCGTGATGTTGAAAGGCAAGTGGTGACATCTCTGGCACACAGCGTTGGGTCAAGGGTCTATTTGAGCACGGATGCCTGGTCTGCAAAGGATGCTCAGGCCTGCCCGAAGACTAAGTCAGTCCCCACACACAGCATCTCTGCCTGCACGCTGTGTGACTACCTGCCCCAAGACTAAGTCAGTCCCCACACAACATCTCTGCCCGCAGGCCGGTTGACTGCCTTTTCCGCCACCACCAACAGGTTCCAGAACTCCAGGCGGATTCCTGAATTTTTTAGGCCGCTGCTAGCAGCAGCCACTATAATAATTTTTCTGGTGCGTGTACATGCCTGCTTAATTTTTCTGGCTGAACTGTGGCTGCAACAACAAAACAAAAGTCATGTACATGTGCCAATACCCCTTCGTGATCGTTACTTTGCCGCAGTGAAGGGACTTGCGTATCACAATGAAGCAATGACCGACGGCTATATGAGTGTGTCGGGGGGGGGGGGGCACACCCACGAAAATAAGGTCGTTGCTTCATTGTGGACAGACCAAATTTGATCAGCTGGACGGTCACTGTTTTGTCATTCAGCTACCTCAGCCCGGCGACCATATGAGCTTGAAAACTGCCACGGCCTGCACTCTCGCCATGGTGCGCACAAGTCCAGCACGGCCGTCACAACACAAACAGCTGTTTGCGGTGCGTTGCACAGTGAGTTTGGTGTGTCAGTGTGAAGCAGTACTCTAATTACACTCCCTGATTGATGTATACACATGCAAGATGTTTGAAAGCACTTTAGGCCTGCAATTTAGCATTCAATGTGATTTCTGCCCTTAAAACGCTGCTTTGCGTCAAATCCAGATTTTTCCCCGGGCCTTTTGGCGTCAATCCCACTCCGCCATGCCCCCCTCCAGGTGTTAGACCCCTTGAAACATCTTTTCCATCACTTTTGTTGCCAGCATAAGTGTTTCTATTTTTCAAAGTTCGCCTCCCCATTGAAGTCTATTGCGGTTCGTGGAAGTTCGCGCGAACCAAACTTTTGGCGGAAGTTCGCGAACCGAAAATCGGAGGTTCAGGCCATCTGTACCGGTGATCAGATCCGTTTTCACGAATCCGTTTGCAACTTCAATGCAAGTGTGAACCGGGCCTTACAGCAAGTATTTTAGCAGCCAAACAAACTAAAACTTTGGCTGCAGGGCCACATTTTTTTCTGCTGCTGGGGAAATGTGCCTTCCCCAGCCTGGCAGGGTATGCAGAGTGGAACAGGGAGCTTTCATAGTTACATGTTCCAGATGATGGACCGCCTTCCTCTCTTCATCCACCCGTCGTGTTGTTTAGGATTTAGTTGACAAAATCCACTCCCTAGAAAAAAAAAACCACAAAAAAAGATGGGGCACAGGTTCATTTGGAGGAACTAGATGGAGCTAAGGCCGAAGTAAATAGGAATCTGAACAGTGGAGGCACCAAACAGTTCCAAAAACTGTTGCTTATATAGGTTAAACTTTAAGGGCTCGTTAACATTAAAGGCGCTTTTTGGATTTTTTAAATGCAGGTGATTTGTACAAATCGCCCTAAAAGTGCTTACCAATGAGATAGTTCTCAGTGGGCCGTTCCATTAGCTTACCGCTTACTGAAGCGCTGCATGGACCATTTTCAGGGCGATTTGCCCTGAATGGGAGGTGTAGGAAAAACACAAAAAGGTCACAAAATCGATTTGTGCAGCGTTTGCATTTTTAAAGAATAAATACACTGTATTTATTCTTTTCTGGATCAAAGAGTTCACTTCCTGACCTGCGCCAGGGAGTGCATTAAAAAAACACTCTGGAAAACCGCTTAAAAAATGCTTAGCAAAAACTCCCAGCACACAAAAATCGCCCCGCCAAAAAAGCATTAAAAAACGGCCAACGTGAACGCTATCGGAGTGCAATGTGAACAAGGCCTAAGAGATTGGGGAGGGTTCTGTCAGAACGATTACAAAGAGAAAAATCCCAAAAATGTACTAAATCCACATAGGAAAAAAACACCTGTGGATTTGCATGCATAAGCGAATTCGCGTGCATTTGCAGGCATTTTTTTCATGCGTATTCCCATTAGAGATGGCCCAGAATAGATTGCTGGCGAGAACTATTCGGCAAAGATCGCGTATTCGTGCTTGCCGTGAGCACAGAGTGCTGTTCGAGTCACCCCCATACAACATCATTGGGCTAAACTTTGACCCCTTACACTATCCAGCCACCCTTATGGCCCATACTCACGAGGGACTTTTGTCGCCTCAACACGCGGCGCGCGCGTGTTACGGCGACAGTTCGCCCGTGAGTATGGGCCGTTGCCCGCGCGCGCACCCCGAACTATCGCCCGTCGCTCATGTCGCCATGCGATTGAAAGTTTCAATCGCATGGCAACAGTCGCCGCTGCACCTCCGCCGCAACTGTCACTAGTCCGCGTGAGTACGCGGACTAGCGACAGCAACATGATAGTAAATAAACGGCGCTTCCGGCGGGGGGAGGGACAACGGCGACAGCTTCCGTCGCATCAGTTGCCAGGTCCCTCCGCCGTGTGTATGCGGAGGGACCTGGCGACTAGCTGTCGCCAGCATGTCGCAAGCACACTCCCGTGTGCTTGCGACATGCAAAAAAGTTGCCCGTGAGTATGGGCCATGAGGTGGCTGGATAGTGTAATGGTTAAGTGCTCTGCCTCTGATGTAGGAGTCCTGGGTTCAAATTCTGGCTCTTCCTACTCAGTAAGCCAGCACCTATTCAGTAAGGAGTTCATTGGGCAAGACTCCCTAACACTGCTACTGCCTACTGAGTGCGCTCTTGTGGTTACCTCACAAGCGATTTGAGACCGACAGGAGAAAGGCGCTATACAAAAAAAGGAATTATTAATTATTATTATTACATCACAGTCAGCAGGCGCATAGCAGCCAATCAGCCTGCACTCCCTCACGGATACCCCTGCACCCTATAAAAACACTGCAGCACCCGCCATGTTCCAGTCTGTGATTGTCTGGAATAGCTAGAGAAGGGGAGAGACATTGCTGGAGATAGGGAAAGCGGTAGTTAGGCTTGTTTATTTTGATCCTCGCTGGCTGATAGCAGTTTAATCATCACAAACAACCCTTCTGGGGGGGGGGGGTGTCTGTGTGTGTCAGTGTGTGTGTGTGTGTATGCATGCGTGCGTGCGTGCCACTCCACAGCCCACAGGCACCCACCATGGTTCCCAGCGCCCACTACAAGCACAATAGTGCTCCAGGGCCTGTGTTATTATCACTGTATTGTGTTTGAACTACTGTTGCAGCATTGTCAGTGTCTGTGTGTGTGTTAGTGCACAGAGCCACACACATGCCCACTTACTCTGATATTGAATTGTGTGCCATATAAAAGCACCTTTTTTCCACAACTGCTGCAGGGCCTGTGTTATTATTATCACTAAATTGTGTTTGAAGTGTTGGTGCATATTCTCAGTGTCTGTGTGATAGTGCACAGAGAGCTCACTGGCACACTGGTTGATTCACTAAACCGTGCTAAATCATAGCACAGCCGCGCTAGCGTTTTGCGCGTGTTATAATGCGTGTAATGGTTTTTCGCGTGCAAACTTTTGTACGCGAAAACCGTTATGCGCGTTATAACGTGCACAAAACACTAGCACGGCAGTGCTATGAGTTAGCACGGTTTAATAAATCAACCCCTTACAGTGATAACGAATTGTATGCCATATAAAAGCACCTTTTTTCCACAACTGTTGCAGGGCATCTGTTATTATCACTACTATTATCAGAGACGCCCACATGCCCACTTACAGTAATATCACATTGTGTGCCACATAAAAAAGCACAAGCACAGTTTTACCACTAGTGCTCCAGGGCCTCTGTTATCACTGTATTGTGTTTGCACTATTGCACTATTGCACAGCTCTGTGTCTGTGTGATACTCCGCAGACAGAACACTGTCACTGACGCACAGGTGTGGCCCCATCTAGTATGAGAGAATAGTGTGATAAAGCCCACATTACACAAGCAGCAGACTACTACCACTGCAGCAGGGACTGTTACCACTGTGTTATGTTTGCACTATTGCATAGCTCTGTGTCTGTGTAATACTCCACAGACAGAAGACTCTCACTGAGTGGCTGGGGGGGGGGGGGGGGGGAAGGAGGAGACCTTTTGTGACCTCAGTGAGGAAGAGAAGCTGGCTATCTCGGCATCCATCCTTGTTCAAGTGGGGTCTTTCATGTTGTCCTGCCTGTTGAGGGGGAGACCCCTGTATAGAAATGGTTAAAAGAGAATGACCTGTACTGAGTGGCAATGCTACTGGACCCTCACTAAAAGCACAAAGTGGTGGAACTGTTAGCGGAGGTCTCACCTCTTTTAAACCCTTAGCTCCTCTTGATGTTTGTATGCCCCTCTTAGTAAGCATACTGTGATGCCCAAGCCCGGTTAGTGGGATACTTCCACTCAACACATTATCTGTTGTTTGGTTTGTTATTTCACTACTCCCCCCCCCCCCCCCCCCCCCAAAAAAAAAAATTCCTAAAATAAAAAATTATTTCAAGCTAAATCCGTTTTGGAAGAGATCTAGAGCATGATCCCTGGGCAGAAAATTAAAACCAAAAGGGAAGGCTATTCAAAGAAAGGTAATTTTGTGGGGGATGGGCTAAAAACTATGCCCGTTGTTCCCAACACTTAAAGAGAGTCTGAAGAGAGAGTCTTATTCTCGCTTCAGACCTCATAGATAGCAGGGGCATGTGTGCCCATGCTAAACTGCCGCTATCGCGCCGCTAAACGGGGGTCCCTTCACCCCCAAATCCCCTCGGTGCAGCGGGGGAGCGCTTCCTGGTTGGGGCAGGGCTAACCGCCGCAGCCCTGCCCCACGCGCATCTGTCAGCGCGTATCTCCGCCTCTCCCCCGCCCCTCTCAGTCTTCCTTCACTGAGAGGGGCGGGGGAGAGGCGGCGATGCGCCGCTGATAGATGCGACTGGAGGCAGGGCTGCAGCCATTAGCCCTGCCTCCATGAGCGACCAAGTCTGCGACCAAGTGTTGCAGAGGGGGGTTTTGGGGGTGAAGGGACCCCCGTTTAGCGGCGCAATAGCGGCGGTTTAGCAGGGGCACACATGCCCCTGCTAACTATGAGCGCTGAAGCGAGATTTATTCTCGCTTCAGAGTCTCTTTAAAGAAAGATGAGCTTATCACACAGCTGAGTGGAAGGCTCTTGATGAAGGAACTGCCCGGACAGGAAAGCCAGCTTGTGGGCATATTTACAGGGGCGCTGGCACTCGGATGGTCCCAGACCAGTTCCAGTACATGTGGCACAATTTTAAAGTCACCCTTTTTGTAGATAGCGACCAACAAATGCAGCAATTATTCCCATTATGAGAAAGGCTACTACCATTCCCACCTCAGCTGCAGCCACAATTCTGCCTCTTAAAGCGGACCTGAACTCAGAACTTCTTCTCTGCTATAAAAGATAAGTAACCAGGCCAGGATTTACATCACATGAGCCTATAGGCACAGATGTCTTGGCACCAGTGGCGTACCTAGGGCATCTGACACCCGGTGCTGGATATTAAATGACACCCCCACCCCGCCCCCCAAAACAGGAAAGGAGTGCGACATGCTAAGGGCCACAGTGGGTAATGCCAGGTATAGATGCCACCAGTATAGGTAGCCTGGAATAGTTGCCCAGACACTAGGTAGCCTGGAATAGAGTCCCCCAGTATAGGTAGCCTGGAATAGTTGCTCCCAGTATAGGTAGCCTGGAATAGTTGCCCAGGTAGAGATAGCCTAGAATAGTTTCCCCCAGTATAGGTAGCCTGGAATAGTTGCCTCCAGTATAGGTAGCCTGGCATAGTTGCCCCCAGTATAGTTAGCCTGGAATAGTTGCCTGCAGTATAGGTACCCTGGAATAGTTCCCTACAGTACAGGTAGCCTGGAATAGTTGCCCCCAGAATAGGTAGACTGGAATAGTTGCCTCCAGTATAGGTAGCCTGGAATAGGTGCAGCCAGTATAGATAGCCAGGAATTTGTGCAGCCGGTATAGGTGGCCTGGAATAGTTGCCTCTAGTATAGGTAGCCTGGAATAGGTGCAGACAGTATAGATAGCCAGGAATATGTGTCACAGGACCCCTAGTGGCCGGACCGCAAAATGCCTTCCAATCAGTTTCAGCACACAGACTATGCAATCTGTGGTCGCAATTGGTGCGCAGAAACCGCTGGAATTGTGGCAGCAGACCGACTAGAGGGAGCCTGTGAGTTACGGTAATACAATTTACACACTATTTCAGGGTGTAACTGCCACCGCCTCTGTTACCATGGGACAGAGGAGCCCACTGACTGGCTGATTCTAGACCTGCAAATAAAATGGTTAAACACACTCTATTCTGTCTAGCTATCAACAATAGTAGCGACTCTTCAGAAGTCAGGGTTCAGTTGGTGCGGCTGAATAGCAGGGTGGCTGAATAAATAAATGACATTAGCGTCGTTTATTACAAATGCAACATAAATAATTAATATATACAGAAAATCATTAAAATCAACAATTGTAGAGACGAATAGCACAGTATAATAAAATAAAAGGGAAGAAAAACGGATACTTAAAGTTCATGGAAATATGTTTTCTGGGAAAACCTGTAAAGTTCCTTTGTTTCAGTTCAAGAGCAAAGTTCAGACAAGATGGCCGCTAACCACATGGTCCTCTGGCTAGCAGCATGCTCTCGTGAAGATGGAATTTGGAGGACTAAAGTCCGCCTGCTGCCAATGTGCTTTTGATGAAGCTGGTTCGGGGGTGTGGCAATGCCTGCCCCCTCTGACTTACAAACCAATCACAGTTCAAGTCCTTGGAGAGAGATTTAGGTTCAAACTTACCAAACGATGTAACTCAAAACCGACAAATGCCACATTTGCGCTGAAAACAGATTAATATTCCTCAGATTATGACAATTCCTATGACATCAAACGTGGGTGCTGTCGCATGCCCAGTTACGAAATAGCGGAATACCTCAGGTTCTGGGTATGTCAGTGGCCTCAATTTAATACCAAAATATTTACCAGATCCGGACCAGCAGAATGAGATAACGTTCACATCTCTCCTATGAACGGTATTCCTTAAACATGCTAAACATCATAAACTCTATGTACTTCTAAACTGGCTCCCTGGCTCCAGCAAGTCTGAGCCCTGGCTGGGGGAGCTTCCTCTGAATGAAAGGACTTTTGGCGTGGTAATTAACATCTGAGTTAGGGCTGGTTCAGACGGACGTTTGTGCAGCGTTTACTGCCAGCGTTCAGGGCTTGGCGTTAAACGCTCCCATTCAAGTGAATGGGAGCGTTTGTACCAAGCTTTCACGCGCGTTTACACGAACGCGGCGTTCGGGTCCCGATTTTCACTGGCGTTCAAGGAGCCCCTGGAAGCTACATGTTGCTTCCAGGGGCGGTTAACCGCGACGGGTAATGTTCCCCTAGGGGAAGAAAAAACGCGACCGCATCCGAACGCAATGTGAACGCTCCTGAAAGCCCGAACGCATTGCCGCCGCGACGCCAACGAACGCGACGCCTCCAAACGTCCGTCTGAACCAGCCCTAAGATCAGCTCTGACAAACTCTGACACCTCTGCTAAGGCCCAGATTCCAGTCACATGCTAATTAACAAGTCACTGGCCAGGAAGGGGACTCTTTGATCAAGTTAAAAAAAGAAAATGTCATTTTCTGATCGCTGCAAAAACTGAGCAAATCTAACCCGGGCGATCAGAAAATCGACTGCACGAATCTTCCCGATTCGCCTGCGTTTCTCACGGATGTTCCGTGACAATAGGTGCAACCAGTATAGATAGCCTGGAATTTGTGCAGCCGGTATAGGTAGCCTGGAATAGTTGCCTGCAGTATAGGTAGCCTGGATTAGTTGCCCGCAGTATAGCTAGCCTGGAATAGTTGCCTGCAGTATAGGTACCCTGGAATAGTTGCCTGCAGTACAGGTAGCCTGGAATAGTTGCCTCCAGTATAGGTAGCCTGGAATAGTTGCCTGCAGTATAGGTAGCCTGGAATAGTTGCCTGCAGTACAGGTAGCCTGGAATAGTTGCCCCCAGAATAGGTAGACTGGAATAGTTGCCTCCAGTATAGGTAGCCTGGAATAGGTGCAGACAGTATAGATAGCCAGGAATATGTGCAACCAGTATAGATAGCCAGGAATAGGTGCAGCCAGTATAGATAGCCAGGAATAGGTGTAGCCAGTATAGGTAGCTAGGAGTAGGTGTAGCCAGGAATAGGTGCAGCCAGCATAGGTAGCCAGGAATAGGTGCAGCCAGTATAGGCAGCCAGGAATAGGTGCAGCCAGTATAAGTAGCTAGGAATAGGTGCAGCCACTATAAGTAGCTAGGAATAGGTGCAGCCACTATAAGTAGCTAGGAATAGGTGCAGCCACTATAAGTAACTAGGAATAGGTGCAGCCAGTATAGAAAGCCAGGAATAGGTGTAGCCAGTATAGATAGCGAGGAATTGGTGCAGCCAGTATAGGTAGCCAGGAATCGGTGCAGCCAGTATAGACAAAGCCGGATTTGTCTTTTTTACTGCCCTAGGCCAACTGTTAACATCACTCCCCCCACCCCATACAATAATGTAGTGTCATGGTGCCTCTGATTACCTGGACCCACTCAACTCAGGGCTGTTTCTGACCTGTTTGGTGCCCCTGGCAAGTCAGCCTTTATTACCCTTCTCCCGCATCCTCAGGAGATTGCTTCAATGTTCCTTGCAATGATTAGGCATAGATGGCAGATTACGTTAGGGTTAGGCACCTCCAAAATATGGGGATAAAGTTAGGTGCAAGTATCCCACATGAAGAAAGCTGAGGCGGGGGAATTAGTGCAAGGCATTTGAACAAGTTATGCTGGGAACACACGATGCAACTTCCCGTCTCAACAACAGGAATCAGTTGATTATTTCTAACATGTCCAATTTGTTTCTGATCGATAAAGGGATCGATTTTGTGAAGTTATCATCAGACAATCAATCCCTTTATCAATTCAGAGCAGTTGGACATGTATACATAATACTACTGATCACCCATCGATCGGACGAGAAGTTGCATCGTGTATTCCCAGCATTAGGAATTAGTAGAAAGCATCAGGTTAGGCTTACTAATTGGGAGATAAGGGTGGTTAGATTTTGAGCTTCCCTGGGGACAGTCAGTGACATGACTATGTACTCTGTAAAGTGCCGCAGAAGATGTCAGTGCTCTATAAATACATAATAATAATAATAATAATACATTGGGACATTAGAGTATGGCTATGGTAGGGATTAGATTGTGAGCTCCTCTGAGGATGGTCAGTGACATGACTATGTACTCCGTAAAACGCTGCAGAAGATGTCAGTGCTATATAAATACATAATAATAATATGGTAGGACATTACACTTTCACTATAGTAGGAATTAGATTGTGAGCTCCTCTGAGGACAGACAGTGACATGACTATGTACTCCGTAAAACGCTGCAGAAGATGTCAGTGCTATATAAATACATAATATACAATATGGTATGATAGGTATGGAACAAAGGGAGAGTAAGTGGCAGTGCATGAAAATATTAGGGGGAGAGAGGAGAGGAGAGAGAAAGATTGGAGAATGGAAACACAAGAGACAGGAGAGCGAGACGGTGAAATGCAAGAGACAGGAGAGCAGGACGGTGAAACGCAAGAGACAGAAGAGCGAGACGAGGAAACGCAAGACACAGGAGACCGAGATGGGAAAACGCAAGAGACAGGAAAGCAAGACGGGGAAACACAAGAGACAGAAGAGCGAGACAGGGAAACGCAAGAGACAGATGACCGAGATGAGGAAGCGCAAGAGACAGAAGAGCAAGACGAGGAAACACAAAACACAGGAGACCGAGATTGGAAAACGCAAGAGACAGGAGAGCGAGACAGAAGAGCGAGATGGGGAAAAGCAAGAGACAGGAGAGCGAGACAGAAGAGCGAGACAGAAGAGCGAGATGGGGAAACGCAAGAGACAGGAGAGCGAGACAGAAGAGCGAGATGGGGAAACGCAAGAGACAGGAGAGCAAGATGGGGAAACGCAAGAGACAGGAGAGCAAGATGTTTCACCAGGACTTCAGTCTGCACCAGTCCCGTTTGGAAGGGACATGTTGAGAAAACAACCATCATCCCTGCACTGTGGAGGAAATAGAGGACAGAGAGAGGAGACCATGTGGTGGGACGGGGAGAGTGAACAGGCCAAGAACTATTCAGCTGAGGCAAGCTTCTTATCTAAATTGCAGGGAGCTTATTCTCTCTGCTCCATAACTACAGGAATCTGCAACCAGCTTGTAACACTGAACTCTGCAGCACTGGACTGCCCGCACTATTGATTAATCCTTCTGGTCAGCACATACGCTGATCAGAATAATTAATGAATAATGTAGGCAGTGGGTGTCACAGGAGTCAGTGTACACACACTGAGGCCTAGTGCACACCAGAGCGGTTCTGCTGCGATTTGCGATCCGCTTGCGGGTGCGGATCCGCTAGGGTGATGTATTTCAATGGGCTAGTGCACACCAGAGCGGGAGGCGTTTTGCAGAAACGCATACTCCCGGGCTGCTGCAGATTGTGGATTGCGGATGCGTTTCTGCCTCAATGTTAAGTATAGGAAAAACGCAAACCGCTCTGAAAAACGGCACTTCAGAGCGGTTTGCCAGGCGTTTTTTGTTACAGTAGCTGTTCAGTAACAGCTTTACTGTAACAATACATGAAATCTACTACACCAAAAACGCTTCCCAAAACCAGAAAATGCTAGGTGAAACGCTACAGAAAAATAAGAAAAAGCGTTTCAAAATCTGCTAGCATTTTGCGGATCTGCTAGCGGTTTTTGGTGTGCACCAGGCCTGATAGCTGATTTCTGTAGTGCGGGGAGAGAGCAGCTCCATTAGCACAGCTTACATGTCCACAGGGGAAGGCTGCACAGATAAGCTGCTCCCAGCCAGCCAAATCCCAAAATGCCATAAGGGCTGCAAACAACAAAGCCACGTGCTTCCTGCTGGAGACAGGAAGCTGTGTGGAGCCCTGATTTGCTGGCGTAATGAGGTGACCAGGGGGGTTCTGGTCAGTGGTATCCCCCAGCTGCAGGGGTTCAGCTGTCACCCCCTTGCCTGCTGAGAGGGGGATGGGCCGCTCCTGGCACCACCCCCTTAAGACGCCACTGCTTGGCACCCTTGACTTTGCCATCCATGAACCTACAAACCCCCCCCCCCCCCCGAACCGCATCCCAAGTGTGCTGACTGTCCCAGCTGTCCCCTCTCCCCTACTTCCCCTGCACATTGTAGGTAGCTACAGGTGCCCCTTAGCATTAGGTAGCCCGTGCTATCCTCAGTATTAAATGGCTAGTGGTACCCCTGACTAGAGGGAGAACGTGTCAGTGGAATGCCAAGAGCAGGGTGAGTAACCTCTCATCTACACTCTGCTCAGGATTCTGCATAGAGAAAGAGGGGGGAGGCACTAGGGGAGGGGAGTGAGCTGACTTTCCATTATCGGGCGCCTGTAGGCACGTGCCTACAGTGCCTTATGGTAAATCCGGCCCTGTAGGCAACAGCATAATAACCTTTACGGAAAAACATTTATTTGTTGCAGCCCACAGAACTCCTGCAAAAATCTGCAGTTCCTGGAAGCAGACAGAGGGTTAACATCCTGTGTTTACAAATTATCTTACGCATCTGAGATTCCTGTGCTGACACAGCTAAGAGCTCAAATTACAATTGTGATTATTGGCAGCTGATGGGGAATTAGATTGGCCCTTCACTCTAAGGCCACATACAGACATCAGACCATAGTCTTTGGAAAATGAAAGATCACAGACCAATCTTACCACCCTTCCTGTAGTATAAGAGCCATACTCTACACAGTCTTTTCTATGGAGCTGAACTCCACATCAGAAAAAAATCATTGCAAGATGCTGCACACACAGATGCTGTACAGACACAAAAGATCAGTATCTGCAAAAGATCTGTTCCTGCCAAAAATCCATTCCTGCAAATTGCAATGATAGTCTATGAGATCTGCAGATCATCATACAGGCTTAGTGCACACCAGAGCGGTTCGGCTGCGTTTTGCGATCCGCTTGCGGCTGTGGATCCGCTTGGGTAATGCATTTCAATGGGCTGGTGCACACCAGAGCGGGAGGCGTTTTGCAGAAACGCATACTCCCGGGCTGCTGCAGATTTTGGATTGCGGATGCGTTTCTGCCTCAATGTTAAGTATAGGAAAAACGCAAACCGCTCTGAAAAACGGCACTTCAGAGCGGTTTGCCAGGCGTTTTTTGTTACAGTAGCTGTTCAGTAACAGCTTTACTGTAACAATACATGAAATCTACTACACCAAAAACGCTTCACAAAACCGCAAAATGCTAGCTGAAACGCTACAGAAAAAGAAGAAAAAGCGTTTCAAAATCTGCTAGCATTTTGCGGATCTGCTAGCGGTTTTTGGTGTGCACCAGGCCACACACATGATTTAACTGACATTCATCTGCAGATCAGATCCACCAGGATGGATTTTCAGATCTGCAGATGAATGTCAGTTAAATCATGTGTGTATGATGATCTGCAGATCTCATAGACTATCATTGCAATTTGCAGGAATGGATTTTTGGCAGGAACAGATCTTTTGCAGATACTGATCTTTTGTGTCTGTACAGCATCTGTGTGTGCAGCATCTTGCAAAGATTTTTTTCTGATGTGGAGTTCAGCTCCATAGAAAAGACTGTGTAGAGTATGGCTCTCATACTACATGAAGGGTGGTAAGATTGGTCTGTGATCTTTCATTTTCCAAAGACTATAGTCTGATGTGTGTATGAGCCTTAAACACAAACAGGGTGGATTAGTCTGTGTTTCCCTTGTGTCCTGAGCATGAATTCAAGTCCACTTTGTTTTTTAACTCTTTATTTACTCACAGAGATCAGAAAATACAGGTATCCGAGGTTTACAATATTTGAAACAAAGGCATACACAGAAAAAAGAAATAGTGTATTCTAACAAACAATTTATGACAAATTTTCAACTGACTCTCTGAAAATGTTTCCCCCTTTTTCAAACCGTCCCACCGCCCTCCCCTCAGCTCCCATCTAAAGGATTTTTAAGGTAGCATTTTACATATAAGCTATATCTGGGAAACTTCCCAAATATTCCCTTCCCCCCCAAACAGAACACCTCAGACATCCCCTTCTGGCACCCGTCATATCGGAGCCAGGGAAGTCCAAGGTCACACATCACAGCCATAAAACGTCTTCACAAAAAAGAAAAATAGAGTGGCCAAGGTAGGTCTGGATGTAGATATCAGGGTTAGGGTAAAAGACAACAAAGTCAAACTGTAGCAAAATAAAAGGAAAGAATCATGTGTCATCATCACTCACTTCCAGAGAGCCAAGGGACCCTGCAATCTTTCCTCTTAAGCTACATGCGCGCACGCGACCAGGGAGCGACAGCTCCCTGCCGGTGACAGCTGTCCACACGTCTCGCCAGAAAGGCAGAGACACGGCGGAAGCTGTTTGTGAATGGAGCATCCGCCGGCCGGATGCTCCATTCACTCGCGTAGGTCTCCTGTCGCTAGCCCGCGTACTCACGCGGGACTAGCGACAGTTCCGGCGAAGTTGCGGCGACAGCTGTAGCCGGTGATTGAACATGTTCAATCGCCTGGCGACAGCTCCAACGGGCGACGGTTCGGGGCGCGCGCGTTATACACACGGGCGACCTGTCGCCGCAACACACGCGTGCCACGTGTTGCGGCGACGGCCGTACCCCGTGTGTATGGGCCTTTAGATACCAAGAAGTGTAGGTGAACGGTCTCATAATCTGTCTATCACGCTAGGTGCTATGTGGACCAATACACAATGGGCTCTATTCACAATGCCTTACCGCATGCGGTAAATTAGTATGTGCAAAATATCACCCAAAAGATCACCATTGTGTAATTCTCAAAGATTTATCTCCTTAATTTTCCGCATGCGGTAAATGTGCGGTAAAAAGGGACTACATTTCCTCCACTTTGAAATTCTTAATTGAATAAATGTGCGGATAATTGGTGATAAATAAGGATTTTTTATCACCTATAGAGGGCAGGTGATAATTTTCATTTCTCTGCTGTTGGGCTTTAGGATGTAGCCTTTTGAGCTTTGTTTGCTTGAGTTTAAATCAATTTTACAAAGGAGGCAGAGAAGACGAGTGTGTCTAATCTCAAGGCGCACTTTCAGACCTCGTAGTCTTTTATATGATTTTATAGATGCTGAGGAGGAAATTCCTCTTTGCTCTAAAAGAGAAGCAATAGCATAAAAACCTTTAAAGAAAAATATTTTTTGTTAGGCCTAGTGCACACCAAAAACCGCTAGCAGATCCGCAAAACGCTAGCGATTTTTTCTTCTTATTATGAAGCGTTTTGCGGTTTTGTGTAGCTTTTTTTGTGTAGCAGATTACAGATATTGTTACAGTAAAGCTGTTACTGAACAGCTACTGTAATAAAAACGCCTGGAAAACCGCTCTGATCTGGCGTTTTATCAAGCGTTTTGCGTTTTTCCTATACTTAACATTGGAGGCAGAAACGCCTCCGCAATCCAAAAAATGCTGCAGCTTGGGAGTATGCATTTCTGCAAATGCCTACCGCTCTGGTGTGCACCAGCCCATTGAAATACATTACCCAAGCGTTTCCACATCCGCAAGCGGTTCTAAAAACGCTACCAAAACCGCTCGGTGTGCACCAGGCCTTACAGCTGATACAAATCCTGCAATAAATCTCCAGTGTGCCTACTTCCTGCTTTTATGGAAGCAGACATATTGTTAACATCCTGTGTTTACAAATTAGCTGCTCTGCTAAAGCACCAAGATGGCACAGTTGAGAGCTCAAATTACAGTTGTGATTAGTCACAGATGAGAGGGAATTAGACAGGCTAAACTCTCTAAATACACATAGGGCTTGATTCACAAAGCGGTGCTAACTGTTAGCATGCCTGTGAAAACCCCCTTAGCACGTCTAAACGAGCTTTTCGTGCGCAAAACTTTATGCGCGTAAAGTTTTATGCGCGCACTGCACAGAGCACCCCGCGCGAAGTGCCCATTAAAGCCTATGGGACTTAGCGCGCGCACAGGACTTTGCGCAAAACTTTGCGCGCGATCTGATTGAGAAATCCGGTGCTAACCTACTTAGCACCCTGGTTAGCACGTCTAAAGACTTTAGACGTGCTTAGTAGGTTAGCACCGCTTTGTGAATCAAGCCCATAGGGTGCATTTCTATAGGTTTACCCTATGTCTTGTGCAAGAGTTCAGGTCCACTTTAAATGTGGCAGGCTATCCTGGGTCATTTCTGTGTAATGGGTGGCAAGCATATGGCCTGCCCTACAGTGGTCAAAAAAGCATTACTTTCGTACATGTTACCGACCAATTACCAAACACTTAACACATTTACTGCAACATTACCTAACGATTACCGACCGTTTATCGACCATTTTACAGCACTTGTATCGAACATTTATCAACCTCTGAAAATTTTTGTTAATACTCAAAAAAGTCGGTAATTATCACTGGAGGTAATTTTGCGACTCCCTAAAAAAAGTTACCGCATGATATTGTGAATAGAGCCCAATATCAGCTGGCTGCAGTACGGTGAGCTAGGCAGGATTGGAGTCGATAACAGGCTAGGGTCATACACGTTAGATCAGATGGCTGCAGTACAAAGGACTAGGCAAGAGAGTGGTCAGTATCTAAAGGTGCCCATACACTTGCACGATTTACCACCAACAGACAGCAGATTCAATCACTGTGATCAAATCTGCTGTGAAATTGATGTGCAAACATTGACCGTTTGACCGATTTCCGCCTGAAAATGATTGATCCCGTCGATCTGTCCACGTAGAAAATTTTGCTCGATCGCCGACGGGTCAGAAGTGCGTCGATAGCAGCGTTCAGATGTCTGACGACCATCGCTAGCGGCAATACATTACCTGTTCCACCGAAGCGTGTCCCTGCGGTCCCTTCTCCATACGTGGGCTCCAGCTGGCTTCACTTACTTCCTGTCGGGGGAAGTTTAAACAGTAGAGCGCCCTCTACTGTTTAAACTTCCCCCAACAGGAAGTAAAGTGAAGCCGGAGTCCAGAGCGGAGTAGAGACAGCAGAAAACGGGGGAGTCATGCCGGCCGGATCAGGTAATTTATGCAGGGGACAGCGACGGCAGTGGCAACTCCACAGATTGTGGTTAGGTTGCATAGTGAAATCGATTCAAAATCTGTTTGCAGTGTCGGCAGCCAATAGATCCCTCTTTGATCAGATTCGATCACAGAGGGATCTATCTGCTGGTCGATCTGGTGGCATAATCAACCAGTGTATGGCTGCCTTTAGTCAGTCTGGTAGTCACATTGAAATTCAATATGATTCTCACAGAGGGCTCTATTCATAAAAAACTTGTGGCGTAAATACTCGTAGAGGTAAAATACCGCAGCGGTATTTTACACTTCTGGGTGGTCATTCAAAAAAATCTTGCCAGCTGCAATGCAAGAGCGGAGATCTCCCGCTGAAAGCTGGCGGTAAGCTGTTGGAAGGCATGCGGAAACACTTCAGCCGGCAGAGTCCCTCCGTGCACTGCTCTCTCTGGGAGGTCTGTCCCATTCACTTGGATGTAATCCGCAAAATCAGAGGAAGCGGTATTTCCCGTCCACATACCGCTTCCTCTAAAGTTTATGAATGGCCATTTTGTTACTTTTTTCTAGATAAATCTAGAAAAACACTGGAGAAGGCGGAAATTTCTCGCTCTGCTGGGGGATTGTAGATTTTCATGCGGGAACAGCTTTTATGAATGCCCACTTTGCTAAATGGACGGGAAAATCCGCTGTTTTGAGCGGAAAACTTGCGGTAACCTTTTATGAATAGAGCCCAGAGTGATAAAATACCCAGCAAAACCAGCATAGATTGCTATCACAGGCAGTGAGCAACTGAATCAAGAGAGCTTATACACAGGTGTAAAAGATCACAGACCAGCCCAGAAAAGGAACTGGCAAATCAGCAAAGGTTCCAGCAGAAGAGTGTCAGCTGACTAGTGTGTCAGCTGACACCCACTAGACCCGCCTCCTCAACCTATAAGAAAAGCTCTGGGATGGGCGCGTTCCCCTGGGGAGGCTGGAGAGACGTCCATGCTGAGTCACAGCCGCAGGGGTGCTGGGGATGCCGCTGCAGAAATCTGAAGAGGAAGCTTCCTGCAGTGCTGCCTGAGCGCTTGCTGGAACCTTTAGCAGGTAAGAGAGTTACACTGTCTGATTTCCACCCTAGGAGCAAATTGTAGGATGAATGGGCTCCAAAGCTTAAAGAGCTTTTTTGTATTAAGTGATTTTGTTTGCTCTGCATTGAATTTAGCTATATATAACAATTTACGCATCATGTCTAAAACCTGTTTTTGGGAGGGAAGTTCAGAGTGTATCCATTGGCTCAAAATACATTTTTTTTGCTGCCAAGAGAAACAGATGTTCCAAAGGTTTTAAAGTAATCATTTTTTCTGACCCTTGTGAAGGCATGCTGTGAAATAAGAACAGCACCAGATCCAAAGGCCTAGTTATTTTAGTGATTACAATAAAGAAAAAATGTGTGCATCAACCAAGTTAAAACCTGATAAATCTGGCTTTGCAAATTTGGCCTAATTGGCTAATCACGAGACATTACTCATGCAAATATGCATTTGCTTCCGCATGCCAAAATATGCAGGGTCTAAAACTACTACCGCAGAGCGATTGCCCTGCGGGGATTAGTTGATGCTACATTAGCACTATCCAGCAGTGCCACGGGGAGGCTCCCCAATGCCCCCATACAACCGGGGGGCACTACTGGATAGTGCTAAAGTAGCATGAACTAATCCCCACAGGGCAACCGCTTTGCGGTATTAGTTTTAGACCCTGCATATTTTGGCATGCGAAAGCAAATACATATTTGCATGAGAATTGTCTCGTGATTAGCCAATTAGGCCAAATTTGCAAAGCCAGATTTATCAGGTTCAACTTGGTTGATCCCTGACCTATTTTGAAGTATTTAATACTCCCGTATAGTTCTGATATCGATATTTTTTCTGTTACATTACCTAGCAGTTTCAGAAAGCTGTCATGATTTGGCAATGCTCCCGAACGTCCGAATGTAGATTTAAAGAAGTGCTGAAGCTGCAAATAAAGAAATATATGTGAGCCAGAAGAAAGACGAAAACGAGATCACAATTCTGAAAAGGTAAGTAAAGTCCCTCTCTGACTTATATATGTGACAGGATCAGTACCCCCTTCTGACGCCAAGATTTCGCCATAACTCCTCCTTGACCACCTGGGAAAGAAGGAGAAGACCAAAGGCATCAGAGGGGAAACATGACCTCAGGTCAGCTTTGAAGAGACACTGAAGCGAAAAAAAATGATGATATAATGAATTGGTTGTGTAGTACAGCTAAGAAATAAAGCATTAGGAGCAGAGACATAAGTCTAATATTTGTTTCCAGTACAGGAAGAGTTAAGAAACTCCAGTTGTTATCTATGCAAATAGCCATTGAGCTCTGCAACTTTGAAAGTGGTGGAGAGCTCTGACTTCTGATGGTTTTTATCTCAACTGTATTGTTTTTTTCTTTTGCAGAAAACGGTTCAGGACAGGCCAAAAGTTCACTGCCTGTTCTGCAAAAACTTTTAGAATGCTGATTAATGTGTAAACTGCAAGTATTAGAGAATGATGCAATGTTATAAAAAAAAGCCGTATAACTGAAAATAATTTTTTTTTTTGCTACAAATATTCTAGTAATTACCCCTACTACACAACCCATTCATGATATCATATTTTTTTTTGCTTCAGTGTCTCTTTAACCCTCCTGGCGGTCTATTAGAAACCGCCAGGGGGCAGCGCAGCACTATTTTTTAATTTTTTTTTTAAATCATGTAGCGAGCCTAGGGCTCGCTACATGATAGCTGCTGTACAGCGGCATCCCCCCACCCGCTTCGATCGCCTCCGGCGATCTTTGATCAGGAAATCCTGTTCAAAGAACGGGATTTCCTGAAGGGCTTCCCCCGTCGCCATGGCGTCATGACGTCTAAGGGAGTCCCGATCCACCCCTCAGCGCTGCCTGGCACTGAGTGGCCAGGCAGCACACGGGGTCTGGGAGGGGTGCGGCATGGCGCAGCGATTTAGTGCGGGGCGGTGGCGATAGGAATGCACACGCAGCTAGCAAAGTGCTAGCTGCATGTTGCAAAGAAAAAGCAAGCAAATCGGCCCAGCAGGGCCTGAGAAATCCTCCTGCGCGGCGAAGTGACAACATTTCCATGAACAACCCCCCCCCCACCACCACCACCTCACTGGCCTCCCAGGATTTTTATTGTATGGATGGAGATTCACTTTAAGTGGAAGCTGAAAGGCTCATGCTCCATCAAGTGTGCGCACCCTTGCATAAGACATTCCTGGCAAGCCCGCAACTTCTGTTTACAGCCATTCAGGAGCACAATCTAAGAGGGCATTTGAAATGGAGAATGTCACTGCACCCACCTGCTCTGCTGCCATGCTGTTATTCCTATGACCCAATCACAGTACAAAATAGGGAGAGCTCTAGTCTTAATGGGGCCAGAGCTGTCTTGTCTGAAATAGATTAAATAAAATATGGGAGATTTACCATACCTACCTAAGAAGAGGGACAACTCTGGATTCTTTAAAGGCTTCCCACAGAGTTCTCCAGTCCCCCGTTGCCGCTTACAGGCCCCCAAATATTCTACTACTCTTCAAGCACTAGTGTGACAGAAGTAGGTGATATCTTTCAGGCCAGAGCTGTCTGGTCTGAAAGAGTTTAAATAAAATCAGCTGCAACTACCTACTCCTAGGGGTCTCTCCTGTGCACCCCTAAGACAACGCAGTTATTTTAGTCACTCAGCATCTCCATTTCACCGCCCACCCCCCCCCACCACACACACACTGGCAGAGAGTCTTCAGGACCAAGTGGCAGAGATTGGATGGCTGTCATGTAGGATGGGAGGCAGACCCAATGCTGGAGGGGGTAGGCTATGTAGCATAATCAGGACCATGCACGACCACTGTGCCTGTATGCAAGTGTAGGAGAAGAGAGATGACAGTGGTTGAAGCACAGGAGGGGTCCCCAAGGAGAGGGAGGGGAGGAATAAAAGTAAACGTTTGGACCCATCTCCCAATAGCCATAAGATGTATATCTAGCACTGTGCCTACTGGATCAGGCCTCTTTCCACTACGATTGCAGGTCTGCAAGGGTGATTGTTTCACCACTGATTCAGATGCAATGATCAATGGAAAAAGTTAATTTGACTTTTCAATACAACACTTTTACTGAGTAAACTTACTTCAATTATGTCATTCTGCCTTGAGTGACCACCTTTTAAAGCAAACCTGTGAGGTTTGAATCTCATCAGTTTAGATACATCTCATCAGTGTAGATACGTAGCTACTGAGGTGGGAAGCCGCTGGATCCTCCTCTGCCAGGCCGATTAACGCTGGGAAACCCGGAGTGCGGCTGCACTGCACCTGCACAATAGTACGTAGCTGCTCTATGCGGAAAAAGCTAAGTCTGATCAGGTCCATGCTACTGCACAAGCAGCTCGCATCTGAACAGTAACATGAACTTCATCGCCCAGCTTTTTCCGCCAGAGCCCAAGCAGGTCAGTGTTACTGAGCATTCACGAGCAGTCGACAAGTGGTTGTCAGCGGTTTTCAGAGTGACCCAGTGGAGGAACGTCAAGAAGGAGCAGTATGGGGGAAGGCTCTAAATTATCCAGAGGTTACCCTCTAACTAGGTAATTACCCAAATTTGGTACTTTTTTGCCCCTGATTTTCCTTTAAAGCAATCCTTTGACTTCAGGGTAAAAAAGTTAGATACGCACCTAAAGCTTTCCATGTCCTCCTTTAGACCACTGCCCAGGGCCTTCTGAAAGTTTGTGGCTCCACTCCCATGTGTGGACAAAGCAAGAAACTTTGAATCAGGATGATACCATTTATTGGCTAACTTAGAAGAAAAGCAGTAAGCTTTCAGCAATTAAGCCTTCCTCAGACTGATTCCTGAATGAATACACTTCAATTATGTTGTTCTGTCTTGAGGAATCAGTCTGACAAAGGCTTCATTGCCGAAAGCGTACTGATTTTCTTCTAAGTTATCCAATAATTGGTATCATCTTGATTCAAAACTTCTTGCTTTTACTGATGGCTAACACGGTACAACACTCTACTGCTTCATCTGTGGATTAGCACAGATGAATTGGCCTCCACTCTGCACAGGCGCTCATACATGGACAGAGCACAGCCACACAAATCAATACAACAAGCCCTTGTCAAATACATTCAGGAGTACATTTGAAATCGGCGCCGGTAGACTTGGGCGCAGGATACAGCGGTATATAGCTGATCCTGCTTCTGCACAAGTCCGGGCCAATTTAATTACTATTCCCCCTCCAGGCCGCCATGGATAGTGGGGGAATGAAATAATTCGGCTTCCAGCGATTGCTGGAGGCCGAATTATTATGTTTTTAAGCAGCCTCGGCTCCGTCAGAAGACGGAGCCGACGTTACTCACTGAGCGCTTCAATAGGAGTGATTCCTATTGAAGTCTATGGAGGCGCCGGCTGCGCCCAAATCTAGCAGCGCTGAAAAGCACTGCTCCGACATTCAGAGGACCCCAGTGCTGGAATGGTGAGCTTGAGGGGACGGAAGAAGCCTCTGAATCTCTACTGAGGTAAGTATTTACCTTAGGCACTTTTTCCCCTACAGATGCAATTTTTCAAAGTGTACCTAGCTGAGAATACACAAGGATTTATACTTACTTCTGGACTTCTTCCAGCTCCCCTGACTGGCACAATTATGGGACACTGAATATGCACGGTTCTGGTCACATGTGCAGTTGGCTGTGACTGAGCTTGTGCCCATGCCCAGCAACCCAGCTGGATTGTGTACTCCACTGCAGGAGAATGGAGGGGATTGGGAGGACAATGATAAAGCAGAGGGGACTACAGTGGGGCTGTAGTTAGTGCATAGTTCATACTTAGTGCCAGGCGGGGGCATTGCTAGGATCCTAAGAAAGCCGGGGCACTTTTGGGCACTCCAGCTAAAAAATTAGTGTGACCATGCACCAGAATGCGGGTGTAGCCATGGGTGGAGCCAAATTTACATTAACTTAACAGTGGTCTACGGAGGCCTGCCCAGCAAAGTGCTGAATGAAGCTACCCTCTCCATTAATGCAAACCCCCCACCCAAGGAAAAAATGCAGCATATCACATAAATAGGCAGTGTTACCTGGCTTCTGTGCTGGCTGGTCTGGCCTTCTGCTGGGCCAGCCCTCCATAGCATGCCCTGACCTTAAAATGGACCCCTTCCCATGCTCCCATGGGCCTCCCATTGATGCACCTCAACTTCCAGCATGCCCCCGTAGAAGAACCACATCTCCCTGCATGCCCCCATAAAGGTCTTACAGCCAGGGCCGGATTTACCATAAGGCACTGTAGGCACGTGCCTTACAGGCGCCCGATGATGTAAAGGCAGCTCACTTGCCTCCCTGAACGTCTCCCTCACTACTTCCCTATGCAGAGTGCTGATGAGTGTAAATGAAAGGCTACTCCAGTGCAGTTTCTAGGCTAAAATGCACCCAGGGCGAGGGTGTAAAAATTGCGCCCGCCCCCCCCGCAGCAAGGTATGGGTGCCCGCAGTATAGGTTAGCCAGGTCTAGTTGCACTCAGTATAGATTCCCCCAGAATAGGTACCCCAGTATAGGTAGCCAGCTATAGGTCCCCCCAGTATAGGTAGCCAGGCATAGGTGAGCCAGTATAGTTGCCTCCGGTATAGGTTAGCCAGGTAGGTGCCTCCAGTATAGGTAGCCAGTATAGTTGCCCCCAGTATAGCTTAGATAGGCAGGCGTCCCCGGTATAAATTAGATAGGTAGTAGGTGCCCACAGTACAGGTTAGCTAGGTGGGTGCCTCTAATATAGGTAGCCAGAATAGTTGCCCCCAGCATACGTTAGATAGGTAGGTCCCCCCAGTATAGGTTAGTTAGGTAGGTGCCTCCAATATAGGTAGCCAGTATAGTTGTTACCTGTATAGGCTAGCTAGGTAGGTAGGTGCCCCCAATACAGGTTGGATAAGTTAATGCTCCCACTATAGGTTAGATAGGTAGCTGCCCCCCAGTATAGGTTAGATAGGTAGGTGCCCCCCTGTATAGGTTAGATTAGGTAGCTGCCCCCTCAGTATAGGTTAGATTAGGTAGCTGCCTCCCAGGTTAGATAGGTAGCTGCCCCCCAGTATAGGTTAGATAGGTAACTGCTCCCCAGTATAGGTTAGATAGGTAGGTGCCCCCCAGGATAGGTTAGATAGGTAGCTGCCCCAATATACCAATATAGGTTAGGTAGGTGCCCCCCAATATAGGTTAGATAGGTAGGTGCCCCCCAGGATAGGTTAGATAGGTAGGTGCCCCCCAGGATAGGTTAGATAGGTAGGTGCCCCCCAGGATAGGTTAGATAGGTAGCTGCCCCAATATAGGTTAGGTAGGTGCCCCCCAGGATAGGTTAGATAGGTAGGTGCCCTCCAGTATAGGTTAGATTAGGTAGGTGCTCCCCAGGATAGGTTAGATAAGTAGCTGCCCCAGTATAGGTTAGGTAGGTGCCCCCCAGGATAGGTTAGATAGGTAGCTGCCCCCCAGGATAGGTTAGATATGTAGGTGCCCCCCAGGGTAGGGTAGATAGGTAGCTGCCCCAGTATATGTTAGGTAGGTGCACCCCATGATGGAGGGGGGAGCCGCAGCCGCGGGGAGGGCAGCCCGACCTCTTCCTCCCTTCCTCTCCCCGGGCCGCCCTCCGTGCGATCCCCCCTCGGACGGAGTGCAGAGTAATGCACAGGGAAGCGCTATAGAAAACTGCTCACCTCCCTAGTTCCAAGCGCTGCTCTCTCGCCGCCAGTCTCCTCTCTCTGCATACACGCTGATACACGCTGCTTCCTGTTTAGCCGGAAGCAGCGTGTGTGTTTATCAGCGTGTATGCAGAGAGAGGAGACTGGCGGCGAGAAAGCAGCGCTTGGAACCAGGGAGGTGAGTAGTTTTCTATAGCGCTTCCCTGCGCATTACTCTGCACTCCGTCCGAGGGGGGATCGCACGGAGGGCGGCCCGGGGAGAGGAAGGGAGGGAGAGGTCGGGCTGCCCTCCCCGCGGCTGCGGATCCCCCTCCATCACAGCGCCCCCCTCCCAGCAGCGCTCAGTGCGGCGGCACGGGCCGCACGGCTGTAGAAACGGCCCTGGGCTACTCACCCTGTTCTCTGCAGTTTTACTGACAAGATCTCCCTTCAGTCAGGGGCATCTCTAGCTACTTAATAGTGAGGAAATTTCTGGCTACCTAATACTAAGGGGCACCTATAGCTACCTATGACGAGCAAGGGGAGAGAATTGACAGCTGCACCAGCCAGCACACTAGCGTGCGGGTCCACGACGGTTTGTAGGTTCATGGAGGGTGAAGTGCAGGGGTGCCCACACTTTTCCGGCTCACAAGCTACTTTAAAACTTGCAGAGTCCAGGAGATCTACCAACATTTCAAATGTTGCAAACTCCAGCCCCCCCTCCCCCCCCCCCACCGCCGCTGTCATGAATAGCCCCCAGGTACAAATGCCCCTCCAGTATATGTAGCTAGCTATAGGTCCCTTCAGTATAGGTAGCCAGGTATAGGTGGTAATTAGGTATAGATGCCTTCATTATAGGTAGCCAGGTGTATGCGCCTTCAGTGTAGGTAGCCAGGTAGATGTGCCCTCAGTGTAGGTAGCCAGGCAGATGTGCCTTCAGTGTAGGTGGCCAGGTAGATGTGCCCTCAGTGTAGGTAGCCAGGCAGATGTGCCCTCAGTGTAGGTAGCCAGGTTGATGTGCCCTCAGTGTGGGTAGCCAGGCAGATGTTCCCTCAGTATAGGTAACCAGGCAGATGTTCCCCCAGTGTAGGTAGCCAGGCAGATGTGCCCTCAGTGTTGGTAGCCAGGTAGATGTGTCCTCAGTGTAGGTAGCCAGTCTGATGTGCCCTCAGTGTAGGTAGCCAAGCTGATGTGGCCTCGGTGTAGGTAGCCAGGCAGATGTTCCCTCAGTGTAGGTAGCCAGGCAGATGTGCCCTCAGTGTAGGTAGCCAGGCAGATGTGCCCTCAGTGTAGGTAGCCAGGCTGATGTGCCCTCAGTGTAGGTAGCCAGGCTGATGTGCCCTCAGTGTAGGTAGCCAGGCTGATGTGCCCTCAGTGTAGGTAGCAAGGCAGATGTGGCCTCAGTGTAGGTAGCCAGGCAGATGTGCCCTCAGTGTAGGTAGCCAGGCAGATGTGCCCTCAGTGTAGGTAGCCAGGCAGATGTGTCCTCAGTGTAGGTAGCCAGGCTGATGTGCCCTCAGTGTAGGTAGCCAGGCAGATGTGCCCTCAGTGTAGGTAGCCAGGCTGATGTACCCCCAGTGTAGGTAGCCAGGCTGATGTGCCCTCAGTGTAGGTAGCCAGGCTGATGTGCCCTCTGTGTAGGTAGCCAGGCTGATGTGCCCTCAGTGTAGGTAGCCAGGCTGATGTGCCCTCGGTGTAGGTAGCCAGGCTGATGTGCCCTCAGTGTAGCTAGCCAGGCAGATGTGTCCTCAGTGTAGGAAGCCAGGCAGATGCGCCCTCAGTGTAGGTAAGCCAGGCAGATGCTCCCTCAGTGTAGGTAGCCAGGCAGATGTGCCCTCAGTGTAGGTAGCCAGGCAGATGCTCCCTCAGTGTAGGTAGCCAGGCTGATGTGCCCTCAGTGTAGGTAGCCAGGCAGATGTTCCCTCAGTGTAGGTAGCCAGGTAGATGTGCCCTCAGTGTAGGTAGCCAGGCAGATGTGCCTTCAGTGTAGGTGGCCAGGTAGATGTGCCCTCAGTGTAGGTAGCCAGGCAGATGTGCCCTCAGTGTAGGTAGCCAGGTTGATGTGCCCTCAGTGTAGGTAGCCAGGCAGATGTTCCCTCAGTATAGGTAACCAGGCAGATGTTCCCCCAGTGTAGGTAGCCAGGCAGATGTGCCCTCAGTGTTAGTAGCCAGGTAGATGTGTCCTCAGTGTAGGTAGCCAGTCTGATGTGCCCTCGGTGTAGGTAGCCAAGCTGATGTGGCCTCGGTGTAGGTAGCCAGGCAGATGTTCCCTCAGTGTAGGTAGCCAGGCAGATGTGCCCTCAGTGTAGGTAGCCAGGCAGATGTGCCCTCAGTGTAGGTAGCCAGGCTGATGTGCCCTCAGTGTAGGTAGCCAGGCTGATGTGCCCTCAGTGTAGGTAGCCAGGCAGATGTGCCCTCAGTGTAGGTAGCAAGGCAGATGTGCCCTCAGTGTAGGTAGCCAGGCAGATGTGCCCTCAGTGTAGGTAGCCAGGCAGATGTGCCCTCAGTGTAGGTAGCCAGGCAGATGTGTCCTCAGTGTAGGTAGCCAGGCTGATGTGCCCTCAGTGTAGGTAGCCAGGCAGATGTGCCCTCAGTGTAGGTAGCCAGGCTGATGTACCCCCAGTGTAGGTAGCCAGGCTGATGTGCCCTCTGTGTAGGTAGCCAGGCTGATGTGCCCTCTGTGTAGGTAGCCAGGCTGATGTGCCCTCTGTGTAGGTAGCCAGGCTGATGTGCCCTCTGTGTAGGTAGCCAGGCTGATGTGCCCTCAGTGTAGGTAGCCAGGCTGATGTGCCCTCAGTGTAGGTAGCCAGGCTGATGTGCCCTCAGTGTAGGTAGCCAGGCTGATGTGCCCTCAGTGTAGCTAGCCAGGCAGATGTGTCCTCAGTGTAGGTAGCCAGGCAGATGCGCCCTCAGTGTAGGTAAGCCAGGCAGATGCTCCCTCAGTGTAGGTAGCCAGGCAGATGTGCCCTCAGTGTAGGTAGCCAGGCAGATGCTCCCTCAGTGTAGGTAGCCAGGCTGATGTGCCCTCAGTGTAGGTAGCCAGGCAGATGTTCCCTCAGTGTAGGTAGCCAGGCAGATGTTCCCTCAGTGTAGGTAGCCAGGCTGATGTGCCCTCAGTGTAGGTAGCCAGGCTGATGTGCCCTCAGTGTAGGTAGCTAGGCTGATGTGCCCTCAGTGTAGGTAGCCAGGCTGATGTGCCCTCAGTGTAGGTAGCCAGGCTGATGTGCCCTCAGTGTAGGTAGCCAGGCAGATGTGCCCTCAGTGTAGGAAGCGAGGCAGATGTGCCCTTAGTGTAAGTAGCGAGGCAGATGTGCCCTTAGTGTAGATAGCCAGGTAGATGTGCCCTCAGTGTAGTTGACACTTACCTTCCTCCAGCTCCAGCGGCGGTGTCTGGGGCTTGTCCTTGTCGAGGCAGGCTGAAGTGCAGGGCGGTGGCAGAGGGAACGCTCCAGCGGGGGGGCGGCGGCCAGCATGCGTGGATACGTTGTGCCTGGTGCCGCCCCCAGCCATGATATCACGGTCGCGCAGCCTCTCTCCGCTCCTGCTCTCCTTATGGCTAGCGGCCAGCAGCAGAATCTGATGGGAGCTGCCGGCCGCAAAATTTTATGTGACGCAGCCACATGGCCGCGATCTACCAAACAGGCGGTCGCGATCTACCGGTAGATCGCGATCGACCTATTGGGCACCCCCAGTGAAATGTAAGGTGCCAGGACATCTATGCCTATAGGCTCCTGTAAGGTAAATCCGGGCCTAATCACAGCACCTAACATGGCATCACAACACCCAATATGCCCACATAGAGGCACCATAGCACCCAGCATACCAGCCATTGCCATGTGCTGTAGTGCCATGCTAGGTACTATGGTGTCATGCTGGGCGCTATGGTGCCTTTATGGGGCAAGCATGGTGCTGTAATGCCATGCAAGGTGCTGTGGTACCATGCTGGGTGCTGTGTAGTGCCATGCTCTGGTGCCTCTGTGGGGCATGCTGGGTACTAGGTGGTGCCCTGCTGGGTGCTGTGGTGCCTCTACTCTGCCTGGGGGACATGTGGGGCACCCCAGAATAGATCCAGGGTACGTGCCACTGATCTTTGGTGCTAGCAATGCCCCTGGTGCCAAGTCACCCCTTACTACGGAAGCACAGGTCCAGCGGCACCCATCCTTGATGCTCTGTGCACAAGTCACTGCATATTGTCCTTGCACGGGAGCGCGATCAAGGACGCACGCTGGCATGCCAGCAATCGTGCAGCATTTCGCAGCCTGGCGCAATGTATGGAGGCATTTACGATGGAACTGAGGACAGTTGGGGGAGCAGTGGGCATGAGGACTGCTGCCCATACATGCCTGCTTCCTCTATTTATATATCGGGTATCCTTTAGGCCCCTTTTACACTTGCAGGTGAAACCTAGGGATGATCAATGAAAGGCAAATATTTCTGCGTTGATGCAAATTTGTATGCAAATGTATGCAGTTTGAAATGGACTAATAAATATAAACCCAGGTTGAAATTGATTGGGCAATTTTCAAACAGCATACGTTTGTATAAAAATGTGCATACATTTGCACCAAGCCGGAAATATTAGCATCTCATTGATAATCCCTAGTGAAACCTGCTTTGCATTACCCTATATTACCACAAGGGGCCTCAAAAGCAATGGAAGACTATGGAGACTTTCATACTTATTGCAGTCCGTCGGAAGTATCTGATCAGTCACAAGAGTTACAGCATGTTACTGCAAACACCGAGCTTAACACACAGATATGGGATAATGCAAATCTATGGGCTACGCACATCATGTAAACGACTGAGCACTCGTGGACTGACGGGAATCCCAGTAAAGTACGCGCTGTTTGACCCTGTTGGTGTATTCTGCTGCAGTCATATAATTGATATTTTTTTGTGTTGCATTGCAAAAACTACATGTAAAACCGGTCTTAAAGAGAACATGTAAGGAAAAAAGAGCCCCCTATGAGGTACTTACCTCAGGAGGGGGAAGTCTCTGGAGGCTTCCCCGTCGTCCTGTGTAGCTCCAATCCAGCACTGACACCCCTGAAAATCCTCCAAGTTTGGCAGCGGATGCACACAGGCACACTAGTGTCTGCAGCACATGGCAATATTTACCTTTGAGATCTAGAGCAGAACCACCTTTCCACTCTGGGCTCCAGTGAAAATAGCCGACGCTAATTGGGTCCGCTCTACTGGTGCAGACACGTGACACCAGCACAATAACTCCAATGGAAATAGCCAAGCCCGATCGGGGAGTGGACCCAATGGAAGTCTATGGAGACTTTCACACCTATTGCAGTCCATCGGAAGTATCCGATACAACGCTAGGGCTGCAGTGCATTACTACAAGCACCAAGCTTAACACACAGAACTTGGGATAATGCAAGTCTATGGGCGATATACGTCATGTAAACAATGGAGTGTGGTGCGTCGCACATTCGCAGATCGACGAGGATTCCAGTGACATACATTCTACCTGGTACTTCTTCCAGTGTCCCACTGGCAGCCTCTAAGGACCCCAATGGGTTGGCGTCTTCTGCGCATGCATGGGTGTGTGCCTGCCCCGCGCAAGAACAAGCCAACGTCACCTCGAGCATACTGTGCACAGGCACTGGATGTTCCTAATGACAGGGCCGCATTCTTGCTCATACATGCCCACACAGAAAACACAGAGGGGGTCGGCGATCCTTAGGGGCTGCCAGCTGGACACCGAAGAGGACTGAACAGCGGCGAGGGCCCCAAATGACTGGAAGAAACCCCAGGTAAGTAAAACTGCATTTCCTAACTCGCATCGGAAGTTACAGGTTTTAAAGAGAATCTGTAAGGAAAAAAGATGGAGTACTTACCTCGGTAGGGGCAAGCCTCTGGATCCTAATGAGTCTTCCCTGTCCTCCTGTGTAGCCCTAATCCAGCTCTGGTCCCCCAAATATCTGCCAAGCTTGTCGGTGGATGCACACGAGCGCCTGCTAGGGTTGCAACGGTATGAAATTCTACAGTATGATAACCGCGGTATGACTGTATTACAGTATTATACAGTTAATTGAACCTGGGACCCCCCGCACATTAAATAATGTGCCCCCTCCAATTTGTGGTGCTCCACTCCCTCACCATACATATGATTATGCCGCCAGGAGATTTGGGGCACCGGGTAAAACTGTAAAAAGGATCACCCTGCTCCTGCAAAAGTCCTAGTGGAATTAGAGATAGGTGTAGCCAGTAATATGTGGCCGCAGTATAGGTAGCCAGGGATAGATGTAGCTAGTAGTAGGAGGCAGCAGCATAGGTAGCCAGGGATAGGTGTAGCCAGTAGTAGGTGGCCGCAGCATAGGTAGCCAGGGATAGGTGCAGTAGCTGGCCACAACATAGGTAGCTAGGGCTAGGTGTAGCCAGTAGTAGGTGGCCGCAGCATAGGTAGCCAGGGATAGGTACAGCCAGCAGTAGGTGGCCGCAGCATAGGTAGCTAGGGCTAGGTGTAACCAGTGGTAGGTGGCTGCAGCATAGGTAGCCAGGGATAGGTGTAGCCAGTAGCAGGTGGCCACAGCATAGGTAGCCAGGGCTAGGTATAGCCAATATTAGGTGGTCGGCAGCGTAGGTAGTCAGGGATAGGTGTAGCCAGTAGTAGGTGGCCCCAGCATAGGTAGCCAGGATAGGTGCCTGCTGTATATAGAGCCGGGGGGAGGGGGGACGCAGCGGCAGATATAAATAAATACTCACTTGCCGGCGGGTCCTACATGCGCGTACTGGCTTCATTCTTATTCCTGTTCTTGCGTTCCCTCTCCTTATAACAGCGCCCAGGTATCGCTGTTTCAGGGAAATGGGACGCAAGAACAGGAAGGAGGAAGAAGCCAGTACACGCATGCAGGATCCGCCAGCAAGTATGTATTTATTTATATTTTATGTAGTATTTGTGTTTGTGCACCCGCAGCTGCGTCACATCCCCGCCCCAAAGTCGCCCTGCCCCCGACAACCGGTAAACCGTGATTATGCATGGTATGATTACCGTGCACAATTGAACCGCGTTATACTGTCATACCGCGGCAACCCTAGCGCCTGCAGCACACGTCAATATTTACCTTTGGGATCAGGCGCAGCAGTACCAGCTTCTCCCTTGGGCTTCAGCAAAAATAGCCAAGCTCAATTGGGTCAGTTCTACTGCCACAGGCATGAAATGCCTGTGCAGTAACTATGGTGGAAATAGCCGAGCCCGATCAGGTTCACCCTACTGCATAGGCAATGAGACGCCTGTGCAGTAAGCTGATCAGTCTACACCAGAGCCCCAGGGGGAAGACGGTACTACTATGTCGATGCTGGATTACAAAGATAAATATTGCCTTCTGCTGCTAATAGAGGAAGCCAGCACTGGATCGGTGCTACACAGGATTAAGGGTGAAGCCTCATAAAGCTACATACTCACTTCGCGATGCAGGGAGATGGATCCAGCGATGTCTCCCTGACGATGATCGCACCCTGATCCACTGTTAGGACTGTTGGTAAGCGCAACATCAAGCGAGGCGCGTGAATGAGACTTCATTAAAGATCTGATCTGCCATGATGGTTGTTATCACCACGCGAAGCTAAGCAACGTTCGTGTGATCGTGCAGCTGTACCCACGTGGAGTACATGGAAACGACCGTTCATCGCTCCAAAAATTCACCGGATGTTGGGAAAATCGGCAGAAAAATCGTGAGGTTGGTACAGGACTTTATGATGAGGCTTCCCCCTCCCGAGCTATGTACCCCTCAGGAGCACTTCTCTTTATTACAGGTTTTCTTTACTTGCTCTGATATGAAGAATAGACATAGAATAGCTTGGAACAGTCTTTCTGTCACGGACTTGGTTAAGGGCTGGTTCACATGGACAGCAGGCGGCCAGAAGCCGCGTCGTCCTGTGACGTCTCATTCGGGGGCGGCAGTACGGCAATTGTCGGCTTCCCGTCCGGCGTTACAAAGCCGCGGCAGTTAGGATGCACTGCACAAGATGTCGCACGGGGCTTCTAGGGCCAGCCGAAACGTTAAATGTGGATCAGAACGCCGCATTTGCGCAATCTACGGTAATCATGCGATGCTAAACGCTCCCATTCACTTGATTGGAAGCATTTAGCCGACGAGTCCCGAACACTTGGTGGTAAATGTCAAGCATCCGTGTGAACCAGCCCTAAGGGCCCATTCACACGAGTGTTTTTCTGATAGTTTTGTGATTGATTAGCATTTTTTAAAATCACTCCCATTCACTTTCATTAAAATTGCGGTAAAAATCGCTATTGTCACATGCGCGATCGCAGCGATTTTAATGAAAGTGAATGGGGCCCGATTTTAAAAACCGCTAATCAATTGCAAAATGCTCAGAAAAGCGCTTCTAGGGCTCGATCCACTAAAGAGGGGTAACTGCTATTACAGCAGTTATTACGTGAACTGCCACGCACAAACAGTGTTACTTTGCGTGATAAGCGAAGGTTTACGCGGGATCACGAGCACCTTTCACGTGAAAAGTGCACGTGACCGCGCGCAAACCTTTGCTTATCACGCAGAGTAACGCTGTTCACGCGCTAACCTTTGCGCGTGGCAGCTCGCGTGATAACAACTGTGATAGCAGTTATCACACTTTAGTGAATCGAGCCCCTACTGTGAATGGGCCCTAAAAGAGCGGATGTGAGCTAATGTGATGGCCTGCAGAGGACAGTGCTGTCTCTTCCCACCTAGGTCTGCTATATTTAGATAGAACAAGTCACTTTCTTCACACTAGAATAGACTTACTTTGCTAAAGCAGCCCATACACTCAGCCGATTTTCTGGCCGACCGATCGATCCCGATCGATTGCAAATCGGTTGGCCAGTCGACCGATCGACGGCCGATTTCGATGGATTTCCATCGAACTTGCAGGGTGGAAAATTTAGGTCGATCTGATGAGATTGCTATTGCTTATCAGTTTGCATTGGCCTTAATGGAAATCTGATGGCAAAAAAATGCCATCAGATCGAATTTCAATAGATTTCAAACTGAAATCTATTGGAATTCTATTCTGGTAAAAAATGTTCTAAAAACGCATCAGATAGATCATCAGATGCATTTCTTATCTATCTGCTGCCAATCTGACGAGTGTATGGGCACCTTAACAGTCAGCGCAGCTTCCTAGCTGTAATACTACTGGCTGCTAGAGGTCACATGGCATATTTTACACTAAGCCTGCCCATACTGCTGGGTCGCTGAGAGTAAACCAGGGATTGGCTCAGGCTCCGTGGGCGGGGCATGAAGTAAAGGTCAGGCCGACGGGTTTTTTATTTTTACATTTATTTTTTCACAATTTATTTATCAAAACTTAGTTTCTGAACAGAGCTGGATTTAGTTATCAGCTCAAAAAGTTATTTTGAACATTTCTAAAGTTTGCCAGTTCAGTCACGTGATTGTGTGGAGAAAAAAAAAAGCGGCAAAAAAAACCGCGCCAAACCGACCGGGTGGGCGTATAAATACTTTGGTTTTGGCGCGGCTCTAGTTTAATGAATGATTGCTGTTCGGCGGAGCGCTGTGCAGTATAGGTGAGATGTGTTTACTGCAAAAGTACCTGTGTGTTATTGTTATAACTTCTGGTGTGCCTCGGGCTGCGTGCTCAGCTGCCCTGCAGGCTTCTATTGGTCAGAGGCTATTGAGAAGATGCATGTAACCGCTAGAAGGTTACAGTGGAGCTGTGCTACCCTTCTAGAAACCTGATCCTCTTCATCGGCACGCTGTGTGTATTTGTAATAAACGCCCTTGCTACACGTGGGATGACCAGAGGGAAGTAGTAGTGTGTTCAAAGGGGGTGGATCGGTTCCAGTGATAGGAGCTGCTCGTTCCAGGCCATTTGCTCCTCCCATCATCGAGCAGTACATGATGGAAGGACTCTGTAGTAAATCCAGCTGCCTGCTACAGCAGCACTCTGGGCAGGGGAGTCTGTCTATTCATAAAACAGTATTGATACTGCTGGGGGAAGCTGCATAATGTGAAGGTGGCACTGAGGCTTTAGAATTCAGCAGTAGTTGATAAAGGAACTGAACACCGTAACTGGAAAATGCAAAGAAAGCGAATGAACTATGAAGTGTTTGGGGTACACTGTGCATTTACTTATGTTTCCTAGCCCCTCCCATCTGTATCTGGGCCTCCATCTTGCTTCTACTAGAGATGCAGTACTGCAGCTGGAAGTAGCCACGGTAATGGCATATGTACCTGGCAACCGCAATACATGTGACTGGGAGATGAAGTCCATTAATGTGACTATAGCTCCCTGCTGGGAGATGTATGCACATTAATGGATTACATTCTCTAACCTGTATTGCAGCTGCCGGGGACATGCAATATCACCATGATTGTTCACACTGCTTTATCTGTGGCACAGGTAGAAGCAAGATGGAAGCCTGCATAGAGATGAGGACTAGGGAGCTGCCCAGTGCCCACCACATATAAGTAAATCCTTGGTGTCCCCCCAAAACATTTATGAACATCGCTTACTGGGATGGTTGTTTTTGACTGCCAGCCACAGCTTTACTGGTACTATTTGCGCAATCAGTTATGACCTACCACAGGTTGATCTGTGTGTCAGGTCAGAGCTAAAGGGAACCTTAACCGTAAAAAAAAAAAAAAAAAGTTTCACTTACCTGGGCTTCAACCAGCCCCCGGCAGCCTTCCAGTGACAGCGCAGTCATTCATGGATCCTCTGGTCCCCCGCCGCCAGCTAGTTTTTTCACCGACTGAATCAGTCTGCGGCCACTGCACCTGCGCAGGCCCTTGCCATGTGCATTCTAGATCACGCTCCCATCGTCATGGCCGTCCTCCACATGCGCAGTACACATACTGCGCCAGCGGCAGGAACGTGATGAAGGATGCGCATGGCAAGGGCTGTGCAAACGCAGTGGCGAAAACGAAACTAGCTCGCGGTGGGGGACCGGAGGATCAGTTAGTGACTACGTGGGCACAGGAAGGCTGCAGAGGGGCTGGTTAAAGCCCTAGGTAGGTGAAACTTTATTTTCCTTAATGGTTAAGGTTCACTTAATGGCAGAGTAGTAACACTAAGGCCTGGTTCGCACTGAAATAGCTTTTTGTAAGCACGTGTGAGTGTAAAAACTCTTGCTAATGTAATTTAATGTGCATGTCCTCGCTTGAGCTATGAGCTATTCTATAAAAATAGCTTAAAACGCTCTTGCAGTGTGAATCGGGCCTGAAGACCCATCTACACGATACGATTCTTTGTACAATTCGATTACGATTCTAATTACAATCCGATTAAATCCGACATGTCTGATCGGGATTCAATTCAGTTCGATTTGCCATTGCAAAACAATGGCAAATTGAATTGCATTGAATCGAATCCTGATCGGACATGTCGGATTTAATCTAATCGTAATCGTATCGATGGGGCTTTAGGGTGCATACACACATCCAATTTTGATTTGCCAATTTTACCACTTCCATTTAGTATGAGACCTTACCTACAAGTCTGTATATAGAGCATTCAAAATCTGCCCTTCATACTACATGGTGGAGGTAATATTGACCAATCACAATCGGATGTGTGTACAAGGCTTTGAGCAGTTTCTGGCAGATTGACAGGGGCATTTCTAAAGCCTAGTACACACTAGCAATTTTGATAGGCCAATCATTGGTCAATTTTACCACCTCCATGTAGTAGGACCATTTACCTATATAATCTGTATAGAATTGAAAATCTGTTTGGCCCTCATACTACATGGAGGTGGTAAAATTGACCAATCGTTGGCCAATCAAAATTGCTAGTGTGTACTAGCCTTAAAGAGACTCTGTAACATTCAAAACATCCCCTGGGGGGTACTCACCTCGGGTGGGGGAAGCCTCCGGATCCTAATGAGGCTTCCCACGCCGTCCTCTGTCCCACGGGGGTCTCTCCGCAGCCCTCCGAACAGCCGGCGACTGTGCCGACTGTCATTTCAATATTTACCTTTGCTGGCTCCAGCGGGGGCGCTGTGGCGGCTTTCCATTCCGAACTACACGGAAATACCCGATCTCATTCGGGTCCGCTCTACTGCGCAGGCGCAGGAAACTTGCGCCTGCGCAGTAGAGCGGACCCGACGGCGATCGGGTATTTCCGTGTAGTTCGGAGCCGACAGCCGTCAGAGCGCCTGCGCAGGAGCCAGGAAGGTAAATAATGACGTCACCGCTGCCCGGACTCCACGGAGGGCTGCAGCGAGACCCCTGACGGATGGAGGACGGCGTGGGAAGCCTCATTAGGATCCGGAGGCTTCCCCCACCCGAGGTGAGTACCCCCCAGGGGATATTTTTATGTTACAGTTCCTCTTTAAGTAATGGCATAATAGTTATGCTGCTGTTGGGCCTTGATGAGCTGGCTGTTGCTGATATATGCTTGTGTTTGGTAACAGCTGAATTCCATTGTCATTTGTTGATGGTATTTTTTGTAAACCTTAGTCATTGCTGGTTGCTTCCCATTGGTACTTTCTGCATGTTGTTGCTTAGTACGTCTTATTGGTCTGCATGCTATTGGAAAGATCTGTTTATCATTGCTGTTGTCTGGCCACTGGAAAGATCTGTAGATTGTTGGTGTCTGCTTGTTGCTTGAAATTGCTGCCACTGGTAATGTCGGCACTGCAGGTCATTGCTGTCTGCTTGCCATTGGAAATGTTGGCTGGTTTCCCCCAGGTGTACCATTTATTGACAGCCAAGGTTTGTATAGGACTTCCCTGTCTGAGCTGACCCTTGCAGCATATTAAGGTGGAGAATACTTCAGCTTGTGGAGTGTCCAACAAACAGGAGTATTCAGTCTATAGTCCGAAGCAGTGTTTCTCAAACCTGTCCTCATGACTCCCCAAGGGTTTATGTTTTGCAGGCAACCTCGCCTATGCATAGGTGGAGTAATTGGTGTCTCTGCTACATGGAATCCACCTAGCTGAGATACTAATTACGCCACCTGTGCATAGGCTGCCTGCAAGACATGCACTGTTAAGGAGTCACGAGGACAGGCTTGAGAAACACTGGTCACTCTGAAGTATGAATTCTGAATTGGTTTTATGGTATATGGCTGCATGGTTGTATGAGTGTAGGCTGGCCAATAGAGCTGAGGACTCTTCCTAAGGGTTTGTTCACATTGTGTTCCAATCACGTTAGCGTTAGGTGCTTTTTGATGCATTTTACCCAATACCTGGGGATTTCTGGGTTTTTAGCTAAGCAGTTTTCCAGAGTGATTTTTTAAATTCACTCCCTGACATAAGTATACAATGTATTTATTCTTGCAGACGCAAGCGCTGCACGAAGCGATTTTGTGAGCGTTTTACATTTTTCCTATACCTTCCATTGAGGCAGAATCTCCTCAAAAAGGCACATGCAGCACTTTGCTGAGCGGATCGGAAACAAACCGCTCGGATGTGAATTCTCTCATAGAGAATCATTGCACAAGCGTTTTTAGGGGGATTTTGAAAATTGCCTGCGCTTAAAAAATTGCAAAAGCTTCTCTACTGTGAATAAGCCCTCAAGGTGCTCAGGTTTTTGATGGTTCTTGCATAATACTTGGGCAGCACGGTGGCGTAGTGGTTAGCTCTCTCGCCTTGCAGCGCTGGGTCCCTGGTTCGAATCCCAGCCAGGGCACTATCTGCAAAGAGTTTGTATGTTCTCTCCGTGTCTGCGTGGGTTTCCTCCGGGCACTCCGGTTTCCTCCCACATCCCAAAAACACACGGATAAGTTAATTGGCTCCCCCCTAAAATTGGCCCTAGACTACAGTATTTACACTACATAATATAGACATATGGCAATGGTAGGGATTAGATTGTGAGCTCCTTTGAGGGACAGTAAGTGACAAGATATATATATACACTGTACAGTGCTGCGTAATATGTTGGCGCTATATAAATACTAAATAATAATAATAATAATAATACATGGTGTACTGTATATTAAATAAGAATTTTTATTTTGAGTGATCTTTACAGTGATATATTATGGGTATGTACCAGAAAACACTCCTTATCTGTAGGAGGTTGAGATATGGTTGATTGGATGAGCCATAAGATTTGTTTAAAATTATCGCCACATTGATAATTACTCTAGGTTTTTGCTTTTTATGTGGTAGTTTTGGCATGTCACTTATTTTGGCCAATCCTTAAAGGGACACTGTAGGGGGGTCGGGGGAAAATGAGTTGAACTTACCCGGGGCTTCTAATGGTCCCCAGCAGACATCCTGTGATCGCGCAGCCAGTCACCGATGCTCCGGTCCCGCCTCCAGTTCACTTCTGCAATTTCCCACTCCCAAAGTCAGAAAACCACTGTGCTTGCGTTGCCATGTCCTCGATCCCGCTGATGTCACCAGGAATGTACGGCCCAGTATGGTCTGTGTCTGTGCAGTACGCTCCTGGTGACATCAGCGGGATTGAGGACATGGCAACGCAGGCACAGTGGTTTTCAGACTTTAAAGTCTGAAATTCCAGAAGTGAACCGGAGGCGGGACCGGAGCATCGGTGAGTGGCTGCGTGGGCACAGGATGTCTGCGGAGGAACATTAGAAGCCCCGGGTAAGTTCAACTCCTTTTCCCCCAACCCCCTACAGTATCCCTTTAATATTCGCTTTGCCTGCTAATACCTGCCTATTACTGCCGTCAATGTCACCATCTGCCTTCTGGCATTGGCCTTGATTCAGGAAATGTAAGGTGCCAGTCAGCGTGAGTTAAAGCGGAACTGAAATTTAAGTGTTTTACTTACCTGGGGCTTGTGCCAGCCCCTTGCAGCCTTCCTGTCCCATGCAGCCTTCCTGTCCCATGTTGGCCCTCCACGATCCTCCGTTCTCCCGCCGCCAGCTAGTTTTGTTACTGTCGCACCGCCTACTTGTAAGTCGACTGCAACTGTGTCTGCGCCCCCCCCCCCCCCCCTAGCCACACGTATCTTTGTTCACATTCCCATCTGCAATAGCGAGGGGGTGAAGAAATACGCGTGGCCTGGGGCGTGCCGGTGCAGTTGCTGCGTCAGCTGTACTGAAACTAGTTGGTGGGGGAACGGAGGATCGTGGAGGACCAGCATGGGACAGGAAGGCTGCAAGGGGCTGACTGAGGCCCCAGGTAAGTGAAACACTTTTGTTTTTATTTTCAGTTCCGCTTTAATTTTATTGAGCATGAGTTAATGTTAACAAGCGCACGCTATGCATGGTCCTGGCAGTGTAGCATGCGCTCTTTTTTTTGCAGCCGATCCTTGTAAATGCAGCGCCATAGTGACAATGTGACCACGATTCTTAACTAGAGTGGCCACTACTATGTTAATTAAAATAGCGGCGGCGGCGCTAGTGAAGTACCGCGGTCCGCCTACATAACTGTCACGTAGCATTTACAAGGGTTGGCTGTAACTAAAGAGAGCACGCTATGCTGACAGGACTGCGAGTAGCTCTCATTAAAATACCCTCATGCTTACGGGCATGTTACTTGTGTAAATCAAGCCCCTTACATGTTAAGGTGGTCATATATCAGGGGATTTTGTGGGTCGATTGACTTTCTGATTCAATAATTTTTTTTTAAATCGGATGAAAATCCGTGTCGCAATGTAAACACCTGATCAATGTTTAATTCTATTTCAGGCTGAAATCAGTCAAAAGGCTTGTTCAGACGTGCTAGAAAATAGTTTCCTAGTGCTCAATCAGTTGCGGGGGCGTAATGGGGTTATCGTGATGACTGATGGACCCCCACTGCCGTTCCCTTAAATGTAGTGTCCACCCCTCCCCCCCAAATGCCTGTCATTGGTAATATCGATGTGCCTTTACTGCCAGGTTATTATTGGTAATATCGATGTGCCTTTACTGCCAGCTTATTATTGGTAATATTGGTGTGCCTTTACTGCCAACTTGTCATTGGTAATATCTGCGTTCCTTTCCTGTCTGTCATTGGTAATATTGGTGCGCCTTTGCTGCCTGCTTTTCACTGGTAATATCTGCATTCCTTTGCTGCCCACGTGTCATTGGTAATAGTGCTGTGATGTGTATTGGTATTTACTTTCATTTAAAAGTATCTGTCATTGGTTTTTGTCAGTTAACTGCTTGTCTTAAGGTGTCAATACACTAATCTATTTACCCTGGCAGAGTCAATCACTGTAATTGAATCTGCCAGTTTGATGCCCTAACATGCCCACCCGATCGTAAGTTTGATAGATTTCGCCCTGAAATTGATCTAAATGATCTGTCTGGATGGAAGATCTCACTCGAAAAGAGATGGGGAACTGCAATATGTAATTGCCTGGGGTCCCACAGCCAGTGACGGACTCCCAGGTCTCCTCCCAGGTAATGGTGCTCCCCCGGGGCCCATGCAGAGTACTCGCTGTGCAGGACACTCACCACTTCTGTCCAGCTGGCATGCTCTCTCCTGTGTCCTTCGTCTTCACCTCCCTGTCTTTTCTCTATGACCCAGCGACACGCTATTTTCAAAGAACTGGCATTGTGGGGAGATGACGATGGAAGGACGCTAGAGGGAGTGCACGGCCATACCGGTGACTGGATCCGGGTGCGAGTACTGAGGAAGCCTATCACTAGAATCTACCCATTACTTTCTGCCTTTTCACTAGAAAGTACCTTCATTTATCTGCTTGTCATTGAAATTCTTTGTGTTTGACAGTTCCTATCTGTGTGTATTCTGTTTTAGTCTAGGGAGTTGTGTTGCCTTCTCTGACAGCAGGAGTGCATTGTCATGGGAAAGCAGTGCAGGGCAATCACCGCAGATTGCTTTTGCTTACAGTGAAGTATACAATCAGTAAAAAGTATTCTTCACTGTCACTGTAAACACACGTGTTCTGTAGCAAAGCACTGCATGCAGTGTGTTGGGATGCTGCATGGTGTTATACCGCACCCTCCACACTGAGAATGCCATTATCTGTCTACTGCTAACTGTATATCACTGATATTTTGCCCTTTATTGGTGTTTTCTGCTTGTCATTGGTAATATCTGTACAGCCCAGTGCACACCAAAAACCTCTAGCAGATCTGCAAAACGCTAGAGGTTTTTGAAGCAGATTTCAGAGCGATTCTAGGCATGTATAGAGAGGTTTTCTAAACATGCCTAGCGTTTTTGGAGCGTTTTTGTGTAGCAGATTACAAATCTTGTTACAGTAAGGCTGCTACTGTAACAAAAACGCCTGGAAAACTGCTCTAAACTAGCGGTTTTCCACTTTCCCATATTTTAACATTGAGACAGAAACGCCTCAGAAATCTAAAAAATGCTGCAGCTCCCGAGTTTGCGTTTGTGGAAAAAACGAACCGCTCTGGTGTGCACCATCCCATTCACTTTCATTAGCCAAGCGGTTTTCCACCCTGCAAGAGTTTTAAAAAAAACGCTTCAGAACCGCTCTGGTGTGCACCAGCCCTACCTGTGGTATCTACCTATTTTTCCGATTGTTTACAATATCTGCATTTCATTATCTACCTCTAGTATGTAATACATGTGCTTCATTGGAGTTCCCCTTATTTGCTTGCCTAGTAAAGAATGATGTATTTTTCAGAGTTTTTACATAAATGTTAACAGTCCTTCATCTTTTTCTTTAAGGTGCATTTTGGGATGAGATTCAGTCATGCTTGCTTGTGGCGCTTGCTGGAGACAGACCAGGAGCAGATGAACAGTCATGGCAGCTGGAACAGGTGAGATTATAATGGGCGCTGGGAGGCATTGACATTTGAGGCAGCGAATGTGTCATCACAAGACAGATTCACAAGAGATTTCTTGCTGAAATTGATCAGATGTCGGACTGCGGTGTATGGGCAGCCGACAGATCCTCTCCGATTCAGAAAGTTATCTGGTGGCCGTACATGGTACAATTTTTTACATTTTTTTTCTTATTAGGTAATTTCGTTCAATTATTCTCTTAGAGCAAATATAAAGATTTTTCCAACATGTCTGATAGGATTTTTATTGAAAAAAATTGATAATATTTTTAAACAATCCTTCAGGGCAATGATCCCACCCAGGTGTTAATTGTCTGTGTCTGATAGTTGCACGGTTGTGGGTTAGTGGAATGTTCAGCTGTCGGTACTTGGCTAAACGCACTGAGGGTGGCCTAAATGTCACTGTTTTATAGGGGAGGTGCTGAATGTTCCTGTGCCTGATAGGTCGACGTCTCACCTTTGCGCTGAAGGTTTGTTCAAAACAATGTTAGCAGGTACTAACATTGGTTTTCTAGATTGAAAAAGATTTTATGGCTTTCATTTGATCGTTTTGGTTGAATAAATGGGAAAATCAAACGTTTTTATTGTACCATGTGTGGGCAACATTAGTTGATCTGCCCGTACATCAGCAGATGTATGGGCACCTTCAAGACACTCAGAGCTCAGTAATGTTAAGCTCTGATATTCTGGGCTTCCTCCCGCCCCATAAACACATCTAAGTCCCATGCTGTCCTCCCTCGGTCTGCCAATCAGCCGTGGTGAGCTCCGTTACCAGCCTCAGGCGATGCCAGTCTGGATCTACTGCGCATGCGCAGACCTCCAGCACAAGCGCAGTAGACGTCTCTGAGCCTGTTACCAGGGCTCACCGCGGCTGGACGGCGTGGGACTTAGACATGTTTATGGGGCGGGAGGAAGCCCCGCATAAGTATAAGAGCTTTACATTACTTGAGCTCTGAGTCTCTTTAAAGAGGAACTGTTGCGAAAATCTTAAAATTTAAAACGCATACAAATAAGAAGCCTGTTTCTGCCAGAGTAAATAGAGCTATTACTTTTCTCCTATGTTGCGGTCACTTACAGTAGGTAGTAGAAATCTGACATTACTGACAGGTTTTAGGCTAGTCCATCTCTCCAATGGGGATTCTCAGCATGGCCTTTATTCTTATGACACTCCCTGAAAAGTATGTATACAAAGATGCTGGTCAGCCTTCCTGCTCGCTGTACACTTTTTTTTTGGCAGTTGGCTGGAGCAACTGCTGTTCAGGAAATGCTGTTGAAAACAAAGAAAACCCTGAGAAGATGGGATAGTCCAAAATCTGTTGATAATGCCATAGTTCTACTTCTTACTGTAAGTGACAGCAACATAGGAGAAAAGTAATATATGGCACATTTACTCTGGAAGAAACGTACTTCTTATTTGTCTGTTTACATGTATTTGAAATTTTAAGATTTTTGTGGCAGAGGTCCATTAAGAATGACCAGACATGTTAAATGATCGAGCTAATGCAAATTTGTTGCAAATTACATGCAACTCAGAATTAATCACAAATCTCTAGCATTTTGCGATTGCGAGTGTGAATGGGCTCTTTTAAAAGATTGCAAGCTTTTTTTTACCTCATCAGTCACTGACATTATCATTTTTAAATTCCTCTGCTTTGTTTCACCCTCCGATAGTATAAGTGTAAGTTCTTCAGGCATGTCTTATCTATATAATAGACTGTAGTCTTTTGTCGTATGCATGACTTATTGATGACAGTTATAAGCTCTTGGGACTTGCCACTCTTATAATATACCTCTTTTAAATTTCTCACGGATATTAAAATTGCAAGCTCTTTTCTACTTTTAGGCTACTTGCACACTAAGACGTTACGTTAGGTGCTACGTTAAGGTTGCATAACGTGCACCTAACGCAAGGCCTGGTGCTCTTCGATGTGGACGTCAGAGTGAGCCGCGTTGTGCAGCTCACTCTGGTGTCCGTGATGCGCACTCTTGGGCGCATGCGGCATCACGTGGTTCCGCCGGCCAATCGACGCACAGAGCGGCCGCACCAGGAAGTAAACACTGCACGTCACAACGTGCAGTGAATATTAATTAGCCATGTGCCTGGCCGCTCTCTGCTTCTCCCCAACATGACTGCGCATGTGCAAACAGTCTAACGCGGCTTAAGCCGCTGTAACTCCGTAGCATGCTGCACTTTCGGCAGATTGCAGCGTTACATGTAACGTAACGTGGGCTGTGTGAACAGCCCACTTGTGTTACATTGCTGTGTGTTGGGGGAGCGTTACAGGCGCACTAATGTGCGCCTGTAACGTCTTCGTGTGTAAGCAGCCTTAAAGGATACCAGATTGAAAAGGAAAATTCCCCCCGCAGCCATTTCCTGGTCAGCTGGGCCTTGCTGTGCTGGCCTGTCTGTGCACATCCTTGATTGTGCATCCATGGCCAGGAGCGCTCTGTGCTTGTGCAGGATGGACTTGTGACATCGTGTGCATGTGCAGAGTGCTTCCAGCCAAGGACACATGATCAAGGACGCTCTCAGCCGGGCCAGTGCTTTACACAGGAAGTGGCTGCAGGGAGCATTTGCAAAAGAAAGTAGTGGGACGGAGGAGAACCGGGGAAATCGGTGGGCATCAGGACTTACTCCCTATACATGCCTGCTCCTATTTTTGCCTTTTCATTCAGGTATCTTTTAAATGAAACGTGATGTTAGAGGCATGTAGTGGTAGTCATATTTCCTTCTGTACCATATCAGTTGCCTGGCAGTCTTGCTGATCTTTGTCTTGCAGTGGTGTCAGAATTGTACTCTTGAAAGAAGCACATAGCTTAGCTGGTCAAGCTGGTGTCAAAATGCCTGATCTGCGTCTGTCATCAGGGGTTATGGCTAAAAGTGTAAGGGCTGATCCACACTGGCTGCATTTGTGTGTTTAAAAATGCTGCACGTCACAATTTGCAGTCATTCTCGTTCACTTGAATCAGATTCGCAAAGGAAATAGCGGCAAAATCACAACAAATTAGCAGCGATTTCCAGTGTGGACCAGATCTTACAGGCAGATGAATAGGACAGCCAGACAATTTGCATTGTTTTGAAAGGAAATAAATGGCAGCCTCCATATCCCTTACTTCAGGTGTGCTTTAAAGTGTACCTTAAGTGTCCCCAAAAAATTGAGTTTTACTCATCTGGGGCTTACCTCAGCCCCCTGCAGCTGATCGGTGCCCACGACGAGTCGCTCTGATGCTCCCGGTCCCGCTGGCGGCCACTTCCGGTTTCGCCGTCAGGACCCGTCAGGCTGGGGAACGCGGCTGATACTACGCGTTCCCAGCCAAAATAGCACCCCTATGCGGCCATATGTCCGCATAGGCACCCGTATGCGGACATATGGCCGCATAGGGGTGCTATTTTGGCTGGGAGCGCGTAGTATCAGCCGCGTTCCCCAGCCTGACGGGTCCTGACGGCGAAACCGGAAGTGGCCGCCAGCGGGACCCGGAGCATCAGAGCGACTCGTCGTGGGCACCGATCAGCTGCAGGGGGCTGAGGTAAGCCCCAGGTGAGTAAAACTCAATTTTTTTGGGACACTTAAGGTACACTTTAAAGCGACTTGCACTGTGGGTAATACTGATTATACACTGGGTGCTGCTATAGCAACAGTTAACATTTTGGTCTACGACGGCACCCACATTCCCTTCTTTCAGTCTGAGAGGACCACACCAGCGAAAAAAGTAAGCAGTTAACCAGGCAAAACAGGTTTTGGACTAGTCCATCTCTTTATGGGGTATTCTCCAGGTTTTCTTTTTTTTTTTTTTTCAAGAGCATTTACTGAAGGGCAGTTGCTAAGTCTAACTGACAAATAGTGTGCATAGATGTAGGGAGGCTGGCTGGCACTTTTCTATGTCGGCAGTTAAACTGCCATTTAGGAAATGCTTTAGAAAACAAAATGCTGAGAATCCCTCATGAGAAGATGTAGTTTAAATCCTGTTGGTTCTGGCAGAATTTAACTGCCTATTTTTAAGTAAAGTTGAACTGTTTTAGAACTATACTGTATAATAACATTGTACATTATTGGGGAGTATAGCACGTTGTCTGCAGTCTATATGAATAAGCACTATCTTTATGGGTCACACTGAAGTTGTGTACGCTGCTTTGGCCTATCTGAAAGAGGTAATGGGTGTTGATTATTTTCCAGATATATTTTTTTCTTTGCATAGCCAATTTATTACAGGCAATGGCTTTCCTAAGTGTTTCTGTTCCTGTGCCAGTTCCATTGCTGAGAAGAAATATCACACATTCTATGTAGCCATTTACACTCTTTTTTTTTTTATTTTTTTTTAACAACCTTTCAATTATTTTGAAACATTGTATGCTAATTGTATTGGATTGTGTAATAAAGTTATTTCTGTGTTGTGTGGTTTTTTCTCTTGTGATAAAATATGTAATGGAATTATTTCAAAGCGGATCATTCTATCATGTGAGGGGGTATGACTTTAAATGTGAGTGAGTATGAGATAACTAAACATTAAGGAGTGAGAGGGATATGGTGGGTGACATATTTACTTTTAAACAATGCACATTGCCTGGCTGTCCTGCTGATATTCTGCCTCAAATACTTTTTAGCCATAGACCCTAAACAAGCATCCAGATCAGAAATTTGACTTAAGTCTGATTGGATTAGCTATATGTTTGTTTCAGGTGTGGGATTCAGACATTACTGCAGCCAGAGATGAGCAAGCCGCTGAGCAAGTAGTCTTGTTTAATAGGAAATAAATATGGCAGCTTCCATATCCCTCTTTTATGATGTACTTTAAAGGTTGAACGGGAACAGATTTCCTGGCATGAATTGGTTAACTTGCCACCTCAAGCCAAACCACTGCTCTCTATCTTCCTGACTTTAGTGCCTTCACAGGACTTTGGGTTGTGAAGGCAAAAGTGTCAGGAAGTAGATGGGCGTACAGTGCATCAGTGCCACATAGTGTTAGTCTATGAAATCTTAGGACTGTTGGATGTATAACAGCGGCAGTATAAACTGACATCACAGGCATCAAGGAAGAAGTTTGGCAGATAGAGGTAAGTGCACAGCAGTAATGAACTAGTCAGCACTATCTTTGCAAAGAGGCTGACATTTATTGACTTCTAAACAATGCACACTGAAATGATCTTGCACACACTAGTACAATTCAAGTTGGGTAGAAAGGAGAGAATCTGGGCACCAATCTGCAGTTCCTAGTCGATCACCTTTATTGGATCCTCAATCCAACTGACATTACATAGAATACAAACGCATTTGTATACTATGTAATGTCAGTTGGATTGAGGATGCAATAAAGGTGATTGAGTGGGAACTGTAGATTGTTGCCCATATGGTCTCCTTTCTACCTTCTTGAATTGTATGCTTTCAGTGATCCAGAGGCACAATCAGTCCCTCTGCTTGGTCATCTGGTGCCGACTTTACTCTGGATTGAAACACTAGTACAAGCCACAAACAAGAAACCTTGCTGGAATCCAAGGCGACAGTTTGAGGTTTGCGAACCTATTAAACAAAAATTTGTGTGCAATCTGTTTTTTTGTGTTAGGCTTGGTTCACACAATAAGGGTCCTGTCAGTTTTTGACAGTTGGCATGTTTTGTATGTTTCTTTAGATGGGTTCACACATAAATCTGTGCATTTCTGGTGGGTGAGGGAGGGTTAAACTTACCCAGCGGCATCTGCTTTAATCAGTCTCACGGTGTTCCACGCTGTGTACCAAGCCGCGTCACGTCACTACCACGCTTCCTCCTTCAATAAAGTGTACTTTGGTTGTTACCACCAGGGCGCAGCTTGCCAGGATGCACAGAGGGCAGGGCGCTGAAAGTCCCTCCTGGGAGCCGGTTGTTTCTAACTGTCCCTCCTGGGAGCCGGTTTTTACTAGTGTCCCTCCTCTCAGGCCAGGGCGCTGAAAGTAGTCTCGGACCAGGGCGCTGAAAGTAGTCTCGGACCAGGGCGCTGAAAGTAGTCTCGGACCAGGGCGCTGAAAGTAGTCTCGGACCAGGGCGCTGAAAGTAGTCTCGGACCAGGGCGCTGAAGGTAGTCTCGGACCAGGGCGCTGAAGGTAGTCTCGGACCAGGGCGCTGAAGGTAGTCTCGGACCAGGGCGCTGAAGGTAGTCTCGGACCAGGGCGCTGAAGGTAGTCTCGGACCAGGGCGCTGAAAGTAGTCTCGGACCAGGGCGCTGAAAGTAGTCTCGGACCAGGGCGCTGAAAGTAGTCTCGGACCAGGGCGCTGAAAGTAGTCTTGGACCAGGGCGCTGAAAGTAGTCTCGGACCAGGTCGCTGAAAGTAGTCTCGGACCAGGGCGCTGAAAGTAGTCTCGGACCAGGGCGCTGAAAGTAGTCTCGGACCAGGGCGCTGAAAGTAGTCTCGGACAGTCTTTGGCTGGGCGCAGTGTGACGTGTGGCTGGGCGCAGTCTTTGGCTGGGCGCAGTCTTTGGCTGGGCGCAGTGTGACGTGTGGCTGGGCGCAGTCTTTGGCTGGGCGCAGTGTGACGTGTGGTTGGGCGCAGTCTTTGGCTGGGCGCAGTGTGACGTGTGGCTGGGCGCAGTCTTTGGCTGGGCGCAGTGTGACGTGTGGCTGGGCGCAGTCTTTGGCTGGGCGCAGTGTGACGTGTGGCTGGGCGCAGTCTTTGGCTGGGCGCAGTGTGACGTGTGGCTGAGCGCAGTCTTTGGCTGGGCGCAGTGTGACGTGTGGCTGGGCGCAGTCTTTGGCTGGGCGCAGTGTGACGTGTGGCTGGGCGCAGTCTTTGGCTGGGCGCAGTGTGACGTGTGGCTGGGCGCAGTCTTTGGCTGGGCGCAGTGTGACGCGTGGCTGGGCGCAGTCTTTGGCTGGGCGTAGTGTGACGCGTGGCTGGGCGCAATCTTTGGCTGGGTGCAGTGTGACATCCTCGGGTTTACATTCTCCTGGATGCCGGTCATTGGTCCCTCGGCAGGGCACGGTGTGAAGTCTTCTGGCAGGGCGAGGTGTGGAGTTCTCCAGTTGAAGTTCTCCAGGGCGCTGGTTGTTGGTCCTTCGGCACGGTGAGGTGTGAAGTCTTCCGGCAGGGCACGGTGTGAAGTCCTCCGGTTGAAGTTCTCCTGGGCGCCGGCTGTTGGTCCCTCAGCAGGGCGTGGTGTGAAGTCTTCTGGCAGGGCGCTATGCTTAGTCCTCCGGTTGAAGTTCTCTTGGGTGCCGGTTGTTGGTCCCTCGTCAGGGCGCAGTGTGATGTCTTCTGGCAGGGTGTGGTGTGAAGTCCTCCGGTTGAAGTTTTCCTGGGTTGCCGGTTGTTGGTCCCTCAGCAGGGCACGATGTATAGTACCCCAGAATGATGTTTGTAGTCCTGCGATTGTTGTTCTCCATCCTGGGAGCCGGTTGTTTCTAAAAGTCCCTCCTGGGAGCCGGTTGTTTCTAAAAGTCCCTCCTGGGAGCCGGTTGTTTCTAAAAGTCCCTCCTGGGAGCCGGTTGTTTCTAAAAGTCCCTCCTGGGAGCCGGTTGTTTCTAAAAGTCCCTCCTGGGAGCCGGTTGTTTCTAAAAGTCCCTCCTGGGAGCCGGTTGTTTCTAAAAGTCCCTCCTGGGAGCCGGTTGTCTCTAAAAGTCCCTCCTGGGAGCCGGTTGTTTCTAAAAGTCCCTCCTGGGAGCCGGTTGTTTCTAAAAGTCCCTCCTGGGAGCCGGTTGTTTCTAAAAGTCCCTCCTGGGAGCCGGTTGTTTCTAAAAGTCCCTCCTGGGAGCCGGTTGTTTCTAAAAGTCCCTCCTGGGAGCCGGTTGTTTCTAAAAGTCCCTCCTGGGAGCCGGTTGTTTCTAAAAGTCCCTCCTGGGAGCCGGTTGTTTCTAAAAGTCCCTCCTGGGAGCCGGTTGTTTCTAAAAGTCCCTCCTGGGAGCCGGTTGTTTCTAAAAGTCCCTCCTGGGAGCCGGTTGTTTCTAAAAGTCCCTCCTGGGAGCCGGTTGTTTCTAAAAGTCCCTCCTGGGAGCCGGTTGTTTCTAAAAGTCCCTCCTGGGAGCCGGTTGTTTCTAAAAGTCCCTCCTCTCAGGCCAGGGCGCTGAAAGTAGTCTCGGACCAGGGCGCTGAAAGTAGTCTCGGACCAGGGCGCTGAAAGTAGTCTCGGACCAGGGCGCTGAAAGTAGTCTCGGACCAGGGCGCTGAAAGTAGTCTCGGACCAGGGCGCTGAAAGTAGTCTCGGACCAGGGCGCTGAAAGTAGTCTCGGACCAGGGCGCTGAAAGTAGTCTCGGACAGTCTTTGGCTGGGCGCAGTGTGACGTGTGGCTGGGCGCAGTCTTTGGCGGGGCGCAGTGTGACGTGTGGCTGGGCGCAGTCTTTGGCGGGGCGCAGTGTGACGTGTGGCTGGGCGCAGTCTTTGGCGGGGCGCAGTGTGACGTGTGGCTGGGCGCAGTCTTTGGCTGGGCGCAGTGTGACGTGTGGCTGGGCGCAGTCTTTGGCTGGGCGCAGTGTGACGTGTGGCTGGGCGCAGTCTTTGGCTGGGCGCAGTGTGACGTGTGGCTGGGCGCAGTCTTTGGCTGGGCGCAGTGTGACGTGTGGCTGGGCGCAGTCTTTGGCTGGGCGCAGTGTGACGTGTGGCTGGACGCAGTCTTTGGCTGGGCGCAGTGTGACGTGTGGCTGGGCGCAGTCTTTGGCTGGGCGCAGTGTGACGTGTGACTGGGCGCAGTCTTTGGCTGGGCGCAGTGTGACGTGTGGCTGGGCGCAGTCTTTTACTGGGCGCAGTGTGACGCGTGGCTGGGCGCAGTCTTTGGCTGAGCGCAGTGTGACGCGTGGCTGGGCGCAGTCTTTGGCTGGGCGCAGTGTGACATCCTTGGGTTTACATTCTCCTGGATGCCGGTCGTTGGTCCCTCGGCAGGGCACGGTGTGAAGTCTTCTGGCAGGGCGAGGTGTGGAGTTCTCCAGTTGAAGTTCTCCAGGGCGCTGGTTGTTGGTCCTTCGGCACGGTGCGGTGTGACGTCTTCCGGCAGGGCACGGTGTGAAGTCCTCCGGTTGAAGTTCTCCTGGGCGCCGGCTGTTGGTCCCTCGGCAGGGCGTGGTGTGAAGTCTTCTGGCAGGGCGCTATGCTTAGTCCTCCGGTTGAAGTTCTCTTGGGTGCCGGTTGTTGGTCCCTCGGCTGGGCACGATGTATAGTACCCCAGAATGATGTTTGTAGTCCTGCGATTGTTGTTCTCCATCCTGGGAGCCGGTTGTTTCTAAAAGTCCCTCCTGGGAGCCGGTTGTTTCTAAAAGTCCCTCCTGGGAGCCGGTTGTTTCTAAAAGTCCCTCCTGGGAGCCGGTTGTTTCTAAAAGTCCCTCCTGGGAGCCGGTTGTTTCTAAAAGTCCCTCCTGGGAGCCGGTTGTTTCTAAAAGTCCCTCCTGGGAGCCGGTTGTTTCTAAAAGTCCCTCCTGGGAGCCGGTTGTTTCTAAAAGTCCCTCCTGGGAGCCGGTTGTTTCTAAAAGTCCCTCCTGGGAGCCGGTTGTTTCTAAAAGTCCCTCCTGGGAGCCGGTTGTTTCTAAAAGTCCCTCCTGGGAGCCGGTTGTTTCTAAAAGTCCCTCCTGGGAGCCGGTTGTTTCTAAAAGTCCCTCCTGGGAGCCGGTTGTTTCTAAAAGTCCCTCCTGGGAGCCGGTTGTTTCTAAAAGTCCCTCCTGGGAGCCGGTTGTTTCTAAAAGTCCCTCCTGGGAGCCGGTTGTTTCTAAAAGTCCCTCCTGGGAGCCGGTTGTTTCTAAAAGTCCCTCCTGGGAGCCGGTTTTTACTAGTGTCCCTCCTCTCGGACCAGGGCGCTGAAAGTAGCCTCCGACCAGGGCGCTGAAAGTAGTCTCGGACCAGGGCGCTGAAAGTAGTCTCGGACCAGGGCGCTGAAAGTAGTCTCGGACCAGGGCGCTGAAAGTAGTCTCGGACCAGGGCACTGAAAGTAGTCTCGGACCAGGGCGCTGAAAGTAGTCTCGGACAGTCTTTGGCTGGGCTCAGTGTGACGTGTAACTGGGCGCAGTCTTTGGCTGGGCGCAGTGTGACGTGTGGCTGGGCGCAGTCTTTGGCTGGGCGCAGTGTGACGTGTGGCTGGGCGCAGTCTTTGGCTGGGCGCAGTGTGACGTGTGGCTGGGCGCAGTCTTTGGCTGGGCGCAGTGTGACGTGTGGCTGGGCGCAGTCTTTGGCTGGGCGCAGTGTGACGTGTGGCTGGGCGCAGTCTTTGGCTGGGCGCAGTGTGACGTGTGGCTGGGCGCAGTCTTTGGCTGGGCGCAGTGTGACGTGTGGCTGGGCGCAGTCTTTGGCTGGGTGACGTGTGGCTGGGCGCAGTCTTTGGCTGGGCGCAGTGTGACGCGTGGCTGGGCGCAGTCTTTGGCTGGGCGTAGTGTGACGCGTGGCTGGGCGCAATCTTTGGCTGGGTGCAGTGTGACATCCTCGGGTTTACATTCTCCTGGATGCCGGTCATTGGTCCCTCGGCAGGGCACGGTGTGAAGTCTTCTGGCAGGGCGAGGTGTGGAGTTCTCCAGTTGAAGTTCTCCAGGGCGCTGGTTGTTGGTCCTTCGGCATGGTGAGGTGTGAAGTCTTCCGGCAGGGCACGGTGTGAAGTCCTCCGGTTGAAGTTCTCCTGGGCGCCGGCTGTTGGTCCCTCAGCAGGGCGTGGTGTGAAGTCTTCTGGCAGGGCGCTATGCTTAGTCCTCCGGTTGAAGTTCTCTTGGGTGCCGGTTGTTGGTCCCTCGTCAGGGCGCAGTGTGATGTCTTCTGGCAGGGTGTGGTGTGAAGTCCTCCGGTTGAAGTTTTCCTGGGTTGCCGGTTGTTGGTCCCTCAGCAGGGCACGATGTATAGTACCCCAGAATGATGTTTGTAGTCCTGCGATTGTTGTTCTCCATCCTGGGAGCCGGTTGTTTCTAAAAGTCCCTCCTGGGAGCCGGTTGTTTCTAAAAGTCCCTCCTGGGAGCCGGTTGTTTCTAAAAGTCCCTCCTGGGAGCCGGTTGTTTCTAAAAGTCCCTCCTGGGAGCCGGTTGTTTCTAAAAGTCCCTCCTGGGAGCCGGTTGTTTCTAAAAGTCCCTCCTGGGAGCCGGTTGTTTCTAAAAGTCCCTCCTGGGAGCCGGTTGTTTCTAAAAGTCCCTCCTGGGAGCCGGTTGTTTCTAAAAGTCCCTCCTGGGAGCCGGTTGTTTCTAAAAGTCCCTCCTGGGAGCCGGTTGTCTCTAAAAGTCCCTCCTGGGAGCCGGTTGTTTCTAAAAGTCCCTCCTGGGAGCCGGTTGTTTCTAAAAGTCCCTCCTGGGAGCCGGTTGTTTCTAAAAGTCCCTCCTGGGAGCCGGTTGTTTCTAAAAGTCCCTCCTGGGAGCCGGTTGTTTCTAAAAGTCCCTCCTGGGAGCCGGTTGTTTCTAAAAGTCCCTCCTGGGAGCCGGTTGTTTCTAAAAGTCCCTCCTGGGAGCCGGTTGTTTCTAAAAGTCCCTCCTGGGAGCCGGTTGTTTCTAAAAGTCCCTCCTGGGAGCCGGTTGTTTCTAAAAGTCCCTCCTGGGAGCCGGTTGTTTCTAAAAGTCCCTCCTGGGAGCCGGTTGTTTCTAAAAGTCCCTCCTGGGAGCCGGTTGTTTCTAAAAGTCCCTCCTGGGAGCCGGTTGTTTCTAAAAGTCCCTCCTGGGAGCCGGTTGTTTCTAAAAGTCCCTCCTGGGAGCCGGTTGTTTCTAAAAGTCCCTCCTGGGAGCCGGTTGTTTCTAAAAGTCCCTCCTGGGAGCCGGTTTTTACTAGTGTCCCTCCTCTCAGGCCAGGGCGCTGAAAGTAGTCTCGGACCAGGGCGCTGAAAGTAGTCTCGGACCAGGGCGCTGAAAGTAGTCTCGGACCAGGGCGCTGAAAGTAGTCTCGGACCAGGGCGCTGAAAGTAGTCTCGGACCAGGGCGCTGAAAGTAGTCTCGGACAGTCTTTGGCTGGGCGCAGTGTGACGTGTGGCTGGGCGCAGTCTTTGGCGGGGCGCAGTGTGACGTGTGGCTGGGCGCAGTCTTTGGCGGGGCGCAGTGTGACGTGTGGCTGGGCGCAGTCTTTGGCGGGGCGCAGTGTGACGTGTGGCTGGGCGCAGTCTTTGGCTGGGCGCAGTGTGACGTGTGGCTGGGCGCAGTCTTTGGCTGGGCGCAGTGTGACGTGTGGCTGGGCGCAGTCTTTGGCTGGGCGCAGTGTGACGTGTGGCTGGGCGCAGTCTTTGGCTGGGCGCAGTGTGACGTGTGGCTGGACGCAGTCTTTGGCTGGGCGCAGTGTGACGTGTGGCTGGGCGCAGTCTTTGGCTGGGCGCAGTGTGACGTGTGACTGGGCGCAGTCTTTGGCTGGGCGCAGTGTGACGTGTGGCTGGGCGCAGTCTTTTACTGGGCGCAGTGTGACGCGTGGCTGGGCGCAGTCTTTGGCTGAGCGCAGTGTGACGCGTGGCTGGGCGCAGTCTTTGGCTGGGCGCAGTGTGACATCCTTGGTTTACATTCTCCTGGATGCCGGTCGTTGGTCCCTCGGCAGGGCACGGTGTGAAGTCTTCTGGCAGGGCGAGGTGTGGAGTTCTCCAGTTGAAGTTCTCCAGGGCGCTGGTTGTTGGTCCTTCGGCACGGTGCGGTGTGACGTCTTCCGGCAGGGCACGGTGTGAAGTCCTCCGGTTGAAGTTCTCCTGGGCGCCGGCTGTTGGTCCCTCGGCAGGGCGTGGTGTGAAGTCTTCTGGCAGGGCGCTATGCTTAGTCCTCCGGTTGAAGTTCTCTTGGGTGCCGGTTGTTGGTCCCTCGGCTGGGCACGATGTATAGTACCCCAGAATGATGTTTGTAGTCCTGCGATTGTTGTTCTCCATCCTGGGAGCCGGTTGTTTCTAAAAGTCCCTCCTGGGAGCCGGTTGTTTCTAAAAGTCCCTCCTGGGAGCCGGTTGTTTCTAAAAGTCCCTCCTGGGAGCCGGTTGTTTCTAAAAGTCCCTCCTGGGAGCCGGTTGTTTCTAAAAGTCCCTCCTGGGAGCCGGTTGTTTCTAAAAGTCCCTCCTGGGAGCCGGTTGTTTCTAAAAGTCCCTCCTGGGAGCCGGTTGTTTCTAAAAGTCCCTCCTGGGAGCCGGTTGTTTCTAAAAGTCCCTCCTGGGAGCCGGTTGTTTCTAAAAGTCCCTCCTGGGAGCCGGTTGTTTCTAAAAGTCCCTCCTGGGAGCCGGTTGTTTCTAAAAGTCCCTCCTGGGAGCCGGTTGTTTCTAAAAGTCCCTCCTGGGAGCCGGTTGTTTCTAAAAGTCCCTCCTGGGAGCCGGTTTTTACTAGTGTCCCTCCTCTCGGACCAGGGCGCTGAAAGTAGTCTCGGACCAGGGCGCTGAAAGTAGTCTCGGACCAGGGCGCTGAAAGTAGTCTCGGACCAGGGCACTGAAAGTAGTCTCGGACCAGGGCGCTGAAAGTAGTCTCGGACAGTCTTTGGCTGGGCTCAGTGTGACGTGTAACTGGGCGCAGTCTTTGGCTGGGCGCAGTGTGACGTGTGGCTGGGCGCAGTCTTTGGCTGGGCGCAGTGTGACGTGTGGCTGGGCGCAGTCTTTGGCTGGGCGCAGTGTGACGTGTGGCTGGGCGCAGTCTTTGGCTGGGCGCAGTGTGACGTGTGGCTGGGCGCAGTCTTTGGCTGGGCGCAGTGTGACGTGTGGCTGGGCGCAGTCTTTGGCTGGGCGCAGTGTGACGTGTGGCTGGGCGCAGTCTTTGGCTGGGCGCAGTGTGACGTGTGGCTGGGCGCAGTCTTTGGCTGGGCGCAGTGTGACGTGTGGCTGGGCGCAGTCTTTGGCTGGGTGACGTGTGGCTGGGCGCAGTCTTTGGCTGGGCGCAGTGTGACGCGTGGCTGGGCGCAGTCTTTGGCTGGGCGCAGTGTGACGCGTGGCTGGGCGCAGTCTTTGGCTGGGCGCAGTGTGACATCCTCGGGTTTACATTCTCCTGGATGCCGGTCGTTGGTCCCTCGGCAGGGCACGGTGTGAAGTCTTCTGGCAGGGCGAGGTGTGGAGTTCTCCAGTTGAAGTTCTCCAGGACGCTGGTTTGTTGGTCCTTCGGCACGGTGCGGTGTGAAGTCTTCCGGCAGGGCACGGTGTGAAGTCCTCCGGTTGAAGTTCTCCTGGGCGCCGGCTGTTGGTCCCTCGGCAGGGCGTGGTGTGAAGTCTTCTGGCAGGGCGCTATGCTTAGTCCTCCGGTTGAAGTTCTCTTGGGTGCCGGTTGTTGGTTCCTCGGCAGGGCGCAGTGTGATGTCTTCCAGCAGGGTGTGGTGTGAAGTCCTCCGGTTGAAGTTTTCCTGGGTTGCCGGTTGTTGGTCCCTCAGCAGGGCACGATGTATAGTACCCCAGAATGATGTTTGTAGTACTGCGATTGTTGTTCTCCATCCTGGGAGCCGGTTGTTTCTAAAAGTCCCTCCTGGGAGCCGGTTGTTTCTAAAAGTCCCTCCTGGGAGCTGGTTGTTTCTAAAAGTCCCTCCTGGGAGCCGGTTGTTTCTAAAAGTCCCTCCTGGGAGCCGGTTGTTTCTAAAAGTCCCTCCTGGGAGCCGGTTGTTTCTAAAAGTCCCTCCTGGGAGCCGGTTGTTTCTAAAAGTCCCTCCTGGGAGCCGGTTGTTTCTAAAAGTCCCTCCTGGGAGCCGGTTGTTTCTAAAAGTCCCTCCTGGGAGCCGGTTGTTTCTAAAAGTCCCTCCTGGGAGCCGGTTGTTTCTAAAAGTCCCTCCTGGGAGCCGGTTGTTTCTAAAAGTCCCTCCTGGGAGCCGGTTTTTACTAGTGTCCCTCTCAGGCCAGGGCGCTGAAAGTAGTCTCGGACCAGGGCGCTGAAAGTAGTCTCGGACCAGGGCGCTGAAAGTAGTCTCGGACCAGGGCGCTGAAAGTAGTCTCGGACCAGGGCGCTGAAAGTAGTCTCGGACCAGGGCGCTGAAAGTAGTCTCGGACCAGGGCGCTGAAAGTAGTCTCGGACCAGGGCGCTGAAAGTAGTCTCGGACCAGGGCGCTGAAAGTAGTCTCGGACCAGGGCGCTGAAAGTAGTCTCGGACCAGGGCGCTGAAAGTAGTCTCGGACCAGGGCGCTGAAAGTAGTCTCGGACCAGGGCGCTGAAAGTAGTCTCGGACCAGGGCGCTGAAAGTAGTCTCGGACAGTCTTTGGCTGGGCGCAGTGTGACGTGTAACTGGGCGCAGTCTTTGGCTGGGCGCAGTGTGACGTGTGGCTGGGCGCAGTCTTTGGCTGGGCGCAGTGTGACGTGTGGCTGGGCGCAGTCTTTGGCTGGGCGCAGTGTGACGTGTGGCTGGGCGCAGTCTTTGGCTGGGCGCAGTGTGACGTGTGGCTGGGCGCAGTCTTTGGCTGGGCGCAGTGTGACGTGTGGCTGGGCGCAGTCTTTGGCTGGGCGCAGTGTGACGCGTGGCTGGGCGCAGTGTGACGTGTGGCTGGGCGCAGTCTTTGGCTGGGTGCAGTGTGACGTGTGGCTGGGCGCAGTCTTTGGCTGGGCGCAGTGTGACGTGTGGCTGGGCGCAGTCTTTGGCTGGGCGCAGTGTGACGTGTGGCTGGGCGCAGTCTTTGGCTGGGCGCAGTGTGACGTGTGGCTGGGCGCAGTCTTTGGCTGGGCGCAGTGTGACGTGTGGCTGGGCGCAGTCTTTGGCTGGGCGCAGTGTGACGCGTGGCTGGGCGCAGTCTTTGGCTGGGCGCAGTGTGACGCGTGGCTGGGCGCAGTCTTTGGCTGGGCTCAGTGTGACATCCTCGGGTTTACATTCTCCTGGATGCCGGTCGTTGGTCCCTCGGCAGGGCACGGTGTGAAGTCTTCTGGCAGGGCAAGGTGTGGAGTTCTCCAGTTGAAGTTCTCCAGGGCGCTGGTTGTTGGTCCTTCGGCACGGTGCGGTGTGAAGTCTTCCGGCAGGGCACGGTGTGAAGTCCTCCGGTTGAAGTTCTCCTGGGCGCCGGCTGTTGGTCCCTCGGCAGGGCGTGGTGTGAAGTCTTCTGGCAGGGCGCTATGCTTAGTCCTCCGGTTGAAGTTCTCTTGGGTGCCGGTTGTTGGTTCCTCGGCAGGGCGCAGTGTGATGTCTTCCAGCAGGGTGTGGTGTGAAGTCCTCCGGTTGAAGTTTTCCTGGGTTGCCGGTTGTTGGTCCCTCAGCAGGGCACGATGTATAGTACCCCAGAATGATGTTTGTAGTACTGCGATTGTTGTTCTCCATCCTGGGAGCCGGTTGTTTCTAAAAGTCCCTCCTGGGAGCCGGTTGTTTCTAAAAGTCCCTCCTGGGAGCCGGTTGTTTCTAAAAGTCCCTCCTGGGAGCCGGTTGTTTCTAAAAGTCCCTCCTGGGAGCCGGTTGTTTCTAAAAGTCCCTCCTGGGAGCCGGTTGTTTCTAAAAGTCCCTCCTGGGAGCCGGTTGTTTCTAAAAGTCCCTCCTGGGAGCCGGTTGTTTCTAAAAGTCCCTCCTGGGAGCCGGTTGTTTCTAAAAGTCCCTCCTGGGAGCCGGTTGTTTCTAAAAGTCCCTCCTGGGAGCCGGTTGTTTCTAAAAGTCCCTCCTGGGAGCCGGTTTTTACTAGTGTCCCTCTCAGGCCAGGGCGCTGAAAGTAGTCTCGGACCAGGGCGCTGAAAGTAGTCTCGGACCAGGGCGCTGAAAGTAGTCTCGGACCAGGGCGCTGAAAGTAGTCTCGGACCAGGGCGCTGAAAGTAGTCTCGGACCAGGGCGCTGAAAGTAGTCTCGGACCAGGGCGCTGAAAGTAGTCTCGGACAGTCTTTGGCTGGGCGCAGTGTGACGTGTAACTGGGCGCAGTCTTTGGCTGGGCGCAGTGTGACGTGTGGCTGGGCGCAGTCTTTGGCTGGGCGCAGTGTGACGTGTGGCTGGGCGCAGTCTTTGGCTGGGCGCAGTGTGACGTGTGGCTGGGCGCAGTCTTTGGCTGGGCGCAGTTTGACGTGTGGCTGGGCGCAGTCTTTGGCTGGGCGCAGTGTGACGTGTGGCTGGGCGCAGTCTTTGGCTGGGCGCAGTGTGACGTGTGGCTGGGCGCAGTCTTTGGCTGGGCGCAGTGTGACGTGTGGCTGGGCGCAGTCTTTAGCTGGGCGCAGTGTGACGTGTGGCTGGGCGCAGTCTTTGGCTGGGCGCAGTGTGACGCGTGGCTGGGCGCAGTGTGACGTGTGGCTGGGCGCAGTGTGACGTGTGGCTGGGCGCAGTCTTTGGCTGGGCGCAGTGTGACGTGTGGCTGGGCGCAGTGTGACGTGTGGCTGGGCGCAGTCTTTGGCTGGGTGCAGTGTGACGTGTGGCTGGGCGCAGTCTTTGGCTGGGCGCAGTGTGACGTGTGGCTGGGCGCAGTCTTTGGCTGGGCGCAGTGTGACGTGTGGCTGGGCGCAGTCTTTGGCTGGGCGCAGTGTGACGTGTGGCTGGGCGCAGTCTTTGGCTGGGCGCAGTGTGACGTGTGGCTGGGCGCAGTCTTTGGCTGGGCGCAGTGTGACGCGTGGCTGGGCGCAGTCTTTGGCTGGGCGCAGTGTGACGCGTGGCTGGGCGCAGTCTTTGGCTGGGCGCAGTGTGACGCGTGGCTGGGCGCAGTCTTTGGCTGGGCTCAGTGTGACATCCTCGGGTTTACATTCTCCTGGATGCCGGTCGTTGGTCCCTCGGCAGGGCACGGTGTGAAGTCTTCTGGCAGGGCAAGGTGTGGAGTTCTCCAGTTGAAGTTCTCCAGGGCGCTGGTTGTTGGTCCTTCGGCACGGTGCGGTGTGAAGTCTTCCGGCAGGGCACGGTGTGAAGTCCTCCGGTTGAAGTTCTCCTGGGCGCCGGCTGTTGGTCCCTCGGCAGGGCGTGGTATGAAGTCTTCTGGCAGGGCGCTATGCTTAGTCCTCCGGTTGAAGTTCTCTTGGGTGCCGGTTGTTGGTCCCTCGTCAGGGCGCAGTGTGATGTCTTCTGGCAGGGTGTGGTGTGAAGTCCTCCGGTTGAAGTTTTCCTGGGTTGCCGGTTGTTGGTCCCTCAGCAGGGCACGATGTATAGTACCCCAGAATGATGTTTGTAGTCCTGCGATTGTTGTTCTCCATCCTGGGAGCCGGTTGTTTCTAAAAGTCCCTCCTGGGAGCCGGTTGTTTCTAAAAGTCCCTCCTGGGAGCCGGTTGTTTCTAAAAGTCCCTCCTGGGAGCCGGTTGTTTCTAAAAGTCCCTCCTGGGAGCCGGTTGTTTCTAAAAGTCCCTCCTGGGAGCCGGTTGTTTCTAAAAGTCCCTCCTGGGAGCCGGTTGTCTCTAAAAGTCCCTCCTGGGAGCCGGTTGTCTCTAAAAGTCCCTCCTGGGAGCCGGTTGTTTCTAAAAGTCCCTCCTGGGAGCCGGTTGTTTCTAAAAGTCCCTCCTGGGAGCCGGTTGTTTCTAAAAGTCCCTCCTGGGAGCCGGTTGTTTCTAAAAGTCCCTCCTGGGAGCCGGTTGTTTCTAAAAGTCCCTCCTGGGAGCCGGTTGTTTCTAAAAGTCCCTCCTGGGAGCCGGTTGTTTCTAAAAGTCCCTCCTGGGAGCCGGTTGTTTCTAAAAGTCCCTCCTGGGAGCCGGTTGTTTCTAAAAGTCCCTCCTGGGAGCCGGTTGTTTCTAAAAGTCCCTCCTGGGAGCCGGTTGTTTCTAAAAGTCCCTCCTGGGAGCCGGTTGTTTCTAAAAGTCCCTCCTGGGAGCCGGTTGTTTCTAAAAGTCCCTCCTGGGAGCCGGTTGTTTCTAAAAGTCCCTCCTGGGAGCCGGTTGTTTCTAAAAGTCCCTCCTGGGAGCCGGTTTTTACTAGTGTCCCTCCTCTCAGGCCAGGGCGCTGAAAGTAGTCTCGGACCAGGGCGCTGAAAGTAGTCTCGGACCAGGGCGCTGAAAGTAGTCTCGGACCAGGGCGCTGAAAGTAGTCTCGGACCAGGGCGCTGAAAGTAGTCTCGGACCAGGGCGCTGAAAGTAGTCTCGGACCAGGGCGCTGAAAGTAGTCTCGGACCAGGGCGCTGAAAGTAGTCTCGGACAGTCTTTGGCTGGGCGCAGTGTGACGTGTGGCTGGGCGCAGTCTTTGGCGGGGCGCAGTGTGACGTGTGGCTGGGCGCAGTCTTTGGCGGGGCGCAGTGTGACGTGTGGCTGGGCGCAGTCTTTGGCGGGGCGCAGTGTGACGTGTGGCTGGGCGCAGTCTTTGGCTGGGCGCAGTGTGACGTGTGGCTGGGCGCAGTCTTTGGCTGGGCGCAGTGTGACGTGTGGCTGGGCGCAGTCTTTGGCTGGGCGCAGTGTGACGTGTGGCTGGGCGCAGTCTTTGGCTGGGCGCAGTGTGACGTGTGGCTGGACGCAGTCTTTGGCTGGGCGCAGTGTGACGTGTGGCTGGGCGCAGTCTTTGGCTGGGCGCAGTGTGACGTGTGACTGGGCGCAGTCTTTGGCTGGGCGCAGTGTGACGTGTGGCTGGGCGCAGTCTTTTACTGGGCGCAGTGTGACGCGTGGCTGGGCGCAGTCTTTGGCTGAGCGCAGTGTGACGCGTGGCTGGGCGCAGTCTTTGGCTGGGCGCAGTGTGACATCCTTGGTTTACATTCTCCTGGATGCCGGTCGTTGGTCCCTCGGCAGGGCACGGTGTGAAGTCTTCTGGCAGGGCGAGGTGTGGAGTTCTCCAGTTGAAGTTCTCCAGGGCGCTGGTTGTTGGTCCTTCGGCACGGTGCGGTGTGACGTCTTCCGGCAGGGCACGGTGTGAAGTCCTCCGGTTGAAGTTCTCCTGGGCGCCGGCTGTTGGTCCCTCGGCAGGGCGTGGTGTGAAGTCTTCTGGCAGGGCGCTATGCTTAGTCCTCCGGTTGAAGTTCTCTTGGGTGCCGGTTGTTGGTCCCTCGGCTGGGCACGATGTATAGTACCCCAGAATGATGTTTGTAGTCCTGCGATTGTTGTTCTCCATCCTGGGAGCCGGTTGTTTCTAAAAGTCCCTCCTGGGAGCCGGTTGTTTCTAAAAGTCCCTCCTGGGAGCCGGTTGTTTCTAAAAGTCCCTCCTGGGAGCCGGTTGTTTCTAAAAGTCCCTCCTGGGAGCCGGTTGTTTCTAAAAGTCCCTCCTGGGAGCCGGTTGTTTCTAAAAGTCCCTCCTGGGAGCCGGTTGTTTCTAAAAGTCCCTCCTGGGAGCCGGTTGTTTCTAAAAGTCCCTCCTGGGAGCCGGTTGTTTCTAAAAGTCCCTCCTGGGAGCCGGTTGTTTCTAAAAGTCCCTCCTGGGAGCCGGTTGTTTCTAAAAGTCCCTCCTGGGAGCCGGTTGTTTCTAAAAGTCCCTCCTGGGAGCCGGTTGTTTCTAAAAGTCCCTCCTGGGAGCCGGTTGTTTCTAAAAGTCCCTCCTGGGAGCCGGTTTTTACTAGTGTCCCTCCTCTCGGACCAGGGCGCTGAAAGTAGTCTCGGACCAGGGCGCTGAAAGTAGTCTCGGACCAGGGCGCTGAAAGTAGTCTCGGACCAGGGCACTGAAAGTAGTCTCGGACCAGGGCGCTGAAAGTAGTCTCGGACAGTCTTTGGCTGGGCTCAGTGTGACGTGTAACTGGGCGCAGTCTTTGGCTGGGCGCAGTGTGACGTGTGGCTGGGCGCAGTCTTTGGCTGGGCGCAGTGTGACGTGTGGCTGGGCGCAGTCTTTGGCTGGGCGCAGTGTGACGTGTGGCTGGGCGCAGTCTTTGGCTGGGCGCAGTGTGACGTGTGGCTGGGCGCAGTCTTTGGCTGGGCGCAGTGTGACGTGTGGCTGGGCGCAGTCTTTGGCTGGGCGCAGTGTGACGTGTGGCTGGGCGCAGTCTTTGGCTGGGCGCAGTGTGACGTGTGGCTGGGCGCAGTCTTTGGCTGGGCGCAGTGTGACGTGTGGCTGGGCGCAGTCTTTGGCTGGGTGACGTGTGGCTGGGCGCAGTCTTTGGCTGGGCGCAGTGTGACGCGTGGCTGGGCGCAGTCTTTGGCTGGGCGCAGTGTGACGCGTGGCTGGGCGCAGTCTTTGGCTGGGCGCAGTGTGACATCCTCGGGTTTACATTCTCCTGGATGCCGGTCGTTGGTCCCTCGGCAGGGCACGGTGTGAAGTCTTCTGGCAGGGCGAGGTGTGGAGTTCTCCAGTTGAAGTTCTCCAGGACGCTGGTTTGTTGGTCCTTCGGCACGGTGCGGTGTGAAGTCTTCCGGCAGGGCACGGTGTGAAGTCCTCCGGTTGAAGTTCTCCTGGGCGCCGGCTGTTGGTCCCTCGGCAGGGCGTGGTGTGAAGTCTTCTGGCAGGGCGCTATGCTTAGTCCTCCGGTTGAAGTTCTCTTGGGTGCCGGTTGTTGGTTCCTCGGCAGGGCGCAGTGTGATGTCTTCCAGCAGGGTGTGGTGTGAAGTCCTCCGGTTGAAGTTTTCCTGGGTTGCCGGTTGTTGGTCCCTCAGCAGGGCACGATGTATAGTACCCCAGAATGATGTTTGTAGTACTGCGATTGTTGTTCTCCATCCTGGGAGCCGGTTGTTTCTAAAAGTCCCTCCTGGGAGCCGGTTGTTTCTAAAAGTCCCTCCTGGGAGCTGGTTGTTTCTAAAAGTCCCTCCTGGGAGCCGGTTGTTTCTAAAAGTCCCTCCTGGGAGCCGGTTGTTTCTAAAAGTCCCTCCTGGGAGCCGGTTGTTTCTAAAAGTCCCTCCTGGGAGCCGGTTGTTTCTAAAAGTCCCTCCTGGGAGCCGGTTGTTTCTAAAAGTCCCTCCTGGGAGCCGGTTGTTTCTAAAAGTCCCTCCTGGGAGCCGGTTGTTTCTAAAAGTCCCTCCTGGGAGCCGGTTGTTTCTAAAAGTCCCTCCTGGGAGCCGGTTGTTTCTAAAAGTCCCTCCTGGGAGCCGGTTTTTACTAGTGTCCCTCTCAGGCCAGGGCGCTGAAAGTAGTCTCGGACCAGGGCGCTGAAAGTAGTCTCGGACCAGGGCGCTGAAAGTAGTCTCGGACCAGGGCGCTGAAAGTAGTCTCGGACCAGGGCGCTGAAAGTAGTCTCGGACCAGGGCGCTGAAAGTAGTCTCGGACCAGGGCGCTGAAAGTAGTCTCGGACCAGGGCGCTGAAAGTAGTCTCGGACCAGGGCGCTGAAAGTAGTCTCGGACCAGGGCGCTGAAAGTAGTCTCGGACCAGGGCGCTGAAAGTAGTCTCGGACCAGGGCGCTGAAAGTAGTCTCGGACCAGGGCGCTGAAAGTAGTCTCGGACCAGGGCGCTGAAAGTAGTCTCGGACCAGGGCGCTGAAAGTAGTCTCGGACCAGGGCGCTGAAAGTAGTCTCGGACAGTCTTTGGCTGGGCGCAGTGTGACGTGTAACTGGGCGCAGTCTTTGGCTGGGCGCAGTGTGACGTGTGGCTGGGCGCAGTCTTTGGCTGGGCGCAGTGTGACGTGTGGCTGGGCGCAGTCTTTGGCTGGGCGCAGTGTGACGTGTGGCTGGGCGCAGTCTTTGGCTGGGCGCAGTGTGACGTGTGGCTGGGCGCAGTCTTTGGCTGGGCGCAGTGTGACGTGTGGCTGGGCGCAGTCTTTGGCTGGGCGCAGTGTGACGCGTGGCTGGGCGCAGTGTGACGTGTGGCTGGGCGCAGTGTGACGTGTGGCTGGGCGCAGTCTTTGGCTGGGCGCAGTGTGACGTGTGGCTGGGCGCAGTGTGACGTGTGGCTGGGCGCAGTCTTTGGCTGGGTGCAGTGTGACGTGTGGCTGGGCGCAGTCTTTGGCTGGGCGCAGTGTGACGTGTGGCTGGGCGCAGTCTTTGGCTGGGCGCAGTGTGACGTGTGGCTGGGCGCAGTCTTTGGCTGGGCGCAGTGTGACGTGTGGCTGGGCGCAGTCTTTGGCTGGGCGCAGTGTGACGTGTGGCTGGGCGCAGTCTTTGGCTGGGCGCAGTGTGACGCGTGGCTGGGCGCAGTCTTTGGCTGGGCGCAGTGTGACGCGTGGCTGGGCGCAGTCTTTGGCTGGGCTCAGTGTGACATCCTCGGGTTTACATTCTCCTGGATGCCGGTCGTTGGTCCCTCGGCAGGGCACGGTGTGAAGTCTTCTGGCAGGGCAAGGTGTGGAGTTCTCCAGTTGAAGTTCTCCAGGGCGCTGGTTGTTGGTCCTTCGGCACGGTGCGGTGTGAAGTCTTCCGGCAGGGCACGGTGTGAAGTCCTCCGGTTGAAGTTCTCCTGGGCGCCGGCTGTTGGTCCCTCGGCAGGGCGTGGTGTGAAGTCTTCTGGCAGGGCGCTATGCTTAGTCCTCCGGTTGAAGTTCTCTTGGGTGCCGGTTGTTGGTTCCTCGGCAGGGCGCAGTGTGATGTCTTCCAGCAGGGTGTGGTGTGAAGTCCTCCGGTTGAAGTTTTCCTGGGTTGCCGGTTGTTGGTCCCTCAGCAGGGCACGATGTATAGTACCCCAGAATGATGTTTGTAGTACTGCGATTGTTGTTCTCCATCCTGGGAGCCGGTTGTTTCTAAAAGTCCCTCCTGGGAGCCGGTTGTTTCTAAAAGTCCCTCCTGGGAGCCGGTTGTTTCTAAAAGTCCCTCCTGGGAGCCGGTTGTTTCTAAAAGTCCCTCCTGGGAGCCGGTTGTTTCTAAAAGTCCCTCCTGGGAGCCGGTTGTTTCTAAAAGTCCCTCCTGGGAGCCGGTTGTTTCTAAAAGTCCCTCCTGGGAGCCGGTTGTTTCTAAAAGTCCCTCCTGGGAGCCGGTTGTTTCTAAAAGTCCCTCCTGGGAGCCGGTTGTTTCTAAAAGTCCCTCCTGGGAGCCGGTTGTTTCTAAAAGTCCCTCCTGGGAGCCGGTTGTTTCTAAAAGTCCCTCCTGGGAGCCGGTTGTTTCTAAAAGTCCCTCCTGGGAGCCGGTTGTTTCTAAAAGTCCCTCCTGGGAGCCGGTTGTTTCTAAAAGTCCCTCCTGGGAGCCGGTTTTTACTAGTGTCCCTCCTCTCAGGCCAGGGCGCTGAAAGTAGTCTCGGACCAGGGCGCTGAAAGTAGTCTCGGACCAGGGCGCTGAAAGTAGTCTCGGACCAGGGCGCTGAAAGTAGTCTCGGACCAGGGCGCTGAAAGTAGTCTCGGACCAGGGCGCTGAAAGTAGTCTCGGACCAGGGCGCTGAAAGTAGTCTCGGACCAGGGCGCTGAAAGTAGTCTCGGACAGTCTTTGGCTGGGCGCAGTGTGACGTGTAACTGGGCGCAGTCTTTGGCTGGGCGCAGTGTGACGTGTGGCTGGGCGCAGTCTTTGGCTGGGCGCAGTGTGACGTGTGGCTGGGCGCAGTCTTTGGCTGGGCGCAGTGTGACGTGTGGCTGGGCGCAGTCTTTGGCTGGGCGCAGTTTGACGTGTGGCTGGGCGCAGTCTTTGGCTGGGCGCAGTGTGACGTGTGGCTGGGCGCAGTCTTTGGCTGGGCGCAGTGTGACGTGTGGCTGGGCGCAGTCTTTGGCTGGGCGCAGTGTGACGTGTGGCTGGGCGCAGTCTTTAGCTGGGCGCAGTGTGACGTGTGGCTGGGCGCAGTCTTTGGCTGGGCGCAGTGTGACGCGTGGCTGGGCGCAGTGTGACGTGTGGCTGGGCGCAGTGTGACGTGTGGCTGGGCGCAGTCTTTGGCTGGGCGCAGTGTGACGTGTGGCTGGGCGCAGTGTGACGTGTGGCTGGGCGCAGTCTTTGGCTGGGTGCAGTGTGACGTGTGGCTGGGCGCAGTCTTTGGCTGGGCGCAGTGTGACGTGTGGCTGGGCGCAGTCTTTGGCTGGGCGCAGTGTGACGTGTGGCTGGGCGCAGTCTTTGGCTGGGCGCAGTGTGACGTGTGGCTGGGCGCAGTCTTTGGCTGGGCGCAGTGTGACGCGTGGCTGGGCGCAGTCTTTGGCTGGGCGCAGTGTGACGCGTGGCTGGGCGCAGTCTTTGGCTGGGCTCAGTGTGACATCCTCGGGTTTACATTCTCCTGGATGCCGGTCGTTGGTCCCTCGGCAGGGCACGGTGTGAAGTCTTCTGGCAGGGCAAGGTGTGGAGTTCTCCAGTTGAAGTTCTCCAGGGCGCTGGTTGTTGGTCCTTCGGCACGGTGCGGTGTGAAGTCTTCCGGCAGGGCACGGTGTGAAGTCCTCCGGTTGAAGTTCTCCTGGGCGCCGGCTGTTGGTCCCTCGGCAGGGCGTGGTATGAAGTCTTCTGGCAGGGCGCTATGCTTAGTCCTCCGGTTGAAGTTCTCTTGGGTGCCGGTTGTTGGTCCCTCGTCAGGGCGCAGTGTGATGTCTTCTGGCAGGGTGTGGTGTGAAGTCCTCCGGTTGAAGTTTTCCTGGGTTGCCGGTTGTTGGTCCCTCAGCAGGGCACGATGTATAGTACCCCAGAATGATGTTTGTAGTCCTGCGATTGTTGTTCTCCATCCTGGGAGCCGGTTGTTTCTAAAAGTCCCTCCTGGGAGCCAGTTGTTTCTATAAGTCCCTCCTGGGAGCCGGTTGTTTCTAAAAGTCCCTCCTGGGAGCCGGTTGTTTCTAAAAGTCCCTCCTGGGAGCCGGTTGTTTCTAAAAGTCCCTCCTGGGAGCCGGTTGTTTCTAAAAGTCCCTCCTGGTAGCCGGTTGTTTCTAAAAGTCCCTCCTGGGAGCCGGTTGTCTCTAAAAGTCCCTCCTGGGAGCCGGTTGTCTCTAAAAGTCCCTCCTGGGAGCCGGTTGTCTCTAAAAGTCCCTCCTGGGAGCCGGTTGTTTCTAAAAGTCCCTCCTGGGAGCCGGTTGTTTCTAAAAGTCCCTCCTGGGAGCCGGTTGTTTCTAAAAGTCCCTCCTGGGAGCCGGTTGTTTCTAAAAGTCCCTCCTGGGAGCCGGTTGTTTCTAAAAGTCCCTCCTGGGAGCCGGTTGTTTCTAAAAGTCCCTCCTGGGAGCCGGTTGTTTCTAAAAGTCCCTCCTGGGAGCCGGTTGTTTCTAAAAGTCCCTCCTGGGAGCCGGTTTTTACTAGTGTCCCTCCTCTCAGGCCAGGGCGCTGAAAGTAGTCTCGGACCAGGGCGCTGAAAGTAGTCTCGGACCAGGGCGCTGAAAGTAGTCTCGGACCAGGGCGCTGAAAGTAGTCTCGGACCAGGGCGCTGAAAGTAGTCTCGGACCAGGGCGCTGAAAGTAGTCTCGGACCAGGGCGCTGAAAGTAGTCTCGGACCAGGGCGCTGAAAGTAGTCTCGGACCAGGGCGCTGAAAGTAGTCTCGGACAGTCTTTGGCTGGGCGCAGTGTGACGTGTGGCTGGGCGCAGTCTTTGGCGGGGCGCAGTGTGACGTGTGGCTGGGCGCAGTCTTTGGCTGGGCGCAGTGTGACGTGTGGCTGGGCGCAGTCTTTGGCTGGGCGCAGTGTGACGTGTGGCTGGGCGCAGTCTTTGGCTGGGCGCAGTGTGACGTGTGGCTGGGCGCAGTCTTTGGCTGGGCGCAGTGTGACGTGTGGCTGGGCGCAGTCTTTGGCTGGGCGCAGTGTGACGTGTGGCTGGGCGCAGTCTTTGGCTGGGCGCAGTGTGACGTGTGGCTGGGCGCAGTCTTTGGCTGGGCGCAGTGTGACGCGTGGCTGGGCGCAGTCTTTGGCTGGGCGCAGTGTGACGCGTGGCTGGGCGCAGTCTTTTGCTGGGCGCAGTGTGACGCGTGGCTGGGCGCAGTCTTTGGCTGAGCGCAGTGTGACGCGTGGCTGGGCGCAGTCTTTGGCTGGGTGCAGTGTGACATCCTTGGGTTTACATTCTCCTGGATGCCGGTCGTTGGTCCCTCGGCAGGGCACGGTGTGAAGTCTTCTGGCAGGGCGAGGTGTGGAGTTCTCCAGTTGAAGTTCTCCAGGGCGCTGGTTGTTGGTCCTTCGGCACGGTGCGGTGTGACGTCTTCCGGCAGGGCACGGTGTGAAGTCCTCCGGTTGAAGTTCTCCTGGGCGCCGGCTGTTGGTCCCTCGGCAGGGCGTGGTGTGAAGTCTTCTGGCAGGGCGCTATGCTTAGTCCTCCGGTTGAAGTTCTCTTGGGTGCCGGTTGTTGGTCCCTCGGCTGGGCACGATGTATAGTACCCCAGAATGATGTTTGTAGTCCTGCGATTGTTGTTCTCCATCCTGGGAGCCGGTTGTTTCTAAAAGTCCCTCCTGGGAGCCGGTTGTTTCTAAAAGTCCCTCCTGGGAGCCGGTTGTTTCTAAAAGTCCCTCCTGGGAGCCGGTTGTTTCTAAAAGTCCCTCCTGGGAGCCGGTTGTTTCTAAAAGTCCCTCCTGGGAGCCGGTTGTTTCTAAAAGTCCCTCCTGGGAGCCGGTTGTTTCTAAAAGTCCCTCCTGGGAGCCGGTTGTTTCTAAAAGTCCCTCCTGGGAGCCGGTTGTTTCTAAAAGTCCCTCCTGGGAGCCGGTTGTTTCTAAAAGTCCCTCCTGGGAGCCGGTTGTTTCTAAAAGTCCCTCCTGGGAGCCGGTTGTTTCTAAAAGTCCCTCCTGGGAGCCGGTTTTTACTAGTGTCCCTCCTCTCGGACCAGGGCGCTGAAAGTAGTCTCGGACCAGGGCGCTGAAAGTAGTCTCGGACCAGGGCGCTGAAAGTAGTCTCGGACCAGGGCGCTGAAAGTAGTCTCGGACCAGGGCGCTGAAAGTAGTCTCGGACCAGGGCGCTGAAAGTAGTCTCGGACAGTCTTTGGCTGGGCTCAGTGTGACGTGTAACTGGGCGCAGTCTTTGGCTGGGCGCAGTGTGACGTGTGGCTGGGCGCAGTCTTTGGCTGGGCGCAGTGTGACGTGTGGCTGGGCGCAGTCTTTGGCTGGGCGCAGTGTGACGTGTGGCTGGGCGCAGTCTTTGGCTGGGCGCAGTGTGACGTGTGGCTGGGCGCAGTCTTTGGCTGGGCGCAGTGTGACGTGTGGCTGGGCGCAGTCTTTGGCTGGGCGCAGTGTGACGTGTGGCTGGGCGCAGTCTTTGGCTGGGCGCAGTGTGACGTGTGGCTGGGCGCAGTCTTTGGCTGGGCGCAGTGTGACGTGTGGCTGGGCGCAGTCTTTGGCTGGGCGCAGTGTGACGTGTGGCTGGGCGCAGTCTTTGGCTGGGCGCAGTGTGACGTGTGGCTGGGCGCAGTCTTTGGCTGGGTGACGTGTGGCTGGGCGCAGTCTTTGGCTGGGCGCAGTGTGACGCGTGGCTGGGCGCAGTCTTTGGCTGGGCGCAGTGTGACATCCTCGGGTTTACATTCTCCTGGATGCCGGTCGTTGGTCCCTCGGCAGGGCACGGTGTGAAGTCTTCTGGCAGGGCGAGGTGTGGAGTTCTCCAGTTGAAGTTCTCCAGGACGCTGGTTTGTTGGTCCTTCGGCACGGTGCGGTGTGAAGTCTTCCGGCAGGGCACGGTGTGAAGTCCTCCGGTTGAAGTTCTCCTGGGCGCCGGCTGTTGGTCCCTCGGCAGGGCGTGGTGTGAAGTCTTCTGGCAGGGCGCTATGCTTAGTCCTCCGGTTGAAGTTCTCTTGGGTGCCGGTTGTTGGTCCCTCGGCAGGGCGCAGTGTGATGTCTTCCAGCAGGGTGTGGTGTGAAGTCCTCCGGTTGAAGTTTTCCTGGGTTGCCGGTTGTTGGTCCCTCAGCAGGGCACGATGTATAGTACCCCAGAATGATGTTTTTGTAGTACTGCGATTGTTGTTCTCCATCCTGGGAGCCGGTTGTTTCTAAAAGTCCCTCCTGGGAGCCGGTTGTTTCTAAAAGTCCCTCCTGGGAGCCGGTTGTTTCTAAAAGTCCCTCCTGGGAGCCGGTTGTTTCTAAAAGTCCCTCCTGGGAGCCGGTTGTTTCTAAAAGTCCCTCCTGGGAGCCGGTTGTTTCTAAAAGTCCCTCCTGGGAGCCGGTTGTTTCTAAAAGTCCCTCCTGGGAGCCGGTTGTTTCTAAAAGTCCCTCCTGGGAGCCGGTTGTTTCTAAAAGTCCCTCCTGGGAGCCGGTTGTTTCTAAAAGTCCCTCCTGGGAGCCGGTTTTTACTAGTGTCCCTCCTCTCGGACCAGGGCGCTGAAAGTAGTCTCGGACCAGGGCGCTGAAAGTAGTCTCGGACCAGGGCGCTGAAAGTAGTCTCGGACCAGGGCGCCGAAAGTAGTCTCGGACCAGGGCGCCGAAAGTAGTCTCGGACCAGGGCGCCGAAAGTAGTCTCGGACCAGGGCGCCGAAAGTAGTCTCGGACCAGGGCGCTGAAAGTAGTCTCGGACCAGGGCGCTGAAAGTAGTCTCGGACCAGGGCGCTGAAAGTAGTCTCGGACCAGGGCGCTGAAAGTAGTCTCGGACCAGGGCGCTGAAAGTAGTCTCGGACAGTCTTTGGCTGGGCGCAGTGTGACGTGTAACTGGGCGCAGTCTTTGGCTGGGCGCAGTGTGGCGTGTGGCTGGGCGCAGTCTTTGGCTGGGCGCAGTGTGACGTGTGGCTGGGCGCAGTGTGACGTGTGGCTGGGCGCAGTCTTTGGCTGGGCGCAGTGTGACGTGTGGCTGGGCGCAGTCTTTGGCTGGGCGCAGTGTGACGTGTGGCTGGGCGCAGTCTTTGGCTGGGCGCAGTGTGACGTGTGGCTGGGCGCAGTCTTTGGCTGGGCGCAGTCTTTGGCTGGGCGCAGTGTGACATCCTCGGGTTTACATTCTCCTGGATGCCGGTCGTTGGTCCCTCGGCAGGGCACGGTGTGAAGTCTTCTGGCAGGGCGAGGTGTGGAGTTCTCCAGTTGAAGTTCTCCAGGGCGCTGGTTGTTGGTCCTTCGGCACGGTGCAGTGTGAAGTCTTCCGGCAGGGCACGGTGTGAAGTTCTCCTGGGCGCCGGCTGTTGGTCCCTCGGCAGGGCGTGGTGTGAAGTCTTCTGGCAGGGCGCTATGCTTAGTCCTCCGGTTGAAGTTCTCTTGGGTGCCGGTTGTTGGTCCCTCGGCAGGGCGCAGTGTGATGTCTTCCGGCAGGGTGTGGTGTGAAGTCCTCCGGTTGAAGTTTTCCTGGGTTGCCGGTTGTTGGTCCCTCAGCAGGGCATGATGTATAGTACCCCAGAATGATGTTTGTAGTCCTGCGATTGTTGTTCTCCATCCTGGGAGCCGGTTGTTTCTAAAAGTCCCTCCTGGGAGCCGGTTGTTTCTAAAAGTCCCTCCTGGGAGCCGGTTGTTTCTAAAAGTCCCTCCTGGGAGCCGGTTGTTTCTAAAAGTCCCTCCTGGGAGCCGGTTGTTTCTAAAAGTCCCTCCTGGGAGCCGGTTGTTTCTAAAAGTCCCTCCTGGGAGCCGGTTGTTTCTAAAAGTCCCTCCTGGGAGCCGGTTGTTTCTAAAAGTCCCTCCTGGGAGCTGGTTGTTTCTAAAAGTCCCTCCTGGGAGCCGGTTGTCTCTAAAAGTCCCTCCTGGGAGCCGGTTGTTTCTAAAAGTCCCTCCTGGGAGCCGATTGTTTCTAACTGTCCCTCCTGGGAGCCGGTTTTTTACTAGTGTCCCTCCTCTCAGGCCAGGGCGCTGAAAGTAGTCTCGGACCAGGGCGCTGAAAGTAGTCTCGGACCAGGGCGCTGAAAGTAGTCTCGGACCAGGGCGCTGAAAGTAGTCTCGGACCAGGGCGCTGAAAGTAGTCTCGGACCAGGGCGCTGAAAGTAGTCTCGGACCAGGGCGCTGAAAGTAGTCTCGGACCAGGGCGCTGAAACTAGTCTCGGACCAGGGCGCTGAAACTAGTCTCGGACCAGGGCGCTGAAACTAGTCTCGGACAGTCTTTGGCAGGGCGCAGTGTGACGTGTGGCTGGGCGCAGTCTTTGGCGGGGCGCAGTGTGACGTGTGGCTGGGCGCAGTCTTTGGCTGGGCGCAGTGTGACGTGTGGCTGGGCGCAGTCTTTGGCTGGGCGCAGTGTGACGTGTGGCTGGGCGCAGTCTTTGGCTGGGCGCAGTGTGACGTGTGGCTGGGCGCAGTCTTTGGCTGGGCGCAGTGTGACGTGTGGCTGGACGCAGTCTTTGGCTGGGCGCAGTGTGACGTGTGGCTGGGCGCAGTCTTTGGCTGGGCGCAGTGTGACGCGTGGCTGGGCGCAGTCTTTGGCTGGGCGCAGTGTGACGCGTGGCTGGGCGCAGTCTTTGGCTGGGCGCAGTGTGACGCGTGGCTGGGTGCAGTCTTTGGCTGGGCTCAGTGTGACATCCTCGGGTTTACATTCTCCTGGGCGCCGGCTGTTGGTCCCTCGGCAGGGCGTGGTGTGAAGTCTTCTGGCAGGGCGCTATGCTTAGTCCTCCGGTTGAAGTTCTCTTGGGTGCCGGTTGTTGGTCCCTCGGCTGGGCACGATGTATAGTACCCCAGAATGATGTTTGTAGTCCTGCAATTGTTGTTCTCCATCCTGGGAGCTGGTTGTTTCTAAAAGTCCCTCCTGGGAGCCGGTTGTTTCTAAAAGTCCCTCCTGGGAGCCGGTTGTTTCTAAAAGTCCCTCCTGGGAGCCGGTTGTTTCTAAAAGTCCCTCCTGGGAGCCGGTTGTTTCTAAAAGTCCCTCCTGGGAGCCGGTTGTTTCTAAAAGTCCCTCCTGGGAGCCGGTTGTTTCTAAAAGTCCCTCCTGGGAGCCGGTTGTTTCTAAAAGTCCCTCCTGGGAGCCGGTTGTTTCTAAAAGTCCCTCCTGGGAGCCGGTTTTTACTAGTGTCCCTCTCAGGCCAGGGCGCTGAAAGTAGTCTCGGACCAGGGCGCTGAAAGTAGTCTCGGACCAGGGCGCTGAAAGTAGTCTCGGACCAGGGCGCTGAAAGTAGTCTCGGACCAGGGCGCTGAAAGTAGTCTCGGACCAGGGCGCTGAAAGCAGTCTCGGACAGTCTTTGGCTGGGCGCAGTGTGACTTGTGGCTGGGCGCAGTCTTTGGCTGGGCGCAGTCTTTGGCTGGGCGCAGTCTTTGGCTGGGCGCAGTGTGACGTGTGGCTGGGCGCAGTCTTTGGCTGGGCGCAGTGTGACGTGTGGCTGGGCGCAGTCTTTGGCTGGGCGCAGTGTGACGTGTGGCTGGGCGCAGTCTTTGGCTGGGCGCAGTGTGACGTGTGGCTGGGCGCAGTCTTTGGCTGGGCGCAGTGTGACGTGTGGCTGGGCGCAGTCTTTGGCTGGGCGCAGTGTGACGTGTGGCTGGGCGCAGTCTTTGGCTGGGCGCAGTGTGACATCCTCGGGTTTACATTCTCCTGGATGCCGGTCGTTGGTCCCTCGGCAGGGCACGGTGTGAAGTCTTCTGGCAGGGCGAGGTGTGGAGTTCTCCAGTTGAAGTTCTCCAGGGCGCTGGTTGTTGGTCCTTCGGCACGGTGCGGTGTGAAGTCTTCCGGCAGGGCACGGTGTGAAGTCCTCCGGTTGAAGTTCTCTTGGGTGCCGGTTGTTGGTCCCTCGGCTGGGCACGATGTATAGTACCCCAGAATGATGTTTGTAGTCCTGCGATTGTTGTTCTCCATCCTGGGAGCCGGTTGTTTCTAAAAGTCCCTCCTGGGAGCCGGTTGTTTCTAAAAGTCCCTCCTGGGAGCCGGTTGTTTCTAAAAGTCCCTCCTGGGAGCCGGTTGTTTCTAAAAGTCCCTCCTGGGAGCCGGTTGTTTCTAAAAGTCCCTCCTGGGAGCCGGTTGTTTCTAAAAGTCCCTCCTGGGAGCCGGTTGTTTCTAAAAGTCCCTCCTGGGAGCCGGTTTTTACTAGTGTCCCTCCTCTCGGACCAGGGCGCTGAAAGTAGTCTCGGACCAGGGCGCTGAAAGTAGTCTCGGACCAGGGTGCCGAAAGTAGTCTCGGACCAGGGCGCCGAAAGTAGTCTCGGACCAGGGCGCCGAAAGTAGTCTCGGACCAGGGCGCCGAAAGTAGTCTCGGACCAGGGCGCCGAAAGTAGTCTCGGACCAGGGCGCCGAAAGTAGTCTCGGACCAGGGCGCCGAAAGTAGTCTCGGACCAGGGCGCCGAAAGTAGTCTCGGACCAGGGCGCTGAAAGTAGTCTCGGACCAGGGCGCTGAAAGTAGTCTCGGACCAGGGCGCTGAAAGTAGTCTCGGACCAGGGCGCTGAAAGTAGTCTCGGACCAGGGCGCTGAAAGTAGTCTCGGACCAGGGCGCTGAAAGTAGTCTCGGACCAGGGCGCTGAAAGTAGTCTCGGACCAGGGCGCTGAACGTAGTCTCGGACCAGGGCGCTGAACCTAGTCTCGGACCAGGGCGCTGAAACTAGTCTCGGACAGTCTTTGGCGGGGCGCAGTGTGACGTGTGGCTGGGCGCAGTCTTTGGCGGGGCGCAGTGTGACGTGTGGCTGGGCGCAGTCTTTGGCTGGGCGCAGTGTGACGTGTGGCTGGGCGCAGTCTTTGGCTGGGCGCAGTGTGACGTGTGGCTGGGCGCAGTCTTTGGCTGGGCGCAGTGTGACGCGTGGCTGGGCGCAGTCTTTGGCTGGGCGCAGTGTGACGCGTGGCTGGGCGCAGTCTTTGGCTGGGCTCAGTGTGACATCCTCGGGTTTACATTCTCCTGGGCGCCGGCTGTTGGTCCCTCGGCAGGGCGTGGTGTGAAGTCTTCTGGCAGGGCGCTATGCTTAGTCCTCCGGTTGAAGTTCTCTTGGGTGCCGGTTGTTGGTCCCTCGGCTGGGCAGGATGTATAGTACCCCAGAATGATGTTTGTAGTCCTGCAATTGTTGTTCTCCATCCTGGGAGCTGGTTGTTTCTAAAAGTCCCTCCTGGGAGCCGGTTGTTTCTAAAAGTCCCTCCTGGGAGCCGGTTGTTTCTAAAAGTCCCTCCTGGGAGCCGGTTGTTTCTAAAAGTCCCTCCTGGGAGCCGGTTGTTTCTAAAAGTCCCTCCTGGGAGCCGGTTGTTTCTAAAAGTCCCTCCTGGGAGCCGGTTGTTTCTAAAAGTCCCTCCTGGGAGCCGGTTGTTTCTAAAAGTCCCTCCTGGGAGCCGGTTGTTTCTAAAAGTCCCTCCTGGGAGACGGTTGTTTCTAAAAGTCCCTCCTGGGAGCCGGTTGTTTCTAAAAGTCCCTCCTGGGAGCCGGTTGTTTCTAAAAGTCCCTCCTGGGAGCCGGTTGTTTCTAAAAGTCCCTCCTGGGAGCCGGTTGTTTCTAAAAGTCCCTCCTGGGAGCCGGTTGTTTCTAAAAGTCCCTCCTGGGAGCCGGTTGTTTCTAAAAGTCCCTCCTGGGAGCCGGTTGTTTCTAAAAGTCCCTCCTGGGAGCCGGTTGTTTCTAAAAGTCCCTCCTGGGAGCCGGTTGTTTCTAAAAGTCCCTCCTGGGAGCCGGTTGTTTCTAAAAGTCCCTCCTGGGAGCCGGTTGTTTCTAAAAGTCCCTCCTGGGAGCCGGTTGTTTCTAAAAGTCCCTCCTGGGAGCCGGTTTTTACTAGTGTCCCTCCTCTCGGACCAGAGCGCTGAAAGTAGTCTCGGACCAGGGCGCTGACAGTAGTCTCGGACCAGGGCGCTGACAGTAGTCTCGGACCAGGGCGCTGAAAGTAGTCTCGGACCAGGGCGCTGAAAGTAGTCTCGGACCAGGGCGCTGAAAGTAGTCTCGGACAGCCTTTGGCTGGGCGCAGTGTGACGTGTAACTGGGCGCAGTCTTTGGCTGGGCGCAGTGTGACGTGTGGCTGGGCGCAGTCTTTGGCTGGGCGCAGTCTTTGGCTGGGCGCAGTCTTTGGCTGGGCGCAGTGTGACGTGTGGCTGGGCGCAGTCTTTGGCTGGGCGCAGTGTGACGTGTGGCTGGGCGCAGTCTTTGGCTGGGCGCAGTGTGACGTGTGGCTGGGCGCAGTCTTTGGCTGGGCGCAGTGTGACGTGTGGCTGGGCGCAGTCTTTGGCTGGGCGCAGTGTGACGTGTGGCTGGGCGCAGTCTTTGGCTGGGCGCAGTGTGACGTGTGGCTGGGCGCAGTCTTTGGCTGGGCGCAGTGTGACGTGTGGCTGGGCGCAGTCTTTGGCTGGGCGCAGTGTGACGTGTGGCTGGGCGCAGTCTTTGGCTGGGCGCAGTGTGACGCGTGGCTGGGCGCAGTCTTTGGCTGGGCGCAGTGTGACATCCTCGGGTTTACATTCTCCTGGATGCCTGTCGTTGGTCCCTCGGCAGGGCACGGTGTGAAGTCTTCTGGCAGGGCGAGGTGTGGAGTTCTCCAGTTGAAGTTCTCCAGGGCGCTGGTTTGTTGGTCCTTCGGCACGGTGCGGTGTGAAGTCTTCCGGCAGGGCACGGTGTGAAGTCCTCCGGTTGAAGTTCTCCTGGGCGCCGGCTGTTGGTCCCTCGGCAGGGCGTGGTGTGAAGTCTTCTGGCAGGGCGCTATGCTTAGTCCTCCGGTTGAAGTTCTCTTGGGTGCCGGTTGTTGGTCCCTCGGCAGGGCGCAGTGTGATGTCTTCCAGCAGGGTGTGGTGTGAAGTCCTCCGGTTGAAGTTTTCCTGGGTTGCCGGTTGTTGGTCCCTCAGCAGGGCACGATGTATAGTACCCCAGAATGATGTTTGTAGTACTGCGATTGTTGTTCTCCATCCTGGGAGCCGGTTGTTTCTAAAAGTCCCTCCTGGGAGCCGGTTGTTTCTAAAAGTCCCTCCTGGGAGCCGGTTGTTTCTAAAAGTCCCTCCTGGGAGCCGGTTGTTTCTAAAAGTCCCTCCTGGGAGCCGGTTGTTTCTAAAAGTCCCTCCTGGGAGCCGGTTGTTTCTAAAAGTCCCTCCTGGGAGCCGGTTGTTTCTAAAAGTCCCTCCTGGGAGCCGGTTGTTTCTAAAAGTCCCTCCTGGGAGCCGGTTGTTTCTAAAAGTCCCTCCTGGGAGCCGGTTGTTTCTAAAAGTCCCTCCTGGGAGCCGGTTGTTTCTAAAAGTCCCTCCTGGGAGCCGGTTGTTTCTAAAAGTCCCTCCTGGGAGCCGGTTGTTTCTAAAAGTCCCTCCTGGGAGCCGGTTGTTTCTAAAAGTCCCTCCTGGGAGCCGGTTGTTTCTAAAAGTCCCTCCTGGGAGCCGGTTTTTACTAGTGTCCCTCGTCTCGGACCAGGGCGCTGAAAGTAGTCTCGGACCAGGGCGCTGAAAGTAGTCTCGGACCAGGGCGCTGAAAGTAGTCTCGGACCAGGGCGCTGAAAGTAGTCTCGGACCAGGGCGCTGAAAGTAGTCTCGGACCAGGGCGCTGAAAGTAGTCTCGGACCAGGGCGCTGAAAGTAGTCTCTGACCAGGGCGCTGAAAGTAGTCTCGGACCAGGGCGCTGAAAGTAGTCTCGGACAGTCTTTGGCTGGGCGCAGTGTGACGTGTAACTGGGCGCAGTCTTTGGCTGGGCGCAGTGTGACGTGTGGCTGGGCGCAGTCTTTGGCTGGGCGCAGTGTGACGCGTGGCTGGGCGCAGTCTTTGGCTGGGCGCAGTGTGACGCGTGGCTGGGCGCAGTCTTTGGCTGGGCGCAGTGTGACGCGTGGCTGGGCGCAGTCTTTGGCTGGGCGCAGTGTGACGCGTGGCTGGGCGCAGTCTTTGGCTGGGCGCAGTGTGACGCGCGGCTGGGCGCAGTCTTTGGCTGGGCGCAGTGTGACGCGCGGCTGGGCGCAGTCTTTGGCTGGGCGCAGTGTGACATCCTCGGGTTTACATTCTCCTGGATGCCGGTCGTTGGTCCCTCGGCAGGGCACGGTGTGAAGTCTTCTGGCAGGGCGAGGTGTGGAGTCCTCCGGTTGAAGTTCTCCAGGGCGCTGGTTGTTGGTCCTTCGGCACGGTGCGGTGTGAAGTCTTCCGGCAGGGCACGGTGTGAAGTCCTCCGGTTGAAGTTCTCCTGGGCGCCGGCTGTTGGTCCCTCGGCAGGGCGTGGTGTGAAGTCTTCTGGCAGGGCGCTATGCTTAGTCCTCCGGTTGAAGTTCTCTTGGGTGCCGGTTGTTGGTCCCTCGGCTGGGCACGATGTATAGTACCCCAGAATGATGTTTGTAGTCCTGCGATTGTTGTTTTCCATCCTGGGAGCCGGTTGTTTCTAAAAGTCCCTCCTGGGAGCCGGTTGTTTCTAAAAGTCCCTCCTGGGAGCCGGTTGTTTCTAAAAGTCCCTCCTGGGAGCCGGTTGTTTCTAAAAGTCCCTCCTGGGAGCCGGTTGTTTCTAAAAGTCCCTCCTGGGAGCCGGTTGTTTCTAAAAGTCCCTCCTGGGAGCCGGTTGTTTCTAAAAGTCCCTCCTGGGAGCCGGTTGTTTCTAAAAGTCCCTCCTGGGAGCCGGTTGTTTCTAAAAGTCCCTCCTGGGAGCCGGTTGTTTCTAAAAGTCCCTCCTGGGAGCCGGTTGTTTCTAAAAGTCCCTCCTGGGAGCCGGTTGTTTCTAAAAGTCCCTCCTGGGAGCCGGTTGTTTCTAAAAGTCCCTCCTGGGAGCCGGTTGTTTCTAAAAGTCCCTCCTGGGAGCCGGTTGTTTCTAAAAGTCCCTCCTGGGAGCCGGTTGTTTCTAAAAGTCCCTCCTGGGAGCCGGTTGTTTCTAAAAGTCCCTCCTGGGAGCCGGTTTTTACTAGTGTCCCTCCTCTCGGACCAGAGCGCTGAAAGTAGTCTCGGACCAGGGCGCTGACAGTAGTCTCGGACCAGGGCGCTGACAGTAGTCTCGGACCAGGGCGCTGACAGTAGTCTCGGACCAGGGCGCTGACAGTAGTCTCGGACCAGGGCGCTGAAAGTAGTCTCGGACCAGGGCGCTGAAAGTAGTCTCGGACCAGGGCGCTGAAAGTAGTCTCGGACCAGGGCGCTGAAAGTAGTCTCGGACCAGGGCGCTGAAAGTAGTCTCGGACCAGGGCGCTGAAAGTAGTCTCGGACCAGGGCGCTGAAAGTAGTCTCGGACCAGGGCGCTGAAAGTAGTCTCGGACCAGGGCGCTGAAAGTAGTCTCTGACCAGGGCGCTGAAAGTAGTCTCGGACCAGGGCGCTGAAAGTAGTCTCGGACAGTCTTTGGCTGGGCGCAGTGTGACGTGTAACTGGGCGCAGTCTTTGGCTGGGCGCAGTGTGACGTGTGGCTGGGCGCAGTCTTTGGCTGGGCGCAGTGTGACGCGTGGCTGGGCGCAGTCTTTGGCTGGGCGCAGTGTGACGCGTGGCTGGGCGCAGTCTTTGGCTGGGCGCAGTGTGACGCGTGGCTGGGCGCAGTCTTTGGCTGGGCGCAGTGTGACGCGTGGCTGGGCGCAGTCTTTGGCTGGGCGCAGTGTGACGCGCGGCTGGGCGCAGTCTTTGGCTGGGCGCAGTGTGACGCGCGGCTGGGCGCAGTCTTTGGCTGGGCGCAGTGTGACATCCTCGGGTTTACATTCTCCTGGATGCCGGTCGTTGGTCCCTCGGCAGGGCACGGTGTGAAGTCTTCTGGCAGGGCGAGGTGTGGAGTCCTCCGGTTGAAGTTCTCCAGGGCGCTGGTTGTTGGTCCTTCGGCACGGTGCGGTGTGAAGTCTTCCGGCAGGGCACGGTGTGAAGTCCTCCGGTTGAAGTTCTCCTGGGCGCCGGCTGTTGGTCCCTCGGCAGGGCGTGGTGTGAAGTCTTCTGGCAGGGCGCTATGCTTAGTCCTCCGGTTGAAGTTCTCTTGGGTGCCGGTTGTTGGTCCCTCGGCTGGGCACGATGTATAGTACCCCAGAATGATGTTTGTAGTCCTGCGATTGTTGTTTTCCATCCTGGGAGCCGGTTGTTTCTAAAAGTCCCTCCTGGGAGCCGGTTGTTTCTAAAAGTCCCTCCTGGGAGCCGGTTGTTTCTAAAAGTCCCTCCTGGGAGCCGGTTGTTTCTAAAAGTCCCTCCTGGGAGCCGGTTGTTTCTAAAAGTCCCTCCTGGGAGCCGGTTGTTTCTAAAAGTCCCTCCTGGGAGCCGGTTGTTTCTAAAAGTCCCTCCTGGGAGCCGGTTGTTTCTAAAAGTCCCTCCTGGGAGCCGGTTGTTTCTAAAAGTCCCTCCTGGGAGCCGGTTGTTTCTAAAAGTCCCTCCTGGGAGCCGGTTGTTTCTAAAAGTCCCTCCTGGGAGCCGGTTGTTTCTAAAAGTCCCTCCTGGGAGCCGGTTGTTTCTAAAAGTCCCTCCTGGGAGCCGGTTGTTTCTAAAAGTCCCTCCTGGGAGCCGGTTGTTTCTAAAAGTCCCTCCTGGGAGCCGGTTGTTTCTAAAAGTCCCTCCTGGGAGCCGGTTTTTACTAGTGTCCCTCCTCTCGGACCAGAGCGCTGAAAGTAGTCTCGGACCAGGGCGCTGACAGTAGTCTCGGACCAGGGCGCTGACAGTAGTCTCGGACCAGGGCGCTGACAGTAGTCTCGGACCAGGGCGCTGACAGTAGTCTCGGACCAGGGCGCTGAAAGTAGTCTCGGACCAGGGCGCTGAAAGTAGTCTCGGACCAGGGCGCTGAAAGTAGTCTCGGACCAGGGCGCTGAAAGTAGTCTCGGACAGCCTTTGGCTGGGCGCAGTGTGACGTGTAACTGGGCGCAGTCTTTGGCTGGGCGCAGTGTGACGTGTGGCTGGGCGCAGTCTTTGGCTGGGCGCAGTCTTTGGCTGGGCGCAGTCTTTGGCTGGGCGCAGTCTTTGGCTGGGCGCAGTGTGACGTGTGGCTGGGCGCAGTCTTTGGCTGGGCGCAGTGACGTGTGGCTGGGCGCAGTCTTTGGCTGGGCGCAGTGTGACGTGTGGCTGGGCGCAGTCTTTGGCTGGGCGCAGTGTGACGTGTGGCTGGGCGCAGTCTTTGGCTGGGCGCAGTGTGACGTGTGGCTGGGCGCAGTCTTTGGCTGGGCGCAGTGTGACGTGTGGCTGGGCGCAGTCTTTGGCTGGGCGCAGTGTGACGCGTGGCTGGGCGCAGTCTTTGGCTGGGCGCAGTGTGACATCCTCGGGTTTACATTCTCCTGGATGCCTGTCGTTGGTCCCTCGGCAGGGCACGGTGTGAAGTCTAATGGCAGGGCGAGGTGTGGAGTTCTCCAGTTGAAGTTCTCCAGGGCGCTGGTTTGTTGGTCCTTCGGCACGGTGCGGTGTGAAGTCTTCCGGCAGGGCACGGTGTGAAGTCCTCCGGTTGAAGTTCTCCTGGGCGCCGGCTGTTGGTCCCTCGGCAGGGCGTGGTGTGAAGTCTTCTGGCAGGGCGCTATGCTTAGTCCTCCGGTTGAAGTTCTCTTGGGTGCCGGTTGTTGGTCCCTCGGCAGGGCGCAGTGTGAGGTCTTCCAGCAGGGTGTGGTGTGAAGTCCTCCGGTTGAAGTTTTCCTGGGTTGCCGGTTGTTGGTCCCTCAGCAGGGCACGATGTATAGTACCCCAGAATGATGTTTGTAGTACTGCGATTGTTGTTCTCCATCCTGGGAGCCGGTTGTTTCTAAAAGTCCCTCCTGGGAGCCGGTTGTTTCTAAAAGTCCCTCCTGGGAGCCGGTTGTTTCTAAAAGTCCCTCCTGGGAGCCGGTTGTTTCTAAAAGTCCCTCCTGGGAGCCGGTTGTTTCTAAAAGTCCCTCCTGGGAGCCGGTTGTTTCTAAAAGTCCCTCCTGGGAGCCGGTTGTTTCTAAAAGTCCCTCCTGGGAGCCGGTTGTTTCTAAAAGTCCCTCCTGGGAGCCGGTTGTTTCTAAAAGTCCCTCCTGGGAGCCGGTTGTTTCTAAAAGTCCCTCCTGGGAGCCGGTTGTTTCTAAAAGTCCCTCCTGGGAGCCGGTTGTTTCTAAAAGTCCCTCCTGGGAGCCGGTTGTTTCTAAAAGTCCCTCCTGGGAGCCGGTTGTTTCTAAAAGTCCCTCCTGGGAGCCGGTTGTTTCTAAAAGTCCCTCCTGGGAGCCGGTTGTTTCTAAAAGTCCCTCCTGGGAGCCGGTTGTTTCTAAAAGTCCCTCCTGGGAGCCGGTTGTTTCTAAAAGTCCCTCCTGGGAGCCGGTTGTTTCTAAAAGTCCCTTCTGGGAGCCGGTTGTTTCTAAAAGTCCCTCCTGGGAGCCGGTTTTTACTAGTGTCCCTCGTCTCGGACCAGGGCGCTGAAAGTAGTCTCGGACCAGGGCGCTGAAAGTAGTCTCGGACCAGGGCGCTGAAAGTAGTCTCGGACCAGGGCGCTGAAAGTAGTCTCGGACCAGGGCGCTGAAAGTAGTCTCGGACCAGGGCGCTGAAAGTAGTCTCGGACCAGGGCGCTGAAAGTAGTCTCGGACCAGGGCGCTGAAAGTAGTCTCGGACAGTCTTTGGCTGGGCGCAGTGTGACGTGTAACTGGGCGCAGTCTTTGGCTGGGCGCAGTGTGACGCGTGGCTGGGCGCAGTCTTTGGCTGGGCGCAGTGTGACGCGTGGCTGGGCGCAGTCTTTGGCTGGGCGCAGTGTGACGCGTGGCTGGGCGCAGTCTTTGGCTGGGCGCAGTGTGACGCGTGGCTGGGCGCAGTCTTTGGCTGGGCGCAGTGTGACGCGTGGCTGGGCGCAGTCTTTGGCTGGGCGCAGTGTGACGCGCGGCTGGGCGCAGTCTTTGGCTGGGCGCAGTGTGACGCGCGGCTGGGCGCAGTCTTTGGCTGGGCGCAGTGTGACATCCTCGGGTTTACATTCTCCTGGATGCCGGTCGTTGGTCCCTCGGCAGGGCACGGTGTGAAGTCTTCTGGCAGGGCGAGGTGTGGAGTCCTCCGGTTGAAGTTCTCCAGGGCGCTGGTTGTTGGTCCTTCGGCACGGCACGGTGCGGTGTGAAGTCTTCCGGCAGGGCACGGTGTGAAGTCCTCCGGTTGAAGTTCTCCTGGGCGCCGGCTGTTGGTCCCTCGGCAGGGCGTGGTGTGAAGTCTTCTGGCAGGGCGCTATGCTTAGTCCTCCGGTTGAAGTTCTCTTGGGTGCCGGTTGTTGGTCCCTCGGCTGGGCACGATGTATAGTACCCCAGAATGATGTTTGTAGTCCTGCGATTGTTGTTCTCCATCCTGGGAGCCGGTTGTTTCTAAAAGTCCCTCCTGGGAGCCGGTTGTTTCTAAAAGTCCCTCCTGGGAGCCGGTTGTTTCTAAAAGTCCCTCCTGGGAGCCGGTTGTTTCTAAAAGTCCCTCCTGGGAGCCGGTTGTTTCTAAAAGTCCCTCCTGGGAGCCGGTTGTTTCTAAAAGTCCCTCCTGGGAGCCGGTTGTTTCTAAAAGTCCCTCCTGGGAGCCGGTTGTTTCTAAAACTCCCTCCTGGGAGCCGGTTGTTTCTAAAAGTCCCTCCTGGGAGCCGGTTGTTTCTAAAAGTCCCTCCTGGGAGCCGGTTGTTTCTAAAAGTCCCTCCTGGGAGCCGGTTTTTACTAGTGTCCCTCCTCTCGGACCAGGGCGCTGAAAGTAGTCTCGGACCAGGGCGCTGAAAGTAGTCTCGGACCAGGGCGCTGAAAGTAGTCTCGGACCAGGGCGCTGAAAGTAGTCTCGGACCAGGGCGCTGAAAGTAGTCTCGGACCAGGGCGCTGAAAGTAGTCTCGGACCAGGGCGCTGAAAGTAGTCTCGGACCAGGGCGCTGAAAGTAGTCTCGGACAGTCTTTGGCTGGGCGCAGTGTGACGTGTAACTGGGCGCAGTCTTTGGCTGGGCGCAGTGTGACGTGTGGCTGGGCGCAGTCTTTGGCTGGGCGCAGTCTTTGGCTGGGCGCAGTCTTTGGCTGGGCGCAGTGTGACGTGTGGCTGGGCGCAGTCTTTGGCTGGGCGCAGTGTGACGTGTGGCTGGGCGCAGTCTTTGGCTGGGCGCAGTGTGACGTGTGGCTGGGCGCAGTCTTTGGCTGGGCGCAGTGTGACGTGTGGCTGGGCGCAGTCTTTGGCTGGGCGCAGTGTGACGTGTGGCTGGGCGCAGTCTTTGGCTGGGCGCAGTGTGACGTGTGGCTGGGCGCAGTCTTTGGCTGGGCGCAGTGTGACGTGTGGCTGGGCGCAGTCTTTGGCTGGGCGCAGTGTGACGCGTGGCTGGGCGCAGTCTTTGGCTGGGCGCAGTGTGACATCCTCGGGTTTACATTCTCCTGGATTCCGGTCGTTGGTCCCTCGGCAGGGCACGGTGTGAAGTCTTCTGGCAGGGCGAGGTGTGGAGTTCTCCAGTTGAAGTTCTCCAGGGCGCTGGTTTGTTGGTCCTTCGGCACGGTGCGGTGTGAAGTCTTCCGGCAGGGCACGGTGTGAAGTCCTCCGGTTGAAGTTCTCCTGGGCGCCGGCTGTTGGTCCCTCGGCAGGGCGTGGTGTGAAGTCTTCTGGCAGGGCGCTATGCTTAGTCCTCCGGTTGAAGTTCTCTTGGGTGCCGGTTGTTGGTCCCTCGGCAGGGCGCAGTGTGATGTCTTCCAGCAGGGTGTGGTGTGAAGTCCTCCGGTTGAAGTTTTCCTGGGTTGCCGGTTGTTGGTCCCTCAGCAGGGCACGATGTATAGTACCCCAGAATGATGTTTGTAGTACTGCGATTGTTGTTCTCCATCCTGGGAGCCGGTTGTTTCTAAAAGTCCCTCCTGGGAGCCGGTTGTTTCTAAAAGTCCCTCCTGGGAGCCGGTTGTTTCTAAAAGTCCCTCCTGGGAGCCGGTTGTTTCTAAAAGTCCCTCCTGGGAGCCGGTTGTTTCTAAAAGTCCCTCCTGGGAGCCGGTTGTTTCTAAAAGTCCCTCCTGGGAGCCGGTTGTTTCTAAAAGTCCCTCCTGGGAGCCGGTTGTTTCTAAAAGTCCCTCCTGGGAGCCGGTTGTTTCTAAAAGTCCCTCCTGGGAGCCGGTTGTTTCTAAAAGTCCCTCCTGGGAGCCAGTTGTTTCTAAAAGTCCCTCCTGGGAGCCGGTTGTTTCTAAAAGTCCCTCCTGGGAGCCGGTTTTTACTAGTGTCCCTCCTCTCGGACCAGGGCGCTGAAAGTAGTCTCGGACCAGGGCGCTGAAAGTAGTCTCGGACCAGGGCGCTGAAAGTAGTCTCGGACCAGGGCGCTGAAAGTAGTCTCGGACCAGGGCGCTGAAAGTAGTCTCGGACCAGGGCGCTGAAAGTAGTCTCGGACCAGGGCGCTGAAAGTAGTCTCGGACAGTCTTTGGCTGGGCGCAGTGTGACGTGTAACTGGGCGCAGTCTTTGGCTGGGCGCAGTGTGACGTGTGGCTGGGCGCAGTCTTTGGCTGGGCGCAGTGTGACGTGTGGCTGGGCGCAGTCTTTGGCTGGGCGCAGTTTGACGTGTGGCTGGGCGCAGTCTTTGGCTGGGCGCAGTGTGACGTGTGGCTGGGCGCAGTCTTTGGCTGGGCGCAGTGTGACGTGTGGCTGGGCGCAGTCTTTAGCTGGGCGCAGTGTGACGTGTGGCTGGGCGCAGTCTTTGGCTGGGCGCAGTGTGACGTGTGGCTGGGCGCAGTCTTTGGCTGGGCGCAGTGTGACGTGTGGCTGGGCGCAGTCTTTGGCTGGGCGCAGTGTGACGTGTGGCTGGGCGCAGTCTTTGGCTGGGCGCAGTGTGACGTGTGGCTGGGCGCAGTCTTTGGCTGGGCGCAGTGTGACGTGTGGCTGGGCGCAGTCTTTGGCTGGGCGCAGTGTGACGTGTGGCTGGGCGCAGTCTTTGGCTGGGCGCAGTGTGACGTGTGGCTGGGCGCAGTCTTTGGCTGGGCGCAGTGTGACGTGTGGCTGGGCGCAGTCTTTGGCTGGGCGCAGTGTGACGTGTGGCTGGGCGCAGTCTTTGGCTGGGCGCAGTGTGACGCGTGGCTGGGTGCAGTCTTTGGCTGGGCGCAGTGTGACGCGTGGCTGGGCGCAGTCTTTGGCTGGGCGCAGTGTGACGCGTGGCTGGGCGCAGTGTGACGCGTGGCTGGGCGCAGTCTTTGGCTGGGCGCAGTGTGACGCGTGGCTGGGCGCAGTCTTTGGCTGGGCGCAGTGTGACATCCTCGGGTTTACATTCTCCTGGATGCCGGTCGTTGGTCCCTCGGCAGGGCACGGTGTGAAGTCTTCTGGCAGGGCGAGGTGTGGAGTCCTCCGGTTGAAGTTCTCCAGGGCGCTGGTTGTTGGTCCTTCGGCACGGTGCGGTGTGAAGTCTTCCGGCAGGGCACGGTGTGAAGTCCTCCGGTTGAAGTTCTCCTGGGCGCCGGCTGTTGGTCCCTCGGCACGGTGCGGTGTGAAGTCTTCCGGCAGGGCACGGTGTGAAGTCCTCCGGTTGAAGTTCTCTTGGGTGCCGGTTGTTGGTCCCTCGGCTGGGCACGATGTATAGTACCCCAGAATGATGTTTGTAGTCCTGCGATTGTTGTTCTCCATCCTGGGAGCCGGTTGTTTCTAAAAGTCCCTCCTGGGAGCCGGTTGTTTCTAAAAGTCCCTCCTGGGAGCCGGTTGTTTCTAAAAGTCCCTCCTGGGAGCCGGTTGTTTCTAAAAGTCCCTCCTGGGAGCCGGTTGTTTCTAAAAGTCCCTCCTGGGAGCCGGTTGTTTCTAAAAGTCCCTCCTGGGAGCCGGTTGTTTCTAAAAGTCCCTCCTGGGAGCCGGTTGTTTCTAAAAGTCCCTCCTGGGAGCCGGTTGTTTCTAAAAGTCCCTCCTGGGAGCCGGTTGTTTCTAAAAGTCCCTCCTGGGAGCCGGTTGTTTCTAAAAGTCCCTCCTGGAAGCCGGTTGTTTCTAAAAGTCCCTCCTGGGAGCCGGTTGTTTCTAAAAGTCCCTCCTGGGAGCCGGTTGTTTCTAAAAGTCCCTCCTGGGAGCCGGTTTTTACTAGTGTCCCTCCTCTCGGACCAGGGCGCTGAAAGTAGTCTCGGACCAGGGCGCTGAAAGTAGTCTCGGACCAGGGCGCTGAAAGTAGTCTCGGACCAGGGCGCTGAAAGTAGTCTCGGACCACGGCGCTGAAAGTAGTCTCGGACCAGGGCGCTGAAAGTAGTCTCGGACCAGGGCGCTGAAAGTAGTCTCGGACCAGGGCGCTGAAAGTAGTCTCGGACAGTCTTTGGCTGGGCGCAGTGTGACGTGTAACTGGGCGCAGTCTTTGGCTGGGCGCAGTGTGACGTGTGGCTGGGCGCAGTCTTTGGCTGGGCGCAGTGTGACGTGTGGCTGGGCGCAGTCTTTGGCTGGGCGCAGTGTGACGTGTGGCTGGGCGCAGTCTTTAGCTGGGCGCAGTGTGACGTGTGGCTGGGCGCAGTCTTTAGCTGGGCGCAGTGTGACGTGTGGCTGGGCGCAGTCTTTGGCTGGGCGCAGTGTGACGTGTGGCTGGGCGCAGTGTGACGTGTGGCTGGGCGCAGTGTGATGTGTGGCTGGGCGCAGTGTGACGTGTGGCTGGGCGCAGTCTTTGGCTGGGCGCAGTGTGACGTGTGGCTGGGCGCAGTCTTTGGCTGGGCGCAGTGTGACGTGTGGCTGGGCGCAGTCTTTGGCTGGGCGCAGTGTGACGTGTGGCTGGGCGCAGTCTTTGGCTGGGCGCAGTGTGACGTGTGGCTGGGCGCAGTCTTTGGCTGGGCGCAGTGTGACGTGTGGCTGGGCGCAGTCTTTGGCTGGGCGCAGTGTGACGTGTGGCTGGGCGCAGTCTTTGGCTGGGCGCAGTGTGCCGCGTGGCTGGGCGCAGTCTTTGGCTGGGCGCAGTGTGACATCCTCGGGTTTACATTCTCCTGGATGCCTGTCGTTGGTCCCTCGGCAGGGCACGGTGTGAAGTCTTCTGGCAGGGCGAGGTGTGGAGTTCTCCAGTTGAAGTTCTCCAGGGCGCTGGTTTGTTGGTCCTTCGGCACGGTGCGGTGTGAAGTCTTCCGGCAGGGCACGGTGTGAAGTCCTCCGGTTGAAGTTCTCCTGGGCGCCGGCTGTTGGTCCCTCGGCAGGGCGTGGTGTGAAGTCTTCTGGCAGGGCGCTATGCTTAGTCCTCCGGTTGAAGTTCTCTTGGGTGCCAGGTGTTGGTCCCTCGGCAGGGCGCAGTGTGATGTCTTCCAGCAGGGTGTGGTGTGAAGTCCTCCGGTTGAAGTTTTCCTGGGTTGCCGGTTGTTGGTCCCTCAGCAGGGCACGATGTATAGTACCCCAGAATGATGTTTGTAGTACTGCGATTGTTGTTCTCCATCCTGGGAGCCGGTTGTTTCTAAAAGTCCCTCCTGGGAGCCGGTTGTTTCTAAAAGTCCCTCCTGGGAGCCGGTTGTTTCTAAAAGTCCCTCCTGGGAGCCGGTTGTTTCTAAAAGTCCCTCCTGGGAGACGGTTGTTTCTAAAAGTCCCTCCTGGGAGCCGGTTGTTTCTAAAAGTCCCTCCTGGGAGCCGGTTGTTTCTAAAAGTCCCTCCTGGGAGCCGGTTGTTTCTAAAAGTCCCTCCTGGGAGCCGGTTGTTTCTAAAAGTCCCTCCTGGGAGCCGGTTGTTTCTAAAAGTCCCTCCTGGGAGCCGGTTGTTTCTAAAAGTCCCTCCTGGGAGCCGGTTGTTTCTAAAAGTCCCTCCTGGGAGCCGGTTGTTTCTAAAAGTCCCTCCTGGGAGCCGGTTGTTTCTAAAAGTCCCTCCTGGGAGCCGGTTGTTTCTAAAAGTCCCTCCTGGGAGCCGGTTGTTTCTAAAAGTCCCTCCTGGGAGCCGGTTGTTTCTAAAAGTCCCTCCTGGGAGCCGGTTGTTTCTAAAAGTCCCTCCTGGGAGCCGGTTGTTTCTAAAAGTCCCTCCTGGGAGCCGGTTGTTTCTAAAAGTCCCTCCTGGGAGCCGGTTGTTTCTAAAAGTCCCTCCTGGGAGCCGGTTTTTACTAGTGTCCCTCCTGGGAGCCGGTTTTTACTAGTGTCCCTCCTGGGAGCCGGTTTTTACTAGTGTCCCTCCTCTCAGACCAGGGCGCTGAAAGTAGTCTCGGACCAGGGCGCTGAAAGTAGTCTCGGACCAGGGCGCTGAAAGTAGTCTCGGACCAGGGCGCTGAAAGTAGTCTCGGACCAGGGCGCTGAAAGTAGTCTCGGACCAGGGCGCTGAAAGTAGTCTCGGACCAGGGCGCTGAAAGTAGTCTCGGACCAGGGCGCTGAAAGTAGTCTCGGACCAGGGCGCTGAAAGTAGTCTCGGACAGTCTTTGGCTGGGCGCAGTGTGACGTGTAACTGGGCGCAGTCTTTGGCTGGGCGCAGTGTGACGTGTGGCTGGGCGCAGTCTTTGGCTGGGCGCAGTGTGACGCGTGGCTGGGCGCAGTCTTTGGCTGGGCGCAGTGTGACGCGTGGCTGGGCGCAGTCTTTGGCTGGGCGCAGTGTGACGCGTGGCTGGGCGCAGTCTTTGGCTGGGCGCAGTGTGACGCGTGGCTGGGCGCAGTCTTTGGCTGGGCGCAGTGTGACATCCTCGGGTTTACATTCTCCTGGATGCCGGTCGTTGGTCCCTCGGCAGGGCACGGTGTGAAGTCTTCTGGCAGGGCGAGGTGTGGAGTCCTCCGGTTGAAGTTCTCCAGGGCGCTGGTTGTTGGTCCTTCGGCACGGTGCGGTGTGAAGTCTTCCGGCAGGGCACGGTGTGAAGTCCTCCGGTTGAAGTTCTCCTGGGCGCCGGCTGTTGGTCCCTCGGCAGGGCGTGGTGTGAAGTCTTCTGGCAGGGCGCTATGCTTAGTCCTCCGGTTGAAGTTCTCTTGGGTGCCGGTTGTTGGTCCCTCGGCTGGGCACGATGTATAGTACCCCAGAATGATGTTTGTAGTCCTGCGATTGTTGTTCTCCATCCTGGGAGCCGGTTGTTTCTAAAAGTCCCTCCTGGGAGCCGGTTGTTTCTAAAAGTCCCTCCTGGGAGCCGGTTGTTTCTAAAAGTCCCTCCTGGGAGCCGGTTGTTTCTAAAAGTCCCTCCTGGGAGCCGGTTGTTTCTAAAAGTCCCTCCTGGGAGCCGGTTGTTTCTAAAAGTCCCTCCTGGGAGCCGGTTGTTTCTAAAAGTCCCTCCTGGGAGCCGGTTGTTTCTAAAAGTCCCTCCTGGGAGCCGGTTGTTTCTAAAAGTCCCTCCTGGGAGCCGGTTGTTTCTAAAAGTCCCTCCTGGGAGCCGGTTGTTTCTAAAAGTCCCTCCTGGGAGCCGGTTTTTACTAGTGTCCCTCCTCTCGGACCAGGGCGCTGAAAGTAGTCTCGGACCAGGGCGCTGAAAGTAGTCTCGGACCAGGGCGCTGAAAGTAGTCTCGGACCAGGGCGCTGAAAGTAGTCTCGGACCAGGGCGCTGAAAGTAGTCTCGGACAGTCTTTGGCTGGGCGCAGTGTGACGTGTAACTGGGCGCAGTCTTTGGCTGGGCGCAGTCTTTGGCTGGGCGCAGTCTTTGGCTGGGCGCAGTGTGACGTGTGGCTGGGCGCAGTCTTTGGCTGGGCGCAGTGTGACGTGTGGCTGGGCGCAGTCTTTGGCTGGGCGCAGTGTGACGTGTGGCTGGGCGCAGTCTTTGGCTGGGCGCAGTGTGACGTGTGGCTGGGCGCAGTCTTTGGCTGGGCGCAGTGTGACGTGTGGCTGGGCGCAGTCTTTGGCTGGGCGCAGTGTGACGTGTGGCTGGGCGCAGTCTTTGGCTGGGCGCAGTGTGACGCGTGGCTGGGCGCAGTCTTTGGCTGGGCGCAGTGTGACATCCTCGGGTTTACATTCTCCTGGATGCCGGTCGTTGGTCCCTCGGCAGGGCACGGTGTGAAGTCTTCTGGCAGGGCGAGGTGTGGAGTTCTCCAGTTGAAGTTCTCCAGGGCGCTGGTTGTTGGTCCTTCGGCACGGTGCGGTGTGAAGTCTTCCGGCAGTGCACGGTGTGAAGTCCTCCGGTTGAAGTTCTCCTGGGCGCCGGCTGTTGGTCCCTCGGCAGGGCGTGGTGTGAAGTCTTCTGGCAGGGCGCTATGCTTAGTCCTCCGGTTGAAGTTCTCTTGGGTGCCGGTTGTTGGTCCCTGGGCTGGGCACGATGTATAGTTCCCCAGAATGATGTTTGTAGTCCTGCGATTGTTGTTCTCCATCCTGGGAGCCGGTTGTTTCTAAAAGTCCCTCCTGGGAGCCGGTTGTTTCTAAAAGTCCCTCCTGGGAGCCGGTTGTTTCTAAAAGTCCCTCCTGGGAGCCGGTTGTTTCTAAAAGTCCCTCCTGGGAGCCGGTTGTTTCTAAAAGTCCCTCCTGGGAGCCGGTTGTTTCTAAAAGTCCCTCCTGGGAGCCGGTTGTTTCTAAAAGTCCCTCCTGGGAGCCGGTTGTTTCTAAAAGTCCCTCCTGGGAGCCGGTTGTTTCTAAAAGTCCCTCCTGGGAGCCGGTTGTTTCTAAAAGTCCCTCCTGGGAGCCGGTTGTTTCTAAAAGTCCCTCCTGGGAGCCGGTTGTTTCTAAAAGTCCCTCCTGGGAGCCTGTTTTTACTAGTGTCCCTCCTCTCGGACCAGGGCGCTGAAAGTAGTCTCGGACCAGGGCGCTGAAAGTAGTCTCGGACCAGGGCGCTGAAAGTAGTCTCGGACCAGGGCGCTGAAAGTAGTCTCGGACCAGGGCGCTGAAAGTAGTCTCGGACCATGGCGCTGAAAGTAGTCTCGGACCATGGCGCTGAAAGTAGTCTCGGACCAGGGCGCTGAAAGTAGTCTCGGACAGTCTTTGGCTGGGCGCAGTGTGACGTGTGGCTGGGCGCAGTGTGACGTGTGGCTGGGCGCAGTCTTTGGCTGGGCGCAGTGACGTGTGGCTGGGCGCAGTCTTTGGCTGGGCGCAGTGACGTGTGGCTGGGCGCAGTGTGACGTGTGGCTGGGCGCAGTCTTTGGCTGGGCGCAGTGTGACGTGTGGCTGGGCGCAGTCTTTGGCTGGGCGCAGTGTGACGTGTGGCTGGGCGCAGTCTTTGGCTGGGCGCAGTGTGACGTGTGGCTGGGCGCAGTCTTTGGCTGGTCGCAGTGTGACGTGTGGCTGGGCGCAGTCTTTGGCTGGGCGCGCAGTGTGACGTGTGGCTGGGCGCAGTCTTTGGCTGGGCGCAGTGTGACGTGTGGCTGGGCGCAGTCTTTGGCTGGGCGTAGTCTTTGGCTGTGCGCAGTGTGACATCCTCGGGTTTACATTCTCCTGGATGCCGGTCGTTGGTCCCTCGGCAGGGCACGGTGTGAAGTCTTCTGGCAGGGCGAGGTGTGGAGTTCTCCAGTTGAAGTTCTCCAGGGCGCTGGTTGTTGGTCCTTCGGCACGGTGCGGTGTGAAGTCTTCCGGCAGGGCACGGTGTGAAGTTCTCCTGGGCGCCGGCTGTTGGTCCCTCGGCAGGGCGTGGTGTGAAGTCTTCTGGCAGGGCGCTATGCTTAGTCCTCCGGTTGAAGTTCTCTTGGGTGCCGGTTGTTGGTCCCTCGGCAGGGCGCAGTGTGATGTCTTCCGGCAGGGTGTGGTGTGAAGTCCTCCGGTTGAAGTTTTCCTGGGTTGCCGGTTGTTGGTCCCTCAGCAGGGCACGATGTATAGTACCCCAGAATGATGTTTGTAGTCCTGCGATTGTTGTTCTCCATCCTGGGAGCCGGTTGTTTCTAAAAGTCCCTCCTGGGAGCCGGTTGTTTCTAAAAGTCCCTCCTGGGAGCCGGTTGTTTCTAAAAGTCCCTCCTGGGAGCCGGTTGTTTCTAAAAGTCCCTCCTGGGAGCCGGTTGTTTCTAAAAGTCCCTCCTGGGAGCCGGTTGTTTCTAAAAGTCCCTCCTGGAAGCCGGTTGTTTCTAAAAGTCCCTCCTGGGAGCCGGTTGTTTCTAAAAGTCCCTCCTGGGAGCCGGTTGTTTCTAAAAGTCCCTCCTGGGAGCCGGTTGTTTCTAAAAGTCCCTCCTGGGAGCCGGTTGTTTCTAAAAGTCCCTCCTGGGAGCCGGTTGTTTCTAAAAGTCCCTCCTGGGAGCCGGTTGTTTCTAAAAGTCCCTCCTGGGAGCCGGTTGTTTCTAAAAGTCCCTCCTGGGAGCCGGTTGTTTCTAAAAGTCCCTCCTGGGAGCCGGTTGTTTCTAAAAGTTCCTCCTGGGAGCCGGTTGTCTCTAAAAGTCCCTCCTGGGAGCCGGTTGTCTCTAAAAGTCCCTCCTGGGAGCCGGTTGTTTCTAAAAGTCCCTCCTGGGAGCCGGTTTTTACTAGTGTCCCTCCTCTCAGGCCAGGGCGCTGAAAGTAGTCTCGGACCAGGGCGCTGAAAGTAGTCTCGGACCAGGGCGCTGAAAGTAGTCTCGGACCAGGGCGCTGAAAGTAGTCTCGAACCAGGGCGCTGAAAGTAGTCTCGGACCAGGGCGCTGAAAGTAGTCTCGGACCAGGGCGCTGAAAGTAGTCTCGGACCAGGGCGCTGAAAGTAGTCTCGGACCAGGGCGCTGAAAGTAGTCTCGGACCAGGGCGCTGAAAGTAGTCTCGGACCAGGGCGCTGAAAGTAGTCTCGGACCAGGGCGCTGAAAGTAGTCTCGGACCAGGGCGCTGAAAGTAGTCTCTGACCAGGGCGCTGAAAGTAGTCTCGGACAGTCTTTGGCGGGGCGCAGTGTGACGTGTGGCTGGGCGCAGTCTTTGGCGGGGCGCAGTGTGACGTGTGGCTGGGCGCAGTCTTTGGCTGGGCGCAGTGTGACGTGTGGCTGGGCGCAGTCTTTGGCTGGGCGCAGTGTGACGTGTGGCTGTGCGCAGTATTTGGCTGGGCGCAGTGTGACGTGTGGCTGGGCGCAGTCTTTGGCTGGGCGCAGTGTGACGTGTGGCTGGACGCAGTCTTTGGCTGGGCGCAGTGTGACGTGTGACGTGTGGCTGGGCGCAGTCTTTGGCTGGGCGCAGTGTGACGCGTGGCTGGGCGCAGTCTTTGGCTGGGCGCAGTGTGACGCGTGGCTGGGCGCAGTCTTTGGCTGGGCTCAGTGTGACATCCTCGGGTTTACATTCTCCTGGATGCCGGTCGTTGGTCCCTCGGCAGGGCACGGTGTGAAGTCTTCTGGCAGGGCGAGGTGTGGAGTTCTCCAGTTGAAGTTCTCCAGGGCGCTGGTTGTTGGTCCTTCGGCACGGTGCGGTGTGAAGTCTTCCGGCAGGGCACGGTGTGAAGTCCTCCGGTTGAAGTTCTCCTGGGCGCCGGCTGTTGGTCCCTCGGCAGGGCGTGGTGTGAAGTCTTCTGGCAGGGCGCTATGCTTAGTCCTCCGGTTGAAGTTCTCTTGGGTGCCGGTTGTTGGTCCCTCGGCAGGGCGCAGTGTGATGTCTTCCAGCAGGGTGTGGTGTGAAGTCCTCCGGTTGAAGTTTTCCTGGGTTGCCGGTTGTTGGTCCCTCAGCAGGGCACGATGTATAGTACCCCAGAATGATGTTTTTGTAGTACTGCGATTGTTGTTCTCCATCCTGGGAGCCGGTTGTTTCTAAAAGTCCCTCCTGGGAGCCGGTTGTTTCTAAAAGTCCCTCCTGGGAGCCGGTTGTTTCTAAAAGTCCCTCCTGGGAGCCGGTTGTTTCTAAAAGTCCCTCCTGGGAGCCGGTTGTTTCTAAAAGTCCCTCCTGGGAGCCGGTTGTTTCTAAAAGTCCCTCCTGGGAGCCGGTTGTTTCTAAAAGTCCCTCCTGGGAGCCGGTTTTTACTAGTGTCCCTTCTCTCAGGCTAGGGCGCTGAAAGTAGTCTCGGACCAGGGCGCTGAAAGTAGTCTCGGACCAGGGCGCTGAAAGTAGTCTCGGACCAGGGCGCTGAAAGTAGTCTCGGACCAGGGCGCTGAAAGTAGTCTCGGACAGTCTTTGGCTGGGCGCAGTGTGACGTGTAACTGGGCGCAGTCTTTGGCTGGGCGCAGTGTGACGTGTGGCTGGGCGCAGTCTTTGGCTGGGCGCAGTGTGACGTGTGGCTGGGCGCAGTCTTTGGCTGGGCGCAGTCTTTGGCTGGGCGCAGTGTGACGTGTGGCTGGGCGCAGTCTTTGGCTGGGCGCAGTGTGACGCGTGGCTGGGCGCAGTCTTTGGCTGGGCGCAGTGTGACATCCTCGGGTTTACATTCTCCTGGATGCCGGTCGTTGGTCCCTCGGCAGGGCACGGTGTGAAGTCTTCTGGCAGGGTGAGGTGTGGAGTCCTCCGGTTGAAGTTCTCCAGGGCGCTGGTTGTTGGTCCTTCGGCACGGTGCGGTGTGAAGTCTTCCGGCAGGGCACGGTGTGAAGTCCTCCGGTTGAAGTTCTCCTGGGCGCCGGCTGTTGGTCCCTCGGCAGGGCGTGGTGTGAAGTCTTCTGGCAGGGCGCTATGCTTAGTCCTCCGGTTGAAGTTCTCTTGGGTGCCGGTTGTTGGTCCCTCGGCAGGGCGCAGTGTGATGTCTTCCAGCAGGGTGTGGTGTGAAGTCCTCCGGTTGAAGTTTTCCTGGGTTGCCGTTTGTTGGTCCCTCAGCAGGGCACGATGTATAGTACCCCAGAATGATGTTTGTAGTACTGCGATTGTTGTTCTCCATCCTGGGAGCCGGTTGTTTCTAAAAGTCCCTCCTGGGAGCCGGTTGTTTCTAAAAGTCCCTCCTGGGAGCCGGTTGTTTCTAAAAGTCCCTCCTGGGAGCCGGTTGTTTCTAAAAGTCCCTCCTGGGAGCCGGTTGTTTCTAAAAGTCCCTCCTGGGAGCCGGTTGTTTCTAAAAGTCCCTCCTGGGAGCCGGTTGTTTCTAAAAGTCCCTCCTGGGAGCCGGTTGTTTCTAAAAGTCCCTCCTGGGAGCCGGTTGTTTCTAAAAGTCCCTCCTGGGAGCCGGTTGTTTCTAAAAGTCCCTCCTGGGAGCCGGTTGTTTCTAAAAGTCCCTCCTGGGAGCCGGTTGTTTCTAAAAGTCCCTCCTGGGAGCCGGTTGTTTCTAAAAGTCTCTCCTGGGAGCCGGTTGTTTCTAAAAGTCCCTCCTGGGAGCTGGTTTTTACTAGTGTCCCTCTCAGGCCAGGGCGCTGAAAGTAGGCTCGGACCAGGGCGCTGAAAGTAGTCTCGGACCAGGGCGCTGAAAGTAGTCTCGGACCAGGGCGCTGAAAGTAGTCTCGGACCAGGGCGCTGAAAGTAGTCTCGGACCAGGGCGCTGAAAGTAGTCTCGGACAGTCTTTGGCTGGGCGCAGTGTGACGTGTAACTGGGCGCAGTCTTTGGCTGGGCGCAGTGTGACGTGTGGCTGGGCGCAGTCTTTGGCTGGGCGCAGTGTGACGTGTGGCTGGGCGCAGTGTTTGGCTGGGCGCAGTTTGACGTGTGGCTGGGCGCAGTCTTTGGCTGGGCGCAGTGTGACGTGTGGCTGGGCGCAGTCTTTGGCTGGGCGCAGTGTGACGTGTGGCTGGGCGCAGTCTTTAGCTGGGCGCAGTGTGACGTGTGGCTGGGCGCAGTCTTTGGCTGGGCGCAGTGTGACGTGTGGCTGGGCGCAGTGTGACGTGTGGCTGGGCGCAGTGTGACGTGTGGCTGGGCGCAGTCTTTGGCTGGGCGCAGTGTGACGTGTGGTTGGGCGCAGTCTTTGGCTGGGCGCAGTGTGACGTGTGGCTGGGAGCAGTCTTTGGCTGGGCGCAGTGTGACGTGTGGCTGGGCGCAGTCTTTGGCTGGGCGCAGTGTGACGTGTGGCTGGGCGCAGTCTTTGGCTGGGCGCAGTGTGACGTGTGGCTGGGCGCAGTCTTTGGCTGGGCGCAGTGTGCCGTGTGGCTGGGCGCAGTCTTTGGCTGGGCGCAGTGTGACGCGTGGCTGGGCGCAGTCTTTGGCTGGGCGCAGTGTGACGCGTGGCTGGGCGCAGTCTTTGGCTGGGCGCAGTGTGACATCCTCGGGTTTACATTCTCCTGGATGCCGGTCGTTGGTCCCTCGGCAGTGCACGGTGTGAAGTCTTCTGGCAGGGCAAGGTGTGAAGTCCTCCGGTTGAAGTTCTCCTGGGCGCCGGCTGTTGGTCCCTCGGCAGGGCGTGGTGTGAAGTCTTCTGGCAGGGCGCTATGCTTAGTCCTCCGGTTGAAGTTCTCTTGGGTGCCGGTTGTTGGTCCCTCGGCTGGGCACGATGTATAGTACCCCAGAATGATGTTTGTAGTCCTGCGATTGTTGTTCTCCATCCTGGGAGCCGGTTGTTTCTAAAAGTCCCTCCTGGGAGCCGGTTGTTTCTAAAAGTCCCTCCTGAGAGCCGGTTGTTTCTAAAAGTCCCTCCTGGGAGCCGGTTGTTTCTAAAAGTCCCTCCTGGGAGCCGGTTGTTTCTAAAAGTCCCTCCTGGGAGCCGGTTGTTTCTAAAAGTCCCTCCTGGGAGCCGGTTTTTACTAGTGTCCCTCCTCTGGGACCAGGGCGCTGAAAGTAGTCTCGGACCAGGGCGCTGAAAGTAGTCTCGGACCAGGGCGCTGAAAGTAGTCTCGGACCAGGGCGCTGAAAGTAGTCTCGGACCAGGGCGCTGAAAGTAGTCTCGGACCAGGGCGCTGAAAGTAGTCTCGGACCAGGGCGCTGAAAGTAGTCTCGGACAGTCTTTGGCTGGGCGCAGTGTGACGTGTAACTGGGCGCAGTCTTTGGCTGGGCGCAGTGTGAAGTGTGGCTGGGCGCAGTCTTTGGCTGGGCGCAGTGTGACGTGTGGCTGGGCGCAGTCTTTGGCTGGGCGCAGTGTGACGTGTGGCTGGGCGCAGTCTTTGGCTGGGCGCAGTGTGACGTGTGGCTGGGCGCAGTCTTTGGCTGGGCGCAGTGTGACGTGTGGCTGGGCGCAGTCTTTGGCTGGGCGCAGTGTGACGTGTGGCTGGGCGCAGTCTTTGGCTGGGCGCAGTGTGACGTGTGGCTGGGCGCAGTCTTTGGCTGGGCGCAGTCTTTGGCTGGGCGCAGTGTGACATCCTCGGGTTTACATTCTCCTGGATGCCGGTCGTTGGTCCCTCGGCAGGGCACGGTGTGAAGTCTTCTGGCAGGGCGAGGTGTGGAGTTCTCCAGTTGAAGTTCTCCAGGGCGCTGGTTGTTGGTCCTTCGGCACGGTGCAGTGTGAAGTCTTCCGGCAGGGCACGGTGTGAAGTTCTCCTGGGCGCCGGCTGTTGGTCCCTCGGCAGGGCGTGGTGTGAAGTCTTCTGGCAGGGCGCTATGCTTAGTCCTCCGGTTGAAGTTCTCTTGGGTGCCGGTTGTTGGTCCCTCAGCAGGGCACGATGTATAGTACCCCAGAATGATGTTTGTAGTCCTGCGGTTGTTGTTCTCCATCCTGGGAGCCGGTTGTTTCTAAAAGTCCCTCCTGGGAGCCGGTTGTTTCTAAAAGTCCCTCCTGGGAGCCGGTTGTTTCTAAAAGTCCCTCCTGGGAGCCGGTTGTTTCTAAAAGTCCCTCCTGGGAGCCGGTTGTTTCTAAAAGTCCCTCCTGGAAGCCGGTTGTTTCTAAAAGTCCCTCCTGGGAGCCGGTTGTTTCTAAAAGTCCCTCCTGGGAGCCGGTTGTTTCTAAAAGTCCCTCCTGGGAGCCGGTTGTTTCTAAAAGTCCCTCCTGGGAGCCGGTTGTTTCTAAAAGTCCCTCCTGGGAGCCGGTTGTTTCTAAAAGTCCCTCCTGGGAGCCGGTTGTTTCTAAAAGTCCCTCCTGGGAGCCGGTTGTTTCTAAAAGTCCCTCCTGGGAGCCGGTTGTTTCTAAAAGTCTCTCCTGGGAGCCGGTTGTTTCTAAAAGTCCCTCCTGGGAGCCGGTTGTTTCTAAAAGTCCCTCCTGGGAGCCGGTTTTTACTAGTGTCCCTCCTCTCGGACCAGGGCGCTGAAAGTAGTCTCGGACCAGGGCGCTGAAAGTAGTCTCGGACCAGGGCGCTGAAAGTAGTCTCGGACCAGGGCGCTGAAAGTAGTCTCGGACCAGGGCGCTGAAAGTAGTCTCGGACAGTCTTTGGCTGGGCGCAGTGTGACGTGTAACTGGGCGCAGTCTTTGGCTGGGCGCAGTGTGACGTGTGGCTGGGCGCAGTTTTTGGCTGGGCGCAGTGTGACGTGTGGCTGGGCGCAGTCTTTGGCTGGGCGCAGTGTGACGTGTGGCTGGGCGCAGTCTTTGGCTGGGCGCAGTGTGACGTGTGGCTGGGCGCAGTCTTTGGCTGGGCGCAGTCTTTGGCTGGGCGCAGTGTGACATCCTCGGTTTACATTCTCCTGGATGCCGGTCGTTGGTCCCTCGGCAGGGCACGGTGTGAAGTCTTCTGGCAGGGCGAGGTGTGGAGTTCTCCAGTTGAAGTTCTCCAGGGCGCTGGTTGTTGGTCCTTCGGCACGGTGCAGTGTGAAGTCTTCCGGCAGGGCACGGTGTGAAGTTCTCCTGGGCGCCGGCTGTTGGTCCCTCGGCAGGGCGTGGTGTGAAGTCTTCTGGCAGGGCGCTATGCTTAGTCCTCCGGTTGAAGTTCTCTTGGGTGCCGGTTGTTGGTCCCTCAGCAGGGCACGATGTATAGTACCCCAGAATGATGTTTGTAGTCCTGCGATTGTTGTTCTCCATCCTGGGAGCCGGTTGTTTCTAAAAGTCCCTCCTGGGAGCCGGTTGTTTCTAAAAGTCCCTCCTGGGAGCCGGTTGTTTCTAAAAGTCCCTCCTGGGAGCCGGTTGTTTCTAAAAGTCCCTCCTGGGAGCCGGTTGTTTCTAAAAGTCCCTCCTGGGAGCCGGTTGTTTCTAAAAGTCCCTCCTGGGAGCCGGTTGTTTCTAAAAGTCCCTCCTGGGAGCCGGTTGTTTCTAAAAGTCCCTCCTGGGAGCCGGTTGTTTCTAAAAGTCCCTCCTGGGAGCCGGTTGTTTCTAAAAGTCCCTCCTGGGAGCCGGTTGTTTCTAAAAGTCCCTCCTGGGAGCCGGTTGTTTCTAAAAGTCCCTCCTGGGAGCCGGTTGTTTCTAAAAGTCCCTCCTGGGAGCCGGTTCTTTCTAAAAGTCCCTCCTGGGAGCCGGTTGTTTCTAAAAGTCCCTCCTGGGAGCCGGTTGTTTCTAAAAGTCCCTCCTGGGAGCCGGTTGTTTCTAAAAGTCCCTCCTGGGAGCCGGTTGTTTCTAAAAGTCCCTCCTGGGAGCCGGTTGTTTCTAAAAGTCCCTCCTGGGAGCCGGTTGTTTCTAAAAGTCCCTCCTGGGAGCCGGTTGTTTCTAAAAGTCCCTCCTGGGAGCCGGTTGTTTCTAAAAGTCCCTCCTGGGAGCCGGTTGTTTCTAAAAGTCCCTCCTGGGAGCCGGTTGTCTCTAAAAGTCCCTCCTGGGAGCCGGTTGTTTCTAAGCGTCCTTCCTGGGAGCCGGTTTTTACTAGTGTCCCTCCTCTCAGGCCAGGGCGCTGAAAGTAGTCTCGGACCAGGGCGCTGAAAGTAGTCTCGGACCAGGGCGCTGAAAGTAGTCTCGGACCAGGGCGCTGAAAGTAGTCTCGGACCAGGGCGCTGAAAGTAGTCTCGGACCAGGGCGCTGAAAGTAGTCTCGGACCAGGGCGCTGAAAGTAGTCTCGGACCAGGGCGCTGAAAGTAGTCTCGGACCAGGGCGCTGAAAGTAGTCTCGGACCAGGGCGCTGAAAGTAGTCTCGGACCAGGGCGCTGAAAGTAGTCTCGGACCAGGGCGCTGAAAGTAGTCTCGGACAGTCTTTGGCTGAGCGCAGTGTGGTGTGTAACTGGGCGCAGTCTTTGGCTGGGCGCAGTGTGACGTGTGGCTGGGCGCAGTCTTTGGCTGGGCGCAGTGTGACGTGTGGCTGGGCGCAGTCTTTGGCTGGGCGCAGTGTGACGTGTGGCTGGGCGCAGTCTTTGGCTGGGCGCAGTGTGACGTGTGGCTGGGCGCAGTCTTTGGCTGGGCGCAGTGTGACGTGTGGCTGGGCGCAGTCTTTCGCTGGGCGCAGTCTTTGGCTGGGCGCAGTCTTTGGTTGGGCGCAGTGTGACATCCTCGGGTTTACATTCTCCTGGATGCCGGTCGTTGGTCCCTCGGCAGGGCACGGTGTGGAGTTCTCCAGTTGAAGTTCTCCAGGGCGCTGGTTGTTGGTCCTTCGGCACGGTGCGGTGTGAAGTCTTCCGGCAGGGCACGGTGTGAAGTCCTCCGGTTGAAGTTCTCCTGGGCGCCGGCTGTTGGTCCCTCGGCAGGGCGTGGTGTGAAGTCTTCTGGCAGGGCGCTATGCTTAGTCCTCCGGTTGAAGTTCTCTTGGGTGCCGGTTGTTGGTCCCTCCGCAGGGCGCAGTGTGATGTCTTCCAGCAGGGTGTGGTGTGAAGTCCTCCGGTTGAAGTTTTCCTGGGTTGCCGGTTGTTGGTCCCTCAGCAGGGCACGATGTATAGTACCCCAGAATGATGTTTGTAGTACTGCGATTGTTGTTCTCCATCCTGGGAGCCGGTTGTTTCTAAAAGTCCCTCCTGGGAGCCGGTTGTTTCTAAAAGTCCCTCCTGGGAGCCGGTTGTTTCTAAAAGTCCCTCCTGGGAGCCGGTTGTTTCTAAAAGTCCCTCCTGGGAGCCGGTTGTTTCTAAAAGTCCCTCCTGGGAGCCGGTTTTTACTAGTGTCCCTCCTCTCGGACCAGGGCGCTGAAAGTAGTCTCGGACCAGGGCGCTGAAAGTAGTCTCGGACCAGGGCGCTGAAAGTAGTCTCGGACCAGGGTGCTGAAAGTAGTCTCGGACCAGGGCGCTGAAAGTAGTCTCGGACCAGGGCGCTGAAAGTAGTCTCGGACCAGGGCGCTGAAAGTAGTCTCGGACAGTCTTTGGCTGGGCGCAGTGTGACGTGTAACTGGGCGCAGTCTTTGGCTGGGCGCAGTGTGACGTGTGGCTGGGCGCAGTCTTTGGCTGGGCGCAGTCTTTGGCTGGGCGCAGTCTTTGGCTGGGCGCAGTGTGACGTGTGGCTGGGCGCAGTCTTTGGCTGGGCGCAGTGTGACGTGTGGCTGGGCGCAGTCTTTGGCTGGGCGCAGTGTGACGTGTGGCTGGGCGCAGTCTTTGGCTGGGCGCAGTGTGACGTGTGGCTGGGCGCAGTCTTTGGCTGGGCGCAGTGTGACGTGTGGCTGGGCGCAGTCTTTGGCTGGGCGCAGTGTGACGCGTGGCTGGGCGCAGTCTTTGGCTGGGCGCAGTGTGACATCCTCGGGTTTACATTCTCCTGGATGCCGGTCGTTGGTCCCTCGGCAGGGCACGGTGTGAAGTCTTCTGGCAGGGCGAGGTGTGGAGTTCTCCAGTTGAAGTTCTCCAGGGCGCTGGTTTGTTGGTCCTTCGGCACGGTGCGGTGTGAAGTCTTCCGGCAGGGCATGGTGTGAAGTCCTCCGGTTGAAGTTCTCCTGGGCGCCGGCTGTTGGTCCCTCGGCAGGGCGTGGTGTGAAGTCTTCTGGCAGGGCGCTATGCTTAGTCCTCCGGTTGAAGTTCTCTTGGGTGCCGGTTGTTGGTCCCTCCGCAGGGCGCAGTGTGATGTCTTCCAGCAGGGTGTGGTGTGAAGTCCTCCGGTTGAAGTTTTCCTGGGTTGCCGGTTGTTGGTCCCTCAGCAGGGCACGATGTATAGTACCCCAGAATGATGTTTGTAGTACTGCGATTGTTGTTCTCCATCCTGGGAGCCGGTTGTTTCTAAAAGTCCCTCCTGGGAGCCGGTTGTTTCTAAAAGTCCCTCCTGGGAGCCGGTTGTTTCTAAAAGTCCCTCCTGGGAGCCGGTTGTTTCTAAAAGTCCCTCCTGGGAGCCGGTTGTTTCTAAAAGTCCCTCCTGGGAGCCGGTTGTTTCTAAAAGTCCCTCCTGGGAGCCGGTTGTTTCTAAAAGTCCCTCCTGGGAGCCGGTTGTTTCTAAAAGTCCCTCCTGGGAGCCAGTTGTTTCTAAAAGTCCCTCCTGGGAGCCGGTTGTTTCTAAAAGTCCCTCCTGGGAGCTGGTTTTTACTAGTGTCCCTCCTCTCGGACCAGGGCGCTGAAAGTAGTCTCGGACCAGGGCGCTGAAAGTAGTCTCGGACCAGGGCGCTGAAAGTAGTCTCGGACCAGGGCGCTGAAAGTAGTCTCGGACCAGGGCGCTGAAAGTAGTCTCGGACCAGGGCGCTGAAAGTAGTCTCGGACAGTCTTTGGCTGGGCGCAGTGTGACGTGTAACTGGGCGCAGTCTTTGGCTGGGCGCAGTGTGACGTGTGGCTGGGCGCAGTCTTTGGCTGGGCGCAGTGTGACGTGTGGCTGGGCGCAGTCTTTGGCTGGGCGCAGTTTGACGTGTGGCTGGGCGCAGTCTTTGGCTGGGCGCAGTGGGACGTGTGGCTGGGCGCAGTCTTTGGCTGTGCGCAGTGTGACGTGTGGCTGGGCGCAGTCTTTAGCTGGGCGCAGTGTGACGTGTGGCTGGGCGCAGTCTTTGGCTGGGCGCAGTGTGACGTGTGGCTAGGCGCAGTGTGACGTGTGGCTGGGCGCAGTGTGACGTGTGGCTGGGCGCAGTGTGACGTGTGGCTGGGCGCAGTCTTTGGCTGGGCGCAGTGTGACGTGTGGCTGGGCGCAGTCTTTGGCTGGGCGCAGTGTGACGTGTGGCTGGGCGCAGTCTTTGGCTGGGCGCAGTGTGACGTGTGGCTGGGCGCAGTCTTTGGCTGGGCGCAGTGTGACGTGTGGCTGGGCGCAGTCTTTGGCTGGGCGCAGTGTGACGTGTGGCTGGGCGCAGTCTTTGGCTGGGCGCAGTGTGACGTGTGGCTGGGCGCAGTCTTTGGCTGGGCGCAGTGTGACGTGTGGCTGGGCGCAGTCTTTGGCTGGGCGCAGTGTGACGTGTGGCTGGGCGCAGTCTTTGGCTGGGCGCAGTGTGACGCGTGGCTGGGCGCAGTCTTTGGCTGGGCGCAGTGTGACGCGTGGCTGGGCGCAGTCTTTGGCTGGGCGCAGTGTGACATTCTCGGGTTTACATTCTCCTGGATGCCGGTCGTTGGTCCCTCGGCAGGGCACGGTGTGAAGTCTTCTGGCAGGGCGAGGTGTGGAGTTCTCCAGTTGAAGTTCTCCTGGGCGCCGGCTGTTGGTCCCTCGGCAGGGCGTGGTGTGAAGTCTTCTGGCAGGGCGCTATGCTTAGTCCTCCGGTTGAAGTTCTCTTGGGTGCCGGTTGTTGGTCCCTCCGCAGGGCGCAGTGTGATGTCTTCCAGCAGGGTGTGGTGTGAAGTCCTCCGGTTGAAGTTTTCCTGGGTTGCCGGTTGTTGGTCCCTCAGCAGGGCACGATGTATAGTACCCCAGAATGATGTTTGTAGTACTGCGATTGTTGTTCTCCATCCTGGGAGCCGGTTGTTTCTAAAAGTCCCTCCTGGGAGCCGGTTGTTTCTAAAAGTCCCTCCTGGGAGCCGGTTGTTTCTAAAAGTCCCTCCTGGGAGCCGGTTGTTTCTAAAAGTCCCTCCTGGGAGCCGGTTGTTTCTAAAAGTCCCTCCTGGGAGCCGGTTGTTTCTAAAAGTCCCTCCTGGGAGCCGGTTGTTTCTAAAAGTCCCTCCTGGGAGCCGGTTGTTTCTAAAAGTCCCTCCTGGGAGCCGGTTGTTTCTAAAAGTCCCTCCTGGGAGCCGGTTGTTTCTAAAAGTCCCTCCTGGGAGCCGGTTGTTTCTAAAAGTCCCTCCTGGGAGCCGGTTGTTTCTAAAAGTCCCTCCTGGGAGCCGGTTGTTTCTAAAAGTCCCTCCTGGGAGCCGGTTGTTTCTAAAAGTCCCTCCTGGGAGCCGGTTGTTTCTAAAAGTCCCTCCTGGGAGCCGGTTGTTTCTAAAAGTCCCTCCTGGGAGCCGGTTGTTTCTAAAAGTCCCTCCTGGGAGCCGGTTGTTTCTAAAAGTCCCTCCTGGGAGCCGGTTGTTTCTAAAAGTCCCTCCTGGGAGCCGGTTGTTTCTAAAAGTCCCTCCTGGGAGCCGGTTGTTTCTAAAAGTCCCTCCTGGGAGCCGGTTGTTTCTAAAAGTCCCTCCTGGGAGCCGGTTGTTTCTAAAAGTCCCTCCTGGGAGCCGGTTGTTTCTAAAAGTCCCTCCTGGGAGCCGGTTGTTTCTAAAAGTCCCTCCTGGGAGCCGGTTGTTTCTAAAAGTCCCTCCTGGGAGCCGGTTGTTTCTAAAAGTCCCTCCTGGGAGCCGGTTGTTTCTAAAAGTCCCTCCTGGGAGCCGGTTGTTTCTAAAAGTCCCTCCTGGGAGCCGGTTGTTTCTAAAAGTCCCTCCTGGGAGCCGGTTGTTTCTAAAAGTCCCTCCTGGGAGCCGGTTGTTTCTAAAAGTCCCTCCTGGGAGCCGGTTGTTTCTAAAAGTCCCTCCTGGGAGCCGGTTGTTTCTAAAAGTCCCTCCTGGGAGCCGGTTGTTTCTAAAAGTCCCTCCTGGGAGCCGGTTGTTTCTAAAAGTCCCTCCTGGGAGCCGGTTGTTTCTAAAAGTCCCTCCTGGGAGCCGGTTGTTTCTAAAAGTCCCTCCTGGGAGCCGGTTGTTTCTAAAAGTCCCTCCTGGGAGCCGGTTGTTTCTAAAAGTCCCTCCTGGGAGCCGGTTGTTTCTAAAAGTCCCTCCTGGGAGCCGGTTGTTTCTAAAAGTCCCTCCTGGGAGCCGGTTGTTTCTAAAAGTCCCTCCTGGGAGCCGGTTGTTTCTAAAAGTCCCTCCTGGGAGCCGGTTGTTTCTAAAAGTCCCTCCTGGGAGCCGGTTGTTTCTAAAAGTCCCTCCTGGGAGCCGGTTGTTTCTAAAAGTCCCTCCTGGGAGCCGGTTGTTTCTAAAAGTCCCTCCTGGGAGCCAGTTGTTTCTAAAAGTCCCTCCTGGGAGCCGGTTGTTTCTAAAAGTCCCTCCTGGGAGCTGGTTTTTACTAGTGTCCCTCCTCTCGGACCAGGGCGCTGAAAGTAGTCTCGGACCAGGGCGCTGAAAGTAGTCTCGGACCAGGGCGCTGAAAGTAGTCTCGGACCAGGGCGCTGAAAGTAGTCTCGGACCAGGGCGCTGAAAGTAGTCTCGGACCAGGGCGCTGAAAGTAGTCTCGGACCAGGGCGCTGAAAGTAGTCTCGGACAGTCTTTGGCTGGGCGCAGTGTGACGTGTAACTGGGCGCAGTCTTTGGCTGGGCGCAGTGTGACGTGTGGCTGGGCGCAGTCTTTGGCTGGGCGCAGTGTGACGTGTGGCTGGGCGCAGTCTTTGGCTGGGCGCAGTTTGACGTGTGGCTGGGCGCAGTCTTTGGCTGGGCGCAGTGTGACGTGTGGCTGGGCGCAGTCTTTGGCTGTGCGCAGTGTGACGTGTGGCTGGGCGCAGTCTTTAGCTGGGCGCAGTGTGACGTGTGGCTGGGCGCAGTCTTTGGCTGGGCGCAGTGTGACGTGTGGCTGGGCGCAGTCTTTGGCTGGGCGCAGTGTGACGTGTGGCTAGGCGCAGTGTGACGTGTGGCTGGGCGCAGTGTGACGTGTGGCTGGGCGCAGTGTGACGTGTGGCTGGGCGCAGTGTGACGTGTGGCTGGGCGCAGTCTTTGGCTGGGCGCAGTGTGACGTGTGGCTGGGCGCAGTCTTTGGCTGGGCGCAGTGTGACGTGTGGCTGGGCGCAGTCTTTGGCTGGGCGCAGTGTGACGTGTGGCTGGGCGCAGTCTTTGGCTGGGCGCAGTGTGACGTGTGGCTGGGCGCAGTCTTTGGCTGGGCGCAGTGTGACGTGTGGCTGGGCGCAGTCTTTGGCTGGGCGCAGTGTGACGTGTGGCTGGGCGCAGTCTTTGGCTGGGCGCAGTGTGACGTGTGGCTGGGCGCAGTCTTTGGCTGGGCGCAGTGTGACGCGTGGCTGGGCGCAGTCTTTGGCTGGGCGCAGTGTGACGCGTGGCTGGGCGCAGTCTTTGGCTGGGCGCAGTGTGACATTCTCGGGTTTACATTCTCCTGGATGCCGGTCGTTGGTCCCTCGGCAGGGCACGGTGTGAAGTCTTCTGGCAGGGCGAGGTGTGGAGTTCTCCAGTTGAAGTTCTCCTGGGCGCCGGCTGTTGGTCCCTCGGCAGGGCGTGGTGTGAAGTCTTCTGGCAGGGCGCTATGCTTAGTCCTCCGGTTGAAGTTCTCTTGGGTGCCGGTTGTTGGTCCCTCCGCAGGGCGCAGTGTGATGTCTTCCAGCAGGGTGTGGTGTGAAGTCCTCCGGTTGAAGTTTTCCTGGGTTGCCGGTTGTTGGTCCCTCAGCAGGGCACGATGTATAGTACCCCAGAATGATGTTTGTAGTACTGCGATTGTTGTTCTCCATCCTGGGAGCCGGTTGTTTCTAAAAGTCCCTCCTGGGAGCCGGTTGTTTCTAAAAGTCCCTCCTGGGAGCCGGTTGTTTCTAAAAGTCCCTCCTGGGAGCCGGTTGTTTCTAAAAGTCCCTCCTGGGAGCCGGTTGTTTCTAAAAGTCCCTCCTGGGAGCCGGTTGTTTCTAAAAGTCCCTCCTGGGAGCCGGTTGTTTCTAAAAGTCCCTCCTGGGAGCCGGTTGTTTCTAAAAGTCCCTCCTGGGAGCCGGTTGTTTCTAAAAGTCCCTCCTGGGAGCCGGTTGTTTCTAAAAGTCCCTCCTGGGAGCCGGTTGTTTCTAAAAGTCCCTCCTGGGAGCCGGTTGTTTCTAAAAGTCCCTCCTGGGAGCCGGTTGTTTCTAAAAGTCCCTCCTGGGAGCCGGTTGTTTCTAAAAGTCCCTCCTGGGAGCCGGTTGTTTCTAAAAGTCCCTCCTGGGAGCCGGTTGTTTCTAAAAGTCCCTCCTGGGAGCCGGTTGTTTCTAAAAGTCCCTCCTGGGAGCCGGTTGTTTCTAAAAGTCCCTCCTGGGAGCCGGTTGTTTCTAAAAGTCCCTCCTGGGAGCCGGTTGTTTCTAAAAGTCCCTCCTGGGAGCCAGTTGTTTCTAAAAGTCCCTCCTGGGAGCCGGTTGTTTCTAAAAGTCCCTCCTGGGAGCTGGTTTTTACTAGTGTCCCTCCTCTCGGACCAGGGCGCTGAAAGTAGTCTCGGACCAGGGCGCTGAAAGTAGTCTCGGACCAGGGCGCTGAAAGTAGTCTCGGACCAGGGCGCTGAAAGTAGTCTCGGACCAGGGCGCTGAAAGTAGTCTCGGACCAGGGCGCTGAAAGTAGTCTCGGACCAGGGCGCTGAAAGTAGTCTCGGACAGTCTTTGGCTGGGCGCAGTGTGACGTGTAACTGGGCGCAGTCTTTGGCTGGGCGCAGTGTGACGTGTGGCTGGGCGCAGTCTTTGGCTGGGCGCAGTGTGACGTGTGGCTGGGCGCAGTCTTTGGCTGGGCGCAGTTTGACGTGTGGCTGGGCGCAGTCTTTGGCTGGGCGCAGTGTGACGTGTGGCTGGGCGCAGTCTTTGGCTGTGCGCAGTGTGACGTGTGGCTGGGCGCAGTCTTTAGCTGGGCGCAGTGTGACGTGTGGCTGGGCGCAGTCTTTGGCTGGGCGCAGTGTGACGTGTGGCTGGGCGCAGTGTGACGTGTGGCTGGGCGCAGTGTGACGTGTGGCTGGGCGCAGTGTGACGTGTGGCTGGGCGCAGTCTTTGGCTGGGCGCAGTGTGACGTGTGGCTGGGCGCAGTCTTTGGCTGGGCGCAGTGTGACGTGTGGCTGGGCGCAGTCTTTGGCTGGGCGCAGTGTGACGTGTGGCTGGGCGCAGTCTTTGGCTGGGCGCAGTGTGACGTGTGGCTGGGCGCAGTCTTTGGCTGGGCGCAGTGTGACGTGTGGCTGGGCGCAGTCTTTGGCTGGGCGCAGTGTGACGTGTGGCTGGGCGCAGTCTTTGGCTGGGCGCAGTGTGACGTGTGGCTGGGCGCAGTCTTTGGCTGGGCGCAGTGTGACGTGTGGCTGGGCGCAGTCTTTGGCTGGGCGCAGTGTGACGCGTGGCTGGGCGCAGTCTTTGGCTGGGCGCAGTGTGACGCGTGGCTGGGCGCAGTCTTTGGCTGGGCGCAGTGTGACATTCTCGGGTTTACATTCTCCTGGATGCCGGTCGTTGGTCCCTCGGCAGGGCACGGTGTGAAGTCTTCTGGCAGGGCGAGGTGTGGAGTTCTCCAGTTGAAGTTCTCCTGGGCGCCGGCTGTTGGTCCCTCGGCAGGGCGTGGTGTGAAGTCTTCTGGCAGGGCGCTATGCTTAGTCCTCCGGTTGAAGTTCTCTTGGGTGCCGGTTGTTGGTCCCTCCGCAGGGCGCAGTGTGATGTCTTCCAGCAGGGTGTGGTGTGAAGTCCTCCGGTTGAAGTTTTCCTGGGTTGCCGGTTGTTGGTCCCTCAGCAGGGCACGATGTATAGTACCCCAGAATGATGTTTGTAGTACTGCGATTGTTGTTCTCCATCCTGGGAGCCGGTTGTTTCTAAAAGTCCCTCCTGGGAGCCGGTTGTTTCTAAAAGTCCCTCCTGGGAGCCGGTTGTTTCTAAAAGTCCCTCCTGGGAGCCGGTTGTTTCTAAAAGTCCCTCCTGGGAGCCGGTTGTTTCTAAAAGTCCCTCCTGGGAGCCGGTTGTTTCTAAAAGTCCCTCCTGGGAGCCGGTTGTTTCTAAAAGTCCCTCCTGGGAGCCGGTTGTTTCTAAAAGTCCCTCCTGGGAGCCGGTTGTTTCTAAAAGTCCCTCCTGGGAGCCGGTTGTTTCTAAAAGTCCCTCCTGGGAGCCGGTTGTTTCTAAAAGTCCCTCCTGGGAGCCGGTTGTTTCTAAAAGTCCCTCCTGGGAGCCGGTTGTTTCTAAAAGTCCCTCCTGGGAGCCGGTTGTTTCTAAAAGTCCCTCCTGGGAGCCGGTTGTTTCTAAAAGTCCCTCCTGGGAGCCGGTTGTTTCTAAAAGTCCCTCCTGGGAGCCGGTTGTTTCTAAAAGTCCCTCCTGGGAGCCGGTTGTTTCTAAAAGTCCCTCCTGGGAGCCAGTTGTTTCTAAAAGTCCCTCCTGGGAGCCGGTTGTTTCTAAAAGTCCCTCCTGGGAGCTGGTTTTTACTAGTGTCCCTCCTCTCGGACCAGGGCGCTGAAAGTAGTCTCGGACCAGGGCGCTGAAAGTAGTCTCGGACCAGGGCGCTGAAAGTAGTCTCGGACCAGGGCGCTGAAAGTAGTCTCGGACCAGGGCGCTGAAAGTAGTCTCGGACCAGGGCGCTGAAAGTAGTCTCGGACCAGGGCGCTGAAAGTAGTCTCGGACCAGGGCGCTGAAAGTAGTCTCGGACAGTCTTTGGCTGGGCGCAGTGTGACGTGTAACTGGGCGCAGTCTTTGGCTGGGCGCAGTGTGACGTGTGGCTGGGCGCAGTCTTTGGCTGGGCGCAGTGTGACGTGTGGCTGGGCGCAGTCTTTGGCTGGGCGCAGTTTGACGTGTGGCTGGGCGCAGTCTTTGGCTGGGCGCAGTGTGACGTGTGGCTGGGCGCAGTCTTTGGCTGGGTGCAGTGTGACGTGTGGCTGGGCGCAGTCTTTAGCTGGGCGCAGTGTGACGTGTGGCTGGGCGCAGTCTTTGGCTGGGCGCAGTGTGACGTGTGGCTAGGCGCAGTGTGACGTGTGGCTGGGCGCAGTGTGACGTGTGGCTGGGCGCAGTGTGACGTGTGGCTGGGCGCAGTCTTTGGCTGGGCGCAGTGTGACGTGTGGCTGGGCGCAGTCTTTGGCTGGGCGCAGTGTGACGTGTGGCTGGGCGCAGTCTTTGGCTGGGCGCAGTGTGACGTGTGGCTGGGCGCAGTCTTTGGCTGGGCGCAGTGTGACGTGTGGCTGGGCGCAGTCTTTGGCTGGGCGCAGTGTGACGTGTGGCTGGGCGCAGTCTTTGGCTGGGCGCAGTGTGACGTGTGGCTGGGCGCAGTCTTTGGCTGGGCGCAGTGTGACGTGTGGCTGGGCGCAGTCTTTGGCTGGGCGCAGTGTGACGCGTGGCTGGGCGCAGTCTTTGGCTGGGCGCAGTGTGACGCGTGGCTGGGCGCAGTCTTTGGCTGGGCGCAGTGTGACATTCTCGGGTTTACATTCTCCTGGATGCCGGTCGTTGGTCCCTCGGCAGGGCACGGTGTGAAGTCTTCTGGCAGGGCGAGGTGTGGAGTTCTCCAGTTGAAGTTCTCCAGGGCGCTGGTTGTTGGTCCTTCGGCACGGTGCGGTGTGAAGTCTTCCGGCAGGGCACGGTGTGAAGTCCTCCGGTTGAAGTTCTCCTGGGCGCCGGCTGTTGGTCCCTCGGCAGGGCGTGGTGTGAAGTCTTCTGGCAGGGCGCTATGCTTAGTCCTCCGGTTGAAGTTCTCTTGGGTGCCGGTTGTTGGTCCCTCGGCTGGGCACGATGTATAGTACCCCAGAATGATGTTTGTAGTCCTGCGATTGTTGTTCTCCATCCTGGGAGCCGGTTGTTTCTAAAAGTCCCTCCTGGGAGCCGGTTGTTTCTAAAAGTCCCTCCTGGGAGCCGGTTGTTTCTAAAAGTCCCTCCTGGGAGCCGGTTGTTTCTAAAAGTCCCTCCTGGGAGCCGATTGTTTCTAAAAGTCCCTCCTGGGAGCCGGTTGTTTCTAAAAGTCCCTCCTGGGAGCCGGTTGTTTCTAAAAGTCCCTCCTGGGAGCCGGTTTTTACTAGTGTCCCTCCTCTCGGACCAGGGCGCTGAAAGTAGTCTCGGACCAGGGCGCTGAAAGTAGTCTCGGACCAGGGCGCTGAAAGTAGTCTCGGACCAGGGCGCTGAAAGTAGTCTCGGACCAGGGCGCTGAAAGTAGTCTCGGACCGTCTTTGGCTGGGCGCAGTGTGACGTGTGGCTGGGCGCAGTCTTTGGCTGGGCGCAGTGTGACGTGTGGCTGGGCGCAGTCTTTGGCTGGGCGCAGTGTGACGTGTGGCTGGGCGCAGTCTTTGGCTGGGCGCAGTTGACGTGTGGCTGGGCGCAGTCTTTGGCTGGGCGCAGTGTGACGTGTGGCTGGGCGCAGTCTTTGGCTGGGCGCAGTGTGACGTGTGGCTGGGCGCAGTCTTTGGCTGGGCGCAGTGTGACGTGTGGCTGGGCGCAGTCTTTGGCTGGGCGCAGTGTGACATCCTCGGGTTTACATTCTCCTGGATGCCGGTCGTTGGTCCCTCGGCAGGGCACGGTGTGAAGTCTTCTGGCAGGGCGAGGTGTGGAGTTCTCCAGTTGAAGTTCTCCAGGGCGCTGGTTGTTGGTCCTTCGGCACGGTGCGGTGTGAAGTCTTCCGGCAGACCTTTCTGAATTCTACGGGGGACAGAGAGTGGGAGATCAGGAGCTTCATAAATTGCAGGTCTGAGTGGGTTGTATACCAACTTACTTGCCCATGTAAAAAGATATATGTAGGCATGACCACGAAAGCGTTAAAAAAACGCATTGGACAACATCTAAGTGATATTAGATGTGGTAAACAGAAAAATGGGGAATTTAGGAGCACTATAGCAGAGCATTTTGGGGCAGTACATAAGAGTGACCCTCTTGGCCTTAAATTTAGGGGTATTTACAAATTGCCCAATAAGGGAAGAGGAGGAGATAGAGAGAGGATGTTGTTACAGAAGGAGAGTCGCTGGATTTACATCTTAAATGCACTGGAACCTGCTGGCCTGAATAATGATCTGGATTTTGCACCTTTCCTTGAGTAACCTTGCCTAGAAGAAACTGTCATGATGGGCCCTATAAGTTAACATCTGGTATTGGGCACGCTGTATTTTGACTTAATGTTTGGAAGAACTTGTTTCCCATTTTACCTCTGTTATGGGGGAGGATCTGTCTCTGTTTCGCTGCAGTGCATGCTGTGTTTGTGTGTGCAGCTTCCGTGATGCTGTGCCTTGTAGTCGGAAGAGGAGGCGATGGAGGAGGAGGGACCGACGTTTGATACGCAAATAAAGGAGGGAGTGACACAATGTGACCAGCTACATCCAGTTGAAGTCCGTAGGAGGCGGACGCAACGCGTAGGTGGGCGGGGGGTTTCAATCCCGCAATTGTCATCTGGAGCCTCCGGAGTGTCTCGTGCTGGGAAACAGTTTGGCTCATGCTGGCCACCTTGGTTACCTGTGGCCGGATGCCTCTCCTCGCGGATTGAGGCCCGGCGAAAAAATTACAGCTTCCACTGTGCGCACAGTATCTACTCTGGACTACATCGGGAGGAAGAGTGGTGAGTCCCGCTGGTGCGGGTGAAGATTGCACACTTGCCTTGTGTCAGTGCCATTGAAGTTTGCCATATGTTCTTGCTAGCAGGAAGTTGACACTTTACAGACGGCTTACATCCCCGCTCTGCTCCCCCTTCCCGCAGGGCAGTCAATCTGGTGTGGTACCGGTACCCCTGTGTGGTTGGCAGTTTGTGAGTGGGTGTGTGTCTGTCAGTCTGTACGTGGAGCGCTCCAGAGCTTTTTAATTGGTTTTATGTTTCTCTTATTGCGTCCTATGATTCACAAATAAAGGGTTTTCTATTATCATACCTGCAGAGTGATGGCACTTTTTCATTTTTTATAGTTCTAGGTGACATTCCATTGTTGTGCCGTCATTCCTGCTACGCAGTATACAGGTCCACTACGAGGTTGAGTACGTGCAGATATTGTTTTATATTCCGGCAGGGCACGGTGTGAAGTCCTCCGGTTGAAGTTCTCCTGGGCGCCGGCTGTTGGTCCCTCGGAAGGCCGTGGTGTGAAGTCTTCTGGCAGGGCGCTATGCTTAGTCCTCCGGTTGAAGTTCTCTTGCGTGCCGGTTGTTGGTCCCTCGGCAGGGCGCAGTGTGATGTCTTCCGGCAGGGTGTGGTGTGAAGTCCTCCGGTTGAAGTTTTCCTGGGTTGCCGGTTGTTGGTCCCTCAGCAGGGCACGATGTATAGTACCCCAGAATGATGTTTGTATTCCTGCGATTGTTGTTCTCCATCCTGGGAGCCGGTTGTTTCTAAAAGTCCCTCCTGGGAGCCGGTTGTTTCTAAAAGTCCCTCCTGGGAGCCGGTTGTTTCTAAAAGTCCCTCCTGGGAGCCGGTTGTTTCTAAAAGTCCCTCCTGGGAGCCGGTTGTTTCTAAAAGTCCCTCCTGGGAGCCGGTTGTTTCTAAAAGTCCCTCCTGGGAGCCGGTTGTTTCTAAAAGTCCCTCCTGGGAGCCGGTTGTTTCTAAAAGTCCCTCCTGGGAGCCGGTTGTTTCTAAAAGTCCCTCCTGGGAGCCGGTTGTTTCTAAAAGTCCCTCCTGGGAGCCGGTTGTTTCTAAAAGTCCCTCCTGGGAGCCGGTTTTTACTAGTGTCCCTTCTCTCAGACCAGGGCGCTGAAAGTAGTCTCAGACCAGGGCGCTGAAAGTAGTCTCGGACCAGGGCGCTGAAAGTAGTCTCGGACCAGGGCGCTGAAAGTAGTCTCGGACCAGGGCGCTGAAAGTAGTCTCGGACCAGGGCGCTGAAAGTAGTCTCGGACCAGGGCGCTGAAAGTAGTCTCGGACCAGGGCGCTGAAAGTAGTCTCGGACCAGGGCGCTGAAAGTAGTCTCGGACCAGGGCGCTGAAAGTAGTCTCGGACCAGGGCGCTGAAAGTAGTCTCGGACCAGGGCGCTGAAAGTAGTCTCGGACAGTCTTTGGCTGGGCGCAGTGTGACGTGTAACTGGGCGCAGTCTGACGTGTGGCTGGGCGCAGTCTTTGGCTGGGCGCAGTGTGACGTGTGGCTGGGTGCAGTCTTTGGCTGGGCGCAGTGTGACGTGTGGCTGGGCGCAGTGTGACGTGTGGCTGGGCGCAGTCTTTGGCTGGGCGCAGTCTTTGGCTGGGCGCAGTCTGACGTGTGGCTGGGCGCAGTCTTTGGCTGGGCGCAGTGTGACGTGTGGCTGGGCGCAGTCTTTGGCTGGGCGCAGTGTGACGTGTGGCTGGGCGCAGTCTTTGGCTGGGCGCAGTGTGACGTGTGGCTGGGCGCAGTCTTTGGCTGGGCGCAGTGTGACGTGTGGCTGGGCGCAGTCTTTGGCTGGGCGCAGTGTGACGTGTGGCTGGGCGCAGTCTTTGGCTGGGCGCAGTGTGACGCGTGGCTGTGCGCAGTCTTTGGCTGGGCGCAGTGTGACATCCTCGGGTTTACATTCTCCTGGATGCCGGTCGTTGGTCCCTCGGCAGGGCACGGTGTGAAGTCTTCTGGCAGGACGAGGTGTGGAGTCCTCCGGTTGAAGTTCTCCTGGGCGCCGGCTGTTGGTCCCTCGGCAGGGCTCAGTGGGATGTCTTCCGGCAGGGTGTGGTGTGAAGTCCTCCGGTTGAAGTTTTCCTGGGTTGCCGGTTGTTGGTCCCTCAGCAGGGCACGATGTATAGTACCCCAGAATGATGTTTGTAGTCCTGCGATTGTTGTTCTCCATCCTGGGAGCCGGTTGTTTCTAAAAGTCCCTCCTGGGAGCCGGTTGTTTCTAAAAGTCCCTCCTGGGAGCCGGTTGTTTCTAAAAGTCCCTCCTGGGAGCCGGTTGTTTCTAAAAGTCCCTCCTGGGAGCCGGTTGTTTCTAAAAGTCCCTCCTGGGAGCCGGTTGTTTCTAAAAGTCCCTCCTGGGAGCCGGTTGTTTCTAAAAGTCCCTCCTGGGAGCCGGTTGTTTCTAAAAGTCCCTCCTGGCAGCCGGTTGTTTCTAAAAGTCCCTCCTGGCAGCCGGTTGTTTCTAAAAGTCCCTCCTGGCAGCCGGTTGTTTCTAAAAGTCCCTCCTGGCAGCCGGTTGTTTCTAAAAGTCCCTCCTGGCAGCCGGTTGTTTCTAAAAGTCCCTCCTGGCAGCCGGTTTTTACTAGTGTCCTTCCTCTCAGGCCAGGGCGCTGAAAGTAGTCTCGGACCAGGGCGCTGAAAGTAGTCTCGGACCAGGGCGCTGAAAGTAGTCTCGGACCAGGGCGCTGAAAGTAGTCTCGGACCAGGGCGCTGAAAGTAGTCTCGGACCAGGGCGCTGAAAGTAGTCTCGGACAGTATTTGGCTGGGCGCAGTGTGACGTGTGGCTGGGCGCAGTCTTTGGCTGGGCGCAGTGTGACGTGTGGCTGGGCGCAGTCTTTGGCTGGGCGCAGTGTGACGTGTGGCTGGGCGCAGTCTTTGGCTGGGCGCAGTGTGACGTGTGGCTGGGCGCAGTCTTTGGCTGGGCGCACTGTGACGCGTGGCTGGGCGCAGTCTTTGGCTGGGCGCAGTGTGACATCCTCGGGTTTACATTCTCCTGGATGCCGGTCGTTGGTCCCTCGGCAGGGCACGGTGTGAAGTCTTCTGGCAGGGCGAGGTGTGGAGTTCTCCAGTTGAAGTTCTCCAGGGCTTTGGTTGTTGGTCCTTCGGCACGGTGCGGTGTGAAGTCTTCCGGCAGGGCACGGTGTGAAGTTCTCCTGGGCGCCGGCTGTTGGTCCCTCGGCAGGGCGTGGTGTGAAGTCTTCTGGCAGGGCGCTATGCTTAGTCCTCCGGTTGAAGTTCTCTTGGGTGCCGGTTGTTGGTCCCTCGGCAGGGCGCAGTGTGATATCTTCCGGCAGGGTGTGGTGTGAAGTCCTCCGGTTGAAGTTTTTCTGGGTTGCCGGTTGTTGGTCCCTCAGCAGGGCACGATGTATAGTACCCCAGAATGATGTTTGTAGTCCTGCGATTGTTGTTCTCCATCCTGGGAGCCGGTTGTTTCTAAAAGTCCCTCCTGGGAGCCGGTTGTTTCTAAAAGTCCCTCCTGGGAGCCGGTTGTTTCTAAAAGTCCCTCCTGGGAGCCGGTTGTTTCTAAAAGTCCCTCCTGGGAGCCGGTTGTTTCTAAAAGTCCCTCCTGGGAGCCGGTTGTTTCTAAAAGTCCCTCCTGGGAGCCGGTTGTTTCTAAAAGTCCCTCCTGGGAGCCGGTTGTTTCTAAAAGTCCCTCCTGGGAGCCGGTTGTTTCTAAAAGTCCCTCCTGGGAGCCGGTTGTTTCTAAAAGTCCCTCCTGGGAGCCGGTTGTTTCTAAAAGTCCCTCCTGGGAGCCGGTTGTTTCTAAAAGTCCCTCCTCTCAGGCCAGGGTGCTGAAAGTAGTCTCGGACCAGGGCGCTGAAAGTAGTCTCGGACCAGGGCGCTGAAAGTAGTCTCGGACCAGGGCGCTGAAAGTAGTCTCGGACCAGGGCGCTGAAAGTAGTCTCGGACCAGGGCGCTGAAAGTAGTCTCGGACCAGGGCGCTGAAAGTAGTCTCGGACCAGGGCGCTGAAAGTAGTCTCGGACCAGGGCGCTGAAAGTAGTCTCGGACCAGGGCGCTGAAAGTAGTCTCGGACCAGGGCGCTGAAAGTAGTCTCGGACCAGGGCACTGAAAGTAGTCTCGGACCAGGGCACTGAAAGTAGTCTCGGACCAGGGCACTGAAAGTAGTCTCGGACCAGGGCACTGAAAGTAGTCTCGGACAGTCTTTGGCTGAGCGCAGTGTGACGTGTAACTGGGCGCAGTCTTTGGCTGGGCGCAGTGTGACGTGTAACTGGGCGCAGTCTTTGGCTGGGCGCAGTATGACATCCTCGGGTTTACATTCTCCTGGATGCCGGTCGTTGGTCCCTCGGCAGGGCACGGTGTGAAGTCTTCTGGCAGGACGAGGTGTGGAGTTCTCCAGTTGAAGTTCTCCAGGGCGCTGGTCGTTGGTCCTTCGGCACGGTGCGGTGTGAAGTCTTCCCGCAGGGCACGGTGTGAAGTCCTCCGGTTGAAGTTCTCCTGGGCGCCGGCTGTTGGTCCCTCGGCAGGGTGTGGTGTGAAGTCTTCTGGCAGGGCGCTATGCTTAGTCCTCCGGTTGAAGTTCTCTTGGGTGCCGGTTGTTGGTCCCTCGGCAGGGCGCAGTGTGATGTCTTCCGGCAGGGTGTGGTGTGAAGTCGTCCGGTTGAAGTTTTCTTGGGTTGCCGGTTGTTGGTCCCTCAGCAGGGCACGATGTATAGTACCCCAGAATGATGTTTGTAGTCCTGCGATTGTTGTTCTCCATCCTGGGAGCCGGTTGTTTCTAAAAGTCCCTCCTGGGAGACGGTTGTTTCTAAAAGTCCCTCCTGGGAGCCGGTTGTTTCTAAAAGTCCCTCCTGGGAGCCGGTTGTTTCTAAAAGTCCCTCCTGGGAGCCGGTTGTTTCTAAAAGTCCCTCCTGGGAGCCGGTCTCGGACCAGGGCGCTGAAAGTAGTCTCGGACCAGGGCGCTGAAAGTAGTCTCGGACCAGGGCGCTGAAAGTAGTCTCGGACCAGGGCGCTGAAAGTAGTTTAGGACAGTCTTTGGCTGGGCGCAGTGTGACGTGTAACTGGGCGCAGTCTTTGGCTGGGCGCAGTGTGACGTGTAACTGGGCGCAGTCTTTGGCTGGGCGCAGTGTGACGTGTAACTGGGCGCAGTCTTTGGCTGGGCGCAGTGTGACGTGTAACTGGGCGCAGTCTTTGGCTGGGCGCAGTGTGACGTGTGGCTGGGCGCAGTCTTTGGCTGGGCGCAGTGTGACGTGTGGCTGGGCGCAGTCTTTGGCTGGGCGCAGTGTGACATCCTCGGGTTGACATTCTCCTGGATGCTGGTCGTTGGTCCCTCGGCAGGACACGGTGTGAAGTCTTCTGCCAGGGCGAGATGTGGAGTTCTCCGGTTGAAGTTCTCCTTGGCGCCAGCTGTTGGTCCCTCGGCAGGACACGGTGTGAAGTCTTCCGGCAGGGTGTGGTGTGAAGTCCTCCGGTTCAAGTTCTCCTGGGTTGCCGGTTGTTGTTTCCTCAGCAGGGCACGATGTATAGTCTCCTCTCAGAGCACGATGTATAGTACCCCAGAATGATGTTTGTAGTCCTGCGATTGTTGTTCTCCATCCTGGGAGCAGGTTGTTAAGTCCCTCCTAGGATCCGGTTGTTACTAAAAGTCCCTCCTGGGAGCCGGTGTTACTAAAAGTCCCTCCTGGGAGCCGGTGTTACTAAAAGTCCCTCCTGGGAGCCGGTGTTACTAAAAGTCCCTCCTGGGAGCCGGTGTTACTAAAAGTCCCTCCTGGGAGCCGGTGTTACTAAAAGTCCCTCCTGGGAGCCGGTGTTACTAAAAGTCCCTCCTGGGAGCCGGTGTTACTAAAAGTCCCTCCTGGGAGCCGGTGTTACTAAAAGTCCCTCCTGGGAGCCGGTGTTACTAAAAGTCCCTCCTGGGAGCCGGTGTTACTAAAAGTCCCTCCTGGGAGCCGGTGTTACTAAAAGTCCCTCCTGGGAGCCGGTGTTACTAAAAGTCCCTCCTGGGAGCCGGTGTTACTAAAAGTCCCTCCTGGGAGCCGGTGTTACTAAAAGTCCCTCCTGGGAAGCCAGTTGTTACTTAAAGTCCCTCCTGGGAAGCCAGTTGAAGTCTCGGACCAGGGCACTGAAATGGGTCTCGGACCAGGGCGCTGAAATGGGTCTCGGACCAGGGCGCTGAAATGGGTCTCGGACCAGGGCGCTGAAATGGGTCTCGGACCAGGGCGCTGAAATGGGTCTCGGACCAGGGCGCTGAAATGGGTCTCGGACCAGGGCGCTGAAATGGGTCTCGGACCAGGGCGCTGAAATTGGTCTCGGACCAGGGCGCTGAAATTGGTCTCGGACCAGGGCGCTGAAATTGGTCTCGGACCAGGGCGCTGGAATTGGTCTCGGACCAGGGCGCTGGAATTGGTCTCGGACCAGGGCGCTGGAATTGGTCTCGGACCAGGGCGCTGGAATTTGTTTCGGAGCGCTGCTGTTTGTTTGAAGTTTCGGAGCGCTGCTGTTTGTTTGAAGTTTCGGAGCGCTGCTGTTTGTTTGAAGTTTCGGAGCGCTGCTGTTTGTTTGAAGTTTTGGAGCGCTGCTGTTTGTTTGAAGTTTCGGAGCGCTGCTGTTTGTTTGAAGTTTCGGAGCGCTGCTGTTTGTTTGAAGTTTCGGAGCGCTGCTGTTTGTTTGAAGTTTCGGAGCGCTGCTGTTTGTTTGAAGTTTCGGAGCGCTGCTTGTTTGTTTGAAGTTTCGGAGCGCTGTTTGTTTGTTTGAAGTCTCGGAGCGCTGTTTGTTTGTTTGAAGTCTCGGAGCGCTGTTTGTTTGTTTGAAGTCTCGGAGCGCTGTTTGTTTGTTTGAAGTCTCGGAGAGCTGTTTGTTTGTTTGAAGTCTCGGAGCGCTGTTTGTTGGTTTGAAGTCTCGGAGCGCTGTTTGTTTGTTTGAAGTCTCGGAGCGCTGTTTGTAGACTCCCAGTCCCTTGTGGGCACCTGTTTAAAAAACCTCCCCACAACCTGATTGTGAATATGGGCCTAGCTTGCCGCCGCCAGCATCAATGTGAGCCCTGTTGATTCAGGGATTTATCTGACTGCCATAAGGGGTCGGGAAGGAATTTTTCCCTTTTTAAGGCTAATTGGCCTAGGCCTTGTAAGGTTTTTCTCCTTTCTCTGGAGCAACTGGGAAATGTTCAGTTTTTTCCTTTCTGATTAAAATTGGAAATATTTCTCTTTTTCCTCACTCAAACTATTTTGCTATGATTTGACAATGGAGGAAAAGCAGAAAGCGTTGGTGATAGGCACTCCTGCCTGGCAGGACGGGGTTCAAATCCCTGCAATGTTTGCATGCCTTTTCTTCCTCCACCATTTTCTATATATACCACCAACACAGTAATGTAAATATATGCTGCACAAGAAAAAGGGATGTGTGCTCTCACCAGTTAACTCCTGACTTAAATACTGGCTGTCTCAAGGCAACTGTGACTAATTAAAATGGCAAAGCATTTGCATGTTGCATTCGCCTATCAGAATATGCAGGATCTAAACTATCCACCTGCTCTTCCTGCAGGAGTTGGCCAACGCAATATACATTGCATATCAACGGGTGCGCCCCCCTCACCCCACTGTCAGTGTTTGCCAGTGGCGTAGCTAAGGAGCTGCAGGCACCGATGCAAGTTTTACATTGGGGCCCCCTAAGCACTCTATACATAACAATTGATACGGCGCACCAAAACCTGCCAATGGCAACTACAGTGGCAGAGGTGCAAGAAGGGGATGGGGAGAAGGTGGTTTATGATTATTATTATACAAAGTATCTATAGAAGTAATTATTATGATCACAGGACCAAAAGAGAGCTAATACTGTAATTGAGGGAGGGCCCTTCCGGGCCCCTTTGGCACAAGGGCCCCGATGCGGTCGCTACCTCTGCACCCCCTATTGCTACGCCCCTGGTGTTTGCTCCCAGGACCTGCAATTTGCACCACAGGTAAGTAAATTTGCACAGGTGAGTAATGCACAGGTGAGGCGCTGTTTGTTTGAAGTCTCGGACCAGGGCACTGTTTGTTTGAAGTCTCGGACCAGGGCGCTGTTAGTTTGAAGTCTCGGACCAGGGCACTGAGTTACATCGGAGCAGGGCGCTGTTTGTTTGAAGTCTCAGAGCTGGGCGCTGTTTGTTTGAAGTCTCGGACCAGGGCGCTGTTAGTTTGAAGTCTCGGACCAGGGCACTGAGTTACATCGGAGCAGGGCGCTGTTTGTTTGAAGTCTCAGAGCTGGGCGCTGTTTGTTTGAAGTCTCGGACCGCTGTTTGTTTGAAGTCTCGGACCAGGGCACTGTTTGTTTGAAGTCTCGGACCAGGGCGCTGTTAGTTTGAAGTCTCGGACCAGGGCACTGAGTTACATCGGAGCAGGGCGCTGTTTGTTTGAAGTCTCAGAGCTGGGCGCTGTTTGTTTGAAGTCTCGGACCGCTGTTTGTTTGAAGTCTCGGACCAGGGAACTGTTTGTTTGAAGTCTCGGAGCAGGACGCTGAGTTAAGTCTTGGACCAGGGAGCTGTGTTATATCTCGGACCAGGACACTGAGTTAAGTCTCTGAACAGGGCGCTGTTTGTTTGACCGGGGCGCTGTTTATTTGAAGTCTCGGAGGAGGGCGCTGAGTTAAAGGGAACCTAAACTGAGAGGGATATGGATGTTTACTTTTAAACAATACCAGTTGCTTGGCAGTCCTGCTGATCTCTTGGGCTGCAGATAGTGGCTGAATCACACAACTGAAACAAGCATGCAGCTAATCCAGTCTGACTTCAGTCAGAGCACCTAATCTGCATGCTTGTTGAGGGGCTGTTGCTAAAAGTATTAGAGACACAGAATCAGCAGGAGAGTCCGGCAACTAGTATTATTTAAAAAGGAAAAATCCATATCCTTCTAAGTTTAGGTTCACTTTAAGTCTTGAAAAATTCATAGGGAGCCTGGATTCATCAATATATACATTTTAATTCATGAATTGCAAAAAAAGCCACAGAAACGATTTTTTAAAAAACAATTAAAAATCTCGCTAGCGCCAGCATAGGGGTCAAATAAGAACCTATAGGTCCTTATTTGACCCCTATGCCTGCGCTAGCGAGATTTTTTTCCTACCTATGGGTAGGACATCACCTCTAGATGGCGATATTACTCGTAATACAGGATGCCTAGAAGCAGGTAGGAGATGTGGTGTGTGCGGATCCCTGCTGTGCACTCTGCATGTGCTCCCCCACCACTCTCTGGCCACCTGAATTGGGAAAAACTCTGTCTACGTAAACGGGGGGGGGGGGGGGCTCTGGCTACCTTTACTCGAGGGGAAGGGGCACTGGCTACCTTTACTCGGGGGGGGGGGGGGGGTGCATCTGGCTACCTATACAGGATGGTGGGCTACCTCTGGGCAATGGTGTTGATCCAGGGATTTTATCTGACTGCATTATTTGGAGTCAGGAAGGATTTTTTTCCCTTTTAAGGCTAATTGGCCCATGCTTTATAAGGGTTTTTCTTCGCCTTTCTCTGGATCAACTGCGTTATGGGAGGGTACAGTACAGTTTTGTACAATTTATTTATTTAGTATTTGAACTATATATATTTGTATTTCCTTTTTTCTCTATAATATCTGTATTAAACTTCACTCGTGTCTGTTTTTATTTCTCAGATTTAAGTGTGTTTAGGTACAAATGATTTGTTGATTGAAGGGTAATTTACACTAATATCACTATCACAGTTTTTTTTATACTATCTGACTACCCAAATTTTGTCTAATCATAAAGATATCTGGAATGACCTGTAGGTCTTCCAGAGGGGAAAAAAGACAAAAAAGACCAGGATCCATGTATAGTGTAGTATGTCTGATGATGGGAAATAATATACAAGATCACAAAAGGGGGTACTCACAATCCCAGGTTTCCACCAGAAACCATAGTAAAGCTCTGAGGCCTTGTTCACATCTAAAATCGCTGATGCCAGCGGTTTTCATTTTTTTGTGCATCCTGCCGCTTACCTGCACGCTACAATTTTTTATAAAACGCTTTTCTAAGTGATTTTGCAGAGCGGTTCTGCTTTTCCACTTCCTGACTGACATCAGGAAGTGAAAAAATGTCAGTCAGGAAGTAAAGTCTTTCAGCCGGAAATGAATAAATATAATGTATATATTCATGAAAGTGCTGGGGAAATCGCTATACAGCGGTTTGTCAAGCGCTTTGCTATTTCCCTATACCTTCCATTGAAGCAAATTGCCCCCAAAAATGGTACAGGCAGCATGTTGGTGAGCGGATCGGAATCGAACCGCTTAGATGTGAGCGCTCTCATAGGGAATCATTGCACAAGCGCTTTTAGGGCAATTTTGAACATCGCCAGCGCTAAAAAAAAAGGGCAAAAGCGCCATTAGTGTGAACAAGCCCTCAGCAGTAATCAGCCGATTGGCTGGTACACCTACTCCTGGATGGGGATGCATTAGCTCTCCAAAAATCATTTGCTGGTTTATAGGGAAATTGTAAAACAAAACACCCAACATAAACAACCTCAGTAGGGGTTAAGGAACTAATTAATGGGAGAAGTGCCTTCAAAAATATATAAAATGGTTAAAGATTTTAAAAGGTAAGAAAACTTAGCTCAAACACAAGACAGACCAAGCAATATAAAAGTTCAGATACTTGGTCTATCTTGTGCTTGAGGTAATTTTTTTTGTTTTTAAAAGACAAAGACAAACACTTATATTGCGCTTTTCTCCTGGTGGACTCAAAGCGCCAGAGCTGCAGCCACTAGGATGCGCTCCATAGGCAGTTGCAGTGTTAAGGAGACTTGCCTAAGGTCTCCTACTGAATAGGTGCTGGCTTACTGAACAGGCAGAGCTGAGATTCGAACCCTGGTCTCCTGTGTCAGAGGCAGAGCCCTTAACCATTACACTACCCAGCCATCATGTGATTTACCCTATAATTTCTGGGGTACCTCCTTCCAGTAATATGAGGAGCCACATACTGGGTATAATTATGATACATTGTTCATGTTTATTTATACTGTGTAGATGTGATAAGATTGAATACAACTTGTACAATCAGGTTGTATGTGTATAGCTGCTAGTCAGTATAATGATATATACCGTATTTTACAGACCATAAGACACCTTTTCTCCCTCAAAAGTGGGGTAAAAAAGTAATTCCATCTTATGAACCAAATGCAGGGAGTCCCAATGTTGGGGTCTATTTGCACTGTGCTCCTCTAGCCCAGTGCAGAGTAATCTGCAGCGTAAGCAACCGCTTCTCCAGGAACCTTTATGTAATGAGTGGCGTCTTCTCTCCCACATGGCTCTTATTGGGTGGAGGCGCTCAGAGCAGGTGAGCTGCTGCTTCGGCTGAAGGTTACTATGCACTCTGCTGGAGAGAACAGGAGAGTCGGGGACACATTGGGGACAGTTACAGGAGAACACATGGGGAACATAAAAGGTACAAAGGGGACACACAGTATACAAGGGGGGCACAAAGGGGAACATAAGACACAAGGGGGAGCATATTAATTGGGAGGGATTTGGGGAGAAGATCCACAAGACACACCTGCATCGTGGATGCAACAGGCTTAGTATATTTTTCTCCCCTGGTTTTTGTCTTCTAAACTGTGTGTGTGTGTGTGTGTGTGTGTGTGTGTGTGTGTGTGTGTGTGTGTGTGTGTGTGTGTGTGTGTGTGTGTGTGTGTGTGTGTGTGTGTGTGTGTGTGTGTGTGTGTGTGTGTGTGTGTGTGTGTGTGTGTGTGTGTGTGTGTGTGTGTGTGTGTGTGTGATAAATAAATATATAGCATCTCTATTGTGCAAGTTATTGATAGCTGATTGATTGAAAACTAGTAGGGGAGCAGCAATTACATCATCACCTTTTTGCAGTATTAATCTCATTAGATGTCACAAGAGATAAACTATTACATTATAAAAAATGGGTCAATATACCAAATATTTTACACATTTAAATTGTGCGCGTGGTATGCATATAATGCTGTCCCTTTGCTGGCTGCCAGCCTCCATAGTGATTGAGTTATGCCTTTGCTCAAAGAGACTGGGCAGATATAGTGTTTATGGATGAGCACTGTAAAAACAGCACAGAAGTTTTGGGCGCAGCCTGTGTCACCATAGGCCGTAATAGGAATTACGGCTATAGCAGCGATCACTGAGTGATTTGGATGCTGTCAAAAGACAGCACAAATCACTACAAAAACACTGTAATTCAGCCACCAGCAATAGCTGGAAGCTGAGTTACAGCTTTCCCCACTATCCATGGCAGCCTGGAGAGGGAATAGTAATTACCGCCGCTGTGACAGCCTTTTTACGGCTTTACCCTGGGCCCAAATCTCCCGGCCCAAGTCTCAGTGTAGCTAGTGCCACTAATAACTATAGCCCACGTATCTCCCACTATTGTAGGGCCAAAGGGGGCTTCTTCAGTCATGAGATGCAGAACGTGGCAGTGGAAGCGTCATACATTACCTCTCAGCGGGGGCCCTGAGGCGGAGGAGGACACTGATTGACAACTGCCAGGTAAACAGCAGGCTAGCAACAATCACATTGTCGCTAGCCTGGCGCTATTTTGCAGGGGGGACTAGTAGCAGCAATAGAAGGACACAGAGGCATGTCATTGTGCAGAGAACATGCGTCTGTGTCCTATTATCTTTAGTAAAAATGCCTCAGGTTCTCTTTAAGGCGTTTTGGCATGAGACTAAGTTGTAAATATTTCTAAAATATGTGGTGTAGACCTAGAGTTTTCTCCACAGGTATTCTTATTCCATTATATACAGTGGGATGCGAAAGTTTGGGCAAACTTGTTAATCATCATGATTTTCCTGTGTAAATCGTTGGTTGTTACGATAAAAAAGTCTGTTAAATATATCATAAAGGAGACACACTTGTATTTGAGAAGTGAAATGAAGTTTATTGGATTTACAGAAAGTGTGCAATAATTGAAACAAAATTAGGCAGCTGCATAAATTTGGGCACCACAAAAAATAAATTAAATCAATATTTAGTAGATCCTCCTTTTGCAGAAATTAGAGCCTCTAAATGCTTCCTGTAGGTTCCAATGAGAGTCTAGGTTCTGGATGAAGGTATTTTGGACCATTCCTCTTTACAAAACATCTCTAGTTCATCCAGGTTTAAAGCGGTTTAAAACTCTGACAAAATTTTCAACAAAGATGTGTTTTCCTACTTTTTATAACCCATACAATTATCATATTTGCTTTTGTGCACAAGTAATAATATTCATTTAGATATTATAACTTCCCAAAGTTCAGTTAATTTACTTTGAAAGCTGCTGGTGCATTTTATTTATAACTGTTGTCATTCTGTTTTAAATGCTGCCAGCAGTTATTTCTGATCTGTTTTTCACTTCAGCACTCATCAGCTGAAGTCCTGCACAGCCAGAGAATGTTTACATAAATGTATCAAGTAAAGAATGTGTACACAAGATAAGATTATAAGCAGTTCCAATGCGGGTTCTCCCTGCAGAAGAAAGAGTCAGCCCTGTGATGTAACCCTTTAAATGCTGTTTTACTAAAAAACAAACAAAAACAAAAAACATTGTGTTAGTATATTGCATGCTGTAAATAATCTTTTAGAGCAAAGAAGATATTCTGGGTTATATTCCGCTTTAATGGCTTCCAAGCATGGACAGCTCTCTTTAACTCACACCACAGATCTTCAACTATATTCAGGTCTGTGGACAGAGATGGCCATTCCAGAACATTGTACTTGTTCCTCTGCAGGAATGCCTTAGTGGATTTTGAGCAGTGTTTAGGGTCCTTGTCTTCTTGAAAGATCCAGCCTCAGTGCAGCTTTAGCTTTGTTACTGATTGCTGGACATTGGTCTCCAGAATCTACTGATACTGAGTGGAAACCATGCGTCCCTCAACTTTGACAAGATTCCCAATCCCTGTACTGGCCACACAGCCCCACAGCATGATGTAACCACCACCATATTTTACTCTAGGTAGCAGGTGTTTTTCTTGGAATGCTGTGTTCTTTTTCCTCCATGCGTACCGCCCCTTGTTATGCCCAAATAACTAAATTGTAGTTTCATCAGTCCACAGCACCTTATTCCAAAATGAAACTGGCTTCTCCAAATTTGCTTTAGCATACCTCAAGCAGCTCTGTTTGTGCTCTGGACAGCAAAAAGGCTTCCTCTGCATCACTCTCGCATACAGTATTGCATTGGGTAAAGTGTGCCAAATGGATGAATGATTCACAGTGACTCCATCTGCAGCAAGATTATGTTGTAGGTCTTTGGTGCGGGTCTGTGGGTTGATTCTGACTGTTCTCACCATTCATCGCTTCTGTCTATTCGAGATTTTTCTTGCCACTTCGAGCCTTAACTTGAACTGAGCCTGTGGTCTTCCATTTCCTCAATGTGTTCCGAACTGTGGAAACAGACAGCTGAAATCTCTGAGACAGCTTTCTGTATCCCCGCCCCGGCTTCAGTCTCCGACGGCGTGATCGACATCTATTTACATAGTACAGCGCTGCGATCAGCAGCAGAGCTGTACTGGGGACAGCCGTGTGACACGGCTGTCCCCTTGGGGGACAAGAGAGCAATCAGCTCTCATAGGCAGAAGCCTATGACTGCCGATCGCGTGATTGGCCAGCTGGGGGGAGGGAGGGGGTTTCTAAAAAAAACAAAAAACACAATGAGTCAAAAACAGTAAAAAAATGAACACAAGGGGGGCGATCAGACCCCACCAACAGAGAGCTCTGTTGGTGTGGAGAAATGGTAGGGAGTCACTCGTGTGCTGTGCAGTTTGGCCTTAAAGCTGCAATGGCCAATTACACTAAACGCAGCCTGGTCTTTAGGGGGGTTTACCACTGTGGTCCTCAAGTGGTTAAAAACTCTTTCTCGTAACTGGATTCACCTATGTATGTAGGTCTGGGGTCACTGGGCTTACCAAGCCAATTTGAGTTCCAACAATTAGTTCTAAAGGTTTTGGAATCAATAAAATGACAACAGTGCCCACATTTATGCACCTGCCTAATTTGTTTAACTACTTCAAGACTGCCTCACGCCATTGGGCGTGACCGCAGCGGGAAGCCCCAGGACCGCCTGACGCCAATTGGCATCAAGTCATAGAGCTGCAGTTTGGCAGGAAACAGCCGTGCACATGCGCGATTGTTCCCTGCCAGTTCACGGAGCTGAACTCCATGATTAGTCTGCTAGCCGCCAATCGCGGCTAGCAAGCTGTTTGCAAATGAACGGGGAAAGTAATCCCCTTTGTTTACCACTGTACAGCGCTGCAGTCTCCGGCAGCGCTGTACAAGATCGGCGTTCCCCGGCCTCTGATTGGCCAGGGATTGCCGTCCTCTCATAGGCTGGTGCCTATGAGAGGCGGAACAGGACGGATCGCCGTCCTGCTCCAATTCAGATGACGGAGGGGAGGAGGGAGGGATAAGCAGCCTATACAGGCTGAGGGAAAAAAAAACAATGGCCACAATGATCAGACCCCTCCAGCGGCATGTCCCCTTAGGGACAAAAAAAAAAAAAAAGGTGAGTCCGATCGCTGGGCTCCATAGATGCGCTGTGCAGGAGGCTGAAGAAACTAAACAGCCCAGCTGAGCTAAAAACAGGCTGGTCGTTAGGGGGTTAACACTGTGGTCGTCAAGGGGTTAAAAAATGATTGCGCACTTTCTGTAAATCCAATAAACTTAATTTCACTTCTCAAATATCACTGTGTGTGTCTCCTATATCATATATTTAATTGACATTTTTATCGTAACAACCAAAGATTTATACAGGAAAATCATGACGATTAACAAGGTTGCCAAAACTTTCTCATCCCACTGTAGATCCCTCTGATCTGGAAAGGGCGACTAAATATAAATCCTAAGGGGAAAACTAGGCTGGTTCATCTTATGTTGCTAGCAGTTTATTAGACAATATATAATAAATGTACCATATTTTTTGCCTTGTAAGACGCACCAAAAGCCCCTTTTCTATGCGGTGTGATCACATCACTGCGTACGTGCTTGCTCGCAAACGCTAAAACGCATATGGAACGTTTTTTGCAATTGATCCAAAAATTGCTGGGACTTTTTTCCCCACTTTTGGTCACCAAGAAGTGCTCTCAGCTGTCGCACGCCTCTGTGTACAAACTCACCTTCCTGAAAATAAACCAGGCTTAGGTGGTAGGTGACTTCCTGGCCCCTATTGTCGGCCACAGGGGGACATGAAGTGGCTGCTGCAATTTAACCATGCCTGCCTTTCCAAAGCAAGTTAGAACCTGCCTGCCTTGGTTTATTTTTTTGGCTGTGGTACTACCAGTGAGGTGCCATGGTCGTTCTGTGCTGCCGCACTGACCGCTTAGTCCTCCTTACTCGCTACTAAAGTCTGCATTCCCAACGCCAGGGTCCACTGACAACTCTGCTGTCATGTCATTCCTATTGCTGCAAGGAGAAAAAAAAAACATTGACAAAAACCTCTCTGGGTTTTTTTTGTGGTGCCGCCTACTTGTCTCATCCTATTCCAGTGGTTCCACCACCACCAGGTGTCATTGTGACTCACCATCACCTCTGCGATTGCTTAAAGTGTATTTCCCTGTTTAAAAACAATTATTACCAATTAGTAGCCGCATCTCAAGTGCTGATTTTATTTTTTAATCCATTTTCTCAAAAACTAAAAGTTCTTTTTGATTTTTTTAAGTTGTAGCCACTTATCACCTTTATAATACATGCAATTTTGGGGATTGTAGCATGTATGGGGGCTTTGCTATAAACGTTAAACGAAAATCTGGATCACGGTTCGTGAATAGTCATGATTGACTCATTCACGGCAAAAATCCGATTCGAATCCGTGTTTCAGTTTCAAATCCGGAAAGCAATCACAATGGTTCCACATTTTTTTTTTAACCACGGTAGTGGTTGTCGAATCCATGGATCGGGGTATCCGAGCACCACTACTCACTTGGCCTTTGCAAATGCTCATCTGGACAAAGCAAAAGACTTCTGGTCTTCTGTGTTATGGTCAGATGAAAAAAAAATGAATTTTTTGGTCACAATGTTTCCTTCATTTGGCGTAAAAAAGGAAAAGCCTTCAACCCAAAGAACACCATCCTCACTGCCAAACATGGTGGGAGGAACCTAATGCTTTTGGGGTGTTTTTCAGCCAATGGAACACGGAACCTAATCACAGTAAATGGCACCATGAAAAATGAGCAATACATGAGGATTCTCAATGACAACATCAGGCAGTCTGCAGAGAAACTTGGCCTTGGGCACCAGTGGACATTTCAGCATGACAATGACCCAAAACACACAGCAAAAGTGGTGAAGAAATGATTAGCAGACAACAACATTAACGTTGTGGAGTGGCCCAGCCAAAGTCCTGACTTGAATCCAATTGAGAATCTGTGGAGGGAGCTAAAGATTAGGGTGATGGCAAGAAGACCCTCCAACCTGAAAGATTTGGAGCTCAATGCTAATGAAGAATGGGCCAACATATCTGTGGAGACATGCAAAAAGCTGGTATGCAATTATAGGAAGCTTTGCATTGCTGTAATAGTCAATAAAAGCTTTTCTATTGATTATTGAGAAGGGTATGAATACTTTTGGACTGGACACTTTTTGTTTAAATGTAATTAAAAGCTGAGAAATGTTTTTCTCCCACAACAATGCCTCTTGTACATTGTTATATTACCTTTTGGGAGACACCTAAAAATTACTTGCTGGTCAAATAAAAGTAACCGTAAGTCAAAATTTGCCAGGGGTATGAATAATTATGGACAGCACTGTACGCACGCACGCACACACACACACACACACACACTTTGGAAAATAAGCCACCTCAGGCTAACCTCCTAGGTTGTAAAAAGATGTTGCACTTGAAACCAGGCCTAGTAAAAATTGATCCTATTATCACATAATATCTTGGTTCAGATCTTTCAGCGATAAGTAACATCAGGATGAGAGAGGTGGAGATTTGGAAGCTGTTCTTTCAAAGCTGTTAGGAAAATCGGCAGGGATGCTCAAATCCGGATTCAGGAGATACCCGGATAGTTGCAATCCGGATATCTCCCAGTAAACCTTTGCGGGCTGGGTGAGGGGGTCAAGCTTACCTGTCTGACGTCTTCTTCGGTCTGTCCTTCGGCGCCTCCCACGATGCGGTCCACGCGCATCATGTGACTACAAACACTTCCTCCTTCAACCCGGAAGGAGGAAGTGTTTGCAGTCACGTGACCACCGCTTGGACCGCATCGTGGGACGCGCCAGGGACGGACCAAAAAAGACGTCAGACAGGTAAGCTTGCCCCCCGCCCCCGCCCAGCCCGCACAGGTTTACTGGGAGATATCTGGATTGCAACTATCCGGGTATCTCCCGAATTCAAATTTGAGCATCCCTGGTAATCAGTACTATAAATAGGCATTAAAAAGCTCTATTTCAGGTGAAATGTATCATACTTGCCAATGCACAACGTTGTGCAAACTGTACATACACTATTTTTGCATTATTCCTTTTTGTAATCAACTGACTAGGTTGAAAACCTCTTTGGTCCTCTTTAGGCAGCCTCGGAAGTATTCGCATCCCCAAGAACTACCGAAGATGCACGCAGTCCAGATGTGCAGAAGCACTCTGGGCCACAAGTACTTCCAAAGGCTGCCTGAGGAGGGAGAAGAGGTATTCAGCTCACCGGGGATGGAGCTGGAACAACAGGAACAAGGATCACGAAGGCTCTGTGCTATCCAGAGCATTCCATTTACAAATGTAAGTATCTTTTTTTTTTTGTGGGTTTGTTTCAGATTTACTTATTTTTTGCAATCAGTTATAGCTATATGATGCCCAACCAGGATAGATAGGCGTCATCACCACGCTCTTAAAGGGCAACTGAACTTAGAGTGATCTGGAGGTTACCATATTTATTTGCCAGTTGCCTATCCTGCTGATCCTCTGCCTCTAATACTTTAAGCCATAGACCCTGAACAAGCATGCAGCATATGAAGTGTACTGCAGCCAAATAGATCAGCAGGACTGTCAAGCAACTGGTGTTAAAAGGGAAATAAATATGGCAGCCTCCATATTCTTCTCACTTCAGCTGTCCTTTAAAGGGAACCTAAACTAAATGGAAAAAAAGAGATTTACTCTCCTGGAGCTTCTACCAGCCCCCTGCAGCCACCCTGTGCCTACGCCATCCTGGAATGATATTCCGGGCCCCATGCAGTCATTGGCCACTGCGCCTGCGAGGCCCTGGCCGCATTCTTCATCGTTGCCGGGAGCATCCTCATACAAGTAGGCGTGGTCCAAATGGCCACCCAGGCACAGTGGCCAGCAATGGCTCTGTTGCTGAAATCGAAACTCAGCCACTGCGGGGGACAGGAGGATCATTCCAGGATGGCGTGGGCACAGGGCTGCTGCAGGGGGCTGGTACAAGCCCCAGGTAAGTGAAATTCTTTTTTTTCTGTTTAGTTTCCCTTTGAGAAACTAAGGGACCATGGCCTCTGCCTCAAGGAAAGCTTAAGTTCTCTTGCCATTTAAATTCATAAATATGAATAATAATTTTCTAGCGGTTATAGTACAGATGTATACTAGTTATTTATCTTGTCTGTAACGATATTATTAATTCCAAAGAAAATGGTGGTCTCATCTAGCATAAAATCAATCTCTATTATATTCTGCATATCATATGACTCATTGTAAAGAGAGTCTGAAGCCTATAAAAAAAATCCCCTTTTTACTTGACATTTATGTTAAGCAATATGTGCTGAGCTAAAACGTTGCATTCCCGCGACAGAACAATGCAATTAAACCCCCCAAATCCCCGGGGCAAAATTTGAGGCTCCTTCCTGGTAGAGGCAGCATTTCCAGACTAGGCATTTAACAAACTGTTCATGAACATTTCCATAACTCAGTTGCTGTTAGTCCATCACAGCAAGCAGCAAAAGTTCATGCAGAAAGTTCAAGCTTAGGTACATTATTGGGAGTAAAGCACTGACATTTGCAAGCTGGTTTATGCCATCTTTAAGTAAGTTCAGCACAACAGCAGAATGCAGGCTGCTGAAAGAAATGTCCATACATAAATACTGTTTGTGTATCTCACTGATTATTGGTTACTTATCCCCCATGGTGTACCCAGCACGTGCCCCCCTGCCGGAGCAGTATCTGTGGCCATGTGTCCTAGAGGTGTACCCAGTGTGTGCCTCCCTGCTGGTGGGGTATCTGTGGCCATATGTCCCTGAGGAGTACCCTGCGTATACCCCATAGGTGCCATGTGGCCCCAAGGTGTACCCCATCATAGCGGTAGCTATGTTACACGGCATATAAAGATTGTAGAGAGCTATGCGCCAGGATTCATCTAAGCTTGTCCATCAGAGTCTCTATGACTCCCTCCAGTGAGGCACATAATGTCAAGCACCACTAGAGGGCATCATAGAAATGAGATCGCCGGACAAGCTGAAGATGAATCATGCTCACCACTCTGCATATGCCGGGAACATAAAACACAGACGCCGCTCCAGCAGAGGTGGGACATTCTAGTGGCGGGTGGGCGGACACATTGGGACACAGAACTACACAAACACACAGGCACGGGGAACACTCCAGGACACAACAACAAATACCGCTCTGAGGGGTGCGGACACATGACAACACGGTCACGCACATACCACTCCAGCGGGGAAGACACACGCCTAACTGCACATTGGTAACAAAATAAGTAAATACTGCTCCGGCGAGGAAGTAATTAAACATACCACACAGAAGGGGGGCATATGCAGGGGACCCAGATTATACTGCTCCAGCAAGGGGGACACAGTGACTCGAGTATAAGCCGAGACCCCCACTTTGGGACCAATTTTTGGTCCCAAAAACTCGGCTTATACTAGAGTATATACAGTATGTGTCCCTCACTATAGCTCCACTCTCAGCCAGTCTCCTGGGGTCCCCTCCTAGTGGGTGCCCACTTGGCTGTGTCAGCAGCTTCTGCCCATGCACGCAGCCTGGAGCATTCTGCGTAGGCACAGTACTTCTGCGCATGTGCAGAATGCTTCCGGCCATGGGAGTGTGATCGCGAGCAGCGTGTCTGTGCTTGTGCATGCTAGGAGGAGACCCCAGGAGACTGGCTGAGAGGGAAGCTGTGGCGAGGGACACATAGGCTTCTAGGGGCTGGACAAAGTCACAGGTAAGTAAATCTGATATTGGATTATTCGCCTCATGTAGCCTTTAAGTGATGTACACACTTCAGATTTTCTAGGCTGAAACAATCAATCCTAATTGCTCAAAATGTCTACAGACATACCCGGGTGTTGTTGGCCTCCTCTTCAGCGATCCTATGGGACAAATCTCCTGACCCTGGCTGCTACTATTCCTGCATGAAGTTACTTTAGAGTTCAGTCAGTTGCTACTCATTCCTTAACCCTCTGGGCGATACAATTGCATCGCCCAGGAGGGGGCGCAGCACTTTTTAAAAAAAAATTTTAAATCATGTAGAGAGCCCTGGGCTCGCTACATGATAGCTGCTACGCAGCAGCATCCCCCCACCCACTCCGAACGCCTTCGGCGATCAGAGTAAGCAGGAAATCCCGTTCAGAACGGGATTTCCTGCTGGGCTTCCCCGGTCGCCATGGCGACGGGGCAGGATGACGTCACCGACGTCATGGACGTTGTGACGTCAGAGGGAGTCCCGATCCACCCCTCAGCGCTGCCTGGCACTGATTGGCCAGGCTGCGCAAGGGGTCTGGGGGGGGGGCTGCACGCCACGGCGGGTAGCGGCGGATCGGCGGCGATCGGAAGTTACACGCAGCTAGCAAAGTGCTAGCTGCGTGTAACAAAAAAAAATTATGCAAATCGGCCCACCAGGGCCTGAGAAATCCTCCTGCGCGATATACCCCGAGCTCAGCTTGGGATTATCGCCCAGGAGGTTAAAACAGTAATCTGTAACTCATGCCAAAACTGCTTCCCAAAACCATCTCTTGAAAGTGTACCTGTCAGAGAAAAAGTGCCCCATATAGATACTTATCTCTGTAGATGGAAGCCTCTGTATAATCCAGGGGCTTCCCCCGTGCCCCTCACCACCACTGATCCAGCATGAGAACCCCACAACTAAGGCAAGGTGTGTGGCCATGGCCCTGTCTGTGACCGAACTTGGCTACACCAGTCTTGGCTTTTTCCACTGAGCCCAAGTGGCTCCATGCTGTTGCGCAGTGCTGCCACGCTCTTTCACAGATGGAAGTGTGCCTATGAATTTCAGAAGGTCCCAGTGCTGGATCGGTGGTCTCCAGGATGTGAAAAGCCTCTAGAGCAGTGATGGCTAACCTTGGCACTCCAGCTGTGGTGGAACTACACGTCCCATGAGGCATTGCAATACTCTGACAGCTCTAAGCATAACTCAGGGAGGCAGAAGCATGATGGGATTTGTAGTTTTGTCACAGCTGGAGTGCCAAGGTTAGCCATCACTGCTCTAGAGGATCCAGAGGCTTCCCTCTACTGAGGTAAATATGTGACTCTCTCTTCATTTAAAGTTACAGGTTTGATGATCATTTTGAGCAACAAAAGAACGTATATAGTCTGTATATATCTTTAGTGTAAGTAGACAGACAGTTGCCAGCCATATACCTAGAGCCCACAGGCAGTTGCCAGCAAGGCTAGCTGGGATTTGTAGCCCCACACTGTATTATACCATATCTTTTCACTGCATTTGTCATTTAACTTAGCTGTCTTTGTGGGTGACACTGCATATAGATACAGCCCACAGACTTGCCAGGCCAGCTTGGCTTTTAGGTCAGAACATCTGCATACTTTTGGATCTGTGACTCACGAGGCATTAAAGGGATGCCCAATATCATTTTCCCTTCTTCAAAAATTATTTTTAGCATTGTTTTTCTTTGTAAGAGGGCTCCTCAGTCTCTTTTTTTGCCCCTTATACCCTCCTGGTGGTTCTGAGTTACTATGAGCTCTCTGGGGACTCTAAGGTTAGAAAGGCACATGGACACCAAAACATGGGACTGCAAATGACCACAACCCACCCCCCTACCGCAATAAGCACAACTATATAACAATATATAAATTAACATAACTTATGATAATAAAAACTCAGACACATTCGTTGAAGAAAATAGGCCTTCATTGGTGTTTAAATTAGTGGGTTAAACAAAGTTTATTAAGTTAAAGCAACAAATAACCAAATATAAAATAAGCAGTAAACATCAGTATATCCCAATAACATGCCATGTCAGAAGACCAGGCTAATAACGTTCCAGATGCCCACCCAAAATGGTGGGAGACATTACCCACTATCAACAATCTGTCCATGGCTAAGATGACATTACCCCCAATAAAATACAGCCTGCGACTAAGGAGGGAGGGAGAGCAAGTTTTGATGGTGAGGCAAACTGGATGGAAAGCACCAGACACCTCAGCATATAAATCTAGATGAAGCCTGCAATTGGATAAAGCAAACAGGCACCCAAAATCAGGTCTGTCCATCTCAGGTAAGCCAAACAATGTAACAAACTGACCAATTTTCCCAGTAACAGCTGTGTAGATCACCTGAATTAGAAAAAAAAAGCACAAAGCCAGCCAACAGCATCTGACAGGCAGAATCATGTTTATAACTACTTATAAGAATAAAACATTATTAAACACATTAATAATGTCCTAAAACAGAAAATTAAAAGAGAGAAACAAAGTGGAGGGAGGTGGGGGCCAGGCAGTCCCATGAGGGGCCCAGCCGCAAGGTGAGTCCAAGCCCATGACACAATCATTCCTGATCTTTTCGGATGGGAATGTGTGTACAGGGTGCCATAGACCTCCCCCCCCCCCCCCCCTTAGGAATCAATGAGAATGAATTTCCTCACCCAATTTCTCTTTCTATTGGGGTATCATCAAGGGAAGATCACACAGCAGTGCCCTGTACTTATCCCTACCCTTTTGCCCTCAACATTAGAGCTCACCATCTGTAAAGAGTATTTTGGTGACCAATATAGCAGGTGTGTTTCAAAATTTAACAACAGAGGAAAAAATAATCAAAAATAAAAATAAGATGTAGAAAAAAAATAAAATAAAAAAAAGGTTCAATGCAACCAAAGCACAAACTGCTGAATAAAACATTAAGTTAGTTATTTCTGAACATTGTGCCTTTTATCAAACACTCAGCATGAAATCCTTATACTTAAAATGGGTGGAGGTGCCTAATGCATTAAAGATAGGCTAACAAGTCAAATTTATGTGCTCAAATAAAAGACCCTTTTTCAATAAACTGGTCCAAAGTCCAAAGGTAAGATTACCCCTCTGTTTATAAGATCAACAGCTTGTTACCTTATCTTTTATGCACTGGGCGTCTCCACCCCGTTATAAGTATAATGTTTTCTTTAGAGGTGACATTTTTTAGTTTGTCCTAACATTTGGAGTGTGACCGACCAGTTCCTGTCACAGACCTGGATAACAGAGCGGGAACGGTTAATTTCCCACCTGCTCTCACATGGTTGCAAGGATTTGCACCCCACCTTTGTGAGTTTATACATCCTTAGCATTTTGCTTTCCCGAATCTTACAGGTTTCTGCATCATTGGGCTCCTTGTCTCATTTTGTCTTTTGGATGAGCCTGGGGTTGTTACAATCACAGGAACCATCGAACATAAGCTATCAAATCACAACAGTATGTTTCAATGTGCTTTCAATGTCAACTATCCATCCATCCATCCATCCATCCATCAAGCATTAGAAGAGAGTTACCTTTAGGCTGCTTTCACAGTGAGACGTTACAGGCGCACGTCAGTGCAGCCTGTAACGCTCCCCAACGCACAGCAATGTAACTGCAATGGGCTGTTCACAGTGCCCACATTGCGTTACATTGTAACGCTGCACGTCAATCTAAAGTGCAGCATGCTACGGTGTTAGAGCGGCTTTGCCACGTTAGCCTGCTTGCACAGGCGCAGTGATTAGCCACATGGCTAATTAATATTCACTGCACTGTGCTGACGTCACTGGCGGGACCACGTGATGCGGAGTGTTCCGCCCACGTGGTCTCCACCAGCGCATGCGTACTATAGTACGCATCACGGACGCATCAAAGAGCCGCTTAACGCGGCTCTTTGCTAACGTCCTCTGCCACCACCACCACCATGCGTTGTTAGGTGCACGTTATGCGACCTTAACGTAGCACCTAACGCAACGTCTTAGTGTGAAAGAAGCCTTAGTGCAGGAGGCTTCAGAGATGCTGAAAAGAGTGTAGAGAATCCCAGCAAGAAGTAAAAGCCGCGAGAACATTGTAAGTTGTTCTTGAGTTCTGCCTGTCTGCTTTCACTCTTACTAAACTCCTCAGTTTAGCTCACAGAATGCATCGATCACCAGAATGGTGCTGCAGCCTCTCTTACCGGCTCATTGTGCAAATGGAAGGGTTTAGAAAAAACAGTGTAATGTAACACCGCCTCTAACATCCTTTTCTGGTCAAAAAAGATAGGTCCCAAGCAGCCATGACTGACTCTTACTCTGGACAAAACTCCTTCTACCCTTTTTTTTACTGGCTTACGTTGCTGTGTTGGCACGTGCTATTTGTTGCACGTCAGAACAATGTCATCAAAATGTTTGCATGTAAGAATTTATAAAGCTTTAATAGATTGGTTTAAGGGGAACTTTACTAAATATAGCTCAATGAATAAAAATGCTTATTTTTAACAATACAGTATTTCTTTATAAATTATTTAGTCAATGTTTGCCCATTGTAAAATCTTTGCTGTCCCCAATGTACACTCTCAAATGGACCCCGACTCTTATTCAGTTCATTTTTTCTCCTAGGTGATAATTTCACACCTTAACAATAAAATGCATTTTAAGCCACCAGCAAGCCAGAAAATATTCTGAATATTTTTTTTGTTTTAAATCTTTTTATTGTGGCAAGATAGAAAAACAGCCTGTTACAAGATTACAGCCACTTTTTATAAAAATAACATAGCACTCAATCAGTCTACACATCAATCCTTTGCAACAAAGCATAGCATAGCTCAGGGCCGGCCTTAGGTTTCACAGCTCCCTGAGTGAAACCTGATTTTTTTGCCCCCCCCCCTCATCCTCTTCATGCATGCGCACACACACATGCACTCACACACACAGGCCCATATGCAATTCACCTTTTCTCCTGAGATATCTCCTTGGACAGTGGTTAGCAACCTTTTTGACGTCGTGACATCACACCAAATGCTCAGATCTCTGTGACACATCACATATGTATAATAGGAAAAATACTACTAATAACCACGAATAAATGGAAAGAGTGCAGTATCCTGAATACACTTAAAAATTAAGGCTAGAACCTTTCAGGAACATTAATAAAAACAATCAGTGGGACAGTTAGCCGCCCCCCCCCCCCCCCCATTTAGATTGATAGCACAGCACCGACCACGCGTTATAGCCGCAGTGTGCCCCTGCCCCCCAAAAAACGTCCCCCCCATCTCATGTGTAGGTGCCCTCAATATAGTTTGCCAAGCATAGGTGCCCCCAGTATAGTCAGTTGAAGGTCTCCATCGCTCCCATAGGTAGCCAGGCGTAGGTGCCTCCAGTATAGGTAGCCATGTGTTGGTGCCCTCAGTGAAGGTAGCCAGCTATAGGTGCCCCCAGTATAGGAAATCAGGTGTAGGTGCTCTCAGTATAGGTAACCAGCTATTAGGCGCCCCCTTGGAAGCCGGCGCCCTGAGCGACCGCTCTGGTCGCACAGGTCAAAGGCCAGCTATGGCATAGCTAACACTAACAGTGAAACAATGAGCATGGTCATGAAACCTGCTGTGCTACGAGAAAGAAAACAAAAGTGGAACAATAAAAAAAAAAAAAAAACATTAAACAACTTGGTTACAAGAAATTATAAGTTTACAGGGCACACTATTATAACTTCTCTAAACAACCACCTGGAGGTCTGGGAAGTGTAGTGAAGGTAGTGGAGAGTGATACTGTTCAATCACATGTATAGCAAGTTGTTTAATTATGAATCAGAATAATTTTGACTGTATTTTTACATCTTTTGGTAATTTTTCAAATGCAGAGCGCTAAAAAGTTATTTTAAACAGAACATGAAAAATGATCTCCTAGGAGAACACGTGGGAGAAAAAGTGAATTGGATTGGGCCCCTGATCTCCCAGAATTCTCTTTCTGCATAGCTAAACCGCTTAGGTAAACACACCTGGGAGGGCGAGGCTACACACCAATATACAGTAAAATATAGCTATAAAAAGTGTTTCTGACACTTAAACCAGCATAATTGATGTAAAAGTGGGTATCCTGAATAATTTACTACATTCTACTATATGTCACTATGGTGCCTCTTTAACCACTTAAGTACCAACGGTCTCTGCCCCCTTAAGGACCAGAGACCGCTGGTACAAGAAAGACGGAATCCCGACGAATTGTTGCGCATACCCGCCGCAACCGCCGTCATCGCCGCACGCAGGGATCCTCAGGACATAGACTCTGCCATCTCTATGACGGCAGAGTCATGTGCGCCGGTCAGTAGCCGCTTTCATTAGCTCCTGACCATGTCTGTCAATGTAAGCCAATGGGAGAGCCTTACATTGATAGACATGGCCAGGAGCCAATGAAATCGGCTTCTGACTGGCTCACATGGCTCTGCCGTCATAGACACAGGCAGAGCCTGTGAGCTGCGGTGTGTAACGTCGGGTTTGAGCAGCGCGATCGGCGGGGAGCGACGGAAACAGCGAATGCGCGCTGCAGATGGTGATTGAAATCTATGCCCTGCCAGCCAGGAGCCCACCAAAACAGGGCGTAGATTTCATTCACCGCGGTCCAAAAGTAGTTAATATATACTGTGTATATATATATATATATATATATATATATATATATATATATATATATATATATATATATATATATAGCCGGCCTTTGACCTGTGCGACCAGAGCGGTCGCTCAGGGTGCCGGCTTCCAAGGGGGCGCCTAATAGCTGGTTACCTATACTGAGAGCACCTACACCTGATTTCCTATACTGGGGGCACCTATAGCTGGCTACCTTCACTGAGGGCACCAACACATGGCTACCTATACTGGAGGCACCTACGCCTGGCTACCTATGGGAGCGATGGAGACCTTCAACTGACTATACTGGGGGCACCTATGCTTGGCAAACTATATTGAGGGCACCTACACATGAGATAGTGTAGATAGCACACTGCGGCTATAACGCGTGGTCGGTGCTGTGCTATCATTCTAAATGGGGGGGGAGGGGGGGAGTTGCGGCTAACTGTCCCACTGATTGTTTTTATTAATGTTCCTGAAAGGTTCTAGCCTTAATTTTTAAGTGTATTCAGGATACTGCACTCTTTCCATTTATTCGTGGTTATTAGTAGTATTTCTCCTATTATACATATGTGATGTGTCACAGAGATCTGAGCATTTGGTGTGATGTCACGACGTCAAAAAGGTTGCTAACCACTGTCCAAGGAGATATCTCAGGAGAAAAGGTGAATTGCATATGGGCCTGTGTGTGTGAGTGCGTGTGTGTGTGCGCGCATGCATGAAGAGGATGAGGGGGGGGGGGCAAAAAAAATCAGGTTTCGCTCAGGGCGCTGTGAAACCGAAGGACGGCTATATATATGTATGTATATATATATATATATATATATATATATATATATATATATATATATATATATATATATATATATATATATATATATATTTCATTTTTTTCCTGTATATACTGTAGTTGGTAAGTTTTTTTTTTATATTTTTCTTACAGCAAACCTTAACCACCTGAGGACCCACCCTTTACCCCCCCTTAAGGACCAGCGCTGTTTTAGCTGATCTGTGCTGGGTGGGCTCTGCAGCCCCCAGCACAGATCAGGGTGCAGGCAGAGCGACCAGATCGCCCCCCTTTTTTCCCCACTAGGGGGATGATGTGCTGGGGGGTTTGATCGCTCCTGCCTGCCGGGTGTTGCGGGGGGGGGGGGGGCACCTCAAAGCCCCCCTCCGTGGCAAAATCCCCCCCCTCCCTCTCCTACCTGGCCCCCCTGGTGATCCGGGCTGCACAGGACGCTATCCGTCCTGTGCAGCCAGTGACAGGCTGTCCCCTGTCACATGGCGGCGATCCCCGGCCGCTGATTGGCCGGGGATCGCCGATCTGCCTTACGGCGCTGCTGCTTGTGTTTACATTTAGCCTGCGAGCCGCGATCGGCGGCCCGCAGGCTATTCACGGAGCCCCCCGCCGTGAATTGACAGGAAGCAGCCGCTCGCGCGAGCGGCTGCTTCCTGATTAATTAGCCTGCAGCCGGCGACGCAGAACTGCGTCGCTGGTCCTGCAGCTGCCACTTTGCCGACGCACGGTATAAGCGTGCGGTCGGCAAGTGGTTAAAGTGGACCTGAACTCTTGCACAGGACACAAAGAAATCATAGAAAAATACACCGTTTGTACTTAGAGAATTTAGTCTGTCTAAACTGTTCTCATCTGTGACTAATCACAACTATAATTTGATCTCTCACCTTTGTCAGCACAGAAACCTCAGCAGTCCACGGCAAAACAGCTATTTTTCATACTCAGGATATTAACCCTATATCTGCTTTAATGAAAGCAGCAAGTAGACACACTGCAGATGTATTGCAGGATTTATATCAGCTGTAATAAAGAAATGTTTTTTGTTATTATGCTGTTACCTATCTTTTAGAGCAGATAGAAAGTTTTGAGTTCAGGTCTGCTTTAAAGCAAACCTTTACTCAATAGTTTAAGCCCTTTTCTATCAATATGTTACTACATAACCTCTCCCCATCCCACAATTTAAAAATAGGCAGTATGGTGTCATAATGGCTAACTACTCTGTACTACCGCCGTACTATCTGCAAGGAGTTTATATGTACTGCCTGTGTCTGTGTGGGTCTCCTCCAGGCACTCCAGTTTCCTCCTACTTCCCTAAAACATACAGATAAGTTAATGGGCTTCCCTCCTAAATTGGCCCTAGACTGCGAAGGACAAATGACTATGGTAGGGATTAGATTGTGAGCTCATCTGAGGACAGTTGGTGACATGACTATATACCCTGTACAGCGCTGCTGAAGATGTTGGTGCTATATACTGTAAATGCTTAATACAGTAAGGCTAGTGTCTAATAAAAAATGTATACTGGCCAAAATAAATAGCATTAAAATACCTTTTTTTATCCCAGAAAACTCCTCTAAGATAAATTGCTAACTATAACCATGCTGCCTAACTTAATTCCCTGCCTGTGCCTGGCCCTGCACTAATAACCATAACAGCTAAAAAGCAACCTCTTCCTACCAAGGGGCAAACCCAGGATTTTCAAGGGGGGATTCCTGAAAGGTCTCCTTCAGCCATGCACAACACAGTATAATAATATGGTAGGACATCATGCGGGGTACACATAATGCAATTTCCCGTCTGACCGACAGGATCTGACGATTATTTCCTAAATGTCTGACCTGCTCCCGATTGACAACAGGATCGATCAGGAACAGTTTGGATACAGATAATAATGAGGACTGTAAAAGGGAAAGTGAGGCATTCACACAGCAGGGCACAGGGCTATGCTCATACCTGACTCTGTTAAACTCTCCAGAACTGCCCCATGCTCTGTACACACACTGCTGCTCCATCCTCTGTACATATGCTGCTGCTTTATGCTCTGTACCTACGCTGCTGCTTCATGCTCTCTACACACGCTGCTGCTTCATGCTCTCTACACACGCTGCTGCTCCATGCTCTGTATACACGCTGCTGCTCCATGCTCTGTACACGCTGCTGCGCCCTGCTCTGTACATACGCTCCTGTTCCATGCTCTGTACACAAACTGCTGCTCTATGCTCTGTACACACTCTGCTGCTCCATGCTCTGTACACACGCAGCTGCTCCATGCTCTGTACACACGCTGCTGCTCCATGCTCTGTACACATGCTGCTGCTCCATGCACTGTACACACGCTGCTGCTCCATGCTCTGTACACACTCTGCTGCTCCATGCTCTGTATACACGCTGCTGCTCCATGCTCTGTACACACGCTGCTGATCCATGCTCTGTACACATGCTGCTGCTCCATGCTCTGTACACACGCTGCTGCTCCATGCTCTGTACACACTCTGCTGCTCCATGCTCTGTATATACGCAGCTGCTCCATGCTCTGTACACACGCTGCTGCTCCAAGCTATGTACACATGCTGCTGCTCCATCAAAATTCAACTGCAGCAGGGAAAGAATGAGGGCAAGGCTGTGAGCTGCAGGTTGCCTGCAGATATTCTGGTGTCTTGTCCTGTCCCCAGACACTGCACTGGCCCTGGTCTGAGGGGGATTCTGGGCAGCTGTAATCCCCCTGCGTTTGCCTATGCTACTCTATTTCCTAGCAGTAACCCTGTTAATATCAGCACCTAACCTGGGTGATATATGTAACCTCTAAACTCTAATGTCCATTCCTATCCAATACCCACTGCCCGTTCACATCAGTGTGCAGTGTTTCATCCACAGAATAGCAGAAACAACACACCAAATTTATTCCTCTAGTGCCAATAACCTGGAGTGTTACTTCTGGCTATTCAGTGGATTAAACTCTGTACTTCTATCCTAGCTTTGCATTTAGTCCACAGAATAGTCATAACCCTACGCCAATTTTAACAGGAGTTATTATCAACTGATGGGACTTTTCTGACATAGGAAAACCAGGCAGATGTCTAAGGTGAAACCTGCAGGAAGGGGCACCACATTGAGCTTTATAACATCCTTATACACAACAGCTAGTTCCATTAAGAGAGGGATAGATGGTAATTTAACAACTCCACGGGCTAAGCAGATTACAATACACTGAATGGCTACACAGAGGTTGTAGAGGCTACACAGAGGTTGTAGAGGCTACATAGGGGTTGTAGCAGCTTGTCACGATCTGTTCCTGCTGGTGACATTTGTGAACTGTTGCATGGACTTCCTCTGTTCACCAGCAGATGTCCCCTCTCCCATCAAGAACATTTTGCAGTTCTCCTGAAGTTCCCTCTGCCCACCAGCAGAGGTCTCTGTACTGTGGAACTGTGTCTCTGCAGCCTTGGAGGCTGTCACATGATCATCCTGCACAGAATATAAGGCCAGCTCTAGCAGTACAACCTTGCTAGTTCATTGGTGTGGATAGCCCTATAGCCTGTGTTCTGGTCACTCTACTCGATTCTTGTTATTTGATACTTGTCTCTAGTTATTTGTTCCCTGTTCCTGTAACCTGTATCTGATTCTTGTTTGCCTGATTCCTTGGTGTATGACTTTTGCATTGCCTGACCATTCGCTTGTTTATCGTTTTTGCTGTTTGACTTCCTGGTATATGATCTCTGCCTGTACGACTACCCACTCGCCTGCTGTATTGTGTGCTGTACTTGATTGTATATTATTATGTATATATTAGTTACTTAGATTAGTTAGACAGGGTCCAGGGTTCACTGTGTGCACACTGTATATTTATATTAATTGAGTTGTTGTATGTCTGATCATAAGACATTCACCTGCAATTGTATTTCCAGTTGTTTGCAATCATATTGCTACTTGTACAGATCACTTTAATACGCTTGTATTTATGTTCATGCACCAACTGCATTTTCACCTGTATATATCCTGCTCTTTGTAAATAAACCTTTACTTTATTTCACCTTTATCCCGTGGTTTGGTCTTCAGTATTTCCACAACAGTGACATTCTGCATTCAGTGCAAATCTGCATGCACTGCACGTTACACAGCTGCACAGAGGTTGTAGAAGCTACACAGGGGTTGTAGAGGCTACACAGGGGTTGTAGAGGCTACACAGGGGTTGTAGAGGCTACGCAGGGGTTGTAGAGGCTACACAGAGGATGTAGATGCTACACAGAGGTTGTAGAAGCTATACAGAGGTTGCAGCAGCTACACAGAGGTTGCAGAGGCTACACAGAGGTTGCAGAGGCTACACAGAGGTTGTAGAGGCTACACAGAGGTTGTAGCGGCTACACAGAGGATGTAGATGCTGCACAGAGGTTGTAGAAGCTACACAGAGGATGTAGAGGCTATACAGAGGTTGCAGCGGCTACACAGAGGTTGTAGAGGCTACACAGAGGTTGCAGAGGCTACACAGAGGTTGTAACGGCTACACAGAGAATGTAGAGGCTACACAGAGAATGTAGAGGCTACACAGAGGTTGTAGAGGCTGCACAGAGGTTGTAGAGGCTACACAGAGGTTGTAGAGGCTACACAGAGGTTGTAGAGGCTACACAGAGGTTGTAGAGGCTACACAGAGGTTGTAGAGGCTACACAGAGGTTGTAGAGGCTACACAGAGGATGTAGAGGCTACACAGAGGATGTAGAGGCTACACAGAGGATGTAGAGGCTACACAGAGGATGTAGAGGCTACACAGAGGATGTAGAGGCTACACAGAGGATGTAGAGGCTACACAGAGGTTGTAGAAGCTACATATAGGTTATAGAGGCTACACAGAGGTTGTAGAGGCTACATAGAGGTTGTAGAGGCTACATAGAGGTTGTAGAGGCTACACAGAGGTTGTAGAGGCTACACAGAGGTTGTAGAGGCTACACAGAGGTTATAGAGGCTACACAGAGGTTATAGAGGCTACACAGAGGTTATAGAGGCTACACAGAGGTTATAGAGGCTACACAGAGGTTGTACAGGCTACACAGAGGTTGTACAGGCTACACAGAGGTTGTACAGGCTATACAGAGGTTGTAGAGGCTACACAGGTGTTGTAGAGGCTACACAGAGGTTGTAGAAGCTATACAGAGGTTGTAGCAGTTGCACAGATGATTTATCTCCAATACTGGCAATATAAGCAAGTATTCCACTACAGCAACATCTGTGTACTGGGAACGTTTACTAGCGGTGCCTGGTAAGGGGGTGTGAAAGGCCCATTCTGTACAATAAAGCAGGAATGGTAACAACAAACCTGCTAACTTTAAAGAGGAACTCCAGCCTAAACAAACATACTGTCATTAAGTTACATTAGTTATGTTAATTAAAATAGATAGGTAATATAATCTCTTACCCACACTGTTTTAAAAGAACAGGCAAATGTTTGATTTGATGATGGCAGCCATCTTTTTGGTTGCAAGGAGGTGACAGGGAGCATAAGGGAGCATGAGACACAGTTCCAACTGTCCTGTGTCCTAAACACCTCTCCCAGTTGCTAAGCAACGTGAATAACAACATAGGAAATCCCATTATGCTTTGCACAGCATCAGGGAAAAAAAGCCCGGGCTTTTTTTCTTTGATGGGTGGAGCTTAGCTAAAAATGCAGCTAAAAATGATGCTTTGTTAAGAAAAACAAAGTTCTGATGCTGTGAAACTGTTAAAGAAACTCCAAGCCTTTTCAGTTCTGTTGAGTAGATTTTTAGTCCGGAGGTTAACTTTAAGGCCAATTTTACACTTGCAGATTGCGATGCGAGCAGCATGCACAACCATGTCGGAAGCACTGGCAGTGAGCTATAGCTATGGCCGTATGCATCTCTAAAGCATCTTCCGTGTGCAGCCGCCTGTCACACAGCACGTCCCAGCAACTAACCGCACAGCCTTGTTGCGGGGGATGCAGCAATAAAAAAAATCCTTTCCCAGCCTCAGATGGAGGGGAGAGGGGGGGGGGGGGGCAGAGTGAGTAAAATATACAGCAGAACGATTTGTGCCAAGGGGAGGCTTTGTCACTGTCTGCGATGCTGCATTCACCCCCACAGGGAAATCCTGTACTGCATACAGCAGAGCTAAGCAGACGTGTGGGGCACCGGCACATGGGTAACTATCAGGGACATGGGTGCAACTGTGCAAGGAGGAAGGTGAGATGCAGGAGCCATGGGGAAGTGTTGTAAGAAGAGATCAGGGACATGGTTAGTGCAGATGGATGCAAAAGTGGGGTGAGTGGAGATGGGGGAGGGGCGAGTTGAGGGGTGCAGCCAGACTATTAGCTGAGGGATGGTGAGAGTGCCAGATATAATTTCAAAGGTTCTTGGTAATGGGAAGGGGGGCTGTCTCATACTGGGGGTCCATCTGGCTGTGGTGAAGGGGGCTACCTCAAACTGGGGGCACATCTGACTATTTATACAAGGTATGGGCATGCCTCACACTGGAGGCACATCTGACTATTTATACAAGGTATGGGCATGCCTCACACTGGGGGCACATCTGACTATTTATACTGTGGAAGGGGCTATACTGGGGAGGGGGCTTATATGTGACTCAATCACTTTTTCCTGGGGAAAAGTGGGTACCTCGGCTTATCTGCTGGTCAGCAAGTATACAAAGTATTAGCATTTCCTTGATAATCCCTGATAGATTTGCAAGATTCTGATTTGATGGGTACACTTCCTGTTTTAGCATATGCACAGCAAATCTGTCACCTGATCAAACTGATTGCATGCTACTCATACTCACGCATATCACTACCAAGAAGTAACACGTTCCTTTGTCATATCAAGGAGACATGGGCAGGTACTGTTTAAACAGATTGTAAGCTCTTCTGCGCTAGTTGAAAAGAATTAGGAAGATGGGAACTTTTATCAGCACACATACAGCTTATAAACAGTAAAACATTGTGCCACAGTCTATAAATTAACCTCCCTGGCGGTAAGCCCGTGCTGAGCACGGGCTATGCCGCCGGGAGGCACCGCTCAGGCCCCGCTGGGCCGATTTGCATAATTTTTTTGTTGCTACACGCAGCTAGCACTTTGGTAGCTGCGTGTAGCATCTGATCGCCGCCGCTACCTGCCGATCCGCCGCTATTCGTCGCGCCGCGGCCGCCCCCCCCGACCCCATGCGCTGCCTGGCCAATCAGTGCCAGGCAGCGCTGTGGGGTGGATGGGAGTCCCCTTTGACGCCACGACGTCGATGACGTCGGTGACGTCATCCCGCCCGTCGCCATGGCGATGGGGGAAGCCCTCCAGGAGATCACGTTCTTTGAACAGGATCTCCTGATCTCCGATCGCCGGTGGCGATCGGAGGGGCTGGGGGGATGCTGCTGAGCAGCGGCTATCATGTAGCGAGACTTTGTCTCGCTACATGAAAAAAAAAATTTTTTCAAAAACACTACTTTGCTGCCCCCTGGTGGATTTTTTTAAACCGCCAGGAGGGTTAAGCTTATAGCAACTGTCCATCAAACGCTGGGATCGCTGCAGGAAGTCCAGTTTAGGATGAAATACTGTAAAAGGTACTGCTGCACTCTCCAGACCTGCAATACATATGAACTCCACATAGGGTAATACCGTTCAGATTATACAATAGGTACTTTCAACTCCTCCACATCACCAGTGGCTTGTGCTCCCCGAGTGACAATCTCTGCAATATACCCGCCTCGCCTCTCTCTAGATGCTCACCAGATCTGAGCCACCTCAGCTTTCAGATGGATCTTAAGCGGAATAATAAGCAGCTCTCTCGACTCTGTAGGGGGAAGTAAGGAACTCCACATAGGGTAATACAGTCCAGATATCAACACAGATTGTGCATCACAGCCATCAAAAACTCCACGGTGTCACCAAGTGAATGTGTCACTCCACACACTGCAAGCCACACTTCTCACCAGATATGGCCCACCTCTGGATTCAGGTGGAAACTGCGTTTAAGATACTTCCAGTTAAAACCACGAACACTGCCTCTTTCAAGGTATTCCCTTTAATCCAGTTAAAAATCTCAATAAAAACATAAACAAAGGAAATGCCACATAGCGTGATATTGTCATCAAAATGCCTCTGTGCGCTAAATGATCTCACTTACGCATCCAGAGAGTTTTCCAGCATATCATATACATCAGCATGCCAATGCCGATCTGCCAGGTAAGGAGTGCCTTTCGGGTCTCCGTGCTCTCAGATGTTCGCGCCGTCCCGCTCCGCTCCCGTCCCGCTCGTCGTGCGCAGACTAGGAAGCGGACCGGCTGGTCTATATTGCTGTGCACGACTGTTAACCCTGCGGCTGAAGGGAAGGAGCGGAGCGGGACGGCACAGACATCTGAGAGCGCGGAGACTCGAAAAGCACTCCTTACCTGGCAGATCGGCATTGGCATGCTGATGTATATGATATGCTGGAAAACTCTCTGGATGCGTAAGTGAGATCATTTAGCGCACAGAGGCATTTTGACAGAGGCAAATTTGACATCACCCAGCAGGGATGGATCAATAACCTATCGCCTGCTATTGGCTGATAAGAACACATGATAGTATGACAAGCACAGTCTTTACTGCGCATGCACTGGAAAATTCAGTTTTCCAATGACCTGTTCCCTTGTTTTTAGGAGAACATTGTTTTCTGTTCCCTGGCTATTGTTTACCTTTAGGAGATATGAAAACACTCCATGTTTATCCCACAAGGCCTGGAAATTTTTACGTCGAGCTTGATATCTATTCTATGGCCTTGGGAGTCACAGCACAATGTTCTACTGAACATCAGAACTGTAATTCCTCCAAATGTCTTTATTTCTCTCTAAGATAAATTCTCTTTAAAGAGACACTCTGCAGAGCAAATCCTTTTACTAAACCAGTAATGTAAAGTGACTGAGGTCCCGAATTCAAGCATATCATACTTAAATTTTAATAGGATGCTTATTATCATGTCCCCATTCATCCAATGCCCTGGAAGTATTTGAGAGCAGCTGTAAAGATTCAATCCCAGGTCCTTCATCTACAATTCAAAGCGCTCCCTTTTGGGATTTCAAGCACTCCCAGGATCTTCACAAAGATCATGACAGAAGTAGCAGCCTTTGTAAGAATGCAGAAGATTATTCTAATCCCTTATCTAGACGATCTTCTGATAGCTGCGAAAATGAAGGAAATTCTCCAAGACCATATTTAGATTGTGCTTGGAGTTCTGAAGGACCTGGGATGGATTCTGAATGTACAGAAATCACATCTAAATCCGGGGCAGGAAAATACTTTTCTGGGAGTCTCACTGAATTTGACCTTGCAGATCTCCTGTTTGCCAGAAAAGAAAATAGATCCTTTGATCAAAAGTACACAGGCAATCCTGAGAGCAAAGTCTGTCACAGTAATGCTGGGCATACACGGGTCGACTATGAGCCGGAATCGAGCCAGCGGCTCGATGCCGGCACGGCCCCGCGGCCGGCCAGATCGATTCCCGCTCGTCCTCGCGGGCACTTCTTTATCTGTGGGTCGTTTTTTCTTTTGTCCTGCCCGCCGGTATCGAGGGCGGAATCGATCCGGCGGGTCATCGGACAAGTCGGATATTATCAATTGAGCCATCAGCGGCTCGATTGATAATGAAAAACGACCCGTGTATGCCCAGCATTAGACAAGCTATCTGTCTCCTAGGGAAATTTTCAGCCTGCATCCCAGCTGTAGCTTGGGCCCAGGCAAGGTACAGAATATTTCAACTGACAATACTGCGTCAGTGGTCGGGCAAACAGGAGGATCTAGAGAAAACAATCTGGTTGTCAGATCCAGTGAGACTCTCCCTAAACTGGTGGACTTCCAAACCTGCAAAAAGGCGTAAAATGGATAAATCACGATCCACTTGTCATCACAACAGACGCAGGTCTCTGGGGATGGGGAGCGCATCTGAAATAGTATTGCATACAGGACAGTTGGTCTCCCCTAAAGAAAAAGTTCTCAAACCACAGGTAATACTTTGTGATCTGGAAGGCTCTTCAGAAATGGGAAGATCTGCTATCGGACAGAAATGTGATCATCCAGTCAGACAATCAGATGGCTGTTGCTCGCATAAACAAGCAAGGGGGGACATTCAGTCCACCTCTGATATCTCTCTCTCTCTCTCTCTCTCTCTCTCTCTCTCCAGATATTCTGCTGGGCAGAGAACAGGGTTCTTTCTTTGAAATCGGTTCACCCCACAGGAAAGGACAATGTTCTGGCAGATTGGTTGAGCCGCAAACAAATTATTCATGGTATCATCCTGATTTAAAACTTCTTGCAAATTATTCAGAGCAACTGGTGTCTGAACAAGGATGTATTCAGGACGATTTGCAACAAATGGGGTCTTCTATCCTTAAACCTGTTTGCTGCATGGGACAATGCTTTTCTCCCCAGATTCTGCTCCCTCAACCCCAGGAGTTTCCCAGTATGTGTAGATGCATTCTTGCTGGACTGGAGAGAGCATTTGCCTTAAATCTATTAGGGAGGGTTCTGCAAAAGGTTGTAAGAGATCAGGCCACAGTAACCCTGATTGCTCCAGATAGGTCAAAAAAGGCCTGGTATCCTTTACTACTCTCCCTGACGATAGAAGATCCAATGATCCTACCAGATTCAGATCATCTTCTGAAGCAGAAACAAATGAACCATCCTACAGTGGCCAGGCATGACTTTTGAACAGAGGCCTATCAGGGAAACTTTGCTGCACACCAGGAAACCTGTCACTTCTACAATTTATTTAAGAGTCTGGAAACTTTTTAGTGAATTCAACAATAATACTTCGGAAAACCTAATTAATTTTTCTATTCCCAATATTCTAGATTTCCTGCAGAAAGGCCTAGATATGGGTTTAAAGTTGAACACCCTGAAGGCGAAACTTGCAGTCTTGGGTGCTTGCTTTGATGTTCCTTTCACGTCCAATTCTTTGATTAAAAGGTTTATCAAAGCAGTGAAAAGGAAGTCTGTAGTGAAAAAACTACTGTTCCTCCGTGAGACCTAAATTTAGTTTTAAATTCTATTATTCAGTTTCCCTTTGAGCCTTTGGATCAGATATCCAGTAATAAAAATAGAAAAATATTTCTGTGTTAAAATACAAGACAAACGCCAACCAAGTGAGGAGATAATGTGTTTCCATAGCAACAGAAACACAGGATATGACCTGTGTAGCTAGATTTTTGCAGAAAAAATTACGGAGAGGTCCACTGTCAAAGTCAAAATGTCAGGTTGAGTAAATTAATAATTTCCTGTTGCTGCATGCATTGTGTGAGTAAACTGTGGTACTGGTGGCTTCCAGGGACGTAACAATAGACCCTGCAAGGGATGCAGCCGCAGGGGGGCCCAGAAGCCACAGGGGGCCCAGTCCTGAGAGATGACAATTAAAGGCAAGGAGGGAAAAAATTATGCTCTTTGCACAGTTGTTCTAATGACTGCATCTGCTCAGCCACCGATAAGGAATCATACAATGTTTTGCAGACAAAGATTTGTAGACAGTCCCTATTCAGTGTTCAGCAAGGTCTTGTGTAAAGCCTGCTCTACCCCTCCCCAACTGCTGTGTCCTGTAGTGATACTTGAGAAGACTGGGCATGGAGAGAAGGTGGGGGGGGGGGGGGGGCCCATTCAAAGTTTTGCAGGGGGCCCCGTGATTTATAGTTACACCCCTGGTGGCTTCCTCTGTGTCTGAGAGCCTACCTACCATTGGTACCAGTAGTTCTGCGTCTGCGCAGTCCGCTCCGGCCCACGTGGCGGTGATTGACAACGCCACTCATGCAGGCGCAGTACAGGCCGACCTGGTGGTTGCCCTGGCGTCATCGCCGGGGACCGGGACGGAGATGCGGCGAACGGCTGCGGGGAGAGCTGCGGCGAGGGACATGCTGGGAGCTTGGGGCTGGAGGAAGCCCCCGGTAAGTAGCACTTATTTTATTAAATTATCCCTGATGACTCCTTTAATAATATTATTTGACCAGAAATACTTATCTTTAATTAATGATCCCCTATTGCCAATATCTTTGGAAATGGTCCCATGCCAGTATCCTCTGGGAAGTAAGGCAATCACCAGGGAAAGCATCTTTAAAAGTGCTGCCCGGGCTCCCTATTGGTCCTTTAACAAATCAATGAGAATTCTCCCTGTGGAGGAGGATTCCTATTGGTTAAGGGACCAATAGGAAGCCCCAGCAGAACACTTTTAAAGATGAGTTGCTGGGGCTTGCTATACTGCAATTCTTGGTTCCTACGAACAACTGACTAACCGCCCATATGGAGGCCCCAAATCCTCTACACAACCTACACAGGCTATGGTGACAACGTGGAGGGCATGGAGGGCCAGGCGGATCATTCAGGAACAGCATTATCAGTCCGCCGACATTGCATACACACGCACTACAGTCTGCTGAAAACTCGCCCAGCGGGAGGTGCCGACGGACCCGTCATTGGCTGCTGTCGTGCGTGTGTACGCACCTTTAGCCAGCTGGTGCATGGCCTGAGATCCCAGAGCAGTAACAGAACAGCAAAGGTCAGAGTCTTTATTATGTTATGCAGAGTAATCAAGCAGCTCAGGGTGACCCAAACCACTAGGAATGTAAAGGGGGATGAAAGAGATCGGAAAGCCCTCCTACTAAAAAGCAATGTTTGGTGCAATTAGGCATTGTTCTACTCAGCAGGAGATAAACAGAAGACAATGCACCAGAGATAATGACCATTCTCTTCAGAAAATAATCTAATTATGCATTATAATAGAAAATCTAACAGAAAAATCTAACAGAAGAATCTAATGCTGGATACACACGGTGCGTTCGTGCACTCGATTTTCCCGTCGATTCCCGTCGATTCGTTTATTTCCAACATGTCCGATTTGGATTTCGATGGATCGTTAGGTCGATTCACATGCAAAGTATGCCGAATCGACCTAACGATCCATCGAAATCCAAATCGGACATGTTGGAAATAAACGAATCGACGGGAATCGACGGGAAAATCGAGTGCAAGAACGCACCGTGTGTATCCAGCATAACAGAAAATTGTATGGTGTATTCCTAGCATAATACAAAAGACCACATGGGATGGGGCAATTGTAACTAATGTTGCTGTTTATTTTAAAGACATCAGTTTGAGGCTACTGCAGTGCTGATTATGATATGTGTCTCAGTTGGCCAATGAGATCTGTGGTGTGAAAAGCTTAGTGTATTTGCTTCAGATTGGCCCTTGCGGAGCAGGAGTCTGGAAAGCTTATACTAGGAGTGAACAGGTTACTCTGTATAAGCTTATACAAGGTGACATTTACTCAGTCTATCACTCTGTGAACCATCCCCTGGTACTTCAGTTGCTGCACCCATGCATGTCCTATTGAGGCAGCGTCATCAGAGTTCAGGGGTATTCCTGAATTTGCCAGGGGCTTCCTCCAGTCCCTGAGCTTCCTCTGGGTCCCCTTCGTTCTGCCGTTGGCTCCATTACCTGCATGACTGCGCATGTACATGTGTCCGTCTTGATTGCGCTCCAGTAGCAGGGACTGTTCTGCGCATGTGCGGTTGGTTCTCAAAAGAATGAACAGCACATGCGTAAAAACCCTCCATAATGGGAGTCCGATCAAGACCGGAGCACGGACGGGCCAGGGTAGGTAACGGAGCCACCAGCGGGAGAATGAGGGGACTCAGAGGATGCCAAGGGACCTCACGGACTACGGGAGGCTGGAGGAAACCCCAGGTGAGCTCAGTAATACATGTTTAACATCAACTCAGGTTCACTTTAAAATTATGGATTTGTTTATTGATGAACATTTTTAATGTCAGGATTTGTTAGCAATCTAATCTTTTAAGGTACCCCTGAACTGGGGGGAAAATCCCACAGATGAAATCCCATAATGAGCTAGATTACCTCTTACTTAGTGTTTTGGTGCTATCCCCCCCCCTCTCCCTCCCCCCCTTCCCTTTTCATATTCTATGGGATCCTCCAGGTGTATACTAAAACCAGGAAAGTCCCCCTAGCAGCAGATGACTCAGAATGCATATGTGCAAGTTCCAAATTGCGTGAGCACAGCGAAAGCAAGCAATTCTTTCAGGCTAAGTTCACAGTGGAACGTTAAAGTTGCACGATAATAACAAATTTAACGCAGACTAACGCACTGCAATAATAAATCAATGCGCCGTTCACAGTGCACACGTTGCGTTGTTGTATAACGCAACACGTTAAGAGAAAGTACTGCATGCAGTGCGTTATAATAATATAATAATAATAATCCGAACATTTGTATAGCGTTTTTCTCCTGTCGGACTCAAAGCGCTCAAGAGCTGCAGCCACTGGGACGCGCTCAAGAGGCCACCCTGCAGTGTTAGGGAGTCTTGCCTTGAACTCCTTACTGAATAGGTACTTGACCTAACCAGGATTCGAACCCTGGTCTCCCATGTCAAAGGCAGAGCCCTTAACCAGTACACTATCCAGCCACACAGTACACTATCCAGTTATACAGGACATTAGCTGTGTTAGTCTGTTTGCACATACTCAGTACTGACTTGGGAGCCTCCTTTTATTGCCTGTATGCTCTACTGTATCTGCTGTATGTGATGGTAATGCTGCGTTGCGACTTTTTTGCCGCATTGCGTTGTAAGTTTGCGTTGCAACTTTAACGTTGCATCGAAATGCAACGTCCCACTTTGACTCTAGCCTCACTGCAGGCACGGTTTCAAACTCATGCCTGCTTAGTTCAGAATCCCTCTGCAACTTTCAGAGGAACTTCCGGGAGTCTACGGAGATAAGAGCACCGTGCACAGGGAATGGGGGGGGGGACACCCTTAAGGACAATGAGCAGCCTCAGGACACTAAGTAAGGGCTGGTTCACACAGACGTCTGCCCCGCATTGGGACTCGGTGTTAAACTTTGTACTGGCTTTTACCGGCAGTTGCGCGAACGCGGTGTTCCGATCCCGATTTTGGTCGCCTGGCGTTCGAGGCGACCCTGGATGCTACATGTAGCGTCCTGAGGCGGTTAATCGCTGCACCTATTGTCCCTCTGTGGGGACGCAAAACTCAGACCGCAACTGAAAGCCACGGAAAGCCACTGAAAGCCAGAACAGGATGCCATTGAGACGCCGCCGAATGCGACGCTGCCGAAAGCTAGGCAGACGTCCGTGTGAAACAACCCTAAGAGGTAATGTAGCCAACCATGGACTTTAATCATTAGATAATGGTGTTTTACATGAGATTAACCAGAAATTCAATAAAATGGGAGCCACAGGAAGATAGCGTACAATGGCTAATGCATAGAGAGGAATGAGGATGTGTCACTCCGCTGCATGAAGGTAATGTATGACACTGTTGCTGCTCACTTCCCCTTGCCTGTGGGGTAAAGTTGGTGCACTGCAATCTTGTAAGTGTGTGTGGGAGGGAGAGGGAGGGATTAAACAGGGGGGCCCAGTCAGTGGAGTTTTGCTGGGGGGGCTGCTGGGATCACAGTACTACTGTCTCTTTGTGAACTTTAGGTGTTTTCTCATATTTTTTATGTCTTCCTTCCATTTCATATACTGTAGTTACACATTTTTTCAAAGACATTTGCCATGTTCAAATCAGGCAGCCAAAGTGTAGTCAGCAGATACATCTCTCCCAAAAAGCAAATAGAAAAGAAACCCAAAACACTTTTATCTGGCTCTGCAAACATTCCTAATAACAAAAATGGCCAACAGCTAATTATTTATTGTGTTGGGAACTAAATGAACCAGATTTTAAGTGTACCAGAGCTGAATAAAAGAAAAAGATTTATACATACCTGGGGCTTCCTCCAGCCCCATCCGCTCCTAACCGCCGACCTCCGCTGTCTGCAGCTCCGGTACGGAGTTCCGTCTCTTCAGCCATTCGGGGCCAAGAGAAGTGCACCCTCTACGTATCTCTCTAGCAGCTGCTGGAGAAATACGCAAACAGCACACTTCTCTTACGTCAGACTGGCCGCAACTGACAGAAGTAACGGGACTCGGTACCGGAACTGAAGACAGCAGAGGACGGAGGCGTGAGAGCGATCCGAGCGGATGGGGCTGGAGGAAGCCCCAGGTATGTATAAATCATTTTCTTTTATTCAGCTCTGGTTTTCTTTAAGGTCACACTGGCATGGCTGCTTAGTTTTAACTTTACAGTTAGAATTTAACACCTAACAGAGTGAGACTCCAGGGACGTTCTATATACCATTGTTATTACACATACAAAAGATGGTACCAAACATGCAATACAGGGTACCAAAGGGCAATGTAGACATTGTGAAGGATGACACTACATAAGACATTAATTAAAGGGCTCCAATGGGACATCAGAAATAAGCACAGGAGGCATCAGGTGTCATTGGGGGGGTACTAGTATAAGGAGTGGCCAGGTTCTGCCCTAGACTTTTACTGGCCCTATGATGAGCATAAGTAAAGCTACATTAGCCAGGACAATCTGTCCAAATGGACTGCAGGAGAGACTTTTGAAGTAAAAAATGCTTGCGCAGTTTAAAGGGAACCTGAATGAGAGGTATATGAAGGCTGCCATATATATTTCCTTTTAAACAATACCAGTTGCCCGACAGTCCTGCTGATCTCTTTGACTGCAGTAGTGTCTGAATCACACACCTGGAACAAGCATGAAGCAGCTAATCTTGCCAGATTTTTGTCAGAATCATGCTTGTTGTGCGTCAGTGGCTGAAAATATTAGGCAGAGGATCAGCAGGAAACCAGGCAACTGGTTTTGTTTAAAAGGAAATAAAAGATGGCAGCCTCCATATCTCTCTTACTTCAGGTTCTCTTTAAAGGGAACCTAAAAAAAAGAGCTTAATTTACCTGGGGCTTCTACCAGCCCCCCTGTGCATGCGCCATCATGGAAAGATACTCCAGTCCCCACAGCAACTGAGTTTCGTTTGCAGATACTGGGCAAGTTGATGGCCACTGTGCCTGTGTCTCCCTGGCTGTGCACATCCTCGATCATGCTCCCATCACTGGAATCGTCCTGCGCACGCACAGTAGGATATCTTCAAGTACTGCACATGAGCAGGACGCTTCTGGCTTCAGCAGTATGATCGAGTATGCGCACAGTTAATGTATGACATTGGCACAGTGGCCATCCTTGGCTGAGGGATATGGAGGCTGCCATATTTATTTACTTTTAGACAAAACCAGTTGCCTAGCTTCCTGCTGATCTTCTATCACTAATATTTCTAGCCACAGACCCACAAGCAACAAGATTAGCTTCATGCTTGTTTTAGGTGTGTGTTTCAGACTGCAGCCAAAGAGATCAGCAGCACAGGGTGGCTGCAGGGGACTGGAAGAAGCTCCAGGTAAATTAAACTCCTTTTTTTATGTTCACCAGGTTCCCTTTAAATCTACCTACTGCAGAGACAGTACAGAACCTCAAGAGCATCGTCACGTGTTGCCAGCTCCATCGTAAGAATTGTATTCTGTAAAACAGCCACTAGATGTCGCCTGTGATCTCTGTGGTTTTGTACAATGAAATAAATGCCTTGTGTGAGGGAGCTCTTTTTGCAATTTCCCGCTAGTTAGAGGTTACAGTGAGCCCACCGCGGGTTGCCAGAAAGGACAGAGCTTTGCAATTTGCATAGGACGCCCCCCAGCAGCAGGTGCAGAGGGGACCGCGGTGACTGCATACACTGGGCGTGTTAGTTCTGAGGATAGGAGGATGGTGACTTTGGAAGTGTAATGTGAGCCTGCGAGTCCCTGGACATGGCTGGAAGACATTTCCTGGGGTTTTTAAAGAAAATATTTCCTTTAGTTTCATCTCTGATGCCTGTTCAGCTCGTGGAGCCTCTGCAGCAGGAAACCTCCATAGAAGGAGCGGATCAACATACAGATCCAGCATCAGCCTCGTCTGCAGCGCATCTGACCTGGTGAGTGCCAGCCGTGCCCCTCTGCCCACCTATACGAGACGTACTGCTGCCAGCCTGGGCATTGCTACGCGAGGGCGTAATATAACAAGATCTCCGTCTGAGTATATGTGCTTAAATTCCCTCACTTTTATAGATTAATGCATTACAACGTAGATCATTGCGTAGTATCATCATCACTGTACTAGACCAGTGCAGGTTGTAGCACGTGGTACACTCCCTCTAGATCAGTTACATGGGACCCCCTCAAACCTTCCCCAGTGCTTGACACTCCTCCCCTAGATCAGTGCATGGCACCCCTCTTTAGCAGTTCAGTGAAGGGTCCCCAGTCAGTGCATGGCATCCCTCCTCTAAAGCAGTGTATGATGCCGCTCCCCTCCCCAGGTCAGTGCTAGGGTTGCCAGGTCGGCTGATGGAGAAAACCGGACTAGGGGTGGAGTTAGGGGCGGAGTCAGAAGCGCACTTTTATGTAGAGTGGGGCTAAGCAATGGGCTTTTTTTTAAAAAAAATTTATAGTATTTATATCGCACTGACATCTTCTGCAGCACATTACAGAGTACATAGCCATGTCACTAACTGTCCTCACCAGTAGTACTGGTCCAGTGCACATAAGAGACAGTTTTTCACCAGTAACTGCACATAAGAGACAGCTTTTCACCAGTAAATGCACATTATAAGAGACACCTTTTCGCCAGTAAATGCACATAATAAGAGACAGCTTTTCCCCAGTAAATGCACAAGAGACAGCTTTTCCCCAGTAAATGCACATAATAAGACACAGCTTTTCACCAGTAAATGCACATAATAAGACACAGCTTTTCACCAGTAAATGCACATAATAAGAGACAGCTTTTCACCAGTAAATGCACAAAAGAGACAGCTTTTCACCACTAAATGCACATAATGACAAACAGCCAGTGTTCCCAGTATATGTAGCCAGGGATATATGTGCCCAGTATATGTAGCCAGGGGGTATATATGTCCCAGTATATGTAGGCAGGGGTGTAAATGTCCCAGTATATGTAGCCAGGGGGTATATGTGCCCAGAATAGGTAGCCAGGGGGTATATGTGCCCAGAATAGGTAGCCAGGAGCTATATGTGCCCAGAATAGGTAGCCAGGGGCTATATGTGCCCAGAATAGGTAGCCAGGGGCTATATGTGCCCAGAATAGGTAGCCAGGGGCTATATGTGCCCAGAATAGGTAGCCAGGGGCTATATGTGCCCAGAATAGGTAGCCAGGGGCTATATGTGCCCGGAATAGGTAGCCAGGGGCTATATGTGCCCGGAATAGGTAGCCAGGGGCTATATGTGCCCGGAATAGGTAGCCAGGGGCTATATGTGCCCGGAATAGGTAGCCAGGGGCTATATGTGCCCAGAATAGGTAGCCAGGGGCTATATGTGCCCAGAATAGGTAGCCAGGGGCTATATGTGCCCAGAATAGGTAGCCAGGGGCTATATGTGCCCAGAATAGGTAGCCAGGGGCTATATGTGCCCAGAATAGGTAGCCAGGGGCTATATGTGCCCAGAATAGGTAGCCAGGGGCTATATGTGCCCAGAATAGGTAGCCAGGGGCTATATGTGCCCAGAATAGGTAGCCAGGGGCTATATGTGCCCGGAATAGGTAGCCAGGGGGTATATGTGCCCGGAATAGGTAGCCAGGGGCTATATGTGCCCGGAATAGGTAGCCAGGGGCTATATGTGCCCAGAATAGGTAGCCAGGGGCTATATGTGCCCAGAATAGGTAGCCAGGGGCTATATGTGCCAAGAGAATAGGTAGCCAGGGGCTATATGTGCCCAGAATAGGTAGCCAGGGGCTATTTGTGCCCAGAATAGGTAGCCAGGGGGTATATGTGCCCGGAATAGGTAGCCAGGGGCTATATGTGCCCAGAATAGGTAGCCAGGTGCCCCCCACCCCCCCCCCCCCCCGCAGGAGAAGAACAGTGCAGAGAGAGAGCTGGGAGCAGCGGTGGAGAAGGGGGGCAATCTCCCCCCCCCCTTGCCTTCCCTTACCTTAGGGTGCTGTCTCTCTCCCCTGCTGTCTCCTCCATCATGTGCAGCAGGCTGGCGGGTGGCGGGCGGAACTTACCTCGGTCGCAGGCGCCGGAAGTTCGGGTCCCGCAGCCGCTGAGAGAGATTTGACTCAAAAAAGATCCGGATCAAAGATCCGAAACATTCATGAGCCGGACAACACTATTCAGACTGATAGTGTTGTCCGGCTCATGAATGATTCGGATCTTTGATCCGGATCTTTTTTGAGTCAAATCTCTCTCAGCGGCTGCGGGACCCGAACTTCCGGCGCTGGAGCGACACAGAGGTAAGTTCCGCCCGCAGCCACCCGCCAGCTTGCACTTCATATTGGAGGAGACAGCGGGGGAGAGAGAGCACCCTAAGGTGAGGGAAGGGGGGGGAGATTGCCCCCCTTCTCCACCGCTGCTCCCAGCTCTCTCTCTGCTGCGCTGTTCTCCTCCTGCGCTGCGGGGGGCGCTAAAACCGGACAACTTAATTGTCCGGTTTAGCATGTTTTTTTACACCGGACACAGGGGCCAAAAACCGGACTGTCCGGTGTAAAACCGGACACCTGGCAACCCTAGTCAGTGCATGGCACCCCACCTTAGCAGTTCAGTGAAGGGTCCCCAGTCAGTGCATGGCATCCCTCCTCTAGATCAGTAGCACCCCCTGTAGATCAGTGCATGGCACACCTTCCCCTATGTCATTGCATCGCATCCCTCCTGTAGATCAGTGCATGGCACACCTCCGCCTAGATCAGTGAATGACACCCTTCCCGTAGGTCATTGCATGGCACCCCTCCCGTAGATCAGTGCATGGCACCCCTCCCGTAGATCAGTGCATGGTACCTGCCCCCCTTGATCAGTGTATGGCACCTGTCCCCCTTCATCAGTGCATCGCACCGCTCCCATAGATCAGTGCATGGCATCCCTCCCATAGATCAGTGCATCTCACCGCTCCCATAGATCAGTGCATGGCACCGCTCGCATAGATCAGTGCGTGGCACCCATCCTGCGGATCAGTGCATGACAACCCTCCCATAGAGCAGTGCATGGCACCCCTCCTGTAGATCAGTGCATGGCACCCCTCCTGTAGATCAGTGCATGGCACCCCTCCCGTAGATCAGTGCATGGCATCCCTCCCGTAGATCAGTGCATGGCACCCCTTCCGTAGATCAGTGCATGGCATCCCTCCCATAGATCAGTGCATGGCACCCCTCCCGTAGATCAGTGCATGGCATCCCTCCCGTAGATCAGTGCATGGCATCTCTCCCACTAGAGCAGTCCATGCCATTCCTTCCCCTAGATCAGTGCATGGCATCCCTCCCATAGATCAGTGCATGGCATCCCTCCCACAGATCAGTGCATGGCATCCCTCCTCTAGAGCAGTGCATGGCATCCCTCCCCTAGAGCAGTCCATGCCATTCCTTCCCCTAGATCAGTGCATGGCATCCCTCCCATAGATCAGTGCATGGTATCCCTCCCCTAGATCAGTGCATGGCATCCCTCCCATAGATCAGTGCATGGTATCCCTCCCCTAGATCAGTGCATGGCATCCCTCCCATAGATCAGCGCATGGTATCCCTCCCCTAGAGCAGTCCATGCCATTCCTTCCCCTAGATCAGTGCATGGCAACCTTCCCCTAGAGCAGTGCATGGCATCCCTTTCTTAGATCAGTTCATGACACCCTTCTCTCTAGATCAGTGCATGGCACCCCTCACGTAGATTAGTACACGGTACTCCTCTCCTTAAATTTAGTGCATGGTATCCCTCCCTTTGGTCAGTGTATCCCCCTCCCAGATCAGTCATGACAACCTTTCCCCCAGATCAGTGCCCAGCATCTCTTGCCTAGATGAGTCTAAATCTATACCGTTGTGACTCTCCAGGGTCCAACAGTGCCCTGGCAATGGCAAATGTTGCCAAGGTAAGCCTGGTAACACCATCTAGGCATGTTACCCAAAACAATTGCTGGTGGTTTTGTAGTAATTGCTGTACAGGCACACTGTTCGTCAACTGGCCAAACTACATGGCTGTGGAGAGGGAACTTAAAGGACAACTGTAGTGAGAAGAATATGGAGGCTGCCATATTTTTCCTTTTAAACAATACCAGTTGCCTGGCACCCCTGCTGATCTATTTGGCTGCAGTAATGTCTGAATAACACCAGGAACCAGCACGCAGCTAATCTTGTCAGATCTGACAATAATGTCAGAAACATCTGATCTGCTGCATGCTTGTTCAGGGGCTATGGCTAAATGCATTAGGAGCTGAGGATCTGCAGGACAGCCAGGCAACTGGTATTGCTTAAAGAGTAACTGTTAGCCCCCAAAGTGAAATTTAAATCTGTACAGCAATGTTTTATTTAGTATTAAAGTGATCAAAAAAGCCAATGCGTTCTGCAAAAATCAATATAATTTTGCTACTATGTAGCCTTTTGCCCACGCTAATGACGCAAAGCCGCATATCAGATACTGATGACGAGCATGCAGAGCATGCCTATGTTTGCCCGACCCCCCTCTCCCCCCCAGGACCAGGTGCCGATCTATTTGCACCACAAACAGCTGACCGCTCTGACACGGAGACAGAGCGGCAGCACTTCCAGCGGGAGCACCGCAGAGCAGCCGCCGCCGAGTCACATGTGAGAGAATCACATGTGAGAGATGCACGGCGGCGGCTGCTCTGCGGTGCTCCCGCTGGAAGTGCTGCCGCTCTGTCTCCGTGTCAGAGCGGTCAGCCGTTTGTGGTGCAAATAGATCGGCACCTGGTCCTGGGGGGGAGAGGGGGGTCGGGCAAACATAGGCATGATCTGCATGCTCGTCATTAGTATCTGATATGCGGCTTTGCGTCGTTAGCGTGGGCAAAAGGCTACATAGTAGCAAAATTATATTGATTTTTGCAGAACGCATTGGCTTTTTTGATCACTTTAATACTAAATAAAACATTGCTGTACAGATTTAAATTTCACTTTGGGGGCTAACAGTTACTCTTTAAAGGAAATAAATATGGCAGCCTCCACATACCTCTCGCTACAGTTGTCCTTTAAGAGATGTATGTGTGACTCTTCACTGCGGGAACTTCCTTGGAATTTCTGCAGGGAACAAACCACATTGAACAAGGCAATCCCTCCAGGTGGATGGCAGGGAAGGAAAGTAGTGGCATTGCCAGACACCTTTACACATTTTCGTTTTCCTGCCAAAACAACCAGGGAAGATCTAATGTGTAACTAGACCGTAGGGTCGGCACTCCAATAACAGCAAAACTGGCAATAATTATTGACTGGAAGATAGTACACGATATGTGTGTGATCAGGGCTGCGGAGTCAGTTCAAAAATCTTCCGACTCTTACTCCTCAGTTTATGAAACCTCCGACTCCAACTCTGACTCCGGGTACCCAAAATGGCTCCGACTCCTTGACTCCGACTCCTTAGTCTAATACTTACCAGGGCTGTGGATTTAGTACAAAATCATCCGACTCCAGACTCCTCAGTTTGTGAAATCTCCGACTCCGGGTACACAAAATTGCTCCGACTCCTCGACTCCGACTCCACAGCCCTGTGTGTGATGCAGCGTTCTCTAAGTGACTGGATGCAAAAATCAGTGAATTGGTAGTGAGAGATTTCACTTGGCACGGCTGCAGTGAAAACGTCTTTCAGTTTGCATGTGCAATACTTTGTAATAAAAAAAACTGTCACATACTGTGTTCAAAGATAGTTAAATACAGTGAATGCAGACACTGGTGAGAGCCTGATGGCCATTTCACACTAAAGGGGTCTGCTGGCGTTTCCGATTTGGCCGCGGCTCCTATTATGCTGCCACAGCCAGAATCGCTAATTCACGGCTATAGTGATTTGGCTGCGTGCTGCAGAAATCAGCAGCATGCAGTCCAGATTCATATTTCAGCAAAGCCATGGAAAAAATAGGCGGCGTTTTCCCTCCCCTCAGGCCTTTGTGGAAACGCTGCAGGTTTGTGCGGAATTCAGCACTAGTGGAAACGGGCCTGAAGTGGCGCTTCCTCCGAGGCTATGTAGTACACAGCCTCAGAGGAAGGTGAAGTCAGGCAGGAAAACACTTCCTATTCCTGTGATAGCAAGCCTTTCAGAGACCGAATGCCCAAACTGCAACTCAAAACCCACTTATATATTGCAAAGTGCCAACATGGCAATTTAACTTGAATGCTGAGGTATAGGTAGCTAGAGGAACCCATCAGTATTAGGAAGCCTTAGGTAGCCCCCCTGTATGGGTAGCCACAGGGGCCTCCAGTACTATATAAAGTAGCTCCCAGCATAGGTAGCTAGATGTGCCCCCAGTGGAGGTAGCTAGACGTTGTTCCCCAGTTTAGGTAGTCAGATTACCTCCCCAGTTCAGGTAGCCTCCCTAGTAAAGGTAGAAAGAGGGACCCCCGGGATAGGTAGCCAGAAGTAGTTCCCCTTCCCCCATAGCCAGATGTGCCCCTCCCCAGTATAGGTAGGAAGCATTAGCCCCTCCAGTATAGATAACAAGAGGCACCCTTAATGTAGGTAGCCAGATGTTCCCCCTAGTGTAGACAGATTGAAGTAGCCCCAAGTATAGGTAGCAAGAGGGGCCTGCTGCAGACCCCCTTTTTACAGGGTCCCGATGCTACTAGCTAGGGTGACAGCACACTGCGGTGCGATTCTGGGCGGCATGCCTCAGTTTTCTGAAGCGTGCACCTGAATCCATTTAGCTGCGCATTGCACGGTTGAGCAACTTGGATGCATGCTGGCATCACAAGTGCTGGTGTACGTCTTGCAGGAAACAAGTGTCATGACACTCTGCTGCCCTTCCCTTTTTGCTGCTAGTCGTGTTTTTTCATGCACATGTGCAGTGGGATCCTTTTTCTCCTGCTACGTCGTCGTGTTTTCTCCAGGTCTGTGGAGTCGGTACAAAAATCATCCGACTCCTCAGTTTATGAAAGCACTGGCTCCAACTCCGAAACCCAGGTACCCAAAATGGCTCCGAGTCCTCAACTCCGACTCCATAGTCTTATACTTACCAGGGCTGTGGATTTGGTACAAATACTATCCGACTCCTCAGTTTATGAAACCTCCGACTCCAGGTACTCAAAATGGCTCAGACTCCTCAACTCCGACTCCACAACCCTGGTTTTCTCACGCGAGTGCGCAGTGCAGATCAACTTAAAGGCATACTCAGGCAGAAAAAAATATGAGTTTTACTCACCTGGGGCTTCTACCAGCCCCCTGCAGCCATCCTGTGCCCTCACAGTCTTGATTGGATCCTCCTGTCCACCGCCGGCAGCTACTTTCGCTTTTGGCGAAAGGCCTGGCCGCGCGTCTGCTTCTTCGCGTTCCTATCCGCAATAGCAGGATAGAGGGCGCTATTGCAGACAGGAACGCGTAGAAGCAGACGCGTGGCCAGACCTGTCGGGCCTGTCGCCGAAAACGAAAGTAGCTGCCGGCGGGGGACAGGAGGATCCGATCGAGACTGCGAGGGCACAGGATGGCTGCAGAGGGCTGGTAGAAGCCCCAGGTGAGTAAAACTAATTTTTTTTTCTGCCTTAAGTGTCACTTTAAGATGCTTATATCTCCAAAAAATACAGCTACGCCTCATATACTCCCCAAATTTTTAGGGTATGGAGAGCCCCCCCCCCCAAACTGTCTGTGCAAAACTGCGCCCCCTCCCCCAACACTGCTGGTTTTCGAGATACTACATATGAACCTATCTTGTGAAAAAGTCAGGCTTGGGGCTGCAAATTGGCACAGAGGTAGCTTGGGGTCTCTTCCATACCTCAAAATTTGGGGTGTGTAGGAGGCCTACAATTTAAATAATTTGGGGTGAACTAATTGAGAATACACTGTGCATGCGCATAATGATGCACAGCGCAGTGATGTAGGTAGCAGATAGGGGGTGGTGAACCACTTCAGAGTCACTTTAAAATTCAGGAAGTATTAAGCTGAATACTCGCCACCCGACAGAGGAAAATGGATCCAGCGACGTCCCCCTCATGACGAGTGTTCCACGATCCATCTTCCGGCCGGCGGGAACACACGACGGGAAGTCAAACGATCGCGGTACTTTGCACTGAGTCATCTGAGATCTTAACCTGCCTGGCGTTCTATTAAGATCGCCAGGCAGGCTGCGGGAGGGTTTTTTTTTAATAAAAAAAAAACTATTTCATGCAGCCAACTGAAAGTTGGCTGCATGAAAGCCCACTAGAGGGCGCTCCGGAGGCGATCTTCCGATCGCCTCCGGCGCCCAGAATAAACAAGGAAGGCCGCAATGAGCGGCCTTCCTTGTTTTGCTTACATCGTCGCCATAGCGACGAGCGGAGTGACGTCATCGACGTCAGCCGACGTCCTGACGTCAGCCGCCTCCGATCCAGCCCTTAGCGCTGGCCGGAACTTTTTGTTCCGGCTACGCTGGGCTCAGGCGGCTAGGGGGGCCCTCTTTCGCCGCTGCTCGCGGCGGATCGCCGCAGAGCGGCGGCGATCAGGCAGCACACGCGGCTGGCAAAGTGCCGGCTGCGTGTGCTGCTTTTTATTTGAGCCAAATCGGCCCAGCAGGGCCTGAGCGGCAGGCTCCGGCGGTACTGGACGAGCTGAGCTCGTCCAGACCGCCCAGCAGGTTAAAGGACTACTGTAGGGGGTTAGGGGGAAAAAGAGTTGAACTTACCCAGAGCTTCTAATGGTCCCCCGCAGACATCCTGTACATGCGCAGCCACTCACCGATGCTCCAGTCCTGCCTCCGCTTCACTTCTGGAAATTCCGACTTTAAAGTCGGAAAACCACTGTGCCTGTGTAGCCGTGTCCTCGCTACCGCTGATGTCACCAGTAGTGTATTGCGCAAGCCCAGTACGGTCTGTGTGACATCAGTACGCTCCTGGTGACATCAGCAGGAGCGAGGACACGGCTCCGCAGGCACATTGGTTTTCCAACTTTAAAGTCGGAAATTCCAGAAGTGAACCGGAGCCGGGACTGGAGCATCGGTGAGTGGCTGCGCATGTACAGGACGTCCTTGGGGGGACCATTAGAAGCCCCGGGTAAGTTCAACTCTTTTTCCCCCTACTTCCCTACAGTAGTCCTTTAAAGATCCGTTCCGCCGTGACGGTAGTTATCGCTGCACGCCTCTAAATGACATTCGTGTGCCTGTACCCACATTGCGAGATTGCGGAAACAATTGTTTGTTACTCAAAATATCTCCAGTTGTTGAAAAAATAATCGGAAAAATCGCGTTGTGGGTACGGGCCTTTAGGACTGCATTATTGAGCAGATAGGCAGTTTGGGGCTGATTTAGAATGTTTGTAAGTTCGCTTATCCTTTAAAACTTTGTGAGAAAAGTAGAAATACAGCTGTCCCCAAAGTGCCCCCTCATCCCTCTCATCACTTGCTCAGAGCCTATATCTCTGCAGCCAAAGGTCTCCCTGGAAGTGACCCAGCTGCTCTGGTCTGTTTGCTGACAGCTTTGCGATAGCATGACCCTTCTAAAACACACAGTGTCACCAGTAACTTAAATAATGCAAGTCAGTCATTAACCAGTATGTGTATAGTCTAAAGCCATATAGAGGGCCACAATAAGCCCATTATACACAGCTGCACTGTGCCACTTTATTTAATTTTGGCTAAAGCTGATAGCCAGTGCCTCTAAACAGATCATCTGTGTTTCCCATGGGTGTCAAATGATCTTTTGGAGACTGGGAGAGATGGGATCATGAGGAAGGCGGTAGAGGAGGAGGAGGAGGGGTTGTGGCTATCAGGCCTGCAGCTGGCTCAGTTATTGCTTTCAGCTTTATGACCGGAGAGATGGGATTTGCTGTAGAGTTTGTGTGGAATCTCCCCAAATTGGTCCTTGGGAGTGTGCTAGAGGCTGGGTTGCTAGGATACCAGTGAGGAAGGCTGGCATCTCTTCTGATGCCCAGGTACACAGGTAAGCAGCTGAGGTAGCCGTATTCGTAGACCGGTCTGTGCAGCCAGGAGACACGTTATTGTGATTAATGCCACACAATTTCTGTACGCATCTATGCTGAGAAGACAGAAGCTTGTAGAACTGCACCTGGGAGAGGGGGAATGACTGAGCTGGCTGTATGAATGATACAGAATATTGCATTCAAGGTCACACATTCTGTACTGTAAGTTTCAAGGACATGGATTATTTTTATAAAGGGATGGCTGTGGTGTCACTGTCAGGTTGCAAAATATTAAAATTCAAGGAGCATAGTCATATCCATCTGCAGCAGATCCTGATCTGAGTTGTTAATGGATATTGGGCTTTGGCTGTCCTAGCAGTAGGGGATTCCCTTTGTTTCCTGTTTGGCTATAGTCGTAAGGCTAGTTAACCCTTGCTGTGCGTACAGGAATGCAGTGAAAGGTGATGATATCCTCCCGGGTGCTGGATGCTTCTGGGATAACTGGAATGTGGAGGGAGGGGGAAGGGAGCTTATAAGTTAGATGAGGAACAAGCAAACTTCCTGGACATCACTGATCCTGGAGGCTTTACTGTCTTATCTATGTCTGTGTCTATAGATTGTTAATAATGGTGGTCAACATTCTAAAACTATTTACCTATGCAAGAAACCTCTCACCTGAAGTCATTTTTCTTTAGCCTTTCATTGAGGGCTTTTCAAAACAGACCTGAATTCTTGCACAGGACAAAAGGAAAACAGAGAAATGCACCCTGTAAGCGTTTAGAGACTTTATTCTGTCTAATTCCCCCTCATCTGTGACTAACCACCAGTGTAACTTGCTCTCTCAGCTGTCAGAGCAGCTCGTTTTAACACCGGATATTAACCCTATTCCTGCTTCCATGAAAGCGGGAAGAAGACACGCTGCAGATTTATTGCAGGGTCTGTATCAGCTGTAACAAAGATATGTTTTTCTTTAAAGGTTATTATGCTGTTGCTTATCTTTCAGAGTAGAAGGAAGTTCTGAGTTCAGGTCCGCTTTAAGACAAATGGCTGACATCAGTACACGCAACTGCTTGCCAGTCGATTTTGTTTATGTCAGTGATCTGCAAACTTGGCTCTCCAGCTGGTAAGGAACTACAAGTCCCACAATGCATTGCGGGAGTCTGACAGCCACAGTCATGATTCATAAAGGCAAATGCATTGTGGGACTTGTAGTAGCTGGAGAGCCAAGTTTGCAGATCACTGGTTTATGTGAAGGGCACTTGCGGCAGGCTGCAAGCATTCAGCACTTGCAGCGATCTCTGCACCTGTATCTGAGCAGGCGGTAGCTAGTCCCTTTTTATCGGGCAGTAACTGCACCGGGTGTCAACCGCTGACGTGCTTGTGGTCTCAAACACTCCCATTCTGTTGCAGCAAATGAGCGGCTAAATGGCGCTTGAAAGGCCCATTTAGCCATTCATCTCAAAGAGTGCTACATATAAATGTATGTAACATGCACTGTAAATTACCCTTTTCCTATGTTGCTGTCACTTACAGTAAATAGTGAAAATCTGACAGATCTGCTAGGCTTTTTGCACTAGTGCATCTCTTCATGGGGGGGGGGGGTGTTCTTGGTTATTTCTTTATAGAAGCGCTTACTGAATGGAAGATGCTCAGTCCAACTGGCAAAATAGTATGCAAACCAGTGGGGTAGCTGGTTGACATCGTTGTATAGAGCCTTTCCAGGGAGAGTTTTTATAAAGAATAAAGGTAATACTGAGAATATCCCATGAGAAGAGGGTTAGTAAAAAAAAATGTCAGATTTTTACTACCTACTACTAAGTGACAGCAACATAGGAAAAAATTAATTTCTAGTGCAGTTTGATCTGGGAGAAATGTATACCGTAGTTCTATTATATGTATTCTTAATTTTACAATTTTTTGCAATAGTGGTCCTTTAACGATCCTTGCACTGCCATGTTGTGTGGCTCCCATGTGAGCAGCATTGCTCTGGCCTATGGAGAGGGGAAGGGCATGGAGTGCAATGGCAGCTGGACGCTGATCTTTGTGGATCACTGTGGTGAGAGGAGCTGATGTTGGGGACAGCTGTATGCATAGCAGGTCATCATCCAAAATAATCACAAATGAGGCTTTGGGTAATGAAAGTCTATTGTGTAGAACTCAATATAATGCCATTGGTTTAGGTATTCAATACAAAGCACACCTGTAATAATATTTACAACAACAACAAAAAAAAAGCTGTAAACGCTCTCCAGCCAGCTGCCTGCATCTTCTATTTGAATATGTCAGGTAAGCAGAGAAACAAATATTTGCATGACTTTCTTTAAAAACAATGGCCTTATCTTTATAGAGACCTGAGCAGTGATTTTAACCTATATGATAATCCCCACTATCCTCCTGTGTCCTTGTGTCTCTGTCAGCTGCCTGAAGTGCATGCCCCGGCACGCAGCTGTGGGCGGGCTTCGGGCAGCCATTATAGACGGGCGCGTGTGGCCATGTGATTGTCGTGACCACGTGGGCACATAAGTCATGCACATGTTGCGGGGGGTCACAGCCGCGCGCCTGCGATTTCGCTGGCATGCACGGAACACAACTGTGGATGGCGTGCACCAGTTGCCTAGTGCAATCTTTTTGACTATTTAAATCTATAAAATGAGCCTTCACCAAATTGAGGTTTGTATATGGTCTGGCCCATTGGGGAGGAGGGGGTGCCAAGCATTCTCCTTACCAGGGCTGTGGAGTCGGTACAAAGATCTTCCAACTCCGACTCCTCAGTTTATGAAACTCCGACTCCGGGTACCCAAAATGGCTCAGACTCCGACTCCTTAGTCTAATGCTTAACAGGGCTGTGGATTTTATACAAAAATGATCCGACTCCTCAGTTTAAGAAATCAACGACTCGGACTCCAACTCCGGGTGCCCAAAATTGCCCTGATTCCGACTCTCCAACTCCGACTCCACAGCCCTGCTTCTTACCTTGGATTGTTCTTTATACCTGGAGCTTTCTGCACTCTGCAGTTCTCAAAGATGCTCTAGACCACGAGCACACAAAAGAGAGAAGCGCACGGACGCATGGATGCCCTTTAACAGGAGAATAAATATGGCTGCCTCCATATCACTCTTACCTCAGGTTCACATGTGCAGCATTCAGTACTCTTACCAGACAGGTCTCGCTTATTTCTAAGGGTTTGTTCTGATGAATAGCTGAACTATGTTTTCATTGTGTAGTTCTCCGGCAGACATGTTCACTGTGGATCAGAACTGCTAGATGACACCACTGGTGGGTCCTCAGCTGCCCTCCTAGATGGAAGTAAATTGGTGCGCTGCCATGTAAACGCTGGCATGTACCATCACCTCCACCAGCCAAGAGCCAAATGCTGCCCAGACGGTGAACCACTGCCTGTCGGCCTTCTGTCCAATCGAGCCATAAATGTGGAATTGTGTATTCCAAATCTGCTATAGATTGGCTGATGTACAACCCAAGTAAAATGCCGTTTTTGGTGGTCTTCTCCTTTAATATTTTATGGCTAGAGTCCTAAAATAGCTGCGGTAAACTGTTCACTTTAACCACAAAGAACTGTTGCTTAAAGTGCGTTCAGTGAAATAGAATGCGTCTGCAAATAGCCTTGCCATGCTCAGATGGGTTACAAAAATTATTTTTAGCATTATTACAGTTTTCATGATTAATTGTTTTTAATAATTTATGAATAGTACATATTATCATTAGCCATGCACCAAGACTGAGACATCATCTATAAGCCCCCATGTGTTTTAAAAATGCACATGAAGTGCAGGTGTGTTTTTTTTCTCCGTTAATGCAAAACTACAGGTACCGCATCTACTCATCTCAAAGTAATATGATCTTTGTAAAGATCATGGTATCCCCCCCACCCCCCACACACACACACACACACACACACACACACACACACACACACACACACACACACACACACACACACACACACACACACACACACACACACACACACACACACACACACACACACACACACACACACACACACACACACACACACACACACACACACACACACACACACACACACACACACACACACACACACACACACACACACACACACACACCTTCCCAGTCACAGTCAGCTAGTATTGAAAATAGGCGTCTTGCATACATTTTCAATCAGAACACTGTTTCCCGAGGAAAATAGTAGTCTGCTGCCTACAATCAATGTAGATGGCACACAGAAGCTATCTGCTGTGTTTGGTTGCTTTAGCCTATGCTCTCAGAAATCAAGAAGTTTTGAATTAGGATGATACCATTTATTGGCTAACTTAGAGATGGATAAACAGTGCGCTTTCGACTTATAAAAAGCCTTCGTCGGATTGGTTCCTGACCAAAACTGAAAAACACAGCTTATATACACTGACATACAGAGGAGAAACATTCTTTAGCAAACATAAATGTAATTAGATGCCTTAACTGTTACTGAGGAGGCTTTCCCAGGCATCCTATCTAAACTGATAAGATCAATAGAATCCTCAACATGACATAAAGCAGACTCTGGTGATGGGGAGACATCGTAAATTCCGAATTCAAATGGTGACTGGCCTGGTTACATGCACCATTAATTCTAAGCTTAATGGCCCATACTCACGGGCTGCAAAAGTGGCCTGTCGCCAGCACACGTGAGCGTGTGGCCGCCGGCGACAGCTCCTCGCCAGGTCCCTCCGCGTACACACGCGGAAGAGGGACCAGCGGTGCGACGGAAGCTGCCGCCGACGTTCCTCCTCCCCCCGCCGGAAGCTCCGTATACCTCAATGGAGGTTGCTGTCGCTAGTCCGCGTACTCACACGGACTAGCGACAGTTGCAGCGGCGACTGTCGCCAGGCGATTGAAACTTTCAATCGCCTGGCGACATCAGCGACGGGAGACAGTTCGGGGTGCGCGCCTGTGCGACGGCCCATACTCACGGGCGACCTGTCGCCGCAACACGCGCGCGCCGCGTGTTGCGGCGACAATTGTAGCCTGTGAGTATGGGCCATAAGAGAATTGTGGCATTTAAAGCCAGCACCTGAAAGCAAATAAAATGAATAGTGACAGTGAATTCCATCTTACACAGCATATGGCACAAAAATGAATAAAAAGATAGAAAAATTAAAATTAAAAGAATTGTGGCATTTAAAACCCATCGTACCGGCACAAGAAGTTAGAGTCCTTGTTTAAACCATCTTCTACAGTTTTGAACCAATATATAAACTTAGTTTATAGGTTGCTCAGAAATCAATAAGCCAAATGCAAAGATGGCAGGGTTAATGTGGGAAATCTCCAAATCAATTCAAATTGTTTGCATTTTTTGTGTGTTTTTCAAGAAACGGGTGAGTTTCTCATTTCTCATGAAGACTTTAATTCAAGCTTTCATTTCTTCCAGATAATTAGGGGTCTTTCCCCAGTTTTTTGCAGTTGTCTTTCTAGCAGCTGTGAGTAGGAAGAAGGTGAGTTTATTTTGGTGTAAGGTTAGAATTCAGACACACCATTTTAAAACAGGAATTTGTTTTTAGAAGTTATAATGGTTTTTCAAAAAGACCTCTTTTGAGAAAATCGATTTAAAAAAAATTAAAGAATTTTTTTTTTAAATATGTAAATTTACATTTTGCTGCAGTACACTGAGGTCACTTGGGGACAGTGGTGACACAGTGGGGGAGAGAGGGGGACACTGAACGCACAGGGAAACAGATGTCACAGAGGGGGACAATGGAGGCATAGGGGAGCATAGAGGAGGTACAGGGGACAGAGATGGCAGGGTCTGATTCAACTTATAGACAGATTCAGGCTAAGAAAGAACATACAGTTCCTATCTCGATCGTTAACCGGGGACAACCTGTAATTCTGCTAAAAACAAAGGCTGGTGATCATTACAAGTTTTTAAAGGACAGCTGTAGGGAGAGCGATATGGAAGCTGCCATATTTTTTTTAAGCAATATCAGTTTCCTGGCAACCCTGCTGATCCTCTCTCTCTAATTCTTTTAGCCATAGCCCCTGAACAAGCATGCAGCAGGTCAGGTGCAAGATTAGCAAGATTAGCTGCGTGCTTGTTTCTGGTGTTATTCAGACACTACTGCAGCCAAATAGATCAGCAGAGCTGCCAGGCAACTAAAAGGAAATAAATATGGCCACCTCCATATTCTTCTTACTTCAGTTGTCCTTTAATTGACTGTTGAAGTGTAATAATGTCCAAATACTACACACAGATGCTATTATTTATTTATTTCGCGCCAACTAAGGTTGCTCTTACCGAGTAGCTACGTACTCGTAGCTACTAGAAATCGAAATTTAAATTAGCCAGCACTGTCCTCGGGAGAGGGGGGTTAACTTACCCATGCTGCTGCTGTTAGACTCCATTCGCGTCACAGGTCGCGTCAGCTCAGAAGGAGGAAGCACGGGAGTGACGTGAACGCGATGTGGAGCACATTGTCTAACAGCGGCAGCATGGTTACGTTAAACCCCTCTCCCGCGGGCAGTGCTTGCTAATTTAAATTAGTGAGAGAGACCTGGGGCCCCCGGCTGTCGTGCGGACCAGTGTTTGTGGTTTAAATTTTTTTTTTTGCAGCTTCCAGGATGCGGTTGACAGGTGAGTGGTTAGGGAGGGGGCCGTGTGGGAGATGTGCCTGCACGGGGCGTCCCTGTAAACGATGCAATCCACGATTGCATCCAACCGAAGCCTCCCACCTGAATGCTAATTTATGTAATTCCTGCTAGATTTGGTACAGCAGGCAAAGGGTGTATGACAGTACACCTGATTGGCTAACTGGCGTCTGCTGGCCAGATAGAGGCAGGACATTGCTCTAGCTGGGAGTTAGCAATTGTGTTTGTTGCAGTCAGGGCTGTGGAGTCGGAGTCGGAGTCGTGGAGTCGGAGTCGTGGAGTCGGGCAATTTTGGGTGCCTGGAGTCGGAGTCGGGAAAAAATGCACCGACTCCGACTCCGACTCCTAATGAATTTGTAACTGTAATTAAAATTAAAAATATGATAAAATGTTCTATTTCTCAGATAATAGTCATTAAAAATAATGTATATATACAGTATATATACAGTAATAGCTGTGCTTAGTCCACAAAAATGAAATAAACCAATCAAAATTAGTTACTTGTGCTGCTTCAATAAAGCAGTCCCCGTATTTTTAAGGTCAGATATACATATCTGATTGTGACTGTATATATGATGTGTACACAGGAATCTCTTATATATACTAAATAACATCTATGCTGTAAGAATAAAGCCTGATGTGTAGCTATGTCACTAATAGAGATGGTCAATGAGATGGAAATAATTCTGCACTGATGCTGATTTATGCAAATGTATGCACTCCCTTTGCTGATGAAATCAAATAATTTGATATGTTGTTAAAATTTGGTTTGGTGACTACAAATTAAAGGGTAACTGAGACGGATGAAAAGTAAAGTTTTATACATACCTGGGGCTTCCTCCAGCCCCCTTCAGGCTAATCAGTCCCTCGCTGTCCTCCACCACCCGGATCTTCTGCTATGAGTCCTGGTAATTCAGCCAGTCAGCGCTGTCCGGCCGCATGCCGCTCCCACAGCCAGGAACATTCTGCACTTGCGCAATAGTGCTGCACAGGTGTAGTATGCTCCTGGCGGCGGAGTGTGTGCATGCGCACTACGCCTGACTGGCTCAAGTACCTGGACTCATAGCAGAAGATCCAGGTGGCGGAGGAGGACAACGAGGGACTGATTATCCTGAAGGCGGCTGGAGGAAGCCCCAGGTATGTATAAAACTTTAATTTCATCTGTCTCAGGTTTACTTTGTTACACAGTAGTACTATACTCTACATATGCACTCCCCACAGAGCTGCAGGGAATCCACTGAGAATGCTGTGCACATTGAACACAGAGGTGTTGTCTGTTTACAATCTCCTCATTCCCCTGCAGAGTACCTGCACATCATTCTTACATGTACCCACACTTACACTGCCTAGGGCCTGATAGATGTTCTTTGTTCCGGTTTGTACCTTTTACAAGTACTCTTACCAAGGACTAGTTTTAGTCTAAAGGGAATAAATATAGTAGTCTACATATCCTTCTCACTTCAGTTGTCTTGTAAAATTCCTAAGCGTTGGCAGTTAAGAGACGAATTTCACGTTACATACTTTTAATCAACAAAATTGTAATATGCAAATTAGAGGAGTCGGAGTCGTGGAGTCGGAGTCGGTGGAATCCTAAACTGAGGAGTCGGAGTCGGAGTCGGTGGATTTTTGGACCGACTCCACAGCCCTGGTTGCAGTTGGCATTCAGTTTAGAGGCGGTGGGGGTGAGTTCCCTGGAGGTGAGAGGTCCAGGGCTTTCTCACACTTCCCTCTGGGTATCGCATGGTGGTTTGGGGGCCCCAGTTAGTGAGAGAGACCTGGGGCCCCCGGCTGTGTGTACAGTCTTTCAGGCAGACTGATAAGGCTGTTTCTGAACGATCCGCTCAGTACGTAGTTTTTTTTGTCCTGCGCAGTAAGCTCCAGATGACGCGCACGGTAGCGAGCACACCTCTAAATTAGCTACAACTGTTAAAGACGGACGGACTCCAGTGAAAATAATGTAATAAAACAGTGCTTAATTTTTACAATAATTATGTATACATGATTTACTCAATGTAAAACCTTTCCTCTGATTTACAATAAAGAAAATAAATAGATTTCTCATGGGAAAAGGGGTATCAGCTACTGTTTGGGATGAAGTTCAATTCTTGGTTACAGTTTCTCTTTAAAGAGAACCCGAGGTGTGTTTAACCACTTGATGACCCAGCCTTTACCCCCCCCCTTAAGGACCAGCGCTGTTTTAGCTGATCTGTGCTGGGTGGGCTCTACAGCCCCCAGCACAGATCAAACACCAGGCAGAGCGACCAGATCGCCCCCCTTTTTTCCCCACTATGGGGATGATGTGCTGCGGCTGCTTCCTGATTAATTAGCCTGCAGCCGGCGACGCAAAACTGCGTCGCTGGTCCTGCAGCTGCCACTTTGCCGACGCGCGTTATGAGTGCGCGGTCGGCAAGTGGTTAAAGAATGTTATCTGCATACAGAGGCTGGATCTGCCTATACAGCCCAGCCTCTGTTGCTATTCCAAACCCCACTAAGGTCCCCCTGCACTCTGCAATCCCTCATAAATCACAGCCGTGTTGTGAGGCTGTGTGTTTACATCTGTAGTGTCAGTCTCAGCTGCTCCCCCGCCTCCTGCATAACTCTGGTCCCTGCCCCCGCCCCTTCCCTCCAATCAGCAGATAGGGAAGGGATGCAGGCGGGGACTGGAGTTCTGCAGGAGGCGGGGAGAGCAGCAGACTGACACTATAGAGATAAACACAGCCAGCTCTGACAAGCTGTTTGTCAGCAGCGTGGCAGTGATTTATGAGGGATTGCAGAGTGCAGGGGGACCTTAGGGGGGTTTGGGATAGCAACAGAGGCTGGGCTGTATAGGCAGATCCAGCCTCTGTATACAGATAATATTCTTCAAACCCACCTCGGGTTCTCTTTAAGGCTGCTTTCACAGTGAGTCGTTAACGTCCCACGTTAGAGCAGCCTGTAACGCACAGTAATGAAAAATCAATGGGCTATTCACAGTGCCCACGTTGCGTTACATCGTAACGCTGCACGTTCTGGGAAAGTGCAGTATGCAGTACGTTATATGCGACTTTAGCCGCGTTAGACTGTGTGCACATGCTCAGTAATGTTTTTTTTTTAATATATGCTGCCGGAGAGGAGGTGGGGAGAGTCCGCTAATGTAGCCAGGCACATGGCTACTTAATATTCACTGCACTTGCAGTGTTGTCTTCCTGGAGCGGCCGCTTTCCACTCCGCATCACGTGGTCCCGCCAGCCAATCAGCGCCACGGAGACCACGTGATCGGAATGATCACGTGGCCTCCGCAGTCTGTACTGCGCAGTGCGCACAAAGAGCTGCATAACGCAGCTCACTCTGGCGTCCTCCTCCAGCACCACCAGGCGTTGCGTTAGGGGCACGTAATGCGACCATAACGTCCCCTAAAACGCAACGTCTTGGTGGGAAAGCAGCCTAAATGCTGATGTAGGCAAAGGTGTGGAGATGGTACAAAAATCATCTGACTCCTCAGTTTATGAAACTACAGACTCCATGTGCCCAAAATTACTCCCGACTCCACAGCCCTGGACGTAGGTCCCTCAGAACTGCAGCAAAACATTAGCTTATCCTCAGAAGTAAACTGTCAACCTAAATCATGAACTATTATTTTGGGTGACATTTATCCAGCTTGTGTACTTGGTTTTAGTTCCATTTTGTTTACAGCTGTGTATCATCTACATATTTGCTAATGTGAGCAGTAAAATCACTTCTGCTGAAGGAATTATTTCTGTGAATGTCTGTGAAAAATGACTTTGTATGGTATATAAAACAGATGGCAGGAAATGTTTCTGGGGGACCCAGCACTGAAGCGCACAGCTGAACTCCGTATTCAAAGTACACAACATATTTCTTTACAAGGTCAGGAAGAACAAATACTTTGTTTTACTTGTTTCTTTTAATGTACTTAAAGAAAACTTTTCAAGGTTCCCATGGGCAAATGTACGGTGTATCCAGACTTGTGCAAAGAGAAGTGTGACAGTGGCCCAGCGGAACTAAACATTACTCAGCTATTACATGAAACAAAGATTCTGATTGGTCGCTTTGTGAAACTGATCCATTGTAGTAAAGGGCCTGTTCCCATTTGTTAGGAAACCGTACCAGTTTGGTACGTTTTCAGCAGTGCAACACTGTACCAGAAAACAAATCAAATAGCTTGTGCTTCCACTTCTTATTTTTAGTGGATCCATTGGCTGCGTTGCAGTAAAGGCAACACAAAGTCCCGACCCACTGCATTTTTCCTGACAAGACTTGCGATACACATGCCTTTGGAAACAATGCAGAAAAGGAGATGGGACGGTGTCTGTACCCACTAGGCTCTTAACCACAACCATTCCTCTGTCCTGTTCTGTCACCTTCTGTCTTTTCTGTCAGCTTCTGCCTTCCGAGTCAGGTTATCTCAGTGCCTATGTTAATTACGGCTATAGTGGCGCTAGGACGATCCCTCTTAAATCACGGTAATTTGGGTGCCGAAAATTGCCGGACCCTAAAATACGTTCCCAAAGGGACAAATTAGGTAGTCTTTAAAGTGAACCTCCAGACTAAAAATCGACTCCGCAGCACTGAAAAGGCCTGGTGTTTCTTTAATAGTTTCACAGCGCAGTAGCGGCTCTTCCTTCGGGTAAGGTGGAAATTGCAGAACCCGATCGTATCTTCTCCACTGCGCAGTAGAGCGGATCGATCAGGTTCAGCTATTTCTGCCTTACCCGAATGAAAAGCCGCTAGTACGCCTGTGCTGGATCCTGGAGAGGTAAATATTTACATCTCTGCACTTCAGGGGACTTGGGCAGGCTAACAGAGGGGCCAGACGATCAACAGGGCTTCCAGGGAACTAGCATTGTTTACAAGGAAATTAATATGGCAGCCTCCATATGCCTCTCACCTCAAGTTCCCTTTAAAGCGTACCTGAACTGGCGTTTGACATGAGGAAATAAGCATGGTACATAAAGTACCAGTCCTACCAATAGCTTGTCTAAGGCCCCTTTTTTATTAATTTGTTTTTATTGCAAGGTTTAATAAACCAGTTTTTTTTACCATTGCAATTGAGACAGAAGAACACAGAAGAACAGCAGTTGAATGCAGCCACGGCTGTTCTAGAATGTAAACATCTATTTAGCTGAGGAAACATGGTTGATAAAATGACAGGGCGAAGCTCAAAAGGCTATTATTTATTTTGTTTTGCAGCTGAATTAAGCAGATTTTATATCACTCAGTCATAGTAGCAAGTAGCTGTTTAGAGTTTAGGGCCATATCCAATTCAAGGTGATAAGTAGTTTGCAGATTACAAGCTACTTATCACCTTGCCATGGCGCGAGGATTATCTGCCAAATCCTATTGCCGATTTCCTTCGAGCGATGTTACAGTTGATAGGGAGCAAAGTTTTAAACTGTGGTGCTGACCTTCAGCACCACTGCCTCGCTCCCCACACTTGCGCGCACACCTGCCGAACATCTGCTGCCATCTTCTGCCACTGCAGGTGGGGGTCTCCTTTAATAAGGAGACCCCAAAGCTCCCTGTGGGGCTGCCACACCTCACTGAAGCCCCCCACATAGTCACGCCGCCACCTCTGGCAATATACAAACTGCTGCTAATCATTCGTTGCCTCTCGCTGGAAATCTCCCGACGGTGTAATGACAGTGTATGCATCACTGTACTGTGTATCTGAGCCCCGGCAAAGCATCTTTGAAGCACCCGCTGGGGCTCCCCATTTGTCCATTGTCTGAGACGGGGCTCCGATACACAGTAATTACAGTGACAAATACACTGTAATTATGCTTTCTGGGGGAGACCCCCAAATGCAGTAGCAGCGATGTACGTTACCTGGTTTAGATCTGCTCTTTGCAGGTCTGAGCTAACGCTTATGTCTCCCGGCAGCATGAAAAATGCATTTGGATATCATTTAAAGAACTTACAGGGCGATTATATTGCCCAAACAAGTTCTTTTCTGCCCGGGTGGGGGGTAAATTAAGAACTCTTCAGTGCTGGTGCTTTCAGCAATAGTATATGGCCCTTAGTGTGTATAAGAACTATGGGGTATGCGGGATGACAAAAAGGTATATGGTCAGCATAGTGCAGTGGGTATAGCTATAGAAGGCAAGTATATGATAACAAAGGGTAAGCAAAGGTAGTGCAAAAAGATAGTGAAATAGATAGGAAGAGCTTAGATTTGACCCCAGGTCTAGCCACTTTGTACCTGAGCTGTGGCTCAGGTACACTATAAAAGTGATTATACTGTACAAGTACTCAGAGATGGTAAATTTAAAGTGCAGCCCTCTGACGGTGTTGGGGACGGGCCTTGTGGCCCTCTGCTTCAGTCCTATTGACCGCCACTGATCTGAAGTACCTGATGTTACCTTTAACAAAGCACATCCAAGCTACGCTGACATGAACTAATTGTTTTCTGAATATGTTTCATTATGTATTATCGAGATCTAGTGTGATTCATGGAATACTGCATTGTCTTCCAGAGGAAGTACTGGATTTAGCAATTAAACGTCTCTAGCAGAGAAGCAAGGGTAGTTTGATTACGCAGGAGAAACCTTTGAAGTTCTTTTTTCCGTGAACAATATTTCAGTCAGTAAGAATCATAAAATGATTTGCTCTGTGTTTAAATAATTGGGTCAGTGGTGAGTTGTTAGAACTATTGTTATGATTAAAAGGCCAAGGATGTCGGAAAGATTGATATAACCAATCATTGAACCTGTGAAACTGTCTTATTTTTTTTTTTTTATTTATGTATTATTGACATCTCTCTCTCTCTCTCTCTCTCTCTCTCTCTCTCTCTCTCTCTCTCTCACAATCGTATCTCTGCAATGTGTCCATCAGTCTATAGCCTTGTACACACATCCTATTTTGATTGGCCATTTATTAACCTATTTTACCTCCTCCATGTAGTCTGCAGGGCTGTGGAGTCGGTACAAAAATCATCCAACTCCGACTCCTCAGTTTATGAAACCTCCGACTCAAAGTACCCAAAATTGCTCTAACTCCGACTCCTTAGTCTAATACCTACCAGGGCAGTGGATTTTGTACAAAAATCATCCGACTCCCGACTCAGACTCCTTAGTTTATGAAACCACCCACTCCAGGTACCCCAAATTGCTCCGACTCCTCGACTCCGACTCCACAGCCCTGGTAGTATGGGGACCAACATATTTTGAATAATGTAAACACATTGTGCAGGTAAGCTCTCATACGACATGGAAGTAGTAAAATTGGCCAATGATTGGCTAGTCAACGTTGGATGTGTCTACCAGGCTTTGTGCCAGGTTTCGAGGGAAGCCTGTTCTGGTCATCACCTATGATGTCCAGATTGTAGGGACACTATCATCTTTTTTATGTTCAAGCAAACCTAAAGTGGTGACAATATTTTCAAATTACATTGTGCATACCCCTATATCCTGGAGTCTTTGTACTTACAGTGGGGCATATCAGTCCTTTTATCTTGGTTCCTATACCTTGGTTAAAGAGACACTGAAGCGAATAAATGTCGCCTTTTTACCTTATTATTCGCTTCAGTAGTCTCAGCACAAGTAAACCGCCGCATCCCCACCGCAAAACATGGGATTTAGACCCCCCAAATCGCCGGGCAAACATCTATGACCAACTTGGTCGTTGATTTTGCTGCGCTGAGAGGCAGAGCTTTCAGCCGCAGCTCTGCCTCTCCTGACGTCAAACGACGAGCGGATTTCCGCCTCTCCCCGCCCCTCTCTATGAAGGAAGAGTGAGAGGGGTGGGGAGAGGCGTCGATCCGCCGCCATTGACATCAGGAGAGGCAGAGCTGAAGCTGAAAGCTCTGCCTCTTTCAGAAAATGCCGGCCAGATTGCCCCCCCGGGGATTTGGGGGGTCTAAAGCGCTCGTTTAGCGGCGGGGATGCAGCGGTTTACTTGTGCTGAGAGTACTGATGCGAATTATAAGGTAAAAAGGGCAAAATTAATTTGCTTCAGTCTCTCTTTAAGTAGTCCACACCCATAAGCTTGCCAAGCCTAATGAATTAGGAAGTCTGCAATCTTTCTTCTATATCCTGTGAAATCCACCACAACCAATCAATTTGAAGATGGCAGTTAACCAATCAAAATGTGAGTAGACTCCATGGCCCATATGCAATTAACTTTTTGCCCTGAGTTTTCTCCTAGGTGATATTTTTATGCCTTGTCAATAAAATGCCCTTTAAACCACCAGCAAGCAACAAATACTCAAAATAATTTTGGTAGTACTTTTCCCTACTTTGTGGTACTTTTTCAATTACAAAGTGGTAAAAAGTTATTCTGAAAAGAAGTTGAACATTATCTCCTATTAGAAAACTCAGGAGAAAAAGTTAATTGCATATGGCCCCATGAGTCTAAAAAAAATTAATTATACAGTAATACTGTACTCCACAACAATAGGATATGCATTTTAGCACCGCTGAGCTTAGAGGTACGTAGAAGCTTGTTGTACCAGGAAGTGGGAGAGGAGTAGCGTGAGAGTCGGGGACAGTTGGACACGCACTGGTGATCTATCAAGGGCTGTGGAGTCGGAGCAATCTGTGGGTACCTGGAGTCGGAGTCGGTGGTTTCATAAACAGAGGAGTCAAAGTTGGATGATTTTTGCACCGACTCCACAGCCCTGGTTCTGTCCGTGGCGGAATACTTTGTATCCCAGATGTGCCCTCTGACTGATATTGATTGAGCTAAGCGCATTACTTATCTTTTAACTTTATATTAAAGAAGGTATACTATTGCGGCATTACTGTTTTTTGAGGTCCTCTTCCCGGAAAACTGTATGTGCAGTTGTTTACATTTGTTTTTAGGGTGGTCTGTACTCCATATGTGCGTTTTTAAAGAAGCCTACTTTATTGTCACAGGAGAATTTGTTTGATCGTGAGCGCCGTTGGACATGAGTTAAGGTTACAGACAATATTTAGGGGTGACATACAGCAATAAGACAATACAGGAATACATGCAATCCAGATCACACAGCAAAGTATGAGTACAAGGTAATGCTTAATCAGTCACTGGATGAGAGCATTGAGATTAGGCAAGTCGAGTTCACTCAAGAGTTCACTCAGATCCATAGGATGCATGTACAGTAATGAAGGTGCATGAACAGGTAGGAGGCATAAGGAGGAGGACCCTGCCCGAAGGCTTACAATTGAGAGGGAGAGGTAGGGACATGAAAGGTAGGGGACCAGAGTTCAGCTGCGGGTTTAGAGCTCCAGTGGAGGGGGGGGGGGGGGTAGACTAGAGTGAAAAGGTGAGTTGAAGGAGGGGGAAACCCTAATAGGGAGAGGTAGGGTGTTCCATAGTGTTGGAGCAGCTCTTGAGAAGTCCTGGAGGAGTGCATTGGATTGGGTGGTGCAGGGGGCAGTCAAGCGAAGTTCATTGTAGGAGCGAAGTGAGCGGCTAGGTATGTACCTCTGAGTAAGATCGGAAATGTAGGTTGGGCAGGTTTTGTGAACAGATTTGTAGGCCAGGCACACTGTTGATTAGACTCCATTAGACTGGATGGAAAACTGTTACCTGTCTAAATATAACTATTTAGATACTGGATGCAAGTAATGTCCCGGAATCAGCTGTTCAAAAATGATAGTATCAACGACTTTGCACAGCTGGTGTTAATTTCAGCTTTTCCATTATTTTCACCTAAGAGATGCAATTTGGTTGCAAATGGGCGTTCGTGATTTTACCTGTCGCCTTTAGAGCTAGAAAAATTGCTGCTTCAAAAAGAGAACACAAACTTATTGAAATACTACTGTATACTAAATCTGTGCAAATGGACAAATGCAGATCTGTTTGTTTTCAATGGCAAAACACTGCCTATTACTGACTACAACTGGTCTAAACTTGAGAACACATACATGTGGAGCACCGATTGATTATTTATCCATCAACAAACACTTTTCTGTTAAAACAAATCTGAAGTGAAAAAAAGTATGATATAATAAACTGGTTGAGTAGTACGAATAATGAATAGAACATTAGAAGCAAACAAGAGTCTCATTTTTTTATTTTCAGTTGTATAGTTTTTTTTTTGTTTTTTTTTATAACATTGCGTCATACTGTCACAGTTCAAGTTTTAAAACCACACTCTGGCCCATATGCTATTCACTTTTTCACCTGCGTTTTCTCCTAGATGATATTTTTCAATTTGTCAATAAAATGTTTTTTTAAGCCACCAGAAAGCAAGAAAATACTCAAAATAATTTTAATATTACCTTTTCACCTACTTTTTGGTACTTTTTTCAATCGAAGATGAAAAATTATCTCCTAGGAGAAAACTCAGGTGAAAAAGTGAATTGCATATGGGCCTCTGTCTTTTAGGCTATGAAATAAAGCAGAAATAATGACCCTTTGAACTTTCCTGCAGTAAAACCTTATCTCAAGCCATCACTCACTGTTCCTTGGCTGTTAAAAGTGCTTCAGAAAGCAGGACCGTCAACCCAAGTTGGGTCGAATAACTCAGAGAACCTCTTTTGCATTGATAACAACTGAAGTGTTTTTTTAAACTCTTCCTGTACTGGAAAACAATATGAGACTCTTTTCTTTGCTACTAATGTTCTATTGCTTAGCTGTACTACACAGTCAGTTCATTATCTCATACGTTTATTTTCGCTTCAGGTTTGCGTTAAGAAAAAATAAATAAATTGCAGTATCGAACAGACAGTTCTTTTTACAAGGTTTTCAATCCATTTGTTGTAGAAATATCACGTTCCCCACCTAACATTCAGAGGACTGTTAGGTGAGCAGCTTCACAAAGGGTAGAGATAGGCAGGAACTGACACTACATCCAGGTGAAGCTCCAGGCAGCTACTCTCACAGTTACCTCATCATGGGCCTAAACTAGTACAAGTGAAATGGTTCCATCCAGTGTATTATTTCTCTGTTAGACTTGTAAAAACGGGTCATATAAATAGGTCCTGTTGGTTTAAATGCTTTTGTGCTGTAGCCGATTTTCTGCATTGCACTTGGTATTGTGGGAAGGTCCAGAAGTATTGTTGGTGTTCGAATTCGGGAGAATGAATTGGGAGACCTGAATTCTCCTGCACAGGGCTGTGGAGTCGGTACAATCATCGGGCTCCAACTCCGACTCTTCAGTTCATAAAAACCTCCGACTTCAGGTACCCAAAATTGCTCCGACTCCTTCACTCCGGCTCCACAACCTTTGCAAGGCTATGGAGTGAGTACAAAAATCACCCGACTTCAAGTCCTCAGTTTATAAAACGGCCAAATCCAACTCCACATACCCAAAAAATACTCTGATTCACTTCAGCCCCCCGAAGCCGTGGACAGGGTCAGTGGGAGTTCACTCACTTGGAAGGTGGAAGCATCGGAGTCACATGAAGTGTGGCATGAAACGTAGTAAGTGAACTCCCCTTGACCCTGTCCGGTGCTTCAGGTGCTGAAGAGTGGTGTGCAGGAAAATTTGGGTTTCTGAATTCATTCTTCCGAATTCAAACACCAAAACTAATCAGTATTGTATGTAAATGTATGGACTTTGCAATGTAAAAGTAAGTCAGGACTTTGCATAGTTACGTATCTGCCTTTCCGTGATTATTTTACACCATCCAGTGTCCTTAACCTGATAATGTTTCCAAGTGTTTGTAAACTAAAACTGCTGCTTACAGTCCCAGGAGGACTCATCATGGTCCTCTCCTTCCTTATTGCAGATCATCATGGCGGAGAACCAGACGGATGAGAAGGAAGGTAATCAGCAGAGCCCTTATATGCTCTTCCTGCTGGTTGTGGTCTTCTTCGTCATGGGACTTGTTGGTATCCTGATCTGCCATATTCTGAAGAAGAAGGGCTACCGATGCCGTACATCACCAGAAGAAGATGAAGAGCTGAAGGAAGAGCTGAGTGCAGAGAAAGAGTATAGTGAGTATAAACCATTAACCTCCATACCAGCTTCCAAAGGGATGAAGATCAAGTATAAGACTTTCAGATAGACTGTGCTGTGTCAGTTAAGGTCTCAGCTGGATCAAGAAGCATTCCAATTAGTGTTACCTTTCACTATCATGATTTCTTTTCCACTTCTGTTGGCTCTTGGCAGACTTAGGCTAGGTTCACACTTGCTAATGGGGAGCGCTACACTTAGTGCTATCCTACCACTGGAGATCAACTCCTGAAAATTTCATACCATGACTGTCCAGCAGTGCGTGGGGATTTGTCAAACACCTCTCAAATACATAAGATAGACAGGGAGTTCAGTTGGCGAATGGTCTTGATTGCGCTGCAGCCGTTTACACTTTTCCGTCAGTCGAAGTTCATTCATTTTTTGCTTGGTACTCCAATGCTAGCCTATTAATATGTTGGACCACATTTCTAGACAGTAGATGGCCATCAGATATTGCAGCTGATGTTCACCAATTTACTATCCTACTAAGGTTACAGTTGGCCTAAACAGTCAAATAGAAATCTATTGTATATCTATTGATGTAAAAGCCAATTTTCGTAGAGTTATTTTTTTCTTTTTTCTATTGAGACCTCAGTTTTCCCTAACTAACATGCTCCTTTTCCAGAAGTTATTGTAGACATGGTGGCCTGCCTCCATGTGCTGACGGACATGGTCGTAAGAACCAGGGCTGTGGAGTCGGTACAAAAATCATCCAACTCCGACTCCTCAGTTTTTTAAACCACTGACTCCGACTCCAGGACTCCAGGTATCCAAAATGACTCTGACTCCTCGACTCCGACTCCTTAGTCTAATACTTCTGGAACTAAGGATTTGGTACAAAAATCATACGACTCAGACGCCTCAGTTTATGAAACCACCTACTCTGACTCCAACTGCGAATCCAGGTATCCAAAATTGCTCCGACTCCTCAACTCCAACTCTACAGCCCTGGTAGGAACCAGCATGATGTGGTCATTGTAACTTAATGGCTCTTGTAATTATTAAGGCCTTTTTATTTGTGGGAAGGTAGCACACCCTCGTGCTCCTCATTGGGGAGAAAGGGGGACACACGCGTACAAACTGTAGTTAAGTTTCACGGAACAGTTTCCCTGGTATAACACTGCCTTTGATGCTAACCGGAACCCCGTTAGCTACTTATTTAGAACAGAAAACCAGTTTACCAAAAGCATCTGCTAGTGGTGAGTAGGAGTGGACTTATGCCAACAAACGATTTGGAACTTTTACTGCAACTTCAGAATTTCATTAAAGCAGATGGCCATCACCACAGGTCATAGCTTACCCTAATTGCAGAGTAATCTCAATGCCTCCAGCTTTACTGACAAGAGAGATCCAGCACTGTTGATTTCAGCAAAAAGGAAGTTTGGGCACAGCTTACTTGAATGCTTTATTCAACTGAAGTTTGGAGATTTTGTCTAATGGCCCCTCTGCTGCATTTGTACTAGTAGTACTAGTAGTTTATTGGTAGTACAAGAAGATGCACTCCTGGGGCAGTCATAAACGCAAGACCCTATCTCCACCAACTGCCAGTGTTCAGTTGGTCTGTAAGCTACAGAATAAAGGATTGTGTAGTTGGACCTTTTTCTGCAGTTCAGCTTTCATTTAACATTAGTTTCAGTGGAGGTTGACTGCAGGCTGATTTCTTTTTTTTAGGTATACTTGACCATTTTTCTCCAGTCTGAATGTGTGTGGGAGTCAGAAAGTGACCTGAACTCAAACTTCTTTCTGCACACACCCAAAATAATAATTTCCCTGAAGACATTATGGTCACCAGGGAGTCTGTGATTTCATAAACTGAGGAGTTGGATGATTTTGTACAAAATCCATAGCCCTGGTAAGTATTAGACTAAGGAGTCGGGGAGTCAGGAGTCTGAGCCATTTTGGGTACCCAGAGTCGCGCGAGGCTGTGGTTTCTAAAACTGAGGAGTCGGAGTTGGAGTCGGATGATTTTTGTACCGACTCCACAGCCCTGATGGTCACTTAACCCTTTTAGTTTTTTCCCTCTAAGTACTTCTTTTGGTGCTAAAGGAGAAGTGCCTTGTCATAGCCTAATCTAGGACCTCTATGAACTTCTTCAGGGCCAGCAAGATAGTCTTGTTTCTGAGTCAACGAGGTAGGCCTGTTTCTTAGTTAATGAGGTAGGCCTGTTTCTTAGTTAACAAGGAAGGCCTGTTTCTGGGCCAATGAGGAAGGACTGTTTCTGAGCCAATGAGGTAAGCCTGTTTCTAAAAAAAACAAGGTACGCCTGTTTCTGAGCCAGTGAGGTATGCCTGTTTTTGAGCTAACAAGGTAGGCCTGTTTCTGACCCAACAAGGCCTGTTTCTGAGCCAATGAGGTAGTGCTGTTTCTGAGCCAACAAGGTAGGCCTGTTTCTGAGCCAGTGAGGTAGGGCTCTTTCTGAGCCAACAAGGTAGGCCTGTTTCTGGACCACAAAAGACAATCTTGGAAACTAGGAGAGCTTGGCTGAAGCCGTCTTTTGACCTTCAGTTCCTTAAAGGACTTTCGAGGCGGAAAAAAAAAAACTGAGATAAACTATTGTATCTGTCCTCCTCCTTCTAAAAATGACTTTTAAAGTTATCCCGCAGTTTTATTTTACATTTCAATCAACTTTTTAAGCTTTTACTGTTTTATGGCCTTTTCTCAATGATGCATTACTTGAAGTATGCCAGGGCTAAAATATATATGAACTATTGACCTTTTTTATCTCCTTCCTGCTCTTAGAAGCCATTTACTGCCACAAAAGTGTTTTATGGCTGCAATTCCTCATCAGTGAGGGTTACGCTAGAGTCTGACCCCATCCCGACATACCTGATTTTTAACTTTTTCAGGCAGAGAAAGAAAAAAAAGGAACACAGCCTAGTTATTTGTGTGCTAGGCACTGTACATATACATGTCTATCTCATCATGTCACCTCGGGAGTCCTTTAAGCAAGGTACATATAAGCGTTTTATTTTTCTTTTCAGGCACATTTATGAGGCATAGGTGGGGGCCATTAGGTAGTTATTTCTCCAGTGTCTGGAACAACTAAGTAGTTTTAGTGAAGGAATGGTAAAGATCTCTTTATTGCACAACACAATATCCAATACTAAGTACATACCCAATACAGTAGTATACTGTATGTGCTAGTATAATAATTCACATGTTATACAAAGCGATTTGCATTAGTGTCAACTCCAACTACATTAAATTCTATATGCATTTAGTATATAAGTAATCTTTACATGTTTTATTCAAGTAATATTGATCTGTTTGTCTCGTGCGCAGGTACAGATGAGATTTCCAATGATGACACAGTAGACCGTATAGTCAAGTGCATTATACAAAATGAAGGTAAGAGGTTTAAGCATACACTGTACTTGTGTTGGACTTAACGTGAACCTGAAGTGATTTTTAAAGAAAAAAAACATACTTACCTAAAAAGGGGGTAGACTCTGGGTCCTATAGAGCCTTCCTGGTCCCCTTGTACCTTATACGCTGGCTCTCCCATTAGCAGTATTTGACCGATGGGTGCGCAATCGCTCTCTCTTGCGCATGCACAGTACGGTGAAGTGGATGGAAGTGTGTGAAAATATGACAAAGATACTTTTTTTAAGCTTCCCACAAGAAATGTTCTCTGGACTCTCCTTGCAGTAAGGCTTTCAGAATTCAATGGAGCTTACTGTAAGGGTTTGAGCACAGATTGTGCTGGGCTGGAAGTGAGTGGGTGGATGGGAAGCAGTGCGAAAGCCCTGATATCTGGAAGAGAAAAGTATTCCTGGTGGCCACCATTGGGGTACTCATTATTATGCATTTATATAGTGCTGTCATCTTTTCTGCAGCTCCTTACAATATATACATTGAATAATTCATGTCTCTAGCTGTGCCTCAACAGAGCTCACAATCTAACATTGGAATACCATTATATATTGGATTGTTGAAGGAAAACTTGAGTACCTGTAGAGCATACATGCTAATGCTGGGAGTATATTCAGATTCCATGCACACAGTGCCCTGGCTGGGATTTAAGCCCGTCACAGGCTTAAATCCCAGGCTTAAATCCCAGGCTTAAATCCCAGCCAGGGCACTGTGTGCATGGAATCTGAATATACTCCCAGCAGTAGTGCTGCAAGGAGAACTTTGTAACCACTTTTCATCTGTGCCAAAAAAGAGGGGAAGGCGTTCTAAAGGTTGTATGCACTCTTTTGGATGTGAATGATGAAACAGCCTTACCTCAAATTGGAGGTTTTATTTATTTGACACCAGAAAGGATGATGCATTTCGCCGGATCTGTCCACTTCTTCAGGTTTTTAATACAGTGTTTTAAACAGCTGCATGCACAAACCTGGAGCTTCTGCTTCTCCGCTGTGCCGCCCCTCTCACGCCTTATCCATCATCACCATATGATGACATGGAGTACCTCTTTAACTGTTTTTTCTGTTTTCACTTTTTACTCTCCAGCTAATGCAGAAGCACTTAAACAGATGCTGGGGGACACTGAGGGGGAGGTGCCAGTCGTTCCCAGGTAAGTAGGAAATAGTTTTTGCTCAGTCTGTGTATTTTTACGCACATTACAATGAGCGCTACTGAATGTCTTTAGTTCAGTAATGCCCAACATGCTATTGTAGGCTTCATTTGGAGTTGAGACATCTTTATTATCTGTACATTTAAAAATTGAGAATTCTCTACTGTGTATTTCAAAGAACAGCATATTAATTCACTTATTAGTCATGAAGAGTTTTGGAATAGTGTTAAAACTGTTCAGGTTTTCAATTGCTGTTCATGTCCCCATTAAAGACATTTCCCTTCGATTTCTGCACCAAGGGATGCCATGGAGACTAGTAGGTGAGTAAGGATAGTGCTAAAAACTAGTCCAGGATTATAGCTTTTCACCACCTTCCCAAAAAAATTTTGTTGCTGCTGTCACTGTTGGAGAGATCTTACCACTTCCTGTCTATAAAAGAAGTGATAACAATTGTCGCGCTTGACTTCTATGATACTGTAAAAGAGGTTCTTGCCCCATGCCTCATTATTCACAAGTAAGATTTAATGTTTTCCTGGAATTGAGATTTTAAGTTTATGAAGTTTTACAGTTATGATTTAGCTTCTTAAAACAGAAGGTATTTGCGATAATTCAGCTTTAAAGGGGCACCACAGCGAAAAACTGTAAAATGTAAAATATGTGCAAACATATACAAATAAGAAGTAAATTTTTTTCCAAAGTAAAATGAGCCATAAATTACTTTTCTCCTATAATGCTGTCACTTACAGTAGGCAGTAGAAATCTGACAGAAGTGACAGGTTTTGGCCTTGTCCATCTCTTCATAGGGGATGTACTTCTTATTTGTATATGTTTGCACATATTTTAAATTTTACAGTTTTTCGCTGTAGTGCCCCCTTAAGTGAACATACAGTATGTGGTTACCCACAATGCTCTGCTACTGAATAAGCAAATTATCTCTATGCCCCTGAAGCCAGGCTTGCATCCAGAACTGCTGGTGTATAGCAGGCCTATAGTTTTAAATTTTACTAAACCAAACCAACTGCACATGCAGACAGCCTGTTTTGGACTTTTGGTGGTCCTCAGTGCATGGCAGAGATTGATATGGCTCTGTGGGATAGGGCTTGGACCAGTACAAAAGATAACCTAAGCAGCTTGGGGTGACCCAAAACCACTAGGAAAGTATAGGGGACTTTCCTAGTGGTTTTTGGGTCACTCCGAGCTACTTATATCTTACATATATGCAACTCCTGTCCGTAGGCAGCTTTAGTCGTACTATTTCAGAAAACATTTAGATGTTAAAGAGAATCTGTATTGTTAAAATCGCACAAAAGTAAACATACCAGTGCGTTAGGGGACATCTCCTATTACCCTCTGACACAATTTCGCCGCTCCTCGCCGCATTAAAAGTGGTTAAAAACAGTTTTAAAAAGTTTGTTTATAAACAAACAAAATGGCCACCAAAACAGGAAGTAGGTTGATGTACAGTATGTCCACACATAGAAAATACATTCATACACAAGCAGGCTGTATACAGCCTTCCTTTTGAATCTCAAGAGATTATTTGTGTGTTTATTTCCCCCTGTTCTCATGCACTGAAGTTTCAGGCTGCTTGTTTCTTCCTGCAAACAGCTTTGCCCTTGTCTGTAATTCCTAAGTATGTGACAGCCCAGCCAGCTCAGAGGAAGATTTATCCAGCTTGTAAAAGATAAGAGAGAAGAGAGAAGCTGCTCTAATCCTAAATAACACACAGGCAGTGTGCATACAGGGGCCTGGAAGGGGGAGTTCATAGAAGAACCACAACACTGAAGAACTTGGCAGCCTTCCAGACACAGGCTGACAAGTCTGACAAGAGAGAGATAAGTTGATTTATTACAGAGACAGTAATAGTATAAAGTGCTGCAGTAAGCCAGAACACATTAGAATAGTTTTTTGAACTTGTAGGATGATAAAAAACAGGATGCAATTTTTGTTACGGAGTCTCTTTAAAAAGAAACTGAGTTATCACCAGTAGAGGTTTTTTGGAGTACTGCAAGAGGATTTTCAGATGCTGTTTGTAGTCATGCAACTTGTTATGGTCTTTGTCCATCTGACCAAAATCCTATGTCCAGCAGTATGTAGTTACATGAACAGCACCTGCGGTCTTCTGCTCACGACTTAAATGGCTGCTGCTGTCAGAGTTAAAGTGGACCTGAACTCTTGCACAGGACACGAGGAAAATAGAGAAAAATGCACCATGTGTTTATTTTATTTGAGAGAAGAGCCTGTCTTATTCCTCCTTATCTGCAAGTAATCACAAGAGTAATTTGATCTCTCAGCTGTTTCAGCACAGAAATTTAGCACTCCTCTGCAGCACAGCTAATATGTAAAAACAGAATGTTAACTCTTTGTCTGCTTCCATGAAAGCAGGAAGTAGACATACTGCAGATTTAGTGCAGGAGTTCTGTAAGTTGTAACAAAGAAATGTTTTTTTTTTCTTTAAAGGGTATTATGCTGTTGCTTATCTTTTAGGGCGGAGAGGAAGTTCTGCGTTCAGGTCCACTTTAAAGGTTATTCTGCTGTTGCTTATCTTTTAGAGCAGAGAGGAAATTCTGTGTTTAGGTCCACTTTAACTGAATCCGTATAAATCTACATACACACTTACGGCCCATTCACACTAGAGCGTTTTGCCGCGATTTTGGCAAAACGCTCAAACGCTAGCGCTTTTGAAAGTGCTAGTGTAATAAAACCCTATGGTGCAAACGCGTTGCCTGCACCATTTTCAGACGATTTCTCGATGATCGCTATAGAAGCACTAAATGCGATCGCGGGAAAATCGCTGCAGTGTCCAGTGATTTTTTTCCGCGTGAAATCGCAGTAAATTACTCCTGCAAAAATCGCCGGCATTTTGCGCTTCTTAGTGTGAATGGGGCCTTAGATTTTCTTTGGCTGAAATGAACATTCCTGATCGCTTTAACATCCATGTTTGTTTTGCAGTAGTATTTGTCCACACCGGGAGAGCCAGGATGCCGGTCCAACACACCACCACACGGTTCACGGGGGATCTCAGGCTCCGTGCATTCACTGCACCCGCAAGAAGAGAAATCTGCTACACCGCATGGGCCGATCCAAGGACAGCAGGGGGAAGTCACACCCCGGGGAGGTCACTGTCTTCTCTGTTGGAAGGTAAATTCCATCCACATATAGTAAGCAGAGACGGTTGATATGCTACAAATAAATTTTGCATGCAGATTTAATGCAATTTCTATGCAGCTTAATACTGGGACAATCATATACACTTCCTGATGTTTTTTAGTGGCCCAATTCCAGGCAGCATATAATTTGCATTCAATTGGCATGCAAGTCATATATATTTGCATGTCATTAACCTTCTCTAATCGTGAGCTTAAATTTGAACTTGAGGCAAATCAAAAAACATATACTTACCTAAGAAGGGGGAAGTCTCTGGATCCTGTAGAGGCTTCCCGTGTCCTCCTTTCCCGTGCTCACCTTCCAGAAGATCTAGGCTGCACTCCTCTTCATGCACGAGTGCAGTCAGGCTACACCCACACGTGCATGGGTGCTTCTGCACTATAGCACAGAGCCGCTCATGCACAGGCAGGTCCAGCTTACTCCGCAGGCATGGCCATATTTGCACAGGAGCAGTATGCCGACAGGCGCATCTGAAGAGCACAGCCCAGATCTTAAAGAGATTCTGTAAGGAAAAAAAGTGCCCCTATGAGGTACTTACCTCGGGAGGGGGAAGCCTCTGGATCCTAATGAGACCTCCCCCGTCCTGTGTAGCCCAGACCCAGCGCTGCCACCCCCTGAAAATCCCCCAACAAGCTTGTCAGTGGATGTGCACAGGCGCTGTAGGGGCTCCAGTGTAGGCGTAGTACCAGCTTCCCTCTTGGGCTCTGGTGGAAATAGCCGAGCCCGATCGGGTCCGCTCTACTGCGCATGTAGGATGCTCCTGCAATAATCGGATTTGTTGCCGGTAATCTCTCAAAAACGGCCTGTTTTTTTTGTACTGGATGCTTATTAGTTGTTTTAACAGTGGATGTGCTCTTTCCGTCGACCTTGATTTCATTTACTGGATTTCTTTAACTCTGACAATCTCTTTTGGATTGTTTTTGGCGGGGTAAATGGAGTTCCGGAGGATGGCGTGGGAAGCCTCCACAAGATCCAGCCAGAGCTTCCAATACTAAAGCCTAGAAGCACAGGGCCCTTGTGCCTCATGGGGGACCTAACCTGTTTGCTCAGAAGTCCCTCAGTTTAATATACCTGACCAGTAAAGAAACATGGAACCTCCTCCTCCTTCACTAGAAACGACTTCAAATTAACAAATGTCATATTTTATCATTTTAGCTCTATATCTCTAATAGCGAGCAATAGCCAACATTGAGAATTAGTTAGTTCTAACAGGTAAAATGACAAAAATGATTTGGCTAGAAGCCTAACGAACACCTGAACAGACCCCGACGTAGTGAATTAAATTGCTTTTTTTTTTTACAAGATCCATTTATAAATTATCAAGTTTAAATCTTCCCATTGTAAAATCCTTACATCATTTTTAGTTACTTTGTTAAAGGAATCAGTGATGGTGGCATCTTTACTGCTGGCAAGTAGAATCTCTGTGGGATGTTGTTTTTCTTTTTCCCTATGTGTTGTGAGCAGAAATGTCAGTTGATCTCCCAGAGTGCTCTGGGGCAGAATGCTGTGTGACATTATAGCCTAGGCTAAGCATCACTGGGAGGGTGGGGCTACATACAGAAAAGTCTCCAGTATCGGGCACTGGCATCGGCTAATGCTGAATACATGTGCTTGCTGGTTGCTTGAGCAACTGGCCTAAAAAGCATAAACCTCCTCCCCCCGTGCAGCATAAAATACTTACTGAGGCCCAGTGCCCTCTTATAACCATCCTATAGCGGCTTTCCAGGGTCCTCCGTGCATGACTCCCGGCTTGTCACCTGACCCACGTTGGGTCACCTGACCCGCTGGGAGCCGTGCATGGAAGCCGTAAAGCCGCTAGGAGCTACAGGACGGTTAGAAGATGCACTGGACCCTCAGTTACTATTTAACGCCCAGCAAAATCATCTGCAAACCCCTTAGAACCCAGTCCCCTCAGGCATGTCGGTTAGTTGAAACCTCTGGTTTCCTCTGGCTGACTTTGCTGTACATAGATATAAGAGTTTCTGATACTGAAACCAAAATAAGGTAAAAATGAATACCCTAAATTATTTTTTATGTGGTTACAGGTCATCTTAATCCAGTCCATTTTACATAAAAAACCCTCAAACCATTTGATTCCTACTGGTCTTTCTACATCTATGTAGCTTGTCTTTGAAATTTCTGAAGTGATTTGTGTCTCCCTTTTCAGATTTCGGGTTACTCACATTGGAAAGAAGTCAAGTATGCAGCTGTCACAAGAGGAACACAACATTGGCAGCGATCCCGCCTCATCGGATAAAGATGTCGAGGACCAACAAGCTGCAAAGTCCAAGAACGGCATTCCTTCCCATAGAGTGTCTCTGGGATTCTCCCAGAACGGGCCTGACGCAGTGGGCTTAGCACAACTAGACAGCCAAATAGAGACTAAGCTGGCTGATAAGAATGGGCTGAAGAGCTCAGAGGACCAAAAAATGCCACAGGGTAAAGCATCCAAAGAGAGACGCAGCAGCGCCCCGGAGCACACGGCCCTGCAGAGGGAGCAGTTGGGCATACTTCCGTTTACAAGAACTGAGCAAATCAAAGAGTTGTCTGAATCAGAGGATAAACAGGTAAGGGGAATGCATGCATCACTTATGTGTGTTAAAATAAGACACTTGAAGCAGGAGTGGAGGCACCCAATGCATAAAAGCTGTTATTCTTATAAACTGAGAGGTAATTTTACCTCGATTGAAGAATTTGGACCAGTTTATTGAAAAAAGGTACATAAAATTGACAGTGCGTTTTGCAGGTGCTTGCCCGCTTCCTCGGGTCAGTGGAAAAATAGGTGCTTAAACTGCTATGGCTGTGTAGCAAGCATGAGTGCCTCTCTGCTAAAATAAGGATTAGGTTAGATACTGTATTTTCTGCTGTATAAGACAAAAATTTTCTCCCCCGAAAATGGAGAGAAAAAAAGTCCATGTGTCTGATACGGCAAAGACAGGGAATTCCCGACATACGAACGCCCGTCGATAAGAACTGCCAACGCTATGTCGGGGATTCTCTGCCTGTGTTTGCCTGCTCCCCCACATGCCTCTCCTCCCTCCCCGTGTCTCCTGGCCCTCCCGGGTGTAGTGTGTGTAGTGCCAGCTTACCTTATCCATGCTTCCGCGCCAATTGCAGACTTCTGCGCTCCCACCGCTAGCCTCCGCTCCTTTCCCCTTGTGTCTCCTGGCCCCCCGTGTGTTGCAGTGCGTAGTGGCAGCTTACCTTCTCCATGCGCCTGCGATGATTGCAGACATCCATCTCCCCTGTACTTCTCGCTCTAGTGAGCAGCTTGAACTGATCACGTCATCAGCTTAAGCCACTCACTAGAGCGATAAATGCAGGGGAGATGGATGTCTGCAATCATTCATGCGGGTGCATGGAGAAGGGAAGCTGCTGCTACACACAGGGAGGGCCAGTAGACAGACAGAATGGGACACAGGAGGACCCATTGAGGGGACAGGAAGACACGTGGGGGATACAGGAGGACACAGGAAGACACATGGGGGATACAGGAGGAGACATGGGGACACAGGAAGACACATGGGGGATACAGGAGGAGACATGGGGACACAGGAAGACACATGGGGGATACAGGAGGAGACATGGGGACACAGGAAGACACATGGGGGATACAGGAGGACACAGGAAGACACTTAGGGAATACAGGAGGACTCCTGGGGAGAAATGGGGACACAGGAGGACACATGGGGGGATACAGGAGGACACATGGGGGATACAGGAGGATACATGGAGGACACATGGGATATCTATCACAGGAGGATATATGGAGGACACCGTCTGGGGGAGAACGTGTAAAAGACGCTTCTGGAACATGGACCCACCAGGTTTAGTATATTTTTTTCTGTTTTTTTGCCCTTTAACCCTTTGGTGCGTCTAATATTCCAGAGCGTCTTATACAGCGGAAAATACGCTTAGTATACAGTCTAAAGGTGCCCATACATTGCTCCATTTATGGCATCAGTATCCAGCTGATTGGATCACAATGAATGATGCTGCAACATGGCTGCCCAGTCGTTTCCACCCAAAATCGATCAAACCGTTCCATCCGGCATGCTGGAAAGATCTCGCTCAAAACCGTTTGCACTACACTGGCAGCAATAGAATTCTCTTTACTTTTTTCACATTTTTTTGGAGGGGGATTAAACAAATACACCAAAAAACAGCTGAATTAGCTAATCCCGAGAGCAAATTACTGTCTTCATATAGGTGTCCTCAAAGTCATACCACACTCCTTGGGTTATTTCTTCCCCCCATTCTTCCCATAGAGCCCTAGACTTTGTCAGTCTATAAGCATATTTATAATCTGCTAAATTAGAGTAGAACTTGGAGATGAGACCATCTGAATAGCTCTCTCTCTGATCGATTCAACTAGAGTGGGATGTATCCGATGGTTGTATCTGCTGACCATCTGCCAGTGTGTGGGCACCTAAAGACAAGTAAGGAACAAGAGGCCTAAACAACAGAATTTCATGTCATGGTTCAGAGCCGCAAACAAGCAATCTCTCCAGTTTATCTGAGCTGCTGGTTTATAATGCTGGTGGAATATTTGCTTTACTCATTTGGGGGTTAGGAAAGTGATGAAGTACTTTCGTGAAAAGTTGGGGGTTGTCAGCTAAGGATGGTTGATGAGATGCAAATAATTCTGAATTATATATATTGAATTATAATTCATGCAATATAAAAATTATGTATGCAGCTTGAAAATGGACCAATCTAACTCCACCTTGGCAGGCGATTGGTCCATGTTCAAGCTGCATACATTTGCTTATAAAATTTGAGTAATCCAAAACAGTAGAGAACAGGCCTGCACTAAATGTCAGCTGGCAGTGTGGCCCCAAGCCATTAGTACTAATGTGACATGCACACATGAAAAAACACCCATATGGTATACAGCAGGATTAAGAGTTGATGCAGGATTATTCAAATTTTAGTATACAGCAGACAAAGTGGCACTGTATTCAAAACGGTACCTTTATTGTGGTCATCTGGGTAAAGACAATAGTTAGTGCAGTGGGGGTGGGAGGAGCCTGACAGCCATTTTGTGGTTACCTGCTTCTTCAGAGGCTACAGAACATGTTCCACAGCCTCGGAAGAAACAGGTAACTGTGAAATGGCTGTCAGGCTCCTCCCACCCCCACTGCACAAATGACTGTCTGTACCCGAATGACTAAAATACAGGTACCGTTTTTGATTCAGCGCCACTTTGCCTGCTGCATACTAAAATTTGAATAATCCTGCATCAACTCTTAATCCTCCTTTGCCTAAATTAACCCTCTGGGCGATACAATTATATCGCCCAAGAGGTGGCGCAGCACTATTTTTTAATTTTTTTTATTTTTTAAATCATGTAGCGAGCCCAGGGCTCGCTACATGATAGCCGCAGCGCAGCGGCATCCCCCCACCCACTCCGATCGCCTTCGGCGATCAGAGTAAGCAGGAAATCCCGTTCAGAACGGGATTTCCTGCTGGGCTTCCCTGGTCGCCATGGCGACGGGGCGGGATGACGTCACCGACGTCATGGACGTCGTGACGTCATAGGGAGTTCCGATCCACCCCTCAGCGCTGCCTGGCACTGATTGGCCAGGCTGCGCAAGGGGTTGGGGAGGGGGGGGGGCTGCGCGGAACGGCGGGTAGCGGCGGATCGGCGGCGAGCGGCGGCGATCGGAAGTTACACGCAGCTAGCAAAGTGCTAGCTGCGTGTAACAAAAAAAAAATTATGAAAATCGGCCCAGCGGGGCCTGAGAAATCCTCCTGCGCGACATACCCCGAGCTCAGCTCGGGATTATCGCTCAGGAGGTTAACTAGTATGGACTTTTATCCTCTTTCATGTGGCAATCTTGGGGTATTGCACCATGTTGGCCATCAGTTCATGATGCCATTTAAAGGGAACCTAAACTGAGAGGAATATGGATGTTTCCTTTTAAACAATACCAGTTCCCTGGCAGTCCTGCTGATCTCTTTGGCTGCAGTGGTGGCTGAATCACACACCTGAAACAAGCATGCAGCTAATCCAGTCTGACTGCAGTCAGAGCACCTGATCTGCATGCTTGTTGAGTGGCTGTTGCTAAAAGTATTAGAGACACAGAATCAGCAGGAGAGTCAGGCAACTGGTATTATCTTAAAAGGAAAAATCCATATCCTTCTCAGTTTAGGTTCCCTTCAATGACTATTTATAGAGATTGATGTAGCAAGTGTACAAAACCTTGGTTGTATTCATCAGGTTGGATTTTTGAGGCACAACCTCCACTCAAGAGACATCAAAAGGAAGCAGACATCATTTTACTGCTACAGCAAAATGTTACATGCCTTATTAAAATTAATGAGCTGGAGGCATGCTATAAACAAGCAGTTCTGAACATACACCTACTTACAAAGCAATGATGTATATTTTCTTCCCACAGGCTTGAAATGGTGCATTATGCTTGTTGACGCACATAAATGATCATTTTGAGACTGACGTAAAAAAATGTCGATTTTTCTGTTTAAATAAAACCATCTTTGAGATTCTTTTTGATGTTTTATGGATGTTAGGCCAGGACAGGAACACACCAGAATGAAAACGGTGTACAGCACGTTACGGCTGCATTGCATCGCATTTGGTGAAGCATACAGACAATGAAAAATATGCCTGTTAATGCGCGGTAACGCACTGCATACAGCGCCTTACCATACCGCAACACGTTATACCACAACGCTGCTGCTGCACTGTGGACCTCACATGGGTGGCGCATTGCAGTGTGGCAAGCCGTGTTACAAACCGGCCGTTACACCGCACTGCAAGGCACCACTCTTAACAGGTCCTAAATCCAGTTCTGTGTCAGCCAGACAAAAAAACCTAAAACATTTTGGAAAGTTAGCCCTTTCAGTCTATAGAGTCGCTCCAAAGCTTTTAAAAGAAGAACATAATGGGGTTATTAAAAGTGGACCTAAACTCTTGCACAGGACAGAAGGAAAACCTAGAGAAATGCACCCTGTATATATTTAGAGCGTTTAGTCTGTGTAATTCCCCCTCATCTGTGACTAATCACCACTGTAATTTGATCTCTCAGCTGTGTCAGCTCAGGAAAATGCCACAGCAGAACAGCTAATTTGTAAACACTTTGTCTGCTTCCATGAAAGCAGGAAGTAGATACACTTCAGATTTATTGCAAGATTTGTATCAGCCGTAACAAAGAAATGTTTTTCTTTATAGGTTATTATGCTATTGCTTATCTTTTAGATCAGAGAGGAAGTTTGAGTTCAGGTCCACTTTAAAGTGAACCGAGCACCTTTTTTTCACTCAGGACATTTCTATAGCACATGAAAAATATATGCCGACTATCTGTTTCATTATTAAAATAAACTTTAATTTTACCTTGTATTTTACATTCAAAGTTGTTAAATTGGCCTGTTTGAGCAGACCTGCCGACCGTCCCCATCCGCAGAAAGTTCAGGAACCTCTAATTGTTTTATTGAGCTAATTACCAAGAGGTAAACCATGCCTTTCATCAGCAAAGAGGGTGAATAATTAGGAGTGTGTTTTCAAAGCAAGCATTACCAAGAGGTAAACCATGCCTTTCATCCGCAAAGAGGGTGAATAATTAGGAGTGTGTTTTCAAAGCATGGCTTTGAAAACACACTCCTAATTATTCACCCTCTTTGCTGATGAAAGGCATGGTTTACCTCTTGGTAATTAGCTCAATAAAACAATTAGAGGTTCCTGAACTTTCTGCGGATGGGGATGGTCGGCAGGTCTGCTCAAACAGGCCAATTTAACAACTTTGAATGTAAAATACAAGGTAAAATTAAAGTTTATTTTAATAATGAAACAGATAGTCGGCATATATTTTTCATGTGCTATAGAAATGTCCTGAGTGAAAAAAAGGTGCTCGGTTCACTTTAAGAGAGTCCACGTCTGTCTTGTGAAGGAATACGAACGAGTTAATAACCTACGCCTCTTCTGATGTCCAGTTTGATCCCTGAACTTGTATTGTGCTTTGATCTTCCCAGTTGCTGGATATGACATGTACTAATGTAGAGGATCAAAGTACAGTTCATAGACCTAGTGACAAACAGGAGAATCAGTGACACTTAGTGTATTCTACACATTACACACCCCACCCCATCCCCTGAGCTTAAACACATTATAGATGTATGTGACTCCGCCCACTAAGGTGTCAGAGGCTGTTCACACTTGCCAGTATTCTGGGTACTTTTTCTTTGTCAAAATGTATTACCATGCAGTAAATGTCATGGACAATTAACATCGGGGTTGATACTGGACTATGTCTTTGGTAACTTAATGGCCGGTTTATAGAATTAATTAATGGGAGTTTCAGACTTCACTTTATTTAATAGTCCAAAAACGTTTAACAGCAATGACAGTGTTTCTGTTAATTTAGTGCCTAATTATATATGTATATTAACACAAATGTGAAATGGTTCATGTGTTATTTATTTTGTCATGACCAAATGATTCATGAAAGCTTTTCAGCTGTCCTTCATGCACGACTGAAGAAATAGCTTAAAAGCTGCACAACAGTTTACTGATAAGCTTTTGTTGTGTGAAATACTGTAAACTGGTATGCATCTCAGAACAGCATGCCCCACCCCCCTCCCACCCGCTATATCAGGCCAGCCTTCTGAGCTGTTAGTGAGCTCAGGGAGACTGTAAAGCCCAATCTACTCGATACGAATCGAATCCCATTCGGACATGTCAGATTTAAAGCCAATGTGTACCGATTAAAAAAAAGAAAAGTCAGATACTCACCTAAGGAGAGGGCAGGCTCGGTCCTAATGAGACTTCCCTCTTTTCTCCCGCTGCCCGGTGCCGCTCACGATCCCCCGTTGCAGTATTCGACCAGTTTGGTCAAATACTGCCGCTTCGGAAGTCTTCGGGAGCACTCGGGCTCCCGAAGACGGGCCGCTCCATACTGCGCATGCGTGAGTGCCCACTATGACGCACTCGCGCGGGCCTATGATGCACTCGCGCATGCGCAGTAAGGAGCGGCCCGTGTTCGGGAGCCCTAGTGCTCCCGAAGGCTTCCGAAGTCCCCCGCGCCGGGGGATTTGAACGGAGGATCCACCGGGCACCGGGAGAGGAGAGGGAAGGCTCGTTAGGACCGAGCCTTCCCTCTCCTTAGGTGAGTATCTGACTTTTCTTTTTTTTAATCGGTAACCATTCACTTTAATCGGATCGTAAATAGAATCGTAATTGAATCGCACAAAGAATCGTATCGTGTAGATGGGGCTTAAAGGTGGCATACGGTAGATTGCCACCCAATGTGGCAAACAGGTCAATCCCTCTCTTACCTAATCTGCTCAGAGAGGGATCTATTCCTTCCACACACATAGTTATCAATTCCTTGATGCAGGGCAATGCTATGGGCCGTCGAACCATTGCTGGTCAATTCCTGCCCTTGTGCTTTCAAGTTTTCAGTCTAGTTGATTTTCGGTTGATTTTTGTCAAAAAAGATTTATCAAAAGATAAATGTGACTGTGAGTGACAAGTACTACCAGTATCATAGCTACAGACCTTGGGGCCCCAATGCAGAATTTGGATCCCTCCCATCCTACATTAAATAATGTGCTCACTCCGACACCAGTATAGTCACCGAATGTGCCTCACCCCCTCCCACCCCAGTATGGTACCTAGATCTGCCCCAGTCCCTAGTTAGCCAGGTATAGTTGTCCCCAGCATAGGTAGCCAGGTATCGTTGTCCCCAGTATAGGTAGCTAGGTATAGGTGCCCCAGTATAGGTAGCCAGGTAAAGTGGCCCCAGTATAGATAGCCAGGTATTGGTGTTCCCAGTATAGCCAGGTATAGGTGCCCCAAGTATAGCTATCGGGGTATAGGTGCCCCCAGTATAGCTATCCAGGTATAGGTGCCCCCAGTATAGCTAGCCAGGTATAGGTGCCTCCAGTATAGCTATTCAGGTATAGGTGACCCCAGTATAGCTAGCCAGGTATAGGTGCTTCAAGTATAGCTAGCCAGGCATAGGTGCCCCCAGTATAGGTAGCCAGGCATAGGTGTCCCCAGTATAGGTAACCAGGTATACAGTGCTGCCCATAATTGTTCATACCCCAGGCAAATTTTGACTTAAAGTTACTTTGACTCAACCAGCATGTAATTTTTTGACTAGAAATGACATAGGTGTCTCTCAAAAGATAAGATGATGTACAAGAGGCATTATTTTGGAAAAAAAAAACATTTCTCAGCTTTTATTTACATTGGAGCAAAAAGTGTCCAGTTCAAAATTATTCATTGACAAACTGTTACAATGTTTGGGAAAATCCAAAGTTCTATACCATTCCAAATTGTTCCAAGCAGAGGTGCTCACACTTTTTCGGCTTGTGAGCTACTTTCAAAATTTTGCAAGTCAAAATGATCTACTCATGCACAATTTTAGGAGCACACTTGTACTGTATATACAGAATGGAAAATGTAGTGGGGTCGGGATCTACCATGAAGTCCGATCTACCTAATGGGCACCCCTGTTTTTAAAGCATCCTAATTACCCTGATTAGTTGGAAACAGCTGTTTTAATCAACTCAACAGGTGAAAAACAGCAGCTCTCTGCAGTTGGTTTGTGGACAGTCATGGCTTAGACAAAGGAACACAGTGAGGACCTGCGGCTGCGCATTGTGGCTGCTCACAAGTTAGGAAAGGGCTACAATGCCATTTCTAAATGTTTTCAAGTTCCAGTGGCTACAGTGCAAAGTATTATTAAAAATACAAGATGTTCTGCACTGTGGAAAATCTCAGAGGACGTGGTCGGAAGCCAAAAGTGACACCTGTGCTATCCAGGACAATAGTGGGAGAGGTGATAAAGAATCCAAGGATCACCACCAAGGCCATCTTGGTGAATCTGGGCTCTGTTGGTGGCAATGTCTCAAGGTAGACAATCCAACGGACACTGCACACTGCTGGGTTTCACGGATGCAGACCAAGGAGGACGCCACTTCTCCACATAAGGCACACAAAAGCTCACTTGGCCTTTGCAAATGCTCATCTGGATAAAGAAGAAGACTTCTGGTCTTCCGTGTTATGGTCAGGTAAAACAAAAAATGAATTGTTTGGTCACAATGATGTTTCCTTCATTTGGCGTAAAAAAGGAGAAGCCTTCAACCCAAAGAACACCATCCCCACTGTCAAACATGGTGGTAGGAACCTACTGCTTTGGGGGTGTTCTTCAGCCAATGGACCAGGGAACCTAATCACAGTAAACGGCACCATGAAAAAAGAGCAATACATGAGGATTCTCAACGACAGCATCAGGCAGTCTGAAGAAAAACTTGGCCCTGTGCGCCAGTGGATATCTCAGCTAGTGTTGGGCGAACAGTGTTCGCCACTGTTCGGGTTCTGCAGAACATCACCCTGTTCGGGTGATGTTCGAGTTCGGCCGAACACCTGACGGTGCTCGGCCAAACCGTTCGGCCATATGGCCGAACTAAGAGCGCATGGCCGAACGTTCCCCGAACGTTCGGCTAGCGCTGTGATTGGCCGAACGGGTCACGTGGTTCGGACCCGAACGCGCTCTGATTGGCCGAACGGTCACGTGGTTCGGGTAAATAAATACCCGAACCACGTCATATCTCTGCCATTTGTCTGTGGGTTTAGCTTTGGGTAGGCAGGCAGGGTAGTTCGCGCTCCAGCCACGCTAGCCAGGGTCCCCCCTGTCATTGTGTCACTGCTGGGAACAGTAGTACACCGCTTGCTCAGCCACACTATATAGCATTCTGTTTACTGCCACTCTGTGTACCTCGCTCAGCCACACTATATAGCATTCTGTTTACTGCCACTCTGTGTCTGCTGGGAATAGTAGTACACCGCTTGCTCAGCCACACTATATAGCATTCTGTTTACTGCCACTCTGTGTACCTCGCTCAGCCACACTATATAGCATTCTGTTTACTGCCACTCTGTGTCTGCTGGGAATAGTGGTACACCGCTCGCTCAGCCACACTATATAGCATTCTGTTCACTGTTCTGTGTCTGCTTGGAATAGTGGTACACCGCTCGCTCAGCCACACTATATAGCATTCTGTTTACTGTTCTGTGTCTGCTGGGAATAGTGGTACACCGCTCGCTCAGCCACACTATATAGCATTCTGTTTACTGTTCTGTGTCTGCTGGGAATAGTGGTACACCGCTCGCTCAGCCACACTATATAGCATTCTGTTCACTGTTCTGTGTCTGCTGGGAATAGTGGTACACCGCTCGCTCAGCCACACTATATAGCATTCTGTTCACTGTTCTGTGTCTGCTGGGAATAGTGGTACACCGCTCGCTCAGCCACACTATATAGCATTCTGTTTACTGTTCTGTGTCTGCTGGGAATAGTGGTACACCGCTCGCTCATCCACACTATATAGCATTCTGTTCACTGTTCTGTGTCTGCTGGGAATAGTGGTACACCGCTCGCTCAGCCACACTATATAGCATTCTGTTCACTGTTCTGTGTCTGCTGGGAATAGTGGTACACCGCTCGCTCAGCCACACTATATAGCATTCTGTTCACTGTTCTGTGTCTGCTGGGAATAGTGGTACACCGCTCGCTCAGCCACACTATATAGCATTCTGTTTACTGTTCTGTGTCTGCTGGGAATAGTGGTACACCGCTCGCTCAGCCACACTATATAGCATTCTGTTTACTGTTCTGTGTCTGCTGGGAATAGTGGTACACCGCTCGCTCAGCCACACTATATAGCATTCTGTTTACTGTTCTGTGTCTGCTGGGAACAGTAGTACACCGCTCGCTCAGCCAGAGTATATAGCATTGTGTTTACTGCCACTCTGTGTACACCGCTCAGCCAGACTATATACCATTGTTTACTGACACTCTGTGTACACCGCTCAGCCAGACTATATACCATTGTTTACTGACACTCTGTGTACACCGCTCAGCCAGACTATATACCATTGTTTACTGCCACTCTGATTCTGCTGGGAACAGTAGTACACCGCTCGCTCAGCCAGACTATATAGCATTGTGTTTACTGCCACTCTGTGTACACCGCTCAGCCAGACTATATACCATTGTTTACTGACACTCTGTGTACACCGCTCAGCCAGACTATATACCATTGTTTACTGAAACTCTGTGTACACCGCTCAGCCAGACTATATACCATTGTTTACTGCCACTCTGATTCTGCTGGGAACAGTAGTACACCGCTCGCTCAGCCAGACTATATACCATTGTTTACTGACACTATATAGCAGACTATATAGCATTGTGTGTACACCGCTCAGCCAGACTATATACCATTGTTTACTGACACTCTGTGTACACCGCTCAGCCAGACTATATACCATTGTTTACTGCCACTCTGATTCTGCTGGGAACAGTAGTACACCGCTCGCTCAGCCAGACTATATACCATTGTTTACTGACACTCTGTGTACACCGCTCAGCCAGACTATATACCATTGTTTACTGCCACTCTGATTCTGCTGGGAACAGTAGTACACCGCTCGCTCAGCCAGACTATATACCATTGTTTACTGACACTATATAGCAGACTATATAGCATTGTGTGTACACCGCTCAGCCAGACTATATACCATTGTTTACTGACACTCTGTGTACACCGCTCAGCCAGACTATATACCATTGTTTACTGCCACTCTGATTCTGCTGGGAACAGTAGTACACCGCTCGCTCAGCCAGACTATATACCATTGTTTACTGACACTCTGTGTACACCGCTCAGCCAGACTATATACCATTGTTTACTGCCACTCTGATTCTGCTGGGAACAGTAGTACACCGCTCGCTCAGCCAGACTATATAGCATTGTGTTTACTGCCACTCTGTGTACACCGCTCAGCCACACTATATAGCATTGCGTACTCTGCCAGTCAGTGTGTATATTGCTGGGATCAGTAATACTCCACTCACCGTCAACCACTATATGAGCTCAACATGAGTTCCCCAGAGACCTCCGCTGTGAGCAGCACTCCCAACAACAGCAACAGCCAACGCCCCACGCAAGCTATAACATCCACCCCAGCAGCCAGTGGTCAGCAGCAGCCCTCCCCGGAGGAGAACGTTGTGTCCATCAGTCCGTCGCCAGAGCGATTAATGAGGGCTGCCATTGAGGAGATGATGGGGCCTGATGTGGAGGAGGAGGTCTGGCTCAGGCCAGCATCCCAAGTTAATGTTGAGGACGATGAGGGGTCTGTGTCTGGGGATGTTGGGGTGGCAGAGGTGGTGGGTGGGTCAGACTCAGGAGAAGAGTTGTATGATGAGGATGATGATCGGGACCATCTGTATGTGCCTCAGAGTCCGACCCCGGAAAACATGTTGTATCGTGTGTTTAGGTACTAAAATCTGCGTTCCCTCCCAGTAGTGTTGGGCGAACAGTGTTTGCCACTGTTCGGGTTCTGCAGAACATCACCCTGTTCGGGGTGACTATATAGCAGACTATATAGCATTGTGTTTAATGCCACTCTGTGTACACGGCTCAGCCACACTATATAGCATTGTGTTTACTTCCACTCTGTGTCTGCTGGGAACAGTAGTACACCGCTCACCCGCCACTGTATAGCATTGTGCTCTGTGTCACTGCTGACAATAGTGGTACACCGCTCACCCACCACTGTATAGCATTTCTGTACTGCCACTGTACTGCTGCCAGTCAGCGTGTACTTTAAGGATAAGTGAAATGAGGAAGAAATCCGGTGAAAGAGGGAGGGGCAAGGGAAGAGGTGTTTCCCCTGACGGTTCACGTACAGGCCACAGGGGAGCACCCAAGAAAACCCACTCAATACTGCCCATGTTGTCCAGGACAACAACCCTCACAGATCCAAAAGAACAGGACCAGATAATTACTTGGATGACTTCTCAAGCGTCCAGCAGTGGGTTAAGCAGCACCAGCACATCACGCACGAGGTCCGAGTCCTCAGCCAGTTAAAGTCTGGGCTTTCTTTGAAGACTGCACTGAGGATGTTACCATGGCGATTTGCAAGGTGTGCAAGACCCGCCTGAGCAGGGGGAAAAGTATTAACAACCTCTCCACCACCAGCATGAGCCGCCACATTCTATCCAAACATCCCACTCTGTGGGCAAACGCGGCAGGACAGGGTACCACCAGCAACACTGCCTCCCTTGGGTTCACCAGACTCACCACCAGACCCGCCTCAGCAGCAGCAGTAGCCCAGCCATTGCGTGGTTCACAACATTCACAAACATCAGACGATGCTGACACTGTCACTTTCCGGACTAGTGCTCTTGAGGTCTCCCAGTGTTCATCAAACACAACAACCAACAGCCCTTCGGTGTGCAGCGCTACGGTTGAGTTGTCTGTCTCTGAGATGTTTGAGCACAAGAGGAAATTGCCAGCAAATGACCCCCGGGCCGTGGCAGTAACAGCCAGCCAGCATAGCCAAGCTTCTGGCCTGCGAAATGCTGCCATATCGAGTGGTGGAGACAAACAGCTTCAAGGGCATGATGTCAGTGGCCATCCCACGTTACGTGGTTCCCAGCCGCTACCACTTTGCGCGCTCTGCAGTGCCTGAGTTGCATGAGCACGTGGTCAGCTAAATAACCCGAAGCTTGAAGAATGCCGTTGCCTGCAAGGTTCACCTCACCACTGACACCTGGACGAGTGCGTTCGGCCAGGGTCGATACATCTCCCTTACCGCGCACTGGGTGAACCTTGTGGAGCCTGGCAGCGATTCCTCACCTGCTACGGCGCGGGTGTTGCCCACGCCGCAAACAGCTGGATAACAACAGCAGCACCTACCTCTCTGACTCCTTCTCCTCCAACGCATCTCAAAGCTGTACCTCATCCGGAAATGCTAACCCAGCACCAGCAGCAGTAGGATCGTGGAAGCAGTGCAGCACAGCTGTTGGCATGCGTCAGCAAGCGTTGCTGAAGCTGATCTGCCTTGGGGATAAGCAGCACACAGGGGAGGAAATTTGGAGGGGAATAAAGAAACAGACGGATTTGTGGCTGGCACCGCTGGACCTGAAACCGGGCATGAAGCTAGACACCTGGCACGAACTGGCAATGTACGCAATAGAGGTGCTGGCTTGCCCGGCAGCCAGCGTTATGTCGGAACGCTGTTTCAGTGCTGCCGGAGGCATCATCACAGATCGGCGTATCCGCCTCTCCACAGAAAATGCAGACCGTCTGACTCAAATTAAAATGAATCAATCCTGGATTGGAAACGACTACGCAACACTCCTGGACCCCAACCAAGTAACATGACCGATGAACATCTGGGATGGTTTAGCGTTTCCGGTCCCTGTTTATTGAACCTCTCATCTGTATTACATTTATGACTGCATGGCGGCAAAAAGCATTGCTGCTATATCCGCACGCTTTTTGTCCTCATGCAAGGCCTGGGTTGTTGTGTCTCACAAAGCGTGGCCTTCTCCTCCTGCGCCTCCTCCTGTTCCATCACGTGTGCTGCTGCTGCTGCTGCTGCTGCTGGGTTACCGTTGCCGGTCCCTGTTTATGGAACCTCTTATCTTTATTACATTTATGACTACATGGCGGTACAAAGCATGCTATCCGCACGCTTTTTGTCCTCATGCAAGGCCTGGGTTGTTGTGTCTCACAAAGCGTGGCCTTCTCCTCCTGCGCCTCCTCCTGTTCCATCACGTGTGCTGCTGCTGCTGCTGCTGCTGGGTTACCGTTGCCGGTCCCTGTTTATGGAACCTCTTATCTTTATTACATTTATGACTACATGGCGGTACAAAGCATGCTATCCGCACGCTTTTTGTCCTCATGCAAGGCCTGGGTTGTTGTGTCTCACAAAGCGTGGCCTTCTCCTCCTGCGCCTCCTCCTGTTCCATCACGTGTGCTGCTGCTGCTGCTGCTGGGTTACCGTTGCCGGTCCCTGTTTATGGAACCTCTTATCTTTATTACATTTATGACTACATGGCGGTACAAAGCATGCTATCCGCACGCTTTTTGTCCTCATGCAAGGCCTGGGTTGTTGTGTCTCACAAAGCGTGGCCTTCTCCTCCTGCGCCTCCTCCTGTTCCATCACGTGTGCTGCTGCTGCTGCTGCTGCTGGGTTAGCGTTGCCGCGTGGTCCCTGTTTATTGAACCTCTTATCTTTATTACATTTATGACTACATGGCGGTACAAAGCATGCTATCCGCACGCTTTTTGTCCTCATGCAAGGCCTGGGTTGTTGTGTCTCACAAAGCGTGGCCTTCTCCTCCTGCGCCTCCTCCTGTTCCATCACGTGTGCTGCTGCTGGGTTAGCGTTGCCGCGTGGTCCCTGTTTATTGAACCACTTATCTTTATTACATTTATGACTGCATGGTGGTACAAAGCATGCTATCCGCACGCTTCTTGTCCTCATGCAAGGCCTGGGTTGTTGTGTCTCAAAGCGTGGCCTTCTCCTCCTGCGCCACCCTCCTCCTGTTCCATCACGTGTGCTGCTGCTGGGTTAGCATTACCGGTCCCTTTTCCTGGAACCTCTTATATGTATTACATTTATGACTGCATGCCGACAAAAAGCATGTTACCTGTGCAAAGAAAACAGACATTTCCCGCATTTAAAAGACAGTTTTCCCTTTGAAACTTTAAAATCGATTTTCTCAAAAACTATAAGCTCTTTTTGCTAAATTTTTTTTTCCTCTTGTACCCACTCCCAAGGTGCACATACCCTGTAAATTTGGGGTATGTAGCATGTAAGGAGGCTTTACAAACCACAAAAGTTCGGGTCCCCATTGACTTCCATTATGTTCGGAGTTCGGGTCGAACACCCGAACATCGCGGCCATGTTCGGCCCGAACCCGAACATCTAGATGTTCGCCCAACACTAATCTCAGCATGACAATGACCCAAAACACACAGCAAAAGTGGTGAAGAAATGGTTAGCAGACAACAACATTAACGTTTTGGAGTGGCCCAGCCAGAATCCTGACTTGAATCCAATTGAGAATCTGTGGAGGGAGCTAAAGATCAGGGTGATGACAAGAAGACCCTCCAACCTGAAAGTTTTGGAGCTCATTGCTAAAGATGATTGGGCAAAAATACCTGTGAAGGCATGCAAAAAGCTGGTCTGCAATTATAGGAAGCGTTTTATTGATGTAATAGCCAATAAAGGCTTTTCTATTGATTATTGAGAAGGGTATGAATAATTTTGGACTGGACACTTTTTGCTCAAATGTAAATAAAAGCTGAGAAATGTCTTTTTTCCCACAATAATTAGCCTCTTGTACATCGCCTTGTTATCTTTTGGGAGACACCTATGTAATTTCCCGTCAAAAACTGACTTGCTGGTTGAATAAAAGTAACTTTAAGTCAAAATTTGCCAGGGGTATGAATAACTATGGGCAGTACTGTAGGTGCCCCCAGTATACAATCATTGCTGAAATTGTTGCCAACCCCAAAAGTATTTCTTACAGAAAAGTATTGCAGTAACACGTTTTTGCTATACATGTTTGTTCCTTTTGTATGTATTGGAACAAAACAAAAAGAGAGGAAAACGCAAATTGGACATAATGTCACACAAAATTCCAAAAATGGGCTGGACAAAATTATTGGCACCCTTAACTTAATTTTTGGTTGCACACCCTTTGCAAAAAATAACTGAAATCAGTTGCTTCCTATAACCATCAATAACACCTAACACCTCTCACCCAGAAATTTGAACTGATCTTCCTTTGCAAACTGCTCCAGTCTCTCTTATTGGAAGGGCACCTTTTCCCAACAGCAATTTTAAGATCTCTCAACAGGTGTTCAATGGGATTTAAATCTGGACTCATTGCTGGCCACCTCAGAACTCTCCAGCATTTTTTGCCATCCATTTCTGGTTGCTTTTTGACGAATGTTTGGGGTCATTGTCCTGCTGCAAGACCCAAAATCTCGGATACAAACGCAGCTTTCTGACACTGGACTCTACACTGCGATCCAAAATCCTTTGGTAATCCTCAGATTTCATGATGGCTTGCAAACATGTTTGCAAGGCACCCAGTGCCAGAGACAGCAAAATAATCCCAAAACATTATAGAACCTTCACCATATGTTTTCCCAGAAGGATTTTGGCTTACTCAAGTACATTTTTTGCAAACTGTAGTCTTACTTTTTTGTGTCTGTGTCAGCAGTGGGGTCCTCCTGGGTCTCCTGCCATAGCGTTTCATTTCATTTAAATGTCGATGGATAGTTTGCACTGACTCCGATACTCCCTGAGTCTGCAGGACATCGTAAATTTCTTTGGAACTTATTTGGGGCTGCTTTTCCACCATCCGTACTATATTGCATTGCAACTTTTCAGCAATTTTTCTTTTCCATCCACGCCTAGGGAGAATAGCTACAGTGCCATGGGTCGCAAAAGTCTTGATAATGTTGCACACTGTGGACAAAGGCAAATCTAGATCTCTGGAGATGGACTTGTAACATTGAGATAGTTGATATTTTTCCACAATTTTGGTTCTAAAGTCCTCATACAGTTCTCTTCTTCTCTTTCTTTTGTCCATGCTTAGTATGGCACACACAGACACACAATGCAAAAACTAAGAGAACTTAACTCCTTTTTATCTGCTTTCAGGTGTGATTTTTAAATTGCCCACACCTGTTATTTTCCCCAGGTGAGTTTAAAGGTGCATCACATGCTTGAAACAATCCTATTTATCTACAATTTTGAAAAGGTGGCAAACATTTTGTCCAGCCCATTTTCTGAGTTTTGTGTGACAATATGTCTACTTTGCTTTTTTTCCTCTTTTTTTTTTTTCATCCAATACACGCAAAGGGAATAAACATGTGTATAGCAAAACGTGGTACTGCAATACTTTTCTACGAGAAATTCTTGATTTTCTGGAACAATTTCTGGGGAGCCAAAAATTTTGGCCGACTGTAGGTAGCCAGATATACAGTAGGTGCCCCCAGTATAGGTAGCCACGCACAGGTGCCCCCAGTATAGGTAGCCAGGTATGAGTGCTTCAGTATAGGTAGCCAGGTATAGATGTTCCCAGTATAGCTAGCCAGGTATAGGTGTCCCCAGTATAGCTATCCAGGTATAGGTGTCCCCAGTGTAGCTAGCCAGGTATAGGTGTCCCAAGTATAGGTAGCTAGGCATAGGTGCCCTCAGTATAGGTGGCCAGGTAAAGGTGCCCCAGTATAGGTAGCCAGGTAAAGGTGTCCCCAGTATAGGTAGCCAGGTATAGGTAGCCAGGTGGGGGGCGCAGCAGCGGGCACATTCAGAGCGGGTAATTACCCGCGTTGCTGGGATCCAGCTCCACATGTATTTAATTCCTGATCCCTTGCACACCATCTCACAGTAACAGTGCCCCCTACACAGCACGTGGGGAGAACAAGCAGGGCCCCTGGAGCACGGGCCCTGTCACCAGAGTTGTGGAGTCGGTCCAAAAATCACCCGACTCCTCAGTTTATGAAACTACTGACTCCAACTCCAGGTACCCAAAATGGCTCAGACCCCTCGACTCCGACTTCTTAGTCTAATACTTTCCAGGGCTGTGGATTTGGTTAAAAATTCATCCGACTCCGACTCCTCGGTTTATGAAACCACCGACTCCTACTCCAGGTGCCCAAAATTGCTCCGATTCCTCGACTCCAACTCCGACTCCACAGCCCTGCCTGTTATGGCGGCGAATGCTGCGACTGCAGCCCATATGCCACTGAGTACTATTGAATTCAGTGTGTTAGAACCTCTTAATTTTTCTTTGCTATCAATTCCATTTTCCAGCTCGCCATAGTGGTCAGCATTGGATAGATTAGGAATTACAATTTAATCGCTTGTTGCTAGGGATGGTCAGTTAGATGCTAACAATCCGGGTTGATACTAATTTTTTGCAAATATATACAGCCAGGAGATGCACTCAATTAATTAATCTCCAAACTTTGTAAAGCTGCATAAAATTTGCATCAACTTAGAATTATTAGGACCCCCTTGAGCATCCCTGCTTGTGGCAGATGTGTACCTCGGATGCTGCGCCGGCTAAAAGATCATCATCATTACAGCCAGGAAGCATGGCATTTAATAAGCTAGAATAATAACACTATATAATAAAGCAGGGCCCTTGTACATCAGAGAGCGTTTTGCGGGTTCGCTTCCATTGGCTTGCATTAAAGGGAACCTAAACTGAGGAGGATATTGATTTTACCTTTTAAACTAATACTAGTTGCCTGGCTCTCATGCTCATCCTGTGTCTCTGAGGGCTCGTTTCCACTATCGCGAATCTGCATGCGTCCAACGCATGCAGATCCGCACATGTAATACAAGTGGATGGGCCTGTTTCCACTGTAGCGTTGTTGAGGTGCGTTTTTTTCAGCGTGAAAAAAACGCACAAAAGAGCCAACGATTTCGCCTGCGTCGGGAATCCGTGCGAATCGCCGCTAATGTATTTAATAGTAAAAACGCATGCGTTTGTTACATGCGTTTTTACCCGCGATTTCGCGTGCGATTTCGCACCTTTTTCAATTTTATTTAGCCCTGGCAGTGTCATGGTTAATTTCGCATGGCACCCTGCCATGCGAAATCGCAGGCGAAATCGCGGGTAAAAACGCATGTGGAAAAGCATCCGCATGCGTTTTTACAAGCGTCGGAATGCGGCCGAAATCGCGTCGCAACAGTGGGAACGAGCCCTAATACTTTCAGCCACAGCCCCTCAACAAGCATGCAGATCAGGTGCTCTGACTAAAGTCAGAGCACCTGATTAGCTGGATTAGCTGCATGCTTGTTTCAGGTGTGTGATTCAGCCACTACTTCAGCCAAAGAGATCAGCAGGACTGCCAAGCAACTGGTATTGTTTAAAAGGAAACATCCATATCCCTCTCAGTTTAGGTTCCCTGTAAAATCGTGGTAAAATTGTGCCGAAGTAGGCACGATTGCAATTTTACTGCGATTTTATTGCAAGTCAATAGAAGCACTTTTTAAAAAGCGAAAATCTGCAAAATGCTCTCTGGCGTGCCAGGCCCCAACTCTGCATTGCCTCAGGTCTCTTAATTATTCATAGTTAGAATTCTGCATTGCTTGCATTCGATAAAACCACAATTACTGAGAGTAAATCCAGCATAGTCATGTTTACAACCCTGTTTCCTAAACACAGCAAGGACGCCTCACTCCCTGGGTACAGGAACACGGGCGTATTTATGACCCTCGCCATCGGAAGGCTTCTGTTCTTGTCCTTGTGAGATCTTAGAGCAGACCTGTGATGTATGGTGTGATTATGCACTAGGCATAGCAGTCAGCTTCCTCAAGCCTTTCCTGTTCAGCACTCTGACATCAGCCTGTATCCCCTCAATGCACAATGTAAACCGCTGCCTGAGGTAATGAATGAGAAGGAGCGAGCTGGAGCGCTGCCCAGTGCAGAGTGTGCCTGCACTTCATCTGCAGATACTAATGGCTTTTAAGGGCTTTCCAAACACACATGAGAACTGAGAATGTCGGCTGTTATCGCCATTGCCGGTGACCTTTTCACAGGACTTCTTTTTTGAACTTAAATAATTTTCCACTACGGTTTAACAGTCAGTTCATAAAATGGAACATAAGTCACAGAAATGGGGCATTACAGATTCCCAAAGCATAGTTAGCGAATGTACGGGACTCATGCTTCTGAGGAAACCTGAGGAGAAAATAAGCTGATGAGATAAACCATTGTATCTATCCTCCTACTCCCGAAAATGAAATTTTTAGAATCCCCATTTTTATTTTCGGGTAAAAACCCGTAAAAGTAGGCTTAATGTTTTATTATCTCAGCAGAATGACACAGTCTTTCAAACAGTGCTTAGGAGTTGGATCAATTTTTGAGGAGTCGGAGTTGGACTCGAATAGTTTTTGTATTGATTCCATAGCCCTGCTAGGGCTTTGGAGTCAGAGTCTAGGAGTCGAAGCAATTGTTGGGTACCTGCAATTTTTTTTGCAAATGAAGTCCTCTTTTCACTTAGCTGTAGGGATAGTAGTGGTTCCTGGGTGGCTGGTCTGCTGTAAGTATTTGCATGAGAGTGTGAAATGGGTTACTTGATTTTGCAAGTAATGAGGGATGAACCTCAGGTGAGTGACTTTACCTTTCCTGACCCTTCCAGGTTTGCCCACATAGGTGTGGTGTTACCAAGTCCAGCGCTGTCTGTCCTCCTGCTGGCTCTTGTGCATCATGTGACATACAGGACGGGGTGATGTACACTACAGGGTGCAGGGGGCAGAGCAGATAGATGGACAATGCTGGACTCGGGTTGGAAGGTGAGACCAACCCGAGTCCAGCCAACCCAGTCCAGCCACGGCGGAGCTCTGCAAGGCTGGGGTACAAAAAGGCACAGAGGAGACAAGGAAGCACAGAGGGATAAAGAGGGGATGGAGAGGCAAAGGGGACAGAGAGGCACAGAAGGGGACAAAGAGGCACATAGGCAACAGAGCCACAGAATGGCATTAGGATGCACAGAAGGAGACTTGAGAGGCACAGAGGGGAGACAGAGAAGCACAAGGGACAGAGAGGCACATAGAGGGACAAAGAGGCACAGATGGGGGCATACGGGCATTTAGATGCACATAAGGTGACAAAGAGGCACAGAGGGGGGCAGAGAGACACAGGCGACAGAGCCACCGAGGGGCATTAAGATGCACAGAAGGGGACAGAGAGGTACAGAGCGGGAACAGAGACACTGAAGGTGACAAAACAGACATAGAAAGGAAAAAAAGTCACAGGTTTAAGAACGGATTCAAGGAGCCTACAGTCCTTATGTCTTTTGTTGATCAGGGAACTACCTTATTGGAAAGCTGGACGAGAGATTGGGACAGCAATGACTAGAGTTGGTGGATGAGTTGCTCTAAATTTTGAGTTAATGCAAATGCTGTTTTAATTCTTGCAAATGTATTCTTATTTTAAGCTGCATGAATGTCATTTATAATGTAAATATAATTTATGTATTATTTTCATGAACTTAAACTTATTAGCACCTCAAAACTCTTTTCCGACAAGGATATGCTCTATCTTATGGCCATGCACCCTTCAACCTCACGTCTAGTTTTATTACTCACTAAATATCCTAATCACGCACTGCTGTTATATATACTGGGTACTTCCCCCACCTGTTGTTTCCCTCCATTCCTTTAGATTGTAAGCTCGCAAGGGCAGGGCTCTCTCCCCCTTTTGTGTCTTGGAATGTTATTCATTTAATAGCCTGCGCTCTGTTATACATTTTATTCATCATGTTACATCTGCTATTGTAATCACCAGTTCTGTATTTTGTACCAGTGTCTATATGTATATCATTGTCTGTATCATTATGCATCCCTTGTTTGCTTTCCTACTTTGTACAGCGCCACGGATATGTTGGCACTATATAAGCAATAATAATAATCTCATTAACAAGCTGTAGCTTTTCCAAGCAATAGGGGGCATGGCGGCGTAGTGCATAGCAGTCTCACATTGCAGTGCTGGGACCCAGCGAACTAAGTCCCTAATCAATAAAGCCTAACCAGAGACGGATTAAGACAAAATCAGCATGAGGGAAGGCAGTAGTTTTGGTCCCCCATGATAGTCTTTCTGGTAAGCTGGGTTGGGAGTGACGGCAAAGAATGTAGCAGCTGGTCCCCTTGACACTCACTAGGCCCCAGGCAGCTGCCTAGGTTGCCTTGTGGATGATCCTGCTCTGAGCCTAACCATAGCCTAAGTTCACCTTCATATAAGTTATTCTGTTCCTCAAGGCCCTGCAGTAAATTGAATGTTTTGTGTGGAGGGGAGTTTGCATCACAGAGAGAACTGCTCTGCTCTAATCAATAGCAACCACTGTGATGCAACCTTCCATCAATGCAGAGCAGGATAATGAGAGCTGATTCCTGAAGGCTTGTTACAGATTACTGCACTGTGCTCTCTGCCTGATTAAAGATCCATTTGTATTGGGTACGGCTGGTCTCTGTAATTCCTCAAATTATTTAATCATGTCGTAAGAGATGAATAAACTTTATAAAGGTCACATTGTAAGAAACAAATTGTCTGTCAGCAGCTGGCTCTGTCATTATGGCAATGCTGTAACCCTGATGCATGTGTTTATTCCACAGGGTAACAGAGACACGTCGTCTTCTCGGGAACAGTGACCTGTGAGTTGTGTTTCATATTTCTTACCATGGCAATAATCATTGCAGTGCACACGCTTTCACTTTTTAGTGGGTGTCAGGTGACTGGATTAACCCATTCGCAGCTTCAAACTAAATTTTTCATTTGAAGACTGCTGTGCAGGCATGGGCTGAAATTCGGCTTCGGGTGATCCGGATAGTTACTATCCGGATTTTACCCAGTAATGCTGGGGAAGGGGGGGGGGGGTCAAGCTTACCTATCTGACGTCTTCTTCGCTCGTCCCTCGGTGCCTCCCACGATGCGTTCTAATGCGCCGTCACGTGACTACAAACACTTCCTCCTTCCCGGTTGAAGTGTTTGTAGTCACGTGACGCCGCGTGGAACGCATCGTGGGAGGCGCCGAGGGACGAGCGAAGAAGACGTCAGATAGGTAAGCTTGACCCCCCGCCCAGCCCGCACAGCATTACTGGGTGAAATCTAGATAGTAACTACCTGGATCATCCGAAGCTGAATTTCAGCCCATGCCTGCTGCTGTGCACTCTATACCTCTTCCGGCAAATCTAGGGGAGCAGTTATACTTACCTGTTCCGGGTTCTTCTCTTCCTCTACTGGCGGCTCCTAACTTCTAACAGGCCTTCTGGGCAAACTCTAGGAATCAAGCGCAGGAGATTTGGGCGCAGCCGGCGCCACCATAGACCGTAATAGGAATTACGGCTATAGCTGCGCACAGTGAGTAACTTCGGCGCCGTCAGAAGACAGAGCGGAAGTTACTTTTAAAACACTGTAATTCGGCCGCTAGCAATAGCTGGAACCTGAATTACGCCATCCCCCACCATCCACGCAGACCTGGAGGGGGAATAGTAATTAACGCCACTGGGACCTGTGCAGCAGGATAAGCCATATATCGGCTGTATCCTGCGCTCAAGTCTCGCAGTGGCGATTTCTATCCAGGAGACCGTGTCAGCCTTACAGCACCACCTGGTGGTGGAAGAGGCGTAATTGAAGAATCCTTTCCACCACTGGGTGGCGCTATAACGCTGACACATTCTCCTGGATCACATGCCATATCGTGTGATATAAGAAGACATGTCGGGGTTACATTGCTGCCGAGGTGGAGGATGAAGAAGCCGTTCCAGCCATCCGGACAGGTAACTGTAAAATCTCCCTGCCGCCCACTCTGCATGTCCTACTGAGCCTGCCAGGCTTAGGAAGGCACACTTTCCCAGCAGCAGGAAAAATTTGTCCCTGCAGCCAAATAAAGTTTTAATTTATTTGATTGCTAAAGGGTTAAAGTCTTAACTGGAATGCACTATGAAGGTGCTCAATATATGATAAAACAAACAAACTGATTATAATTGTGCATTTTCAGTATGGCTCTTGTTTATATGGGCTTCTTTCAGCCCACTAAGTGCCAGAAAGGAAGAGCCCATTTTTCAGATGTTTAATTTACAAGATTTTGTAGTAACGTAATCTGACAGATTGTGATTTATTCAAGTTAAAAATGTGTTATGCTGGTGTATTGAAGGTGCTAGAATCGCAGTGATAGACAAGGCATGACCTTCCTGTCTCCTGTGAGCCCATAGTACTTTATTACAGTGTTTGAGGTTTGATGAACGTACCTGTGGTAATATTGCTGCACAGCAATATTAACCTTACTGCTGCCCGCAGTGCTGCAAATTACACTACTAGCGCAGTACTCGAATAGCTTGACTGTTGCTACGGTATCATGCTTTACTAACAGTAATGCTTGCTATAACAGAATTGCTGTTGTTTATCCCCTGTTTATTGCCTGAAGAAGTGGGCTGTGCCCGCGAAACGCGTTGCATCCTTGGGGTATCTTCAATAAATGTGTATTTATTTATTTAATCACAGTCCACCACTTCCTCCCAGCAATTTTTTTAAAATTTGATGTACTTTTATTCTACTGGCGCCTCTGTTCACCTACCAGTAATGCTTGTTAGTAATGCGTGTTACCTTAGCAACAGTTGTGCTACTCGAATGCTGCATGTCGTGCTAATAGCGTAACTTGCTGTACTGCTGGCAGAAGTAAAGGTGGCCATACACTGGCCCGATTCGCGGCCGTTTCGACAGCAGATTCGATCCTGGGATCGAATCTGCTGCCAATCGTTCGCGCTAAATGCACCCGCCGATCCGATTTCCTCCCGAAATCGGATCGGCCCGTCGATTGCGCCGTGCGGGAAATTACCCTCGATCGCCCGCGGGTAGAGAGCGTGTCGCTAGCGGCGGCCGATCCGATCAGGTATACATTACCTGACGCTGGCTCCCGGGCGTCTTCTCCGCATCTTCTCCGCGCTGCACCCGCTCCATCCCGGCGCTTCCTGTCACTGCAGTGACCAGGAAGTTCAAATAGAGGGCGCTCTATTTGAACTTCCTGGTCATGGAGTGACACAGGAAGCGCCGGGATGGAGCGGGTGCAGCGTGGAGAAGATGCGGAGAAGACGCCCGGGAGCCAGCGTCAGGTAATGTATGATCGGGGGGGGGGGGGGGGGAGGACAGGCGGCAGCGGCGGCTTCACAGATTGTGATCGGTTTCAGGCTGAAATCGATTCACAATCTGTTTGCAGTAAAGGCAGCCATACGATCCCTCTCTGATCAGATTCGATCAGATAGGGATCTGTCAGCTGGTCGATCTAATGGCAAATCGACCAGTGGATGGCTACCTTAAGGGTAATATTGCTGTCCGCTGTCAATAAGCTCATGACTTTTAGGGACATAAAGCATAATCAATAGTGATGCATCATGGGAAAATCTTTCTGAATAATTGCAATTAACTTCTATTTTAAGCCAATAAATTTATACCTTGCACATCTTTTTTAATAAAGGAAATTTAAAAGTCAGTAGTGTGTTTGCAGTGATGTGCAGGACCAGCAGTGACGAGTGTTCAGTTTTGTTTTTTTAATAAATCCAGAAATGTGCTATAAATCCTGGATTTGCTATAAATTTTGCTAGTTGTTTTTTCAACTTGGTGCATATATGGTGGAGGGGCATCTTGTGTAGTGTCTCCTCCCAAGCCATTCCTCCTAACCTAACACTTCACCACGGGGGACCCAGCAGTAGGGTTGCCGCAGTATACCGGTATGACGGTATACCGTGGTTTGATTGTGCATGGTAATCATACAATGTACAATCTCGTTTTACCGGTTTTCGGGGGTGGGGCTACTGGGGGGCGGGGCGATGTAGAGACGAGGATGCGGCGTAGCAGCGGGCGCACGAACAGCGGCGAGGTTAAATAAATACTCACTTGCCGGCAGCCAGGTCCGTCTTGCACGCTGTACTGGCTTCCTTCTTTTTTCTGCCGGCAAGTGAGTATTTATTTATCCCTGCCACTGCAGCTGCCTCCCCAATTACACCAGGGCTAGGTCTCCTCCATCCACCCCAAGCTAAGTGATCCCCACTGCAGCTGCCTCCCCATTACACCAGCACTAGGTCTACTCCCTCCACCCCAAGCTAAGTGAACCCCACTGCAGCTGCCTCCCCATTACACCGGCGCTAGGTCTCCTCCCTCCACCCCAAGCTAAGTGATCCCCACTGCAGCTGCCTCCCCATTACACCGGCACTAGGTCTCCTCCTTCCACCCCAAGCTAAGTGATCCCCACTGCAGCTGCCTCCCCATTACACCAGCACTAGGTCTACTCCCTCCACCCCAAGCTAAGTGATCCCCCACTGCAGCTGCCTCCCCATTACACCGGCACTAGGTCTCCTCCCACTGCCCAAGCTAAGTGATCCCCCACTGCAGCTGCCTCCCCATTACACCGGTGCTAGGTCTCCTCCCTCCACTCCAAGCTAAGTGATCTCCCACTGCAGCTGCCTCCCCATTACACCGGTGCTAGGTCTCCCTCCACCCCAACCTAAGTGAACCCCACTGCAGCTGCCTCCCCACTACACCAGTGCAAGGTCTCCTCCTTCCACCCCAAGCTAAGTGATCCCCCACTGCAGCTGCCTCCCCATTACACCGGTGCTAGGTCTTCTCCCTCCATCCCAAGCTAAGTGAACCCCACTGCAGCTGCCTCCCCATTACACCGGTGCTAGGTCTTCTCCCTCCACCCCAAGCTAAGTGAACCCCACTGCAGCTGCCTCCCCATTACACTGGTGCTAGGTCTCCCTCCACCCCAAGCTAAGTGATCCCCCACTGCAGCTGCCTCCCCATTACACCGGTGCTAGGTCTCCTCCCTCCACCCCAAGCTAAGTGATCCCCCACTGCAGCTGCCTCCCCATTACACCGGTGCTAGGTCTCCTCCCTCCACTCCAAGCTAAGTGATCTCCCACTGCAGCTGCCTCCCCATTACACCGGTGCTAGGTCTCCCTCCACCCCAACCTAAGTGAACCCCACTGCAGCTGCCTCCCCACTACACCAGTGCAAGGTCTCCTCCTTCCACCCCAAGCTAAGTGATCCCCCACTGCAGCTGCCTCCCCATTACACCGGTGCTAGGTCTTCTCCCTCCATCCCAAGCTAAGTGAACCCCACTGCAGCTGCCTCCCCATTACACCGGTGCTAGGTCTTCTCCCTCCACCCCAAGCTAAGTGAACCCCACTGCAGCTGCCTCCCCATTACACTGGTGCTAGGTCTCCCTCCACCCCAAGCTAAGTGATCCCCCACTGCAGCTGCCTCCCCATTACACCGGTGCTAGGTCTCCTCCCTCCACCCCAAGCTAAGTGATCCCCCACTGCAGCTGCCTCCCCATTACACCGGTGCTAGGTCTCCTCCCTCCACCCCAAGCTAAGTGATCCCCCACTGCAGCTGCCTCCCCATTACACCGGTGCTAGGTCTCCCTTCACCCGAAGCTAAGTGATCCCCACTGCAGCTGCCTCCCCATTACACTGGTGCTAGGTTCCCTCCCTCCACCCCAAGCTAAGTGATCCCCCACTGCAGCTGCCTCCCCATTACACCGGTGCTAAGTCTCCTCCCTCCACTCCAAGCTAAGTGATCCCCACTGCAGCTGCCTCCCCATTACACCGGTGCTAGGTCTCCTCCATCCACCCCAAGCTAAGTGATCCCCACTGCAGCTGCCTCCCCATTACACCAGCACTAGGTCTCCTCCATCCACCCCAAGCTAAGTAATCCTCCACTGCAGCTGCCTCCCCATTACACCAGCACTAGGTCTCCTCCATCCACCCCAAGCTAAGTGATCCCCACTGCAGCTGCCTCCCCATTACACCGGCACTAGGTCTCCTCCATCCACCCCAAGCTAAGTGATCCCCACCGCAGCTGCCTCCCCATTACACCAGCACTAGGTCTACTCCCTCCACCCCAAGCTAAGTGATCTCCCACTGCAGCTGCCTCCCCATTACACCAGCACTAGGTCTCCTCCTTCCACCCCAAGCTAAGTGAACCCCACTGCAGCTGCCTCCCCATTACACTGGCACTAGGTCTCCTCCTTCCACCCCAAGCTAAGTGAACCCCACTGCAGCTGCCTCCCCATTACATGGTGCTAGGTCTCCCTCCACCCCAAGCTAAGTGATCCCCCACTGCAGCTGCCTCCCCATTACACCGGTGCTAGGTCTCCTCCCTCCACCCCAAGCTAAGTGATCCCCCACTGCAGCTGCCTCCCCATTACACCGGTGCTAGGTCTTCTCCCTCCACCCCAAGCTAAGTGAACCCCACTGCAGCTGCCTCCCCATTACACTGGTGCTAGGTCTCCCTCCACCCCAAGCTAAGTGATCCCCCACTGCAGCTGCCTCCCCATTACACCGGTGCTAGGTCTCCTCCCTCCACCCCAAGCTAAGTGATCCCCACTGCAGCTGCCTCCCCATTACACCGGCACTAGGTCTCCTCCTTCCACCCCAAGCTAAGTGATCCCCACTGCAGCTGCCTCCCCATTACACCAGCACTAGGTCTACTCCCTCCACCCCAAGCTAAGTGATCCCCCACTGCAGCTGCCTCCCCATTACACCGGCACTAGGTCTCCTCCCACTGCCCAAGCTAAGTGATCCCCCACTGCAGCTGCCTCCCCATTACACCGGTGCTAGGTCTCCTCCCTCCACTCCAAGCTAAGTGATCTCCCACTGCAGCTGCCTCCCCATTACACCGGTGCTAGGTCTCCCTCCACCCCAACCTAAGTGAACCCCACTGCAGCTGCCTCCCCACTACACCAGTGCAAGGTCTCCTCCTTCCACCCCAAGCTAAGTGATCCCCCACTGCAGCTGCCTCCCCATTACACCGGTGCTAGGTCTTCTCCCTCCATCCCAAGCTAAGTGAACCCCACTGCAGCTGCCTCCCCATTACACCGGTGCTAGGTCTTCTCCCTCCACCCCAAGCTAAGTGAACCCCACTGCAGCTGCCTCCCCATTACACTGGTGCTAGGTCTCCCTCCACCCCAAGCTAAGTGATCCCCCACTGCAGCTGCCTCCCCATTACACCGGTGCTAGGTCTCCTCCCTCCACCCCAAGCTAAGTGATCCCCCACTGCAGCTGCCTCCCCATTACACCGGTGCTAGGTCTCCTCCCTCCACCCCAAGCTAAGTGATCCCCCACTGCAGCTGCCTCCCCATTACACCGGTGCTAGGTCTCCCTTCACCCGAAGCTAAGTGATCCCCACTGCAGCTGCCTCCCCATTACACTGGTGCTAGGTTCCCTCCCTCCACCCCAAGCTAAGTGATCCCCCACTGCAGCTGCCTCCCCATTACACCGGTGCTAAGTCTCCTCCCTCCACTCCAAGCTAAGTGATCCCCACTGCAGCTGCCTCCCCATTACACCGGTGCTAGGTCTCCTTCATCCACCCCAAGCTAAGTGATCCCCACTGCAGCTGCCTCCCCATTACACCAGCACTAGGTATCCTCCATCCACCCCAAGCTAAGTAATCCTCCACTGCAGCTGCCTCCCCATTACACCAGCACTAGGTCTCCTCCATCCACCCCAAGCTAAGTGATCCCCACTGCAGCTGCCTCCCCATTACACCGGCACTAGGTCTCCTCCATCCACCCCAAGCTAAGTGATCCCCACCGCAGCTGCCTCCCCATTACACCAGCACTAGGTCTACTCCCTCCACCCCAAGCTAAGTGATCTCCCACTGCAGCTGCCTCCCCATTACACCAGCACTAGGTCTCCTCCTTCCACCCCAAGCTAAGTGAACCCCACTGCAGCTGCCTCCCCATTACACTGGCACTAGGTCTCCTCCTTCCACCCCAAGCTAAGTGAACCCCACTGCAGCTGCCTCCCCATTACATGGTGCTAGGTCTCCCTCCACCCCAAGCTAAGTGATCCCCCACTGCAGCTGCCTCCCCATTACACCGGTGCTAGGTCTCCTCCCTCCACCCCAAGCTAAGTGATCCCCCACTGCAGCTGCCTCCCCATTACACCGGTGCTAGGTCTTCTCCCTCCACCCCAAGCTAAGTGAACCCCACTGCAGCTGCCTCCCCATTACACTGGTGCTAGGTCTCCCTCCACCCCAAGCTAAGTGATCCCCCACTGCAGCTGCCTCCCCATTACACCGGTGCTAGGTCTCCTCCCTCCACCCCAAGCTAAGTGATCCCCCACTGCAGCTGCCTCCCCATTACACCGGTGCTAGGTCTCCCTCCACCCGAAGCTAAGTGATCCCCACTGCGGCTGCCTCCCCATTACACTGGTGCTAGGTTCCCTCCCTCCACCCCAAGCTAAGTGATCCCCCACTGCAGCTGCCTCCCCATTACACCGGTGCTAAGTCTCCTCCCTCCACTCCAAGCTAAGTGATCCCCACTGCAGCTGCCTCCCCATTACACCGGTGCTAGGTCTCCTCCATCCACCCGAAGCTAAGTGATCCCCCACTGCAACTGCCTCCCCATTACACCGGTGCTAAGTCTCCTCCCTCCACCCCAAGCTAAGTAATCCTCCACTGCAGCTGCCTCCCCATTACACCAGCACTAGGTCTCCCTCCACCCCAAGCTAAATGATCCCCCACTGCAGCTGCCTCCCCAGTACACCGGCGCTAGATCTCCTCCCTTCCCCCTCAAGCTAAGTAATCCCCACTGCAGCTGCCTCCCCATTACACCGGTGCTAGGTCTCCTCCCTCCCCCCCAAGCTAAGTGATCCCCACCGCAGCTGCCTCCCCATTACACCGGTGCTAGGTCTCCTCACTTCACCCCAAGCTAAGTGATCCCCACTGCAGCTGCCTCCCCATTACACCGGCACTAGGTCTCCTCCCTCCACCCCAAGCTAAGTGATCCCCACCGCAGCTGCCTCCCCATTACACCGGTGCTAGGTCTCCTCCCTCCACTCCAAGCTAAGTGATCCCCCACTGCAGCTGCCTCCCCCATTACACCGGTGCTAGGTCTCCTCACTCCACCCCAAGCTAAGTGATCCCCACTGCAGCTGCCTCCCCATTACACTGGCGCTAGGTCTCCTCCCTCTGCCCAAGCTAAGTGATCCCCCACTGTAGCTGCCTCCCCATTACACTGGAGCTAGGACTTCTCCCTCTACCCCAAGCTAAGTGATCCTCCACTGAACTGCCTCCCCATTACACTTACTCTGCAGTTGCCGTGGGGATTACTTCAATCACTTAGCTTGGATGGAGGTGGTAGTGCCAGCCTGAATGAAATATTCTGTCCCTAAGGCTTATACAGGATCTTCTAAAAAAAAATTCGCTTATTGTGATAAAGTTCATTATTTTCTGTAAGGTACTGATAAACATTAGACTTTCATATATTTTAGATTCATTACACACAACTGAAGTAGTTCAAGCCTTTTATTGTTTTTATTATTGATGATTTTGGCATACAGCTCATGAAAACCCAAATTTCCTATCTAAAAAATTAGCATATTTCATCCGACCAATAAAAGAAAAGTGTTTTTAAAACAAAAAAAGTCAACCTTCAAATAATTATGTTCAGTTATGCACTCAATACTTGGTTGGGAATCCTTTTGCAGAAATGACTGCTTCAATGCGGCGTGGCATGGAGGCAATCAGCCTGTGGCACTGCTCAGGTGTTATGGAGGCCCAGGATGCTTCAATAGCGGCCTTAAGCTCATCCAGAGTGTTGGGTCTTGCGTCTCTCAACTTTCTCTTCACAATATCCCACAGATTCTCTATGGGGTTCAGGTCAGGATAGTTGGCAGGCCAATTGAGCACAGTAATACCATGGTCAGTAAACCATTTACCAGTGGTTTTGGCACTGTGAGCGGGTGCCAGGTCGTGCTGAAAAAGGAAATCTTTATCTCCATAAAGCTTTTCAGCAGATGGAAGCATGAACCCACTTTTGAACCAGAAACAGCGGCAGAAGTGCCTGACCTGGGCTACAGAGAAGCAGCACTGGACTGTTGCTCAGTGGTCCAAAGTACTTTTTTCGGATGAAAGCAACTTTTACATGTCATTCGGAAATCAAGGTGCCAGAGTCTGGAGGAAGACTGGGGAGAGGGAAATGCCAAAATGCCTGAAGTCCAGTGTCAAGTACCCACAGTCAGTGATGGTCTGGCGTGCCATGTCAGCTGCTGGTGTTGGTCCACTGTGTTTTATCAAGGGCAGGGTCAATGCAGCTAGCTATCAGGAGATTTTGGAGCACTTCATGCTTCCATCTGCTGAAAAGCTTTATGGAGATGAAGATTTCATTTTTCAGCATGACCTGGCACCTGCTCACAGTGCCAAAACCACTGGTAAATGGTTTACTGACCATGGTATTACTGTGCTCAATTGGCCTGCCAACTCTCCTGACCTGAACCCCATAGAGAATCTGGATATTGTGAAGAAAAAGTTGAGAGACGCAAGACCCAACACTCTGGATGAGCTTAAAGGAGTTGTCAGGCATATTTGAATAAAATAAACGCTACTTACCGGGGGCTTATTCCAGCCCCAAGCTCCCAGGACCTCCCTCGCCGCAGCGCTGCCCGCAGCCGTTTGCCGGAGCTCCGACCCGGTCCCCGGCGATGACGTCAGAGCGGCGCTGTCAATCACTGCTACGTGGGCCGGAGCAGAGTGCGCAGGAGCAGTAGTTCTGCGTCTGCGCAGTCCGCTCCGGCCCACGTGGTGGTGATTGACAGCTCCGATCGCGCAGGTGCAGTACAGAGCGACCTCCAGGTCGCTCTGACGTCATCGCCGGGGACTGCGGGCAGAGCTGCGGCGAGGGAGGTCCTGGAAACTTGGGGATGGAGGAAGCCCCCGGTAAGTAGCGTTTATTTTATTCAAATATGCCTGACAACTCCTTTAAGTCCGCTATTGAAGCATCCTGGGCCTCCATAACACCTGAGCAGTGCCACAGGCTGATTGCCTCCATGCCACGCCGCATTGAAGCAGTCATTTCTGCAAAAGAATTCCCGACCAAGTATGGAGTGCATAACTGAACATAATTATTTGAAGGTTGACTTTTTAGTTTTAAAAACACTTTTCTTTTATTGGTCGGATGAAATATGCTAATTTTTTGAGATAGGAAATTTGTGTTTTCATGAGCTGTATGCCAAAATCATCAATAAGAAAAACAATAAAAGGCTTGAACTACTTCAGTTGTGTGTAATGAATCTAAAATATATGAAAGTCTAATGTTTATCAGTACATTACAGAAAATAATGAACTTTATTACAATATGCACATTTTTTGAGAAGATCCTGTAGAGTGAAATACAGGAGAACCTTCACAGCACCAAATGCTTAAAAAGTATACATTTAGATACAGCCTCCTCCACTACCCTCTGTCTAACCCAAATGAATAGTTTAAAGTCTTGTTGCAGAATTGCATTGCGTCCAATATGCAGCACAAGAGATGTGGATGATTAAAATCCAACAATTTTAGGAGTAGTCTACTTTGTACGTTAACCTTTCTTCTTATTTGTGCCAAATGTTCGTATTACATTTTCTATTTTGTTCTAACCTTTGTTTTTATGATCATGTTGACATGCTGTAATTTTCCAATAACAAATTGCCACTTTCCTGTTTTTCTCCAGCTGACGCCGCAGGCAAGTGGCAACAAAGGAAGAAGGCAAAGCTGGCCTACGCACTGGAGCTTTAGGAAGAACAATGTGAAGTGAGGACGATGAATGGAAACAGGTTAACGTAGAATAATAAACTGAGACAATAATTTGATAACTGACACACAAGGAAAAGACAAACCTGGAAATACACAGAAAAGCTGTACAGATTTGTTCTATGTCAGTGGCACTGAAGACAACTTCTGTTCTGTTATTGGCAATATAGGATTATGGACAAGTTCCTCTTGCCGCACATGCACATACAATGGAAATCCTCTATTGTTCATTATTCAGCTCACATTCCTCTATAGTGCACTTATCTCCTTCCCTCCCCTCTGTTCCCATCCCTCTACAGTGCACTTATCTGCTTCCCTCCCCTCTGTTCCCATTCTATACAGTGCACTACTCTGCCCCCCTCCCCTCTATACTGTACTGTAGTGCTCTTCTCTGCTCCCATCCTCCTATAGTGCATTACTCTGTTCCCATTCCTCTACAGTGCATTACGTTGCTTCTCTCTCTGCACTGCACTACTCTAGTTTTCGCTCTCTCTCTGCAGTGTACTCCTCTGCTCCTCTCTCTCTCTCTCTCTCTCTCTCTCTCTCTCTCTCTCTCTCTCTCTCTCTCTCTCTCTCTCTCTGCAGTGCACTACTCTGCTCCTCTCTCTCTCTCTGCCGTACTCTGCTTCTCACTCTGCAGTGCACTACTCTGCTTCTCTCTGCATTGCTTTACTATGCTTCTCTCTCTCTTTTCAGTGCACCACTCTTCCGCTACAATGCACTTCTCTACATCTTTTTCTGTGTAGTGCACAACTCTGCTTCCATTGTTCTATAATGCACTACTCTGATCCTATACTTCTACAGTGCACTACTCTGATCCCATCCGTATATAATGCACTACTGTGAGCCCATCCCTCTATAGTGCACTACTCTGATCCCATCCCTCTAATGCACTACTCTTCTTCCATCCCTCTATAGTGCACTACTCTGATCCCATCCCTCTATAGTGCACTTCTCTGAGCCCATCCCTATATAGTGCACTACTGTGATCCCATCCCTCTAATGCACTACTCTTCTTCCATCCCTCTATAGTGCACTACTCTGATCCCATCCCTCTATAGTGCACTACTGTGATCCCATCCCTCTATAGTGCACTACTCTGATCCCATCCCTCTATAGTGCACTACTGTGATCCCATCCCTCTATAGTGCACTACTCTGATCCCATCCCTCTATAGTGCACTACTGTGATCCCATCCCTCTATAGTGCACTACTCTTCTTCCATCCCTCTATAGTGCACTACTCTGACCTCATCCCTCTATAGTGCATCACTCTGATCCTATCCCTTCATAGTGCACTACTCTGATCCCATCCCTCTATAGTGCACTACTGTGATCCCATCCCTCTATAGTGCACTACTCTTCTTCCATCCCTCTATAGTGCACTACTCTGACCTCATCCCTCTATAGTGCATCACTCTGATCCCATCCCTCTATTGTGCACTACTGTGATCCCATCCCTATGTAGTGCACTACTGTGATCCCATCCCTCTATAGTGCACTACTCTTCTTCCATCCCTCTACAGTGCACTACTCTGACCTCATCCCTCTATAGTGCATCACTCTGATCCCATCCCTTCATAGTGCACTACTCTGGTCCCATCCCTCTATAGTGCACCACTTTGACCCCCACCTCCCTTCTTTCTCTCTACAGTGCTTTTCTCTGCTCCCTTCCCACTACAATGCACAAACAGCGCATCTATCTTTCTCTGCAGTGCACTTCTCTGCTTCCTTCTCTCTAATGCACTATTCTGACCCCATCCCTCTATAGTGCACTGTTCTGCTTCCTCTCTTTTGTCTCTCTACAGTGAACCTCGCTGCTCTCCTTTCTCTATATTGCACTTCTCTGCTCCCCTTCATCTATCATGCACTTTTCTGTCTCTCTCTACAGTGTCCTACTCTGTCTCCAGCCTTCTGTACTGTATTACACTGCCCTAGCCCAGCTTGCCACCTTTAGAAGAATAGCAGGTGTCCTGTTATCCACTTGATGGTTTTATCCCAAGATTGATGTAAACATTGTTACTTTCTCTCTGTTTTTTATCAAAGGTAAGCTATCACCAGTCCCCGCAGTTGCTATAGTGACCTGGCAGCAAGAAGGGCCTTGTAAGGTCTGACTGCATAGTGAATGATGCAGCAATAGCATTCTGGAAGTAATTCAGGATAAAATACATTTTAATATGAGTAGCATACTAATCTATACGGTTTAGTGATATCTACTAAAATAACAGCTATTAATATAGTGCATTGTTAGCCATTTTAAAATAGAAGAGATGGTAGAAGTACAATTGCTATTAAGACTGAAGTTGATGATATATAGAAATGTAACATTCTTGTTCTGGGACCTCATCATATATTTATTAGGATTTTTATTGTAAGCAGTACGTCCTTATGTATAATATCCAAGAAGCGACCTCTCTCAAAAAAGTGTGGGTTAAGGTGGCCATATACAATACAACCAGATTATTATATGTTTATCATTATAAATAGAATGAGGCTTAAAGGAAACCTGGAGTCTTTCAGGTCCCTCTGTGTCTTCCGTGTCCCCTCCTTTGTTCTGCTGTCACCACAACTACAGTTTGTGACCCGGCTGGGTTGAGCACTATGGCCCATGTGATGTCCTGGCAGCACGTCTCCTCGATCAGCTCCCATGGCAGGGAGCGTGGTGTGACTGCGATCGAGGAGGCAGGCAGCCGGGACAGAGTCTGCGCCTGTCATTAGGGTGACAGCGGAACACCGGAGGGGACCCAGAGGACACCGAGGGAACTAAAAGACAATGGAGTGCTAGAATAAGCCCCATAGAAGTAAAAGTCAACTTTTTTCCCCGCCTCAGTTGTCCTTTAAAGCTTTGTACACACTAAATTGAACTAAGCTGAGTTGGCCGCTCGGCTCTATCTCGTCCAAAAATCAAGCATATGCACAGGTGTTCCCCAAGGTTGGGTACGCTGGGTCTCTAAAGGGTACCTGGAGTCACTGTGAAAAAGAATTGATCCCTCAGTAGCGGGAAACCTCTGGAGGGCCCAAGCCTTCTTTGATCAATCGAACGGCCAATCATTCGGGAGATTGTATCTTTACCGGGCACCTTTAGGCATGCTGCTCAGATTACCAAATGACTGACACAAACAGCTACTATTGCTTGTTGTCTCCTGCTCATCCTTGACTTATGACCCCCTCCCCTCTTCACAGGAGAGAAGAAGGACCTCCCCCGCATGCTTGTGGCGCACAACAGGTCGGCCTGCCTGCCTGTTACATTGTGCGAGTATACAGGCAAATGCTGGCTGGTTCCTGCACGCCTCTACGCTAACTCTGCTTTGTGATGTTTCCTCTCAAGCTTAACCTTCTGGCGACTGCGACAAGCAAATCCAACGCCGCACTTGTGGCTGCCAAACTCTGATGCGGCGTAGAATTTACGCCACCCGCCATTTCCGCTCCCGACACGATCGTGCACATCCGAGTGGGGAGATTAAGCTGTCATAAGACAGCTGACATCTCCCTTCAGTGATCAGGAGCCATCGCGATTGGCTCCTGAGCACGTGTTCACTACGATTGCTGGCCGATCGTAGTGATCACTATTGGCAGCGGCGGTCTTAGGGGAAGACGAGGACGGGGAATCCCCTCCCTGACGTTCCCCCAGCGATCGACACTCCCCTCCACTCTGGCCGGAACCCCCCCTCTGCCTTAAGTGTCGGGTTCCGGCTTGATGACGTCATCAAGCCACGTCCTGGAACTTAGCGGCTGTGCGAGCGGGGATACCGGCCAGAGCGGAGGAGGCTAGAGCTGCTCATCGCTGGAGCCTGGGAGCTGAGTAATGGCTGCTGGCAATACAGGGGACACCTGGCTAGACTGGGGACAGGATGCCTAGCCAACTATATTGGGAAATCGGCTGCCAGACCCCCCCCCCCCCCCCCCCCCGCATGTAAAATGACCTGGTCCTTAAAGGGGAACTGAAGAGAGAGGTATATGGAGTCTGTCATGTTTATTTCCTTTTAGACAATACCAGTTGCCTGGCAGCCCTGCTGATCCTCTGCCTCTAATACTATTAGCCATAGCCCCTGAACAAGCATGCAGCAGATCAGGTGTTTCAGTGGTTCAGACTTATAAGTCTGATCTGACAAGACTAGCTGCATGCTTGTTTCTGGTTTTAATCAGATACTACTGCAGAGAAATAGACCAGCAGGGCTGCCAGGCAACTGGTATTGATTAAAAGGAAATAAACATGACAGACTCTCTCTTCAGTTCCCCTTTAAGGGGGGTTAATGAAGCCTGTAAGTTGTACGACTTATCTGCTGTCGTATGATAGTGTTATAAATATTACAGCAAATGCAAGCAAAACAGGCTTCATTAAGCTGGAGATCACACACACAGCAGGCATAGAGTAAAGGTGCACAGAGGCCTACCGCTGGCATCTTTCTGTATTCTTCTGCATCGTGACAGGTATCCAGGATGTTCATTTGTGCGCTATCCTGAAGATGAACAATGTCTTTTCATTTTTCGATAATAATAATCTGTGTCTGTATAAGGCCACAGTGTGAATGAGAGCACCTCATGCTACCAGCTGAACATCGTACAGCCAGAATGGAAGCCACAGTAACCGCTGTCTTTACGTCACATTTTAATGGACAACTGAAGTTAGAAGAATATGGAGGTTGCCATATTTATTTCCTTTTAAACAATGCCAGTGGCCTGGCAGTCCTGCAGATCTAAAATGTCAGAAACACCTGATCTGCTGCATGCTTGTTCAGGGTCTATGGCTAAAAGTATTAGAAGCCGAGGATCAGCAGGACAGCCAGGCAACTGGTATTGCTTGAAAGGGAATAAATATGGCTGCCTCCATATTCCTCTCACTTCAGTTGTCCTTTAAGGCAGCATTTAACTGGCATTCACACACCGACATGTCTGAGCACAGTACAATACAATAGGAGGCGGAGGAGGAGGCAAGTAGGGGTGGCCATACTTAGGATAACTCATTGAGAAGCCTGTGATCTATTTGATCGGCTGATAAGTGACGACTTCCTGTTTAATGCATGATCATGATCAGCAATCAGAGCCTTATAAATCTATCAGCTGATCAAACTGATCACATGCTTCTCCATGAGTTCTCCTAGGCAGGGCCATCCTTAGAGGACAGGCATTGTGAGCCCCTAATCTCATTCACCTATACAACTACTACTAGTGCTGCTGCTGTATTCAGCTGTCTTCACACCAGGGACCATATGCAATTCACTTTTTCACCTGAGTTTTTTCCTAGGTGATATATTTAAACTTGCAATAAATTGCCTTTTAAGTCACCAGAAAGCAAGAAAATACTCAAAATAATTTTGATAGTACAATTTCACCAACTTTTTGGTACTTTTTAGATGAAAAGTGCTGAACAATTATTTTAAATTGGAGATGAAAAATTATTTCCTGGGAGAAAAGTCAGGTGAAAAAGTGAATTGCATATGGCCCCAGGTGCATATATGTGCGCCTAAAAGGACACATTTCTTTCTCTCTCTCTTTTTTTTTAATATTCTTCCTGTGGTGCCTTTTTTTAAGGTTGGAGTGAATTTTTGTATGAAACACAAAAAAAATGGAATATAGAATGTAAGGAGGGTCATGTATGGAGTCCTGTTATACCCCCAGGCTGTAGCACTATTTACATACCACAGTGATGTAGCTAGACAGCCTGGGCCATATGCAATTCGAGGAGATAAGAAGCTGAAAACATGCAAGCTTCTTATCTCCTCACATCGCTCAGGATTTACCGGCAAATTCAATTGCCAGTTTCACCTGAGCGATGTCCTTGCGTAAAGGAGCATAACTCAGGCGAATACTAGGTATTCGCTGAGCGATGCTCCTGTGTGGCCAGTGATGTGGAGCGAGGCATTTGTGCCGTGGAGCTGTCCTTCAGCACCACTACACTGCTGCCTTGCTCGCCGGAAGATGCGCGCGCATCCGTCGCAAGAGCCAGCGTATCGCTGCAAGGCTCGTACCCGCCGCCCGTCACCTTCTGCCGCTCGTCGCTACCGCGGGACCTTCAGAAGATACATACCTGCATCGTTCCCGTCTCGCCGCATGTCCCACACCGCTCCTCCGCTCATCTCTGTGACTGTCATTGTTCTCGGAGCCCGGCAAAGCATCTTTGAGTCTCCCGCCGGGGCTCCCCATTCCTCCACTAGGTGGTCCAATGAGAATCATCCTGATTCTCATTGGTCCAATTAGAATCAGGATGATTCTCATTGGGCCACCTAGTGGAGGAATGGGGAGCCCCGGCGGGAGACTCAAAGATGCTTTGCCGGGCTCCGAGAACAATGACAGTCACAGAGATGAGTGGAGGAGCGTCGTGGGACATGCGGCGAGACGGGAACGACGGAGGTATGTTTTTTTGTTACATTTTAAATAGGTAAGGAGTCAAAGCTGACTCCTTTACCTATTTAAATCACTGGCATCTGGGGTTTCCTTAGTAAAGGAGGCTCCCAGATGCCAAAATCAGCCCGCTGACAGCAGCGATAGGTCTTTTCGCCTGCTCAGAGCAGGTGAAAAGTTAGCACCTATGTTTGGCGGGAAGCATCGCTTCCCGGGGGGTGGAAAATGCAATTGCATAGGGGGAAAGGAACTTGCTGGGCGATTATATCGCCCAAGCGAGTTCTTTTCCGCCCTGGGGGGTGTTAAATGCAATTGCATTAGGCGACCTTGCTGACGCCTAATTTAAGAACTCGCCAGCACTTAGCGCTGGCGAGTTTGGTAATTGCATAGGGCCCCCTGTCTGCACTGTGTGTCTGCACAGAAAGGGGAGGTCACTGATGGGAAGCCACATGCTTCAGATGAGCTGAAAAATATAGTTTAATGTGAATGCATGTTTTTATGGTTTTACGATTTCTGAAAATACATATTTATATTAGGTACAAATCTGTTATGTAGATATTTCAGATTTATCACTGTTACAGAATACAGATGATAGCTGCTGCTTTAACCTCCCCGGCGTTCTATTGAGATCGCCAGGGAGGCTGCGGGAGGGTTTTTTTTTAATTAAAAAAAAACTATTTCATGCAGCCAACTGAAAGTTGGCTGCATGAAAGCCCACTAGAGGGCGCTCCGGAGGCGTTCTTCCGATCGCCTCCGGCGCCCATAATAAACAAGGAAGGCCGCAATGAGCGGCCTTCCTTGTTTTGCTTAGATCGTCACCATGGCGACGAGCGGAGTGACGTCATGGACGTCAGCCGACGTCCTGACGTCAGCCGCCTCCGATCCAGCCCTTAGCGCTGGCCGGAACTTTTTGTTCCGGCTGCGCAGGGCTCAGGCGGCTAGGGGGGCCCTCTTTCACCGCTGCTCGCGGCGAATCGCCGCAGAGCGGCGGCGATCAGGCAGCACACGCGGCTGGCAAAGTGCCGGCTGCGTGTGCTGCACTTTATTTGATAAAAATCGGCCCAGCAGGGCCTGAGCGGCAGCCTCCGGCGGTGATGGACGAGCTGAGCTCGTCCATACCGCTCAGGAGGTTAAAGGATATGTCCTAGAAAAAAAACAAAAAAAAGACAAACAAACCCCAAGATCTACTGCAACCCTTGGCAGCCTATCTGTCCCTCACCGCAGCTACGGATCCCCTCCGTTGCAGATGCCGTCTTTGCCAGGTCGGCATCTACTGCGTCTGCGCAAGCGTGTGACCATGCTGCTCGCGCTCCCGTAGCCGGGGGAATTCTGTGCAGAAGCAGTACTACATTACATGATGATCATAATTATTTTGATTATACATTTTGACCCTAGGAGTTTTCTCCTAGTAGATAATTTTTCATCTTCTGTTTAATATAAATTTTTAGTATGAGAGTGTAGCTGAGCGTGTAGTAAGTGTAACTGGGAGTGTAGTGAGTGTAGCTGAGAGTTTAGTGAATGTAGCTGGTAGTGTAGTGAGTGTAGCTGGGAGTGTTGAGAGTGTATTGAGTGTACCTGGGAGGGTTGTGAGTGTAGCTGAGAGTGTAGTGAGTATAGCTGGGAGTGTAGTGAGTATAGCTGGGAGTGTAGTGAGTGTAGTAGGGAGTGTAGCTGAGCGTTTAGTAAGTGTAACTGGGAGTGTAGTGAGTGTAGCTGGGAGTATAGTGAGTGTAGCTGGGAGTATAGTGAGTGTAGCTGAGTGTGTAGTTAGTGTAGCTGGGAGTGTTGAGAGTGTAGTGAGTGTAGCTGAGAGTGTAGTGAGTGTAGCTGAGAGTGTAGTGAGTGTAGCTGGGAGTGTAGCGAGTATAGCTGGGAGTGTAGTAGGGAGTGTAGTGAGTGTAGCTGAGCGTTTAGTAAGTGTAACTGGGAGTGTAGTGAGTGTAGCTGGGAGTATAGTGAGTGTAGCTGGGAGTGTTGTGAGTGTAGCTGAGAGTGTAGTGAGTGTAGCTGGGAGTGTTGAGAGTGTAGTGAGTGTAGCTGGGAGTGTTGAGAGTGTAGTGAGTGTAGCTGAGAGTGTAGTGAGTGTAGCTGAGAGTGTAGTGAGTGTAGCTGGGAGTGTAGTGAGTATAGCTGGGAGTGTAGTGAGTATAGCTGGGAGTGTAGTTGGGATGGTAGCAGGGGTTAGTGTAGCTGGGAGTGTAGTTAGGATGGTAGCAGGGGTTAGTGTAGCTGGAAAGTGTAGGTTAGATAAAGACAGTTTAGGAGGAAAGGGTCCACAAGATGTTTATTTCTTGCTTGGTGGTCACTTAAAGAGGAACTCCAGTAAAAATAATGTAATAAAAAAGTGCTTCATTTTCACAATAATTATGTATAAATGATTTAGTCAGTGTTTTCCCATTGTAAAATCTTTCCTCTCCCTGATTTACATTCTGACATTTATCACATGGTGACATTTTTACTGTTGGCAGGTGATGTAGCTGCTACATGCTTTTTTTGGCAGTTAGAAACAGCTGTAAACGGCTATTTCCCACAATGCAACAAGGTTCACAGATAGGAAACTGCCAGGACCATGGTCCTCAGAGTTTCTTGCGGGAGGGGTTTCGCCACAATATCAGCCATACAGCGCCCCCTGATGATCCGTTTGTGAAAAGGAATACATTTCTAATGTAAAAGGAGATATCAGCTACTGATTGGCATGAAGTTCAATTCTTGGTCACGGGTTCTCTTTAAGACATCCTGTTAATAAGGTGTAAAAATATCACCTAAGAGAAAACTTAGGAGAAAAGGTTAATTTGAATAAGGCCCTTGTACTAAAAAACATTAATCTCATTCATAATCAGTATTATGATCAAAATATGAAATGAATGGGCATTCCCATTTTTTATCCGACTGACGCTAGTCATACATGGGGGGGAGGGGCACTGGTATGTAAATTACATTTGCATAGCTCTGCACCAAATCAAACGGCACAAGGCTGCAGTTTCAATTTGACTCTGAGAATATAAAAACAAGACAAATAGAGAAAAAAATAATTAGGAAATACTAAAGATATTGGGCCTGATTCACAAAGCGGTGCTAACAGTTAGCACGCTAGTGAAAAGCCCTTTATCACGCCTAAACTCTGTTTAGGCATGATAAGTTTAGGTGTGATAAGTTTAGGCATGATAAGTTTAGGGGCTCGATTCACAAAGCGGTGCTAACTCAGTTAGAGACTTTAGGCATGATAACCATTGCACCACTCTGGTGAAAAGCCAGTTTAGGTGTGATAAGTTTAGGCATGATAAGTTTAGGTGTGATAAGTTTAGGCATGCTAAGTTTAGATAAGTTTAGATCACTTGCAAAGTCCCGCACGCAAAGCAGTGCCATTAAACTTTATACGAAGTGCACCAGTCTTTGCTAGCGTAAAACTTTTGATCAGCTGTGCACTGCGGTGCTAACGCAGTTGGTGCTTAAATTTATCATGCCTAAACTTATCACACCTAAACTTATCATGCCTAAACTTATCACACCTAAACTTATCATGCCTAAACTGAGTTTAGGCATGATAAAGGGCTTTTCACCAGGGTGCTAACTGTTAGCACCGCTTTGTGAATCAGACCCTAGGGGCTCGATTCACCAAGCGGTGCAAAGTGTTAGCACCGTGGTGAAAAGGCCCTTATCACGCCTAAAGTCACTTTAGGCATGATAAGAAGAAACTCGCGCGAAGTTGCCGCGCGTACGCGCGTAAGTGCGCGCGCAACACCCGACGCTTCGCGCGAAGCTCCCATTAAGCCCTATGGGACTTTGCGCGCGCTCTCACGCGCGTACGCGTGAACGCGCTTACGCGAGGTAACTTCGCGCGAAGAGCAGGAAAAATCGGTGATAACTCAGTGGTGAAAAGGTCATCACGCCTAAAGTCTTTTAGGCGTGATAACTGGGTTATCACCGCTTTGTGAATCGAGCCCTAGGTGTGATAAGTTTTTAGGCGTGATAAGTTTAAAGAGAACCTGTACTGAGTAAAATTATTTAAAATAAACACATGAGGTAACTTCAAATGAGCATTACATAGTTACCTTGCCATCAGTTCCTCTCAGAAGCTCACCATTTTCTTCTGACAATAATCCCTTCCAGTTCTGACAACATTTTGTCAGAACTGAAATATATCAGTTGCTGTCAGTTATATATCAGTTGCTGTCAGTTACAGCTGAGAGGATAACTGATGTGTCCATGTATCCCTATGGCTCAAGTTGGCAATGTTACAGTTTAACTGTGTGCTGGCCAGGAAGCTGTTATGGGGTGATGGCCATTTTCAAAATGGAGGACGGAGAATTCCATTGATCACAGTGGACAAACAGGATGCAGGAGAGGAAAAATAGATTGAAGAGTAGACTACACAGGAGGTAAGTATGACTTGTGTATGTTTATTTTGACTTTTAATTTTCAGTTCAGGTTTTCTTTAAGCATCAACTGGGTTAGCACCGCAGTGCACAGCTGATCAAAAGTTTTGCGCTATCAAAGTCTGGTGCACTTTGCATAGAGTTTAATGGCGCTGCTTTGCGTGCGGGACTTTGCGCGCGATATAAACTTATCATGCCTAAACTTATCATGCCTAAACTTATCATGCCTAAACTTATCGGGCCTGATTCACAAAGCGGTGATAACTCAGTTATCACGCCTAAAAGACTTTAGGCATGATAACCTTTGCACCACACTGGTGAAAAGCCAGTTCAGGTGTGATAAGTTTAGGTGTGATAAGTTTAGGTGTGATAAGTTTAAGCATGCTAAGTTTGGATAAGTGTAGATAGCATGCAAAGTCCCGCACGCAAAGCAGTGCCATTAAACTCTATGCGAAGTGCACCAGACTTTGCTAGCGCAAAACTTTTGAGCAGCTGTGCACTGCGGTGCTAACGCAGTTGGTGCTTAAACTTATCATGCCTAAACTTATCACACCTAAACTTGTCATGCCTAAACTTATCACACCTAAACTTATCACACCTAAACGTATCATGCCTAAACTGAGTTTAGGCGTGATAAAGGGTTTTTCACCAGGGTGCTAACTGTTAGCACCGCTTTGTGAATCAGGCCCATCATGCCTAAACTGAGTAAACTGATAACTGATAAAAATGGTTATCACGCCTAAAGTCTTTAACTGGGTTATCACCGCTTTGTGAATCGAGCCCATTGAGTACTAAATATAGTTAGTTGTGAACAGTCCCTGTGGAGGGAACAGCATTCGCCTCCCAGAGCTGTATAACAACACATCGGCCAGTGTTTATTGCATGGTATATATAATAATAAAACCCTTGGTGTTACAAGCAGCCGCCGTAGCGATATCGGCCGTGCTTTACAGCGTTGTTTCTGTGAGTCTGGATTCGGGGACTCTGCATTTCTCGAGCTGCTGGCACAGCCACATTGGGATTGTAAAACATCCTTTTGTTATTTTCCATTACGGCACTTTGGGATGAATCTCAGACGCGAATCCTCGTATCCAGAATGTCAGAGGTTAGCACAGATAAATAGCTGCAGGCGCGTTCACACAGCACGTCCTGCAGAATTCTGAAGCCAAGGCCCGCAGCCACTGTCCTCAATGGATGGCTTGTGTTGCTGTATTGCTAATTACCAATTTATCTAAGTGACCCTTTGCATTGCTTCCCCACGTCATAAAGTAAGTTTATATTTTTACAGAAAAAAAAGATGTTTGTGTATCTTGTTGGCAGTTCTGATATCCCAGCAGGCTTACGCTGTGTAAATACAGTGAAGTTAAGCTAAACTTTTGTCAGGACCTAACAGAATCTTCATGCTTAGGGCTCGTACGCACTTTTGACTTAGGTCACCACATGAATTTTTTCAGGGGCCTTTTCAAGGAGTCTACGTCGGTTGCCTGACACCTACAAACTACTTATTAGCTAGTAGTGGCTGGATAGTGTAATGGTTAAAGTGGACCCAAACTCTTGAACAAAACAGAAGGACAACATAGAGAAATGCACCCTATTCAGAGAGTTTAGCCTGTTTAATTTCCCCTCATTTGTGTCTAATCTCAGTTGTAATTTGATCTCTCCCCTGTGTCACATGACTGCCTATTGCAGGTAAGCCCATTTCAAAGCACAGGCTGTAAACAATGTCCCCTTCCATGAATCAGGAAGTAGAAACTGTGCAGATTTATTTTAGGATTTGTATCAGCTGTAACAAATACATATGTATTTTTGTTTAAAGGTGGTTATGCTGTTGTGTATGTTTTAGAGCAGAGAGGAAGTCCGAGTTCAGGTCCATTTTAACCCTTTAGTAGTGAAATAAAGTAAAACTTTATTTCTTGCAAGGCAGAATTTTTTTTTGCTGCTGGGTAAGTGTGCCTTCCCCACCCTAGCAGGCTCAGCAGGGTATGCAGAGTGGCGCCAGGAAGCTTTTATAGTTACCTGCACGGACGGCTGGATCGGCTTCTTCTTCCTCCACCTCGACGGCGTTGTAATCCCGACAGGTCTTCTTTCACCTGCGGGTGGCGCTGTAATGCTGACATGGTCTAAAAGGCATTTTAACCCCCCTGGCGGTATAAAAAATTCCGCCAGGAGGGAGCGCAGCCATGGCGACGGGGCGGGATGACGTCACCGAAGTCAACGACGTTGGGACGTCATTGGGAGTCCCGAACCACCCCTCAGCGCTGCCTGGCACTGATTGGCCAGGCAGCGCACGGGGTCTGGGGAGGGGCACGGCACGACAGATACCGGCGATTGAGTGCGGGGCGGCGGCGATCGGTGTGCTGACGCAGCTAGCAAAGTGCTAGCTGCGTCCAGCAAAAAAAAAAATTAAACAAATCGGCCCAGCAGGGCCGGAGAAAACCTCCTGCTACGTTCGGGGTTACCGCCAAGGAGGTTAATGACCAGTTTGAAAATATAACCCAGGAGAAAAAATCAGGAGAAAAAGTACATTGCATATGGGCCCCTATCACTAAAATGTCTTAAGCCACCAACAAGCAAGCTGCGAGTACCTTCAGTACTAAAAGATGTAGTTTTTACCTACTATTTTCAATTGCAATGTGCTGAAAGTTATTTTAACCACTTGAGGACCCACCCTTTACCCCCCCTTAAGGACCAGCGCTGTTTCAGCTGATCTGTGCTGGGTGGGCTCTGCAGCCCCCAGCACAGATCAGCGTGCAGGCAGAGCGACCAGATCGCCCCCCTTTTTTCCCCACTAGGGGGATGATGTGCTGGGGGGGTCTGATCGCTCCTGCCTGCCGGGTGTTGCGGGGGGGGGCACCTCAAAGCCCCCCTCCGCGGCGAAATCCTCCCCCTCCCACCTGGCCCCCTCTGGGGATCCGGGCTGCACAGGACGCTATCCGTCCTGTGCAGCCAGTGACAGGCTGTCTTCTGTCACATGGCGGCGATCCCCGGCCGCTGATTGGCCGGGGATCGCCGATCTGCCTTATGGCGCTGCTGCGCAGTAGCGCCGTACAATGTAAACAAAGCGGATTATTTCCGCTTGTGTTTACATTTAGCCTGCGAGCCGCCATCGGCGGCCCGCAGGCTATTCACGGAGCCCCCCACCGTGAATTGACAGGAAGCAGCCGATCGCACGAGCGGCTGCTTCCTGATTAATCAGCCTGCAGCTGGCGACGCAGAACTGCATCGCTGGTCCTGCAGCTGCCACTTTGCCGACGCACGGTATAAGCGTGCGGTCGGCAAGTGGTTAAACAGAAGATTAAAAATTATCTCCTAGGAGAAAACAGGCGAATACACATTTCCACATGGTGGGACGAATTATGGCACTCATTTGTATTTAACGTGCCATGACGACAGATCACCATGAGACCGATAAACTGATTCTAGATTTTTGTCTATCAAGAACCATTGGCTTGAATGAAAACTTTAGTGTGTGTGTACATAGCTTTAAGGCTGGTTTCACAGTGGGACGTTAAAGTCCCACATTACAGCAGCCAGTAACTCAGCCTAACTCACAGCACTGTAAAATCAATGTGCTGTTCACAGTGCACACGTTGCGTTAGGGTATAACGCTGCACGTTAAATGAAAGTGCAGCATGCTGTACGTTATACCCCTATAGAGCTGCGTTAGATTGTTTGCACATGCTCAGTGACTAGCCACATGGCTAATTAAGGCCCGGTTCACATTAGCGGTGGCCGTCCGGAATCGCCGTGCCGGAGCCGGACCGCTTGCAGAACGGACGCACGGCAATAGCAATGAAAGCCTATGCGTCCGTTCACATGCGTCCGTTCTGCCGGACCGGAGCCGGACCGGAGCCGGACCGGATCCGGACTCCGGCGTCCGTTCCAACATGCGCTATTTTTTGGTCCGGCTCCTCCGGCAGCCGTATCCGGGGCGGAGCCGGACTGCACCATCCGGCCAATACAAAGTAATGAGAACCGGAGAGCGCACAACACACTGGCTACAAAAACCGGACGTTCTACCCCACTTCCTATGCATTTTGGATGGGGACCACATGGAGTTCACAGAGTGGGGCAGCAGCGATTTCATGCTGGAGCTCTAGGCAGCAACATGTCTGATATAAGTCTGATAACGAGGAGGCGAACAACAGAGAATTCCCAGGTATACGAAAAATGCCTGGATCCATGGTCCCAACTGCAGTCTCTGTATCCACGGATGGTCTCCACACGTCCACCTGTCTCCAACAATGACCCCAGACCCTTCTGCTGACCTCCCAGACCCCAGGTATTTACAGGTTGTTATCTCCTTAAGAAACCGGATCCGGACCGCAACCGTGTTCACACCGCACGGAAACCGGATGCAAACGGACCGGATCCGGACCGGATCCGGATAGGAACCGTACGGATCAGGTCCGGTCCGGATACGGTGCGGTCCGGACATCCGGTGCGGTTTTGACAAAACCGCAAGTGTGAACGGGGCCTAATATTCACTGCACTGTGGTGACTCGTGGTGGGACTCCTAGTGTTGTCCGGATCAATTTTGTGAGTCGAATCATCCGGATCATCACAATGAAAGATTCGGTTCACAGTGGATGTCTGTCTGGAAGAAACAGGAACATACAGAATGTACAGTGCAGGGAAAGTCCTGTCCTGCTAGTCATTTCACACAGTCTGCTTCCCTAGTAAAATGATTCAAATGATTTGGTTCAAAGATCCGGATCTTTTCAATGTTCTGATTTGAATGATCCGAATCCTTAAAAAGATCCGGACTTCCCATCACTATCCTGGAGCGGCTGCTTTGAGAGCTGCATAACGCGGCTCAATCTGAAGCCCAACTTCAACACCACCACGCGTTGCGTTAGGGGCACGTTATGCGACCTTAACGTCCCCTAAAACGCAACGTCTTGGTGTGAAAGTAGCCTTAAGCAATTATAGAAGTGACATTTCTCCCTGCTTTATTTCATCAGGTTTTGCAGAATAAAGCAGAGGAAATGATTTGATTGGTGTGGGTAAAATTATTTTATTTGGTCCTTTTTGGCTCATTGCTTAGACATACCTGTGTACAGGTGAAACTCCTAAAATTAGAATATTGTGAAAGAATCCATTTATTTCAGTTATTCAACTTAAAACGGTGAAACTAATATATGAAATACATATTCATTACATTAATTTTCAATAGGTTTTCTGCTGAAATCTGTTGCATATCAATATGCTGTGTATGGTAGGAATCGATCATCATCCAATCTGATCAGAGTGTGATCAACAGGTTTTCCACATCAGAGGAGGTGCGGGAATTGATGTGTGTATGGGCACCTTATCTCTTTGGTTGCCTAGTAGTGCTATTAAACCAAAACATGCTATTTTGCTGGACTCCACTGATATTAAAAATACAGTCATTTACAAAACAGTTTTCAAATTTTAAAAAAAATCCCCTGGTTTCAGTATGCATTCGGCTATGATTTTCTGAACATTCTAAAAGATTCACATTATTTCCTTGTAACCATGACAACTGTCTGCTGGTGAACAGAACAGCTCCGAATTCTCCTTATTACATTCAGAGCTAAAAAAAAAAGCTTACAGTTCTGCAGTGAGTGGTTTATTTATAGGAGTAGGGAATATTAATATTTAGAGGAATATCTAAATCCTTAGCAAAAATAGGACATGCATGGTTTAGCGGGCAAATGTGATAGCTTTGTCAGGTCCACTTATCCATGGATAAGTAGACACATACATAATAGCACATACATTTTGGGGGTCCTTCCATTAGTGGTGGATGCAATCATATCCTACCCAAATGATGTGTCCATCCACAGTGGCAACCTGCTGTTTCAGGCATCAAGTGAAGCCTCTCTGAGGCTGAAAAGCTTGAGAAAAGGCTTGATGCCTGAAACAGCAGGTTGTCGCTGTATTCAGCCAATAGCTTTTAAGATGTGTCAATAAAGAGATTTTACACATTTATTTGGTGGTGCTGATGATTCTGCTGCTAGGTCATGTGCCTACCTTGATACCTGGGCACACCACTACCTTTTTGTCTCGGTGGATGGGTGCCTCCCTAACTGCAGCTTGTAGCACCATAGCAATCATGTTAAAGTAAAAAAAATGGGAAGCTTTCTTTGGAAGAGGAGCTTGTGGGTCCTCCAGAGGCTTCCCCCGTCCTTCTCCTCCAAGCCAATCCAGTGCTGAGTTCCCCAAAGCTCGCTGACGTGCAGTCACAGTGAAAACCGGGTCTGTGGTACTGTGTCGTTGACAGTCTTTCGGGGGTGGAGCACTGTGACAGCCCAGTGGAGGAGGGCGGGGAAAGCCTCTAGGTTATCCAGAAGCTTCCCTTTCTTGAGGTGAGTACCCATTTAGGACATTTTTTTTTCACTACAGGTACCCTTTAAGGAGCCCCAGGTGTTATTTTGTTAAGTTGCAGAAATCTTAAAGGAATTATCAGGCAAAAAAAATGAGTCACTTACTTGGGGCTTCTACCAGCCCCATGCAGCCATCCTGTGCCCTCATAGTCACTCACTGCTGCTCCAGTCCCCCGCCACCAGCTAGTTTCGTTTTTGCCGACCTCGGGGTCGGCGGGCCGCATTGCATACATTTTACGCATTCCCGCTGGTGCAGGAACATTAATACATACATTTTTACGCGTTAGTGGTGCAACACGTAAAAATGTACGCATTGCACCACTAACGCGTAAAAATGTATGTGTTAATGTTCCTGCACCAGTGGTAATGCGTAAAAATGTATGCAATGCGGTCTGCCGACCCCGAGGTCGGCAAACACTAAACTAGCTGATGGAGGGGGACTGGAGAAGCAGTGAGTGACTATGACGGCACAGGATGGCTGCATGGGGCTGGTAGAAGCCCCAGGTAAGTGACTTTTTTTTGCCTGATAATTCCTTTAAGACTGGCATGAGAGAAGCCTACAGGATGTGACAGGCAAACACACGGCAGATTTCTTATTGTCTGTTCACAACCCCCATACAGACACATGCAGTTACCGTACAACTTCCTGTCACCTATAAAAAGATGCAAGCTTTCCAACATTTATTGTTCTAGATTGAATTGATTGTATTTCTTTAGGGTCACTAGCCTGCAGATTAGTCCAGACATGACTTTGTTACAAGTCCTCATTTGGATAACTCAAAGCCTTCCAATGTCATGTTGAAGTCACAGAACTTCAGCCAATCCTGGGTCTTCCCAGAATCCTCTGTCCTGCCGAAAAATCTTCTAAAACAGATTCTTGGACCAAATAAGTGAGGGTTTAACTCTTCACAGCCAACACTGTTGGGCTGCTGCTCTCTAATGCTACGTACACACATGCGACAACGATCGTTCGTTGAGAACGACGAACGAACTTTTAATTGATGAAAGAACGACCTAAGTAAAGTTAGTTTTAAAAGGTGTGTAACGATCTGAACGTTAGGACGAACGTTACATCACGTAAAGCAACTATTGCGCCTGCGCATAAAAATGAGAAGTTTCACGGAGAAATTGTGAAATGCGCATGTCAAGCCTAGTATGAACGACCGTTTCCAACGATGTACTACTTTTGCAAACGATCGTTGTTGGTTAAAATCCGCCGAGACAGAACTTTCTTTTGTAGCGATTTGGCTCATTCGTCGTTTGCCTTAATAGTCAGTGGTTCGTTTTTTGTAACGATCGTCGTTGGTAAAGATCGAGGAACGATCGTTACAAACGACTATAGTCGCATGTGTGTACGCACCTTAAGTCTTGGGAAATTTAGGACTGTTGGCCAGTGCAAAAAAAGATTTTACGTATATGCAGAAATTTATTTTTTACAATTCTTATGGTGATGTTTTGTGGCATGAAACGCATATTTGTTTCTGGAGACCACTTTTTTTCTGAAATTGTAGCAAGCAGAAGACTTGCTTTGTTTTCAATATGATATGCTATTGTGTGCCTAATATACTGTAATGTCTGCTTTTTGTATAATGAGTTTGAGCCAAAACGTTTGCATCTGTTAAAGTAAGATAATTTTTATACAATGGTCCAGCCCGTGTAGGGTGTAAATGATGTATGCCAAGTTTTTTATGCACGTGTTAAGACTTCAAACCTGTTTTTGTGCCACTTGCTTAATGTTCCAGAAAGGGTGTAGCATCATCTCTTATCAATCTATGCATGAGAGGTTGTAGGTGCCATGCATGCACATGCTGACTGTTCAAACACACACCTCATTAAAGAGCTTTACAAATGACATTAGTTGTGTATTTATTTGTCTTGATACATCTTGTTTCCAATTGTGGAGCAGTAAAGCTATGTATAGAGATGATAGTCCTAGTCGCTGATTAGTATCGGTGTCCCACATCAAAGATGTCATCAGTGATTGGCTACTCTAGATGACTGCTATTATTATAGCATTGTGTCCACAGTGTAGCGCCTACCCGTTTTTCCTCCCTCTCCATAGAAACGGAATAGGCTGCTCAGCAATTAGCACCACTGTGTGTCTGTACAGCAGTCGTTACTGTGACCTGAAATGATCGCCAACTATCATTTTAGGAACCAGATTTGAGCATGTTCACATAGCTTAAAGGGAACCTGAAGTAAAAGGCCGCTGTATTAACCACTTGAGGACCACAGTACTAAACCCCTATAAAGACCAGACCATTTTTTGTTAATTGGGCCACTGCAGCTTGAAGGTCAAGCTGCAATGCCACACATCTCAGCACACAAGTGATCCCCCCCCCCCTAAACAGAGCTTTCTGTTGGTGGGGTCTGATCGCCCCCCCAGATGTTAAACATTTTTTATAAACATTTATCTCTTTATTTTTACAATATTTTTTACTATTTATTTATTTTTATCCTCGCCCTCCGTCCCCCAGCCAGCCGATCACTCCTGAGCCAATGGAGGGGACAGCCATGTCACACGGCTGTCCCCAGTACAGCGCTTCTGCAGATTGCAGTGCTGTGCAAAGTTTATAGACAGCGGTTCTAACAGTCTCAAAGCGGCAATCGCCTTCCAAGCGGAGATGCAAGCGCGCGCGATCTCATGCAGTAGCCGGCCCCAGGACTTGATGCCAATTGGCGTTAGGCGATCCTGAGGCTGCCGCTGCGGTCACACCCATTGTTTATTCTGCTTTTAAAAGGAACTTGAGTGAGGAGACATATGGAGGCTACCATATACATTTCCTTTTAAACAATACCAGTTCCCTAGCAGCCCTGCTGATGTCTAAAGATGGGTACACACATCAGATAAAAGTCTTTGGAAAATGAAAGATCACAGACCAATTTTACCCCCTTCCATGTAGTATGTGAGCCATACCTACACAGTTTATTCTATTGCGCTTAACTCCCTATCAGCTAAAAATATTTGCAAGATGCTGTACACATTCAACAGATCAGTTCCTGCAAAAGATCCGTTCCTGCAAAATGCATTAATAGTCTATGATATCTGCAGATCACACCTTGTTTAACGGACAATTATCTGCAGATCAGATCCACCAGGATGGATCTTAGAATCTGCTGATGATTGTCTGATCTGCAGATGAATGTCCGTTATACAAGGTGTGTACAAGTTCTGCAGATATAGATTATGAATGCATTTTGCAGGAAGAGATCTTTTGCAGATAATGATCTTTTGCATGTGTACAGCATCTTGCAAAGATTTTTAGCTGATGGGGAGTTCAGCTCAATAGAATAGACTGTAGATATGGCTCTCATACTACATGGAAGGTGGTAAAATTGGTCTGTGATCTTTTATTTACCAAAGACTTTTATCTGATGTGTGTGCGCACCTTTAGGCTACGGTAGTGCCTAAATCTCACACCTGAAACTAGCATGTGGCTATTCCAGTCAGACTTCAGTCAAAAACATCTGATCTGTATGCTTGTTCAGGGTCTATTGCTAAAAGCCGACTTAAAGAGGATCTGTAAGAAAAAGGAAAAAAAAGAGCCCCATTTGAAAGACATTGCAATCACACAGGCACGAGTTTGGAACTTGGAATTAGGCCAATCAAAATCAGCAGGAAGTGAATTCCATTGGCTCAATTCCATGCTGCATACCATTTACATTAATTTGCATACAAGCCAGAATTATTAGCATGTCCTTGAGCATCCCTACTGCTGATCGTCACCTTTATTAAACATTAAAAATCCTCATCAAGCATCTCAGTGTATTCTTCTAATGGATAATCCAGGGCTCGTGGTATGTGGCGGTTGTTTGCTTTAGCATTGCCCAGTCATTTGGTGGGGGGTTATTCATGGACTGCTAATGTAATAAGCAACAGATGTCATACTTGCTGCGGTCTGATCGTCAGGAGGCCAAGTTCACAACTAGGCCACATTTTTCCAAAGCAAGGACTCCCACCATTCACAGGCAAGCAAGTCACGGATGTCCTCCTGTGTAACGCAGTAATGTCCACGTTCTGCAGTGCTGATAAAGCACACGATGTAGCGAGCATGCCAGGGTTACTACAATACTTGTTATCCAACACGTTGCACAATAGCTAATGCGCTAAGCTGGTGACTTTACTAGAAGTGGTAATTTCCATGGAAGGGGAAGGGATGGATTCTGAGGCACAGAACTAACAATGAGGACATTTGTTTGTCTACTTATATCCTAAGTTTAACTTAAGGCACATATTTTAAATTATATATTCACTTTGTAGAACACTATTTTAACGCTCCTGGCTGTCTATTAAAAACCGCCAGGGGGCAGCGCAGCAGTTCTTTTTAATCTTTTTTTTAAAATCATGGAGCGAGTCCTATGCTGTGCAGCGGCATCCCCCCACCCGCTCCGATCACCTCCGGCGATCTGTGATCAGGAAATCCCATTCAAAGAACGGGATTTCCTGGAGGGCTTCCCCCGTCGCCATGGCGACGGGCGGGACGACATCACCGGGAGTCCTGATCCACCCCTCAGCGCTGCCTGGCGCTGATAGGCTAGGCTGCGCAAGGGGTCTGGGGGGGCGCGGTGGGTAGCGGCAAATCGGTGCAGAGCGGCGGCCCAGCAGGGCCTGAGAAATGCTCCTGCGTGGATTACCCCGAACATTACCGCCAGGAAGGTCAAAGGTATTTTGCGCTAAAAATTGGACAGGACAACAGCATTCAAATTGTCTTGGGAGTGAGGGAGCAGTCAGAGGTTTATTTTTCCTCTCCCCCCCCCCCCCCCAAAGTCCCCACTCTGTCTGAACTAAGTGCTGTTTAGTCAGATGCTAAGCAAGCTACGGCTATACCTCCCTCCCTACTATTTTGGTGTTTAGTAAGGAGGCATGGCTTCAGCTGACAGCATGCCCATGTGACTAACAGGAAGTGGCTCAGACTAACACAGTAAACAGGTAGCTGAAACATGCGGATGGGAGATTTTCTAGGAGTGTGCATGTATAATAAGCGATAATCAATGAGATGCAAATAATTTCTCCTTGCATTCAAATGTCTTGAAAATTACATGCAGCTTGAAATCAGACCAATCAGAATAACTTCCTGACATTTTTTATTGGTTTAAGCTACATGACATTTGCATGCAAGGAGAAGTCATTTGCACCTCATTGATCATCCCAACGTAGAATCATAATCCTACATAGGTTAAAGCAGAGGTGCCCACACTTTTTCGGCTTGTGAGCTACTTTTAAAAATTAGCAAGTCAAAGTGATCTACCTATGTACAATTTTAGAAGCACCCTTCCATATACAGAATGGAAAATGTAGTGGGGTCGGGATCTACCATGAAGGCCTTCGCGATCTACCTAATGGGCACCCCTGGGTTAAAGCATAGTTCCCTAACCCTGTCCTTAAGGCCCACCAACAGTCCACGTTTTGTAGGAAACCACATTCACAGGTGAGGTAATTAATGTCTCAGCAGAGCTCATTAACTACCTCTGTGGATTTATACAAAACATGCACTGTTGTTGAGCCTTGAGGACAGGGTTAGGGAACACTGGGTTAAAGCCTTGTACACACACTAGTCTCAGCCTCTCCCTTCAACTCCTCAATAGCAACATAACGCATCATTAACCTCTGCAGGCAACAGTAATTGTGCAAGTGTATGCACCTTTACCCTTAGCTACAGTGGGGCCCTGTGCAAGTATGCCCCCCCCCCAGCAGCATTAGGTAGCTTTGTTTCAGAAACCTTCACCCCCTAGATAGTATTGGGTCTTCCCGGAGAGCCACAGAGCCAGCTGGGAGACTCTTAGTTGTTCCTGGTGCCACTGCAGAGTATTCAGGAACGGAGCAAACTCACCTGAGTTTTCTCCACTACCTAATACTCTGGGGAGGGGACAATTAAATTGGGGGAGAAGGTGGTCTGGCAGCCAGCTCGGGGTCCTCGACAATAGCCTAGTTTGCCACTATGGAAGTGCTTTCCCTGCTGGTAATAAAACTCCATTGAGCAGATAAAAATTTCAATAGTTCAAGTTCTCTCTGTTTGGAAACTAAATGAACATGATCTGAGGTAGTCAAAACATAAAACTTTGATTTTTAAAGAAAAATAAGACTGTGGGATACTATAGATGTATCTCTTTGGTTTATTTTCCCCTCAGGTTTGCTTTAACGACTAAAAACCCCACATGATACAGTGATATTTTAGTTTGTTTTTATTTTCCATCAGCCAGGTAAGAGTTGTGATGTTTTAACCTGTCCCTGTGAGGATTCCTTCTGAAGACATTACAGCAGAGTAAGGCCTGTCTCATAATGGGAACCATATTTCCTGGGTAAAAGTCCTCCCTGTTCTGCTGTCACAGGAGCATTGCTGACAGTCGGTGTAATGAAGATAAGAAGTACCAGACACAGCTTGTTAGGCTGTCAAGTTTTGCAAAACGTGGAGATTTATCGCAGGACAAGTGCTGTATAAACTGAACTGTGCTAACTTCAACCATCCAGTCTTGTTTACAGGAAATAAAACACCCCTTCCATACAAAAAAGGGCAATGGATGGCTTACTGCATCCTGGCCACACGGTTCAACCACCTACCTGCTGTAATGGACATAAAATAAGCACATTCATCAGCAGATGGCACACATTGTGATTGCTGTGCAGCAGAATACAGCTCATGTAAGAAGTAATAATGGGGAGCTGCTTCCTGCTGAGATGTTTGCTGGAGATGAGCGGCACATCATAGCCAATGCCAAATGCTTGCAGCTGCCTGCAAGTACCCCTGAGATCCACAGCAGTAGCTCTGAGAACCACAGCAGTAGCTCTGAGAACCACAGCGGTAGCTCTGAGAACCACAGTAGTAGCTCTGAGAACCACAGTAGTAGCTCTGAGAACCACAGTTGTAGCTCTGAGAACCACAGTTGTAGCTCTGAGAACCACAGTAGTAGCTCTGAGAACCACAGTAGTAGCTCTGAGAACCACAGTAGTAGCCGAGAGGCCCACAGGAAAGAGACCTTATTCTGTTCTAGATGTGTGTCAGATTGTGCACACATTGCATTACCATTCCATATACTGTCTGTATTACAAGAAGTCTTAGCTGCCTTTAAATGCCAGTACTAATTGTTATTAATGCTAGATTGCCCCAACTTGGTTGAAACCAGTGCAGTATTACTGAGTCCCCCAAGGTCACTGAAAGCAAGCCTGTGAGATCCTTTGCTCAAAAATTAAGATACCTCAGTAGAGGGGAAGCCGCAAGATCCTCCAGTCTTCCCACATCCTCCTCACAACCACCAATCCAGTACTGGAACCCTCAAGTCCTTGACGCCAGGCTTCGGGGGGATCCTAGTGCTGGATAAGTTGGAGGGTGGGGTAGGTAAGTCCTGCTACTTAGGTAAGTACCCATTTGAGGCACTTTTTTCACTACAGGTGCACTGTAATGCACGCTACATCTGTTGGCGAGTGTCCGAGTCTATTGTTCCCTGTCTTAACTCACCCACAGAAGCCGCTCGATGATGTCTAAAGGCTCATACACACGGGGTACGGGCATCGCCGCAACCACGTGGCACGCGCGTGTTGCGGCGACAGGTCGCCCGTGTGTATGACGCGTGCGCCCCGAACTGTCGCCCGTTAGAGCTGTTGCCAGGCGATTGACATGTTCAATCACCGGCTACAGCTGTCGCCGCAACTTCGCCAGAACTGTTGCTAGTCCCGCGTGTGTATGCCGGCTAGCGACAGGAGACCTACACGAGTGAATGGAGCATCCGGCCGGGGGATGCTCCATTCACAAACAGCTTCCGCCTCGTCTCTGCTTTTCTGGCGAGACGTGTGGACAGCTGTCGCCGGCAGGGAGCTGTCGCTCCCTGGTCGCGTGCGCGCATGCAACGGGGGACAATTGTTTCCCGTGTGTATGTAGCTTAACACCTTTGTCCCTCCTCCTCCCCTCTCAGAATGTGTTGTTTAGCTGTTGCCTAGCAACTCATCTGCACAACTTTGGAAGCTGCAGTGTCACCCACAGGATCAACTTAGCTCCTGGTGGGGGACACAGATTGTGCATTTGTATGCAACGTACTGTTTGTCTCTGCCATAGTCCAAGTAAAGACAGCAAGGAACAAGTCTGTAAGTGTAACTCATTGTGGAGCACGGAGCCTTTACCAGCCCTATTTTCATAAAATATCCAAATTCTCAGCAGGGTTTGTGTGCATTCCATTCCTGTGGCAGGAAGTGTGATGCAGCCACACACGTTCATTACTATGCGGAGTATCCTGGGAGGGGAGGCTCTGCAATGTGCTCTGACAGCACTACAACATTCTCTTTCACTAGATTGTGTGCAAAACTGGACAGAAACAGGAGTCACATTTTTACAATAGGAAGCCCCATGTGACAACCAGATCAGACATGTAAGGATTGTATAATCCCCTCATGCAGTACCCAACATAGATTTCCATTATGTTATCTATAAGCGCTCCACTTTCTACACTGCAATAGTCTTCTGCTCCCACTATCCTATACCCCGAGGCTGGGAGACTAGAAGGGGTTTAAAAGGTTACCTAATTCAAGTAACATTTTGGGCCAATTGACAAGGTGTAAATTCAGTAATGGAGGATCGCTTTCTTCAAGCCCTCAAGTAGCACTGCAATAGAAATGACTGATACTGTAGTAGAAATCACTGCATAGAACATTTTAAAGAAAAAGAATTGTCTGAATGTAGTTCAATAATGCATCGACAAATGCAAGTTCAATAAAACCTGAAGTGAACATTGCATCAGTGGGCTTGATTCACTAACCGGCGCTAAGTGTTAGTGCCGGAGTGAAAAGCCACTTAGGCCTTGATTCACTAACTGGCACTAAGCCGGTTAGTGTGCCTTATCACTTAGTGGCCACAAACTACAGCGCTAACCTTATCTGAGGTTAGTGTGCCTTATCTGAGGTTAGTGCCCCTTAAGTAGCTTTGTGCACACTAAAAGATGCACAAAGCTACATCGCGCACAGCGTAATGCGTCGATCTTTGCGTGTGGTGCGACGATAACGTTGCACCCGCTATACTATATACGATGCGACCATAAGGTCGCATAGGATGCAACGATAATGGTGCACTGATGCATCATGTACAGTACAGTGTGTGCGATGTTATCGTGCAGTGCGCAATGTAGCTTTGTGCATCTTTTAGTGTGCACAAAGCTACTTAACGGGCACTAAGTTCAGATAAGGCACACTAACCTCAGATAAGGCACACTAATTCAGATAAGGCACACTAATCTCAGATAAGGCACACTAATCTCAGATAAGGCACACTAATCTCAGATAAGGCACACTAATCTCAGATAAGGCACACTAACCTCAGATAAGGCACACTAATCTCAGATAAGGCACACTAATCTCAGATAAGGCACACTAATCTCAGATAAGGCACACTAACCTCAGATAAGGCACACTAACCGGCTTAGCGCCGGTTAGTGAATCAAGCCCTTAGTGTGCCTTATCAGAGTTAGCGTGCCTTATCAGAGATAAGGGGCCTTATCAGAGTTAAGGGGCCTTATCAGAGTTAGTGGGCCTTATCAGAATGGCATATAAGCACCTAGCGCCCTGGTTTGCGCCCACAAAGTGTTAAGGCGCCGGTTAGTGAATCAAGCCCATTCTGTCATATTTGCAGTTTATAAACCACATTCTGTCTTTTGCCTGCAGTAAAAACTTATCCCAAGCTGTCTGTTTTTTGGCTGTTTACGTGCTTCAGAAAACAGGAGATAAACAGAAGACAATGCACCAGAGATAATGACCATTCTCTACAGAAAATAATCTAATTATGCATTCTAACAGAAAATCTAACAGAAGAATCTAACAGAAAATTGTATAGTGCAATCCCAGCATTATGCAGCATGACTTGGTAATAAAAGCAGCAAGGTGACAAACTTGCGCATTCTGCGGTTTGCATACTATACATCACTGGTGTAACAAACACGGAAGAGACGGCTGCGGTGAACAGCGATACCACCGCAGCCATCTCCATTTCTCTGCCTAACGATCTATCCGCTCCTCGGGCGTCTAGCACATCGTGGACGGGTTTGTCAGCAGCACATAGGGTTGCATTGTCGCGTGCGCGCGCGCATAGACGAGACCTTTATGCGGGGAGGAGGCGCGTCAGCTGACCGGCCGGTCGGTTGATGTCAGAGGAGACGCTCGCCGCTCCTCATTGGTTGATAAGAGGGGGCGTGCCGTAGGGGGTCTCCTCTGCTTCTTAAGCTTCCCTGAATCACTCGCAACTTGTCTGCTGTTGCGAATACTTCGTGTTAGCGCTCAGACCTTAGTTAGATCCGGTGTGCTTTGATCTGGGAGGAAACCGGGGATTTCACACAGTGATAGGATTGTTTGATAGCCATAATTATAACTGAATATTGTATTATCTGTGTATGACTCTTGCTAGTTCTGACTATTCTTTCTCTCAGTGATTCTGTACTTCTGCCCATCTGATCTTGTTGCCGACTCTGCCTGTTATAACCTTCCTGCCTTTGCCTTCTGACTTTGTACCGTATCTGCCAGCCTGTTGCCAACTCGTTTATTCTGACCACTCTACTCTCACCAGAGGCCCTAGTCTCTGGTGAGGGGTTTTGTACTGTTAGTGCCCACCAGCTCCTCTGGTGTGGCATAGCTATACCTGTCAGTACTACTGTTGCACCAAGCACTATACGAACTATACTTTGCTATTGCATTAACTTTTGGTATACCTGTATTATTGGTGATTCTGCAGATCATCATATAATCAAGTATATATCTGCATTATAGGTGATACTGCAGATCACCGAATAATCAGAATACAGTTCTTGCTGACACCAATCGTTACAACTGGTTAGCGAGTGTCTAGAGCAAGGGTGCCAAACTCGAATACAAAGTGGGCTGAAATTGTACACTGGGACAGAGTTGCGGGCCAACCTCAAGTCTAGTGGTCCTTCTTCCCCTATACAATTCCCTGGTATCTAGAGGCCCCCAACCTCTACTATACAATTCCCTGGTGTCTAGAGGACCCCACCCTTCCCTATACAGTTCCCTAGTGTTTAGGGCTTCCTACCTCTCCCATATGGCTTCTCTTGTGTTCTAGGGATTGCAAGTCCTGACCTGTTACCCACTGGGAATATGTGCGGCATCATGAATCAAAAAATGACAAAGGCTACAGAAAATCAAGCAGCTGAAACACTAGGCAATGACAATATCTCACTTTCAGAACTACAGCAATGGTCTCCTCAATGCATAAATGAAAAAAAAAGCAGCTTGAAAAAAGGGCGCAGGGGATTGCAGATAGTAGAATATCACTTTACAGATAGTCTACTGCTGGATTCTCATAGTAAAATACTGGTAATGCTTATGGATATTTTAGTATGGCTAAAGGTGCGTACACACGCACGACAGCACCCAACGACTTGTCCGTCGGCACCTCCCGCTGGGCGGGTTTTCAGCAGACTGTAGTGCGTGTGTACGCAGGCTGTTCCTGAACGATTCGCCGGGCGGATTGTTCAAGAACAGCCTTATCAGTCCGCCGACAGTGCGTCGTGTGTGTGTACGCACCTTAAACCTAACCCTACTCCCACAGAACTCATCCTCCACTGATGCCTAACCCTAATCCCCCCTGGTGGTGCCTGTCCTTAAGCCCCAACCCTAACCCACCTCTGCCACAGAGCTGTGACTTGCAGCAAAGAAAGTACATTTGGGTGTCCGGAGGCGTTGTGAAGCCGGGATTTCGCCGTCTAGAAGTCCCCAATAGAATTGCAGGCGCTTAAACATGAGGATATGTAAATTGTGGCATTGCATAGCTTCATGCCAGCTACACAATGCCAGAATTTGCATATCAGCATGCCCCGTCGCCCACAATCCTTTTGGGTGCCGCTGGGCACTGAGAATTTGCTTCTTTGTCATAAATCGGGTGCCTCCAGGTGGTGAAATGCATCTTTGCTGCAAATTGCAGCCATTATCAAAGCCATGATTTGCGGCAAAGAAGAAAAAATTTCCACACCTGGAGGTGCACAATGGCCATGCGCCCAAATTTCCTTCTTAGCCGCAAATCGCAGCTTTTATAATAGGTGCGTATGGCGGCGTCTTTATCAGAAGGGCTCCTGCGCCTTTTTTTCCTGATTCGCTCCTTAATTCCCATTCACTTTGTACTGCTAAAGGAAGAGAGTGGAAACTCTTTGGAAAACATGCTTCTATCCCAATATTTTTAAAACATCAAATTCAAGATGAACATACATTTTCAAGGGAGGCTCTTTCAATAGCTGGCATCATGTGACTATCGGTCTTATGGTAATATTCTTTAGTACTTTGTCACTAATATTTATCTGTTAGGGAGGAAGTCATTTTTTAAATTCTAGGAAATGGGCTTTTACATGATCTGACCAATCACACAAGTTTACCACCACACACACAACCATTTTAACCGTGATAAATATTTTTAGTCTTCTAAAGCTTTTAAAATACATTATACATAAATTATTTTAAAGCATAATAAAATGTCCTTTTACATCTAATAAAAGTGCAAATATAGAATATAAAAAAAAAGAAAAGAAAAGAAAAAAAAAAAAGATTGGGGGTCAATTAGGTGTGACCTTTTTGATGTAAATTTTATAGAACTGTTTCAGAAGAAAATACTGTCTCTTTTCAGTCAATAACGTTTTCCAGTTTCCATGAAATCTCGAGTGGCCAAATGGAGAAGCTTCCATGTAGCTTTCATCACCATCTGGTCTTCACACCCGTGGCAGAAGGTTTCCTGGGAGTCTTGGCATGCAAGGCACAGGCGGTGCAGTGACAGTTACTGGTCTGCCGGGACGGAGTCTGCTGCTTTTGTAGGGGGTGGTGGAGCCGCCCGCATCTGCAACACACACAAAATGGCATTCAAGCAAAACATGCCCAAAATGCCTATCCCCGCTCATACGAGGAAAGCTCCACTGTTTACTTCCTGAGATAAGCATGAATAATTTTAACAACATTTTTAATTAGAAACATTAAAATATGTTAAAATAATGTTTGTCTTCTCCTTTGTTTGAGCCATGACTTACTTCTATAAACCTGTGTTATAAAGATCAGACCTGGAAAGTGAAGACTTCCTGTCCTTTAAATGAAGCAGTGCCTCCCACAGACACTTAAAGGACTGCTATCGCAAAAAAAGTAGGCAGTTCAAATCTGACAGAATCCTCAGGATCATCTGGGAGGGGGGGGGGAAGAGGGTGGAGGGTGTTTTTTTACCTTCCAAAACGTTTTGGAAGCATTTTAAAGGGCACTTCCGGTTTTTCTATCCAGATATCTGAATAGGTCGGATATCCGCGGATAATACGTCCGGATATCCACGTTCAGGCAGATATTTAACCACTTGCCGACCGCACGCTTATACCGTGCGTCGGCAAAGTGGCAGCTGCAGGACTAGCGATGCAGTACTGCGTCGCCAGCTGCAGGCTGATTAATCAGGAAGCAGCCGCTCGCGCGAGCAGCTGCTTCCTGTCAATTCACGGCGGGGGGCTCCGTGAATAGCCTGCGGGCCGCCGATGGCGGCTCGCAGGCTAAATGTAAACACAAGCGGAAATAATCCGCTTTGTTTACATTGTACGGCGCTGCTGCGCAGCAGCGCCGTAAGGCAGATCAGCGATCCCCGGCCAATCAGCGGCCGGGGATCGCCGCCATGTGACAGGGGACAGCCTGTCACTGGCTGCACAGGACGGATAGCGTCCTGTGCAGCCCCGATCACCGGGGATGAGCAGGTAGGAGAGGGAGGGGGGAATTTCGCCGCGGAGGGGGGCTTTGAGGTGCCCCCCCCCCGCAACTAGCCTGCCCACCAGAGCGATCAGACCCCCCCTGCACACCATCCCCATAGGGGGGAAAAAAGGGGGGCGATCTGATCGCTCTGCATGAAACCTGATCTGTGCTGGGGGCTGCAGAGCCCACCCAGCACAGATCACAAAAAAGAGCGCTGGTCCTTAAGGGGGGGTAAAGGGTGGGTCCTCAAGTGGTTAAAAGGTCGAATTCAGATATCTGAACCGGATCCGGATATCTGGGTATCCGGATCAATTCGGATTTTAAAAAGTACTATCCGAGCACCCTGCGTGAGGGTGCGTGCCTCCTTGGTGTTAAATTTTCCCAGGATTTCTGTGCAAAGTGATAAAATGTATTTTTAAAACTTTTTTCCCTGTAACTTGCCAAAATCTGTCAAGCAAGGGTCTAGTATACAGTACAGGAGAGTATTGATGTGTATGCACGTTTATACTGTTCACAGCTTGTTTTTATGGACGGACATATCTGTCCATACCGCTAGGGAGGTTAAGTTCTACCTTTTATATTTATTTTTGTTTTCCCTAGTTGAACTTGATGGACAGAAGTCGTTTTACAACCAAACTAACTATGTAACCATGTACTGGTAGAGTGTAGGAGGCACCCAAGGTATAACAATCTAATATGAAGACGGTAAGAAGATCTTACCTTAAAGCTGTCACATTCAAGAATGAAATGTTTTCGATAAAAGCAAAGAGTTTTATTATGCACATCAGACAACGCATTTCGTGGCAACAAACCGCTTCATCAGGTCAAGTTCAAGTGCTTGCGGAAAGTCCAAGAACAATCAGCCCTGAGTCACAGGTGCTCAGGGCTGATTGTTCTTGGACTTTCCGCAAAACACGTTGTCTGATGTGCATAATAAAACTTTTTGCTTTTACCGAAAACATTTCATTCTTGAATGTGACAGCTTTAAGGTAAGATATACTTACCTTCTTCATATTAGATTGTTATACCTTGGGCGCCTCCTACACTATCCCAATACTTTTAGTAACCTCCTGAAGAGGAGAGTACTTATTTTGACCTCACATTTTGCAAAGCCGAACCCCCCCCCCCTCTCTTTTTTTTTGGGAGCAGCGACCACCCTACTTTTTCGCAAAGGCTGAGTGGGGACGGTACTTCCCCACATGTTCCTATGAGTGGTTGCATTTCCTGCAACCTACCTCTGTGACTATACTTGATTGTTATACACATAATACCTCCTGAATTATCTCGTTTAAAGTGAATGGGAACCCATACTGAAATAAAAAAAAGTCAGATACTCACCTAAGGAGAGCTCCCATAGAGCATTCCCTCTCCTCTCCCGGTCCCCGCTTGTGCGCTGGCTCCCCCATAGCAGTATTTGACCTTTTCGGTCAGATACCGCTGTTTCACGGTGAAGGGAGGCTTCGGAAATGCTTCGGGATCCTGAGTGCTCCCGAAGACAGGCCGCTCTACACTACGCACGCGCGAGCGCCCTCTATGACGCACTCGCAGGTGCGCAGTATGGAGCCACTTGTCTTCGGGAGGACTCGACTCCCGAAGACTTCCAAAGTCCCCGCGGCAGGAGATTTGAACGGGGGAGCCAGCACAGCACCGAGGGCACCGGGAGAGGAGAGGGAAGGCTCATTAGAACCCGTGCCTTCCCTCTCCTTAGGGGAGTATCTGACTTTTTTTTAATTTAGTACGGATTCCCAATGGCTTTAAGATAAGTGCACTGCTTTTGACCTCAGTTGGCAGAACTTGCGCTGTAAATTCTTGGAATGCTTTGATGTCTCTCTGCTGACAGAAAATATAGAAACTAAAAACAGAAGTCCTCTGTTATTGTCTCACACTGCCCCCTTGTGACAAGTGGCCAGAAATACACATTACAGCAGTGCTGATTGTTAGCAAGGAAATGTAACAAATAATTTATTTTAGCACATTTTTTTTATTTCTTGTCACGGAGCACTTACAAACCTCTAAATAAATTGGCTGCTTAAGGGGTAAACTGTGTTTTTTAAATGTTTTAGCATTTTGGGGCACCTCATCCTTCACTAGTACTTAATAAGGTATACTTTTCCACATGATGATCTGTTTATTTCGAATTCTAGACATACAAATGTCCAGCACAGGCACTGAACGTGCACTGAAGGGATTTTTAGACAGATTCACAATCCGGGCAATGCCTCAGAGTTCAAATCAAGATGTCTGGTGTTCATTTCACGTAATCAAATACACAGCACTCTAATTGGCAAGTTGTCAGAGTGTTTGCAGTAACTGCGCGCAGAATAATGAGGACTCGTCTCTTCTGCTGGCTGCATACAAGACAAGGTGAGGGCATCAGCACAATGAACAAGTGATTAAAAAGAGATTCATTTTTCACCTTAACCCGTTGACAATACCAATTCATTATGTAATAAGCAGGAAAGTGACACTAGAAGCAGATATAGGGAAACAGATGTCAGCTAGTTAGTAATGCAGTAGGGTGAGGATTAGCGAATCAAATAAACAAGTGAGACAGAATTACAAACCTTAGAAAGTAACAATATCCTTAGAGTACCATGCAAATGTTTTAGGCACTTAAGAAAATATGCAGTAAACCTTTCAGAAGGAATGGACGGCCATTTTTTATGCATCAGTTAATCTAGACAAGTGCACACAAAGATCCACGAGCATTATGGACTAAGGCCCGGTTCACATAAGCGTTAAACAATCCGTTCCCGGATTGGATGGGACTGGATGCGAATTTATCCAATGTTAACCTATGGATCTGTTCACATCCGACAGTTCAAACAGATCCATTACGCACGATCCACTGAAGTTTCCTTCTGCAGCAATTTTTCCAGACCGCTGAGCCCAGTGGAACGGAAACGGAAGCTAAAGTGCTGCATTGGGGGCAATGAGAAAATGGAACGTTTCTTCACACACAGTAAAGAAACGGACCGCTCTAAGGATCAAGATCCACTTAGGGGGTGGGGGTGTGGGGGGAATGTGGGGAAACTGAACGGAAGCAGCTGAACGACAATGGAGTGAAAACGGATGCGATCTACCAGTAATCAGATCCGTTTTCATGGATCCGTTTGCCACTAAACTGCCAATGTGAGCCGGGCCTTATGGTCCTGTGGCAATGCTTGGGTGATCTGCCGTAGCAATGTTCACACACTGTGGTGGGCGTGCTCGGAGGCATTGCTAAGAATTATTTTCACTATGTGCTGCAGCGGTTTCCGATTTGGCCACAACACCCGTGCTGCTGTGAAGCTGCAGCCCAAATCGCTTAGCCGTGCCATGCATGGATTATGGTGCGTGCTATGGGAAATTACACCATGCTGTCCAGAATCGCAGCGCAGTGCGATTTGGATGGAAAACCATAAGAGGAATAAGCAGCGTTTCCCCGCCTAACTCACCTGTGGGGAAAAGGGCCCTAATTAGCAATCTCGGGTGACCTGCAGAACTTCACACATAATCCCTGTATTCTCCCTATACAGCCTTGCTGCCTATTGTAGCCACTGCATGAGGTCGAGTTGAAGGAAACCCAAAGTGAAAATAAACTGATGACAAACAATTGTATCTAAACCGCAAACCGCCGCTGTGCACCATCCCATTGCAATACATTAGACAAGCGTTTTTATAGGCGGATGCGGCCGGCGGATCGCTCCAAAAACCGCTCGGTGTGCACTGGGCCTATGATTTACACCAATAATGAATAAGGCAATTATGGACAATTAGACACACAGGCCAGTAGATGGAAGAAAGCCCCGATAAGGATATGAGCAGGCAGTGGTTGGTAGAAGCTGCAGGCTGCTGTATACTCACTGGTCTCAAGCGTGTTGCTGCAAAATCTGGAGAGCTCTGTGCGCTCCCAAACCCGTTCTGTCTGGAGTCTGCAAAGTAATTAAGCACAGCAGTATTGATTACAGATGACTCTTGTAGTCCTTTTGTACCATTAACAAATCTGACACATCTCTTGTGTTTTCAGATGCACAAAGCAATATTGTATTTCTCAGGGAATTCAGTATATGCTGTGCGCATAATAAACTAAGAATAATGCTTAAAGCAAACCCATCACAGACCTCGCTAAGAGAAACCGAGCAAGTTATAAGAAAATAGGCAATCGGGTTAAGGGCTGTGGAGTAAGTACAAAAATCATCCGACTCCTCAGTTTATGAAACCACGACTCCGACTCCAGGTACCCAAAAATTTGCTCCGACTCCGACTCCCTAGTCTAATGCTTGCCAGAGCTGCGGAGTTGGTACAAAAATCATCTGACTCAGTCATTGAAACCACCGACTTAAACTCCAGGTACCCAAAATTTCTCAGACTCCTCGACTCCGACTCCACAGCCCTGATCAAGCTGGAGTGCATGTAGTGAAAACTGCATGTTACTAGTTACAGCACTGTAGGGTGCTGAGAAGGATTGGAGGAGTAGCAGTCACCATTTAAAGAAAAGAAATGGCATCTTACTTTGGCAATCTACATCTCTGAAATTACTGATCATTTTCACAACAGATACATGGGCCTCAATTCACTAAGCTTTAACAAACACTTTATCAAACGTTTGATAATTTACCTCATGGGTAAAACATAATTTTGAATTCACTAAGGTGTTATAGATTTATTGAGCGTTTTATCGATAAAACATTTGATAAATCTATAACACCTTAGTGAATTCAAAATTAGATTTTACCCATGAGGTAAATTGTCAAACGTTTGATAAAGTGTTTGTTAAAGGTTAGTGAATTGAGGCCACTGTACACTGTGGGCAACATATATCACCAAAAGGTGAAAATAAGCGGTGCGAAAAGTGCACTTAAAACTATCTATTTGTATGAATTGTAAAAGCATTGGGCAGCTCAATAACCAAGTGGTTAGTAAAGATGAGCGAAAACATCCTACAGAGTGATTCCATTGGCTGGCTGACTCAGTGGGGCTTCCTGATTGGCTGCAGTATTTAAACCTGGATGGCACAGTTGATAGTTGCCTTAAGTTAGCATTAAGTCACAAGAGCTAGATGCTGGGTGTACCTTTGCTTTTCCCGCCTTTTACGTTGCCTAAAACCTGCCCGTATTATCCTTCTGATTGCTGCCTGGACCAACCTTTGCTAGTATTTGACCACACTTCTGTCTCATCCCTTGAACCTGTATTGCCTGTATGTGTATGACTTCCAGCTAGCTGACTACAATATTACCACTCTGACTGCCATCTGATTACTGTGTATGACCCTGGACTGTTTGACTACGTTTATTGCCTGTATCACTGCCTAGTGAGTTTTGGTGATACCACTGTGTTACAGCCTTCCGTTCCTATACCTTGCGCATTAAAGAGAACCAGAGATGAAGCACCCTCTTGTATTTTACCTTATAAATCAGTGGGAACATGACAGTAAACACCTAATCTGCCCTTTGTTTCATTATTCTCTGTGTAATCTGACTGTTATCACGTCTGATAAGAATCCCCGACTGAGAAGTCAGGCTGCTCCGTCTAGCTTTGCTACAGAAAGATTATAGCTAAGTCTGTCTTCTGTGGTGTTATTTCAAGCCCAAGCCTGCCCCCTTGTGGCTTTGCTATAATGACTCAGCAATAATCATTCCCAGCAAAGCCAGATTTAATTGCTCAGTCTGGGATTCTTGTGACTGCTGTTAACAGACACTTTTAGCAGTGAGGAGGAAACAGAGAGCATGGTAAGTGTTTTCTCTAATGTTCTTACTGATATACATGGTAAAATACACAAGGGTGCTTCCTCTCTGGTTCCCTTTAAGGTCTGGGTGTAGCCATGTTCTAGGTAGACACAACTTGTCTCCCAAGGCTGAGTAGGGATACGCCACATAGAGTGGAGACTGTGGTGGAGATTGGGACATAGGAACTCCTATAAGCCGATGGATCCACTAGGCTTAACAACCACTATCTGCATGGAGTTGGTATGTTCTCCCAGTATTTGCATGGGTTCCCTTCAGAGACACACTAGTAAATTAATGTGCTGCCACTAAAACTGGCCCTAGATGTTAAAGGCAGCCACCATATAAAAAGTATCCTACAAGTTAGAACTCAAAGTTAGCTCCTAGACGGCAATTCATTTGCTCCCTAAGTGCTGCTGCACACTGCTTTCACCATTCCTTGCAGAGGAAAGATCTTGGCTCCCATGAACCTTGCAACAGCTACCAACAGCAACAAAGGTCGTGATCTTATCTTCTGAGGATTAGTTTGGTTGTGTAGCAAGTTTTTCCTTCAGCCCACCCAATTTCCAGCCACTAATCATGTATTGTGAATGGTTGCTGAATTTCCTTAAGGAAGGGGAGTTTACTGGCTCTCTGCAAAACCTGCCAAAAGGCATCCAAACCCTTAGTACAGAGTTTAATGTCTCGAAAAGGATGAGGGAAGAACAAACACAAAAAAGAGGAAGGGGAAATTGTAGGAGGGGAACCAGTCAATGAAAGGTCACAGGCCCAAAAGATACGAAGCTATTTTTAGCTCTATGTTCAGATTGGTTTAGTAACCTTTACAGAGTACCTCAGTTTGAAGTTCCCTATAAAAACAGATCTATCAGAAATACAATACCTGGCTCTGCAGATGTTGTTCCTTGTACTGTGGATCTCTGGACAGAAAGGGGAGACAGAATTGGAGGAAGGCAGGTCGGTGGAGCTGGGGAAGGAAGGTCCTACAGGTGTAGAAAACAAGGAGAACATATTACAAATCTGTCTCTATTACAGTATATCCCAATTTACAAATCATACTAATGATTGTTCCTCATATTCTGCATGGTGTGTGCAACAGTGTGCAAAAGTGAATATGATTTAGTGCCTGTCCTCAGTGTAAGCTGGCTGTCACTATGGCCACCACAAGTCAGGTGAGATATGTTCATGCATCTTCTCCTCTCACCACTAGATGGTGCTGTAGAATAGTCAGGAGATGGTCTATTATGCTAAATAATGTCTCTCAACATTATAACATTTGACAACACTCCATGAAAAATTATGGACATGATTTACAAAGCATTTTCACCTGTTTTCCTGTCTAGGTTACATTTTTAAGGTTCCAAAGAGCAAAAATATAATATAATTAAGGTAAGAAAAGTAATATTGCTTGTTAATGTGCTGAGAAGTTGTTTTTGGAAAATAGATGATAAGTCATTTATGAGAAGTTTTGTGAATAGAGTCCTATATTAGCTGATGCACAAAGAAGTGTAACTGATTTGTCAGAATAGAAACTTAAAGGACCACTATCATAAAAAATGGTAACATTTAAAATACATGTAAACATAAAAATAAGAAGTATGTTTCTTCCAGAATAAAATGAGCCATAAATTACTTTCCTCCTATGTTGCTGTCACTTACAGTAGGCAGTAGAAATCTGACAGAACCTACAGGTTTTGGACTAGTCCACCTCTTCATGGGGGATTCTCAGCAAGGCTTTTATTCCTCATAAAGACATTTCCTGAAGAGGATTTATACAATGATGCTAGCCAGCTTCCCAGCTTGCTGCACACCTTTTTTTGGCAGAGCAACTGCCATTCACTAAGTGCTTTTGACAATCAACAAAACCCTGAGAATCCCCCTGTCGGTAATGTCAGATTTCTACTACATACTGTGACAGCAACATAGGAGAAAAGTATTTTATGGCTCTTTTGGTCTGGAAGAAATGTATTTCTTATTTGTATGTGTATACATGTATTTTACATTTTACATTTTGCACAATAGTAGTCCTTTAAAAGGCAACCAAACTTTTGCTACCTTGATACAGCTTAGCAATTTGAAACTGAACCAATCAAATTAAGTTGTGTTCATTTTATAGGCCTGATTCCAAGTTGCATTTAAACTGCAACAAAGTTTGCAAAGTAAAAAACTAAATAAATCTTATTCAGAAATTAGCTCTAGTCATCATTAGTGTTGACGTGTTTGGAATGCATGCAGTGCTCATGTATGAAGATTCAGGATCTGATTGGAAGGATTTGAATAAACATCAACACATCACTACTCGAGGTATTTTGCAATTCAGAGTTGCTAGAGACTATCCCATGTCAAATTGCCACTGCTATACGATTTTATTACCAGTAAAAAGCAAAAACTGCTAAAAACAATATCAACAGTATACGTTTGGTATACATGACTACCCAAATTTCGCATCCCTTTGAGTCATTGGTTCAGTGCTTAAAGGATACCCGAACTGAAATGTGACATAATGAGATAGACATGTGTATGTACAGTGCCTAGCCCACAAATAACTATGCTGTGTTCCTTTTTTTATTTCTCTGCCTGAAAGAGTTAAATATAAGGAATGAAAGTGGCTGACTCAGTCCTGACTCAGACAGGAAGTGACTACAGTGTGATCCTCACTGATAAGAAATTCCAACTATACAACACTTTCCTAGCAGAAAATGGCTTCTGAGAGCAAGAAAGAGGCCAAAAAGGGGAATTTCTTATCAGTAAGGGTCACACTGTAGTCACTTCCTGTCTGAGTCAGGACTGAGTCAGCCACTTACATACCTGATATTTAACTCTTTCAGGCAGAGAAAGAAAAAAAAGGAACACAGCATAGTCATTTGTGTGCTAGGCACTGTACATACCCATGTCTATCTCATTATGTCATATTTCAGTTTGGGTATCCTTTAATCAGAATTCTGCACAAAATTTCACATACCACCACCCTCACTTGTGGCAGGCAGATGGGCCGTTTTTTTTCGTAAGCCACCCTGGATTAATAATACAAAACCTGGAAGAGCTCTCTACGGGCTCAATTTCCAAAATCAGCACTGGAGAAGAACTGTAATGCTACACAGAATGGAATCTTACCACTTACCAGGTTAGTAATATATATATAGGGATGGTCAATGAAATGCAAATAATTCAGAATTGATGCTGGATTATTCAAGTTTTTTTATGCAGTTTATAAATAAACCAATCAAATCTTGCCAAGGTGGAATTTGATTGGTCCATTTTCAAGATGCATAAACTGGCATACAAAATGTGCATAATCCTGCCTCAACTCAGAATGATTTACAACTCAATGACCATCCCTGTTCCTTACATATCAGAGATCAGACTACACTTATGCAGAAAATGACACAGAATACTACTACCAATAATAACATTTTATATATCACATATATCATCAATTATACCATTATACGATTGCTTTATAGAAACATACCTGATTTGGTTCTGAATTATCTCCTGATAGTTCCTCAACCACAAGTGACGGAAACACTCCCACGCGGCCATTGAATTCACCCTTCCAAAAGCCGTCATCTACCCCTCCCTCGTCTTTACGGATCAGATGAATGATGGCTCCTTCAGGGAAGCTGAGTTCTTCCTCGCTCTGCCCTTCATAGTCATACAGCGCTCGAGCGAGAGATACTGGGAACAGGAATGGTAACCATCAGTACAGGAAAATCATTTATGGTTACTGGTAATTTCTCAACTGCACAGCAGAAATGCCTCTACGACCAACCACTGGCAGAAGGTTTGTAAAGAAGAAAACATATTTACCATCACAGCTTAGGGCAATGTGCTCCTGCTATACTTTTGGCACAATATGCATAGAAGAAAGTCTAGCAAATGCTCCAATAAAGTTCATCATCAATTTACTTAATGGTTTGTGGCCTTGTTGGGTAGTACATACAGCAATGTGGCGCATGTTTTCCTATTACCTAACATTCCCCCCCCCCCCCTGCCAAAGTAAATACCATCTAAAATTATAGGTGACCATACATCTACCGATTTTGCAGCCAGAGCGACAATCTCATTTGAACATTTTAGGGGAATCGGATGAAAAACGGTGCCGCAACATGTCTGCCCGATTGATGTTTTGAACAATTTTGGGTTGAAATCAGTTGAAAGCGTCAATTGGACATGCTGGAAAATCTCCATTGCACATGCTTGTTTGGGTGCCAGGCGGTAACGGCATGCGATATGATGATGAGCGGCGTATGCTACAGACCACCAGCCAATGTCCTGCCAAATGTTAAATGTCCGTTCCCCCAGGTGCCCATGCTCTGTATAATCTCACCTGTCCCTGGCCGCACTTCAGGTGAGACGATCCGCGGGCGGATCGCTCGGGGGTTGGGGACTGCCATACACATTCTTCATTATTGGTTAAGGCGGTCATTATCGGCCGCCTGAGCCGAATTTAGTCAAGCATGTGTACGAGCCTTTAGACTGTGGAAGGGACATTGGAATATGAATCGGGGATGGTATTGGAATGTTAGCTCTGAGGGACAGTTAGTGACATGCCTTAATCAATGTAGTCTGCAAAGTACTGTACAAAAATGGCAAAGCTATGTGAAATGCATAATGCTAATAATAGTCATCCATGATTCATCCTACCTCCAGCATCCGACCATTCCAACTCTGCTATCCCGGTGAACGAGGTGTCTAAAGACAGCCCCCTGCCATGCCCCTCATCTGTGGAATCTGCTGTGCTCTGTTTGATGAAGTTAATGTATTTTTCTGGTACATAGCCAACCTGACCACTTTTGTTCCGTGCCTGAATAAAGGGACAAGGAGAAGAGTATAACATTTCCACTTGCACAAGGATTGAACTCGGGAGTTCTTTTCACATGCTGAACACAAGCTTGGGACTTACGACATTCTGCATCACTGTTCAGACAGACTGTCACTACTGCATCAGAAACAGCTAAAGGTTTAGTCAGGGCTTACAGTGTATTCACAGGAATGGTTTAAGTAATTGTGTGTATAAAAATAAACTAAACACAAATAAAAAAAAAAAATCTGAATCCTGTGTTGTTAAGATGGCTAAAGTGATAGTGATATAAACAATTATATCTATCCTCCTCCTAAAAAAGAATTTTCGATATCCCACAGTTTTACTGTATATTAGGTTTAAAAACATAAAAAATTGTTTTGTCTAAGGACAATGACACAGTCTGTCCCGTGTCTCAGAAAGCCAAAATATATGAACCATTTACCTTTTTTGGCTGTAATTCCTCATCAGTAAGGGACGCTATAGTCTGAGGCTTGGTTCACACATAAATCTGAACTTTTTCGGCCCAGTGTTGTCAGTTTTGCATCAGTTTTCTATCAGCTTTACCTGACTACATTGGAACTGTACACCTTTTATGTTTGAACACAGCCACAGAAACACATAGAAAACTGATGCAAGACTGACAGGACAGTACAGATTTATGTGTGAACACGTACAAAACTGATGCCAACTGTCAAAAACTGACAGGACACCTTTTTATGTGTAAACCAAACCTTACTGGGTCCCACTGGAGAGAAACTGAGAAGTCATTTGCATAGCTGAATGTTTCAACTGATATTGACACATAATATTTACGGATAATTATATTTTATACAGTCTGCCCCATGATGACTTATGTCATTATACGTGACTTGTGGACCCCATGGCCACGCCTTGGTTTTAAGAGGTTGTAGGCTTCATTAAATATTTTTGTCCATTACAAAGTAGTCGGTGTTATTTATGCATTTAATTGTGAATAGGGGATTTCTTGCTTATATCTTTTTGGTGTGGGCCATATACTGTACAGCAGATGCGGAGTCTGCATGGGTGTTGCACATACACATACATGTAAAAAGGGGGCCAAGGTAATTTCTAGTAGAGTATCAGTGAAATTACCGATATTAATCTACTAGGCTCTATGTCAGGGGTTCCCAACCTGGGGGCGATCGCCCCCAGGTGGGCGATTTGGGTTCTAAGGGGGGCGGTAAATTTGTGGGAGGCGACAGGGGGGCGATCAGTATGAAAAGGCAGAAAAAATAAAGTGTCGCAGTGTCACTAGTTTTTAAGAAAATTATGGGCAAAAAATATGATCTGTATAAAATATGCAAGTGTGCATGATAGAGTTGCGTAATTCCTCAGGGCTCTTTGGTCAAGCGCCGGTGTAATGTCAGATAGTGCAGCCCGGAAGCAGCCTTCCTCACTGAGTATCGCGCATGCTCAGTGGGAAGTTAGATATTATTTACCTGAAATATCTCCGCTTCCGCACCACGTACACTCCCGAAATTTTCAGGGGAGGGAGGGGACCCCCAGATCTAGCTCTGTGTCGAATTGCAGCCCCCGAGCCCCACTAGTTCCCGAGATAGGTTTGATGCAATCAGTCTCGGGAACCAGCAGGGCTCGGGGGCTGCAATTCGGCACAGAGCTAGATCTGGGGGTCCCCCCCCTCCCCTGAAAATTTCGGGAGTGTACGTGGTGCAGAAGCGGAGATATTTAGGACGTTTTACGTGGCTGCACAATTTAATGGGACGCAGGCTCCCACTGCGCATGCGGGACTGCACAACGTGCGGGGCTGCAATAGCTGACATTACACCGGTAAGGGAATTGGCGCGAAGTAGTTGAGTCACCGGCTATTTTTAGCTGGCAAGGTCACAGCGCTACCCCCTCCACCGGCACCACCACCTGGCATAAGGGTATACCATACTAAGAGAAGGGGGGCGACAGGGGTGAGTCGTCTTCCCCTAAGGGGCGATACCTCATAAAAGGTTGGGAACCACTGCTCTATGTAATTACGATAGTAAAATATCAGTAAGAGTTGCCATTATTTTCCTATCACCTAACCTGACCCCATTCTCACTTGTACCCTCCCCATCAATGCGTAATCCTAACTGCCCCCCCCCCCCCCACACACACGTCTAACCCTAACTGACCAGTCTCCCCTAACTGATGCCTAACTCTTACCGGCCCACGAATCAATGCCTAATCCTGACCCACCCCCCAACCGATGCCTAACCCAAACAAACCCCTTATACCTGATGCCTAACTCTGACCAACCCCCTACCCATGCCTAATCCTGACCAAACAGCGGCTACAAAAAGCAGGCACGAATTTTGGGCCCCGCCATAGCCACCCATGTTAATAGCCGCAATTAACAGCTATAACTGGAAGTTTTTATAGCAGGTGGTCCGGCATCCACTATTTTATATTTGCAATAGATCCGGGAACTGTTATGGTGTATACAGATGTTTTTCTTACTGGCCTGGACTGCAGAAAGATAAGCAAGACTAGTCATTAACGTAATGAGCCAAACGGAAGAAGAGTTACGACAGAGAGACAAAAACCTAGTGATAAAATGGAAGACAGTATATGCAACAAAACAGCCTATTCTATAAATACAAATGATTTATAGAATATAAAGCAGCAATTCTGAACAGACCTTCACCCACTCTTCTACGTCTCCATCTTCCATGACCTCCAGCAGCTCGCCTTGCACGATGGACAGCTCATCAGGTTGTGCAGCCTGTCAGGATACAATACAATGCAGCATTAAAGAGGCACTGTAGTGACATATAGTAGAATGCAGTAAATTATTCAGGATACCCACTTTTTATGGTAATTTTCCTGGTTTCAGCATCAGAGACACTTCCTATATCTATGTATCGCTGTAACCTTACTCTCCCAGTGATGCTTAGCCTAGGCTGTTTAGCCATGTGGAATACTCCTCCAAGAGCATTCTGGGACCCAGGCATTACGGTGGCGTAGTGGTTAGCTCTCTCGCCTTGCAGCGCTGGGTCCCTGGTTCGAATCCCAGCCAGGGCACTATCTGCAAAGAGTTTGTATGTTCTCTCCGTGTCTGCGTGGGTTTCCTCCGGGCACTCCGGTTTCCTCCCACATTCCAAAAAACATACGGTTAATTGGCTCCCCCTAAAAAAATTGGCCCTAGACTACAGTACTTACACTACATAATATAGACATATGGCAATGGTAGGGATTAGATTGTGAGCTCCTTTGAGGGACAGTTAGTGACAAGATATATATATATATATATATATATATATATATATATATATATATATACACTGTACAGCGCTGCGTAATATGTCGGCGCTATATAAATATATAATAATAATAATTATTATTATTTTCACTGGCTTTGGAACTCTCAGAAACATTCTGCAGAGCTGTACCGGACAGGACTAAAGATAGATCTTGCTACCTGTGATCATTTTCAGAATGCAAATCAGGGTTTTTACAATTATACATGAATATTGTAAAAACAAATAAACAATTATTCATTAAGTTATTTTACCACAGTTTCTATTTTATGTAAAAAAAAACAAATACCCCTAGTACAATGAGAGGTTGATAGGAGAAGCATTTTTTTTTTTTTTAGCATGCACAGATCAGGGTGTCATTCTGTTGGGTCACCTATGCCAGTGACTCAATTTTATTTTGGTGGGTACCCCTTATGCAAGCCTACTTCCCAAGTACCCTCTGGTATTGCTAACATTGTCTCAAGTACCCCTTAGGAACCCTTGACACACATTCATTTATTAACCAGATACCTTTCCTGTGAATAAATTATTTCCTATTTTTTTAAAAAATTATCTTTCTTTTCAATTTTCACCTTTTCCAAAATACAAAAATACATTTATCAATCATATAGAAAACCTTAATATTACAACCACCAATTCTAGAAGGAAACTTATAACAGCTACTCTTACAACTTCTTCAGGTTTTTATACATCTGTGTAACCCCTAAAATACATATACTTCAAGATTTAGCTCTCCCTGGCCAACTATAGTAGCCCCTGTTTCCTTAATTATTTCCCATTTGTAATCATCAAACCTGTACATTCGTTTGTTTATATACAGTGTAATTTTCCAAAAACAACATTTCCTACATCTATTTAACTTTATCAAGCCCAAGTACCCCCTGTACCCATTAGAAGTACCCCAGGGGTACACGTACCACATGCTGAGAATCTAGGGCCTATGCGTTGCATAACACAAGGACATTCATGGGCCATGGATATCTGAAGGACTTGTTGCAACTGCATCACACCCTACCACAATCTTAGATCAATGTTCTAATAACTTGGTCACCCCAAAAGTCCATTTCAAGACCTTTAGAGACAGAGCCTTCTGTCATGCTGCCCTTACATTTTGGAACTCCCTGCCACACCCAATCAGAACATATCCATCCCTGGGAGCATTTAAGTCCAAACTAAAAAGCCACCTGTTTAGTCTGGCATTTATGAACTGACTCTGTAACACAGTCCAGCCTGCAATCCTGTATTGATCTGAGACAACTACGGCATGCGCTTTGAGTCCTATGGGAGAAAAGCGCTTTACAAATGTTATTGTATTGAATGCAGAAAGGGCTTTATTTTTTAGGTACATTTATTCTCTGCTTGCATTTGTGTAGTTATTATTGGAACTATAATGTAATGACTCCACCTGTAGGCATGTGAGGTTACTACACTACATGCAATATTGTTGGCTTTCCAGGATAGGTTTAGATATCACTGCTTAAAGCAGACCTGAAATCATAACTTCCTCTCTGCTGTAAAAGATAAGCAACAGCATAAGAATATTTAAAGAAAAACATTTCCTTGTTACAGCTGATACAAACCCTGCAATAAATCTGCAGTGTGTCTACTTCCTGCTTTAATGGAAGCAGACATATTGTTAACATCCTGTGTTTACCGATTAGCTGCTCTGACATGGCAGTCAGCTGACACAGGCGAGAGATCAAATTACAACTTCTGATTAGTCACAGATGAGGGGGAAATAGACAGGCTAAACTCTCTAAATACATACAGAGTGCATTTCTCTATGTTTTCTTTCTGTCCTGTGTAAGAGTTCAGATCCACTTTAAGTGAATGGTTCTCTCTCATACAGAGCAGTCACCCATCATAACATACGTATAAGTACAGACTGGTGTAAGGAATGAGTTCCAAACTTGTAGACACAAGCTTATTCCCTCCGGTGTTCTTTGATTCTGTGAGAAGACCCATCGCAGTTGCAGATCCAAGGCCAAGACCTGCAGACAGTTGTTAGCACTAGAACTGTGTTCATAAACATGACATTGAAAGGGTTCCCTTCTATAAGAGTATATAAATGAGAAGATGATCTTTATTAATGTAATGCTAACTGAAGATGTTATTTATATTAGCTTTCTATGCCCTCTGGATGACCTGGGTAAAATAATGGAGCACAAATGTCATGTGGCTGGATGTATTGCTGTGCCTTTCTATTTTCCCAACGGTTGCGACGTTGCCGAGGAGAGATGTGGCTATCAAAGATGGTCAATTAGACGCAAAGAATTTTTGGTTTGCGTGCAAATTTATGCAAATTGTATGCAGCCTAAAAATATACAGCAAGGCCCAGTTCACGAGGGCATTAAAAGCACAGTCGCAATGTTTGCTACCCAAGCGATGTCATTTTTTACGTCAGGACCACAGTTTCCCGGCGTTCTCCCAAGTGCAACTCTCAATCTTGTGGTTTTGTTTCAATCTGGACGATGATCGAATTTGGTATTCCCCTGAGGGGGGCAAACTGCAATGTACTGGTCGATTGACAGGAAAAGCCATTGAACGTTACCAAATGCTTTTCTCCGACTCTCCAATAAGCACACTGGTTGCCGTTCCTGACTTACGGAGAGACGGGGAGAAGACCCGAAGTTGAAATGCAAATGGCATTGCTGATTGGCAACGTGAAGGGCCTACAGAACCATAACATTGCAGGTTGTACAGGGCCATTTGGAAATAGATATTTGTACCCAAATATCAAAAACCAAAGGGGCATGTATTTATCGCTATACAGAGGGCGTACTTATTTTAATCATAATATATGGGGTCCTTTTGGACCTAGATGATGTTGTATGGTTAATCCAGTGGTGACTGGAAGCAATGTACACACCTATGAGCAGCCAGATCACAATAAAAGGAAGCCCTGGACAGGTATAACAGCTTGTACATATAGCTGCGAGGCTATGCTAAGTTGCTGTGACATTATAAATGTTTTTTAACTTGTTTATGCACTAATAGCACCGCTGGCACTTTGTATTTTCCCCTGACAAAGCCCCTAAAGTGTATGGGGGTGAAACGTGTTGGGTTAAGTGGTGGGTGGTGATGTGTTTATAGACATACATTCATAGCTGGGGGCACAGAGGACAAAAAACCCTATCAATTTTGAAAACCAATTGGTTGTCAAAGGGTGGTTTATCCACAAATCCCATCTTCCTACCCAGTCATTGTATCTTTGCAAGCAGTACAGGTAGAACCTGTTCCAGATGTCAATTAAAAGTTTCATTTTATTAGGCTCCTACAACAAGCATAAAATTGTATATTTTTTTACCAAGCAGAAAAGCATTTGATATCGTCAAAACAAGATGCTGAAGCTGCTGATTCAGATGCCCGTCAGAAACAGCTCTAAGCTAGTTTTATTATTATTATTTATTGTGTATTTATTGTTTTCATGGTTGTTTATTTATTGTCAAACTATTATGTTTTTAATAAAGTGACTTTAATATTCAGTAAACAAGCCAATCACTGCTCTAAGAAGCAGCAACATCTAACCTGCAAGAGTTCATATGGTACATATGGTCACAAGGATTTCCACGAAGCAATTCACATAGCCTTGCTATCCTGCTGATTCTTCTGTCTCTAAAGGGACGTACCCACTACGCAATTTTTTCCAAAGATTTTTCCGACAACCATGATTGTTTAAGAGACTAGCAATTATTTCTATGATCTTGTGACGTGGGTACTGCCACCCGATTACACAAACATTTGACGGCGCGCAGCAACGGTGATCCTCACATTGGATCATTAAGATCCCCGATGATTCCCGCGTAGAGTACCGCAACCGCCTGAACTCTTGTTCTTGCCCGTCGTGTCTCCCCCCCCCCCCATCCCCCCCCGGCAGGAAGATGGATTGGGGGAACGCTTGTGGTTGGGGGACTATGCTGCGCTCCATCTTCCTGCATGGTTAGGTGAGTATTCAGCTTAAAACTTAAAGCCATAGACCCGGAACAAGCATGCAAATCAGATATTAGACTGGGTTTCCCACATGCTTGCTTCAAGTGTGTTATTCAGATGTCACTGATGCATGAAAGATCAGCAGCACAGCCAGGCAACTGCTATGGTTTAAAAGAAAATAAAAATGGCTGCCTCCATATCCTACTCACTTCAGGCGTCCTTTAAATGCCATGTTTGGTGTGGTTATGGATTATTTATTAGTAAGCAGAGGAGTGTAAAAAGCATTAATCAGGCTATGCTGGTTGTTAGGATATAGAATATTATCTTATGGTGGCTAAGAAAATATTATTCCCAACAATCAATTGAATACATTGATGTGTCACTAATCAAATCAAGAAGTGCCACTGCACTAAACTAATTGCCAAAAGGTTCAATCTGATATTTTAGGAGCGGTCAATTCAATGAAGAGGTCAGTCAGATGTTCCAGTATAATCATTTTAAGTTGAAATTGCCATGTTGCTTCATTCGGTTTCTGCAGATCAGACAGATCATTCAGACGAATTCCTCATTTAATTTGCTGTGGCCAGAATTAGTTCATTCATCTGTGAACAGCAAAGATTATAAACAAATTGGTACTGACGCTACTTCAATGCATACCTTCCAGTGTTCTCACCTTATAACTGTACAGTACTTGGCAAGGTGACGGATATGAACGAGAGCCACTCAGATTAAGGTTGGATTCTTCAAATATCTCACCCCCATCATCCTCAAACTCCGAGAAGTCAAACTCTTCCATCTGAAGAAGGGGGAAAAAAAGATATGAGCTGCATTGCCAAGGCTCCATAATAATAATAATAATGTGAGCCTGTATTCTCTCTGAAATTGGCATGGCAGACCTAGGGCTATGTATAGATTCAAAAAAGAGTTTACAAAGAGTCACAAGATGGTAAGCTCATACTCGATTCAAACTTGAAGTAAAGATAAAAAGATGAGATAAATAATTGTATTTGTACAACTAATCTGAAATAGAACTTATTTCAAGTGTTTAAAAATCTATGAGTGAAGTTTCAGCCAGATATAACATCAGAATGTCATGACTGCTGTTTCTTTAGCTCCCACACAGAGAAATGATTACCTTTCCATAACTTCCCTCTATTTGGAGTGTTTGAACAGCCACACACAAGTTTTATGACTTATAATTAGTTATAGAAGAGATGGCGTGGCTGTCCAACTGCTCCAGATAAAGAACTGATTTATTAACCCTTGCAATGAAAAAAATCTTTATTGTTTTGAGATGCTTTGCAACTTCCTCTAGCTCCCCCTCACTATGCACTCCCTTTTCCTGGCCTCCTAGGATGCACTCCTAAATAAGGGATTAGCTAAAATATTATAGAGAACTCCTCCCACGCATTTTTTTTATTATTTCAAGCCTGCTTCACACAGCTTTATACTGGTTTATAATTTTTAAAATGGACCAAAACTCAGAACTTCTCTGCTCTAAAAGATAATCAACAGCATAATAACCTTTAAAGAAAAAACTAAAAATCCTTTGTTACAGCTTACATAACTTATGCAATAAATCTGCAGTATGTCTACTTCCTGCTTTTTAATGGAAGCAGGCAAAGGGCATCCTGTGTTTACACATCAGCTGTGTCTGCCGAGGCTGCCGAATTTCTGTGCTGACACAGTTGGAGAGCAAAGAACACTTGTGATTACTTACAGATGAGGGGGAATTAGACAGGCTAAAATCTCTAAAATCGCACAGGGTGCATTTCTCGGTTTTCCTATTGTACTGTGCCAGAGTTTAGGTCCACTTAAGCCCCGCAATGAAGATGAATACCTGCTGGGTGCCCGCAGGCATAGGTTTGATCACTCTAGTCCTCATTCACACATCATGCGCTTCTGTCCGCTTTTTTCAGCACATAATGTTAACAGATACATGTTGCTGAAAAAAAGCGCACAGAAGCGGACATTCACACCAATGCGCTTCTGTCCGCTTCTGTGCGCTTTTTTTCAGCAACATGTATCTGTTATAGACCTGCCCACACTGCGTGGCTATTTGCGCATTTTCTACACCACATTTTGTCATGTTCAGTCTGTATTTACAGTGCAGCTGCCCGCATTCTGGCTCTTCACATTATTCTATAACGAGGCATGCTTCAGCACACTGGCTACCTGGTTACTGCGATTGCTGCAGCACTGTCCTTATACGGATAACAGTCACTGCCCTGATGTTACTCACACAGGGAAATGGTTATACTTCCTGATTTAGAGAGCTATTTATACAGCTTGCGCAGATACCCAAGTTATTGTTATTGTACGGTTGCCACAAAGGATACGCCAATTATGGTGTTTCTACGGATCAAATATTTTTTATTTGCTAATAGCTGCTAATTACGTTAAGCCTATTACTGCTAATCTCCATGGAGACAGCCCCTTAAAGATTGTTTTAAGGGAAAAAAATATTTCCGGTTGGATATCGGAAGACTTGTTTGCCTTTCAAGATTTTCTTCTAAAATGAGATACACTGGATAAGAATTGTCCCTTGTGGGCTCTGAAGAGAGGAGCATCCACAACTCAATGAGAAACCTTCTGGCAGCTTGTAATATTGCAGCACTGCAGTTAGCCACAATTTATTTATATTGCTGTTTATTTTGGCAAAACATTCAAATGGCACCACTATTAAAGGAAGATTATAGAGCATCTTCAGTGGATACTTATTTTGAGTTACTGCAATGTTGAACTCAAAGTGATTCTTTGTTTTGTTTTTATTTACTTACTGTTCAAGGTTTCTGTTATTGCTTTACATGCACACATTATTCCTTTAGTGGATTTCTATAATTCACTACAATGATTCCCCAGCTTCAATTAAAAACTTAAAGCAGAACTACAGTCTGCCATAATTTACAATTAAAAAATTGTCCTTGAAGTCCTCTTTTGTCCTCTAGTATTCCTACCTGCCTTTTGATCCAAAGTAGTGATATCTGGGAGAAAAATCACAATTCACGCCCAGGTTACATTCCTCTCCTAGATGCTGCCATCTTGTATAATTATGTAATAACCAGTTCAATCATAAAGAACTGCAGACAGGAACCTACAGTCACTATAACTTGCACACAAACTCTCTGCTATAACGTGGCCCTTCATCTCCTGCAGTCAGAGAAAAAAAACTCTGGGCAGCCATGGAGAGTTTCTGTGCCAGTGGGGCTCATTGAGAATACTTCCAGGATAAGGTGAAAGTAAGCCTGTTAACCCTTTCAGGCAGAGTTTATTCCTAGCACTTTTAATAGCATGGGCACAAATATTTTTAATGGAGGAAAATCTTTTTTTCAGTCACAACTGAATAGGCTTCGCTGTACTCCTCTCCACTTGATCCAAGATGCTGCTTAAGCCCTCCATTGCATGGGCAACCTGTACTGAACAGTAAATGCAGTGGGCCTATAGGCAGTGGCGTAGCTAAGGAGCTGTGGACCCCGATGCAAGTTTTACAATGGGACCCCTCAAGCACTCTATACATAACAACTGATATGGTGCACCAAAACCTGCCAATGGCAACTACAGTATCAGAGGTGTAAGAAGGGGATGGGGACAGTTTGTTAATGATTACTACTATTCAAAGTATCTATAGAAGTGATTATTATGAGCACAGGACCAATATAGAGCTAATGCTGTATTGGAGGGAAGGCCCTCCGGGGCCCTTCTGGCCCAAGGGCCCCGATGCGGTCGCAACCTCTGCAACCCCTATTGCTACGCCCCTGCCTATAAGCATAGCAAATAGCAAAACACTGTACACAGATAAACTTACTGTGGGTGACAGCTCTCCATTAGACATGCGGGCCTCACTCAGTCGCCGCTCTTGTTCCAGTTCCTCATTAGCCTGAACCATGGCGCCAGAAAGCCAGGTGTCTACGTCAACTCCAACCATACGCAATAAATCCACCCGAGCATCAGCTTTCACCTTACTGACCTAATGGGTCACAACGAGACAGACATGGGTCAGTTTGTATTAGCAGAGAGATACAGTTCTTTTCCTGATGATTTCAAATTGCAATAGCTGCAAGCTCTTGTGACAAAGAAAACAGCCTGATCGATTATAATATAAACCCTTCACTATTTTATCATTCTCTGATATTGTATTAAAATTTCCAATAGGACATAGCATTCAAATCTACACAGCTGTCTAGAATGGAAATATTTTTATAGGGCAACTGAAGTGAGAAGGATATGGAGACGGACATATTTATTTACTTTTAAAGTGAACCCGAGATGAAAATAAACTGAATAGATAAACAATTATATTTATTCTCCTACTCCTAAAAATGCCCTTTTTAGTATCCCATGGTTTTCTTTTATAATTTAAACATAGATCTAATGTACTGTACATACACATGTTAATCTCATCATGTCACATATCTCCCCCCGGTACATTTTGAGCAATACCAGTTGCCTGGCAGTCCTGCTGATCCTCTGCCTCTAATACTTTTAGCCATAGACTCTGAACAAGCATGCAGCAGATCAGGTATTTCTGACATTATTGTCAGATCTGACAAGATTAGCTGCATGCTTGTTACTGGTCTGATTCAGACACTACTGCAACCACATAGATCAGTGGGGCTGCCAGGCAACTGGTATTGCTTAAAAGGAAATAAATATGGTAGCCTCCATATTCTTCTGACTCCATTTGTCCTTTAAATATTAAATATTTTCCAACCTTCAAGACTGGTACCATTTTTTACTCAGTCCTGTATTAAGCAATGATGGAGCTAAATGTATCTGTTCATTACGTAGGTGATATAAAAGAAATCTCTTTAAAAAGTATCCGGCCAGGGACCCCTTAACCAGCTACTCCTTGCAGGAGAAAATTCTATTGCTACAGGCTGAAATATTCTCACAGCCATACAATGCCTTATGCCCTTGCAGAGGATGCAGTGGAGGAGGAGAGTCTGCAGCTGATTCTGACCACATACTTAGAAATACATTCTGCTAAAAGTACAATTTTATGTTCTTCTCTGAATCATTCTTAGCTACTTTACTTTGTCTCCTTGCAGTTCCACTTCACAGATATTCTAATTTCTTGCTTGTCCATCCACTGCAGTACACAGACATTGGTAGCTAATTCTCAGAACCTACACCCCTCCTGTTATGTTTTAATGCAAAAAAGCATTACCTCATAAACACTTAAAGGGGACTTGAGATGAGAATGATATGGAGGCTGCCATATTTATTTCCTTTTCCCTGATCTTGCATCTCTAATACTTTTAGCCATAGACCCTGAACAAGCATGCAGAGCAGGTGCTCTGACTGACATCTGACAAGAATAGCTGCATGCTTGTTCAGGTGTGTGATTTGGACACTACTGATGTCAAAAGATCAACAGCACTGCTGGGCAACTGGTATTGTTTAAAAGGAATTAAATAGGGCAGCCTCCATATCTTACCTCAGATTCACTTGAAGGTGTGCACACATTTTAGAAATGTGTCACCTGAAATGATAGTTCCTTAGTTTTGGGTGGCAGTTTAACTCATTAGCAGCTTTAATAGAGTTATCTGGTTTGAGATAACTGTACTGCTTTTGACCACATTTGGCATGGTTGTGCAGTAAATTCTTGGAATGCTTTGATCTCTGCTAACTCTAAAAATATAGAAACTGAAAGCAGAAGTCCTCTATTATTGTCTCACACCGCCCCCTAGTGACAAGTGGCCATAAATACACATTACAGCGGTGCTGATTAGAAGCAAGGAAATCTAACAAGAAATAAAAAATTGCTAAAATAAATTGGCCTGGAGCACACACAAGCCTCTTAATAAATTGGCTGCTGAAGGGTTAATCATGAAGACATGCATGCTTAGTAGCCAAGCACGGTAAGGGGAGAGTAGAATGAGTAGGCGGCAACCATCCTTGAAAACTTAAAAGAAACAATAGCAGTGGGAACAGAGGGATCTCGCACACTGAATCAATGGTGGGGGAGAGGGGACATCTGGGTCCCCTGTACACGCCTTACATTTAAACCCAGGAATTAACATTTTGGCTGTGTTGATTTATTTGGCAGGAGTTTATTTAGAAAAACATCTGTGACTGAAATTAGGGTTTAAATACAAAATACGATTACAAATATGTAGTAAAAATACAAGGAATTGTTACTGCTGCAGTTTTCCTTTCATGAAAGTACTGAATGTCTGATCTTCACCTTTCCAGAGCTAATGAGGAGTCTGCCGTGTGTATATTTAGCTACACCTGCGCTGCTAGATACATTGTGGTTTCCTTTGTTCCCGCGGCTGGGAGAACCAGCAGTGAGTCACCTGTGAGTCAATCATGTAACTGATCTCTGGGGTGTCATTTGTCAGGACTCTGTTCCGCTTTTGCTCTGCATGGTTGAAATAAACCTGTGCTGGGAGAGATATGGAGGCTGCCACTGCGAACTCTGTTATATTTAACCTAACTAAAGCTACATACACACGTCCAACTAAACTGCCTGATTATTGTCTGACTTTAGTGTGTTGGACGATAATCAGGCGCATTTAGGCGTGCAAACAATGTGACGAGCGTCTCATAACAGGCATTGCGCCCGATCCAACTGTCGGATCTATGTTGGCCTATGGTCATCTGATATTGTGCAGTTGGTCCGTGTGTGCAAGTCATTTGAACGACTTGTTGTAGTTTTGAATGCACAGTGCGTCGTGCGCATTATGTCCGTCTAGACGTGTGGACAGGAAGGTCGTGGAGGTTATCAGGTTGTGCAGTTCGTCAGGTTGTTTGTGCGGTCCTGTGCATGTTGTGCACTCATTGGGTGTGTGTATGAGCCTAAACGCTTTGTTCACCTGATCTCATCTCTTCCTCTGCATATCATAATACCAGTTTCCCTAATGCACAGTGTCATCTAACCTAGCTGCCTAGATTGAGACTGTGTCTGTGATTGTGTTTATGTTGGTGTATGACTGTGTGCGTGTTTGGATGTGTTTGTGTGTCACTGTGTTTGTGTGTTTCTGTGTGTGTGACTTCTGTGAGTCTGAGACTGTCTCTGTGATTGTGTATATGTTGGTGTATGACTGTGCGCATGTTTGGATGTGCTTGTATGTCATTGTGTTTGTGTTTCTGTGTGTATGAATGTGTGCACTTGTGAGTGAGTCTGAGACGGTCTATGTGATTGTGTTATATGTCTGTGTGATTATGTTTGTGTCTACAGCCGGCAACGACGGGTCCGCCGAACCCTCCCGCTCGGAGGACGTTCAGCCGACAGTAGTGCTGTGTACGCGCTGTCGGCGGACTGATAAGCCTTATCAGTCCGCCGACAACGCGTACACACGCACTAATGTCAACTGAACGTCCGCTAAGCGGGAGGGTCTGAAAGATCCGTCGTTGCCGGATGTAGTGCATGTGTACGCACCTTAAGACTATGTGGGTGTCTGGATGTGCTTGTAATTGTGTCACTGTGTTTGTGTGTTTCTGTGTGTGCGACTGTGTGACTGTGTGTGTGACTGCATGTCCATGACTGTGCTTGAGAATGTGAGTCACTGTGTTTGTGTGGGTCTGTGTGTGTAGAAGGTAGAGTGTGAGGGAAGTTAGGGCAGAGGCACACACTCCCTTGTGCAATCCACCCTCATCTTTAACTGTTCTTAGCATTACAGTCATATACCTTTAGTTTATGAAAATGCACATGTGGGACATCACTCGCAAGGCCAGATTTCCACTTTGTTCTCTGGGGAAAGCAATTTAGAAACATGAAAATGCACACCTCAGATTTCCGCACGCTTTCCTTGACTTCCTCTATTTTCAGGTCCATGTTGCTCAGCTCGTCTTCACATGTGGTTTTCCGCCGGGTTTCTAACCTTTGCAGGACCTGCATAAGACACAGTCAAGATTCAGCTAGTATGTTTCAACAAAAGCAGAGTTCACTTACCATATTTACATCAACAGAAAAGATGATTAAGTCAAATGCCTTGTGAAAACTAATGTTGCCATACACAGAAGGACACATTAAGATTTTTTTAAACGATTTTTCCCCACGAATGACTAACAAATTTTCGTTAAACTATGTTATGTTATAACAATGGTCAAAGATGGCCGACAAACTGCGACAGTTGTTCATTTTGAATTACCGTCATGGCAGATCACATTGCAATTGGCCGTTCAGATTTTTGCTTTTGTCAATGGACTTAAGTGAAAATTTGAACAATCATTTTAACAATCGTTCGCGTTGCGTCATTTGCATCCCATCATTCGCAATTGTGAAGGATGGATCGTGGAACAATCATTCATCTGTGGAGTTCCTTGATCCCATCATTCTGGGGGTACACAGCTTTAGTGTACTTATATGTATGGCTAAAATGTTTAAAGGGAAGCCAAGGTAAGATACATATTGAGGCTGCCATGTTTCTTTTCTTTTAAACAAACAATGCACGTTGCCTGGCTGTCCTGCTGATCCTCTGAAACAAGCTGCATGCTTGTTTCAGGTGGGTGATGCAGACACTACTGAACAGAAAGATCAGTAGTGCTGCCAGGCAACTGGAGTAGTTTAACCTCCTGAACATTACGCCACTCAGGAGGTTTTGCAGCCTCGGAGTCCGTCGTATAAATCTAATAGATTGCATGTCTGCAACAGGTTTAGCTAGCACTAAGCTAGCTAGTATAGGTGGCCAGTACCCCCTGATCACCCCCGATCCAGCCACCTATACATTACCCAGCCTGGTTCCAGCGATCGCTGCAGCCTCCCCGGACAGCTCCGGTCTTCTCTATGGGGAGGATCGTACATGGCGTCATGCACAGTCAGATCCTCCCCATATAGAAGACTGGAGCTGTGCGTGGAGGCTGCGGCGATCGCTGGAACCAGGCTGGGTAATGTACAAGTGGCTGGATCGGGGGTGATCGGGGGTTGCTGGCCACCTATCCTAGCTAGCCTAGTGCTAGCTAAACCTTTTGGAGACATGCAATCTATTAGATTTATACTGGGGGACTGCTGAGGCTAGTGAGCGGCATGCCCGACACAGTTTCGGGCATACCGCTCAGGGGGTTAAGAGAGTTCGTTTAAAGTACGACTTTAAAGCATGGTTTAAGCCCTCCTGCTTTTTAAACTGAACCCGAGGTAAGAGTTATACAGAGGCTGCCATGTTTATTTCATTTAAAGCAATACAAGTTGCCTCTAACCCCCAGGCAGCGGAGGAGAAAGCCGGCATAAAAGATTTTTCCTGCAGCCCTTCAGACTTTTAACCCTTTAGGTCCCTGTTTGAAGATGCAGCGGAGCTAGTAGGGAAATCATCTAAGCATGTCGTGTCTTATGTTTAATAGAAATTCACCTAAACTCTGGCCATTAAATAAAATGTTAAGAAAGACTAACACACAGATTCAGAGGGATTAAAATGAACATGTAGCTCTAAAGGGAGGCTGGGGATTTTACTACTGTAATGCTATCATCACAGTAACAGAGCAGAGCCCTACTCCACAGCTGTTACCGCACAGATCTTTGTGAATGGGTTTCTGTAAATTACCAAACTTCTACTGCACCTGTGAAAATCTTTATGAATTAGCAAAAAAAGTCTAAAATGCAGAATGCGATATTTTACAGATCTGATTTTTTTTTATCGAACAGCCCTTTATGAATTGAAGCCATTATACTCATATGTGCCTACCCGTCATATGCACTGTATATTGTATGGTTTCCATATTTATTTCTGGTAGAGAAAGGATTGAGCATGTCATTGCTCAGGTGTGCTTAAAGGGGAGCTGAAGAAAAAAAAAAAAAAAAAAAAAAGTTTCACTTACCTGGGGCTTCTGCCAGCCCTCTGCAGCCGACCTGTGCACCAAACAATCCTCCATTCCCCCGCCGCGGCTCACTTTCGCTTCTGAAAGTTGCGTCCTCTGTGCCTGCACGGCCCTGGCCGCATGCATTAAGCGCAGGACTAAAGCGCGCACGAGGATGCGAGTGGCCAGGGCCCCACAGGCGCAGTGGACGTCAACTTAGACATTGGTGTGAAGAAAAGTGAGGGGGAACGGAAGATCGTTTGGAAACTGCATGGGCACAGGACGACTGCAGGGGGCTGGCAGAAGCCCCAGGTAAGTGAAGCTTTTCTTTTTTTTTTAATGTCTTCAGTTCCGCTTTAAGTCCGGGAGACTACTTCCTTGTAGTGACAACGCAAAGTTGAAGATTTGTATTTTAAAGGGGGTGCAGAAAAAACTGCACAGCATAGCGGTTTTCTCACAACCTAATTAGGTGTCAACTGTTAAATGAAACAAGATTTTTGTCTTTTCTTTCCATCTATCATGATAAATCAGCTTCAATGTATCTTAGTCTGTGGTGGATTCTAATATTTATATGAATATCCAGAAAAGCATTGGTGGGTGTTGTCCCTTACTTTACGTTTCCTGGAATGTACACTTTCAGCATATAACAGCAAATTTGGCATCTGCTCTGTCTGCCTAAACTGCCTTCCCGTGCCCTTGGATATATGATCTCCAGAGCCTCTGAAAGCAAGGTCACCAGGCCTCAGACACATTAATGGGCGGTTAAGACAAACCACATGAAATCAATACCAGTCTTGAAAGAGGCAAAAAAAATAAGCACCGAGGTCAAAACTTTAAGGAAAAGATCCCAAATAAGGTAAACAGAGGACAGAGCAAAACAGAAAGAAATGCTAGTAGTGATACACCACTCAGACAGGAGCATGGGACACAAACCGATGGGTACACATCGCATTTAGAATGGATGGAGTGTATTTAGCCAGTTACCTAACGGTATCTACCAGTATGGGTGAGGGATGCTATCGTCAATCCACGGTACAATCTTTATTAAAGAGGAGCTGTAAGGAGAGGGACATTTTTTTTTTTTTTTTTACAAAACAAAGGAAAAGAGAGTGTGTTATGAGAAGAAGAAAAAATAAGCAAAAGAGAGAAATCATCATCTTGTCAGTGTGGTATAGAAAAAAATGTCTCATGCAGCGTAGGAGGAGTCATGTTCACTGCTGGTAACCAGAGCTAGTGTGTTTGTTTTTTTATTCCCTTCGTTGAAGACACACCCCATCCTTATTTATATAGATACCCTGGGTATAGTTTATCCAGATCACTTAGGGCACATCTATACACACTATTTTGTCACAATTCCATTTTCAATTTTCATTTTGAGAGCGATTCTTCTCTGAATAAGAATCGCAAATGCAATTTTCACAATTTTCAGTGTGAAACAGACTGGTTTTCCCACTGTTATTTTCTGCTATTTTTCTGCTCTCCACTAGGCTGTTCCAGAGCTGTGTCTGATCCTGCGCTGCTGCTGCTATTTCTCTGCTCTCCGTTAGGCTGCTGTGCCGGAGCTGTGTCTGATCCTGTGCAGCTGCTGCTATATCTCTGCTCTCCACTAGGCTGCTTTGCCAAAGCTGTGTCTGACCCTTTGCGGCTACTATTTCTCTGCTCTCCACTAGGCTACTATGCTGGAGCTGTGTCTTATCCTGTGCTGCTGCTATTTCTCTGCTCTCCACTAGGCTGCTGTGCCGAAACTTTCTCTGATCCTGTGCTGCTGCTATTTCTCTGCTCTCCACTAGACTGCAGTTCCGGAGCTGTGTCTGATCCTGTGCTTCTGCTATTTGTCTTCTCTTCACTACGCTCTATGCTAGAGCTGTGTCTGATCCTATGCTGCTGCTGCTATTTCTCTTCTCTCCACTGGCTGCAGTGCTGGAGCTGCGTCTAATCCTGTGCTGCTGCAATTCGTCTGCTCTCCACTAGGCTGCAGTGCTGGAGCTGTGTCTGATCCTGTGCTGCTACTGCTATTTCTCTGCTCTCTGCTAGGCTGCTGTGCCGGAGCTGTGTCTGATCCTGTGCAGCTGCTGCTATATCTCTGCTCTCCGCTAGGCTTCTGTGCCGGAGCTGTGTCTGATCCTGTGCAGCTGCTGCTATATCTCTGCTCTCCACTAGGCTGCTGTGCCGGAGCTGTGTCTGATCCTGTGCAGCTGCTGCTATATCTCTGCTCTCCACTAGGCTGCAGTGCTGGAGCTGTGTCTGATCTTGTGCTGCTACTGCTATTTCTCTGCTCTCTGCTAGGCTGCTGTGCTGGAGCTGTGTCTAATCCTGTGCTGCTGCTATTTGTCTGCTCTCCACTAGGCTGCTGTGCCGGAGCTGTGTCTGATCCTGTGCAGCTGCTGCTATATCTCTGCTCTCCACTAGGCTGCTGTGCCGGAGCGGTGTCTGATCCTGTGCAGCTGCTGCTATTTCTCTGCTCTCCGCTAGGCTGCTGTGCCGGAGCTGTGTCTGATCATGTGCAGCTGCTGCTATTTCTCTGCTCTCCGCTAGGCTGCTGTGCCGGAGCTGTGTCTGATCATGTGCAGCTGCTGCTATTTCTCTGCTCTGCGCTAGGCTGCTATGCCGGAGTTGTGTCTGATCCTGTGCAGCTGCTGCTATATCTCAGCTCTCCGCTAGGCTGCTGTGCCGGAGCTGTGTCTGATCCTGTGCAGCTGCTGCTATTTCTCTGCTCTCCGCTAGGCTGCTGTGCAGGAGCTGTGTCTGATCCTGTGCAACTGCTGCTATTTCTCTGCTCTCCACTAGGCTGCTGTGCCAGAGCTGTGTCTGATCCTGTGCTGCTGCTGCTTTTTGCCTGCTCTCCACTAGGCTGCAGTGCCGGAGCTGTGTCTGATCCTGTGCTGCTGCTGCTTTTTGTAAGCTCTCCACTAGGCTGCTGTGCCGGAGCTGTGTCCGATCCTGTGCAGCTGCTGCTATTTCTCTGCTCTCCGCTAGGCTGCTGCGCCGGAGCTGTGTCTGATCCTGTGCAGCTGCTGCTATATCTCTGCTCTCCGCTAGGCTGCTGTGCCGGAGCTGTGTCTGATCCTGTGCAGCTGCTGCTATATCTCTGCTCTCCACTAGGCTGCAGTGCCGGAGCTGTGTCTGATCTTGTGCTGCTACTGCCATTTCTCTGCTCTCTGCTAGGCTGCTGTGCCGGAGCTGTGTCTAATCCTGTGCTGCTGCTATTTGTCTGCTCTCCACTAGGTTGCTGTGCCGGAGCTGTGTCTGATCCTGTGCAGCTGCTGCTATATCTCTGCTCTCCACTAGGCTGCAGTGCCGGAGCTGTGTCTGATCTTGTGCTGCTACTGCCATTTCTCTGCTCTCCGCTAGGCTGCTGTGCCGGAGCTGTGTCTGATCCTGTGCAGCTGCTGCTATATCTCTGCTCTCCACTAGGCTGCAGTGCCGGAGCTGTGTCTGATCTTGTGCTGCTACTGCCATTTCTCTGCTCTCTGCTAGGCTGCTGTGCCGGAGCTGTGTCTAATCCTGTGCTGCTGCTATTTGTCTGCTCTCCACTAGGTTGCTGTGCCGGAGCTGTGTCTGATCCTGTGCAGCTGCTGCTATTTCTCTGCTCTCCGCTAGGCTGCTGTGCCGGAGCTGTGTCTGATCATGTGCAGCTGCTGCCATTTCTCTGCTCTCCGCTAGGCTGCTATGCCGAAGCTGTGTCTGATCCTGTGCAGCTGCCGCTATACCTCAGCTCTCCGCTAGGCTGCTGTGCCGGAGCTGTGTCTGATCCTGTGCAGCTGCTGCTATTTCTCTGCTCTCCGCTAGGCTGCTGTGCCGGAGCTGTGTCTGATCCTGTGCAGCTGCTGCTATTTCTCTGCTCTCCACTAGGCTGCAGTGCCGGAGCTGTGTCTAATCATGTGCAGCTGCTGCCATTTCTCTGCTCTCCGCTAGGCTGCTTTGCCGGAGCTGTGTCTGATCCTGTGCAGCTGCTGCTATTTCTCTGCTCTCCACTAGGCTGCTGTGCCGGAGCTGTGTCTGATCCTGTGCTGCTGCTGCTTTTTGTCTGCTCTCCACTAGGCTGCAGTGCCAGAGCTGTGTCTGATCCTGTGCTGCTGCTGCTTTTTGTAAGCTCTCCACTAGGCTTCTGTGCCGGAGCTTTATCCGATCCTGTACAGCTGCTGCTATCTGTGTCTGATCCTGTGCTGCTGCTGCTATTTCTCTGCTCTCCACTAGGCTTCTGTGCCAGAGCTGTGTCTGATCCTGTGCAGCTGCTGCTATTTTTCTGCTCTCCACTAGGCTGCTATGCCGGAGTTGTGTCTGATCCTGTGCAGCTGCTGCTATATCTCAGCTCTCCGCTAGGCTGCTGTGCCGGAGCTGTGTCTGATCATGTGCAGCTGCTGCTGCTATTTCTCTGCTCTCCACTAGGCTGCTGTGCCAGAGCTGTGTCTGATCCTGTGCTGCTGCTGCTTTTTGCCTGCTCTCCACTAGGCTGCAGTGCCGAAGCTGTGTCTGATCCTGTGCTGCTGCTGCTTTTTGTAAGCTCTCCACTAGGCTGCTGTGCCGGAGCTGTGTCCGATCCTGTGCAGCTGCTGCTATTTCTCTGCTCTCCGCTAGGCTGCTGCGCCGGAGCTGTGTCTGATCCTGTGCAGCTGCTGCTATATCTCTGCTCTCCGCTAGGCTGCTGTGCCGGAGCTGTGTCTGATCCTGTGCAGCTGCTGCTATATCTCTGCTCTCCACTAGGCTGCAGTGCCGGAGCTGTGTCTGATCTTGTGCTGCTACTGCCATTTCTCTGCTCTCTGCTAGGCTGCTGTGCCGGAGCTGTGTCTAATCCTGTGCTGCTGCTATTTGTCTGCTCTCCACTAGGTTGCTGTGCCGGAGCTGTGTCTGATCCTGTGCAGCTGCTGCTATATCTCTGCTCTCCACTAGGCTGCAGTGCCGGAGCTGTGTCTGATCTTGTGCTGCTACTGCCATTTCTCTGCTCTCCGCTAGGCTGCTGTGCCGGAGCTGTGTCTGATCCTGTGCAGCTGCTGCTATATCTCTGCTCTCCACTAGGCTGCAGTGCCGGAGCTGTGTCTGATCTTGTGCTGCTACTGCCATTTCTCTGCTCTCTGCTAGGCTGCTGTGCCGGAGCTGTGTCTAATCCTGTGCTGCTGCTATTTGTCTGCTCTCCACTAGGTTGCTGTGCCGGAGCTGTGTCTGATCCTGTGCAGCTGCTGCTATTTCTCTGCTCTCCGCTAGGCTGCTGTGCCGGAGCTGTGTCTGATCATGTGCAGCTGCTGCCATTTCTCTGCTCTCCGCTAGGCTGCTATGCCGAAGCTGTGTCTGATCCTGTGCAGCTGCCGCTATATCTCAGCTCTCCGCTAGGCTGCTGTGCCGGAGCTGTGTCTGATCCTGTGCAGCTGCTGCTATTTCTCTGCTCTCCGCTAGGCTGCTGTGCCGGAGCTGTGTCTGATCCTGTGCAGCTGCTGCTATTTCTCTGCTCTCCACTAGGCTGCAGTGCCGGAGCTGTGTCTAATCATGTGCAGCTGCTGCCATTTCTCTGCTCTCCGCTAGGCTGCTTTGCCGGAGCTGTGTCTGATCCTGTGCAGCTGCTGCTATTTCTCTGCTCTCCACTAGGCTGCTGTGCCGGAGCTGTGTCTGATCCTGTGCTGCTGCTGCTTTTTGTCTGCTCTCCACTAGGCTGCAGTGCCAGAGCTGTGTCTGATCCTGTGCTGCTGCTGCTTTTTGTAAGCTCTCCACTAGGCTTCTGTGCCGGAGCTTTATCCGATCCTGTACAGCTGCTGCTATCTGTGTCTGATCCTGTGCTGCTGCTGCTATTTCTCTGCTCTCCACTAGGCTTCTGTGCCAGAGCTGTGTCTGATCCTGTGCAGCTGCTGCTATTTTTCTGCTCTCCGCTAGGCTGCTATGCCGGAGTTGTGTCTGATCCTGTGCAGCTGCTGCTATATCTCAGCTCTCCGCTAGGCTGCTGTGCCGGAGCTGTGTCTGATCATGTGCAGTTGCTGCTGCTATTTCTCTGCTCTCCGCTAGGCTTCTGTGCCAGAGCTGTGTCTGATCCTGTGCTGCTGCCGCTAGTTCTCTGCTCTCCACTAGGCATCTGTGCCATAACGGTGTCTGATCCTGTGCTGCTATTTTTCTGCTCTCCACTAGGCTTCTGTGCCGGAGCTGTGTCTGATCCTGTGCAGCTGCTGCTGCTATTTCTCTGCTCTCCGCTAGGCTTCTGTGCCGGAGCTGTGTCTGATCCTGTGCAGCTGCTGCTGCTGCTATTTCTCTGCTCTCCGCTAGGCTTCTGTGCCGGAGCTGTGTCTGATCCTGTGCTGCTGCCGCTAGTTCTCTGCTCTCCACTAGGCTTCTGTGCCGTAACTGTGTCTGATCCTGTGCTGCTGCTGCTATTTCTCTGCTCTCTGCTAGGCTTCTGTGCCAGAGCTGTGTCTGATCCTGTGCAGCTGATGCTATTACTCCCTTCCCTCAAGGCGACAATTACAATCTATTTTTATTTACCTGGGGCTTCTTCCAGCCCCAGCAACCATTTCAGTCCCTGAGCGCAGTTATGGTCCTCGGTGTCCTGCTGGCTGCCATAAAGAGCAGCGACAAGCGAATCCACGTCATCTGGCGCGTACTGCGCCTGCACACTGCTGCTACGCATAAGGCGCAGGCACTCGTGCCAGCGAGTCGCTGCTTTTTACGGGTGGCCAGCAGGACATAGAGGACTGGAGCTGCGGCGAGGGACTGAAATGGTTGTTGGAGCTGGAAGAATTCCCAGGTGAGTAAAAATAGATTGTAATCGTAGCCTTGTGAGTCCATTAATATCAGCATTATGCAAATCAAGAAGGAGCTCCATGTCATCATTACCCATAAGGCTGTGCATCCAAGGCCGAATTTTAATTAGTCCTAGGACTTACATCACTGAGTGGGAGGGATTTCACCAGCATTTGGCAGCTATAATTATAGATTGAGTGTTTTTTTTTTGTAACTTTTTGTTGTGGATTAATGTGGATGGATTAACTAGAAGTAATACATTTGTAAGGGAAAAAAATTAGGTTGGCCGTTTGAAAGTTTTCGATTGAAAAGATAAGGAACAAGGTCTGCAGGCTCACCCTTTCTCCGTGAGTCTTCAGCTTATAGTCTCTAGCAGCTCGACTTGTCCATCTTCGGGCCTCTTTATCCAATACATTCTCAGATTCTGGACCTTTAAGGAGGGTTTCTAGTATTGAAACCTGTAAAAAAGACAGGAAGAAAAAAATACACAGGAGATTATTAACAAGTAATTGATTGTTAAGTTGCAGCACACCATTAAAAATATGGATTACTAATATGAAAATGACTTCAACGAAAAAGAAAAATTGGACAGACAATATAAACTCTAACAACAGTTTTAAATAAATTCTAGTAAAGCGCATCCTCTACCCCTCTAAATACCATCTACACTCGCATATAAGCTGACCCACGTATAAGCCGAGGTCCCCACTTTTCCCCTCAGGAACCAGTGATTGACCTGTGTATAAGCCCCCCCCCCCATAGCCCACTGTGCAGCAGCCAGATGTACCACCAGTACAAATTAGCCCCCACCCCCATTTCCAGATGTGCCACAAGGATGATACAGCTGTGTCTTATGATCACCACTAGATGTCGACATAGATATGAGACACAGTGATTGCCACACAGGAAGAATCCCTGATTACTGCACCACTGAAACGTTACTTACCTGCTCAGCTCCACAAGCCAGGAGAAACAGGTGGTTAAGCAGCAAACTCTGCACACCATGTTGCAGGAGATTAGGCCACTGACACAGCAGGGAGCCAGCTGGCAAGAGCAGGATCACTAATGCACAATCCTTACACTCCTCTGCTAGTAACAAAACCTGCTCCACCAGCCATTCTGCTCCACTGACTTGCATATAAGCCGAGGGGGTAACCTTTCAGCACAATTTTTGTGTTGAAAAATTAGGCTTATATGTGAGTATATAAGGCAATATTAAACCCTATGTTATAATTTAAGTAGGCCTCAGTTATTTGGACTGAGTTAGTCAAAAAGGCTTGATGAGCAGACCTGCCCTTTAAGGGGATTTTCTCTGAAGAGAGAAAATCTGCAGTTCTGTCAGCAGAACTAGAACATACCAAGAAGCTGTTCTGAACAAGGCCGCAGGTCTCCCTGACCTGGGCCTGGAACAATAAACATCAGTCATGTTTTGTAAATATTCACATTCCTGCATGTATGTCAAATGTCTCATTGATTATTAATCAAATAGGCGGGTATGATGACACCATGAGTGGGTCCACCAATAGACTGATATAGGGGGTGGCGAAGATGATGTCATATTTAACTCTTTCCTAGTCGGTATTAAATCTGGAGCGAGCAATGGAGAAGGCACTTCTGCTTCTTCCTTCTGCACTAGCTCGCAAGGCCGACTTGGACCTCTAAGCATGTTATTCCTTTATGTAAGCTGATATAATGTATGCTATGTACATAGGTAGTTTAGTGTAACGTAGGTAGGAAGAAGGTACCTGATAGACTTCGGTAGGGAGTCTAATCAAGAGCTTATAATGCAACATGAAGATTTGCATAGCTAGGATATGATGACTGTATCTATCTGTCTTTCTGTGACTTGAATAAATAACGGAAACATTGGAGAAGCCTGAGAAAGTCTATTTCCTGTTTGCTGTGTGGAGAGTCAAGTGATCTCACAGTCTGTGGGACGATGGTGTCGAAGCAAGGTGATAAGAACAGTTTATAACAGTGGTGCCTGAAATCCTTCCCTGCCTAACAATACTGGCAGACGGGGCCGGGGCCGAAGGAAAATGGTTTCAAGATATTCCACAGCAAAACAAGCGGAATAGACGGACACGGACTGTAAAGCTTATCAAGCTGAGACTGATAAGCTGGTGTGAGTAGTGTGTGGGAGCCGAGCACACACGGGCAAGGGCTGCAATTCGAGAGAACCAGCGGCGACACTCGCGTATGTTAGACTGAAAGTGCACATCAGTCCTAGCCTAAACCGGATCACAGGTGACTGGAAGGCTCCGAGGCCGGCTGGCAGCTGCCGCTGGAGATTGATCCGCTGAGCCAGTGTGGGTACACAGAACTGACGCTCAGTAGTTCCAGAGATCCACTCAGTGTCGTGGAAAGTTGCCAAAAGCTGGTCGAATTCGCAGGCTTACAAAGTCTTCTGCTCAGGCAAGTATGTTTTACGTTGTTGTGTTGCATTATCTTTATTGTATGAGAGGAGGATAATGTGTTAATGTGTATATTCTGTGTTAATTGCAGCATGGTGGCTGCGGGCTGTTGTATATTTACGGAGTAGTTATCTCTGCATTTGTCGCAGGCATGTTTTTGCTGGAAAGAAGTAGATTGGGTTTTTTTTTTCTCTTCTCTTCTCTCCCCGTCTCTACAGAGGCTGGGAAAAAGGGGGGGGGGGGGGTCCCCCGCAGCAGGAGATAAGCCAGCGGTGCTTCTGTTAGTACTGGATGTGAGGGAGAGGTGATAGAGAGGAGTGTAGTGAGAGGTGCAAGCTTATCTATTTCCAGTCAGAGTTGCTAACATGCTTGTAAATATCTGCATCTGTTATGTTGTTCAGCCAGCTCGTCTGTTGTTCGTCTCAGTAATAGCGCTGTAATAGTTCTGAGTTATGGCTGAGATAAGCTGCAGATGAGTTGTGGAGAGAGGGGATAGAGGGAGAGAGGAGGAAAGCGAGTGTCTTTCTGTTTGCGAGATGTTCTGCACGTTTCTCGCATTTCCAGTCGGTGCTGCTGCTAACATGTTTTTTCAATGTCTGTATTGTGTTGAAGTTCGAGCTGGGATGTTAACAGTTAAAACAGTTACAGTGGTTTGTAGTCGTATAGCTCGCTCGGGCGGTTCTGTGATAGAGTGAGAAGGATTCCTACGTCTCTGGGGATCCGTATGTCTGATTGCAGTTCGGATTACAGCTGAGACGTGAAGGAATGCTGAGGCTGATTTTTGTGCACTGTGGATAGATGCTGTGTGTAACTATGCATAAAAATAAAATGTATGTTCTATTTGATTTTGTTTTTTCCTAAGGTATAGGAACGAGAGGCTGTTATGGGAGCAGCCATCTTAGCTGGCAGTCCAGGACTCAAAATGGCGGCAGTGGAGAGAGCCCGCCCCCGTGAGTCATGGCCCCCACACGTCATGGCAGGGGGGGAGGAGGGGCTGCGGGATCCACGTCACGTCAGGCTGTGCTCGCGGCTCCGGGCAGAGCAGCTGAAAGGAAGGGGGGTAGAAATACAGAGACATTCTCCTGTGTGTCTCGGTTCTCAAAGTATTTCCCCAGAGCTTTTCCCTGGGTCCATGGAAAGGAATGCCAGAATAGGAAGTGTTTCCCAGCTAGGTGCGGGGACACACTAAGCAGTGCAGATCAGGAAAGGGTCTGTACTGTGTTGCTTATGGGATTATTCCTGTAAGTGGGGCACCTTAATGGGTGGTGCAGCATGAGTTCCCAATAGCGTATAGGGGGGGACAGTGCATCAGGGGGGTGCCGGAGTTGGAAAAAAGGGAGTTGACCAATTCGGGTTTCCGTCGCCGCTTCTGCAGAGCAGTAACGTTTTTTCCGGTTTTTGTCGTGGACAGGGCCAGAGCTTGACTGAGAGGTCTATGCTGGGCTGGGGCTGTTTTTTGGTGCGGTTTTTTCGTCCACTGATTGGTCAAAGGTGTTTTTTTCCAGCTCCTGTCAATTGTAGCACAAAGAACAAGGACTGACAGCAGTTCATGGGGCAATTATACAGATGATAGAATTGCCGTTTACAGAGTGACAGTGTATCAGTACGGTGTTTGCCATGTGGCTACCTACCAAGTGGGCATTCAGGGATCTGCATACAGGCATGTGACGCTGGTATGCTTAGCCCTGCACCCTGTGTAGTTTAAGTGCAAAGTGCTCCTTCCTACAGGGAGGCAGCCAGTTTTTTTTGGTAGTTTAGGTGGTGGCACGGCAAACATTGATCAGAGGGTACAACACACAGAACTTCTAGCAGAGCTGGTATCGCAATGAAGTTCTAGATAAGTAAATGCGATAATGAGTAAGAGCATTGCAGGCTCACCTGCAAAGCAGCAACAGGTGTGGCACCTGTAATCTGCGCATGCGACGGCCGCGCATGGACAGATAAGGGGGGATGTGGAGTGAGCTGCAATGGGGTGAGAGCTTCCAAAGGTGAAGCGAGCTTCCAAAGGTGAAGTCCGCGGGAGCATATTTAAAACAGGTAAGTACTGAGGATAGTACTGAGGTAGGGGGGTGAAGTTTAACTCCAATCTACCAATAAGAGTAAACAGAGTTCATGAGAACCATAAAGCAACGAGATCAATTACGATATATATTGATCAATCTAAAGTGTAAAGAGTACAAGCCGCAGGGCGAATCCCAAATCATTAATAAGAATTGATTTGTTTGTATTTCGATTTCAGGTGTTTGGCAATATGGAATTGAGACAGCTGCAGTGCTGGCAGCAAAGATGGAGATGTCAGTCGGATAAGCGAAAGGTTCCAGATGCCAATCTAAGCTTGGAGGAACACGAGATTCCTGAAATCGGAAAGAGACTAAAACACGAGATTCCTGAAATCGGAAAGAGACTAAAACACGAGATTTCGGAAATCGGAAAGAGACTAACAAAACTGTCAGAGCAAAGCATAATGCAAAGTGCTAATGTTTTTCTTTCCCAGGGTGGTGCTTTTATAATGAAGAGTACCATGCTGATGGTGATCCTAGGTTGCCATTCCGTCCTAGGAGAACGAAGAGAGGACATTCTCATGTATAATAAGGGGTTAATGAGAAGGCAAGGCCCAAGCATGTTAATGTTGGGTGACAAAGGTACTGATCCTTTCACACCTCCCTCCGCTTGGCACAGATGGACCATGCAGGGACGGAGGAAAAGAGCACTTGTGCCAGGAGAAAGCAAATTTCATGGCACAAGGTGGGTGAAAGGTCTGAAGGGTCAAGTGTGCGGGCAGTGGGAATTTAATGGCAGTGTAAATCTGCTATTGAATGCCACACTCCCAGAATCGATGCACCGATCCAAAGGTTTGTTAAAAGGTACATTGCAGTACAATGGGTACATGCAAAAGGTGGAGTGTGTGATTCAGGGGTACCTTGTCTTGGTTATGCAGAGTGAGATGGTTCCAGATTGGAGAGGAACGAGCAGGGGGCGTCAATTCTCTTACCAGAGAGACGCAAGGGACAACATCACACTCTGGAGCTACCAACAGAGAGTGCCTCTGAAACAACTTTACACACGTAAAGGCTGGAAAGCCAAGGGTGGGTGGTTCTCGAAACAAGAAGTAACAATCGAGATCAAGCCACATTTCCAGGTGACAAAGAGGGTGGGGAGAGCGGTCCCGGGGGAGGGAAAGCCCACACAGGGAACCCATTCACACCACACGGGTCACAACAGGGGACGATATTACACAGTCCATATGCAGCAGCGTATCCTCAGGATAGTTGGGTAAGTGAAGAGGTACTCTTAATCGAAAGATTGCAGAGAGTACAGTCTTCCCGACCTCAGGTACATATGGTGCCTCAGGATGTAAGGGGGGAAGAGGTCCAATCAGGACAGCTGGGGACATATTTTGTCAGCGAGAGATTGGACAAGGGGAGGTATATTAATTTTTCTGGAGAAGGATCTTTTGCATGGCAGCTTCGAGATGTTTGGGTGAACAAATGGAAACGGTGCAACATTCCTTTAGGCACCGCTACTTCCTTAGTTCCCACCTCAACCCGTGTCTTACACCAGGACCTGAGAGGTCAACCTTTTTGGTGCGAGACGGGGAGGTGAAGCAAGTAGAGTTGTCCTCATGTGGGCAATTCTTGCAGAAGTACCTGCATTGGCCGGGGCAAGTCAAATTTAGTGAAGATGCCTGCAGGCTCAATAACGCAGAGTGCGAGGCTACCATTCAAAAGATCCACCCTGAAGCCCAACCGATAGTTCCGGTGGCTGAAGGAAAGGTTTGGTTTTTTAACATAAGGTCTAGTGATACATTCAAGGTATATTCTCATAATTGTTCCGATAAGGGGGAGTTTCCAAGGGGAACATATTGTGTGAGTGGAGATCCCATATGGATCCTGTCATCCAGGTTTGATGACGTTGTTTCTCAGATTGTTAAGAGAACTCTAAAGGTCAAAGTTTCACGGGTAGTTCCCGTCCTGAAAGAGAACCCGACATGGGACAAAGGGGAACAGGGTTTGATCCAAGACGACCACATTTCGTTACAAAGGTTAAACAAACAGTACACTAAGTTAGAGGTAAGATTTCACCATGATACAGGTGATCTTAACGAGGTAGAACACAAAAATGAGCAGGTGAGTTCCAGTCTGCCCTGGTGGACAAAGGTTCCGGTGATGTTCCAGGGACACTCGGACGGGGCATCTGCAGTTCCAAAGTTCTTTCTACACCCACTGGTCGTCTGGATGTGCATGACAACTTTAGGCATCATTATCCAGGTGAGGTTGCGGGTTAAAAATTACGTAAAATAAATTAACCTGGTCCAGAGATTGGTGCCTCATAAACAATCTACTGAACCAATAGTTTAAATTAAGGGATCTACAGGGTTACGGGTATAGGTTTAGTAGTACCTATGATGGGGCTGATTGTATAAAGGCGCTCTTTTAGAAGGCACCTGGCACTGCTCCGTTTTGTAACAACCAAACGAGTTTCACTTTTCTGTGGTCATGCAAGTTTGTGAGTGATAGGCAAGTGACGCAAATGCTGAGCATGTGGTATTGAGGGACTTAGAAGTAGGGCTTCCCCAGAGAGCCTGGTTACAGGAAGACCAAGAGGTCTTGCTCTCTCTCTTCCAGGGGTAACCACCGAGAGCAGAGAAGTTGTGTGAGCACGAACATCGAAAAGTGAAACATAAACGAAAGAAACCAGGTACTGGGAGGTTCAGACGCTGGGATCTGCGGGTCAAGCCGTTTTAGGGGGGATTGTTATAATTTAAGTAGGCCTCAGTTATTTGGACTGAGTTAGTCAAAAAGGCTTGATGAGCAGACCTGCCCTTTAAGGAATTTTCTCTGAAGAGAGAAAATCTGCAGTTCTGTCAGCAGAACTAGAACATACCAAGAAGCTGTTCTGAACAAGGCCGCAGGTCTCCATGACCTGGGCCTGGAACAATAAACATCAGTCATGTTTTGTAAATATTCACATTCCTGCATGTATGTCAAATGTCTCATTGATTATTAATCGAGTAGGCGGGTATGATGACACCATGAGTGGGTCCACCAATAGACTGATATAGGGGGTGGCGAAGATGATGTCATATTTAACTCTTTCCTAGTCGGTATTAAATCTGGAGCGAGCAATGGAGAAGGCACTTCTGCTTCTTCCTTCTGCACTAGCTCGCAAGGCCGACTTGGACCTCTAAGCATGTTATTCCTTTATGTAAGCTGATATAATGTATGCTATGTACATAGGTAGTTTAGTGTAACGTAGGTAGGAAGAAGGTACCTGATAGACTTCGGTAGGGAGTCTAATCAAGAGCTTATAATGCAACATGAAGATTTGCATAGCTAGGATATGATGACTGTATCTATCTGTCTTTCTGTGACTTGAATAAATAACGGAAACATTGGAGAAGCCTGAGAAAGTCTATTTCCTGTTTGCTGTGTGGAGAGTCAAGTGATCTCACAGTCTGTGGGACGATGGTGTCGAAGCAAGGTGATAAGAACAGTTTATAACACCCTACTCCAAAATCTTCAACTTTCAGGTCACCTCCCACAAAATTCCTACCAACATCCAATCCAAGAAACTCCAATCCTGGTCCAAAGCATTTGCACCTCCCACCGCATCATAAACCTATCCATAGTCCCACAAACTGATAAGACTGAAGGAAGGTCTGTAGCTGTAGATACTGCTTTAGCGTGGCCACTACTATGTTAATATGTTAGTAGCGGCTGCACTAGTGAAGTAACACGATACTTCACAGCACCCGGCAATTAAAAGGAGCGCCCGTTGCTGTGTAAACAGCGTGCATAACTAAGGAAGGAACGCTATGCAGCATGTAGCGTGCATTAAGTTGTTTTTAACTTGAACTGTTACAGCAGCGCTGTTTAGTGAATCGAGCAGATTGTCTCTTATCACTGAGTTAAGATTGACATGGCATCACATCACATACCTGGTCTGCTCCGGCCGGCTGGAACTGCTGAATGGGTAACAAGGTATACAAATTTGTATCTTTTAGGAACAGCTGTAAGTTCTGATGTCGTGAAACCTGAGGACAACAGTAAGACAAGTATAATGATGCTAATAATGCAGTGCAGAGATGTTTATAGAATAATATAAAAGGTAAGGATACTGCAAGGATAAAAAGAAAACAACTAAAATACAGCATAGTTAATGCAATGATTCGCTCAGCTGGCTGCACAGGCAGACAGCTGTTTGACCATTCCTTATGTCTGAGAGATGCAGGTCTCTGGAAAAGAGACCTGGCTTCATCTTGCAACTTTCAGAGTTGCTTTGCTGAGGGATTTGCATACATGCAAATTGCCCAGCTGTCTCCTTTGAGGGCTGGCAGTATAAAAGCCTTCTGCTGACCAGAAGGCTTTGCTGGTCATAACTGTTTGTTAAATACACTCCTGGAGTGTCAGCCTTCCCTGTTGGATTGTTATAGTTATCTTAGAGTAATTATGGGGACTGCACTAGGCAGCTCCTCTAGTGCAGTTAGCCTGCTTATCTGTTTTGTCTATGTTGCCTCTCTGCTGTGATTGTCCTGTCGCCAACAGTGGTCGATAGGAAATCGTCCTGTCTGTCTGTGGGTGCTAACCAGAGCAGTGGTTGCTACTGGTAGCCCCTTCTGTTCCATCTGTCTTACTTGGATCGCACTAGCCTCTAGCGGTAGCGGCTGTGGATCCTTCTGATCTGCTTTCTTGGAGTATAGCTGGAGCAGCGGTTGCTACCGGCTATCTCATCTGCCTGTCTTGCTTGGATCGCACTAGCCCCAGCGGTAGCGGCTGTTGATCCTTCTGATCTGTGATCCTGTCCTTGAACCTGGATCGCACTCGTTCTGGCGGAAAGAGCAGTGGATCTTTCCTATCCTGTCCCTGAACCCGGATCGCACTCGCTCTGGCAGAAAGAGCAGTGGATCCTGCTAAGCTCTGTTGCTTTACTCGGATCACACTCGCTCTGGCGGAAAGAGCAGTGGATCTTTTCTATCCTGTTTCCGTCCGTCTGTCAGTTTTGTCTGATACGAACGCTTGCTGTAGGCTCGGTGAGGTAACCGTTAAGCAAGCGCTTGCGTTCTCTGTTTCGTGTTTGTGTGGCAGTGGTTAGTTAGGCGTGCTTGTCTCTGTTGCGCTTAATGTGCGGAGATCGCGCTGTAAACGCGTTCGCTGTTGCGAATGAGGGTGGTGTTCATGTTTAGTTAGCGTTTGTTATTTTCCTTATCTTCTCATTGTATGATTTGCTGTGCCTTTGCTAGTCTCGTGCCCGGTCTTGCTTAAGTCTTGTGTCACCTCTGGCAATCGCCTCTCTCGCGATTGCGTTCCTACTTTGTCTCTGCTGTTGTGTGTGCACCGTCGCGGGTTTTGCGACTAGATTGGTGCACACACAAACATTCTGTCCCTGTGCTCATTCTCATTCGCAATCGCTTCTCTTGCGATTGCGCTCTCACTTGGTTTCCTCTGTTGTGTGTCCACCGTCGCAGGTTGGCGACTAGATTGGTGGACATACATACATTCCTCCTCTGTGCTTATTCGGTCTTGTGTCGCTGTTAGCAATCGCCATCTCTTGCGATTGCCTTCTCACCTGATCTTCATGGCTGTGTGTTCATTGTTGCTGGGTAGCGACTAGATTGGTGGACACACATACACTCTGTCGCTTTACTCTCTCTCTTTAATGGCTATCTTGCCCTGCATTTCTTCCCTTCGTACAATTCCTGTCTGGCGTCTGTGGCAGGGCAGAGGATCTGTTCCTCTGCACTCCACAGCTCCATCTGCCGACAGGAATTTCCCTCTACAGGTGCGTTGCACCTTTTGCTGGGTTCTCTCAAATTATACGCTTGTGGAGGATTTCCGCAGTGTCAGCGCGCGTCCTGTGCGCTGACCATGGAGAGAATTCTACAATCATTACAGTTAAACTCCAAATAAACTCATAATTGGTCCAGGCCAATTCTCAAAACAACCATGCTGATTAGGGTAGATTGCAACTCTTACGTGTGGAACTCAACTTTTTAAGTTCAGAAATCCATTGTGTAGCTGTGCACCTTTCTATACACACTTAGGGCAATTAGTGTCTGTGTAATTTTCTGTGCCTCTTACGTCTGCTCACCGTTTACTTCCTGTGAACAAGAAGTCTAGATTCTCACATAGAGGACACTACTATTGTGGTGAAGGGATATGTAGTCTGGTATCTGTTTTTCTTACTTTGGGTGTCAGAGACACACCTGACTGACTTGACCTTCAGCTGCATCCAGGAGGAGAGTCGTAGCAGAGTTTGGAAAACATTTTTGGCATGTTAAACAGGAATAATGTCACCTACTTTGCCTCTATACTCCATTTATATTCACTTTCTGTTAGAAATTGCCTTGTTCACTTTTGGGGTCATTTAAACTTGATGATAACAAAGGGATGAGGGTTTCAAAAGTTACATAAATCAATCAAATGGTTCAGCACTGCTGTACGCCAACCCATTGTCTAATCGGTTGTATACCCCTTGAGACACTGGGGCAGGGATCTTGGCACACTACTGCTTGCAACAGGGGGGGGGGGGGGAGGGGAGGAATTGGGAGTTGATTCCCTTGCTCAACAGTGCAGGCTGAGCCCATACAGACGTGTTGCATAGCCAGTCTGTTGCATAGCCAGACTGACAGCGCGGTGATGATGTACCATGCGGGGTGAGTAGAAGAGCAATGCCCTCGGCACGCACTCAGTTGGGTTGGGTTGGTCCGCCAAGTGCATTGCTTGTTGATGTGCCAAGTGGAATCAGGGGCTGCTGTATGCACGCCAGATTCCTGGCAGAGGCGGCCCCAACCGGCTGCCTCGGCTGAAAACAATCTAGAATATGTACGAAGCTTAAGGAGCCTTTAGCAAATAGTTGGTGCCTTATTTGTCCCTCCTACAGTACAGAGAGCTATGGTATATTGATGGAAGTTTAGACTTTATGTAGGGCATTCATAGTCAGAGAGGTTAAATGGCATGGACTAGACAAGAGCAGTGCACTATTTCTAGATCGAATGGTTGGCTAGTTGAAAGAACACAAATTGATTTAGTAAGGTTGCGAAAATAACAGATCCAACAAACCACAACTGGGACTATATTTTTCTTCTGTTATTGCGTAACAAATCTTTGCAGGCTTAGCCTTGGCCATTTCAGAACAAAGTGGTGGTGGTAGAAGGTATTGCTGAAAGATTTTAAATTGTGTGATTGCCATGATATACCGGTACATGTACTAGACTAGCACTGCAAATTTATTTTAACACATGCAGACGGTCCTGGGTTTAAAGATAGTATCTAACTACCTTTCTGTAGGTGCTGCATGGGATGCAATAGCAGAAACACAAATGTACCTTATCTTTAACTAATCCTCACTCCACTCCAGGGATGTCAAGCTTTAGTCCTCAAGGGCCGAGGTCCTCACACATTTTTGGTCCAGCTCAAATTTTGGTAGGTCTCAAATTTTGGCACAGCTTGGCCTCCCTGCATTCCTCTCGGAACATCTTTTACCTCTGAAGAAGTGGCTGTACTGGTAGGGGGGACTGTCCCCTGTGAATGGATCACTATTGTAATCCCTGTGAATAAAAGTTCGGCTTAGACTTATCCTGTGCCCATTCTGTGTTTCTCTTGTTGCTGCTCAAATTAATTGATTGGACTGTATCAGGAAAGGTGAGGTTCATCAAGTAGAAACCATTTCTCCAGTTCTCAGTCCACCTAAAACCCTGGCATTGATATGGCCATAGAGGACCGGAGTTCAACACCAATGCTCTACTCTGATAGGACATAGGTAAGGGGAGCTAACTTTTGCCAACTTGTCACCTAAGAGCCAATACTCATGCTGCAAACCTGGACTTCCTTTTTTAATGAGTTATGTTCTCCATAATTCTCCCACACTTTAGGAAATCAATGGTTGTGCCAGAAGAAGATAGCAGCAGTGGAAAAGTGATACGGAGTTGTAGTAAACCACCCATCAAGCATGTGTGCATCCCGTCTGCATCCCCACATTAGTAGATTTCATGTAAAGACCTCTTTCCAGGTAAAGAAAACATGTAGCAATAACAGCTGGGGATCTATGGCCAAAGAATGCCCACTGTGTCACCGCATAGTCATTTGGCATTATTCCATCTCAATACTGTCCATCTTCTTAATGAAGTAGACAAAAGGAGTAGGAAAAGCAAGTCATGGAATATGAAGTTAAAGCAGTGGCCTTCAAGACCATTTAAGAACTCACAACCTGATAAACTTGATGGACGCCATACTTCTGGATTACTGCACAAGTGCCCGATAACCATCTGGATGGGTAAGCTTGGCATAAACCACTGTAGAAGTGGTTGCCTCTAGGTTGGGGGGGTGTTAGGACTTGACTTCTCTGAGCAACAATGCGGGGTGACCCGTACAGACATGCCGCTAGCCACCAGGCCAGCAACTTGTGCGGTTGTTATTCTATCGAGTTACTGCACAAAAGCCCATCTGGATGGCTAAGGTTGGCGTAAATCACTGTTGAGGAGGACATTTACCTGAAGTGATGCCTCAAGGTTTTCCGCAAAGCGTTCTTGAGTTGATTTGCAGATGTTAAGCTCAGTCTTGTTGATCAGTGACAGGTAGTCCCGCAGCCTCTCATACAGATCCCCATCCAGGCACTGGAAACATTAAAGCAGAAAGATGAAACTGAACACGTCTGTAAGCATACATGTACAACATGGCTTGTCCTATCTACAATAGTTTGTATAAAGTACAGAACTACCTCCTTAAAACCTCAGGCAGCAGATTGGTGGAGCATGCACTGCCTGTCAGCTGCTCCTGAGGACCTGCCAGGCGTTTGCAGGGCTGAGGGGGTAAAATCTACTCTATGGATGCACAACTGAGCACAGCGGCTGTCACACATAAATACCATGTTTCTGCACCACGAGTCAAGCTCTAGCACACATGTGCTGCTAACAATGTCATTTGGTCATATTAAAAAGGAACTTTAACCCAGGATTGAACTTCATCCCAATCAGTAGCTGATAACCCCATTCCCAAGAGAGATCTTTACCTTTTCTCAAATAGATCATCAGGGGCGTCTGTGTGGCTGATATTGTGGTGAAACCCCTCCCACAGTGTGATGTCAGGGCCATGGTCCTGACAGTTTCCCCTCTGTGAATATCTTTGCATTGTGGCAAATAACATATGTATATATACAGTGTATGGCCAGCTTAACACTAGAGGAGGTAGCAAACCAATAGGTCTCCATACGATTTCTGCTGGAATAGAATGGAGAGAGTGGTACAAATTGGTAAACTAATCATTGCGCCTGAATTTTTCTGCTATTAGGGCGTAACCAATTGTTTTCAAGATCAGCCCTTATAGACCTATATGCAGTCACCTTCCTGTCTGGGTGTACTTTAAAGTGAACCTCCGGACTAAAAAACTACTCAGCAGAACTGAAAAGGCTTGGTGTTTCTTTAACAGTTTCACAGCATCAGAACTTTGTTTTTCTTACCAAAGCATCATTTTTAGCTGCATTTTTAGCTAAGCTCCACCCATCAAAGAAAACTGCCCAGGCTTTTTTTCCCTGATGCATGATGGGATTTCCTATGTTGTTATTCACGTTGCCTAGCAACTGGGAGGGGTGATCAGCACACAGGACTGTTGGAACTGTGTCTCATGCTCCGTGTCACCTCCTTTCAACCAAAAAGATGGCTGCCCTCATGAAATCAAACATTTGCCTGTTCTTTTAAAACCGGGTGGGTAAGAGATTATATTACCTATCTATTTTAATTAACATAACTAATGTAACTTAATGACAGTATGTTTGTTTAGGCTGAAGTTCCTCTTTAAAGTGTCAGCAGTTTAAAACCCTGGCTGCCTTTTGTCACCCGAAATGTCTGTTTGGTTTGTGACAGTCTACTGAGCTGAATGCCATTGTACTCCCCTCCGCTAGTTTGTCCTGTCACCTGAGATCTGCAGCATATTTGCACAGTGACCCAAAACAATCAGGAAAATACATTTCAGACAGCATTTAGCAATGCTGTGTACTCCGCTTATCATAGTGGGTGAATAATTAAACTTACATTTTTGTATGATAGGGAGAAATGGCAGAACACCGAAAACCAGGATGCACCTGAATGACAGCAAGAGGTGTGCAGAGCCTCTTAAGCCTGGTACACACATCCAATTTTGATTGGCCAATTTTACCACTTCCATGCAATATGAGAGCTTACCAAAATAATCCCTTCATGGTATTCAAAGTTTGTTGGCCCTCATATTACATGGAGGTGGTAAAATTAGTCAGTGATTGGCCAATAAAAATTGGATGCGAGTATGCTCCTTTAAATGCACCCAATTGCATCTAAAACAGGCGCTACAAATTTACACTAATGGAGGATGTTGGGTTCCAAAAAGGTTTGCATGCAAAACAAAAATGTGTACTAGACCAGGCTTTCTCCCCCAGGGTTCCTTGCTTTCTCCCCCAGGGTTCCTTGCTTTCTCCCCCAGGGTTCCTTGAGTATTCTGCATGAGTTCCTTGGCATGTTCCTTGACATATAAAAGAGCACATTATAATAGAGGGTACTGTAAAAAAGAAACACTAGATTGGAGGTTTCAGAATAATGAGCACATTAATAAAAAGCACTAGAATAAGGAGACACTGTATAAGGGGGTAGTTATATAAACAGCCACACCTATTTTCAAAGACCATGTCTCCTGCAAAATAAAACCAGGGGTTCCTCGAGATTCCCAAAATTCTTTGCAGGGGTTCCTTGAGATCGTAAAATTATTTGCAGGGTTCCTCCAGGATAAAGAGGTTGGGAACAGCTGTACTAGACCCTTTCACCCCAGTGAGGTCACCCTGTTGGAAGGGACCCTAACTGATACTTAACACAACCAAAACTGTTGAGGTGATAGTAGATTTTAGGAGGCATGCTCCAGCCCCCCCACCAATCTACATTGACGGCATCGAAGTTAAACGAATGGCCAACGTTTGCTCCTGGGAACCACCGTCTCAAATGACCTGACCTGGAAGGAAAAAACCTTAACTCAGAGAAAAGCCCAGCAGAGGCTGTTCTTCCTCTGACAACTATAGAAGTTCAGCATGGCCCAGGAACTGCTGATGAACTTCTACACTGCCACCATAGAGTCTGTCCTCTGCTCTTCGATCCTAGTTTGGTATGCTGGATCATCCATCAGGGATGGATACAAACTTCAGAGGATCATTAGATCGGCGGAAAGGATTATTGGGAGACCACTCCCCTCACTTGACTGCCTCCATCTCTCCAGACTACGCTCCGAAACACTGAGGATTGCCGGCGACCCCTCACACCCTGGTCACCGCTTTTTCATCCGGCTACCGTCATGCCGGAGGTTTCGAGCCATCAACGCCAAAACTTCGAGGCATAGTAACTCCTTTTTCCCCTCTGCTGTCAACCTCCTGAACTCACTTGACTGAACTAGCGAACATAACTCTATGTTGAATCTGGACACTGTTTACTGAATTCTAATTCCCACTTTTCACCCCTGTTTTTGTATTCACATTTGCACTATGAATTGTTTTGCACTTCTGTCTCTGCATGTTTCTGTTATTTTTGTACTTCTTGTGTTTACTATGAGCAATTGTAAGGTGCCAAACCCAATTCCGGGCACGACCCAGTGGTGCTTGGCGAATAAATTCTTTCTGATTCTGATTTTGAACAACCAGAAAATAACATGCAAATGTCCGTTTGGCCTGGGAGCAGCTAGCCGTTAAAATAAATGAAGGGATGCAGCATGGGCCGCGCACACCCTTCAGGTGTCTGACACAGTAGAAAAGTTAAACTTACATTTTTGTACTACGAGATAGGGAGAACTATATAACATCGTAATGGGTGGCTGACAACAGCAGACTACAAAGTGGCTGGTTAAATTTAAGGAAATCTACAATGGATCCTGTAAGTTTTAGTGTAGCCTGGCTAGACAGGTCAACCCACATGCACTGCTGATATATGTAAGTGCGTGGGTTTCAGGGTCTTCCCATCTTCTGCAGCCATTAGCAGAAGTCTCACTCTCCTGTCAGATTTTTCAGTGACTGAATCATTGTCCCGGCAGTTGCACTCTGCAGTAGTAGTCTAGGGGAGAAAATCAATTGTAACAGATGCATTGCAACACAGCGTGGCGCTATTCACCCTCCTGTCTCTACAGTCACGGAAACTGAAAGCATGCTCTAGCAGCCACTAGCTTGCACAACTGCTTCAATAAACAAGGTCCCTGCCAAGAAAAGCGCTTTTGTGGATAATTTATAACTAAGCATTTAAAGATATGGCATGACTGAAGCAGGACTGATAAGATCAGCATACTTGATCTATATACAGATTGCAAAGGGGAAAAAAACTTTATAAAAACAAGATTAAGAGTCAAAGCAAACACACTTTTATATAATAAACCTACAATAAAGATAATAACTGCTAATGCCGTATTACCGTACATTGCCACCAGTCCTGCAGAGCCTAGGTTCTCAATACACGTACTCGTAGCCCAGAGACCATCTGTGGGCACCCAGCCTGTGTCTCCCACTGCTCTCTATGGCATTCTGTTAGACGAGGAAGATATGCCTGCAGCTGACTGTTGGTGATGCGCTACAGGTCAGGTTATTTAACATTAATACCGTGAATGGTGCGATTTGCTAAAAGTTGTTGCAATTCTCAGAATCAATCACCAATTCAGAAGTAGCGATCGGCCACTTGCAATAACAAAACTTCCCAAACATGTGTACGTGCATTATCAAACAATGGCATGTGCCATATTCTGCCTGGTCTTCTGTCCACCTTTTTATAAATCAGATATCACAATACATGACAAGCTTGAAACAAAAATGTTTTAACGCAAACCTGATGTGAAAATAAACTTATACTATAATTAATTGTATGTGCAGTAGTAGCAAAAAAAAGAAAACGAGTGTCGTATTGTTTTCCAGTACAGGGAGAGTTACAAAAAAAAATGTAGTTATCTATGCAAAAGAGATTCTCTGAGCTATTCCACCAACTTGGGTTAAATACAGTCCTGTTTTCTGAAGCACTTAGAAAGCCACAGAACAGTGAGAGACACCTTGAGATAAGGTTTTACTGCAGGAAAGTTCAAAGGGTCATTATTCAGGTTTTGTTTTATAGCTGTGTGCAACTGTGGCAGTATGATGCAAAGTTATAAAAAACAAAAAAGCTATATAGCTGAAAAAAATATGAGACTTTTCTTTGCTACTAATGTTCTTTTCCTTATCCGTACTACACATACAATACATTATATCATACATTTTTTTTCACTTCAGGTTTGTATTAAATAGTAAGGTCTTGTCATTTGATTGTTTTACTGATTAAAAGATAGATGGGTAGAGGCCATGTCTAAGTATATCGAACATGGCAAGCACAGGTGGTGGGGTGTAGTGGTGTGTCGTGTTTTACTGCAATCAAGCTATTAAAGTTTCTTTGGTCATTTCTGGAAACTCAGATACTGAATACTCCACCCCCCTCCCCTCCCCCTTAAAAATAGCCAGGCCATATATATATTTTCCTTTGAAGAGAACAAAAAAGAGTCACGCTGGCGTCTTTCCGCTTTTAGCCTATGGATTGGGATTATTGATGCACTTTTATCAATATTCAGAAGTTTATTTGTAACGACGTCCATTACACACAATGTATTGATATGACTGGCATGAAACTACTAAGTGAAATGCGAGTATTCTTCTGGGGAATGGGAAAATGAAAATTCCCTCCGCATTGATCACAAGAGCAGCCGTGTCACTGAAACATCTCTGATCGCTCCCAAAATCAAAATGTAAATATTACCAGTCAGGGCTTGCTGCATGGAACAGGTGACTATTTCCCAGCAGTGGCTGTATGCCAGGAGCTGAGCAACATAAAGAAGTATTTTATACATTTATGCTGGAAACCTGCCAAACGGATGGGGGGGTTCCAATCAATTTGTGACCTTTTTTCGGCAATTTGCGGTGATGAAACATTAAGCCCCATACACACGCTCAAGAGCGGTCTTTTATGCAGCACAATTGTTGAACAAATTTTGTTGTGAAACAAGTTGAAACAGCTAAAAAAAGTATTTTGCTGTTGGATTGACTTCTTATCAGCCTTATCAGCTTTTTGAACAATAGCAAAAGACTTTTTTTTTTAGCGGTTTCAACTTGTTTCACAACAAAAGTTGTTCAACAATTGTGCTGCATAAAAGACCGCGGTTGAGCGAGTGTATGGGGCTTAAGACCCCAAATTCTCCAGAAAAGCAACAATTCCAAATCACTGGAAAAACTGTATTTAATTAATGGACAACTAAATTAAGAACAATGTGAAGGCTGCCATATTAATTTCCTTTTACACAATACCAGATGTATTTGACTGCAGCAGTGTCTGAATCACACACCAGAAACAAGCATGCAGCTAATCTTGTCAGATCTGACAATAATGTCAGAAATACCTGATCTGCTGCATGCTTGTTCAGGGTCTATGGCTAAAAGTATTAGAGGCGGAGGATTAGCAGGATAGCCAGGCAACTGGTATTGCTTAAAAGGAAATAAATATGGCAGCCTCCATATCTCTCTCGCTTCAGTTGTCCTTTAAATGAGAATACTAAGGGAGGTTTCACACTTATACAGTGCAGCGATTATGAATGACATTTTCTCGCACACCGCGAATGGTTGCCTCCATTACAGCCTGCACAGCTAATGATTGTAAATCAGATAAGGCTTGCGGTGTGTAGGAGAAATGCTGCATGTTAAAGAGACACTGAAGCGAAAAAAAATATATGATATAATGAATTGGTTGTGTACTATGAATAATTACTAGAAGATTAGCAGCAAAGAAAATATTCTCATATTTTTATTTTCAGGTATATAGTGTGTTTTCTAACATTGCATCATTCTCTAATATGTGCAGATTACACAACAACCAGCATTCAAAATGATTCTTTCAGAGCAGTCTGTGAACTAATGACCTCTCCTCTGGCAGAGAAAAAGTAAATGGTTCAATAACAGTTGAGATAATAAAAGTCAGAAAACAGCCCTCTCCACGATTTTGAAAGTCGTAGAGATAATGGCTTTTTTGTATAGAGATAACAACTGGAGTTTCTCAACTCTTCCTGTACTGGAAACAATTAGACTGATATATCTGATCTTAAGGTTTTATTTCTTAGCTGTACTACACATACAAATCATAATATCATAATTTTTTTTTCACTTCAGTGTCTCTTTAAAGAGAAACTGTCACGGAAATCTTAAAATTTAAAACATACACAAATAAGAAGTACATTTCTTGCAGAGTAAAATGAGCCATAAATTACATTTCTCCTATGTTGCTGTCACTTACAGCAGGTAGTAAAATCTGACATTACCGACAGGTTATGGGTTAGTCCATCTCTTCATGGGGGATTCTCAGCATGGCCTTTATTTTTTATAAAAAGACATTCCCTGAAAAAGATTTATACAAAGATGCTGGACAACCTCCCTTTGGCAGTTAAACAAAGCAACTGCCATTCACTAAGTGCTTTTAAAAATAAAGAAAACCCTAAGAAACCCCCATGAGAAGATGGGCTAGTCCAGAATCTGTCGGTAATGTCAGATTTCTGCTACTTACTGTAAGTGACAGCAACATAGGAGAAAAGTAATTTATGGCTCATTTTACTCTGGAAGAAACGTACTTCTTATTTGTATATGTTAACATGTATTTTAAATTAAGATTTTCGCGACAGAGGTCCTTTAACCTCCTTGGCGGTAATTCCGAGCTAGGGTCAGGGCGGAAAACCGTAGCCAAGAGCGGTGATCCCGACCTCTGCTCGGGGTAGCCGCCGGAGGCTGAATGCAGAGCCATGCGCGCAGCGGGCGTATCTACATACCTCCCGGGGATCCCGACGTCGGCCGGCATTCTTCTTTCTCTCCTCCGGGGCTCTGCTTCCTGCTGGTGAGATCGTCAGCTGTCGTTATGACGACAGCCAGCAATTTCACTTTAGAGTTGCAGCGCCACCCAGAGAATGGAGGCTTAACTGCAGCGCTGGAGCCAGGGAGGTGAGTAATTGCTAGGCTGCTGCAGATCTCCCTGGCAGCATGATTTTTTTTTCCAGGTTTTAGAGTCTGAAAGGATGCAAAAAAATTGCACCGCTTTTAGACTCTAAAATCCGGAAAGAATCAGAACGCCAAGGGGGTTGAAGTTTTTTTCTCCTGCATGTAGAAATAGTATTAAACAAAGCCATTGATTAAAGTGGACCTGAACTCTTGCATAGGATACAAGGAAAACATAACATAAATGCATCCTGCATGTATTTAAAGAGTTTAGCCTGTGTAATTCCCCCTCATTTGTGTCTAATCACTAGTTGTAATTTAATCTCCCACCTGAGTCACATGACTGCCTATGGCAGTTAAGCTCATTTGAAAGCACAGGCTGTAGAAAATATGTCTGCTTCCATGAATCAGGAAGTAGAAACTGTGCAGATTTATTGTAGTATTTGTATCAGCTAGAAATGCCTTTTGTTTAAAGCAGGGGTCAGGAACCTTTTTGGCTGAGCGAGCCATAAACGCCACAGTTTAAAATGCAATTCTGTGAGAGTCATGCAATAGGTTTCAAGCTGGTACAGTGCGCATGTGCTGCAGAGGGCTCACGTCCCTATTGCCATGGTGATGTGTAGATAGTTGATCCTCCGGGTGTCGGAAGTGTCAGACACGTCCATCAGCTTCTCTTGGGTTTCAGCAACCTCAGCAATTTCCCTGAGAGCCAGACAAGAGTAATACCAACTAAACTTGATTCTCTTTGTAGGATGAGATTCCCTATTGGGCCAATTAAAGTGCGGGATCTCGTCCTACAAAGTCACTGGACCTGACAGGGTCCAGAGTGGGACAATTGGGGTGGCCGTTAGTTTTAGGGGGAGCGCGACTAAGTTAGTAATGCATGCTACAGCAGTAGCGTGCCTACTTTGACATTTTTACTTGTGCTGTCACACTAAGCTGTGCAGCTTAGTGAATCAACCCCTATTGATTTGTCGGTAAGCCAGATGTAGCCATCAAAAGAGCCACATCTGGCTCCCGAGCTATAGGTTCCCTACCTATGGTTTAATTATTATTATGCGGTTGTGTATCTTTTGGAGCAGAGAGGAGTTCTGAGTTCAGGTCCACTTTAACATGAGCTGGCTGTCAGAGTTAACTGAGCCCTTCAGAAAGCCGCTACTGTGCCTGCGCTGGAGTCGACACAGGCTGTCGGCTGCGGTTTCGGGAGAGCCAGCACTGGAATGGAGGGAGAGAGGAGGACCTGGGAAGCCTCATTAGGATACAGAGGCTTACCCCTCCTGAAGAGGTTTTTTTTTTTAGTTACAGTGGCTTTTTTAAGATAGGCTTTATAGCAGGGGTAGGGAACCTATGGCTCGGGAGCCAGATGTGGCTCTTTTGATGGCTACATCTGGCTCACATACAAATCAGTAGGGGTTGATTCACTAAGCTACACTGTAGTACAGCTTAGTGTGACAGCGCAAGTAACATTTTCAAAGTAGGCACGCTACTGCTGTAGCATGCGCTACTAACTTACTCGCACTCCCCCCAAATTGAACGGCTGCTCCAATTGTCCCACTCTGGATCCTGTCAGATCCCGTGACTTTGTAGGACGAGATCCCTGCACTTTGATTGGGCCAATACGCTTCCTGTCACATGGATCTCATCCTACAAAGTGAATCAACCCCCAAGTTAGCTAGCTAATTGTACAAGCTGTTAGTCGGTATTTCTCCTCTCTGGCTCTTGGGGAAATTGCTGATGTTGCTGAAACCATAGAGAAGCTGTCTGACACTGCCCAGAGGATAACCTGCATATACATCACCATGGCAACAGGGACGTGAGCCCTATTGTCCCTGTTTAAAGCATATTGTATGGCTCTCACGGAATTACATTTTGAAGTATGTGGCGTTTATGGCTCTTTTAGCCAAAAACCAGGAGTTAGCTTACCTGGTAACGACATTTTAAGTAACACTCCAGGACAGGTACACATTGAGACCTGGCTCCTCCCAGGAACAGGAAATATCCCTCAGCCTCTCTATAAATTAAACATGGACCAAGGGTCAGGCAGTATATCATCAAGGAACAGGAACAATATACATTAACATAACCCTACTATATTACATTAAAATACATATAATATAACATGTATATCATGCAATATATGATATATATGGGGGTGGGTACCCCCACCTGTCCTGGAGTGTTACTTAAAATGTCGTTACCAGGTAAGCTAACTCCTGGTTTTTCCAGTAACACTCCAGGACAGGTACACATTGAGATGATCAGCAAGAAATCAATCACCAACCTTAGGGTGGGCTAACTACCTTTAAGACAGTTCTTCTGAAGCCTTGATCGGTCTCCGTTATCCGGTCCAATCGATAGTGCTTCCTGAAGGTTCCCAAACTCTTCCAGGTCGCAGCCTTGCAGATGTTCAGCGGTGAAGCACCTGCCCTGTAAGCCCACGTTGTTGCGGCTGCCCTGGTGTAATGGGCCTTTAAGGTTCCCTGGAGGATCCTTACCCATAATTTGTATGCCTCCAGAATACAATCTTTAATCCTTTTGGCAATTGTTTTTGTAGCGGTTTTTAATCCTTTGGATTTTCCTGCATCATTTATGAACAGTGATTCTGATTTTCTGAACTCTAACTTTCTCCAGGTAAGTTATAAGGTTATCTTTTTCTGATTTTGGATTAATACAGAAAGATGGCAATACGATCACCTGTGTTCTGTGGAACATGTCACCAACCTTTGGTAGGAATTCTGGGCTTGTCCGGCGAACTACTCGATCATTAAAGGAGGAACAATATGGTTCTTTGTATGAGAGAGCTTGGAGTTCACTAATGCGCCCAGCTGAAGTGATCGCTGCCAAAAATACTGTTTTAAGAGTACACATTTTTAATGAATCTTCATTAAACTCAGATGTCAATGCTTGCGACACTAAAGATAAATCCCATTTCGGGAATGGTTTAACCATAACTGGTCTCTTGATTTTACAAATCTGATTATAAAAAGGTTCTAAAGCTATCTTTTTATCCACACAAAAAAACTGATAGGGCAGAAATTTGGACCTTAATTGTACTTAAGGCCAACCTTTTTCCTACGCCCTCCTGCAGAAATTCTAAAATTGTAGCCATTTCTGTTAACTAAAAATTAGAGTTTTCTAACCACAAAATAAGAGTTTCCCAATCCTTTTGGTATATTAGAAGAGTATTGTCTTTTCTACTTTTCAAGAGAGTATTAACTACTCTTGAGGACAATCCCTTGACTTCAAGCACTGCCCTTTCAGAAACTACGCTGTAAGTTTTCACTTTTCTAGGTTTACTACAGCCTGGTCTTGTACCTGTATCATGTTCTCTGACACTGGTATTTCCCATGGTTGGTCTATTAACATTGATAGGAGAAGCGGATACCCTGCCCTCTTGGGCCAGTTAGTAGCAATGAGAATCATGTGACAGTCTGATTCCATATCAGAGTCAGGCATCAATTGCTACAGGATTGTCCATTATATTAAGGGAATGTAACTGTTTGCACTTCCTGTTGGATTTGTTTGCGAATAAGTCCAGTTGGGCTGGCCCCATTTTCTCACAATTATTTTGCATAAACTCTGATTCCGAGACCACTATGTGTTCGTTATCTGGAGTCTGCTTATCTGATCTGCCAGAACATTGAGCGACCCCTTCAGGTGCCCTGCTGTTAGTGATAGCAAGTTTTGGTCTGCTATGTCAAGGATCTCCAAGGTCAAAAATAATGACCTGGTTCCCCCCTTGCGATTCAGATATGCTACCACAGTTGCATTGTCTAATTGTACTTGAACATGACACGCTTTCAGAATATAAAATGTGCTGATTAGTGCCATTTTTGCCGCCATCAGTTCCCTGAAGTTCGATGAGTGTTCCATCATTGACTGATTCCAGACACCCTGAACCTGAAAGGTGGCCACATGTGCCCCACATCCTGACAAACTTGCATCTGTTGCCTTGTGTGAGGTTTTGAACTACTTGCCACCATCGTAAACTTTTTTTTTTTTTTTTTTTTCACTTGGGGATCCACTGCCACCATATTGTCTAGTGTATCCTGTTTGTTCCAATTGGTAACATCCAAGATTGTAGAATACTGGTATGCTTCAGAGCCCACTGAGCTCCTGGCACAACTGAAGTCAGAAGACCCAGAAGCTGCATGATTTGTCTGAGTGTTACTGACTGACATGCATTGAACTTTGTTTACAATCATCTGTATCTTTTCCTGTGGAAGAAATATCTTTTGTTGTACTGAATCTATTATAAACCCCAGAAACAAAATACTCTGTGTTGGAACAAGCTGCGATTTCTCTTTGCTCACTATCCAGCTTGCCTCCTGCAGTTGATGTAATACAGTCTGTGTTCCTCTAGTTCTTTTAATTTTTTTTTTTTAATTTTTTTTTTTTTTTTTTTGCCACTATCAGAAGATCGTCCAGGTAAGGTATTATGATAAGGCGTATTCTGTACATTGCAGCAATCAATTCTACCATAACATTAGTAATTTTGAAGCTGATGTTATGCCAAATGGGAGGCAGCAAAACTGAAAGTGCTGAACCCCTTTTTCCATTTGTACTGCAAATCTTAGGAACGCTTGAGATTTTAACTCGATTGGTATATGTCAATAAGCATCCTGAAGATCTATGCTTGCCATAAAGCCGTTTGGCATCAGAAGATTTCTTATTGAGTAAATCGACTCCATACGAAACTTTTCGTATTTTATGTATGGGTTGATTGGTTTTAAATTCTAAATGCAATAGTATTCTGTATTTTCCTTACGGCTTTTGGATCAGAAATACTTCTGAATAGAAGCCCTCGCCTCTCTGATCCACAGGCACCACTGATACCACTTTTCTATCTAGCATGTCTGTGATAATCTCTTGTAACATTTCCTGATGTTGAGGCAAAGTTAACTCTTTAGTGAAATTAAACTTTTTTTTTTTTTTTTTTTTTCTTTATTGAAAGACCAAGTCTTTTTTTTTTTTTTTCCCCCCTGGTTTTTAGGTTTGTCTGTTTTGACGAAAAAAACACCTCTTCCCCTGTTTAAATTGTCTCTTTTTAGGGAACAATTTCTTTCTATTAGCAGTTCTTTCAAGAACTTCTAATTCTGGGTCGAAAAAAGTATCACCCACTACTGGAATGGAACAGACTATCTTTATATGTCATACTTCTATGCAATGTTTTAATCCATAAATGTCTTCTTGCTACATTAGAAATACCCGCTGCTTTTGCTGTTAACCTTATTGACTCTGAAGCTGCGTCAATTATATAAGCAATTGCCTTATGCATTGCTGTCATGGAGTTTATTAATTGATCTTTAGGTGTATCCTTATTAATATCTTCCAATTGCTGCAACCACAGTGCTATCACACTTGCTACACAGGTTGTAGCAGCTGAAGGCCTGAAGTTAGCACAGATAGCAGGCCACAGTATTTTAAATACATATTCATTTTTATCTGATTGGTCCTATAAGTGTCCAAGATCCTCAAAGGCCAATTCATCATCCTTATTGCCTTGAGAAAAAGTTGCATATAGTTTAGGATTCTTGTCCCACCTTTTGCAATCTTTCTCAGAAACCGGAAACAGTCTTTTAAACCCCCTAGACATGAATAACTTTCTAATGGGGTTCTTCCATTTACTTGTAATAAGGTTGATTGATGAACTGGAAAACACAGCTCTTGTGGATTTTCCATACCTTCATATAATTCATCATGCATTGAAGCAGGTTCAGTAACTGTTTTACTTAAATTTAAATTTTTTATATATGGCCGTTAATAAAATGTCAGTTTCCGCCACAGGGAATTTAAACTTTGACGGTTTATTTTCTATTTCTTGCCCCTCATTAGAGTTTGCAGAATCACCATTATCACTAATTTCCTCTTCATCAGAACATTAATTGATTTATTAGTCTTCCTAGTAGCTTTTTTATGCTTAATGACTTCCGACACCTGAGGCAGAGACGCCTTATCAGCTTGAGTATTAGCTGGTGTGTCAGGTAGAAGGTATAGTAGTAGCTTTAAATATCTTTAAAGTATCTTTTAAATCTCATCTCAAAACATGTATGTCTCTTTGAGATGCAGATTCCTGCCTCATTACTTTGTAAGTGCAATCTCTGCATAGCAGTTTTGTTAATGCAGGATTGACTTTTTGAATTACACACAGGGCACTGTTTAATTAGTTTAGCAAGGTCAGGTACTTTAGTCGAAGTGCCCTGCAAAAAACACAAAACAATATTTAGTTCCACATAACAGCTTTAAAGCCCAATGCACAAACAAATAGTTATATCTGCTTAAGGCTTATATGCTTATATCTGTTAATCAAGTAGTATAAACACTTTCAGCTTTCCTCCACAAAAAAATGCATGGAAAATGTAATTCATTTGCAGACTTTAAATGAGCACACAAAAAAGTCCTTAAATTAAATCCTCACAACTTATCATATTACTCTTTAACACAGCAGAAAAGTGTGAGCACATTGCTTAAACAAGATGATGCATAATCTGTTTCACAAAGCAATGCCTTTGTGCAGCACAACATACCACCAAACAAATTGCTGCATGCGGAAAAAGCGCTCCCACAAGAGTCACCACCGCAGCCCGGGTCCCAGCAGAGCAATCTTACCCGTCCTGGCTCCTGCTCTATCTCCGACATCCTTCCACGATGTGCCAGACGCTGGGACTCCGGACGGCCACTCCTCTCCACCCGGCAAACCGGTAGTGGCGTCACGCGACCCGGGAGTTCTCCCCGAGGTCGCGGCCGAGAGACTTCCGCAAACCGCCTCCGCCATGCGTATCTGTCGGACGCCACTATCGTGCCGCTGCCTCCGCTTGGTGTGTCCTCAGAGCGACCCCTCCTGAAGCGATGCCTATCCATCATCCAGGCCGACCAACAGGGCGCAATATCCCGCTGAAAGCAGCTACCTTAAAGAGACACTGAAGCGAGACTAAATCTCGCTTCAGGTCTTATATATAGCAGGGGCACGTGTGCCCCTGCTAAAACGCCGCTATCCCGCGGCTTAACGGGGGTCCCTTCACCCCCAACCCACCCCCCGCAAACCTGGGTCGGAAAAAGGTCGCTGGAGCTGATCTTCCTGGAGGCAGGGCTAACGGCTGCAGCCCTGCCTCCAGTCGCGTCTATCAGACGCGCATCGCCGCCTCTCCCCCGCCCCTCTCAGTGAAGGAAGACTGAGAGGGGCGGGGGAGAGGCGGAGGTACGCGTCTGACAGACGCGCATGGGGCAGGGCTGCGGCGGTTAGCCCTGCCCCAACCAGGAAGCGCTCCCCCGCTGCTCGGAGGGGGTTTGGGGGGACAGGGACCCCCGTTAAGCCGCGCTATAGCTGCGTTTTAGCAGGGGCACGCATGCCCCTGCTAGCTATGAGGTCTGAAGCGAGATCTATTCTCGCTTCAGACTCTCTTTAAGGCAACCCCACAGGTACTTCCAGGGACAGCAGATACTCTGTATCCAGAGAGCATGCTGCTCTGTGCCAACACATTCCCTAGCCACCCAGGCTCTCCGGGACAGCGAGCACATAGAGAGACCTGGTTCCTGGACCAGGAAATATCCAATACTGCCTGACCCTTGGTCCATGTTTAATTTATAGAGAGGCTGAGGGATATTTCCTGTTCCTGGGAGGAGCCAAGTCTCAATGTGTACCTGTCCTGGAGTGTTACTGGAAAAAGGTTCCTAACCCCTGCTCTATAGGCAGCCAGAATCATAAGGGAGCCTTGCCCAAAGACTCCTTACTGTTTTTATGTACTAGCTTGAGCTGGGATTCTAGTCAAGCAGTCAAATCCTTCATCAAAAGGCAACAGCCTTACCAGTATGCTATCCAGCTGACCATAGGTCAGATTAGCCACATGCTTGTTTCCGGTGTGTCATTTATACACTACTGAAGCCAAATAGATCAACAGAACTGCCAGGCAACTAGTATTGTTTAAAAGGAAATAAAAATGAGGCAAGAAATAAATATTATCCCTATCAGTTCAGGTGTACTTTAAACACAACATAGCTGACACAATCTTATGGCAGAAATTTATCACAGGCGGCAACATCTTTAGACCTGTCAGGCGCAGTTCTGTGGAATGTTTGTTTTTGAGAATTCTGAATCCAGTGAAAATAATGCCTGGTCTCCCAAAATGCCCTGTAAGGAAAATTCCACATAGCTAAACAGCCTAGGCTAAGTATCTCTGGGAGGGCGGGGCTAAATACGAATATACAGTAATATATGGATTTAGGATGGGTTTCTGATGCTGAAATCAGGAAAATTACCATAAAAGTGAGTTTCCTGCTGAAGAATATATTGCATTTTAACCACTTGCCGACCGCACACTCATAACGTGCGTCGGCAAAGTGGCAGCTGCAGGACCAGCGACGCAGTACTGCGTCGCCAGCTGCAGCCTAATTAATCAGGAAGCAGCCGCTCGTACGAGCGGCTGCTTCCTGTCAAATCACGGCGGGGGGCTCCGTGAATAGCCTGCGGGCCGCCGATGGCGGCTCGCAGGCTAGATGTAAACACAAGCGGAAATAATCCGCTTTGTTTACATTTGTACGGCGCTGCTGCGCAGCAGCGCCGTAAGGCAGATCGGCGATCCCCGGCCAATCAGCGGCCGGGGATCGCCGCCATGTGACAGGAGACAGCCTGTCACTGGCTGCACAGGACGGATAGCGTCCTGTGCAGCCCGGCTTACCAAAGGTGGGCCAGGTAGGAGAGGGAGGGGGAGCATTTCGCCGCGGAGGGGGGCTTTGAGGTGCCCCCCCCGCCAGCCACTCGCAGGCAGCAGAGATCAGACCCCCCCAGCACATCATCCCCATAGGGGGGAAAAAAGGGGGGCAATCTGATCTCCCTGCCTGCACCCTGATCTGTGCTGGGGGCTGCAGAGCCCACCCAGCACAGATCAATCAAACTAGCGCTGGTCCTTAAGGGGGGGTAAAGGGTGGGTCCTCAAGTGGTTAATATATATCACTACATTGCCCCTATGAAGAGGAACTGTAGTGAAAATAACATAATAAATAAAATTGTTTATTTTTACAATATTCATTTAAACATTTAGGGCTCGATTCACAAAGCGGTGATAACTCAGTTATCACGCCTAAAAGACTTTAGGCGTGATAACCTTTGCACCACTGAGTTATCACCGATTTGTGCTGCTCTTCGCGCGAAGCTACCGCGCGTAAGCGCGCGCGCAAAGTCCCATAGGGCTTAATGGGAGCATCGCGCGAAGCGCCGGGTGCTGCACGCGCGCCTGCGCGCTTACGCGCGGAAAACTTTGCGCGCGGAAAAAAATGAGTTTAGGCGTGATAAAGGGCTTTTCACAGGCGTGCAAACACTTTGCACCGCTTTGTGAATCAAGCCCTTAGTGTTTGCTCATTGTAAAATCTTTCCTTTCCTCGATTTACATTCTGAGATTTATCACATGGTGACATTTTTAGTCCTGCTAAGTGATCTGTACGGAACGTTCGTTACTGAGAGTTCTATACACAGAGGGAGATATTAATTGCTTGGCAGTTGGAAAAAGCCGTTATTTCCACAATGCATCAAGTTGCACAGACAGCAAACTGTCAGGACCTAGGTCATGACATCACACTGTGGGAGGGGTTTCACCACAATATCAGCCACACAGACCCCCCTGATGATCTTTTCGAGAAAAGGTAAAGATTTCTCATGGGATTTCTAATTTTTCGTTGTTCTCATGGGAAAGGAAGTATCAGCTACTGATTGGGATGAAGTTCAGTCCTTGGTTAAAGAGGAACTCCAGTTAACATTTTAGTGTTGGCAGGTGATGTAGCTGCTGCATGGTTTTTGGCAGTTGGAAACCGCTGTAACAGCTATTTTCCACAATGCAACAAGGTTCACAGACAGGAAACTGCCAAAAAAAAGTATGTACTTTTCTTGTGGGAGGGGTTTCTTGTGGGGGAGGTTTCACCACAATATCAGTCATACAGTGCCCCCTGATGGTCTGTTTGTGAAAAGGAATAGATTTCTCATGTAAAAGGGGGTATCAGCTACTGATTGGGATAAAGTTCAATTTTTGGTCGGAGTGTCTCTTTAAAGTCACTCTAACTGTAAATATTGAGAGCCAGCTACATTTGCTCACATGAGGGGGCCAATACTGCACATCATGCAGCTGTATTGCTTGTTGAGGGAACAGCAATTCACTGCAGGGACACTTTAAATGTATAAGGAAGATAGCGAGGCGAGGTCTTTACAAACAGCATGATAACACACGGGTATGTCACAATGTGGTGACTTGCAGGAAGCCTGCTCTAATTTTGTAACGGTCATAAAAAAATACTTGCTATACTCCTTTGCCATAATTCCATTTATGTGCATTCTAACTCTGCTGCAACTGCTTCTGTGAATAAAGACAGGAAACACCTCTGAGTCATGATAATGTTCCCCACCACAAACCAAATTCTGTCCAAAACAGAGGAATACATCATCAGGGGACTTTTATACTGCAGTTACTTATACCGCTGTCCGACATGAACTTTGCTATTATTTTGTCAGAGGAATTTAGTGAACCGGTCAGGTCACAAACAAGATGGCACTTCAACTTGTAAAGTACTGTATCTGTTCCAATTCTTCACCTGATTTTTGTGTAAGCTTCATGGATCCCAAGCACACTTCCACACAGAGCGCTCCCACATACAAGACAAGGGGAAGCCACACCCTCTCCTGTTAAACCGCATATTGTAGTGCTTGCTTCACACACTTATGTCACAAAACTAAAACTATCTTAAGCAAGTCGGGACAATAATAATGGATAAAGAGATTTAAAACATTCTGGCATAATATTTATTGTGCTCTATTTAAAAATCCATTCTCATTAAAGGATACCAGAACCGAATTGTCGTAGGAGAAACGACAAAAAAAAGATTGCCAAGCGTGAGCGAGCAGGCATGTACTGGCAGCTGTCCTGATGCCCATTGTTCCCCTGTCCTCCTCTCTGCCCCTCCGATCCTACCTATATGCCCCCCCGGCAGCCTTGACTACGTTATGCAAAGAGGGCTGCCTCCCATACGTGGATGTAGGATGCACGCAGCCGGGACAGCGCCTGCACACTAATGCCCGACTCCGACGACCCGGAAGAGGCTGTCAGGGGGCATTTAGGTAGGATCAGAAGGGGCAGAGAGGAGAACAGGGGAAACGGTGGGCATCAGGAAAGCTGCCAGAACATGCCTGCTCCCCCCGTTTCTCCTTCGACATTCAGCTCTGGTATCTTTTAAGAGCCCTTTTCCACTGCAAACTGATCGTAGTCGCAATAACGCCACCGTTGGGATGAAGCTTGAAGCAGAAATTGCATGAAAATCTCGCTTGGCAAGCAGTTTTTGTGTGCACCCATTGAATCCGAATCAATTTATTTTCGCCAAGTAAGTTTGCACCTACAAGGAATTTGTCTTGGCAGTTGCTTAACAAACACAAACAATGCAAGGAAAGACAGTGTGTATATTACAAGTCAAGGACATTATGCAAGTATAGTGGCAGTAAGCAATGTGAGAATTGTTCATTTACAGTTCTGTGCTGATTACTATCAAGTCCTAGAAGCTCTAACTGGGTACAGCATTAAGTATGGCTACCGCTTGAGGAAAAAAGCTGTTTCTGTGTCTGGAGGTTTTGGTAGCGATTGACGGGAATCTTACTCCTGAAGGCATGCGCTGGAAGATGGAGGGAGCTGGGTGAGAGGGGTCAGAGGCAATTTTGGTTGCTCTCTTTCTGCACCTGCTAGCGTAAAGCTCCTGCAGGGAAGGTAAGCTATAGCCAATTATCCTTTCCGCTGTTCGGATGATGCGCTGCAGCCTCACCTTTTCTAATGTTGAGCAGGAGCCGAACCATACAGTCATAGATGATGTTATGGTGGATTCGATGATTGCAGTGTAGAACTGCATCATTAAATTTTGAGGTAGGCCAAACTGTTTCAGCTGCCGTATATGATACATCCTCTGTTGCGCCTTCTTGACAATAGTGGCAGTGTTGTTGTCCCATTTTAGGTTGTGCGAGATTGTGAACCCAAGAAACTTGAATGACTCTACCTGGGTTATTGTGGATCCATTTATGGTTAAGGGGAGGTGCTAGGGGGTGGGGAGGGGGGGGGGGGGGGGGGAGATCGCCTAAAGTCTATTATCTCCATAGTTTTGAGAGCATTTAGTTCTAAGTTGTTGCTGCTGCACCAGGAGGAAAGCTGTCCCACCACATGCCTGTATGCAGACTCGTCTGCAGGCTGTGTAGCTGGGCTTAGGTAAAAATATCCGCTGCAAATCGCAATTGCAAATGCACTGAGATCTATAATCGCTGCATGCGTGGCTCTGCATTCACAGAGGAAAAACTGTGGCGCTACAACTCACCTTCATGATTTCAGGCAAATGTGTCAAGTAGTAAAGGTCAAGATGGGCATTAGCAGCAGCCAGAGCCAGCAGGTACTCATTCCGTGCTTCTGATAACTGCTGTGTGCAGACCACCAGCTGGGAGGAGAACTACGAATAAAAACACAAGGACATCAGTGAGAAACCTATCAGTATTTCTTGCCGAGGCAGATAACGAAGGCAAGATATAAATCTCTATGCAGTTAATATAATTGGTGTGATCGCTCATCAGTGTCTTTAGTGCTAGGTTCACACGCTACATTTTTTTGGTCGATTCTGCCATTTGATCGATTTTCGATTCGCTTTTCCCACTCAATTCTAGTATCTTTATTTAATCAATTTCCATTCACTTCTATGAGAATTTGAGCGGTAAAATGATCAAAAGTAATATCGGACATGACGTAAATTATCAATCGAACGAAAAAAACTTAACGTGTGTACCTAGCATGAAGCAACAGGGACAGCCATACAATACCAGGAAAAAACCGGTATATAACTACTACTAACATAACAAATATTGTACTTTCCACATATTGGTGTCCAGGGCCGGCCTTAGGTTTCACAGCGCCCTGAGCATAACCAGATTTTGGCGCCCCCCCCCCCCCCCCCCCCAATTCATCCTCTTTGCGTGTTAGCGCACCACACACATACACTAATGGGGCTGCCCCAGTATAGATTAGATAGGTAGCTGCCCCCAGTATAGATTAGATAGGTTGCTGCCCCCAGTATAGATTAGATAGGTAGCTGCCCCCAGTATAGATTAGATAGGTAGCTGCCCCCAGTATAGATTAGATAGGTTGCTGCCCCCAGTATAGATTAGATAGGTTGCTGCCCCCAGTATAGATTAGATAGGTAGCTGCCCCCAGTATAGATTAGATAGGTTGCTGCCCCCAGTATAGATTAGATAGGTAGCTGCCCCCAGTATAGGTTAGATAGGTAGCTGCCCCCAGTGTAGATTAGATAGGTTGCTGCCCCCAGTATAGATTAGATAGGTTGCTGCCCCCAGTATAGATTAGATAGGTTGCTGCCCCCAGTATAGATTAGATAGGTTGCTGCCCCCAGTATAGATTAGATAGGTTGCTGCCCCCAGTATAGATTAGATAGGTTGCTGCCCCAGTATAGATTAGATAGGTTGCTGCCACCAGTATAGATTAGATAGGTTGCTGCCCCCAGGATAGATTAGATAGGTAGCTGCCCCCAGTATAGGTTAGATAGGTAGCTGCCCCCAGTATAGATTAGATAGGTTGCTGCCCCCAGTATAGATTAGATAGGTAGCTGCCCCCAGTATAGATTAGATAGGTAGCTGCCCCCAGTATAGATTAGATAGGTAGCTGCCCCCAGTATAGATTAGATAGGTAGCTGCCCCCAGTATAGATTAGATAGGTTGCTGCCCCCAGTATAGATTAGATAGGTTGCTGCCCCCAGTATAGATTAGATAGGTTGCTGCCCCCAGTATAGATTAGATAGGTTGCTGCCCCCAGTATAGATTAGATAGGTAGCTGCCCCCAGTATAGGTTAGATAGGTAGCTGCCCCCAGTATAGGTTAGATAGGTAGCTGCCCCCAGTATAGATTAGATAGGTTGCTGCCCCCAGTATAGATTAGATAGGTTGCTGCCCCCAGTATAGATTAGATAGGTAGCTGCCCCCAGTATAGATTAGATAGGTAGCTGCCCCCAGTATAGGTTAGATAGGTAGCTGCCCCCAGTATAGGTTAGATAGGTAGCTGCCCCCAGTATAGGTTAGATAGGTAGCTGCCCCCAGTATAGATTAGATAGGTAGGTTCCCCCAGTATAGGTTATATAGGTAGCTTCCCCCAGTATAGATTAGATAGGTAGGTTCCCCCAGTATAGATTAGATAGGTAGCTGCCCCCAGTATAGATTAGATAGGTAGCTGCCCCCAGTATAGATTAGATAGGTAGCTGCCCCCAGTATAGATTAGATAGGTAGCTGCCCCCAGTATAGGTTAGATAGGTAGGTGCCCCCACTATTGGCTAGATAGGTAGGTGCCCCTCCCCCTCATAGTGGAGGGGGAGCCGCGGGGAGGGCAGCCCGACCTCTCCCTCCCTTCCTCTCCCCGGGCCGCCCTCCGTGCTCAGCCCTCCAATGCAGACTGCAGTGCAAAGTGAACAACTCACCTCCCTGGTTCCGATCGCCGGCGCCTCTCACTTGCCGCTGGTCTCCTCTTCTACATTGTCACTGATGCACACTAAGCTTCCTGTTAAGCAGGAAGTTTAGTGTGCATCAGTTCAGTGACAATGTAGAAGAGGAGAACAGCGGCAAGTGAGAGGCGCCGGCGATCGGAACCAGGGAGGTGAGTTGTTCACTTTGCACTGCAGTCTGCATTGGAGGGCTGAGCACGGAGGGCGGCCCGGAGAGGAAGGGAGGGAGAGGTCGGGCTGCCCTCCCCGCGGCTCCCCCTCTATCACGGGCACGTTTGCCAAGTTTGCCCCCCAGCCATCACTCCCAGCAGCGGCACCAGGGGGCGGAGCAAGACGGACCCAGCCGGGGCCGCAGCTTCGCAACGTAGTTCACATTAAAATACAGGCAGCAGGAGCGCCCCCTGGAAGCCGGCGCCCTGAGCGATCGCACAGGTCGCTCAGGTCAAAGGCCGGCCCTGTTGGTTTCAGTGAAATTTATATAGTAAATAAAGAGAAAACTGTTTCAGGCATTTTCCATCTTTACTGCTTCTAACTGAAGCCAATCCTTATGTAATTTCCTCCCTTACTCTTTTTTTTCTCCTAGAGACTGCACTGTCGTATCTTGCTTGCTTTGTAAACACATGTGAGCACAGCATAGATCATATTTCAGCAGCTTCACACTGATCTACCCTCAGCCAATCAGTGAGGAGCAGGAATCTGGGAGGGGAGATAACAAGCTTCCTTCTCACTGGCAATGTACCAAATAGAGCCAGGCTGACTGAGATAAGATTTATTACAGCAGAAACATTTCTGATTATATTTAAATGCTTGCAATGCAGGGCAGGTTGTAGACTGTATAATAAACACAGAGCAGTGGGTAAAAAGCAATTTGATTTTAAGTCTGACAATCCCGCTTTAAGCAGGGGAAAACTGCATTTTAAAATTAACACATTAGGACACCTGAAGTGAGAGGTATATGGAGCCTGCCACATTTATTTATTTTTAACCAATACCAGTTGTCTCGCATCCTGCTGATCCTCAGGCATTAGTAGTGTCTGAATCACACACCTGAAACAAGCACTCAAACATCAGATCTGCATATGCTTGTTGGTTATATTAGAGGCAGAGGATCAGCAGGACAGCCAGGCAATATACATTTACAAAAAGAAAATAAATATGGCAGCCTCCACTTTAGGTGTCCATTAAAACTAGCAAATAATAATAATAAAAAAAAAATCTAAAAATATAACTCAGGTACTTAAAGAGGAACTCCAGTGAAAATAATGTAATAAAAAAAGTGCTTCATTTTCACAATAATTATGTATAAATGATTTAGTCAGTGTTTGGCCATTGTAAAATCTTTTCTCTCCCCGATTTACATTCTGACATTTATTACATGGTGACATTTTTACTGTGGGTAGGTTATGTAGCTGATGCTAGCTGTTTTGGCTGTTAGAGACAGCTGTAAACAGCTAATTCCTGTCTGTGAGCCTTGTTACATTGTAACAAACTGCCAAAAGTACCGCGGTACTCAGAGCTTCTTGTGGGAGGGGTTTCAGCACAAAATCAGTCACACAGCGCCCCCTGATGGTCTGTTTGTGAAAAGCATTATATTTCTCATGTAAAAGGGGGTGTCAGCTACTGATTGGGATAAAGTTCAATTCTTGGTTGGAGTTTCTCTTTAACCACTTCAGGACCACAGTGTTTACCCCCCTAAAGACCAGGCCATTTTTCTGTTAATAGGCCACTACAGCTTTCAGGCCAAGCTGCAGGGCCGCACAACACAGCACACAAGTGATTCCCCTTTTCTCCCCACCAACAGAGTTCTCTGTTGGTGGGGTCTGATCAGTGATCACCCACCCTGTGTTTATTTTTTAATAAATATTTATGTTTTTTTTTTATTACATTTCGGTATTTATTATTCCCTCCCTCTCTCCCAGCAGCCAGCCAATCATGGCGATTGGCTTTCATAGGCTTCAACCTATGAGAGCCGACTGCTCTCTTGTGCCCCAGGAGGACAGCCTGCTGTCCCCAGTACAGCGCCATCTATTAACTACTAACTGAAAAGACGGTGGTTTCGCCGTCTAACAGTCTCGCTGCTCGGAGACTGAAGGTGGGGAGGAGCTTCGCCTCCCAAGCAGGAAATGCGGCGCAGCCTGCGCGCGATCTCCTGCAGTAGCCGGCCCCAGCCGGAAATTTTTTTTTTGCCTCAGGCGGCAAATAGTCTAGGGCCGGCCCTGACGCCAATTGGCATTAGGCGGTCCTGGGGCTGCCGCCGCGGCCATGCCCAGTGGCGTGGGGTGGCCTTAAAGTAGTTAAAGTGACACTGAAGCAAAAGAAACAAACAAAACTTATTGTATAATGAATTGTATGTGTAGCACAGAGAATTAATAGAACATTAGTAGCAAAGAAAAAAAATCTCATTTTTATTTACAGTTATATGGCTTTCTTTATAGCATTGCATCATTTGTCCTAGTTGCAGTTTACAAACTATACTCTGTATTTTACACTATGAAAAAGAGCAAAGCTAATGACCCTTTGAACTTCCGTGCAGTAAAACCTTATCTGAAGCTGTGTCTCACTGTTTCTTTGATGTATAAATGCTTCAGAAAACAGTATTGCTCAGAGAAGCTCCTTTGCATAGAAAAGAACTATAGTTTCTTAACTCTTCCTGTACTGGAAACAATATGAGACTCTTTTCTTTGCTACCAATGTTCTATTTCTTAGTTGCACTACACATACAATTCATTATCCCATAAGTTTATTTTCACTTCAGATTCCTTTTAAATCTGCTGCAGGGATCAATTACAAAATAACATTCAAAATACATCTTTTAACTCTACTCCCCTATCCACCCCCTCCATCCATTCCAAAGGCTCTTGTAACGGATCCCATCTAACTACACTGAGGGCTAAAACCCACCAGAAGCCTTTGCTAAGCCCTAGTGATTTGAAAGTTCTTGCTCAGTGGCGTAGCTAGAAACCTCTGGGCCCCGATGCGGAATCTGGATGTGGGCCCCCCCACCCTCCCGGCAACAACTCTGGAAAGGCCACAAAGGCTCTGGCATTGGGCTCCTATTGACCAAAGGGGTAGCTTGACTTGAAAGAGGGGGTTGCTGCAAATGGAAGAGGAAGTTGCAAAGGGAAAAGCAGCAAAGGGGAGCAACACATGAAAGAGTGGGCAGATGCCCAAGAAAGGTGTACATGGATGTTAGACATGGAAGAGGGGCTGAACATAGAATGGGAGGTCAGCTGGCTGCTGTACATGGAAGGCTAGCCACAAGAAATTTGGCCTAAAGGAAGAAAAAGTATAAATCCGGTCTCGTCAGCAAGCCCAAATCAGCTATTATGGGCATCATATGATTTTGTTTTTGTTTTTTACATTAAATGCTTTATTGAAACAAACAAATGTCAAGAATCACATTTACAGTGTATCCACATGCTTTCATCAGAATATTAGCAGACTTCATATAAAAATCGGACATTTAGATAAATGTAAGGTCATGCACCTTGGACGTGCCAATGGTAGAGCTACAGATAAATGGCTTTCAGTTGGGAACATCAGACTTGGAGAAGGACTTGGGAATACTGGTTGATAACAAGTTAAAGGGACTCCGAGCAGTGCAGAAACTATGGAAAGATGCATATCATTTTAAAGCTCTCTTTCTCCTCTTTCCAATGATATATAAACCACTGCCCTAAGCCTTTTTTTAGTTTTCGCTATTTTCGTAATCGAAATTGCCGTGGCCGCGACTTAGATCGCGAAAATAGAGAAAACTAAAAGGCGTAGGACGACGATTTAGGGGTCGTCAGAAAGAGGAGAAAGAGAGCTTTAAAATGATATCCATCTTTCCATAGATACCTTGTATTACACAGGGCGACTTTTTCTCAAAGTCAGCAGCTCCATTCAGCAGAATACAATACAGAACACACAGAATACAGAACACACTAGCAGCGCTACAGAGGAGACTTATGCCGGGAATACACTGTACATTTGTACTTCTCGATTATGCCGCTGGATCGATTCCCCGCTCGACCCCGCGGGCGATTCTCTTATCTTCTGCTCGTTTTCCTTATCTTTTTCCATTGTCCCCCATGCGGTATCGAGCACAGAATCGATCCGGCGGGTGATCGGACATGTTGGAAATTATCAATCGAGCACCGTGTATTCCCAGCATTAGAGAGGAGATTAGAAAGAATATCTGAGTGACTCGCTTCTGCTGATGTAATCAGTTTTTGTTTTGAGTTAACATAAAGCAATGTGGTGTATAGATAAATACTGCTGGACCGCTACGTGACCTGAGCTGTATCACTCGCTAATCTGGATAGAAATTTGTTCTGTATAAATTGTTTTTGTTTTTTTGTATAGGATGATGATAATGTAGCAAGCCTATCCTATAGGTAATCATACTGTACTTAACGACCATTTAAGAATTATTTGACCAGTTTTTTGTCCTAATCTACATATATCATTACATTCAAAAAGTTTCAAAAACAAAATACACAAAACATTATGGCCTATGAGCTCCAAATGTCTACTCAATGGTGCGGCTATTGGCCAAAGGATCCCTAATCAGATTTGGACCTATATCCCTCTCTTCCAGTTTCAGTAGTACCCTTTGTTGCCCTATTATACTAGAGAGCAGCATTATAGAAGTGCTCTCTGTTGCCCTCTGGTATGGTGGTGCCTCCTGCAGCACTCTCTTGGAGAGCCCTGAAGTTTTTTCAGATGCCACCTGTAGAGCTATCCATTTCCCCTTACTGTGTTTTTCACTGCACCTGTAGTAATAATTTTAGTATTTGTATAGAGCTTTTATCCTGCTTACGGGGCAGCAACTAGAGCGCACTCAGTAGGCAGCAACAGTGTTAGGGAGTCTCGCCCATGAAATCTACTGAATAGGTGCTGGCATACTGAAATACGTAGAGCTGAGATTTGAACCCAGTTCTTCTGTCAGAGGCAGAGCCCTTAACCAGTACACTATCCAGCCACAGCTCCTTTGCTCCAGTACACTCCTGGGCTCCTTTGTAGTGGCTTTCACAATCACTTCCTCAATGTAGAGTATGGCAGCAGAGCATGTAAATATTTAGCTATTATACCTATCCTGGTGGTGCACTCCCTGCCCTGTGGTCTATGTCTGGGCCAACTCTCAACTATGCCGTGTTGCTCACATGACCAATTCAGGTCTCATAACAGTGACATGGCTAGTGTCCGATATCAGGAGGCCCAGACAGTGATTCTATGGCAAGGAGCACAAAAGCAAAAGCCACACCAGCTATCTTCATTACCAGTACCTGCTGACCCACTAATGCACTGTATTAGTGGGTCAGCAGGTAGTGTTTACGAAGACAGCCCTTATGAGCCCTCCCGGGAGCTTGGGGCCTCTCTGCATCCCATACTTATGTCATTGTGCCTATTCTTATAGGTGTTTATATGGCTCTTAAGGAGTCCACACACCATACATTTTTTAAAATATCTGTTCAATTTAAGAATTGCAATACATTTTTCTGACTGATTGTAACATTTCAAAAATATGACCAATGTACCACACACATATGTTCAATTTTTTCCCAATTATGATAAAAATGATTGGAAACTGACAAAATTGCTAGGTTGTGTATATTAATAAATTCACAATCTAACACACACCATACAATCTTTAGAAAGATTTCAAGAAAAATATCTGGCATTCCGGATCGATAAAAATCGAAAAAACAGGAAATCCGATTTTTCAGTCGAATGAAAAAAAAAGCTTTCGATTTTTTCGGAAGATCCGATCGTTTTTATCGAATTACTGTAAAATCGGATCATTTTATTGTATCATGTGTGGCCACCTTAACACATTTTCAACAATACATTATAAAGTACGCTGAAGAAGTCCTTCACAGAACTTCACAATCTGACATCTAAACAACCTCCCCACAGTTTCCTGGCCCGGTTTCCAAATCTGGACAGGTTATTATTCAGTTAAGATGCTTACAGGGATACTTCACTGGTATTTGAAGAAGAACAAGTTGTGGAAAATTATGCTACCAGACGAAAACATTAACTGGCTGTTTATAGTACATTTTGAGGTTTCTGGCAGCGCTCCTCACTTTAATTTGTCTGGTAGTTTACTCAGGTCTTTAAGATGACTGTTCTAACAAGTAAAACCAATCTATTAAGCTGCATTCTGCTGCCAGAGAGCTGTTCAGGAACAGAGCATTATTCATACCTTGGCACTCAGCTTCTGGAGGCTGGCCTTGGAGTGGAAGATGCTATGATCACTTTTCTTTAACCTGATGAAGAACAACACCATAATTTTACTGGAACGGACAATCCATCCATACTACTGTATAAGTAGAAGTAAAGGGTTAGAAGGCACCTGGAAATGGGTTAAAATAAAGCATTAAAAAGGAGTGTGATTAAAACCACTTACGTCCTGTAATGAGCACCCGATAAATATGGGGAGAAACATTATCTGGCATTATGCTTGTCGCGCTTATGCTCTCTTCATCAGGTATAGTGCTGATTGGTTGACCTTGACTAGCATTAGTGACTCTGCGTCACACATGTCCATAAAGTGCTGTTTACCATATATTTATCAGCTACTCCCAAGCGACCCAGAGACCTAAAGCTGAGTACTCACCTCATTATCGCCGTGCATCGCTAAGTGTTTGCCTAATTGCCCGCTTCGTGAGATTGCAGAAACGATCACTTATCACTCAGAATATAACAGCTTGTTGCAAAAATCGTGTGGTAGGTACGGGTCTATGGGTAATTCCCCTCATACCTAATTTACTGCTGTCTGGTGAGTAGACTAGGTAAATACTCCCTGTCTCCCCACCAGTAAAAACATTCTGCACTAAACGGACCACTATTGCGAAAAATTGTAAATATTAAAATACATTTAAAATATACATTTTTTTCGGAGCGTAAAATATACTATAAATGACTTTTTTACTATGTTGCTGTCGCTTAGGCGGTGAAGAGCTGACAGATCTGAATGGTTTTGGACAAGTCTATCTCCTGATGGGGGATTCTCAGTATTTCTTTTTTCTTCTTTACAAAAGATCTTCCTGCAAAGGATCTAGATGTCTGCCAGCCTCCCTACTTATTTGCACACTGATTTGGCAAGTTGGTGAGCAACTGCCATTTGGTAAGTGTATTTGTAAATGAAGAAGTACCTGACAATCCCCCATAAGGAGAAGGACTAGTCCAAAATCTGTCAGATTTTCACTGCCTACTGTAAGTGACAGCAACATTAGAAACAAATAATTTACAGTGCATTTTAATCTACATTTTATATGTATGCATTTAAAATTTTATAATTTTTTGCAATGGTGGTCCTTTAAAGGCTCCTGTATCACGCGTTTTACACCTCTCTGGGATTCTCCTAGTGAATTACACATCTATGGGCTTGGTCAACCAGGTCTGCTCATTCCAATGGTCAAAAGTCAGGCACTTCCCATTATGGATAAATATAACCTGGTAGGCAGCAAAACCACAAAGATGGGCTGGTAGCAGAGGACAATAGTGACTACTGTTGGACAGTCTGGTTGGTTGAGGTGAAAATACTGTTATGTATATACATAAAATAGTCAAAGAAAATCCATATCTAGACAGAGATCTAAAAATATAATCTAACAACTCAGCAAATAGCATTTTTGAGATATTACTTTCTTGAGCGAAAAGAGGTAAAAATCATGAATTGAAATTATGAAATCCCTGACCAAATGAAGACTTTAAAAATAATTTGTTGAGAAAGTTACTTTTAAGTGTGATGGGCGTGGCTGCTGTTGATGTTTTAGACTGCATCATCCTACTGTTCAGGGGGAAGCCAAAGCCTTGATCTGTCTAAGAAGATGGTAGCTTTTAGCACATACAGTCAATGATGTAGCAAGTGGCAAGTGTTTGGGTTCCCTGCCAGATGTTTTACAAGTTATTTTACATTCGCTAAGCAAAGAGCTTATTTAAAGGAATACAAGCTCTAGAAAAAAGTGCTTACACAGGGAATGAAAAATATTTCTGCCTGAGATGGGGTTTAAAAATTTCCAGCCTTAAATGACTGACCATATAGACTAAATTTGCTGATAACTAGTACTTGTGAGCAGATGTACCTCTTCTACAATAATTACATTGATTGCACAGTTAAAACAGGAGTGTCTGTAAGTACGGTCAGGAGTCCAGCTGCTTTACAAAACTGCAAACAAGACTACACCGCTCAAACCTCCTTGGACCTAATCAACACAGATCTTTTGTTTTTTTCTTTCTGGCTTTAGGCTGCGTTCACACTCGGTTTATCGGAAGAAAGCAAAGTAATATTTTTATTCTTAAAAATGGCAAAGCAATAGATAGGATCATGTAGGAAGATACAAAAAGAACAATGAGAGCCCAATATAGTGTAGTATGTACTGGGATGTGGGAGAATAGTAAATTGTGAGAATGAGATACTCACAGACACGGGTTACCATCCAGGCAACCACTGTAAATACAGATGAGGAGATTAGACCTCTCCCCACTCAGGATTAAGACGTCGCTCTCTGTAGATTGGAAAGGAAGGGGGTAGGTCCCCCCTCCGCCAGGGGTGGACACAATACCACTGTTCACATTAGTCCATTCAAAGCTGATCAGTTCTGATGTGCAAAACGCAGTTATGGGTCCAGCACAATTTCTCTGGATTGGCCACACAAAGCCAATCTCACTAGGCTGGTCGCCACATACGCTTCACCACTTTTTACCATCACATGCAGGTCCTCCACCGCTGCTGTCACCACCGCTCGGTCTAATGCATGTTAGAAGTACCGGTATACAGAATCCCATCATAAGCATCAGACTCCCATTGGATTGTAACAGATCAATGAGAATCCTCCCTGGCTTGAAGGAGGATTGCCATTGGTCTGCTGCAATCTAATGGAGAGCCTCAATGCTTCAAACTGTATACCGGTGCTTCTATCATGCAATGGACCTGAGCAGCAGTGGCGCAAGAGAGGGAATGTGGCAGTGACAGGTATACAGAGTGGGTGGCGAAGCTAAATGGAAGGGGAGAAAAGGATAAAAAGCAGATGCCAACATAACAAATTGATCTGTACGATATGGGATCCTATGCTGCTAATAATTTTAGCCATAGGTCCTAGACAAGCATGCAGATCAGGTTTTTCTGACACAAATCTGACAAGATTAGCTGCATGCTTTTTCAGGTGTTCGATTCAGACACTACTGCAGCCAAAGAGATCAACAGGACTGCCAGGCAACTAGTATTGTTTAAAAGGAAATAAATATGGCAGCCTCTATATACCTTTCGCTTCAGGTTCCCTTTAAGTGACAATCTGGCTGTGATAATTAAGTGGCAGCTCAGACACACCTCCATAACCAGAAAGCAGCAAAGTATGGCTGGATACAGCTAGGGTAACTACATGTAGAAGCAATAGTCAGTCCAAAATAAAAGTATGATTTTTTTTTTACTTTTCTGCTAAGCAATGCAAGTAATCATGCATTAAAAAGCAGCTAGAGCAGGATTATCCACCAGAAAACCTAGGCAGCTGCCTGGGGCCTAGTAGGTGTCAAGGGGCGCACCTGCCACCTTCTCTGGCCTCTCTTTACTTCAGCTTACCAAAGGGAACAATTAAATGTGCACATAAAAGTGTATGTTGGGAATAAGCCCTTACATGTACCGTTTCACCTAATTTAAGACATCCCTCACAAGTAAGCCCTAGCAGGAATTTCTAGCATGTTTGGCAACTTGTGTTATTACTGGAGCCGATGGTCTCGCGGGCAAGACCATGTCTCCATCATTGGGCCAATCACTGTGCTCGCTGCTACTCAGCAAGTGCCCAATTAGCCCAATAACAGAACCATGGTCCCGCCTGTGAGACCATCGGCTCCAGTAGGTACACACAAGTTGCTATACTTCTTCCTTATAGGCTGAAGCTTGGGGACACAGCAACATGGAGCTGGGGTAAGAGGAGGATACAGGGGGACAACAGAGGACATGGAGCGCATAGGGGGAAAGGGACTCAGGAGAACAGGGGATAGAGGAAGACACGGGTACAGAGAGGGACACCAGGAGCACACTAAAAGTACAAGGGGACACATGGGCACACAAGAGGTAATTACTAATCCAGAGGGAGCAGGTCATCAAATTAATAAACATTTGCTGTGTCTATAAAGACAATCAGCGTTTCTTTCTCTAAAATGCACAGTACCTTATTCCTCAAATCAATATGTTATATACACTTACTAGTTTTATTTCTGTATCTGTAATGCAACAATTTGTAATACCCTTTGAATTGTGTATCGATGGGAAATTTTTCATGCACACTGCTGTTCTTTTATTTTTCTGTAACCTGACCTTTTTGATCAATAAATAAACGTTGTGGTTTAAAAAACAAACAAACATTTTTTTTTTTACTGGACAGGTGTTTTGAGCCATTTTGATGTGCATTCCCAAATAGCTTTACGCTGCCCTCCCCTTCTATAGTGCGGAGAGTCTCACCTGGCCTCTGTGTCGGCCGCTTTCTCTTTGGCCACCTCACTGACACGCTCCATTTGGACATAACGCTTCTTAGTCTTGCTCACCTCTTTCACAGTTTCCAGCAGCTCATTCTGCACTTTCTGCAGATGCTCTATACTCTGCAGTTAGAAAAATACATGTTAGAATGCATCAGGCTGTTTTCACAGATACATTTTGATGCTTGCTATAGCACGTCACTTGTCACAGTACCCTTCACCTAATGCATAATGCATCCCATTCACATTGTCGCTAAAGGAATCTTATGTGCACACAGCAGATCGCAGCATACAACCTGCTGAGAGAAGCAAACTCATGTTCTTTAACACCCCCCCTCCCACCGCATTATCATGGTTTGTAAAGATGAAATGGAGACTATGCCCTAACTTAAACAACTGTCTTATTCGATGCAGCCCTTCGGTAAAACATGCAGAACCCCTATTTATGTTTAAACATTAAGGGAAACCTGTGGGGAGGAATATGCCATTTGTATTTCCTCTTCTGGAGTGAGTGTCGTGCTGATCTTTTGGTTTTAGTCATGTCTAAGTCAAATGGCTGGAATAGCTTGCACCTGAGGATGAGATGCACTTACCTGCTGCCAATTCCGTATTTTGCTTCCCCTGCCGCAAGGGCCATGCAAGTCTATGGAGACTTGCACACTTCACGCAATGCAACGCTGTGCGCCGGAAGTAGTAAGGTCACTGCATTCCCTACACAAAATCTGCAGCGCGTTGCAGCATGATCCGTGCCTACTGCAACAAGTGTGCATGACAGTAGTACATGCACGGACCAACGGGAATTCCAGTGATGTAGTTCCTGTCCAGCAGGGAGTACATCGCTAGTTGAGGGGCGGGCCTATGCATATGACCCTGTCACCACACAGTGGCGCAGGTGAGCAAATGGAATGAAAATCAAGACAAGACATTTATATAGCACTTTTCTCCTGGCGTACTCAATGTGCTTCAGGGCTGCAGGCACTTAGGACGCGCTTCACGGGTGACCAGGATCATTAGGGAGCCTTGCCCAAAGTAAGTACCATAGTGTTTTCCTTAATGATTTAATTTTCATAATTTGTTATATCTACTACTTATCTTTGAAATTGTAGCCGATACTTTAACAGCCAAAAAATACGGAGAAGGTGCGGAGGGGGAACGATGTATGATAATAGATGGAGATATCTCTGACATGTTCACTTTAAAAGGCACCCAAGGTGAGAGACCTATGGAGTCTGCTATATTTATTTCCTTTTAAACAATACCAGTTGCCTGGCAGTCCTGCTGATCTCCCTGGTCCGTAGGGTTTAAATTGAACACCTGAAACAAGCATGCAACAAATCTAGTCAGATAGATCTGATCTGCATGCTTGTTCAGGGTATATGGCTTAAAGTAATAGAGGAGAGGATCAGCAGGACAGCCAGGCAATGTGCATTATTTAAAAGGAAATAAACATGTCAGCATCCATATCCCTTTCACCTCAGGTTCCCTTTAAAGCAACTCAATCTGAATGGAGAACTGTTGTGTGGTTATTTATTGTCAATATAAGCTCATTTCGTTCCAGTTTCTGAAGCTGGGAGGGCTGCCAGTGCATAAATTAGCTGATGTTTTAAAAACAATCTGGAACGTTTTACGGTCTATGCTTGCTCTGCTTTAAAACTGGTGGGAGTCAGTGGGAGCTATTATTTCCTGTACTTCTGTAACATGGACATATTACACAACACTTTACAGAGAGTACAAACTGCTGTCCTCCCTCAGAGAGGGTTGCAGTCTCACATCTCCACTATACTCTGGGGCCATTTTTTTGGGAAGAATCTATTTCATGTTTTTGTGGTTTGTCGGAGGAAAGACACACATTACTAATTATTTAGCCAGCATTTCCAACATGGAGTCACCCAGACAGTGAACAATACCTTTATGTGGTCACAGAATGACTGTGAAAATATGATTTCTACCAGCTTTGTAGGACATGTGTTTCGAAAGGACTGTCATCAGAAAAAAAATTAAAATATAGAAGTACCGGTACATTTGTTCCAGAGTAAAATGCACCATACATTACATTTATGTCAAAAAGGCAAGAAAGTCTAGCTGAGCCAGAATTTACCTGGTGGGCTAAAAATACAGCTACATTGCAATTACTATGGGGTTATGTATTGGTGAGGCAAAAGTATGGGTACATTGCTTTTACTTTAGGGTTATGTATTGGTGAGGTAAAAGTACAGCTGCATTGCTATTACTATGGGGCTATGTATTGATACAAAGATACAAAAAAAAAACAAAAAAAAAAAAACATGTATTGGTGAGGGAAAATGACAGGTACATTGCTATTAGTTTGGGGTTATGCATTGGTGAGGTAAAAGTGCAGCTACATTGCTATTACTATGGTGATTTGTATTGGTGAGGTAAAAATACACGTACACTAAAGGGTTATGAATTGATGAGATAAAAATACAGCTACATTGCTATTACTATAGTTTTATGTATTGGTGTAGGTACAATGCTATTACTGTGAGGTTTTGTAGTGTAAGGTAAATATACAGGTACATTGCTATTACTATAAGTTTATGTACTGAGGTAGTTTTCATGTAGCAATTAATTTCGTGTTTCTCCCAAAATAAATGTTCACCTTTTTCAGGAGTTGCTCCTTCGCCGTCCGGACAGTTCTTGCTGCCTCTACAGTGACATTCCTGTAATTATCGGCTGCAACCACTCGAGTCTGTCCTATAAAAGATGTGCCTTCCATCATAGACTTCCACACTGAAAACACACTCCTAAGGAAGACAGTATAACAATCATACACAACCAGTGTTTTTTTAAACTGTGGAAGGTTTTCTAAATCATAGGGCACAAAAGAATCTAATTGAAAGAACACCTGTAATACACTTTTTTTTTTAAATTTATATACCCTTGCAGAATATATGATTACTTAACAATTTTTCAGAGAATATAAACCACACTAAAACTTTTCTTTTATTCATGGGTAGTGGTTGGCTGAAGCCATTTATGGTCAAATACTCGTTACATCATAATTACTACACAAACTATCCAAATGACCCTGATCAAAAGTCTACATACCCCAGTTTTTAATACCGTGTATTGCACCTTTAACATCAATGACAGCTTGTAGTCTTTTGTGGTAGTTGAGGATGAGGTTCTTTATCTTCTGGATGGTAAAGGTCCCAATTCTTCCTTGCTGAGATAGCTGCTTCAGAACCTTAACTTTATGCTGCTGTAGCCAAATGGCAGGTCGACTTGGCCTTGTGCTTTGGATCTTTGTCATTGGAAATGTCCATGTACTGTACATCCAATGCTCAGTTTCCTGGCTAATAAGTGCAAATTTTACTCCAGTATTTTGTGATAACTTACTGCATTTATATTGCCATTAATTCTGACCAAATTTCCTTTGCCTTTGTAGCTCAGGCATTCCCAAAATATCAGCGAACCACCAACATGTTTCACAGTAGTAATGGTTTACCTTTTATCACAGGCCTTGTTGACTCCTCTCCAAATGTAACGTTCATGGTTGTGGCCAAAAAGTTACATTTTTGTCTCATCGCTGCAAATGACTTTGTGCCAGAAGGTTTGAGGCCTGTCTCTGTGCTGTTTGGCATATTGTAAGCAGGATACTTTGTGGCATTTGTGTGGTCATGGCTTTCTTCTGGCAACTCGAGCATTCAGCCCCTCTTTCTTTAAGTGCCTCCTTATTGTGCATCTTGAAACTGCCACACCAATTTTTTTCAGCAAGTGCTGTATTTTACCTTAAAGTGAATGGGAACCGCATTTAAAAAAATGAGACCGATACTTACCCAAGGAGAGGGAGGGCTCTGGGTCCTATAGAGCCTTTCCGGCTCCTCTCCTGGTCCCCTCATTCCAGTACTGGCTCGCCCGGTAGCAGTATTTGACTAATTTAGTCAAATACTGCTTTGCCCGGCCGAAAGAGGCTTCAGAAGTCTTCAGGGAGCCCGAGTGCTCCTGAAGAAGGGCGGCCCTGTATTCCCCCTGCGCAAGCACGCTCTCTTGCGCGGTCACACCTGTGCAGTATGGAGCCGCACGTCTTTGGGAGGACACAGCTCCCGAAGACTTCCAAATACCCTTTCGGCGGGAGATGGAAATGGGGGGGGAGCCAGCACAGGATAGAGGGCACCGAGAGAGGAGACTGAAGGCCCTATACAACCCAGAGCCTTCCCTCTCCTTATGCTGCATACACACTTGAGATAAAAGTCTTTAGAAAAGGCAAGATCACAGACCAATCTTACCACCCTTTATGTAGTATGAGAGCCATACTCTACACAGTCTATTCTATGGAGCTGCACTCCCCATCAGATAAAATCTTAGCAAGATGCTGCACACACAGATGCTGTACACATTCAAAAGATCATTATCTGCAAAAGATCTCTTCCTGCAATAGATCCATTCCTGCAAAATGCATTCATAGTCTATGAGATCTGCAGATCATCATACACACCTTGTTTAACAGGCAATCATCTGCAGATCAGATCCACCAGGATGGATTTTCAGAATCTGCAGATGATTGCCAGATATGCAGATGAAGTCTGTTAAACAAGGTGTGTATGAGGATCTGCAGATCTCACTGCGGCCAAATAGATCAGCAGGGCTGCCAGGCAACTGGTATTGTTTAAAAGCAAATAAATGTTTCTTCTCACTTCAGTTGTCCTTTAAAAAGAGTAAACACAGTGGTTTGACAAGAGATGGCTTCAGCCAACCACTTACCAAGATTAAAAGAACATTTTTTGTGTTATTATACATTGTCTATGAAAAATGGTAAGGAAGTCATACATTCTGTCAGGGTATGTAAACTTCTGAGTAAAACTATAGGTGTCACACTGCGTCTTGCACACTTGGGTACACTTCACACCCCCTTCCACCAGCAGCTCACCGAATCCAAGCCACTTCAGCTTTGCAGGTGGGTCATGCGTATTTAATCACTCTCCTCAATGCTATGCAGAATCAGCCACTCCAGACTTCTATCTCTAACTGCCTTCGCCTCCCTGCATCCCTTGCAGTATCTACAAGGGAAGGATTATGGGTTAGAAAGGATTCTTCCCATGTAGATACTGCAAGGGATACAGGGTTTAAATACACATGGCCCACCTGCAAAGCTGAGGTGGCTTGGATTCGGTGAGCTGCTGGTGGGAGGGGTGTGCAGTGTACCCACAAGAGCAAGACACAGGGTAACACCTATTCACTTGGAATTGATGCCGTATCACGCTTAGGGCTTGATCCACTAAGACAAATAGCCTGCCTTATCAGAGTCAACACAGCTTATCAAAGTTAAAACGTTTTAAAAGAGTTAACATGCCTTATCAGAGTAGTATAGCGAGCACTACGAAGTTATGCCTGCTAATTGGCAATGACGAGAGCTCCACTCGTCCTGTCCTGATCCCCTGCATGTCCAATCACTTTAAAGAACATTATCCCCGCACTTTGATTGGCCCAATAGGCTGCCTGTCAAGTTTCCTGTCAAGTGACAGGCAGCCTATTGGGCCAATCAAAGTGCGGGGATAATGTCCTTTAAAGTGATTGGACCCGCAGGGGCTCAGGGCAGGACGAGTGGAGCTCTCATCATTGCTATTTAGCAGGCATAAGTTCGTAGTGCTCGCTATGCTATTCTGATAAAGCATGTTAACTCTGATAAGGCATGTTAACTAATAAGGCATGCCATTTGTCTTAGTGAATCAAGCCGTATGTGAGGTTATTGTGATTTGTTACAGGAATCCAGGTTTGCAGGAGAGCGCAGAAGGATTGGCATAACTTTGAAACATTTCTGGAATTAACTGCAGCGAACTCTATCAGGTTTTAATTTGTATTGTGTGCAGCTACTGGCGTGGATATTCTTTTCAATTTCATTCTGAGCACAACTGTATGCTTAAAGTGTACCAGAGACCAAGTTTTATACATGTCTGGGGCTTCCTCCAGCCCTCTCCGCATGGATCGCTCTTCCGTCGCCTCCTCCTACTCCAGGTAGAAGCCCCGTAAGTTTGGCCCGTCAGGATCAGTCGGCGCATGCACAGTGCGGCTGTGCGCGCCCCCGTCTTGCTCCCGCGGCTGGGAGCGATCTGAGCCTACACAGTAGGCCACGCATGCACAGTGCGCCCTTAATCGGCAAACTTACGAGGCTTCTACCGCGACCGAGAGAAAGCGGAGGACGACGTCGTGGGAGCAATCAGTGCTGAGGGGGCTGGAAGAAGCCCTAGGTATGTATACAACTTTTAGATTCATTTGTCTCTGGTTTCCTTTAAAAGTAAGAAGAGAATTAGAAATGTATTTCAACGTAGCATTACACAATAAACCTTGAAAATCACAATGCACAAAACTAAACACCAGCTCTGACTCACTGACCTAGTAGCTTTCACAGCAGAAAAACAACCAGGAGGATATGAACATATACAGTAAAACACATTCTGTATTTCCGTGATAAGCAGAGAAGCTCGAGTCAGTGAGGCGTGATTAATTGCTGTTGCACAACCTTAATTGAATACAGAAATGTTTTAGTTTTCTCATTATGCAACAAGTAAAATTTCCTCTTCTGCTTTCACCAGTGTCATGACAGATTGTCATCACAGTATCCACTCTGTGTGCCAGATCTATCTCTCGGCCAAGGTACAGCGCTTCTGTTTACTATAGGACGATGCTGGCTGCTGACAGAACGTGCACAATAAAAGGGCCCAGGTAACTGTTCCAAACACTATAAACTAAAGGACTGCTTATTAAACATTGGTGAATGTGTAAAGAAAAAATTTATATAAATCGCCTTTATTTCCAGCCACAGCAATCACAGCATTATTAATATACTGTATATTCTGGCGTATAAGACTACTTTTTAACCCTTGAAAATCTTCTGAAAAGTCAGGGGTCGTCTTATACGCCGGGTGTCATTGATGCCGGGTGATATGCCCTATCCTGTTACCGCCTCTCAGATTTCACTGCTGAGGACTGTAGTGAAGCATCGCAGGCACACATGTGCGAGATCTGAGAGGCAGAGAAGGAGGTAAATAGGAAACAAGGGTGGTCCAGAAGAGTGAAAGAGGCGTGTTTTATTGGCACAGCGCGATCTGTTCTTCCATACCGCTCAGATAAACAGGGAGACAAGGAGAGCTGACCAATCCAACCAGTCAATCGCCTATACACTGTTAAATATTGGGGACCACATACAGTACAGCACCAGTATCTGTTCATACATAGCACCAGTATATAATATATTTTGTAATCTTTATTTGATGTGTGTTGGAAGAGAGGTAGTCTTATACGGCAAGAAAACCCAAACTCTATATTTTACGTGGAAAAGTTGGGGGTCGTCTTATACGCCCAGTCATCCTATACGCCGGAATATATGGTAGGCTGAAATCCTATAGCCAAGATTACCAGGAAGGCATGTGCAGCTTCAATAGAGTGATCCTGTTTGAGGTAAGTGCACTGCTTTAGGCCTCAGATGGCAAAATTAGGGTAATCATCGAAGGTCTGCACCGCCAAACATTCAAATTTCTTTATTTATAGCTCTTAGATTAAACTGACATCAATAAAAAAACAGGTCTGCATGATGATCATGCAGACCTGTTTTTTATTGATGTCAGTTTAATCTAAGAGCTATAAATAAAGAAATTTGAACATTTGATGGTGCGGATCCTCAATGATTACCCTAATGGACTACTAACAGATTCTAATCGATTTTTTGGCAAACAGATTATTGCCTTGAGCATTTCTCCCTGATGAAGGAACCCTGCGTGGTTCCAAAAAGTTCATTTTATTCTTTCTATGAAACAATAAAGGCTTTAATAGGATGCGCCAGCTCATTGTTACTAGTATTGACAAGAAGCATCATCTTCTCTTTCTGCTGTAGCCCTCTTGCATATGCATAAAGGCTGTTCCCATTGTGGGTTCGAGACGATCCTTGAAAAATAGGAATAGATACCTCTTTGAACCGATTTTGAGGCACGTCGAGCGACCATCTTCCAGTGTTGGGCCACGTTTTCGGCTCTGAATTTAGGATGCTTTTTCTTTTTCAATAACACTCACATCAGTGCTAGAGATTTTCCAGCTTGCCAGCGAGTCCACCTACCTGCATTCCTGGGTCTCGTTCTTCCCACGATGCCAGTCTCTCTTCAGGAACTGACTCGCCAGTCTTTGTAAGGCCTGAAGGTTAGAAAGAAATAGGTCATGTTTACAGACGCTCTGTGTCTGCTGATCATGTTTACCGGAACAGATTTCTCTTGTAGCGCTGCTCTGCCACATTCTGCACACTCCTTCCACTACACACTCGCTCTGCGCCAGCAGCCTCCCAGGTCAGCCCTGGTCAAACTAATATTGATTCTACCTAAAAGGGATGTGAATATTAACTGCCAGTAACATGGCTCACACAGGAACACTGACGACCCATGACCAGCACAAATATGCCCGCATACTTCAATTTCTTGATCGCATCGGCCAAGACGAGGATCACTAAAAAAGTACAAACTTTGGAAATTTCCTCATCTTCAGTTTAGAAATCAGCGGTTTCCAAATCACTTTTTAAATCTCTGTTGCAGGTCGTGTCTCTGTATCAGAACATTCCAAAATTGTATTTCTCTACTCTGTATTTCAGATTCTCCATAATCTCCTCTCCTTCATAATCTCTGATAAATCTCTTCTCTGAATCAAGAATAAAAAGGTGGCCATACAGACATAAGGTAGCCATACACTTATAGATTTGCTCTGAATCTGATCAGAGAGTGATTGAAACCTTCCACACAGAGGACACAGCATAGATTTTTTTAATAGACTTTAGCATGAAATCTATAGAAAATCTATCAAACTTCAGTGTAGCACTGTTGGAAGCAGTGCAAAACTATGGGCCATCAATTTGCTACGGCTCCTCCCATGCTCACCCCTGATTTAGATTTTGCATCTGATCAGTAATTTAGATCAATTTGTGTGTTCATAGAAACATAAGAAATTCCCTACAAATAAGTCCTAGCTCATCTTTTGGTGCAAAAATTAATATAAGACACTATCTGGGAAACACAGATATATATGCCGATGTATATATACATACACACAGTCCCAAAAGCAATAGCAGACACTTCTATATGCGTTGTTGTTTACAACCAGAAGGATAAGCATGAAATCAGTTTTCAGCGTATATCACTCTATTATTTGGGCAATCAGCAGTACAGTGATACTCTGCTGCATTTGCATCCAGGAATTGCTTGTTCCTGGAAGCCCCCCCCAGAACTGAAGTGGTGAGCTAAGCATTTACACATGAGCATATAAGTCATATAAGGATCTTAGGGCCTTGTCAGACTACACAACGCCTGCACAAACATAAATTCGTGCATGGACACACAGCATGCGCTTCCCGGTGCGTTACAAGCGTGGGCGTGGCTTCCACAACCCATATGTACTGTAAACGGTTATGTGAAAGTCTATGGACATGTTACGGATCGCACACTATGTGCAGCGCTTCATAACTGGCAGCACCCCACTTAGTGTGAATGAGCCCTTAAAGGACAACTGAAGTGAGAAGGATATGGAGGCTGCCATATTTATTTTCTTTTAAGAAATAGCAGTTGCCTGGCTGTCCTGCTGATCCTCAGCCTCTAATACTTTTAGCCATAGCCCCTGAACCAGCATGCAGCAGATCAGGCGTTTCTGACATTATTGTCAGATCTGACAAGATTAGCTGCATGCTCGTTCCTGGTGTGCTTCAGACACTACTGCAGCCAAATAGACCAAGTAACCGGTATTGCTTAAAAGGAAATAAATATGGCAGCCTCCATATCCCTCTCAGTTCAGTTATCCTTTAATGCAACCTTGTATAAACCGCAATATATTCTGTGAAAGAAAATCCCTATGGGATCTGCACTGCATTATCGGATACACTGGACCAAAGCATTCTTCAAAGTGCCTTATAGCAGAATATGTCTGAACCAAAAGGAGCATTTGGCTGTCAATAAGTCACAGGTAGGGATAATCAATGATATGCAAATGTTACGGTAATTTTATGAAAATGTATGCAACTTGTACATTAATCAAATGTAACAGAGGCTGAGACCTTCTGATGCTTCTGGGGAAACAGTGATTGCCCTGCCAGTTGAAGCCAGCCCTCCTGACAGACTGACTATATATCCTGGCGTCAGTCGTGTGTGTGTGTGTGTGTGTGTCAATTTTAGGAATCCGGAGTCTGAGTTGTTGATTTCATAAACTGAGGCGTCGGAGTATTTTTGTACAAAATCCACAGCCCTGTTAAGTATTAGAGTAAGGAGTCGAAGTCGAGGGGTCGGAGTCAGGGCCATTTTGGGTACCCGGAGTCGGAGTTGGGGTTGTGGTTTCATAAACTGAGGAGTCGGAGTTGGAAGATTTTTGTACCGACTCCACAGCCCTGCTTTCAAAATTGTTTTTATCTCTGAATGCAAAAGATAAAGCTTAAGAGTGCTTCTCTATGCAAAGTACAAAAAAAGTTAAGTTTAGCAGTAGCTGTACAGACTGAAAATAGCAGTGTGGTGCTGGATATTACAATATTATCCAAGATGGCTGCTTCCATTATGAGCTGAATGTGACCAGGGAGTAGACAGACTTGGAATCTTTATACCGATGATGTCACTTTGACCCAAAGGTTAAAGACCACTTTACTTACGGTAAAGTCTTTTCCAGTAGTCATGAGGACAGCACCCCTGGATGAGACTTGTCTCCCTCCCCACTGTGGACAGGAAACTGTTAAAAGAAGAATTTGCATAAGCAATAGGCAGCCACATATAAGATACTACACCTGCCACAGTACCTCAGTTAATAAAAAGATGACACGGACATTTAATGATGCTTACACAAACTTATTTCTCTTTCCTACCCAAATAAGGGCGGGTTGCAGGGGTGCTGTCCTCATGACTACTGGAAAAGACTTTACCGTAAGTAAAGTGGTCTTTCCCAGAACGTCATTTCGGACAGCACCCCTGGATGAGACGATATACAAGAGTTAAAACCTTAGGGTGGGACCACAGCTTGCAAAACTTTCCTTCTGAAGGATAAACCTGCAGAGGCAGATACATTAAGGAGATAGTGCTTTACAAACTTATTGTGACTTGACCAGGTCGCAGCTCTGCAAATCTGATCTATAGAGGCCCCTGCCCTCTCTGCCCAAGAAGTCGAAATTCCTCTTGTGGAATAAGCCATGATAGAATTGAATTGCTCCCCCTGTGTCTGATATGCTAATGAAATAGCCCAAACAAATGTATAATCTGTGTAGGATTTAATTAAGGAAGATTTCTCCCAATTAATGATCCAACCTAGATCTTGTAGTAAGACTATTGTCGTAACAATCTGATCTCTTACCGAATTGGGAGATGTCCCCCAAAACAGAAAATCAAGGTAACCCAAAATGTTAACCTTTCTCTGTCTAAGTGTAGCTAGAACCCCAGACATTACCTTCATAAACAACCATGGAGCTGAGGATAATCCGAAGGGCAAAGCATTAAACTGATACATTCTTACCTCTTCCTCCATCTGGATGGCAAACCTTAAGCATTATTGAGAAGTCAGATGTATCGGTAATTGAAGATACGCATCTTTTCAGTCTAGAAAGGCTAGGAAATCGTCCTTCTGTAAGAGATGAATAATAGATCAAATCCATCCTGAATTTTCTGTATTTTACCTTCTGGTTTAGACTCTTTAAATTTAGTATGAACTGATAATTTCCCTGTAGCTCCTTTACTAGACAAAACACAGGGCAATAGAATCCCTGTCCTCTGACATTTCGGTACTTCTCGAATTACCCTTTTTTTCTAAACAAGGAAAGGACTTTCGATTGTAGGGCTGAAAACTTTATTTGGTCCTGCAGACGGGGAGTAATGCAAAAGCTCTTAAAAGGAGGCTGGCTGAACTCTATTCTGTATCCCTCCAACAAAAAACACCTTAAAGGCTCTTTCCCACTAAGACGTTGCGTTAGATGCGACGCTAAGGTCACATAACGTGCCCCCAACGCAACGCATGTGAGCTTTGAAGTTGGATGCTATTTAGAGCCACGTTATGCGTCTCCTGATGGGTCTGTGATGCGTACTTTTTGACGCTTCGCCTGCAGTACCTGGGGTTCACAGCCAATCTCCCATGCAGCTACTAACCAGGCCTGAAGCCGCTTAGCTTCCGCGATCTGACGAGAGCGGGCGCTTTCGGCTTAGTGTGGCCGCAGGCTGTCTAGTTCTTTTAAACAATCTATTTAATTGCTGCAGCTTAGAAGAACTTCAAGAATGTTACACATGCAGGCTTTCTGATGTGAAATTTATCTGAAAACAGGTACCCAAGGGGTTTAAAACACAGCCTGGGTATTCTGGGATGCAGTTTGTTCTGCTCTCACTGCAGCTGCCTGGGAGGTCTGTCTCTCCATTAGCTTGCCTGTTATGGCTGGCTTATCGCCTTCTCTAAACAGCCAGGGTTTCTCTGCTCACATTTGCCTGCTTTAATTTTTATGAATTAACCTTCAGTGACCTGTGTTGTGATAATCTCCGCACAAGGTGTTAATTTCCCGCACCTGCTCAGGAATTATAAATTTTCATGCGGACACAGGTTTTATGAATGCACACTTTACTAAATGGTGGGTAAAGTCAGCTGTTTTGAGCATTACCGCATGCAGGAATGCTCAATAAATAGAGGCCTATGTCTCTTGGAAGCAGGAGGCATAGTTAGAGGTGCAGACAACATAGGAGATGATGGATTAGCTATAACAGGTAGATAAGCCATAGCAGTACTAGTCCCAGGCCCATCTGAAGCAGCTGAGGCGGTAGAAGCAATAGCAGAATCTTTAATTTCCTATTGCTGTGGACCTTCTCTGTACAATACTGGCACAATTTCCATTCAGAGTTGCCAATCCATGCTGACTGGACTGAGTAGAAGATTTTTCAGACTTTTCAACCTTCTCAGTCTTATGTCTTTTGGGGTATAAAACATAATAAACGATAGCCAGCCATTAGACAAATCCCTCTATACATAACATACATCCAGCCAAGCAGAAGAAACATAATCACATCTACTTGCCAGAGAGGGATCCTGGGCAGATTCAGCAGATTGTGCAGGAGCTGACCCAGAGGCGTCCTCCATGATCCCAGCCACAAACCAGAGTGCATCATGGACTCTACAAACTTATACCTGTGCTGCTGATTTGATGCAGCTGATCCAATTATGCATGCGGCCCCCGCCGTCTAAACATATGCTTAATCAGTTTCTTACCTTAAGGAATCAGCTGTATGCCGATTCCTAATCACCGCCGCGGCCCCTGCCGCCCGGCTCAGACTTCAGATCACGCGGGACGCCAGCGCGTGACTACCTCCGGTTCAACCGGAAGTGAACTCTCTCCAATGCACGCACCTGCGCGCATAAAGTTGCTGCCTCCAATGGAGAAGCCTCCTCCACGCTGCAGGGCTCCGACTGTTCACTGAACAGTGCTGCTTGGAGCCCTGGAAAACGCTGCCCCTGCCGCCTGACATGGATGGCACTCCTGGAGACCTCTCCCATGCATCCCGTCCGGGACAGGAAACTAAACTGAGGTACTGTGGCAGGTGTAGTATCTTATATGTGGCTGCCTATTGCTTATGCAAATTCTTCTTTTAACAGTTTCCTGTCCACAGTGGGGAGGGAGACAAGTCTCATCCAGGGGTGCTGTCCGAAATGACGTTCTGGGAAATATATAGTAAGTAAACAGTTGGGAGATTTTCGATCATATGTTATACTGTAATTCCGTATGAGGCAGGTTTCGTAAATAAAATGCTAACAATCCCTGTTCAATACACCTTATTTCCAAGTTATAACACTATAAACTGTGGTTGTAAATACTCTTTCCATATGCGGTTTGCTGGGCCATGAGTCATAGGCTGCCTCCTAACTGGCAGCCAATGGGGTCCAGTAAGCTGGTAATGCAAACCAGGAAGATAGGGACAGGAGTTGAGGGAAGCTGGTGTGAAGCCAGACAACTGGAGAGGTGTGCCAGAGCAAGTGCTAATAGGACAGCAATGTGCAAAACACAGCCAGGGAGCCAAAATCAGCACAAGTCATTTTTTCAATGAAAAGTCCACACTGATAAGGTGTAAATATAATTGCTGCTCAAGCTAAATTCTTCTAATCTAGGGGTTTTGAAGAATTATACATTGAGATCCACAGCCAACTTTGCTTTTGTGAAACCGCCTAATTGTTTCTTATTCCTGTAGCCATGACATAAAACACTGTTCAAATAAAGACCTTCCCATAATTCTCACCTTTCTGTTTGCATAATTGTCTCTTGTTCGCCCTGAGAAGCCTGCATAAAGCACAAAGCAGACTTTCAGGCATCCTTGGCACAGTCCTAAGGTCTGCAGTCATCCATGATGGGTGAAAAAATGGTGTGAATCTGTAGGGAATGTCATGGGCACCATTGTTTCTTTACAATTGGATTGATCATAAGATATAACACTGACCAAGAATTGAACTTTATCCCAATCAGTAACTGATATCCCCTTTTACATGAGAAATCTATTCCTTTTCACAAACAGACCATCAGGGGCGCTGTATGACTGATAATGTGGTGAAACCCCTCCCACAAGAAACTGAGTACGTACTCCTGGCAGTTTCCCGTCTGTAAACCTTGTTGCACTGTGGGAAATAACTCTTTACAGCTGTTTCCAACTGCCAAAAAGCATGCAGCAGCTACATCACCTGCCAGCAGTAAAAAGGTCACCATGTAATAAATGTCTGAATGTAAATCAGGGATTGAAAAGAATTTACAATGGGCAAACAATGACTAAATCATTTATACATAATTATGGTAAAAATGAAGGACTTTTTTATTACATTACTTTCACTGGAGTTCCTTTTTAAAGGATACCCGAACTGAAATGTGACATAATGAGATATACATGTGTATGTACTGTGCCAAGCACACTAATAACTAGGCTGTGTTCCTTTTTTTCTTTCTCTGCCTGAAAGAGTTAAATATCAGGTATGTAAGTGGCTGACTCAGTCCTGACTCAGACAGGAAGTGACTACAGTGTGACCCTCATTGATAAGAAATTTCCCTTTTTATCTCTTTCTTGCTCTCAAAAGCCATTATCTGCTAGGGAAGTGTTTTATAGTTGGAATTCCATATCAGTGAGGGTCACACTGTAGTCACTTCCTGTGAGTCAGGACTGAGTCAGCCATTTGCATACCTGATATTTAACTCTTTGAGGCAGAGAAAGAAAAAAAGGAACACAGCCTAGTTATTTGTGTGCTTGGCACTGTACATAACCATGTCTATCTCATATTTATGAGCAAAATCCATATGCTAGTATTCCCATATGTTGCGTAAGCCCATATGGTGGCGGTATTTGGGGGGCGGGGACCGCTCCACACGTCCATCATAGTCTACAAGCGGACGCTGTAGCCGCGGCTGTGATCGGTCGGTGGCTGGGGGAGGAGAGACTGAGCCGAACGGACATTGTCGGCCTTATGGTGATTGGCTGACACCGCGCTATAGTGAGTTACACGATGAGAGACGGAATTCTATGGTGTTTAACACCTGAGATTGAAGTCTGAGTGGTAACATATGATCTGGGCTCCATTCATCTCTCTTCGGTGGTATGTATACAGTATTATATGCGCTGTATGAGAATAGATCATATGGGCTTACGCAACTATGGGAATACTAGCATATGGATTTTGCTCATGAATATGTATTTATGCAAATGTTGAAATCTTCACAGTCTCCCATCAGGTCCTCCTTTGTGCTTTATATAGCGGGCTTGATGAGATGTATGTCAGAGTGTGTGCCTGTACTATCTGAAGAAAGAGCTATACTCAGAAACGCTGTGCGTCATGGTGACCTGGCTCACACGCAATGCCTGTTGTGGATTTTAAAGAGTCTTAATTGTAAAGCTCAACACACACCATACAATCTTGGTTGTACAGATTTACCAAATCTATGTAGTATAAGGGCCAACAGATTAAAAATACCTTGAATGACTGATTGGATAAGCTCTTGTACTACATGAAAGTGGTAAGATTGAACAACCAAGATTGTATGGTGTGTGTTGAGCCTTAAGTGTTAAGATTATTTCCAGATTTTAGTGTCTAAAAGCAGTATAATGTTTTCTCTGGAAAGAATAAGACAGGTAATAGCACCCCCCACCCCAATTTTAGAGAGCCTGAGAGAGATCCCAGTACAGGTAGCCAGAGTGCAACTCCCCTCCCCCCCCCAGGTAGCCAGAGAGTAATCCCCACCCCCTCAGTATAGGTAGTTAAAAAGTGCACCTCCCCATTCAGTATAGGTTGCTGGAGGCCTCCCCCCATACCCTATGCAGACTGCGCAGCAGAGCCTGTAGATCACTCACCTCCCTGGGATCCGCCCACATGCTGCAAGTCTTTCTCCTTTCCTCCGGGGGGGGGGGGGGGGGGGTTGGTCTCTATGCTGTGTTGTCATGTTTAAGACAGCAATCTCGGCATAGTGATTGGGCCCCAGGACAGGGAGGAGACAAGCTGCTGCCACTGGATCCCAGGGAGGTGAGTGATTGAGAGCTCAGCTACACTCTTTGCGCATGGCCCTCCCAGAAGTATGCCCTAGTGAGGCTCGGGGTTACAGCTGATTGATGATAAAAGTAAGCCCGAGCTATCCTTGGGAATACTGTGAAGGGGGTTAATGATCCTTGCTCAGTCTTTGGGGGAATATTGCAAGGGAATGAATGATATACTGATATTCAATTATAGCCAACAGCTTGTGCAAACAAATGGACAGGGAAGGAAAGGCAATGGGTAGAGCACAAGCGAGTGGCATCTGGTTTGCCAGGTACAATGGACTCATTCGTCACTCATCATTTAGAGATCCGCCATAATGCCATGTGATTGCCTCGGCGTGTATGAGGCTTTAGAAAGCTGAAGGGTAAAGCTTTAGAGGATCTAAACTCTCCCACAGGAGAAAAGCAAAACACAGAGAAATCCAACCGGTTTGTATTTAGAGATAACGGCCTAACTATCCCTTATCTGCTTGTAAAGAGCCACTGTAATTTGAGCTGTCAGCTCTATCTGAACTGTGCCGCAGTGTGCGATTCAGACAGGCTATATGTAAACACAGGAGTTTAACTCTTTCTGTGCTCCTAGCAAACCAGGAAGTAACTACACTGCAGCATCTGTGAAGGAGCTCTATAAGCTGTAACAAGAACATGTTTTTATGTTATTATGCTGTTGCTTATATTTTAGAGCAGAGGGGAAGTCATAGGTTTAGGTCCGCTTAGAGTTTAAACCAGGACTTAAAGCTGTAATTTTGATTCCTCTTTGATCAGGTATTGCGCATAGAAAAAACATTCATGTCTGAAGATCAAACAATAATTGCTGGCATTTACCCAACATAATGGCTCCATATAGTCAATACAGAATTAAAATGTAAAGAAACCCACATCCATTTTTTCCCCACATTACCTACAACCAGCCTTCTTCTTGGCATAGTAAGGCAGAAAAATGTATGTTTCAATCGTCAATTTAAAATGTATGTTTAACACACAAAAAAAAATGCCCAAAGATGAAATGCCAGGATGTAATCATGAAAACCACAATTTTTGAAAAGGATTCTTTGTACGCCAAGAATATTTATTAGTGCATAATAAAGAGGTTGTTTTAGGTTTCCTGCCGGCAGGATCCGCAAACAAAGAGCGTGCCCGTATAAAATTATTAGTCACTATTAGTCGTTTTATGGAGCTTTAAAGCAAGTTTTACTGTGCTTTTTAGATGGCTGTATCAGATGTTAGGGGATGTGCCTGCTAAGCATTCTGCTAATGTCACCAGCACAGGCTTTGTATTGGCTCCCCCTCCCCATGCTTCAGGCCTGTCTATACAGCTGACTGATGAGTTAACAGGACTCCGCTGTCACTGCATAGTTCTGGCCCTGGATGTTTATTTGCTGTTTCGAAGAACTGGAGCGGGCCAGATGTGTGGCTTTGGATTCACTCTCTCCACCACTGTGCTGGGAAGAAAACAGGACTGTAGGACTCCAGCCTCCTGGCATGCTAGCAATTTAGGACAAGCAAAGATTTAAAGAGAACCTGCTCTGGCAGAATCTAAATATATGACTCAAATCCTATTTGAATTCCACTACTTTATGAATGTGTTTTTAAGGGCTCAAACCCAATAGGAGCCTTTTCTAAGCGCTAGTGATTTGAAAAAGCTCTTGCTAAAGCAATGCGATGGGGGATTTTTAAAAAAATCACATCGCTCAAGTGGGATCACACCATTAGCAAGAGCTTTTCACATCACAAAGCACTTAGAAAAGTGCTCCTAGTGCAGTGATGGCTAACCTTGGCACTCCAGCTGTGGTGGAACCCCCATAAAGCATTGAAATATTCTGACAGCTCTAAGCATAACTCGGGGAGGCAGAGGCATAATGGGATTTGTAGTTTTGTCACAGCTGGAGTGCTAAGGTTAACCATTACTGTCCTAGTGGGTTCCAGGCCTAAGGGTGATAAACGCACACCCTTATTTAAAGAGACTCTGTATTGAAAAAAAATTGCCCCTGGGGGGTACCCACCTCGGGAGGGGAAAGCCTCTGGGTCCTATCCTAGGCCCCCCCCTTCCTCCTCCATCCCACGGCGGTCCCGCTGCAGCCCACGCAATGCACAGCCAACAATTTGTCAGGCTGTGCAATATTTCCCTGTTCCAGTGGGGGCGTTGTTGCAGCTTTCCGCTCTGAAATAGGTGGAAATAGCCGATCTCAGTTGGGTCCATTCTACTGCGCACGCGCAGGAGACTTACGCCTGCGCAGTAGAGCAGACCCGACTGGGATCGGCTATTTCCGCCTATCTCCCTGGAGCCGGGAAGGTAAATATTTACATCCCCGACGTTCGGGCAGCTCTATCGCTGCCGCCGTGGGACGAAGGAGGACGGGGGAAGCCTCGATAGGATCCAGAGGCTTCCTCCTCCCGAGGTAAGTATCTCCCGGGGGCATTTTTTTTTTCCAATACATATCCTCTTTAAAGGATAAATCCGGGAAATGTATATAAAAAAAAAAAATCAGATTTACTTACCTGGGGCTTCCTCCAGCCCTTGGAAGCCTATGTGTCCCTCCCTGCAGCTCTGCTCCAAGCCGGGCTCCCCTCCGTAGCAGCCACTGACTTGGGCAGGTCATCAGCCACTGTGCATGCGTGAGCACACTGCTAACGATCACGCTTTGAGCAGATGCGACTACGAGCAGCGATCGTGCATTCTCATTGGCCACTGACCTGCGTGGGTTGGTGGCTGCTACGGAGAGGCCTCAAGGAGCCCGGCTTGGAGCGGAGCTACGCCGAGGGACACATAGGCTTCCAGGCAAGTAAATCTGTTTTTTTTTTTTTTTTTTACATTTCCTGGATGTATCATTTAACCACTTTGTCCTCCTTGACGTATAAAAACGTCAAGGAGGACAGGCGCGCGCACTCCAGGCCGCGGAGTCGGTAGCCACGGAATCAATTTATCGGGCTATGGAGCCCGATCATTGATTCCTCTCCCCCGCTGAAAAAGCGACAGCTTCTCTCGGAAGCTTCGCTCTTTCTGAAGCTGTGTCTCTCTAAGCGTACATTGTACGCTTAGAGTGACGTCATGTAAAAAAAATCGAGATTGCCATCTTGTGGCCAAAAAATAAAACTACAAGTAAATTCCCAAAAACATTACAATACACCAATATTTCCCCAAATAAAACACTTTTATATCCCACCCTCCCAAAAATGCCCACATAAAATGTTTAATAAAAAAAAACAAAAAAAACATTACTATAAAAAAAACAAACAAATATTTACCTAAGGGTCTAAACTTTTTAAATATCTATGTAAAGATGAAATATTTCTCTCTATTTTTTTTTTAATAAGCTTGTAAATAGTGATGTATGCAAAACGGAAAAAATGCTCTTTTATTTCCAAATAAAATATTGTCGCGATACATTGTGATAGGGACATAATTTAAATGGTGAAATAACCGTGACAAATGGGCAATAACAATACGTGGGTTTTAATTATGGAGGCATGTATTATTTTAAAACTATAATGGCCGAAAACTGACAAATAATGAATTTTTTCATTTTTTTTCTTATTCTTCCTGTTAAAATGCATTTACAGTAAAGTGGCTCTTAGCAAAATGTACCCCCCAAAGAAAGCCTAATTGGTGGCGGAAAAAACAAGATATAGATCAGTTCATTGTGATAAGTAGTGATAAAGTTATAGGCTAATGAATGGGAGGTGAACATTGCTCGGATGCATAAGCTGAAAACGACTGAGATGTTAAGTGGTTAAGTAATAGATGCAATTTATTTTAAGGATACAAACAATTACCAGTGAAGGATATCCAGCATTTATCCCTTTCTGACATTAGCATTTTTCTCTATAGGTCCAATGCTACCAGACAGTGCAACATAGAAAAAAAGTGGCAGCCACTACATGGCGTTGTTGCCAATAAAATCCAGCACAGCAGATTCCTATTTAGATCACAGCTCGGGACTGTGTCCGCAAGGCCACCACCCTCCACTGCTGCGCCACGTAATATAAATATTACTTGGGCGCATTTGGGCCAATTGATCTAGCCTGGCATGGCATCCCCCTATGTGGAAACTTTTATCCCCTTCAGCAGCACAGAGCGCCGTGTAACAATGAGATCATGCTGGCACTAGTGAAATGGAGCGGAGCTACAGCCCATTAGACCACTGATGCCAGGCCACCTCCTAGCTCTACACGTGGCAGTGCAGAGCGCCTGGATCCCTGCACACCGATCCTTTCCCCTAATCACCAAAGTCTCCCCCAGTACATCGGGGCCTGGGAAATGGGTGATCAGGAAAAAGTATTCGAAAGGGTTAATGGGAAACATTTTCCTGCTTTCTCCTATTGAGGATACTCTAAGGCATGGGTCTCAAACTCGCGGCCCGCGGGCCATTTGCGGCCCTCGTTACAATATTTTGTGGCCCTTGCCGGCAAAAGCTTCCTTATAGTTCGCTTCAGTGCTCCCAAGTAATCCGCCGCATCCCCGCCGCTAAACGAGGGCTACAGAGCCCCCAAATCGCCCGGGGGCAATCCACCGGCATTTCCTGGAAGGGGCAGAGCTTTCAGCTTCAGCTCTGCCCCTCCTGACGTCAATCGTGCACGGATCGCCGCCTCTCCCCGCCCCTCTCTGTGAAGGAAGAGTGAGAGGGGCGGGCAGAAGCGGCGATGCGCTGTGATTGTGAAATCCCTTATGCTGCCCAGCTTCATTCTGACTTTGCCTCCTGCGGCCCCCAGGTAAATTGAGTTTGAGACCCATGCTCTAAGGCTACATACACACTTGAGATAAAAGTCTTTGGAAAAGGCAAGATCACAGACCAATTTTACCCCCTTCCATGTAGTATGAGAGCCATACTCTACACAGTCTATTCTATTGAGCTGAACTCCCCATCAAATAAAAATCTTAGCAAGATGCTGCACACATTCAACAGATCAGTATCTGCAAAAGATCAGTTCCTGAAAAAGATCCGTTCTTGCAAAATGCATTCATAGTCTATGAGATTTGCAGATCCTCATACACACCGTGTTATGCTGGGGATACACGGTTCATTTGAGCCGTGAATCGAGCCGCACGATAGATCGCGGCACGTCCCTGCTCGTCCCCGCACGCGGCTGGATCGATTCCCGCTTGTCCCCGCGGGCAGTTCTTTATCTTCTCTTTGTTTCTGACCATTGTCCTGCCTGCGGTATCGAGCAGGGAATCGATCCGCGCGGGTATCGGACAGGTCAGAAATTATCAGCGCTGCCATCAGCGCTCGATTACACGGTTCAAAAACGAACCGTGTATCCCCAGCATTAGACTGTGTAAAGTATGCTCTCATTCTAAATGGAATGGGGTAAAATTGGTTTGTGATCTTGCCTTTTCCAAAGACTTTTATCTCAAATGTGTATGTAGCCTAAGGGTGCCCAGTGATGATATAATCTTGATTGTCTAGTTTTACCAGATCTCTGTAGTAGAAGAGTAAATTGAGTGAATATTCTTTGAACAGGTACTTTAGGCGCCTCAAGCTAAGACATCAATGGCGAATCAAAATAAAAGTGAATATCACTCCATAAAGTATAAGCAAATACTTTTATTAACCCCTTCGGGACCAGCACCCTCTGCCCCCTTAAGGACCAGAGGTTGCTGGTCCAGCAAACCGCCGCTTCCCGACGGATCCCCACAATAATTAGTCGCTCCCGCTGGACACGCCGCTCTGTCCCCGCCGCAGGCTGCTCTCTCTGCCGTCGCTATGACGGCAGAGCGCTGTGCGCCGGTCAGGAGCCGCTTTCATTGGCTCCTGACCCTGTCACTCCATGTAAGCCAATGAGAACGGCTTACATGAATGACAGGGCCAGGAGCCAATGAAAACGGCTCCTGCCCGGCTCACAGTGCTCTGCCGTCAGAGGGGGCAGGGCATCACATTGCGGCAGGGGCAGAGCGATGGGGATGGGCAGGGGCGCGTGGTCAATGGGACGTAGAGCTTACGTCCGGTCAGAACCGCAGCGCCCCCTGCCCGCCGTAGATCCATACTCGCTCGGTCCGCAGGTAGTTAAGGAACCTATTCCATAGAACAAAAATAAAAAACACAAGACACGGTAGGTGGGTGCAGGAAATGCACCCGTGGGGTACAAGGTCACAGAGTATAGCACTGTATATAATGCATGCTCACACAACAAACCCAATTGTACTGCGTTATCATTCTGTCCGATACCTTGACAAAGAGGACCCACCGTGGCCCTGAAACATTTGTTGGTTAATTAAATGGACATTTGGATTGTCACGTTATCAATAAATAACTGAAATTGCTGAGTGTGCGGATCTTTGGATTTTTTGCAATTGTGCTGCGGCACGGCTGTTATGTAGAGTAGACAAAAACGTTAATGCCTTGTAATCATAAAGTCACAGAAGCTAACTCACCCAGGGATGGGATCAGACTGCACACCGAGGCCAGATCTCCGTGCCTAAGCTCACGCATATTGGACACTGCCCTCCTAGGAGATAGCTAATAGCAAACTGGAATATCCCTAAAAAGCCCAGGGACCGCTGAGTTCTCCGGCTTTATATTTGTTGCTCTATTTTTTGTTTTTGGTACTTTAGGTGGTCATTTATACTACAAAGAAGTGGTAAAAAAGACAAGCAAGACTGTACCTTTATTAGTGGGAACCTTTCGGCTAGGTACGCACTTTCGAATTTGGCAATTGTACAATCACTGTGCAGAAACACTGCTTGACTCACCATATAATGTAGCGATCACATATGGTTTTCTGGATTTCGAGCACATCCGATCAATTACGACTAGATGGAATATGTTGGGGACACTTGTACATAATTTGCAAAGGTACCAGAAATGCTCACAATTGTTTTGGGAGACCAAAGTTGCAAGTGTGTATGCAATAAACCAGGAGACTCCATAAAGAGGACTAATCTCATTCTGGTATAGTTATCCTACCTGTTTTTTACCCAAAGTAATGTCATCTTTGGGAAAATCTAAGTTCCTCCAGTTCTTCCCTGGTCAAAGCAGCAAACTTGTATGAAGTGTAATAATCAATCAGAACCAAACTAGTATTTTTCAGAATGTACAGCTTTCTATCAGCGCAGCTTGCACACTTTATCTCCTACAGTAAGTGAGAAAGCAATGTCTCCTACAGTAAGTGAGAAAGCAATGTCTTGGCATCCTGGAAATCTCAGAGCAGCACAGCTCAGTAACAGATAAGGATCTCAGGAGAAAATGAAAGTAAACTTAGTAAGGTGTCAGTTTCTATTGGGAGGGGGCGATGGATGATGGCAGTGCACCATAGAGCAGCTTGCAACAGGAGGGAAAACACATTTAATTCTAAAGTGTACGCATTTTAATTTAAACTATTCAGCTGTTCAATCTAGAAGTGATTATTAGGGTAGGAATTTCGAATAGCTTCCGTATCCCTCTTCCCCATGAATGCTGATCTCCATTTCCTTTAAAAGCATTGAATTAAATGAATGAATGCATCTTACCTGACCGTATTCTTTCTCTATTGCTGCTCTCTGCTTGCAGAATGACCTGGCAGAAGGAAAAAGACATCAGTGATTATACATAGAAGCTTGCTGCGCTCGTAGGGTGGATGAACAGAGAAGCATTAGTCTTGATTCTCAAATGTGATACATGAAAACAGCCTTTCAGATTGAAGCAGAACGGACAATTCAGTGTCCATTCCGATTGACATGAGATGTCCGGTCAACATCCGAAGCAGATTCATTTCCACTAGAGGTTTCTATTAGGCTTCTTTCACAGTGCGACGTTAAAGTCGCACGTTACAACAAGATGTAACGCACAATAACTTACAGCAATGAAAAATCAATGGGCTGTTCACAGTGCAGATGTTGTGTTGGTGTCTAATGCTGCACGTTAAATGAAAGTGCTGCATGCTATGCGTTATACATGTTTTTAGCTGCGTTAGACTGTTTGCACATACTCAGTAATTTCTTTTTTTTTTTTTTTTTTACGCATGCGCCGTTTTCGTTGTATCACTGTGCAATGAAAACAGCGCACCAAACGCAGGGCTAAATAACGTCCAAGTTATAGTCTTTCAATGCGGTGCATTAGGGGCACGTTATGCGACCTTAACGTCGCATCAAACGCAACGTCTTACTGTGTAAGAGGCCTAAGAAACGTGTCCCCTATCTGGAAATGTTGTGCAGGTTGGAACTTTGCATTGATTTAACTTCAATGTACTGTATGGATCCATTAAAACTCACAAGTGGAAGCAGACCCTATTTTTAAACATTAGAGCCATCGCTGTGCAGAAAACGTACCAAGTGGGTATGTTTTTGTGCAAGTGGGAGCAGCAAAAGTCTACAACCACAAAGCACCTAACATTAGGATCTGTTAAAAAAAAAAAAAACAGAACTGACAGGTTTTGGCACAGTCCATCTCTTCATGAGGGATTCTCAGGGTTTTCTTTGTTTTCAAAAGCATTTCTTGAACAGCAGCTTAACTGCCAAAATAGTAATATACCAGCCAGCCTCCCTACTAACTTGCACACCATTTTGTCAGTTAGACACTGCTGCACTTGTGCTGCATTTTTAAAATCGCATGCGATTTTTAAATCGCAAAGCCTTCATGAAAATAGAAAAATTGTATCGCACCAGTGTGTACAGGTCTTCACGATTTTCATGATTTTTCAAAAGACCTTGTGATGAAAAGACACATGCGATTTTAACCACTTCAGCCTACACTGTAGAAAATCGTATGCATCCGAGCAACGTTCACCTCCCATTCATTCGCCAATAACATTATCGCTACTTATAACAATTAATTGGTCTATATTTTGTTTTTTCTGCCACTAATTAGGCTTTCTTTTTTCTTTTACATTTTGCTAAGAATTATTTTTTTCTAAATCCATTTTAACAGGAAGATTAAGAAAGAAATAGAAAAAATTCATTTCTTCTCAGGTTTTGGCCATTATTGTTTAAAATTAATACAAGCTACCGTAATTAAAACTCATGTATTTTATTTGCCCATTTGTCCCGGTTATTACACTGTTTAAATTATGTCCCTATCACAATTTATGGCGCCGATATTTTATTTAGAAATAAAGGTGCATTTTTTCAATTTGCGTCCATCACTATTTACAAGCTTATAATTTTAAAAAATATAATAAGATACGCTCTTGACATGTATATTTAAAAAGTTCAGACACTTAGGTAACTATTTATGATTTTTTTTGTTTTTTAATTCAAATTTTTAAATTTTTTATAAAATGTTTTGGTGTGGAAGGGAAAAAGATAATTTTAAATGTAAAGTAATGTAATGTAATGTAAAAAATGTCTGTGGGTGTAGTTTACTATTTGACCACAAGATGGCCACAGTCAAAAAAAGTCCTGGAGCGTACGATCACTTTACCAGTAACTACAAGGAGGCTGTGAAACTTTTTTTTTTTTTTTTGCATAAGTACTGCGGTCTCTGATTAGAGAACGTTGTTTTTTTAACAGTCCAAAACCTGTTGGATCTGTCCAATTTTAACTGCTTACCTTTTTTGTGGGAGGGGTCCTTTAACCTATTTACCATTTCTGCCGCCCGGTCGGCGCTTCCCCGTGCCCCCGTGGTGTCCCCCGGGAGCCCTGGGATCAGTGAACGGGAACATGGTTCCCGATCACCGATCTCTGTCCCCCGCAGGAAAACCGAATCGCTCTCACAAGAGGCTTCAGTTCTTCTGCCCGGAAAAATTTCCGCATCCCCCTTGTACTTCAGCTTAGCGAGAAGTACAAGGAGGGAAAACAAAAATGAAGGTGGCCATCTTGTGGCCAAATAGTAAAACTACATCTACATATTGTTTACATTACAATTTACACATATAACATTAAAAATTAACTGTTTTTGTCCCACACCAAAATATTACCCAAATAAAAGTTTTAATGGAAAAAAACAAAAAAACAAATAGTTACCTAAGGGTCTGAACTTTTTAAATATGCATTTGAAGGGAGTATACTACAAACATTTTTTCAAATTATAAGCTTGTAAATAGTGATGGATGCAAAACGAAAACAATGCACCTTTATTTCCAAATAAAATATTGCGCCATACATTGTGATAGGGACAAAATTTAAATAGTATAATAACCGAGACAAATAGGCAAATAAAATACAAAGGTTTTAATTATTGTAGCGTGGATTATTTTAAAGCTATAATGGCCGAGACCTGAGAAATAATGAATTTTTTCCATTTATTTCTTTTTAATCCTGTTAAAATGCATTTATAAATAAATAATTCTTAGCAAAATGTACCACCCAAAGAAAGCCTAGTTAGTGGGGGACAAAACAAGATATAGATCAATAAATTGTGATAAGTAGTGATAAAGTTATTAGCGAATGAATGGGAGGTGAAAATTGCTCTGATGCATAAGGTGAAAAATCCCGCGGGCTGAAATGGTTATTGGCCACCTGACTTATTAAAACGTCGTGTTTGACGCAGTTAACGGCAAAAGGACGTTTTAATAAGTCCCCTGCTCGTGCCGCCGCTCCTTGTGGCCAAAAAGTAAAATTACACACATAATACAAATTACAGACACATACATACACACACATATCACAATATTAATAAAATTAATAACTTACACCCCCTTAGCGCTCCCCCCCCCCCCAAAAGAAAAAAAAATCAGTTTAAAAAAATACTTAAATAGTTGCCTTAGGGACTCAGCTTTTTTAATCTATATTTTATGAGGGAAAATGAAATTAACTTTATTACATAGGGGCTTGTAATTCTTTTTCTGTTTTGTTTTTTTTGTCCGGTCTATAACACCTATATTTCAAAATAATATGTTGGCGCCATACATTGTGATAGGGACATAATTTAAACTGTTTAATAATCGAGATAACTAGGCAAATAAAATGTGTTGGTTTTATCCATAGAACGACGTTTAATTTTAAAACTACAATGGCCAGAAACTTTGAAATGATTATTTTTTTCCATTATTTTCCCCATTAAAACACATTTAGAATAAAAATTCTTAGCAAAATGTACTACCCACAGAAAGCCTAATTGGTGGCAAAAAAAAAAAACAAGATCTAGATCATTTTGTTGTGATAAGTAGTAATAAAGTTATTAGGGAATAAAAGGGAGAAGCACTGACAGGTGAAAATTGCTCTCGTCCTTTAGGGTAAAAACCACTTGGGGGTGAACTGATTAATTATAACCAGCACTGCAAACTACCCATTTCAACTGTATTTTAGTAAAGACAGTCAAGGTATTTTCTGCATTACTACGTGAGCTACCAGCTGCACAAATCAGGAAGTATTCTTAGTTATTTTATACCCCGGCACTAACTTGGTTGGGAGTGTCCACACTGCTCCCCCCAGTCAGACTGTGAGGATAACAGCAGAGGGGCTGGGATATCATACTCACAATCAAGGCATGCAGTTTGAAAGAACGCACAGCATTAATCCTATCGATTCACAAAGCTAAAGTGAGGGGATTCGATATTTCTCAACACTGGCAGAATTTTATTTATCTCAACCCATTTTATCCACACTGCCCTAGATATATTTTGCTGGCTTCATAAGTGAATCACACAAGGGTTCAGTCAAGGATTGGTGTGTAAATTTAGAACATGTCTATTATTGATATGTCAGCTTTCATTCTGCTAGATTCAAAGACTTGGCTTTCTGCACCTTGAAGTCCGGAAAAATTATTGACTGAGGAGAGAGAGTGACTGTCGTCGCTGGTGGATTTCAACACCGCTCAGCAACTAAAATGAGGATATTATTTTCAGAGGCAAATACAGGTCTTCCTGCCAAACATGCTTTTACCCGATGTAGTGACGGAAGAGACACTTGTAAGGCCTAGTTCACAATAACCAGTAAAAATAATAATAATGCTAATAATAATAATAATAATAATAATAACTGAAAGCTGCATATAGCAGTTATTAAACAGATTATTATTATCCACACTGCCCTAAATATATTTATACATTGTTTAGTTTTGCTCAGTGTATAAGCCTTCCTCACCCCAATTTAAGCCCTTTCACCACTCGTGAGTTACTGACAGAGCAGGATCATCCACCAGGCAACCTAGGCAGGTGCCTGGGGCCTAGTGGGTGTTAAAGAAGAACTCCAGTGAAAATAATGTAGTAAAAAAAAAGTGCTTCATTTTTTACCATAATTATGTATAAATGATTTAGTCAGTGTTTGCTCAGTGTAAAATCTTTCCTCTCCCAGATTCACATTCTGACATGTATTACATGGTGTCATTGTTACTGTGAGCAGGTTATGTAGCTGCTCCTAGCTGTTTTGGCTGTTAGAGACAGCTGTAAACAGCTAATTTCTGTCTGTGAACATTGTTACATTGTGGCAGTTTGGCCAAAGTACCGCGGTACTCAGAGCTTCTTGTGGGAGGGGTTTCAGCACAAAATTAGTCATACAGTGCCCCCTGATGGTCTGTTTGTGAAAATCATTATATGTAAAAGGGGGTATCAGCTACTGATTGGGATAAAGTTCAATTCTAGGTTGGAGTTTCTCTTTAAAGGGCCCACCTGTCACCTTCATTGACCTCTCTCCACTTAAGCTTACCAAAAAGACCACAAGGGGGTCCCACATCTACCTTGCCTAGGGCTTCATTGCATCTCAATCCAGCTCTGGTTACTGAACGTGTTTTCAGCAAGACTCAGTTATACAATCCGCATGGACACCTGACGCGCACAGACTGTAGTCTGATGTTTAATTTGCGCGGTTTTTCGATTCACAATAAATTTACGCAAGTGTGCTGAGCTTACATTCATTATAAATGAATGGGATCCCAACCGCATCGGAAAGAATCACATAGCAACATAGTGCCATGCGTTGTGACGACAACCTGTGTTGCACACAGGGCAGAAGAGGCCTTACAGTCTGACATTTATCACAGGTGGTGATTACTGTACAATGTTTGTTTACTGCTTGTTCAGAAGCCAGCAGTAATAATACTTGGTTTCCCAGAATGCTCTGAGTGGAGAATTTTGCATATCTAAACAGCCTAAGATAAACTTCACTGGTAGGGTGGAGCAACGTACCAATATAGAGCAATATATAGATATAAAATGTTTAGGTTGCTGAAACCAGTATAATAGAGGTAAAAGTGGGTCTGCTTAATAATTTACTACAGTCTACTATATGTCACTTAAGCTCCTCTTTATTATCTTCTCAGTTAAGAATCTAAAAACATGATTAGGCTAAAAACCTTTGTTCCAATACAAGGTATACTTAAAGACCATTAATATTTTGTAGTTATGATCCATGTAACAAACTGGAGTCACTGGAGAAATCAATCAATCCATCCATTCAACTGGAACTTACAGTCCACTTTCCACCAGACAAATGATCTTTTACATGCATTATTCCACTGAAAAGTGATTGATCATATACAACGACCTCAATTCACTAAGCTTATCTCCTGTCTTGAATAACGTTTCTCGAGTTATCACCATGGTGATAGGGCAAGTCGTATTCAGGAAACATTTTACCTCAGGCACTCTTCTGTCTTTAAAGAGACTCTGTAACATGAAAAAGATCCCCTGGGGGGTACTCACCTCGGGTGGGGGAAGCCTCCGGATCCTAATGAGGCTTCCCACGCCGTCCTCTGTCCCACGGGGGTCTCGCTGCAGCCCTCTGAACAGCCGGCGACAGGCCCGACTGTAATTTCAATATTTACCTTTGCTGGCTCCAGCGGGGGCGCTGTGGCTGCTTTCCTCTCCGAACTACACGGAAATACCCGATCTCAGTCGGGTCCGCTCTACTGCGCAGGCGCCGGAAACTTGCGCCTGCGCAGTAGAGCAGACCCGACGGCGATCGGGTATTTCCGTGTAGTTCGGAGCCGACAGCCGTCAGAGCGCCTGCGCAGGAGCCAGGAAGGTAAATATTACGTCACGGCTGCACGGAGGGCTGCAGCGAGACCCCCGTGGGACAGAGGACGGCGTGGGAAGCCTCATTAGGATCCGGAGGCTTCCCCCACCCAAGGTGAGTACCCCCCAGGGGATTTTTTGAGGTTACAGATCCTCTTTAAAGAGGAACTCCAGTGAAAATAATGTAATAAAAAAAGTGCTTCATTTTTACAATAATTATGTAAAAATGATTTAGTCAGTGTTTGCCCATTGTAAAATCTTTTAGATCCCTGATTTACATTCTGACATTTATTACATGGTAAAAACAAGGAACACCAAGAGCCCCAATAGTGGAATATGTACTGGTAAATGGTTATTAGATAGAGTAAATATTAATTCTCACAAACCAGGGTTACCATTAGGCAACCACTGTAAAAGCAGGTGGGGAGATTTTCCTAACCCCACTCAGGAATATAAAGTCGCTCTCTGTAGATGAGAAAAAGGTGGTTCAACCCTTCACCCAGGGTGGACTCAATATTATGCAGGAGAACAGAGGCGCCAAAAGGATAAAAGGAAGCTAAATGAGCTTAAAAAAACGAATTCTTGGTAAATAGAGGAGGTAGTGGTGGACTTACCTCCTCCAAGTAGACACACAACGACTGTAGTAAAGACAGTCAATATATTTTATTTATGAACTCCAAATATGCAACGCGTTTCGCAGGTTTGATCCCACTTCATCAGGCAATGACAAAGGAGCAATAGCATATGTGGTCAGTAGAAGGTGCCTGGCTCTTCTACTGACCACATATGCTATTGCTCCGTTGTTATTGCCTGATGAAGCGGGATCAAACCTGCGAAACGCGTTGCATATTTGGAGTTCGTAAATAAAGTATATCGACTGTCTTTACTACAGTCGTTGTGTGTCTACTTGGAGGAGGTAAGTCCACCACTACCTCTATTTACCAAGAATTTGTTTTTTTAAGCTCATTTAGCTTCCTTTTATCCTTTTGGCGCCTGTGTTCTTCTGCATAATTTGTTACATGGTGACATTTTTACTGTTGGCAGGTGATGTAGCTGCTGCATGCTTTTTTGGCAGTTGGAAACAAAGTTGGAAACAGCTGTAAACAGCTATTTCCCACAATGCAGCAAGGTTCACAGACAGGAAACTGCCAAGAGTACTGTCAGGAACCGGCCCCGCGGCACGCCTGCAGATACGGTTCCCGACTGCGGGTTTGACCAGATCGAGAGGGGACGCAGCCTTATTTGAGCTAACACAAGGCTGTAACCCCTCAAAACACTTCTCACTGCCACCACTAGCTGCTGCTAGACACTTCAACAATTCCCACGCTGCTGTCGAGTGGCCTGCACGCAGTCCGGCGCTTTCATATTTGGGTCGGCTTTTGCGCTTTAGGCCAAATACGGGAACGCGCCACACACACACACACACACACACACACACACACACACACACACACACACACACACACACACACACACACACACACACACACAATATAATCACACAGTAGCAAGGCACAATCAGGCACTGAACTTGTAACTCAAATTACACTGCAGTCTCTCCAGACTATGAGTTTGGGCTAGTACAGCAGAAGTCAAACTTATTAAATAAAGATTTAATATTCCAGAAAAAAAGTAGAACAGTGCAGACAAGAATATATCCAAAAGGATTTACAAAACAAAGTAAAAATTACAAAGATACACAAGACAGTTTGCATAAAAATAAAAACGGGAATAAACGTTACCAGTACGAGGTCTAACTTGGTCGTGGGAAGACACGAATTTCTGATTCGCTCAGGATCATCTCTAGCTATGCGCTACCTCCAAGAGAAGAGGATTTTAGGCATCTGGTCTTGCCTTTTATGCTGGGAGATATGCCTTGAAGCTGCAAGCCCGTTTGGAAGGGGAGGAACTAGTTTTAATTAACTTTCCAGACATTTCCCATCTCCCCATAGATCTAATTTTCACAGGTAAATTGTATTTTAACACACACATCAAAAGACCTCTGAGTAAGGGCTTCCTGGCTGGCCTAGCATTCTTTAACATTCCAGCAGGCTGTTATATGTAAATTCCTGGCTCCTGTGCTGGTTTGATCTGCATCAAAGCACACTGCAGCCAGTCCAGGTGTGAATTCTGGACAATGGCTGGCTAGTAGTCTAATTTCCCGTTTCCTTGTTATAGGCACTCTAGACTTCCTTACTACAAGTTACAGGTGACAATCGCTCCAAAGCAAAATACACATCTGAGACAGTATTGCATAGCAGACCAAAGGTAAGGACATGACTGGCCTAATTATTAATGTCCTTGCCAGAGGCTAGCAAACCAATTTAGCATTTCCTGCTCCTACTATTCACAAGAGTTCACCTTTAGATGCAAATGTACTATTTCCAGGCGACAACTACAGTATGTCATAGCCCCACACATGTGAATTAGACAAACAAGATGGAGGCTACCTTAGATACTAATCAAAAACGGTACCCATGATCTGCATATTACCATACTTATCATCATCATCACCACATATATCATCACAAGTACGTACTCAGAATTTCTTTGTGGGAGGGGTTTCACCACAATATCAGCCATACAGCGCCCCCTGATGGTCTGTTTGGGAAAAGGAATAGATTTCTCATGTAAAAGGGGGTATCCGCTACTGATTGGGATAAAGTTCAATTCTTGGTCGGAGTTTCTCTTTAAGGTGAAATCTCTAAAGTTAACTCTTCAATCCTTAAAATAAATCCAGAATTCTAAAGTTAAAGATAGGCTGTTAATTAACTGCATGTGAAAATAACTACAGAGGAGGTAACTTAAGGAATGAAGAGATAAGATAACTCTCTCACTGTGTGGAGGTAAAGTTTCTCTTGCCTTATTATCTCCAGCATGATCTTAGTAAATTAAGGGCAGTGTTCTCCCCAGGCTCTTTTAGCCGGGTGCTCCACCCGGCTAGTTTTGGTGAGCACCCGGCTGTTATCAGCTCATCTCCTCCTATGCTGTAAGCAGAGTTGTGCATAGAAGCACCGGTCCTGCATTCTCTCAACTCGCCCCACCCGGCTACTTTTTCATGTCACCCTGCTACTATTTCATGCCACCCGGCTGGAAAAAATGTCTGGGGAGAACACTGAAGGGCCAATATGTATTCCTGTCTCGGCTACCTCAGACCATCTTACAGTTTCATGCTTCAATGCTGCAAGTGTATAATCATTGGTTGGAGAAAATGCATTACGGTAGTTCATGGAGCAATGGCTGAAACTAAAGATGATTTGGCCAGATTCAGCTATAAATTCGGGAAACAGTCTGATGTTCTCAAAAAAGCTTCAGATTACAGTAGGACTCCTTTTCCGTGAATAGAGTGGGACTGATCATTCTGAGAAAGCAAGCTGTCTGGCTCTAATCCTCTGATGAAAATGCTTTTCAAAATCAACGCTTGGACTATGGAGATTAAGTGTTCTGAAACTCCGTACCTACATGTACGTGTTCTAGGCAAAAAAAAAAGTATTGTCAAAGAGTATTCGAAGTACAGCATCAATACTTTTTTCAGTGACAGCTGCTAGGATATATCTCTCATGACAGGTATACTTTAAAGTACATCTGTCAGTACCTTCAACAGAATAAAACTAAGGTCTGAATTATGTAGAGTATTCCTGGTACACTCTCACTATAGCTGTGCGTGAGATCTACAGTAATCCACTATGTCAATTCCAAAAATGACTAACCAATTGAAAACAGACCAACAAAGAAGCTACAAAGATAGACAGTCAGGATATAGCAGTGTGGTGCTTACAGACTTAACTGGATATTACTTCAGTATGAAAGATTGCTGCTTCCACACTATTGTGACCAGCAATTCATTATAATTATTTAGTACTCATAAAGTGCTGACATCTTCTGCAGCACTTTACAGAATATATGGTCTTGTGATTTCCACACAAAAGCCATTACTTTGGGCCAAAGGCAAGATGGATACCGGTATATTTAATAAGAAGTTGTAAAGCTTTTAATTAAATGTCATTCCAGGCTAGCTCTGCTCCTAGCACCAGGGCCGGTTCTAGATAATATGGGGCCCAGGGCAAAAGTAACTTGGGGGGCCCCGCTGATGCCCCCTTTCCAACAAATCAACCCCAGGGCCCCTGAGCTGGCAGCCAGGCCCAAACAATTCCCCTCCTTTTCCTATACAGAGTAAACACACAACATTCCTACTCTTATGGGTCACCATAGAGGGGGAGGGTCACCTTGAGGGGGCCCCCACAGGCTCTGGGGCAATTGCCCCCCTGCCTCTATGGAAGCACCGGCCCTGCCAGCACAAGCGTCTTCCTAATCCTCTGCTCAGTGGTAGAGTTCATTTCCATCTGCGTAAAAGATTTTTGAACTACTCGTAATAAATAGGAACTGTAGTGAAACTGGCATAATAAATAAAATGGCTTATTTTTTCAAAATTAATTTATAGACGATTTAGTCAAAGTTTGCCCATTGTAAAATAATTCCTCTCCCTGATTTACATTCTGACATTTATCACTGGTAGTGACATCTTTAGTTCTGCCAGGTGATCTGTACAGAATATTCGTTACTGATATTGCTTGCTTTGCTATAGGAAAAAGCCGTTCTTTCCCACAAGGCAATGAGGCTCACGGACAGCAAACTGTCAGGACCATGGTCATATCACACTGTGGGAGGGGTTTCAGCACAACCCATGTCCCCCCCCCCCCCCCCCCCATTCCCGTTCAATTTGTGAAAAAGTAAACATTTCTCATGGGAAAGAGGGTATCAACTACTGACTGAGTTGAAGATCAATCCTTGGGTAAAGTTCCTATTTAAAGAGGAACTCCAATGAAAATAATGTAATAAAAAAGTGCTTCATTTTTACAATAATTATGTATAAATGATTTAGTCAGTGTTTGCTCGTTGTAAAAGCTTTCCTCTCCCTGATTTACATTCTGACATTTATCATATGGTGACATTTTTACTGCTGGCAGGTGATGTCAGTGGAAGTAGCTGCTGCTTGCTTTTTTGGCAGTTGAAAATGGCTCTAAATAGCTATTTCCCACAATGCAACAAGGTTCACACACAGGAAATTGCCAGGACCATGGTCCTGACATCACACTGTTGGAGGGGTTTCCAGCCGTGTGACATGGCGGTCCCCTCCTGAGGCACCGAGGTGATCGGCTGTCATAGGCTGAAGTCTATGACAGCTGATCACGGGGATTGGCTGGCAGGGGGATGGAGGGAGGGGGGATTACAGTACTTTAAAAAAAAAAAAAAAACTTTTTTTAAACATACAAACAAACAAACATTGGGGGGGGGGGGGGGGGGAGGGGCGATCAGACCCCACCAACAGAGAGCTCTGTTGGTGGGGAGAAAAAAAAGTGTTGGTGGGGAGAAAAGTAATGAAAAATGGCCTGGTCTTTAGGGGGGTTTAACACTGCGGTCCTCAAATGGTTAAGCACAGAAGAATCTTAATTCCGACATCTATCAGTTAAGAGTGATATTGACATACAAGTCCAAGCTTATGGGTTTTAAGAGTTCATTAAAATCTGTTTTTGGTATATACTGCTTTGTCATATGAGAAAGGAGACACAGTTGTGAAGTACTTCGGCGGCACGTGGTTTTGCAAGGGAATCAGAGATAAATGTAATTGCTGGCTGCCTTGCACTATTCTGCTGTGATATTAATCTTATACATTTTGAGCCTAGAAAAGGTGATGAGGATTATGGGATGTGTCACAAGCATTTGAAGTTTTACCGCGGTGTTGGGAAATACTGGTTAATGGATTCATGAGATGTATAATAAATTCAAGCAGTTAAAGAGACACTGAAGCGAAAAAAAAAAATACGATATAGTGAATTGGTTGTGTACTATGAATAATTACTAGAAGATTAGCAGGTATAAAGTGTTTTTTCTAACATTGCATCATTCTATAATATGTGCAGATTACACAACACTCAGCATTCAAAATGATTCTTTCAGAGCAGTCTGTGAAGTAATGACCTCTCCTCTAGCAGAGGAAAAGTAAATAGTCCAGGAACAGTTGAGATAATAAAAGTCAGATAACAGCCCTCTCCACGACTAACTTAGTCGGAGAGCTTAATGGCTTGTTTGCATAGAGATAACAACTGGAGTTTCTCAACTCTTCCTGTACTGGAAACAATTACACTGATGTATCTGATCTTAATGTTTTATTTCTTAGCTGTACTACACATACAAATCATAATATCATTTTTTTTCTGCTTCAGTGTCTCTTTAAAGGAAACTCTGCACTATACTAATAAACCCAAAGGAGGTTCATAAATAGTGTGGGACATTACAGGGTGGAGGGCTTCTCCCTAGCCCCCTCCCCCCATGCTCCCTATGCGCTCAGCCTTATCTCTTTTTCAGGGTGCGTTTCCACTAGTGCGGTGGGAAATCGCTGCGGATTCTCCGCGGACGAATTCGCATGCAGGAGCGAAATCGCATGCGGTTGTATGCGAATTTTACCGTGAATTCGCATACGATTTCGCATGGATGACGCTGTGTGCGAATTTAACCATGTCAGTGCCTGTGTGCTTTTTCATTGATTCCATGCGAAATCGTATGCAAATTCGCATGAAAATTCGCATGAAAATTCGCATGAAAAAACACCATGCGAATTTCCTATTAATTACATTGTATGCGAATCGCATGCGTGTGTGCGGTGTCCGAATTCGGATGGCTCTGCTGAGCAGATTTTTCCTGCACAAGAAAACGCTCCGTTTTCCTGACAAGTGGACACAGGCTCATTCACTTTTATTGGTTATGCGAATTTGCATGCGGGGAACGCATGCGAATTTGCGTTAGTGGAAACGCACCCTCAGCCATATCTCTCGTGTATATGAACTTGGTGATCTCCACAGGCTATCTTGGTTGGACAGACCACAAGCATACTCTTCGTGCCGCATTGTTACCAGCTGACAGCCTGCAATCTTTAAAGCGGACCTGAACTCAGAACTTCCTCTCTGCTCTAAAAGATACGCAACAGCATAATAACATTTAAATAATTTTTTTATGTTACAGCTGATCTAAGTCCTGCAATACATCTGTAGTGTGTCTACTTACTGCTTTCACGAAAGCAGACACATTGCTGAGATCCCATATTTACAAATTAGCTGCTCTGTCGTGGCAGTCAGCTGACACAGCTGGGAGATCAAATTACAACTTGTCATTAGTCACAGATAAGGGGGGGAATACACAAGCTTAACTCTGTAAATACATACAGGGTACATTTCTCTCTGTTTTCCTTTTGTCCTGTGCAAGAGTTCAGGTCCACTTTAAACCCGGTTCTGCTCCTCCTCCTCCTGCATTAGTAAAAGAAGCGTGGCGGGTTTCTATACTTTGTCCAAGGTCCATTGCTGTCCTTCCAGCCACCTGCACAGCTGTCTATATTTACATTGACCTCATGGTGCACGTTATGCATCAGGGGCAATATGGGAGACCCAGGGGAAATAGTGGGGGCCCTAGGAGGGACTAGATAATACTCAGGCAAGGTGATCGTTGGACACAGTCTCAAGACAATCTAGTGTGAGTACAGTGACCCCAAAACATTGTTTAGCGATTTATGTGCCCACTGTGCTTGTAATTACTTAATCACCTCACCAGAAACCCATCGCTCATGTGTGCTCTAAAGTCTCTCCTCCCCTAATGTCTCTCCTCCCCTTAGCTATAGTGGCGAGTCTGGTCCTTCTGGTTCCTGCTCAGCACCATGCTGCGCCACCATAGACCATAATGCTAAGGAGGAGCTGGCAGCCATACTATCTAAAAAAAAAAAAAACCCCACATATATAAGTAGATAAATACTTGCGCTACTTACATATGTATTGCACTGTCAACGTTTTGATTTTAGTGATTTTTCTACAGTAAAAAAGAGAAAATCCTTCTTAGCATTTCCCATTTTAGCTGTGGCTATTTTGAAGCCAATCCTGATGTCATTTCTTCCCTTACTCTCCTCTTCCTGATTTGCCCGCCCTTCACTATAGAAAGTGCATTGTCTCAGCTTGAGAAATATTGGCCAATCAGAGAGGAACAGAGGTGTGGCAGGGGAAAACAGGAGGAAAAGAGGCTTCAGCCAATCAGGCTGCATTAGTTACGTCTGGGGTGAAGTAAAGAAGCAAAAAGGACAACCCAGCATGCCCTGCAACTTCCTTTTTGTGTACCAAATTTTATATGTACCAAATAAGAGTCAGGTAAACTGGGGAATGATCATTTATCAACAAGAAACGTAATAGTGATTTTAACTTTTGGATTGCCTGGTTATCATCCTAATTACTTGTTTACCAGATAAAAATAAAGAATTGATTTTTAATTTTTGCTCGACAGTTACTCACCATTTCAGCCGCCCAGACGTGATGCTCACGTCCGGGCGGCTGCTCTAATGCGCTCCCGCGCGCGCGCCCCCGTGTCTCCGCGGTGTCCCCCGGTAGCCCTGAGATCAGTGAAAGGGAACATGGTTCCCGATCACCGATCCCTGTCCCCTGCAGAAAAACCGAAGCGCTCACCCGTGAGGCTTCAGTTCTTCTGGCCGGAAGATTTCCGCATCCCCCTTGTACTTCCGCTTAGCAAGAGGTACAAGGAGGGTAAACAAAAACGAAGGTGGCCATCTTGTGGCCAAATAGTAAAACTACATCTACACTGTTTTTACAATATAATTTACACATAAAACAACATTAAAAATAAACTGTTTATGTCCCACACCAAAATATTACACAAATACATTTTTTTAATGGGAAAAAAAAAATTACGTCATAAATAGTTACCTAAGGGTCTGAACTTTTTAAATATGCATTTTAAGGGGGTATACTACAAACATTTTTTAAATTATAAGCTTGTAAATAGTGATGGACGCAAAACGGAAACAATGCACCTTTATTTGCAAATAAGATATTGGCGCCATACATTGTGATAGGGACAAAATTTAAATGGTATAATAATCGAGACAAACGGGTAAATAAAATACATAGGTTTTAATTATGGTACCGTGGATTATTTTACAGCTATAATGGCCGAAAACTGAGAAATAATGAATTTTTTCCATTTTTTTCTTATTATTCCTGTTAAACTGCATTTACAGTAAAGTGGCTCTTAGCAAAATGTACCACCCAAAGAAAGCCTAATTAGTGACGGAAAAAACAAGATATAGATCAATAAATTGTGATACGTAGTGATAAAGTTATTAGCGAATGAATGGAAGGTGAAAATTGCTCTGATGCATAAGGTGAAAAATCCCCGCGGGCTGAAATGGTTAATTATGGTTATGGCAGTGCAGGCGGAATGGCTACAAAATCAACGTAATATGGGTGCCAGCAATAGCCAGAACCCGAATTATGTGGCCAAAAGGACAAGTTAGGTAATCAGTAGGGTATTTGATATACAGTGGAATCTTGGTTTGGGAGCATGATACGTTCAGGAAACATGCTTGTAACCCAAAGCACTCTTCTATCAAAGCAAATTTCCCCATAAGAAGGAGTGGAGACACAGATTCATTCCACAATCCAAAAACAGTTATAGTAAAATAGTATAAAATACAAATGTTAATAAGACTTTCACTATAACTAACAGAATCATTGCCGTCTGTTGGCTCACCCCAACCTTTTTTTTGCTTGTGGCTTTAACAAGGAACTTATCCAATGTCACTTTTGAGGATTTCATGGAAATGTGACTTTGCACAATCCCTACACTCAGATTAAGTACAATTAGGTACAATCCTGCAGCGCCAAAGGGAGAAGAACCATCAGCTCAGTTGTGATGGTGTGACCCATGTATACATTTTTTGCTTGTATATCAAGACATTACTTGATTATCAAGTCAAAATTTCACAGAAAATTTTGCTTGTATTTCAAAGCGCTCTTTTACACCAAGTTACTCTCAATCCAAGGTTTTACTGTATTCCCCTAAATTACATAGCGCAGAGAGAGCAGTCTCTCGGCTTCTCCCTGCACTCAAATTACAGCTGCCCAGAACATACGTATGCTATAGTGGAGAAAAGAGTCTGTACATCACCTGTTCCCCGTATTGTCATCGCTCGAGCAACAATCACAAAGGGTGATATGCACTATCAATATGTATAAGACTAGTTGGGAGAGATTGTTTAAAGAGACTCTGTAACAAAAATAAGTTCCCCTGGGGGGTACTCACCTCGGGAGGGGGAAGCCTCAGGGTCCCAATGAGGCTTCCCCCTCCCCTGTAGGTGTTGGCAATCCAACGCTGGCTCCCCCGAGGCGTCCTGCAATCCTGGCTCGACAAGCCTAAGGCCCGGTTCACACTTGCGGTTCTCTGCCAAACGGACCGGATGACTAGAGGTGGGCGAACAGTTTGGCTGTGTTAGCCGAACTGTTCGGGCTGCCCAATCTGTCATTTATCTATGCCTCTTACTACTTCCGGGTCGCAATGACCCGGAGTAGTACGTCTGCGCTGCCCGGCGGAGCGCGTCCTAGCGACGCGCTCCCGTTGCCGGGCACTTTCTGCGCATGTGCGTGACATCACTCATGACGTCACGCATATGCGCAGAAAGTGCCCGGCAACGGGAGCGCGTCGCTAGGACGCGCTCCGCCGGGCAGCGCAGACGTACTACTCCGGGTCATTGCGACCCGGAAGTAGTAAGAGGCATAGATAAATGACAGATTGGGCAGCCCGAACAGTTCGGCTAACACAGCCAAACTGTTCGCCCATCTCTACGGATGACCTGACCGGATCCGGATCCGGTCAGGTTGCATCAGGTGTTCATCAGGACACGATCCGGATCCGTTTGGCAAAAGATAGTAGAAATAAAATAAAAATGTTGGGGTCTGGGAGGTCAGCAGAAGGTGGACCTGTGGAATCAGGCCCTCCGCTGTTTAGCACTCACCTCCACCTCCGACATACTGCCAACATCTCCAGCACGTTTAAAGTCACTGCTGCTCCACTCCAAAATGCTTGCCCATGTGTCCCCATCCAAAATCGCCGCTACAATACGCATAGGAAGTGGGGTAGAACATCCGGATTTTATAGCCAGTGTGTTGTGCGCTCTCCGGTTCTCATTGGTTTGTATTGGCCGGATGGTGCAGTCTGGCTCCGCTCCGGATACGTCTGCCGGAGGAGCCGGACCAAAAAATAGCGCATGTTGGATCTTATGCCGGAGTCCGGATCCGGTCCGGCTCCGGTCCGGACGAATGTGAACGGACGCATAGACTTGCATTGCTATGCCGTGCGTCCGTTCCGTCCGTTCGTTAAAATAAGAATATGACAAACAAACTTTTCAGGGGCAGAACACACAAAAAAAAAAAAAAGTTATTGAAAGCGGACCTAGGCCCATGTGCAATTAACTTTTTCACCTGAGTTTCTCTTAGTGATATTTTCACAACTTGTAAATAAAATGCCTTTTATACCACCAGCAAGCAAACAAATACTCAAAATAACTTTGACAGTACTTTTCCCCCTACTTTCTGGTACTTCTTCCATTACAAAGTTATACAAATGTAATTCAAATTAAAGAAATCATCAGCCTAACTACCTGAAAACCCATTTACTTACCTGGGGCTTTCTCCAGCTCCTGGGGCTTTCTCCAGCTCCCATGCCGCAGCTTCGCTTTCCGCCGGCCCAGGATCCCCGCACGTTGTCTCGCCAGGCGTCCTCTACTGCGCCTGCGTGAGCGCCGCTGTCAATCAAGGTCACGTTGTCCGTGGCTTACTGCGCAGAACTGTGCCTGCGCAGTGCGCTGCATACAATGTGGGCTTGACTGACAGCGGCGCTTCATGCAGGCGCAGTAAGTCCTCTGCACCGCGTGGGGATCTGGCTGCGAACGGAGCTGTCAGCGTGGGATAGTCGGCTGAAAGGGGCTGGAGAATGCCCCAGGTAAGTAAATGGGTTTTCAGGTAATTTGGCTGATGATTCCTTTAACCTCCTTAGCGGTAACCCCGTGTGTGACACTGGGTAAGCCGCCGGAGGGTGCCGCTCAGGCCCTGCTGGGCCGATTTACTTAATTTTTTTTTTGCTGGACGCAGCTAGCACTTTGCTAGCTGCGCCAGCACCCCGATCGCCGCCGCCGCGCGCCTGATCGCCGCTATCCGGTGCGGCGCGCGGCCCCCCCCCCCAGACCCCGAGCGCTGCCTGGCCAATCAGTGCCAGGCAGCGCCGAGGGGTGGATCGGGTCTCCCAATGACGTCCCGACGTCGCTGACGTCGGTGACGTCATTCCGCCCCGTCGCCATGGCGACGGGGGAAGCCCTCCAGGAAATCCCGTTCTTTGAACGGGATTTCCTGATCGCCTATCGCCGGAGGCGATCGGCGGGGCTGGGGGGATGCCGCTGAGCAGCGGCTATCATGTAGCGAGCCCTCGGCTCGCTACATGATTTAAAAAAAAAATAATTAAAAAAAAACTGCTGCGCTGCCCCCTGGCGGTATTTTTCATACCGCCAAGGGGGTTAAAGGGGAACTGAAGAGAGAGGTATATGGAGGCTGCCATGTTGATTTCCTTTTAAGCAATACCAGTTGCCTGGCAGCCCTGCTGATCATCTGCCTCTAATACTATTAGCCATAGCCCCTGAACAAGCATGCAGCAGTTCAGGTGTTTCAGACTTTAAAGTCAGATCTGGCAAGACTAGCTGCATGCTTATTTCTGGTGTTATTCAGATACTACTGCAGAGAAATAGACCAGCAGGGCTGCCAGGCAACTGGTATTGATTAAAAGGAAATAAATATGGCAGCCTCCGTATACCTCTTACTTCAGTTCCCCTTTAAATGACGAAAAATTATCTCCAAGGAGAAAATTCATGGGAAAAAGTGAATTGCATATGGACCCCAAACTCTTGCACAGCAGACAAGGAAAACACATATAGTTGCTGAGAAATGCACTCTATGCGTGTTTAGAGAGATGAACCTGACTCATTAACCCCTATCAGCAAGTGTAAATCAGGGCTGTCAGCTGTGCAGATGTTCTGTGCTAATATGTAAACACTGAAGGTTAACCCTTTCTGTGCTGCATGGATCATCCAGAAGTAAACACTGCAGGTTTATAGTAGAAGTTCTAGAAGTTGTAATGAAGACATTTTTCCATAAAGGTTATTTTTATCTATTATTTTTTTATTTTTTTTAGAGCAGAGAAGTTCTGAGTTTAGGTGTGCTTTAAGTAATTTTTAAAAACAGATTACAGTATACAGGAAAAAAAAGGTGTTGGAAATTGAATTATAACAACTGATATAACAAGTGCTATTCTTACATAACATTTTGTAATACAGTAGGGTATTGTACCGTGTTAGCCATCAGTAAAAGAAAGAAGTTTTAAATCAGGACGATAGCCAATAAATGGTATCATCCCGATTTAAAACTTCTTGATTTTGTAATACAGTATTCTTCTGTAACTATGCACGTCATTCATTAAGCGGGTACTTTCAAAGGATTCCATATAGACTGCTTTAAGGCTAGTTACACACCGGGACGTTGCGTTATAGTGGACGTTATGGTCGCATAACGTCCCCTAACGCAACGCCTGCCGGTGTTGGTAGAGGACGTTGAGTGAGCCGCGTTAAGCGGCTCTTTCCGCATTAGGGCAGTGAGAGTGGCGCTGATTGGCCGACGGGACCACGTGATGCGGAGTGAAACACTCAAGTGGTACCGCCAGCCAATCAGCAGCCACCAGTGCAGTGCATACTGAGTAGCCATGTGCGCGGCTACGTAGCGGCCTCTTCACGCCTCCTCTCCGCCCCAACACTGAGCATGTGCAAACAGTCTAACGCGGCTTAAGCCGCTGGAACGCTATAGTATGCTGCACGTTCTGAAGAACGTGCAGCGTTACATGTAACGCAACGTGGGCAGTGTGAACAGCCCCAATGACTTTGTATTGCTGTGATTTGGGGAGCGTTACAGGTTGCACTAATGTGTGCCTGTAACGTCCCTGTGTGGAAGCAGCCTTAAAACAACCATATGTTTTAAGCTGCATATACTACCTTGAAGCTTTTATCAAGAAAATGTCCAATGTTATGCTAGGTACACACCATACAATTTTCTGGCAGATTTACCTCCCAGATCGATTATTCCATACATGTCCGATGTGAATATCAATCGATTTTTCGATTTTCTGATCTTTTTTTAATAGTTTTCTCGATCGATTTTCATTCAGTTCTATTCAAAAATCGATAAAAAAAAAATAAATAAAAAAAAGATTAAGGGCCCATTCACACTTGCGTTTGCAAAACGCCGGTGATTTTTACCGGCGTTTTGCAGGAGTGATTTTTCCGCGATTTCACGTGGAAAAATCACTGCACACTGCAACGATTTTTCTGCGATCGTGTTTAGCGCTTCTATAGCACTGAAACACAATCGCCGGGAAATCGCCCGAAAATGGTGCAGGCGACACGTTTGCGTTTCGCAATTTTGGGCGATAAACACTCTAGTGTGAATGGGCCCTAATAAGTTTTGGGAAATCGAAATTCAGATTGGACATGTTGGAAATAATCGATCTGGCAGGTAAATCTGCCAGAAAATTGTATGGTGTGTACCTAGCATTATACAAGCTTGGGCAAATCAAAGCCAAGCGGGAAACAGAGGGATGTCAGATAACAACACAGTCCTATCTAGAATTGGATGGAAAGTTATACAATAAACTGCTAGATTTAGTGTAAGAGGAGGATTCTCACAGCTGCAGGTCACCGCTGCTATGCTACATCCTGTATGAGCAAGCAAGTCTATCTCCGTCTTGGGAATACAAATATTCAAATATAAAGGTTAGATAGACTAACAGAACATGCTTCTCTTCTCTGCATAATCGAGGTCACAGAAAACCGAACAGAGGAAATAACGACTATAGCCCAGCTAGAATTTAAAGTGGACCTGAACTCTTACAGAGAACAGAAGGAAAACATAAAGCAAAGCCCCCTTTATGTATTTAGAGAGAGTTTAGCCTGTCTAATTCCCCCTCATCTGTGACTAATAACCACTGTAATTTGATCTATCAGCAGTGTCAGCTCAGGAATCTCCTCTGCCACAGCAGAACAGCTAATTTATAAATACAGGATGTTAACCCTATATCGGCTTCCAAGAAAGCAGGAAGTAGTCATACTGCAGGATTTGTATCAGCTGTAACGAATAAATGATTTTCTTTAAAGGTTATTATTCTGTTGCTTATCTTTTAGAGCAGAGAGGATATTCTCAGTTCAGGTTCTCTTTAAAAAAAAAAAAATCATGGATTTGGAAAGTGGTTAGAAACCGTTACAATTTCTGCCCCTGTTGGATTTCCCTCACTTCCTGTAATTGGGACTTTCATGGAGCCTTGTGGCTTAAAGTATACCTGTGACAAAAAAAACCCAAAACAAAATAAAGCTTAAAAAACAGTACTTATCCAAGTAGTGGGAAGCCAGAGTTTTCCCAGATTGTCTTTAACCCCACCACTACTGGTTGGGGCCCTCTTGTTTGTTGTAGGACTGTGCTCATACAAGGAAGTGAGTGCAGCCATACTGTGCCTGCATAATTATAATCCGCACATGCCCAGTAACATGAAGCCGCTCGTTCACAGTGGAAAAAGCTATGCACTGGCGGCTTCATGCTACTGGTTGTGCGCTGACTGTATTCCTGTACTGCACTTGTACGTGGCCTATAACTATGTAGGGTGGCCAGATAGCCCACTTTACTCGGGACAGGTCACATATTCTGGGTCCACTTGTCAGGATTAAATTTGCCCCAGGTTTGCTGCAGTGTGCCTCGGCTGCGGAAGTCTAAGTGGCCATGTGCACCTTACCTACTGTCCACCTACGATCTTAGCTAGCCTGGCTTATCAGTAGGCACAGCCGGCCAGCCGCATACACACCCCAGCTCCACCTCCAGTGTGCGGCTTGTGTAGGTGCATGATGTCACACATTACTCCTGTCACTGTTGGGGAGTTGCAGGGCTGACCTTTCGCTTTCCATCATGCACCCTCCTATCGACTGCTATAGCTGCGGCTGTGCTTTAATTCCACCCCCAATTTGAAGACGACACTGGACGGCAGGGCTGTGGAGTCAGAGTCCAAGCAATTTTGGGTACCTGGAGTTGGAGGTTTCATAAACTGAGGAGTCAGAGTTAGATGATTTTTGTACCGAATCCACAGCCTTGATAAGTATTTGACTAAGGAGTCGGAGTTGAAGAGTCGGGGGCATTTTGGGTACCTGGAGTTGGAGTCAGTGGTTTCATAAACTGAGGAGATGGATGATTTTTGTACCGTCTCCACAGCCCTGCTGCACGGTGCAGCAGCTCCCATTATTGCCTTTCCAACCAGTAGCACTCATTGTCGCCCACCCGCCCAGCAGCACCCAGTGCCACCCTCCTACCCTTCCCAGAAGCACCTGATGTAACCCTCCAACCTAGCACCCAATGTCACCCTCTCACCCTACCCAGCAGGCAGCAGCACCTAGTGCCACCTCCCAACCAACAGCACCCAGTGGGGAGAACTTTTAATGCATTTATATCTGAAGTAACATTTTCTGCATTTCATAAATGTGGGGTAATATATGTGCATTTCACATATGTCCAATAATGTCTTCCACATTTCCCATGTGTCCTGCACATCATGTGTGGGAGGTAACGTTTGCTGTATTTTAACATGTGTGTATGGTAAGGTTTGCTGCATTTCATGTGTGGCGGGTAACATTCGCTATTTTAACATGTGTGGGAGGTAGCATTTGCCGCATATCAAGTTTTCTGTATTTCCTGTGTTGAAGGTTATGTTTGTAGCCTTTATTATTTGATGGTCATAGTGGCTGCTTTTGCTACTTTGGGGCCATTATTGCAGAATTTGGCATTTTGCACGTTCATGATTACTAAATGGTATGCTAATAAATAAATAAACCAAGAGAAATACAACAGGAAAATGGATATATTTTGCTGGTCATTTTATTAGGAACGTCTTGCTATTACTGAGTCTGATTCCTGTTTGCCTTCAGAACTGCCTTATTCTTCAGATTTGGGTGTACACTGACATAGCACAACAGATTCATCATCTGCATATCCATGATGCAAATCACCATGCTGTCTTACGTGTTTGGGGAACGTTGTCTAATTACCTTTAGGATCACTTTGTTTAACTGTGTTTTGGGAGGAAACCCGGCCCACTGCCTTTCAGTTATGCTGTTACATTACAGTTAGCTCATCCCACATTATGTCATGGGCACGCCAATTTTTCGGCGTACTATCCTAACACCCCACCACCCCTCCACCTTCTCAGTTTGGGCCTAGAAAAATCTGGTCACTGTAAGCTTTGCCACATATTCACCTTGAAAATCAATTAAACTTGGATCATAATTTCTCCAGTTACTTTAGTCCTTCCCAGTATTCCTGCTCACTGAAATTTTTCTCCACTGCTGTCACCCCCTCCAAGTCATGCAAAAATGTCCCTCCTATCAATCATTTACAGTTCTGAATAAACTTGGCCCTGACAATTGTATAAACCTCGCTACATTGTGGGAAATATTGTCTGTTTCCAACTGCGAAGCAAGCAGTATCACCCTCCGTGGATAGTATTCAACTCTCAGATACAAACATTCCTTTGAAATAACCTGACAAGTTTAAAGACGTTGCCACGTGTGATAAATTCCAGAATGTAAATCATTGTGAGGAAAGATCATATCATGGGCAAACATAATTTATATATGAATATTGTAAAATATAAGCAATTTTCTTCACTATGTTATTTTCAGTAGTTCTTTTATCACAGCTCACAGTTAAAAACTTGAAAATTGCACACTTTCTGTTGACATGGTTCTATCAATGATCTAGAACAGGGGCCCCTAAACGTTTTGGGTGGAGGGCCGGATCATCATACTTCAGACTGCTGGGGGGCCGGAGTATACATAAAATAAAGTAGAAGTCTTTGTGCACCAGACAGTGAAGCATACCCAGGTGACAACCTGCCGTCCAATTGTGTCACCTGATGTGGAATTTGATTGGAAACTAGCAAATTACTGCTTTCTGGCTTCATTCTATATGCAGACCACCAATATTTAAAGATGTAGCTGACCGCATCTGTAATACATTTTGTGTATGGGGGGGGCGGTAAAAAAGCCTCAGGGGGCCACATTCGGCCTGCGGGCTTTAGTTTGAGGACCACTGATCTAGAGTATGCAAGTAAGAGCAGTACCACCCCTTAAAGTGAACCAGAGACGAAGCACCCTCATGTATTTTACCATATATATCAGTGGGAACATTAGAGAAACCACCAACCCTGCACTCAGTTTCATCCTCACTGCTAAAAGTGTCCGTTTTCAGCTGTGATAAGAATCCCCGACTGAGCATTCAGTCTGGCTTTGCCGGGAATGATTTTAGCTGAGTCATTATAGCAGAGTCACAAGGGGGCAGGCTTGGGCTTGAAAAGACACCAGAGAAAACAGACTCAGCTATAATCTTTCCGTAGCAAAGCTAGACTGAATGCTCAGTCAGGGATTCTTATCAGAGGTGATAACAGTCAGATTAAACAGAGAACAATGAAACAAAGAGCAGATTATGTGTTTACTGTCATATTCCCACTGATTTATAAGGTAAAATACATGAGGATGCTTCGTCTCTGGTTCTCTTTAAATAGGCACTGCACAACTCATAATAACACACTGTACAGATAGAATGACAAAACTACACAATTTTTTTAGTCAGAGCCATGTCAAAAACTTCCCAGCACCCCCTCTTGTAGCTCTTCCTCTCTAAAAAAAAGCTTTATTTACTGTGCTCTCTCTGTCTCTCTTGGAGACATATATCCCTTTCCTGTCTAGACAGGAAGTGAGGAAAAGTCTCACAAAACCGCAATAAAAAAACTCAAGAGAAATTCTAAATGTAATATTTTATAAATAATTTTTCCCTGACGGTGGACTTTTACTTATGCTCCTACTCAAGGCAGGTAACAACACATCAAATAATGAATAAAACATCTGGCAGGCAGCCACAAGGAAAAAAAAAAGACCCACCTGCTAGAAGACTTGATCATAATAAAGTTGGATTCTCTAGATTTCAACTTCATACCTCTGGTGTATTTTGAGGACACGTAACCCCTTACTTAGGTCTCACACACACACATATACACATGAATATCAGGCGCTGGTAAAGATATAACACACATGGAAATGCTTTCTCTTAGTAATGCACCTACTTGAGAGAGCTGAAGCTGTGGCCATTGACTGCAGTGCTACTTTGTAGGAATTTGAATGTGGTTGAAAGTAATTCTCCTGGTGAACATCTGCCATCTAAGTGGCTTGTCTCGCATATTCTAGTACACTGGGGAGAAAGAGCAATTAATGTGCACCAAGCACTTACTTTCATGGCCCATTCACACTGGGGTGGTGCTGTGCGGTAATTTTACTGAACCCCACCGCTGGGCAATGAAAGTCTATGGAGACTTTCATACTGATACGGTACTGCACGATGCGACGGAAGTGACATTTTCACATCCACAGCACCCAGAAAGACCTATGTTACCACTCGGTTATGCATCGACTTGTGGTGGATCAGAAGTAATGTACCGTAAGTCTATGGTGACGTGTGTCATTGTGAAAACTCGCTGCAGTTTTACACTTTGCACATAAGCATATTTTTTGCATTAGGCTTCCGCGCACGTGATTAGATCAGCCACAGGAAGGGATTGTCACTTCCTGCATGGCCGTTTGCCCGACAGACAGGGATAACCACGAACTAACGCGGTAATCCCCAAAGGCCTAGTTTTGTCAGTGCGGCCGCTGCTAACTATCTGTAGTGTGAAGCCAGCCTGAAGCTAAAATGTAGGGCCCGTTTCCACTGTTGCGACGCGATTTCGCCGGCATTCCGACGCTTGTAAAAACGCATGCGGATGCGTTTCCGCATGCGTTTTTACCCGCGATTTCGCGTGCGATTTCGCATGGCAGGGTGCCATGCGAAATTAACCATGACACTGCCAGGGCAAAATAACATTGAAAAAGGTGCGAAATCGCGGGTAAAAACGCATGTAACAAACGCATGCGTTTTTACTATTAAATACATTAGCGGCGATTCGCACGGATTCCCGACGCAGGCGAATTCTGTGGGTCCCGTCGTGCAGATTTGGCCCGCCGCCAAATCGCTCCCGCACGCCGCATATGTGGAAACAGCCCCGGCCACTTCAGTGTAACAAGCGAATCCGCATCTCGTCGCCGCATGCGGATTCGCTATGGTGGAAATGAGCCCTTAGACACAAATAAAATTTTTACCAATCGAAGGAGGGTTTTTCTTATTTGTTTTTTAAATAGAAGCAACTAATTAAACTCATATGGTTCTTTTCAGAAGTCCACACTCAAAATACCTAAAAAAAAACCACCAAAACCACAGGAGTGGTGACAACCCTAAAACCAATAGAAGACTCAAGCTGGTAACCCTAAATAATACCAAAACCAATTGGCTACAAAAAATAAATTACGTCAAAGTCAACATTTTACCCCAGGACAAAAAAAAAGCATTTAACCTGTATATCTATTCACACTCCGATTCTAGCAGGCCGATTACTGATTTAGCCATACCGTGGGATCAGATGAAAAAGGGCGCAAGACCTGTCCTGTTGAAAACTGCAGATGCAAATAGCAGGCACCTTTTTTAACAAGATGCTAGCGAGCAGGATAGGTTAGGCATCAACTGGTAGGGGTTAATGTTAGGCTTAAGGTTAGGCACCGGGGGCGGGGGGTAGTTAAGTGAGGCACCAAAAGGGGGGAGGGGTTAATGGTTAGGCTCTATGGGGGGGGGGGGTATCTCAGGGTTAGACACCACCAGGGGGGGGGGGGGGTCTTAGGGTTAAGCATCGGTAGAGGGAGGGTCCTATGTGAGAGTAGGGTTTGGTCAGGTCATAGTAAAATATTGGTGAATGTTACCGATATTTTACTATTCGAATTAAGAAGTAAAATATCGATAATTTTACTGATATTCAATCAGCAATTTCCGGTGCCTTTTTCAAACGTGCACCTTTATTAAATGTACACTATACCATGAGTCAGCTCTTTAAAAATCAAAGAACTGACGACTTGCAACACTAATTAAATATATTACTAAAATGTGTGCGCAACTTAGCACCAGGGCTGTGGAGTCAGTACAAAAATCCAAAGACTCAGACTCCTCATGTTAGGATTCCTCCGACTCCACAGTCCTGCTTAGCACATTAGGATACCAGAACATAGACACACATGATAAGTAGTATTGTTTAAAAGGAAATAAATATTTCACCGAAAGAGGATAAATAGATGCAGAAGTACTGTAAGCCATCTTTGCCTTTGAGAGATTTAGCAGCGGGCCTCGATTCATAAAGCATTCCCGCATGCGGAAATGCTGAAAACAGCTCACTTTACCGACCACACAGCAAAATCTGTATTCATAAAGGCTTTTTCCGCATGAAAAGCCGACATTCGCGAGCAGAGTGATAAATCACCGCCTTGCGCGGTGATTATCATAGCAAAAGTAACAAATGTCAATTCATAAAGATTAGAGGTAGCGGTATGCGGACGGGTATTACCGCTACCTCTGATGTGGCGAGAAGCGTGCGGAATCCATTGCAGTGAATGGGACAGACCTCCCAAGCAGCAGCAGCAGAGAACACCGCACGGAGGGACTCGGCCAGCTTCTCCTGTTTCCGCATGCGTAGGACAGCCTAACGCCAGCCTACAGCGGAATATCTCCGCACACATATCTCAACAGGCAACATTTTTATGAATTACCACCCTGAAGGCTGAAATACCGACAGCGGTGTTTCCCCGCTCGAGTTTACCTTACCGACAGCACTTTTATGAATCGAGGCCTGTCCACTTTTGCACTTGCCTTGCAAGTATGCGTTGCATTACCTTTTTTTACCGTAGGGTAACACAATGACAATGCAAGACAATGGGGCCTAGCACACATACCAAGTCGTGTCACGCCGAGCCGCCCGAAAAGACACCAGCACGTTGCCATTGGATACTTAGGCGATACAGCGGAAGTAATTAAAGTCAATGGGCGATGCAGAAATTTATGAGGTTGGTGGCAGTGGTGAGGCATGCATGCATGGAACCACGTGAATATGACGGGGAAACCTGGGAATCCCAGTGACGGACTTCCTGTTCAGCAGGGAGAACATCACTGTGCGAAGGGCGACGCTATGCAGGTGACCCTTTCGGCACTTTCTACCACAGGGTCACATCAATAAAATTTGTTGAGTTGCAATGTGATTGGGTGGAGCATCGCAGATGCCAGGAAACGCAGTTGCCAGGAGTAAAACCAGCCTTCAACCCCAATTTTCGTAGCTGCTTGAGTGTAGTAATGTGATTAAAGGACAACTGAAGTGAGAAGGATATGGAGGCTGCCATATTTATATCCTTTTAAACAATACCATTTGCCTGGCAGCCCTGCTGAGCTATTCAGCTGCAGTAGTGTCTGAATCACACCAGAAACAAGCATGCAGCTCATCTTGTCAAATCTGACAATGACAGAAACACCTGATCTGCTGCATGCTTGTTCAGGGTCTATGGCTAAAAGTATTAGAGGCAGAGGATCAGCAGGATAGCTAGGCAACTAGTATTGCTTAAAAGGAAATAAATATGGCAGACTCCACATCCCTCTCATTTCAGTTGTCCTTTAAGTAATGAATCTGAGCTAGTGGTGACAATTCGTAAAAACGTAACACAGAAACGTAATACTGCGTTTGTGTTTTTAATGCAGTTGTGTTATGTTTGGATCATAAAGTTTTATGAAGGTGTTTTGTTTTTGGGAATCCTGCTGAATACAATACAGTTACACAAAGAAACAACTGTTAAAAACAGAGTAAACTGGTGAGGCAATCTCACTGAGAGTGACGGGAATTGCTGGTTTACAATGCTTGCCTCTAAATGTTATGGAACAGAATACTCTACGGGTCACACTAGGCTTATCCACGCCATGTTTATTTGTTTTATTACCAGATTTGAAATATTCTGCGGAACTAAAACTCTGTAGTAAAGTTTGATTTTTGTTAAAGCAAACCTTAGAGAAAAAAAAAGAAAGAAAAATGAGATACTTACCTAAGTAGTGGGAAGCATCTGGATGACTCAGAGTCTTCCCACGTTCTCCTTGGCCCCATCACTGCTCACTGAGCCATTGGCCTCAATTCACTAAGATCATGCTGGAGATAATAAGGCAAGAGAAAACTTACCTCCACACAGTGAGAGAGTTATCTTATCTCTTCACTCCTTAAGTTACCTCCTCTGTAGTTATTTTCACATGCCGTTAATTAACAGCCTGTCTTTAACTTTAGAATTCTGGAGTTATTTTAAGGATTGATGTGTTAACTTTAGAGATCTCTCCTTAACTTAAAAGACAGTAGAGTTAACTTTAGGTTTGCCTGAGGTAAAATGTTTCCTGAATACTACATGCCTCATCACCATGGTGATAACTCTAGAAACATTATTAAAGACAGGAGATAAGCTTAGTGAATTGAGGCCAATATCCTTCTTTGCAGCCACGTTTCCGTCCGTGAAAGAGCACAGTCATGCTGCGCGGACGCCACTAGAGTTTGAGCCTAGTACAGAGCTGGGTAAACTACGACCCGCGGGCTGCAAACATGACACGGCAGCAGGCAGCCGGATTCCTCTGCTCCCTCCCTGCTGAGATGCGAGGAAGAAAATGGATGATTAACACTCACCTACTTGCCGCTTTCATGCGTCAGGTCTCCATGGACACTGGGTGTCACGTGAGACGCCGCCAGGACCTGCCAGGGTATTACACGGGGCGCAGGTACACAGTACAGCAGTGCTATACCAGTTAAAAGGTAATGGAGGCTGCCATATGTATTTCCTTTTAAACAATACCAGTTGTCTGGAATCCTGCTGATCTTTCTGGGTCACTTACCAATATACAGCAATATATAAATATAGGAAGGGTTTCTGATAGTGAAACCAGGCTAATTAACATAAAAGTGGGTATCCTGAATAATTTACTAAATTCTGCTGTATGACATTACGGCACATCTTCAAGGACGATCTTGAATTGTGTCATTCGCCATTAGCCTGGTCTGAGACCTGCCTCTACACTCCAAGATGAGCAGATTAGTGAAATGCTGACGAGGACTCTGCCGTCCTACAAAGGCTGCTCCTCCATAAAAATAGAACTGGCATCTGAGAAAAACTACCTTACCTGGCATTGGACTATTTATAACATGCTTTTAGCAGCAGTAATTGCATCCATTATGTTCTAACAACAAAGGATGAATATGCCACAAGCAGACGGCACGCTTTTAAAAAGCAGTCGCCGTAGCATCCAAACCCCGTCTTGTCCACCTACTTCAGGTGCGCATTGTGTACATTAGTAAATAATTTACGAAGCAGAAAAAAAAAAAGTAATTTTCTGTGGAAAAGCCTTGTTGAGACAGGAAATCACTCAATTCTGTTGACAGCGGGATGTCAGTGTAACTGCTGCATAACTGTGCACTGTAGTCAACCTTTCTCAGAGGAATAGCAGCCAACTGCCTTATTTTTTTTTATTAATTTATAGGGGTAATCCCAGCCATGGGAGGTTTCCTGCTTCTCCCCGACCAAGTGTGTCACTAACCAGCCTGCAAGACACAAGTCAGATCATGCTGTGCCTTATAGCAGAATTCCAGAAGTTATGCTAAACATTTTGGATGTATTCCACACACAACAATGCATTGTTTTGGCAAGTTCTTTGCAAACGTACTAATTTTTCATTATGTGGACAGCTAGGTCTTATTCTTAATGTGTGAAGGATCAGCTCTGCAGGTAACCTGGGTCTACCTCTACAACACTACCAGCTCCATCATCACCTGTCCTGAATCCAGTTCGTTCTGCTCAACCTGGACAGTCCTTCTTCCATGGAGTACCAGTGCTCCAGATACTACTGGCCTGGTTTCACTTTTTGTCTGGTTTAGATGGTCAACCTTGCCCTATAAGGATATTCTTTCTAAGCTTGGACAAGCCAGGCTACCTGTTGACAGGGGCGGTGCGACCAAGATGTCTCAGCATTTACCTCAAACATGAGGCAGACGATAAGACCAGGGCTCAAATGCAATTAACCTTTTCACCTGAGTTATCTGGTGGGAGAGAACTTTCATCTTTTTAAACTAACTTTTCAGCATTTTACAATTTAAAAAAGTATTCAAAAGTTGGTGAAAAAGTACTATCAAAATTAGAGTATTTTCTTGCTTGCTGGTTGCTTAAAAGGCATTTTATGACAAGGTGTGAAAAGATCACCTAGGAGAAAAGGCAGGAGAAACGTTTAATTGCATATGGGCTTAGGCTTCTTCTCTTGTAGCGGGTCAATGGAGAGTTTAGTGTGTCAAGTGGGAGGGAGAGATCGGATGGTGCAGCCATTTAACCTGTTTTCTGTTGGATTCTATGGTGCAAGGTGGTGCAGCCAGCAGGTTATAGAAGAGTTTAGAAGCGGTGGCTGTCAGAGAATGCCTAGGATAGTTATTCTATCACTGGGGAACTACAAGGAGTAGTAGTGGTCCTACTTTTTATTACCTATACATTTTTGCTTTTTTTTTCTCACAAGTCATATTGTCTGTTTACAAATAACAAATTCACAAAGTACAGTTTCTCTGCTCTGAGAGCAACTATTGCACTTTACTGCATAGCTGCTGTATTTATTTATTAAAATCTATCTAGTGATTACTTCTCAACTCATTCTGCTTCTCAGCTCAGTAAAGCTCAGTTTTGGCAATTTGCTAATGTTTACTAAATGTATCTGATAAAGGAATGTAAACAAACGATAATGTTATCACCTCTTTAGAAGCTGCCCACTGAAGCTAGGAGCTTTCCACTGAAGAACAAAGTGATGTTTAACTGTTTGAATGTTGTTCTGCAGCAAATTTTTTTGTGGTAGTACATTTTATGCTGTAAATAATCTTTTAAAACAAAGAGGAAATGCCAAGTTTCATACCACTTTAAAGTTCTTTATATTGTTGTATCACTTACTTGATTTGATCTTAGTTGTGGCTTTGAGGAAGGAAATACAATAGAAACAGGAATATGCATTACTGTGCTAGACAACATGCAAAGAAAAAATAAATGAGCTAGCATCTTTCAATTAAAATACTTCAGATACACAGAATGACAAGCTATAGCTGGTTTTCATGAGGTCTTATCTGAAGCTTACTTTTGGAGACATTAAGGAAGAATTATAGTCTGGCAAAAGAGACATTAAGGGCTGGTGCACACCGAGCGGCTTTTTGGGCGTTTTCAGATCCGCTTGCGGCTGCGGATCTGCTTGGTCAATGTATCTCAATGGGGTGGTGCACACCAGAGCGGCAGGCGTTTTGCAGAAACGAAAAATGCCTGGGTGAGGCATTTTTTGGATTGCGGATGCGTTTCTGCCTCAATGTTAAGTATAGGAAAAACGCAAACCGCTCTGAAAAACGGCACTTCAGAGCGGTTTTGCAGGCGTTTTTGTTACAGAAGCTGTTCAGTAACAGCTTTACTGTAACAATATATGAAATCTACTATACTGAAAACCGCAGCAGCAATCCGCAAAACGCTAGCAAACCGCCTCATAAAAATAAAAAAAAGCGTTTAAAAATCTGCTAGCGTTTTGCGGATCTGCTAGCGGGTTTTGGTGTGCACCAGCCCTAAAAACCTGTTCTACTCTTTATCACCTATATAGTAATCCTACTCCCCTTTATCCCAAACTAACGTCATCTGTGCAAGATTTACAATTCCCACACAGATCACAGTGCAGTAATGCTGGGAGCCATTATTGTAAGGGGATGTTCTGACTATTCAACAAGCTGATCAGTTTGGAAAATTAGAAATCTTCTGCATACGTGCAGTGAAGCTTGTACACCGAAGCTCTGCTGTGTTTCCTTTAGCCTTACTGCCTGCACTAAGGGCCTATTTCCACTAGCCACAAACTGCATCTCTTTTCTGCACATAATTTTGGATGCGGAATCACAGCCTATTGAAATCAAAAGGCTGCATCTGGATCACGCGCAGGCAAGAAAATAAATTATGCATGCTGCAGTTTTTTGCAGCAAGCATGCAGATCCCCATAGTCGCACATGCCACAAGGGATATGGATTAGAATTTGCAGCAGTCCAGTGGAAATGTGCCCTTGGTGATCAAAGAACAGTTTCCCAGATAGGCTCACTGAAGCCTAATAACTAATAAGACACCATAGCTCCATAGTGAAAGCAAGTCTAATAAAGCTAGGTGCACATTAAAACAAGGTCATGCTGTAGCATAACAGCGCAAATGTGCTGTGAACTGTTCATAGCCTTTGAATTGCACCACATTACTGTGTCATTTATAATACACCATGTTAATGTGAATGTATTCTTACCAAAACTGTATAGCTCATGTTTCACTTTGGTATCCTTCAATTGCATGCCAACTGCAAACCAACTGATCACAAGGCATTTTTTGTTTTATTTGCCAATTTGATTGCCAACATAATAGTCCTGCTCAGCTGCTATCATGCATAAATACCTAATTAATAGTGCTTAAAGTGAACCCAAGGCGAGAAGAATATGGAGGCTTCCATATTTATTGCCTTTTTTAACAATACCAGTTGCCTGGCAGTCCTCTTGATCTATTTGGTTGCAGTAATGGGAATAACCGAGACATGGATGGATGAAAGCCATGACTGGATAGCTAATTTAAAAGGATACAATGTGTTTAGGAGGGATAGAACAGGGAAAAAAGGTGGAGGGGTTTGTCTCTTTGTTAAGAATTCTCTTACAGCTGTCCTCAACGATGAGATGGAGGAAGATTGCGAAGATGTGGAGTCCGTTTGGGTAAATATTCATGGTGGAAATAAAAGTTGCCAATTGCTTATTGGGGTATGCTACAGGCCACCTCTTATTAATGAAGCTGCAGAACTGCGATTACTACAGCAGATTGAAAAAGCTGCAGGTAAAAATGAGGTCATAATTATGGGCGACTTCAACTTTCCAGACATTGACTGGAGTATTGAGGCTACCCATTCTGGTAAAAGCAGCAGATTTCTGGCAGCACTACAGGACAATTACTTGACTCAAATGGTAACTGAACCAACTAGGGGGAATGCGTTACTGGATCTGATCATTTCTAATAGACCAGATAATGTATCAAATGTGCAGGTTCAAGAACATTTGGGAAATAGTGATCACAACATGATAACGTTTGAGCTGGTGACTGATAGGCCACGGGGCAGCGGGACCACTAAAACTATGAACTTTAGAAAAGCAAAGTTCACTCAAATTAGGCAGGCACTAAGTTTGGTGAACTGGGATAATGTACTACAAGGGGAAGACACTGAAGGGAAATGGCAAGCTTTTAAACTTATACTCAATCAATACTGTAGTATGTATATCCCATATGGAAACAAAATGTCTAGGAATAAAAAAAGGCCTCTATGGATGAATAGAAAGGTTAAAGATAAAATGAAGAGGAAAAAGAATGCCTATAAGGTCTTAAAACAGGAGGGGACAGAGGCTGCACTAAGCAATTATAAGGAGTGCAATAAAAATTGTAAAAAAGAAATTAGGCAGGCAAAGATTGAAGCTGAAAAACAAATCGCTAAGGATATCAAATCTAACCCAAAAAAGTTTTACAAGTACATTAACTCTAAAAAAAGAAAGGTTGACTGTATAGGACTCCTAAAGGATGAGGATGGGAACTCAATGGTGGATGACCAAGGTAAGGCAGAGTTATTAAATGCTTTCTTTGCTTCTGTCTTCACAAAAGAAACAGCACTGTTGCAAACTACAGAGGCGGAAGAGTCTCAATCTTCTAACTGTAATATTAAATACTTAACGCAGGAAGAAGTGAAGGCAAGACTAAATAAATTAAAAATAGACAAGGCACCTGGCCCGGATGGCATGCATCCTCGGGTCCTAAGGGAATTAAGTTCAGTTATAGATAAACCCCTTTATCTTATCTTTTGTGACTCTCTTGCAACTGGCAGAGTCCCAGTGGATTGGCGTACAGCCCACGTTTTCCCATTATTTAAGAAGGGCAAAAAATCTGATCCAGGAAATTATAGACCTGTAAGTTTAACATCAGTTGTATGCAAACTATTTGAGGGGTTACTAAGAGATACTATACATGACTTCATAGTAGAAAATAATCTTATTTCTCAGCATCAACATGGGTTTACTAAAGACAGGTCCTGTTTGACTAACATGCTCAGCTTTTATGAGGTAGTGAATGCTAATATGGATATTGGGAATGCTGTAGGTGTGATATACTTGGACTTTGCAAAGGCCTTCGACACTGTTCCCCACAAAAGTCTGGTGCAAAAGTTGAGGATGCAAGGACTGGGGAAGAGTCTGTGTTCATGGATAGGGAACTGGCTAATGGACAGAAAACAAAGAGTTGTGGTCAATAGATCATACTCAAAATGGGAGACTGTTAGCAGTGGGGTCCCACAGGGGTCTGTTCTGGGTCCAGTGCTCTTCAATTTATTTATTAATGACCTAGTAGATGCAGTAGTGAGCAATGTTGCTATTTTTGCAGATGATACAAAATTGTGCAGAATCATTAACTCTCAGGAAGATAGTGTCATATTGCAACAGGATCTGGATAGGATGGCTATATAGGCACATACATGGCAGATGAAATTCAATGTTGACAAATGTAAGGTCATGCATTTTGGACGTACTAATGGTCTAGCACCATACAAAATAAATGGGATACAGTTGGGGACATCAAACTTGGAGAAGGACTTAGGAGTACTCATTGACAACAAGTTAAATAATCGTACTCAATGCCAAGCAGCTGCAGCTAAAGCTAACAAAATTTTGGGATGCATTAAAAGGGAAATAAAAACTCGAGATGCTAGCATAATATTGCCCCTGTTTAACTCTCTAGTAAGGCCACATCTGGAATATGGAATTCAGTTCTGGGCACCACATTACAAAAAAGATATTGCAGTTTTAGAGCAGGTGCAGAGACGAGCAACAAAATTGATGCGTGGGATGGAAGGTCTCACTTATCGAGAAAGGTTAGATAAACTGGGTTTATTTAGTCTAGAGAAAAGACGCCTTAGAGGGGATCTAATTAACATGTATAAATACATCAGAGGGCAATATAATACCTTGGCGGATGAGCTTTTTGTCCCTAGGCCTTCTCAAAGGACTAGAGGACATGATCTGCGCATGGAGGAAAAATGTTTTAGCCATTTATTTAGGAAAGGGTTCTTTACAGTAAGAGTGATTAAGATGTGGAATGCATTGCCACAGGAAGTCGTTATGGCAAACTCTATACCTGCATTTAAAGGGGGCTTAGATGCTTTCCTTGCGTTGAAAGACATCCATGGCTACAATTACTAGGTAATGCCTAATGATGTTGATCCAGGGATTTTATCTGATTGCCATCTGGAGTCGGGAAGGAATTTTTCCCTTTAGGGGCTAATTGGACCATGCCTTGTAAGGGTTTTTTCGCCTTCCTCTGGATCAACAGGGATATGTGAGGGAGCAGGCTGGTGTTGTACTTTATACTGGTTGAACTCGATGGACGTATGTCTTTTTTCAACCAAAATAACTATGTAACTATGTAATGTCTGAATTACACCAGTAAAACATCAAAATGAACTTCCGCACACTCATGCAAATCCATTTACAAAAATCATGCAGCAATTAATAAAATAGAAAAGAAACACTGAGGCGCTACACCTGCTATTGCCAAAATTTTGTTTTGTCCCCACGTTTGCCTGATGAAGCGGGTTGGGCCTGCGAAACGCGTTGCACTGTTTTTGAGGTACCGTATAATAAATGTATGGATTTATATGAAGACAGGATCTCGTGTCTGCTTTTGGGAGGCAAACCCACCACTTCCTCCAAGCAATTTTTAAAAATGTTATTGACTTTTATCCTGCTGGCGCCTCTGTTCTACATACAAATGCAGCAATTAATTCTGTCCCTACAGCCAAGTTAAAAGCTGGGATCTTGGTTACAAGAATAAAGTCTCTTGCATAGTCACATACACCACGTAGAGGTAGCCCAGTGTCGTATGTGTCCTAACTCTGGCCCTGTAACATGCATAGCACAAACATGCTTTAGCGCATCAAAACCTATCTAGGGAATAGGAGCACATATCCTTAACGTATTCCCTGGGACAGATAGTGCATGTAACTCCTAAATCTGTAAATCCTGCAAGGGAGCTGCTAGTACCTGCATATGTACCATGCAAACACACCAGCAAGCTGTGTGTTAAGATCACTAATGGGGGAAGAGGGAGAGCACTAGATAAAATCCTAGCCACAAAGGATCAAATACAATTTAAAAAACACAAAATCCAGGCTCCTCACCTTGAGTTAGGGCATTTAGACACTTGTAGATTTAATGGGGAGATGCTGGAAGGGGTGTGGCAAGCAAAACATCAAAATGAACTTCCGCACACATGCAAATCCTCATGCGAATCCACTTACAAAAATCATGCAGCAATCAATGCTGTCCCTACAGCCAAGTTAAAAGCTGGGATCTTCATTACAAGAATAAAATCTCTTGCGTAGTCAAGGTGAAGAGCCTGGATTTTGTGTTGTTTTAAATTGAATTACACCAGTAACAAACATGCAGCTAATATTGTCAGATCTGACAATATCAGAAACGCCTGATCTGCATGCTTATTCGGGGCCTATGACAAAGTATTAGAGGCAGATGATCAGCTGGACAGCCAGGCAACTGGTATTGCTTAACCACTTAAGCCCACAGGGTTGTTTATTTTTTGCATCCGAGCAACTTTCACCTCCCATTCATTTGCCAATAACTTTATCACTACTCATCACAATGAATTGATCTATATCTTGTTTTTTCCGCTACCAATTAGGCTTTCTTTGGGTGATACATTTTGCTAAGAATTAATTTATTCTAAATCAATTTTAACAGGAATATTAAGAAAGAAATGGAAAAAAAATCATTATTTCTCAGTTTTTGGTCATTATAGTTTGAAATTAATACATGCTACCATAATTAACCTCTTGACGACCAGCTAACGCCGATTGGCATAAACTGGTCGTCTGCGGGTTACCATGAGCGGCCTTTCCATGTCAGTTCACGCAGGGTGTCTCCGTGAACAGCCAGAGAGCCGCCAATCGCGGCTCGCCGGCAAAATGTAAACACGCGGGGAAGAAATCCCCGCTGTTTACATCATACGGCGCTGCTGCGCAGCAGCGCCGTAGGGCAAATCGGCGATCCCCGGCCTCTGATTGGCTGGGGATAGCCGGCATCTGATAGGCGGAAGCCTATCCTTCAATGCGCAGGACGGAACTCCGTCCTGCGCATTATGGAGAGAGGGAGGGAGGCAGAGGGCGGAAATGGCTGCGGAGGGGGGCTTTGAGGAGCCCGCGCAAAACGCAGATGGCCGGCGGCGATCAGACCCCCCCCGGCAGGACATCCCCCTAGTGGGGAAAAAGGGGGGGGGGGGGGGAAGTCTGATCGCCCTGGCATAATACTGATCTGTGCTGCGGGCTGGAGAGCCCACGCAGCACAGATCAGGCAAATCACCCCTGGTCGGCAAGTGGTTAAAGCCTATGTATTTTATTTGCCCATTTGTCCTGCGTATTACACCGTTTAAATTATGTCCCTATCACAATGTATGGCGCCGATATTTTATTTGGAAATAAAGGTGCATTTTTTCAATTTCCGTCCATCACCATTTACAAGCCCATAATTTAAAAAATTATATGAATATACTCCTTTGACATATTTAAAAAGTTCAGACCCTTAGGTAACTATGTTGTTGTTTTTGTTTTGTTTTTTAATTGTAACTTTTTTTATTTTTTTGTATTAAACATTTTATGTGGGTAATTTTTGGTGTGGGAGGTAAATACATTTTTTACATTTAAAATTAGCTATTTATTTATTTAAAAAATGGATGTGGGTGTAGTTTTACCATTTGGCCACAAGATGGCCACAGTGAAAAAGTCCTGGAAGCGTGATCGTACACTTCCAGGAAGAAGAATGAGGACAGGAAACTTTTTGTAACTCAGAAAAACCGCAGCCTCTGATTAGAAGTTGTCGGTTTTTCTGTGGGGGGATTTGATCAATGAATGGGATCTATAATCCCATTCATTGATCGCTGGGCTAACGGGCGACGGCGGGAGCACGTGTGACCTGCAGGAGTGCACGCAACCTATCTGGATGAGAATATTCGTCCAGAAAGGCTTAAGTGGTTAAAAGGAATAAATATGGCAGCCTCCATACCCCTTTCACCTCGGGTTCACTTTAAAGAGAAACTTTAGCGAAAAAGGGAAACAAAAAATAAATCAATACATAGAGTGAGAAGATAAAAATAGAAGAGAGATCAAGAAATGATTGACACTGTCCATGTCATTTGTTCATGTTTGATCCACAATCAGTCTGCATGTAATTATCTGTACTACTGGCAGACATGAAAAAAAGTAGACAGCACCAACTGCCATTATCTATAACCACACCCACTAACATTGCGATAGGGTAAAGGTTGCTTTTTTATAGCTATACATATGCACATAGGGAGATACTGGTTGCTTGGCAGTTGGAAACAGCTGTTATTTCCCACAATACAACAAGGTTCACAGACAGGAAACTGTCAGGGCCTAGGTTTTGACATCACACTGTGGGAGGGGTTTCATTACACTATCACCCATACAGACCTCCCTGATGACCTATTTGAGAAAAGGTAAAGATTTCTCATGGGAAAGGGGGTATCCGTTACGGATTTTGATGACGTTCAATCCTCGGTCACAGTTCCTCTTTAATTGCTTCTGGACTGCGTTGGTTGAAATCTACATCCTGCAGGTGGCTGTGCAGCTCTGACAGGGCGTAGATTTCCCTGAGTGCTTCTGCCGCTACCGCCGATCACTCTCCCTCTACAGTATATGATGGCAGAGCTCTGTGAGCCGGTCAGGAGCCGATTTCTTGGCTCCTGACTGCGTGATCACTGTGAGCCAATTCCATTGGCTTACATTGATGGACAGGGTCAGGAGCCAATGAAATCAGATCCTGCCCAGCGCACAGAGCTCAGCCGTCATAGCGGGGCCTGCAGTGATGGAAGAGCAGCAGGTATGTGCGACGATTCATCTGAAAGCACCGTTTTGAGGTACCAGGGTCTCTGATCCTTGAGGGGCCAGAGACGGCGGGTAAGCAAGGGGTTAAAAGGGTAAAATACACAGACAGAGGAGATGTCCTATGAAACCATTTGTTGACACCTGCTACAAATGAAAGGGAAGCGCTGACAAACCGAATGGCCTCAGAAAATGTGTACTGTGGCCCTCACTACGGGAATGAGGGAAGAGTAGAGTTTCTGTTCTGTGTTTTTGTTCCCTTATTCAGATGCCTAACGATCACCATTCACACTTCTCGTTTACAGAACAGGTAACGGCTGTTTGTGACGTAACCTGAACTGTCTTCTTGCAGGAAAGACCAAACCCTCATCCTGATATTACACCTCTGCAGCGGTACAAGTGGTGCGTTTGTTTCTAGCACCTGGGAATACCCGTGGGACCTTCTCAGCTTTCTATAAAGAGCACAGCATGCTTTCCCACACAGAGCCTGATGGTGTTGTCATCCACTATATCAATGTGGATGACAACATGGATAACACAGACTCTACAGCCTATGTGATGCATGGGGCTGGGTTTAATTCATTAAAGTGGACCTGAACTCTTGCACAGGACAGAAGAAAAACAGAAATGCACCCTGTATTTAGAGAGTTTAGCCTGTTTACAACTTGTGATTAGACACAAATGAGAAGGAATTAATTTGATCACTCCCCTGTGTCATATGATGGCCACAGCAGAGATGGCAGATAAGCTCATTTGAAAGCACAGGCTGTTGACAATACATCTGCTTCCATGAATCAGGAAGGAGAAACAGTGCAGATTTATTTTAGGATTTGTATCAGTAACAAAAAGGTTATTGTTTAAAGGTTATTATGCTGTTAAGTATTTTTTAGAGCAAAGAGGACATTCGGAGTTCCGGTCTGCTTTAAGTTTACACGGTTCTGCGTCAGGGTATAACAGTGGATTAGCATGGATCCACTGCTGGAAAAACTGCATTTGCTTGGTCAACATTTGCTGGATATTGTACTGGTTAAGGGCTCTGCCTCTGACTCAGGAGACCTGTGTTCAAATCTTGTCTCTTCCTGTTCAATAAGCCAGCCCCTATTCAGTAAGGAGATATTGGGCAAGTCCCAAACACTGCTATTGCCTATAGAGTGTGCTGTAATGGCTGCAGCTCTGACGCTTTGAGTCCGCCAGGAGAAAAGCGCGATATAAATGGTATGTGTCTTTATTTTGAATGAATGTATTGCAAATCAGTGTGACTCCAGCAATGAGTTAATAATCTAGATCTTTAGTCTCGGTTGTGTAGCCCAGACCTCATTCCATCCTAATCACTTGCAATAACACTAAACAGTATTTTTATCTTTGAGAGAAAAAAAAATAAAACTTGCTTAAAGCTTCAGGAACCTGAATTGACAGGAATATGGGGGCTGCAATCTTCGTTCCCTTATAACGAAGTCTGTCAGTCAGTCTGAGCTTTAGGGCCCTTTCGCTGAGGCAGTGAAATTACCGCACCCCACCGCAGCCTAATGAAAGTCTATGGTGGAGCTCACTCTCCCCACGTTGCGGTATCCTGCGGCGGAAGTGCCCTAATGCACTTCCATGCCTACGTTGCCGTGTGTCTCCTGCGGCGATCAGCGTCGGACTGGAAGTCATACAAATCTATGGCGACGCGCATGTATTTAACAAAAACCACAGCAGTTTTTACCGTCGCGCATAAGCATATTTTAACAATATGCTTCTGCGCACATCACTGATTGCCGAACAGGAAGTGAGCGTCACTTCCTGCTCGGTCGGATGCCAGATGGGGATTAACGCGTGCTAATGCAGTAATCCCCGAAGGCCTGTTTTTGGCGGAGCGGTGGCAGTGTGAGGCTGGCCTTAGATTTTTCAGTCACACACCTGCAAGAAGCATTCATGCTCATTCTAGGCCAGTGACTAAGGCCCCTTTAAAAAACTGCAGCATTTTCAGTGCATTGCATCGCTAAATTTAACGCAGGATGACGCTAAAGCAACGAAAGTCTATGGGATATTTTATACCTGATGCGGTGTGATGCGACGGAAGAATCCGATTTGTTGCAATGTCAACAGTGCGTTATGGGACAGCACCTGCGGTGACACACATTGCCCGGTCATATAAGACAATGGTAACGCAGATATTTTAAAGTGTTTGCCATTGACGTTGCAGTGCGTATGCACGGGTGCCTATTTTATCATGACACACATCCTGTTTGCAGAACATATTGCTGGCAATAGGTATTTCCGCCACAGGAAGTGAGCAGTAGAGAGCATCATTTATGGTGTGTTTTGGCACCAAGAATGACATCATTAACGCAGGAGTCTTCAAAGCTTGTTTTTTTGTGGTTGCGATGATCTAATCGCACCGCAATGAAAACACTGGTTGCCGATGTGAAACTGGCCTTATAGTATTAAGGTAGCCACTAACGATCCAATTTCTAGTGAAAAATCGTTCGAGCGATCAGAAATTCTGATCGAAAGTGAAATATTGTAATAAATCATTCACTAAACAATCAACGAACCAATCTTTGCTTCCTATCTATCACAACCAACAAGAAAATCCAAATTTTGGTTAGTCGAAAATTCATTTGGGCGACATTTTTTTCACTCGTTCATAATCGATTGTCCACTAATGGAGATTATTACCAATCCGATCAGAATTTCTGATTGCTCTAATGATTTTTCGCTAAAAATTGGACCGTTAGTGGCCAGCTTTAGAGGCAGCATCAGCACAAAAGTCAGGCAACTGCAAAGGTTTATTAGAGAATGAAGATTGAAGCCTCCAAATTCCTTCTCTATGTTAAAGGGAATCTGAAGTGAAAATAAACTTATGAGATAATGAATTGCATGTGTAGTACAGCTAAGAAATAGAACATTAGTAGCAAAGATAGGAGTCTCATATTATTTCCAGTAAAGAAAGAGTTAAGAAACTGCACTTGTTATCTATGCATAAGATCTTCTCTGAGCTCTCCGACTAATTTAGTCAAAGAGCAGTGCTATTTTCTGAAGCATTTATCAAAGAATTAGTGAAACACAACTTCAGATAAGATTTTACTTCAGAGAAGTTCAAAGGTTCAATAGTTCTGCTCTGTTTCATAGTTTAAAATGCAGAGTGTAGTTTGTAAACTGCAAATATTATGCCTAATACATCCGATGAGATTTTCTGGAAGATTTCTTGTCAGATCGATTATTTACAGCAGGTCCCATTTGATTTCCGATCGTTTTTCTGTTCAATTCTACAGAAAATCGTAAATTAGATCGGACATGCTGGAAATAATCGATCTCGCAAGAAATCTGCCAGAAAAATCTCACTGTGTGTATTAGGCATTAGAGAATGATGCAATGTTATAAAAATGAGCTATATACTTGAAAATTAAAATATGAAACTCTTTTCTTGGTTTCTAATGTTCTATTAATTATCTGTACTATACATACAATTCATTATATCATAAGTTTTTTTTTGCTTCAGCAAAATGTTAGTTCCCTTGCAGGAGTCATTTCGGGCTAAAGTCCGGATTACTAAACCCGCTGTGCCCTCAGCTTGTTGCAAGAACATTTTGTGATACATCCAAGGCAACTTGGCCAAACTTTACACAGCAGGTGTTGCAAACTAAAAACATTCACCTGCTGCTATTTCACTAACCCTTGCTATGGTTCAATCAAACATCAAAATGATCTATTCTACTACTGTAACTTGTTTTTTGCCAGAGGTTTTAAATGACTAGAGTACCCCTGGGAGGAAGATAAACTTGGACTGAGTTTATTAACCCCTTCCTGTCTCTTCACAATAATACTGTATAAAGGGATCCTGCAGTGAAAGCGATAAGTCAGCTGCCATATTTATTTCCTTTCAAAAAAATGCCAATTGCCTGGCAGTGATGCTTATCCTTTTGGTTACAGTAGTGTCTGAATCGCACTCCTGAAAGAAGCATGTGGCTAATATGGCCAGGCTTTAAAGGGTACCTAAACTGAAACAAATGTGGCTAGTTTAACCTGCCTGGCGGTATGATAATTTCTGGATTTTAAGGTCTGAAAGCCCTGCATTTTTTTAAAGCCAGGAAAAAAAAAAAAATCATACAACAGAGAGATCTGCGGCAGCCCCAGCATTTACGATACTCACCTCCCTAGTATCCGGCGCTGCAATTCTCCCTCCGTCCTCCGGGTGGCACTGTAACCCTATAGTGAGATATCTGGCTATTGTCATGACGACAAACTGCAATCTCACCAGTGGGATGCAGAGCTTCAAAAGACAGGAAGGAGAATGCCTGCCAGCGCCCTGCTCTCAAAGTGGTGAGTTTGAACGCCCCGAGTGCTATACTCTGCACAGGCCTCCTGCCGGCTACCACAAGTCAGGCTGGGGGTTACCGCTCCGAGCTGTGGTTTTCTGCCCCGAGCCTGACTCGGGGTTACTGCCAGGGAGGTTACTTTACCTGGGGCTTTTTTCCAGCCTCCTGTAATCCTTCAGGTTCCTCACAGTTGTTCCGCTCTGCTCCATCCAGCAGCAGTGCCCCTCTGAAACTGGCTGACTGAGCCTATAAGTAGCGTCAAAACTTTTAGCTAGGGGTGACAGCTGCGCAACAGAGGGAACCCGGAGGACACTTTTTTTTTTTTTCCTGGTTCAGGCATGCTTTTATCAGAGCACCCAATGTTCATATATGTTATGGGTCTGGAGCTGAAAGTATGAGGACTCATTTCCACTACAGGCAATTCACAGCGTTTCCTCGCATGTGAACTCAGACAGGGAAAAGTAATCAGAAATCAATAGGCTGCCTCTAAAATCACATGCAGGAGAAAAGAAAACCTTAAAGGGGCACTACAGCTAAAAACTGTAAAATTTAAAATAGGTGCAAACATATACAAATAAGAAATACATTTTTTCCAGAGTAAAATGAGCCATAAATTACTTTTCTCCTATGTTGCTGTCACTTACGGTAGGTAGCAGAAATCTGACAGAAGTGACAGGTCTTGGCCTAGTCCATCTCTTTATAGGGGATTCTCAGGGATTTATTTATTTTCAAAAGCACTTAGTGAATGGCAGTTGCTCTGTCCAACTGCCAAAAAACTGTGTAGGGAGCAGGGAAGCTGGCCAGCATCATTGTTTAAATCCTTTTTAGGGAATATCTTTATAAAGATTAAAAGCCTTGCTGAGAATCCCCTATGGAGAGATGGACTAGTCCAAAACCTGTCACTTCTGTCAGATTTCTACTGCCTACTGTAAGTGACAGCCTTATAGGAGAAAAGTAATTTATGGCTCATTTTACTCTGGAAGAAACGTACTTATTTGTAAATGATTGCACATATTTTAAATTTTACAGTTTTGCTGTAGTGCCCCTTTAAGATTGGCAACAAAATATCATATCACACAAGTGTCAGATTGTGTCCTGGAGATGCAGGCCAGCACTAGTGGAAACAAGCCCTTAGAGCAGGGGTAGGGAACCTATGGCTCGAGAGCCAGATGTGGCTCTTTTGATGGCTGCATCTGGCTTACAGACAAATCAGTAGGGGTTCACTCACTAAGCTTCTCTGCTCAAGCAGCGCAGCTTAGTGTGGTAACGCAAGTAAAATTTTCAAAGTAGGCATGTTACTGCTGTAACATGCACCACTCGCTCTCCCCCCAAATGAACAGCTGCTTCAATTGTCCCACTCCGGACCCTGTCAGGTCCAGTGACTTTGTAGGACGAGATTCCCGCACTTTGATTAGCCCAATAGTGACAGGCAGCCTATTGGGCCAAAGTGCGGGGATCTCGTCCTACAAAGTGAATCAATCCCCAAGTCAGCTAGCTAATTGTACAAGCTGTTAGTCAGTATTTCTCCTGTCTGGCTCTCAGGGAAATTGCGGATGTTGCTGAGACCCAAGAGAAGCTGATGACGTGTCTGACACTTCCACTGCCTGGCAGATCAGCTGTTTACACATCACCATGGCAATAGGGACAGCCTTCTGCTGGCATGCGCACTGTCCCAGTTTGAAACACATTGTATGGCTCTCACGGATATACATTTTAAGATATGTGGCATTTATGGCTCTCTCAGCCAAAAAGGTGCCTGACTCCTGCCTTAGGCCCGGTTCACATTAGCGTTCCCTGTCCGGATCCGCCTGATCGGATCCGGACCGTATACTGTACAAACAGAACGTACGTTCCGCATAGCAATGCAAAGGCTATGCGGACGTTCACACGCGTCCGTTCCGTACAGTAAAGTGAGTAAGGGAAATGCAGAGCGGCACACTTATCCTAATAGTTTTTTCGGGTGCATGACCTGGGAAGCTAAGCCTCATCCCAAGCGATATCCAAGACGTAGTACGGAGCCGATCCACACTCCGGACACTTTTCCAACATGCGCTATTTTTTTGGTCCGGCTCATCCGGCCCACGCACCCGGACCGGAGCCTGACTGCACCATCCGGACATAGAAAACCAATGGAAAACGGAAGCACAGAACACACTGGAGACAACACCGGATGTTCTACCCCACTTCCTATGCGTATTTATGGCGGCCATTTCGGATGGGGACACATGGGCCCAGCATATCTGGAGTGGAGCAGCAGTGACACACGTGCTGGAGCTGTTTTGGCAGTATGTCGGAGGTGGAGGTGAGGCCTACAGTGGAGGACCTGATTCTACAGGTGCACCAGGTGCACCTTCTGCAGACCCCAACAAATTTTAAGGTATTTTGTTTCCCCTCCCCCCCCACGGATCCGGATGGCAGCCTGAAGCAGTCCCGATGCAAACGGACCGGATCCGGATCGGAACCGTACGGTTCCAATCCGGATCAGGTCCTGATACGATCCGGATCCGGTCCGTTTGCATGCCAAAACGCAAGTGTGAACGGCGCCTAGAGACACAGGATCAGCAGGACAGCCAGGAAATTGACATACTTTAATATGACACACGTACCATATTGGATTTATATCTGCATTGCTTAAAGGGCAACTGAAGCTAGAGGGAAATGGAGGCTGCCATATTTATTTCCTTTTAGTCAATGCACATTACCTGGGTGTTCTGCTGATCCTCTGCCTGTAATACTTTTAGCCATAGACCCTGAACAAGCATATGCAGATCAGGCGTTTGACATTATTGTCAGATCTGACAAGTTTAGCTGCATGCTTGTTTCTGGTGTGATTCAGACACTGCTGCAACTAAATAGACCAGTGGGGCTGCCAGGCAACCGGTATTGTTTAACAGGAAATAAATATGGCAGCCTCCATATTCCTCTCACTTCCTTTAACATTTGGAATGCTGTAAAAAGCTACTTCATTAAAGCAATATCGTTGGAGAGTGGCCAGCTCCTTCCCTTCCTTTTAACATACATTTTGGACTATGCAGTCTCCAGAGAGCACACCTGGCAGCGTTTGACTGCAGCCACAGTTGCCGGTGTGAGTGAATCAACTTTGCATATTGTCATATCCTCTGCTGAGTGCCACAGACCTTTCCTGCTACCAATAATACATGAAAAGAAAAGAAGTATTGCAGCCTGCACATCCCTCTCACTATAAAGTTACTTTAATATAACAGCCATGAATTCATGCTCACGTGAACATTCAGCTTCGAGGTCCTAGGCCCTAGGGTGATAAACGAATGTTTACTGCACTAGGCTGTGAATGTCCGTGTACATTGGCTCAATAGGCATGAATGGGCGCCATCTGTCAAGCTCAGGTTCATTGTCTTTTGCGGGTCTACTTGTTTATTTTGAGCATTTGTTGGTAAAGGTGAATTGGTGCCTATGTCACTTCTCACACAATGTTCATATTTGAGGCCGAGGCTATACAGATGAACCCCTTATAGTAAGGAGAAGGGCCATCAGAGGAGCACATGAGAAGCATCACAGAGCAGGCAGAATGAGTGGGGATGACAATGACCTTGAGCCAACACTGGCAACATATAGCAACTGATGGGGAAAGGGGGGGGTTGTTGTAGACCTGCCACCGGGGCAGCACGGTAGCGTAGTAGTGGATGCGTGCGCCAACTTTTTTTATTTTAAAAAAAAAGGGGGGGGGGGGGGGTTCTCACAAAGGAGAAAAAGGCAAGAACAGAATGCAGACCAATGCAGAAAAAATTATTCTTGTCCAAATGCCTCTAGCTACATGTGCAGCGTTGCGCATTTCCTGTGGTGGGCAAAACGCACTCAACTACTGGCTAGATCCTTAGCATTAGGGGACTGCTGTAGCTGCTGTGCAAGCCACCAAGGGGTCATTTCTCTATAGCTGAAGGAGGAGGTGGGCTTCTTCCTGCTCTGACTATCTCCTGTGAGGGATGATGGGATGGAGGAGGAGTCTGGACAGCTTTCACTGCAGTGAAGTTTTAGCAGAGAAGCCAGCCACGCAGGAACGTTTAATTAAATGAATGCCAATTTACTCTATAATATTTGAAATGTGAGGCTAAACTAGAGCACTGAGCTGTGAAAATCTCAGAACTCGTAATACCAGTAAGCTAAGGGTCAGCAATTTACAATTACCTGTCAAAACCTATAAACTGTAGTGTTCACGGGCCGAGAAACACGTAGCCTGATGCAAGTGAGGAGTTTAGCCACAAGAAAATAAGCCAAATATCAGGTCAATACATCACAGGGTATCGGGCCTTCATGTCTGCTCTCCTCCCACTCACGCCAGTTTACTTAGCTGCCCACTGAAAGGAAGTGAATGCATTGCTAAAATATGCCTCGGAGAGCTACAGTGCTAGGATTGTGCAGCACTTCCACCAGCCAGCTTCCTCCTATTCTATTTACGTAATATAGCCTCTGCATTATTGTTGTTAGAGGAACACAAGCCTCACCTGGCTGCCAGAATACGGTCTGTGCTAACAATTCCGCCCAGCAATGAAAAACACCAACGAACAAAGGCTCATATGCGGCTATAATACGCTCAATGCTACACAGCAGAGAGATAAAAGAACTGAGAGAGGTAACGTCAGTAATCGCTCTGACAAACATTAAATAGGCTCATGTAGGCAACCGTGACCACAGAAAACTGCTCAACCCAAGAATAAAACATCTGGATTAAGATACAATTCCAACTTTACAGCAGATTTTTTATAATTGATAGTGTTCCACTTCCATTGTTTCTGTACAATATGCTTTCAGCTATAAGTTCGCAGAACTGACTGTATGCACAAACGACACTTCTTTTCAAAACTGGAATCTCTACTCTGTTTGCATTGCAGACCAGGTATTTCCCTCTTTCTGTATGTGTAATTAGCTGGGCTTTGACTCTCAGCTGTATGTGGCTAAAGTACACAGCTGTCAGTCAGAGTGCTGAAAGAGACTGAAAGAACTGCAGAAGACAGGTAAATGAATGCTGACAGAGAGAGGAAGTCTCAAAAGACTTCGGGGGGGGGGGGGGGGGGGGGGGGGGGCATGGGTATGACCCAGAATGCACAGTGAAAGCAGCGAAAGAGAGATTTCCTCCTCGTCGGCTTTGGAACATAAGAGGCAGGAGATCAAAGCCCAGCTAATTACAACCAGGTCTATTTAACACTGACCAGATGCTTTATTTGCTGGGGAAAAAAAACATAGTGATACATATTTTAGGTGCATGGCTTTGATTTTATTATTACTGATATGGGAGATTTAGACCCACTTTAAAGAGACACTGAAGCGGAAAAAAATTTTTTTTTATAATGAATTGGTTATGTAGTATGGATAATTACTAGAACATTAGTAGCAGAGAAAATATTCTCATTTTTATTTTCCGTTATATAGTTTTTTTTATAACATTGCATTATTCTCTAATATTTGCAGTTTACACACTACTCAGCATTCTGAATGATTTACAGAGCAGGCTTGTGAACTTTTGAACTGTCTTCTGCAGGACAAAAAGCAATAGAGTGCCTGGAACTTGAGATAATAAGCTTCAGAAGACAGAGCTCTCTGCAACTTTGAAAGTCGTGGAGCTCAATGGCTCTTTTGCATAGATCAAGCAAGAACAGACAAATGATAAGCGCTCAAGGATGCACCTGAATTGTAAGCTATCAGAGGCAATGCAGAGCCCCCTAGGGCTGAATACATGCCTTGAATGCAAAACAGATCCAAATTATGTGCTAAATTCTAATCTAAAAAATTGAAAGTCAATTTAAAACAGTGAATGCAGCTAGCCACTACTTACATTCAATTTTGCACAGTGGGAGACATGGCAGCGCTTTCAAACAAACCTCATACCTGAATGATTTATCTGCAATGGTGAGCAGAGCAGTTTTTAAAAACTGTTTTAACCACTTAAGGACCACAGTCTTTTCGCCCCTTAACCACTTTACCTCCGCAGTGCTAAATTTCTCCGTCCCTCTGCGCACTGCTTCACCCCCAGGGACGGAGAAAGGCGTATGTTTCTGTTTACATGCCGGGAGTGGGCGGGGCAACACGCTCGCACACTCTAGCCAGCCCGCACAGCAGTTGACTAATTGGACATTAGGAACAAGTGTTCCTAAATCCAATTAGAGTCCCCGATTAATGTATGAAGGCTGCTTCAAAGAGAAGCAGTCTTCATAACAAACCGCCGGCACATTGTTATTGTGTCCGTGTGCGCGCGATCACGCGATCGCGCATGCACACACCCACCCGCACAGCCCCTGCAGTCCAATGATTGGTTATTGGGGACCCCAGTCCCCAATAACCAATCATACCACATGACAAATAAATGAATGGAGACTGCCTCTGCTTGAGGCAGTCTTCATTCATAACAACAGTTGTAAACAAAGGTCCAGCGCGTGATCGCGCGCCCCCCGCACGTGCACACCAGCTCCACAGTCCAATGATTGGTTTTGGGGACCCCAGTCCCCAATAACCAATCATATTGCCTAAAAAATAAATGAATGAAGACTGCCTGGGAGGAGTGAAAAATGCTCTGGTTTTTAAGGGGAAAACCCCTCAGTTGTGAAGTGGTTAAAGGACTTACGAGGCCTGATTTGTAAAAAATAAATAAAAAAAGTTAGATACCTGTGTGTGTTTGCAAGGCACGGAGGACGCCGTCCGCGCCCTCCGTGCTGTTCCGCCTGGTCCCCACCGCTGAACAGCCCCCCGAACGGTCCCCGATCGCGCGGCCCGGATCGTGCTCCCCAGCCTGTACCAAGATGGCTGCCGGAGCTGGCCACGGCTGCGCAGTCCGCATAGCCTCGAGTGCGGCTGCGCAGCTCTAAGGCCAACCCCCCGATCCACGTAACAGTAGCGTGGATCGGGGAGTTGGCCTTAGAGCTGCGCAGCCGCACTCGCGGCTATGCGGACTGCGCAGCCGCGGCCAGCTCCAGGCGGCCATCTTTGTGAAGGCTGGAGAGCCCGACCCGGGCCGTACGGTCGGGGGACGTTCGGGGGGGATATTAAGCAGCGGGGACCCGGCGGAACGGCACGGAGGGCGCAGACGGCGTCCTCCGTGCCTTGCAAACACACACAGGTATCTAACTTTTTTTATTTATGTTTTACAAATCAGGCCTCGTAAGTCCTTTAAGGACCAGAGCCTTTTTCTCCATTCAGACCACTGCAGCTTTCACGGTTTATTGCTCAGTCATACAACCTACCACCTAAATGAATTTTACCTCCTTTTCTTGTCACTAATACAGCTTTCTTTTGGTGCTATTTGATTGCTGCTGCGAGTTTTAGTTTTTATTATATTCATCAAAAAAGTCATGAATATTGTCAAAAAAATGACTTTTTTAACTTTCTGTGCTAACATTTTTCAAATAAAGTAAAATTTCCTATACATTTGAGAGCGAAAGTTATTCTGCTACATGTCTTTGATAAAAAAAAAAACATTCAGTGTATATTTATTGGATTGGGTAAAAGTTATAGCGTTTACAAACTATGGTGCCAAAAGTGAATTTTCCCATTTTGAAGCATTTCCAACTTTTCTGCCCACCTGTCATGTTTCATGAGGTGCTAAAATTCCAGGATAGTATAAATGCCCCCCAAATGACCCCATTTTGGAAAAAAAGACATCCCAAAGTATTCACTGAGAGGCATGGTGAGTTCATAGAAGATTTTTTTTTGTCACAAGTTAGCGGAAAATGACACTTTGTGACAAAAAAAAAGTTCCCATTTCTTCTAACTTGCGAAAAAAAAATGAAATCTGCCACGGACTCACCATAGCCCTCTCTGAATACCTTGAAGTGTCTACTTTCCAAAATGGGGTCATTTGTGGGGTGTGTTCACTGTCCTGGCATTTTGGGGGGTGCAAAATTGTAAGCAACCCTGTAAAGCCTAAAGATGCTCATTGGACTTTGGGCCCCTTAGCACAGTTAGGCTGCAAAAAAGTGCCACACATGTGGTATTGCCGTACTCAGGAGAAGTAGTATAATGTGTTTTGGGGTGTATTTTTACACATACCCATGCTGGATGGGAGAAATATCTCTGTAAATGACGATTTTTTTTTTTATTTTTTTTTTTTACACACAATTGTCTATTTACAGAGATATTTCTCCCACTCAGCATGGGTATGTGTAAAAATACACCCCAAAACACATTATACTACTTCTCCTGAGTACGGCGATACCATGTGTGGCACTTTTTTGCACCCTAACTGCGCTAAGGGGCCCAAAGTCCAATGAGTACTTTTAGGATTTCACAGGTCATTTTGCGACATTTGGTTTCAAGACTACTCACGGTTTAGGGCCCCTAAAATGCCAGGGCAGTATAGGAACCCCACAAATGACCCCATTTTAGAAAGAAGACACCCCAAGGTATTCCGTTAGGAGTATGGTGAGTTCATAGAAGATTTTATTTTTTTGTCACGTTAGCAGAAATTGATTTTAATTGTTTTTTTTCACAAAGTGTCATTTTCCGCTAACTTGTGACAAAAAATAAAATCTTCTATGAACTCACCATATTCCTATTGGAATACCTTTGGGTGTCTTCTTTCTAAAATGGGGTAATTTGTGGGGTTCCTATACTGCCCTGGCATTTTAGGGGCCCTAAACCGTGAACAGTAGTCTTGAAACCAAATGTCGCAAAATGACCTGTGAAATCCTAAAGGTACTCATTGGACTTTGGACCCCTTAGCGCACTTAGGGTGCAAAAAAGTGCCACACATGTGGTACCGCCGTACTCAGGAGAAGTAGTATAATGTGTTTTGTGGTGTATTTTTACACATACAGATGCTGGGTGGGAGAAATATCTCTGTAAATGACAATTATTTGATATTTTTTTACACACAATTGTCCATGTACAGAGAGATTTCTCCCACCCAGCATGGGTATGTATAAAAATGCACCCCAAAACACATTATACTACTACTTCTGAGTACGGCGATACCACATGTGACACTTTTTTGCAACCTAGGAGCGCTAAGGGGCCTAACGTCCTATTCACAGGTCATTTTGAGGCATTTGGATTCTAGACTACTCCTCGCGGTTTAGGGCCCCTAAAATGCCAGGGCAGTATAGGAACCCCACAAGTGACCCCAATTTAGAAAGAAGACACCCCAAGGTATTCTGTTAGGTGTATGGTGAGTTCATAGAAGATTTTATTTTTTGTCACAAGTTAGTGAAAATGACACTTTGTGAAAAAAAACAATAAAAATCCAATTTCCGCTAACTTTTGACAAAAAATAAAATCTTCTATGAACTCATCATACACCTAACAGAATACCTTGGGGTGTCTTTTTTCTAAAATGGGGTCACTTGTGGGGTTCCTATACTGCCCTGGCATTTTACGGGCCCAAAACCGTGAGTAGTCTGGAAACCAAATTTCTCAAAATGACTGTTCAGGGGTATAAGCATCTGCAAATTTTGATGACAGGTGGTCTATGAGGGGGCGAATTTTGTGGAACCGGTCATAAGCAGGGTGGCCTCTTAGATGACAGGTTGTATTGGGCCTGATCTGATGGATAGGAGTGCTAGGGGGGGGGTGACAGGAGGTGATTGATGGGTGTCTCAGGGGGTGGTTAGAGGGGAAAATAGATGCAATCAATGCACTGGGGAGGTGATCGGAAGGGGGTCTGAGGGGGATCTGAGGGTTTGGCCAAGTGATCAGGAACCCCACACGGGGCAAATTAGGGCCTGATCTGATGGGTAGGTGTGCTAGGGGGTGACAGGTGGTGACAGGAGGTGATTGATGGGTGTCTCAAGGTGGGATTAGAGGGGGGAAATAGATGCAAGCAATGCACTGGCGAGGTGATCAGGGTTGGGGTCTGAGGGCGTTCTGAGGGTGTGGGCGGGTGATTGGGTGCCCTAGGGGCAGATTAGGGTCTAATCTCATGGGTAACAGTGACAGCTGGTGATAGGGGGTGATTGATAGGTGATTGATGAGTAATTAGTGGGTGTTTAGAGGAGAGAACAGATGTAAACACTGCACTTGGGAGGTGATCTGATGTCGGATCTGCGGGCGATCTATTGGTGTGGGTGGGTGATCAGATTGCCCGCAAGGGGCAGGTTAGGGGCTGATTGATGGGTGGCAGTGACAGGGGGTGATTGATGGGTGATTAATAGGTGATTGACAGGTGATCAGTGGGTTATTACAGGGAAGAACAGATGTAACTAATGTACTGGCGAATTGATAAGGGGGGGGTCTGAGGGCAATCTGAGCGTGTGGGCGGATGATTGGGTGCCCGCAAGGGACAGATTAGGGTCTAATCTCATGGGTAACAGTGACAGGTGGTGATTGATGGGTGATTGATAGGTAATTAGTGGGTGTTTAGGGTAGAGAACAGATGTAAACACTGCACTTGGGAGGTGATCTGATGTCGGATCTGCGGGCGATCTGTTGGTGTGGATGGGTGATCAGATTGCCCGCAAGGGGCAGGTTAGGGGCTGATTGATGGGTGGCAGTGACAGGGGGTGATTGATGGGTGGCAGTGACAGGGGGTGATTGACTAGTGATTGACAGGTGATCAGGGGTGATACAGGCATACATTACACAGGGGGAGGGGGGGTCTGGGGGGTCTGGGGAGAATCTGAGGGGTGGGGGGTGATCAGGAGGGAGCAGGGGGCAGTTTAGGGCTAAAAAAAATATAGTGTTGACAGATAGTGACAGGGAGTGATTGATGGGTGATTGGGGGGGGGGGGTGATTGGGTGCAAACAGTGGTCTGGGGGGGTGGGTCTGAGGGGTGCTGTGGGCGATCAGAGGGCAGGGGGGGGGGGGGAGAAATCAGTGTGCTTGGGTGCAGACTAGGGTGGCTCAACCTGCCCTGGTGGTCCCTCGGACACTGGGACCACCAGGGCAGGAGGCAGCAGGTATAATAGGCTTTGTATACATTACAAAGCCTATTATACACTATTACAGCGGCGATCCGGGTGCTAGTAACCCGCCGGCGCTTCCGAACGGCCGGCGGGTTACAGCGTGAGGGGGGCGGAGCCAGTTGCCGGCGGCTGATCGCGTCACGAATAACGCGATCGCCGCATTACCACGCCCGCAGCCACCCTCACCGATGGGCGTATTGCGGTCGTTTAGGCCCGGACTTTGCCGCCGCCCATCGGCTGGGGGCGGTCCTCAAGTGGTTAAATTCACTTTCAAATTTTTAGATTAGAATTTAGCAAATAATTTGCATCTGTTTTGCATTCAAGGCATGTATTTAGCCCTAGGGGGCTCTGCATTGCCTCTGATGGCTTACAATTCAGGTGCATCCTTGAGCACTTATTTGTCTGTTCATTTATGAATAGCAGCACGAGGAATTATGTTTTTATTGCTAGGTTAGTGGTAGGTCTTCCCCAAGGGGGTAAGTCACCGCCGTGGGGAAGTCTATTAGGTCATAATTTGTGCACTAATTATCACTGAAGCTAACACCCCCCCTCTGCCTGTAGTGTATGCTGGGTGTGTAATATAGTCCAGTTTCTGGAGCTCTGCCCACCAGTGCAGATAAATCACTAACTCCTCCTCCCTCTGCCTGTAGTGTATGCTGGGTGTGTGATATAGTCCAGTTTCTGGAGCTCTGCTCACCATTGCAGATAAATCATTCAGGTATGGGGTTTGTTTGAAAGCGCTGCCATGTCTACCACTGTGTCTTTTGCATAGATAACAACTGGAGTTTCATAACTCTTCCTGTACTGGAAACAATATTAATTATGTCTGCTCCTAATGTTTTATTTCTTAGCTGTATTACACATACAAATCATATCATCATTTTTTTTCACTTCAGTATTTCTTTTAGGCTGCTTTCACAGTAAGGCGTTACAGGCGCACGTTAGTGCAGCCTGTAACGCAGCCCACCACACAGTAATGAAAAGTCAATGGGCTGTTCACAGTGCCCACGTTGCGTTACATTGTAACGCAGCACGTCAAGTTAAAGTGCTGCGTGCTGTACATTATAAGCGGCTAAGCCGTGTTAGACTGTTTGCACATGCTCAGTAGTGTTGGAGGAGGAGGTCTCCCCTCCTTCTCCTCGGCCAGCCACATGGCTAATTAATATTCACTGCACGGTGTGACGTGCAGTGTTTACTTCCTGGAGCGACCGCTCTATGCGGCGATTGGCTGGCGGGACGTGATGCCGCATGCGTCCAAGAGTACGCATCACGGACACCAGAGTGAGCTGCACAACGCGGCTCAGTCTGACGTCCACATCCAACACCACCAGGCGTTGCGTTAGGGGCACGTTATGCGACTATATGCGACTATAACGTCCCCTAAAACGCAACGTCCTGGTGGGAAAGTAGCCTAAAGCTTTTTTTCAACCCTGACCCAGAATGCATGGCAAAGGAGAGACTTTCTCCTCATCGGCTTTGGAAGATAAGCAGCTAAAGGTGCAACCAGGTCTATATAACACTGACCAAAAAAAGAAAGAAAAAATTACGGATACATATTTTTAGGTGCATGGATTTGATTTATTATTTGTATGGGAGATTTAAACCCACCTTAATGCTTTTTTCAGTTTTGGATAGAATAAAAAAAAAAAAAAAAAAAAAATGATATCTATATGTATTATTATCTCCTAATTTATCAAGCCTATCTGTGCCCATGCTGGAAAAAACATCCACTCACTTTCTGTCCTTGTGACACCAAGGACTAGATTTTGTGCCCATGGTATCATAAGGGAGTGAGGAAAGCAATCGCAGTAACATTTTGAAGTTCCACCCCTTTTCATCATACAGTCTAATCACGGTCATGTCATTCTTAGTGACATGAGACAAGGATTTGGTTGTAAGCTCCTGAGGTCAGCGATATGAAGCTCACCAAGCGAGGATGCTCACATACACAATACAGAAGATCACCGCCGGAAGCTGGATACCAAATTACATTATTTCCCACTATCCACGTGGACCTAGAGGGGGAATGGTGCAGCATCAGGATAAGCCCTACCAGCTGTATCCTGCGCCCAATTTATATGTATGCGCCTTCTCTCACACATAAGGAGCCTGTAGAAATGAGCCTACAGAACCTTATAGAAAATCCGGCCCTGCACATTACCCTCACCTTGCTGCAATTCTATATAGAGAAGCACCAAGAGATGAAGGGGAAAAAAAACACAAACTATGCACCATCTCCTAAACATGACAGGGAGGAAGTGAGAGGGCATCATAAGGGGCCTCAATCTTTTGCGTTTCCTGTTTTTGTATTCCAAGGCAACATCCTCACTTTGAAAAAATGTTTTGCCTGGAATATGGTGTCAGAAGATGCAGTACAGGTATTCATTACCTACCCATGAGGGCTGCTTTGTATTTCAGAGGGGAATTTCCATAGGTGTACATAACTATGGCATGCAGTTTTAATACACATTTTTATTCAATAGAATAACACCAGCCGAGTTGTTGTCCAAGTCCTATAAGGTTTTTGTGCTTCCCATAAAGTATGAGCACCATGCATAAAGTTTACATCAACAGAACTTGGGTTTCCAAGATTGAAATGTCGTCTAGACCAGTGTTCCCCAACCCTGTCCTCAAGGCCCACCAACAGTGCATGTTTTGTAGAAATCCAGAGGAAGTTAATAAGCTCTGCTGAAACACCAATTATCTCTCCTGTGCATGTTTGTGGTTTTCTGTAAAACATGTACTGTTGGTGGGCCTTGAGGACAGGGTTGGGGAACACTGGTCTAGACGGACTCTGAACCATAGTTACAGCTCCAGTTACCTGATGTCTTCTAGAAGTTCTGTATCCTGCTGCTGTTTGTTCTGGAGGCTGGAAAGCTGTTCCCCAAATCGCACCTTCACCTCCTGAGTAACTTTCACCTGCACAAGGAGAACACAGAACTTACTAACTGGCAGAAGCGGTTTCGCCATGCATACAGAAGACAAACTGCCCTGAAGAGGGTCATGTTAAAACAGACCCTATTTATTAAGAAGCTGTTCGGAATCATGACTAAGCTAGTTCTCTGCTGCCACACACTCGTGCTGTGCGTTTCCGTTATGCTCTCCGTCTGCTTGTTAGATGGAGAGCTAGCAGGAGTGTTGCTGTCACCCAGTGACCGTGTATTACCTGCTGTCACCCAGTGACTGAGTATTACCTCTGGCTGGTTTCCGACACACAGTTGGCCGAGCCCTCGGATTAGTAAGTCACAGACTACCTATGTATGAACTTTACTTACATTTCTGGGCACTATATTCATTCGGTTTTTGGGCATTTGATTGGTTACTTTGGCCTCAGATCCAATCATTTGCACAGATAGGCCTTGGGGGCAACTGAAGTCAGGTAGACACATTCAGTCTCTTGTTTGGGGGACGGGGGGACGGGAGGGGGCTTGGCTACAGGTGAAGATCGTGGTGGAGATTGAGGTGTTGGATCTCAAAAGTGACTGGTGATCATCTGAATACCTCAGAAAAGCAATGTTTTAAACACTTCTCATAGTGCATGGAATAAAAAAAAAAAGAACTTGAGATATTCAAAAAATAGTAGTACAATTAATGTTATGTAAAATTCAGACGGAATAATAATACAGTGGCAAACACTCTTGCCTTGCAGTATTGGGTCCCCGGGCTAAATCTTGCCTAGTACACTATCTGCATGCAATGTATATGTTCTGCTCATTCTTGTGTGGGCACCCTCTGCACAATCCAGTCTCCTCCTACCTCCCGAAAAAAAAAATACCAATGAGTGAATTTGTTCCAGAGGTTAGAGGGATATGGAGGCTAACACGTTTATTTCCTTGTAAATAATGCACATTGCCTGGCTGTCCTGCTGTCACACTGCCTCTAATACTTTTAGCCATAGTCCCTGAACAAGCATGCAGATTAGATGACTATGACAAATCTGACAAGATTAGCTGTATGCTTGTTTCAGGTGTGTGATTCAGACCCTACTGACCAGAAACATCAGCAGGACCGTCCGTTAACTGGTATTGTTTAAAAGGAAATAAATATGGCAACTTCGGTAGGACTCACACCTCAGGTTCAGAGTAGTCAGTCATAGGGTTAAAGGAAACCAGAGCTGAAGATTACTCAAAGTTTTACACATACCTGGGGCTTCCTCCAGCCCCATCCGCAAGGATTGCTACCACGCCGCCGTCCTCAGCCTTCTCTGTTACCGGTGCTGGGTTTGCTTCTGTCAGTCGCTGCCAGTCTGCACATAAGAAATGCGCCCTCTACGTATCTCTCCGACGACTGCTGGAGAGATACATAGAGGGCGCATTTCTCTTAATGGGTGAGCAGGGCCGGCCTTAAGTTTCACAGCGCCCTAAGCGAAACCTGATTTTTGTGCCCCCCTTCATCCTCTTCGTGCATGCACACACACACACACACAGGCCCATATGCAATTCACCTTTTCTCCCGAGATATCTCCTAGGACAGTGGTTCCCAACCTTTTTGACGTTGTGACCAGGGCTGCTCAAATCCGGATTCGGAAGACACCTGGATAGTTGCTATCCAGATATCTCCCAGTAAACCTGTGCGGGGTGGGCGGGGGGGGTTCAAGCTTACCTGTCTGACGTCTTCTTCGTCCGTCCCTGGCGCCTCCTACGATGTGGTCCACGTGCATCACGTGACTACAAACACTTCCTCCAACCCGGAAGCAGGAAGTGTTTGTAGTCATGTGACCGCCGCGTGGAACACATCGTGGGAGGCGCCAGGGACGGACGAAGAAGACATCAGACAGGTAAGCTTGACCCCTCCGCCCACCCCGCACAGGTTTACTGGGAGATATCCGGATAGCAACAATCCGGGTGTCTCCCGGATCCGGATTTGAGCAGCCCTAGTTGTGACACAAATGCTCAGATCTCCGTGACACGTCACATATGTATAATAGAAAAAATACTATTAATAACCACGAATGGATGGAAAGAGTGCATTATCCTGAATACACTTAAAAATGAAGGCTAGAACCTTTCAGGAATATTAATAAAAACAAACAATCAGTGGGACAGTTAGCTGCCCCCTCCCATTTAGAGTGATAGCACAGCACTGAATTTGTTATAGCCACAGTGCGCCCACCCCCTCCCCCCCAAAAAAAAAACTGCCCTCAGACTCAGTATAGGTAGGTGGCCAGGTATAGGTGCCCCCAGTATAGGATCTCATGTGTAGGTGCCCTCAATATAGGTTGCCAAGCATAGGTGCCCTCAGTATAGGAAGTCAGTTGAAGGTCTCTATCCCCCCATAGGTAGCCAGGCGTTGTTGCTTCCAGTATAGGTAGCCAGGTGTTGGTATTCCCAGTATAGGAAATCAGGTGTAGGTGCCTTCAGTATAAGCAACCAGCTATAGGCGCCCCCTTGAAAGCCGGCACCCTGAGCGACCGCTCGGTCAAAGGCCGGCTATGTGGGTGGGTCAGCTTAGCAACAGAGAGCATCGCAAGTACCATGCATCTGTGTACAGAGCACCGGGATAGTGTGCCCAGGCCTAACTGACTTACAGGACTAGGAAACTGCAGAAGATGTGAGTGCTATAATTCACATTAATAACTGTAAAGCACTATAGGTGAATCCCATATTCTTATCTTGGATTTATAGGTTACAATGGTTATAGGTCTAAAGGGATTTGAAGCCTCTAAAGAATAAATTGTGCCTCGCTATGGCTCACTGCCAGAGTTGTTCTTGTCCTTTATTTAGCTCTTATAAAGAGTAATGATGAGCTACTGAATTTCCTTCCTCTTCCCGCTGTTAGGAGTGCTTGTCACAACCACATTAAAGTTTTATGAGCTCTTATCGTCGTGGAGTTGTATGACTGGGCAAGTCTGACTTTTTCTGACGACAGGGAGGCCGAGAATTATAGAGCTAGTGTAAAGAATAGCGGAGATGCCGCCGCATGGGCAAGCGGCATGGCGGCCATCTCCGCGTTCCAGCCGGCGGCTTCTGCCGCGCAGCTACAGGCTGCTGGTTCGCCTGGTCCTTCTAGTGCACACAGATTAAGAGCTACGCACGCGCAAGGCGACAGGACCTTTATGCAAGTAAAAGGGGAGTCAGCTGATCAAGCCGGTCAGCTGACTCCAGCTATGCTCCGGATTGGCTGAGTGACTGGGGCGGCGCTGTGGAGCGCTCTGGGTATTTATAGGACTTGCCTGTCAGTTGCGAGTTGTCTGCTGTTGCGAATGCTTACGTGTGAGCGCTCAGACCCTAGTCAGATCTTACAGTGTGTTAGAACCAGCCGAAGCTGGGAATTCCTACTTAGTCAGATTCCGTTGATAGCTTTAAGTACTACTGTATTGTGAGACTTGTGTACCATTCTTTAGTCTAGTTCCCAGGTGTTGAAACCAAGGACTTCACACCTAGACTAGGATATTGCTATATTGCTACTGTTTATCTGTTATGATCTCTCGCCTTCCTGACTACTCTCTTGCTTACTGATTCGGTACTTCTGCCTATCTGATAACTGTTGCCGACACTGCATGTATCTTGACACCGAATCAGTCTTTCGCCTCTGTACTTTATCTGTCCGTACGTTGCTGACCTTGCTTGTCTGACCTTTCTGTCCTCACTAGTGGGTTTTGCAACTAGTGAGGGAATTCTTAAGGGCTGTCACCTAACCCTTGCTCCTCAGGTGTCTGTTAGCTGCAAGCAGAGTCTTTTGATCACCTGCTCCTCAGGAGATCATCTTGCAGCACAGTTAGTGGTCCCTGCTCCTCAGGGGTCCACTGGCTGCAGTACAGTGATTCCCTGCTCCTCAGGGAATCTTTGGCTGTAGTATAGTCATAAACACTCATTCCACCAGTGACCACCCTTGCAGCACAGTCAGTGGTCCCTGCCCCTCAGGTGTCCACTGGCTGCAGTACAATCTGAATTCCCTCCTCCTCAGGGAATTCTTGGCTGCAGTACAGTCTGAATTCCCTTTTCCTCAGGGGATCCTAGGCTATAGCTTAGTCTTGATCACCTGTTCTTCAGGTGATCATCTACTCAAACACCGTCAGTGGTCCATGCTTCTCAGGTGTCCACTGGCTGCAGTGCAGTCTGAATCCCCTGCCCCTCAGGGGATCCTTGGCTGCAGTATTGTCTGTATCTCGGGAGATAACTTCTCCAATTACTGTTGCACCAAACAGAAAAAAGACGGTGGCCTCAGACCCTGCATTGACTACCTAGGGTTAAATAAAATTACAGTAAAAAATCATTACCCATTGCCTTTGATTGACGATTTGTTCGCTCAGGTGACCAATGCCAGTATTTTCTCCAAATTGGACTTACGAGGTGCATACAACCTGGTACGGATTAGAGATGGTGACGATTGGAAGACGGCGTTTAACACGCCCGACGGGCACTACGAGTATCTGGTTATGCCCTTCGGGTTGTGTAATGCCCCTGCCGTCTTCCAGGAGTTGATCAATGAGGTTTTCAGGGAGGTGCTGGGGAAATTTGTGCTAGTGTATCTAGACGACATACTGATTTTCTCTCCTAATGTAACGGAACATCATAAACACGTCAAGTTTGTCTTAAAGAAATTAAGACAGAACTCACTGTACACCAAATTAGAAAAGTGCCTCTTTGAGGTCACTTCAGTTGCTTTTTTGGGATATATTATCTCTACGTCTGGTCTCTCCATGGATCCAGAAAAAGTCTCTGCTGTTTTGGAGTGGCCACAACCTGTGGGATTGAAAGCACTCCAAAGATTTTTGGGTTTTTCCAATTACTACAGAAAATTCATCAAGGGGTTCTCCTCGGTAGTGTCACCCCTCACCAGTCTTACCAAGAAAGGGGCTGACACTTACCACTGGTCAGCAGAGGCACATTCTGCCTTTTCCACCAAATTAAAAAAAAACTGTTCTGCTCTGCTCCAATTTTGAGACATGTGGATGTCGCCTTCCCCTTCATAGTTGAGGTCGATGCGTCAGAGGTAGGGGTTGGGGCTGTACTGTCTCAACGCTCCGGTTTGCAAGGCAAACTTCACCCATGTGCCTTCTTTTCCCGTAGGTTTTCTCCTGCTGAGAGGAACTACGATATTGGCAACCGAGAGCTTTTGGCCTTTAAATTAGCCTTTGAAGAATGGCGACATAGGCTAGAAGGGGCAGAGCATACTATCACAGTCTATACGGATCATAAGAACTTGGAGTACATAGAGGGGGCCAAAAAACTTAGTCCTCGACAGGCTCGTTGGTCCTTATTCTTTTTTAAGATTCAGATTTGTCATAACGTATACACCGGGTAGTAAGTACGTCAAAGCGGACGCTCTATCTAGGTGTTTTGAGCCTGAGACAGTTCAACCTGCAACCCCTGAGACCATCCTGCCCCAGAAAGTGGTCTTGGCAGCTACTGAGACCTGGGAGGACTGGACGGCTACTCTAGGGCCTTACCAACAGGATATTCCAGAAGGGAAGCCTGAGGGGGGTTATGTTTGTACCACTTCCTTTCCGCCTGCAACTCTTACAATAGTTCCATTCCCATAAGAATGCGGGGCATCCTGGGGCTGCCCGAACCCAGGATTTATTGGCCAGATGCGCCTGGTGGCCTACGCTGGCACTGGATTGTAAGGAGTTTGTAAGAGAGTGCTCAGTTTGTGCTAGGAGTAAGCCCTCTTGCCAGGCACCAGTGGGTACATTACAACCCCTACCAGTGCCAAATGAACCCTGGACTCATTTGTCAATGGACTTTGTAGGAGAACTCCCCAAGTCTGAGGGCAAGACGGTCATTTGGGTGGTAGTTGATAGGTTCAGTAAGTGGCTCATTTTGTCCCTCTGAAAGGACTCCCTCTCGGCCCAGGAGTTAGCTGATCTCTTCATTCAGCACGTTTTCCGGCTGCATGGCATTCCGGAGAATGTGGTGTCAGATCGGGGAGTCCAGTTTGTCTCAAAATTTTGGAAAGCCTTTTGCCATCAGTTAGGTATGGACCTTTTATTTTCATCAGGCTACCACCCACAGACCAATGGTCAGACCGAAAGAGTTAACCAGTCCCTTGAACAGTTTCTCAGATGTTATGTGGCAGATGCACAGTCCGATTGGGTAAAGTTTTTACCGTTCGCGGAATTTGCACATAACAATCTGAAGAGTTCCTCTTCAGGATTTTCCCCTTTTCAGGTAGTTTCGGGAAAATCTCCCAAGTTTGCTCCATTACCTGTGGCATCTACCTCATTTCCGGCCCTGGAGGATTGGCAAAGGGCATTGAAGGAGATTTGGGTGATGGTTAAGAGGAATTTGGGGAAAGCCTTTCAGACTCAGAAGAAACAGGTGGATAAGAGACGGTCTGTAGAGTGGAGGTTTTCCCCAGGGGACATGTTGTGGGTATCTACTCAGCATTTAGCATTAAAACAACCGTCACCTAAGTTAGGACCCAGATTTGTAGGCACATACCCGGTGTCCAGAAAGATTAATGATGTCACTTATGCGATTGATCTCCCAGCCAGCATGAGAGGTGTGAGATCATTCCATGTTTCTCTCTTGAAGCCTGCGGTGCACGTGGATTCCTCCCCCCCCCCCCTGATGGTTGACGACCAACCTGAGTATGAGATCGAGAAGATATTGGATTCTCGATTAGTGCAAAATTCTGTACAGTATGTGGTCCACTGGAAGGGGTATGGTCTAGAGGAAAGAACTTGGGTGCCAGATTGTCACATGCATGCTGAGGAATTAAAAAAAGAGTTTCATGACTTGCACCCTGAGAAGCCGGGTAGGAAGTGCCAGGGGTCCACTCCTTGGGGGGGGGGGGGGGGGGTACTGTAAAGAATAGCGGAGATGCCGTCGCATGGTGGCCATCTCCGCGTTCCAGCCGGTGGCTTCTGCCGCGCAGCTACATGCTGCTGGTTTGCCTGGTCCGTCTAGTGCACACAGATTAAGAGCTACGCGCGGCATGCGACAGGACCTTTATGCAAGTAAATGGGGAGTCAGCTGATCAAGCCAGTCAGCTGACTCCAGCTATGCTCCTGATTGGCTGAGTGACTGGGGCGGCGCTGTGGAATGCTCTGGGTATTTATATGACTTGCCTGTCAGTTGCGAGTTGTCTGCTGTTGCGAATGCTTACGTGTGAGCGCTCAGACCCTAGTCAGATCTTACAGTGTGTTAGAACCAGCCGGAGCTGGGAATTCACACTTAGTCAGATTCCGTTGATAGCTTTAAGTACTATTGTATTGTGAGACTTGTGTACCATTCTTTAGTCTAGTTCCCAGGTGTTGAAACCAAGGACTTCACACCTAGACTAGGATATTGCTATATTGCTACGGTTTATCTGTAATGATCTCTCGCCTTCCTGACTACTCTCTTGCTTACTGATTCGGTACTTCTGCCTATCTGATAACTGTTGCCGACACTGCATGTATCTTGACACCGAATCAGTCTTCCGCCTGTGTACTTTATCTGTCCGTACGTTGCTGACCTTGCTTGTCTGACCTTTCTGTCCTCACTAGTGGGTTTTACAACTAGTGAGGGAATTCTTAACAGGGCTGTGGAGTCGGTCCAAAAATCCACCGACTCCGACTCCTCAGTTTAGGATTCCACCGACTCCGACTCCTCGACTCCGACTCCTCTAATTTGCATATTACAATTTTGTTGATTAAAAGTATGTAACATGAAATTCGTCTCTTAACTGCCAACGCTTAGGAATTTTACAAGACAACTGAAGTGAGAAGGATATGTAGACTACTATATTTATTCCCTTTAGACTAAAACTAGTCCTTGGTAAGAGTACTTGTAAAAGGTACAAACCGGAACAAAGAACATCTATCAGGCCCTAGGCAATGTAAGTGTGGGTACATGTAAGAATGATGTGCAGGTACTCTGCAGGGGAATGAGGAGATTCTTCCTCTATTACACATTCTTCATGCACAATCTGAACAAGGTTTATGGGTGACATACAACACCTCTGTGTTCAATGTGCACAGCATTCTCAGTGGATTCCCTGCAGCTCTGTGGGGAGTGCATATGTAGAGTATAGTACTACTGTGTGACAAAGTAAACCTGAGACAGATGAAGTTAAAGTTTTATACATACCTGGGGCTTCCTCCAGCCACCTTCAGGATAATCAGTCCCTCGTTGTCCTCCTCCACCACCTGGATCTCCTGCTATGAGTCCAGGTACTTGAGCCAGTCGGGCGTAGTGCGCATGCACACACTCCGCCGCCAGGAGCATACTACACCTGTGCAGCACTATTGCGCAGGTGCAGAATGTTCCTGGCTGTGGGAGCAGCATGCGGCCGGACAGCGCTGACTGGCTGAATTACCAGGACTCATAGCAGAAGATCCGGGTGGTGGAGGACAGCGAGGGACTGATTAGACTGAAGGGGGCTGGAGGAAGCCCCAGGTATGTATAAAACTTTACTTTTCATCCCTGTCAGTTACCCTTTAATTTGTAGTCACCAAACCAAATTTTAAGAACATATCAAATTATTTGATTTCATCAGCAAAGGGAGTGCATACATTTGCATAAACCAGCATCAATGCAGAATTATTTCCATCTCGTTGACCATCTCAATTAGTGACACAGCTACACATCAGGCTTTATTCTTACAGCATAGATGTTATTTAGTATATATAAGAGATTCCTGTGTACACATCATATATACAGTCACAATCAGATATGTATATCTGACCTTAAAAATACGGGTACTGCTTTATTGAAGCAGCACAAGTAACTAATTTTGATTGGTTTATTTCATTTTTGTGGACTAAGCACAGCTATTACGGTATATATAGTGTATATATACATTATTTTTAATGACTATTATCTGAGAAATAGAAAAATTTATCATATTTTCTATTTTAATGACAGTTACAAATTCATTAGGAGTCGGAGTCGGAGTCGGTGCATTTTTTCCCGACTCCGACTCCAGGCACCCAAAATTGCCCGACTCCACGACTTCGACTCCACAGCCCTGATTCTTAAGGGCTGTCACCTAACCCTTAGGTGATCAGTCTTGCTGCACTGTCTGTGACACTTGCTCCTCAGGTGTCTGTGAGCTGCAAGCAGAGTCTTTTGATCACCTGCTCCTCAGGAGATCATCTTGCAGCACAGTCAGTGGTCCCTGCTCCTCAGGGGTTCACTGGCTGCAGTACAATCTGAATTCCCTGCTCCCCAGGGAATTCTTGGCTGCAGTACAGTCTGAATTCCCTTCTCCTCAGGGGATCCTAGGCTATAGCTTAGTCTTGATCACCTGCTCTTCAGGTGATTATCTACTCAAACACCGTCAGTGGTCCCTGCTTCTCAGGTGTCCACTGGCTGCAGTGCAGTCTGAATCCCCTGCCCCTCAGGGGATCCTTGGCTGCAGTATTGTCTGCATCTCCTGTTCCTTGGGAGATAACTTCTCCAATTACTGTTGCGCCAAACACAATACCACAGTGGGTGTCCTGTGTCTAGCTATACTAGCATTATTGGTGATTCTGCAGATCACCACATAATCAGATATAGCATCTGTATTATTGGTGATACTGCAGATCACCAATAATCAGAATATCTGTGTTGCTGACAACAATCGTTACAGCTAGTCAGCTGAAAGTGCCCATACACATGACGATTTGCCCGTTTGATAGATTTGATCACTCGATCAAATCTGCTGGCAGTCGATCTCAAATGCCAGATCGATCAATTTTGACGAAATATCGATCAAAAGTATCGATCAGACAGGATGGAAATATCCAGTTCGATTGGGGGGAGAAAAAGGAGCAGTAGTGGATCGATAGGCAGTTCAATGCAGGGCAATGCTGCGGTTTGATTAAATGTCATGTACAGGGTGTGGTAGGCATTGATCCTGAATCAATTCCAAATCATTTTGCACCATTGGGTGGCAATACATAGGTGTATGGCCAGCTTAGGCTACTGTACGATTTGATACGATGCTGTTTTCAGCATTTGATTTTAATCTGCGTAGGAACTCATCAAGCAGCTGATGTGAAGCTGACCACATTTAAATTAGCTGTACAAGGTGTATTTTACCAGCCACTTCCTGGCCCACAGGCTTTCATAGCTAGGGACTGCAATGTGTTCCCAAGAGTTCAGCCTGAGCCACGCCTCCTGTGATCTAAACTGCATAATAATACAAGCCAAACAGCAATGGTAGCCCCTCCCACAGAGAACATCATCAACTCCTTCAGTTCTGCTGATTAAGATCACATGATCAAATTTTAAAACAGGATTAGGGCACCACAGGGGCAGAATGGGCAATTGCCCAGCCCCCACAAGTGAATTGTGGTCCCCAGGCTCCCTGCCGAGTATTAGGCAGAAGGAGCAAACTCACCTTTCCAGTGGGGTAGAACCATCACTGAACAGGATATTTATAGGTAGAAGTCTAACAAGTTAGATAATATTTGAATGCTGTGCATACTAACCTATCAGATGATAAACAGATCTGTGGCTGTGGGGTGAGCAGTGAAAGAGAACCCAAGGTGTGTTTTTCAAATCTTAATAGGACACCGAGACATGTTCTGTGCACAATGACATGCCTCTGTGTCCTTCTATTGCTGCCTCCAGCCCCACCCGGCTCTGCTGTCCCCCCTTAAAAATAGCTCCAGGCTAGCGACAATCTGCTTATCACTAGCCTGCTATTTACCTGCATATTGTCAATCATCGCCGCTCCCCCGCCTCCTGTATTGCAGGGCTCCCCCGCCTGTGTCTCCTCGCTCCCCGCCTCAGTAAGCTTCCTCCAATCGGAAGCCAAGCCAAAGTACTTCCTGGGTCGCGGCTTAGCTACTGATTGGAGGAAGCTTATGGAGGCGGGGAGCCCAGCAATACAGGAGGTGTGGGAGCGGCGATGACTGACAACATGCAGGTAAATAGCAGGCTAGTGATAAGCAGATTGTCGCTAGCCTGGCGCTATTTTTAAGGGGGGACAGCAGAGTCTTGGGGGGGGGGGGGGGGCTGGAGGCAGCAATTGAAGGACACAGAGGCATGTCATTGTGCACAGAACATGCCTATGCGTCCTATTCAGATTTGAAAAACACACCTTGGGCTCTCTTTAAAGAGACTCTGAAGCGAGAATAAATCTTGCTTCAGAGCTCATAGTTAGCAAGGGCACGCGTGCCCCTGCTAAACCGCCGCAATAGCGCCGCTAAACGGAGGTCCCTTCACCCCCAAACCCCCCACTGCGACACTTGGTCGCAGACTTGGTCGCTCCTGGAGGCAGGGCTAACGGCTGCAGCCCTGCCTCCAGTCACGTCTATCAGCGGCGCATCGCCGCCTCTCCCCCGCCCCTCTCAGTGAAGGAAGACTGAGAGGGGCGGGGGAGAGGCAGAGATACGCGCTGACAGACGCACGTGGGGCAGGGCTGCGGAGGTTAGCCCTGCCCCAACCAGGAAGCGCTCCCCCGCATTACGCAGGGGATTTGGGGGATCAGGGACCCCCGTTAAGCCGCAGGATAGCGGCGGTTTAGCAGGGGCACACGTGCCCCTGCTATCTATGAGGTCTGAAGCGAGATTTATTCTCACTTCAGACTCCATTTAAAAGAAACTTAAGGTTTCCTTTAACCACCCTGGCTTTCTATTAAGATCGCCAGGGCGGCTGCGGCGATCAGAATTAACAAGGAAGACCGCAATGAGCGGCCTTCCTTGTTTTGCTTACCTTGTTGCCATGGCGACGAGCGGAGTGACGTCATGGACGTCAGCTGACGTCAGCCGCCTCCGATCCAGCCCTTAGCGCTGGCCGGAACTGTTTGTTCCGGCTACGCTGGGCTCGGGCGGCTGGGGGACCCTCTTTCGCCGCTGCACGCGGCGGATCGCCGCACTGCTGTGGCGATCAGGTAGCACACGCGGCTGGCAAAGTGCCAGCTGCGTGTGCTGCTTTTTATTTCATGAAAATCGGCCTGGGCGGCACCCTCCGGCGGTGATGGACGAGCTGAGCTCGTCCATACCGCCCGGCTGGTTAACTGCTCTGCTGTGGCAGAGGAGATTCCTGAGCTGCCACAGCTGAGAGATCAAATTACAATTTGTGATTAGCCACAGATGAGAGGGAATTAGGCTAAACTTTCTAAATACATACAATGTGCATTTCTCTAGGTTTTCCTTCTGTCCTGTGCAAGAGTTCAGGTCCACATTAATGCAATTTGTGCAATCCATACTTGCAATGAAATGTTCATTTATACTAACCTTCCAGCTATAAAACCTTCCTGCAGGCCAGCGGCTTTTTATGTCGGCCGAATCGCTTCTTAGCCAAAATCAATCCCGTTATTGATTTTCTTATGAATCATTACATATCTGTGCATATATTCTTTTCAAGCCTTCGCATTTGAAAACACAGCATTACACAGTGGCACACATTCACTCAACAGCAAAGAGCAGGGCTGATGTGGAAAGATCACAAACCAGCAGCAATGAGTGAAATATTGTCCAGTTAAATGGATCTGTGCACCAGGCAGCGAGAAAAAGTATTTGCTCCCCCCTCCCCCCCCCCCCCCCCCCTTGGTCTTTAACGGGGCACTATGGCGAAAAATGTTAACATTTAAAATATGTGCAAACATAGACAAATAAGTACGTTTTTTTCCAGAGTAAGAGGAGACTTACTTTTCTCCTATGCTGCTGTCACAGTAGGTAGTAGAAATCTGACAGAAGCGACAGGTTTTGGACTAGTCCATCTCTTCATGGGGGGTTTTAAAGAGACTCTGAGGTCTCGTAAAAAACATCTTTTTATTTTAAAAATGTGTTTAACTTGATTGTCCTAACTAAACTGCCGCATCCCAGCCGCTGTAATCTATCTAAATCCCCCCTAACTCCCTGGGGGGCAATCCGGACAGCGCTTCCGTGAGAGTCAGAGCTGTGAGGGCTCGATTCCACCATAGCGCCGACATGCGGATTCGCTTGGTACATTGAAGTGGCCGGGGCTGTTTCCATATGTGCGGCGTGCGGGAGCGATTTGGCGGCGGACCAAATCTGCACGACGGGACCCACAGAATTCGCCTGCGTCGGGAATCCATGCGAATCGCCGCTAATGTATTTAATAGGAAAAACGCATGCGTTTTTTCCCGCGATGCGCGTGCGATTTCGCACCTTTTTCAATGTTATTTTGCCCTGGCAGAGTCATGGTTAATGGCACACTGCCATGCGAAATCGCGGGTAAAAACGCATGCGGAAACGCATCCGCATGAGTTTTTACAAGCGTCGGGATGCCGGCGAAATCGCGTCGCAACAGTGGAAACGGGCCCTGAGCCGCAGCTCTGCCTCTCGGCGCGTCTGTCAGCCCGGATCGCTGCCTCTCCCCCGCCCCTCTCAGTCTTCCTTCACTGAGAGGGGCGGGGGAGAGGGGGAGATACGCACTAACAGACCCGTGCAGAGGCAGAGCTGCGGCTCATAGCTCTGCCGCACACTGAAGCGCACAGGGAAGATAAAATCCACAACCAAGAAAGTCGTGGATTTTGCATGGGAGAAGGAGGGTGGAGTTAGGGGGGATTCAGATTACAGCCACGGGGATGCGGCGGTTTAGTTAGGACAATCATGTTAAACACATTTTTTAAAATAAAAAGATGTTTTTTACAAGACTTCAGTGTCTCTTTAAAGAGAACCCGAGGTGTTTTCTAAGAATCATATCCGCACACAGAGGCTGGGTCTGCCTATACTGCCCAGCCTCTGTTGCTATGTAGTGTCCCCCCAGACCCCCCCCCCCCCGCGCTCTGCTAAGCCCCCATAAATCACAGCCACGCTGTCGACACGCATCGTGTCGCAGCGGGCTGTGTTTACCTATGTAGTGTCACTCTCGCCGCTCCCCCCCGCCTCCTGCATAGCTCCGGTCCCTGCCCGCGTCCCTTCCCTCCAATCAGCGGGGAGGGAAGGGACGCGGGCAGGGACCGCAGCTATGCAGGAGGTGGGGGGGGGGGGGGGGAGCGGCGAGAGTGACACTACATAGATAAACTCAGCCCACTGCGACACGCTGCGTGTCGACAGCGCGGCTGTGATTTATGGGGGCCTAGCAGAGCGCAGGGGGGCCTGGGGGGACACTACATAGCAACAGAGGCTGGGCAGTATAGGCAGACCCAGCCTCTGAGTGCAGATATCATTCTTAGAAACCACCTCAGGTTCTCTAAGGAAAATATATATTTTCAAAACTACTTAGTGAATGGCAGTTGCTCCGTCCAACTGCCATAAAACTGTGTAGCGAGCAGGGAAGCTGGCCAGCATCATTGCTTAAATCCTTTTTAGGGAATATCTGTACAAAGAATAAAAGCCTTGCTGAGAATCCCCTATGAAGAGATGGACTAGTCCAAAACCTGCGACTTCTGTCAGATTTCTACTACCTACTGCCAGTGACAGCAACATAGGAGAAAAGTAATTTATGGCTCATTTTACTGGAAAAAAACGTACTTCTTATTTGTATATGTTTGCGCATATTTACATATTTTAAATTTTACAATTTTTCGCCACAGTGCCCTTTTAAACAACATGAAATAGACAAAAAAGAAGATTAGAATTTAAGAGAATTAGGTACTAGAAGGGCACTTGAACTTAAAAATTACAGGTAGTCCCCGACTTATGAATGAGCAGCAAAAATAACACGAAAATGCAAAAAATTTGAAAAGACCTTGTAATATTTAAGAAAATTGATTTAAGAAAATTCAAAGAAATAATGGTTTTTAAAGGGACCCTTATCATATAAGCATACCCACGGCTATTAGGTAAAGAGGAGACACTTACCGGCCCCTTAGGTAAGCGCTCCTGCTCCCGGGCTGGCTGCTATTCATTACATGGGATCGGCGACTCTGACATAAAGTCGCGCTGTGACCCCGGAATAGGAAGCTTGCGGGTCCTCTCTGCACATGCGCAGGCTTCCGGGCTTCTTCCTCCTCTCCGAGCGTGAAAAGCAATATGACAAGCGGCAGAGGGAGGGGGAAGAAGCACGGAAGCCTGCGCATGCACAGAGAAGAAGCCCAGGCCTCCTATTCTGGGGTCACAGCGTGACTTTATGTCAGAGTTACCGATCCCATGTAATGGATAGCGGCCAGTCCAGGAACAGGGAACACTTAAAGGGAACCTAAGCTGAGAAGATATGGATTTTTCCTTTTATAATAATACCAGTTGTCTGACATTCCTGCTGATCCTGTGTCTCTAGTACCATTAGCCACAGCCCCTCAACAAGCATGCAGATCAGGTGCTCTGATTGAAGTCAGACTGGATTAGCTGCATGCTCGTTTCAAGTGTGTGATTCAGCCACTACTGCAGCCAAAGAGATCAGCAGGACTACCCAGCAACTAGTATTGTCTACAAGGAAAGATCCATATCCCTCTCAATTAAGGTTCTCTTTAAGAATGGATTCAGAATGGGTTAAGAACAAACCTAAAGTCCCTATCTTGTTCGTTAATCGTGGACTACCTGTAGTTTAAAAGTAAATAACAAGTGTTGTTGAGAAGTATTTCAAAGTGCTTTCTGCTGTCTTAGTGCTCTCAGCGCTCAGCTTTAAGATAATTGAAATAATTAATTGCAATTACAAACTGGGCTGTGGAGTCGGAGTCGTGGAGTCGGAGAAATTTTGGGTGCCTGGAGTCGGAGTCGGGAAAAAATGCACCGACTCCGACTCTTAATGAATTTAAACTGTAATTTAAATAGAAAATATGATAAAATGTTCTATTTCTCAGATAATAGTCATCATAAATAATTTATATATACAGTAATAGCTGTGCTTAGTCCACACAAATGAAATAAACCAATCAAAATTAGTTACTTGTGCTGCTTCAATAAAGCAGTCCCTGTATTTTTAAAGTCAGATACACATATCTGATTGTGACTGTACAGTATATATATGATGTGTACACAGGAATTTCATATATACTAAAGAACATCTATGCTGTAAGTATAAAGCCTGATGTGTAGCCGTGTCACTAAGAGATGGTCATTGAGATGGAAATAATTCTGCTCTGATGCTGATTTATGCAAATGTACGCACTCTCTTTGCTCATTAAATCATATAATTTGATATGTTGTTTAAATTTGGTTTGGGGACTACGAATTAAAGAGTACCGGAGACGGATGAAAAGAAAAGTTTTATACATACCTGATGCTTCTTCCAGCCCCCTTCAGGCCAATCAGTCCCTCGCTGTCCTCCTCCACCACCTGGATCTTCTGCTATGAGTCCCGGTAATTCAGCCAGTCAGCGCAGTCCGGCCACATGCTGCTCCTACAGCCAGAAGCATTCTGCATCTGCGCAATAGTGCTGCGCAGGTGTAGTACGCTCCCGGCGGCAGAGTGTGTGCATGCGCACTACACCAGACTGGCTCAAGTACCTGGACTCATAGCAGAAGATCCAGGTGGTGGAGGACGACAGCGAGGCACTGATTAGCCTGAAGGGGGCTGGAGGAAGCCCCAGGTATGTATATAACTTTAATTTCATCTGTCTCAGGTTTACTTTGTTACACAGTAGTACTACTATACATATGCACTCCCCACAGAGCTGCAGGGAATCCACTGAGAATGTTGTGCACATTGAACACAGAGGTGTGGTCTATCACCCATAAACCTGGTTCAGATTGTGCATGAAGAATGTGTAATAGAGGAAGAATCTCCTTATTCCCCTGCAAAGTACCTGCACATCACTCTTACATGTACCCACAGTCACATTGCCTAGGGCCTGATAGATGTTCTTGGTTCCGGTTTGTACCTTTTACAAGTACTCTTACCAAGGACTAGTTGTAGTCTATGACTAAAGGGAATAAATATGGCAGTCTCCATATCCTTCTCACTTCAGTTGTCTTTTAAAATTCCTAAGTGTTGGCAGTTTAGAGACAAATTTCATGCTACATACTTTCAAACAACAAGATTGTAATATGCAAATTAGAGGAGTCGGAGTCAGTGGAATCCTAAGCTGAGGAGTCAGAGTCGGTGGATTTTTGTCCCGACTCCACAGCCCTGGTTACAAACACAATAGCAAAAATAAGTCATAGTAGGAAGACAATCAGTTAGTGGCACATGTCTATAAAGACAAATATATTAATTAGCACTTTAAGATGTGAGGTTTTAGTAGAACACAAGGCAGTTGTTAAAAAATTGAATTGCTGGCACTCTATTGAGTGCATAATTAGTTAAAGGGGATCTTAAAGTGGAACTATAATAGAAAAATAAGCATTATTTTTAGAAGTTATTTTTTTATTGACACCATTTATAAATCAGTGTTTGCCAATTGTAAAATCTTTCCTCATCCTGATTTACATTCTGAATTATGTCACAGGTTAGTTTGGATCCACTGTAAAGGACACCTTAAGTGAAAAGGATATGGAGGCTGCCATATTTATTTACTTTTAAAGAGAACCTGTACTGAGTAAAAATTATTTAAAATAAACACATGAGGTAACTTCAAATGAACATTACATCGTTACCTTGCCATCAGTTCCTCTCAGAAGCTCACCATTTTCTTCTGACAATAATCCCATCCAGTTCTGACAATATTTTGTCAGATCTGAAATATATCAGTTGCTGTCAGTAAAATATCAGTTGCTGTCAGTTATAGCTGAGAGGAAAACTGATGTACCAGGTAATGTCCATGTTTCCCTATGACTGAAGTGGGCGATGTTACAGTTTAACTGTGTGCTGACCAGAAAGCTGTTATGGGTAATGGCTATTTTCAAAATGGAGGACGGAAAATTCCCTTGATCATAGTGAACAAATAGGACGCAGGACAGGAGAAAGACACTGAGGAGTAGACTACATGGAAGGTAAGTATGACTTTTGTATGCTTATTTTGACTTTTATTTTCAGTTCAGGTTTTCTTTAAACAATACCCGTTGCCTGGCAGCACTGCTGATTTGGCTGCAGTAGTAGCTAAATCACACCAGAAGCAAGCATGCAGCTAATCTTGTAAGATTTGACAAAAAATGTCAGAAACACCTGATCTGCATGCTTGTTCTGGGTCTATGGCTAAAAGCATTAGAGGCAGAGGATCATCAGGACAGCCAGGCAACTGGTATTGCTTAAAAGGAAATAAACATGGCAGCCTCCATATACCACTTCCTTCAGGTCTCCTTTAAGTGAGCATACCTGATAAATGGGGAATCACAGGCGCAAACCATAGATATGCAGGACCAAAGTTTTGATCTAACGAGATAACAGCAAAAAAGGTCCCTTCAGGATATTCAGCTTTGTTAGGTGACTCCGTAGTATTTGCAAAATGTATGATTAAGGATACAGCCTACATGCAAATGTAGGGAAGATGAATGGGGCTAAATTATATACCCCTCACATCCAAAGCGATATAAATATAACTCTTCGACACTACAAGGTAAACAGCAAAAGTCAAAGTCAAGTATCTTGGAAAGGAGTTGAGCACACCACATAATTAACACTTAACTTTTATTAAAAATCTTCATTAACATATCTTCATAGAAAGCAATAAAAAGGAACTCATGCAGGCACAAGCTAAATAATAAATTGCATCCTAGAACAGAGATGAACAAGGTGGCAGAGAATCAAATCCAGACAATGCACATTTTCAAGATCCTTTCCAATGACATACAATGTTGGCTAAGAAGCTGTGACACCTGAGATCAAAGCAAACTCTTTACGCCCTGAAGGACCTCAGTGGTCAAGTTACAAATAATCAGGGCCGGATTTGTACTTTTTACCGCCCAAGGCCAACGATACTGGCTGTATGGTTGTTATCTCTGTGTGCCACAGCGAGAATTATCCTTAATTTCCATCATTGGATGTCACAGACAATAACTATTTTAGTAATATGTGTATAGATTATAAATTATGTTTTCCTTAAGAACTTTTATGTTATGATTGCCATCTCGTTAATGATGGAACCATTGTGTCACCATGAGAGTTACGTTTATGTGTACCTTCAGAAAAGAGCTTACAGGTCTTGCAGGGACGAAACAAGTACAGGATAGAGAGTTCAAAGGTTAACTCTGTCTTTGTATATAGGGATGGCTGCATAGAACAGCTTTACTGCCCCTCACTGAGCCGCCCCTACATTTCTGGTGCCCTAGGCCATGGCCTATGTGGCCTTGCCAGAAATCCGGCCCTGCAAATAATCCCAGAGAGATTGCAAATGTATCTTCTAAAAACAATAGAAAATGACATAACTTGGAACAGTGTCTCCAGCTAGTAAGACTACTGAGCCCTGTTTGAAGTCTTGTGGGCTTCCAAAAACAAAAACCTAACTGTCCTTCCTGACAGTTAAATATTTAATTTCCCTGCTGAGAAAGCCTCTGGCCCAGATGGGTTTTCTGTCAAATAGTACAAAGAATTCAATCCCCAATCCCATTTTCCCTACAGTTAAATTATTCTAGTCTGTCTTAAGCCTTGTACACACGCTAGATGAAACCTGGCCAAGGTGGTCAAGAAGGACTACCTCTGCCGAGAATCTTGCTGTATAGCGCCTCTCGACACCATGACCAGCGATCAGCCCGGCAGATGGACTCAGCCAAGCACTGGACAACAGCATTGTTGTCAGATGAGGTAAGGATTGTTCTCCCTCAGATGAGGCACCCGTCTGCGAACCAGGTCGTCTGGGCACACGGCGCCTGCTGCATTGCGCCAGATGATGGCACGGCTCTAGCGGTAATGCAATAGTAGTCCACGCCCCGCCCACGGGCAATTCAGAGATCCCGAATTACTTCTACCTCCAAGTTGCTACGACTTGGAGTATAGTATGTAAGGCCACCTGGTGATTGAAGGGCAGCAGGATAAGCTGTCATTCGGCTCGCTCTGCACACAGCTGACCGGCGGCCAAACAATGCCTACACCCCATCTGTTAAGGGATGTTGAGGTCACAGATTCAGAAAAAGGAGGAAAGAAAGGAGCACTATCCATTAATTGTAAAGTAATAGAGGGAAATGTGTGCTAGTTAGTGAATAATAATGTACAACCTGCAAGAAAGAAAGAGGGTAAACAACTCACAAGGACTACACAACACACTGAGTAAGAGCTCATGGGAACAATGTGGCATTATAATACCATCCATTTCCCTGGCATTTACCTTGGTATAGCCAGAAAAGAAAATGCACAGGTCCAACAGGACTGTAAAAGTGAGTGGGTGCAAGAGCTTTACAGAGCACAAATATGGCCTAACATGTTTCGCCCTGAGATAGGGCTTCATCAGAGGACAAACAGCATGAAAGTGTGCATAACAAAGATGCATTTCCCCCACCACAATAATAAATATTGTCACAAAGGCATCTGGCTCCTGTTGCAAGTTTGAGAAACTGTAACATTGACAGGGTCAAAAGTAAATTCGAATGAATATTTTAACATTACTTGTTTGATTTAAATAAACCTAAATGTAAACCATCACATTTGATCGAAAATCGATCATAGTTAATAGATTTTAACTGGTCTGTTTGATTTTCAATGGCCGTGATAATATTAGTGAACCAAGATTGCCACTGAAAGATCGTTACTGAGACAAATGGGCAGCATAAGTCTGACTAGGCCCAGAAGTAGGGAAGCGTCTCACCAGACAGGAAGATGTAATACTTCTGAGTGCTGATACACAGGGCAATTGAGAACAAATTAATGGATCTCTGGAGCCAGTCCAATCTAGCAGCAAAAATATACATTTAATATATGCATTGATTGATCACTATAAAACTGCAAACTGAGTAGCTATGCAGCTCTTGAAAGTTGTACAGCAATAATATACCATATTTCATAAGACGCACCTAGGCTTAGATCTTGCATCTTGTCAGCATTTCTACTTTGCGCTAAAAGATTCCTCACAGCTTTAAGGACTCTTTCACAGTGCGACATGCGTGAAGTCGCATGTTAGAAAATGTTTCAACGCAGACTACTACAATACTAAGTCTGTGCGACATTCACGGTGCACATGTTGCGTTTGTGTGGAACGTGTAGCGTTATTAGAAAGTGCTGCATGCTGTGTATTATACACGTTATTAGCTGCGTTAGACTGTTCGCACATGCTCAGTAATGACTTGGTAGCATACTTTTCATTGCCTGTATGCTCTACTGTATGCGACGATAACTTTTTGGGGGCATTGCGTTGTGCGACCTTAAAGAGAGACCAAGAATTGAACTTTATACCAATCAGTACCTGATACCCCCTTTTACATGAGAAATCTATTCCTCTTCACAAACAGACCATCCCCCTGATGGTGGCGCTGTATGATGGAACCCCTCCCACAAGAAGCTTTGAGGACTGTGGTACTCCCGGCAGTTTCCTGTCTGTGAACCTTGTTGCATTCTGAGAAATAGCTGTTTACAGCTGTTCCCAACTGCCAAAACAGTAAAAATGTCACCATGTAATAAATGTCAGAATGTAAATCAGGGATTTAAAAGATTTTACAATGGGAAAACAGTGACTAAATCATTTATACATAATTATTGTAAAAATGAAGCACTTTTTTATTACATTATTTTCACTGGAGTTCCTCTTTAACGTCGCATTAAACCGCAACGTCCTACTGTGAAAGAGGCCTAAAGCTACTTTCTCAGACATTTTTTTTTTAGCAGAACATCACTGAAATGGTTAAACAAAGCACTTTGTCCTGCTATTCAGCTTCAAACAGCATCCAAACTGGAGATAACAGTATCTTTGTTTGCATTCCAGTGTTGATACATTTGTCTGTAACAAGTAAAAACACTTTCTGAGAAGCTGTCTCTGCTTCAGGTGCACACAGAGCTCAGAAAAACTCATTAGAAGATTTTAATATATAATAAAACGCAGTCGGAATAAAATGCAATGGCAGCTTTCAGGGCAGGAAAAACTACACGTTGAAAACTTGTAATTTGTAGACCGACAATATTACTTGTGCACAAAAGCAAATATGATAACCGTATGAATAATACAAAGTAGAAAAACACATTTTTATTGAATGTCATGTCAGAGTTTCAGACCACTTCAAGGGCCAAACATATAGAACAAAATAAATAAACAAAAATAATGAAAAATGTGGAACCTGAAAAAAAACCTGCTTTGGCAAAAAAACCTACATGACAAATGTAGCCCACGTGACGTCCACTCCTGTGTAAAAATCATGTGTTATGCAGATAGATCTGCTTCTTTGGAGATAGGAAAATGATGAACGGGGAGTCACTTAAGTATCCCCCAAACCGCTTCAAAACAAGAGCTATGCAGCTTATGAAAGTTGTACAGCAATAATATACCATATTTCATAAGATGCACCTAGGCTTAGATCTTGTGTCTTCAGGGTGCAGGAAAAGCTTCTGTCAGGTCTACATCCAGGTCACAGCGTTCAGCTGTGAATTTATACATTATAGACTGTAAGTACAACTGTAGCAAGATGGATATGTAGGCTGCCATATTTATATACTTTTAACTACCTGCGTAGTTGAAATTTACGGCGGGCAGGGGGCGCTGCGGTTCTGATCGGACATAAACTCTACTTCCCATTCACCGCGCGTCCCCGCCGCACTGTCCCCTCTCTCTCCGCCGCAATCAGCTGCCCTGCCGCCTCTATGACAGCAGAGCACTGTGAGCCGGGCAGGAGCCGTTTTCATTGGCTCCTGGCCCTGTCAATCATGTAAGCCGTTCCCATTGGCTTACATGGAGTGACAGGGTCAGGAGCCAATGAAAGCGGCTCCTGACCAGCGCACATCGATCTGCCGTCATAGCGACGGCAGAGAGAGCAGCCAGCGGCGGGGACAGAGCGACGTGACCAGCGGATTTTAGCGGCGATTCGTCGGGAAGCGGCAGTTTACTGTACCAGCACCCTCTGGTCCTTAAAGGGGCAGAGGGTGCTGGTACTCAAGTGGTTAAGCAATACCAGTTGCCTGGCAGCCCTGCTGGTCTATTAGGAAGCAGCAGTGCCTGAATAATGCCAAAAACAAGCATGCAGCTAATCTTGTCAGATCTGATAATAATGTCAGGAACACCTGATCTTCTGCATGCGTGTTCAGGGACTATGGCTAAAAGAATTAGAAGCAGAGGATCAGCAGGATATCCAGGCAACTGGTATTGCTTAAAAGGAAATAAATATGGCATTTTCCATATCCCTCTTGCCTCAGTTGTTATTTAAGTGACTTTGAATGAGGGATGATTGTCAGTGCAAGAAGAGCTGGTGCTAGCATCTCTGAAACGATGATTCTTGTAGGACTTTCCCGCCAAACAGTATCTTGGGTGTTTAGAGAATGGCAGTTGAGAAAACATGTTCAAGTGCCTAAGACTAGTCTGGTCAAAAAAGGCTGGTGATCAAGAGAAGTGTAAGGCGAGTAGCATGCATAGTCCTCAGCAACAGAAGGGCAACAACATGACAAATTACAACTGAATTCAACGCAGGTGCATCACAAAGCATAGCCCAATGCACAACAAAATGGATTTTGCAAAGGATGGGCTTTGGCAGCAGGAGACTATCAAGAGTGCCTTTAGTCAGGGGCGTCTCACCCACCAGGCAAGTATAGGCGGTTGCCTGGGGCGCCATGAGGTGGTGAGGCGCATTCCCCCGCCGCTGCTACTGTGACCATGTTTTTTTTTATTATATTATACTAGCTGATTGCCCGGCGTTGCCCGGGTATGTATTTGGCTGGTGTTAGCTCCGCCTACTTTTTCTAACCCTAACACACAATTACTCACTGACCAAGTTTGTGAGCTTTGCGGTCTTTGGTATCAATAATCTGCTTTGAAATGAAACAAATCTGATTGGCTGTGTGTGGCTCCACCCCCTTTTCTGAATTTGAACCCCAGTCACCCAATAACCAACTGTACCAGGTTTGAGGCCTGTGCCATTAACAGTTCAAGAATGGTAGCAATTAAATATTCCCCTTGAAAAGCAACAGGTGAAGTTTGATTCACTTTTGTAGGCTCCACCCACTTTTCTGAATATTAATCCCAGTCACCCAGTGACCAACTGTGCAAAGTTTAAAAACCCTGCTATTAACAGAATGGCTGCAGTATACATTTTCCCAGTGAAATTTGTATTTGTCTCCACCCACTGATGACCCGGCGTTGCCCGGGTATGTATTTGACTGGTGTTGGCTCCGCCCACTTTCTAACCCTAACACTCAAACACTCAATGACAAAGTTTGTGAGCTTTGGGGTCCTTGGCATCAATAATTTGTATATTCCCATAGAAATTAAACAAATCAGATAGGCTGTTTGTGGCTCCACCCCTCTCCAGCATTTGAACCCCAGTCACCCAATGACCAACTGTAGCAGGTTTGAGGCATCTACTATTAGCAGTGTGAAAATGGCAGCAATTTAAATATTCCACTTGAAAATCAACAAGTGAATTTTGATTGGCTATTATAGGCTCCACCCACTTCCCTGAATATTAATCTCAGTCACTCAGTGACCATCTGGGCAAAGATTAGGAACCCTGAAATAAACAGTGTAAGAAGGGCTGCAGTTTACACTTTCCCAGTGTAATTTGTTTTGGCTCCGCCCACTTTTTGTAACCTGGACACAAAGTCACTACTCAATGCCCAAGTTTGAGAGTTTTGGGGGTCCTTGGCATCAATAATTTGTATTTTCCCATGAAATGAAACAAATCTGATGCACTGTTTGTGGCTCTGTCCCCTTTTCTGAATTTGAACCTCAGTGACCCAATGACCAACTGTACCAGGTTTGAGGCTTGTGCCATTAACAGTGCAAGAATGGCAGCAATTTTTATATTCTCCTCGAAAAGTGACATGTGATTTTTGATTGGCATTTTTAGGCTCCACCCACTTTTATGAATATTAATCCCAGTCACCCAGTAACAATTAACTGTGAAGAAGGGCTGCAGTTTACAATTTACCAGAAAAATCTGTTTTTAACTCCACCCACTTTTTGTAACCTTGACACACAGTCACTACTCAATGACCAAGTTTGTGAGCTTTTGGGTTCCTGGCATCAAAATTGTGCTAATGGAAGCAGTTTATCCAGCAAAGAAATCTGGCTGTTTTTGGCTCCACCCATTTACTAAATTTGAACCCCGAACACTTAACAACTGACTGTAGCAGGTTTGAGGCCTCTGCTATTAACAGTGTGAGAATGGCTGCAGTTTCAATATTCCCCTTGAAAATCAATAGGTGAATTTTGATTGGCTGTTGTAGGCTCCACCTACTTTTCCGAATATTAATCCTAGTCACCCAGTGACCAACTGTGTGAAGTTTGAGAACCCTGTCATTAACAGTGTAAGAAAAACTGCAGTTTACATTTCCCCATGTAAAAAGTTAGTTGTTTTTGGCTCCACCCACTATTTCTAATCTTGACATACAGTCACTTAATGACCAAGTTTATGATGTTAGGCCTCTGCCATTAAGAGAGCATGAATGGCAGCAATGTAAATATTCCCCTTGAAAATCAAAAGGTGAATTTTGATTGGCTGCTGTAGGCTCCACCCACTTTTCTGAATATTATATCCCAGTCACCCAGTGGCCAACTGTGTCACGTTTGAGAACCCTGCCAATAACAGAATGGCTGAAATCAATCTAACAAATCTGATTGGCTGTTTGTGGTTCCACCCCTTTAGTGAATTTGGACCCCAGTCATCCAATGACTGACTGTATCAGGTTTGAGGCCTCTGCCACTAACAGTGTAAGAATGGTAGCAATGTGAATATTCCCCTTGAAAATCAATAGGTACATTTTGATTGGCTGTTGTAGGCTCCACCCAGATTTCTGAATATTCATCCAAGTCACCCAGTGGCCAATTGTGTAAAGTTTGGGAACCCTGCAATGTAAAAAATGAAGTCGTTGGCACCGCCCACTTTTTTTCTAACCTTGACATACAGTCACTCAATTATCAAGTTTATCAGCTTTGGGGTCCTTGGTATCAATACTTTGTATATTCCCATTGAAAAATAAACAAATCTGTCTGTTTGTGGCTCCGCCCCCTTCCTGAATTTGGACCCTAGTAACCCAGTGACCAACTGTACCAGGTTTGAGGCATCTGCTTTTACCAGTATAAGAGAATGGTAGCAGATGAAATATTCCCTTTGAAAATCAAAAGGTGAATTTTTATTGGCTGTTGTAGGCTCCACCCACCTTCCAAAATCTTAATCTGTCAACCAATGACCAACTGTGCAAAGTTTGAGAACCCTGCCATTAACGGTTTAAAAATGGTTGCAGTTTATATTTTCCCAGTAAAAGTTCTTTTGGCTCCGCCCACTTTTTGAAACCTTGACACACAGTCACTCAATGACCAAGTTTGTGAGCTGTCAGGTTCCTGGCATCAAAAATGTGTGAATGGAAGCAGTTTATCCACCAAGGAAATCTGATTGGCTGTATGTGGCCCCGCCCCTTTAGTGAATTTGGACCCCAGTCACCCAATGACCGACTGTAGCAAATTTGAAGCCTCTGCCATTAACAGTGTAAGAATAGCAGCAGTTCAAATATTCCCCTTGAAAATCAATAGGTGAATTTTGATTGGCTGTTATAGGCTCCACCCATTTTCTTGAATATTAATCGCATTCACCCAGTGACCAAGTGTGGCAAGTTTGAGAACCCTGCGATTAACAGTCTAAGAATGGCTGCCGTTTACATTTACCCATTTAAAATGAACGGCTGAAATTTGATTGGCTGTTTTATGCTCCACCCCCTTTTCCTGGATTTGCAACCTCGGTCACCAAGTGACCAACTGTGCCAAGTGTGGGGACTCTGGCTTGATTACTGTGAGAATGGCAGTCTTTTACATTTTTTCCATTGACTTGAATGGGTGGAATCTGATTTGCTGTTTTTAGCTCCGCCCACGTGTGCAGGGGGGCCGCGAGACCCCCAGAACATATCATCCCAGGCAGTAAGGGATCTGTGTACCAAGTTTCGTTCAAATCGGTCAAGCCGTTTTCGCGTGATCGCGGCACATACACACACACACACACACACATACACACACACACACACACACACACACATACATCCGATTTTATATATATAGATTATATTACCTCCCGACTCAGTCCCCGGTGCTCGGCACGCTACCATGTGCTCAGCAGTGCCTCCACCTCCACTTCTCCCCAGCAAATAGAGCAATCAATACTGCTCGTCTCTGCCAGGCTCCTTCTTTAAAGCCGTGCCCCTTCTTCTCAGTAGCCACACAGGTAAAGTGTTTACCTCGTGTGGCCCAGCCTTTAACTCCGCCCCACGCCAGTCAAACCAGGAGCCAGCGGCCAGCTAGCTTATGCCCCCGACAGTCTGACCCCCCACCTGTGTCACTGGCTGCACACAGACACTGGAGCGAGACAGCCAGGGGACGGATGCAGTCACAGAGAGAAGAATGTGATGTGTCCGTGTTGGAGCCCCGCCCCCGCACACTACAGCAACACAGCCCGGGAGAAGGGAAGTTTCTGCTCCAGAGTAGTGATGGGAATTCCGGCTCTTTTCAGAGAATCGACTCTTCTGAATCGGCTCCCATTAAAGAGCCGGCTCTTACGGCTCTGAATCGGCTCTTCATGAAATATCACTAAACACCACTCAGAATCGGAGTAAAAGCCCCGCCCCCGTCTCCATGTCAATTCCAGACTGCTTCTCTGACTGGGGCAATCCCTCCTGCTACTGCTCTGCTCCGCTCCATACACTCCTACAAGCTGCACGAGGAGGACTACATCTCCCAACATGCCTCAGTGCCCTTTATTGCAGAGCAAAGCAGAGCTCTGTGGGGCGGCTGAGGCATCGGCTCTTTCAAAACTGAGAACCGGCTCTTGTCGTTCGCAGCAAAGAGCCGGCTCGTTCGCGAACGACCCATCACTACTCCAGAGATGATAAGCTGCATGCACAGGCAGAAGAGAAGGTATGCAGGCAGGCTGCTAAGAACACTTCCTGTCCTGTGTGCAGACTCCCAGTACTGTTATAACTACTAGAATGTGCCCTGCTCTTTTGATACTAGAGTTTTCTTTGAAAGCTGGTTAGGCTGTAGGCTGGTAAAGCTGCAAACCTGTGCTTTAGTGCTGTGCTGTCTCTCCCTCTCCCCTCTCTGTTCCTCTGCCCCCTCTTCCATCTTATGCTGTCTCTACCCCTCTCTGTTCCTCTGCACTCTCTTCCATCTTATGCTGTCTCTCCCTCTCCCCTCTGTTTCTCTGCACCCTCTTCCATCTTATGCTGTCTATCCCTCCCCTCTCTATCCCTCTACCCCCCTCTTACATCTGATGCTGCCTCTCCCTCTCTACTCTTTCCCTCTGCTCGGATTACGTGTATTTTCTGGTGAAACGCTTCCACATTACGATTATTTTCTGACAACGCTGCCCCATTACAATTATTTTCTGGTGAAACGCTGCTGCCCTATGATTAATTTCTGGTGAAATGCTGCTGCAATAAGTGTATTTTCTGGTGAAACGCTGCCACCTTACGAATATTTGCCGGTGAACTGCTGCTGCAATAAGTGTATTTTCTGGTGAAACACTGCCACATTACGATTATTTTCTGGTGAATTACGATTCTGAATTACGATAATTACTATTATTTTCTGATGAAACACTGCCGCATTATGATTATTTTCTGGTGAAACGATGCTGCATTATGATTAGTTTCCTGGGGGGGGGGGGGGGAAGGGGCTTGGGGGGGTGGAACCACAGGTTTTCTCGCCTGGAGTGACAAAATGACTAGAGGCACCCCTGCCTTTAGTATTACAGAAAAATAGGAAAAGGCGCCTTTTCATGGTGGGATCTTGCCACCATGCTTGAAAGGTCTCAAATTGGTTTCAGGGACATCAGTTAGAGTTTAACCTGCTTCCATGGTCAGCTCAGTCCCCTGACCTCAATTTTATTGAGCATGTGTGGGACAAAGTCAAAAGATCACTTCAAAGCTTGGAAACGCCGCCATCAAATCTGACCCAACTTAGAGCTGCCATTATGTCAGCAGGGGCCAACATTCCTCAGAAACAATATCAGAAACGGTATCAGCATCTTGTTGAGTCCATGCTAAGAAGAATATTGGCTGTGATCAGAACTAAAAATGGACCAACTTTTTATTAAATGGTGTCTCTAATTTTTTGGCCACTCAATGTAGGTATAGGATGGGTTTCTAATGCTACAACCATATAATTACAGTTAAAAGTGGGTACAGGACCCTGAAAATAATTGACTGCATTTTACTATGTGTCATTACAATGCCTCTTTAAGACACACCCCTTATTACACCTCCAGCCACACCCCTTGTCACACATACTGCAAAAGTATTACATTAGCAAAAGCTATTAATTCAGACCACACTGGCCGTTTTTTGTCTTCACCACTTTTCCTTTGTATTTGCGTTTGAAAATAAGCAACACATCGGTTCAGAGGATGAGAGTAAAATGTAAAGTCACAGAAAACCTGAGATGTAACAAAAAAATATTCATACCTGTGGCTTCCTCCAGCCCCCATTGGCCTGATCGCTCCCTCGGTCCCATCCTCCGCCTCCTCAATCTTCCGTAAATGCTTCTGGTATCATCGCCAGTCGTGGCTTACTGCGCTTGCGTGGCCTGGCCGCGCGTACCCACCCCACTCCCATCGCCGGGAGCTCTCTGTGCCTGAGCAGTACTACTGCGCAAGGGCAGAACTCTTCTGGCCGAGGGAGCGAGACGGAGGAGCGTTCGCAGCCGCACTGCGTATGCCCCAACTGGCTGAAGACTGACCCCTGATGGAAGATCGAGGAGGCAGAGGACGACACCAAAGGAGCTATCAGGCCTCAGGGGGCTGGGGGGAAAGCCCCAGGAATTTTTTTTTTTTTTTATTTGTTACATCTCCAGTACACTTTAAGCATGCCACAGGGATTTAGCTTTAAAAAAAGGGAAGCTGCATATTTACTTTACTGATCAGCTGCTCTAATAAAACTCGAAGAAATCATGGAAGTGACGTGATTTCACAGCGATTCCCAGAGCGATCGCGATTCAGCTACTGATGCAATCGCTTCGGGAGCATTCCTAAAATTCTGCAAGCAGTGTTTTGTGGTCGGTCTGCTAGTGCAGGGGTCCCCAACCTTTTCCGGCTCGGGGACCGCTTTCTGACCAAATTTTTCTCTGGGGACCGGGGGTGGGGGGTGGGGGTTGAGGGGGAGGGGTTGTCGGCGATGCGCGACCTAGTGGACAGTGTCATATGCAGTGGGTTGGGGGGGGGGGGGAGGTTGTTGCCCCAGTATAGGGAGATAGAGAGTTTAGTTGCCCCAGTATGGCTAGTATAGTTGCCCCAGTATAGCCAGTATAGTGCCCCAGTATAGCCAGTATAGTGCCCCAGTATAGCCAGTATAGTGCCCCAGTATAGCCAGTATAGTGCCCCAGTATAGCCAGTATAGTGCCCCAGTATAGCCAGTATAGTGCCCCAGTATAGCTAGTATAGTGCCCCAGTATAGCTAGTATAGTGCCCCAGTATAGCTACTATAGTGCCCCAGTATAGTGCCCCAGTATAGCTAGTATAGTGCCCCAGTATAGCTAGTATAGTGCCCCAGTATAGCCAGTATCGTGCTCCAGTATAGCCAGTATAGTGCCCCATGTAGCCAGTATAGTGCCCCAGTATAGCTAGTATAGTGCCCCAGTATAGTTAGTATAGTGCCCAGTACAGCCAGTATGGTGCCCCAGTATAGCTAGTATAGTGCCCAGTACAGCCAGTATAGCTAGTATAGTGCCCAGTACAGCGAGTATGGTGCCCAGTATAGTGCACCAGTACAGCCAGTATAGTGCACAGTACAGCCAGTATAGTGCCCCAGTATAGCTAGTACAGTGCCCAGTACAGCCAGTATAGTGCCCCAGTATAGCTAGTACAGTGCCCAGTACAGCCAGTATAGTGCCCCAGTATAGCTAGTACAGTGCCCAGTACAGCCAGTATAGTGCCCAGTGCAGCCAGTATAGTGCCCCAGTATAGCTATTACAGTGCCCAGTACAGCCAGTATAGTGCCCCAGTATAGCTAGTACAGTGCCCAGTACAGTCAGTATAGTGCCCCAGTATAGCTAGTATAGTGCCCAGTACAGCCAGTATAGTGCCCCAGTATAGCTAGTATAGTGCCCAGTGCAGCCAGTATAGTGCCCCAGTATAGCTAGTATTTTGCCCCAGTATAGCGCCCCAGTATGGCTAGTATAGTTCCCCAGTATGGCGCCCCAGTATAGCTAGGTGAGTGCCCAGTGTAGCGCCCTAGTATGGGTGGGTGTGTAGGTAGTGCCCCTCTCCCCAAACGGCCGCGCGCCTGTTACCTTATGAGCGGCGGCCGCTTCCTTTCTTATAGTCCCCCAGGCGCCGCTCTCCTCTTATCGGCAGCATCTTACAGCAGCGCGTATTGCGACTGCTGTAAGGAGGGAAGGAAGCGCGTCAGCGGTTCCCATGGTAACGTCGATGCATATCGCCGCTACAGGAAGCCGCTGATGCACTTCCTTCCCTTCCTTACAGCAGTCGCAATACGCGCTGCTGTAAGATGCTGCCGATAAGAGGAGAGCGGCGCCTGGGGGACTATAAGGAAGGAAGCGGCCGCCGCTCATAAGGTAACAGGAGTGAGGGCCGCGGGGGGAGGGGCGAGAGGCCAGACGCGCCGCGGCCCGGTAGGAGACTGCCAACGGACCGGCAGTGGGTCGCGGCCCGGTGGTTGGGGACCCCTGTGCTAGTGGGACCACCCCCATAGGGATCCACTGGTTTAGCACTTTGCAGATCCCCAGTGATCAGCAAGCACAGCAAAAGCGCTCCTAGTGGGTCCTAGGCCGTAGTGTGTAGACAGCATTACACATGAATTCCTCGATAATTGTCAAAGGTTTTCCAACAAGCTTAATAACTCTTTTGATAAATACACTTTTGTAAATTAATTTAAATTTCTCTGATTAGTAAAGATGATCAATGAGATGCAAATTCTTTCGAAATTATGCAAATATATACAGTTTGAAAATCCCCAGGTTTAAATTGATTGGTCAATTTTCAAGCTGCATATATTTGCATAACAAATGCATAAATTTACATCAACCCGGAAGAAGTTGCATATCTTTGATCATCCCTACTGATTAGGCATGCTGGGTACAGATACCTGGCCAATTTAAAGCATCTGAATGACCAACAAAATTCGATAAACTGTATGGTTAGCCTTAATTAGCGGTATGGACGAGCTCAGCTCGTCCATTACCGCCAGAGGGTGCCGCTCAGGCCCTGCTGGGCCGATTTTAATGAAATAAAGTGCAGCACACGCAGCCGGCACTTTGCCAGCCGCGTGTGCTGCCTGATCGCCGCCGCTCTGCGGCGATCCGCCGCAAGCAGCGGCGAAAGAGGGTCCCCCCAGCCGCCTGAGCCCTGCGCAGCCGGAACAAATAGTTCCGGCCAGCGCTAAGGGCTGGATCGGAGGCGGCTGACGTCCATGACGTCACTCCGCTCATCACCATGGCGACGAAGTAAGCAAAACACGGAAGGCCGCTCATTGCGGCCTTCCATGTTACTTTTGGCCGCCGGAGGCGATCAGAAGAACGCCTCCGGAGCGCCCTCTAGTGGGCTTTCATGCAGCCAACTTTCAGTTGGCTGCATGAAATAGTTTTTTTTTATTTTAAACAAAACCCTCCCGCAGCCACCCTGGCGATCTTAATAGAACGCCAGGGTGGTTAAGGTAACCATACATCAGGCGACTTGGCAGCCGATCAACCATCCAATTCGATTATTATAGTCGAATTGGATGAAAATCGGTGCCGTCAAGTGCCCGCCCAGATTGGCGATGTGACCAAGTTCGGACCAAAATTGGTCGCATGTATCGGGCAACCATGCTGCAAGATGAAGGGCCGACTTGATCAGGTGCACAGTGGTAATAGCGAGCGATTTTGGGGCAAGTGAGGAACGCGAAGAAAAACCCAGTGTATAAATGTGCATATATGTGTGTATTTAACTTATAAATGACCTGTTCTGTGTCGCGGTGCATGTTCATCTTCCAAATCTGCCACTCTTCCAATAGCGGTATGCACGACAGCGCATGCTCTGCCCCCCATAAATCACAGCCGCGCTGTCGACACGCAGCGTGTCACCAGCCGACTGTTTACAATTGCTTATCAATCTCCGCCGCTCCCCCGCCTCCTCCATAGCTCCGGTTCCCGCCAGTGTCCCTTCCCTCCAATCAGACAGGAAGGGACGTGGGCGGGGACCGGAGCTATGGAGGAGGCGGAGGGAGCGGCGGAGATTGATAGGCAATTGTAAACAGTCGGCTGGTGACACGCTGCGTGTCGACAGCGCGGCTGTGATTTATGGGGGGCAGAGCGCAGGGGGGCCCTGGAGGGACGATATATAGCAACAGAAGTTGGTGATTATATGCACAGCCAGCCTCTGTCTGCTATTAAGATTCTTAGAACCCACCTCAGGTTCTTAACACTTCCCTAAAACATAACCCATAGTTCACTACACATAATTTTGCCTTTTTAATACTTAATATTTTTAGAAATTGGGCTTTTCGGTCTCTTACAGCTCCCTATTCTCTCCTAGTGGTCCTGGGTGACCATGAGCTGTGTGGGTATTGTTTGCTTTACAGTACTCAGATAATGGTGTGACAAAAGGCGCCGACTAATCAATCGACCATCTGATTGTTGCGATCGATCGGAAATGATCGTTCATGCCCACCAACGGAGGGGAAAATGACAAGCAATCTAATCAAACCAAAAGAATACCGTAATTCCAAAATTCTGATAGACGGAATGATCGATAGAACGATCGTCATTGTCGATCAACACCATAACTGGCACACGATCTGATCAATTGTATGGTCAGTCGTTCTGGAGATTGTACGGTTAACAGGCAGCTTAGAAGGTGCCCACTAACAGAACAATATGAGGCCTCCTGCACACTACATTATATTCCAATTTTTAATCCATTTTCACATTGATTCCGATGTCCGATTTTTAATCGGTACAGCATGCTGCGTTTTTTCTGCATTTTTCTTTTGATAGCATCCAGGGAAAATCGGAATCGCAAATAGGATTTGCAGTGTGCAGAGAGCCTGAAGCGAAAAATCGGCTGAACGATCAGATACATGCGATTGGAAATAAAATGTGCTAATACTTTGATTATTTCACCTTAAAGAGGAACTGTAACGGTAAAACGTCCCCTGGGGGGTACTCACCTCGGGTGGGGGAAGCCTCAGGATCCTAATGAGGCTTCCCACGCCGTCCTGTGTCCCTCGGGGGTCTCGCTGTAGCCCTCCGTACAGCCGTGACGCAATATTTACCTTCCTGGCTCCTGCGCAGGCGCTCTGATGGCTGTCGGCTCCAAAGTAGGCGGAAATACCCGATCGCCGTCGGGTCCGCTCTACTGCGCAGGCGCAAGTCTCCGGCGCCTGCGCAGTAGAGCGGACCCGACGGAGATCGGGTATTTCCGTGCCGAATGCAGCCACAGCGCCCCCGCTGGAGCCAGCAAAGGTAAATATTGAACTGACAGTCGGGTCTGTCGCCGGCTGTTCAGAGGGCTGTAGCGAGACCCCCGTGGGACGCAGGATGGCGTGGGAAGCCTCATTAGGATCCGGAGGCTTCCCCCACCCGAGGTGAGTACCCCCCAGGGGATCTTTTTCAAGTTACAGAGTCTCTTTAAATTATCCAACTTGTCCTTCCTATCCATCACAAACCTGTTATCCAATCGACTATATTGTCTATCACCATTATGCTGGGTACACACTATGAGATTTTGTGGTCGATTCACTGTCACAGCGATTATTTCCAACATGTGCGATTTGCTTTCCGATCGATTTCCGTTAACTTTAATAGGAAATAGATCGGAAAATGCTTGGAAAACGATCGAAAAGCAAATCGGACATGTTGGAAATAATCGATCTGACAGTAAATCTTATAAAATCTTAGTTTGTACCCAGCATTAGAATCAATCAAAGTCAATTTGACACATCAACAAACTTTTCTGCCAATCTGATCTTATTGTAATGTTAGGGGGAACCTTAGTCACATAATGATCAGACATCACAGGGCACCAGGATCCATATGGAAGTGTCACATCACCAGTGACAGGTCCGGTGACAGCAGCACACATAGATCAGGTCCCTCTCCTCTCTGACATACAGCCCAGCCCCCCTTCCTGCGCCCCCCGCAGTCAGACTCACTTTCCTCGGAGGAGGCTGCATCCCGGCTCCCGTATCTCCAGCACTGGCAGGATAAGGTGCCAGCAGCCCGGAACTCGCTTCACCTCAGCCAGCTCTCCGCCCCCTCCCCTACTCTGCGCACCGCCCCTCGGCGTGCCACAATCCCCGCCCCATAATACACAGCGCCACGCCCACCCATCCACCTAGCCCTGCACAAAGCAGCAGAGCCACGCCTGCCGCCGGTCACCTCCGCCTACATGTTTGTTGCAACACGCTTCAGTGTTAGCCCCGCCCCTGACTCAGCCTCCTCACAGTGTGTTGGGCTCATTCTCATATACGCAGCGCCATCTAGTGACCGTGCTTTGTGTAACGCAATAGACAGACATGTACTGTACATATGGAATAGATGGAAACAGCGCAGTGTCACCTCTGAAAGAAGGATGCATCCACTTTCTCTAATTTCTATCCGATCTCTTTGTAAAGAAGTGGAACTCTAAGCCACAACTTCCCTGTTCCGCATCGTTTCTTATCTAATTACCACTTTTACGAAAACCAGGTTACAAAAAAGCAGTCACAGGCTGGTTTCACAGTGGGACGTTACAGGCGCACGTTAGAGCAGCCTGTAACGCACAGCAATGAAAAATCAGTGGGCTGTTCACAGTGCCCACTTTGCGTTACGTTGTAACGCAGCACGTCTACATAACGTACTGCATGCAGTACTTTACACGCGGCTAAGCCGCGTTAGACGGTTTGCACATGCTCAGTAGGGGTGGGTTTTTTCATTTTATGGGCGGAGAGGAGGCGGGGAGAGGCCGCTACCTAGCCAGGCACATGGCTACTTATTATTCACTGCGCTTGCAGTGTTTACATCCTGGAGCGGCCGCGTATTGGCTGGCGGGACCACGTGATGCGGAGAGCTCCGCTCACATGGTCTCCGCAGTGCCTCCGACAGAGCAGGCGCACCAAGAGCTGCTTGTAACGCGGCTCTTGGTAACGTCCTGCTCCAACACCACCAGGCGTTGCGTTAGGGGCACGGATTTGCGACCATAACGTCCCCTAAAACGCAACGTCCCACTGTGAAACCAGCCTTACAGTGGCAATTGATATGTTGCAAAATTGAAAATACCCTGAGGCCTGGCTGGGACCCACTACAGGCACTTTAAGGGAAATCGCAAAGTGCCCGTAATTTGCTGAATTGCAAAATTACCACGATTCCTAGAATAATTACGATTTAGATACTACAGCCACTGATGTGATCCAGGATTGCTCCAGGATTGCAAGGGCAACCAAAATGCTGCAAGCAGTGATTTGCTAACCACCCCTATAAGGTTCCACTGTTGCAGCACTTTGCAGATCGCTGGTGATCGGCAGGCGTTGCAGAGGCGCTTGGAGTGGGTCCCGGGCCTTGAGAGGAACTTCAACCCAGGATTGAGCTTTATCCCAATCAGTAGCCGATACCCCCTTTCCCACTAGAAATATTTACCTTTTCTGCAATAGATCATCAGGGGGTCTGTGTGGCTGATATTGTGGTGAAACCCCTCCCACAGTGTGATGTCATGACCTTGGTCCTGACAGTTTGCTGTCTGTGAACCTCGTTACACTATGGGAAATAATGGCTTTTTCCAACTGCCAAGCAATCAGTATCTCCCTCTGTGCATCAGTGGCATAGCTAGAGACTATGGTGCCCCATAGCAAAATTTTTATGGGGCCCTCAGACAGTTGCTGCTGCTCATCATCTAGTGAACCAGGACACTAACCACATGGGCTTCGTAACAATCACAGGGAGTCTAACTTATCTTTGTTTTTTGTTTTTGTTTTTGTTTTCCTTCTTCTCTCCTCTCTCTTTTTTTCCCAAGGACGATCTGGGAAGCATCTGGTTCAATTATCGCTATAGAGCATTTTGAGTGCTATAGACAGCAGCAGATTACCCGCCAGGTCTTTTTCCTTGGTTATTCTTCTGCATGTGTCTTCTATCTATGCCTATCCTTGTATTATCTACTGTACACTTAATGTACCATACTTTATCTACTGCTTTTGTATGTACTGCATATTCAATGTACTTATATCTATCTTCTGCTCAATGTACCATACTGCCTGCTATTGTACCACCTCACGGTATTGTATGGTTACTGTACCACCACCGACCCTGCAGTGCCAAAACCAATTCCGGGTACAAACCTGTTGTACTTGGCGAAGTAAATTGATTCTGATTCTGATTCTTATTCTTGAGCAATGCAACCTGCTCCTACTCTATGGATATGAGTTGACTGGGCAATTTACATTTCTATGCAATATACACTGTGTTTAGTCCATAGGCACTGAGACAAAGTCAGAGGGTGGAGGAACAAAGTGAACACATCAAGTACCACTTGGGCCCCCTCCTCTCCAGGGCCCCATAGCAACTGCTATGGCTATTGCTACAGTGTTCTCCCCTCCTATCCCACCCACTCTGTGCCGTTCTGTCATGTGCCACTCCCCGCTGCATAGCAACAGAAAACATTGCTAGCCCTGAGGCTAGCAACGCATCTGTTCAGCCTTGGTCCTGCACTGTCCCTCTACATTCTCTGCTGAGAATCAGACACATGTACAGCGCCTCCTGACCTCCCTTGGCCAGTGTTCAGCCCACAGAAATCATTGTTCTCCCCACTGATCCCACCCACTCTGTGCGGTTCTGTCATGTGCCACTCCCCGCTGCATAGCAACAGAAAAGATTGCTAGCAACGCATCTGTTCAGCCTTGGTCCTGGACTGTCCCCCATCAAAACCCTTCACTTGCCAGGATCTAGCACCTCTGCACTACTTTATACCTGCCCCATCCTCCCCTTGAGCAAGCAGAGCGTGGCAGCAGCGACAGGAGCTGCTAGGAGCTACACTGTATGGCGCGGCTGAATATAGGAGTGAAGAGGACGTGTTGCTACCTCTGCTGAAAGGTAATGTATGACGCTTCCACTCTGCATCTCCTGACTGAAGCGAGCAGGGGCGTAGCAATAGGGGTTGCAGCGGTAGCGACCGCATCGGGGCCCTTGGGCCAGAGGGGCCCCGAAGGGCCCTCCCTCAACTGCAGTATTAGCTTTCTATTGGTCCTGTGCTCATAATAACCATTTCTATAGATATATTAAATAGTGGTAATCAATAACACACTGTTCCCCATCCTTTTCTTGCACCTCAGACACTGTGGTTGCCATTGGCAGGTTTTGGTGTGCCGTATCCATTGTTATGTATAGAGTGCTTGGGGGGGCCCCATGTAAAACTTGCATCGGGGCCCACAGCTCCTTAGCTACGCCACTGGAAGCGAGCCTCCTTTCGCCCCTACAACAGTAGGAGTCACGTGGGTTTATTCAATCTTATCACATCTACACAATATAAATACACCTGAACAATTTATCATAGTTATACCCGGTATGTGACTCCTCCTATTACTGGAAGGAGGTACCCCAGAAATTATGGGGTAAAACACATAATTAAAAAGAATTAAACTTACCTCAAACACAAGTTAGACCAAGTACCTGAACTTTTATATTACCGTACTTGGTCTGTCTTGTGTTTGAGTTAAGTTTTCTTACCTTTTAAAATCTTTTCAACCATTTTATATATTTTTGAGGGCGCTTCTCCCATTAATTAGTTCCTCAACCTCTACAGAGGTTGTTTTTGTTGGATGTTTTGTTTTACAGTTTCCCTATATACCAGTAAATGTTCTTTGGAGAGCTAATGCATCCATCCAGGAGCAGGAGTACCAGTCAATCGGCTGATTACCACTAAAGAGCTTTACTTTGGTTGCTGGTGGCAACCTGGGTTTGTGAGTACCCCGTCTTGTATAATATTTCCCATCATCAGACATACTACACTATACGGGCATCCTGGTCCTTTTTTTTTGTCTTTTTGTTCCCCTCTGGAAGACCTACAGGTCATTCCAGATATCTACACGATTAGACAAAATTGGGTAGTCAAATTGTATTAAAAAATAGCTAATTGCCAGAATGGCCATAGGCCATGGTAATGATACTAGTGGAAATTACCCTTCAATCGATGAATCATTTGTACATAAACACACTTTTATCTGAGGAATAAAAACACAGACATGGGTGAAGTTTAATACATATATTATAGGAAAGAAAGAAATACAAATACATAGTTGAAATACAAAATATATAAATAAATAAAATGTACAAAACTGTACTGTACCCTCCCATAACCCAGTTGATCCAGGGGAAGGCGAAAAACCCTTACAAAGCATGGGCCAATTAGCCTAAAAGGGAAAAAATTCCTTCCCGACTCCAAATATGGCAGTCAGATAAAATCCCTGGATCAACACCATTTCCCAGAGGTGACCCACCACCCTGTACAGGTAGCCAGATGAAGCCATCTGCCTCCCCCCCCCCCCGTATAGGTAGCCAGAGTGCTCCCCCCCCCCCGTTTAGGTAGCCAGAGTGGCCCTCCCCCCACTTAGGTAGCCAGAGAGTGGTGGGGGAGCACATGCAGAGTGTACAGCAGGGATCTGCACACCCCGCATCTCCTACCTGCTTCTAGTCATCTAGGCATCCTGTTTCACTAGTAATAGCACCACCTAGAGGTGATGTCCCATCCGTAGGGAGCCAGAGAGCACCTCCTCTAGGGAGCCAGAGAGACCGCCTGTATAAAGCCAGAGAGTGGTGGGGGAGCACATGCAGAGTGTACAGCGGGGATCTGCACACACCACATCTGTTACCTGCTCCTCATATGCGGTGATGCTCCGTCTGCAGAGAGGGCAAGTTCGGCTCTCCCTCAGCCAACGGTTGATGCAGGCCTGGTGGAACTGGTGGTTGCAGAGAAGTCGTCTATAAAGAGAATAGAAATGTACATTAATATCCAGACTGACAGAGGATATATGTAACAATAAACTCAACAAAAACAATAGAAATGTACAACAGAAATGAGCAGTACATTACTTACCTCACCCTCTCCTCCTCCTGGATATCTGCGAGACAGATGGCACACATCTCTACATCTTCCCGCTTCCTCTGTGGATGGAGAAAATGCTTATTACCACAATAAAGGCTGAATATACATATATTACTTCCTACTAATGTCAGCTACATTTTATCTATTAGTGCTGGAAAGTGTTTGAGATAGAGACTTGACTACCGTATACACTCGCAAGCAAGCTGATCCGCATGTAAGCCGACCCCCCAACTTTTACCTAACAAAACATGAAAAAATGAATGACCCTCATGCAAGCCAAAGCCCTGGGGGGAGCAGAGCAGGAGCAATGAATGGCCACCCAGAATCAGTGAGGGGTGTGCAGTGGGGACTAACCTGCTGAGGAGAGCGGCTCAGAGTGCAGTGGTGATGTGGCAGCGATCGGGCCGAAGGAGAGCAGGCAGCTGAGAGATCGGGTGCGGAGGGCGCAGAGTATAGCTGCAGCCGCTGGATGTCCGCGGCGAGAACAGAGCGGATGGATGGCCACACAGAATAGAAACACAGCAGGAGCGCTCTTCCGTGTTCAAAATCTCGCGCTTTCTGCTGTGTCTGTACCTTGTACACCCATTGGCTCACCGAACCTGCGCAGCTTCAATGTCCTTCCTTTCCCAGCATCTGCTCATAAGTAACAGCGCTCCCTGTGATAACATGCAGTACGTCATCACAGGGGGCGCTGTTACCATGCAACGGACGCTGGGAGAGGAAAGACATTGAAGCTGCTGGGGAATGGCTGAAGAAGGTGAGTTATAACTATTATGTCCACTCCCCCGGCTGCAGCACCCCCCTCCTGCCACACAATCACGCGCCCCGGGCGATTGCACGTATCGCACGCCCATAGAAACGGGGCTAGGGCACTTTGGAAATGATTACATTAGATTACATTTTTTAATAAAAAAAAATGTGTGTCATGTAGTTTAACTTTTCGCCACTAGATGGCACTAGAAACAATCCCTGGTTTGCCAGGAAGTGTTTAGGGGTGGACTGACCATTGGGGCACTCGGGCACGGACCGAGGGCCCGTGGTCAGGGGGGGCCCGCCAAAGCACCCTAAGCAGGAGGGGAGGAGCGCAGTGAAAGGGGTGGAGTGCACAGCGTGGGGAAGGGGCTTCCCTTACCTTGGGGCCCCCCTCCTGGCTCTCCCCTCGGTATTTTTAAATCTCGGCGGCTAACAGCGGGCTGAGACTTACCGCCGTTCTTCCAGCCGCAAGGGGCGCTCTCGCTCTGTTCTGTACGCCACTAGTGGCTGGAAGAACGGCGGTAAGTCCCTGCCCGCTGTTAGCCGCCGAGATTTAAAAATACAGAGGGGAGAGCCAGGAGGGGGGGTCCAAGGCGCCACTAGTCTGGTCTACTAAAGACCAGACTAGTGGCGCACAGAGCAGAGCGAGAGCACCCCTTGCGGCTGGAAGAACGGCGGTAAGTCTCCGCCCGCTGTTAGCCGCTGAGATTTAAAAATACCGGAGGGGAGTGCAAGGGGGGGACCCCCAAGGTGAGGGAAGGGGGGGGGGACACTTCCCCACGCTGTGCACACCGGTCCCTTCACTGCGCTCCTCCCCACATGGGGGACACCTATAGACCTAGCTACATACTGGGGACACCTAGAGATCTTTGCTACATATACTGGGGACACCTATAGACCTGGCTATACTGGGGACACCTATAGACCTTGCTACATATACTGGGAACACCTATGCACCTGGCTACATATGCTGGGAACACCTATAGACTTGGCTGCATGTACTGGGGACACCTATAGACCTAGCTACATACTGGGGACACCTAGAGATCTTTGCTACATATACTGGGGACACCTATAGACCTGGCTATACTGGGGACACCTATAGACCTTGCTACATATACTGGGAACACCTATGCACCTGGCTACATATGCTGGGAACACCTATAGACTTGGCTGCATGTACTGGGGACACCTATAGACCTGGCTATACTGGGGACACCTATACACCTTGCTACATATACTGGGAACACCTATACACCTGGCTACATATGCTGGGAACACCTATACACTTGGCTACATATGCTGGGAACACCTATAGACTTGGCTGCATATACTGGGGACACCTATAGACCTGGCTACATATACTGGGAACACCTATACACCTGACTACATATACTGGGAACACCTATACACCTGGCTACATATGCTGGGAACACCTATAGACTTGGCTGCATATACTGGGGACACCTATAGACCTGGCTGGCTATAATCTAATCTAATCGAAAGAAAATGAAAAATTGTACCAAGGGTGGCCATACATGGTACAATAAAAATGTTCGATTATCCCGTTTATTCATTTTAAATGATCGAATCAAATGAAAGTTGAAAATATTTTTTTTTCGATCAAAAAATTCGAATGATAATCCCATTTTTTCGAGAAAAATTAGATCGGACATGCTGGAAAAATCTTTATATTCGATCTAACGGAATAATTGAACTAAATTATCTAATTGAAAAAAAATGAAAAATTGTACCATGTATGGCCACCCTAAAGGTGCCTATACATGGTACAATTTTTCATTTTTTTCGATTAGATAATTAGTTTGATTATTCCGTTAGATCGAATATAAAGATTTTTCCAGCATGTCCAATCAGATTTTTTTTCGAAAAAACGGGATAATCGTTCGAATTTCTTGATCGAAAAAAAAATATTTTCTACTTTCATTCGATTTGATCATCGAAAAAACTGGAAAATCGAACGTTTTTATTGTATCATGTATGGGCACCATTAGATGTACCCCACAGTCACATTGCCTAGGGTCTGATAGATGTTCTTTGTTCCGGTCTGTACCTTTTACAAGTACTCTTACCAAGGACTAGTTTTAGTCTAAAGGGAATAAATATAGTAGTCTCCATATCCTTCTCACTTCAGTTGTCTTGTAAAATTCCTAAGCGTTGGCAGTTCAGAGGCGAATTTCATGTTACATACTTTCAATCAACAAGATTGTAATATGCAAATTAGAGGAGTCGGTGGAATCCTAAACTGAGGAGTCGGTGGATTTTTGTACCGACTTCACAGCCCTGCTATTTATACAGCGCTGTACAGAGTATATAGTCTAGTCACTAACTGTCCCTCAGAGGAGTTAACAATCTAATCCCTACCACAGTCCTTTGTCTATGCATGTATCGTGTAGTGTATGTATCATAGTCTAGGGCCAATTTAGGGGGATGCCAATTAACTTACCTGTATGTTTTTGGGTTGTGGGAGGAAACCGGAGTGCCTGGAGAAATCCCACACAGACACGGGGAGAACATACAAACTCCTTGCAGATGTTGACCTGGCTGGGATTCGAACCGGGGACCCAACGCTGCAAGACTAGATCGCTAACCACTACGCTACCGTGTGTGACACTCCACAGCCCACTGACTCCCAGAGCTGTGCACACTACTTCTATTGTGAAATTGCAGGCACAGAGTACCACTCCAGTGCATTATTTGTAGGAATGTAATGTGATTTCTGCCCTTTAGAGATTAAAACACGACTGCGTCAACTCCGTAATTTTTGGTGGGACTCTTGCTATGGATTCCCCTCCAGCATGCCACATTCCAGGTGATCGGCCCCTTGAAACAACTTTTCCATCACTTTTGTGGCCAGTCTTTATAGGTTTTAAAATTTGCCTGCTCATTGAAGTCTATGGCGGTTCACCGAGTTTGTATGTTCGCGAACATTTGCGGAACTTTTCATTCACCGTTCGCGAAGTGAACATTTTAATGTTCGTGACATCTCTATTTCCCACTATCCATGGCAGCCTGGATGGGGAATAGTAATTCAGGTCATCGGGACTTGTGCAGGAGCAGGGTGAGACGTTTATTGGCTTTACCCTGTGCCCAAATCTCCAGGTGGCTAAATCATCAATATGTGGGAGGGTGATTTAAAAAAAAAAAAGGAATGCGGCCCGCAGTGTTCAGCCATGGCCGCTTAAATTTTGCCCAGGCCTGGCCTGAACCGAGCCCCTCCACCTAAAGCCTTATCCTAATCCACCCTGTAAGTACCTAAACCAACACCCTTCCCGAATTAATGTCTAACCCTAACCCCAACTCTAACTTCCTAAACTGAGCCCCGGCCCTCAAATAAATGGTAATTGTAGCCGATCCTCTCCAACCATTAATTCCGATTTAGTAGGCAATCGGCTACTACTCCCATACCTCCCAACTTTTTGAGATGAGAAAAAGGGACACTTAAGTCACACTCCATGCCACACCCCTGATCACGCCCTCACCACACCCCTAGTCACGCATACCATAAAAATTTCATAAGAAAAATATGTTGTTTTATAATTCAAACCACACTGGTCCTTTCTATCTTGGTTAATTTTCCTTCATGTTAACATTTTAAAATTAGTATTATATCAATTTAAAGGATGGGAATAAAGTTTAGAGTCAATCAAACACATTTTTACAAAAGAATTATTATATATATATATATATATATATATACTAGCTGATTGCCCGGCGTTGCCCGGGTATGTATTTGGCTGGTGTTAGCTCCGCCTACTTTTTCTAACCCTAACACACAATTACTCACTGACCAAGTTTGTGAGCTTTGCGGTCTTTGGTATCAATAATCTGCTTTGAAATGAAACAAATCTGATTGGCTGTGTGTGGCTCCACCCCCTTTTCTGAATTTGAACCCCAGTCACCCAATAACCAACTGTACCAGGTTTGAGGCCTGTGCCATTAACAGTTCAAGAATGGTAGCAATTAAATATTCCCCTTGAAAAGCAACAGGTGAAGTTTGATTCACTTTTGTAGGCTCCACCCACTTTTCTGAATATTAATCCCAGTCACCCAGTGACCAACTGTGCAAAGTTTAAAAACCCTGCTATTAACAGAATGGCTGCAGTATACATTTTCCCAGTGAAATTTGTATTTGTCTCCACCCACTGATGACCCGGCGTTGCCCGGGTATGTATTTGACTGGTGTTGGCTCCGCCCACTTTCTAACCCTAACACTCAAACACTCAATGACAAAGTTTGTGAGCTTTGGGGTCCTTGGCATCAATAATTTGTATATTCCCATAGAAATTAAACAAATCAGATAGGCTGTTTGTGGCTCCACCCCTCTCCAGCATTTGAACCCCAGTCACCCAATGACCAACTGTAGCAGGTTTGAGGCATCTACTATTAGCAGTGTGAAAATGGCAGCAATTTAAATATTCCACTTGAAAATCAACAAGTGAATTTTGATTGGCTATTATAGGCTCCACCCACTTCCCTGAATATTAATCTCAGTCACTCAGTGACCATCTGGGCAAAGATTAGGAACCCTGAAATAAACAGTGTAAGAAGGGCTGCAGTTTACACTTTCCCAGTGTAATTTGTTTTGGCTCCGCCCACTTTTTGTAACCTGGACACAAAGTCACTACTCAATGCCCAAGTTTGAGAGTTTTGGGGGTCCTTGGCATCAATAATTTGTATTTTCCCATGAAATGAAACAAATCTGATGCACTGTTTGTGGCTCTGTCCCCTTTTCTGAATTTGAACCTCAGTGACCCAATGACCAACTGTACCAGGTTTGAGGCTTGTGCCATTAACAGTGCAAGAATGGCAGCAATTTTTATATTCTCCTCGAAAAGTGACATGTGATTTTTGATTGGCATTTTTAGGCTCCACCCACTTTTATGAATATTAATCCCAGTCACCCAGTAACAATTAACTGTGAAGAAGGGCTGCAGTTTACAATTTACCAGAAAAATCTGTTTTTAACTCCACCCACTTTTTGTAACCTTGACACACAGTCACTACTCAATGACCAAGTTTGTGAGCTTTTGGGTTCCTGGCATCAAAATTGTGCTAATGGAAGCAGTTTATCCAGCAAAGAAATCTGGCTGTTTTTGGCTCCACCCATTTACTAAATTTGAACCCCGAACACTTAACAACTGACTGTAGCAGGTTTGAGGCCTCTGCTATTAACAGTGTGAGAATGGCTGCAGTTTCAATATTCCCCTTGAAAATCAATAGGTGAATTTTGATTGGCTGTTGTAGGCTCCACCTACTTTTCCGAATATTAATCCTAGTCACCCAGTGACCAACTGTGTGAAGTTTGAGAACCCTGTCATTAACAGTGTAAGAAAAACTGCAGTTTACATTTCCCCATGTAAAAAGTTAGTTGTTTTTGGCTCCACCCACTATTTCTAATCTTGACATACAGTCACTTAATGACCAAGTTTATGATGTTAGGCCTCTGCCATTAAGAGAGCATGAATGGCAGCAATGTAAATATTCCCCTTGAAAATCAAAAGGTGAATTTTGATTGGCTGCTGTAGGCTCCACCCACTTTTCTGAATATTATATCCCAGTCACCCAGTGGCCAACTGTGTCACGTTTGAGAACCCTGCCAATAACAGAATGGCTGAAATCAATCTAACAAATCTGATTGGCTGTTTGTGGTTCCACCCCTTTAGTGAATTTGGACCCCAGTCATCCAATGACTGACTGTATCAGGTTTGAGGCCTCTGCCACTAACAGTGTAAGAATGGTAGCAATGTGAATATTCCCCTTGAAAATCAATAGGTACATTTTGATTGGCTGTTGTAGGCTCCACCCAGATTTCTGAATATTCATCCAAGTCACCCAGTGGCCAATTGTGTAAAGTTTGGGAACCCTGCAATGTAAAAAATGAAGTCGTTGGCACCGCCCACTTTTTTTCTAACCTTGACATACAGTCACTCAATTATCAAGTTTATCAGCTTTGGGGTCCTTGGTATCAATACTTTGTATATTCCCATTGAAAAATAAACAAATCTGTCTGTTTGTGGCTCCGCCCCCTTCCTGAATTTGGACCCTAGTAACCCAGTGACCAACTGTACCAGGTTTGAGGCATCTGCTTTTACCAGTATAAGAGAATGGTAGCAGATGAAATATTCCCTTTGAAAATCAAAAGGTGAATTTTTATTGGCTGTTGTAGGCTCCACCCACCTTCCAAAATCTTAATCTGTCAACCAATGACCAACTGTGCAAAGTTTGAGAACCCTGCCATTAACGGTTTAAAAATGGTTGCAGTTTATATTTTCCCAGTAAAAGTTCTTTTGGCTCCGCCCACTTTTTGAAACCTTGACACACAGTCACTCAATGACCAAGTTTGTGAGCTGTCAGGTTCCTGGCATCAAAAATGTGTGAATGGAAGCAGTTTATCCACCAAGGAAATCTGATTGGCTGTATGTGGCCCCGCCCCTTTAGTGAATTTGGACCCCAGTCACCCAATGACCGACTGTAGCAAATTTGAAGCCTCTGCCATTAACAGTGTAAGAATAGCAGCAGTTCAAATATTCCCCTTGAAAATCAATAGGTGAATTTTGATTGGCTGTTATAGGCTCCACCCATTTTCTTGAATATTAATCGCATTCACCCAGTGACCAAGTGTGGCAAGTTTGAGAACCCTGCGATTAACAGTCTAAGAATGGCTGCCGTTTACATTTACCCATTTAAAATGAACGGCTGAAATTTGATTGGCTGTTTTATGCTCCACCCCCTTTTCCTGGATTTGCAACCTCGGTCACCAAGTGACCAACTGTGCCAAGTGTGGGGACTCTGGCTTGATTACTGTGAGAATGGCAGTCTTTTACATTTTTTCCATTGACTTGAATGGGTGGAATCTGATTTGCTGTTTTTAGCTCCGCCCACGTGTGCAGGGGGGCCGCGAGACCCCCAGAACATATCATCCCAGGCAGTAAGGGATCTGTGTACCAAGTTTCGTTCAAATCGGTCAAGCCGTTTTCGCGTGATCGCGGCACATACACACACACACACACACATACACACACACACACACACACACATACATCCGATTTTATATATATAGATATATATATATATATACACACATAGAAAGAGGGACAAAGTCCTGAAAGAGGGACAAATGAGAGGGAAAGAGGGAGAGAGGGACAGGGCTCCTAAAAAGGGACTGTCCCTCCGAAAAAGGGACAGTTGGGAACTATGCTACTCCTACTACTCACATCAGGCTCCCAACTCACCGTCTGGGCACCCGATTCCCTATAATTAACAGACGCATTTGCCAATCCCCGCATTAAAATGACCTGATCCGATTCCTTTGCTTTGTACTGGTTGCCGTCATCTCACCTGTTCCACAGGCACAGAAAGCACATATGTTTTATATATCCCAATTGCGGACCTAGAAGGAATACCCCAACCTGCAGGTCACCACAAACGCTCCAGTTGTATTCTGAATAGTTGATCATTAGCAAAATGATCTCCTTAGATCCATTCCCACAGCATGAGCAAGAGGCACAGAAGGTTTGATGTTATCATTGTGAAGCAATACCATTTTCAAGCTAGCATCTATGAGCAATCTCCACCGCTCTGGCATGCATTTGCAGCCTAACTCCAGTATAACACTATTAACCTCAGTACAAAAGCTAATGTCATTTTCCAACTTGTAATTTGCTGCAAACTTTGAATGACGATCATGACAATATGAAATAGTTGTGCCCTTTTATAGCAACATGGGCGTAACAATCACCCTTGCCATCACAGGGGGGCCTGGAGGCTTTGGGGGTCCCTCCTCCTCCCTCTCCCCAACCGCAAGTGCAGCCAATTAGCAAAAAAACCCTCCCCTTTACAAAAACTGTCCCCGCCACCTCCTCCCGCCATGCCAATTTTTTTTTGCTTCCAAGTGCTGCTTCACAGCAGAACACTCCCTGCTACCATTCATTAGCTTCTGATAACATGACCTGCATGGGATTTGGGGACCAAGGGGGCCCCATACTATCCTTTTTGTAGGGGGGGGGGGGGCATGTTAAGTCTAGTTACACCCCTGTATAGCAAATTCCACTCCTGTAATCTGGAGGCTAAAAGTTCAGAGTTCTCTCTTGGTAAACACTAGTTTCTTACTAGATCATCTAAATCTGATTGTCTTAAGGTGGTGTCCACTAATGATGCAATCTTGATTGCACAATTTTACCAAATCTATGAAGTAGAAGGGTATACAGAGAAAATATACTTTTAATAGATACGTAAAGAAAACCAGAGCTGAATCAAAGAAAAAGTTTTATACATACCTGGGGCTTCCTCCAGCCCCATCCGCTTGGATTGCTCCCACGCTGCCATCCTCCACTGTCTGCAGCTCCGGTATCAGGTCCCTTCACTTCCGTCAGTCGCGGCCAGTCTGATGTAAGAGAAGTGCGCTCTTTGCATATCTCTCCAGCAGCTGCTGGAGAGATACGTAGAGGGCGTGCTTCCCCCGTGTAGACTGGCCCCGACTAGCGGAAGTGACGGGACCCGATACCGGAGCTGCAGACAGCATATGACGGCGGCATGGGAGCAATCTAAGTGGATGGGGCTGGAGGAAGCCCCAGGTAGGTATAAAACTTTTTCTTGATTCAGCTCTGGTACACTTCAAAGTGTTGGGAGCGCGCACGTGGCCAGGCCACGCATGTGCAGTATGCCGCAACTGACAGATCACCTGGATAGAGGAGGATCTAGGCAGCCTGGGATAATGGTGAGAGAATGTATAATTACTTTTTTTTGTCTCAAGTTTCTTTTAAGGTAGTTCCTCATATTATACATAAAAGTTATAAGATTGTACAATCAAAATTGTATAATTAGTGGTTACCCTTAGAAAATGTGGCTTACCCTCTTCAAATTTGGGTTTATAACATTCATAGGGCTTGATTCACTAACCGGCACTAGCGCCGGAGTGAAAAGCCACTTAGTGCCCGAAATGTAGCTTTGCGGGCACTAATTGCTGTGCAAAGCTACATCGTGCACAGCCCAGTGCAGTGCGTGCAGCCAGTAATAGTGCGCGGTGTGACGATAACGTTGCACCCACTGCCCTGTAAATGCAT